>NC_090930.1:1294029690-1298829690 GCF_040938575.1 Ambystoma mexicanum
AGATGGCAGGTGGGAGCATGCTCAGGGCTCTGGGGGGCCAGTAATTCGGCCTTCTGGGCAGGAGCGTGGTCTTCCATGTGTGAACGCGTGGCCAGCTTGATACAGAGTGATTTTGCACGTGAAAATCCAACACGTCTGCGTGTAATTCGAGGAAAGGCCCTTAGCGCGTAAACGCGTCAGCACACTGTACATTCATTGGCCCAAAGGCCACCAGCGTATGCGCGTCTATGAAGTCACGTGCACGTTGAATAGGGCACACGTTGGAAATGTTGCGTGTTAAAAAATGAAAGACACGTCCGAGTGTCAAAGCGTGTAATTGGTGGAAATGGCCTTAGCGCGTACACGCGGAAGTGACAAAGCGTGTAATTGGTGGAAATGGCCCTACACGCAGAAGTGACAAAGCGTGTAATTGGTGGAAATGGCCTTAGCGCGTACATGCGGAAGTGACAAAGCGTGTAATTGCTGGAAATGGCCCTACACGCAGAAGTGACAAAGCGTGTAATTGGTGGAAATGGCCCTAGCGCGTACACGCTGCGTAAGTGACGCTGGACGTGTGGGCCTGCATAAAAGGTACGTGTAGAACACCATTTCCTTGTACATGCTTTTCGTGGAGAGCGAGTGGGTGAATTCTGTACTTATTGTCGTTTCACACGCGATTTACTTCACGGCGTTTCAAGTTCGTACTCCCTGTTACCTCTGACAGCTTTTTCTCTTTTTTCTCTTTTTCTGGTTTTCCTGGGCCTGTTCCCTCAAACAGTGTTCCCTTCTACTGTTGTCCTGTCTCCTCAGACAGCATACAAATATTCTTTTGGCAGGGGTGTTGCCAACCAAACGCGCTTCTTTTTCACGCTCTTTTTCCTGGCAGACGGTGAGTCACGCACATATCTAACATCTGTGCTTGCCCCGTGTGTAGCCTACCCCTTCAGAGGTCATTCTAGGCTGCGTGTGACACGCATACGTTCATTCTTGTGTTACTGGGTTCCACAGCGTAGTGCAGGTTTTTTTTTCCGCACACGTGGTCTAGGAGGGGTTGTGTGCATGTCATCTCCCTTTTCTGGGCTTCCTGTGCGTTGCGTGACCCGTCATCTTTCCCCAGGGGTCACATTCAGTCTTGCTAGAGCACTAGGGTACAATTACCATGTGGTACCCAACCCCTTTGACCCCCAATTGCCCAGGACAATAGTTTACAGCCACTCCCATACGCACATTTACATCAGTGCCATGGCTGGGAGGCGAGGATTCCGTAAGGGTGGCAAAGGTGGACGAGCCACAAGTGGTGGCCGTGGTGGATCCGGTAGGGGACGTGGTCATTACTTGCAGGGTGACCCTGTCCCCCCATGTGTGGAGGACCAGTCAAGGGCACCCATAATCCCCCCCCGGTTGAGCGGTTGAGGCTGATGTGGCTGACACCATCCATGCTCAGCCCTTGTTGGACCAGCCCATTGTGGCACCAGACCTGGCTGACTCCATGGCTGACTTCCAGGTCAGCAGGCCTATGACACGTGCGCTGGTGCATGTTGATGTCATCAGGCCACGTGGATCAGGGGCAGCAAGGTCATCTGCTGCCCCAAGTAGGCAGGGTGGAGAGGCTGCAGGGGAAGCTGCGGCTCCATCCACCCCAGTTCTCACACACCCAGCCAGGACATGTTGGTCCTAGTCCATCCTGCTGACATTCGCCCTGACACCATACACTTGAGCCAATGCCTGCACCAACTCCCATGCTGAGTGTGCAATCCCACACTCCTGATACAGAGTCCACCACGGCTCCTGCCCCTAGTGTCCAGAGCGGCGCAGGACACTCAGGATCACCACCACCTTCCAAGCGGAAGAGGAAGTGTGCTCGTTCGGCACAGGCTGTTGCCCCAGACACGGCTACACAGTCCAGCCCGTCGAGGAAGCCCAGCTTCACGGATGCCGAACTGAATGCACTTGTCGAGTATGTGTCCGCACATGATAACGAGATGGTCATTGTTGCAGGATCCAAGACCACACCTGCACAACGCCAGGCACACTGGCAGACCGTTGCGGACATCGTAAGTGCCCTTAGAATCATGAGGCGCACAGCCAATGATTCCTATAAGCGCTGGAATGACCTAAAGCGCAGGGCAAAGAATAAGCTGGCCTCAAGTCATGCCGCAACTCTAGTGACTGGAGGTGGGTCTCCAGTAGAAGACATGGAACTCACTCCACATGAGTCAGTCGCTGGGACCTACGTCACGGAGGAACAGATCCAAGGCGTGGGAGATCTGCCTGATTATGAGGCATTGTCCGGTGAGTGCACATGCATGTGTGTGTCATCCATGTGCATGGTGTGTGTGTGAGGGCTTCTGTTTGTGTGCCAGGTGAGGGTGTGTGCGCCTGAGTCGTTTGGGTCACCATGTGCTTCATGCAATACATTCTGCGCAGCAGCATTTGGCCATAGCAGTATCCCTTCTGCCAACAGTAGACATCTGGGCCAACAGCACGCCAGTTGCCCTTGAAGTGTCACCTTGCCACAACATTGTTGCTTATTTTTCTCTGTTCATTCAGGCAGATTGTTTGCATTCCACCACTTTTACTAGGCATTTCTCAGTCCTGTAGTCACATGTCTGACATGGCTATGGTAAAGTGGAGTGACTTTGTTACCTGGATATCATTTGTTCACACATGTCCCTGTGCAATCGGACCATTTTGGACTGGCAGCTCCAGGTGAAAAATCAGACCTGTTTGAATTAGAAAAGCTATTACATGCGGGAACTGGACTGAATGAATATGTGCTGCCCTCCTCTCCATCTTCACTCAATAGCAATGGTACATGCCATCTGTGTGATGGCATGTGTATTTCACCTGGCAATCATAGGCCAATGTGTGATGCCACTGCCAGGCAGTATGCATAAAATGTGTTCATCTTCCATCTTGGTGTCATCAGTGTGTGCCATTTGCCTGCCCTTCATACGCAGTGAAGGTGCATGCATGGGAGGGTTTTAGTCATGTGGGACATGTGTCAATCAAGTACTGGTTCTCTTGCTTCTCAGCCCTCATTGTGTGCCATGGTGCTAATGCCTGTTTCCATTTGTTTTCTTTTATGTCTTTGCAGGGGAAGACGCACCTGATACTGCTGGGGTTGTGGAGATGGTGCAGACCCAGGAGGGGTCCGAGAGCCGACCGACAACCAGTGAGGGACGTGGTGTGGTGGTGGGTGAGAACCCACAACTGCTGCAGGTCATGCTCTCAAGGGGTGTCTCTGGCTGCACCTCCCCGAGCTGTACTCAGGTGTTGATTCGGATGATGAGACCTACGTGCCGTCGCAGGTGAGTGTTCCTGGGAGGGATTCTGTTCTGTCCCACCCACCTGCACCAGGGTCAGAACCCTCAATGGGGATGTCAGTGTTGGCAGCTACGCCTTTGGTGGTTACGGATGCAGGGTCACACTCCGCGACATCTGATCCTGTTCCTGGGCCAGCAGATCAGAGGGGGAATGCAGTCCTGCAGCCTCAGGCAGTGCCGACACAGCAAGGCGCAGTTCGCCTTGCCCCAGACAGGTGTGTTGCCCGCCGACGTGGTGGCCGTACGCCACCTGGCAATACCGCATGGGAGCAATCCATTTACGGTATGGCAACCCAACAGGCAGCATCATCAGAGATGATGGCTCAGGCCATGGATATGGTGGCCACTTCCATTGTCCCCCCGAAAGGCTGATGGAGCGACTACAGCAGGCAACCGACTCCATCTGCCAGTCACACAGGGAGGACATGTTGGCGTCCAACAGGGACAGGCGGGCGGAACTGGCGACTCTGCAGGAAGCCATCTCCATAGAGTCCCAGGGCCACAGGGAAGCCCTGAGGCAGGAGCTCCTTCACCTCAGGACGACTCTTGTTGAGCTTGAGGCTTCAACAAACCGAAGGTCAGAACAGCAGCTGGAGCGTCTCACCCGTACGCTCTCAGCTGAGATGCAGGCAACTAGGGCGGAGGTCCGGGCATCCCGTGAGTTGTTGCATGGGGACCTCCGCACACTCATCCTCCAGAACGAGACCTACCACACCCACATGCTTGCAGCCATGGAGGAACAGACTAGGGCCTTGTGTGGGCTGCCCATTAGCGCAACCACCTCCGGATGCAGCTGCACAGGGTGATAATAGCGACAGCAGTGATACTCCCACAATAGGGTAGCCGTGTGGGCCATGAGCCCATGGAGGTGTTTTTTTTCCCCAAGATCCACACAGGTGGGTTATGGTGTGCACCCTGTCCTCGGACCTCCTGGGTGGCCTCCCCAACCCCCCCGGGCCCATTAATGGCCATTTTTGATTTTTCTTTATTTTTTTTTTTCTTTATTTTTTTTTTTTTTTGGGACAATGTGTTGCCTTCCGTGGCTCCTGTGGGCATACGCTGCATTGTGGCTGGGCACATGCAGGCTTGTCATGTATTTGGTTCAGATGCTTGGGGTTTTTGTCACACACACCCCTCCTGCTTCCCGTTTCCATGGGCTTGCAAAGGGTGTGCCCAAGTGACATTGACGTACATGGTGACATTGGACTCCCACTACATGTGTGGGTAGTCTAGTCAATACTGTGTATACATTCCTAGTGCATATTGCTGTTGTGTTGTACACTGCATGTTGCATTGATGTGTAACTCATCATCCGTGTCTACCTCCTAATTTGCAGGTCCTTTCCTCATGTCTACACAAGACCCTCTACTTTGGAGATGGGGTCCATGTTCGCAGCAGTGCACCTACAACTCTACATGGCGGCAACACTGTACAGTTGGAAGTGGTGGGAGTGCAGGCATTTCCAGGTGGTGAGACTACTAATTCCTTACATTCGTAATGTTATGTTAATGGTAGTTTTGAGGGTCAGTGGCTAATAAGTGTTATTGCTAAATACCTGCTCAAGTGTGTTGTTGGTCCTGCATTACTGTGAGCATTTCAGGTGTCGCGAGTTTCAATTAGGGACACTGTACATTGTGACACTTGTGTCATGTTGTGGGGATTACTTTGTTTACATGCACATAGCATGACATGGCACGGTGTGTCATGTGGCGGTGCTGGGGATGGCTTGGGTGACATGGCACTGTCCTCATGTTGCATTTTGCAAGTGGGTATTCATTTTAGCTGCTTGAATGTGTTTTTTCACAAAACTGCATTGGTGGTGTCTGTGTAGGTAGGGATGCACACATTGTAACACTTCCAGGTGAGCAATCTCAGGCTGATATGGTTTTGACGGTTGATTCTCCAGACATTCAGGATCAGTGTCAGGTTGAGTCATCATTGATTGTCAGATGGTATGTGCCAGGGCAGTGTGCACTCCACAGGGGTGTGATTTCTAGGTGAAGTAATTAGCCACTAGCTGTGTACGGGCAGCCTCCCCCGTGCCCTTTCCCCTCCCATGCGCAGCGGCCGTGTATGTGGTTGGTGATGTGGGGCCACCACCATGTCCACGGCCAGGCCCCGGCGTGTTGCAACGTTGTGCAGGACACATGCTGCCACTATGATCCTGCACACTACTGGGGGAGCGTATAAGAGCTGCCGCCAGAACGGTCAAGGGAGTGAAAGCGTGACTTAAGCACTCCGAAAGTGCGCTCCACTATGCCCTGGGTTGCAATGTGGGCTGTGTTATATCTTACCTCAGGTGGCGTGGTGGATTCCAATTTGGCGTCATCATGTGGGGGCTGAGAGGGTAGGCACTGTCCCCTGTGGGGGTGGTGATTGGTATCATTGTGGGGGTTGTGACCTTGCTCATTATCTGACATGCATGCATGTGCAGTGGCATTCATACTCACCAATCAGCCATGTATCGCCATGCCGCCCAGCTTCTAGGTCCCGGCTTAGGGTGGACATTCGGTAAATGAAGCTGTCGTGGGTGGACCCGGGATAGTTGGCATATACTGAGGTGATGATTCCCTTGGCATTACATACTATCTGCACGTTGATGGAATGCCAGTGCTTGCGGTTCCTATAGATGTGCTCGGATGCCCTAGGGGGACGTAGAGCCACATGGGTGCAGTCGATGGCACCTAGCACTTTGGGGAATCGTGCCACACCGTAAAAATCCAGGGCGGCAGCATGCCTTTCTGCAGGTGTTCTGGGCAGGTATATGTGCCTGCGGACTGATGGGCGTGCAGTGATGATATTCAAGACCTGGTGTAGGCAGCGTGACTGCGTGGACTGTGACACCCCACCCACTATGGTACTTGTCCGTTGAAATGATCCCAGTGGCTAAAAAGTGCAGTACATTAGGACCTTCTCCAGGGGCTGAGTGCTTGGGAGCACAGGGTGGGTGATGTGAGGTCATCCTCCCACTCACTCACCAGGTCCAGTATTATGTGTGGTGGAAACCTGTACCTCCCATACACCTGGTCATCAGGCATCCCGAAAAGGCTGGTTCTGGGTGTGAATATTCTGGCCCTGACTATCCTCCTCCTCCTCCTTTGGTAGCCCACGGCCACTGCTGCTAGGAACGGTATATTCATCCTGGCGTCGGAGCTTGTTATTTTGTTTGCGCGCAAATTTATACGTCGCGGGTCGACGTATGCCTGCTTCCTACTGGCGTACGTGTTTCTTTGCGCGTGTTGTAGGCAAGCGTGTGAAACTTCCCGCGCACCCCTGAAATCCAGTACCCAGGCCAATAGCGTGTGGAAATTCCCGCGCACCCCGGTATACACGTGTGCTGATGTACTCGCGTGTGAAACTTCCCGCACACCCCTGAAATCCAGTACCCAGGACATTAGCGTGTGGAAATTCCCGCGCACCCCGGTATACACGTGCGCTGATGTACTCGCGTGTGTAAGTGCCCGCGCACCCCTGAAATACACGTACATAGGCCAATCGCGTGTACGCGCACTTTTGTCCAATTACACGCGATGACACTCTGACGTGCAGTCTTTCCACGTGTGCTCCGTCATCACGTGCTATGAGGGAAACACCCATGTGGGTCACGTCACAGACGCGCTTACGCGCTGAGGGCCTTTGGTCCAATAGAATCGCGTATGCGTGCTGACGCGCTTACGCGCTAAGGGCCTTTCCTCGAATTTCACACTGACGTGCAGGATTTTCACGTGCCAAATCACTCCATATCAAGCTGGCCACGCGAAAACACACGGAAGACCACGCTCCTGCCCAGAAGGCCGAATTACTGCCCCCCAGTGCCCCGAGCAGCCTCCCACGTGCCATCTGCTGCTGCTGCCTGCCTGCCTGCCTGCCTGCTGCCACCGTGCCCTGCCATTTGGTGCCTGCACATCAGCCGTCTGCAGGGGTCCAGTTGCTGTGTCCACCCCTGCTGGAACTGAAGACTCCCGACTGGGATAACATCACTTCACAGTCCAACCCCAGGACCCAGTTGCCCACCCACTCCTGCCTCTGGGGTTGCCATGTCGGGCACTTCCACATCTGGCACCAGTGGCAACCCCAGGCCAGAGGGGCAGAGGGGCACCAGCTTCACTGCCACCAAAGTTGGTGTCCTGGTGGAGCATGTCCTGGGGCAGTATGATTCCCTCTTTGGATCGTCCCGCGCCAGCAAGGATGGATGGGAGAGGATCTGGGCCGACTGTGTGGTTGCCATCAACGCGGAGCGGGTGGCAACCCGCGACATCCAGAAGATCAAGAAGCGCTGGGAGGACTTGAGGTCCAGGACCCTCGTGAAGGCCCGGCGCCTCGTGGAGGGGGGCCGGGGCCGCATGAGTTCCATCCAGATGAGGGTCCTGGAACGCGTACGCCCAGCGCTCCACGCCCAGATCCTTGAGAGGGAGACCCGTCTGGAGTTGAGCAGTAAGTGTCCAAGCATTGCTGTGTGAGACAGGGCATGTTGCGGTGTGCTGGTTGTCTGATACTTGCCTGTATGTGTGACATAGGCCATGTATGCATGTATGTGTGCAGGGACATCATGGTAATGCATGTGCGACCAGTGATGTGTGAACCACATGGTTGTTGCATGTGTTTAAATGCCACATGGGGAGCCCTATGCAGATTTTACACATGAGAGCATGCCAGTCTCTGTTCCTGGACATGGGTGGGGGTGAGTGATGGGTGCTGATGCCAGGTACATATATGGTAGCCATGTCTGTGTGCCTGACCTGCGTGTCTGTGACTTGTGAATGCCATGGATGCATGACACATGTGTGTGACAATGCACAGATTCACTGATGCAGCCTAGTTACCCTTGTATCCGCTGTGATTGGGGTGTATGAGGCCAGATGGATGTGACTGAGGTGAAGTGTGTGCATGTGATAGGCATGACCCATGATGCATGTGAGTTCCATATCATTGTATGTTTCAAGAGTCCATTGGACATGTATGGAAATGTCCATGGCATGCACCATGCCTGTTACTGTGTGTGTTTTGCCTCGACTGACCGATGTGTTATGGAGGGACATGATGGAAGTGTACTTTGACAGTGGTACTCATCTGCTATTGCTTCCTGTCTAGGGGACCATTGAACAGTACCCTGATGCTTGTGTTCTATGTCTCCCTCTACGCAGCGGCTAGTGAAGAAGAGGGCGGAGACGGCGCTGTGGAGCAAGGCAGCGGGGATGCCCCCACGGCTGCAGCGGAAGGGGTGGGTGAGCCCCACAGGGGCCTGCTACGGCAGAAGACGGTGAGGAGCCATCCAGGTTGGTGGTTTCCACAGAGGAGGAGGAGGCCGCCACTGAGGCACACATGGGGCCTGGTGGGGGCATCCCTGCTGGTGCAAGTGGTGCAGTCCAGGGGCAGGGGCAGGAGGCAGCACAGGTCACCGTGGAGGGGCCTGTGCATGTTGCTGTCCCTGACCCTGTGAGTGCACAACCATGCACCAGCAGGGATGCCCCGTCCCAGGCCCGTCCGCAGGTAGAGGGGATGTCCATGTCACCTGATTCCCCTCCACCTGCGGACGAGGGGACCCGTGTCCGTATGGAGAAGGTCCTGATTGGGGTCGCGATGCGCGCGGGTGCAATTCGTGATGACATGCGTGCTTCCCGGGGGGAGCACGCACATCATCACGAAGAGCACCGTGCCGACGTGGCCCAATTGGGATCTTCCATGTTCGGGGGTTTCCTGCATGTGTCGGCCAATCTGGCGGCCCTCTCCTCCTCTGTGGAGGCTATACGCCGGTCGTTCTCCTTGCCGTCTTCCGGCCCAGATGCCACCAGGGCCCCCTGTGGACCTGCCCTGACCTATGCAGCCAGCTCGGTGGGGATCCCATCCCTGCCACAGTCGGGAGTCGGAGGTCCAGCAGGGGTGGACACCACAGCAACTGTACCCCAGCAGATGGAGGATGTGCCGGCATCATCAGGCAGGGCACGTGCACGACAGCGTCGGTGGATTCCATCAGCCTGGATGCCGTCGTGCTGGCAGAGGCAGTTGCGTCAGAGCAGCAGCAGAGTCAACGTGGGAGGCATCATTGCTTGGGGCCATCAACATCGGAGGGGCAAGCATCGGCCGGAGGGCAGGAGGACCCAGGACAGGAAGTGTCTTCCATGTTGCTGCGGTTGGGCCAGCAGATAGGTGCGGAGCGGCGGCGGGCAGAAGAGGCGCGGCTCACGATGGTCAGGGCAGAGAACTCCATGCAGAGGGCCCTGAGGCGGGCCGAGTGCCTCGAGGCAATCCGCAGGGGGTTGGAGGAGCAGATGGCGTCGTCCCTGCGGACCCTCGGGGCCATGGAACAGGACCGCCTCCGGGACATAGACGAGGAGTTTGATGATGCCCTGGCCCGGAACACCACGGAGTGAGCCGCTGGACTTGCCCGCCGCCTTTGTATATAGTTCTTTAGTTTTAGGTTTCATTTGTTTCTTCTTATGATTTGGAGTCGACGGACACTGCTCCACTTTTTGTATATAGTTGCATTTTAGTTAGGGTTTTTTGTAGGTTTCCTTTGTTCAGTTGGGCTCATGGACCCTTGGATGTTTTGTACATAGTTCTTCATTGGATTGTTTTATTTTTTTATTTTTGATTTATTCTCCATGGAGCAATGGTCTTTGCATTTATGTTTATCTCTCGGATTGATTTTATTTTTAATGTGACTTTGAACAACATTTTTTTGAATTTGGATTTGTAGTTTTGATTTTTTTGGACGGACATGCAGCTTATCTTTTTTTTCATTGCCATTGTAGTTTGTTTCATTTCATTTGCATTCAATTTTTTTAATACAATTTTGTTTTCATACTTCACTGTGTGGTATCATCTCATTGGTTTCATGCATGTCATGTTGGGTGTTTTCCCATTCATTTGCAACCATTGTGTGTGACGGACATGGGTTCATTTGCTTTATGAACATTGGGGGTGTAACATGTAATTTCCATTTCCATGTGGGTGAATGGGTAACTTGGTAGGGCCTTTTGGCTGTGGAGGCTGACCATAACGCACATGATTGGGGATTGTGAGGACCTGGGTGCAGGGGGACATGAGTGGGGGCCTGGTGGAGGGTGCCCCTGGATGCTGGGGGGTGGGGGTGGTGGGAGACATGAGTGGGGGCCTGGTGGAGGGTGCCCCTGGATGCTGGGGGGTGGGGGTGCAGGGGGACATGAGTGGGGGCCTGGAGGAGGGTGCCCCTGCACTGCTGGGGGGTGGGGGTGGTGGGAGACATGAGTTGGACATGAGTGGGGACCTGGTGGGGGCTGCCCATGGTGGCTGGGGGGTGGGGGTGGTGGTAGACATGGGTGGGAGCCTGGTGGAGGGTGCCCCACACTGCTGGGGGGTGGGGGTGGGTGGGAGACATGAGTGGGGGCCTGGCGGAGGCTGCCCATGGTGGGTGGGGGGTGGGGGTGGTGGGAGACATGGGTGGGGGCCTGGTGGAGGGTTCCCCTGCACTGCTGGGGGGTGGGGGTGGTTGGAGACATGAGTGGGGGCCTGGTGGAGGGTGCCCCTGGATGCTGGGGGGTGGGGGTGGTGGGAGACATGAGTGGGGGCCTGGTGGAGGGTGCCCCTGGATGCTGGGGGGTGGGGGTGGTGGGAGACATGAGTGGGGGCCTGGTGGAGGGTGCCCCTGCAATGCTGGGGGGTGGGGGTGCAGGGGGACATGAGTGGGGGCCTGGTGGAGGGTGCCCCTGGATGCTGGGGGGTGGGGGTGGTGGGAGACATGAGTGGGGGCCTGGTGGAGGCTGCCCCTTCACTGCTGGGGGGTGGGGGTGGTGGGAGACATGAGTGGGGGCCTGGTGGAGGCTGCCCCTGGTGGCTGGGGGGTGGGGGTGGTGTGAGACATGAGTGGGGGCCTGGTGGAGCGTGCCCCTGTACTGCTGGGGGGTGGGGTGCAGGGGGACATGAGTGGGGGCCTGGTGGAGGGTGCCCCTGGATGCTGGGGGGTGGGGGTGCAGGGGGACATGAGTGGGGGCCTGGTGGAGGGTGCCCCTGGATGCTGGGGGGTGGGGGTGGTGGGAGACATGAGTGGGGGCCTGGTGGAGGGTGCCCCTGGATGCTGGGGGGAGGGTTGCAGGGGGACATGAGTGGGGGCCTGGTGGAGGGTGCCCCTGCACTGCTGGGGGGTGGGGGTGGTGGGAGACATGAGTGGGGGCCTGGTGGAGGCTGCCCCTGCACTGCTGGGGGGTGGGGGTGCAGGGGGACATGAATGGGTGCCTGGTGGAGGGTGCCCCTGGATGCTGGGGGGTGGGGGTGCAGGGGGACATGAGTGGGGGCCTGGTGGAGGGTGCCCCTGCACTGCTGGGGGGTGGGGGTGGTGGGAGACATGAGTGGGGGCCTGGTGGAGGCTGCCCCTGCACTGCTGGGGGGTGGGGGTGCAGGGAGACATGAGTGGGGGCCTGGTGGAGGGTGCCCCTGGATGCTGGGGGGTGGGGGTGCAGGGGGACATGAGTGGGGGCCTGGTGGAGGGTGCCCCTGCACTGCGCGTGGGGGTGGTGGGAGACATGAGTTGGACATGAGTGGGGGCCTGGTGGGGGCTGCCCATGGTGGCTGGGGGGTGGGGGTGGTGGTAGACTTGGGTGGTAGCCTGGTGGAGGGTGCCCCACACTGCTGGGGGGGTGGGGGTGGGTGGGAGACATGAGTGGGGGCCTGGCGGAGGCTGCCCATGGTGGGTGGGGGGGTGGGGGTAGTGGGAGACATGGGTTGGGGCCTGGTGGAGGGTGCCCCTGGATGCTGGGGGGTGGGGGTGGTGGGAGACATGCGTGGGGGCCTGGTGGAGGGTGCCCCTGCACTGCTGGGGGGTGGGGGTGGTGGGAGACATGAGTGGGGGCCTGGTGGAGGGTGCCCCTGGATGCTGGGGGGTGGGGGTGGTGGGAGACATGAGTGGGTGCCTGGTGGAGGGTGCCCCTGCACTGCTGGGGGGTGGGGGTGCAGGGGGACATGAGTGGGGGCCTGGTGGAGGGTGCCCCTGGATGCTGGGGGGTGGGGGTGGTGGGAGACACGAGTGGGGGCCTGGTGGAGGCTGCCCCTGCACTTCTGGGGGGTGGTGGGAGACATAGTGGGGGCCAAGTGGAGGCTGCCCCTGGTAGCTGGGGGGTGGGGGTGGTGTGAGACATGAGTGGGGGCCTGGTGGAGGGTGCCCCTGCACTGCTAGGGAGTGGGGGTGCAGGGGGACATCAGTGGGGGCCTGGTGGAGGGTGCCCCTGGATGCTGGGGGGTGGGGGTGCAGGGGGACATGAGTGGGGGCCTGGTGGAGGGTGCCCCTGGATGCTGGGGGGTGAGGGTGGTGGGAGACATGAGTGGGGGCCTGGTGGAGGGTGCCCCTGGATGCTGGGGGGTGGGGGTGCAGGGGGACATGAGTGGGGGCCTGGTTGAGGGTGCCCCTGCACTGCTGGGGGGTGGGGGTGGTGGGGGACATGAGTGGGTGCCTGGTCGAGGGTGCCCCTGGATGCTGGGGGGTGGGGGTGGTGGGAGACATGAGTGGGGGCCTGGTGGAGGGTGCCCCTGGATGCTGGGGGTGGGGGTGCAGGGGGACATGAGTGGGGGCCTGGTGGAGGGTGCCCCTGCACTGCTGGGGGGTGGGGGTGGTGGGAGACATGAGTTGGACATGAGTGGGGGCCTGGTGGGGGCTGCCCATGGTGGCTGGGGGGTGGGGGTGGTTGTAGACATGAGTGGGGGCCTGGTGGAGGGTGCCCCATGACTGCTGGGGGGTGGGGGTGCAAGGGGACATGAGTGGGGGCCTGGTGGAGGCTGCCCCATGACTGCTGGGAGGTGGGGGTGCAAGTGGACATGAGTGGGGGCCTGGTGGAGGCTGCCCCTGGTGGCTGGGGGGTGGGGGTGGTGGGAGACATGAGTGGGGGCCTGGTGGAGGGTGCCCCTGCACTGCTGGGGGGGTGGGGGTGCAGGGGGACATGAGTGGGTGCCTGGTGGAGGGTGCCCCTGGATGCTGGGGGGTGGGGGTGGTGGGAGACATGAGTGCGGGCCTGGTGGAGGGTGCCCCTGGATGTTGGGGGGTGGGGGTGCAGGGGGACATGAGTGGGGGCCTGGTGGAGGGTACCCCTGCACTGCTGGGGGGTGGGGGTGGTGGGAGACATGATTTGGACATGAGTGAGGGCCTGGTGGGGGCTGCCCATGGTGGCTGGGGGGTGGGGGTGGTGGTAGACTTGGGTGGGAGCCTGGTGGAGGGTGCAACACACTGCTCGGGGGGTGGGGGTGGGTGGGAGACATGAGTGGGGGCCTGGTGGAGGCTGCCCCTTCACTGCTGGGGGGTGGGGGTGGTGGGAGACATGAGTGGGGGCCTGGTGGAGGCTGCCCCTGGTGGCTGGGGGGTGGGGGTGGTGTGAGACATGAGTGGGGGCCTGGTGGAGCGTGCCCCTGCACTGCTGGGGGGTGGGGGTTCAGGGGGAGATGAGTGGGGGCCTGGTGGAGGGTGCCCCTGGATGCTGGGGGGTGGGGGTGCAGGGGGACATGAGTGGGGGCCTGGTGGAGGGTGCCCCTGGATGCTGGGGGGTGGGGGTGGTGGGAGACATGAGTGGGGGCCTGGTGGAGGGTGCCCCTGGATGCTGGGGGGAGGGTTGCAGGGGGACATGAGTGGGGGCCTGGTGGAGGGTGCCCCTGCACTGCTGGGGGGTGGGGGTGGTGTTAGACATGAGTGGGGGCCTGGTGGAGGCTGCCCCTGCACTGCTGGGGGGTGGGGGTGCAGGGGGACATGAATGGGTGCCTGGTGGAGGGTGCCCCTGGATGCTGGGGGGTGGGGGTGCAGGGGGACATGAGTGGGGGCCTGGTGGAGGGTGCCCCTGCACTGCTGGGGGGTGGGGGTGGTGGGAGACATGAGTGGGGGCCTGGTGGAGGCTGCCCCTGCACTGCTGGGGGGTGGGGGTGCAGGGAGACATGAGTGGGGGCCTGGTGGAGGGTGCCCCTGGATGCTGGGGGGTGGGGGTGCAGGGGGACATGAGTGGGGGCATGGTGGAGGGTGCCCCTGCACTGGGCGTGGGGGTGGTGGGAGACATGAGTTGGACATGAGTGGGGGCCTGGTGGGGGCTGCCCATGGTGGCTGGGGGGTGGGGGTGGTGGTAGACTTGGGTGGTAGCCTGGTGGAGGGTGCCCCACACTGCTGGGGGGGTGGGGGTGGGTGGGAGACATGAGTGGGGGCCTGGCGGAGGCTGCCCATGGTGGGTGGGGGGTGGGGGTGGTGGGAGACATGGGTTGGGGCCTGGTGGAGGGTGCCCCTGGATGCTGGGGGGTGGGGGTGGTGGGAGACATGAGTGGGGGCCTGGTGGAGGGTGCCCCTGCACTGCTGGGGGGTGGGGGTGGTGGGAGATATGAGTGGGGGCCTGGTGGAGGGTGCCCCTGAATGCTGGGGGGTGGGGGTGGTGGTAGACATGAGTGGGGGCCTGGTGGAGGGTGCCCCTGCACTGCTGGGGGGTGGGGGTGCAGGGGGACATGAGTGGGGGCCTGGTGGAGGGTGCCCCTGGATGCTGGGGGGTGGGGGTGGTGGGAGACACGAGTGGGGGCCTGGTGGAGGCTGCCCCTGCACTGCTGGGGGGTGGTGGGAGACATAGTGGGGGCCTGGTGGAGGCTGCCCCTGGTAGCTGGGGGGGTGGGGGTGGTGTGAGACATGAGTGGGGGCCTGGTGGAGGGTGCCCCTGCACTGCTAGGGAGTGGGGGTGCAGGGGGACATCAGTGGGGGCCTGGTGGAGGGTGCCCCTGGATGCTGGGGGGTGGGGGTGCAGGGGGACATGAGTGGGGGCCTGGTGGAGGGTGCCCCTGGATGCTGGGGGGTGAGGGTGGTGGGAGACATGAGTGGGGGCCTGGTGGAGGGTGCCCCTGGATGCTGGGGGGTGGGGGTGCAGGGGGACATGAGTGGGGGCCTGGTTGAGGGTGCCCCTGCACTGCTGGGGGGTGGGGGTGGTGGGAGACATGAGTGGGGGCCTGATGGAGGCTGCCCCTGCACTGCTGCGGAGTGGGGGTGCAGGGGGACATGAGTGGGTGCCTGGTCGAGGGTGCCCCTGGATGCTGGGGGGTGGGGGTGGTGGGAGACATGAGTGGGGGCCTGGTGGAGGGTGCCCCTGGATGCTGGGGGTGGGGGTGCAGGGGGACATGAGTGGGGGCCTGGTGGAGGGTGCACCTGCACTGCTGGGGGGTGGGGGTGGTGGGAGACATGAGTTGGACATGAGTGGGGGCCTGGTGGGGGCTGCCCATGGTGGCTGGGGGGTGGGGGTGGTTGTAGACATGAGTGGGGGCCTGGTGGAGGGTGCCCCATGACTGCTGGGGGGTGGGGGTGCAAGGGGACATGAGTGGGGGCCTGGTGGAGGCTGCCCCATGACTGCTGGGAGGTGGGGGTGCAAGTGGACATGAGTGGGGGCCTGGTGGAGGCTGCCCCTGGTGGCTGGGGGGTGGGGGTGGTGGGAGACATGAGTGGGGGCCTGGTGGAGGGTGCCCCTGCACTGCTGGGGGGGTGGGGGTGCAGGGGGACATGAGTGGGTGCCTGGTGGAGGGTGCCCCTGGATGCTGGGGGGTGGGGGTGGTGGGAGACATGAGTGCGGGCCTGGTGGAGGGTGCCCCTGGATGTTGGGGGGTGGGGGTGCAGGGAGACATGAGTGGGGGCCTGGTGGAGGGTACCCCTGCACTGCTGGGGGGTGGGGGTGGTGGGAGACATGATTTGGACATGAGTGGGGGCCTGGTGGGGGCTGCCCATGGTGGCTGGGGGGTGGGGGTGGTGGTAGACTTGGGTGGGAGCCTGGTGGAGGGTGCAACACACTGCTCGAGGGGTGGGGGTGGGTGGGAGACATGAGTGGGGGCCTGGCGGAGGCTGCCCATGGTGGGTGGGGGGCGGGGGTGGTGGGAGACATGAGTGGGGGCCTGGTGGAGGCTGCCCCTGGATGCTGGGGGGTTGGGGTGGTGGGAGACATGAGTGGGGGCCTGGTGGAGGCTGCCCTGGATGCTGGAGGGTGGGGGTGGTGGGAGACATGAGTGGGGGCCTGGTGGAGGCTGCCCCTGCACTGCTGGGGGGTGGGGGTGCTGGGTGACATGAGCAGGTGTGCAGGGTAGTCCCCTGTGGTGTCGGCTGCCTGCAGGGGCCGTGGAGGGTGTACAGGGAATACCTGGGAGCACACAGCCAAATTGCGTGTAGAATTTCCCACGTACCCCTGTCATACACGTACCCAGCCAAATCGCGTGTGGAAATTCACGCGCACGTACCCTGCCAAATCGCGTGTGGGACTTCCCTGAGATCCACGTACCCAGCCAAGTCACGTGTGGAAATTACCGCGCATGTACCCGGCCAAATCACGTGTGGTACTTCCCGCGCACCCCTGAAATCCACGTACCCTGCCAAATCGCGTGTGAGACTTCCCGCGCACCCCTGAGATCCACGTACCCAGCCAAGTCGCGTGTGGAAATTCCCGCGCACGTACCTGGCCAAATCGCGTGTGGTACTTCCCGCGCACCCCTGAAATCCACGTACCCTGCCAAATCGAGTGTGAGACTTCCCGCGCACCCCTGAGATCCACGTACCCAGACAAATCGCGTGTGGAATTTCCTGCGCACGTACCCGGCCAAATCGCGTGTGGAACTTCCCGCTCACCCCTGAAATCCACGTACCCTGCCAAATCGCGTGTGAGACTTCCCGCGCACCCCGGAATACACGCACACGTTATTTTTCAGTCAGCGGGTGTCCGTGTTTGTTGGTACCCCTTTGCACGTCATTTGTCCTGGAGGGCCACAGTATAGGACACTCATCATGGCTGTATATAGGTGCTATTTGTTGGCGCACCTTTTGGCGCACATTTATTACAGGCGCAGAGAAGCTACCGCCTGCTTTCTTGTGGCAGTCGTGTTTGTGCCTGTGCGCTGGTTTGACCGTGCGCTTTTCTGCCCTTCCCCCGTGATGCCCACATTTTGGCAAGTTGTTCCCCATTCCGAGTGTTACGCCCCGTGTTCCGCCTATTTTTGTTGTGTGCGCTGCGCTATGTGCGATTTTCGCTGTGGCCTGTGCGCTTTTCGCTGTGACCTGGCGCACGCCGTTAGATGGCCTGTGTGCCAACGTGCGCCGCGCACTTTTTTAGCGCACATCCGATGGTTTTCTCGCGCACGGCCTTCCATGAATCGATGTGCGCTGCTTTTCGTGCGATTTTTGCACTTGCACTGCGATTTTCGCTATTCCACTGCGAATCGCACGTTTTTGGCCACTTCCGCCGCGCTAATTATTCCATGAATCGGCCTGTTAATCTGTTTCCTGAGAGCGAGGAAGTCACCTTGATAGCAGAGCGATTTCTGCATTGCTTTTTGGTAAAAAAGAAACCGGGTTCTATTTGACCCATGCATTTTAATGTGTAACTGGTTTTAACATAAAAAATGTGCTATGTTTTCACTCAACATTTTATCAAATCATATTTGCCTGTTTATTACGAAAAAGAAAGTTCATTGTATTTTGAACCTTTGTTTTGTGCCCCAAAGAAGGTGGCGTGTATAATCATGAAAGAAAACCAACTGAAGTTATACTTTAAACAAATATATATTCAGTCTATACCCTGGCCTGGTTCTTGGCTCATGGTTGGCACAGAGGGAGGGATCTATATGGTGCCAAATGAGTCATAGATAGGGCTTTCTGAATCCATAATTAATGGTATTATTTAGGATCTCTTAATTGTGGTGGAAGGAACTCCTTATGTTGATCACGGTCTCCCAATATAACTTTACAGATGGGTCAGTTGAAGGTGTCAACCTTGCAACTGACCTGTTGGAACAGCAACTGACAAACTGTCTATGTTTATGGGGACAGTTTGCCGGTCTGTTTTTGCTGACTCCACGCGTGCAAATTGGTTCACCCATGATGTGGACACTGGAGACAGTAAGCTAGTAGAGAGCAGGATTCACCGGACTTCTGATAAGCTCATGGACACCATCAAGGAGGATGGTTCTAATATTCTGTCCCTAGGAGTGATAGAGCCAGTCCACAGCCTCTGGGCTAGCCCAGTGGTACTGGTCCCCATAAAGACCAGTGGTGGGAAGACTGAAGTCCACTTTTGTTTGGACTGCAGGGGACTCAATTCTGTCATAAAGACAGATACTAACCCAATTCCATAGGCAGATGAGCTCATTGACAAGCTCAGCGCTGCCAAGTATATGAGTTCCTTTGACCACATGGCAGGGTACTGGCAGGTCGGCTTGACAGAAGGAGCGAGAGTGAGGTCAGCCTTCTCAACCCAAGAAGGACATTATCAGTTCACTCTTATGCCCTCGGTATTGAAGAATGCCACTGTCACTTTCCAGAGGATTGTCAACCAGGGTTTGTCTGGACTGGAAAACTTCAGTGTCGCCTATTTAGACAACATTGCTGTGTTCAGCCACACTTGGTAAGATCACGTATTCCACCTGAAACAAGTGCTTCAGATGATGCAGAATGCAGGTCTGACTATCAAGGCACTGAAATTCCAGATAGCGCTGGGCACAGTGACTTACCTAGGCCACCTGGTTGGTGGAGGTAAGAAACAACCTCTCGAAGCGAAGGTTTAAGGCTGTGAAGGATTGGGACATCCCCACCACACAGACACATTTGAGAGCCTATCTAGGTCTCACAAGGTACTACCGGTCATTCATCAAGGGGTATGGGACCATTGCCATGCCCTTGAATAATGTAACTTCCAAGAAAATGCCAAAGAAGGTAACTTGGACCCCAGCCGTTAAACCTTCTTTCCAGATTTAAAGGATGGATTGTGCATGGCCCCAGTTCTGAAAGTGTCAGACCATGGTCAGGAGTTCATTATCCAGACAGGTGTCTGTGATTTTGGGATTTGAGCAGTGTTAGGGCATATGAACTCTCAAGGTGTAGAGCAACCTGTTGCCTACATTAGCAGGCAACTGACAAAAAGGCAAAGGAACTTGGCCATCGTTGAAAATGAGGCTTATGCGATCATGTGTGCAGTAAAGAAGCTGAAACCCTACATCTTTGGGTCTTACTTTTCTATCCAATCCGACCACCAGCCTCTTTGATGGTTAATGCCATTGATGGTTAAGTCATTTGCCATCTGAGGAGTGCGGTGAGTGTGTGGCCCTGTAAGCACCTTTGTTTTTTTTAAAAAAATGCCCACTTGTTTGTGGGCCCATGCTCAGGAGCAGGCCCTTGCGTCCCCTTCCTCCCTGCAGCCCCTTCGTGGTTTCCGAGCCCGCCCGCCTCCCGATCCGCCCTCCCTCCTTCCCTCCCTCCCATTGGTCCAAGCACTGTAGGCATCGAGTCTACCGACTCGTGTGGGTCTCACCGGCTCCATTTGCCATCCAAGGAGCGTGGTGAGTGTGTGGCACTGTAAGCACCTTTGTTTTTTAAAAAATGCCCATTTGTTCGTGGGCCCGTGCCCAGGAGCAGGCCCTCGCGGCCCCTTCCTCCACGCAGCCCCTTTGTGGTTTCCCAGCCCGCCCGCCTCCCGATCCGCCCTCCCTCCTCCCATTGGTCCAAGCACTGTAGGCATCGAGTCTACCGACTCGTGTGGGTCTCACCGTCTCCATTTGCCATCCGAGGAGCGCGGAGAGTGTGTGGCCCTGTAAGCACCTTTGTTTTTTTTTAAATGCCCATTTGTTCGTGGGCCCGTGCCCAGGAGCAGGCCCTTTGCGTCCGCTTCCTCCCCGCAGCCACTTTGTGGTTTCCCAGCCCACCCACCTCCCGATCCGCCCTCCCTCCCTCCCATTGGTCCAAGCACTGTAGGCATCGAGTCTACCGACTCGTGTGGGTCTCACCGGCTCCATTTGCCATTCGAGGAGCGCGGTGAGTGTGTGGCCCTGTAAGCACATTTGTTTTTTAAAAATGCCCATTTGTTCATGGGCCCGTGCCCAGGAGCAGGCCCTTGTGTCCCTTTCCTCCCCGCAGCCCCTTCCTGGTTTCCCAGCCCACCTGCCTCCCGATCCGCCCTCCCTCCTTCCCATTGTTCCATCCACTGTAGGCATCGAGTCTACCGCTTCTCGACCCGCCCAGGCACGCTCTCACTGGTCCACCTACACTTCATCACTGGTCCTCCCAGGGCAGCCCTCTGCCCGGCAGCCCTCTGCGGCTAAGGGCCCCAAGGCCAAGGGCGGCTCCTACATTGGCAGCTCCGAGATGTGTCTGCAGGTGTCCACAGGGGAAGCCAGTGAAGCCATCAGCCAACAGACACCAACAAAACTGTGAATGTGGCACTGGTGGGGAGTAGAGCAATCACTCCACTCCAGAAAACCCCTGCCAATCTATCTTACCTCCCAATAACATAGACTGCCATGGACTCACACCAGGTACACTCAGAGATATTTGTAACCATCAGACTGAACTTATCCATGACAGGATAGTAGAAGTTGCCTTGCATTACATAGTAACAAAGTTGTCAAGACCAACACGCACCGCATTTCGATGGAATTGTGAATATTGGCCTGCGTTGCATCTAGATAGGATTTTGTTTGTTAGCATGTCCACACCTAGACAGAATTGTGAATATTAGCACGTCCACACTTAGACAGAATTGTGAATATTAGCATATCCACACTCCGACAAAATTATTGAATATTAGCATGTCCACACTTAGACAGAATTGTTAATATTGGCCTGCGTTAACATCTAGATGGGACTTTGATTGTTAGCATGTCTACACTCTTAACTTTAGCTCGTGTCACATCTAGATAGAAATGTGACTGTTAGCATGTGCCACACTCAGGATTCTTAACTTTTGCTCGCTCCGCATCTAGATAGAAATTCTATTCTTAACATGCATCACACTTAGAATTCTGAACCCTAGCTTGCGTTGCATCTAGATAGAAATGTGAATGTCAGCATGTGCCGCACCTAGATGGAATCCCATAATTGCAGGGACAGCAATGCCAACTAACCAACCAACTAACAATATCATCCCTCTGCATACACCTCTCAAACTCTAACCAAAGACAACCACAAGCCTTAAACGCAGCAATCCGCACAAACTTCACAACAATGCAACAACAAAACAAACCACACATAGACTTGCACAACAGCACACGACGACTATCGACCGTAAAACACCCCAACCCCAGCCAACGGACCCACCGGGCTGAGGCTGCCAACAGCACATCACTGCTCTCTTGCACTTTTCCAGCTTATTCCCACTAACCCACCCCCTCTCCTCCCCTTTTTCAGAGCTGCCAGAGCACCAGGGGACCACTTCGGTGGTGATAGTGCGCAGTACAAATGTCCTTTAACATTAATATTAACATTAATGGCCAGGTAAGGGGATTACCCTAAACTTTTGTGTTCTGCCATATCTGTACAGGGATTACATATGGACATCCAGCCCAACTCAGGCTCCCAGCATGGAAATGCAGAGGGCCTGAGACAGTACTTTTGCCTTGATGATGAACCAGACCCTCAGTATGGTGGTGGTTCACATGTTGAGGCTGGGGGGCACCTGCGAAAATCGACAATCCACAAGGTGGGAGTGCGCTTGTCTGGTCTTTTTTGACATTTTAAATTAAATAAAATGATTGTAGATCAACCTCTGGAAAATATGTCAGGCTAATCCGCACACCTATGCTGACTGCCTGACATATGTATAGACCTGTGTACTCTGTGTGGAAACAGCCTACAGGCATAATCCCCCTGTTATATTTAGATGGGATATGACATTCCATGGCCATCCTGATTAACTAACAAAGTCTCCATGTATCTGTCATGTAATTTTGTTGGGCCCTGTAGTTGGTGGCAGTTATTTTCATACCATTCATATGGTAATTCGAACAGGCCCACACAGGGCCTGGCTGCAGAGCTTAACAAATAAGACAGGAAACCCCAACAACCTTTCATATGTACTGTGTCACCCTGAAGCCAGCTCTGGTCCTCAGTATCAATGGGAAGTAAACTGTCATGCCTGGGACTGCATGTTTACAGTAGTTCACCCCATAAGGTACGAGAATGTGGTTTGCAGGAGCCAGAAAGTCTGGTCTCGCTGCAGCTTCAACAGAGACCTGCTGCTTTAATCAGGAACCAGAGAGCTCCATTAACCAGAGAGACCCTTTGATCCACAACAGACAGGAAGATGGGTGGGACTTAATATTACATGTTTTCACCCCTTCAGTTTTTCTGTTGCTGTCACAACTCAGAGATTGTAACCCAGTAGTTGCAGATAACACCTCCCCACTCTTTTGGGGAAGCTACCTTCACTCCGTGAATATGAAATCTTTATTGTGATGTGCCAAAGTCTTCCCCCTCAAGAGCTCAGCCTACAGAGATCAATACACCTGTTAGGCCGGGGGCTTGAGTGAAAAGGCAGGAGCAAAATTGGCAGAGCTAGAGGGACAAAGAACAAAACAGTTGTTCAGGAAATGCAGCCATGTAGTGCCAGAAACAACAGCCAACACCGCCCACAAGTACCCACTCTTACCTGCTCTGTAGAGACAATATACCAGTAACCTACTAGTATCGAATGCAGAGACAAGGAGGGTGTATGGTGAAGGAGGAGTGTGCCAGTATTCCAGGAACACCAATGTTGAAGCAGCAAAGCGTCCAAAAAGTGTCCAAAGCAATCCAGTGTTGAAGCAGCAAAGCGTCCCAAAAAGTGTCCAAAGCAATCCAATATTGAAGCAGCAAAACGTCCCAAAAAGTGTCCAAAGCAATCCAGTGTTGAAGCAGCAAAAAATACACGTGTCAAAAAGTGTTTAACCAAGCAATAGTAAAAGACAAAAAGAGATGACCAGGGAAACGAGCGTTCACCTCACGCTAGTTCCCTTGAAGAAATGTTCGGGTTATCAGGGCGTCAAAACCTAAGGACTCAGAAATGGGAGGTCAAGATGAGGAAGCCGGGTTCGTATTTTCCAAGGGAGGCAGTCGATGGAGGCACGCGTCGGGAGACAAACAAGGGCAGGGCAGAGGCAAAGTCTTGATTCGAGCGCTGAGTATTTGGTATTTAAATAGAAGTCCGGAAACAGATGCTCGCAACTAACAACAGTTTAGGAGCACCCGATCTCCAAATAGACAGTATTTAAATACGGTCCACAAAGAAGGAAACACAGCAACGTAGTACGTGTGTGTCACGTGACTACAATAGCGAGAGTTATGGGGATTATAGTCTCAAAGGGCTCTGCGTGCCGGATAGCGCTCAGACAAACGCCATGGCATTCTCCAATTTAACCGGGACGTGACAGTTGCACAGTACTCTGGCTATGACCTCACGCATGCATGAGATTGTTGTTGCCTTGACGAGCATCTACGGATGTCAGCCTAAAAGGACATTTTCAAGCCAGTAGAGTTGAGCTGCAACCGACTGCTACACTGACTGTTGTTATGCCACAATGACTTGAAGACTTTTAAGACGTCTCGACCAGTGCTTCAACCAGCACTGAGACAACAGTTCCTGACCCTGAGCCGCCATGTAGGCCAGCCTGCAGCAATCCATCACTCGCCGAACTGCCTGCCGCTTGATACCCGCAACTGTTGTCGTTGAAGCTCCAAAGAACCTTAAAACTGACGCAACCCTGTTGAGCGTCAAGAACACATATAAGCACAATTTTCATTGCAGTTCTGTCTTCCTGGTCCTTCTCTGAAGGCAGGTAGAGACATTTAATGACTCATTACTCCCTTTCTGCTGTAACCAAGTATCCTTGAACTGTTGCAATTATTTACTGTACCAACTACCCTCCTGTCAGTATCCAGAATGTTTCCATTTTCCTTCTTTGAAACTGTCAGTCCTCTGTATTCCTTTACAGGGTGGGTTGTATGTCAACTATTTGTTGTGATAATAATAAAGTAGATCATTTTATACAACCTTATCTGGACAGTCCCTTTTATCATTGGTTAGTAATTGTATTTTCGATGTATTGCAACTAACCAATGATCCGCCACTTTTCGGAGATAAGCTTGCCGTTTTGTCCACGTTACCAAAATTGGACATGGAGGTTTATAATATGCTTGCATTTCCAATCTGTTTGGATCCTTTCTGGTGTACTAGAGGTGTTGTGCTGATTGATGGTTTAGAAAAAGATAATCATCTCTGAACCCCTAGTGCCCCGGAAGTTGATTTTGTCACAGAGCAGTAGTCCAGTGTATGGAATTGGGAGCAGCAACTGTTGATTTGCCCCCTCAGGATATGTAGTGACATCTAGGTCCCACAAATGTGCTGCTTCTTTGGCGGCCTTTTCTTCTGCATCATTGCCAACATGGTGATACACGATCATACACTTCCTCACCTTGTCCAACAAGTATTGCAGTACATGTGGTGTGGTTCACTGTGCAGTACCTCACAATGTGAATGGATGGGTTTTACACAATTACTTCATATGCAGAGGCCCTACCTGTGGTTAGACTGGATTAGATTGCTTAAGTATTGCAAACACTGCATGCTCTACACATAATGTCACTGAACAGCAAAGAGTGATTGTTTAGGATTTTCCAATGGCAAAGACAGCATCTGCTAGTGCCTGTTCACAAGGAAATTGACCCAGCATCACTGAATCTAATATACCACTGTAGTATGCTAGGGGTTTGTGTCCCATGGATGTTTGGTGAGCTTACACTGCGGTCATGACCTGGCCATTAGAATGTGAGAACAAATAGAAATATTTTGTGTAATCAGGGGTTGCTAGTACTAGTGAATTACTTATGGCATTTTGGAGATCCTGAAAACATGTTATCTTTTTTCCTGTCCATGTGAGTGTCTTTATGCTTTTCTGTGCTTCTTTGAGTCCCTGTAGTAGAGGTTTTGTGTAAATTGAATAGTCAAAAATCTATGTTCTACAATATTTACACAGACCCACAAATGTTTGCATTTCTTTAACCGTAGTGGGTTGTGGTATGTTCTGTACTTCATCTGTTCTTTCTCTTGTTGCTCCTTTCCCTGCAGATGATATTATCTGTCCCAAATATATCACCTCCTTCTGACATTAGTGCATTTTGCTCATATCCACTTTTATCCTTTGTCTGCAAGCAGAGTTAGCATTGTAATTTAATATTCTCTACACATGTCTGCTTTTGTGCTGCACACTAGGAGGTCCTCTGCATACTAAATGATCATACTCCGTATATGTACGTTGCCAAAATCCATATGGAGTACTCTGTCGAAAATTCTAGGGGATTCACAGTACCCATAAGGAAGTCTGGTGTGTTGGAACCTTTGCCCGCAATAGGTAATCACAGTGAGATATTGAGAATCAGGGTGCAAAGGAATGGAAAAGATGACATTCTTCAAAATAATGGCATTAAAATGTATGGCCTCAATAGGTATATTGCAAAGGATCGTGGTTGGGTTATGTACTACTGGAAACTCATTCTTCAACTTGACCCTTCCATTTTTTTGGCAGGATATATTGCTGTAATACATATGGAATTTGAGGGTACTATGATGCCCTACTGCCATAATGCTCTCATTGGGCTGTCCTAGTTTGGGAATGTGTTTCATCCAGGGAATATGAAAGGTGGGCCACCCACCAAGTTCGTCCCTGTTTATTGTGTCACTGTGCCGTGTGGCAAATAATATTTGTCCTACATTTATGGTGCTGTCTGTTGTGTCTGTTGCTGTGCAAGCACTGGTGTGCTATTGGGTGCTGGGGATTGCATCTTTTGTTTTACTGATGAATGATATTGATACTGGGCTGTTGTCCCTGCTGGGGCACATACGCAAGCAATGCACCATACAAGGCGCTTGGAGGCCTCATTCTGTCCTGCTGTTTATATGTAACTGGGTCCGCTGGTCCGCTGGGATACACATGGGTATCATATGCATACATTTGCCTGATTGTATACTCTCGTTCAAAATGACCATTCTCCCACATGACCAACATGGACCTAGTCCGCCAAATCACAGCCACATGCCTCCAAATCCTCCTCTGCTAACCCACTTTGTCCTCTTTGGAATCCCCTCTCCCTCGTTGTAACCTCCCTGATAACCTTGGGTACCTGGATTTCCTTGGTACTCTTCTGGCCACTCCAGTGCTATTCTCGGTTATACCTGTCCTACAGGTGGGTCTGTAATCTCTGCTCCATCTCTGCTCAATTTCAGAAATGTCTTCTGTACTTAATTCACTTGAGCCTTCTGTGCATTATCCACCACTTCGCCCTCTTTCTTCTACCACCCCTGCAATGATATACTATAATTGTGTGAATCTCTGCCAATCCCCTAGCCTTGATCCCCACTACCTTGTCCAAATCATTCTGCACCTCTTTTGGGAGTCCTTTCTTTAACATATGAAAGAATATTGCTATAGTCTTGTCCCATGGTTCCCCTGTCTTAGCCTGAATCTGGAATATGTATAGTGCCATATCGTCATCTTCTTTCCTAGTGTGTGCCATTATTGCATGAATATCTGGTGTGTCAGGATAGGATACCTTTAAGACAGTCAACACGTTGGTCTGGCAATCATGAAAATGTGCACAGTCATGGTTGTCATCACCCATTCGTACCACTGGGTAATCTGCTTTTTTCAAATTGTCATCCTCTTGATTGCCTAATAATGCGTTGAGCAGGCTTTTCATACCTCCTTCCTTTAGGGTAACGCCTGTGTTAGGTTTTTCAATTGCATATATCTTGTGCCTGCTCCTGCTGTGAGTAATGTCAGTGCCCTTATCAAATTGTTTGTTTCCATGTGTGGCCAGGGCATGTACTGTGCCCTGCCAGGAACCTTATGTAACAATGGAAACTGTGTTCCCACCTGCTTAACAAGCAACTTTCTCCCCCTTTGCTTCCTCTTCACCACCGCCACTCTCAGTCTTGGACCCCACAAACTCTCTACTCTTAGTGTCACCCTGGGTGGCATCTCATCCCCCCATTCCTCATTTGTTCCCCAATCCTCTTCCTCTGCTACTCCTGCAGCTACATCTGGTCTGATTAACTCATAATCAAACCTGTCCACACATTGGAGTTCTTCGCGATGTCTCTCATTATTATGACCATTTTCCTTCATTTCAACATGTATATCCCTATTCGTGGTACTGTCAATTAAAAATAAAATATCACCTGTTCTCCATTTATCGGTACTGTGAGAATCCTGAAGGTATTTTCACTCCTACTCCCCTTGGATCCTCTGTGCAGATGGTCAGGGTCAGGCCATCGTTTTTGGATCCTGACCCTGGGGGTGGAGAAGCGAGGGAGGATCACCTTGGTGGAGGGTCCTTGGGGATTGTAATTGGGGTGCCTTTATGCTAGACATGGTATCCCCCTTTCCCTAATAATGACCAACCTAACCCTCCCTCAATCATTATGGGTTATTGTAAGTCAGTTCCCCCTTCTTTCCCCTCTTGGGACACCTGACAGTAGTGAGATGAGGGAGAGGCAACTGAGAGTAATGAACACCACACACTTTCACCACTTTGGTACTGTGACAAAGAAGATGTAAGCAATGTGTGAAGGTCAGGTATATGCCCTTAATCAGGGTCAGGCAGGGTTAATTAAGGGAGTGCATCTGCAACCTGTAATTAGGTTGCAGGTGTATAAAATGAGGAAGGAACAACAAGACATAGAGGAACAGGGAAATCTGAATCTGGAGCAAGCCTGGAGAGGGAGTCTAAAAGCTGAAGAGGGTAGCCTGCGAGAAGCTGAGAGACAGAGTGCTGTGAATGCTGGAAGTCTGAGAAAGTTTGGCAAAGGAGAAACAGGATCTCAGTGGATCTGGTGCCCAAAGGAGAAGGGCGGCAAGAGAAGGAGCTGCCCCTTTTATGAATTCAGCAAATTCTCGTTCTCACGTGGCGATTCCAAGGAGTGCAGGAGTGAAATGGGGTAGGAAAGAAACCCCTGATTGCCAGACACCTGATCATTGGAAAACAGGATCTGAAGAAGCCTACAGGGGAGCCCTGTGACTGCACTGAACATCAATCCCCAGTATAACTCTGACAGCACGCTTTCCCTTGATACTTTCCCATTGTTCAACAGTGAAATCATGAAATACAAAGTAGCCGAGAGATCACATATTTGAATGAGTTACAAAAGATATGTTGTTGATAGTCTCTGCATCTTCAATTATTCGTAAAACACCAAGTAACAGAGTGGTCGCATATTTGCTGTGTTATAGGAAATATGTTCTCAAAAGTCTCTGAATCCCTAATGAACTTTCAATTGTACCTGAGAATGATGCTACAGTGATTGTGAACTTCAGTGGAAGGATGACACATACAGAACGGGCTGCAGAATGATTAAAGCAATGGTTTGTTATGAAATGAAGAACAAATTGATTATAAATAATTAAGGAATGTTTCCTGACTACAGAAACACTGCAGATTGCGAATAATATTAAACCAGGTGGTTATGAAGTTTACAAGTGTGAGAAAACTAGAAAAGGGGAGTAAACTGTGTGACCTGTAAGTGGTGGTCTGTGTGGTCTGTGTGGTCCCATAACTGCACCATGGCTAAATACCCCAAATAGACTATATCTAACATTACAGAAACTTGTTAAAAGTATGGGGAAGTGAACCCCAGTACCTTTTGTTTTTTTTAAGCTGTTTATGATCATGGGGAAGGGAACCCCAATATCCTTTTATTGAAAAGACTCATGGAAAATGCAAGCAAAAGCCAATCAGTTAGAATGTGAATCCAGCACTGCAAGAGAAGCTTGCACATTGTTGCTTAATTTATTGTAAAGACGAGCATAGGTTTGGACACACACAGATATTTGGTTTTGGAGTTTTAGAAACAGACTATCTTAATTTTACTTTAGGTAGGGAAATCCCACCTTAGGTGTTACACCATCCCATATGAGGCATTACACCACCCTGACATTTGAGTTAATAAAAGTTGTACAATTTGAATCCCTGTTGTCTTTGTCTCCTTTCATGATCACAACCTTACAGCACCTGTATAAATCGCGCAAGCTCTGCCTCTGTCTTTTTGAAGCACTGTTTCTAAGTCTCTCTGTGTCCTGTTCCCCATTTCGATAACTAATTGGTCATGCGTGGCATTCACTGCTGAGGGCATCCATTATTGTCATAGGTTGTGCAAGCACACTGTCACAGGGCTGCATGGGGCACAAACTCAGGATTGGTATAAACTGCTGACGCTTGCATGGTGTAACACCCCTTTGGGGGTGACAGGACTGTGGGGGCTGCAGGTGTATCAAGGGAGGTGGGGGTTACACAAGGTGCAGGGGTGGCATAGGGCACTGATATTAACATTTCTCCACCTTTAGGGTCATCTGGTACATCTTCCAAATCATCAACCATTCTCCAAAGCTCAAAAATTCCTTTCCTGTTCTTCAACTTCTCCCCCTTATATTTCTCAGATAAATAAGTATACATATGTCCCAGAACATCTGTATTATTTGTTTGCTCTTTGGGCCATGATTTGTGCACCCCTCCTCTCGCATCAGCTACCCACTCATGTGATACAGATTTATTCAAGTGGGGTAAAGGAACTCATGGTTAAATTTAATTCTGCACTAATAATAACCTTTGTATTTATTTTTGTTTCCTAAACACCTATCCAGCGGTGCTGATCTACCCTACCATCCCAGCACTGACTATACCCCCTGTTACCAATGCCATTCTCTTTGGCCCACACACTAATTACATCTACACCTCTCTTCACACAACTCAACAACCGCCACAACACACTATAACAATTTGAAAACACCATAAACCACAAGTCAATAAAACACAATCATATACACAATGTCTTAGACCCTTCCTTAGTCTCCTCTTTGAGATGCAAGAATATACATCCTTACACCACCCTTGTGCTGGGCGACAGATCCCAGGCTCGTTATATAACAGGCCTATACAACAAAATCACACGTATTTACACAATGGTTTAGACCCTTCCTCTTTCCCTTTGCCTTGAGAATTTCCACTCCTCAAACACGCTTTGGCCGAGTGGAGGGATACCAGGTCCTTCATATACTGGATCTCTACTTTGCTTGCAGCGCTGCCTTTCCTCCGCAATGAAGGATAACCCGTGTCCTCTCTCTTCTCTTTTTCTCACTCTATATTATCATGGCATGACCTTTCCTCTCGGCGGAGGAGATCACTTTGGCCATGTATTTATCAAAAATGACATCACAAATCTTAAAACTCTGCCATTGCCCACCTTCTAGCATAATTTTTAACACTGTTGTACACTTTATGCAACTTTTTCCACTGTTTTTGGTCCGTTGATGTCTGCGAACGTCTGCCGTCATCGTGGACCTTACAGACAGTGCCAAATGACCAATATTTCCATGAATGCGTCCACACTTCGAGATCGGGTCCGTGCTCCGAGGACAGTTCAGAACTGCATTTTCTACCTATCTAAGAACTTTCAAGCTCAAAATGTACCCTTGCATAGCTCCTACACCTATTCTTACTCATTATCCATTAACAATCTGGTACAAAGCACATACTTGGAAGAATATTAGAAAAACTGCTATTTATCTTAAAAATGGCATCAGCTATTGCCATTCCTCCTCCTCAAGAGCCATCACCACCACCAGCTGGAGGACCTACCCAAGAACAACAAAAGGTGCAGTACTTCTAAAGACAATAAGGAGGACCAAGAAGATGAGGTAGAGGAAGTGCCTACCTCTAGAACCTACTGAGCATCATGGGTGGGGCAGTTCTTTATCACTGTTGGGAATGTACCAAAAGCTAAAGCTACCAAAGTGAAATGCACTGAGTGCAACTTTGTAATCTGTCAGGGACTACCTGAACAGTACTCCTAAAAGAGGCTGTTGATCCATATCTTTCGAAGACAGCAGTCCTCTGCTTATACTTCAACACACCACTCTGCAGAGGGAATCAATTCCAAAGTCTTTTGAAACTGTTATCAAGGAGCATGAGAAACACGGCCCCCTACCTTAGACGTAACACATGTGCAACATCTTCCCCTGTCCACCTGCCCATCCATATTAGTGCCCATATTAGTGCACATAAAAAAACAATAAATGAAAGGTTCCTTTAGGAACCACCTTTCACAGTTAAAAAATAGAATAAAAAAAATGTCTATGGACTCCATCTACTTTACATTTCTCAGTAAAGTAAATAGACTCAATACGATTTTCCAACATTTCCATTAGCATGTTGTGTTATGCTAATGGGAATAATGTGGCTTTCTTCACCCGTTGCAAGGACTGGAATGGGGGATAATGGGCAGCACCCCAAGTTATCTGCCCAAGCAAAGTGGGGCGGATAACGAGGCCTCCAGAGCATTATCCCCCATTTCAGCCCCTGCAATAGGGGATGAAGCCATTAGCACCCCGTGTTACCAAGGAGGTGCTAAAAAAATGTGTTTTCCTCCTACAACAGGATGCCTGTGGTATCCCCCTGTAAGAAGGAAAATCCTTTTCCAAGCTGGCCACCATGGAACGGGAAGGTGGGGTTCCATACAGAGCCCCTCTTCCCTTTCCATGACACTCAGCAGAAGGTGAAGAGAGCACCCTATGAGCATATCACCACAAGCACGTTTTTTCCTTTCAAACGTATCCCATTTTCGAATAACTTTACCACATAGCCAGTCCCAGGTGGAAATGTCCACTTTAAACCCATTTGTCTTCCTTCGTGATCATGGCCAGTAACCATATTGTCCAGGTCATGACCTTATGCCTTGACCCAGTCAATCTGACCACTGCCAATGGCCACAGGCTATACCTCAGTCACCAAAGGGATATCACTATTGTTTATACCTACATTATGACACTTGTAAAAATAAAACATGGGCACATTTGAAAAACCATGCTTTAAGGTCCTTACCAATGCTCCTTACACGAATTTGCAGAAAATCCGTCCATGTTTTATTTTTTCAAAAGTGTAAAAATGTATGTGCATACAAGAATCATATAACTTAGCCCCCACTTGACACAATCCATTCAGACTTTACACAAACATTCAAGGTTGGGTTTACAAGCCCCCTCTTGAAAAAATACCACCAAATGTTGCAAATACATGTATATCTAGATCGAAAATCGTTTTGTGAACTATTGTGCAGATTTGTCAAATGGCACCACATTTATAAGCCTTTACAATATTTTGGGACCTCACCCTCTAATTTAGTTCCTTATTGACAAATCAGATGTACACTTTCCAAAACCATTCAGAATCAGGGATAGAATAACATTTTAAAATTCCATACAGTTTCATTGAATGGCGCCAAAGTTATGAGCCATCCAAAAACTGCTTTTCACCAACCCAGCAATGCGGAAATAGGCATAGATGTCCCCGAACATCTGAAGTGTTTGCAAACATAACAGGACATTGGGGATGAAAAACACCCATTGTTTGGCTTCTTACGGCCATATCTCATCCCATTTCATCACCCACCAATTCCCCAGAGATTGTTTGATGAGTTTGACAATGCAATGTTGTGTTTTTCAATAGGTTTTTACAGTGATGTTCGCGGACACCGCAAATCCAACATGGTTGGCGCTTCCAAAAATCTGTTGCACTTCATGCTTTTCACCATCCAATCAGTGGGCATGTCCGATGTCCGAGGACATCACGTCGCCCTCATGGCCAATCGAAAGCCCATCTGTGGAGCATAAAGGGAAGTCAGTCTGCAGACCGAACACAGATATCACTAATTTTTGTGTACCTACTTTTGACCCGTTTTAAAGAACTGGATGGATGTAAAACCAAATTTACAAAAGCACACTTTCGGGACAACGTCGCAGCTCCTGCCACAAATTTGGTGAAAGTCCGTCCAGCAGTTTTGGCTGTTACAGGGCCTGCGGTAGCGTCCCTCTAGTTATGGTTAAGTTGCTTAACCCATAGGAAGAATACTTTTTGGGCGGATTATAGCTTTACTACCCCTGGATGAATCCTTACCAAACCCTGTAAAATAAATATATCGGCTCCACTCTGAATATTTTTGCCAAGTTTGGTGAGATTTCGTCAAGGGGGGCAAAGTTATAGTGGGGGGTCCCAACATTTATTTTCTCCATAGATGCAATGGAAAAAATAAATTGCTCACGCTTACAGCCCAGACCGCTCAATGGATTTTCACCAAATTTGCGGCAGGAGTGGCGGTTTGATCCTGAAAGCATGTGTACATTTGGTGTAAATCCATCCAGTACTTTTCTTTAAAACAGGCTCTGCGGACAGGAACCCAATTTGCACATAGGGCTGCGTGATGTCTGCGGACACCCAAAGCGCTTGCTGATTTGCTGCTGAAAAGTGTGATGTGCATCATATGTTCCTGAAATGCCCGTCATGTTTTATCTGAGGACAGCCGTGGCAGTCCGCGGATAGCGCAGTGGGTAACAGGGCTGGGAAATATGTTTTGGGGCATCTGGTGTTGGGAAGAGGTGCTGGGAAGGGTGGGGGAGTGAAAGAAGGTTGATATCATGTATCTGTTTATGTGGAAGAAGAGCATGCAGAGCGTGGCAGTCCGCGGACACTGCAATAATCCGTGGACAGAACCTTGAACGGTCAGCTTATCTGGTGAATGCAGGCAGGCTTCATTAGGGTAGGGGAGTGGAATGTAGATGATATGAGCATGTTTGTATAGGTTAAAAATAGGCCATGCACCCAAGAATTTGCACACAGCTATTGCAGTAGGTGGTGTTTGGTGGGCAGTTGAAGGAATATAGTTGGGGTTATTTGGTGACTTCACAATGGCTTGTTAGAGAAGGGGAGTGCAATGTAGATTATATGGTGATATTGCCATTGGTGAAAAAGGGCAAATTGTTGTGTATTGGTTGTGGGCAGTGGCCAGATTCTTGGGTGCATGGCTGTATTATGCTGTGGTGGTTGGGGTCAGACCCTAAACTCTTGGGTGCATGGCCGGAGGCTGTAGGCCACATACCCAAGTGTCTAGGGACTGGCCACAACCACCACAGCATAATACACCCATGCACCAAAGAATCTGGCCACTGGCTGCAAGCATTGTAATAATATGTGTACAAAAACTAAATGTTGCCATTGGAAAAAAACATTACAATAATATGTGTATAGTAGTCTGCAGACTGGGACTTGGGTGGATGGCTTATGTGGTGACTGCAGGCAGGCTTTATTAATGTAGGGGAGTGGAATGTAGATGATAGGAGGGTGTTATGCTGTGGTGGCTGTGGCCAGTCTCTAGACTCTTGAGGGATTGGCCAGAAGCCGTAGGCCATGCACCCAAGAGTCTAGGGACTGGCCATAACTACCACAGCATAATGCGGCCATGCACCCAAGAATGTGCCTACTGGCACAAGCATTAAACTAATATGGGTACAGAAAAGCAATTTGGCCATTGGAAAGAAGCATGACAATAATATGTGTATAGTCATTATACATACTCTCTAGGCAGTGTATACTTTTTGGAACACAGTGACACAATACCATTGAAGTGGAAATGGTACTTTTCATTGATATACCATTGCCGGCACACATTATGTTTGTTGCACATAGTAATGTAGGAGAAATCTTTGCTTCTTTCTATGTAAAAAAACAGCATAATATGTTAGGTAAGGTACTTCACAATGTTACATTTTACAAAATGTCACATATTCATGTAATTTGAAGACCTGCATTAGTACATTACAAGTACTATGCTTCAAACAACATTACTGTGCAATTTGCACAGTTGCTGTGTTCGGTTGCATAATCATTGGGTCTGTGGGAAACAAAATCTATGCAGAATAAAAATAAACTTAGTACATTTATGTGACGTTACATGTCCCACTATGTTTGATTGAAGTGTGCAGTACTTACAGGAATGCTTAAGGTGCACAAATATGTGATGTTGCTGTTACAAGCACTGTTGCAGTAGGAGGAATAGAAATGGTGCATGTGTTTTGCTTTTCGAAAGTGGTGGTGGTATGGTTGTAGTTAGATACCAGTTGGCGTATTCTAACTGTATATCGTTTTTCAATTTTTAAGAATATCATTTGATGCAGTTTGATTCCTGTTGGTTCATTTCAAGTACTTTACTATTGAAAACTAATATTGTAGTACTGTGGGTGCAGTTAGATACCAGTTGGCGTATTCTAACTGTTGCTAGTTTCACAGTTCTCTTGGGTATGTTTTGAAGCACTTTCATTCCTGAAGGTGGATTTTAGCAGTTTCACCACTGGAAGTAATATTGCAGTAGTATGGGTGTACTCAGATACCAGTTGGTGTATTCTGACTATTGATAGTTTAAGAGCTTTGAAGGGTATGTTCTGAAGCACTTTTATTCTTGCTGGTGGATTTTAACTTTCACAGTATTGGAAATGAATATTGCAGTATTAGAACACCCTAGTGGTGTTTCCAGAAACCTGATTCGTCAATCTGTGAGCTTTATGAACTGGTATAGTGCACAGATTGAATATAGCTGCTTACCTTCGCCGGCACTGACCATTACAGCTCACACAATGTACTCGCAGAGGAGGGCGTGCTGCTGGAGCCACTTGCAAGGTGACTGAAACTGCCCATTACGTTGTTGAAAAATCCCCTGGAATCTGGGCACCCAACACTAATTAGTCAGACTGCGTTGTGTGATGGCTCGGTTGGATTAGAGTGTGGATTGAAGGAGGGAGCCGCATGCTGACAGCTGAATTCAATCACAGAATGAAAGGCAAGGAGAAAGACTGACTCTACCTCTCCTCTAGTGAGGGGGCATCAACGGCACTTGTCAAATTGTGCGCTAATACCAAACATTGGAGGGTTTTTCTACAGAGTTTGTTTAGAAGTGTTTTTTTGTTTTTGTTTGTATTACATAAAGAACATACATGCACGTTTAAATATTTCAGGAAAAAGCCACAGGTGTTAAACACCCAAGCCCTCCATTATCAATCAAGCCATCCATGCATTTTGTCAACTAGGTTCTCATGTTTACTTGTACCCAGGACACCATCTATGCATTCTTTCCTATAGTACTCCTCTTTTCTCAGAGTGCATGATTCAGGATGCATCCCTGGATGAGGCCTTCCCTTTCACTGTCTCCCATGTGTGAGCTACGGTACCTGTGACAGTCAATGAAGTGTGATTGTTTGCCTCTCTGTCTGGGCATTCCATATTGCTCTGTGACCCTTTACATTTCTCAATGGATTATTTGACCAGTTTGGCTATGTTTCCTGTCTGTAAGTGACGTTTTCTAATGGCAATGTTATAACCGATAGAGATATGCAGCTGCACATATATCTGTCTGCTTTGCAGGTTACTGGTGAGATAGCTCATATAGGAACGTGTTTGCTGCAAAAATGAGACATATTTAATTGAAGTACAAAAAATGTCTGCAACATTTATTTACCATTTTGCAAATTTTTGTACTTCAATTAAACATGTCTCATTTATTCAACTTTAATTGAACACTGAGGGTGTTCTAATAACTTTATAGACCTGCAGCTCGGGCCGTACCGGGTATTATGGTGCTTCATACCTCGTTAACTTGGTATTCAGGGCCCATAACGCCCATTACAGTCCTCGCTGCAGGTCCATAAGGATATATTATGGGTGCAGTTAGATACCAGTTGGCATTTTCTAACTGTTCACAGTTTCACAGTTTTTCAGGGTATGTTTTGAAGCACTTTCATTCCTTTTGGTGGCTTTTCAAATCTTTCACTATTGAAAAGTGATATTGCAGTATTATGGGTGCAGTTAGATGCGAGTTCGCATATTCATTGCAGTGATATGGGGCACAGTTAGACAGCAGTTGACATATTCTATAACAGTTGATTGTTTTTCAGGTTAGTGACTATAGTTTGTAGACCCTCATACTCAGTACATTTTAACTAGCGGTGAAACAATATTAGTGTGTGTTTTGCACAGTTGTTGTTTCTGTGTGTATAATCAGTGGGTCATTGGGGAAAAAAATGTATAGCATTATCAGAAATGTACAACATGCACATCCGTTGCCATATTGAAACAGTTTTCCATTGCAAAAACAGCATTCTAACGCTATGGATGTACTCACATACCAGTTAGTGTATGCTAAGTTTTTATACTTTCATAGGTCAGAAGGGTATTTTTCTTTTTCACTTACATACCTGTTGGTGTCTATCGGGCAGTACATTTTTGCTACTTTTACAGGTCAGCGCGTACATTTAGGTTTCAGGAATATTAAGTAGGAATTTGTCAGATTGGCTGGTAATCTCTGTTTTAGAGTAACGGAAGTATCATTGCATTCAAACCACCCACATTTTTTTTTTATGTGTGCAGTATAGTGACCTGAACTGAGTGTGGCATCTGTGTGGTAGATTATGCCTACTGTTGTAAAGGTTTTCCTGCCAAGCGATACTTGCCCGTGTGTGAAGCTAATAAGCTTGAAGTCGTTTTTGGCACCATCTGTGTTGTATCTGAAAAAACATTACTATTACATATTGGCTATGTGAGTTTATGTGTGAGGTGGTAAGATTGTCTGAATTTCAAACAGTACACAATATGCAATGATTTGCATTTTGCACCAGCTGCTGAAATAGAATTGATTCACAATTAAGTACAGATACATACACAAATCGCTCATTAGGGACATGCTCCTGTGCAACATGGTTGCAGAGTGCATGTATGTTGCTACGTATATGAAATCTATAAGATTTCATTCATAGGTCTAGTTTTGCTTTCTAGCACTTGCAGTAAGTACTTTAGAAATGTTTGTGGATCTTCCTGTGAGTTTATGGTGAATATCACCATTCCCGCACACTAGTCTAATTCTTGCCTTGTAAGGGTTGTCAGGATTATTTGTTGCATTTCTATGGAGGAGGGGCATTTGCAACACAACTGGGCAACTGGTCTGTGCCGTTAAAGTACATGTTTTGGACAATTGGTGGCAATTGAAAGAGAACGTTAATTGCTACATTTGCATATCAATTTACACCAGTTGTGTTGTAAAATTAATTTAAATGGACCAGAGAGTTTTGTGTCTGTGTAATTTGCTGTTTGTTTGTGCTATTGGATGTGCACTTGTGTTTGCACTATATAGTTTTGTGCTTGTGCTACTTGATGGATTAGCAGCTGCTTTCGCTTTCCTTGGTGGTACTGTTGGGATATCTCTTCTAAGTTCTGTTTGCATTGAGATGGGGTGTGTAGAGTGTATTTAGTCCGTTGTACTCCACGATGCAAGGAATGTCAGCCTTAACTTTGTTTGTATCACAATTGACTAAAAATCAGCCTTCAAGGTTCCATAGAGGTGACAGTGCTACATAACTCATACCTTATCTAAAGACTGTGCTGCCAATGTCAATCAATGCCTGATCTAGGGTCAGACCTTGTGATTTTTTAATAGTTACTGCATATGCAAGAGACCGAGATAATTGTTCTCTGTGTACATAGATGACTTTGAAAAAAGGAATAGTGCTGTTGAGTGTCCTATCCTTTTAATTTCTGAAAGTTTGTCGAAGTGGAGGTTGACAAACTGAATGTTGTTGTCACGTGGATACCTCTGGAAGCCAACAACTATTCCAAGTACTCCATTAGTTTAAACATAATGTTAACATTTTCTCCAAACCAGCTGTGTTAGAGATACCGTTTTCTAAGCTATTCAGTTGTGCTGTTAATTGTTGACACATAGGGAGTGCCATACCGTGCACTTCCAGTTTGTCTGTGGAGTTAATATGCACTATTGGTTGCATTTCTTGTTTTAACATTGCCTCATTGAATTGCGTCCAGCTTACTAGGGTTGAAATTAAGGACATACATTTCACATTTCTGTGTGCTAATTGTTCCATGACATTAGGAGCAGATGTGTCATGCCCATATAGCTCAAGGATGACTCTACTATTTAAGATAGATTGTTTATCCTTAGAAAGAAGACCAATCTGAATGCGTTTTGAGATATTAGCATAGGTGAGGTCTGCAGACTGATGCAGGTTTTCGGTTAGTTCTCTGTATTGGAAATGTCAGAGATTTACATTTCCTATGGTTCCAAGTGTGTTATGGCACAGCGTGTGTCCTAAGGTTTTAAAAATAGGTTCCAAAAATAATAATGTGTTTTCCTCCAAAGAGTTCTTTGTTGTTTGTTTTAAGGGCCACTTGCAATCTGAGGTGAATCATAGCCAACATTAGGTTGGAGATCATGTTCACTTCATCTAATAGGAGCATTTTCATTTGCTTAAGAATTCTGTGTAGCTCCATAGCAGATGCTGTTGAAAGTTTGTAGTACTCTAATTTGTTCTGGTGTTCTACTGGAAGGAGCAGTAGTCTTTGGAGAGTAACACCTCCTATGTTGTAGTCAGCTAAACCTGATGAGGCTGTTACAACTGCTGAAAGCTTGTAGTTTGTTACTTTTTGGAGGAATTTGCTGATTTTTATTAAAAATGGTTTGCCTGAACCAGCTTTACCACTTACATAGAGGAGTAAACATTTATAATTTTGACAGCTACAAGTATTATTTTCATGCTGCAAACTATGTTCAATTTCTTTAGTTACTTCTAGGAAAATGCTACGTTGTTCATCATTGAGTTGTGATTTCATCAGAGCAAAATTTTCTTCTGATTCCTCATATTGACAAATGGTGTTTTCTACACCAGTCATGGCTAATTCTGCTTCATTTACTATTAGTGGTTCTCCAAGTGGTTCTTGGCTTCCTGTAAGAGAAGATTGATTGCCCACAGGAGTGTCTACATTTAGTTGTGCCTGGAGTTCTTCTTTTTGTTGGCATTCATTGTCCAACATATTTTTGCACTGCTTGAAATTGATATTTGTTATACTGCTTTCGTTTGCAGTGAAAGCATCTTCAAAGGAATCATGGCTGCCTAATAAATCTTCTTCTTTTCTCCATCCTTTAAAAGGTTGGAGTAGGGGCACATAGTAACATTCTCTATGTTGAAGAGTTTTAAATGATAGCTTTATATGATTAATTAGGCTAGGTTTGGTAACTTTGACAAGGATGCCTTCACAGGTTTTGACTATGTATTTACTTTTTTTTTCATCTGGTGTAATATTATTCTTGTATGAGAAATTTTGGGCTATGCGGTATAGGCATATTTTTTTGAAATCACTACTTCTGTTTGGGTAGTATGTGTCTAATACATTGTTTTTCAAAATGTCCTGGCTGTTGGGATCGTTTTTGGCTATTGTTTCTAGGTCTTAGTATGATTTCAGCACTCTTTTTCTGGATGCATCAGGACCAAGGCTTAGCCAGACTATGTTTTCAGATTTGTGCTATAAGGTTGTGCCTGTTAAATGGTCTGCGGCTTCGTAGCATCCCCATTCTCTATGCAAGAGCATTTTGATGCTAAAGCTGTCCAAATTTTGTGACAGTGTCTTATCAGCTGATATGGCATCCCAGCAGTCTTTTAGCTCGGTTTTCTCAGCTTTGGTTAAATAGGCTGTGACATATCATGCAATAGCAGTGGAATTGTCTGCAATGTACTGGATATCTATGTTTGCATTCCGCAAAGGGGCAATGATTGCTTTGTAATCACTGATGTACTCTGAAGCTTCATTTCTTTTAATGCAGTATGTGTTTTTAGGTGATTTGCCTTTCACACTGTGTCGAACAGAAGACATGAAGCTGTTTACTTGTCCTTTTGCTGACACTGCTCTAGGGAAACCAAAGCGGCATTTGGTATAGTATTTGTCTTTTTTTTATATCTTCATCAACAGTACTTGCCACATTTATGTCTTTGGAAGCATAACATTTGTGTATGTAGCTCACTATGTGTGGTTTCTGAAGGGATGTTGCAGGTTAGATATTTGTGAATGAACTGCAAAACAGTGGCATCACTGTCCTGACCAAATTTAGGAACAACTTTTATCCACAAAAGCATGTGGATGAGTGGCGCTCCTCTGGATTGATATTCCTTCCTTCAAAAGAAGTGTTCCACTTCTCTGAGGGGAGGAATTGTTTTATTACAGATGAAGTGCAGCATGGCAATAAAGTCGTGGTGAAAGTATCTTGATACATTTACAGGGTCAAGAGAGCAGAGTTCTCCTGGAGTTTTATGACTATCCCTTCTTTGTTTTGGTTTGCTATGCGTAGGAAGTCATGCAAGTCCTCCGATGCATATTCTGCACAACTCAAAATGACAAACCATGTGGGTGGGACAAGGTTCCGTAGCATACACCATACATCAGCGTGATGTCGGAACCAGTACTCTTTTGTACCACGCATACTTGACTGCAAAACTTCATCTTTGTCTTTGACCTTTTGAAGTAGTTCGGTAGCAGACATTTAAAAAAAACTGGAACCTGTTTTAAATGTGTGTGCAACCCCGTAACATAGAGTTGCTGATTCACTTGCAAACAAGAGGTGGAATATGTATTCAACATTTTGTCTGATTTTGGGATCTTCAGAATACATTCGTAAAGAGTGGTATTCTGATGCTGTTATTTGTGTGCTTCTTTCATCATAACTCCCCCCTTTTCAGTAGAAAAAGGTAGAGGAAAGGCTTGTGCTTCTACACTTTTTTCTCAGATGCTGATTGGAGATCCTTTGGCTTGCCGCATTTGATATGTTTCTAGTGCATCGTCTATGTTGTCTTTGGAGTGCAGTGGGTGAATTGTATACTGGTCTAAAATATTGGATGCTATAATAGGATCTACAAGTTCAAATCGGCCAGTTGCTTAGGAATCCTGAATTATTTCAGTGGTTTCCCTTAGGTTTTGTTCAATGTGTATTACTTTGTAGTACTCATTTTTTTCTTTCAGATATTGTAGGACTTCTCTTACTTTGTTTAAGTCTACTAGTTGTTGCCATTTTTGTTTGTCTTTCGTAGGTACACCATTCACTAGGATAATCAAAGATTCACTAGGATAATCAAAGATTGATCTAAAGGTCGTTGCACTCCTACAGTGTCTACATTTTCTTTAAGATCTAATGGCAAATAAACTACTTTGCCACAAATGCCTATCAGTAATTCAGAAAGAGGCAACTTGGCTGTTTTAGGTTGAAGGCATATTATAGCTTGAAATGGGTGTACTGTTTGGATTATAATGTGCTCATATAAATTAAGCTGTTTGAGAGGTTTCAGAAGTGGGAATATTTCCAAGTTATTAGTGATAGCCCGTGAAGGCATTTGTTTGTTATCAAGCTTTGTATTACAGTATGTGCAAAGTATTGAGGGATAGTAATTTCGTATTTCTTTTCTGCTATAAGATAGAAAGCTAATTGGAACCATGGGGATTCCTCATTTTCTTCGATTTGTGTATGTTAATGTTAATGATAAAGGACATTTGTACCACGCACTATCACCACTGGAGTGGTCCCGTGGTGCTCTGGCAGCTCTGAAAGAGGAAGGGAGGGGGGGTTAGTGGGAGGGAGCTGGAAAAGTGCAAGAGAGCAGTGATGTGCTGTTGACGGCCTCAGCCAGGTGGGTCCGTTGGCTGGGCCTGGGGTGTTTGCAGCCAGGAGTCATTGTGTACTGTTGTGCAAGTATATGCATGTTTTTGTTTTGTTGTTGCCATGTAGTGAAGTCTGTGCGGTTTGTTGTGCTGTAGGTTTGTGGTTGTGTTTGGTTTGGTGTTTGAGAGATGTATGCAGAGGGGGAAATTGTTAGTGCAATAGGTTAGTTTGTGTCTCTATCCTGACGTGGTGGGCTTCTGTAATCTCCCCAGATGGGTTTCGGTAGTGGCCAGCACACCTGCCAATGTCCACAGCTCAACTATTTTGGTGATTGCCAATATGCTGACAATTTCACAACACTGTGGTACCTGGTGGCAACTAAGGGGTGAGTGGGGGTGTTGGGTGGGATTAGGGTGGGGTTGTTGATTCAGTCTCCATGGGTGTTGCCTGTGTTGCACTCTACCCAGCGGCACTTGTCCGGGTGCCGTGAGAGCTTCCCAGTAGGTTCTGGGAGTTGTCTGTGTCTAGTCTAGTTTGGTCATCCCTTTTCCTTTCTGTTTCAGTTTTCAGTTTGAGTCTGTGGTGTTGAAGAGCCAGGTTTTTAGTAATTTCCAAAATTTTAGGTGATCTTTGGTGTTTCTTATTTCTTTTAGGATGTTGTTACAGGTTTTTGCAGCTAAGTGGTAGAAGGAGGTGCCTCCAAGTTTTTTCTTGAGGTATGGTTTATCTACAGTTTTGGTGCTCTTTGTATAAAAGGTTGTGCGACAACAACACACATACTTGGCTTGGTACTTCAGCAGATGTGCATTTATACTTTGCTATTTCTTTTTTGTATGTGTGTAGTAGAAGGTTGGCATTTGTAAGGGTTTCTCTGCTGTTCTCTAAAGTTACGGGATTTTCTAAGTGATCTTCACTTCCAAAATATTTGCTTTGGATGGGGTCTGTTTCTTCAAGGAGTTCTTTGACTGTGCCATGTAGGAAAATGTTATTGAAATGTTCCAGTTCTATAGCAGGACTTTTAGCATAGTACAGTCTCTGTACAGGATTCTTTATAGTGGAATTGTGTGTCACTAACATTTTCATGTGGTGCAAGGTGCTTTTGAAAGCATGTCTGGAAATGTAGGCTAATGAATGTCCTTGCAGGCCTGTCTAATTGCGCACTGGACAGGAGTCCATGGTTTGCAAAGTTTTTATTCTTAGTTTCTCTTTCACTTTCACATAGTGATTGAGGAATTACCGTAAAGATTTGAATGATTGTTTTTGTATGTTACACATTGAGGTGCAGGGCCATTTTTAGACAGATTGGTTTGGTGGAATGGAGAGTTGATTGTAGATTTGCTGGGGACATTCTTTCAATTAGAGTTTCTTCTGCCATAATGGTGTTGTCTATCATTCCATACCCTCTGCGACTGGTATGTATAGCAATTGAGTTTGTCTAGTCTTGTTTGCATGCCTCTTCATTGAAATTTGGCTCTGTGCTAGTTGTGTGAATCCACTCACCTGCACAGAAGTTTGCAAAGGTAGGTATGTTGATATTGCGCATGTTGCAAAGTACTGCTTGTAGTTTACTGATTAATTTTGTTAGTGGTTTTATTCTGTTTATAATTAATATAAACCATTTTCTTTTGAGGAGCATTGTACTGTCAATGAGAGCTTCCAGGATTTGTCTTCTATAGTAGGTTTTAAGCATTGAGCATGATTTCTCTGTTGTTTTTATAAGATTCTGAAGTACTCTACGATGGAAAAATGTTTGCAAAATAATTATTTTGGAATGCTTCACTGTGGCTACGTTAACATTGGTAGATGCAGTGCTAGCGCTACTGGTACTTTTCTTCTTCCTAATACATTTCTTTTTATTTTTGCTTCTTGGAAGAGGGGCTATACTTTTTTTCCTGCTAGCTGGTTCAGTTTTGTTCAGTGACGTATTAGCTGTTTTGTGGGAACATTTGCTACAAACTCTGCTAGAGGTGGATGAGTATTCTGCATGCTTTTAGTTTTATCTGCTCTATTTTTGCGTTGTTTTCCACAGAGTTGCTTTTTGGTAGGCATTCTCTTCTGTTTGTTGGAGAAAAAAGTAAAGTGTGAGTTTGAATGCTGTGCAATGTATTTGTGTGCACTGTCCATGAGTGTCTGAATATCAGGGCAGGTATAAATAGAGGGGTGTGTGACTGTGCAATGGGCTGTTAGTTCTGGTTGGGAAGGTTCTACTAGTAGCTGTGTGTGTTGATGTGTGAAGGGTTTGCTTCAGTGTGAATGGCAATGTACTGTGCATTAATACATTTATGGAACCTTAACCAGGAAACCAAGACATATATGCCTTGAGTTTTACAAATAAATGTATGAAGATATGCCAACATTGTGACATTATTTTGAGTATAAATCTTTTGTAAAGTGTAGTCATACCACTTTTTCAAGTAATAGGTAGATGATTAAAACCTTTCTGTGTGTAAATGTATTAACACTTACCAAAAGCTACACTACAAACCTGACACCTGTATTTTCCATACTTCTTGTGAAATCTGTTTGTGTCCTTTGTTTGGCCACATGCACAATTAAAAGTTATTAATGACGTTATGTACACATTATATTTGACATTTTTACAAACTGGAAATTGTTATTTAAACCTCTATTTGCACAGACAGTTGTGAGAAGTGTGGAATACTTTTTTAATGAACTCAAACCTAATTTTAAAATATAATAATTATCTATGAATTTCTATTAGAACACTTCTTTTTTAATTTGGTGTGTATCCTTTTTTTGGCCACCTGTGCACTTAACAGGCTAATGAGAAGTTGTGTTTAAACTACTATAAAAAAAGTCCATGGTGTAATGACACAATACATTGTATGACTTTTCTAACATCCCAACTGCAAATGGAAGATCTTTAAACATTGAACAAACTAACACTTAAAGTAAGCTATTTTTATTTTTTAATTGAATTGAATACTTATTTAAAACGTTGTGTACATCCTTATTTTCGCCACCTACACACATGACAAGTAAGAAACAATGGGCCTCATTACGAAGTTGGCGGTAACCCGCTGGTGCCACGGGTGGGTTGCTGCCAACACTGTAACACTGCGTTAAATGTGGCGGTAACACTATCACGGCTACTTTCAAAGACTGACCCAATCAGCTGTCTGGTGGTAAGTTGGAGTTGTATTTCCAGCTTTTACTTTGATGTTAAAATGTCCATTTACTGCCTGTTTTCGACTGTTTTTGGTGCTATTGCTGCCCAAAGGTGAATGGTTATTTTCCACCCCCCTGCAACTCGGGATCCAGCGCAAATTGTGCCGGACCGAGATGCGGAAATGCAAATTAGCGCCCGGGATACCGCACATGTCATGATAGAGCCCTAAGACTTGTATCTGCTGATATGACTGCCCATACCAGAGCTGCATTGCTTTTTTCAGCTTTTCTCATGTATGCTGTAACGTAATGAGCAACAGCCGTTGTATCATAAGCAATACACCGTACATCAGTATTTGCATTCTAAAGCTGAGCAATGACAGGATTGGGTGCTTTAAAACTGTATTTTCATATTGTCTAAGCGCCTAAAAAGCAATAAATAAATAAATAAATAATCATTAATAAATTGGCATTCCTTATCTCTTTTTACATTATAGGTATTTATTGGTGACTTACCAGTAACATGGTGTCAAACAGATGACATCCAAATATTCACTCGACCAACTGTTGTCACAGGCCTCGGAAAGCCAAATCTGCACTAAGTGCAGGATTTATCTTTACTTTTGAATTTTCTCTGACAGTACTTACCACATGAGTGCCTTTGAAATCTTTCCATCTTGTTCTGTGGATCAGCATTCACATGCTGATCTGGAATGGAACAAGTAATACATTTGTCTATGAACTCCATCACACAGCCATCACTTTCTGTCCCAAACTGAGGAAAATCTTTAATAAAGAAAAGCATATGTATATGTGGAGCCCCACGTACCTTGTACTATTTCCTCCAAAAGAAATGCTCATATTGCCTAGTGGACCATTTTCTTTATTACACATAAAATGTAACATGACAAAGAATCTACGATACACTTACAGGGTCCGAGGAACAGAATTCTCCTGGTGGCATGCATCTTATCTCTTCTTTGTGTGGATTAGTTTCACAAATCCACTCTGCAAGATCATCCCAAACATACTCAGAGCAAATTAAAGTCACAAACCAAGTTGGAGAGCCCAGGTTTCTGATCATGCATCTAACCTCAGAGTGTTTTCTATACCCCATCCCTTGGCTCCTCTTATTGTAGCAAGAATATTGGTAAGTTTACCCTCTAAAACTTCATTTGTTTCTAACACCTGTTGCAGCATCTCACATGCAGAAAGATTTTGAAATCTAGTTCTGATCAGAAGTGTATGCACAATAGCATAACATAATGTTGAAAATGTCCTTTCATACAATTCGTGAAAAGAATATTCAACATTGGTGTGGAATCAGCAATCTTCACAATACATTCATGAACAACGATATTCTGAAGAAGAAATTGGAACCTTCCGATCATCCAATCTGCCATCTGTACCAGTAGGAAAAAGCATAGGGAAACAATGAGCTTCTATCGTCTTTTCCCCTGATTGGTGCAACGTGTGTCGCTTTCATGTGATACAATTCTGAACTGTCACCCATGACTTCACAGGATAAATAGTGTAATGTTCATACAAACTATTCAGTTCAGCAACAGATATATACGTTGGAACTGATATTCACTGCTTTTGTTTGTTGACACATCATCAAGCATAGACAAGTCTGGTACAGTCACACTGCCTTTGCATGAATCCTTGTGCTCCAATATAAACACCAATGCTTTTTTCACCTTTCCAATATCTATAAGCTGTTGCCAAATGTTCTTATCTTTTGTGGCAACACTATTTCCTAAAACAAACAAAGATAATGCAATGTCACGTTTCACTTCTATAGTGTTGACATCTCCTTCCAAATTGAGAGGTAAATACACAACATTGCCTCTCACACCTTTCACTAATGATTTGGTAACTTTGACATCTTTGTTTGCAATCTAACAATAACTTGAAAAAGTTGAACCGTTTGCAATACAATTACTTCAAACATGTTACATTTTTGAAGCACAACAGTGAAATCAGGCACTACAATGTCATTCAAGACACTTCTTGCAGTTCTTGCAGGAATACTTGTTTCATTATGAAACCAACACACTGTCTACAAACATAAAGTGCTTCACTTGTGTCAAATCATTCTTCTACAAACAAATACAGATACATTTATTTCAAAACATCTTCTACACTCTGTTTAATGGTCTCAATGTACAGTAGTTGCACTTGAGACTTATAAGAAGTGTGTTGACAAGGTATGCAAACAATGTCAAGTATTTCAATAGAAGACAACACAAACATTGTAATACTTTTTTATACTGTTGAAAAATCAGATCCTTTGAAAGCATATGATCATTATTTGCAATTCCTATGTTTCATGTACGTACAAATAATCTTTTAAATGCATTATAGGTATTGTTTGCAGTGTAGAAACTAAACATTCTTCAGTATCATTCAAAAGTGTTCGATTAAAAAGTGCAAGAGACATACTTGGTGTTTTGCACTCATATAGTTTAACTAGAAGGTATCTTAATTTTGTATTATGTTCATCCATCATCTGTATATGTTGAAACTGACTCTTACATCTAGTGTTATCAAGACAATCTAGAGAGTGCCCCAGAAGTCCTGATTTTACATGTACATCACAGTCATGTATTCTGTGTAGCATCCTGATCTGCCTTTTAGCATTATTATTTTTGAGCAAAACTTGCAAAAATCTCATTACGACTTTACAAGTAAACGTATTAATATTGCACAAAAAATTGAACGTTCATATAACACTTTGCTTTTTAGATTTTATTCTAGACAGACCTAAACTTTCAATTTCTGTATTATAAGACCTTACCGTTGCTTCTTTTTTAGAAATCACACCATTGTGGACTTCAATTGCAAGTGGCAAATGATTTCCTTGAATTTAACTCTCCTCATTAAAAAATCTTTCTGTATGAGAAGTGTGTTTCCACTCTCTGCCAAATACGTCACAAAAGTTGCCATGCGTAAGTACATGAACTGTTTCATATTTCTATGGAATGGTGTAGTCAATATAAGTAATTTCAATACAAAAATGAACAATTTTAATTATTACTTCTACATTATTGTTTTGCCAAAAACGCTTTACAACATGTCACGATGTTGGTTTCACACATCTCCAAAGATTTGTAAAAACTCAAGAGCGGTACATTTTCCTATATATATCTTTATTACTCTGTTTCAAATGGATAGCAGATTTGCTGTAATTTCTTCTATAAATCTTTGTTTCTTCACTTATTACTAACAGATTTGATACATTTTGTATTTTATTACTTTCACTAAGCACATTTTGGGTTCCATTAATTTGTTCAGTTGGAACATCTCCTATTTGAAATTTCAGATGTTCAAAGGTATTAATAAAAACAGGTATTGTTGTATTATCTACACAATTTGTATGTACAGATTTGAGAACAATACTTTTAAAAATATTATATTGTACATGTTTACCTTCCTTTGGCACATTGTTGTTGCTTGCTTGATGGCATGTTATAAAAAAAGCTGTAAACAAAAAAACGGGATGGTGAAGGTCAGTGATTGTTTGTTTTATATTTTCAATATATTATGAATTGTTTATATAAAATGTATTCAGTATATTTAGGTTTATAGTTATTACTTGGAAAGCAGGGTTTTCCATTTTCTTTTATCATTTTCTGAAGATGTTCAAGCAGTGACACATGTTATGATATGGTTATGTGTGAGAAAAAGATATTTCCCACATCAAATGATCTTAATTCTTTTTCTATAGGTATGGTCTGGCAAATCCCATAATTATCTTTCACTTCAAATGCACATCCGTTATCATGAACTCGTAGGCTGTGAAACAAATGGTCACTATGATCCAAACAATTATCTCAGGTTTCATTCAGGCTTAGCATCTTGAAAATGTACGGTGCCAACCATAAATGCATCACAAACTGAGAAACTCAGTTGCCACCCATTGAAACTCTACTGTTCTCATCTTATTTACACAGCATGCAATTCTTCACCCAATTTCTTCAATCATATGAAGCTAATCTACAAGAGGTATGTTAGGCTAATAGGCAAAAGGCATTCCTCCACCGGAAATTTGAAGTAAGGGCACACAGTCTTCTCCCTCTACATTCATTGATCACTATAAACAGAAGGTGCAAAGTTCGCATCTTAGTCCTAAGCACAATAAATATGGCATAAATGAGCATAACGTCTTAATTCACATTCATAAAGGGGTTACATGAAAATCTGTTACAGATATTTGCTTTGAAGTAGCAACCTGCCATTGATGAATCTCTGGCGTGTCTTAAGTTCATAGGGAAGGTGATAAGGGAGGAGAGCTGAAAGGTAAAGCTCTGCCAATCAGTTGCTCCAGCTAGCTCCAGTGTTCATGCCTTACAAGCTTCTACTTAAGATCTGTAGGCCAGCTCCAGCCAGACAACATTGAGTACACTGCTGGTCACGTGACCAGGCCCTGACACTTACTTGCTCCTCCCACCACCTATTTAATCAGTTCTCCTTAGGCATCATCATCATAGGACGTGCAAAGACAAGGACCTCACCTGTTTGCAGCTTTGCAGACCTGATAAGGACAATGGCCTGATCCGCTATCCTGCATTTCACCTACAAACAAATTGCTACTACAGCTACTCAAAAAAAGACATCACCACATGTGTCCTCCCTCCACTGCCCAGCTCCACTCTCACTAGGGTTTGAATGGCCAAGTGCACTGGGCAGCCACAGAAAGCTACCCTAGCAGAATACTGTATCCATAACTTCAGAGTGCAATTCCCAAACCACTGGAACCTTACTAGTTGAAATTAACTTTCCCTGTAAGATGTTAGAATCCATGAGTTATCATAAATAAAGAAAATACCATTTACCAACATCATAACAAAGTTAACATTGATCAGTAGGACTCTATTACAGGATTTGTCATATTTAAGGCCACATACAAACCATTCCACAAATTTGATACAAAAGGAGTTACTAATATGGGGTCCAGCTTGATATCCAACTACAAAGCACATACATAGCTGCAATATTTGTCAAGGGTAGAGTTACGCTGCTTGGTTTACACTTGGGTTTCTTATGCTCCCCCATTCAATTCACATCTTCCAAAGTCTGTGCATTATATAACAGTATATGTCATCACATAGTATAGTACCCAAGTGGGACCCTGCCCTCCCAAAGTACAGCATTTATGAGCAAATTTTGAAAATAACAAATATGGTTGTTGTCTATTGTTTATGAAGTACTATCAACATTTTATTCTGACTAGTACCCACATTGAGCTCATCTGCATGTAATGGTGGTGTCGATTATGGTACCGAGGGTGTTGTGGATGCAATGCAGTCATGCAATGTACTTTCAAATCTGTGACAGAAATGCCACATTCAATGTCACATATATTCTAACTGAGGAAACTGTGGAAACATAATGCAACAAAATTCAGAAAAAAAACCCTCTTTCTTCAAAGTAAAGTCCATGTTCTTTCCTAACATATAAACTTCAAGAGTTGTGACCATATATTTCTTAGATACAGAGCAGCAACATATTACTTTTAACAAATACAGAAATATGTTTCAAAAATCCCAAAGCCACATTATCGGCAAATTATTTAATAAATACTTCAACAAAACAGCGAGAAAGAACCTTTAATTGAAAATATATTTTTCTCACACATAACCATAGCATAACATGTGCTACTGCTTGTCCACTCTCCTGAAAACACTGAAATAAAATTTGGAAAACCCTACTTTCCAAATAATACTTCCAAACTTTACTAAATAGGAACCTAAACCTACTTAATTTATCTTATATAAACAACAATTCATATTATAAGTGAAATATGTAAAAACACAGAATCACCGCCCTTCAGCTGCTCCAAAGAATGAATAGATCTTCACAATAGACAAACACAGAACACCTGCACATTCTGAATTCTTGAATCAAAATGCACAAATTTCACAAAAAGGTCACTTTCATAGCTTTCAGAAATCAAAAGCACAAAAAGAGGACTGTACAAAGAAAACAAGTAAAATGCCCAACACATTTTTATTGCCACCTATAGCAGTCAATAAACCCCTGAACAATCCTTATAAAGAATATGTTGTAGAACACAGATAACCACAATTAAATAAAACCATTTTTATTAAATTTGACAAATTACATAACCGCAGCTATTACCCCAGTTACACTGAGAGGACCCTCTCAAAGCTGTGGGAACACAAACAATTTTCAAATGCACTGAAAAACACATATTGTAAAGGTTTCAAATTTAAATCACACATGCCTTGAGGTGAGAACATCCAAATGGAAAGACATGTACAAATCTGTGCTAAAACACCCATAAAATATTGTGATTACTGCACCAAAAAACAAACAGCTATAACCGTGAGTATGACCAGTGGGTTCATACCCGTGGCTACCAAAGCCTGCCACAAATAACGACGTTCAATTGGGGCATGGATAGTCATGGGTCTGGTCAACTGCCAGTAGCCGCGGCAACCCGTACATTTTTCAAGATTCAAAAAGACATGTTAACAAGGTGTGAAAATTCAAGAAACACAAAGGTCACAGACGGCACAGAGGGCATAGAATCAAAAACACATGTGCAATTTATTACTGTAAAATCCATGAAATATCATGATCAATGGACAAGAATTGGTACTGCTGTACCTGCGGCTAAGGTGATAGTTATAGCTGTGGCTGCAACTTCCAAAAATACATGATGATTGGCTCAGTGAAACCCGTGGCTATAACCCATCTGACAGGGTGCAACGTTTAAATGGCTGCTGTTGTAACTGCAGCTATTTAAATAAAAAGGCATCAAATGTATTTTAATTTCCCAATAACCTTAAAATGTTATCTGGGTGGCTTTTAAAGGAGACTTTGGGTTCTTTTACCAATATATAAAGCAAAAAATATATTTTCAATCAGCGAAATACGCTATTAAAATTCAAAAATTATCGAACATCTGTCTTTCTTTAGATGCTTAATTAATTTATTTATTCCAAAGAGACAAAAAAACCTGTGCTCCCTGCCAAAGATATTCTCCACAATTGCAGCATAAACTTCTTATTTCAAACATTCCATCTAAAATAATATTATAGAACTCAAATACACGTTGTAAGCAAATGCTTTGACAACACATCACACATGTCGTCAACATCACTATGAACCCCATTCTAAAAATTCTGATATTCTCCACAGTCTACTGAACAATAAAATTCCTCTCCTTCTGAAATAGACTCCATGTTTCAAATATCTAAAGAAACAATAAAAATACCCCAAAGATAGGACAATCTCCTAAAACGACACATCTCTCTCAAGCAATACAAGTGTACTTTACTTTTACTTTGACTTTACTTTACTTTATTTAATTTATATACTATAAAGGAAAACTCTTAATATAATGATACAATATAATTTATAGTTTTATTTTCACATATATACATCACTCAAAAGATTTACATTCTCTGATAGGTTGAACAGTTGAACAGCGTCTGAGGTACTTGAAATCCTTTTGACAGCTACCCACGACACAATAAATAAACAACCAATCTGAAATGTCATCTTCTCTCCTCATGTAATCTTCCTTCATTTCGCATTCTAATATCTTAGGTGACAAGCAGTATTTGTATCTATCACAGTACATTGGAAAACTATATGGAATGGCTGGTGGAGGTATGTAACGTATATGGTGATAAAGAGAGCACATCAAATGTGGTAACATTCTATACTCAGTATTCTCCAAAACAGTCCTTTAAAGACTACCAATCACATATAAATATACAAATACAATGAAATAACACCAATTACACATAAATACACAAATACAATTAAATAGCATACAAAAACATTTTCTAAACTAACTCATCACTCATAGCTGCGGCTAGAATTGATTGACTTTTTTCTAACTGCGGTTACACAATAAAACTTTTGGGGGGTAAGTTACATACATTATTATACATATATACAGAATAGATCATTCTTAGAAATGACTCTTATGAATACAAACAGCATACTTATTTGCACATTGAGGCCTATAGCCACGGGTGTAGTCCAACAAACCTGCAGCTACGATCCTCCCCATTCGTTGATATGATTACCAACAACTCTGAAAATTTACCACCCCATTAAGCTATACCGTAGCAACCATTATTCACCTATGTTTAAAAAAGATATCCTCCTATATGTAAAAAAAGAAAACATAATTAGTTAAACAACACATACACTTTAAGAAACACAATTCAATACACATGTTTTGCAGGGCCCTCAGATATTTTATGCAGTACATCACATGCAGTATGTAAAATACAACATTTGAGCATACAGCACTGTTATTCTCTTTGCACATACTAATCATTGGGTCATTGGGAAAAAATCCAACTTGGATATATAAAAAAACATACAATAATATAAAAAAGTGTAAAAACTACCACTTAAACAAATAGGGATATATAAACTGTCTGCGAATAAACTAAGGATGTTATACTGGGTGGTTGTAGGACAGTTGATGAGGAAGGTTATGTAAACTTGGAGAACAAGAGAGAAAAGAGTGAGATAAGTAAACTTGGAGAACATGGGATAGAAAACAATCAAACAGGTAGAAACACTAGAATTGGTTTTCATATTTTGTGGCAAAAAAGAAATGGAGAAAGTCCAATGCACCCGGTGCAAAAAGACACTAAGACATGGGCCTTCAAATGTTTCTAGGTGGTCTGCCCCATACTTGGCTGCAGCCTTTTTTGACTTACATGTGGTTGTCCCGCTTCACTGGAGCTGTGGTTGTGCAGAATCAACCACCACACATTAAAGGTTCTCCCACCAACAGCTAGAGTCTTGAAACACCTGGAGCACTGGAACACTTCATTTGAAGAATCATCAGAAAAGCTAGAGAGGTTCCTAAAGGAGGATGTTCATGAACGTTCTACAGATGTGCTGCTCACATCTCCAGCAGGATCACTATGTTCTGAATATGGGTTGGGCTTTCATGGGAGTTAACTGTACAACATCTGGTGCAACTGGGATGATGAGAACGATGCAGCTACAAGAAAATACAAAAATAAAAAATGACCAAAATGAAGTTGCAAAACAGCATCAAATGTACCTACCTCACAGAAAACTCAAAACAGCCCAAAGTAATGCATAGCTGAAAATGCATTAGAATACCAACAAATACAATGAAATAAACCTTCAACCTCACTAAAATAAATACACAAAACAAAATGCCTGCATATAAATACCGTTGATTGACAAATCTAATTTTGTAGGTCTGTTAGTGAAAGTTAAAAACATACATAAAAAAATACTTTCCGCAAAATCAGAGCAGATGCAAAGAATTATAATTAATACCATCTGTTAGCAGTGTTAATATAACTAACACAAACAACAATGCAAATAAACCTTCAAATATGTACATATTTATCAACACTTACTTTCACATCAGCTGCACTCTTTCCATGTGCACAGTGAGAGTTCTGTAATCAAAAGGATAAAACTGCAGAAAATGGTGGCTCTTATTCTTTCCAAAATGAATACCAAAAATAGTGGGCTATATTCTAATAAAACTAAGAAAATGGATGACACATTTTCACTGCAACCTATCACAAAGAGCTACACAAATAGAACAGTAACAACCAATAACAAACAATCAAACTCACAGAAATCTTTTTTTCCCCACCCAGCATCTTTGATAGCCACGGCTGCTCGACGCAGCTGCAGATCTTGCTTTGTAGCAGTGATTACACGTACATTTTTTTGAAAACTCAAAATCAATCTAAGCCTACCTTTAAAACGTCACATAAAACAAGGGAACTCATAAGCACATAAAATAACACACACAAATGAAACTCTGTGCTGTCTCATCCACATACCGATATGATTATTGCACAGGAAATGTATGGTTTAATAGATGCAGCTATAACCATAGCCGCACCAACAGGTGCAACTAATAAAATGAAGAAAAGTGTTGATGTGCCTACACACGTGCTTTTTTATAGACGTGGTTATAGAAAAGCCCCTTCGTGGCTGTTTACTTTTAACTGTGGCTATATGTAAATAACTATGAATCCACTCTCCCAAACTCCATACAAGTGTCTCTAACATGCCTACCAGCCCCACACTCCACTACCCATGGGACTCCTCCACTCCCCAGGTCTCTTCAATTCCCCAAAAACACTCAATGCATCTATGATGCAACTCCACCCAAAAAGTCAGATAGTCACGGCAACCACACGTCCACAAACACACTATGTGCCATTTGCTGGGATATAGCTGCGGCTGCACAGGGTCCCACTTTTACCCACGGATAGCAAAGCAGCACTCAAGATGGGTGCTGAATGGCCACAGGTAAACACCACAGTCGTTGCTGTTGCTTGGCGCAATCCTCAATACACAAATCACTCCCCTTTTCTATAGCTGTGGCTATTTTCTTTTTTTATCTGAGAATGGAATAGAAATGACAAAAGAGACAGTAATAATACAACGGTACTTAAAAGGTGACAATACAATAAATGACTGCTCATGAAGTTATTTAAAGTGGATGATGATAAAGTATACATAGTAGTTAAGATATAGAAGTTTAGGGTTAGGAAGGGTGGATACGGTTCAAAAACAGATAAAGGACGGGTTAGAAACAAACAATGAGTATAGTGCATAGAGAGTTCTACAATCAGAAGGGCAAAACTGCATAAAATGATAGCTTTTATACATACCAAAATCCCAAAAAGGCAACCAATTACAAACACTAAAACATACACATCATGCATACCCTACTTGGATTAATTTCCCTGGAAACAGAAAAAAAACTGCAGATATCATGGCTGGTTTGAAAACTGTGTGGCTGATTGGAGGAAGTCGGCTGTTTTGGTTTCTGGTTTTTTGTGAGAAACTAACATGGACTTAGGTTTGAGAGTTTTTACAATGTCATTGTTTAGATTGCGGGGAATGTGTTGGTTCCAAGTTTTTCCAAAATTGTTCAGTCTGATAAGTACAGGGCAGCCAGATGCCATACTAATTAACTGTGGAGGCAATGATTTGGTGAATGTACAAGGCGTGTTTCTTACTTTACTTTAATGATGAAACAAGACATGGGAAAACTAATGGAACTTTTTCCTCACACCATCTTTATCTTTTCCTATCTGACTCAGAGGCACAAATGGAGATGGAACACCAGATGTAATGGTAAAATTTAAAAATCGCAGAGAAATGTCAATAAGGTAGTTTCAGCATTCACGAGAGACCACAGCCAATTATGTATTTCTAACAACAACATACAATTCTTCATGGCACATTTTTATAGACATGATGAGTTCACCTAACCGATGAAGAAAATGCAGTGTTCACACATAACATCAAAACAGTACTCCAAATGTGTTAAAATACTTCATTCACTGCACACTAATATAATAAAATAATACCCAGTATACATAACCGCGGCTAGCGTCATCTTTTTTTTATAGCCGCGGTTACCAATTGTTAGTTAAAGGGGGGGCTCGCATAGGGTTTCATACATATATACATATTAATGTAATAGATAGTTCTTAAAAAGGACTTTTTTCTGGTACAAAGAGTACTTTTTCTGTGCATTGCGCCTTAATAGTTGTGGGTAAGGTCCATTGAACCAGAGGTTAGGACCTCCAGTCGTTATTGCAACTAACTCCACATTCCGGCTTCACATTGGACAATCTGGTAAACATGGTTATGGATCTAGGTTTAAAATAAAAAATAAAACTGCATATATTTGTAAAGTCAATTAGAATAAAGAGGTGGGAGCATACTTAATCTGTAAGGTACAGAAGCTGTGAATAGATTTACTACATACAGAAAAGGGAACATACAATAATATCCTTCTATATGCAGTGGTCGAAGTTAGCAGGGGCGGTTGGGAGCGGTGCCCCTCTACTTTTTTTAAATTAAGTTTTACTGTACCTCTACTTTTTTTTTTTTTAAAAAAAACGTTTTGGAATAGTTTCATTTTAAAATAAAAGTGTGGGAAGAAGTTGAAACTTGCACTTTCAGTGCACTACACTGAACGTTCCCTTAAACAGCAAGTGCATGTTTTTGGGGGTTTGTATTGTCTGAGCAAGGGGGCGTGGTGATGAGATTTGTGGGGAGTGTGTACAGACCAGCAGCAAAGATAGTTCCACTACTTCTTTTCATACACTTTGACTACTTTTTATTTGTAAAAAAAGAAAACATAATTAGTTAGAGAACACACACACTTTACGAAACACAATTAAATTCTCACATTTGTATGACCCCCATTTCTCCTATGACAATCTATAACAGTCAATAAACCTCAAAACAATCCTTCTAAAGACTACTTTGTGCAACATGTAGGAAGACAATCAAATGAATTCTAATTTCTTTTTTTAATTAGACAAATTCCACAGCTGCGGCTTTAACCCCGGTTACACTGAAAGGACCCGCCCATAGCCATGGATACTCGTTAATGTTTCCATACATTGAACATTATATCGCACTCATACACAAGTGTTTCAGATCGTGACCAAGCAAAGGGAGAGGAACAAGGGAGAACAAAAACAAAGATCTTACTAGGCCGAGTGACATTAAGAATGTGCAAGTGCATGGAAAAGGGAAAAAAGGGGGAAAGTGCAAAGATGGGGGAGAAATGGAAAGTGCAGAACAGAGGAGAGAACAGAATAAATAATAAGTGCACAAAGTAAATGAATACATGCAGTGAAAAGTGGTAGTGCAGCCAGCCCGTGGCTGCATGATTAGTCAGATAGGATATATCTGATAAGTGCAGAGGAAAAAGGGGGACTGTATGGGTACAGATAAGGAGCCCAGTGCAAGGGGTGGCTTGGAGGCAGTGCACGAGGAAGGCAGGGTGAGCAGGTACCTGGGCTCAAAGGGCAGAGGGTTGCCAGGTACACAGTGCAGAGAGAGAAAACAGATCAGCAGGGGAGAAGAAGAACAAAGGCAGAAGCGAAGAGGAAGGTTGTGAGGTGCTTCGGAACCTGGGATGGTTTCAAGGTGGTCAGGAGGCTGTTCCAAAAGGAGGCCCCAGCTGAAGACAGAGATCTGACCCAGCTAGTTTCTTTGAAAAAAACGGCTGACCCTAAGGGAGTTAGAAGTAGAGGAGCGAAGGGCTCGTGAGGGGAAGTATTTACAATGGAATAGTTGAAGGTGTTTTGGACCCAGGCCACAGAAAGCCTTGTAGACAATGCAGAGGGTTTTAAATATAATCCTTGCATCCACTGGGAGCAAACAAAGGGATTTGAGAGCTGGGGAGATAGGATCTCAGGGCTTGAGGCCAAAGACAAGACTTGCAGCCCTGGATTATTTGTCAAAGGCAGAGAGTGGAGGACGGTAGATTTAGAAATAGGCTGTTACAGTAGTCCAACCTAGAGAGAACTAGAGCTTGGGTACAGTGAGCTTCTAAGGGAAGGAGCGGAAAGGCAGAGTGCCTCTAAGGAGGTGAAGTAAGAAGATTGACTTTTTAGAGACGTCAGAGATGTGTGAGGAGAAGGAAAGTGTGGAGTCAAAGATGACACCAAGATTCTTATCCTCGCAGTTAGGGGTAGGAAGAGGGCCAAGGGAGGCCGGCCGGCCAGAGAGTGAGGGGAAGGAAGGTGAAGGTATACCAATGAGGAGGATCTCTGTCTTGTTGGCATTTAGACAGAGATCATTGGCAGCACACCAGTTTAGAATGGTGATTAGGCAATCAGAGATGATGGAGGGAGAGGAGGTGTCTGAGGGAAACCTAAAAATGAGTTGGGCATCATCAGCATAGCACTGGAAGTTAGAGCAGAATATGGAAATGCAGTAGGCTAGAGTTGCAAGGTATTGGTTAAAAAGCCAGGGTGAGAGGTTAGACCCCTGGGAAACACCAGAGGTAGAGAGGGAGATAGATGATAGGAAGCACCCAAGTTGGACCTGGGATGGTTGAACAGAAAGGAAAGAAGTCAGCAAGGCAAGAGGCTGATCGGTGATACCCAGGTTGCCACGAATACGATTGAGAAGGATGGTATGGTTGACCGTGTCGAAAGCAGAGGAGAGATCAAGAAGGATAAGGACAGAGGGAATGTTAGAATCAAGATTGGAGAGCAGGTCTTCACAGATGTTCAAGAGAGCAGTTCCCGTGCTTCTGGAGGCTCTGAAACCAGATTGGTGGTCGAGGAGAAAGCTGACAGAGTCTGAATGAAGGTTTAGCTGAGAGATGGCCAACTTTTCCAGGCGCTTCCCCAAAAAGGGAGTAATGGATATTGGACGACAGTTAGCCGGACAAGAGGGATCAGCGGTGGGTTTCTCAAGGAGAGGATAAACAAGGGAGTGCTTAAAAGGGGAGGGGAAATATCCAAAGGCAAAGGAATGGTTACAGAAGTTGGCGAGGGCCGGAGCAAGGGTATCAATGTGGTCCTTAATGGTTTTAGAGGAACAGGGATGGATCTGTTTCGATGAGGCTTTCATAGATCAGACTTGTCTAGCAACCTCATCCAGCGAGAAGAGAGGAAAGGAGGAAAAAGCGGGAGGGGGGAGGATGAGGGAGTGTCAACAAGCTGGGAAGTAGAGGGGAGAGGAGGCAAAGCCATGGAGAGGGTGACAAGAAGTCCTGTGTTTTGGAACTAAAGTGAAAGGCAAGGGCGTGCAAAGAGCCTGGGAGGCGAGAGGAGGGGTGGAGACTGCAGCAGGGTTGGCGAGCTCCTTGCAAATTTGAAAGAGTTTGGCCAAGTTGATGGATGCCGCAAAGGCACAGGCTTGAATGTGGCCTCTCTTTTTGGAGCAGACAGTGACACGTTATTGCCTTTGGAGCAGGCTACAGGCCAGTTTGTCAGAGGATGAGCAGAATGTCTTCCATTTACTCTCAACCGCCCTATACTTATGTTTGAGTGTAGGTAGGCCAGAGTCATACCAAGAATTGCACTTGGCTTTCGACTTCAGACAGATCCTCATGAGAGGGGCGAATATCAAGAGTAGAGCAAATAGAGGACTAGAGCAGGGACAGAGCTGTGTCAGGGTGTGAGTCAGCCTGAGGAGGAGGAGGGGAGAAGGTGGCAGCAAAAGCCTCAATTGACACACGCTTCATGGGTCGGATGCCCGAGAAGGTGGGTGGCAATCTTGGGGTAGGCTTGGTTTTGGTGGAGGAGATGGAAAGATGAGAATACAAGAGGCAATTATCACTCCAGGAGAGAGAAGTGGTGAGGGGAGTAGAGAGGGGGAGGTTGGAGGAGATCAAGACATCAAGTGTGTTGCCGGCTGAGTGAATCAGGCCGAAGGGGAGCATAGAAAGTGAGAGCGAATCACAGAGGTCACGAAAGAATGCAGAGGAGGGACAGGGAGAATCAAGATGAATGTTGAGGTCACCATAGAGGAGGAGGTGTTTTGTTGAAGCAAGAAGGGAGTAGGAGAGGTCTGCCCACTCAGAGTGAAAAGAGGTAGTTTGACCAGGCAGTCAGTAGACTAACAATAGTGAGAGAGTGGCTAGGAGAAAGAGAGAGCCTGCAGACAAGGCATAATAAAGATGAGTGAGTCTGAGTGGGGATGATAGAGGCAGGAATCCATTTAGGGAAGATCAAGGCTACACCCCCTCCAGGCCGGTTGTATCTGGGGGCAGAGAGGATCTTGTAGCCATCAGGGAGGAGAGTGTCAAAATCGTGACAGAGCTGCCAGTGAACCAAGTCTCGGTAAGACGACGACATCGAGGTCAAGTTCTTCTAGGAGGTGGCAGATATCAGAGGAGTGTTTGACAGCAGAGCGAGAGTTGAGAGTGGCAAGATGAAGAAGGTGTCCAGCCTTAAAGACCTTCCAGGGGGGGTACAAATCAGAGGTATGCAATGCGGAGGTGTGGAGGGAGCTTGAGATGGGGCAGAGGCAGAAGGAAAGGAGGGCACGGTAACCAAGGGTGGAGAGAAGGGGACAGCTAGAGATGAGAGGAAGTTGATGAGGCGGGGCAACCATCTATCAAAGAGGAGGACAGTGCCATTTAGGTAGACATTAATGACGACTCTGGAGGAGTCATAGAAATCCATGCCGACTTCCCAGCGAGTTCCACCATTAATGGGAAAGGAATAGACAGGACAGAGCACAGAGATCATATGAGGGGTCCATAGATCTGTCGAGGGGATGAAAAAGAGGATGTCAGTGAGGGTTTGTCTGGCAGAGGAGCTGGAGTACAAATCTGCGATGGGGAGTCCTGGGTTGGAAGCCAAGGTATCTTTTTTGAATTTCTTCTTACCAGTCTTAGTGAGAAGGGAAGGATTGTTAATAGAGAAACAGTTGGAGTAGTAGGAGAAACAGATAGCGCCATGAGCAAGTAAAGAGAGGAGGGCAGTAGGAGAAATATGCAAGAGAAGCAGAACGGAACAGTCACTGGGCTAGCGGGTTACAGTTGAGGGCCAAAGTCATGAGGACAATAGCCCAAATTTTAATTACAAAAACACACTCAGATTTGACTTTAAAAAAAAACCCATATTTCAATAACAAGGGCAGTGCTAAGGTAACATAGGTGAAAAATATGAGGTACGAGTTAGAAGCAGGTGCTCAGACGTGGGTATTTGAGAGCATACAGGGAGACCAGTAGGAGCAAGCAAGGGGAGACAATGGGCCTCATTACAAGGTTGCCGCTCCGGATACAACGGTACCGGTAAGCTTACCGGTACCGTTGTATCTGGAGTGGTAAACTCTGAGTTGTGCCACGGGTGCATTTCATTCAACCAGGTCTGTCCTGGCAGAATGAAAGGCACCCGCAAGCACAGCGAGCCTGCAGAACCAGGACAGTAATTAACTGTGCCAGTGCTACAGGCATCCCCATTCCCAATGAGCCCTGAGGGGCTCAATTGGGAATGGGGATATACCTGCTGGCACCTGCAAAAGGGAAATTACCGGGTCTGGCGGGCCGGAATACCTTGCACCAGCAAGGCTACCTCCAACCTTGCAATGAGACACAATGAAGGGAAAACGGAAGGGTAGGCAGAAGGAAGGAAACTAACCCATGGAGAGGGAATTGCAAAAGTCTTGGTAGTCCCAAAAAATCATGTCTGAGTGATCTGTCAGCACCAGGGAGGGTCAGGTTGTGGTAGTAGCTTCATGTAGTGTCCTGGTAGTGGACAGGGAGCAGACAGGGGCCTTAGAAGTGGGCCTTGGGACAACAGGCCGACTCGACGCCTCCCAGCCACACCAATTGTAAGAAAACAACAAAGTCAGCCAATCAACAGGGCCCAAAGGCAGAACAAGTTTCAGCACAAAACATGCAGCCATTTTGAAATTGGTTGCAGGGTAGTGCTAATGAAGGGCAAAAACTCTCAGCTGGGTAATTCAAAAAGCAACTTCAGTGGTATGAAGAACGAAAAACATGCTTCTCCAAAGATGGGGCTGCAATTTACAATGCTCGCAAAAGAAATGCACATTCCTTTATCATTCTAGTTTCATAGATTCTTTAAATAAATGTCCTTGTTTGTTATTTTCTTTTTCTGTGAACACAGTTCATCAGGAGGGGGGCCTCAAAAAGCTTACCACACAAGAGTGAGGCACTGAATGCTGGAACGTGCTCATATTTTCATCCCGCACTGCTGGTACCCAAGTGGAAAGTGTGGACGGTGTGCGCGAGGTCAGGAAGCCTGGGGATCACAGCTGAAGATGATATCAAATACTCGCTGCAGAGCGTGAGGTCAGCTGGCAATGGAATAGCCAGCTGGTCACAGCATAAAAGGAATGCGTACAAGCACGAGGCACCAGAGCCCACTCCATAACAACATCTGAGTGATGACAAAGGGGCGCACACAAGCGTGAGGCCGCACGGACTGGAAAACAAAAGCTGAAACTGAAGAAAGAACAGTGCCACAAGGAGCACCTGTTCAAAAGGGTGCACACATGCTCAAGGAATGCAGGAAATGGGGCCAGAAGTGGGCCTTGGGACAACAGGCTGGCTCCACACCTCCTGGCCACACGAATTGGAAGAAAACATCAGAGTCAGCCAATCAACAGGGCCCAAAGGCAGAACAAGTTTCAGCACAAATCATGCAGCCATTTTGGAATGGGTTGCAGGGTAGTGCTATTTGAGGACAAAAACTCTGCTGGGCAATTCAAAAAGCAACTGCAGTGGTATAAAGAACAAAAAACACGTGCAGCTGCACAAATGCTTCTCTAAAGGCTGTGTAACAGAGGGTGCAAAGTAAAATTGGCCTTAGCTAAATTTCTTGGATTTTGTTGTGTTAAGTTCTCACCTTAACGTCCCTGCAAATAAAGGTTTTTCCTTGAAGTTCAAAGGTTTTGTTACAATATTGCTCACCATAACGTCCATGCAACTGAAGTTTTTTCCTTGAATTTCAAGGGTTTTGTTATTCAATAGATTTTTAGAATGCTTCCAGACCGCTAGCATGGTCTCCGGCCATGGCCAGTCTGCACAGCCTTTGACCATGCGCACTGTCCATTTTAAAACGCAGCCAGACCACTTGCCATGCCCTTCGACCATGGCTGATGGACACAGCCGATCCCTACCAAACCACTAGCCATAGCCTTCGGCAATTGCCGATCGGCACTACCACTCTTTATTTTAAAACACTTGCAACCCATCGCTCAAAGATGTTCGTCAATAACAAATTGATTTTGTCCTGTTTTAACTGTTGTATTGTTATGTATAAAAGATATCAGGCTTTGAGAACTCAAAATATTTTTAGGCAATGGCAGTGGGATGAAATTATTTGCCATGGACCACCCTCTTAAGCAGCGTGCACCAAGCCCCTTGTTTTATGGCTGGCCTCTTGGTAACTGTTGTGATACATTGCACAACCCCAACTAACCACATTTAAGAAGCAAGGAAATGGGAATAAAAGGACCGGCTTCAAGAATAACATATGCCCAGGTAGTTTCTGCACCTGAACTGGGGGAAAAAATATGGAAAACATATTTTGGGTTATTTAGTGCTGTAGAGAGGTGCTGGGAGGGGTGCGGGAGTGGAAAAAGATGATATGGGGCTACTTTTGTAGGTGGTAAAAGGTCAGTCAGGTGTCGTAGAGGTCTGCGGACACCGCTGTAGTACACAGAGCTCACCATTATCGGACAGCTTGGGAAACACATTTAGAGTTATTTGGTGGGTGAAAGAGGGTTTGGAAAGGGTAAGGGAATGGAAAAATGACGATACAGAGCTGTTTCTATAGATGGAAAAATATGGTTTGCAGATGCTGCCTGATCCGCGGTCAATTTCAGTATTCGCGGACATCATTTTGATTGTAGGGGGGTCAGGGTGAGTTTTATAAATTGACGGTGTATGGTACATACTTGTGATATAGTTCATTGTATTGTTGTCATTGAGGCCAGTGGCCATATTCTGGGGGGCATGGCCACAGGGCATGGCCCCATGAATATGTTCACTGGTCACAATCACCACAGTAGTAATATGTGTTTGGTATTTATTGGCAATGTAGTAGGAATATGGTCAGAATCACCATAGTGCTAATATGTGTATAGTCATTATAGGTAATGTAGAGGGAGAACAAAGCATTTGTAATATGTAGGAATGATGTAACTGAACTGCATATGGTACTTTTGATTGTAGTACAATTGAGAATAGTGCTAATAGAATATGTATTCCATTTCAAGTGCTATGATTACTTAGTTATAAAGCATTATGAAGCTGGAATCTCTGGTTTATTTTCTGTTGAAAAAAAAACAGTTACATTTGTTAAGCAGGATAGTTTAAAAGCTGTAGTTGTTTACAATTTTACATATACATTTATTTTGGATCCTCATAAACAGTACATTCTAGGTACTGTGTTTGGTACAACATTAGTGTATGACACACTGATGTTGTCTTGGCATTAAATAATCATTGGGCCATTGGGAACTAAAATCCTTACTGGATAAAAAAAAACTGATTACGGTTATGTGAGTGTAAGGGTGATAGTATGTCTGTTTGAAGTATGATGTGATTAAGGGAATGCTTGAAGTAGTTAGATACCTGTTGGTCTATTCTAACTACATTAGAAGGTAGAAGGTTTTTTGTTGTATAAGAATTGAGATGGCGTATTTGAAGTGTTTTGGAATGAAGGGTATTTTTCAAGTAGTTAGATACCTCTTAGCGTATTCTAACTCTTCATTGTGCTACATTTTAGTGACTACATTTGGGTTCATGGAATATTAAGTAGGCCTCCTTGGCTGGTGAGTCCCTCTGGAACAGCTTCCCTGCCTCTCTCAAACTTGAACAAGAACACCTCAGGTTCTGGAAGTAATTGAAGACTTTTGTTAATGCTTCTGCTTTCTCTCTCTCTCTCCCTTTCTGATATTCTTGTTCTGCTGCACTAACTGGTTTCCTGGCCACCCTTTAAACCTTATGGGGACCAGTATCCCTCATGACTAGAGTCCCCATGCACTGTCTCCGGGTCCACCACTCACTATGGACTGTATCTGCAACCCATGGTGTCATGCCTATTTGCACTTAGCTAGAGCCGGCCACCCAGTTGTTCCATACTAGAGGTTGCTTATTGCACTCTCCCCTTCAATCCCCCTAACACTTTGCGCCAACTCTCTGCTGGGGAAACGCTTCTCATAGCCGAGAGCATGGGGCAGATCACTATTGATGTATAGGAAAATCCGTGCTTGAGTGGACTGCATCTGAGGTTATCTTTGAAAGAAAACAAAAATGTATTGGAAACAGGCGTTTGATACCGGTAAGATGGAAGTAAACATTGTGATATGTGGTTTAATTGAAATATTTAATAGTTTTTCAGTACACTGATTGCCAGTAATATTGTTCAATTTTGTGGCATGTGTTTCCAAAACTGAAACTGACTCAAGCACGCTGTGAAAGCTACATGAAGGGTCTCATTGTTATGTGTCCTTGAATACAACGTACTAACAATTTGAAGGACTAAATGTGTCGATAATCCAAAAAGAAATGATAAGATTCACTATATTGAAAGCTGATGTTGGAAAGTAAAGCGTCTGTTTCAGAAAACTGTGTTTTGAAGCGGTTGGTCCTTAGCTACATCAGATGAATGGATTCAATAACGCAATGTAAACAAGATTTTAAATAATATTGAAGTGTGAATTGAAAGTGTGCTGTGTGCCATATGATGAACGTTCTGACGGATGTATGTTCAATTTGACGCAAAGAATAAACACTGTATGTGTTCATTGTAACTTAAATATATAGCCAAAATAAGATTGTACTGTGTATATTTAACCATAAATTGGTGGCTGAAATATGTTTTTGCTTTCTTGATTTTACATAGTTATATACTCCCAATGTGAGTGAGTCATGGATACAGTCTACCAGCCAACGCCTTCTTCAACAGTATTTGGACAATACTTATCAACAACGGATATGTGATAACAATCATCTAGGACGATCGCCAGACAAAAATTTGTCCTTTTGCAGTTGCAGTAACAAGGAGCAACATGGGAGCATATAGGTTCTAGAAATGTGCGTATGTGAAAGTGTTGCATTTATTTCAATGTTAAAGCACTAAGTTCTCCTCTGTAATGGAGCGTCATGTGCATGGATTACTTGGTGTTCATTGAAGAACATGCATTAATCGATCAATGAACGGGTTTGGCATTAGAAGATCACCGTTGACAGTTTAAATAAAAAAGACAACAATGTGAAGTTCAGTAGCTACGAACTGTGTTTGAAAACGTTAACCAAGTTTTCGCTGACTTAATTGAATGTTTTAATGAAATAAACGGAGCTCATTTTGAGTGTATAGTGATGTTAGTGTTAGGGGTGGGGAACCTAATCAGTGGCGCAAGGGCCTTTGAAGTTAGGGTGAAATAACCTTATTCAGTCTATTTACTTTATTGAGAAGTGTAAAGTAGATGAAGTCTATAAAATATTTTTTTTAGATCTATTTTTAACTGTGAAAGGTGGTTCCTGAACAAACCTTTTTAGATGTTTTTTTTATTTCTTTTTTTGTTGCAGGAGAGGTCAGAAAGTAAGGTGGGGAGGGAAATGAGGGAAGAGGCACTAACCAAAAATATGGATGGACAGGTCGACAGGGGAAGATGTTTGCATGTGTTACAGCTAAGGCAGGGGGCAGTGTTTCTCATGCTCTTTGATTACAGCTTCAAAAGCAGTTTGAAATTGCTCCCCCCTGCAGGGTGGTATGTTGCAGTATATGCAGAGTACTGTTGTCTTCGAAAGATATGGATCTGCAGCCTCTTTTATCACTTGCAAGGTAGCTGGTGGGATTGTGTGTCCCATTGAAGTAGGCTTTGTGATTACAGTATGTGTTGAGGACGATTAGGTGGAGGAAAACAGCCTACTACTTCCTAAGAAAGGAACAACCTTTCTGAGAGCATTATGGTGGTTGGATTGTGTGTTGAGGTGCATGGAGGTGGTCCCGTATGAGTACTGTCCAGGTTGTCACCGACTCACTCAGTGCATTTCACTTTGGTAACTTTAGCCTTTGGTAGATTCCCAAAAGTGCTAAAGAACTGCCACACCATTGATTCTCTCTGGGTGCTAGAGGTCGGCACTTCCTCTACCTCATATTCTTGGTCCTCTTCATTGGCTTTCAAGTACTGCATTTTTTTGGGTGTGTAAGTCCTCCAGCTGGTGGTGTTGTTGGCTCTTGGGGAGGGGGGATGGCAATAGCTGATGCCATTTGGAATATAAATAGCAGTTGTACTAAAATTCTCCTAAGTATGTGCGTTGTGCTAGATTGTGAATGGACAATTGGTAAGAATATGTGTAGGAGCTGTGCAAGGGTATATTTTGATCTTCAAAGTTCCTAGATCAGCAGAAAATGCAGTTTGCCAACTGTTCGGAAAGTGCGCATGCATTTATGGACACGTCATCATGTCGTGCATGCAAGGTCATGTGACACCGTCTGGAAAGTCTGTGATGACATCAAACGTACGCGAACATCGACAAACACAAAACCAGTGCAAAAAGTTGCACAAATGTATAGAAGTGTTAAGATGGTGGTGAATGGCAGTGTTTTAAGGAGAAACTTTGTAAATGGACAAAATTGTTGCTGTATACGGGTAAGTATGATATTAGTAAGTTGTCGGAAATTAAGGGTACAGTGGTAAAAACCCTTGAAATTCACTGGAAAAACTTTGTGAAAGGGACGTTGTGGTTAAGTTGCACTAATAAACACCTTGAAAGTCAGTGAACACACATGGTTAAAGGGCCATTATGGTTACAAGTAAAACCAAAAAACCTCCTAAATACACCACTTATGGTAAGCTAATCAACCATAACTCGCGGCACCACTGTGCACTGCTAAGACTAACACCCAGGACATGAAAGATGACATCACAAATGACATTGATGACATCACATATTAAATTCATGTTAATAAACAGTCCCTACAAGTGGTTGAGTTTATAATGTTGGAAATAAGATGTTAGGGGTGATTGGGAGCCCGATCATGAACTACTTAATGTATTAAAAAAATGTAGTCATGTAAACAAATCATTATATTCTAGTGTTGTTGTTAGTAGAGGAACTTAATCATACATACATATAGGCAATTGCAGCAGCATGCACCATATAAGTACACTATTTTTAATTTGTTAATATCCAAAACTTGGAATAAATAGGTAAAAATTGAAAACTTATTACACACTTGTGTTAGTAGAGAAAATACATATAAAAATGCACAATGTGTACAAATTAGAGGCACATACATGGAACCTAAAGTAAGGAAGAAAGAAGCAACAGCACCATAAAATGACAACAACAAAAGAGTTCATCATCATGTACACAAATTAATTCTGTGTTTGAAGAGTGCTTATTGCCCCATATATGTGCACTATGGATTCAGATTAATCTCTAACGAAAGTACTTTAAGAACATTTAAAAGGTTAATTTGTAGATATATAACACTGTTTATATCTTGGAAATTCTCATTGCCAGTAAAAACAAAAAAACTAGCCTAATCATGTCAGTAAACAAAATGTGGCCCATATATGTGATGTCATCAGTGATGTCATCAATGACATTTGTGATGTCATCTTTCATGTCCTGGGTGTTAGTCTTAGCAGTGCACGTTGGTGGAGTGAGTTATGGTTGCTTAGCTTACCATAACTGACAAATGGCTGTGGGTTTTCCGTTTTACCTGTAACCATAATGTCCTTTTAACAAAGGTTTTTCATATCATTGCATAGGTTTTTATTAGTACAAATTAACCATAATGTCTCTTGAACAAAGTTTGTTCATTGAATATATATATATATATATGTATATATATATATATATACACAGTATATTGCCACATGGTCTCTTACAATACACACACTCACCTTACTCCACACAAACTCTCCTCCTGTTGTTTTCTCCCACAAGGTTAAGGCGCTCTAACATCTATGTGTTCTCCCAAGCGTCTCTGACATGGGGTCCTGTCAACGGCCTGCACAGTCTGGGAGCAGCGCCCCACTCCAAGGAGCAGTCAGGCCTTCTGGAAACACGACCTGTGAACCTCTTCAGATCAAGATCATGCACATGGAACTGGTCACTGCAGATGGGTGCCACACCCCTGATGCGTGGCTGGGACACCCCCGATTTCACAGAGATTCTGGGATCACGTTGGGGTCACCAATTTGTAAATAGAATAGTAACGCAAAACCCGAACTATAAAAATAATCTAAAAGGCCAATAATCACTGCACCTATTTGCTAGGGAAAACTAGATTTATTACATGCAAAAATGTCTCAGATAGTCCTGTGGAACCAAACTGACATGGACCTCATCACTCAACATGAAGTTACAGGTTTTATTGCGGAAAACCGTGAATCTGCATAGAGAGGTTACAATTTCATCCCACCACCCTCATTGGCTACCACATATAGAACATGCCAATACCCCCCACAGTCCCTGGACCAATTGGCCACACCTTATCTAAACCCATTTCCCTAGACACGTGGCACCCTACATCATCACTATTAAATCCAGGTAGGGATTGGCCATTGAACCTATTGACACACTAATAAATTTTGATCATCACATGATATGCACCCTCTGATCCAGACACATTCAAAGTAAACTGGCGAGGCCAACTCTGCATTGATTAGACAATAGGCCTTCTCATTATAGCAAACACTGCGGCAAACACAAGCTGCACCCTGACTTTGTACTTCATTTATTGGCATCACCTCTACTCCTTCAAACCCCAGGTGCCCAGTAATGAAATGAGCAGGGTACCACTCTTGAGTATGAGTTTCAGGTATTTATTTGTTTTTGGTTATATGCGCGCATGTAATTCAAATGGGATGAATGCTACGTGTGTTAAAGCATTAATGCTCTAAACCTTTGCCTTGCCTCTTGGCATCACAAAACCTCATTCCCTATGCTTATTAATTTGTCATTCAAAGGGCTCACACTTCCTGCTCTCCCCACAGCTAACCTTCTGTTCCCACCATGGTCAGTCCCTGCAGCTGTATGCCATTATCATTTATCTGTGCACTTCGGGTGCCTTTGACCTCAGCTTCTCTCCTGGGGAACAGAAAAGAGGTTTGTTTTGGAACTGAGCTAAAAAAGCTGCAGCTCCACATCAGGGCCTGCATTCTATTCTCTTCATTGTGTCATAGGCTTTAACATCCAATGTGGCGAGACTTCTGCCATGTTAACATGCTGGCCTTGCTTCTATCACAGTACCTTTCTGACTACATCTTCCACCTATTTCAGCTCTCGCCCAATACCTAACTGGCAACATAACTTTGTGCTCTACTTCTAAACACATGGCCTATAAACACTGCCCCATCTAAAACCTCTGCAACCGCAACATTAATACGTTTGTTGCTCCTTCTGTGCTGCTAAATGTAGGTATCTAATACGTGTAAACAATACGAACTACAAACAATACATGCCTCTTCTGCCAGGCGAAACACATCCTGCTCATCTCGTGGTACATGCTAATAGGGTTTTTTCAGCCTGAAAAATTTTGCCTGGCTGGGACGCTGTACGTGAATCCCAACAACGGTTTGATATATATGGCCGTTCATAGGATTTATAAGAAATTTCAGAAAATCTTGAAAGGTACACGAGCTACATGTCTACAAAATAACTATGCCATGCACATGCAAATCAGGACTTCATCAGACCCAGATTACTTATGCAACAGATTAGTGGCGGGTTGGTTGGCCTATCAAATTTTACAATCCGCTCAACCAAACAATATGCAAATAAACTCCCCTGAGATTCAGTGTATGTGAAATGTTCTCATATATGTTGTTGTGGCAGTCCTGGAAACCTGCCTGACTTTTACTCTTTGCTGATTTCATGAGCCAAGCTGGATGTGTTTTTTAGTCTGAATTGCATGAAAATATGATGAAATCAATGAGTGCCGAACAGACGACCTGACTACTTGGCTGGTGTTTGATCCTTAAACCCAGCGCATGTGCACATTCAACCTTCATTTAAAAGAAAAGATGGCAGTCCGAAGCTAGGCACACACCTCAGAAAAATGTAACAAAGACAATGGCAAATGTAGATGTATCACATTTATATTAATTGGGGAAGTGTGTGATTGTGAGCCCGTGATTCACTGAGCAGTGTTTCTGATCTGCACTGACGTTTTGAATAATGACAAGTAGCATTGTAAATAACAATGCTCTATACACTATCCGAAAAGAGATGCAGCAAAAAATGTCCAGGGACACGAATGCAAAAATATGTTTTGTGTGCAGCGAAGGCCCTTCCACCATAACAAGTGCTAAACAGCTAATGGAATGGCAGAGCGGGCACGTTTAGCAATATTTACCACTGATGCTGCTCTAATAGAGACAAACGGGAGAGTCCGTGTGCCAGTGGAAAATACAGCCTCCACTTCATCATTCCCCGCGCTCTTGCCATTTCTGTCTGCATTCATTGCGGAGCGGGACTTTTATAGGCATTTTCTAGAGCTACATATCGATGCACTGGAAGCTATCAGGATATCCTGCTGCTGTGTGCCTGTCTAGTCGCGTAAAGGAACACCTTCTCTGAAAACGAGGCAGTAAAACTCAGTAAGCCATAGGGAATGTGATGGCGTGGGCCAGCAGTTGACGGCGGCCTGAGAGCCTGGAAGTCACTAAGCCATATTAGGACGCAATGTTGACCTACCTGACTGGACTTTAATTGTAGTACTAGGTATGATCTGAAAACAGCTGATTCATGGAATTATTTGCGCCGAAAAACAGGGATTTGTGCGTCATTTTGCCCGCAAATCCCCATTTGTTAAACAGCGATTTGCGGGAAGAATGCGCACAAATCCCCGTTTTTCGGCGCAAATAATTCCATGAATCAGCAAACGCGTGTGCCAGGAACGCGGATCCAAAGCTTTGCCTCGATGTCTGTGCAATGCTTTAAAACTAAGCATTTGTTTTTACAAAATGTCTGCATTTTTTGTTTAAACCTTTAAAAATGGTCTCTTTGCCAAATGTAGGCCTGTCCTTTATTACAAGGGTGCCAGATGTTGAATGCAGCCATCAAATGCCAGCCGTGTAACACAAAATGTCTGTGCCCCCTGCCAGCCATGCAGAAGCCTCCCCTCCCCCCAAGCTCTGCAACAAAGGACGTGCCACAGCACACTCTATACCTAACTGGACCACAACGGATGTACAATGGGCATGATGATCATATAGGGCCACGCCTCAAGCTACTGTATGTCAGTATCTGCATATACGAACATAGGTACCGCTGCAGAAGGAAAACGTTATTGCTCCTGCGCAAATCCATGCCCAACCCCTGCCCAACCATGTAAGAATACTCATGTTGACTTTGTCCTCAGCACCAATGAAACATGTAATTAACCATTTCCTTGTTTTCCTGTAGCAATGTCTCCATTCATGACCCACCATATAAGAACACTCATAATATTGACTTTGCCCTTAACATCAGTAAAACATGCAATTCTGCAGTAAGAAAACATGTGCTTGCTGACTGCACAAATGCCCCCACCCACTGTATGTAAGAACACAAATCAAATTGGCCTCGTGCCTTATGTGAGCAAAAGAATGCCAGTCTTGCTACGTGAAAACACTTATCATGCTTACCCTATCATAGATAGCTAATAAAACATGCCATGCCACAGTAAGAAATTGCTAGTCTGGCTGCACCCAAATGCCCGTCTATCCAGGTAAAAATACCATGCTACAGAAAGAAAATGTCCAGTCTTGCCTTCCCATTGTGCTATAAACCCCCACCCCAAATCCTCCTCCATCTAATAACATTCATCAAGTTGGCTTTGCCCAAAAATATCAGTAAAATAAGTCAGAAAAGGTCCATGTTCCAATGCACCTTGCCTGGAGCCAAGCCTTGCAGACACACATTCATATCCATTCACCGACTAGCCACCTACCCAGTGGCAGCTGGTGAATTGTTTAATTGGAGAGGCATACATTTTTCCCAAAAATATGGCAGAGTGACCGAGTATAGTGAGGGAACCCAAACCAAACAAAGGGTGGTCAGGGTAGTTTCCTGCACCACTGAGTAAAGCTTTTGAATAATGGGTTAAAATGATGCATTATACAAGACACTTTCTGTGAAAAAATGGTTAAAAAGCCAGACAGTTTGCAATTGATTTTGTATGGTAATGCTAATCCAAAATTCCAGTAGATGCAATTCACCAACAGTGCACAGCAGAATTTCCCAATAAATGTTCATGATGCCTTTGCCCAGGGTATATGCCAATACAGAACATTTTTCAAGGTGGTTGTGCAAATGCATGTCCACGATGGGTGCACCAATATATGCCAGTAGTCCCATAAAAGTACATACTCATGTTTGCTTTTAACATAATGGTAGTAATGATACTGTAAGAATACATGTCCAGGCTGGCTCTGACAATATTTGTCACTATCGAAAAAGAATGACATACTTCTGTAGGCTTTGACATAAAAAAAGGTCATGCCACAAAAAGAAAATATCACCAAATTGCCTGCACCAAAATGGCAGTTTAGCCATGTAGTAACAATTATCATGATTTCTTTGCCACAGATGCCCAGAAAAAAAGCCATACCACTGTAAGACATAGCTAGATTGGCTGCATTAAAATGCTAGTTTAGCAACAAAAAACACCTATGTTGCCTGCTTTATCAAAACTGCCCAACAAAAAATGCAATGCCACTGTATCTATTTGTTAGACTTGCTGCACGCAAATGTCAGTCTACCCAGGTAATAACACTTATCACGCTTGCTTTATCATAGAGGCCCCTAAAAAATGTTCAAACCACAGAAAGAAATGGCTAAACGTGCTGCCTCAAAATGCCAGTCTAGCCAATTAATGGCAAATATCATGCTTGCTTGATCATGGTTGGATTGCCATTAAAACATGCCATGCCACAGTAAGACATATCTAGAGTGGCTGCCCCAACACACCATTCTACAAGCCATGTAATAACTCATGCTTACTGTATCATATATGGAAAATGCTATGATGGTGAGCAGAAACTCACTTGCTCCCTTCACCCCCCATCAGACTCTCACTCCACATCTTCCCCACCACCCGACCCAGCACAAACACACAAGCACACACATTCACACAACATTCACTAATTCATTTACTGACCTCATTCACTCGCTCATTCACATACACCCAGCCAGCCACACATCATACCCTCATCCAGTCACACACACTTTACAGAATGCATTACACACCCTTGCAAGCAAACACTCATATATACAAACATACATTATAAACATACAAAAACCACACACACATGCAGACACTTTTCCCCCCAAACAAATGTTTGTCTTACCTCCTGCCTGTAACCCTCTTACCTCGGGACTCCAAGCCTTCGGCTCCCATGGTGCACGTTGCAAGACAGAAACCAAGAAGCCTGGTTCCTGACTTGCCAAGAGGAGTGGTGGGAGCTAGAAGCGTCCATCCCGCCAACACCGGAACTAGAACATCTGTTTCTGAAGTTGGAGTGCATGCACGCTGACTTCAGAAAGACATTATTTATTTCTGGAGTTAAAGAGCATGCACTCGGACTTCAGAAAGAAATGCTAAAGAAAGAATTATTAAACATTATTTTTGAAGTCACAGCACACTCTGACATGAAGATGGACTGGCTAGAGCCTCCCTCAGGACAGGTGTTGTGGGGCTCCATGAACTGCGGGGAGCTGGGGGCCCATATTATGCCAGTGTCAAATGCCCAATTGGTTGCCGACATAGGGCCTGATTTACAAAGTGTTTTCCAAGAGTTAAATTGCTGGGTTCCATTAAAATGTGCAATATTCCAGCTTAGGTTATGAGCAGGACAAACAATTACACTTATTCATTTCCAAGGTAGGGCCGAGCCAAAATAGTTCTGGGCACCAAAAGAAAAAGAGGCCCACATTCACATATCACAATTCTTGACTTTTCATTGCAAACTGTTGGATTAGTTAGCACCTAGAACTTGACCCATTCCTAGAAAATGTTCACATTAAAGTACAATAGGGGCCTTAACGATTAAAGATCACAGCTGTATGAAGCACTTAATCAATAAAGGTGCTTACAAATATAGGCTAAAATTGTTAAGTAAGGACACCCCTTTGAGCATTGCCCTACTGCACAAGAGGCCAGTCCAAAGGTGTTTACTGATTGTTGCCTCCATACATTTAATGCGTCTCCTCTTGCTTTTTTGTATAGTATTCCTTTAATATATTTCAATCTTCACCTACATCTATCAATAAATAAGAATGTTTTTCTTCAAAATATTTTTTTAATTATTTCCACTTTCTTGGCCTGTATGATATTTTTATGCTCTTTTCAGCTATTCTGAGGATTTTCTCAAACAGTGCACTGTATATATTAGTATGTTTATTTTAAAATAAGGGGCACCCCCTGTAGACCAAGCATGTCCAGGGGCGATCCAAGAAGAAGTACAAAAAATAATCCAAAAGAAAGGCACACTGCAAAAAAAAAAACAGCATTAATTAACAGATGACTGGGAGAACAAACAGCTCCTTGGACCTGAACTGTAATACATTCTCAACTCTGCCCAGAAGGGCTGCCATAGTTATACATAATATGTCAATCATAACAATTTTGGGTGTGTGCTAACACACAATTGGTGGGTCATCAAGGGACCCCTATAGGTTCCTATATATTATAAATCTGGATTGGATAAAAACATTTCCTGGAACATCACCCTGACCACCCCTTCATGACATCATAACCCTTCCCTCAATTACATCATTATATGCTGACCTGTAGAAACTCTGCCATGCCATTGGTTGGCATCTGCTAAGGTACAGGTGGATAAACCCCTCAATGCATATTGGAACTCTTCGTTGGAGAAGCGCGATCCACAGCAGTCACCAAATCTATGCAATGTAATCATGAGGTAACAGGAGACTTGCTACAGCTTCTGAAACACCATATCCCAGCCTGCAGATTGGCTCCCCATTTCGCTCGCTCCCTGCACCTGTTCACTCTCCCGTCTTCTCTCTTGCATCGTGTCAGCTCTAGATAAGAAAAAACTGTGCAGGACACCGTTGGTGAAACCAGATTTCCTCTTTCAAATTCTTTTTTCGTATTGTGGTCACTGCCTGGGCCCTTGGTACTCCCCACTGACCTTCACCTTATCATATGGGACTGCATCTGATATTCGGCTGCAGTTCCCTTTCCATGAGAAATTTCTCCTTCTGCAAAAATTAATTAACTTCTGTGGACTTCTTGGTGTCTCACCCTTTGTGAGATGATCTGGCATTTCTGCACGTGTCAGCAAAACTTAATTTCCCCTGTAAACTGTGGCTTTTCAAAAACAACTAAAAACCAAATTAAAGAATTGTTTCTGTCTGATTTGTCAAGGGCCTACTAAAATATAGCCACACTGTAATTCATTGATATACCTACCCTTTAAACTCATTACACTTCTACGTTACATTTAAACAAACTAAAACATATTACACTTTGCTGCACGCATACTTTTCATCGCGACAGCCGTGCTTACCTATCACTAGTTACCTGCTACTTAAAGCCACATATATGTTCTGTGTTTTTGCTTGTGTCCATTCCCTGTGCAGTTTCATACTCCCTAGGGTGAGGTGACTAGGTGTATTATAGATTTGAAGGTGTGATATACGTGTGTTGTGCGTTTTGACTTCACCTTTCATGTTACTGTTGCCGTTACTGCATTACTTCTTTATCTTATAAATGTGCTCCCCCTTCTGAATTCTGGATTTGAATATTCACATTCACCTGTGATCGCATTATTGATCAACATGTCGTTGTCATTTCTCACCCACATTCTCGTTGGGGTATCAAAATTCTAGAGACTCACCTCAATCTCCGCTCATACTGACATAATCAACGGGGGTGCATCCCAAAATGTTACACCCTGTATCTCCATGAAAATTTACCCAGTGGGCGGTATTATTTTCCATATCAGACAGTGGCATGTAAAGTTTCCCTGGGGGCAACAACGCCCCTGCCCTGTTGCATATTACTTTCAGGAAATGTTTGTGTTTGATGTGCCTGGTCAGTGGCATTGCTTCCTTAACTTTGGCCGTCCCCATTGTCATCATATATTTCCCTCTATTCCCACCCACCTGGCAACACTTCATTCTCAACTGACACATACAAAAGGCACTGAGAGTCAATACGAGGATAGTAACCACAGTTTTCATGAGCAATGATAACCACATGGGCACCCGAGCAAACATTCATTCAAATCACTCTTGTGTAGTAACTATGCTCATTTCATCAACCATAGTCTCAATGAAGGTATGCCAGGCATCTATTGCTTCTGACAGTGTGCCGTTTGGGGCGTCATTTGCAGGCATCTAAGTGCAGCGGCTGCTCCCTTTCTTTGCAGAAACTCTGCCCTCCATGTCAGTTTATAAATCCAGTACATTTCCAATTTTGCAAGAGTGGCCAACCAAAATGACCTTAACTCCTCCCGGACTGCATTCAGCCCTATCTCTGTCCTGTTTGCCAACTGTACAGCTCGTAGTGCGTGATTTACAACCACTTTGCATTGGCTGTGGTTTGCACACTAGGGGCAAGCATCAAAGTGAAGAAAGCAGACGTTTTGCTGAAAAGCCAAAATTCCATCTGGAAAGCATCCAGTCAGTCTGCATTCTGTTGGTACCAGAAATTGTTGTTTCTTCTTCTCCTTTATAAATTCACAGATCCTCTTGCATATGGATGCCTGTCCTCATAAATATTTGCAGTTAAGTGTGGATTCAGATTTGTTGCGTTCATGTTTCACTTAATATGGGTAAAGACCCTTTTTGGTAGGGCTGCACGATGATTCAATGGCAAAATGTCGGAATGATGCACTACTAGGGCTGGGGAGTGTCGGGTGACCAGGGAGCACCAGCCTTTCCAGTTCGGTGGGAATGGGGCATATGGTTGGGATCCACAGGTTCAAGAATATGCCATCAGGGCCTTGGTTCCAACCTGTATATTTGGCAGCTCAAATGTCCTCTGGCAGGCAAGATTGGTCCCCAATTTGATGAAATATTAAGAACATACATTTTGCTGAGAATGGCTTTGGGACCGAACAAGTGAAAAGCCACCCGACCCATGGAAAAATACAGTGGTGGGATGAAGAAGCACTTGTTGTCTCATGGTGGGAATGCACTGACTAGCCCTACAACTATACAGGTTGCAAGATGCTCCTGCGGTGTTATATGGAGCAGAGATCTGGGGGTATGCAAGGGCAAACCTTCTGGGAGCAGTGGAAAACAACTTGCTGAAATCAATGCTGATGCAACCAACGGGAGATCGTAAGGCAATTTTTGTCCGGAATAGGATTTGGGGCAAGCCCAGGAGACAGTATAGGAGAAATTGAGGTAAAGACTACTGTTCCCAGCATGCTTAGGGGCGGATTGTAGTCCCTGGAGTTCGCGCTGTGAGCCAGCTGGAGCCCATCAGGAGAGTATTTAGCCATTGACCGCCCGTGCACAGGTGCTGATAATTGATGTTGTGCAGCATTGGTGGCCATGAAGGCGTGTATGGGGCTCTGGACGAACTGACGGCGAGCTGAGTGAGCAGGCAATCACAGCAGCGAGCGGGCCTGCAGGCAATCATGGCGGTGAGAGAGAGTTGCCTGCCCGAGCCTGTTGATCTTTACGGGCGTGACTCTGGGAGGCAACGCAGGTCACTCGGCAGCTTACCCTGGGCCGCGGCGGTGATCCTTCTATACCGCTGCCTTGGGCTGTGTCTCCAGACTATGCGCGGCAGAGGCTCCAAGTGGCTACAGCGTTTCCACGGCGGCATGTCCTGATGTCCGGGTGTACTCTCGAGTCACCCGGACCCTAAGATAAGTGCATTCAAGTATTTATGCCTCGAGCATGGGGTTTAAATTGTAAGTTCTGAGAGAATTCATGAGCTACTGGCGTTGGGTCAGCAGGTTGTTGGTAACATTGTTTATACCCGGAGTATGAGGCAATACTCGCAGCAGAGAGAGGAATCTTTACTATTTGGAAGGGGCAAAGTCTTCCCGTCATACAACTACAGACAAGTCATGATTTATGTTTATTGCTTATGTTTGCTTTTGTTAAATGTCAGCCCTTTGGGCCATGTGTCATGTTGAATTCATGTAGGGAAGATTCCCTTGTGTGTGCCATACAGTTTGTGTTGTTTCCTGTTTGCTATGGGTTATACACAAATGTACATGATCATGGGTATGGTATAGTATAATTAAGAACCCTAGGTGCTACATATTATTCTCAAGAGTTGGATGGATAGGCAGTAGTAAGCATGGAGGGCAGGATGATGAAGTTTCAGTATTAAGTTTCTGTGGTAGATATGCATGTTTTCTCTTCCCTACATTCCCTTTTTCATTCCACACCCTTTCCCTAACTCCGTCTTGCCCCCATTGGCTGCCACGTGGTTATCTGTGTATTTACATTCAGACAACCATGCCAACCACGGTGGGAGGGTCAATCTATTCGGCTTCTCTGGTTAGGGAGAGGGGGTTGAGACCCTTTCATCCCTCATTAGACTTGACAGAATTATCAGCCCCCGATTTAGGGGTATTTGAACCACCCAAGCCAAATGGAGTCGAACCCACCTTCTTTAGCAGAAGTGCTAAAGACATTGCAAGAGATTCAAGCAGAATTAGCGCATGCCAGACAGGAGTCTAATAATATTAATAATAATAATAATAATAATAATAATAATAATAATAATAATAATAATAAGGCTCAAGTACAAGGTTTAGTGGCTCAGGGTACTCCATTGGAGGGGGCAGGACCATCCACGGGGGCTACCACAGGAAGAACCTCTACAGTTATAGTACAAGCACCCAGCAGTGTGTCATTAGCGGCACCAGAAAGATTTGCGGGAGATCCTAGGAAGTATATGACATTTTTGACGCAATGTAGGTTGCATTTTTTGTGTAAACCCGCTGCATTTGAAAACATCCAAGCTAGGACAGCATTTGTGATTTCTTACTTAACAGTGGATGCAGTGGCGTGGGCCATGCCATTGGTACAAAAGGATGACCCATTGTTATACAATTGGGATATGTTTGTGACAGAATTCGGATGGCTATTTGATCGAAGAAAAGTTTCATTAGCCCAGGGCAAGGAATTGTTAGCATTAAAGCAAGGGACACGTGATTTGGTATCATATGTTACGCACTTCAATTGGTTGGCAATAGAGACAGACTGGCCGGAGAATAAACAGATGGTATTGTTTTATCAGGGACTCAGGGAGGAATTGAAGGATGCGATGGCTCAGGTGGAACCCCAACCAAGTTCCTGTACTGCGATGACGGACCTAGCTTTGATGTTAGATCATCGTATGAATGAAAGGAAAGGGGACAGGAAGAGACCTGAGGTGGCACCATTTGTAAGATTGGACAAGGGCCGGGGAGGAAGAAGTAGTGATGGAGAGCCCATGCAAATAGGTGGAGTAAGAGGGCCTTTGTCGGCAGTGGAGAAGGAGCAGCGCAAGGGTAATAACTTATGTTTGTACTGTGGTCAACCAGGCCATTATATATGAACATGCCCTAATACGCTAAAGAAGGTTGTGAGAGGTGAAGAGAGCAAGGTGGAGGTGGGAAAAGGTTTGGGCCGGCCTTAGGGGGAACTCAGGTGTCAGGGCCCAGTCTGAGTAGGTTCCCAAGCTGGGCAGCTAATATGATGGGATAACAAGAATATTCATTTGTATCTGTTGGTAATGTTATTATTTGCATGCACAAAACAAATGGTGTCAGATGATATGGTGGATTCAGGTGCTACTGGAAATGTTATTGATATTGGTTTGGCACGGAAGTTGAGATTACCGTTAAGAAATAAGGCACAGGTGGAAGGAGTGCAGTCAGTGGATGGTTCTCCCTTAATTTCCGGTCCTATTTATCAGCAAACCCAACTAATTCAGATGAGATGTGAGTCAGGACATGTGTAGGAGATTGTGTTGGATCTGATAGCAGCACCTCAATTTGGCCTTATTTTAGGAATGCCTTGGTTGATTTTACACAACCCTAGTATTGATTGGGTCACGAGAGAGGTATCATTTGAAGGGGCAGGGTGTGAAGAACATTTGGAAGAAAAGGTTGGACTGGCCCTATTTCGGGCGGATCAGGCAGGAGATTCACAAGTGGTGGGGGCTGTGGGGACTGGCATTCCTAGTCAGTATGTTGATTTTGCAGGAGTATTTGACAAAAGGGGAGCAGAGAGGTTACCTCCACATCGATCTTATGACTGTGTGATTGAATTAGAACTTGGGGCCAAGTTACCAGGCAGTTGTATTTATGCACTAACAGACAAGAAAAATCAACATTTAAAGGAATATTTGGATGATATGTTGCAAAAAGGTTTCATTAGACATTCTTCTTTGCCAGTGTCATCCCCTTTGTTTTTTGTGCCAAAAAGAGAAGGAACACTTAGAACCTGCATTGACTATAGAGCATTGCACAAGGTAACCATAAAAACAGGTATCCCTTGCCTTTAATTTAGTACTATTGGATCAGGTGAAATCAGCAGTGATATATACTAAACTGGACTTGAGATGGGCATACCACTTGATTCATGTAAAACATGGGGATGAGTGGAAGACAGCCTTCAGAACTAAATTTGGATTATTTGAATACTTAGTTATGCCATTTGGGCTGTGTAATGCACCTGCGGCATTTCAGTACTTTATGCAGGAAGTGTTGAGGGAGTTTTTGGACATATTCGTCATTGTATATAATGATGATGGGCCTCATTACGACCCAGGCGGTAAGGGGTTTACGGCAGCGTAAACAGCGCCGACCCTTACCGCCTGAGTACGAGGTCCCTTAGCGCCATGGCGGACTTAACACCTGCTTTTAGCAGGTGTTAAAATCCATGGCGCTAAGGGACCATGGAGTTAATTACGCCACCGTAATTTACGGTGGCGTAATTAACGCCTTCCCCACTCCCATTATGCCCTATGGGGCAAAAATGGGAATGGGGAAGGGTAAATGGGGATTGGGGACTTACCGCCCCGCCAAGGTTGGAATGGGGCGGTAAGTCCGCCAACCACCATGGCGTAAACGTAGTTTATGCCATGGTGGTAAAGTCACGGCCCAGGCGGTAACTTACGGCCTGGGTCGTAATGAGGCCCGATATCTTGATTTATTCTGCTTCAGAAGAACAACACATAGATCATGTGTGAGTGATGTTACAAAAACTACAGGAGCATGAATTGTGTGTAAAGTTGGAAAAATGTGAATTCCACACTACTAAGGTGGAATTTCTTGGATTCATACTCACTCCTACTGGAATAGTAATGGATCGAAAGAAGGTACAGGCAGTCATAGATTGGCCAGTGCCTCAATGTGTCAAGGACATTCAGTCCTTTTTGGGATTCGCCAACTTTTACAGAAGATTCATTTAAAAATGTTCACAAATTGTTGCACCCATAACTAAGTTGTTACGAAAATCCTCTGGGCTGAGAGAGGCCAAATGGCACATGTTATGTTTGCTCTCTTATCCCACATGCCACAGGGATACCAAAGTTATCATAAAATACCTCCCTCATACTTTAAACCAAAGGAAACATACAATTCTATTTCTATACTTTAATTATGCTACTCCTCCATTTTGTGGTGCTGCAAAAGAAGTGTTAGGTCTCTGAAACAGGCGACAAGAGGATAAAAAAGTAAATGCAATTTTGGCAATACTCCCCTTCTGGGAGGGGGGCGTTGCTCTTGTCTCCGAGGACAACGGATAAAGGGATCCATGGTCGCCTGCCCTCTCCCTTGACAGCTGATGGGGCGCAATATGTGACTGTGGCAGGACCATCAAACCTGGGCTCAGACCATTTCCTTGTGAAGGTCTTAACAAAGACCTTTTCTCCTGTGTACAGTGGAGACTGTTATAATAAGTCCTTTTTCTCCAGTGGAAATGGTAATTCTCCTGAGGTGGTGGCCGGACGATGTTGACGAGGCTGTAACTGATGTGAAATATATTTCATGGAGTAAGGAAGCTGTTTAAGATATCCTTGAAACTCATCTCCCAGAGCCTGGGCTGCGCAGTGTCCATCAGAAATAATACCTGCAGGAGTAGAAGGCACATGCATTCTCCTCCCTTACCTATTTAATGTGGGGTGAGATGGTGGTTGGAGCCATGCATGCTATGTAATGCAAATAAATCAAGTGGCAGGCAATGGAGCCAGCTCTTGTGCAGTGTGTCACAAAGGTTTGCCCCATTAGCAAGCCATTAAACTGCTCTTCAACACCATTTGATGCCCAAAAAGATGTGATTTCTCTTAACAACTCATTGGCGAAGTGCGCTTCGTTATCGGATCTTAGTTCTTCACACACTCCCCATCTTGGAAATACTTCTCACACAAAAAATGAAGCTGCAAATTTGGCATTGTTGTGTGTGCATGGACCGTCCTCAAGCCATGAAATTACAATAACATAACGATACTTACTGCACCTCAGTGCCATTTTGGTATAGTCTATGTGCAAATGTCAAAATGGCCCCGATGGAGGAGGTAACATAGCTTTTATTGTCTGGAGAGTGTGACCCACATCTTAACGCTGACATGTCAGACAATTATTCACAAATTGAATCTCATGCTCCTGTAAATTGGGTATGAACCATTGCTCCTGAATTTTTGCAGTGACATATTCCTTAAAGGTGTGTGCAGGGTAATGCAATAGGTCCACTGCTATTTGGAACAGTTCCAGGGGCATCACTGGCTTCCCTGTGCTATTGTGCTATTGTGATGACAGATCAGATCTGTGGGCGATAAGGAAAACCCTCTCCTGGTCCACAGCTCCTGCTCCTCTGGAGGAGCACCGTCCTGGACAACTATAAGTTGGATCACAGACAGAGAGTTGTAGTGGTCTGTGTCTGATGTGTTTTGACATGCTGTTTGTAAAAAAATCGGTATCTTGTTTGTGCAGTGAGGCATGTATTTTGTGGTTGCCAATGACATATACACTGCTTCTTTGGCCATGGCATCTACTCTGTCGTTCCCTTTAGAAATAACATCTTCTCCGTTGATATTGGCGGTGCATTTGACAACTGCTAATGCTGCAGAGAGAGGCAATGCCTCTATCAATCTTGACAATAATTCAGCATGTTGTAGTGGGGAGCCATCACTCCTCCTGAATCCCCTCATTTTCCATCTTGCTAGCCTTGAATGCATAGTGGATGTAATGTACGCCAAGTTGGAGTAAATGATCACACAGTGACCCTCTGATATTTCTACCTAAGTTATTAGTGCCACAAGCTTTGCCGCTTGGAAGGAAAAGTGCATGGGAAACTTAATTTGCATACCAAACTCTAATTCTCCCTCCTGATAAATACTACTGCTACACCCCTATGTCAACACCCTGTGTTCTGTTTGACAATCAACGACACATCAACAATGAGTGTAACTCACACCTCTAGGTACTTTTCCTGAACAACTGTGTCTCTCTCTGTCATGTCTATGTATGTCGTGCAATCATGTGCATAGTCTCCTTCATTAAGTGGTAATGCTATGAATGTTGCTGGGTTTATGAGAGAACTCTTTACAATTTGGATAGCCAGATTTGTCAATATGACTGCATACTCGAAACTCCTTGGGTGGTCAGGCTAGATTTTGTTTTTGTCCAATAAGGCAAACACTGCGTGCTTTCTATAGAGCATCAGTGTGCACACCATTGTAATAGCGGCTGATTTATGTATTGCGAATGCCACTGCTGTGAGTGATTATTCCCATGGAAATTGCCCCAGCATCACTGAATCTAGTGGACTACTGTAGTAGGCCAATGATTTGTGGTCGTGCAGTTTATTTTGAGTAAGAACAACCGTCTTCACTTGGCCATTAGAATGTGCAAACAAGTAAAACATCTGTTTATAATCTGCCATTGCCAGAACGGGGGCATTACGAAGTGCCACTTTTAATTCCCTGAACAAATCAATCATCTCCAGGGTCCATGCCAAGGAGATTGTTGCTTTCTGTTCCTCTTTCAATCCCTGAAGAAGGGGTTTAGTGTATGTGGAATAATCAAATATTCACACCCTGCAATACTGGCATAATCCTAGGAATTGCTGCATTTCCTTTACTGCGTTTGGTTGTGGTGTCTGCTGTATTGCTGCTGTCCTTTCTTGGGTGACCCCCTACCCTCTGCTGATATCATCTATCCGAAGTACACTACTTCCTGTTGACAATGTTGAAGCTTATCCTTGTCCACCTTGTACCCCTTCTCTGCCAATAATGTCAAACATGTAATAAAATCTTCCCTACATTGGTCCTCTGTTGAACTGCACACCAAAAGATCATCAACATACTGTTTCACTGTACCGTGCATCCATAAATTGTTCTAGTCAATTTGTAACGTCCTGTTTAAAGCACTTATAGTAAATGGGTGTGTTGGGTCCGGGTCGCCAGGGTAGGTTAACGTGGTGCGATACAGTGAATCTGGATCTATAGGAATGGAAAACAATGCAGTTTTTAAGTCAATCACTGTACAATAGCTTGCTCCAGTGGGTATGTTACACAAGATGGTGGTTAGATTCAGCACCGCGGAAACTCCACCTCCACTATGTTATTCAATGGGTAGAGATCCTGGATCATCCTCCACGACCCCCCTTTCGATTTTTTGACATAGTAAATGGGTGTGCTACATAGGGTTTCTGAAGTCTTGATGATGCCCTGTCACCACAGGGCCAATATTATTTCATATAATTATCTCGACAGGGGTACTGTTTTTCCCGGGGTAATATTGCTCCTTCTTTTAGCTTCATGCAAACTGCCTCTTTCAGCAATCCTACATCATGGGGACTTCTGGTCCATAATTCTGCTGGTACTTTGCCCAAATTTGCTTAAGGTGTGCGTCAATATGATGCCCATAATTTGGGTCTTCTAGCGGACCTCTCTGTACTCTGGTGTCAACTGGCTTGTGATGCATATTTGAAATATGAACTCCCATCCTCTGCATAATATGAAAAATGTTTGTCATTTGTCAAGTCTGCCAAAAGTAATGTTGGGTCAATACACAGACTGTGTGCCACTCTGTTCCCTCATCATCTGTCCCTTGTAACAGTTCCTTCTTTGTGAGTGCAACTTCTAAGTGTATGGTGATGGCGGGTACCTGACACTAGTTCCCTCTGTACTGCTGGTCGAAATAAAAATCCAGCGGGCAGCCAAATTGTGTGATCCTTGATCTGTTGCATCTATCCCAACAAAAACTGTAAAAATAGTTGGGGGTGCACTGGTATGCCTCACAGAGTGGTATGCGCACAACACGCTTGTATGAGTGCTGCAACCAGCTTGTCATAAATACATGACTGGTGTGGAGCACACAATGCTCTTCTCTGTGAATTAAATGGTCATGTTCAACTTCCTCATAATACCTCTGTCTAATATTTTGATGGGTGTGTCCTTTGAATATAACAGGTGTGCTACAATTGGCTGGTGCCTATGGAAAGAGGCAACTCTTCAGTTATAGGAACCATTACTATGACCCCAGAGAATCCCTGTATGCCCATTACTTTGTCCGACAGCGGAAAGATGCCCTCCTTAATACAGGACTTGATCTCTCCAGTGTCGTCCAAAAATTAGAAGTCTTTATGGCCTATCTTCAAATCCACCTAAGGTTCCTCCTCCACAGTTACCGAAAGGACTGGGCACATCAGGGCTCCCAGTGGGCTGGCTTATTGGCTATTCATAGTGGCCCCCCGAGCTTGAAAGGGGTTCCCTCCAAACACTGCTGCCCATGTGTCCTGGGGTACTACATGTTGTGCTAACAAGTTGCTGTCCCTAGACACTGCTTTGGTTTGTGTGACTGTGTCTGGTCCTGTAGCGCATTCAGTTGTAACAGCTGGGGAAATTGCTGTAGCTGTGTAACTGTCCATGCTACCTGGTAAACCGCAGTCTTCTGCAGTATTCCCATTAATGGTGCTTATATCTGCATGGGCTTTATCTGTTGCTGTGCTATTTGCATATGAGCCTGTGGGGCTGCATAGGGGTCTGGTACACTGGAGGTGCACCCTGGCCATATGATATCTGTGACACGCTCCTACATTCCCATGCAAAGTGTCCCATCTGACCACAAAAAAATCACAGTCCCACACTCCTTGGTCTTGGCCCTCCATATTCATATTACATTCCCCCTTTTTTGGTTGGTACCCTCTCCCCAGTTGATAAAATCCACCCTGCTGGCCATACACTCCATGTGAGTAATACCTTCCCTGTTGGGGAATCCTCCTTGTTGAGCATACCCTGCCCCCCATCAATAATAACCATGTGGTGGCCATATCTTATAGGTGTTGGTGGCTGGGCAAACCCTATAGATGCTTGCGGCTGGACTGTTCCCATGGGTGCTCCCCATACTTGTTGGGTGGGCTCTGGCTGTCTTGGTGTGATATTTGGTAATACTGATCCTTCAAGGCTGAGTTTAGCTAATGTTTTCTGTACTAGTTTCCCTTCAGATTTCACTGCATTATCTGTGGAGTCCGTATCTTTGTCCAGCTGTTTTACAAAAGTGTACTGTGTGTAATATGTGAGCTAGTATCTCGGGCCACCATTTTGATTCTATCCCCATCACCTTCTCTAATGCTTTCCATACATCTGTGGGAAGTCCTCTTATCAATAAATAGTAAAAAGCAGGAATATTGATGTCTCATGTTGTCATGTTTCTAGTGTCCACATCTCTTGTATCTGTTGGATGTATCATGCTGGATCTTTGTCTTGTTTCATTTTGCATCTCAAAATAGCCTGCATGTCTTGGTACATTGTCCGCAATAGCATCCTTATGTGCTCTGCAATTATTAAACAGTGTGCCATTGTGTGCATCAGTAATTAGGGTCACCCCACCATATCCTGCCTTCTCCCAAATGGTTTCTGCCTGCTCGCCTATCAAGGTGGCAAATAAACTCTTCATATCACCTGCTGCCAGGGTAATCTCTGCCACTTCATTTTCTAAAACACAAATCCATTTGCCTGCCCCTGCCTTGAAGGACAACAATCTGTACATCAACTTGTTGCTGTCCATGCTGGCCCAAGGTACACACTGGGGTCCTACTAGACCCTTCTGCAGCAAGGGTAACTGTGCCTGTGTCTGCAACGCATTTCTGCAGTTTGTGTTACTCAAAACAAACCCCTTACACTATCTCGTTCCTTCTCCCTCTCTCTTTCCTTTGCATCGCCTTCTTTCCTTCTCTTTCACCCTCTCGCGTTCCTTCCCATTCTTCTCGTGCCAGAGCCACCAGCACCTCCCAAGCCATTACTCCTCCTCCTCTTTGCTCACTGTTGGTTCACCATCATCATCAGTGGTATCACTTTCTGCCTCCCCTTCTCCTGGGATGTTGGCCTCTGTACACTTTTTACTGCCCAATTTGAACAAATGTTTTCTCGACGTCCATGCATCTGGGGTTATTGCATCGCATCGCTCCTCCTCCCTTCTTCTCACTGGCTCATCTGCCTCCTTCTCCACTTCTTTTAGCACATCCTATATCTGCCTGCCTGAACCTTCTTCTATTTCCATTAGCTATGAGGTTTTGCCCAGGTCTGTTGGATGGTGTCTGGTCCTCTTGCAACCGCCTCCCCTTCTCTTCCTTACTCCCACCGTCAGTATACTCCACTGGAGGTACTCACCGTGGGTTAGTATATCCTGCCATTGGTTGAAAAGTGGGATAAAGCCAACATGGGGGGAGGGTTGAGGGAACTGCACCGGGTTTGCACGTGTATTAGTTTCTGTGGGAGATTGCATATTTTCTTCCTGAAACATGCTACACAGGGCCAAATTGCTCTTTCTACTCTGTAGTTTCTTCCCCATGTGTTCAACTATATCGCTCTCAACTGTGTCTTCCCTGGGCCATGCTTTAAGGCATTGCCCAGCCATGTCCTGCACCCATTCAAAATGTTATTTAATAATTTTGTTTCAGGATCGTAGCAGTTTAATACAAGGGAGCCTCCAATATTTTAATCAACCCCATCCCCTCCCTTCTGTTGTCCTCCAACGTTGCTCTAACAAAGTCATGTACTTCCTGTTATCAATTAAACCCTACTTTTGGCACAATTGTCAATAGAAATTCTTTTTACTTGTACAAGGCCCAAAAATATATCTAATATAACACAAATATAAAACACATCAACACCTCATCATATCCCAACACTCACTCCTTACTCTCTCAATACGTCCACACTCCTACCCACAATATTCTCTTTCGATAAATAATACTCACATACACTTCTTTCCTATATACAGGTTTTTTCCCGCACTCATCGGACCTGCACATTATCACTAAAACTATTCTGCTCTGTCCTTCCTCTATCGAGGAGATTCCCACATTTATTTCTGACCAAAATACAGCACAACACTTCAACTACAATGTCACCTTCCTTGTTAAAAAAAGAATGACAATGGAGTCTCACTTACACAAAATGATGTTCAAATCACTAATGAAAATAAAAAATAATGAGTTAAATCCAAACTTTCAGCAAACTCAACATCAAAATAACACCCTAAACTTTCAAAAACCTGAATACCAATTTGCTACTGTGCTTTTATGCACTGAGACACCCACATTCTCTAGGACATCTGAACCCTCTTGATGCTGAGTTTCTCCTCCCTGCTCTACACTTCCCTCAGTAGCAGTCAGCCCCCTGGGATCAGGCAGACCATTCGGGAACTCGGTCGTTTGACGGACCTCCTCGTGAGTGCACTTTATCTGGTATTGACCGGCCCGCACCGCTCCTCCACGGTGTGCAGCAGAGAGCACTGTCAGGTGTCCGAGAAGACTGGATATCTCGCTGGAGCCTCCAAGTGTAGACCAGGTGTCTCCAGTGGTGATCTAAGAAGAAGTACCCAAGATAATCAAAAAGAAGAGCTCACCATGCAAGAAGAAATGCAGCTTTATTGAACAGTTGACTGGGAGAACAAACAGCTCCAAAGACCTGAACTGTAGAACATTCTCAACTCTGCAATAAAAGGGCTGAAATTTATACAAGGAAATATCATATTAACAAAATGTGTCAATCGCTAAAATTCTGGGGATGTGCTAATACAAAATTGGTGGGTCGTTACAGGACATCTATAGGTTTCTATACATTACAAATCTGGATTGGATAAAAACATTTTCTGGAACATCACTTTCACCATGCCTTCATGATGGCCTGATCCTTAAGTGTCCTTCCCCTCAATTACCTCATTATCAGCTGACCTGCAAATCTATCCAATGGAATTACAAGAGAAACGCAACAAGGTAAGGGGCTTTGCTACAGCTTCTGCAACACAAATCACAGTCCCTGGATTTGTTCCCCACTTCAATCGTCCCTGCACCTGATCGCTCCTCATTTCCTCTCTTGCATCATGCCAGCACTAAATAGAATAAACTGTGCAGGACACCATAAGTGAAACCAAATTTCCTCTATTTAACTCTCTTTTGCTATTGTGGTCACTGCCTGGGCCCTTGGTACTCAGCCCAATGTCCTTAACATTATCCTGTTGGACTGCTCCTGATATTTGGCTGCAGTTCTCTTCCCATGAGAATGTTCTCCTTCTGTAACAATTAATTAGCAACTGTGGACTTCTTGGTGTCCCACCCTTTGTCAGATGATCTGGCATGTCTGCAGGTGTCAGCAAAACTCAATTTCCCTTGTAAGCTTTGACTTTTCAAAAACAACTAAAAAGCAACAAAAAAGGTTTCTGTCTAGTTTGCATTGCGCCTACTAAAATATAGACAAACTTTTATTAATTGATATTCCCACCCCTTGAATTCAATACACTTTTTAGTTACATTTAAACAAACAAAAAAATATTACATTTTGATGCACTTGTACCTTTCATCGCTGCAGCCGTGCTTACCTATCACTAGTTACCTGCTACTTAAAGCCACATATAAATTCTGTGTTTTGCGTGTGGCCTACCCTGTGCAGTGCCCTACTCCATAAAGTGAGGCGTACTAGGTGAAGTATAGGTGTGATGGTGTGGTATACTTGCATCGTGGTTTCGTGACATTACCTTCCACGTTACTTTTGGCGTTACTGCATTCCTTCTTTATCTTATTTGTGAGCTCCCTTGTGAGCATTGGATTTGCATATTCACACTTCTTTATCGTACACTGATCTAGTATCAGTTCTCTCCCTCTCTCTCTTTAGCTCTCTCTCTATCTGTGGTTGAGGGTTGTGTTGTTAGGTTTGCACTTGCTAGAGCCTCCTCATCCACTGCTGACAGAAATGTGGGCAGATAAAAAAACAAATATCTTGCCGTATTTCCATGGCTAAAAAGAGAACGAGAGCTACACCAACAGAGGCATCCATTGAGGTGGGGATCAGCTTGGTATGTGGGGGCCATAGACCGTCATATAGTATGTCCAGCAGGAGTGTTATCACACTGAGAGCTCATTTAATGTATGAGAGAGATGGGGGTCATGCAGGTTGGCTCTCTGTTGAGGGCCGTGGTTCTGACAGACCACGTAATGGATTGGGGGATTCAGATGCAGGGAAAACACATTTTAACTACCAATAAGACAGTGGCAAGCATGACAAATTAAGCATTGCATTTGTGCCATAGAAGAGACAGATAAATAGTTTTAATGTGAGCATGACCCTTTTTCAGAGACAAAATAATGTGTATTCCCTGTAAAATATACAATCAAAAAGAAAATTATTACATTTTGCTAACATTGTAAACTGCCACTTTTTAAACGTTTCTGCATGAAATGTTGAGTGCTGCACATCAGGTTTTATATTTTACTCATTATTCATTTGAATTAAATTAGATATGTTGAATTAAATACAATTATGTGTGGATGCACCTGAGGAAAACTGGCACTCATTTCTTATATTAACAATGAATATGACCCATAGCTACCTGCTTAGATAGGTGCCACACTCTCCACTGGAAATAACCCCGGAAATATTTCAAAAATGTGTATTTATATTACAGAAATAAAAGAAAAATAATGCATTTTTCATTGAAATGCAGATGAGAAATATTTTTACAGTACAATTTTCAGGTTTTAATGATAATTACATGGACCCTAGGGCCATCCCTCACTCTCTCTCACCCATGTCTCAAAGCAACTCCTGCCTATCCCAGATGTCCTTAGCACCAGGTTAATATATATTGATTGTTTCTCCATCAGTAAGCAAATTGCTAAATAAGCTCAGTTGGTGACCCAAAGGCCCATGGCTTCATCCCTCTAAACTCCCTGAGGGATTTCCTAATGTTCCCTTATCTACCCAGGTCTAAATAGATGTGGGATCTATAACTTAACTTTTTTTCATTCAACAGCAGGGGTCTTTAGTCAATCTCTACATCAAAAACATTCCAGCAAAATCATTTTTCAAAATGAATCCTCTAAGATGATGCAAAGTTGACTCCATTACCGGGGGATACCTCACTTATATAGTAATTTTGCCCCAGTGGATTGGTCCATTCCAAGCCCTCTATAAGGGACCACTCTTTGCTGCTGTAACAAGTGTTTTGCCTTCTGATGTCAGCTATCAGTGTGCCTTGTCTACAAGAAGAAAGTTGGGGTCATAGGAAGGAAGTGTGGCCTAGGCATTTTCAAGATGAGGAGCTTCTTCTAGTGTACAGTTCCCTTTCTAAGCTACACTATACTTCCCCCTCTCTTATCGGTCTGAAATCAAAAAGACTCCAGTAATTATCCTGTGTGACCTCCTGAATGTGCTGCAGACATCCTCTTGAAGTATCCAGCTCCCACACTATCCTCTGAGGATATGTCCTGCCTTCCTGGGGAGGTGTCAGCCTTATGTCAACATAAATGGAGCCCAAGACTATTTCCCTAAAGCAAACATGCAAAAAAGCAAACCTTGCTGTTCCTTTTAAGAATGAGGCAGATGGCTCAGTGTAGGAAGAATCAAATGCCAATGTAGAGTGTTTCAAGATTAAGTGAGGGAGGCATTATAAAATGCATCATTTTAATTATGATTTCTGTTTCTTGCACCCAACCATGACAACGGCACACCTGAGGGTTGCAGGTAATTCACCTGTCGACATGAGTGATAGCCTTGCACAAATCGGGCCTTTGAGTACATTCAGCCCAACGACTGGGTTTTTACCAATGTCAAAGATATATGGAAAATTGACTTAGTCCCTTTTTCCAATGGCAGTGGGCATTTTATTCCCCCTGGAGTTTTGCTGCACGAGCAGTGTGAATCGCCGAGGGGGGTGGGGGATTTTCATCCTGGATAAACCCCACATTGTGAATGGCTTTCACTCCCTTGGCAGGGGGATGACACGGTTGGTAACGACTCACAGACCTCGCGGTATTCAGGCCTAACTTGATGAGGTCTGACGGGCAGTTACGGGCCGGGTTAGACCACCGTAGCGGGGGTGAAAGCTACAATCGTGCATAAAAAATGAATGTTTTAGCAACACTTACTGTACATAGCACTGATTTTTTTTTTTAGAAAACATAAAATGTAGTCACATCTTTTAATAGTATTGTTTTAGATTATTAGTATCTTATTAGTATCTTATGAATAGAAAACAGTTTAGATGTTAAAGTAAGATTTATCTATAGAATTTTGTTTAGTGACCAGAATTTGTTTTCTCTCCAATGTGAAGTTGTTTTCTTCTATTAAATGATTATTGATTAAATGATTATTATTGACAACCTTAATTGATTGAGTACTGGAATTACATCCAGTATTCACAGAGTACTTTCATGAAGAAAAAACACATTTCACCACTCTCCTTTATAATTCTATTATGACAAATATTGCATTGTCTTTCACAGATGTTATGGTGACCAAGCAGACACAATGAAGCACCCATTAAAAAAATAGGTAAGTAATTTTGAATAAGACATCTTTGTAACCCTATTGTGGAATGATTTCGATGGAGTCATCAATGATTTCCAGGCCGTGACCTCCCCTCATGTCATCAGGGGACGGCAGATGCTACCTGATCCTGAACCTGGTGGCGGCTATATCAGGGAGGATCACATTAGAGGAGATAGCCTCTGGGAGATGCCATGACTTCATCGGGTGAGAGATGGTATCCCCTTGTAAAATACCTTCCCATATCTGAAACCCTTGTGGCCTTATGTTATGTATCCCCTCCCTTTCCTATCAAGAACAGAGACATAATTTGTCCCACACCCATGGATGAACCTTCAAACTTTGGTCTGCCTTGCAATCTGAAGACATCACCTTTTTTAATTGCGCGCATGACTCAACCATACTGAATTGCCAGTTAAAAATGCGCATGAAGATTCTGTCAACTGTCAACATGGGACTATTGTTCCCAGAATTCTTAAAATACCGGGATGAGGAAGAGGGATTGAGCAATGTGGAACAAAAGAGACCGTAAGATAAGTGAGTGCTCTGGAATTTTCGTGCAGACACTTGTGGCTGGGAAATTTAGACAGCCCACGCAGAGAATAAGTCACTGCTGTTGTGGTCACTGGCGAGAGAGAGCTGCACCTCTATGTGAGGAACACATAGCAGACAGGCTGAGGCCAGCATTTTGGAATCAGACAGTTTACTGAAGAAGAAGAAAAAAACTCCTGTATCCTGGCAGGCTATGGGACTGCTGAGAGGGATTACTGGGTGTTTGAAGGTGAACCAAAGCAGCGTTTTGCTTACTGGAGCCAAATGGAAGTCTGGCATGTGAATTGGGAACCGAGGGAGACCGGTGAAAGAAGCAAAGGAGGCCACAGGAAGGAAGCAGATAAGAACCCTTCAGCAAATGAAAGTGAGCGAATTCAAATATGCCAAGAAAAGACGGTGAGTCCGCCCAGAATCAACGGGGACACAGCAGCGTAACGGCAAGCATGTTGAGTGCAATTAAATAACAATACTAAGAGAAAAGAAGATAAGGACATAATGAAAAGAGGAATTAAGTGCCAACCAACCCCTTGCCTAATGTGTGAATGTACCAAGTGCAAATATACAATAAACAGAGGGGAGATAATACACCAGGAGGGTATATTATCCAACACGATATATATGCAACTTTGGGAGCGGGCAAACTCCCTGAATGAAAAGAAGTCCTGGCAGGAGAGTATACCAGTCAGTCACCATTAAAATAATCAGAAGTCTGGCAGGAGAGTATACTAGGCAGTCACCATAGAGAGAATCCAAACTCCTGACGGGGGTGTAGACCCTGAAAATTCAACTGTGCAAATCCGAAGCCCTGGCAGGAGAGTATACCATGCAAATTCAAGTGTGTGGGTCAATACTCCTAGCAGTGGAGTATACCAGGCAATTTGTGTTGAAGAAGAGAAGCATCACCTGACAGAGAAATAGATCAGCTGTCCTGGAAGAAAAAAAACAAGATTATAAAACCAGACTGTTTTGTGAATGAATCAGATAATTGGCCAAGAGGAGCCTAAAGAACAGTTTTGCATACAAACATATGGTGTAAAAAAGAATCTATGGGAAGACAGCTATCCTCTGGAGTGTCAAGATGTGCGTCCCTTGGACGCTGCATACCTGAGGGTCCAGGAGACTAGCGCACCGGAGTAGCCAGATTGTTTGAGTTGCAAACAGGAAGATGAAAAGGCGACACAAAGAGCCAGCCCCAGTTCCGTCCTGAAGATACAGGAATGAAAGGGGACCAGCTCCTGACGCCACGGATTGACTCTTCCCTGTTTTTAGCATGATGCCAGAACAGTGCAAGTACTGGCAGGGAAGGTCAGTAGTTGTTGCTTTGTAGGCTTGAGTGCGAAGTGAGCTGGGCTGCTGAAAGCTGGTAAGTATGAAAAGAGTTGATGAAGATTTCCAGGCTTGAGTGCAATGTAATGCAGACTGCTGAAGACTGGTAAGTATGTAAGGAGCAGCTACTGAAGATAGGACAACCAAGGCACTGGCACCCAAGCAGGACAAGGCAGAAGGCAAGACAAGGAGGGAGGACTCAGAAAGGGAGGTAAGACAAGGCAGGCAGGCAAGGAGGCACACAGGGCCAACCAGGACTGGATCGGGGCCAGGAAACAGGAAAGGGTCCCAAGGAGGGGGGAACAGGAAGACAAGACCCCACCAGAACTGGACAGGAGCAGAAGGAGGTCCCAAGAAGCAATGACAGAGTACCCAGTACCAGGGATAGCGGCTGGACAAAGAAGCTGACAAAACTGTCAATACAGGGAGCGAAGCGGGAAGGCAGAACCAAACCGAGTTGAGATGTAGTGAGTGATGGGACCAGCTTGCTTATATTGGAACCCGGCACAGACGTGAGGCTTGGACCACAATGCAACCCTGCATATGCATGGAAGCAGAGCTACTGTGAGAACGAGGCTTGAAACACAAGCTCGCTCTCCGGCGTCCCGCGTCCCAAATGCATGTGCACCTGCTCGCTTAACGCGAGACGGCATTCCAGGAGATGGTGAATGAGCAAAGGCGCCTCTCCTCCATATCTGGAAACAGGGATATAACTGCCAGGCTCGACCCCACCCCAAAGGACCCCTCCGACTCATCCCCCAGGTAGGTGTTCTAACATTGAGCCAGAGACTTTATCCTTGAGAACTTTCTGTTGAAGCCATTTATTTTTCCATTATGAATAATTTTCTAAAGAGTCAGAGAGGCATTTTCATATTCTCTTTTATTTTCAATAAAAGTCTTTAACCCCAATCATGGCAGACTTGTCCCTGAGTTTTATTCCTGACTCCTCAAATATGGGGTCAGAATTGGGATCGGGCTCAGTTGACACAAACTGGGGGACCCTTAGAGTTTAGAAACTAAGTAACAGAGCTTCTAAACCATCAAAAGCTAAAAATCATTCTATTGGGTTTGATTTGTCAAACAGAAGGGGAGTGTTGATACAATCCAACAACAGAGTCTCAATACCAACTGATTTAGTCCTCATTCCCCCACCCAGAAATTACATTATACTCACCTCAAATTCAGACTTAGCCTGTAACATGGTGTAGATATACTAGCAGGTGTTATAGATCCTGATTATAGAGGCAATATTCAAGTTTTGATTACAAACAGCGGGAAGGAGGGACACTAAATAAAGGTATGTGAGAAGATAGCCCATGGGGTTCTGGAGAGAGCGCTGTTCCCTAAAGCAAGGGAGATTAAAAAGTCTGATAAAACTGAAAGAGGAAGCAAAGGCTTTGGAGAGGCAGAAATAGATTTCCTCTCTACCTCAGAGGCAATTCCAGCAATGGCCCTTGGGGAAGAAACCAACATTATCCCCGATTTGGCGTTTGCACAAAGACATTTTCCCTTGCTTACAGAACCTTTCCTTCAGGTGTTACCCGAGGAGGAGTACAGAGAGTAAGGGGGGACATTTATTTTCCTTAAACTGGGCTACTTTATAGAGGAGACTCAAATAATGGTGTCCAAAAGTCACAAAAAATAGTGTTAGAGATTGCACACTCCCATTTCACAGGTGGTCATTTAGAGATGGCTAAAACTCAAGCCCAAATATTGAGCTGTTTTTATTGGCCAGGGATCTATGCCAATGTGAAAAACAATGTGCTTACTTGTGGCTGATGCCAGAAAACCAGTTTCCAGATGTGCCCTCCAGCTCCGCTGCAACATTTAACAATCATTGATGTACACTGTCCACACATAGATATGGACTTAGTTGGGCACCTTGAACATTCCAAACTAGGGAAGCAGTATACATTAATAATAGTGTATTATGCAACTCACTATCCTTAGGCATTCCCTTTATATAACAACAACACCCAACACATTCTCAAACATTTGATTCTGTCACAAGTTTCACTTTTCCTCACCTGTTTCTCCATGCTTGCAACCTTCTTGGAAGCGAATACCTTCTTTCTCACTGTCCGAGACTTGTATAGGCTAGGGTGGGTCTTCGGATTCCAGCGTGAGATAGCTGGCTCTCTTAGCCGGATAACATTCAGTTTCCAGGAGCGTGAATCCAGAAAGGAGATAAGCGTTCCAGGCTCGGAGGATGTCTGGAATACTGTGGAACGAAGTGCAGGCGAATCTAGGAGGAGGCACGGGTAAGAAGGTAATACGGAAACAAACGGGGCTCCAGGAAACAAGAAAAGGGAAAGATAAAGGAACTGGGATAAACGCAGAAGCGGACTCGAAAAGCACACATCTAACAACTCCAAGCAGTTGTGTTGAGACGCGCAGAGCCGCGGGGGAGTGTCAGCTTTCTAGGAAGTCGCGCATTGCGCGCAGCGGCTAGAGCGCAGGGTTTCATGCCCGGCCGCCATGTTGGAAGGATCATTGAGTTCATGCCGCGATGCATCATGGACCATGAAGTCCGGAACGGACGAATTTGGCGGTTCATGACAGTATGCCTCATCCTAAACCCTGCACCCCCGGGTTTGCCTGGGTGTACTCAATGAAATCTCTGTACTAGATGGGGGGCATTCATGTTTCAGACAGGTTCCCAGGTGCACTCACTGGGAGGATATCCTTTCCATTCTACCAGATATTGGTGCTGGCCCCGTCTGTATCCGGAATCACATATCCTGGAGACTTTGAATTCAAGTTTGTCATTGAAGATTACAGGAGTAGGTCTAGGAATATTTCTGGTAGATTGTACATATTGTTTTAACAAGGAACTGTGAAAGACTGGGGGAATCCTTTTCCAAGATTCTGGAAGATAGAGCCGGAAGGCCACAGGATTAATGACTTCCTTTATGGGGAAGGGTCTATAATACTTGGGAGCCAGTTTATATGGCAGCAGATGTCGAGGAAGAAGTTTTGATGATAGCCAAACCTTATCCCCGACTGAATAGGAAGGGCTAGGTCTCCACTTGGTATCTGCATATCGTTTGACTTCTATTCTGGCTTTTTCCAGGTGTTCTTTAGTATCTCTGTGTACGTTGACGAGTGTTTCAATCCAGGAATCAACTGAAGGAACTGCAGTAGGATGTGCTAGGACAGATGGTAGAACTGAGGGATGAAATCCTTGACTGCAACAGAAGGGACTTGTCTTGATAGCTGAATGATCAGAATTGTTATAAGCGAATTCAGCCACAGGAATCAAAAGTGACCAGTCATCCTGGACCTTGGTAGCGAAACAGGGGAGATATTGTTCTAGTGTTAGGTTGACTCGCTCAGTTGCCCCCTGGTCTGTGGATGATATCCTGAAGACAGCGCGCGCTGGATGCCCAATATTTGGCATAGTTGTTTCCAGAACTGAGATATGTATTGGGGTCCTCTGTCGGAGATGATCTTGGAAGGCAGTCCGTGAAGTCTAAATATGTGCTTTAGGAAAATTCCGGCCAATTCAGATGAATATGGTAGTTTGAACAAGGGAGTGAAGTGAGCCATATGTGTAAACAAGTCGATGGTAACCATTATGGTTGTGTACCCTCTGGACGGGGGTAATTCCACGATGAAATCTGTGGCTATGATTTCCCAGGGTTGTGTTGGTAATGCGGGTTGATGAAGGGGGCCTGCTAGTTTTCTGTTATCATGTTTATTCTGGTTGCACACTGCACAGGATCAAATGGTGGTCCTTATGTCATCTATCATTTTTGGCCACCAGAACTGCCTCTGCACAAGACGAAGGGTGGTAGTGATGCCTTAATGTCCTGAATGAAAGGTATTGTGGCAAAGGTTCAGAATTTTGTGCCTAAGCTTTTGTGTTGGTATTGCCAGCCGAGTTTCCTTAAAGAGATATCTGTCTTTCGTTACTAGGTTTCATTGGTTGTTCAGATCGGAAGAAGTTGTTCTAGCACGAATGTCTTCCAGGAGAGAAATGGCTTGGGCCACAAACACAGTATCAGGAAACATTTTAGGAAAGGTCCGGGCTTCGACAGGCTCATAATCAGGACGTCTAGATAAGGCGCCTGCGATAATGTTATTTGTTCCAGGAAAATGGTGAATCTGGAACTGTTATTGGGCAAAACCGAATGCCCAACTGGCTTGAACACTGTTTCTACATTCCAGTGATTGCAGATTTTGTAAATTTCGATGGTCTGTTCATACCTGCACTGGATGTTTAGCAACCAGGAGCAGGTGACGCCAGTCGGTGAATGCTTGTCGGATGGCTAGCAACTCTTTCTCCTGAACGGAATAATGGCTCTCACTGGGAGTCAAAGTGCGGGATAGGTAAGCAATAGGATGCTCCATCTTGTCCACAAATTCTTGTTTTAAGACTGCACCAATGGCATAGTCAGATGTGTCTGTTTCCACCAAAAAAGGCTGGTCTATATCAGGTTGGGCTAGGATTGGAGCTTGAGTACATTTTTGTTTCAGTTGTCGAAAGGCCATCTCCTGAGCATTAGACCATTCAAATGGAGTATCCTTCGTTAAGAGTGTCACTATGGGATGCACTATGTAGGAAAACCCAGGAATGAATTTTCTGTAAAAATGTGCAAGTCCCAGGAAGGATTGAATCTGCTTTACACTGGTGGGTGCTGGCCAGGCAAGGATGGAGTCTACCTTGGAAGGATCCATTCCGATTCCTTTGGAGCTAAGCACAAATCCAAGATGATGGACGGTGGAGACATGAAAGAGGCATTTTTCTGGCTTGGCCAGGAGTGTGTGTTCTCATAAACATTGTAAGACTGCCTTTACATGTTCTTGATGGATCTGGGAGTCATTGGAATATATTAATATATCATACAGGTACACTATGACGAAACGAAACAGCATATCTGAAAAAACCTGATCCATAAAGCGTTGAAACACTGCGGGGGCGTTGGCGAGACCAAAGGGCATCACTAGATACTCAAAGTGGCCAAAGGGAGTTCTGAAGGCCGTCTTCCATTCATCGCCTTCTCTTATTTGGATGAGATGATAAGCGCCCCTGAGATCGAGTTTAGTGAAGATAACAGCACCTCGTACTACCTCCAGGATGTCACAAATAATTGGTAGTGGACAGCGGTCTTTGTGGGTGCATTGGTTGAGACCACGGTAATCCAAACAAGGTCAGAGTTCTTCAGTGTCTTTCTTAGGAATGAAGAATAAGGAAGCACCGGCTGGGGATTTTGAAGGCCGGATAGTACCATTTGTCAAATTGGCATCCAAGTATTCTCGTAGAGCCTTCTTTTTGGGTTTAAATAAAATGAACATCCTTCCTAATGGAATTACCGCTGAAGCATCTGTGTCAATGGCACAATCCTCTGTTCTATGAGGTGGAAGAGTTTGGACAATGGCTGTCGAAAACACATCCGAGTATTTTTGATAGATCTTGGGAACTTGGATAATATTGGATACACTTACGGATGATTGCTTGTGGTCCTGGGAGGTTACTGTAGGATATTGCGGCATGTCTCGAGACAAACAATGGGGCATACAAAATTCGGAACCGAGAAACAAGGAACCTGCTGCCCAGTTGATGTAAGGATTGAGCAGATTTTATGATGTCAAATCGAAGCATTTTCTGATGGTTGTTTATTGACATTAGTAATTCCCTGGTTTGGTGAGTAATGGGTCCTGAAGACAATGGTCTACCATCAGTGCCTTCAACAGGTTGTATTATCTCTTTGGTTTAACGAGGAATGTGGTGGCTGACAGCCCAGTCGTGGTCTATGAAAATACCCATGGCACCACAGTCCACTAGAGCCAGAATGGGGTAGGTTTCCTTCTTGGTAGGTGACAGGAATGTCTGTAGAATGACTAGAGTGATCTGTCCTGGAGTGTTCCAGGAAGGAATGGATGCAGAGCAGGCATCTTTCTCCCGAAGCTGTGCTCCGCTTAGGATCGGGAGCTGTCGTTTCCCGAACGCCGAGGTGGCGCTATAGGACACTCTTGTACAAGATGTTTATCAGAGGCACAATACATGCAAAGTCCAGTATTAATCCGACGGATCCTTTCTTATGGAGAAATGGGTCCACGGAAGGCGCCTAATTGCGTAGGTTCTGGATCTGGAACATGTGGAGCACTTGTTTTCTTTTGAACAAGGATAGCCTGTGACTGCCTTTGGAGGTGTTGTCTTATTCTTCTTCTTCTTTGCCTTTCTCTCCTGGATCCAGAAATCAATCTGTAGGGAAAGGTCCATGAGAGCCTGGAAGGAACTTGGTCGAGCTACTCTGGCTAGTTTGTCCTTTATCTCATCATTTAAACCTCATCGAAAGAAGGTGAAGCTGGCTTCTTGAGACCAATCAGCTTCTTTGACTAGCTGTTTGAAGCAAGTCACATAAGTCAGCATATCCTGGGTGCCTTGCTGGAATTCGAGAAGTCTTTCTTGTGCACTATAAACAAGTTTGGGTCAATCAAACATGGCTTTAAGTGCCTCCACAAACCCATCGTAATCATCCAGAAGTGGGTATCCCGAATTGACTAAAGGGGTCGCCCAGGTTAAGGCATTGTCCGTGAGGTAAGATATCATGAATCCGACCTTTGCTCGTGGGGTGGAAAAATAGTACGGTTTGAAAGTGAAATGTACTAGACAGGAATCAAGGAAGGCACATAGGGATTTGGAAGATCCATCATACTTGTCCACTACTCCCCCCAGCAGGGTGCTTTCTTTGACTGCAGTTTCTCGTGACAAGACTAGCTGCTTTAATGCTGCATTCTCAGCCTTGAGGTTTTGAACCTCAATGGTCAATTCTTGCATACCTCTCATGAGGTCTTGTACTGTGGCTTCAATGTCTGTTTCCGTATCAGGCTGGTGGCGTCTCAGGCTGTGACAAGTTTCTCTTTTCCTCACCTGTTTCTCCTTGCTTGCAACCTTCTTGGAAGTGAATACTTTCTTTCTCACTGTCCGAGACTTGTACAGGCCGGGTGGGGGACTTCGGATTCCAGTGTGAGATAGCCGGCTTTCTTAGCTGGAACGAAGTGCAGGCGAATCCAGGAGGAGGCACGGGTAAGATGGTAATAGAGAAACGAACGGGGCTCCAGGAAACAAGAAAAGGGAAAGATAAGGGAACTGGGATAAATGCAGAAGTGGCCCAAAAGCACGCGTCTTACAACTCCAAGCAGTTGTGTTGAGATGTGCAGAGCAGCGGGGGAGTGTCAGTTTTCTAGGAAGTCGCGTATTGGCGCAGTGGCTAGAGCACGGCGTTTCACGCCCGGCGGCCATGTTGGAAGGATCACTGAGTTCCTGCCGCGATGCATCATGGACTATGAAGTCCAGAACGGACAAATGTGGCGGTTCATGACAGATTCCCTATTTTCCACGAGTTGGGTTCCTGAAGGAGATCTTAACAGACCAGTGGACTACCTTTATGAGCAGACTATTGTCAGAAGTTAATGAATTTCTACATATTAAAACATTGAGAAATTCCATTCATCACCCACAGACTGACGGATTAGTGGAACAGTTAAATAACATCTTAAAACATATTTTGAAAAAGCTAGTGGAAGCTGACGGCAAAAAAAATGAATATCATGACACCCTGGGCCCTTTATGCTGTTCAAAAAACCACATAATCCTCAGCAGGGTTTCCATATTCAAGTTGTTATGTGGCAGAGAACAAAGGGATGTCATTGAAAAGTTTAGGGAAAATTAGGAGGATCCGGAAAAGGCATTTTTACCCCTTTCCCAAACAGCCCAGTGACTGAAGGAACACATGGCAACGGTCAGGACGATAGTTCAAACTCATATGGTTAAGGCCCAAGAACATCAGAAAGGTTACCATGTTAGGAAAGCTTTGCTGAGATCCCTTTTCCATTGGACAGAACGTCCCTGTTCTTGTTACTTCATCTGAGAATATGATACTGTCCAAATAGCATGGTCCCTATGAAGTAATACAACAAACAGGCCCATTTGATTATTAGGTAACACAACCTGACTATAGAATTAAAACCCACATCTATCATATGAACCTCCTATTATGTGCAAAAATAATGCAAACAAAGTTTGTTGAAAACAGGTTTATTTGCGGACACATAATACATCTTCTAATTATCTGGATTTTTACTGTCCATGATTTGTCTTACATTTTCAATGTCCTTTTTCATTGATTATACTTCTTTTTGAATATTAATTTGTTGTTTTAATTCTGTTAATGAATCCATGATTAGTTGTGTGTGGGTATTTGATGTGGTGCTTCTAGTTTGAATATTCTTGATACTTGAATGACTTCTTCATCTGTTTGAAAATATTTGAAATATTTTTTAACAATTGAAGATATAATACAATTTAGAAATATGTGTGTTGATTGTATAGACATTTGATAGTAGGTAGATAAAGTATATCTGTTTGGTGACGGGTATTTGTTCCTTAAAATATTATTGTTAGTCTCATTTTACATAAATATAAAGAATGGACTTTCAAAATTCTGAATGTGTTGTATCTTCTTGTGGTTGATTTTCTTCAATGTCTTCTTTTTAATGTCTTCCTCTGTGGGATAAATGGCCTCCATCCATTGCATGTAGTTTTCGTTTTAGTGTGGAAGAAGGAAATACTGTTTGCCACTTCATATATTAGAATTAGCAATGGAGGAAGAGTACATGAGGAGAGAAGGTGGAATGTGTGTATTTACTGTCTGGGTGGTTGTCCATTGTGTGGCGGGTGGCTGCCAATAGGATGTCAAGTAGCTCAGATGCTGTTGAAATGTTGAACCTATTAGAGAATGTATTTTTTGAGTGATGTTTATATATGTCAATAAAACTGTAGATTATATTGTATCATAAAACTGTAGATTATATTGTATCATTGTATTAAGAGATTTTCTTCATAGTACATTTGTATTACTTGAGACTGAGATGTAGTTTTCAGAGATTGTGCAATTGTTGGGGAATATGTATTGTTTGATTGGATATTTAAAACATGCAGCCAATTTTAGAAGAAAAGTATTTTCATTCTTCAGAAGACTGTGGAGAATTTGAGAATTTTCAGAATGGGGTTCATAGTGATATTGAGGACATAGGTGATGTGGTGATGAGCACAGAGACCTGTTCCAAGATGTCTTTAATTGTAATAGAGGTGAAGAGTATTTCTCTGATTGAAAATATATTTTTTGGTTATATATTGGTAAAATAACCGAAAGGCTCTTCTAAGAGCCACCCTGAGAACTTTTTAAGTATATAGGGAAAGGAAAATACTGTTGATGCCTTTTAAAAAAAAAAGCAGTTATTACAACAGCAGACAATGAAACGTTATACCCTGTCAGATGGATTACAGCCCGCGGGTACCACTGAGCCAATGGGACATTGTGTATTTTTACCAGGGGTGTAGATGCATCTATGACTATCGCCTTAGCCTTGTTTATGGCTATTCAATTTCTGTGCATTGATCAGGTTATTGCATTGATTTTACACTACACAATTATGCATGTATTCCTGATTCTATGCCCTCATTTGTACTTTTATGTTGGAATTGTTACACCTTGTTAACATGTCTTTTTAAATCTGTAAAGTGTTGTGGATAGCCACGACTACTGGCGATTGACTCGATCCACGGCTATGAATGCTACAATCGTATGTCATACTTTGTGGGGGGCTTTGGTAGCCATGGCATGTACCTGCTCATTGTACCCGCGGTTATGGGTGTTTGTATTTTGGTGCCGTGATCATATTATTTAATGGATATTTTAGCACAGATTTTTACACGTGTTTCTGTTTAGATGTTGTCGCCTCATGGCATGTGTGATTTAAATTTGAAACCTTTGCAATATGTGTGTTCCAGCACATTTGAAAAAATTATGTGTACCCGCATCTATAAGAGGGTCTTCATGGTCTAACTGGGTTTATAACTACTTAAATGGGGGAGGAAACCCGGTATACGTTTAACTAAGATAGGTTAGCAACGTATACTCTGTCTGAGTCCGGGAGGACAAAGATCCGTGTTTAAAGAGGAGACAGAGCTATAATGTAGATGCCACACATATAAAGAGCTCCCATTGGGAGAGCCACAGAGGGACCAGTCGTGGTTAAAATGATAAACATCAGATTTAATAGAATTATGACCTAAAAAGTGATTAAATAGTGTGGTCCACAGTACATACAATTCATAAACATTTTAACATATATCAAACAGTCGTTACGTGATAAGCTAGGATTAGCTAATTGACAGTGTATCAAAAACAGGGATACACTCAACATCAAGAGGTACGCTTTACAGAAAGTGCAACGTACTCTACAGTAATTAGAATCAGTATGTCAAAAACTTAATAACTCTGGTGACAGTACAGAGTATTAGCTCCAGAGTTATTAAGTTTTTGACATACTGATTCTAATTACTGTAGAGTACGTTGCACTTTCTGTAAAGCGTACCTCTTGATGTTGAGTGTATCCCTGTTTTTGATACACTGTCAATTAGCTAATCCTAGCTTATCACGTAACGACTGTTTGATATATGTTAAAATGTTTATGAATTGTATGTACTGTGGACCACACTATTTAATCACTTTTTAGGTCATAATTCTATTAAATCTGATGTTTATCATTTTAACCACGACTGGTCCCTCTGTGGCTCTCCCAATGGGAGCTCTTTATATGTGTGGCATCTACATTATAGCTCTGTCTCCTCTTTAAACACGGAACTGGGTTTATAGCCATGGTTATGTAATTTGACAAATTGAGGGGAAGAAATGTTTTTTTATTATGTTTGTACATGTTTTACGAAGTATTCTTTGGAAGGATTGTGTTGGGCTTTATTGACTGTTGTGGGTTGTAATAAAAATGTGTTGGGCATTTTACTTGTTTGCTTTCTAAAGTCCTCTTTTTGTGCTATTATTTCTGAAAGCTATGAAACTGGCCTTTTTGTGAACTTTTGACATTCTGATTCTAGAACTCAGAGTGTGCACATGTTCTATGTTTGGCTATTGTGAAGATCTAAACATTATTTGGAGCAGCTGATGGTGAGTGATTGTGTATGTTTCTATATTTTATGCATATTATGAATTATTATATTTCTAAGATAAATTAAGTACGTTTAGGTGTCTGATTTAGTCATGTTTATAAGTATTGTTTGGAAAGTAGGGTTTTTCAAATTTTAGTTCAGTGTTTTTGGGAGAGTGATGAAGCAGAATCACATGTTATGCTATGGTTATGTGTGACAAAAATATATTTGCAATGAAAGGTTGTTTCTCACTGACATAGGAAGATGTGATATGAATGGGGGTGCATACAAAACCCTAGTGTCAAACCAAGCAGCATAACTCTATCTTTGACAAATATTGCAGCTCTGTATGTGCTTTGTAGTTGGATATTAAGGTGTTTTCTGTGACCCTATATTGGTGATTTTCTACTGTGTTAGAATTATGGAAGTGTTTGAATGTGCCTTTAAATTTGAGATGTTTATGAGGCCGTGCACCTGACGAATTCTAACTTTGTTATGATGTTCGACAATGTTCTTTTGCTTATTTGTGGAGATGTGTGGATTTTACTAGCTTACTGGGAAAATGTATTTGAACTGGTGAGCTTGGAGTGAAAACCATTTTTTCTTGAGAAGTGGTTTGGGAATTGTGCTGTTAAGTTATTGCTAGAGCATGCCAGGTGTTATTAATGTCCTTTGGTATTTCAGGCAAAATACACCAGGTAAATGGTTTCTGAGAAATTATGAAGTAAAGTGAAGTAGGTGAATATAGTGGCTATGGTCTTATAGTTTGCATTTCAGCTTGTATGCAGTAATGTATAACATGTGTTTGACTCTATATAGATATAAGCTTGCAAATGACATGGTTTATGCATATATTTCTCTTAATGTGCGCATGCTTTAGCATGAATTGTTAGGTTATGAAAGAAATGGGTACTGTGGCGCATGGAATTAGCTAACTTTTTGTTTACACTTATCATTCATAAAATGTATGATGCCAACCACAAATGTATCACAACCCGACAAACTTAATGCCCACATAGTGAAACTCTACTTTTCTCATCCTATTTACTCTATGTGAGCTGCTCCATAGCATGCCACATTACTCAAGCACTTAGAGGAGAGGTCTGCATGGGTCATTCTTTTATACTGCAGTGTTTCCACTCCCTTCTAATTGTTGGTAGTAATTTAGCAATGAAAATCAGCAACCATATTTTGCAGTCTCACAATTTGCTTGGAAATGGTGTGGTTTGGAGAAGTAAAAGGAATAGGGGTGCATAGTAATTACCCTTGTAAACTATTGCTGCTGTGTTTGTGGTTTCAAGTTGAATAGCAAGCTCCTCACTATGATGCCATATTTGTAACTACTTCTGTGTTAGATTTGTGGACGATTTTTTATGTACCCTTTAATATGGCAAGTCTTATGATGGAGTGCAGCTGACGAATAATAACTTGGTTTTGATGTTGGTAGTTAATTTCAATTGGTAAGTTTCCAGTGAACATTGCTTCTCTTTAGAAGCAGTTTGGGAATTGTACTCAGGTATGGTTACAGTATGTCACGTATTACTGAAGAAATGTTTAGTAGGATGGGGACAAGGGTATTATAGATGCATGTTCTTAGATGAGGACACCCAAGGAGGACTGATTAAATGGGTGGTGGGAGGAGCAAAGGTGTGGCAGTGCCCAATTATGTGAGTAGCATGTATACTGAATGCTTGCTTTCTGCCTGGATTTGACCTACAGTTGTTAAGTAGAGGATTGTAAGGTGTGATAACTGGAGTTGGGTGGAGTAACTAAGTGGCAGTGCGTTATCTCGCAGCTCTCTTCTCTTATCACCTTCCTCATGAATTGAGGACACACCAGAGATGCATGAATGGCAGGTTGTACATCAAAACAAAGATGTATAACAGATTATCTTGCAACAACTTCATGAATATTAATTAGAAAATGATGATAATTTATGCCATGTTTACTGTAATCAGGCCTAACATGCACATTCTGCACCTTTAGTTTATAGTGATCAATTAATGTAGAGAGGAAAGAATGTGTGCTCTTCTTTCAAATTTCTGGTGAAGGAATGTCTTTTGTTTAGTAGGCTGACATACCTTTTGTAGATTAGCCTTATATGATTGGAGAAAGTGTGTGAAGGATTGCATATAGTGTAAATAAGATGGGCAAAGTAGAGTTTGAATGGATGGTAACTGAGTTTCTTAGTTTGTGATGCATTTGTGGTTGGAACAGTATATTTTCAATATCGTAAGACTGCATGAAACCTGAGGTAATTGTATAGGTGATAGTGACCATTTGTTTCACAGCTTTAGAAATCATGATAAGGGATGCACATTTGAAATGAAAGATATGCACCAACTAACCAACAAAGGGAATTGCCGGGTCAAATGTATAGAAAAAGAAGGAAGGACATTTGATATGGGAAATGTATTTATCTTCATACATAGCTATAGCATAACATGTGCTACTGCTTGAACCCTATTCAGAAAACCCTGAAATGAAATATGGAAAACACTGCTTTCCAAGTAATACCTATACAGTTTATTAAATTACAAACCTAAATATATGGAATACACTTTAGATAAAGAACAATTCATGTTATATATTGAGTATATAAAGAAACACAATGACTGACCTTCACCATCCCAATTTCTTTGTTTACATCTTTTTGTACGATGCCCTCAAGAAAGAAACAACACACACACCAATATAAAAAAGAATCATGTGCAGGGAAGTCAAGTTTTGAATTATACTATTTTAAAAAGTAGAGCTGTTAAATCTGTAGATACAAATACTGTAGATAATACATCTATACCTGTTATTGATAATACTTTTCAAAATATGAAATAGGAGATGTGCCAACTGAACTGAGAATGTTTTTAGTGAAAGTAACAAAAGAAAATATGTATCAAATCCGTTAGTAGCAAGTAAAAAAACAAATATTTTTAGAAAGAAAGATAGCATATGTGCTATCAATTTGAAACAGAGGAATAAAGATATATATGGGAAAATGTACCGCTCTCGAGGTTTGATACATTTTTGGAGAAGTGTGAAACCAAAATCTCGATATGTGGTAAATAACTATTTGAAGAAGAGAAAAGTAGAAGTAATAATTAAAAAAGCTTTTCATATGAAAAGAAAATTGTTAATATTTTGTATTGAATAAACTTAAGAAATTACTTAAGGTGACTAAACCATTCTATACAAATATAGAAAGAGTTCATGTACTGACACGTGACAACTTTTTTGACGTGTTTAGTAGAGAGTGGAAATACAATTATGGTACAGAAAGATGTTTTAAAAAATCAGTAAAAAATCCATGGTGGCTAGTGGCCCCCACCCCTCCCCCAACCCTGTTTCCCATCATTTCATTTTTATTTTTTATTTTACATTCCCTTGGGGCAGATGGTCAGCCATCTGCCCCAGGGTTCACATGCACGTGCCCCCATGCTTTGGGGTTGGGAGGGGGGAGAGGGCTGCTTACTTGAAGCAGCCCCCTCCCCCCCACCTCACAAAGAGATCCATGGTGGTCTAGTGGGTTGCTGGTCACGGATCGAGCGCTCTGCGCCGATCCGTGACCAGCAATGCCTCATATGTGGTGTCCTTGGAAAGGGGAGAAAGTCCCCTTTCCAGGGACACCACTTTCTGCTCAATCCCTGGTGGCCTAGTGGGCCCCAGGACCCCAAACCCCCTCCCAGCTCCCCCATCCCTCGGATTATTATTTTTTTTTCTTTTATATATTTCCCTGGGGGCAGATGGTCAGCCATCTGCCCCCAGGGTTCATTTTCATGTGTCCCCATGCTTTGGGGGCCGGGGGGGGTGAGAGGGCTGCTTACCTGAAGCAGCCCCCCTCCCCCCCAAATCACAAACAGATCCATGGTGGTTCAGTGGGTTGCTGGTCACGGATCAGCGCTCTGCGCTGATCCGTGACCAGCAATGCGGCATATGAGTGGTGTCCCTGGAAAGGGGAGAAAGTCCCCTTTCCAGGGACACCACTTTTAGGTCAATCCCTGGTGGCCCAGTGGGCCCCAGGGCCCAAAACCCCCTCCCACCTCCCTCCTTCCCTCGACATTTTTTTTTTTTTTTTTCCCCACCCCTGGGGGCAGTGATCATCTGCCCCCAGGGGTCCCTGGCGCTGTGGCCCCATGCTTTGGGGCCACGGGGGAAGGGGGCCGCTTACCTAGTAAGCAGCCCCCCCTCCCCCACGCGTCACAAAAGGATCTTCGTTTGATCCGTGACGTTGCTGCCCGCGGATCGAGGCGCCCTGCGCCCGATCCGCGGGCAGCAAAGCCACACAATGGGTATCGTTGGAAAGGGGAAGATCTCCCCTTTCCAACGATACCCGCCTCGATCTCCAGCTTGAAATACAGCCAGAGATCGAGGCGGAACAAGAAGGGCACTCACCTTCTCTCTCCAACGCAGCAGCCGAAAATGGCTGCTGCGGTGGAATTACTTTCCGTTTCACGCCGACATGCGTCACGCACGTCGGCGTGAAACTGAAGGAAATCCAACCCCCGGGCAGTGAGGGGGGACCTCCCCCTCACATAGCCCGGGGGTTGGATTACAGTTTTGAGCGATCCCTGCTTTGCAGGGATCGCTCAAAACAAGGTGCCGAAAAGGACGAGCTATCTCGTCCATGGCACTGCGTGTGCACTTCCAAGGACGAGATACCTCGTCCTTGGCACTTAAAGGGTTAATGAGAAGATTTACATTTAAGGAAATAATGTTCCCCTAGCTATTGATGAGAGTGGACGTAGCTATGAAGTCCGAAATGGTGTGATTTCTGAAAAAGAAGAAATCGTAAAGTCTGTTAATACAGAAATTGAAAGTTTAGGTCAGTCTACAATAAAAACTAAAAGGCACTCTGAGATAGGGATGTGCAATTTTTTGTTCAATATTAAAGTGGTTTTTGCAAGTTTTGCACAAAAATAATAATGTTCAAAGACAGAACAAGATGCTACAGAGAGCAGATGACTGTGAAGTTTGTGAAAAAACAGGAATTCTGGGTCACTCTCAAGCTTGTTTTGATGAAAGTAGAAGTAAGAGTCAGTTTCATCATATACAGATGCTGGTTGCACACCATACTAAAATGAGATACTTTCTAGTTGAACTGTATCAGTGCAAAACAACAAGTATGTCTCTTGCACTTTTAAATCAAACAATTCTCACTGGAACTTTAAAAAGTTTTGTTTCTACAATGCAGATGACTTTAAAAAATATAATTTGTATTCATGTATTGACAAGTTAAAAAGATGGTATGTACACATTTCACAGAGATCAATTTAAAAATATTCAGCTTTTCAGAAACAAGAAAACCTTTGCTATCAAAAAAGACCCAAACAAAAACTAGATCCAGCATACATTTTGTTAGTCCTTCTTTTGTTGTGCCCTGCCCTTCATTTGAAGTGTAGTGGTTACTTCTTGGAAAGTCGACAGGGTGTGTTCGGGGCCACCTTTCAAGTGTTTATTTATTATTTATATAGTGCGCCAAACTCAGGGGTGTCTAGGCAGTTGTACTTAAGAAATTGGTTACAGTGCTTGTGGTTACAGAATAGCGGGCAAAGGTGGTAAATACAACATATACAGTAGTACAGAAGTAGTTACATCACAGGCACAGTGCAGTTTACAAGTGGGCACATTAATGGAGTCATACTCAATGCTGCAGTACGACTACAGCTAAAAATGCAGAAAGTCAAGTTCAAGGCATCTTAGAACGGTCTTACCCCATGATGCAGGGTGGCCATATCACAATATACAGGAGGTTAAGTTAAGGGCAAATTAGTGGCACCTAACCCCAAGTTGCAGGGCAGCTACAGCATAAAATGCAGACATTCAGGTTCAGGGCACGTTAAGGGAGCCTGACCCATGTTGCATGGTGGCTACAGAATGAAAAAGCAAGTCAGGTAAGATCATCAAAATGCATGCCCTGCGCCTCATATTACAAAGTGTTTGGACAGTTAATGGATGGCAAATCATGTAAGTTCATCAAAATTGCATGGCTGAACCTCATGTTGCAAGGTGCTTAGGGAAATAATGAAAGGCAGGTCCGGTAAGTTTGTCAGATTGCGTAGTGGCACCTCATGATGCAAGGTCAGTGGCACAGCGAGTAGAGCGCTCGCTTTGACATCCATGCAGAGCCTGCTAACGCAGGTCCGAATCCCTGCGGGGCCAAACTCAGCCTTTCATCCTTGCGAGGTCGATAAATGAGCACCACACACCGTGGGTAATAATCAGCAGCGCTCAGATACCTGAGGGTTCATAGCGCTATATAAATGCCAAATTATTATTATTATTTATTATTATTATTAAGGTGTTTGGGCAGATAATCAAGGGCAAGTCTGGTAAATTCATCATATTGCGTAGCTGCACCTCATGTTGTAAGGTGCGTGGACAAATAATGAAGGCCAAGTCCGGTAAATTCATCATATTGCGTAGCTGCACCTCATGTTGTAAGGTGCTTAGATAAATAATGAAAGGCAAGTCCGGTAAGTTCATCAAATTGTGTAGCTACACCTCATGTTGCAAGGTGCCTAGACAAATAATGAAAGGCAAGTCTGGTAAATTCATCAAATTGCATAAATGCATCTCATGCTGCAAGGTGCATAGACAAATAATGAATGGCATTGCATGTGGGTTCATCAGATTATGAAGCTGTACTTCATGTTACAGGGGGGAGGTGGGGACAAACACCAGCATCACAGGTAACCAGGGGACACACACACACCAGCATCACAAGTGATCACATGAGACCAAGGGGTGGGGAACACACACCAATATCACAGGCGACCAGGGGGGTGGGGGACACATCAACATCACAGGCAACCAGGGGTTGTTACACACCAACATTGCAGGTGACCAGGGGGGTGGAGAACACACAACCAACATCACAGGTGACCAAGGAGGGTGGGGGACACACACCCGCATCACAGGTGACTGGGGGTGGGAGACACACACCAACATCACAGGTGACCAGGGGGCGGGAGTGGGGACACACACCAACATCACAGGTGACCAGGAGTGGTTGGTGACACACACCAGGATCACATGTGACCAAGCGGATTGGGGGACACATACCAACATCACAGGCAACCAGGGGGGTTGGGACACACACACCAACATCAAAGGTGACCATGGGGGGGGGGGTGGTCACACACACCAACATCACAGGTGACCTAGAGGTGGGACACACACACCAGCATCACAGGTGACCAGGAGTGGTTGGGGACACACACCAACATCACAGGTGACCAGGATGGGGGGAGGACACACACCAGGATCACAGGTGACCAGGGGGTTTGGGGGACACACATCAACATCACAAGCGACCGGGGGGTGGGGGACACACACCAATATCACAGGCGACTAGGTGTGTGGGAGACACACACCAACATCACAGGCATCCGGGGGGGTTGGGGACACACGCCAACATCACAGGCGACCAGGGGGTGTTGGGGACACACACCAACATCACAGGTGACCATGGGGGTGGGGGACACACACCAACATCACAGGCGACCAGGGGGGGTAGGGACACACACAAACCTCACAGGTGACCAGGGGGTTTGGGGGACACACCCAACATCACAGGTAACCAGGGGTGGTGGGGGACACACATCAACATCACAGGTGACCAGCGGGGTGGGGGGACACACCAACATCACAGGCGACCAGGGGGGTGGGGGACACACACCAACCTCACATGCAACCAAGGGGTGACACACACCAACATCACAGGTGACCAGGGGGTTTGTGGGCATCACAGGTGACCAGAGGGGTGGGGGACACACACCGACATCACAGGTGACCAGGGGAGTGAAAATGTACCTGAAGCAGACAGGGAGCAGACAGGGGCCTTTGTTTTGGGCCTTTGGTGATTGGGCCAGCTCCCGCCTCCCGGTTGTGATGATTGGCTTAACATGCCATGAGCAACCAATGGGAGGTGGGAGCAGGCCAGAGAAGGCAACAGCAGCTCAATCAGACAAAGAAGAGAAAAGAAGCTGCCATGTTGGAGGGCTCAGAAACAATGAGCCGGAGGCTGCTTGTATACTGTCAACGACTCAAAGTGCCAGAAACGACACGCGCAAATCCTCAAAGAACGCTTTATAAAACTATGAAAATTAAAGCATATTCCCAATTTGTTTAACAATTTTCATTTTATGCAAGTAAAGATGCTGCATAAACAAGAGCTTCTGGTAATGCACCCAGGCTAACCCTGGTATGTAGAAAAATGCAGCTAGTCCACGCTGGGGAAGAAGGTGAGCCTCCTGACGTCCTTGCAGGTCAGCATAGATGAAGTAAAGAAAGTCGGATTGAAGAAGGGGCCTTGTTGTGGACCTTAGGTGATTGGGCCGTCTCCCGCCTCCCGGTTGTGATGATTGGCTTAACAAGCCATGAGCAACCAATGGGAGGTGAGAGCAGGAGTATACATGGTGAATCCTATCAGTGGTGGCCTTCATCAGGACATAGTCAATTCTTAAATACATCCAAAAGTATTTATGTGTCTACAATTAAAGAGAACACATTTTGTCTGTACATATTTAAACGAGGGAGGGTGGGATGTAATTCTAATCGGACGTCTCAATACGTCTAAAGTTATTTAGTTTGTCAGATATGTACTGCTGGATTACCTACCTTCAGGTAGTAGCCCGACCACTAAGGAGGTCCTAAGTAACTGTGAAACTCTCCAAGATTTCTATTTTCAGATTCAACAACATCTGTATCTAACAAGACATTGGGCCTCATTATGAGTCGGCCGGTCTGGAAATAAGGGTGTCGGTAGCAACGTACCAGCACCCTTTCTGAACCAGAAGACTTCAACTCTGCCTGCCGGAGCAGATGCACCCGGCAGGTCTGACCTGCCGGGTGCATTGGCCACAGTAGGCAGAGTTGCCATGGAAGCACTGGCACCACTGACAACGGTGCCAGTGCTTCTGTGCACCCATTCCCATGCAGTCCTATTGGACTCCACAGGAACGGGGCACACCATTTTCGCCACCTGATATCCCAGGGCCGTCAGGAATTGCAATGTCCCGGTGGCACCGGGTTCTCAGGTTGAGTAATTTGTGTTACTGGGTTGGCGGAAACGAGCCGGTGGCACCGGTGGGTTACCGCAACCCTTGTAATGAGGCCCATAGTACAGGTATGCTTATATTTTTTAAAACATTTTCTTCATCTCTTTCACAAACATATATATATATATATATATAGTCAGTGAAAAAACTTTGTTAAAGGGACGTTATGGTTAAGTTGCGCTACTAAAAAACTAAAAACTAAAAAGTTATGGTTGCTTAGCTTACCATAACTGGCGAATTTCAAGGGTTTTTTGGTTTTACTTGGAACCATAACGTCCCTTTAACAAAGTTTTTTCACTGAATTTCATAGGTTTTTAGTAGCGCAACTTAACCATAACATCCCTTTAACAAAGTTTTTTCACTGAATTTCATAGGTTTTTAGTAGCGCAACTTAACCATAACGTCCCTTTAACAAAGTTTTTTCACTGAATTTCATAGGGTTTTAGTAGCGCAACTTAACCATAACGTCCCTTTAACAACGTTTTTTCACTGAATTTCATAGGGTTTTAGTAGCGCAACTTACCAATAATAACTTTGACTTTATGTACATGTAATATGGAACATACTGAACCTCTTCTACTGAACTTGATGTCCGCAAACTCTTTTAATGTCCGCAGACATGTTTGGAGAACAGTACCACTTCCTAAAAACTCTGGGGGCGGTGGGGTATGTTTGATTGTTATATCATAACATAGGAACATTTAACAAATTCAAAAAGCAACACACATACACATTATATGTAGTAATGCATAAGAAATGTAACCCATATATGTAAAACACTAACCATTCATTTGAATACAGTATGTTCTAAAAATGGAATATACCAGAAGAAGATAAATTGGCTTCCAACTTAATAACCTCACAGACACTACAGAATTAAGAACAACATCAGACCTACACAGTACTTAGAACATATTTTACCTGAAATAGTAAGTGTACTTCATTTTACTCATATATTTATAAACTTTCTGTATTAGATAAAAAAAAAATATATCTTTTTTTTTCTCACAGAAATGTCTAGTACTCTAGAATGGCTAGAGCAGCATTTGCCACATGAGGAAATGTCACAAGATAGTGAAACTAATGGTAAACACTTTACAATATAAACCATTTAATTATTATTTTATATACATTTAACATATATATATATTTTTTGTACAGAGCATACCAAAATAGAAAATACCTCTGAAGAAGCTCTTATGGAAAACACGCTTGACAGCATAAAAGAAAAAATGGATTTATTGTTGACCAATTTTAATAATTTGAAAACTTTTGTTGAAGATCATTTTAAAACAAAAACGTCATACCATTGCCCCACATGTACTTGTCCCCTCTCACCATATCCCAGTCAATTATCCCCAAACCCTCTCCATAACCCAAAACGTTTTGATGAGACTTCCATCCCTTCTTCACCTGATACCAATCATGTTGTAACCCCTAATTCTCCTGTTTTTGTTTCCGTTTCTGCCTCACCTTCTCTGTCATAAATTATTAATATATGTTAAATTGAGTTAAATTTTTATATTGAGTTGTAATTAGTTTCCGTTTAAAAAAAAAAAAAAAACAATGTAGGAGTCCGCGGACAGCGCGGGTGTTCTGAAATGTTTGTAAAAAAATGAAAATGGAGCTGTCCTGAAGAACACTATACCTGTCCGTCCTGTTCGCTAGCAAGTTAAACTGTTGTAAGAACACACGCGGTGTCCCTAAATGTTCATAAATAAACGAAAATGGAGGTGTCCTGAAGAACACTATACCTGTCCGTACTGTTCGTTAGCAAGTTGAAACTGTTCTAAGAACACAATTGGTGTTCTGAAATGTTCGTAAATAAACGAAAATGGAGGTGTCCTGAAGAACACTATACCTCTCCTTACTGTTCGTTAGCAAGTTGAAACTGTTCTAAGAACACACGCGGTGTCCTGAAATGTTTGTAAAGAAACGAAAAAGGAGGTGTTCTGAGGACGCTATTTCTGTCTGTATTGTTCGCAAGCAAGTTGACACTGTTCTAAGAACAAACACCTGTCCGTAACTGTTTGTTTGACGTCTGACGCACTTTTAATTACTTCAGGACCCGAACAGTGTCCGTAATACATCAACGCGCATGCGCAAACCAATGCACGTGCATTTGGTGTCCTGCGGACTGCCACTTCCTTCACGAACATGTTCGCAAAGCGACCATGTGACCGCACCCACACTGATCGCGTGTTCTGAATGTGGACACTGTTCGTGTCCCCGAACAATTTAAAAGTACATTTTCAAGTAATCCACAATATTTTCCAATAAAAACTCACCATAGCACAAGTCCCACATACTAATTATAAGTTTATACATACTTTTTTAAAGCTTTTGAACCTTTTTTTGTGTTCGATCTGTCCGCGCACAGCACACATGTCCGCGGACCGCGCATTAGCACCCCTATAAAAGACCATGCCCTAGAGCTTATTCTCATTGTGTTTCTGGCTATTCTACAGAGCACAGAGATTTTTGATGCAACCTGCAGATTTCCATCTTCAAACTGATGGCTTCTGTGGCTCCACTGCTGCCACCTGGTTCTGTGTCTGCATCAACACCACCCCCACCTCCTCCACCACCACCACCTCCCCAAAGGCCTGAAGAGGGGAACAGGAGTGAGGATGCAGAGGAGGAAGAAGAGGATGAGGAGAATGAGGTCGAGGAAATCCCTACTACCCGCACTAGGCGTGAGTCTTGGGTGTGGTGTTTGTTTACCATTTACCATGGGAATGGTCCTAAGGCTCGTGCGAACCGTGTCACCTGCAATGAGTACAAAATGATACTTAGTCATGGGAGGCACGTTTCGTACAGCTTTGGGACCACTACCATGAAGCGACACCTGAGGTCATTTCACTCTGGGGCTATTCGCAAGGTTGTACCTTGCAAAGAACGTAGCAGGTTGATTTCCTCTACTTCATCCTATGTTTCTGATCCTGTCACCACAAGGACCACCTCTGTGGGACAGCATCTTCCTCAAGATGCCTCACAGTCCATACAGAATTCTGATGACCCTTACCTTTCGAGGGTCACAGTTGTATGTATGTACTGTGACATAGTACTCTGCAGGGAGGAGCGACTCCGCAGTGCTTTTGAGACTATCGTCTCAGAGCATGAGAAGACCTGCTCACTACCCAAATAAAACCCACTCTACATCTTCCTCTCTCAGCTTGCCCTTTCTTATCCCTGTGGTTGGTGTCCCCCCCTTTACCCTCCTTTCCCCTCCTCTCCTAGTGTGTCATGTATAAAAAACCAAACAAATACAAAATTACAAAAATCAAAAAAATAAGGCTCTTTTCAGAGCCGCCTTTCACAGTTGAAAATAAATGAAGCAGGGCCCTTTGTATTTTTTAGAAGTCTGCGGACAGTTCGCGGACATCTAAAAAATTGGGTTGCTACCCTATCATAACCTTTGCAATTTTCTATGGTAGGAAGTGGTGGCTCTGAAAAGAGCCTTTGGGAGGTGTTTATATGTCAAAAATTAGAAAAACGTAACACCTACTTCAAAATAGATGCTTTAATTCTAAAAAAGGTCGTAATGCATTTTGTATATTTCTCAAAAAAATCTGATTGCCAGCATAAGTAAGATGGACTCCATCTCTGCAAAAAATGTATGTACTACAAAACATAATATTTTCATTGTGAAAAGAGGACATGCCAAAATCTCTTAGAAAGGCACAAACAGCCTTATTAACATTGTGCCTTGCTTTTTCCATTTGTGGACCAAATGAAGAAGAACGAAGCCACATTTGTCTCTGTGCAATCCGTGAAAATATTACTTGAGAATTAGGGAACATGTCCATGACCTTCCCAAGTCCTTCTTTCATAGAAAATTACAAAGAAATTCCAGACACATGTCGTAAACTGTTCCCTCCACAATGAATTACAATTATGTCTGGATGTTGCTCTGTCTCCAAACTAGCACAAAGAGGTAGCAAGTCCAACCACTTCATTCCACGTACTCCATGCCAGCGTACTTCCACATGTGGAAATCCAAGATCTACAGCTACTCCACAGCTTTCTGCACGCACCTTCAACCAATGTATCCATGAATCTCCCAAAATCCAAACAATCTGTTTTCTGAAACACACAGCAATAGCTATCTGTTGTTCTCCCAGCAAAAAGAGTATCTGAGAAACTCTCTCCTGGCACAACACACCCACTAAACTTTCCTGACCAATCCCTTTCAGTGCTCATTCTCATGTGCATGACTTCTGAACCCAAAAACCCCTATATGTAACACCCGATGTCCGTGAACTACCGCCATGTCCGTGGGCATATCGTAACATGAACAGCCCTTCTACCATTTCCACTTCACTTTCTGTGCCATTCCCTCATTGGATGTAGCTAAGAAGTCACATGACCATCCACCAATCACATTCAAGACCTCTACATCTAACTGCATCATCATAGATCAGCACTGCAAATGTACTGTGAATCTCTCTGAGTACAAGTGTCAATTCACTGGCAAGCACCATCTACAAGAAATACTGTACAAGTCTCCAAGATTTCTACTTGCAGCTCCATGCATATCCAAATGCATGAACACAAACTACAGGTATGCATATTTTCTGTACAATACATGAACACATTTTCAAACTGACTTAATATTTTTGTTTTATTTCTTTATTTATTCAATTACTTTAATTTAAGCATGACTTTGAGACACTATTACCTGGAAGACCTTAGTTACAGAAATAGTTGTATTCAGTGGTACATTATGAATTTCACAAACATAGTAAAGATATTTTGTTTGCTAAAGTTAGTCATTACAATACAATTTGTTCATTAAGAACATATCATGTGTATTGAACTTGTGCGACGTATCTTATGTAAATAAGATCGTTTTAAAGGTTTTGAGGAGGCGCTGAGGATTTCAATTAAAAAATTCAATGTCTTAATTAAAAACAGTGCTATATACAAACATAATTACTAATTTGTTTCTTTTACTATTGCAGTGAAGACCATTCTCCTGAAAAGAAGCAAGCAAATTTGAAGAACAAAGAAGAACTAAGAAGTAACCTGTTCATTTTAGAAAACAAGTAAGTAGAATATCACAATAATATTTGTATTATTACTGAATCACACTGTAAAGTTAATTCATGCTATTCCTGTGGCTAAAAATAGAGATTGTGAACCATTCTGTCCAAAAATCCCCATGTCTTAAACAGCGATTTACAGACAGAATGGCCCACAAATTCCTATTTTTGGACACACAAATTACCCAACTCAACCGCTACAATTATGATATTATAGAACAAACAACTGTTTTAATTGTATACATTAGATTTACTATTTGTACTTCTCCACACCACTAGCTTACTTTTTTCTGTCATCTGAACCCCACTTTAGTAGCATATAAATTCAAGAATACCCATCACTAGTAGTTGTAGTTCCCAATGCACAATCACACACCATTACATACATCTTTATCATCTTACTCAAACACTCATGCACACAGCACACATACATTTCAGAACACCCCAACCCATACCTTCTTTATTTTTTTTAACAGACCCTAAAGAATGCCTACCAAAAGTCAAGTCCGTAGAAAGCAACGCAGAAGTAGAGCAAATGAAAATAAAAGTGTCCAACATAAGCATCCATATCTAGCGGAATTTGTAAAAGAAGTTGAAACAAAACAGCTCATACAGTCATTTAGTGAAACAAAAGAAGTTTCAAGTGGAAAAACTTTGCCTTCTCTATCAAAATGTAAAAACAAACCAGAAAACAATTAACAAAAAATCAGCTATCACTACAGATAAAACTGCTTCTATAAATCTTGATAAAGTTCAAAGTAAGCATACCAAGAAAAGTATTTTAGCCAAAGTTTTCCGTCACAGAGTCCTTCAAAATCTTATAAAAACAGGAGAGAAATGAGGTTCAACCCTTAAAACCTATCGTAGGAAATTAATCTTAGAAGCGTTGATAGACAGTGCAATTCTTCTCAAAAGAAAGTTATTTATTTTAGTGTTAAACAAAAGGAAACCACTAACAAAACTAATAACTAAATTACAAAAAAGACTTCCCAATAAACGAAATGTCAACAGAAAGAACTTCTTAAGTATATGCAGAGGTGAATGGAATCACACTACGAGCACAGAACCATACTTTAATGAAGAAGCGTACAAACAAAAGCAAACAAATACAATTGCCATACATAGCAGTGGTCGAGGTTATGAAAAAGTGAATAATACCATAATGGAACAAGAAGTACTCCTTACAAAAATATGCCCTGAAAACTTAGAATTACCCCTCCATTCAACTAAATCAGAACATCTAGTGCACAAATGGCCATGTACGTCAATGTGTAACATTCCCAAACAATTTTTCAAGTCTTTACGCCAATTCCTCAATCAATATGTAAAAAGCAAAGACAAAATCAAAATTAAACTACTTCAAAATATGGATACCTGTCCAGTGCGCAAGAACACAGGACTACAAGGACATTCATTGGCCTGCATTACAGGACCTACTTGTAAAACCACCTTCCATGATATCAAAAGGATATCAACACATCATTCAACTATAGGAAATCTAGTCTATAAACTGTACTATGCTAAAAGTCCTGCTTTAGCACAAACAAATTTAAATAACATTCTTCTATATGGTACAGCAAAAGACCTACTTGAAGAAATTGACTATATCCAGAAAAAATATTTTGGAAGTGAAAGCCACTTATAGAATTAAATAGCTTTAAACCAAAATTAGCAACAATTCTACACATAGCAACCTTTTACTAAACACATACAAAAAAGAAATAATAAAATGTAAAAGTACATCAGCTTAAGTACCAAACCATGTGTGTGTATGTTGCCGCAGAACTTTTTATAAAAGTAACACAAAAACTGAAGACCTATCATACAAAATAGAAGACAATGAAGATTCTAAATGGCTTGAATTAGCTCTCTACCTTGTAGCAGAAAACAAATACGAAATAACGGACCCCTTAATACTTTGCAGTTACTGCACTACAAAACTTGACAACAACCAAACTCCTTCACGTGCTATCACAAATAATTTGGAATTATACCCACTACCAAAACCCCTACAACAAATTAATTTATATGAGAGCATCATAATTCAAACAGTGCACCCATTTCAAGCAATAATACGCCTTCAACCCAAAACAGCAAAATTACCTCCCTCTGAATTGGTAAAAGGCATTTGTGGAAAAGTAGTTTATTTACCATTAGATCTAAAAAGAAAATGTGCATACTCTAGGACTGCAACGTCCAATGCAGCAATCTTTAATTATCTTAGTAAATGGAGTACCTACAAAAGATAAAAATATATGGCAACAGCAGGTAGATATACATAAAGTTAGACAAGCCTTGCAATATCTTAAAGAGAATAATGAATATTACAAAGAAATTAATATTGAAGAAAGCTTGAAGGATACAACTAAAATAATTCAAGAAACACAAGAAACTGGTCAATTTGAGCTCCTAGATCCTGCTACAATATCAAATACTTTAGACCATTATACAATTCATCCTTTGCACTCTAATGACACCATAGAAGATGCACTGGAAACGTACCAAATGCGTCAAACAAAAGGATCACCAATCAGCATATGGGAAAAAAGTATAGAAGCACGTGCTTTTCCTCTACTCTTTCCTACTGGCAAAGGAGGAAGGTACGATGATAGACCTATTCAAATATCAGCATCAGAATACCGCTAATTACGGATGTATTCTGAAGATCCCAGATTTAGACAAAATGTGGAATACATATTCCACCTACTCTTTGAAAGTGAACTAGCAACTTTATGTTACAGAGTTGCACACATATTAAAATCAGGATCACACTTTCAAAATATGACAGCTACACAATTATTACAAAAAGTGCAACAAAAGGATGAGGTTTTACAATCAAATATTAAAAATCTATTAGCAAATATGCGTGGTACTAAAGAGTACTGGTTTCGACGTCATGGAGATGTACGTGGTATGATCAGAAACCTTGGCCCACCCACTTGGTTTGTTACATTAAGTTGTGCAGAATATGCATGGGAAGATTTACATGATTTCCTACGCATATCAAACAAAAACAAAACAAACATAGATATACTAACACCTGGAGAACTTTGTTCTTTGGATCCTGTTAATGTTTCAAGATATTTTCACCATCGCTTCATTGCTATGCTACATTTTATTTGTAATAAAACTGTTCCTCCCCTTGGAGAAGTGCAACACTTCTTTTGGAGAAAAGAATACCAAGCCAGAGGAGCACCACATATCCACATGCTTTTATGGATTAAAGATGCTCCTAAATTTGGTCAAGACATTGATGCCACTGTTTTACAGTTTATTGAAAAATATGTCACTTGTGAAATTCCATCAGAAGCCACAAATAGTGATCTTCATGTACAAATTTTACAATTTCAAAGACACAAAGGTGGAAAATATTGTCATCGCAAATACAAAAACAAAGGGAAATACTACACCAAATGCCAATTTGGTTTCGCTAGACCAGTTACAAATACAGGTCAAGTGAACAACCTCATGTCTTCAGTTAGACATAGTGTTAAAGGTAAGTCACCTAAAAATATATCAATGATTATAATGCAATCATTGCCCACTTATGGAATGCAAACATAGATGTGCAGTACATTGCAGACAATTCTACTGCAGTTGCACGATATGTCACAGCATACTTAACCAAAGCAGAAAAGACAGAGCTCCAAGACCTCTGGAATGACCTGTCATCAGATAAAACAGTGTCTCAGAAATTATACAGCTTGGGTATGAAAATGCTCTACCATAGAGAATGTGGATCATATGAAGCAGCTGATCGTTTAACTGGTACTGCATTGTATGGTAAATCTGAAAATATAGTATGGCTAAGTCTTGGTCCAGCTAAATCTAGAAAAAGAGTTCTAAAATAATACGAAGATATAGAAACAATAGCCAAAAGTGATCCCAACAGCCAAGACATTTTAAAAAACAATTTATTAGACACATACTACCCAAACAGAAGTAATACTTTGGAAACCATGTGTCTATACCACATAGCCCAAAACTACACATACAAAAATAATATAAAACCTTATGAAAAAAAAGATAAATACAAAGTGACAAACTGTGAAGGCAGCTTAGTTAAACTTTCTAAACCAAATTTAATTAATCATATCAAATTGTCATTAAAGACTCCTCAACATAAAGAAGTATATTACATGTCCCTGCTACAACGCTTTAAAACATGGAGAAAAGAAGAAGAAATACTAGATAACTATGATTCATATGAAGATGCTTTCAAAGCAAATGAAAGCACTACAACTGATGTAAACTTTACACAATACAAAACAATGTTGCACAATGAACTGCAACATGAAGAAGAACTCCAGGCCCAACTAGATAAGGACACTCCTGACAGTAGTCAACCTTCTGTAATAGGAAGCCAAGAACCACTGGGAGAACCACTAGTAATAAATGAGGCAGAATTAGCTATGATAGAAGTAGAAAACACCATGTGTCAGTATGAAGATAAAGAAGCCTTAACTTTACTACAATCAAAAGTAAACAATGAACAATGTAGCATTTTATAAGAAGTAACAAAACAAATTGCACATGGTGTACAACATGAAAATAAAGCATGTTCCTGCTATAATTCTAAACCTATACTACTGTACGTCAGTGGTGAAGCTGGTTCTGGCAAAACATTACTAATCAAAATCATCAGTAAGTTCCTTCAACAATTGACAAACAACAAACTGTCAGCTGTTGTCACTGCCCCCACAGGTTTAGCCGCCTACAACATAGGTGCTGTCACTTTACACCGATTGCTACTATTGCCAGTAGAACACCAGAACAAATTGGACTATTACAAACTTTCTGTAGAAGCTGCAATGGAACTACGCAGAGTATTGAAACAAATAAAAATGCTACTAATAGATGAAGTGAGCATGGTCTCCAACCTAATGTTGGCTTTGATTCACCTTAGATTACAAGAACTACTCAAAACAAACTATGAAGAGCTCTTTGCAGGAAAACACATTATTGTTTTCGGAGATCTTCTTCAATTGACACCAGTAAAAGGAGAGCCTAATTTTAAAACATTAGGACACAAACTCTGCTATAAAACTGTTGGCAGCATTGGAAATGTCAACCTTTGGCAACATTTCCAATACAGAGAATTAACAGAAAACATGCAGCAATCTGCAGATCTCACTTATGCCAACATCTTAAAAAGTATCAGAGTTGGTATACTTTTTAAAGAAGCCGAAGCAATATTGAAAACCCAGCAAATTAATGCCCTTTATGGCGATAATGCATGTGCTACAGATGTTATGGAACAATTAGCCCACAAAAATGTCAATTGTATGGCCTTAATGCCAACTCTTGCAAGCTGTTTCAAATTCAATGAAATAATGTTAAGTAAAGAAATGCAACCAATAATGGAAATTAGCGCCACAGACAAACTAGATGTACATGGTATGACACTACCCATGTGTGACCAAGCCACAACAAGACTAAATAGTTTAGAAAAATCAATCTCAAACACAGCAGGCTTAGAAAAGATATTAAAACTATCCTTAAATTGCAGAGTAATGCTTAAACGTAACCTTGACGTGGACCAAGGACTAGTTAATGGAGCACTGGGTACAGTTGTTGGCTTTGAAACATACCCACGTGACAACATAATTCAGTTTGTCAATATACTCTTTGACAAACTTTCAGAAGTAAAAAGGATAGGACGCTCAACAGCTCGATTGCTTCTCTTCAAAGACATGTATGTACGCAGAGAACAATTTTCTCTAACTCTTACATACGCAGTCATCATTCATAAATCACAAGGTCTTACCCTAGACAAAGCAATGATAGATATTTGTAACACAGTCTTTAAAGAAGGCATGAGCTACGTAGTACTATCACGCTTACGTACACTTGACGGTCTATTTCTAATCAACTTTTTGTGCAAGTAAAATAAACGCTGATATTCCTTGCATTTTAGAATACAATAGACTTCGCTCACTATACACCCCCCATCTAAACACATATTCTGTTCCACAAAAAGTAAAACGTTATAAAAGAAAAATAAATCAAACAGAAATGCAACAGGATGTCACTGCAAATCCTCCAAAGAGAGTAAAAGAAAGTAATACTTCATCAAGTACCACAAGCAAAAAAGAATCAATTAGGGAAAGTAAACCAGGTACTTCTTCAAAGAAGGAAGACAAACTCCAAAAAAAGCAGTCAGATACAGAACTACCTGGTCCATTTAAACTCTCAAATATAGTTGGTGTAAGTTGCTGCGCAAATGTAGCAATGAATATTCTATTTCAATTACCACCAATTGTTGACAACATTAACTTACACAGTACAGACCCATTGTGTATGCAAATGTTAGTACTTCACAGAAATGCAGCAAACAATCCTGACAACAAGTATAGTGTTCATGGAATAAGACAACAATTGGGCTACTGTGCTGGAATGGTGAAATTCACTATAAGCTCACAGGAAGATCCGCAAGAATTTCTAATGTACTTACTACAAGTACTGGAAAACAAAAACATACCTATAAATGAAATCTTCCAGATTTCATACATGTGGAAACATACATGCACTCTCTGCAACAATGTGACACAAGAAGAAATCCCCAATGAACGCTTCATATATATATCAATACCTAATTGTGAATCCATTCCATTTCAGCAACTTGTACAAAATGCAAACCATGGTAGATTATGTTCCACCTGCAATTCAGATAATCGCTCCACGTTAGTAATACAAACACATAGTAAATACATAATGCTAATGCTTCTACGTTACAATGCAGATGGTACCAAAAACAACTGCAAGCTGACTGGATTCACACATTGTCAAATATGACTTGGTAAGAAAACCTTCACAACAATAGGTGTAATCTACCACGCAGGAGCCACAACAAATTCAGGGCACCACACTGCATATGTAAAAAAGAAATGTGGATGGTTTGAATGTAATGATAGTACCATTACTCTAAAGCAGAGATTACCAGCAAATCTTACAAACGCTTATTTAATGTTCTTAAAACCACAATTTGATAACTAAACTGTACTTAAACCTTAAGTAAACTTGTAGTAAAAAAATATAAACTGTTAGAATATTACAAAAGCTATCTAACTGCCCAGAGATTGTACAACAACTAATCAGATAAATGAATACCACTAAATTAGAGCAAATAATAGACAGTTAGAATACGCCAATTGGTATCTAACTGTCCCAAAATTTAACAATATCGAAACAGATAAATCAATACCACTAAAATATATCATAAAATAGACATTTAGAATACGCCAATTGGTATCTAACTGTACAAAAATGTAACAATATCCAAACAGATAAATCAATACCACTAAAATATATCACTAAATAGACAGTTAGAATACGCCTACTGGTATCTAACCGCTCCAAAATTTCATAATATTCAAACAAATAAGTAATATGTTAGTGCTCCAAAAAATGCAACAACCCAATGTATAAAGCATTAGCCAGAAGCAACAAGTGAACACTGAAAACAAACAAACAAATAAACTGTAGTATAACAGAAAAGGTTTTTTTTTTTAATCCAACATGGATTTTTTTTTCTCCCACAGACCCAATGATTTTAGCAACAAACACAGAGACTGAGCAAATTGAACAGTACTCTGGTTTGTAATCTACTAAATATGAGGGTCCAAAAAAAAAAAATGTTGATTATACAATGTAATACGTCATTACAAAATACTAATACTAACATGCTATTTTCTTTTATCACAGAAATTAACAAGAAATACATGTACTCCAGTTACTAACCAAACAGTAAGTATATTATACACCCTATACCATGGCCACAACCATCGCAGCATATCACACCCATAATATCTTATAACTTTGTTCCTTTGAAATTTGTTTTTGACCCAAAGTTATAAGCAACTATAAGTGTGATATGCTGCGGTGGTTGTGGCGGATATGCTGCGGTGGTTGTGGCCAGGGCATATCACACCCATAGAGTCAAACATTTCAACTATGGCTTATGGAAACTTTTAATGTCCGTGGACATTACCAGTGTTCTTAGAACACTTTCAACTTGCCAGCGAACAATACGGACAGCGTCTTCAGGACACCCCCTACGAACATTTCAGGACACCGCGAGAGTTCTTAGAACACTTTCAACTTGATAATGAACAATACAGACACCGTCGTCAGAACACCCCCATTTGGTTTATTTGTGAACATTTCAGGACACTGCGAGTGTTCTTAGAACACATTTAACTTGCCATCGAACAATACGTACAGCATCTTCAGGACACCCCCAACGAACATTTCAGGACACCACAAGTGTTCTTAGAAAGCATTCAACTTGACAACGAACAATACGGACAGCGTCCTCAGAACACCCCCAATTTGTTTATTGGCGAACATTTCAGGACACCACAAGTGTTCTTGGAACACATTCAACTTGACAAAGAACAATACGGACAGTGTCCTCAGAAAACCCCCATTTTGTTTATTTACGAACATTTTAGGACACTGCAAGTGTTCTCAGAACACATTCAACTTGGCAAAGAACAATACGGACAGCGTCCTCAGAACACCCCCATTTTGTTTGTTTGCGAACATTTCAGGACACCGTGAGTGTTCTGAGAACACATTCAACTTGCCAGCGAACAATACGAACAACGTCTTCAGGACACCCCCTACGAACATTTCAGGACACCGCAAGAGTTCTTAGAACATTTTCAACTTGACAACGAACAATATGGACAGCGTCTTCAGGACACCCCCAACAAACATTTTAGGACACCACAAGTGTTCTTAGAACACAATCAACTTGACAAAGAACAATACGGACAGCGTCTTCAGGACACCCCTTACAAACATTTCAGGACAACGCGAGAGTTCTTTGAACACTTTCAACTTGACAACGAACAATACGGACAGCGTCCTCAGAACACCCCCATTTTGTTTATTTGTGAACATTTCAGGACACCGCGAGTGTTCTTAGAACACATTCAGCTTGCCACAGAACAATACGGACAGCGTCCTCAGAACACACCCATTTTGTTTATTTGCGAACATTGCAGGACACCGCGAGAGTTCTTAGAACATTTTCAACTTGTCAACGAACAATACGGACAGCGTCTTCAGGAAACCCCCTTGGAACATTTCAGGACACCACGAGTGTTCTTAGAACACATTCAACTTGACAACGAACAATACGGACAGCGTCCTCAGAACAACCCCATTTTGTTTATTTGTGAACATTTCAGGACACCGCGAGTGTTCTTAGAACACATTCAGCTTGCCATTGAACAATACGGACAGCGTCCTCAGAACACCCCCATTTTGTTTATTTGCGAACATTTCAGGACACCACAAGTGTTCTTAGAACACATTCAACTTGACAAAGAACAATACGGACAGCGTCCTCAGAACACCCCCATTATGTTTAATTACGAACATTTTAGGACACCGCGAGTGTTCTTAGAACACATTCAACTTGACAAAGAACAATACGGACAGCGTCCTCAGAACACCCCCATTTTGTTTGTTTGCGAACATTTCAGGACACTGCAAGTGTTCTGAGAACACATTCAACTTGCCAGCGAACACTACGAACAGCGTCTTCAGGACACCCCCTACGAACATTTCAGGATACCGCGAGAGTTCTTAGAACATTTTCAACTTGACAACGAACAATACGGCCAGCGTCTTCAGGACACCCCCTACGAACATTTTAGGACACCACGAGTGTTCTTAGAACACAATCAACTTGACAAAGAACAATATGGACAGCGTCTTCAGGACACCCCCTACGAACATTTCAGGACAACGCGAGAGTTCTTAGAACACTTTCAACTTGACAACAAACAATACAGACAGTGTCCTCAGAACACCCCCATTTTGTTTATTTGCGAACATTTCAGGACACCGCGAGTGTTCTTAGAACACATTCAGCTTGCCACAGAACAATACAGACAGCGTCCTCAGAACACCCCCATTTAACAATACGAACAGCGTCTTCAGGACACCCCCTACGAACATTTCAGGATACCGCGAGAGTTCTTAGAACATTTTCAACTTGACAACGAACAATACGGACAGCGTCTTCAGGACACCCCCTACGAACATTTTAGGACACCACGAGTGTTCTTAGAACACAATCAACTTGACAAAGAACAATATAGACAGTGTCCTCAGAACACCCCCATTTTGTTTATTTGCAAACATTTCAGGACAGCGCAAGTGTTCTTAGAACACATTCAGCTTGCCACAGAACAATACTGACAGCGTCCTCAGACCACCCCCATTTTGTTTATTTGTGAACATTTCAGGACACCGCGAGTTTTCTTAGAACAGTTTCAGCTTGCTTGCGAACAAAACGGACACATATTGAGTCCTCAGAACACCCCCCATTCAGTTTATTTAGAACATTTCAGAACACCCGTGATGTCCGCAGACAAATCGAACACAAAAAGAACGTCTACCACATAAAAAAGCACAACATTTAACCTATCTCATACCGTCCCATCCTCCCCAAACACTCCTACACACCAACACACTCTACTAAATACACATTTTTAACAAACTTTCACTGCGCTGTCCGCGGACGTCCGCAAATCCAAGATGGCGGGCACTACCGAAAATCTGACGCACTTCACGCCTCACACCGTCCAATCAGCAAACACGCTGCATGTCCACGGACATGACGTAAGCCGCTCGGCCGCTTGAGCGAACAGGGAAGTGTGTCCGCGGACCGAACACAGATATCACACATTTTTTTTTACCTACTTTTTGGTCATTTAAAAAAAACTACTGGACGGATTTTCACCAAATTTGCAAAAGCACGCTTTCGGGATCAAGCCGCTGCTCTTGGTCCAAATTTGTTGAAAATCTGTCCAGCGGTTTGGGCTGTAGGCGCGAGCAACATTTTTTTCCGATTCAGTCTATGGGAAAAAAACAAGTTTTGGGACCCCCCTATAACTTTGCCCCCCCTGGACGAATCCTCACCAACCTTTGCAAAAAAATACAGAGTGGGCCATATACTTTTTTTGCAAAGTTTGGTGAGGATTCGTCCAGGGGGAGCGAAGTTATAAGCCACCCAAAAAGTGTTCTTCCTATGGAAACACCAACTTAACAACTTAACCATAACTACACAGCCACTACTGTGGCCATGTAATATATATATATATATATATATATATATATAGAGAGAGAGAGAGAGAGAGAGAGAGAGAGAGAGAGAGAGAGAGAGAGAGAGGGTTCTTGCTACTTACCCTGTAATAAGTGTCTCAATAAGCATATTATCTTTTTTAACCACTCTAGCAAATGCCATGCATGGCAGCATTCAGCACCTGCTCACATGAAGCAGCAAATATTTCCAATGCTTTGCATTTAAACAGTTTTCTTTTTGGGAGCAATATCAAGAAGCTTACAAAATTAATAAATATGTTCATTCATAGCAGCACAGAAACAAAACATTAGTAGAAAATGTTTATGTTGCACTTGCTGTGTGGAAATTTAAGATTTTGGCAGTGCATGCATACTTCCCAACATCACCCATTCCAATCTGTAGGTGCTTATTAAAGACTTTGTTTTTTTCTTTGCATTCTGTGAATTTTAATTCCGATTTTTACTACAAGTCCCAGAATGCAAAGAAAAAAACAGGACTCGAAGATTCGGAAATGTGACATTTATATTAAATCAAAAATATAAAATGATATGCGTTTAAAATGTTTATTTTTAGGAACATTTATAGGATGCAATTAAAAGATATGCATATGTGCATTTATAGCAGTACTGTGTGTAACGTTTTTCTAAAAGAAAGAAAAAGCAGATGGAAAACATGTCTACACCAATTTTAAGTGGCACTTGATATGTGCTATGTAATTATAATTATAATTATGTGGAAGTTTAATATGTTGGCAGTACATGTATACTTCCTAAAGTAACCCATTCCAATTTGTAGCTGCTTATCCAGCTGTAACTTTTTCTCTACAATCTGGGACCTGTACTCAAAGTTTTAAAATGGCAAAAGTGGAACTAAAAGTCCCAGAACCCAAAAGAAAGCTGGGATTACATCAGCACCTATAGGTTAGAATGCATCATGTTGGCAAGTATGCATATACTCCTAACATATTGAACTTCCACACACCAAGTCCCATTTAAAAATGTTCTACACATCTTTTGAATCTGCTTTTCTTCTCTTTTACAAAAAAGTTACACACAGAGCTTCTATAAATGCACATATGCATTTCTTATCTTTCATCAAAATGCTTCTAAAAACAAACATTTTTAAACAGTCAGCATTTTCAATTTTTCATTCAACATAAATGCCACACTGTCCAACCACTTTCATTACATCCCTTATACTGCCATCATTCTCCACCTGCTCACACATATCTGTATAGTGCCAAGGTATCTATATACAACACTTTGCCTTAAATACAAAGTACTCTTCTTCCCAACCTCTAATAAAAGACACTAAACACTGCTGCAACAACAATCTACCATTATATTTCAACTAGGCTACAGTTTCCCTATTCATTAAAAACACTGCAACACACTACAAATATGTTACACCACAAGCATAGCACTTATTTTATTAAAGAGAGCAGCACAAAAATAACCTAGATATACACCTTTTTCTCACACTCGTTTGCCTTGTTCCTTCTAATGTGTGAAACAGGCGTACTTATACTTAAATTCTTTTAACAACATACTTAACACACTTTAGTGCACCACCCATGAAACAACGTCATAACTCTCCTTCCCAACAACTCCTCCTACCTTTATAAATAACAACCTTGCTTAGTAAACGTACATCACCATTACCACATATCCCCACTTGCTTTCTTTCACAATTACAGGAAAGAAGCACATTGCCGAAGACAGCTACCGAAAAAATAATACCCTTGGCATCCTACAAAGTACGTGCATTAATGTACCATGGATATGTCAGTAATTGCAAGAGTATAGTTCCACTATAAATTAGCCCAGAGCACTCTTTTCAAGTCAACATTTACATTTATAGAGCTAAAAGAACTCTGTGATGACATATCATATGTCAAAACATTGTACAGCTTTGCTGTAAAAATGCTCTCCCATACAGAGTGCAGGTGCTTCGAAGCTGCCAACCATTTAACAGGTACAGCCTTATATGGAAAATCTGAACACATTGGGTCCCATTATGAGTACAGTGGTAGGGGGTTAACGGCACTGCAAGGATGCCAGTGCCGTTAACCCCCTACCGCCGCATTCCGAGGTCCCTTAGCGGGTCCCACTAGGGCCGGCTGGTTTTACCAGCCGCCCTTAGCGGTACCCGTTAAGGGACCAGGGAGCTAATAACAGGCCTGCTATTTGCGGGCCCGTTATTAGCTCCTTCCCCACTCCCATTGAGCCCTATGGGGGCTCGAATGGCAATGGGGAATGGTTTTCAGAATGGGGATTTACTGGGTCCTCCAAGGTTGGAATGACCCAGTAAATCCCCATCCGGACTACCCGGACCCAGACACGGGTTTGGAGGCAGCCATGGTGCTAATGTCACCATGGCTGCCTCCAAACTCGTAATGAGACCCATTGTCTGGCTAAACCTTGGTCCAGCTTCATCCCGTAAAAGAGTACTAAAATCCTACCAAGAGATAGAAACAATATCCACAATGATCCCAACAGCCAGGACAGTTTAATTGACACATACTACCCAAAACAAAGTACTGCTTTGGAAAACAGATGGCTGTACGACATCCCCCAAAACAACTCCTACAAAAACAGATGAGACAGATGGCAACTATTCAGTCTCAACTTGTGATGGAAGCCTAGTAAAACTTAAAAAACCCAGCTTAATTAATCATATAAAGTTATCATTTACATCTCTGCAACATAGAGAACTGTATTACATGGCCCTACTGCAACTTTTTAAACCTTGGCGAAAGAAGAAGAATTATTAGGTGACTAGGACTCATTTGAAGCTGTATTCAAAGCAAATTATAACAAATGTCAATTTCAAACAAAACAAAGAAATGTTGGACAATGAACGCCAACAACAGGAACAAAATGAAGCTCAACTAGATAAAGACACTCATGAAGGTAGTCAACATTCCCTTATAGGAAGCCAAGAACCATATGGACAACCACTCATTCCAAATGAAGTCGACAATAGCCATGACTGAGGTACAAAATACCATGTATCATTATAAACAATCTGAAGAAGTTTTGTTACTTTGCAAATCACAGCTAAATGATTAACACATTGCCATTTATCTAGAAGTCATTGAAGAATTTGAACATGGTTTTAAACATGAAACTAAAATGTGTAGCTTCATAATGATAAACCTCTGATCCTGTATGTAAGTGGTAAAGCTGGCTCTGGTCAAACATTCTCAATTAAAATAATCAGCAGATTTTTACAAAACTTAACAAACAACAACCTTTCAGCTATATTAACAGCCCCCGCGGGTTTAGTTGTCTACAACATAGGAGGTATAACATTTTACCGACTCCTGCTCCTTGCAGTAGAAGACCACAACAAATTAGAATATTACAAATTATCATCAGAAGCTGCTACTGAAGTATGTAGAATTCTGAAACAAGTGAAAGTACTCCTAATAGATGAAGTAGGCATGGTTTCCAATCTCATGTTGGCTTTAATTCACCTCAGAATACACAAAGTCCTAAAAAACGACTATGAAGAACTGTTTGGAGGAAAACAGGTTATTGTTTTCGGAGACCTCCTACAGTTAACACCAGTAAAAGGTCAACCTATTTTCAAAACATTAGGACACAAACAATGCTGCAACACACTTGGCAGCATTGGAAATGTAAATCTCTGACATTATGTTCAGTACAGAGAACTAACCCAAAGCATGTGTCAGTCTGCAGACCTCACCTATGCTAACATTTTAAAAAGCATTAGAACTGGTCTGCTTACTAAAGATGTAAAATCCATCTTAAATAGTAGACTAATCCAAGATCTATATGGGTTAAACACATTGGCTCCTAATGTTATGGAACAATTAACTCAACACAATATAAAATGCATGGCCTTAATGCCAACCCTTGCAAGCTGTAGTCAATTCAATGATAAAATGTTAAAAAAAGAAATGCAACCCATACTACATATCAGCTCCACAGACTAGAGGCCTCATCACTACTTCGGCGGTAACCCTTAAATCCGGCGGTAGCGCTATTACTGCCGGATTTAAGGGTCCGCCGAATCAGGACTTTGGCGGATTTCGCCCCAGCTCTGAGCTGGGGGGAAATCCGCTGAAAATTCACGCTATTACCGCCGGCGGGAAATCCGCCGGTGGTATTAGCGCAAAGATTCCCCATTGAGCCCAATGGGGAATGGGGCATTCCCGAATGGGCTCAGTGGGGAATAGGGACTTACATTACCGCCAAACTCGTGATCCGGCGCTATTAGCGCCGGGGAGTTCGGCGGTAGGGCTAATACCGCCCAAGTCGTGATGAGGCCCTAGAAGTGCACAGCATTACTCTTGCTATGTGACAAAAAGCAACAGCACAACTAAATAACTTAGAAAAATGAATCTCCAGCACAGCTGGAATGGAGAAAATGTTACCTTTGTGTCTAAACTGCAGAATAATTCCAAAACATAACCTTCACATAGAACAACAATTAGTCAATGGAGTGATTGGTACAGTTGTTGGCTTCCAAACATATCCACAAGAAAACAACATTCAGTTTGTCAACATCCACTTTTACAAACTTGCATAAGTTAAAAAAGGCTGCACAATAGCACATTTCCTTCTTTTCAAAGACATGCATGTACACAGAGAACAATTCTCTCTGTGTCTTGCATATGCTGTCACTATTCACAAATCACAAGGTCTAACACTAGAATACGCGTTGATTGACATTTGCAGCACAGTCTTTAAAGAAGGTATGAGTTACATATCAATTTCACATCTCTGTATACTTAATGATATGATATGATATGATATGATATAATATGGCATTTATAACGCGCATGTACAGAAGTGTTTCTAGGCATGACAAGACAAGGGGGGAACAGAGGGAGGACAAAACAACAATCTCACTAGGCTTTGTGTCATTCAGATCACGCAAGTGCAGGGAAGTGGATGGGGAGAGGTTCCAAAAGCGGTGCGGGTAGGATGGAGAACTGCAGGTAATCAAACGTGCAGCCAGCTGGTGGCTCAGTGCAGGTAAAGGAAAGTACAGCCAATGGGTGGCTCTTAAGCGCAGAGAGAGGGGACTGTAGGGTTTCAGATACAGTCCAAAAGTGCTGGAGGAGCCAGGAGGCAGTGCAAGGTGCAACTGGACATGCAGTGAATTGGGCCCAAGTTCAGAGGGTGGCCAGGTGACCAGTGCTTGGACCAGATGGGTCATCAGTATGGGGGAGGAAGAGAGAAAACATAAGCATATAGGAAGCTCTTGAATTGCTACCGGAACCAGAGGAGGTTCTGCTCAAGTTTGAGAGAGGCAGGGAGGCTGTTCCAGAGGGAGGCCCCAGGTGAAGAAAGAGATCTGCCCCCAACTTGCTGCTTGGAAAAGTGACTAACCCTCAGAGAGTTGGAGCTGGATGAGTGGAGAGCTCGAGAAGGGAGATGTTTAGAAAGAGAGTGTTGGAGGTAGTGCAGTTACAGGCCACAAAAATCCTTGTGATGATTTAGAGGGTCCTAAACTTGATTCTTGCCGCCACTGGGAGCCAGTGACGAGATTTCAGTTCTGGAAATTGTCTATTACTAGCAAACAAAGTCAACGCTGACATTCCTTGCATCCTAAAATACAACAGGCTTTGTGTACCGTGCATTTCCCATCTTGATATGTACCCTGTAACTAAAAAAGAAAATGAATACAAACAGAACATATAACAGATTTTCCACCAATACCACTAAAGAAACAATGACCAAATGCTTCTCCATCAAATAATACAACCACAAAACTGTCTACTACAAACTCAACTGCAGGTCCATCAGAAGAGAAAGAGAGAGAAATATCTCTTCTCCCAAAAATCTGCAGGGCCATCAAACGATGCAGAGACAAAACTTGCTGGTCCATTTAAATTCAGCAACACAACTGGAGTAAATTGTGGCTTGTACCAGTTGTGTTTGCAAATGCTCGTCCTTGATAGGAATGCCACAAATAATCCTGACAGCACTTACAGTGCCTCAGGTATAAGGCATGAATTGGACGACTTTGCGGGGAAGGTAACTTTTACCATAAATACACAAGAAGAACCTCAAGAATTCCTTATGTACTAACTACAAGAGCTGGAAACCAAAAACATCCCTATAAAAGAAATCTTCCAGATTTCATACATGTGGAAACATACATGCACTCTCTGCAATCATGTTTCACAAGAGCACATCCCTAACAAACGATTTATATACGTGTCCATACCAAATTGTAAATGTATTCCATTTTACAAACTTCAGCTGAATGAAAATCATGGCATATTATGCTCTCTTTGCAATTAAGACAATCATTCAAGCATACAAATAAACTCACATAGCCAATATGTCATATTAATGCTTATAAAGTACAAAGCAGATGGTATAAAAATATCTGTAAGCTCACTAGCATTAAACACAGGCAAGTATCTCTTGGCAAAAAAACCTTCACAACAGTGGGCATAATATAGCACACTGGATCCACAGCCTTTTCAGGGCACTATACTGCAAATGTCAAAAAAAGAAGTGGTTGGTTTGAATGTAATGACACCTCCATTACTCCAAAACATAGGTTAACAGCAAACCCAACAGATGCCTACGTAATGTTCCTTCATTCCAAATGTACCTACTAAATTGTAGCACAATCAACAGGTAGAATACGTCAACAGGTATCTACAATCATAATACTACAGTAATACCTTTAAAAGTCAATCTAGTTAGAATACGCCAACAGGTATCTAACTACTTAAAAAATATCCTTCATTACAATACACTTCAAATATACCATCACAATGCTTACTACAACACTTCTTCTAAATGCTAAAGTAGTTACAATACGCCAACAGGTATCTAACTACTTTAAACATTCCCTTAATGACAACATACTTCAAACAAACATACTATCACGTTTACAATCACATAATTGTAATAGGGTTTTGTTAATCCTCTATGGATTTTGTTCCCAATGACCCAATGCTTATTTAATGTCAATACAACAACAGTGTATCATACACTAATGTTTATGAGGGTTATAAAAAATCATATGTAAAATTGTATGCAATTAAAGCTCTTAAATTATCCTGCTTCACAAATGATACCGTTTTTTTTTGTTCCCACAGAAAATCAACCAGGGAATCCAGCTTCATTACTGTATGCAACTAAGTAACCATGCCAGGTATACACAAATATATATTCTATAAGCACTATCCTCAATTGTACTACACTCATAAATACCATATACAGTTCCATGAAATCATTCAACCATATTACAAATACTGTATACTCCCCATACAGTACCTATAATTACTATGCACATATTACTATAATCTGTGTTGCCAGTGGCCAGATTCTTGGGGGCATGGCCGATGGCTGGATAGGCCATGCCCCCAAGAATCTGGCCACTGGCCACAACCACCACAATAGAATGAAACCATAGAACAAGTATGTGCAATACACCTTCAAATAACAAAACTCACCCTAAACCCCCTGCAATCAAAATGGTGTCTGCGGACGCCAATATTGACTGCCGACGTGATGGCACCTGCAAACCCTTTTTTCACCTATAAAACTGCTCCATATCATCTTTCTTCTAACCCCCTACCTTTTCTATTACCTCTTTCAGCCATCAAATAACCCCAAATGTGTTTTCCAAGTTACTCATTCACTCCGTTGTCTGCGGTCTACCACGCCATTCTCAGAGTGAATGGCACACGCACCCACTTTTTTCACTCAGACAAACAGCTCCATATCATCTTTATTTCATCCCCACCCTTCCCAGCCCCTCTTTCGACCACCAAATAACCAAACATGTATTTTGCAGACTTTTTCCCCACTGTGGTATCCTCGAAATACAATTATTGCACATCTAGTAAAATAAATGGCAATGTATAAAATCCAAAACAATGCAGTAATACAAATGAGGTGCAAAAAGGCCCACTGTAAAATGCAAAGTGCAACATTTAAATGATAGAGCCCCAAAAACTAACATCCAAATATATCCAAATGGCCCTTCAAATAAAAAGGACATAAACTGCAAAAAGCTAAAGATTAAAATGAATTGCTCAAATAGTACTCAACATACCTAGATGTCTCAACAATTGATTACATTCCTTTTGTAGATTTGTGCAAATGTGCAAATGTGCAAAAAAAACTATAGTGTGCAATGTGCATATAAGGAGGAAATACAAAGGAGACAGAAAAAATATAACTCCAACACAACAAGCAATTAAAATGAAAAAACATGATCAGTTCCAAAACCTCATTTATGTTTATATTGACCAAAATACATCTTACACTGCCCAGCAGAAAACAAAGGATTGTCATTGATTCTGCTCAACATCTGTTATCAGTGAAAGGCAAAGCCCCAAACAGAAATTTCTGAAAAGGCTCTGCACTGACATTTGTAGAGTTGCAGGAACCCAATTAATAATAAAATAATATTAGGACATTTGGATACACAGTTGTATGTATTTTTCTCGCAACTCTTCAGTTTTTTTTTTCAGTCTGTCCCCCCGTGACTCGATCCTTAATTCAATAAATCCTGTCAGTCGCACTCCTGGAGTAAAATGGATAAACTCACTCTGTTATATTTAATAGACATAAATTAATAATACTCCTTGGTTGTGCGAGACAATTGTAGTTTTTTGTATTCTTTGATTTCATATGACGAATGAAGGGATTATCCCAGGAACAGTAATGGAGCTTTGAAATAAGAATTATTTCAAGTTTTCATAAAGTGAACAAAGGCCCAGTTTTGATTAAAGCCATGGGGCTGAAACACGTGTCAACCTAGTAGGGCTCACATTATTGAATAAATCAAGGAATACATGCATCTGTAATTGTCTGGCACAGTTGTATATAGCTAGACTCATGGTTGCCCGCTGTTAAAATTACTGAAATAATATCAGGCTGTTTCAGGAATTCATGTTTTACTCTGTAACTACTATGTTGTCAGATCACATTGATATAATATATGATATGATATGATATGGCATTTATTGTTTAAGGGACAAGACATGTTTATCAATATTGTATTCTCTTATGGAGATTGGTGGTTAAAGCTAAAACAATAAGGGAGGTTATGAATTATTCCCAGTAGTACTTTTAAATATGACGGTGTCCTGGTAGGGTAGTATATATATGGTGAGAGATGGCTCAAAAGCTACCCCTATTCAACCATGCAATAAAGGTAAGTATGCAAAATAACAGGCTAGGTTTAACATATACCAGCTGATAGATATCACATACACGGCTAGGAAATTGGAGAGGTCAAACAAATTCTTTAATCAATACAAATAGAATTAGGACACACATCTAAAAGTTGTAGGTCTAGGTACACACAATTAGACCTTAAAAATACAATAAAGCCCAAGGGGGCTACTGGTATGAGAAATAACACTTCACATTTAAATGACGGTTAGTAGACAATTGTTGCTAAAGGTTCCTATACTACTTTGCATTAGAAGTATGCTGTTAGTAGACTCCAACATCTAGCATTGGGACTGTACATCTGTCTTAATTTGACCAAACATGGGACATTTTAGACTGCAGTTGTATATTTACTGAATAAGGGGCCATAATCAACTTCATTATTACAGATGCTCACTATATCTCTCAATCCCGTTCAATCAAGTTTGCAATTGGGCACAAACCTTTTTTGAGAATATCTTCCACCTTATCCATGGTTACTAGAAGATTTTGCTAATCTCAGGAGCAAATATTTGTCTAGGATTCTCCCTGCCAGTTATCTAAGAGGGCTTAGTGTTTAAGAAATGTTACTGATTCTTCCAGGATGCTGGTAATAATATCCATAGCAGAAATTATGGTTTTGTCGACTACTACATTGCACATTCGGGTGATTATTTTGTATGTACTTGAAGCAGGTGAGGGCACAACAGTAAAAAGTTAAAATTGTTATGCAATCTTTAGCCCCAATCTATGGACTGGGGGCAAAAAGGACTGCCTACCCAAGGAAGCAGTCTGCTGAAACTGCATATGGTATTTCCCCTTCTGTAATGGCTTGGCAGGCAAATAACGATGGTCTGGAGGGTTTCCCACAGCCATGCCAGAGGTTAAGATTTATTCTAAAACTTCCAGCCCACCTCTTGCTTTGTCACCTCGAGTGCGAAGGGTATGCCCAGACGTGGGTCCCGTGCCTCCTGGGCCTAGAAACCCAAGCTACTCCTCACTGATGAGGCCCAACAAGGCTGAAACATGTTTGGCGATCATTTTGGTCTCATGCAAAAGGGATGTGACCTAGCAGTTCGGGCAGGACTGCCCCTTTTTGGATGAGACCAAGCTTGATTTGCATATGGTCTTTCCCCTTCTGTAATGGCTTGACAGGCAAAGAACGATGGTCTGAAGTGTTGCCGAAAGCAATCATAGAGGTTAAGATTTATTCTAAACCTTCCAGGCATCACCTCTTTGTTTTTGCTTTGTCAGCCCCTCAGCACACATGAGTGCAAGCAGAGGTTGAAAGGCAGCAGCAGCTTGAAGAGGGAAGACTAATGTGTGGACAGTATGTAAGTGTATATGTGTGTGTAATTATGTAAGTATGTATGTATGCCTATGTATGTGTGTGTGGGGGGTGGAGAGGGGCACACTATGTGTGTGTCAGGAAAGGGCAGCAAGAGGGGAAGCAAAAGGTAGGTTTGGGGTGAAATCTGCTGATTAAAAGTAAATAGTAACCAATGTGGGAGAAGATGGGGAGTCAGTGGCGGGGGCAGTGGGTTTGGAGTTAAATCCCCCAAAATAGCCATTTTCCCACCCAAGTCTAGACACTTCCCACCCATTGAATACCACACCAAATCAGCCTAAAACAACCTTTTGGAATGTTGTCTTCAACTGGCAAGATTTGGGCATAGAACAGGAACACTTTTTCATCCTACTAGTAAGTGGCACCTTGGACAACGTTCAGTGACCTATTTCAGCCCTGAAGTGGCTAGAGAAAAGATACCACATGTCCTTCACATATTTGAGAGCTGGAAAACACTCATTCTCAACCCCGGACCTTCCTGAGCAATACTGATAGGGGCTGTTTTAGGTCAGAATCTTTGAGAGAACAGCTAACTCACTACAAGCGAACCCCCAGAAGATGTATCAAAAAGGTCACTTGGACTGCAGATTGCAAGATGTTCTGCATCTAGTTCATTTTTTTCTAAATACATGATGCCAGTAGGAATTTCCCAACTCTAATCAATATATCTGACACTGGTACTGGAACAGAGTTTTCAGTTTGTATCTCTTTCCAATATGTTGTTGTTGCAGGAGCGGTGGTTTAGCACCAGTTTTGTTTTTTATGTGACATGTGTTTAAACACATCTATTCCAGAGAAGTGTACATTTTTTCTATCATATTTTGTTGTGTTAATATTAACAGCAGACCATCACATGTAAATCAAGACAGCAACCTGGTAAAACTGCGGACTGTCACCAGTAACTCAGGCCAGCACTGCAGCAAAACTGCACATCATCCCCCATAACTGAAAGTAGCACCCCAGCGAAACTGTACACGGTCACACGCAGCACAAGGCAGCACCCTGGTGAAACTGTGGACCATCCCCGTAACTGAAAGCAGCAGCCCAGTGAACCTGCAGACTGTCACACATAATGCAAGGCAGCACCACATTGAAACTTTGGATGATCACCCCTAAATCATAGTAGCACTCTTAAGTCCTGACACTTCCAACTACCGTCACTCACCACTGCCCCAACCCCAGACAACCCCATGCTAGTCCACCCTACTCCCACTACCCCCCTCACCTCCGGCTATCATCCTGGAAGCCGCCTCAAGTCGTGACACCTCCCACTACCCTCACTCACCGGCACCCTCCTCAATTCCTGACACCTCTCACTTCCCCCACTTACCTCTACCCATCACGTCTGGCAGCCCCCTAAATTCCTGACATTCACACTACCCCAATCACCTCCAACCCAACCCCAGACAAACTGCTGAAGTCCTGATATCTCCTACTACCCCCACTCACCTTTGCCCCAACCCCAGGCAGCACGCCTCAAGTCCAGATACATCCCACTACTCCTACTCACCTCCGCTCCAACCCCAGACAGCCCAGTCATGTCCAGACACCTCCCACTACCCCCACCCACCTCCAACCCAACATCAGCCAACCCACTGCTAGTTAGGCCTACTAACAATATGCCCACACACTTCCACCCATCACCCCTGGCAGCCCACTCATTTCCTCACACCCCCCACTACACCCACTCATGTTCACCCATCACCCTTTGCTGCCCCTCAAGTCCTGACACGTCACACTACCCCCTCTCAACTCCACCATGTAATGGTTTATTGAGAAGCCACCCTCAACACAGGTAGTCCCTTCCCTTCCCACTCAAGTGGTTGTTCAACAAACTGTTTAACATATTCTTTTCTAACCCTATCTCAGACACATATCATGCCCCTTGGATTGCTCACCCCAGAGCTAACAATGAGCCAAGAACCAGGCCGGTGTACGGGAAATATATTGGCATTTATTTAAATTAAAACATAGAAATGAGCATGAAAATGTCAAAAACAATTCTTTATCCATGGCACACACAATCAACTTCTCTCAGCACAAATACATCACGAAGGTGAGTTAAAAAGAACACAGACACAATTCTTTCTGTAAATTTCACTTCACAAAATGATTACACTGATCAATAAAGAAGGCTCTTATGTAACGTTGTGCGATTTTGATTTTCTTGCATGCTTAAAAGGCTAGCAGTAGGATTTCAGATTGGTATAAATATGTATGGCAATTATAATTTTGCCCACACTTTTGGTTTAAAATAAACACAATGTGATTTCTCGCTTTGTTTTTCAGACCCCCACCCCCTTGCTTTGGTCTAGATTGGGAAGTCAGACTGAAAAATTGGGATGCTTTGGGAAATTTTGAATTTCAGATCCCCCTTACTGAAAGGCCTGCGTTTGGGAAACTGGATAAAAAGGTTTGGACTGATTTAAGATCAAAGTCAAAGACACCTCTCTTACTTAAAGAAGTCGGGGTCAGATGGGCAACACAGATTACCTAATTAAATTGTAGACTATAGTTTTCAGTGCACACTGGGAGGTGAAATTTGTTAATTTTGAATTTTAACAAAATACACCCCGTAGTGTTCTGCCAAAAGGGGAATTAATTAAATTAATATGTTTGCTTACATAGGCTAAGAATCTACACAGTTTTGACCCACCACCCACTATAAATGGAAAGGATTCAAGGCCAGCAGACTCCTCCCACCTTTTGGTTTTCCAGGCCTTAGTTCTACTTACATAGCGAGCCTCTGATTGGGGTTCAGTAAAGCCAGCTGCATCTCAGGACACTCTGGAAAGATAGGGCCGGTGTCTGGTCACTCCACTCACAAAGATGGCCTCCCGCTCTCCACCGCAGGATGCAGTCAGCTTTAACACCTTCCTGGAAATAGACAGCACCACCGAGGTGCACTCTGAGCAATCTCCTCTGGTGTCTCCTTACAGCTGTCAAAAGATAGGTTTCAGCAGCCTTCTCTCTGTCCTCCTGTCTTGCTCCTTTTTCTGTCTCCCCGGTTTTTGTGTGTCCCCTGTCCTAGTGCCTACATAGGCTAAGAATCTACACAGTTTTGACCCACCACCCACTATAAATGGAAAGAATTCAAGGCAAGCAGACTCCTCCCACCTTTTGGTTTTCCAGGCCTTAGTTCTACTTACATAGCGAGCCTCTGCTTAGGGTTCAGTAAAGCCAGCTGCATCTCAGGACACTCTGGAAAGATAGGGCCGGTGTCTGGTCACTCCACTCACAAAGATGGCCTCCCGCTCTCCACCGCAGGATCCAGTCAGCTTTAACACCTTCCTAGAAATAGACAGCACCACCGAGGTGCACTCTGAGCAATCTCCTCTGGTGTCTCCTTACAGCTGTCAAAAGATAGGTTTCAGCAGCCTTCTCTCTGTCCTCCTGTCTTGCTCCTTTTTCTGTCTCCCCGGTTCTTGTGTGTCCCCTGTCCTAGTGCAGTGCCCCTTATATAGTTGAAAGGACATCACCAATGTTACAATCTTGGGGAAGTAACCTGGAATAATCCCTGCCACTAGGATTGGACAGTTACCCTCTCTCTTTCCGCCCCCCTGTCAGGATTGGCTCACAGGTTTGGAGCAACATCTGTCTATTCCCATTTGTCATCATCCTTTGTTCTCCTTTCAACTTTTTTGTCAAAAACTAGTTATGTATCACAACTTCATAATTGTACTCGCAACTGTCATACTAAATTTATTTGCTGTGTTAGCTGATCATGGAGAATTAGATAAGCCGACCGCCAAATCTATACGATGTAGCATGGCATTGCGGCACACTTTTGTCTTTTGCATATAAAGCTATAAAGCATAATATTTATGAAGATGTAAATTATTAAAAATATCCCCATTTTCATTTTCCACCTTTTCACCTCCTCTCACATTTGGAACATGTTCCGGTCAGCCAGAAACCTAGTCTAAATGGCCATTACAGTTTCCAGAGTCAAAGGTAGATGCATTTTATATCCCCAAAATCGCCTGAAAATTACATGAGAAATGGGACCAAAATTAAATCAATCCACAGTATCATTGCTGTTCAAAATGCCTATTGATGGTAGTGTTTTAAATTAATGAGTCTCTTTGAAGTTGGTGGTGTGCTCTTTGAAGTGGGTGCCCCCAGTCTTCACACCTTTTAGTCATGCTCAAGCCATGGATGAGTTTCCCTTGAGGTCCCTGCTTTAACTGCCTTGAGGGCAAGACACTATGGGCAACAGTGAGCTTTTGACAACTTCAACACGGGGGGGTCATTAGATGGGAGATGTGACTTTGAGGTTGGAAGTGGGATTTTTCCTTGTGATGTTTTTCCTTCATTCAGAAACAAGTTTTCCCTGAAGACTGAGGGGCCGATTCATGGAACAAACGTGCGCCGAAAAAAGTCGTGCAAGCTGGCGCAAGCAGGCGCAAGCATGAAAAAGGAAGCGCACGTGCACGCATGCGATTAATGGAAGTCCCTGCGCGTGTTTTTCTCGGGATGTGCGCCAAACCTGTGCGTGGCGCACACGGGCGCACACATCATTGCAACATCCCGAACGCCATGCGCGACGTGCACAGGTAAATCACACAACGTCTGAGCACACACCAAAAAGGGGGCGGGACACGGGGCGTAACACGCGGAATAGGGAACAACACGTGAAAAAGAAGGGGTAACTGGGGAAATACTGCAGGGAAATGCACGGAACGCCCACACACACGCGAACAACCCATATTCATGGATTTGAATAGGGGAAACACGCGCACAGCAAAAGACACACATAGGCGTCACTGCATCCGCCACACGAAGGCAGGCGGAAGTGTCCCCGCGCACAGTAGAAAAGTGCGCGCAAACAACAAACACATATATACAGCTATGATGAATGCGCCATTTGTCCCAGCACTGATCGTGGGACACCGCAGGAGGAGGAGAATAGCCAGGGCCCGCATTCTTTTACCCCGGACCAGCCTTTTTGGGATGCCTGACGCCCACATCTATGGCAGGTATAGGTTTCCACCTCATATCATCCTAGACCTCGTCAGGGAGTGGGAAGATGACCTTACTTCCCCCACCCTGTGCTCCCAAGCATTGAGTCCCTTGGAGAAGGTGCTCAATGTCCTGCATTTTTTGGCCACTGGGTAATTTCAGTGGACCACTGCCATAGTGGGGGGGGTCTCACAGGCCACGCAGTCACGCTGCCTACACCAGGTGTTGGCAATCATCACTGCATGCCCCACAGTCCGCAGGCACATATACATGCCCAGAACACCCGCAGAAAGGCAGGCCGTGGTCCAGGACTTTTACAGGGTGGCACACTTCCCCAAAGTGCTCGGTGCCATAGATTGCACCCATGTGGCCCTACGTCCACCTAGGGCTACTGAGCACATCTATCGAAACCGTAAGCACTGGCATCCATCAACGTGCAGGTTGTATGCGATGCTAAAGAAATCATCACCTCTGTCTATGCAAACTACGCTGGCTCCACCCATGACAGTTTCATATACAGAATGTCCGCCCTGAGCCGGACCCTGGAAGCTGGGCAGCATGGCGACACATGGCTCCTAGGTGAGTACAAATGCCTGTGCACATGCATGCAAGTCACACACAGACAAATACCCAAACACTAATAATCTCAACTATTATCACCTCCCCAGTGGACAGTGCCTACCCTCTGAGCAACCACATGATGATGCCAAACCAGAACCCCACCACACCACCCCAGGTAAGATACAACAATGCCCATATTGCAACCAGGGGCATAGTGGAGCACACATTCGGAGTGCTCAAGTCACGCTTCCGCTCCCTTGACCGCTCTGGTGGGCATCTACTATATGCACCGCCAGTAGTGTGCAGGATCATTGTGGCAGCATGTGTCCTGCACAAAGTTTCAACACGGCGGGAGGTACCAGTGGACATGGTGGTGCCCCCACATCCCCAACCACAGGCACAGGCGCTGCCCATGGGAGTGGACAGGGCACGTGGTGAGGCAGCCCGGACCCAGCTTGTGGCCACATTTTTCACCTAAACTCCCAACCCTTGCGGAGTGTACACAGTCCTGGCACATACCAGGTGACAATCGATGATGACAAAGAGACAGTCAACAGTCACAACCTTACCACCCTGAGAATGCTCCCGTGGAAGTGCCACATTGTGTCTATCCCTAGCTACTTAAAATTAACCAATCCTGTGTGACCAAAAGGAACACATGCAAGGTGTGTATCACACACTCCTGAAAAACAGTCCATCGCAATCCCTGGTATGTCACCCAAACCCTCCCAAACCACATCACCCTTGTCTGCTACACCATGACATGGCATGCAATAGCAAAAGACAAACACATGACCAATAATATACAAAGAGACATGTCATAAATGAAAACTGGCATGAGACAATGATGCCTGACATGGAATCAGATGAAATGACTGACCAACAACCTCCCACACATACACATACAAAGTCAGACACAAATGCTTTCCAACAGTCGTAGCATGAACACAATACTGAATGCCCGTTCACATGCACATTGGGCATGGCAAAATCCAAACTCCCGAACCCTTGTGCTATGTCTGTCTCCTGCAACACTCTGCACAGCACACAGCACTTTGAGCAGCCATTGTGTTGCAGATACACCTTGAGCATCACATGAAAAAAAATAATGAAATCTACAACCAATTGACGCATGTACAGGGTACCCAAATGGCAATAGATCATGTGCTGCATGGACACCGCGGGCCTGAAAATGCAATCTGTGTGCACCTGTGGCCATGGAAGGGTGGATGTACGTGTGGTGGATCATTGTGCAACTGTGTGTGTCATTAGGGACATGCACTCAATATATGCATATGAAATCAAGTGACCCTCAGTGTCCTGTACATATCACATGTGAACATTGGCCATGTGAACACCCCAGCATGTCAAACTACACCAATCCCCTGACACCTGAAAAGTAAAGACAACACTGGAACAGGCATTGAGCAGCACAACACATCATGTGCATAGTACCCCACAATTACAATGTCAGAGTGACCAAAACACTGTAGGGCAAGCCAACTGTACAACAAAAAAGGCCCTCACTTACACATCACTGTGACCTTCTGAACAACTGTCTCTGGGGTATGTAGCCTTCTTCCTTCAAGTCTACCTGGCTACAGGATCACCCTACCCCTTGGGCTTCATGTTCCAGCTTGCGTGTAAATAGGGTCCAGCCCCCTCAGAGGCCACCTTGACTGGTAAAAATGCCAAATCTCAGAGAACTCCAAGTAGGCAAACCCACAAACCAGTGAAAAAGGCTGTAGGCACCAAAAAACCCTGGAAGAGTCTCCAGTAGATGACTTGAGGTAGCAGGAAATGTCAAAGCACATGTACAAGCACAATGATAGAACAACCAAGGTAGCACAGTTGAACAATGCTCCAACAGGATGGGTACCATTCACGTTACATAACATACAATGATGATGCCACAACTGATGGGTAATGTCGTAGCTCCGGTGTCCAGGCGCAGGAGTGGCACAAACCAACCTCCCCCTCCGTGGTCTGGGTACCTGCAAGGTCAAACTAACACAGGCCTCTGAGACCCCGGCGGGGAAAGGAGGGTCAGGGATATGTTGCATGGACAGGCATTGATATTCAGGATAACCGGAAAGAGGGATAGGAGGGCGGATGTGGTTTTGCAACGTAAAGTAGGCAAAATACAACTAATCACAAAAACACATACTCAATCAGAGAAAACATGTTCATCATGCACATTGTACCAAATAAGTGAAATGAAAACCAAAGAGAGACTTATCTCTATGGGGAAAGTTCTGGCCTCCTGCCTGCGCACTCTAAGGTCAGGTAACAGGAGCACTTCAATCCTGCAAAGAGAGTGTGAGTTACTAATCTGAATGTGTGTTTACAACACACACACACAACCCCATCCATGCCCCAACGTAAGTGACATCTCCACAAACAAACTCACCTGTCTGCTGCTATGTACCCATACATTAGCTTGGCCCACCAATGGTACATACATTGTCAATGCAATAATGTCGGCGCATATGGCCGCGCGGGAAATGGAAGAGCAATGGGTCAAGAATCAGACATAATACAATGGTCCCTGGGTGAGCTGCTAGATGTGTACAGCAAGGTGGAACTTCAGTACAAGTTGCGTTCTGGCCGCCGCAGATTTAAGTAGGTAGTGCATGTGGCAATTTGCACATGCAAATTACATGCACTCACCACAAGTCTGAGCCTCGCTGGTTGTCCCTGTGCGCTGTATCAGTTTCTGGCCAGGAACGCTACTACCCTAATTACTCTGCTTCAATGGAGCAGGGGGTACTCGAGGATATTTTTGATGGCCCCTGCGTGTGCCCCTGACAACTAGTAAAGGCACTTGGCATTTGGTCCTCAACGCATGTCAGCTGTACTGTGTGCTTCTCCAACAATGCCTGGCAAAGCTCCACAGCACTGGTGCCACTTAGCATCCATGTGCAAGTGGCCTGGTGGAAGGTAGTCTGCGGTGTGGGCCCTTGTGTTGCTCACCTTGCCAGGAGCTCCTGGAAACACGTCTTCTTCTGTCTGACGTCTGAGCACAAGCCCTGTGCTTCTGCTTGTGTACACATCCACACGTCTGCACCACCGAACGTGCACAGTTTTCTGTATTAGTCGTCCCTGTGTCTGCTGGCAAAGGTAGTATGGAGGCTCATCTTCCTGCAGAAAGGGCATGAAATAAATTAATACGGCTTGACAGTTCCCTGTGTGTGTGTCTACATGCTGGTTATCACTGGGCTAGGTTACAGAGCTACATCCAAACTCCACCCACCATCAGTGTCACTTTGACCGGCCAAGGTTGCAGGCTACTGTCTACGGCATGAAGTGCATCAAGCACATATATAGGCAAGAAAATAACATACATCACAATCCACATCAATTAATGGAGAAACCAATCACATACTCACCCAAAATCATTACAGACATGGGGTGGATGAAACACAACCAATCCCCACTAGGGGTGTTAACACAAGTAGAACAGCAGCAGACAGACCACAGTAATTAAGGAAGTCCAAAGCCCTTGTGAAATATTTTGTAACACCGAACCATCCTAGCGAGCCCATGGATAAGGGAAGCAGGGGTGGCCTATGTGAGTCAGGACCCCAAGCTGCAAACACATACACAAGACAAGCTTGAAGGGCCCAGCTTTAACAGACAGTGGATGCTTTCAAAAGCCACACAGCACCACACCGTCACATGAAAGCACAATAGACAAGCAATTTTAAACTATATTAACTAATTAGACTAACTATGAAAAACCTACATTACCTAATTAAACTAACTACCAAATTGAAAGTTAACTAACTAAACTAAAAGAAAAATCAAAAATGGCCACATACGAGGGGAAGGCACCCAGGAGGGGGGAGGTACAGGGTGCTGCTCAACACCCGCATGCAATGATGTTGAGGAAACAAAAAAAACTCCATGGGCCCAACGACTGCACAGCCCGACCTATGTGGGAGACACCTCGTCATCCGAGTCTGGCTCTTCCTGAAAAGGCGAACATGGCACCGGAGCCTGACCACGCCTAGCACAGCTTGCCCCTCGTCAGCAGCAAGTCTGCTGGACGGGTGAGCCTGGTTCTGTGTGGCGATGACACGTAGGTCTGCATGCAGAACCTCCCGTGATACGCGTGCTTCCTCTTGCAAGGTAACACGTGTAACAGAGAGTTCTTCCTGCAAGGCCTGGCTGGACAACTGATGCACCTCCCGGCAAGCATGTAGCTCAGCCGAGATGGTACGCTCAAGCTGCTCAAATCTCTCCTCTGACCGCGCCCTCTGGGACATCAAGAGGACACCCAAAGTGGATCTGAAGGACTCATACTCAGCCCTCAGGGCCTCCATGTGTGTCTCTGCGTGAGCAGCAATTGCTTCACGCAGAGACAACATTTCAGCCTGGCGTGCCCTGTCTGAGGCTGCCATGCCCAGCCTGAGCGAGCGGGCCGTGGACAGTGCCGCCCGCTGCTGGAGAAGCACCTGCCTAGCAGGGGGGAGCATGGATTGGGCCACACGCTCCATGTTCACAGCGATGTTCTCCATTGCTGCCCCCTGGCGTTCAGAATTGGCAGTCATGTCTTGCTCCCACTCAGTATACCACGGTTGCGCGCGGCCACCGTGATGCTGGGCTTGACACCTGCGGGACCCAAGGACCGGGTGTCCTCGTTGGGTTGGCACTGCCCGCGGCTGCACGACTACATGCCCCCGTTGACGTAATGGCCCAGGCACATCAGCGACTGGTGTGGAGGGTGACCCTGCGTCCCGATCCACCACAGGCGGAGGTTCCAACACTGTCTGACCCCTCAGTGCAGGTGTCGCGGACAGAGGAGTGCCCACATCAGAATCACTCACCCCTGACATATGGACCTGATGCACATCCAACTCGACTTGGACGTCAGAGTGGTCATTAGGGCTGGACTCATTGCCAGCCTGTGAAAACAAAGAAATTGATATGAGGCTGGGAAGCCCAAAGGAAACACACCAACACAGGTTACAAAGGACATACAAAGTGCTTTATTTAAAAGCTACAACAGTTACCAAAAAAGTCAATTGACAAACGGATAGCTATTCGGCTCTCAGAGTAACGTAACGAACTTCAACGAAGGTTCGATACATTAGTAGAGAGACCGTACATTGGAATATTTGGGCCTTTTATACTCTTTATTCAGCCCTGGCCAACCCCCTCGTGGGTTAACCATTCTTAAGACCAGGCCTAGGGTTCCTTGCCAGGTCAATCCTATAATGTATGCAATTTGATCAGTTTCGCCGATATAGTTGTACATTTACACATAGGTCAGGGATAGGACAAGGTCTCAGTTCGCGACCCCGACAAGTGGCCTGCAGGCATATTATTTATTCATGTGTGCGGAGGTCACAACCGCCAGAATCTCACTCAGAATGTCATTCGGCCTCCATTTTGATGTTCAGGGTGACTTCCACATTACAAGAGAACCTAAAATGGCGGCTAAATCCAAGATGGCAACTTACACAATTTTTCGTTAAGGTCGAGACCTTGCAGCAGAGTCTTTTTACATGATATTTTAGACAACTTGGCGTAGGCCAACACACATTCAAATACTGCGATAGGAGGCATAATATCTTTTCAACTTCGACAGACCCTCCTTTTGGCCTATGCCAAGTGCTAACATCATTTCTAATACTTTTGAAAATAACCCCATGTGTTGTCATCCATATATCCCGAATCATTGTCTGTAATATCTATAGCCATTAGGTCGTTCATCAGAACCTCTTGTAACACAAATTCTTTAGAAGCTGTATCTGGGGCATATATTCTATACCCTATTGTGCTCACTGCTTGGGCACAACATCCCCCTAGCATTCCACATATACTCGGAAGACATTGAAAACAGCAACAAAGGAATAGCAGGATCCCCAAAATAGCTAGAATAACAGAAAGCACCTTCCAACCCCAAGATCGTAAAGAATCCCAGAACCAGGTGCTAAGATTCCAATCTCCTACAGGGATATGTACTTCAGAACTAAGAGTAAGCAAGTTCTGTATTGCTTTAAAAATTGTCGGCAAGGAATCTGGTACGAAAACACAGCAAGCGGACCCCACTAATTTGCATACTCCACCTCGTTCTGCCAGAATGACATCTAATGCCATCCGATTTTGGAGTGCTACCAATCTTATTGCTTTTTGCTCTAAGGTCATATTGTAGAGTATGTCCGTGGTCCGGTTGATCGTTCTCTCCAGTACCCTTGCTAATCCCCTAATGTTCTCAGAGTTTGTTATTTGTCCCCAAAAGGGCACAACTGATTTCGCTATATCTCCCAATACTTGCCCAGGGGTATCTCCGTTCTTGTCTCGCCGTGGGCGAGCCTTAGAAACCTCCAATGTACTAGCTACAAATACCCCGGGTAACAATATTCCTAAATAACAGGTTCCCTGCCAATCCTTGGGCAACCAGGGAAATGCTAAACTACCACAAACAAAATAAACGGGCCCCCCTACATACAGAGGCCTGTTTTCTCCAGTCAAATTTACAATGTTCTTACAACCTTCAAAATCTCCCATTGGCCGAGTGCCATTTCTTTGTACACAAAAGGGGACCGAGTCAGGGCTATGATTTATAGAATAAGAAGGAGGTACGGCGTCCTTATTGCCTATCGGAGCCATTTTAAAGGAAATTAGAGTTTGAAAAGGAAGAGATAGTTTATCAGACGGCCTAATAGAAGCGACATTAGGTTTACTTCTATTTGCAAAAAGCGAGCATCCCAGGGGAGTTAATTCACGTTTCTCGAAATCATTCAGATTAGTTCCATCAAAGTTCCCTGAGATGCTATCATTCCATTGGCCAAAGAATAGTGCTCTAAGAGAGGCATAGCAAGCAGTCCTTAAAGGTAAAGGATGTATATACCATCCCAGACCCTTGTTCCCATGTTGCGGTAAATGAGTACAAATCCAACAATTACTCTTATTAAAAATGGCATGAGTTGCATTCATCACTATCATTAGAGTGTTATTATGATACTTTTGTCTATGTTGGGAGTCTCTAGGGGACAGAGGCCCTCATTACGACCCTGGCGGAAATCGTGGTGCAAAATGCACCATGGAGCACGGCGGAAAGCTGCCGATAGCGCCATGGGGGTTGGCGGATTTTCCGCCCCATTCCGACCTTGGCGGGGCGGTAAATCCCCATCCCCCATTTTACCCTTCCCCATTCCCATTTTTGCCCCATAGGGTATAATGGGAGTGGGGAAGGCGTTAATTACGCCACCGTAAAATACGGTGGCCTAATTAACAACAAGGTCCCGTAGCGCCATGGATTTCTCCGCCCGGAAAAACCAGGCGGAAAACGCTCCATGGCGCTACGGGAACTCGTAGTAGGGCGGACGGGTCCGCCGCGAATACCGCTGGCGTAAACCCACTCCGCCAGGGTCGTAATGAGGCCCAGAGTGTGAAGGTGTACAGAGGGAGTCAAAACAGTTGGTACAATCTCGGTCGGTAGTAAAGGTTTCAGTGGATAGATTTCCTCAAAATACCAAACTCCTATAGCAGTAGTTGCAAAAATAACAATTATCATTATCAAAACACAGCAGTACGTTTTTGGGGCCCAGGCACATTGTTCATTGTCCAAGTTGGTCACCACCTTATTCACAAGTCCAGTGCGGGGAGCAGCAGTGGAGGTGGCAGGCATTGTAGTTCCTCAATCGACGACCCCAATGTTCGTTGCTGGCGACGCTACGGTCGCGCAATTTCTTAGTCCTTCCCAACCCTAGCCAGCAGAATCCCTTTTTGCTCAACAGAACTTTCTTATACAAAAGAAAACTTCCAATCACTTCCTTTTTCCAGATGCACGGAAAAACCCGTGCCGTAGTTCTATTTCCTTCGTCGAAGGTTGTACCTGGTGGTACCCAAGATTGTCTGATCCGAAAGTAAGGTGTCGTCACTTCCTGAGGGAAGCGACGTATCGGAGGCGACGGAAGTCGCGGAGCTTGAAACAGTGTTTTCCGGAAGTGATTTTTCAAGAGAGTGCGGAGACGAAATGGACTGTTCCCCAAGCTCCTCGGGCTCAGAGAAATTCTCCGACGCACTCACAGCGCTGTTTGCTACTCCAAGATCAGAGACTGTAGCATCAACGAGGGGTTCTGCTTCTTCTGTAACGTGTGGCGTCGGGTGAGGAAGTTTCTTGACATGCGTCGCGTGGATCCAGTGCTTCTTTCCAGCCACCCGCACTGCTGTCCTGGTGACCAGTAACACCTGGTAGGGTCCCCGCCAGCGAGGCACGAGACAGGAAGACCTCTCGTAGGCCTTCACTAGGACCCAACTTCCAGGCTGTATATCGTGTCCTGGGCCCGTGAACCGTACAGGTAAAGCTGAGTGCACCTGGTGATAAATGAAATACAGGTTTTTAGTTAACTGGTTACAGTAGTCTGCAAGCAATACATTTTCCACCTCTCTCAGGGCTTTAGGTTTTGGGAGACCCCAAATGTTAGCAGGTCTTCCCATCACTACCTCAAATGGAGAAAGCCCAGTCTTGATCTGAGGTGTGGTACGCATAGCTAATAATAAAATAGGTAAGGCATCTGGCCATTTCAGTTTGGTATCGGCACATGTTTTTGCAAGCTTATTCTTTAAGATACCATTGTGTCTTTCCACCAACCCAGCACTTTGAGGATGTCTAGCTGAGTGAAATCGTTTTTCAATACGTAAGGCTGTGCATATCTGCAAAATTACTGCTGCAATAAAGTGGGGACCATTATCCGACCAAATTACCCTCTGGAGCCCAAATCAAGGAAAGAATTCTTTTACCATAATCTTTGCAGTGGTCATGGCGGTAGCATCTTTAACGGGGAAAGCCTCGACCCATTTACTGAAGGCACAAATAATTACAAGAACATATTTCAGATTATTACATCGTTCCATCTCAATAAAATCAAAGTGAATGACCTCGAAGGGAACAGAAGGGGGCCCAAAGCTTCTCCTTGGAGTTACTGTCCCCTTACCCACATTGTGCTGTAAGCAGATCATACAGTTCTAGACATGCCTCTTCGCAGTCTCCAGAATCTTGTTATTCACCCATACTTGTTCTAACATTTTCGTGATCTGCTGGGCACACACATGTGTAGGACCGTGTGCCATCGTAACCATTGCCAATACATATGAATCAGGGAGCAGCCATTTTCCTTCGGATGTATCCACCCAACACCCTTCATCATCCAGTTTCCCCATTCCTTCAGCCGACCTTTTAGATTCTTCTATTGTGGCATCAGTTTGAATATCTTGCACAGACCCAATACCTTCATCCTTTATGTAAGCATCTCTCATTTCCCTCAAGGCATACATGTCCGTGCTAAGGTCTGTGGCCGTTTGTCTGGCTATCAGGTCCACAAAAGCGTTCCCTTTGCCCACATCATCTATGACCTACGATGTGCTGCACATTTCATGATCGCTAACTGTTTAGGGAGTGAGAGTGCCGAGAGTAATTGCACTATCAAAGGGCCATGCTGGATCTTGGTCCGATGTGAGGTCAGGAACCCTCTTTCCGACCAGAGCATTCCAAAGATGTGAGCCACCCCAAATGCGTACTGGCTATCAGCATATATATTTACTATACGCCCTTGGGAGAGTTCACAAGCTCGGGTCAACGCTATAATCTCTGCGCCCTGCGCGGAGTTATGTGAAATTCTCTTAGTTTCAACAACTTTACTCAATGTAGTAACTGCATAAGCAGCTGTAGATGTACCATCTGAAAGTTTGAATCAGGAGCCATCACAAAACAGCTCCCCTTCTGCATTATCCAAAGGAGTATCTATGAGATCTATCCTGCCCTTCGTTTCTTGTTCAGTGGTATACAGGCAGTCATGTAATTCTTCATCACCGCAAGCAGTGTTTTGCTGGAAAGGTAAGAGTTCAGCCGGATTAAGAACACAACACCTCTTAATTTGGATGTGAGGGGCGAACAGAATTAATTCATACCTTGTTAACCGCGCAGAGGTGAGGTGTTGCGTTTGGGTTTTGTTCAATAGAATATCAAAATAGTGAGGTACCATCAAAATCAAATCATGGCCTAGGACCATTCCCTCACTCTGTTTTACAGACGCGGCAGCAGCAGCGACAGCGCGCAAACATCTTGGCAAAGCGCATGCGGCAGGATCAAGGGCGGAGGAGTAGTAGCCGCACGGCCTATTCTTCCCTCCGTGTTCCTGTGTTAACACAGCCAAAGCACATCCATCACATTCATGCACAAATAACACAAAGGCCTTGTCATAATTTGGAGTACCCAGAACCGGTGCAGAGCATAAGGCGGTTTTGAGAAGCTCAAATGATCGTTGATGTTCCTATTTCCATGGCATTGGCAGAGAAATGCCCTTCTTTTTCAAAGCCAACATCGGTTTTATCACTAGCGAAAAGTTCGGGATCCACAACCTACAGTAAGAAGCCATACCTATTAAGGCTCTGACTTCCTTCTGTGTATTTGGAACAGACATGCCAGAAATGTGTTTTATTCTTTCAGGTGTCAATCTTCTCCCCTCCTTTGACAGGAGGTAGCCTAAATAGGCGACCTCCTGACAACAATATTGAAATTTTTTAAGCGAAGCTTTATGACCATTTTTAGCTAAATGAACAAGCAACAGTATAGTGCCTTCTTTACAAGCACTCTCAGAGTCTGCAGCCAAAAGCAAATCATCAACATATTGAAGCAGCGTACAAGTAGGTGGCAATTCAAGGGTGTCGAGCTGCTCTTTCAAAGCTCTACTATAAATGCTTGGACTTTCAGTATACCCTTGAGGTGCCCTGGTAAATGTAAATGAGCGTCCCCCCAAGGTGAACGCAAACAAATATCTACTTTCCTCACGTATAGGAATGCTAAAGAAAGCGTTTTTTAAATCCACAACGCTGAAGTGCGTAGCCGTAGCAGGGATCATTGTCAATATCGTCGTCACATCAGGCACAATTGGAAATTGTGGGGCGACGACTCTGTTAATAGCACGAAGATCAATTATGAACCGATATGGAATTGCATTGTCGCCTTTCTTATATACAGGCAAGATCGGACTGTTACACAGACTACCTGTAATCTCCTCGATCACCCCACGATGCACAAAATCGGAGACAATGCATTTCAAAGCACGCTCGCCCTCAACTGATATTTTATACTGCGGAATGCGTGGCAGTTTCACTCCATGTTTCAAAACTATTTTAATAGGCTCAATCTGTAATACCCCGACATCATTGTCGTCTACCGCCCATAAACATTCCGGGACAATGCCAAACTCAGGAGGTAAAGGTCGAATCAGGAACTGAGAATTAGGAAGTTGCTGTGGTGAAACCATCAGCCGTACTCCATCAGATGAACAATGAATTACTGCATTCAATTTCTTTAACAAATTCAACCCCAGCAAATTCTCTCCAAAGTTTGAAGTGAGAAGAAAAGGGCAATGGTCCGTAAAGGGACCCAAAGAAACAGACACCGGTGCAGAAACCGGACAGACAGTTGGTATACCAGAAAACCCTACGGAAACGTTTGTTTGCCCTGACAGTGGAATGTTTGGAACCCGAGAATGATCAATGGAGCACTTCTGCGCTCCAGTGTCTATCAAAAACTGGTGTTTCCTATTCCCTACTAATAATTCAACGTAGGGGCATTTCTGATTGACAGGAATAGGTGAAGGTTCCAAACCCTGCTTCGGGCAATCCTAATGAAATAGAGTATCGTCCGAAGGAAGCTCTTCAGAAAGGTAGGCAGCAGAAGGGTGATCAAATATGTTCCTCGAGTCCACACTCGAGGTCTGATTTTCCCGTGAAAAAGGTTGCTGAGGATCTTGTAAAAACTGACCTCTATCAGGGCCCCCTGCTCCAGGGCTGCCCCTAGGTCATCTACCCATACTCCGAAACGCACCGTTTGACCTTTGGCGAAGGACGGGGCACTGCGTTTGCCAATGACCTTCCTGTCGGCAATAAGCACATTGATTAATATTCACAGGACCCAAAGGAGCATTTCCTTTTGGGACATACTGACCTCTGGTCTGTGTCGTGCCTCCTCTGGGGTTTCTAACAATTTGCTGTAATAATACTTTGGTTTTCAAATCTCCTTTCCTCTTTTCAATTTTTTCCTTCTCATTATTAACACGGTTCTCATAATACTGAGCCATGTGCAAAACCTCAGATTGAGATTTTGCCTGCCAAGCGCTCTCAGAGGACATAATCTGTAACTGGATGTCACGCAACAATCCACGTACAAATTTGTCCACAAACAACCTTTTCCCAGACTCTGTACCTAAATCCTGTCCACTGAAGTCAGAAAATACCTGCTCGAATCTGTTAAAAAATTCGGTGGCGCCTTCAGTTTTTCCTTCAACACAGGCCGTAAGCTTGTCCCAAATAATTATTTTCTCTGGAATTATAGTTTTTAATTTTGCGACAATTCTATCAGGCAAAGTAAGTATTACCTGTGGTGGTTTCTCACCAGCTGGTCTTTCCCCATCAATCCTAATCATATTAGCCCACGTATCTCCCAACCCTGGCACATCGTCTACTGTCCGAACCTGTTTCCATACATCTACGGGTAGGAGTACAGGAAATAGCAAGTCAATATCACTCAAGGTGAACACAGAGGACTGCAAGACGGACTCTATTTCTTTGTAAAACCCGTCGGGTTTTTTCCTGATATCGGGATCTGATTGTCTAATAGTGTTCACTTCCTGTCGTGAAAACGGGACGTGAACGAATTGTGATACATAATGTGCAGGGATATCCACAGCGGGGGCACCAGTCCCAACGTTGGCGGGGATCTTAACTTTTGGGACAAAGGTCGGAGGAACCTCTCTCATAGGCAACTGAGATATAGATACCTCCGGCCGCTTACTAAGCAACAGAGCCAGGTCGAGCGCTAAGGCAGCTGAAGAAGTGTCGGACGAAAAAGCCCTTTTACAAATCCCCAATAATTCTATGGGGCAACTAACCTTCTTTCTTACACATTCTTCTTGCAGGTACTGTACCATTATCTGAATCACCTTTCTTTGCATTTCTACTGTATACTGACTATACGTGTCATATACTTCATATGGCGGAATCGATGAATCCGAGATCCATCGAATCGCATCTTTGGTACAAATTCGTATTTCCTCAGGTGCCGATCCACGGCACGGAAGGAACTATTTCTGTACATATATTCTATCGTCTTCGTCGTCCTCATCTCGTGATTTTTCAAAGTCTTTTCTAAACTCAAACCATTTTTCAACATGCCCATATACTTTCTGCTCTGTGTCCCTCGAAAGTGCTAAAGCATTCAGATCTCTCACTCCTTGTGGAAGATCCGAATTTTGTAATCTACCCCACATCACACATAAATGAGTCCCCAAACCTTCGATAAAAACATTTTTCTCGGGAAAACTATTCAAATTAGATAATGTGGAAAAAACATTAACTTGATCACCTTTCTCCATACAATGCTTAGCCCATGCAAACAATTCCTGTTTCTTATCTGCAGAAACAGTATTACGAGTGACGATCTTTGATCCTGCACCTGGATCAACTTCAGTCAATACGGGGCCACTCGGGAGCGGAGGTGTAGGTAAATTTAATAAAGGTGCAACTATCGGTGCAGAAGGAAGGGGCGGTGCGATAGGTGGATGAACAACAACTATGGGACTAGGAACACTAGGTTGTACAGAGGGAACAGGAATAACGGCAGGAACAACAGCAGGAATGGGCAGAGTGCCCAAAATAGGAACATACGGAGGTGGCGCTGAGGCATCAGGCCTGCGTTCGTTTAACAATTTCTCAATAAATTCTTCAGAAACATGGAAATCTCTAGAGGGGTAAATTTTCTGAATTCCAAGTGAAAAAGCCTATCCATATTTTTAACTGATTCTGAATGTTTTTCTTTATCATATAACAACGCTTTTTCGGCGTTTGTTTTATGACGGCGTGCATGTTTGTCCCTACTTTTAAGCTGCTGTAACGCTTCTTTTTTCCAATTCTGTAAAACATCAAAGGCTGCAGGTCTAGCCTTCTTTTTTAAAAAGATTGATTCTAAGTATTCAATACGGGGGATCTCAAAACTACCGTTGATTGGCCACTGAAATTCGGAGGCATGTCTGGTCTGTCTGTGCCAAATATCATTAAATACTATACTACCAATGCCATACTTACAGTACATAGTACATGCCGGCGACCTCTCCTGTGGTGCCGGGCGGCTAAATTCCAAAGATTGTCGATCGCTGCGGAACAGAGCCCTAAAGCAGCTAGACAATTTCCCAGGCATTTCACAAAAAATTGGTGTTACCTGGTCAATAATTGTGTCTGCAGATACAATACGCCAAATTCAAATTGTCAGGGTTAAATTAAGAGCCGGTCATGACTGCACCTGACCAAACCTAAGGAGGACCGTACGGTTTATCAAAGAACTTACCTAACAAATTTTACCTTGTGTTTGGTGGTTTCGACAAATCTGCCCGCCTCAAAAATGGACCCTCGTCAAGATGCCGTGTCACACCACACGACTATCGTCCAAGGATCGGACCGTGCAGCGCTGTCGAGGTATCGCGTCTCGTTCGGTCGGGCCCGCAGAATCACACCGTCCGATCCCGGTTCGATAGTCTGCGTCAACCTTCAATGATCCGGCATCAATCTTGAGGGTCCCTATTCGGGCGCCAACTGTGAAAACAAAGAAATTGATATGAGGCTGGGAAGCCCAAAGGAAACACAGGTTACAAAGGACATACAAGTTCTTTATTTAAAAGCTACAACAGTTACCAAAAAAGTCAATTGACAAACGGATAGCTATTCGGCTCTCAGAGTAACGTAACGAACTTCAACGAAGGTTCGATACATTAGTAGAGAGACCGTACATTGGAATATTTGGGCCTTTTATACTCTTTATCCAGCCCTGGCCAACCCCCTCGCGGGTTAACCATTCTCAAGACCAGGCCTAGGGTTCCTTGCCAGGTCAATCCTATAATTTATGCAATTTGATCAGTTTCGCTGATATAGTTGTACATTTACACATAGGTCAGGGATAGGACAAGGTCTCAGTTCGCGGCCCCGACAAGTGGCCTGCAGGCATATTATTTATTCATGTGTGCGGAGGTCACAACGGCCAGAATCTCACTCAGAATGTCATTCGGCCTCCATTTTGATGTTCAGGGTGACTTCCACATTACAAGAGAACCTAAAATGGCGGCTAAATCCAAGATGGCGACTTACACAATTTTTCGTTAAGGTGGATACCTTGCCGCAGAGTCTTTTTATATGATATTTTAGACAACTTGGCGTAGGCCAACACACATTCAAATACTGCGATAGGAGGCATAATATCTTTTCAACTTCGACAAGCCAAAGACAAGATGGTCTGTAGCACATGTGGGTTTTTGTGGCCTACCACCCCACGACCCCCACTTGTGCCGGGTTGCTGTAGTGATAACAACCCTGTGCCTGGCATGACAACACCATCCTCTGGCTCCATTGCGTCATCATCTGAAAAGTAGAGAGAAAAAAGGTTGCTACACATGTTAGAAGCACACAACATACACACACATAGACATCACACAGACACCAAACACATCAAGCAGACATGTCACACACAAAAGAGAACCTGCCATGCATGCTGGGTCAACTTGACATTGCTTCTGTGATTAGGCATGTAGAAGGGTGTTATACCGCTCAGAAGTGGGTTGATGCAGTGCAGCAAATTTGTACGTTACTCACTATCTCCATGTACAAGTACTTCATGATGTGTATCAGAAATTGTGAAGGCAGTGCAAGGTCAACTTCAGGCATCACGTGCAATGTGCATGCAATGGGTAGCATGGCTACAAGTAAACCACCCCTCTCCCCAAGTGGAAATGCAGGGATGCCTTGCATGGTATCAAAAGGATGACCATAGACCTGTGTATTGACAGACAGTGTTGATTAGCATCAATTGCATCATGTGAGTCAAGTGACAACACAGCAGATGATGATGGAACAGTAAGCAGGACACATAATGAAACCTCCGGAGTACACCCACGTGTGAAGAAGACACTACACCAGTTGGACAGAGTCATTTGGCATGAAACAGGCTGAGGCCTGTGACCCACACAGACTGTCACACCCTAAACATGTGTGGGACCCAGGACTGAGCCACAGTGGCCATGGGAAGGCTGATGAAATGCCATGCAATGTAGGTCACCCTGGACACGTACTACAATGATCATCCAGTCAAGGACACATAGGGGCTTGCATGGAATGCACATGGAGCATGAATGGCCACTCATATCCCTGCGGAGCATCTGACATCTGCACAGTCCAAGTGAGACACCCTGCATCAAGTACAAAGGATGTACCACACAGCATATGTCTGGCAGGTTGGCTGGTGGAAGATAGTATGTAGACAGGATGCATTAACAGGCAAGTACTTTACGGCAAAATTGATGCAGACCAGTGCAAAGGTGAAATTGGGGTGCAGAGGGGTGGTGGAGGGGCAAGGGAGCATGCCTACGTGGAGTACCCGCATGCAGGCAGAGGACACATGCACGTCAGTCATGCTATGACATAGTCCCAGGGCTGAGAGGAAGGTCACCCCAGGCTACATGCAGAAGGGCTAGTGAGCTGGAACATGGACCGGAGGGGCATCCTGGTTACCAGCATGTGAGTAGGGTGCAATAGTGGTGATGCGGACAGTCCCCGTCTACTCCACATGTCCACCATCCTGCAGAGCAGCCATGCATCAGTGAAGCATTGCATTACTTGCACATCAGAACCATGTACACATGACATGTAGTGGCAGTCATGCACAACACATCACACAAGTAAAACACATATGTCCTCGACAAACACGCATCAACTCTCACTGGACTGGGCATCAAAGTCCGGCATCTCCCCCACTCCTTCGACCGATTCAGGTGGTATGAACTCCACAACGAGTGACTCGTGCGGAGTGAGGGCTTCCTCCTCAGGTGCAGGCCCACTGCCAGTCACCAGAGTCAAGTTGTAATTTGAGGCACGCTTAGCCTTAGCGCTGTGTTTGAGGTCATTCCAACGCTTTTTGCACTCTTGCGCCGTGCGCACCTCATGGCCGAATGCACTCATATGTTCTGCAACTTGCTGGGCAGCCGTAGTTTGACAATTAGGCCCCACTAAAATGTCACGGTTGTGGTCCCGCATGTAGTCCACGAGGAAGTCCAGTTCCTGGTTGCAGAAAGGCTTCTTCCTCGACATGAGGAGGTCGTTGCTGTGTGTGGGGTCCCAGCCTGGGCTGCAGGTGCAACCTTCCTCCTCTTGGATTGTGGCGCAGACCCTGGCTGGCAAATGCCACCATGACCCGCCAAGGGAGTGGCAGGTGGAGGGGCGACCAAAGGCCTGACTTGGGTCATTGGCAGCTGGGTGCCCTCTAATGGACCCTGCGCAGCAACATCCGCTGTGACAGGGTCATTGACCGCGACTGTCCTGGTTGGTAGACTCACAATCGGGGTGTTGTTGGCTGCATCTGCCCCTGCACTTGCCAACACCCGGCTAGTCAGGGCAGCAGATGACATTACTGCCCCAGGGACACGTGTCTCGGTCAGGGCAGCTCTGCGTGCACCTACGGTTTGCCTCCTGCCCTGTTGGAAATATTCCAAGGACTCTTCAAGTGCCAACGCAGCCTGTGCTGGCATACCCTGAGTCTGGGTGGTGGTGTACACAGCTGCACCTGCAGCTACCACTACCCTTGGGCTTGTGGCAGTAGATGAAATGGACTGCCGGGTCACATGGGTGCCAGATGCAGAAGCTGCATCTCCCGGAACCACAGGGGGTGGTGGCATGACTGCACTGACACATGGCACTACATCGTGCCCAAGTGGCACACCCCTGCCACTTCCCCCACTGTGGCCACCCTGGACACCCTGGAGTACCCCTACTCCCTGCTCACTCCGGGCATGTCCCTGACCACACCCGCCACGAGGAGTACGCCCAGCTGAGGTGCCCCTCACCTTTGGTGGCCTCCCAACCATGGCACAGATGGAGTAGTGCCGGCACAGATGGAGGAGTGCCAATGGGAGGTGTACACCACAATTGTCCTGGGCAATGGGGTGAAGGGGGTGGGATGCAAGATGTTAACAGCACCCCTGCATCTGCAAGGCTGTATGTGACCCCGGTGATGAAGTGACGGGTCACGCAACGATCAGGCACCCCAAAACTGCAGTAAAACTGTGCACGCAACCCCTGCAGCCTACGTGCGTGGAATTAACAAGAGCACATGAAGTTTAGAGAGAGATAGTGTGCAAATAAAAGGGGTTTATATATGTGTGAAATCCAATTCACTTGGCGACGCGTTTTGTGGATGTTTTCCTCTTCTTCAAATGCCCCAAATATGACTCTTTAACAAAAAACAGAAGAATAGTCATTTAGTTACTTATAAATCTGGAAACTGGCCCTGTGGGGCATGGCCAGGAGTGCAGTGTGTTCCCCTGTGTTGTGGTCTGCCTGCAGGCCCTGGGGAGGGGGGAGAGGGCACACCTGGGAGGACACACACTAACAATTCATTGGGGCACCCCCGAAATACACGTATCCTGCTCGCACAGGGCCAATGGCGGGTAAAACTTCCTGCATACCCCCGAAATACACGTGCCCCGCTTGCACAGGGCCAATCGCGTGTGATTCTCCCCGTGCACCCCCGTAATACACGTACCCTGCTCGCAACAGGCCAATCGCGGGTAAAACTTCCCGCACACCCCCAAAATACATGTACCCCGCTCGCACAGGGCCAATCACGGGTGATTCTCCCTGCGCACCCCCGGAATACACGTACCCTGCTCGCACAAGGCCAATCGAATGTAAAACTTTGTGCGCACCACCGAAATACACGCACCCCGCTCACACAGGGCCAATCGAGTGTGATTCTCCCTGCGCACCCTGGAAATACACGTACCCCGCTCGCACAGGGCCAATCGCGCGTGATTCTCCCCGCGCACCCCGAAATACACGTACCCCGCCTGCACAGGGCCAATCGCGTGTAAAACTTCCCGTGCACCCCCGAAATACATGTACCCCGCTCGCACAGGGCCAATCGCATGTGATTCTCCTCGCACACCCCCGTAATACACGTACCCAGCTCACACAAGGCCAATCGCGGATAAAACTTCCCGCACACCCCCGAAATACATGTACCCCGCTCGCACAGGGCCAATCACGTGTGATTCTCCCCGCGCAACCCCATAAAACACGTACCCTGCTCGCACAGGGCCAATCGAGTGTGATTCTCCCTGCGCACCCCGGAAATACACGTACCCCGCTCGCACAGGGCCAATCGCGTGTGATTCTCCCCGCGCACCCCGAAATACACGTACCCCGCTTGCACAGGGCCAATCGCATGTAAAACTTCCTGCGCACCCCCTAAATACACGTACCCCGTTCGCACAGGGCCAATCCTCAGCTCGCACAAGGCCATTCACGGGTAAAAGTTCCCGTGCAATCCGGAAATACACGTACCCTGCTCGCACAGGGCCAATCGCGTGTGATTCTCCCCGCGCACCCCCATAATACACGTACCCTGCTCGCACAAGGCCAATCGCGTGTGATTCTCCCCACGCTCCCCCGAAATACACGTACCCCGCTCGCACAGGGCCAATCGCGTGTGATTCTCCCTACGCACCCCTGAAATACATGTACCCCGCTCGCACAGGGCCAATCGCGTGTCAAACTTCCTGCGCACCCCCAAAATACACGTACCCCTCTCGCACAGGGCCAATCGCATGTGATTCTCCCCTCGCACCCCCATAATACATGTACCCTGCTCACACAAGGCCAATCACGGGTAAAACTTCCCGCGCACCCCCGAAATAGACGTACCCCACTCGCATTCGTGGTTGGAGGGCTGTATGCTGGTCCACTGGCCTGTGCGCCATGTACGGGATTTGTGCGCTGTTCATGGCGCACGGGGAGGGGTTGGGGGAGTAACTGGTGCTGCTGCAGGGTCGCTGCGCCACTCTGCGCCACGGCTGGTTATGGATGTTTTTATCCATGAATACGCTGTGCACGGAAATGGATTTTGGCGCACGCGGCTGGCGCAGATTGCCGCATGCGCACACTGTGTGCCAGCCGCGTGCGCAGCTTGTGCGCTGAATTCTATGAATTGCCCCCTAAGTGTCTCTTCAAATGTCACTGGAGTTTTATGGGTGAAACATAATATACATTTCTTTTCTCAACCCACACATCATGTTTTGTTTTCCTGAAATTTCTGAATATTTCTTTCCATTGTGGGTGTTTAAAGCTGTTTATATTTGAACACACATGTGCAGGCCATTTTTGCTTTCAATGTTTAAAAATCCTGTTTTCCATGTCACAGGGATCTTTGATTCCTCCTTCCTTTCTAAGTTAAACTGCTGCTTGTCCATTGATAATGACAGGTAGGCCCTTTCCACATGGGTCTTTTACTTTACGTGAAAAACAAAAGCAAAAGCCAGGCCATTTCTGTTGCAGTGTTTAAATGCCTGCCATTCATGTGAAAGGGACTTCTGTTTGGGGCCTTCAAATGCACCCCAGAGCCCCAAACTCAGGCAGTCGCCTGCTTGTCCACACACCTACGCCAGATTGGTCAGCTGGGGCTGGACCCTCACCTCATTTGGGACACCTGTGCACTGCTTTGCTTCCTCTGAATGGCAATACCCTGTAAAATGTGCCTCCTCGCAACCACCATCTGCTACTGCCTAAGAGTGAGTGCCCTATGGATGGACTCCCTCCAACCAGATGACAGTTGTCAGGTCAGTATGGCACCTGCATTGACCTGAAGTGCTTGCTGTTCCTCCATTGCCTGTTTCTCTATGGGCTCAAGGGCAGGCTCAGTGACCACCTCTGCTGGCGATGTAGGGACTTCTACCTCAACTAGGGACATGGGCACATCCAGACAGGGCACTGGTGGGACTAGTGCACAGGGGCCATGGTGAGAGGTGGCATTGTAGCTGAAGTGCAAGAAACCTGGGCCAAAGAGGAAGAAGTGGTGGAGAGGGTTATTGCAGTGTCCAGCACTGAGAGGCCACACGAGTGGAGTGTGGTAGCCAACTGGGCCAGGAAGGTGGATATCCATGTGAGAAACCTGTATGGCAACACAATTAGCTGCTGTCTGCCTGGCAATACCTGATGACCTCATCGGCCGCAAGCAGGGGATCTGTCTGGGTGGAGGCATCACAGAAGGTTGTCACTGCTGTAGCATATGGCTCAGGGACAGGAGGTTGTTCTGAACCCTACACAGTGGACTGCACATTCTCATGTCTCTGTAATGTCCCCACCTGACCTCGTGGGCTGGGCTACAATTGCCCCGCTCCCCACCTCCACCCCATCCCCCCAGAAGCCTCCAGAGAGCCCTCCGCCCTAGTTGACCCTGTATGCTAGCACCCTGTCCCACCTCTCCAGAGGAGTCCCCCCCAACAACACCACCTGGGAATTATCCGCAGCAGCCTTGCCCAATGGAATTGGCTCTCCCCCGCCACATCGTTCTCTGAAGAGGATGTGTCAATCGTGGGTGGCTGGGGTTTACGCCTGGGTGTGGGGGCCCTGCTCCTCTGCTCCAAAGAACTGTTACTGCCCTATTTGCCAGCTGCAACAACTGTGGAAAAGGGTACAAAGAACAGTGACAATGCATGTGTCACATACAAAGCATTAACAGTGCCATGAATTCAGCACGAGTAGACCATCAACTGCCACACATACACATGCCCATGCAATCAGCATGAATACAGACACATAGACACACAAGTGTAGGCCCAGCGATAATTTACAATCATGAGACATGCACATGTCAACCCAGCACATTCATGTGTGGCCACAATACATTTCAAAAAATCGTCACACATCACTACACCAATGCCAAAGTGACCCAAGTTGAACATGGAGGCATGTCCATGGGAACTGCACCTGGTGCTTGTCTCACTAACACCATTTCATAGCTTGCACGATCACCTTGTCTGCTTGCATATACATGCAGTGTAGGAAAGGATACAAAAAGGATGTTGAGCCACGTATGGGACAGGGGTACTATCCAGTTATGGCATAAACAGTGGCACAGACATGTGGAACCACAATGTGCACAACCAGGGCAATACCATTGACACCCCAGAGAAGCACCCTCACGAGAGGCCTGGGCAACCTGACTGCATTATGAAGCAACACTAGCACTTCCCTGGGACACCTTACAAGCACATGTCCTGACTGGCCCTTCAACTGCTGGCCTTGCCTAGCCACTCCCACAGCAGACATGCCTGTAGTAACACATTTGCTCTTGTGCCCTGGTGCCAGCGCAGAGGAGTCCCTCAAGCCCCCATGCCACGCGTCCTTTACACAGGGAGACACTAACCACAGACAACAATGCATGCACTAAGTGGGGGTCTAAGGAGCTTTGCTGCAGAAAAATGTGGGACTCAGCTAGGCCAGTTGTGGCTCAGGGCATCTGGTGGGCAAGACCCAGCCACATGGCCAGTCAGGCCTCGCTGAAGGAACTGGCAAAAGAACAGATGGATGTGGGGTCATGAGACAGGGCCTACCATAAGGACACAATCCAGTGTTGGCCTTGAGCCACCAACACTGTGCCAGTGTCTGCAAGTGGCATAACACCGTCTTTGGTTTCAACTCCATCAAAATGGCTAGTGCCTCCTGAGCATTGCTGGGATGTTGGTCACATTATGCCACATTCTCTGTGTCCACTGTTGGATGCATAACTAGCAGTATGTACTGTGGACGTCCCACATCCCTCAGGGTGAAAGAGGGACTCCTGGACATGTAATGATGATCCAGTCAAGAAACTTGCATTAATGTAGTAGATTGCCTCATCTAACATGAGTATGTATCCAGGAGACTGTACCCCAGATAGACTTGGGATGAGCATCATATCCTCGGGCCTGTCTGTGTGACCTCAGTGTCAGTGGATGGCAGGGATGTGTTTGCTGTGTTGGGTGTATTTATGTATGTTGGCCTGAGGTGCACATGTCCAGCTGTATGAGTGCAGAGGGTGAAATGGACATGGGAGGCCGTTGAGTCATTGCTTGCAGTTGTTGCATGGCACTATGGGGGCATAGGGTACAGTTTCATTGGATGCGGGGATGTGTTACCTGTTCTAACCTTGTGTTTTCCATTCCTCTGAGGCATTCTCTAGGTTAGATAGTTGCTGCTATGCAAGGACACAGGTCTGTGGAAGGCCTGCATGCCACACTCGTCAGTCTAGGCTGGTTTCAACCCCTACAGTGAGGTGCATTGTGACATGAGGAGGACAGCTGCAGCAGTCTCTCAAGGGAAAATAGCCGAGGTGAGAAAGGTATCTTTCTTGAAATAAACTTGCACTTTTCTCAGTCTGTATGACTGTTTATATGTAGATTTTTTTTATGAGCTGTATTGTTGGCAGGTAATGGCACTTCACCTGTATATCGGGATTAGACATCCTGCTTACATTATATGCTGTGCATTTCTACTGGTGTTCTCCAGTATTTTGTTGGGTGTCTGAGTGCACGATTGATGGTGAGCATGTGAAAGTAATTACAGATGTCATTGATTGCGGTGGGTGCTTTTGTATGTGTGACAAGAATACTGTTATTTCCACTTGCTAAGAATTTGTCAGTGGTTTGTGCAGATGATTTGATGACTATGGACAAACACAGTTTGTCTCTCCCAGACACACATTCTCTGGGTGTTGTTATGGGAAAGGTGAATTAGCCCTGGTTCGTCATTGAAGGACACCAGTGATTTGACTTCACTGTGTGTGCTCCCCAGGGGCTACCATACAGTGAAGTAGGTGTGTATGACCTGGTTGCATGCATCCTGCCCCTATGCCCTTTGGCCTGCCAAGGGGATGGGTAGTGCCTGTGGCTGAGGGTGATGTCCTTCCTGCAACTCTACTGGTATGACACACATTGTGGCTAAATTGTGTGGGACACAAGATGCCACGATGATCTTGCATATTACTAGTGGGGCATATGGCAATACACCACCAAAGTGGTCAAGGGAGCAAAAGCGTAGCTTGAGCACTCCGAATGTGCACTCCACTATGCCTCTAGTGGCTATGTGTTCTGCATTATACCCTACCTCTGCTGGGGTGTGTTAAGGATTGCAATCAGGCACACACCCAGGTCTCGCCTTGCATGTAGTGCGCAATGAAACCCTTATTGTATTTGTGTTTATAAGTTCAATATTCTGAATGATATACCACTCATATCACACCCTTCTCAAAATACCCCCCAGGACACACTGAACCAGGAACCAGGCTAGTTTGTAAAGGTAAATATTTATTTATTTAATATTCAAATCACACATAAGTTTATATATATATATATATATATATATATATATATATATATATATATTCAATGAAAAAACTTTGTTAAAGGGACGTTATGGTTAAGTTGTCCTACTAAAAACCTATGAAATTCAGGTTAAAGGGACGTTATGGTTAAGTTGCGATACTAAAAACCTATGAAATTCAGTGAAAAATCTTTGTCAAAGAGACGTTATGGTTCCAAGTAAAACCGAAAAACCCTTGAAATTCGCCAGTTATGGTAAGCTAAGCAACCATAACTCACGCCACCGCCGTGCACTGCTAAGACTAACACCCAGGACATCACAGATGGCATCACAAATGTCATTGATGACATCACTGATGACATCACATGTGTATGTACTTTTCATGAAATATGTGTACAAGGGATTCTTATTATAATGTTGCGAAACAAGTGCCAAGGATCATTGCAATAAATATCATATCCTAATTAGTGCATTGAAAGATGCATTGATATAAATAGCATTCTATTATGGGGTTCTATCTAGTTTACTAAGCTACTCATACAGAAACATAACATTGTGTGCAGCATACAAGACGAAGGTATAATATTCGGAATGTTAATATGTTGAATAATTAAATGATAATTGCTTTCTTAATAGATTTTTGTGTACTGTGAAATATGTAATAAGTAGCTAATAAAACACATGTATTACATAATTGCATTACTATAGACAAAACACAGACACAAGAACACATACCAATATGGGTATATACAGGGAAAGTGAAGTTAGCAAAAAAGCACAAGTAGTAGCAGAAGCAATTCATAACTTAACTGATTATTTTCATGCAAATAAATGATTGCTCTGTTTCAAAGCTGCTATTTAACCTATGTATATGTATCACTTGATAGGAAAGTAGTGTGAGTACAATGTATACAAATATGACCATATACAGGGAAATTACAGCCATAAAAAAAAAAAAACAGAACTATCAGAAAGTGTTCATAAGTCTATTGATTATCTTTATGCACAAAAAGGATTGCTGTCTTTCAAGCTTGTGTCTTCCCGTATGTATATGTTTCATATGATGTGACTGGACTCTAAGGGAATTACTGTAAGAACCTACTTGAAGGATACGTCTACAAATAAAATAAATGTTTTAGTTTCTGACTGTTACTGAAGAAAACCATGTGGCCTAGATATGTCAGCCAAAGAAAAAAGAGTGAGCCAGACATGTGATGTCATCAGTGATGTCATCAATGACATTTGTGATGTCATCTTTAATGTCCTGGGTATTAGTCTTAGCAGTCTTAGCAGTGCACGGTGGTGGCGCGAGTTATGGTTGCTTAGCTTACCATAACTGGCGAATTTCAAGGGTTTTTCGGTTTTACTTGGAACCATAACGTCCCTTTGACAAAGTTTTTTCACTGAATTTCATAGGTTTTTAGTAGCGCAACTTAACCATAACGTCACTTTAACAAAGTTTTTTCATTGAATTTCATAGGTTTTTATTAGTGCAACTTAACCATAACGTCAATGTAACACATTTTTCCTTTACTGAACTTTATAGATTTTTATTAGTGCAACGTCACCATAACATCCTTTACAATAGATGAAGACCACTAGCATCTTAGGTCCTCAAAGTGGGAACCCTGGATAGTAAAACTGCGGCGTCCCGGAGTAGGAAGGAAAATCTTTTACCAAGATGGCCCTCATGGAAAGGGAAGGCGGGGTGTATAAAGAGAACACAACAGGGCATGAACAAGTGGTGGGGGGAACAGGGGAGACACATGGGCATGAGCGGGGGGTCAGAGGGAACAGGGCACAAACGGGGCATGAGCAGGGGGTAGGGGGGGAAAAGGAAGGAAACACGGGGCATGAGCGGGGGTGGGGGGAACACGAGAGAGACACGGGGCATGAGCAGCGGGTAGGGGAAACAGGGCACACACGGGGCATGAGCGGGGGGTGGGGAGGAACACGAGGGAGACATGGGGTATGAGCGGGGGGTGGGGGGGAACACGAGGGAGACACGGGGCATGAGCTGGGGTTGGGGTGGAACACGAGAGAGACACGGGGCATGAGCGGGGGTTGGGGGAACAGGGCACACACGGGGCATGAGCGGGGGTGGGGGGACGGGGCATGAGCAGGAGGTGGGGGAATAGGGCACACACGGGGCATGAGTGGGGATGGGGGGAAAGGAGAGAGACAAGGGGCATGAGCAGGGGGTGGGGGAAACAGGGCACACATGGGGCATGAACGGGGGGTAGGGGGAACAGGGCACATGGGGCATGAGCGGGGGTGGGGGAACAGGGCACACACGAGGCATGAGCGGGGGTGGGGGGATGGGGCATGAGTGGGGGTGGGGGGAACATGAGGGTGACACGGGGCATGAGCGGGGGGGTGGGGGGTAGCACGAGGGAAACACGGGGCATGAGCGGGGGTGGGGGGAACACGAGGGAGACACGGGGCATGAGCAGGGGTGGGGGCAACAGGAGACATGGGGCATGAGCAGGGTGTGGGGGGAACACAAGGGAGACAGGGGGCATGAGCGGGGTGGGGGGTAACTCGAGGGAGACAGGGGGCATGAGCGGGGGGTGGGGGGTAACACGGGGCATGAGCAGGGGGGTGCGGGGAACACGAGGGAAACACAGGGCATAAGCGGGGGGGTACAGGAGGGAGACACGGGACATGACCGGAGGGTGGGGGGCAACAGGAGACACGGGGCATGAGCGGGGGGTGGGGGAAACAGGGGAGGCACATGGGCATGAGCGGGGGGTCAGAGGGAACAGGGCACAAACGGGGCATGAGCAGGGGGTAGGGGGGAAAAGGAAGGAAACACGGGGCATGAGCGGGGGTGGGGGGAACACGAGAGAGACACGGGGCATGAGCAGCAGGTGGGGGAAACAGGGGAGACACGGGGCATGAGCGGGGGGTGGGGAGGAACACGAGGGAGACATGGGGTATGAGCGGGAGGTGGGGGGAACACGAGGGAGACACGGGGCATGAGCTGGGGTTTGGGTGGAACACGAGAGAGACACGGGGCATGAGCGGGGGTTGGGGGAACAGGGGACACACGGGGCATGAGCAGGGGTGGGGGGACGGGGATGAGCAGGAGGTGGGAGAATAGGGCACACACGGGGCATGAGTGGGGGTGGGGGGGAAAGGAGAGAGACAAGGGGCATGAGCGGGGGTGGGGGAAACAGGGCACACACGGGGCATGAACGGGGGGTAGGGGGAACAGGGCACATGGGGCATGAGCGGGGGTGGGGGAACAGGGCACACACGAGGCATGAGCGGGGGTGGGGGGATGGGGCATGAGTGGGGGTGGGGGGAACACGAGGGAGACACGGGGCATGAGCGGGGGTGGGGGCAACAGGAGACATGGGGCATGAGCAGGGTGTGGGGGGAACACAAGGTAGACACGGGGCATGAGCGGGGGTGGGGGGTAACTCGAGGGAGACAGGGGGCATGAGCGGGGGTGGGGGGTTAACACGGGGCATGAGCAGGGGGGTGCGGGGAACACGAGGGAAACACAGGGCATAAGCGGGGGGGGTACAGGAGGGAGACACGGGACATGACCGGAGGGTGGGGGGCAACAGGAGACACGGGGCATGAGCGGGGGGTGGGGGGTAACACAAGGGAGACATGGGGCATGAGCGGGGTGGGGGTAACACAAGGGAGACACGGGGCATGAGCTGGGGGTGGGGGGTAACACAAGGGAGACACGGGGCATGAGCTGGGGGTGGGGGGTAACACAAGGGAGACAGGTCATGAGCGGGGGTGGGGAGAACAGGGCACACGGGGCATGAGTGGTGGGTGGGGGGAACAGGGGAGACACACAGGGTATGAGCGGGGGGTGGGGGGAAAGGAGGGAGACACGGGCATGAGCGGGGGGTGGGGGGAAGGGGAGAGACACAGAGGGAATGAGCGGGGGGTGGGGGGGAAGGGGAGAGACACACGGGGCATGAGTGGGGGTGGGGAGGAAGGGGAGAGAGACACAGGGCATGAGCCGGGGGGTGGGGGGAACAGGGGAGACAGGTCATGAGTGGGGGTGGGGGGAACAGGGCACATGGGGCATGAGTGGTGGGTGGGGGGAACAGGGGAGACACACGGGGCATGAGCGGGGGGTGGGGGGAAAGGAGGGAGACACGGGCATGAGCGGGGGGTGGGGGGAAGGGGAGAGACACAGAGGGCATGAGCGGGGGTGGAGGGGAAGGGGAGAGACACACGGGGCATGAGTGGGGGGTGGGGAGGAAGGGGAGAGAGACACGGGGCATGAGCCGGGGGGTGGGGGGAACAGTAGGGAGACACGGGGCATGAGCGGGGGGTGGGGGGAAGGGGAGAAACACACGGGGCATGAGCGGGGGGGTGGAGGGGAAGGGGAGAGACACACAGGGCATGAGTGGGGGGCGGGGGGGAAGGGGAGACACACACGGGGCATGTGCAAGGGGTGAGGGGAAGGGGAGAGACACATGGGGCATGAGCGGGGGTGGGGGGAAAGGAGGGAGACATGGGGCATGAGCGGGGGGTGGGAGAAGGGGAGAGAAACACGGGGCTTGAGCGGGGGCTGGAGGGAAGGGGAGAGACACACGGGGCATGAGCAGGGGGTGGGGGGAAGAGGAGAGAGACACGGGTCATGAGCAGGGGGAGGGGGGAAGGGGAGAGAGACACGGGGCATGAGCAGGGGGTGGGGGGAAGGGGAAAGAGACACGGGGCATGAGCGGGGGATGGGGGGAACTGTAGGGAGACACGGGGCATGAGCGGGGGGTGGGGGAAGGGGAGAGAGACACGGGCATGAGCGGGGGGTGGGGGGGAAGGGGAGAGACACACAGGGCATGAGCAGGGGGTGGGGGGAGAGAGACACACGGGGCTTGAGCGGTAAGGGGAGAGACACGGGGCATGAGCGGGGGAAAGGAGGGAGACACGGGGCATGAGCGGGGGTGGGGGGAAGGGGAGAGACACAGGGCATGAGCACAGGGTGGGGGTAACACAAGGGAGACACGGGGCATGAGCGGGGGGTGGGTGTCTCCTGGGTGTTAGTGTTAGCAGTGCACAGTGGCACGAGTTATGGTTGCTTATCTTACCATAACTGCCGAATTTCAGGGGTTTTTCAGTTTTGCTTTGAACCATAACGTCCCTTTAAGAAAGTTTTTTTACTGAATTTGATAGGTTTTTATTAGCGCAACTTAACCATAACGTCCCTTTAACAACGTTTTTTTACTGAATTTCATATGATTTTAGTAGCACAAATTAACCATAATATCCCTGACTTTATATACATGTAACATAGAACATACTGAACACCTAGCTAGTGATTTCGATGTCCATGGACTACAACCATGTCCGCGGACATATTGAAAATCTGAGCGTGGTGAATGTAAATTTAAATAGTGTGCCCCATTTCCCCTTTGAGGTTGGCCCTGAAAAGAGCCGTTTTTTTTTTTTTTTTTTTTTTGGGGTTTTTTTTTGCAGATGCTTGACAGACAGCTGTTATCTTGTATTTTTTTTTCTTACTTTATTCCTAAAATCTTCACATAACCTTCTCCAAAGCAACCCTTACATTCCAAAACAAAATGGCATTTCCCATAAAAGATAAGGAAATGCCATCTTCTTTAAAATAAACAGCATTACTGGAATCAATATTCTCATTATTACAGAAGAACATACCAGCTCTAAGCATGAAGGCGCACATGCCTTGGTTGATTACACACCTAACATTGTTTTGCTGAGGACAAAAAACTGAACTATTGTCCCATATTGCCCTAGGTACTAATCCATAAAAAAAATACATTTGGAAGGATGTTCATTACTGCTTGAACCAAGTGTTCCAAATCTGCCAACAAAGTAGAGGCACTGACATAGCCCAAACGGAAAGCACCATAGTGCAAAACTACCACATGGGGACTGTTCATCCTGCCCATATCTTCACAAACGTGTACAATTCCCTGTACATTGCAATCAGGCACAGTGCTATATACCACCTCCACTCCTTTAACATCAAAATTCTTTGCAACATGCCTGCATTGAGCATAATGTTGTAAACCATGCACAAACATATCTCCAAGCACCAACACCCTGACTTTATCCACTTCTGCCATCTTCACTACACACAGTCTCTTTCAACACAAATCCACAACCTCAACATCTGATTGGCTGATCCCTACAGTCTTCTTTCCATGCTGGATTTGCTGGAAAACCCCGGATGTAGCACGCCCTGTCCGCGGACCGCGTAACTCTTAGACGGCCCTTCTACCATTTCCACTTCACTCTCTGTGCCATTCCCTCATTGGATACAGGTAAGCAGGGACACAATACGGAGAACGTCCTCAGAACACCCCCATTTTGTTTATTTTCGAACATTTCAGGACACCGCGAGTGTTCTTAGAACACTTTCAACTTGACAACGAACAATACAGACAACGTCTTCAGGACACCCCCTGCAAACATTCCAGGACCCCATGAGTCTTCTTAGAACACTTTCAACTTGACACTGAATCCATTCTGTTTATTTACGAACATTTCAGAACAGCCGTGTTGTCCGCAGAAAAATCGAACACAACAAAAGCGTCTAGCACATTAAAAAAACAGAACATTGAACCTATCTCATACTCCCCCACCCTCCCCAAACACTCTTACACACCAACACACTCCACTAAATACAATTTTTAATCCAAGTTTCACCGCACTGTCCGCGGTCGTCTGCGAATGCAAGATGGCGGGCGCCACAAAAAATCTGATGCGCTCCACGCCCCACGCCGTACAATCAGCGAACATGTCACATGTTCGCGGACATCATGCAAGCCGCCCGGCTAATCAGGGCACTGTCCGCGGAGCGACCCGGGAAGTCCGTCCGCGAAGTGAACGGAGATATCACTAATTTTTTTGCCTTACATTTTGGTCATTTTAAAAAAAACTACTGGACGGATTTATACCAAATTTGCAAGAGCATGCTTTCGGGACCAAGCCCCCACTCCTGCCGCAAATGTGGTGTAAATCCGTCCAGCGGTTTGGGCTGTAGGCGTGCACACATTTTTTTCCCATTATGTCTATGGGAAAAAACAAAAGTTTTGGGACCCCCCTATAACTTTGCCCTCCCTAGACCAAACCTCTCCAAACTTTGCAAAAATGTTCAGAGTGGGCCATATACTTTTTTCGCAAAGTTTGGTGAGGATTCGTCCAGAGGAAGCGAAGTTATAAGCCACCCAAAAAATGCTCTTCATATGGAAACACCAACTTAACCATAACTACATGGACGCTACTGCGTCCATGTAATATATGTGACACAATCACCCAGCAGAGATAATACAATTCAGAAAATAAGCAAAGCAATTAAATTCAGTTATAAGGTTAAAAGTTTTGTTTAAATACAAATGAGCAATCCTACACAAATGTGAGTAATCAGCAGGTATTCAGGAATGAAAGACATGGTCTAGAGTTTAGATACAATTTTCCCTCCCCAAACAAGAGAGAAACCCGTTTTTTGGAAAATGACACTTTTAAACTGACCGGTGAAATTTGTTTTGTAAAATAATGAAAAAGGGTGTAAAAATGCTTAAATGGAGAAAAATTCTGAGGAAAGCAACACTAAACAGGTCCTAACACACATGAGCTATAATCTAAACAGTACACACATAGATCAGGATGGGATGGAAGAGGCACTTTGAAATGGGTAAAAGACACGTGTAAACAGTTGAAACTGCAAATTCGCGGCAAACTTTTACTATGCGATATTAGAGAAGAACAGGTCAAATACACTGTATCTAATGGTTTTAGGTACCAGTGAGAGTTGAAATTGTGTTTCTATCTTTAAAATTGAAGAAGTTATAGAGGGTTTAGTGAGAGACATTTTTACAAAATAGGCACGAAAATGGAACAGGAATTTGGTTTTAAAAATGACAGATGATTTTTATTACACTATATTAATGACTATGAAAAAGAGGAGGCCACAAATGAATCTTCGCAGCTACATGGCCTGCGCAACCATTCACATGGTGGATACTCGATTGCGTTCTGGGATTTACTTTAGTTGCTCAAAATCACTAAGGAGTTATGGTTTGGTAACACAGATGAGAGAAAAGTCAGCGCAAGAAGGATTCTAACAATACTAGGGTTCTGAATTTAAAGATGAGATGGGTTGAGATTGGGATAATACAATGTAGCTATACTATGGGTCACTTTTCTTCCTATCCATACTTACAGTCCTTTGTAATTAAATAAGACCGTCATCTCTGGTCATTGGGTCGGATCAGGTCTACTGGCAGCAGGGCACCTCTGGAGGGATTGGATCAGCGGCACAGTTCTGGTCAATTTTGGACTGCACCTCAGACTGGATTTGGATGGGCCCTTCTGGTCACTGGACACGGCAGATTACAGGATGCACGTTTCAGCGGGCAAGCCTTAATGGTAGCCGCCAAGCTGAATCAGAATTATTCTCTTATGTTTTGGATGTTTTGAAATTTGGTCTAGCTAGCAAGAGTTCAGCAATGATAAAGTCTAGCATCTGCAAAGAAATCTGGATCTTCAAAGAAGTCTGGAGTCGGCTACAAGATGAAGAGTTCTGGAACAAGGTGCTGCGCAGAAATTTGGATGGGTTCTGGAAGCAGTGTGTCCTATGTGTTGTGAAGTTACTATATTTATACTATCAAATGCCATCCCCAGGTTTATGGTATGGGCGGAATTTCAAAACATGCCCACACGGCTGCGAGTGGCCACATGCACTTGCCTTGTCCTGGTTGGCGGTCTGAACAGAGCTGTCTTCTTTATGATGTGAAATAGGAACTCCCACATTGATTTTGACCACAATTTAGCTTTCCCATAAATACACATTTTTACAATGATGCCCTCTACTAAAATCAGACACATACATTTCATATTGGATTGTCTATATTCGCATTCAATCCCCATCTTTGTGCGAGCTGTCTTTCTCATTCTACGGATTTCTATCAATTTTAACCATAACAGTTTGGATTAAGGATTTCTAATTCGGTACATCTCTGGGCGCTTATCAGTGAATCATGTACATACAATCTTAGGCTTGCAACATTAATAGTTCTGCTACCATAAGGATTTTTTAGTAACCTTGCTTCCTTAAGTGGTTCAGATTTCATCAATGTCTTAAAAGCATTGGCCTAAAATTAGGTTAACATCTACCAATTTTTAGATTTGTACTCCTTCAGGTTGCACAGCTAAAGAGTTTTAAACTTTAATCACAAATAAGGATTTAACATCAAAGTTCTCCTTTGTAACCTCTCCTTCCCAGGCATCAGCTGTCCAGTCCTGTGATCAGAGAGGTGTGATCTCTTCCTGGAGAGGGAAGGTCCCCTGTAGAGACCAGTTGTGCAGCTTGACATTGTTCTTGGCTCAGCCAGAGACAAATGTCTGATGCTCTCATTGTGCTCCTTGTTGTCAATATGCGGAAACCATTAGGCTTCCTGTTTTCAGGGGAGTGTCAAGCTGAGATGTCAGCTTTCCCAGGTCAGGCACTGCCCAATCAAAATCAAGCAGTTACTTCCACTGAGTTACTGTAAGATTCACAATAAAGTCTTTTCATCAACACATATAAAAATAAGCAATGTTTATAAGGGATTTGAACATTTAAAAAGCGTTAGCCCTTCACAAACCTGCTTTAAATAGGCAGACTTTGCAATTTTAATCAGGAAACAGAAACACTTTTAAACTGGGTTTGACAGCTAATTTTCTGATGCAGCTGTCAGTCAGTGATGCCCGGCTTTCTCTGAGCCACCTGTAGAATCTGTGATTTCAGCAACTTTTCATTTCAATAGCTCACTGGGAAAATGACTGAATTTAGTGCCAGAACAGCACTTTGAAGGTTGCAATTGATTAAGAGAACTGTGTTTTCGAGGCATTTTCGGATTTTAACCCACTTCTGTGGAGTTTATTCATGTAACTGGTAACAGCACTCACTGGCATTCTCCTGCAGGGAGTTCTGTTTTGACAATCAACTTTGCCTGTGTGTGGCAAGGTGGTGCAGGCTTCTTGTGATTCATGAACCATGCACAGTTTTGCAGATGTGGCGCACACATGGGTTATTGCCTCAATTTTGGCAGTTTTCTTTCCCCATTGGCAAAGGGGTGCAGTGGGGTGCATTGGCATCAGTAAAAATATTCCACGGGGGCAGGATTCCTGAATGACATGAGCAGGAATGGTGAGAGTGGGTTGGCACTGTCCCCTCCAAATGTGGAAATGAATGTTGTTGGCATTGATTGTCATGGGATGTTACTCTGTGTTTCATGTGGCTGCTTGCATGTGCCTGATAGTAGATTCTCACAGATGAGCCAGGTGTTGTCCAAGGTTCCCGCTGGCAGGGCCTGGCATAGTGGTGAACGGTGGGAAATGAAGCTGTAATGTAAAGTGTGAGGAAATGTGCATTCACCTGCCATATAACTCACTTTGCATTGCAGATGACCTCTGCATTGATTGCAAGCCTTTGCTTCAGGTTGCGGTACATGTGCATGTTCACTCGGGAGGCTGTAGCGCAACATGCATGCAATGAATGGCTCCCAGTACCCGTGTGAAGTGTGCTATGGCATAAAACTCCTGGCACACTTTCTGGAATATTTAGTGGTTAAGCCGTATGTGTCAATTTATTTTTGATTCAGTCTTTTTTCAACTTAGCACGCATTGGTTGTGTGTTAAGTTAGGGTTTTTGCTCAAAATCAAGAAACTTAGTGATCAAGCTGCATGGGTTAATTAATTTCTGGCTTACATTTCCCCAATTTAGCACATAATGTTTGTTATGCCTCAGCCTTTGCAATATTGTTCTAAATTAATAATTCCAACACACGCATTGAATTGTTCTTCAATTCAGCACATAGTGGTTGGTATGCCATAGCCCCAGCACTTTTGCTTAAAACAAATCATTCCAACATATTGGTTGAAATTACTTTGAGTAGTTTGGCAATATACATTTATTGTAGGTTCAAAAGTGAGGGTCTATCTTTTGCGTTCATGACCCATTTGGGATAGGCATTTACCTGTCATCATCCAGTTCTATCAATTGCCAGCGTGTAGCGCAATGACGCAATACGCTTGGGTCATGTGACTAGAGTGCAAACACGTAAATGGATAGCCTGCGAACGCCAGATTTAAGATGTTTACATTGTGGCTCCCGTGCAAAGTAGGTGATGGCCTCGTTGGAGCTTAACAACACATATGAAGGGGTAAGGAGGGGGACGTTTGAAAAAATGTTGTTTTGTGTACTTGCCCAATTAATAACTTATGCACAAAAGTATGGCCTAGAAACTTTGGCTCTTATACTGCAGATGGCTTTGCAAATCAGTCATATTGGACCCATTTTGAGCATTGCTAATATTATGCAGCGTGCAGGCACATGCACCGTTTGCCTTATGTTTGTTCTGCTAAGACATTTAGGGGCCGATTCATGGAATAATTGTGCGCCAAAATCGGTGACGCAAGTGAGAAAAATCCAGCGCACGGGTGCGAATCGCACACAAGTGATTCATGGAAGTCTGTGTGCATGTTTTCCCTGGCAGCTGCGTTGAAACCGCGCGTGGCGCAAACGTCACTGCGACATCTCTAACGCTGTGAAAGCACAGCGAAAGCGCTCAATGTGTAGCGCACACACCAAAAAGGGGGCAGAACATGCGGAATGGGTAACAATGCATAAAAATGAGGGTGTTACTGGGGAAGTACTGCTAGGAAATACATGGAATGCCCACACGCGCGTGAACACCACTTATTCATGGAATCGAATAGGGGATCCCGCACACACCAAAAGACACGCACAGGCGTAAACACGTCCGCCACATGAAGGCAGGCAGAATCAGCCCTGCGCAGTATAAAAGTACGCGCAAACAGCAAACATGCATATACAGCTACGATGAATGTCCCATTTCTCACAGCAGTGATCGTGGGACACCGCAGGAGGAGGAGAATAGCCAGGCCCCACATTTTTTTGCACAGGACCAGTATTTCTGGGATGCCTGATGATGAGGCCTATGGCAGGTATAGGTTTCCACCTCATATCACCTAGACTTGGTCACTGAGTTGGAGGATGACCTCACATCACCCACCTTGTGCTCCCAAGCACTGAGCCCCTTGGAAAAGGTGCTCAATGTCCTGCATTTTATGGGCCACTGGGTCATTTCAGCGGACAACTGCCATAGTTGGGGGTGTCTCACAGCCCACGCAGTCACGCTGCCTACACCAGGTGTTGGCAATCATGACTCCGCTTCCCTCAGTCCACAAGCACATATACATGCCCAGAACACCCGCAGAAAGGCAGGCCGTAGTCCAAGACTTTTACAGGGTGCCACACTTCCCCAAAGTGCTTGGTGCCATAGATTGCACCCATGTGGCCCTATGTCCAACTAGGAACACTGAGAACATCTACCACAACCACAAGCACTGGCATTCCATCAACGTACAGGTTGTATGCAATGCATATGGAATCATCAGCTCTGTCTATGCAAACTATCCTGGGTCTACCAATGAAAGTTTCATATACAGAATCTCCACCCTGAGCCGGGACCTGGAAGCTGGGAAGCATGGCGACACATGGCTCATTGGTGAGTACAAATTTCTGTGCACATGCATGCATGTCTCACACAGACAAATACACAAACCCAACTAATGACAACCATCCTCACCTCCCCAGGGAACAGTGCCTACCCTCTGAGCACCCACATGATGACATCAATACGGAACCCCACCACACCACCCCAGGTAAGATACAATGCAGCCCACATTGAAACCAGGTGCATAGTGGAGCACAAATTCTGAGTGCTCAAGTCACGCTTCCGCTCCCTTGACCGCTCTGGCAGGCAGCTACTATATGCACCCCGAGTAGTGTGCAGGATCATTGTGGCAGCATGTGTCCTGCACAATGTTGGAACATGGTGGGGCGTACCGGTGGACATGGTTGTGCCCTCACATCCCCAACCACATGCACAGGCGCTGCCCATGGGAGGGGAAAGGGCACATGGTGAGGCAGCCCGGACCCAGCTTGTGGCCACAGTTTTCACCTAAACTCCCACCCCTGCGGAGTACACACAGGCCTGGTACATACCAGTCGACAATCAATGATGACAAAGAGACAGTCAACTGTCACAACCTTACCACCCTGAGAATGTTTCCACAGAAGTGCTACATTGTGTGCATCCCTAGTTACTTAAACATAACCAATCTGGTGTGAACAAAAGGAACACATGCAAGGTGCACATCACACCACCCCCCTGCAAAACAGGCTATGAAAATCACTGGTATGCCACCCAAACCCTTCCAACCCCCATTACCCTCGTCGGCCACACCATGACATGGCATGCAACAGCAAAAGAGCAAACCAAATGCACAACACATGACAAATTAGTTACAAAGTGCCAAGTGATAAATGCAAACAGGCGTGAGACAATCACACCTGACATGGAATCAGATGAAATGACTGACTAAAGACCTCCCACACATACAAAGTCATACACAAATGCATGCCACCAGCGGTACCATCAACAAAAGACAGAATGCCTGTTGGCATGCCCATTGGCCAATCCAAATCCACAAATCCCAAAACCATGTGCTGTGTGTGTCCCAAGCAACACACTGCTCAGCACACAGCACAGTGGGCAGCCATTGTGTTGGGGATACACCTTGAGCATCATATAAAAAAGGACAAGCAACTAAAATTACGCATGTACACGATCTGAAAATTGTAAGTGATCATGCGCTGCAGGGACACAGCATGGCAGAGAAGGCAATCTGTGTGCACGTGTGGGCATGGATGGGTGGTTGTATGTGTGGTGGTGCATTGTCTAAGTGTGTGTGTCAGTAGTGACATGCACTCAATACATGCATGTGAAATGAATTGACCCTCAGTGTCATGTACACATCACATGTGAACATTGCCCATGTGGACACCCCAGTGTGTCAAACCACGCCAATCCCCTGACACCTGAAAGTAAACCCAACACAGGAACATCCATTGATGAGCAGAACGCATCATGTACATAGTACCCCACATTGACAATGTGAGACAGTGACCAATCACTGTAGCCCAAGCGTACTGTCCGACAACGAAAGCACCTCCCTCATTTCCTCATCACCTTGACCTTCAGAAGAACTATCTCTGTGGTCCATCAGCGTCTTCCTTCTAGTCTACCTGGCTTCAGGAGTCCCCTCCCCCTTGGTTTCCTTGTTCTTCCTTTCATGTAAATAGGGTCTAGCCCCTTCAGAGGCCACCTTGACCAGTAAAAATACCAAATCGCAGAGAACTCCAAGGAGCCACACCCCCAAACCAGGGAAAAAGCCTCTAGGCACCAAATAACCCTGGAAGGGTCTCCAGTAGATGACTTGCAGTTGTAGAATATGGCCAAGTACATGTCCAAGCTAAATGATAGAATAACTTCCAAGGTTGCACAGTTGTAGAATGGTTCAACAGGATGGGTAGGAAGTTGAGTAGAGAATAATCAATGAGGATGCCACAACTGATGGGTACAGCTGAAACTTGAGTAGAAAATAACCAAGGAGGCTGGCACAACTGGATGGTTCAGCTGAAACCCAGTCAATCCTTGATAGCGTGAACGGGGAAAGGCAGATACAGCACAAGTCTGGAAAGGCAGAGTGAATGCGAGATTGCCGGAAACAGCTGACAGCAAGTTAAGAGCCAGAACAGTTGAATAGCTCTGGTAAAAGGCCAAAGTCAACATAAAGGTATTGATGGAATAGATGAAAGATAGGAGGAGCGAGAGAGAGAGCGAGAGAGAGATGCTATGGTACAGAAGTGTACCGAGGCAAACCGAGGCAGCGTACGAGTACGTGGAAATAACTGCCCGAGAGTCGTGCGGACAGATCTGCAACAAGGACAGTAGCAGGAAGAAAAACAGGGACCAAAGGCACCAGAGTGTGAAAAATGAGTAAAAGAGATGTAGTCCAGTAGGAAAACTGTGCCGTCACGCAGCAGCAAAGTCCTAGAGGGAAGACAGATACAACGTGCCATCCAAATGGAACGGAGCGGAGAAGTAGTCTAGGCGGACATCTCAGGTGAGGACTGGACCATGAGTTGTGGTTCTTGGGTCACATTAGTAATGCTTCCACCTTTGCTACAATTCCCAGGGGCTGAACCTATCACGTACCAACTTGACATTGTCACCACTCGGCCCCCTCCCACCATCAGTGTGGCTTTGACAGTTAAAGGGTGCAGGCTACCATCTACAGTAGGAAGTCCATCAAGCACGTATACAGGCAAGACATGAAAAAACATCACAAGCCGCAGAGAAAACATCATTATCCCCACTAGGGGTGTAAACACAAGTAGTACAGCAGACTGGCCACAGACATGACAAAAGTCCAATGCCCTTGTATAATTTGCTTTCACAACGAACCATCCTTGCAAGCCTATGGAAAGGGGAAGCAGGAGTGGCATATGTGTCTGGACACCAAGCCACAAACACATACATGAGACAAGCTTGGATGGGCCCAGCTGGAACACACAGTGGATGCTTTCAAAAGCCACAAAGCACCACACTGTCACATGAATGCACAATAGACAAACAATATTATAAAAAATAACAAAAATGGCCACATACGACATGGAGGGAGGGCACCCAGGAGGGGGGAGGTACAGGGTGCACCTCAACACCCACATGCGATGATTTTGAGATAAAGAAGGTGGATGTGGCACAGTTGTCTGACCATGCCTATCCGCAGCTTTCCCCTCCACGTCAGCAAGCATGCAGGTCTGGTAAGCATGGTCCTGTCCTGTGTGGCAATGGCACGTAGGTCAGCATGCAGCACCTCACGTGATATGCGTGCTTCCTCTTGCATGGTAGCACATGAAACACAGAGTTCTGCCTGCATGGCCTCACATGACATCTGAAGCACCTCCTGGCATACACGTAGCTGAGCCAAGATGGTGTTCTCAAGCTGCTCCAACCTCTCTTCTGACCGCTGCCTCTGGGACATGTTGAGCACACTGAGAGTAGATCTGAGGTATTGGTGTTCATCCTTCAGGGCCTCCCTGTGTGCCTCTGCCTGAGCAGCAAGTGTTTTCCGCAGAGACACCATTTCAGCCCGGCATGCCCAGTCTGAGGCCACCATGCTCAGCCTGATTGAGCAGACCGTGGACTGCGCTGCCTGCTGCTGGAGCTCCACCTGCCTAATAAGGGGGAGCACGGATTGGGTCACACTTTGCATGCCTTCAGCAATCTTCTCAATAGCCGCCCCCTGTTGCTGTGAACTGGCATACATGGGTGCTCCCACTCAGTATTCCCCGGTGGCGCACGGCCACCGCGTTACCGGACATGACACCTGCAGGACCCAAGTAGTCATCGGCCTCACTGGATTGGCACCGCCCGCGGCTGCAGGACTGCATCCCTCCATTGACATGATGCCCCAGGCACATCAGCAACTGAAGTGGAGTGTGACCTTACGTCCAGAACCACCACAGGTGGATGTTCCAACACTGTCTGGCCCCTCAGTGCAGGTGTCACGGACAGAAGATCATCCCCATCAGGATCACTCACTGGCGACGAATGGCCATGATGTGCATCCAACTCAACATTGTGCTCAGCGGGATCATCAGAGCTTGACTGATTGCCAGCCCTGGGTCAGGGGGTCTGCAACATGGGGAGGCCTGTGCCCCACACAGGCAATGAAACCCTAATTTGTGCGTGATGCAGGACTGAGCCAGAGTGAGCATGGAATGGATGACCAAATGCCATGATACGTATGTAATCCTGGACACGTACTTAAATGATCACCCTGCCAAGGACACATAGGGCATGCATGGAATGGACATGGAGCATGAATGTGCACTCATGCCCCAGAGGAGCATCTGCCATCTGCACAGTCCGAGTGAGACATCCTGCATCAAGGACAAAAGATGTACCCCACAGTATGTGTCTGGCAGGTTTGCAGGGGGAAGTGTGCATGTACACAGGAGCGTGGAACAGGCCATTGCAGTAGTCCAACATGTTAACCACCAGTGCCATGGTAAAGTGGAGGTGCAGGGGGGTGGAGGGGCAAGGAAGCATGCCTGCAGGGAGTACCCACATGCAGGCTGAACACACATGCACGTCAGTCATGCGATGACATAGTCCGAGTGCAGAGTGGAAAGAAACCACAGGCTACATGCAGACAGGTCAGTGAGCTGGAACATGGACTGGAGGGGCAGCCGGGTGATTAGCATGTGAGTAGGGAACATGTGTGGTGATGAGGACAGTCCCCGTCTGCTTCACATGTCCAGCATGCATCACAACAGGCACGCATTCGTGAAGCATTTCATGACTCTCACATGAGAACCATGTACAAATAGCATGAAGTGGTAGTCAAGCACAAAACATCACACAAGCAAACCACACTTGGGCTGGACAAACAAACAACAACACTCACTGGACGGGGCATCATAATCCTGCATCTCTCCCACTACTTTTATCAATTGTGCTGGGATGAACTCCGCAGCGATCACCTCGTGCGTAGTGAGTTTTTTCCTCCTCAGGTGGTGGCCCACTGCCAGTCACCCAAGTCATGGCATAATTGGAGGCATGCTTTTGCTTAGCACAGTGTCGGAGATCATCCCAACGCTTTTTGCAGTCCTGAGCTGTGTGCACCTCATATCCGAATGCACTAACACCATATGCAACATGCTTCCAGTGTTCCCAATGCTGGGCAGGCCTAGTATGGCAATTAGGGCCCAATAGCATATTGCATTCATGATCCGACATGTAGCCCACAAGGAAGTCCAGTTCCTGCTTGCCGAAAGGCTTCCTCCTCAAGGTGCCGGAGGCCGGAGCCGTGTCTGGGGTCTTAGCCTCTTGCTCAGGAGCAACCTTCCTCCTCTTGGCCAGTGGTAGGAACCCTGACTGGCAAATGCTGCCCTGATCAGTAGGGGCAGTGGCGCTGATGGACTGGACCACAGGAGTGGCAGGTGGAACTAGGACGGAAGCCCTGACTTGAGTCAATGGCTGCTGGGTGCTCTTGACAGGACCAAGTGCAGCAACAGCCGCTGTGCCAAGGTCTGTGACCGAGACTGTCCTGGCTGGTAGACTCACAGCCAGGGTGGTGTTGGCTGCATCTGCCCATGCAGTTGCCAATACCTGGCTGCTCAGGGCAGCAGATAACAACACTGCCCCAGGAACATGTGCCTTGGTCAGAGCATCCCTGCGTGCACGTTGCTTGTGCCTCCTGACCACCTGGTATTCAGCCTGGGAGTCCTCAGGTGCCAGCGCATCAAGCGCTGGCCGACCCTGAGCCTGGGTGGTGGTCGCCACAGCTACATCTGCAGCTACCACTACCATTGGGCCCGTGGCAGTAGATGAAACTGACTGCCGGGTCATGTGGGCACCAGTGTCAGATGCAAGAGCTGCACCTCCCGGAGGGGGTGGTGGCATGACTGCACCAACACATGGCAGAACATCCTGCTGAAGTGGCGCACCCCTGACTCTTCCTCCCCTGCAGCCACCCTGGACTCCCCCTACTCCCTGGTCACCCCAGCCACGTCCCTGACCACGCCCACCACATGGAGGATGCCCAACTGAGGCGCCCTTCACCTTTTGTGGCCTCCCAACCATGGCACGGATGTACTAGTGCCAATGGGAGGTGTACACAACAATTGTCCTGGGCTATTGGGGTGAAGTGGGTGGGGTATGTGATGTAAATAGCACCCCTGTGCTCCTGCAAGGCTGTATATGACCCCTGTGAGAAAATTACAGGTCACGCAATGCTCAGGCACCCTACATCTGCAATAAAACCGTGCATGCAACCCCCGGTGGCCCATGTGTGTGGAATTAACCTACCGCAATACACGGTGGCACCCAGGGACACAAAAAACGCCTATGTGTGAGACACACAGGCTACTATGACCTCGAAAATGGGTACGCGATGCACAGGTGGACCCGCAGTAGGAAAGATAGCGTGCGTGCCTCACCATCTGACTAGCGTGGGAAAGAAAAACATGCGTAGGCAAGACCACTGCGAAAAGAAGAGGTACGTCCTCAATCCGCTGTGAAGTGATGGTGCGTGAAACAAGAAGTAGCAACACACACGTTGATCTCCACGAAAAGCACATACAGCGAACTGCTGGGCCACGCTCACCTTTAAGCCGTGCCAAGGAAAACACCCGCATGCGTCACGTCACTTACGTGCTTAGGCCCTTTCCTTGAATTACATGCATTCACACGCGGACATGCTGCTTTTGCACGTGCGGATTCACTCTGCACCTGTGCCAAGGGAAACACCCATGCGCATCACGTCACTTACGCGCTTTGCACGCTAAGGCCCTTTCCTCAGATTACACGCCGACATGCTGTTTTTTTCACGTGCTAAATCACTCTGCATCAAGCTGTCATCGCGACAACACATGGAAGACCATGCTCCTGCCCAGAAGGCCATTTTTCTGCCCCCCAGATCCCCGAGCAGTCTCCCAAGAGCCATCTGCTGCTGGCTGCCTGCCTACTGCCATCGTGCCCTACTATTTGGTGCCTGCACAGAAGCCATAGCCAGGGATCCTGTACATGAGACCACCTCTGCTGACCCAGAAGACGCCCGACTGGTGTACCATCGCTCCACAGCCCAGCCCCAGGACCAAGTTGCCCACACACATCTGCCTCTGGGGTTGCCATGTCCGACTCAACACCATCTGGGGCCATTGGCAACCCCCAGTCAGAGAGGCAGAGGGCTGCCAGCTTCACTGAAAATGAGGTTGGCATCCTGGTGGAGCGAGTCCCTCGCAATTATGATGCCCTCTTCAAAAGTTCACGCCTCGACAGGGATGGACGGAGGAGGATCTGGAAGGACATTGTGGGTGCCATCAATGCAGAGGGGGTGGCATCGCGTGACTATGACCGTGTCCTGAAGCTCTGGGAGGACTTCAGGTCCAGGGCCCTCAGGAAGGCCCCGCACCTAGTTGATCCTCGTGGAGAAGTGGGGAGCTGGGACCAGCTGAACAACATCCAGATGAGGGTCCTGTAGCGCATTAACCCAGTGCTTCACGACCAGGTCCTCGAGATGCAGACCCGTCCGGAGTCGAGTGGTAAGTGTCCATGTGTTCATCTCCAGCGTAGTGCATGTTGAGATGTGTCAGGTGCGTGCACCATGGACGTATGTCTGGCATGCCCCATGTATGGATGTCTGTGTGAAGGGACATGACAGTGAAGCATGTGAGTGAGGTCAAGCATGTGCAATGACAATGATGTGTGTGTTGCTATACATTAATAAAAATTGTATATTTTTTCAAGACTTTGCTACACTGCCTGATAATTTAATGTACTAGGAGGCAGTTACCCTCAATAGCACTGTGGTTCTTCTGTGGTTCATACCTGTCTATATTGGAGATTGATGCCCACCTAACCCTAATGTTTTGTTCTAAAGGTTGTTGACCTTATTGAGGGTTGGTTAGAAGTGGCTTTCCCACTCCCTCTACCTCTCGTTCTGTTGTTGGTGTGTGTTGTTATGTATGATGTGCACCTGCATGTGACGATGCACGCATGATTGCATGCCTGTGTCTGTACCTGGCCATGTCTTTTGTGTGAATCATTGATGCTGATTTCACCCTAATGGATATGCATGGTGTACATGTGCGTGTTACTGAGTGGTGAGTGTGATACTGGGAAACACCATGGATGCATGACACATGCACATCTCGATGTGTGCATTGACTGTTGTGGCCTAGCTGTCCATGATTGCACTGTGATGGGATGTGGACACGGCCAGATGCATGACTGTGCAGTGGTTTATGTGCATGTGTGTTGCTTGCAAGGACCTGTGTGTTGTGGAAGGTGATGATGGCTATGACATACGACAGTGTCACTCATATGCATTTGCTTTGTGTGTAGCAGACTTACGTTTAGTCACCTGATGCTTGTGATCAATGTCTCCCTTTCCACAGCGGCGAGTGAAGAAAAGGGCGGAGACGGCACTGTGGAGCAGAGCGGCAGGGATGCCTCCTCCGGCCGGAGACGCAAGGCCCAGTCACCCTCTCAGGTTATGCCATGTTCTGCGAGTGAGGGGACTGGTGCAGCGTCCGCCACTATGGCCGCAGCTGCCGAGGGATGGGCCAAGAGACCAAGGTTGGTAGTGGGCTCCTCGGCAGCGGAAGGGGCAGATGTGAACCCACAGGGTCAGGACAATGTGGAAGATGGTGCAGAGGCATCCAGGTCGGTTGTGGGTGAGGAGGAGGAGAAGGAGATCCACACGTGGTGCCTGGTGGGGGTGATTCCACTTGTGCAAGTGGTGTAGTCCAGGGACAGGGGCAGGAGGCAGCACAGGTCGCCATGGAGGTGTTTGTGCGTGATCTTGTCCCTGATTCTGCGACTGCATCTCTGCACCAGCAGGGATGCCTCGTTCCAGGCCCATCCACCCAACATTCCGGATGAATATTGACACCGAGGTTCCTGGCGAGAACCCGTAAGTATAAAGTCCAAAGAGTTCAATATATCCTATGTTCACTCTTGTCCCATTCCCTTCTTGTGTTGCAGCTGGGTCCAAGAGAAGATTGTCTTGTGGCAGCTGATGGCGTTCAGGTAAGAGTCTGTATTACCCAACACTGTCCGGAAAAAGATGCGTGTATTTAACTTGTTGTTTTCTCTCTCCTTACAGGTGCGGCGTAAGAAGTTGCGGTATGTTAAAGAATAATGCCTCCGGTGGTAACTCAGGTAAGTCTATGGTGGTAAAAAGAAATTGTATTTGTTGGCCCTCTCGGCTCACCTTATATTTCTTTTGTCCCCTAGATGCTGGAGTTCGGCAAGGAAAATGATGGAGGTAGCGCCGAATTGAAAAATGCTGTGAGGACTGGTGAGTATGGCACGGCGCAGCAGCTGGCAATGCGACGCATGCAGAAATAATGTCCTTTCCAAGTTCGAAGACGTGATGGATCCGGAATCAGGTAAGGAATTAAAATATTGTCCGTGTTCTACCTTTCCTTCTTCTTTCCCCTTTTTCTAGGAGCTCTGGATTCGAGGCGGGCGTGGCAGAAGACTGGATGCTGACTGCAGGCACGGTGAGCGTTACGCTGCTGGATGCAGAATAACGCGAAGCATGTGCAGCTGTTCGGGCGTGGTTTAAATAGCCTTCAAAGTAGTCCCAGGTAAGAAGTTCCCCCAGAACCACACCCGAGTAAAAAATAGTCCCTGAAGTAAAGTAGTCCCATTCAGGCCTCACGTTGGCTTGACTTCATTGCAGCATGGTCTGCATGAGGTAAGTAATGTACATGAGCCTGGCGCCTATGGCGACAGGACTGATTTCCTCTATGAGCCTGTTGCCAATGGCGCCAGGACTGTACCCAGACAGCCCCTAGCCTGGGCTGCTGGGCTTTTAGTAAGCACCTGAATGCCTGCTCCCGGGGCTGATGGGCTTGGTCCGGATGCCCGGGGGTAGGCATCATGACATCATCTTGAACTGGCTAGGACGGATCATTGTCGCAGGGTTCCTCCATGTGCTGGTCGCTCTTACGACCCTCTCCTCCTCTGCACTCACTATGCGCCAGTCGTCCTTCATCCGTCTTCCGGCCCAGATGCCACCAGGGAACCCTGTGGACCTGCCTCATCCACCGCTGCCAGGCTGGTGGAGATCCCATCCCTGCCACAGTCGGGAGTCAGAGGTTCAGCAGAGGTGGTCACTCAAGCAACAGGATCCCTGTCAATGGAGGATGTGCAGGCAACTTCCAGCAGGGCACATCCATGACAGCCCCGGAGGTCGTCAGCATCCTGGAGCACTCATGGTGGCACAGGCAGATTACATCAAGGCAGCAGCAGCAGGCTCGACGTAGGAGGCTTCTGGACTCAGGGCATACAACATCACGGGGGCAGCCATCGGCTGAATGGTAGGAGGACCCTGGATTATGTGTGTCTTCCATGTGGCAGCGGATGGTCCAGCAAATGGATGCAGAGAGGCGGCAGACAGAGAGGGCATGGCTCACCATGGTCAGGGCGGAGACTCCATGGGGCGGGCATTGAGCCGGGCACAGTATCTCGAGGAGACTCGCAGGGAGTTGGTGGAGAGCATGTCAGTGTCCCTGCGAGCCCTCGAGGACAGAGCCCTGTCCCACCTCCGGGACATAGACTTGGAGTTCGATGATGCCCTGGCCAAGACTCTTGGTAAGAACGGTGAGCCGTAGGACTAGCCCACCGTCATTGTATATAGTTTATTAGGCTTAGGTTTCCTTTAGTTTTATTTTTATTTTGGAGTCGATAGACATTGCTCCACTTTTTGTACATAGTTGTATTTTGTAGGGTTTTTGCTGGATTTTTTTTTTCTTTTATGTTTTTCACACCTATGAAGGAATGGTTTTCTTTCATTTAACCTTTGGCTTCAGAATTTTGGTTTCTGGACATGGCCCCTTTGAGGATTTTTATGGATTTTGCTTTTCAGTTATGTTCACATTCATTTTTTTTCCTTGGCATGTTTTTTTCTTGTTTGGTTGATTTCATTTTTTAATACATTTTCATCAGTTCACATATTTGTGTTGTCTGCTCTCATTACTTTGGTGCATGTGTCAGTCGTCATTGTCGCTGCTGTGTGGCTATGTTGGGCGTGTCTTTGGGTGCGTGCATGTGTGCTTCTGTGCATGACATGCCATGGGGCCTGTACTGGGAAGTGCGGCCAATGGATGGGTGTAGATTTGCACAGAGTGGGCCCAGCGTGGGGTGGGATTTGGGTGCACATTTGCTACATGCATGTATGTTGTGACAATGTGTTGGTTGGGTGGACATGAGTCGGGGCCTGCTGGCAGGTTGCCATCACTGGGGGTGAACATGATTGGAGACATGCCTACTGGCATGCCCACAGGTGATGGGGGGCTGTGTTGTGGCATGGGCTGGCTGTTGGCATGCTCACAGGTGATAGGGGCTCTGTTGTGGCATGGGCTGCCTACTGGCATGCTCACGGGTGATGGGGGCTCCGTTGTGGTGTGGCCTGCTTGCGAGATGCGTTCGCTGGTGATCCGAGCACGCGTGTTCTTTTTCACATGATTGGGCTGGCTTTAGCGGGGTACGTGTATTCCGGGGATGCGCGAGAAGTGTTACACACGATAGAGCTGGTGCGAACGGGGTACGTGTATTCTGAGGGTGTGCAAGAAGTATTATATGCGATAGGGCTGGCACGAGCGGGGTACGTGTATTCCGGGGGTGCATGATGAGTTTCACACGTCATTGGGCTGGCGCGAGCGGGGTCCGCGTATTCTGGGGGTGCGCGAGGAATGAGTACCCCGCTCACGCCAGCCCTATCGCGTGTAATACTTCTCGTGCACCCCCGGAATACACGTATCCTACTCGCGCCAGCCCTATTGCATGTAATTCTTCTTGCGCACCCCCGGAGTATGCGTGCCCCACTCGCACCAGCGGAATAGCATTAAAAGCGCACTCACGTACCCCCATATTCGTACACCCGTGTGGTGAGGTACCACCTGCACCCCCTGCAGGCAGCCCACACCACAGGAGTGCCCCCTACAACCCTGGACAGGCCCCGCAGACAGCCCATCCACCCTCCCCATGCCCTGCAGGCAGCCGCCCACCCTGCGAATGCCCCGCAGGCAGGCCGTCCACCCTCCCTATGCCTTGCAGGCAGCCCATCCACCCTGACCATGCCCCGCAGGCATCCCTTCACCCCTGGACATGCCCTGCAGACAGCCTATCCACCCTCTCCATGCCCCGCAGGCAGCCCATCACCCCTGGACATGCCCCACAGACAGCCCATCCACCCTCCCCATGCCCTGCAGGCAGCCCATCACCCCTGGACATGCCCCGCAGAAGCCCATCTACCCTCCCCATTTCCCGCAGGCAGCCCATCACCCCTGGACATGCCCCGCAGACAGCCCACCCACCCTTCCCATGCCACACAGGTAGCCCATCACCCCTGGACATGCCCCGCAGACAGCCCATCCACCGTCCCTATGGCCTGCAGGCAGCCCATCACCCCTGGACATGCCCCGCAGACAGCCCATCCACCATCCCCATGCCCCGCAGGCAGCCCATCACCACTGGACATGCCCTGCAGACAGCCCTTCCACTCTCCCCATGCCCCGCAGGCAGCCCATCCACCCTGACCATGCCCCGCAGGCAGCCCATCACCCCTGGGCATGCCCCGCAGACAGCCCATCCACCCCCCATACAGCACAGCAGCCCATCCACCCTGACCATGCCCCACAGTCAGCCTATTCACCCTCCCCATGCCCCGCAGGCAGCCCATCAACCCTGACCATGCCCTGCAGGCAGCCCATCACCCCTGGACATGCCCCACAGACAGCACATCCACCCTCCCCATGCCCTGCAGGCAGCCGATCCAACCTGACCGTGCCCTGCAGGCAGCCCATTCACCCTTCCCATGCCCCGCAGGCAGCCCATCCACCCTGACCATGCCCCACAGGCAGCCCACACCACAGGAGACACACCTACAACCCCTGGCCATGTCCCGCAGCCAGACCACACCACAGGGGGGACTTTTTCCAAGCAATTTGCCTGGCGCGAGCACCAGCCCTATTGTGTGTAATACTTCTCACACACCCTTGGAATATGCGTACCCCACTCGCTCCAGCCCTATCGCATGTAATACATCTCACGCACCCCCAGAATACGTGTAACCCGCTCGTGCCAGCCTTATCATGTGAAAAAGGACACGCATGCTCGGATCACCCGCGAACACATCTCGCTAGCAGGCCATGCCACAACAGAGACCCCATCACCGGTGAGCATGCCTGCATGCAGCCCATTCACCCTCCCCATGAACGCCAGCAGACCATCCACCCTGACCATGCCCCACAGGCAGCCCACACCATAGGGGGCACCCTTACAACCCCTGGACATGCCCCGCAGACAGCCCATCCACCCTTCCCATGCCCTGTAGGCAGCCCATCACCCCTGGACATGCCCCACAGACAGCCCATCCACACTCCCTATTTCCCGCAGGCAGCCCATCACCCCTGGACATGCCCCGCAGACAGCCCATCCACCATCCCCATGCCCCGCAGGCAGCCCATCACCCCTGGACATGCCCCGCAGACAGCCCATCCACCCTCCCCATGCCCCATAGGCAGTCCATCCACCCTGACCATGCCCCGCAGGCAGCCCGTCACCCCTGGACATGCCCTGCAGACAGCCCATCCACCCCCCATACCACACAGCAGCCCATCCACCCTGGCCATGCCCCGCAGGCAGCCCATTCACCATTCCCATGCCCCGCAGGCAGCCCATCACCCCTGACCATGCCCTGCAGGCAGCCCCTCACCCCTGGACATGCCCCGCAGGCAGCCCATCCACCCTGACCATGCCCCGGAGGAAGCCCATTCACCCTCCCCATGCCCCGCAGGCAGCTCATCCACCGTGAAAATATCCCACAGGCAGCCAACACCACAGGGGACACCCCTACTATCCCTGGCTATGCCCCGCAGCCAGCCCACACCACAGGGGGGACTTTTTCCAAGCAATTTGCCTGGCGCGAGCGGGGTACGTGCCAACCCAATCACGTGTGAAACTTCTTGTGCACCCCCTGAATACACGTACCCCACTCGCACCAGCCCTATCATGTGTAATACTTCTCGCACACCCTCGGAATATGCGTACCCCACTCGCACCAGCCCTATCGCATGTAATACTTCTCACACACCCCCGGAATACGCGTAACCCGCTCGCGCCAGCCTAATCATGTGAAAAAGGACACGCGTGCTTGGATCACCCACGAACGCATTTAGCTAGCAGGCCACACCACAACAGAGGCCTGCATCACCCGTGAGCATGCCAGCATGCAGCCCATTCACCCTCCCCATGCCCGCAGGCAGCCCATACACCCTGACCATGCCCCACAGGCAGCCCACACCACAGCGGACAACCCTACCACCCCTGGCCATGCCCTGCCACCAGCCCACACCACAGGGGGGACTTTTTCCAAGCAATTTGCCTGGCACGAGTGGAGTACAAGTATTCCAAGGGATACGGGGGAGAGTTTTACACGAGATTGGGCTGGCGTGAGCGGGATACGCATATTCCGAGAGGTACACGGGGAGTTTAACACATGATTGGCCTGGCGCGAGAAGGGTACGCGTATTCCAAGGGGTGCATGGGGAGTTTTACACACGATTGGGCTGGCGCGAGCAGGGTACGTGTATTCCGAGGGGTGCGCAAGGAGTTTTACACGCGATTGGGTTGTCGCGTGAGGGCTGAGTGGCATTTTTAGTGTGATTTCCGGGTTGTGGGTTGTATGCTGGTCCACTGGCCTTTGCACCATGTAGGGGATTTGTGCAGAGGTTTTTGGCACACAGGGTGGGGGTTAGGGGTGTAACTGGCACTGCTGCACGGTCGCTGTGCCACGCTATGCCACGGCTGGTTATGGATGTTTAAATCCATGAATACGCAGTGTGTCAAAATGGGTTTTGGCACACGCAGCTGGCGTACGCTCCCTCTTTGCACCAGCCGTGTGCCTTACTTCTGCGCTTGATTCCATGAATTACCCTCTTAGTATTGCGTAGCCTAAAATACAATTGATGGTGAGCTGGCTTTAAGATAGGATTTTTAGTTATTCAATGTTGTGATGGGTGCCACATTAGAGATGACTAGTAACATTCAGACTGCTGAATCTATCAAATTATTGTGCAAGATTAGAAGATATTAGCCACTTGATTCTAGAACACCTTTGTTTGATGATCAAAAGAGAAATGTATGTAGTCAATTTGATAGATGAAAAAATGCTCATTAATTGCAGATATCCTTCTTGCAAATCTTCCTCGACACGTGGTTTCCCCATTGTTATTGGTTCTTCAGGAGGGTGTCATTTTGACATTTGTATTCCATTGTGATACTTCAAAACAATATGTTTGTGATAAATGCCTTTTTTTTTGGAAAACAAGAAGTGTTCTCTTGTGTTATTCCTTAATTATTTTTCTGATGGCTCAAGAACCAACAGTCTCAATCGAAAGACTGATAAGACATCAACTAATTGCTGACAATTCGAAAAAATAAAAAACCCAATAGGATATTAATATTTTGCATGAACCAGACACGGAGCAATTTTCTTGAGCCATCAGAAAACTAAAGAAGGAATAACACAAGAAGAACACTTCTTCTTGTTTTCCAAAAAAAAGGCATTCATCACTAACATATTGTTTTGAAGAATCACAATCGAATACAAATGTCAAAATGACACCCTCCATAAGAAGCAATAACAATGGGGAAACACGTGTTGAGGGAAATTTGCAAGAAGGATATGTGCAATTAATGAGCATTTTTTCATCTATCAAATTGACGACATACATGTCTCTTTTGATCATCAAACAAAGGTGCGCTGGAATCAAGTGACTAGTATCTTCTAATTCTGCTAAGACATGACTGTATATACAAGGTTCTTAGCATACATTTTTTGTGTTACCAGAAAATATTTTTGATGACCAATCACCAATGGATACATGCGGCTCCAATGACAGTGAAGCAAATAATGCACGTGTCATGCACAGAAAAGTATGGTCAATAATAGGAAGTTTCTGGTGGCTATAGGGAACCTAAGTATAAAATTGTAAAATGGCATGTACCTTGTCCTCCTGCTGTAATATTACCCTGGTAGGGGCCGCCAGTGATGTATTGTTCTATTGTCCATTTAGGCGATAACTGATTATCTGTCTACACCTATGTGTAAGGGAGAGACAGCAAATCATGCAAGGGGATTCCACTTACACCGATGTAATGGCAATGTGCACTAGTACCTTGGTATGGTGGTGGGTCTCCAGCTGTTGTGTGGTTACTCTTTTGAACCATGGCTTTGGTTGTAGAGGCACAAAGGTTTTGGGGGAATTATTGGGATCCGCCATATGTTCTTGTGCACAAAATGAACTAAGAGGGGTGGCTAATGGCACTCATGTGTTTTAAAATGGCGATTGAATATATGTTTTATGTGGGTCAATGACATTTTTATATGTGTAATTTTTGTAGAGTGTTGTATGTCCCCTTATATGAAGACGTGGTAAAATTGCCCCTTAACATCGAAACCGGTCGTCCTTGTTTAAGCACCTGGAAAAGTGATCATGTTCTCCAAAGAAATCAAATAGAATCCATTCTAGGAGAAAGATAAACATATCCACTTTGTAGATACTGTTTATTATATTATGATGTTTTATAATTGGAGGGCACTCAGGAATTTATGAAGGTGCCCTTTATGTTTTGTGAATGATTAGAAACACGCCCATGGATAAATTCAACAATCGGTCTACACGTGCAAATTAAAGGGGGGGGGGACCTAATTGACCTCCTGAGTGTTGCTTCCGTAAGAACGGGCTACAGTGCAAGGGGAATGCACTGTAGCATCCCTGACGCAGAGTAATGCATAGCACCTGTCCATGAATAGGGACTTAGCGCAGCTTCAATGCGCTTTCCGGATTGAAGGAGTAAGGCCCATGATTTGCAGTAGCTGAGGCAATAAATGACTTGTGCTACAAGATACTCACTTAGGCCTCAAACTCATTAGAAACAGATGTGTAATGGCAAAGCAATGATGCAGTTTTAGATTGCCTCTGAGACCTTGTTTAAATGTTATTAAATGCATTATATTTCTTTAATATAATGCATCTCACTATTTCACTAATAATAACGTCATTGTAATGCTTTCACAACACTGCTTTTTAAAAAAAAAAAAAAAAACATTACAAAATCGTATTCCTGCTGTAAAACTGATACAATTCCTCCAGCAGAAAATTCCTGGATGAAACCATTGCATTACTAAGGCATATTCACATCTGATTCAGTGCAGGGATGCTGGGGGAAATGCTGTATTGACATTGCATGCTGATTTAAAGTCACTTTCTTCCGAGCTCCTGCGACAGTGTAACCTGCTAATGTGTGTGAAGTGTGTGCACGTTGGTTTATTAATACGCGCTTGCCTGGATCGACATTGCCAGTATCCATGCTATTCTATGAACACATGTATGAACTATTGGGCTCCTGCAGGCCTTCACTTTGGAAGCGTGAATCTGGCACTCCTGCCCCGCAGCACTCAGAGGCCGCCCGAATAAGAGGTGGCAGTGATTGGATCACTTCTAGCAGAGAGGCAGAGGGACTAGGCGAGCAAGCGCCGCAAAGCGCCGCAAAGCGCAGCAGCCATGCAGCCTCCAGCGTCAAGTGGCGCTGGGAGGAACTGTGGAATAATTAAGAAAGCAAGTCGGGCTGTCACAGGCAATGCCATGTGCAGAGAAACAGCCATCAACTGGTAGGAAACCACATAGGGGGAACCTCTGCACCTGCCTTATTACCATACACTGCTAAGAATAATTAAATATCATGCTACAACTTCAAGTTCTTGCTATCGTGTTTGCATCCGCTGTTATTAGTAGTATTATCAGTATTGTTATTAATAATAATAATAATAATAATAATAATAATAATAATAATAATAATAATAATAATACCCATAACACGTATTAATCATATTACTGTTCACAACAGTCATTTTACTACTACCAATATTAATAAAAATGCTCATCGTACTACTAATGTGTTATTATTATTATTATTATTATTATTATTATTATTATTATTGTTATGGTTATTGTTTCTAATTTCTACAGTTAGTAGTAGTGATAGTCGTGGTACTAGAGAAGGTTGCAGTAACTGGATTAGGTGTTTGATTATTTCTTTCAATAGCTGTGAATTTACAATTAGTACTACTGTTTCCAGAATTAGTACTACTGTTTTCAGAATTAGTACTACAGTTTTTACTCATGCTTCCACTCCTACTACTATTGTTACTGCTCACACAGCTGCTGCTACTATTTATACTGCACTACTTCTAGAACCACCATTACTACTACTACTACTATTAATAATAATAATAATAATAATAATAATAATAATAATAATAATAATAATAATACCTATAACAATAACTATAACAATAACATTGATACAAGCTCCACAAATCAATGCAAACGAGGCCCAAGATGCAAACAAAACAGATAATACTGTTGACCTTTCCTTTCAACTCCCCTTTAAATGTAAACTCTCTGAAATTCCCCAGACAGCACCTTAAGGTTCTTGCTTAAAAGTGTGTGTCGGTATCACTCATACACCTGAATCGCAAAGAAGCACAACGCATGGGCGTAATTTGGGGGGGGGCAGGGGTGTTTGTCCCCCCCAACTTTCATGGCACATCATTGTGTCCCCATTCATTTGGAAGGGGCACCTTTTCTTCAGATGCCATGCCCCATCCAACATTTTCAGCAAAGTTACTCCACTGCACAACCGAATAAAATGAAGCCTTGGATGGGAAGAAATAAACACTGCACAGGCTGTCTTTAGTTTACTTTATTTAATGGGGGAGGGGAACTGAAGGCAGAGGGAGGTTAGGAGGGTGTAGAACTGAGGATGATCTGACGGGGGAACCAAGGCTGGGCGGGGGGCATGATAAGGAAGCCGAAGCAGGTGGAATGACAGATCGGCTGAGCGCTGTCTCCGCGCCCCGTGACCTCTGAATCCGCCATGACCTTGGGGCACTCACACTAGGGGCGCGGGCTCCATTAGGTCACTGCTTCCTTCGGAGACCTTTCACTGCCTCAGTATGCAGGCGGCCCATCCATTATGCTGTTTCTTCGCAAGAATGGGATGTTCCCACTTTCATTAGGAGGTGGGATCCTTGCTATTTCCAACAACAAAAGACCAGAGCGGCGAGGAAGCGCGTCTCACACCCGACAAGAGACCCCAAAGAGGGCTCCGCATTTACAGCGGGAAAAGGACACATTCCAGCCCGGCAGCTTAAAACCAGTGTTATTATTATTTTCACAAATCCTAACAAAAAACGGTAGCCATGTATACATTTGGCTAAATATATATTGAGGTATGTATACACTTTGTTTGACGACGTGTGTGACAGAACATGATTTTTGGACTCAAATTCACATATGCACAGAAAAGCCCGAATTTTAAATGAGGTCAAGCAGATGTGATATACACACCACTGTGCTAGCACGGAAACATGCATGTGTTGTGCAATCTTAATGGCTGAGGGGATGCGACACCTAGAGAGGGTACCGGCATTACTCGTCTAAACAGCTCTTAATAGGACCACTTCCGCCTGCTTGTATTTCTGGATCAATTTAGTCCCCATGGCAACCAAAACGATGCCTGCTGGGCATAACTTGGTTCTCTGGCACGGGACAGCCAGGATCATGGTGAACATGCTTTTCTGAATGGAACTTTCCTTCTTCAGGTACAACATTCTGAAGGCCTGTTTATGTCTCTGAATTTCATGAAGAACATACCTTGGATTTCGACACTTGATTTTGTAACCATTTGTCTGTCATGAAAGTACTGTATGCTTGTGGAAGGAAAGGCATGAACATGGGAATATTCCTTGCTTCCAACAATAGGCAGCAGTGAAGGAACTGCACCAATGTGCACGCTCATGGTCAATGACGTCATGCAAAAGCTGCACGCAGAAAGGTGGGTGCTCTAGTAAAAAGCTTAGGTTGTTATAGTGCAGGATGGTGCAGTGAGAATCCCCATACGCTTCGAAGCATTGTAATTACAAGGAAGCGCAAGTGTTAATAGAAAAGGCTCCCCTGACTACCGGGTATTTCTAGAAAGTCACCACTTTAAAGCGCTGTTCATTGGCCATTCCAACTGTCCAGAAGTCATCACATTTCAACTTCAGTAACATCAGGTGGTCTCCGCCCAGGGACGTCATTTAGGGGTAGCCAGAGGTCGCAACTGCGACCTCTGAGGTCTCCCTTGCGACCTCTTAAAAAAAAAAACGTATTATTTTTGTTTTTTTGTAATGCAAGCTCCTGGGCTGTGGTTCTTTACTTCTGGGGTTGCTGGCCCCTTAAAAAAAGAAGAAAAATAAGAACAGGAGTGCCACAAGTCCAACACTTTCAGCACTGACCCTAAATAAGAAAGAATAGGAATACCAAATAATGTGTCTTTCTGGAATTCTATTCAATAATTGCTAGGCTCATTAAATGTTTATTTCAGGCACACTTCAGGGGGTGAGTCACTGATTTAGTCTGTTCTTAAACACCTCACTCAGCCTTTCATCCTTCTGAGGTCGATAAATGAGTACCAACACAGGTTGGGTGAAATTGGGTGTATATTTTTTCTATATAAAGCGTTTAAGCGTAAGTGCTATATAATAACACATCATTATCATTTGGTCATGGACGTCTGCTTGCCTACACAGTAATTTGGTAATATGGGCCTATAACCACTGATCGTAATGATACATATGGCGATCCATTCTTGTATGAAATGTACATCACATAGTGATATCGTAACTATATTTTTCGTAGTGCACAATGCTATGTGATGCCACTTCCTGTTTTGTCAATGGGTGAAATGTTGTGTTCCATCGCTACCCGCGATATCACTTTGGGGCGGGGTCAAATGACATCACTTCCTGTGATGTCATCGGGGGGTCATGTGATGTCACTTCTGCTACCCCTGGCATTTTGGTGAAATTACGTCCCTGTCTCCGCCTCTGCACATTTTCAGATACTGACCTCTTCAAGGAGTCTCTCCTCCTCAACACCTAGGCCATCACGTCGCCCCTCGCACCACCTGACTCGCTAGATGCTGCATGCCCGTCTTCTCCCCGCCACCCTGTACAGTTGTACGTCTCCACTGTGCCCCCCTGTTTCTTACCCCGCTGTATACCTGCACTGCTGTTACAGATGAAAAATGCTCTCTTACACATCTGTACTGTTGTATATATCTGTAAAGTGCTCTGCTATGTATCTGTATTGTTGTATTCCTCTGTAAAGTGCTCTGTTGGTCCTTGAAGCTTGGTTCACGCTCAATAAATACCATAATAAACATAATAATAATAATTATTATTACTATTCAATCTGCCCAACCTGATCCTTTGCAAAGCTTTGGGAGAGCGGTCAAAGGGGATGGTAGGGTGGGCGGTGGGTGATACGGCTGGGCAATGGCGCAAACATGCGTAACTATGCCCATTTACACAAGACCACCTCCACACAGGTGTGAAAATCCATCTTTTTGTTTGTTTTGAAAATAAAAGCTTGTTTGAGCTTTTGCATCATTGTAATTATTAGGCATTCGTTACATATGTTGACTGTCAGTGTCCTCTATGTAGTATTTATTATTTCTTGTAACAAACATTTTTTTCGAAGCATATTCTCACACCACTCCTTACAGTAGCCCTTTCTTCTGTTTTAGTTTTGTGTGGTGAACCCCATTACCGAGGCCAATGAGATTTTAAATCCAATGAGGTACAGTCTAAAGCCCATGTTCACAATATGGCAATGAAAGCAAAGCTTAAAGTAAAGCAACTGGTTGGCTTTGGTCAGAGCGTCCATTTTCTCATGAGCAAATGAACTTATGAAGGGCTACGCTTGTGGATGGGGTGTAACCTTCACACACGCAGACCGGGCAAGCAGAGGATGGGCCCGCAGCTCACCACAAAGCCTGAGCACGGCCTTGGGTGTCAGATACCTCCAGACCACGCAACTCATTGGGCTTCAGACCACTCACATTGTGTGAAACTCAACTGTCTAGTGACCATAATGCTATTTAATGGGAAAAAAAGTGATTTGCAAATGTGAACACAAGGTAAACAGACGTTGTGAAATGAATATACTGAAGAAAGAAAAGTTTCCTTGGGGAAACGAGTAACTAGTTTACAGGTTACAAATGGTTAGTACTGGACTCTGTAACCAAGCTTTGAGATCTGACTTTCTCTTTAGCCGCTTCCAGGGTCATCCTGAACATGGGCCTCAGTGACTAAAGGTGTCTGCTGGTTTCAGTTGGTATGTTTATTGGACCTGTTCAATTTGACATGCTTATCCCACTGGACAAACATACTGCAATGTCCAAAAAACCCATATGCTGCTAAATGATCTTTTAAAAACCATGTGTAACTGCTCAACACAGATGTTCACCTCTGAAGAGTGTGGAATGACTGTACAAACGTATGTTTGATTACATTGTTGTACACAATGTGCCATTGTGCCTGTTTTGGTAACTGGCATTGCAATTTGAAGCAGCACTGCACCTGTAACCCTTCGATTAGTGGCATCCTATGACATCGTGAAGAAGGCAGATACCCGCTCTCCGCCAGCCGGAGAAGAGTCACACTACACATGGACCCGATTTGACAGTGGAGGCAAACATTTCAGACTTGGCTTATAGACAAGCACTTTTAAAAAAAAAAAAATACATTGTAAATTATACCATAGTGCTGAGTATCGGAAACTTCAATCATCATCACTTTTACACTTTTCTGGTTTAGTGCAGCACAGCATATCTTTGCAGAACATAATTATTTTTATTATTATAATTATTACAACATTAACATGTTGATAGTTCCATTGGCAGAGGGCAATAATGGCGTGTGCAAGTTTTCTTTCCCGATAGTCCAATATTCCTTATTGGTTAGAATGTTAAAACCTTAAAACTGCTCTCTTTAATTACCTGAGCATTACATTCCCACTCCTCTCCCTTCCACCCTTTTTACTTGCTTTCTAAACTGTTCCATGCAAAGTGTACCTCAAATATGTCTGTATGCTTCCGATATGTAACTAAGTGATGGTCATTCTCTGTAACAAGCACCACGATGCCCCTGGCTGTTGCGCGCTCTACAAATATGAATAAATAAATAAATAAAAGTTATACAAGCAATAAAGCGCCCTTCCACCGGGCATTACAAGTCAGTAATGTCCCTTGGCCCTCCTAAAGTCCTTGAATTTTCTCATGCCTCGTGATGAGGCATAATTGCATTATTATTAGTATTATTATTATGAATAATACTATTATTAGTAGTAGTAATAGTAGTAGAAGTAGTAGTATCATCATCACCACCATTACTGGCAGTGTACATCGTGAACATCCTGAATAACCTGCTGTACCTCCAGCGAGATCTAGTGAATAATAAATCGTTCAGTTTACATTAAATTTGCACTGGTGCCAAAAAAAAATAAAAAAAAAATAAAAAGCTCATTCATATTAACAACCGTTTTGAGACATGATTCTCTCATGCTTGCCAAAAAAAAGACACACAAACGTTGTTTATGTGTCCCTTAAACCTGTCTCATCCGTCGTCATATTTGTAAAATGGGGCAATGTGCGAGGGGAGTCTGTTTTTTTTCTGGTTTTTTCCTCCTTTTTTGCTATGTTGTTTATTAGGAAAATACAAAAAAATAATAAAACTGATTTTTTTTCGCAATTATCCTCACCTGTTTGTAGAATTGTGCAGGTTGGACGTGTGGAGCCAGAGCAGTTGGCCCCATTCTGATTCATGCAAAGAGGGAAAGCGGGCGGTCGCTTTGCTCAGGTATTATTGACCTTCTTTAAAATCTATTGCACGTTATGAACTGAAAGACAATCCATGGGCTCCTTCCCAAATGGCGCGAGCAGCACACGTGCTGCTAAACGGCCCTTTGCTGTGATGCTTTGTTAGCGCCAGTGTCACGTTTAATTTCTGACCCCGGCTGTGGAAGTTGTCAAGTGTGCTGTACCCAGCTGCAGCCCGGGGAGTGGCACGCAAGCCATTTAACTAGTTCGACGACATATAAGACATATTGTGAAATATTATTGCCAACTACTTTTCACCCAACAGTCCAACGCTATCCCCTTAGAATGTTAACCCCGCTGATGCTATTTGCTGTGAGGGGGTACGGCCTATAGTTCCATCTCCGTTGCTGCGTGCCCGTGTTGTTTTGCATTGCCCCCCCCCCCCACCGAATGAACCAGCCAGGGAAATAAGAGCCACGTTTCCGCAAACCCCACTCCTCATCCACTGCAGCTGTGCGCGTAATACGCACTGTCTGTTAATGTGTGCGATAAAATAAGGCAAAGAAAGCGGGGCACCACGAAGCACAATGTTTTCGATGTTTCAGTTTACAGGTTTAATGAGAAACATCGAATCGTGGCACTTCTCCTTGGCATTGTGTGATATAGAACTGGCACGCGCGGCTACGCTGCTACGCCACGTCGGCGAAGTCCTCTTTCAGCGCGGAAAACAATGCAAGATGCTGCGCTTTTTTTTGTATATGGGGGAGTGGGTTCTGAGGGTTTGGGGAGACCCGTTCAGTGCAGAGCAGGATGAATGACGAGGAAGATGGCTGGTAAACATGTACAGCATGTACTACAAGGATTGTACACATTACAGAAGGCAGCAACAAAATGGAGGGCCAAATAAAAAAAAAATTGCTTCTCTGTGTCAAGGGCACAGAGAAAATCAAAGGCTAATTGATTTGCAGGAGAAGATAAACTAACTACAGCGCTGAAGTCATTAGCAGAGATCGCCTCGGCGGCAGTATTTCATGGAACTGATTTTATCAAATGGAATTATTCTCAGCCCTGACAGGAGATAAAACCGACGCACTTCATTCCAGGGCTGCGGGGGAAAAAAAGAAACTCCGGCTTCTTGATCCTGGAATGAACCCAGAGTGATCATTTTCGAGTATTTTAAACTATTGAACGTTAAATGAATTCGAATTAGCGAACTGCTCCAACAAAAGCTGACATGAGCGCGCGCTGCTCTCTTTTTTTTAGCGAACAGAGAATAAAGATGCCAGGTCGAATCCCAAAGCTACGTTTTAAATGTGAGAACAATTACAGCAACAACTGCATTTATTCTACTGAAGATGGGCCATCGGCGCGTTTCACCTGCAACGGCATTTAAAGGCGCTCAAAATAAGTTCGCTTCCTGCCATCGTTAACACTTTTCTTGATTAAGGCCTCCGGAAAAAGAATCATGTATACACTCTCCGGTAGGAAAGCGAAATGGTTGCACATGGGTGTGTGGGGGGGGGGGGGGGCGGTGCAGGGGCAGGGGGGTAAATCAATGACTGCTTGTAGTGGGTTGGGAACCTGCTTCGTTAAATGTCACCTACAGAATCCTAGATGTGTCACGTAGCAAAAACAAGCAGCGGAACACATAACTCAGGCAAATCAGCCCTTTGTGCTTGAAGTGTCTAATTACCAGAGCCAGGCAAAGACAAGCAGTGCAGGAGGAATGACTTACTTCCAGCGAGTGCCACTCAGCCGGGGTGACACATTTACTAAAGGTCAGAAGAGTACATTGAGTAGGAAAAAAAGGCCCAGTAGAAAGAATGCCCGCAAGTTAGGCTTTGGCAATGCTGCCATCTGCAGGTCACGGCTTTTAACATTTTTTTTAGGACTCTCAGTTGCGCATGTTTTTATTTTAGAAAGATCCGTTGCGCATGTATTTATTTACCAGATGATACGAGTTCAAGACAGTTTACTGAACGATCATGTGTAAAGCTGTGAGTGGGAGACGTTACCTGAAAAGTTCACAAGGCAGCTTGGAAGAGTGGCAGTTCTAAATAGTGTAGTCATCACACACTCGTATATAATAATCTGCAATCTCTTTACAGTACACTTGTGGAAACACAGCCTTGCTAAAAAAAAAAAAAAAAAAAAGACATTCAATAGAATATAATATCTGCGAATTTGAATACAGTCATCAATACATGAATATTAATGCAATTGTATCGTGACTGCGAGGTTGTAGTGGATATCCCATTTTGAAGCATGAAATGTGCAGTTTTCCAATAACGTTTGAATGATTTTCACTATCATATTGCCAGGGGTGTGACATTTGTTTTCCACAATAAAACGCATCGTGCTGTATTCATTATTCTGCTTCTGAAAAGAGCGCAACATGCACCATTAGTTGTAGGTCATTTTTTTTTAAGGTGATAATAACAAAACACTGAACAATGAGATTGGGGGACTAAATGGCAAGGTGATGTTTTACACAACACGCAGATTCTGTTAAGAAAACTGTTGGAGGGACGTTATGATTTCAGAGCAACACCTCAATTCACTAAACAACTCGTTGTGGAAAGTGAAGCAAGCATAGAGGGTGCTTAGCAGCACAGCAGGAGGAGCGCATGTTTGTTGTTTGCTCAAGTGACATGTCTGCTTTAACAGCAACATTAAAAATACCCCAGGAGTAAATATTTACCACTGTCTAATAAGTACCAATCATTGTCCATAACATGTGAATATGTATTATCTTATGTTATTTATCATTTATATAGCGCTTCATATATCATTGGTATGACCTCAAACCGCTGGTAGGTTGAACGCCCTCGGGGGCCGTGGTCCAGGTAAGTTGGGAGAGTAAGGTGCCATAGGATTAATGGTAGCACCGTTTATGTGTGCAGCTGAAGCGCCTGCGCAATGGTAGCTGCATCGTAGCATTAGATGTGGTGGTATTTGAGATCAGTAGAATGTGTGCAGTCATGCCGATGGTCACCAGGACTGGGTTCTGGCTGCGTTAGGCCTTTTTAGGATGTTTACGTGAGCAGCTAGGCCGGATTCAAGGGTTATAGCTGCATTTCATCAGAGTGTTGCAGTGTTCATGAAGCAATGTTCGTATGTGAGCAGCTAGGCCGAAATTGATTGAGGGGTGTATCTGCATTCTAGTTGTGTGTTGGTGTAGGGAAGAGAGTGAGCGTAGTGATAAGAGTGGTGAGTGTTTTCTATATACATATATATATATATATATATATATATATATATATATATATATATATATATGTATATATATATTAACTGAAAAAACTTTATTAAAGGGACGTTATGGTTAAGTTGCACTAATAAAAACCCATGAAATTCACTGAAAAAACGTTGTTAAAGGGATGTTATGGTTACAAGTAAAACCGAAAAACCTCAGAAATTCGCCAGTTATGGTAAGTTTAGCAACCATAACTCGCGCCACCACTGTGCACTGCCAAGACTAACACCCAGGACATCAAAGATGACATCACAAATGTGACTGAAGCATCACTGATAACATGACATATCTGGGCCACTTGTTTTTGTTTAAAGGCTAGATTTTTGTTTTTAACAACAATAAGAATTTCCAAAATGCAGAAGGTGCTATATATCTACAGATTAACCTTCTTATATGTTCTTAAAATACTTTCCTTAGAGTTTAATCAGAGCTCATAGTGCACATACATGGAGCAATAAGCACACCTGAAACACACGATTAATTTGTGTTCAAGATGATTAACACTAATGTTATTGTCATTTGTTGGTGCTGTTGTTACTTTCTTCCTTATATTAGTCTTGCTGTATGCGCCTCTAATTTGTATGAATTGTGCATTTTTATATGTATTTTCCTATTAACACACGTGTGTGGTAAGTTTTCAATGTTTACCTATTTATTCCATGTTTAACATTACTCAAAACTCTGGTAAAGTAGCATTAATTATTTTACTACCCAAAATTACAAGATTAGAAATATTGTACTTCTATGGTGCATGCTGCAGCCATTGCCTATGTGTGTGTATGATTACGTTCCTGTTTTAACAACAGCACTCCAATATAATGTTTTGTTTAGATGAGCACATTCTGTAATACATTAAGTAGTTTGGGATAGATCTCACAATCACCCCTAATATCTTGTTACCAACATTATGAACACAACCCTTTGTAGGGATAATTAATCAAAATGAATGTTATATGTGATGTCATCATTGATATCATCAATGACATTTGTGATGTCATCTTTGATGTCCTGGATGTTAGTCTTAGCAGTGCACGGTAGCGGCACAAGTTATGGGTTGCTTAGCTTATCACAACTGGCGAATTTCTGATGTTTTTCGGTTTTACTTGCAACCATAACGTACCTTTAACAACGTTTTTTCACTGAAGTTCATAGGTTTTTATTAGTGCAACTTAACCATAGCGTCCCTTTAACAAAGTTTTTTCAGTTAATTTCATAAGTTTTATTGGTGCAACTTAACCACAACATCCCTTATTCAAAGTTTTTCAGTGAATTTCATGGGTTTTTACCAGTGTATGCTAATTTCCTACAACTTACTAATATCATACTTACCCCAATATAGCACCATTTTTATCCACTTTACAAAGTTTCACCTTAAAACTCTCCCATTTCCCACCTTCTAGCATAATTTTTAATTCTTCTATACACTTTTTGCAACTTTTTCTACTGTCTTTGCGTTTCGACGTCCACAAAAGTCTGAGGTCATCGCAGATATTTCGGACAGCGTCACATGACCTCGCGCACATGCGTGCTCCATGATGACGTGTCCCCAAATGTGTCCACACTTCGCGATCAGGTCTGTGCTTCGTGATCAGTTTGGATCTGCATTTTCTACTGATCTAGGAACTTTCAAGCTCAAAATGTACCCTTGCACAGCTCCAACACCTATTCTTACTCATGATCCATCAAGAATCTAGCACAGAGTACATACATGGAAGAATATTAGCAAAACTGCCATTTATCTTAAAAATGGCATCAGCCATTGCCATCTCTCCTCCCCAAGAGCCACCACCACTACCAGCTGTAGGATCTACACAACAAAAAAAGCTAATTACTTCCAAAGATAATGAAGAGGACCAAGGCGATGAAGTCGATGAAGGGCCTACCTCTAGTACCCAGAGTGAATCATGGGTGGGGCAGTTCTTTATCATTGTTGGGAATGTACCAAAAGATAAAGTTACCGAAGTGAAATGCACTGAACTCAGTCGTGGACTACCTAGATAGTACTCCTACAGGACCACCTCAATGCGCCACCACACCAAATCCAACCACTGCAATGCTCTCAGAAAGGTGGTTCCTTTCTTAGCAAGTAGTAGTCTGTCTTCATCCACCTCATCTTCCTCAACCAATACTATAGCCACACAGCCTTCTTTTGTGGGACACAAAATCACACCAGTTACCTTGCAAGCAATAAAAGAGGCTGTTCATCCATATCTTTCGAAGACATCAATACTCTGTATAAACTGCAACACACCATTCTGCAAGGGGGAGCATTTTTAAAGTGCTTTTTAAGTTGTAATCAAAGAGCATGAGAAGCACCGCCCCCTACCTTAGAAGTAACAGACAGGAAACATTTTTCCCTGTCTACATGCCCCTCCATATTTGCGATTGGCGCCTCTTCCCTCATTTCCCTCTCCAACTTACCTTCTGACCTCTCATGTTAGAAATAAATGTAAAAAAACACAAAAGAAAGGTTACTTTAGGAACCACCTTTCACAGTAAAATATATATAAAAAAATCTTATGGACTCCATCTACTTTACATTTCTCATTAAAGTAGATTGACTAATAAGATTCTATCGCCCTAAGTTAAAAGGCCCTTGCGGCACTGATTAGGTTTGCCCGCCCCTAATGCTAACATTATTATACGCTCAGGATGAGCTCCACCTATTTCAATGACATTAGTGGGCCACATAGCCAAACGTACCCTGTCATCACCAACGTTGTAAGATTATCTAACGCAGAACCAGGAATTTATACACACAAATTCACAACAAATGCAAAACCTTTCTTTCTTTTTACAAAAAATATAGAAACATTTAATTTTGAAGAAAACAGCAATAGTCAAGACCGTAAAAAGTAGTTTTCATTTTGACACAACAATGAAACACCTATTTAATATTTAAGTCCACGAAAACTCTTTCTCAAACACAGTATATAGCTACCGAATTTAGCATTTTTCTCATTTTGTAGTGTAACTGTCAATGGTGATCTTCTAATGCCAAATCTGATCATCAATCGATTAATCCTAGTCTACGTTCGTCACAAAAAGTTTCTTCCATGACCGACAAGTAATCTACGCACATGGCGCTTCATTACAGACGAGATCTTAGTGCTTAAACATTGAAATAAATGCAACACTTTCACATCCACACGTTTCTAGAACCTATATGCTCCCATGTTGATTATTGTTACTGAAACCGCAAAAGGACAATTTGCTGGCGATCCTCCCAGATGATCGTTATCACAGATACATTGTTGATAATTATTGTCCAAAAAATTTTGAAGAAGCTGTGAGCCGGTAGACTGTACCCATGGCACGTGCACATCGGGATTATATAACTATGCAAAAACGAGAATGCAAAAACACATTTCAGTAACCACTTTATTATTAAATATACACAGCACATTCTTATGTTGGCTATACATTTAAGTTTCAATTAACATGTACAATGTCTATTCTTTGTCTCAAATTGAACATTAATCAGTCAGAACATTCATCATATGGCAGACAAGACTCTTTCCATCCACACTTGAATAAATATTATTTAAGATCGTGCTTACATTGCGTTTTGAGAATCCATTCTTCCGATGTAGCAGAGGACCAACTGCTTCAAAACACAGTTTTCTGAAATAGAAACTTTACTTTCCGGCATAAGCTTTCAATATAGTGAATCTTATCATTTCTTTGTGGATTTTTGACACATTTAGTCCTTCAAATTCTTAGTGGGATGTATTCAAGGACATATAACAATGAGACCCTTCATCTAGCATTCACAGCGTGGCCGAGTCAGTTTAGTTTTGGTAACACATGTCACATAAATGAACACTATTAATGTCAATCAGTGTGCTGAAAAACAACAAAATATTTCACGTAAACAACATATCACAATATTTACTTCCATTTTAACGGTATCACCGTGCCTCTTCTCAATACATTTAAGTTTTCTTTTAAAGATGACCTCAGGCGCAGTCCACACAGGCACGGATGTCCCTACGTCAATAGTGAAATGCCCCCTGCTCTCTGCTATGAGAAGCATTTCCCCAGCAGAGAGTTGTAGCGACAGGATAGAAGGTATCGTGAAGAAGAGTAGTTTGTCAGAGAGAGCTGCAGGTAGTGTGTTCCCATGCCCCAGACAGCCTTGTGGATAATGCAAGGGTATTGACTTTGATCCTTAAAGCAACCACAAAGGAATCAGAGTTTTTCCAGCATAATTGTCTTCATTTAATTCCAGAACCGGAGGTGTTCCTGCTCAAGTTTGAGAGACGCAGGGAAGCTGTTCCAGAGCGAGGCACCAGCCAAGGAGAGAAATCCCCGCACTCTCTACCTGGAGAAATGTATAATCTTCAGAGAGTTGGAGGTCGATGAGCAGAGGGCTGAAAAAGAAAAATGCTTTGGAAGATAAAGTTGCATGTAGTGAGTCTCTGTCCCTACAAAGCCTTGTAAATAATGCAGTGGTTCTTGAACTTGATCCTTGTAGCTACCATTTGGAGCCAGTGCAGAGATTTCACAACTGGAGATATATGATCCCTTCGTTTAAGGCCAAGGACAAGTCTTGCAATCCTGTTCTGGATAAGTTGCAGAGGGCGAAGAGCTTAGGCAGGAAGATTTAGAAAGAGGCTTTTACAAAAGTCCAGCCTAGAGAGAACTAGGTCTCTTGAGACATTCCGCCTCATTACGAGTCTGGCAGTAGCTGTGCCGGAAAAACCGGCAGGCTGCCACCGGACTCTAAGTGAATTACCACCTCCGTGATTGCCGGAATCACTGGAGCATTACAACCCCAATGCCCCGGTAATTCTGGAGGTGGAATTCCGCTAATCCCCATTCCCATGGAGTCCCATAGGACTCCATTGGGATGGGGAAATTGGAAACACAGGCACCGTAAATAACGGTGCTGGTGTTTCCATTTCCGTCTGCAGGTGGGTGGCGTTACTCCCGTCAGGTCAGACCTGACGGGAGGGACACCACCCGCCTGCAGAACTCGTAGTCTGCCGGTCCGGAGACAACGGTGGTGGCGGGTTTACTGCCACCATTGTTTCTGGACCGGCAGGCTTGTAATGGGGCCCAGTGAGTTCTGAGGGAAAGTGAAAGAAGGAAGAATACCTCTCAGTAGGTGCAATTGGTAGTGGTACTTCTTACATCCGTCAAGTGAGGACAGAAAGAGAGGGTGCAGTTTAAGATGACACCAAAGCCTTTTTCCTTGCTGGAAGGTGCAGTTACAGGACCCAAGGAGGGAAGCCAGAGTGAAGGAGGGAAAGCTGTAGCAGGAGTTCAATAAGAATGATATCAGTCTTACTGGCATTAATGCAGGCATTGTTGGAGGCACACCATTCCTGAATCGCAGATACATAGCCAGGAAAAAGCGAGAGAGGAGAGGATGCAGCACAGAGCTTGAATGAGAGCTGAGTTTCATCCCCGTAACACTGAGAGTTAGAAATGAATGTAGAAATTAAGTGCACTAGAGGTGTGAAGTAAAGGTTGAAGAGCCACAGTGAGATATGCAGTGTCTGGACTTGAGGCCAAGGATTAGTCTTGCAGCCTTATTTCAAATGAACTGGAGAGGGCTGAGAGAGAAAGTGGGTAGATTAAGAAGATGCTGTTTTAACAGTACAGCCTAGAAAGTACCAGAGCTCTACAGAAGTTGAGCTTCTAGCTAAAAGTGAGAAGGGGTATATGAACATGGGGTGTGCATGACACGCCTGTAGCAATGTTCAAGGCACACATACATATGTTCATTGCAGGAACATGGTCTTCAAAAGGGAGTCTGGAGACACTGGGACTGCCGTGGCCACGTGGACAATAGTCACAGTGCGTAAGATGCTTTGAGGTTCACATGGTGTTCCACACCTTGAGGGTCCCCATACACCAAGCCCACTTGTGAGTACACAGTCATAGGTGCCAACTGCCATTGATACCGGAGGGGGGTATATGAGGATGAGGCGAGTGCCATATGTCAATGGACATGTTATTGCACATGAATATGTAACAATACTCTTATATGTTTGGACGTGTCGTGCACTAAAAAAACGTTTCCACAACTGTTTACCTTGCATTATTTTTAACATTTGTATTTAGTTTGGTAAGGTGGATATCAATGACAATACAAGTTATACTTCTGCAGTTGAGGTAATGGCTGCATCAATCTACTGTATTGTCTGCTGACTCTGTGGAATTCATCACCAATGGCTCGAACCACACAGGCAGTTATTACTTGTTGGATGCAAAATCCTAGTCTTCCATAATCCACCATGTAAACACAGGATATGCTACAAATCTGCACCACCTGTGTAACAGATACAGACATACATTTCTGGAATGAAGGAAATAATGTCATTTTTTTATTTGCACTTCTTTGTAAAATGTACAACATTAGTTTCATTTATAATTTACCTTTTCATAACACGTATTGACAGCAACTGTGTTTTTCGATCCACAAACAGAACTCTCTGGTCCATTTCAATTCAGTAACACAAATGGAGTAAATTGTTCTGCTAATGTTACAATTAATCTTCTCTTTCAGTTGCCACCAATTGTTCACAAATTTTACTTAAACAACTCAGACCAGTTGTGTTTGCAAATGCTCGTCCTTCATAGAAATGCCACAAATAATCCTGACAACACCTACAGTGTCTCGGGTAAAGCAACAATTGGAATATTGTGCAGGAATGGTAAAATTTACCATAAACACACAGAAAGATCCACAATAATTCCTAATGTACTTATTACAAGTACTGGAAACCAAAAACATCCCTATAAATGAAATCTTCCAGATTTCATACACGTGCAAACATACATCCACTCTATGCAACCCTGTTTCACAACACCACATCCCTAATAAACAATGTGTATATGTATCCATACCAAATTCTGAATCCATTCCATTTCACCAGCTTCTGCAGAATGCAAATCATTGCACATTATGCCCTTTTTGCAATTCATACAATCGTTCAACCATACAAATAAACTCAGATACCCAATATGTCATACTAGTGCTTCTAAGGTATAATGCACACACGGTTTGATATGAAGGAAGTGAATCTGATATAGAAAGGATGTTAACAGTGGAGTAACTTTGCTGAAAATGTAAGGGGGGAAATATGACATCTGAAGAAAAGGCGCCCCAGGCCAAATGAATGGGGACAAAATGGTGTGCCATGAAAGTTGGGGGGACAAACACTTCTGTCCCCCCCTAAAATTACATCCATGGATGTTAATGATGTAAATAGGAAATCTGATCATGTTAAAGGATGAAAATCGCTTAACCAATAAAACATTCTAAAAAAAAACTAAACAGAAAAAGCACATTTATACATGTATACATTGTATACAACCGCTGCTTTTAAACTATTCTGCTTACCAAATTGTACTGTTTTTTTTCCCACAGAAAATAAACCAAAAATTCCAGTTTCATAATGCTATAAAACTAAGTAACCATAGAAATTACTATACACATATTACTACTTTGGTGTTTGTGGCCAGTGGACATATTCTTGGGGCCATGGCCTGTGGCCATGCCCCAGAGAATCTGGCCCCTGGCCTCAACCACCACAATACAATGAACGATATAACAGGTACATACCGTACACCGTCAGGCAATAAAACTCCCCCTAAATCCTTGCAATCAAATCTATAGAAGTAGCTCCATATCATCTTTATTCCACTCCCCTAACCTTTCCAAACCCTCTTTCACACACCAAATAACTCTAAATGTGTTACCAAAGACATACGTTCACAGCTATCCACAGACTATCACTTGTCGGGGGACTGCTACGACACCTGCCCGACCATTTTACACATACAAAAACAAACCCATATAATCTTTTTTTCCCACTCCCATCCTTTCCCAGCCCCTCTTTCCACCACCGAATAACCCAAAATTTGTTTTCCAGACTTTTCCCCCAGCATGCTGTCCGTGGATCCAACATGGCAGGTATTTCCAAAAATATGATGCACCCCATGATTTTCACCATCCAAAAGGCGGGCGCGTCTAATGTCCCCAGACCTCACGCCACCCCTGGACCAATCAGAGGCCTGTCCACGGACCGAACAGGGAAGTGATTCCAGGACTGAACCGAAATATCACACTTTTAATTTCACCTACATTTTGGTTGTTTAAAAAAAAATGACTGGACGGATTTACACCAAATTTACAAAAGAATGCTTTCGGGAACAACCTGCTGCTCCTGCCGCAAATGTGTTGAAAATGCATCTAGTGGATGTCACTGATGACATCACTATTTAAATGTTGTATGAGAACACTGATGGCATTACAAATCACATCACTGATGCCATCCCTGGTGACAGCACTAATTACATGGTACATAACATATCACTTCAATAATGGAATTAAACATAACATCTTTTATAAGTTAACTAATGAAACCTTTGATTACCTAATTAGCAATTTAGGCAGTGGACTTGGCCATGACAAACGCTGGGGTCATTGGCCAGCACCAAAGGCTATAGCTAGTGTTTGGTTAGTGTTTAAAAATATGAATGTGCATTCCAAAAGCTATGCCTAGTCGCCCATCACTGTTTCAAAATATACAGTGGGCAACGTTGAAAGCTGTAGTCAGTGGCCATAGCTAAAGGCCATAGCTAGTGCCCATTCATATGTTAGAATGTACAATTGGCAGAGTCAAATGCTTTGGCCACTTGCTAGTATTGTGTTGAAGACCACGGCTAGTGGCTTGTTAATGTATATAATATACAGTGGGCACGGCCGAAGGCCATAACCAGTGGCTGGTTAGTGTTGTATAATAGACAGTGGGCATGGCTGAAGGCCATCGCTTATTGCATTTTATTATTTTAAAATACACAGTGGACATGGCCAAAAGATATACAAAGGCCATGGCTAGTGGCCCATTTACATTTTAGAATATATATTGGGCACAGTCAAAGGCTGTAGTCACTGGCCAGAATTCTGCTAAAGTCGATGGTTACGGCCTGATCAGTCTATATAATATACAGCAGGCACAGTTGAAAGCGGTAGCCACTGGACAGGGCCACAATCTATGGTTAGTAGACTGTTAGTGTTTTAAAATATACAGTGCACATGGGTGAAGGTTGTGACCACTGTTCATTCATGTGTTCATATATATTTGGCAATGCACACTGACCATGACTGAAGGCCATGCTTAACGAAAGTTACTGTTGTAATGTAATTAGTGATGTCATCAGTGTTGTGATCTGTGATATAATCATTGTAGTCATAGGCTGCGCAACATGGGGTCTGAAGTTAAGGTGGCTTTAGCTCAATTTCAGGGGTTTTGTTGCATTACGTTCTCACCTTAACATCCCTGCAACTAAAGTTTGTTCTTGAATTTCAAAGGTTTTGCTACAATGTATTGCTATTCTTAAAATCACTGCAAGTAACGTTTTTTCCTTGAATTTCAAGGGTTTTGTTACTTCATATAAAAAGATGCATATTATTAATATGAGTATTTGTTGCCACAGCTACAGCATCAGGCAATGAATTGCAGGATTGTAAATGCAAAGCTAACACAAGCAACGATTGGAGGGCTTTTATTCGCAGCTAAACTACTGCCCATGTTAACAGTGTAACTGCAACAACAAACAAACAATTGGAGAGATTTCCTTAAACTCAAGGTGTTCTTTGAAGAACTTGAATCGCATGGAAGTACTACTGACACCCCTGATTTTCAAGAGTTTCGAGCTAAAAGCGGATTTGTAACCCCAATTTCTGTACCGTCGATAGACATTTTTCAGAAAAAGGTCACCAAAGATCTTGAACGCATTAGTTACAAAATTCCACCATACACGAATATGAAACCTCATGAAATTAAAAGAATACAAGACCTCTATTGTGACAAAGACATAACTATTTGTCCAGCAGATAAAGGAGGTGCCCTGGTAATTATGAATATGACAGATTATGACACTGAATAATACATGAGACAATTACAAGACCAGACCATTTACGCATCCTTGGAACATGATCCCACTGTGTCCATCAAAGAAAATTTAGAAAACCTCCTTGACAAGGCTATGGAACTGTCAGGATCCATCCTTGGAGGCTATGGCAGAAGTGGAAGTTTTCGCCGCGGAGAACATTCACTTAGCAGTCCAGTCCTCATCCAACATGGCTGCCTTTGTTATTTAAGCAAGCCCCGCCCACCTCCCGGCGCGTTGTATCTGTGTTGTTACTCCTAGTTGATACCAGCGCTCAGCTTTATACTCTGTTTAGCTCCTTCAGTGTCCCTCCAGTAGTGCTTATTCCTTCCCGCTTGTCTTACCTCTGTTTTTTCCTCTGCCTTTCCGTACTCCCTTGTCCGTTCTCGGCACTTTGCCCATCACTCCTTTTCAGACTTTCCTTTTGCTTTAGGCATCTTGCCACTCGCGCTAGCGGTCCGCCGCCATCCTCACGTATCTTTGTGTTCCTCTCTGTGCCTTTCGTGGATCCAACCGTTTCTGGTAAGTAGGGACTTTACTGCTTCTCCCTCTTTCCCTTCCTTTCCCTCTCTGCTCGGTCCGTTTTCCCCGTTCCGGGCTCTTTCCTTCTTTTCTTTCCTCCTTCCTTGCTTCTAGTTGCTGCTACCTTGTATCCGGCCAAGCCTCTTCGGATCGGTCCCTGCCTTCTTTTTCTCGAGTCATCATCACATTGGTGGACCGGACGAACTCGCTGGATCCTCTTGTTTCCTGGTTTCGCTCCGGATCTCTTGCTACCACATCCACCATTGGAGTCTCCCATTCTATACCATCTCAGGAAGACTACACAGGGTTTTTTTTACCGCCCATCGTTTTTTTCCCTGTCGCGGGGCTTTGGCTCCTCGGGGCCCCCCAAGACAGGTTCCACCTCCTGTCCAGGTGGCCTCCGAGGGAGCCAGACCCTACTTGCATGACAGGAGGTCCAGAGACAAGTCTACAAAGGAAGATACCAGAACCCCCCGAAGATCCTCCAAACACCCCAAGGACAAGCAAGAGGAAGCCTCAGGTGAGGAGAAGGGTGGTGAGGGTGAACATTCTGACAGGAACTGGATTGGATACATTTACACACTTGCAAATTTCTCAATAACACTCACCCCAGGATTCCCAACTTTTACACATTACCTAAAATCCATAAAGATCAGAGCAAACCACCAGGAAGGCCCATAGTCACTGGCATGGATAGAATAAATCAACCGCTGGGAGTTTACATTGACTTTTTTCTTCAACCATTAATACAAAAAACCTCCACTTACATTAGAGACACGTCACACTTTCTACAGAAACTCAATAATACAACATTTCAACGAGAACATTTTATGTTCACTATTGATGTCAAGAGCTTATACACATCTATACCCCATGATCTCGGCAACGAATCCGTAGAATGGCTCTTACTGGAAACGTCATCTGTTTGTGCACAAAAGGAATTCATTTTGGCTCTTCTTCAATTCATTGCAGAAAACTCATACCTTCAGTACCGCAGCAAGTTCTTTTTACAGATCTCTAGCACATCGATGGGGGCCACCATGGCCCCGTCATACGCAAATTGTTTTATGCATAAATTTGAAACAGACCATATACTGAAGAAACAAGAGTGGAACCAAAACATACATCTGTGGTTGCGTTACATTGACGACATTTTTGGAATTTGGACGGGGACTCAAGATGCATTTTCGATCTTTTTTGAATATCTGAATACCATTGATCCACGCATCTAGTTCACGAGTGAAATATCTAAGGATCATATCACATTTCTTGACGTTCTCATAGAGAAGAAAGACACCGGCTACAGCACTACCCTGTTCCGTAAGACTACTGATCGCAATAACCTACTACACCGTCTCAGTTTTCATCAACCCAGCCTTTTAAGGAATTTACCATACAGTCAACTCTTATGAGTTAAAAAGATAGTAAGCGATCCTGCAGAATGTTTAGCTCAACAATCAGCCATGAAAGATACATTTCTTCTACGTGGCTACAAGAAGGAGGAACTTGAATCAGCTTCACAAAGGGTGAACATTCTAGATTGTGACACACTATTGTATAGTACCACCAAACCTCAAAGAGAACTGAAAACACCTGTATATGTTTCGAGATTTTCGGTCCAAAACAATAAAATCAAGAACTCTATTAAGAAGCATTGGAACATCTTGAAGAACGATGTCAGAGTGCAGAAGTTGTTTGAGCAATTACCAGTATTTGTGTTTCAGAGAAGTAAAAACCTACTGATGAACTTGTTTGTACAAGACCGCCCTTGAAAGAACTTAACACCCAACAGACAGGGACATACCCCTGCCTACATTGTGCAAAATGCAGTCTGGTAATTAAAGGTAACACTGTATATCATCCTAGGCCAGGTAACAAGATCTTACTTAAGACATTTGAAACTTGCGACAGCATGAATATTATCTATGGAATAAAGTGTCCCTGTGGGAAATATTATGTTGGGCAATCTACAAGAGCAGCAAAAGTACGCTGGAACGAACACCGTTCCTGCATACAGAACTTGAATCCCAATTCAGCAGTAGCTCGACATTGGAATGAGAAATGCCATAATTTCTCACAAATCAGGTTCTTGATCTTGGAAGTACTTAAGAAAATCAATCCCCATGAAGACTTGGGCCTTCGGCTCAACCAAAGAGAGACTTGTTGGATCGATAGACTGGGAAGCCTGTATCCCAATGGCCTCAAAGAAGAAATCAACTATCATTGTTATATCTGATTTGATGTACTATTATTAATTCCTTAAGGATTGCATTCATTGTTTTTGAATCTCCTAATGATGGGTCGATATATTACAAGCTTATTAGCAATGTTTACATTATGCAAGAATTGTGGTCCCCAGCATTATGTCATGACTACTTTTCTATATGTGCGTTTACATGCCACCATAGTTGTTTACACAGGATTTGTTCACCATTTCAATATATGCATTAGCTTTTGCCATGACTCTCACATTACCTTTTGACATTACTTCCACATCAGTGCCGCCCCTACCGGACATGTGTCTGGGACCCAAGGTGACACCTTAGGTGCCACCTTTTGCAGCTAACATTCACATATTTTCTTTAATATATTTCTGTATTCTCTGCTACTTGCTTTCACACTGCATTTTTATTTCAGTGCCTGGGTTTACTGTAGTCATACACCGGCAGTATTTTGTCTATGTCTATTCTTTTCATAATTTTTTAATATTCTCCCCTATTTTTCTTGCCTCCGACAGTACTGATAATTGATTTGCAGCATTCCCCATTGCCTAGCAACCCTGTATGCTGTGTTCATATGTCAAACACCACATCGCGCCTGATCACGTAACGAAGTGCCATCACTTGAGAGTGATGCGTAGCTGTGTCAATGTAATTTCACATGCTGTTGGATGATTCTACACACGCGGATGTCGTGGCACATGATGGGCGTGGTCACGTTCATGCATCTCAGTGTGCCATTGGCTCCTTTGTTAATGCAGCAAGGGAAGGCAGGAGCTCACAATGCAATTGGTCAGTAGGAAGAGATGCAAAGGGGCATAGCCATGTCAACACAACTTTCAATCTGTTTGCCAGGCCATCTTGTGCAATTTCCAATACACATCATCCACATCATCCCTGAATACTCACACCATATCATTTATCATAACTGATGCTCTCAAGCGTTCTGAGGGAACACATCTTAGTGTTTTCTTGCACAATTTTAAACATATTGAAATGTGCAACTGGTTACAAACATATAAAATAACAAAAAATGACAACTCTAAAAAGACAATGCCACAAAAAATGAAGCCACCTCTCTGAACCTCTCTAGCATTTCAATAACTCTACAAATAGAGTGTTGCAATGTTGCTAATGTTTAAAGAATCTGGATGTTGCTAGCACCCCCTTTAATAGGTGGAGGTTAAATATGCGAAACCACTGGTCACAGCTACAGAGACAATATAACCCTGTAACCCCATTTCCACTGCATCACGTCTTGGTGCCACCAAGATGTTATGGCAGGTGGTGGAAATGGGTAAATGGTACATCCCCATTCCCATGGTGTCGCATAGGATTCCATGGGAGTGGAATCACTGAAGCACCTGCACTGTTGCTAACATTGTTGGTGTTTTAGTAAAAACACTGCTGGTAGGAACCTGAACTCCCAGCAGATTAGGCCTGCCAAGAGTTTCAAATCTCTACAAGAAAACGCTTAGTTTGTCGGTCTGGAAAGAATGCCACTAAATTGCTACCGGAAGTGTTGCAACCAAGTACAAAGATAGTATCAGAAGTAAAATGGATCCAAACACTCTCATCCATACCTGGTCATCAGAATTGAGGACATCAACAAAAATAGCTTTAGTTTGTTAACTCAACATCAAATATACACAAGTGTGGTACAGTCACAAAGCCATTGTAAAAATAAATCTGCTCCAATAGAAACACAAATGCATTTTTCACGTTTCCAATATCTACAAGCTGTTACCAAATGTTCTTATCTTCTTTGGCAACACGATTTACTAAAACAAAGACACAGGGCCTCATTACACGGAAGGCGGTGAGCCATGGCGCTATTAGCGCCATGGCTCATGCCGGTAAAATACCGGCACCGCCTTGGCGGAAAGGGGATTTACCGCCCCATTCCAAGGTTGGTGGGGCGGTGAATCCCCCTTCCGCCATTGCCCTTCCCCATTCCCATTTCTGCCCCATAGGGCTCTATGGGAATGGGGAAGGCCCTAATTACGGCACCGCAATTTTGCGGTGCCGTAATTAGCTCCGAGGTCCCTTAGCGGGTTGGTTTTTAACGCCTGCAAAAAGCAGGCGTTAAAGCACCAACCCGCTAAGGGACCTCGTAGTAAGGCGGTAATGGTTAACGGTCACCGTTACCATTAACGGTGGCCGTTAACCATTACCGCCTTCCGTGTAATGAGGCCCACAATCTGCAATGTCACACTTCACTCCTAGGATATTTACATTTGCCTCCAGAATCCAGATGTAAATTCAGAACTTTGCCTCTGACACCTTGCACTTATATTTTTTTATGAAACGCTGATATCTTTGCAACCTAACAATAACTCCAAAAAGGAAAAAAACAGTTTGCAATGCAATCACTTCAAACATGTCAGATTTTTAAACAGAAAAGACATATCAGGCACTACCATATCGTTAAAAACACTTCTTGCACAAATAATTGTTTTAATATAAAACCCAACACAGTGTCTACAAACAAAAAGTGTCTCATTGGTGTCAAATCGTTCTTCTACAAACAAATACATATAACGTTTTAAGAACCACCATGGGAAGGAAAAACAGATTATATGTAGGCCCTTCTCCCATTCCATGGTGGCCATCTTCTTTCTTTAGTTTTTGTTAACTGTTTTAAATGGCCAATATTGAAAGGGTGAACGGACTTCATATCCCATTACATGACAGGCATATCTTTTTTTTTCTTTTTTCAGTTGCAAAATGCCAGAGTGTCTTCAACCGAATAAACACACTATTAGTACCCAGGATAAATACTTCCATCAGATGTATTGCATCAGAAAGTAAAGAACCAGGGATGGCCTCTCGCTCATCCAAGTGGTACTGCTGGCGATAGGAGCAGCACATCTGTAGACACTTCATAAATAGCCTCCTCTCTAAATCTCTCTAGCATTTCTAATAACTCTTCAAATAGAGTGTTTCACTGTTGTCAGTGTTTTAAAACTCAAGCTATTGCTGGCAGCACATTTAATGGGAGGTGGTTGATTCTGAACAACCACTGCTCACAGCTACAGTGAAGATATAAGACCACATATCAGCCAAAAAAAGCTGCAGTCTAGTATGGACCAGACCACCTCATGCAATTTCCAGTACTCATTATTAACATCATTCCAGAAGACTTGCACCATATGATTTATCATGATTGATGTTCCAAATCTTTCTGATGGAACTTTACAAGAGCCATGTCTTAGTGTTTTGTTGAACAATGTCAGACATGTTTAAAGGTCCATCTGGTAAGGAAAACATAACATAACAAAAATCTCAACTCTAAAAAGACACACAAAAATGAAGCCTATTTTCGGAAACCTCTTTAGCATTTCTAATGACTCTTCAAAAAGAGTATTCCAGTGCTGCAGGTGTTTCAAGAGTTTAGCTGTTATTGGCAACACCTTAAAAGGATGGAGCTTGAGTCTGCACAACCACCGCTCACAGATACAGTAAATATATAGTACTACTTAGTACTACTTATAAGCCAAACAAGGCTGCAGCCCAGTATAGGCAAAACCATCTCGTGCAATTTCCAATGCACATCATCCACATAATTCCAGGAGTCTCACACCAAATGATTTATCATAATTGATATTCCCAAGCTTCATATTCCACATTTATCTTTCTTTTTTTCAGTTGCAAAATGCTGGAGTATCTTCAACCGAATAAAGACACTTTTAGTACCCCGGAATGCAGTGGATGAAGACTTCCAGCAGATACATTGCATCATAATGAAAAGATCCTGCAAAGAACTCTCTCTCATGAAATTTGTACTGGTGGAGATAGAGCAGCACATCTGTAGACACTTCATGAAATCCTCCTCTCTGAATGTATCTACCATTTCTAATAACTCTTCAAATAGAGTGCTCCAGAGCTACCAATGTTTGAAGACTCTGGCTTTTGCTAGCAGCACCTTTAATGGGTGGAGGTTGATTCTACACAGCCACTGCTCACAACTACAATGAAAATATACGACCACATATAATCCATAAAACACTGGAGTCCAGTATGGGCCAGACCAGCTCATGTAATTTCCAAAACACATCATCCTGGGAGACTCACACCAAATGATTTATCATAATTGATGTTACCAAGCTTCATCCCACATCTTTTTATTTTCTTTTTCACTTCCAAAATGTTGGAATGTCTTCAACCGAATAAAGACACTATTAATACCCAGGGATGAAGTGGGTGAAAACATCTGACAGATCCATGGCATCAGAAAGAAAATATCCTACTAAGACCTCTCGCTCATCCAAGTTGTACTACTGGAAAAAGGAACACCACATATGGAAACACTTCATGACAATCCTCCTCTCTGAATCTCTCTAGCATTTCTAATGACACTTCAAAAAGAGTGTTCCGTTACTGCAGGTGTTTGACAACTCTAGCTGTTGCTCGCAGCACCTTTAATGGGTAGAGTCACATTCTGCACAACAACTGCTCACAGATGTAGTAAAGATATAATACTACATATAAGCCAAAAAAGAATGCAGCCCAGTATGGGCGAGACCATCTAGTGCAATTTCCAATATGCATCATCCACACCATCCCAGGAAACTTGCACCAGATGACCTATCATAATTGATATAAGAAGAAACGTTGATCATAATTGACAAGTCATACGGTGAGGAATCTATAACAATAAAACAGACAGAATTGACTTCTGAGAGTGTGCACCTATTTGTAGATGATAGAAAAAGTATTGAGAGAGTGTAGGGCAAGTCTCTTCTTCTATCCCCTAACCTAGACAGGTGACACATCAGCGATTATTAGGGAGAGTACATCATTTGAGGGATATTTAGAGTCTTTGAGAAGGGGTATTTAGCTAGTCATAGGTGACTGTATTGTATACATTGTATTTCAGTAAAATGTTCTGTCTGTGTTGTGAGAAAAAATATATGGGTTCGACAGAATATGGCAGCCCAAAGAATTTTGCTGTAATTTTTGGAACATTAGAAGGGCCACGTCTTAGTGTTTTCCTGCACAATGTTAGACATATTGAAACGTCCAACTGGTGACGAAAATATAACATAACAAAAAACGACTAGTCTAAAAAGTAAATGCCACAAAAAATGAAGCCACCTCTCTTAATCTCTCTACCATTTCTAATAACTCTTCAAATGGAGTGTGCCAATGCTGCAGATGTTTTAAGAATCTAGCTGTTGCAAGCAGCACCTTAGATAGGTGGAGGTTCATTATACACAACCACCACTCACAGCTAAAGTAAAGATATAAGACCACATATTAGCCAAAAAAGACTGCAGACCTGTATGGGCCTGACCATCTTGCGCAATTTCCAAAACGCATCCTCCACATCATCACAGGAAACTCACACCAAATATTTAACATATCAGTGCCCCAGCTTGTCACTTCAAATATTGGAATTAGAAATAGAAAAACAGTACACGAGAACAGATAGTCTAATATTTATATTTACTTTCTGATTCATTGTTCATTGTCTATGTCGTGGGTAGCTACCAATAGCATGTCAAGTTCGTCAGATGCTGTTGAATTTGAGTGATGTTTATAGATACCAATACAACGATTGATTATTTTATATCATTTTATTAAGACTTTCTCTATATAGTACATATTTATTACATAAGAGTGATGTGTAGTTTTATGAGATTGTGCTATTTTTATGGTACATTTATTCATGGATTAGATATTTCAAGCATGGAGCACATTTTTGAAAGAGAGGATTTTTATTGTTCAGAACACTTAGACAATGGCAGATGGAAAAACTGGAACATCTGGAGTAGACACTATTGTCAAAGTCGACGGTTTATTAACTATTGGTGGCATTGTACTGATGGAATCACCTACTCGATGTGTAGCCAATTTCCATACACAAAACACATGAGCCCCAAGCATTTTTTATTGTGTATTGCTCAGGCAATTTCCAATACACATAATCCACATCATCTCAGGAAAAGTGCACTACATAATTTATCATAATTAATGTTCCCAAGCGTTAAAACAGAACATTAGAAGGGCAACGTCTTAGTGTTTTCTTCCACAATGTACACTGGACATCCCCGCCTCCATTTTAAACTGCCATTGACAACTAACAGTATTTTTGTATCAATTAGCAGTACAATAAAAAGAACAATTAAAAAATCAGTGTGTTTCCTATTTTAAACTGTCGCACACCTAAACTTCCAATAAACCATTCCAGAATGTTACAACCTTTAATTTGTGTACTAAAATAGCACTGTTTAACACATACTGTGCCTGCATTTATTCAGGCAATTTGCACCGAAAAACCCATTCCATTTCTTTTTTTCACATAATAGCAGTTTCCACAACCAATACCATTCTTATTTTCTTTATATATATATATTTAAAAATAAAACCAATCACAAACCAAAAAACAAATAAACACAAAATGTGTTTTCTCTTATACATAACCACGAGGTAACACACTTCAGGACACCAAATTATTTTTGAAACACACATTTTCGAATCACACCACACCAGCAAAAAAAATCTTTTTAAAACAAACACATTTTTATCCCCCAAAATCACTTTAACACACACCATAATTGATTAAAAAAGCATTGTAGATAAAATCACATTTCTACTGCTGTGTGATACATCTTTTATTTTGAATGCAACAAGCATACCTCATGATGTTATATCATGCACTTCACTAAAATTATATTTCTTAACTAATAAACAATTTTTTATATTTATTCCCACCGATTTTCTGCATATACAGCAGGACCAATTCATTCTTAACAAACACAGTAAAAAAATAAAAAAAAACACAGAGCCCCATTATCAACATATAATCAAATCAAACTTTCAACAAAACAAAGACAAACAACTGATTAATGTCAATCATATTTTATCACAGGAAACATGAACTGCACAGTGTGAGTTCTGCAAGTCAAAATGAGAAAAGAAGACAAAATGGGGAGTTTCATACTTTCCAAAATCAAAACCACAAAAAGAGGACTATATTGTAAGAAAACTAATAAAACGGCTGGCATATTCACTGCAACCTATCACAATGAAGTACACATTTACAACATCAACACTACCCAATTAGAAACACCAAAACACATACAAAACCCTGCCCAGCATCAAAAGTAGCCACAGATATTCAACACAGCTAGAAAACTTACTCGTAGCTGTGGATACACGTACATTTTCTACAAACTGAAAACTAAACTAAGCCAAACTTCAAAACTTTAAATAAAACAAGACATTACCTAAACACACAATATAACACACAGAGATAAAATTATGTGCTAAATCATTCACATAACAATATGATTACTGGACAGAAAATGGATATTTATATACGCAGCTCTAAATATAATCACACTTAAAGACGCAACCAATGAAAAGATGAAAAGTATTGACGTGCCTACACGGGTGTGTTTTATACAGGCAGCTACGTAAGACCCATACACAGACATTTTCTGCCATCTGGCTCTATTGAAAAAGAAACTACAAATTATAAAATGTACTTCCACTCCACAATACCCCAAACAAGTCTCACTAGCACATGCCAGCCCCCCTTCTCTCCCCATATTCCGCCTCCACTCCCCTGATGTCTCCCAATTTCCCAAAACAATCAATGCATCTATGATGCTGCTCCACCCAAAATGTTGCATAAACGCAACTGCATCACATCTACAAACACACAACATTCCATTTGGCCTAAAATAACCGCTTCTGCACAGAGTACCACATCTACCCACGAATAGCAAGAGTAGCTTCAAATACAATGCTACATGCCTAATACTTATACATATAACTCAGAACACCTAACTGATGAAGACAATGCAGTGTAAATACACACATACAATACAATAGACTAAAACAAAGTTTTTATTATACCTGCAGTTACATTTCATTGACTTTCATCATAACCGTGGTTACATAAATTGGATAAAAAGGAGGCCTCACTTCAGGATTTGTACTACAATACAACTTAAAATATCAATATAGTACAACACTACTCATGTACTTATATAAAGTAGCTGAAAATAAAGCAAGCAGAGAATAATACATAACAGTAAACTTGGTGAACAAACATTTCACAGCCACACAACATAATACCATAGGTAACAACACACAACCTACAACATGTATTTATTTATGTATTTATTTATTTATTTATTTATTAACATTTTTAAAGTGTGCATCAGCCCTTAGGCATTGTGGTGCTGTTACAGAGAAAAAACTTCTTGCTGGTTACAGTGGATACATAGAGTTTGGTGGTTACAGTTCAAGAGGTAGTTAAATTACATAACATAGATAGTGGTTAAAGATGATGAGAAGAGTTGAGGAGAGCTTTGTACCTGGTGGGTGCATGTTGTGGCTAATTGAAAAGAGTTGTTTTGAGGGTTTTGCGGAAGATGGGCAGGGATGGTGCAGCTCTGAGTGTGTTGGGTAGGGCGTTCCACAGTTTGGGAGCTATGTATGGAAAGCTTATACCACCAGCGTTAGCTCTTTTGATGGAAGGAATGCAGAGTTGGTTGTTGTGGTTACTTCTTTGGGTTGTGTCAAGTTATTTCTGGTTATGGTTTCTGAGAGGTAGGATGGGGCTGAGAGGCTGATGCATTTGTGTGTAAGTGTGTGGATCTTGAAGTTCATCCTATCCTTGACTGGAAGCCAGTGGGCCCTTGCCTTGCTTGAGAAATGGGGTCTCTTTTAGAGATGCTGAGAGCCGCATGGAGTGCTTTTTTTGTATGTTTGGAGCTTGTTGAGATTTCTAGTAGAAGTGCCTGCAAGGAGGGCATTGCAGTAGTCCAGTTTAGCGCCTATAGTGGCACAGGCGATGGAGAGACAGTTTTGGGTGGTTAGGAAGGGTTTTATGGCATTTATAAGTTTGGTGGTGTGAGCTGAAGCTGAAACTATGGCTCTGACTTGTCGTGACATAGAGAGGGTCGAGTCTAGGTAGACTCCTACGGTCTTCACTGATGTGAGGACTGGTATGGTGGAGTTGTCTATGGTGAAGTTGTCGTACTTTTTGCTAAGTTTAGTCAAGGTTTCCTTAGGCCCTATGAGGATGATCTTGGTTTTATCCCCATTTAAGCAAAGACCATTGGTTGCCATCCAAGTTTGTATTGTAGTGTAAATTTGAAGCATAGAGGCTGCGTTCTGGTCATATGAGCCAGTGAGAGGTAGGAGAATTTGAGTATCGTCGGCATAGTTCATGTAGGCTATGCTGAGCCAGTCCAATAGATCAAAGAGTGGCTTTGTGAATAGAATGTAGAGGGTGGGTGTGGTGCATTAACCTTGGAGCATGCCACAGTGGACGGTGGTGGAAGCTGCATTGGCCTGGTCGAAATAGACATTCATGGCTACCCCCTCTAAGAAGGATGTTATCCAGGAGGTGGCTTTATTTGAGAAGTGGGCTGCGTTAGAGAGGTGTGAGGTTAGGATGCTGTGATCAACCAAGTCAAATGCAGCGGAGAGATCTAAGAGAAGCAGGAGGGCAGATTTGCCCATATCCATTATTTTGGTGATTTGGTTCTTTAAGTCTAGGAGGGCGGTTTCTGTGCCGTGGCCTTTGCGGAAGCCAGATTGTCTTCTGCCTAGGATGGCATTTCATTTGAGGTATTGTTGGATTTGGATATGGCAGCTTTGTCTAGAATTTTGAGAATGAAGGGGACGGTGGTGATGGGTCAGTAGTTGTTCGGGCATGTGTGATCTAGGGAGAGCTTTTTTTATGAGTGGGCGGACCCAGGCTTCTTTTAGGCTATGCGGTACAATTCCAGAAGAGAAGGAAGCATTAATGAATGCTGTAATGATTGGGGTAAGTGGTTCGGAGCAATCTTTGATGATGGCTGGAGGGCATATGTCTCCTTTACAAGTGGATGGTTTGATATTTTTTAGGAGAGCTGTGACTTCCTCTTCTGTGATGTCTATGAAGGAGAAAGGAGAGGTATTGGGCCGCTGGGTAGGGGAGAGGAGCGGCTCTGGACTATTTTTCTGGTAGGTTAGAGCGCTGGGATTGGATTTTGCTTTGGAGAAGATTGACTTTGTTGAGGAGGGCTGCTTGAATATTGGAACATCAAGCTTCATCGTTAGTGATCTCGCCTCGACTCGTAGGTGGGGTGATGAAATCTTTGAAGATTGAGAATATTTCTTTAGATTTGGAATTGGCTGTGGAGATTCTGCGTTGAATGATTCAGACTTGGCTTTAAATATAGCTTTTTTGTAGGTGTAAGAGATATTTTTAAACTCGGTCAGAGTGGATTGGTTGGGTGTGGATTGCCAGTTGGATAGAGCCATGCGTTTGTTAGCACATAGGGCAGATAGCTCTTCCGTGAACCAGGAGTTAGTATGCATGGATTTCTTTTCTTTCTTGTCTTCCAATGGGGCTATAGACTCAATGGCTTGGGTCAGGATGGGGGCATAGGTGTTGGCCAGAGAGGTGGGGTTGTTGTCAAAGGGTGGTTTAAGCTCTGGGATGTACAAGAAAGGGAGGAGGTTGACGGAGGTTAGTTTTTTAGCACTTCTGGCTTTGGTCGGGGGGCATGTGAGAGAGTTGTGGTGCTAGTTCTAGAGGGAATCATGAACTGGATACAGTGGTGGACCGTCCACGGGAGGGATGAGATGCTAGTAATGGACGAGGCACAGTTGTAGTCTGCGATCCAGTCAATGGAACAACATTTACAGTGGGAAGTTTCTGTGACTCTGTGGGTGAATCCTAAGTTTATGAGTTCTTTGGCAAATGAGGATGCTGCTTTGCCCTTGGGATCATGCAGTCCTAAATTGAGGTCTCCCAGCAGGATGGTTTTGGTAGAACTCTTTAAGTTGTTACCTAGGATATGTAGGAGGTACTTATAGTAGTTTGAAGCTGTACCTGGTTGTCTATACGTGACCGCGATATTTATGGTATAGTTTGTTGTTAGTGTTAATTTAGTGGTAAGGAGGTCAGCGTTGTTATACCAAATATGGTATACATTGTACGGGAAACCTAAAAATAGAATCCAATAGATCCTTTTTATATTACTTTTGTTAAAATAATTTCTTCTCTTTTTCTCCAAAGTCTCATATTTACAAAATCCTGAAGCACACAGCCAAAATAAAATAAGAGTCCCAAATACCTACCAGGTCATGGCCAGTGATTTTTTACCCCTGATGTTACTATACCTAGAAAAACACATAAAAAAAAATGCAATACTGACATCCAAAATATATTGCCACAGCAACAGAACTACTTGTACACGCGTTTATCTCTAGTTCTTTGTAGCCTTGGATATAGTTGCAAATAACGGAAAAACAGCTAAAAAAAAATGCTTCCCTACTCCCAGGCCATCAACAACTGCTCCCCTCATCTATGCCATCTCCCCCGACTCCCGACCCCAGATGGCCTCCTCACTTCCCCTGCATTCTCCCTTTCACTCCAGAACACACGCTGCTTCTGTGACACCTCTAAATCAAGTGTGAAGAGGAGTAAAACGCACACTGTCCATAGGTTCACAACTAGATGGAGTAAGGTATCAAAGGCCATATTCCAAAAGACATTTCTGTAAATAATCAGTGAATTTATTCTAAGCAATTCAGCCAACACATGTTTCAACCACAGAGGTTGTTGTCAAGGCAAATCTTCTGTGCTTGTAAATAAGTACTCCTCAATGGTTAGGATTGCACGTGGTAACCAATGTCTTGAATGTATAAATATACTTAGATTGGGCAGAACACATCAGCCTGTGTCACACATCTTCTGAGAGTAGTGCAATAGAAAGCCTAATTAGTTTTGCCGAAATAATCAATGTATACTCTTATGCAAAATAATGATGTTTGAGATGCAAATTGAGACAGGAAGAACTCAACACTCTTATTGCATAAAAGTCTACATCGATTATTTTGGCAAAGCTAATTAGGCTTTCTATTGAACTACTCTCAGAAGATGTGTGACACAGGCTAATGTGTTGTGCCCAATCTAAGTATATTTATACATTCAAGACATTATTGTATTCGATTTTATGACTATAAACCGAATAAAAGGGAGTGTGGCATGGTCTTGTCTTCTGGTTTTGGTGTAGCTTGACCAACAGTATATTTCGATCTGACCATGTGACTGGAGACCACGTTATTGATTTCTTCATTGCATATGTTACAATTAAATGATGAACTCTTAAAGCCTTCAGTGTTATTTCATTCCACCTCAAGCAGAAGTTTGTTTCATTCTCACATTCATGAAGCTTCTTGACAGACAACCAGGCTCATGGTGGCCCCGAGTCTTGGTGCTGGGCCAGCCAGCCTTTCTTGAATTCTCCTTTGCCATCAGTTATTTTCCAACTGCGTTACACTCAAGCCCTTTCTATTCATGGAGTTCAAGTTTGCTAAAGTGCATGTGGAACATCCAGATTCTATATACTCCTATGTATATACATTGGCGCATCGCCGCAATATATTCACTACGTAGCCAGCCTCAGGATTACTATGTCTACTTGCGTTACAGCATCTGTACAAGTGCAAAATTACTTTGCATTTTCTTCAGTGTTTCTTTGCACGAGCATTTCCATTTTGATCCTGAAATGTTGCTTGACTTCAACACCTCCTCTACACATCTTATAGAATGTTCATGTTCCTTCTTCATTTATGTCTTTTCTGGGTGTGTCAGTTCTGCTTCATATGACGTCACCAGTCTCCTTTCACATTCATTTTCATACTTCTTCTGGGACTCTCTCCAGAAGACCATTACTTCTTCATGAATGCATATAAGGTTTTCTCAATGGATACCTTGTCTGAAGAATTCTTTGCGTTATAGGCATACTCACTGGTACTGCATGTGTTGCAAATTCCGGTTCCCAACATACATTTAGTAGGGGTATTTGGCTCCTCCTCTACAATAATACAGACAATTGATTAGATGGAAAACAAAGCATCATGTGTAGAATGTAAAATAAAAAGAAATTGTGCAACCACATTCCTCCCAAATAAACCTGCTCTTAAAAAACTTTGTTTGCATAAACACCTAATTTTTAAAAAGTGTTAACATTTATATGAACTGTTTATAAATAGAAATGATTAAAGTGTTACTATAACTGTGTACAAACACTACACTCAGTGTACCCTAAAAAATTCTTTACAAGACTATTGCCCACATATATATGAACATGTGTTGTTTTTTTAAAAAGGTTTGTTACTGTATGGAAACGAGTGGGAGGGGCAAGTTTTTTAGCCCGTGTGCACTGGCTCTCTGGAATGAGCTCCCTCGACATCTGCAAAATGAACCTTCCATCTGCACCTTCAGGAAACATCTAAAAACCTTCCTCTTCAACCAGGATTCCCATTTTTTTCTCCTGTACCTCTACACCCCCTTCTTTTTTTCCTCTTCTGTAACCAGCGCCTAGATGGCTGTGGGTTATGTGCACTTCTTGTAAATGTGCAAAATAAATAAATAAAATAAATGGTTATCTATGAGAGAAAATAAGTTGCATTCATTTTTTCTTCATTGTAATTTTGCTAACTAGTGCTTAATTTGTAAAATAAATATATGTACTGGGGCTCAACATGTTTGGCAGCCAGCAGTGCTTTCACACATTCCCTCAAGTACAAAAGAGTTCTGTGGACTGCATTGATGTGAGGTAACCTTCACTGAACAACAACTCCGTAAGCATGAACCATGGATGTGCAGCATTCATCCTCTAGAATAGATTGAATCAGCAGTGTAAGATTTGTTTAGATTTAGAATTGTTGCAGCATAGGCTTCAGCAGTGTTAAAACTGCATTTACGGCGAGAGGTGAAGAAGGGGTTGAATACTTTTTAGCTTGGAATCTTGTGAATTTGGTTGGTTAGCAGAGCAATATTATTTATCACACACATAACAGGCACATTGTGGGCAGCAGTACTTCAACTTTCATTGACACAACAACCAGACAAAGGTCCTCATTAGGACCCAGGCGTTAAGGGGTTTAAGGCGCCGTAAACGGCGCCGACCCTTAACGCCTGATTCCAAGGTCCCTTTGCGGGATGGGGATTTTAACTCCTGCTTTTTGCAGGCGTTAAAACCCATGCTGCAAAGGGACCTTGGTGCTAATTACGCCACCGTAATTTACGGTGGCGTAATTAGCGCCTTTCCCCATTCCAATTATGCCCTATGGGGCAAAAATGGGAATGGGGAAGGGTAAAATGGGAAATGGGGATTTACCGCCCCACTAACCTTGGAACAGGGCGGTAAATCCGCCATCCACCATGGTGTAAACGTAGTTTACACCATGGTGGTAAGGGTACGACCCAGGCGGGTACTTACCGCCTGGGTCGTAATGAGGCCCAAAGCATGTACCACAGGTCATCATGAGCTTCCTTAATAGCATAGGCCAAAATAGGCCTCAGTAGAACAATATTTTCCAAACCAGATCAGGTACAGAATTATACACAGTAGTGCATGTTTGTACAAATAGTGCACATCAACATGGGCAGTACACGTGAATGTTTCCCTCGCAAACATGGCACTATGGACTGCAGTATTGCAAGGTACCCTTGCACACAACATGTCACAATCGGCATCAGCATTAAGATATTCCGTCAAGTAGAAAAGAGCCCTGTGGACTGCAGTGGTGCAAGGTAACCTTCCCTAAACACAGACTCTGTAAGCATAAGCCACAGAAGTGCAAGCATCCATCATATAGAACAGATTGAATCATAGTGTAAGCTTTCATTGCATAGAACAGTTGCAGCATGGGTCTCAGCAGTGTATACTTCCCTCATACACGATGTATATAACATTGGCCCTAGCAGTTAAATCTCCACATGGAACATAGAAATGGCTTCATTAGTGCAAGCTCCCCTTTTGTAAAAGAGACACAGAATGGTTTCCCAAGTGAAAATTGCCCGAACAAAAGCAGGCACAGTATGGATCTCAGCAGTGCAATCTCAGCTCACATCTAAAAGTCACAGTATGGGCACTGACACTGCCTGCTCCCTTTGCATATTTTAGACATAGCAGGGGCCTTTGCACTCCTTCTCCACTCACATAAAACATACATAGGGCTGTAAGCAGTGACTGTGCAAGCTCTGATGTTCTTAATTAGTGTGCAATTATCGCAATAAAAACCATATGTACGCCACAGCAAACTCATTTCTGTTAACATTTCAATGTACAGTGCTCTGTAAAATACAAACATTACTAATGACATGTATAAATATAAATGTGGCACGTCCTTGTGAAAATATGCATAGGGGTGACTTCTGGGCAGCATTACACATTCCTTGACTTTGCAATTATTGCTTTTGATGAGCACACAGGAAGGCCCATCATGAGCACGACAGACGTTTAACATTGCAAACGTAAGTCAGAGGCTGCCAGACTAGCTTCTTATTATGAGCCAAAACAGAAGTGCAGACCCTTTTTTGTCAGTGTGCACAGGAAGACCTCATAAATGCATTGATAGATACTAAAAATGAAAGGGTGAAAGGAGGGACATCGGTTTGTGTAAGAAGGGTACGGGCCCACACTCTTAGAGGTGGCAGATAATAAAGCACGGACTGCAGAGCTCACCCAATGAATCATTCAGAAGAGTCGGGAGTGCTGGTGCTCAGCCCTGCCTATACATTAAGTGCTGGGTTTGGACACTGGCATACATTAAGAACTAGCTAAACTACTTGATTGGTTACATGCTGCCAATGTGGCTTTGGTAACTTCTCCCCCCCCTTACTTCAATGTACATTTAGTAGTGATGTTTACACATTTACATATGTTAATGATTTTGGATTGATACTGTGACTTCATTTTGCTTATAAATATGTAGGTTTTTAAAACCTGGATATATGTAGCAGCTGAAAAGAATCCATGTCAAATATAGGCGTTCTGCATGTGTACTTTTATAACTCTCTGTATCCTTATGAATGCACTCTTCCCCTATCACTGTACTCACATGCACCCACCTTATCCCCACCATGTGTACCTCCTTCTACTCACTCTTTTACGTCTGCATCCCCACTCACTCAACTTATTCCTTTTGTCATTACCCTCACACGCCCATTCTACACCCGTTTCTTCCCTCCATCCATTTGCCTAACATTCACTGTTTCCACCTGCATTCTCTATATGTGCACCCATGCTACTTCAGTCCTTTGTACTCCAATGCAACCACCCCAACCCCATCATTTCAACCCCCATCCAATCTACCCCATCCACTCTGGTCCCATCCACCTATTCCCTGTACCTTTGCCATTACTCAGTCTACGCCCACCCATCCTAACCCCACTGTATCTACTCCTACCCACCCATTTTACCCCACCCTTTCTACCCTCATCTGTACATTCTTCCCACCCTCTGTTGCCCAATTCACTGTTTCCCATCCTCTATATTCCCATGTATCCACTGTAACCCACTCCCTTTATTCACACCCACCCAGCCTATGTGGGGCCATTGTACACTGCACACTGTATTCCTCTCCATTCTATCTCCTTCCTCTCTACCTCTATCTATCCACTCACCCTTTGTGTACCATGTGTACGTCCACTGTCTGTATGCACACTAATTCTACTTCCACCCTGTCTACTCCCACCATGTTTATTCACCCCAACCATATGCACATCCTCTACCTGACCCCATACACTATACTATCATCTTATGTACTCACACCCATCCCCTCTATTTGCATGATTTATACCCCCATGCAGACACCCTTATCTAAACTGTGTACCCTTACCCACCTATTGTATTCCCATTCTCTGTACCTCCACTCACCCATTCACCCTACATGTACTATTTCTATTCCTATCATCTCTACCCCCACTCACTGTACCCCATCCTCTGTACCGTTGCCAACATCTTTATCTCTATTCTCTCTGCTCTTGCTAAGATATCCTAACCCAAACACTGCACACCTACCCACTCACCCCACTCCTATACTCTGTAAATCCATCCATTCATCCTATTTCTATTATTTCTACCCACAGCCAGCCTACCTCCACCATGTTTACCCACACCCACCCATCCTATCTGTATGAGCTCTATCTCTGCCATTCTACTCCTTTCTTTACTACTCCCACCCACCCTACCTGTATTCACTCTGTCTAGCACCACCCGCTCATTCTACACAAAATCTTTCTTGTGCCATCCACCTGTCTTACATTCACTGTCTATACTGTCACTCTCTGTATTTGCGCCTATTTTCTTACATACTCTGTACCACCCATGCACCCACCACACCTCCACTCTCTGTACTCCCACCCAACCTACCTCCACCATTACAAAAGGAGGCAACTTTTTTTCTTCCTACTTTCCTCCTGGGTGCATTGTGTTAGACAACATCTCCCAGTAGCACTTGGAGCCCATTGCCACCTTTGTCCGTATAAAAACCTGTGATCCTTTGTGCCGGTACTTTTAAATTGTATCTTTTTTTTGCATTGTTAGTGACATTCTGATGTAGAATAGAACAGAAAAGCTGCATTTGTTAGAATGTTGTAGGCACTGCTGCTACTCAGTCTTACTGCCTATTTGCAAATTGCTTTAACATTTTAAAAGCACTTATTTTACTATTTTAATATATTTGTACTGTTCTCTATTTTTAGCTTCTATAATTCGATCCGGTGTAGCTCAGTTATTTGTGTTACAAAACGAGGCCCCTGTACCTCTTTTGTTGCCAACAAAACAATTGGACCTATGGAACCGGGAATAGCCTCTCAACACATTTATTTATTTCATAAATACCAATAAATGTTCAATTTTCAATTTCTAAAAACCTTTATTTGCATATCAAATTCATATAAAATACTAGAACATTTCCACAGACAAGTATCTACAAGTTCCACTCATGCTCAATCACTCTTCCCATTCATTACATTTTTGCTTTTTCGTATGAAATGTTTTGACATGTAAATATAAATGGCCTCGCATATGTAAGGCCTCCGACCCTCACTCCACATTACACAAAAGTCCTCCATTCGATTATCTGATGGTTCCCTCTGTGTGTTTCTAATTACACTGACATACGTCTACACGTGTTTCGGTTGTCTTTTTTTTTGGGACATCAACATTCATCGGCCCTTTGTTCATACAACCTTCTTCAGGACAAAATTAGGGGAGTTTCCTTATTCCGCTACGCATCGAGTAGGGTGAGTATCACCACCTAAAATACAATATATAATATCAAAAACACGCTAAAATCCAGTTGAACTCAGTTTCATACATTCTCTGTTAAACATAGGTTATTCCCACTGATTTGAACCACAATTAATGTGAAGGTATGATTCTCAATAGTAATCATCATGACAATGTCTAAGGGTGACACACTTGTATAGCCCCCCATTTCCATTGTTAATTGGATTAATCCTCTCTACATCTCGGTATAGTAACCACCCTTATCTAGCCCCAACGAAGATGCAAACAAACATGTTGGAACACTACTTGTGGAGCATTGTACTTACTCAACTAGATTGCGACTCCCTTTTCTGTATAACTACAGGATATTCAAAATCCTTCCTCAAGAGGGATTCTTCGCAGCTCAGTCAGGAGGGACCTATTAATGCTCATTGGTCCCTGGAAAGAAGAAAAAGAGCAATTTCAAAGAGGGTTTGTTAGAGTATCTTTTGTACCTACATGTAAGCCAAAACGATACTTACAACGGCTATGATCTCGTAGTGCATCAATTCTAAACACGTCTTAGTTCGCCAATGTGCATATCGTACACCAATTCTTAACGAATAGCTGAAATCTTCTAGCGGTTGTTATATAATTTGACACGGTCTGTTGGCCAAAATCGGGTGAAAATAGCTTAGTGCGTTCGTGTTCCTTTACATCAAACTGTTTGTAGTTAGAGCTGTTCCCTACATCTCATGGTGGCCTTTCTAGTATACACCCCTAAATGTACCCGAGCATTAAACATGATCTAATAAATCTAGTAGAAGCTATATTCTACTCCGTACTTTCCCACCATTTGGTTCTCTCTGTTGTTTGCAGGCAGCCATCCCCACTAACTTGCTTACCTTGCTTCCTCTTTTCAGGTCCCAACTGCATGCCGTCTTGCTTTTCGACTTCATCCGGCATTGTTTACATAAACGCAGCGCGGATTTATTTGTACTTCCATGTTGGTCGCGATAGAAAGAGGACTGCTGGTAGTGTTCCAGTCGTCACCGTAATGGATGGACTACACTTTCATTTTAGTCGCGATAAAGAACGGACTACCTTTACTAATTCATTCGTGAACATGGGGATATACCCTTTCTTCCTGCTTCTTGCATTTGTTGTGCATTAACATATCTCGATGTTCTGGATCTAGATCATATTTGTGCATATAAGAGATACCAGCACATTCTACATCTATTTAATGTGTGATCAAGGCTCCCCATTCCACCAAAACATTCAGGCCATTTTTCACTGTATCTAAACGATATATCCATCGTTGTTCCAATTTGTTGCCTACATTTCTCTCGGGTGCATTGTGCTAGACTACATCTCCAAGTAGCCCTTGCAGCCCATTGCCGTATTTAATTTGTATCAGGCGCATCATAGCTGGTGGGTCAGGGGCAAGCAAGTCTGCGCAAGTGTGATGTGCCGGCACTGAGCCCTGTTATCGGTTGTGCAGGTGAAGGTGAAGAGTTGTTTTATGGACCCTGCAAGGGATATCTGTGAGGTTTAATCTATAAAACAAAAGCCCCTCAAGCAGGTATTTAGTCATGCCTGGGTTTGAAGACAAGAAAGTCTTCCCTCGGACAAAAATACTAACCTATGAAAATGACATCATTGAGCACTAGATAGTTAGACAAACATGCACTTGAAGTGCGAGACAATATCACAGACCATGAGATTAATATCATGTGTACTACGGAGACGTGGTTGCAAGACTCAGGTGGCCCAAATATGAATCTAGCTACCCCACCCAGTTTTTCTTTCTTTTGTCAGAATAAAGACAGAAATAAGGGTGGAGGAGTTGCTATTATAGCCCACTCGCATTTTCATTTCTTTCAAACCTTAGTATTTTGCCACGGTGTTGAAATATTGTTTCTTAAAAGCACACCCTGCCCGAACAATTGTATAAATAGTATCTAGATATATTGACCTCCACACAAAACTCACAATTTTCATGATGATTTGGCAGATCTCTCATCCTCTTTGCATAAACCCGGTACAGCTTCTACTGTGCTGGGTGATTTCAACAATTGGCTTCCTAACCCACTTGACCCCCAGGCCATTCAGCTCAAACAGCTGTTTGTTACAAATACATTTGTCATTGGAAATGGCAAGGAAGCTACGCACAATGTAGGCCACACTTTCTATTGGGTGACCAGTGAAAATGTAGCACTAAACCCAGTTGCTGTACAACCTTGCATTTGGTCTGACCACTCCCTTGTTACTTTTGATTTTCAGCTGCCCTGTCTTTGCACCCAGAAAAATAACCCTATGTGCAAAGTATCAAGTAGAAACTTTAATAAAATTGGGCAAGAGAATTTGGAATCATGTCTTTTATCTTTGATGTCATCAACATCTGCTTCAGAGTCCCCCAGTCTCTTGGTGTCAGAATTTGAGGGATGTTTTTTTTCATATATGTCGGACCACGTTGCCCCTCTTACCACGAAAAGTATTAAAGAGAAAGTTAACGATCAGAAATGGTATGGTGAGGCCTTAGAGATCTCAAAAAAGAAAAAAGGGACAGCAGGGAGAGCCTGGATGAAGGATCAATCTACAGCTAATAGGGATAAATGGATGGCAAATTAAAGAACATATAGGTCCAAAATCCTTCTTGTCAAAAAGTCATTCGTGGACAACCAAATTGTCCAGGCTGACAACAACTCCAAGAAAGTGTTTCAGATTCTTAGGGATCTTGAAAAGCCACCAGCTATGTTACAGAAAATTACTCCCAACAATGTTGATTGCGAAAATATTCAGGCAGCTTTTGCAGGAAAAATATTTACAACACAAACCAAAATTCATGCTATTCTGGCTGGGATGGAGCGTACCAATTCCATTACACCTGTCGATAACATAGACCAATGTTCTCCCTCAAGGTTTGAATTTAGGAGTATTTAGGAGTATAACAGAGGAAGTTTTAGCTAACATTATAGGGATGGTGGTACCGCAGAGGCATTGAAGAAGGTATTCATCACCCCCTTACTAAAGAAATCTCACCTAGATCCTAGAGACTGCTCTAATTTTAGGCCCATTTCAAATGCCACGTTTTTGCTGAGGATTTTGGATAAGGTGGTCACACTGCAATTTTAAGAATTTTTAGAACATTCTGGAGCCCTTCACTTTAGACAATTAGGTTTTTGGGCTAACCATGAACATGAACATGATGAACATGAAATCGGAGATGCTCCAGGTCATGGATCAAGGCAAGTTTGGGCTGCTGATGTTGTTGGATTTATCAGCAGCCTTTGACCATGTCGATCATGATAAACTGCTGAATATGTTGAGGATCTGGGGGGCATATTGTGTACTCCTTGGCTTAGATGAAGTCCTTCTTGACGGATCGTGTGTCTAAAATTGCTTGGGCAAGCGCACGTCCATCCAAGGAACCTTTTAAATGGCACATACGCCAGGGTGCGTGTATGTCTCCCTCGCTCTTTAATGTGTGCTGCCGCCATTTGTGTGATCTCTTGGATGGGCTTGGTGTCCATTTTTTTTAATTATGCTGATGACACCTAGCTCGTATTCAAAATAAGGGCATGTACACAGAGGACTCTGACAGAGTTTGCACCTCATACCAACAATGGATGGCTAACAATTTTAAAAGCCAAGAAAACCGAGATGATGCTCTTTGGCTCACCTCAGGAAAGATCTAAGCTTGACCCACAATATGCCGCTTTTTGCATGGAAGGCCATGCTATTGAAACTGTGCATAGGGTCAGGAGATTGGGAGTCATTTTTTAACCGTCCTTGAACATTAACGCTAACACTGAGAGTGCGGCAAATAAGGTACAGTGCATACTACAGCTCCTCAGGCTAGTTAAACCCTATGCTTCAGAGGCAAACTGTGTCACCTTGGTACGCGCCCTCATGATGCCTCAGGTGGACTATTGTAACACACTCATGTTAGGGGCCAGCAAAAATAGTCTTAGACAACTTCAGGTCTTGCAAAACGATGCAGTACACATTGTGAAGAGTATACCAGGACACAAGCCAATATCCTCTCACAGGAAGAATCTTCACTGGCTCCCAGTGGAAGCCAGTATCCACTTCAAGGCATTGACAATAGTGCAAAAATGCATAAATGTTCAAGCCCCAAGCTACCTTAAAGAATATGTCAAAATCTATAACACGATCAGGCTCACTAGATCAAGTGTTGGAATTCTCCTCTTAGCTCCAAGGAGCAAATGGGTTAGAGGGCTGGGCAGGTCCTTTATTTCTCAGGCTGCTCCCTTGTGGAATAACCGTCCTAAACTCTTACATGCTGAAACAAATCTTTTGACATTTCGGAAGGGGGTTAAGAACAATCATTTTTGGTTACTCCCCTTTTTTCCTGCTCTCAGTCTTCAACCTTTTACATCTGTTCATTCTTTTGCACCCTCATGGATGCGGACTCTGGCGCATTACAAGTGCAAATAACATAACATAACATAACATTTCCGTATTTACTCTCATTCATCCTACTTCCATCTTTTCTATCCCTATCATCTATATACCCACCCACTATATCTACATCGTCTCTGCCTCCATCCATTTATCCATTCTACCACAATGCTCTGTTCACTGATCTACCGTGTCTACCTCTATGTTCTCTTCTCATGCCCAGTTACCCTACCTGCAACCTCCGTATCCCTAGCAACCACCCTATTCCCACACTCCGTATCTCCATCCATTCACCCCTTTTCAATGTTCTTTATAAACACCCACCCAACCTACCTATACTGTTTTTATCCTCTTCCCCTCATTCAGTAATTCTGTCTGCATCCACCCTACTTCCAGCACCCTACTCTCACACTATAAACCTATCCACACCATCCCCACCTTCTCTACTCCTACACATGCATCCTATCACCACCATCTTTACCCTCACACACTCACCCTACCCCACTCTTTTTATCCCAACCCACTGAACCCCCACATTCCTTACAGACATGCACACACTTTACTTCCCCGTCTTTATTTCTATACACCCATGCTATCTCCACTTTGTCTACTGTTAGGTATCAATTTTGAATAGATCTTCCTTTGAGTGGATCTTCCTTTTATAGGATGTTTCGAAGAAGCAACAGGAATTTGCCAGGACGAAGGATCATTTGCAGGGAAGTAAATAATTTAAATCTAGAACTGTTTCAAGTTTTGTACAAACTTGTTTTAATTGCAACATACCCTTGCCTGTTAGTGATAATCTTTTTTTAAAAGGTCCAAATTCAAATAGATGATTTAACATCTAATTCATTGAATGGAAGCAAGCATATTTCAAGTCAGAGTGGTAAAATGAAAAATGTATCAATACCATTAGTAGCTAGTAAAAAAAGAAAATGTTTTTTAAATTTAAACAAACAAAAACTCATTTAGGTTCTAGACAGAGGAATTAAGATATATATATATATGTATATATATGGTTAAGTTGGTGTTTCCATAGGAAGAGCACTTTTTGGGCGGCTTATAACTTCGCTCTCCCTGGACAAATCCTCACCAAACTTTGCAAAAAAAGTATTTGGGTCACTCTGAATTTTTCTGCAAAGTTTGGTGAGGATTCGTACGGGGGGGCAAAGTTACAGGGGGTCCCAAAACTTTTTTTTTCCCATACACTGAATGGGAAATTTTTTTGCTCGCGTCTACAGCCCAAATCGCTGGACGATTTTCACCAAATTTGGACCAGGAGCAGCGGCTTGGTCCCGAAAGCATGCTTTTGCAAATTTGGTGAACATCCGTCCAGTAGTTTTTTTTTAAAATGACCAAAAAGTAGGTCAAAGAAAATTAGTGATATCTGTGTTCGGTCCGCGGACACACTTCCCTGTTCACTCCGCGGACAGTGTCCTGATTGGCCAATCGGCTTGCGCGTTGTCCGTGGACATGCAACGTGTTCACTGATTGGACGGCGTGGAGCGTGAAGCGCGTCAGATTTTCAGTAGTGCCCGCCATCTTGGATTTGCGGTCGTCCGCGGACAGCGCGGTGAAACTTTCTTCAAAATGTGTATTTAGTCGAGTGTGTTGGTGTGTAGGAGTGTTTGGGGAGGGTGGGAGTGTATGAGATAGGATGAAAGTTGTGTTTTTTTTATGTGTTAGATGTTCTTTTTGTGTTTGATTTGTCTGTGGACATCACAGGTGTTCTGAAATGTTCTAAATAAACTGAATGGGAGGTGTTCTGAGGACTCAATATGTGTCCGTTTTGTTCGCAAGCAAACTGAAACTGTTCTAAGAACACTTGCGTTGTCCTGAAATGTTTGCAAATAAACAAAATGGGGGTGTCCTGAGGACGCTGTCTGTATTGTTCGTTGTCAAGTTGAATGTGTTCTAAGAACACTCGCGGTGTCCTCAAATGTTCGTAAATACACAAAATGGGGGTGTTCTGAAGACGTTGTCGAACACTCGCTGTGTCCTGAAATGTTCGCAAATATGAATGGGGGGTTGTGGCTGACAAATTGAATGTGTTCTACGAACACTCGCGGTGTCCTGAAATGTTCGCAAATAAACAAAATGGGGGTGTACTGAGGACGCTGTCGGTATTGTTCTCTGTCAAGTTGAATGTGTTCTAAGAACACGCGCAGTGTCCTGAAATGTTCGCAAATAAACAAGATGGTGGTGTTCTGAAGACGCTTCTAAGAACACGCGCGGTGTCCTGAAATGTACTCAAATAAACAAAATGGGGGTGTCCTGAGGACGCTGTCCGTATTGTTCTCTGTCAAGTTGAATGTGTTCTAAGAACTCTCGCGGTGTCGTGAAATGTTCACAAATAAACAAAATGGGGGTGTTCTGAAGATGTTTCTAAGAACACTTGCGGTGTCCTGGAATGTTTGTAGGGGGTGTCCTGAGGACGCTGTCCGTATTGTTCTCTGTCAAGTTGAATGTGTTCTAAGAACACTCGCTGTGTCCTGAAATGTTCGCAAATAAACAAAATGGGGGTGTTCTGAAGACGTTTCTAAGAACACTCGCGGTGTCCGGGGAATGTTTGTAGGGGGTGTCCTGAAGACGCTGTCCGTATTGTTCTCTGTCAAGTTGAATGTGTTCTAAGAACTCTTTTGCGGTGTCCTGAAATGTTCGCAAATAAACAAAATGGGGGTGTCCTGAGGGCGCTGTCCGTATTGTTCTCTGTCAAGTTGAATGTGTTATAAGAACACTCGAGGTGTCCTGAAATGTGTGCAAATAAACAAAATGGGGGTGTTCTGAAGACGTTTCTAAGAACACTCGCGGTGTCCGGGGAATGTTTGTAGGGGGTGTCCTGAAGACGCTGTCCGTATTGTTCTCTGTCAAGTTGAATGTGTTCTAAGAACTCTTTTGCGGTGTCCTGAAATGTTCGCAAATAAACAAAATGGGGGTGTCCTGAGGGCGCTGTCCGTATTGTTCTCTGTCAAGTTGAATGTGTTCTAAGAACACTCGCGGTGTCCTGAAATGTTCGCAAATAAACAAGATGGTGGTGTTCTGAAGATGCTTCTAAGAACACGCGCGGTGTCCTGAAATGTTCGCAAATAAACAAAATGGGGGTGCCCTGAGGACGCTGTCCGTATTGTTCTCTGTCAAGTTGAATGTGTTCTAAGAACACTCGCGGTGTCCTGAAATGTTCACAAATAAACAAAATGGGGGTGTTCTGAAGACGTTTCTAAGAACACTCGCGGTGTCCTGGAATGTTCGTAGGGGGTGTCCTGAGGACGCTGTCCGTATTGTTCTCTGTCAAGTTGAATGTGTTCTAAGAACACTCGGCGTATCCTGAAATGTTCGCAAATACACAAAATGGGGGTGTTCTGAAGACGTTGTCGAACACTTGCTGTGTCCCGAGATGTTCGCAAATATGAATGGCGGTTGTGGCTGGCAAGTTGAATGTGTTATAAGAACACTCGCGGTGTCCTGAAATGTGTGCAAATAAACAAAATGGGGGTGTTCTGAAGACGTTTCTAAGAACACTCGCGGTGTCCGGGGAATGTTTGTAGGGGGTGTCCTGAAGACGCTGTCCGTATTGTTCTCTGTCAAGTTGAATGTGTTCTAAGAACACTCGCGGTGTCCTGAAATGTTCGCAAATACACAAAATGGGGGTGTTCTGAAGACATTGTCGAACAATCGCTGTGTCCTGAAATGTTTGCAAATATGAATGGGGGTTTTTAGCTGGCAAGTTGAATGTGTTTTAAGAACTCTCGCGGTGTCCTGAAATGTTCGCAAATAAACAAAATGGGGGTGTCCTGAGGGCGCTGTCCGTATTGTTCTCTGTCAAGTTGAATGTGTTCTAAGAACACTCGCGGTGTCCTGAAATGTTCGCAAATAAACAAGATGGTGGTGTTCTGAAGACGCTTCTAAGAACACGCGCGGTGTCCTGAAATGTTCGCAAATAAACAAAATGGGGGTGCCCTGAGGACGCTGTCCGTATTGTTCTCTGTCAAGTTGAATGTGTTCTAAGAACACTCGCGGTGTCCTGAAATGTTCACAAATAAACAAAATGGGGGTGTTCTGAAGACGTTTCTAAGAACACTCGCGGTGTCCTGGAATGTTCGTAGGGGGTGTCCTGAGGACGCTGTCCGTATTGTTCTCTGTCAAGTTGAATGTATTCTAAGAACACTCGGCGTATCCTGAAATGTTCGCAAATACACAAAATGGGGGTGTTCTGAAGACGTTGTCGAACACTTGCTGTGTCCCGAGATGTTCGCAAATATGAATGGCGGTTGTGGCTGGCAAGTTGAATGTGTTATAAGAACACTCGCGGTGTCCTGAAATGTGTGCAAATAAACAAAATGGGGGTGTTCTGAAGACGTTTCTAAGAACACTCGCGGTGTCTGGGGAATGTTTGTAGGGGGTGTCCTGAAGACGCTGTCCGTATTGTTCTCTATCAAGTTGAATGTGTTCTAAGAACACTCGCGGTGTCCTGAAATGTTCGCAAATACACAAAATGGGGGTGTTCTGAAGACATTGTCGAACACTCGCTGTGTCCTGAAATGTTCGCAAATATGAATGGGGGTTTTTAGCTGGCAAGTTGAATGTGTTCTAAGAACTCTCGCGGTGTCCTGAAATGTTCGCAAATAAACAAAATGGGGGTGTCCTGAGGGCGCTGTCCGTATTGTTCTCTGTCAAGTTGAATGTGTTCTAAGAACACTCGCGGTGTCCTGAAATGTTCACAAATAAACAAGATGGTGGTGTTCTGAAGACGCTTCTAAGAACACGCGCGGTGTCCTGAAATGTTCGCAAATAAACAAAATGGGGGTGTCCTGAGGACGCTGTCCGTATTGTTCTCTGTCAAGTTGAATGTGTTCTAAGAACACTCGCCGTGTCCTGAAATGTTCGCAAATACACAAAATTGGGGTGTTCTGAAGACGTTGTCGAACACTTGATGTGTCCCGAAATGTTCGCAAATATGAATGGGGGTTGTGGCTGGCAAGTTGAATGTGTTCTAAGAACACTCGCGGTGTCCTGAAATGTGTGCAAATACACAAAATGGGGGTGTTATGAAGACATTGTCGAACACTCGCTGTGTCCTGAAATGTTCGCAAATATGAATGGGGGTTTTTAGCTGGCAAGTTGAATGTGTTCTAAGAACTCTCGCGGTGTCCTGAAATGTTCGCAAATAAACAAAATGGGGGTGTCCTGAGGGCGCTGTCCGTATTGTTCTCTGTCAAGTTGAATGTGTTCTAAGAACACTCGCGGTGTCCTGAAATGTTCACAAATAAACAAGATGGTGGTGTTCTGAAGACGCTTCTAAGAACACGCGCGGTGTCCTGAAATGTTCGCAAATAAACAAAATGGGGGTGTCCTGAGGACGCTGTCCGTATTGTTCTCTGTCAAGTTGAATGTGTTCTAAGAACACTCGCCGTGTCCTGAAATGTTCGCAAATACACAAAATTGGGGTGTTCTGAAGACGTTGTCGAACACTTGATGTGTCCCGAAATGTTCGCAAATATGAATGGGGGTTGTGGCTGGCAAGTTGAATGTGTTCTAAGAACACTCGCGGTGTCCTGAAATGTGTGCAAATAAACAAAATGGGGGTGTTCTGAAGGCGTTTCTAAGAACACTGGGGTTGTCCGGGGAATGTTTGTAGGGGGTGTCCTGAAGACGCTGTCTATTGTTCTCTGTCAAGTTGAATGTGTTCTAAGAACACTCGCAGTGTCCTGAAACGTTCGCAAATACACAAAATGGGGGTGTTCTGAAGACGTTGTCGAACACTCGCTGTGTCCTGAAATGTTCGCAAATATGAATGGGGGTTTTTGGCTGGCAAGTTGAATGTGTTCTAAGAACTCTCGCGGTGTCGTGAAATGTTTGCAAATAAACAAGATGGTGGTGTTCTGAAGACGCTTCTAAGAACACGCGCGGTGTCCTGAAATGTACGCAAATAAACAAAATGGGGGTGTCCTGAGGACGCTGTCCGTATTGTTCTCTGTCAAGTTGAATGTGTTCTAAGAACACTCGCGGTGTGCTGAAATGTTCACAAATAAACAAAATGGGGGTGTTCTGAAGACGTTTCTAAGAACACTTGCGGTGTCCTGGAATGTTCGTAGGGGGTGTCCTGAAGGCGTAGTCCGTATTGTTCGCTGGCAACTTGATTGTGTTCTAAGAACACTTGCGGTGTCCTGAAATGTTCGCAAATAAACAAAATGGGGGTGTCCTGAGGACGCTGTCCGTATTGCTCTTTGTCAAGTTGAATGTGTTCTAAGAACTCTCGCGTTGTTCTGAAATGTTTGCAGGGGGTGTCCTGAAGATGCTGTTCGTATTGTTCGATGGCAAGTTGAAAGTGTTCTTAGAACACTCATGGTGTCCTGAAATGTTCGCAAATAAATGCAATGGAGGTGTTCTGAGGCCACTGTCCGTATTGTTCGTTGTCAAGTTGAAAGTGTTCTAAGAACTATCGCATTGTTCTGAAATGTTCATAGAGGGTGTCCTGAAAACGCTGTCCGTATTGTTCGCTGGCAAGTTGAAAGTGTTCTAAGAACACTCATAATGTCCGCGGACATTAAAAGTTTCCATAGACCATAGTTGAAATGTTTGACTCTATGGATGTGATATGCTGCGGTGGTTGTTGCCAGGGCATAGAGTCTAGGGTGCATGGCCGTTTGGCCATGCACCCAAGACTCTATGCCCTGACAACAACCACTGCAGCATATCACATTCATATTTGCTTATAACTTTGGGTGAAAAACAAATGTATAAGGAACAAAGGTATTAGATACTATGGATGTGATATGCTGCTATGGTTGTCCGTATTATTGTATACTTACTGTTTGGTCTAGTAACCGGAGTACATGTATTTCTTGTTAATTTCTGTGATAAAAGAAAATAGCATGTTAGTATTAGTATTTTGTAATGACTTATTACATTGTATAATCAACATACTTTTTTTTTTTTGGACCTTCATATTTAATAGATTACAAATCAGAGTACTGTGCAATTTGCACAGTTTCTGTGTTTGTTGCTAAAATCATTGGGTCTGTGGGAGAAAAAAAAATCCATGTTGGATTAAAAAAAAACCTTTTTCTGTTATGCTACAGTTTATTTGTTTGTTTGTTTTCAGTGTTCACTTGTTGTTTCTGGCTAATGCTTTGTTCTTTGGCTTGTTGCATTTTTTTGGAGCAGTAACATATTTATTTGTTTGGATATTATAAAATTTTGGAGCAGTTAGATACCAATTGGCGTATTCTAACTGTCTATTTATTTTAGTGGTATTGATTTATCTATTTGTATATTGTTAAATTTTGGGACCCTTAGATACCAATTGGCGTATTCTAACTGTGTATTTTTTGGTCTAATTTAGTGGTATTCATTTATCTGATTAGTTGTTGTAGAATCTTTGAGGAGTTAGATAGCTTTTGGAGTATTCTAACAGTTTATATTTTTTTAACACAAGTTTACTTAGGGCTTAAATACAGTTTAGTTATCAAATTTTGGTTTTAAGAACATCAAATAAGCGTTTGTAAGATTTCCTGGTAATCTCTGCTTTAGAGTAATGGTACTATCATTACATTCAAACCATCCACATTTCTTTTTTATATATGCAGTGTAGTGCCCTGAATTGATTGTGGCTCCTGCGTGGTAGATTATACCTATTGTTGTGAAGGTTTTCTTACCAAGTGATATTTGACCATGTGTGAATCCAGTCAGCTTGCAGTTGTTTTTGGTACCATCTGCATTGTAACGTAGAAGCATTAGTATTATGTATTTACTATGTGTTTGTATTACTAATGTGGAGCGATTATCTGAATTGCAGGTAGAGCATAATCTACTATGGTTTGCATTTTGTACAAGTCGCTGAAATGGAATGGATTCACAATTTGGTACTGATATATATATGAAGCATTCATTGGGGATGTCTTCTTGTGTCACATTGTTGCAGAGAGTGAATGTATGTTTCCACATGTATGAAATCTCAAAGATTTCATTTATAGGTATGTTTTTGTTTTCCAGTACTTGTAGTAAGTACATTAGAAATTCTTGTGGATCTTCCTGTGAGTTTATAGTGAATTTCACCATTCCAGCAGAGTAGTCCAATTGTTGTCGTATCTCTCCAGGACTGAAATCTCTACACTGGCTCCCAGTGGTTGCGAGGATTAAGTTCAAAACCCTCTGCATTGTCCACAAGGCCTTCTGGGGCCTGGGGCCTAAATACCTTCAACTCTCTCTTCCTAAATATCTTCCTTCCCGAGCCCTTCGCCCATCCGTCTCCAACTCCCTCAGGGTCAGCCGCTTCTCGAAGCAACGAGCTGGGGGTAGATCTCTCTCCGCGGCAGGGGCCTCCCTCTGGAACAGCCTTCCTGCCTCCCTGAAACTTGAGGAGAACCATCTCCGGTTCCGGAAGCACCTCAAATCCTTCCTCTTTGCTTCTGCTTTCTCTCTCCCTCTCCCCTGCTAAATTCTTCACTGAAACTGCACTGAATCTGCAACTGGGCCACTCTCACCGACCTCGATCCTGGGCCCAGCAACTCTCCACTTGCACTGCCTCCCTGGCAGCCCCTGCACTGCGGGACTGTCTCTGTATCCCTACAGCCCCCCTTCCCAGCACTTGTCTGCACTTACCTTGCACTTGCCACCAGCTGGCCCTATTTATTTATTTTTATTCTACTTACTTTCTACTGCATTTCCCCCCTCCCCTTCCCCTTACCCTTTTCCCTTCCCCCTACCCCTGCACTTGCGCGGTCTGAATGACACCTGGCCTAGTAGGATCGTTGTCTGTCTTCCCCTTGTTCCCCCCTCCCTGTCTCGTAGCGCCTCAAAACACTTGTGTATAGGCGCGTTACAAATGTCATATCATATCATATCATTCCATAAACACTATACGTGTTGTCAGGATTGTTTGCTGCATTTCTGTGAAGTACTAACATTTGCAAACACAATGGGTCTGTACTGTCTAAGTAAATGTTGTCAACAATTGGTGGTAATTGAAATAGAATATTCATTTCTACATTTGCGTAGCAACTTACACCAACTATATTTGAGAATTTAAATGGTCCAGGTAGTTCTGTATCTAACTGCTTTTTTTGGAGTTTGTCTTCCTTCTTTAAAGAAGTACCTTGTTTACTTTCCCTAATTGATTCTTTTTTGCTTGTGGTACTTGATGAAGTATTAGTTTATTTTACTCTCTTTGGAGGATTCGCAGTGACATCCTGTTGCATTTCTGTTTAATTTATTTTTCTTTTATAATGTTTTACTTCTTGCGGAACAGAATATGTGTTTAGGTGGGGGGTGTGTAGTGAGCAAAGTCTATTGTATTCTAAAATGCAAGGAAAATCAGTGTTTATTTTACTTGCATCAAAGTTGATTAGAAATAGACAGTCAAGTGTACGTAAGCGTGATAGTGCTACCTAGCTTATGCCTTCTTTAAATACTGTGTTACCAATAATTATCATTGCTTTGTCTAGGGTAAGACCTTGTGATTTATGAATCGTGACTGCGTATGCGAGAAAATTGTTCTCTGCGTACATACATATCTTTGAAGAGAAGGAATCTATCTGTTGAGCGTCCTATCCTTTTTACTTCTGAAAGTTTGTCAAAGAGTATATTGACAAACTGAATTTTGTTGTCGCGTGGGTATGTTTGAAAGCCAACAACTGTACCCAGTGCTCCATTAACTAGTCCTTGGTCCACGTCAAGGTTAGGTTTAAGCATTACTCTGCAATTTAAGGATAATTTTAATATCTTTTCTAAGCCTGCTGTGTTTGAGATTGATTTTTCTAAACTATTTAGTCTTGTTGTGGCTTGGTCACACATGGGTGTCATACGATGTACATTTAGTCTGTCTGTGGCACTAATTTCCATGATTGGTTGCATTTCTTTACTTAGCATGATTTCATTGAATTTGAAACAGCTTGCAAGAGTTGGCATTAAGGCCATACAATTGACATTTTTGTGGGCTAATTGTTCCATAACATCTGTAGCACATGCATTATCGCCATAAAGTGCATTAATGTGCCGGGTTTTCAATATTGCTTCTTCTTCTTTAGAAAGTATACCAACTCTGATACTTTTTAAAATGTTGGCATAAGTGAGATCTGCAGATTGCCGCATGTTTTCTGTTAATTCTCTGTATTGGAAATGTTGCCAAAGGTTGACATTTCCAATGCTGCCAACAGTTTTACGGCAGAGTTTGTGTCGTAATGTTTTAAAAATAGGCTCACCTTTTACTGGTGTTAATTGAAGCAGATCTCCAAATACAATAATGTGTTTTCCTGCAAAGAGCTCTTCATAGTCTGTTTTGAGTACTTCTTGTAATCTGAGGTGAATCAAAGCTAACATCAGGTTGGAGACCATGCTCACTTCATCTATTAGTAGCATTTTCATTTGTTTCAATACTCTGCGTAATTCCATTGCAGCTTCTGCAGAAAGTTTGTAATAGTCTAATTTGTTCTTGTGTTCTACTGTTAATAGTAGTAATCGGTGTAATGTAACACCACCTATGTTGTAGGCAGCTAAACCTGTGGGGGCAGTGACAACAGCTGACAGTTTGTTGTTTGTCAATTGTTGAAGGAACTTACTAATGATTTTGATTAGGAATGTTTTGCCAGAACCAGCTTCACCACTGATGTACAGTAGTATAGGTTTATAATTATGGCAGGAACATTCTTTATTTTCATGTTTTACACCATGTGCAATTTGTTTTGTTACTTCTTGAAAAATGCTACTTTTCTCATTGTTTAGTTTTGATTGTAGTATAGTTAAGTCTTCTTTATCTTCACACTGACACATGGGGGTCGATTAATGGAGCAAACGTGCGCCGAAAATCCCAGCGCAAGCAGGTGCAAGGTAGCGCAAGCAGGTGCAAGGTAGCGCAAGCAGGAGAAACGCAGCGCACGCGCACGTGTGCGATTCAAGGAAGACGCTGCGCGTGTTTCCCGCTGTCCGTGCGCCCAATCCTGCCATGGCGCATGCAGGCACACCCGGCGTGCGCTACGCGCACAGCAAAAGCGCACATAGCGCGGCGCACACAACCAAAGTGGGCGGAACAGTGGGCGTAACACGCGGAATGGGGAATAACGCGTGAAAAAGAAGGCGTAACTGGGGAAGTACTGCAGGGAACTACACGGAATGCCCACACGCACGCCAACAACCCGTATTCATGGATTCGAATACGGGAAACCCGCGCACGGCAAAATACGCACACAGGCGTCAACGCGTCCACCACACGAAGGCAGGCGGAAGCGTCCCCGCGCACAGTATAAAAGTGCGCACAAACAACAAACACGTATATACAGCTACAATGAATGCCCCATTTGTCGCAGCACTGATCGTGGGACACCGCAGGAGGAGGAGAATAGCCAGGGCACGCATTTTCGCACCAGGGACAAGCCTTTCTGGGATGCCTGACGACCAGGTCTACGACAGGTATAGGTTTCCACCCCATATCATCCTAGACCTGGTCAGGGAGTGGGAAGATGACCTTACGTCCCCCACCCTTTGCTCCCAAGCATTGAGCCCCTTGGAGAAGGTGCTCAATGTCCTGCATTTTTTGGCCACTGGGTCATTTCAGCGGACTACTGCCATAGTGGGGGGGGTCTCACAGGCCACGCAGTCACGCTGCCTACACCAGGTACTGGCAATCATGACAGCGCGCCCCTCAGTCCGCAGGCACATATACATGCCCAGAACACCCGCAGAAAGGCAGGCCGTTGTCCTGGATTTTTTCAGGATGGCACACTTCCCCAAAGTGCTCGGTGCCATAGATTTCACCCATGTGGCCCTACGTCCACCTAGGGCCACTGAGCACATCTACCGAAACCGCAAGCACTGGCATTCCATCAATGTACAGGTGGTATGCGATGCAAAGGGAATCATCACCTCTGTCTATGCAAACTACCCTGGCTCCACCCATGACAGTTTCATATACAGAATGTCCGCCCTGAGCCGGGCCCTGGAAGCTGGGCAGCATGGCGACACATGGCTCCTAGGTGAGTACAAATGCGTGTGCACATGCATGCATGTCACACACACACAAATACACAAACCCCAATAATCACAACCATTTACACCTCCCCAGGGGACAGTGCCTACCCTCTGAGCAACCACATGATGACGCCAATCCGGAATTCCACCACACCAGCCCAGGTAAGATACACCGCCGCCCATATTGCAACCAGGGCCATAGTGGAGCGCACATTCGGAGTGCTCAAGTCATGTTTCCGCTCCCTTAACCGCTCTGGCGGGCAGCTACTCTATGCACCACCAGTAGTGTGCAGGATCATTGTGGCAGCATGTGTCCTGCACAATGTTGCAACACGGCAGGGCGTACCGGTGGACATGGTGGTGCCCCCACATCCCCAACCACAGGCACAGGTGCTGCCCATGGGAGGGGACAGGGCACGTGGCGAGGAAGCCCGGACCCAGCTTGTGGCCACATTTTTCACCTAAACTCCCACCCCTGCGGAGTGCACACAGGCCTGGCACATACCAGGTGACAATCGATGATGACAAAGAGACAGTCAACTGTCACAACCCTACCACCCTGAGATAGTTGCCATGGAAGTGCCACATTGTCTGCATCCCTAGCTACTTAAACACAAGCTATCCTGTGTGACTAAAAGGCACACATATGACATGACATGATATGGCCTATACACAAGTATTTCAAGGTGCGATGAGGCAGGGAGGGGTGAACAAGGGAAGACAGACAACGATACTACTAGGCCAGGTGTCATTTAGATTGTGCAAGTGCAGGGGTAGGGGGAAGGGAAAAGTGCAAGGGGAAGGGGAGGGGGGGAGTGCAGTACAGGGTAAGTAGACTAAAAAACAAATACATAGGGCAGCTGGTGGCAACTGCAAAGGTAAGTGCAGACAAGTGCTGGGAAGGGGGGGCTGTAGGGATACAGAGACAGTCCCGCAGTGCAGGGGTTGCCAGGGAGGCAGTGCCAGTGGAGAGTGGCTGGGCCAGGGACCGAGGACAGTGAGAGTGGCCCAGTTGCAGATCCAGTGCAGTTCCAGTGAAGAATTGTGCAAGGGAGAGGCAGAGAGAAAGCAGAAGCAAAGAGGAAGGTCTTGAGGTGCTTCCCGAACCGGAGATGGTTCTCCTCAAGTTCCAGTGAGGCAGGAAGGCTGTTCCAGAGGGAGGCCCCTGCCGCGAATAGAGATCTATCCCCAGCTAGTTGCTTTGAGAAGCGGATGACCCTGACATGCAAGGTGTGAATCACACACACCTGCAAAACAGGCCATGGCCATCACTGTTATGTCACTCAAACCCTCCCAAACCACAACATGACATGGCAAGCAATACCCATACACCAACACAGTAACAATAAGGTACACATTGCCATGTCCAAAATGTACAGTGGCATCAGACAATGATGCCTGACATGGAATCAGATGAAATGACTGACCAACAACCTCCCACCCAAAATAAGTCATTTCCAAATGCATAACAAGAGTTAAAGATGTAACATAACAATGAATGCCTGTCTACATGCACATTGTGCATTGCAAAATCAACACTGCAGCTTCTTGTACTGTGTCCAACTCCTGCAACACACTGCTCAGCGCACAGCACAGTGAACAGCCATTGTGTGTGATGCACACCCTGAGCATCACATCTAAGCGAAAGACCACATCAAAAAGCAAATTAGGCATGTTCAGAATCCATAATTGGTCACAGAACATGTGCTGCAGGGACACAGTGGGCACCAGAAGGCAAACAGTGTACACGTAGATATGCAAGGGTGGTTGTACATGTAGTGCATCAGAGTGCAAGTGTGTGGGTCAGTAAGGACATGCACTCAACATATGCATGTGCAATCAAGTGACCATCAGTGTCCTCTACACATCACATGTGAACATTCACCATGTGTACACCCCAGCATGTCAAACCACAACTATCCCCTCGCACCTGAAAGGTAAACACAACACATGAACAGGCATTGATCAGCAGAACACAACATGTACATAGGATACCACCATTACAATGTCAAGGTTCCCATCACACTGCAGGGCAAGGCAACTATCAACAACAACCCCCCACCTCCCTCACAAATGACCATGACCCACTGTACAACTGCACCTGGGTCATGGAGCCTTCAACCCTCAATTCCACCTGGCCACAGGATCACCTTTCCCCTTCGTCACCATCTCCCACCTTGTGTGTAAAAAGGTGCCTGCACCCTCAGAGTCCACACTCATTTCCAAAATCACAAAATCCAAGCCAGAAAAACGAACCGGAACACCCTCCAGTAGATGACTTGACATAGCAGTACCTCACAAAGGCCAAGTACTACCACAATGATGTAACAACCAAGGTAGCACAGTAAAACAATGTCACAACAGGATGTGAACCATGTGTGGTACATAACATAGACTGATGCACCATGAAAGGATGTGTACTGTCACAGGTCCCGTGTACAGGCGCGGGAGTGTCACGAAACAACCACCCCCACCGTGTCACGGGTGCCTGCAAGGTCAAACTCACAGAGGCCTCTGAGACCCTGGTGGGGAAGGAGGGTCCGGGATATGCAGTCGGGACAGGTGTTGGCACACTGGATAACTGGAATGAGTGGCAGGAGAGGGGAGGAGGAATGACACATGAAAGTTGGGAATGCACGAAAATGTACTACCTGCAAGAACACATACACAATCCAAACAAACTTGGACATCATGGTCATGGCCTTCTGTAGTCCAGGCTTAGGAGTGGCACGAACCAACCACCCCCTCTAGGGTTTTGGCACCTGCAAGTTTGGGGCTTACACAGGCATCCACAACCCCAGCGGGGAAAGAGGGTTAGGGAACGTTGCTTGGATAGGTACGGGAAGCAGGAACACCGGGTAGAGGGTACGGGGTTCAAAATTGCATAGGATTACAGTTGATTAGGGGGAAAAACATACCAAATTGAATTACACATTCATCCATGCATTAGTGCACCCCCCAGCAAGCCTATGCAGAGCAGTTTGAAAGAAAAACAACAAGACACTTAGCTCTGGTTTTGAGTGCTGGCCTCCTGCCTGCGCACTCTCAGGTCCGGTTACAGGAGCACTGCAATGCTGCAAAGAGAGCCACAGTCAACAACCTGTATGTGCCCATTACACAAAAACACACCACCAAACATGCCCCATAGCAACAAACTACTCTACAGACAATCTGGTGTAGATGCTTCATACCCATATATAACATTACCCCTGTGATGGGTCATACACAGTCAATGCAGTAAGTCAGCCGCCGGTGGGTGCGTGGCAAATGGAACAACAATGTGTCACAATTCACACTACATGCAATGTTCCCTGGGTATGACTTCAGAGCAAGTTGTGTACCACCATGACCGAAACAAAGTTGGCAGTGCATTTATCAAAATGTACATGGAAATGAAATGCACTGCATCCGAGTATGTCCCTTGCTGTATGTCCCTGTGAGCTGCCCCTTTCCATGTCTCGGAAGGCTACATGGTTGATACAAGTGCCTCAATGGACCTTGGTGTACCGGAGGGTATGTGCCACTGCCCCTGCAGGTGTCCCAGACAACCTTACAATCAACAGCCATCAGTCCACCAACACATCTGAGCTGCATTGTGTGCTTCAACACCAATATTCGTCCAAGCTCACCCTCAGTGCTGTGACTAAGCCTGCATGTGCAACTCGCCTGGTGCAAGCTTTGCTGTGTTGTGGCTCCCCTGTGCTGCTCACCTTACCTCGAGTTCCTTGGAACACGTCAGCAGTTCTAGGATGTAAGTCTGCAATCCCTCTACCTCTGCTTCTGCACACATGTGCATGTGGGCACCAACAAACGTGTCCAGAATTCAGACGTCCAATGGGCCATGTCTGCTGGCAAAGGTGCTCTGGAGGCTCATCCCCCTGCAGAAAGGGCATGAAACACATGATTAATGCTATATAGTCATCTGTGTGTGTCTCTTCAGGCATCTCATTACTTGACCATGTCAGAGAGTTACATCAGAAATCACACCATCAGTCCGTCTTTCACATCCAAAATGTGGAACACTATCTACGGCATGAATTGCAACAAGCACGTGTACAGTAAAGATAAGAAACATACTACACAATGCATAGCAATGAATGTACACATTAATCATGAAACACCCCATCTATCAAAAGCTGAACAGTGGACAATAACACCAAAATCATCCCCACTAGGGGTGTAAACACAAGTCACACAGCACCAGACATGCCACAGATATGACAGTCCAAAGCCCTTGTGTAATAGGTTGTGACACCGAACCATCCTTGCAAGCCCATGGATAAGGGAGGCAGGAGTGGCATATGTGAGTCAAGGACCCCAAGCAGCAAACACATACACAAGACAAGCCTGAAGGGCCCAGCTGGAACAGGCAGTGGATGCCTTCAAAAGCCACAAAGCACCGCACCGTCACATGAAAGCACAATAGACAAGCAATTTTAAACTATATTAACTAATTACACTAACTATGGAAAACCTACATTACCTAATTAAACTAACTATCAAACAGAAACTTAACTAACTAAACTAAAAGAAAAATCAAAAATGGCCACATACGACCCGGGGAGGAGGGGAGGCACCCAGGTGGGGGGAGGTACAGGGTGCTGCTCAACATCCACATGCGATGATGCTGAGCCAAAAACAAAACTTCCATGGGCTCAACGCCTGCACAGCCCGACCTATGTGCGAGATAGATGGTCGTCCGAGTCTGGCTCATCCTGGAAAGGAGGACGTGGCACAGTAGCCTGGCCACGCCTAGCCGCAGCTTGCCCCTCGTCGGCAGCAAGTCTGCCGGACGGGTGAGCCTGGTTCTGTGTGGCGATGTGACGTAGGTCTGCATGCAGAACCTCACGTGATACACGTGCTTCCTCTTGCAAGGTAGCACGTGTAACACGGAGTTCCTCCTGCAAGGCCTGGCTGGACAACCGCTGCACCTCCCGGCAAGCCTGTAGCTCAGCCGAGATGGTACGCTCAAGCTGTGCAAACCTCTCCTCTGCCCGCTGCCTCTGGGACATCATAAGGATACCCAGAGTGGATTTGAGGGAAGCATACTCCTCCCTCAGGGCATCCATGTGCGCCTCTGCGTGAGCAGTAATTGCTTGACACAGAGACGACATTTCAGCCTGGCGTGCCCTGTCTGAGGCCGCCATGCCCAGCCTGAGCGAGCGGGCCGTGGACCGTGCCGCCTGCTGCTGGAGAAGCACCTGCCTAGCAGGGGGGAGCACAGATTGGGCCACACGCTCCATGCTCTCAGTGATGTTCTCCATCGCTGCCCCCTGCCGTTCTGAATAGGCAGTTATATCTTGCTCCCATTTAGTATACTGTGGTTGTGCGCCGTGACCGCGTTGCCGGGCTTGACCCCTGCGGGACCCAAGGAACCGGGGTCCTCGCTGTGTTGGCACCGCCCGCGGCTGCACGACTACATGCCCCCGTCGACGTGATGTCCCAGGCACATCAGTGACTGGTGTGGAGGGTGACCCTGCATCCCGATCCACCACGGGCGGAGGAACCAAGACTATCTGATCCCTCAGTGCAGGTGTCACAGACAGAGGAGTGTCCACATCAGAATCACTCACCCCTGACACATGGACTTGATGCTCATCCAACTCAACATGGACGTCAGAGTCGTCATCAAGGCTGGACTCATAGGCAGCCAGAGACAAGATGGACTGTAGCACTTTGGGGTTTTCGTGGCCTACCACCCCACGACCCCCACTAGTGCCGGGTTGATGTAGTGGTAACAACCCTGTGTCTGGCATGACAACACCATCCTCCGCCTCCATTGCGTCCTCACCTGAAAAATAGAGAGAAAAAAGGTCACTACACATGTCAGAAGCACACAACACACACACACACCGACAGAAAACGCATCAGGCAGACATGTGACACACAACATATAACCTGGCATGCATGCTGGGTCAACTTTGAATTGCTTCTGTGATCAGACCTGTTGAAAGGTGGCAGTTTCCATGGAAGTGGGTCTATGCAGTGCAGAAAATGTGTACGCAACTCACTACCTACATGTACAAGGACTCCATGGTGTGTGCCAGGAAATGTGAAGGCAGTGCAATGTGAAATTCAGGCATCACCTGCATTGTGCATTCAATGTGTACCATATCTAGAAGCCAAGCACCCCTCCAGCCCAGTACCAAAGCAGGGATGCCTAGCATGGTATCAAAAGGCTGACCATACACCTGTGTATTGACAGGCAGTGTTGACTGGCATCAACAGCTTAATGTGATTCAAGTGACAACACTGCAAATGATGATGGGACAGTAAGAAGGACACATGATGAAAACTCTGGATGCCGCCCATGTGTGAAGAAGACACAACAACAGTTGGACAGAGTCATTGGCCATTGAACAGGCTGAGGCCTGTGAGCCACACAGATTGTCAGACCCTAAACAGGTGTGCAACGCAGTAATGAGCCACAGTTGACATGGGAAGGCTGATGAGATGCAATGCAATGTATGTAACCAAGGACTTGTAGTACAGTGATCATCCAGTCAAGGACACATAGGGGCATGCGTGCAATGCACATGGAGCATGAATGGGCACTCATGTCCCTGCGGGACATCTGACCTATGCACAGTACAAGTGAGATACCCTGCATCAAGTACTAAGGCTGCACCACACGGCATATGTCTGGCAGATTCTGTGCTGGAAGTTAGCATCTACACAGGACGCATGAACAAGAAAGTACACATTGGCAAGATTGAAGCAGACCAGTGCAAAGGTGGAACTGGGGTGCAGAGTGGCGGAGGAGGGGCAAGGGAGCATGCCTACATAGAGTCCCTGCATGCAGGCAGAGGACACATGCATCACGGAAGCATTGCATTACTTACACATCAGAACCATGTACACGTCACATGTAGTGGCAATCATGCACAACACATCCCACAAGTGAAACACACACGTCCTCAACAAACACGCATCAACACTCACTGGACTGGGCATCAAAGTCCAGCATCTCTCCCACTCCTTTGACCAATTCAGGTGGTATGAACTCCGCAACGAGTGCCTCATGCAGAGTGAGCTCTTCCTCCTCTGGTGCAGGCCCACCGCCTGTCACCAGAGTCAAGTTGTAATTAGAGGCACGCTTAGCCTTAGTGCTGCGTTTGATATCATTCCACTCTTGCGCCGTGCACACCTCATGGCCGAATGAACTGACATGTTCCGCAACATGCTTCCAGTGGGTGTCACGTTGGGCAGCCGTAGTCTGATTATTGGCACCCACTAGCATGTCACGGCTGTGGCCCCGCACGTAGTCCACGAGGAAGTCCAGTTCCTGCTTGCAGAAAGGCTTCTTCCTCGACGTGCAGGAGGTCGTGGCTGTGTGTGGGGTCCCAGCCTGTGCTGCAGGTGCAACCTTCCTCCTCTTGGACTGTGGCGCAGACCCTGGCTGGCTAATGCCGCCCTGACCAGTATGGCCAGTGGGTTCGGTGGATTGAGCCGAGGGAGTGGCAGGTGGAGGGACGACCAAAGGCCTGACTTGTGTCAGTGGCAGCTGGGCGCTCTCTAATGGACCCTGCACAACGACATCAGCTGTGGCAGGGTCATTGACCGCAACTGTCCTGGGTGGCAGACTCACAACCGGGGTGTTGTTGGGTGCATCTGCCCCTGCACTTGCCAACACCCGGCTGTTCGGGGCAGCAGATGACATGACTGCCCCAGGGACACGTGTCTTGGTCTGAGCAGCCCGGCCTGCCCATATGGTTTCCCTCCTGGCCTGTTGGAGATCTACCAAGGGCTCCTCAAGTGCCAACGCAGCCTGCGCTGGCAGACCCTGAGCCTGGGTGGCGGTGTCCACAGCTGCACCTGCATCTACCACTACCCTTGGGCCCGTGGCAGTCGATGGAACGGACTGCCGGGTCACACGGGCGCCAGTGCCAGATACAGAAGCTGCATCCCCCGGAATCACAGGGGATGGTGGCATGACTGCACCGACACATGGCACAACATTGTGCTCAAGTGGCACACCCCTGCCTCTTCCCCCTTTGTGGGTGCCCTGGACACCCTGGAGTCCCCCTACTCCCTGGTCACCACGGCCATGTCCCTGACCACGCCTGCCACGAGGAGTACGCCCAGCTGAGGCACCCCTCACCTTTGGTGGCCTCCCAACCATGGCACAGATGTAGTAGTGCCGGCACAGATGGAGTGGTGCCAATGGGAGGTGTACACCACAATTGACCTGGGCAATTGGGGTCAAGGGGGTGGGAAGCAAGATGTTAACAGCCCCCCTGCACCTGCAAGGCTGTATGTGACCCCGGTGATGTAGTGACGGGTCACGCAATGCTCAGGCACCCCAAAACTGCAGTAAAACCGTGCACCCAACCCTGCAGCCTACGTGCGTGGATTCAACCTCCAGCAGTACGCGGTGGCACCCAGTAACACGAATAACGCGTACACGTGGGACACGCAGGCTACTATGACATCGAAAAATGAGTGCGATACACAGGGGCACCCGGAGTGGGAAAAAGAGCGTGTGCGACTCACCGTCTGTCTAGCGCGATGCAGAAAAACACGCGTAGCCAATACCCCGCCAAAAGAAGAGATACGTCCTTGATAGCTGTGAAGTTGTGATGGCGCGCAAAACAACAGGAAGCAGCAACACACATCGGTCTCCACGAAAGGCACGTACAGCGAACTGCTGGGCCCGCTCACCTTTAACCCGTGCTGAGGGAAACGCCCGCGCGCGTCACGTCACTTACGCGCATGGGCCCTTTCCTCGGATTAGACGCGGACGTGCAGTTTTTCACGTGCGCTGAAATGCCCATGCACGCCTGCGCGGATCACATCACAGGGGCGCTTGCGCTTGAGGGGCCTTCTGTCCAATGAAATTGCATATGCGTGCAGACACACTTACGTGCTAAGGGCCTTTCCTCGAATTACACGCTGACGTGCAGAATTTTCACGTGCCAAATCACTCCGTATCAAGCTGGCCACGCGTAAGCACACGGAAGACCATGCTCCTGCCCAGAAGGCTGAACTACTGCCCCCCAGAGCCCCGAGCACGCTCCCACCTGCCATCTGCTGCTGCCTGACTGCCTGCTGCCCACGTGCCCTGCCATTTGCTGCCTGCACATCAGCCAGGGGTGCTGTTGCTGTGACCACCCCTGCTGGAACCGGAGACTCCAGACTGGGATTCCATCGCTCCAAAGCCCAGCCCCAGGACCCAGTTGCCCACCCACTCCTGCCTCTGGGGTTGTCATGTCGGGCCTGCAACATCTGGCACCACTGAGAACCCCCGGCCAGAGAGGCAGAGGGGCACCATCTTCAGTGCCAGGGAAGTTGGTGTCCTGGTGGAGCAAGTCCTGGGGCAGTATGATGCCCTCTTCGGAAGTGTGCACGCCGACAAGGAAGGATGGACTCGGATCTGGACGGACATCGTGACTGCCATCAACACGGAGGGGGTGGCAGTCCGCGACTTCCCACATGTCAAGAAGCGCTGGGAGGACTTCAGGTCCAGGACCCTGAACAAGGCCCGGCGCCTCTTGAAGGCAGCGGATGCTAAGGGGCACCGGGGCCACTTGTCGGAAGATCAGATGAGGGTCCTGGAACGCATATCCCCAGCGCTCCAAGTCCAGGTCCTTGAGAGGCAGACCCGTCTGGAGTCGAGCGGTAAGTGTACATGCATCCTGATTGTGAGCAGTGCGTGTGGTGATGTTTCAGTAGTGTGCAGGTTGCACATGTGTTTGTATGGGGTCGAGTATGGGTGGGGGTGTACAGGGCCGTGAGGCTAACCCATGCGAGGGCTGTAATGTGTGAGACATGGATGGTGCTTGTGTGTGTAGGCTTGCATGCCAAATGCAGTTGTGTGGGCTCACATGTTTGGATGAATGTGTATGTAAGTAGACATGTTCGTGATGTCACACATGTATGTTGTTTTCAGCTGCATGTATCAGCACTGTGTACATGTGCATGTGTGTGTATTTGACAAGGGTGCAACAGTGATGCAACATGGATGCATGTGACAGCGGGATGTGGAAGCCTGATTGGCAGATGTGACATGGATGCCCATCTGAACACTGCGACACTTGGCAGAGGTGTACACATGCATGCAAGTGTGGTGGTGTGTGTACATGTGTAGTGCACTCCCTGTGTTGCATGTGATGTCTGGCTCACCATTGCCTGCTCATGCTGTTGTATGTGTATGGATGGTGCTGGCAGTTGCAATATGGCTGTGGTATGGCTCATGTGTGCAAGTTGAAATGACATGTGTGTTGGGGATTGTGATGGCATGTGTGAGGTTTGCCAATGCCACTCATGTACAACTGTCATGTGTGTATGTGTCCATTGTACAGTGCCCTGATGCCTGTGTTTTATTTCTCCCTGTCTGCAGCGTCAACTGATGAAGCGGGCGGAGAAGGTGCTGTGGAGCACAGCGGCGGGGATCCCACCGCCAGCCGGAGACGCAAGGCCCGGCTCCCCTCCCAGGTTGTGATCTCGTCGAGGAGTGAGGAGTCCGGTGCCGCGTTCCAGGCCGCAGCTGCCGGGGGGAGGTCCGAGAGGCGGAGGTTGGAGTTGGACTCCTCAGCAGCAGAAGGGGCAGCTGGGACCCCACAGGGCCCAACGGGGGAAGATGGCATGGAGTCATCCAGGTTGGTGGGGGGTTTGGTGGAGGAGGAGGTCGTGCAAGCAACAGAGACGGGGTCTGGAGGTGGGGATTCAACTGGTGCTAATGGTGCAGTGCAGGACCAGGGACAGGAGGCAGCACAGGCCGCCGCGGAGGTGCCTGTGTGCAATCCTGTCCCTGATCCTGTCCCTGCATCACCTTGCACCAGCAGGGATGCCTACGTCCAGACCCGTTTTCAGGCAGGGGATGAGCTCACGACAACTGGCCTTCCTCTGCCTGCGGACGTGGCTATCCGGGTCCCGGTTGAGCCTGTCCTGACTTGTGTGGCGTTGCGTCAACGGGCCATGCGAGGAGACCTGCAGTGTTTTCATGAGGAGACTGCACGTCATCTCGAATGGCTCGTTGACCGCGTCGGCCTACTGGGACAGGTCACCCAGGCCGGATTCCTCCGTTTGATGGGGCTTGCTACGACCCCCTCCTCAACTGAACCCCCTACGTGCCAGTCGTCCTCCGTGCCATCTTCCCACCCATCAGTCACCTGGGTGCCCTGTGGAGCTGCCTCTGACGGTGCGGCCAGGCTGGTGGAGGAGGCATCCCTGCCACAGTCGGACGTCCAGCAGGGGTGGCCACATCAACGACTGCACCCCAGCCAGCGGAGTATGTGCAGGCAGCAGGAGGCAGTGCACGGCAGAGGCGCAGCAGCAGCAGAAACGTGGTGGGAGCCATGATGGCTCGGGGCCTTCGATCGGAAGGGCAGGCATCGGCCGGAGGGCAGGAGGACCCAGGACAGAAAGTGTCTTCCGTGTGGCAGCGGTTGGGCCACGCCATAGATGCGGAGCGGCAGCGGGCGGAAGAGGCACGGCTCACGATGGTCAGGGCGGAGATCTCCATGCGGAGGGCCCTGAGGCGGGCCGAGTGCCTCGAGGCAATCCGCAGGGGGTTGGAGGTGGACACGTCGACGGCCCTGCGGACCCTCGGGGCCATGGAGGAGGACCGCCTCTGGGACATTGAGCAGGAGTTCGATGATGCCCTGGCCCGGGAAAAGTGAGCCGTCGGACTAGCCCGCTGCCCTTGTAAATAGTTCTCTAGTTAGTGTTAGGTTTCCTTTGGTTTTGCATTTTATTTGGACCTTTTGGACAATGGGCCACATTTTTGTATATAGTTTTTTTTTAATAGGTAGTGTTATTAGATAGGTTTCATGTCCTCTGTTGGGATCATGGACCCTGGCATGTTCATCTGTATATAGTTGAGTGTTGGATTTTTTTTTTTTTTACAATTTATCCATGGAACAATGGCTTTCAATTATAATTTTCCATTGGATTTTCTTTTGTGGACTGTGACTTTGGACACCATTCCTTTGGATTATGATTTTTGGTTTTGCATTATTTCACGGACATGCTGCTTTTTATTTTTTTAAATTCCCATTTCTGTTTGTTTATTTTTGATTCAATTTAAGTTTCCTTTAATACATATGTTTTGTTCAAACTTCAATGCGTAGTATCATCTCATTGGTTTCATGCATATCATGATATGGGTTTTAAGATTCACTGACACCGATTGGGTGTATGTGAGGGACATGTGTTCATTTCCAAACTTGCAATTGGGGTTCTATCATGTTATTGCCATTTCTAAGTGGGTGGATGCAATACTCTGGTGGGTGTTTTGCATTTGGAGGCTGACCATAGGGACCAGGGATCTAGATTGTGATGACATGTTGGCTGGGGAACATGAGTTGGGGCCTGCTGGCAGGTGCCCCACAGTGCTGGGGGGTGCAGGGGAACATGAGTTGGGTCCTGGTGGAGGGTGCCCCACAGTGCTGGGGGGTGGGGGTGCAGGGGAACATGAGTTGGGGGCTGGTGGAGGGTGACCCACAGTGCTAGGTGGTGGGGGTGCAGAGGAACATGAGTTGGGGCCTGGTGGAGGGTGCCCCACAGTGCTGGGGGGTGGGGGTGCAGGGGAACATGAGTTGGGGCCTGGTGGAGGGTGCCCCACAGTGCTGGGGGGTGGGGTGCAGGGCAACATGAGTTGGGGCCTGGTGGAGGGTGCACCACAGTGCTGGGGGGTGGGGGTGATGGGAGACATGAGTTGGACATGAGTGGGGGCCTGCTGGCAGGTGCCCCACAGTGCTGGGGGTGGGGGTGCAGGGGAACATGAGTTGAGGGCCTGGTGGAGGATGCCCCACAGTGCTGGGGGGGTGGGGGTGCAGGGGGACATGAGTTGGATATGAGTGGGGGCCTGGTGGAGGGTGCCCCACAGTGCTGGGGGGTGAGGGTGCAGGGGAACATGAGTTGGGGGCCTGCTGGCAGGTGCCCCACAGTGCTGGGGGGTGGGGGTGCAGCGGAACATGAGTTGGGGGCCTGGTGGAGGGTGCCCCACAGTGCTGGGGGGTGGGGGTGCAGGGGGACATGAGTTGGACATGAGTGGGGGCCTGGTGGAGGGTGCCCCACAGTGCTGGGGGGTGGGGGTGCAGGGGGACATGAGTTGGACATGAGTGGGGGCCTGGTGGAGGGTGCCCCACAGTGCTGGGGGGTGCGGGTGCAGGGGAACATGAGTTGGGGGCCTGCTGGCAGGTGCCCCACAGTGCTAGGGGGTGGGGGTACAGGGGAACATGAGTTGGGGGCCTGGTGGAGGGTGCCCCACAGTGCTGGGGGTTGGGGGTGCAGGGGGGCATGAGTTGGGAGCCTGGTGGAGGGTGCCCCACAGTGCTGGGGGGTGGGGGTGCAGGGGAACATGAGTTGGGGGCCTGCTGGCAGGTGCCCCACAGTGCTGGGGGGTGGGGGTGCAGGGGAACATGAGTTGGGGCCTGGTGGAGGGTGCCCCACAGTGCTGGGGGGTGGGGGTGCAGGGGGACATGAGTTGGACATGAGTGGGGGCCTGCTGGCCGGTGCCCCACAGTGCTGGGGGGTGGGGGTGCAGGGGGAACATGAGTTGGGGGCCTGCTGGCAGGTGCCCCACAGTGCTGGGGGGTGGGGGTGCAGGGGAACATGAGTTGGGGGCCTGGTGGAGGGTGCCCCACAGTGCTGGGGGGTGGGGGTACAGGGGAACATGAGTTGGGGGCCTGGTGGAGGGTGCCCCACAGTGCTGGGGGTTGGGGGTGCAGGGGGACATGAGTTGGGAGCCTGGTGGAGGGTGCCCCACAGTGCTGGGGGGTGGGGTGCAGGGGAACATGAGTTGGTGGCCTGCTGGCAGGTGCCCCACAGTGCTGGGGGTGGGGGTGAAGGGGAACATGAGTTGGGGGCCTGGTGGAGGGTGCCCCACAGTGCTGGGGGGTGGGGGTGCAGGGGGACATGAGTTGGGGGCCTGCTGGCAGGTGCCCCACAGTGCTGGGGGGTGGGGGTGCAGGGGAACATGAGTTGGGGGCCTGGTGGAGGGTGCCCCACAGTGCTGGGGGGTGGGGGTGCTGGGGGACATGAGTGGGGGTGCAGGCTAGTCCCCCATGGTGTGGGCTGCCTGCAGGGGCCGTGGAGGTTGTGGAGCGAACACCTGGGAGGACCCACACGGCCAATTCACGTGTAGTACGCCACGGAACCCCTGAAATACACGTACCCTGCTGATATCGCGTGTGAAACTTCCCGCGCACCCCAAGATACACGTACCCAGGACATTCGCGTGTGAAACTTCCCGCGCACCCCAAGATACACGTACCCAGGACATTCGCGTGTGGAACTTCCAGCGCACCCCTGAAATACACGTACCCTGCTGATATCACGTGTGAAACTTCCTGCGCACCCCAAGATACACGTACCCAGGACATTCGCGTGTGAAACTTCCCGCGCCCCCCAAGATACACGTACCCAGGACATTTGCGTGTGGAACTTCCAGCGCACCCCTGAAATACACGTACCCTGCTGATATCGCGTGTGAAACTTCCCGCGCACCCCAAAATACACGTACCCAGGACATTCGGCGTGTGGAACTTCCAGCGCACCCCTGATATACACGTACCCTGCTGAGTTCACATGTGAAACTTCCCGCGTACCCCTGATGTACACGTACCCTGTTGGAATCGCTTGTGGAACTTCCCGCGCACCCCTGAAATACATGTACCCAACTGAAATAACGTGAGGTGCTTCCCGCGCACCTCAGTGATACACGTACCCCGCTTGCCGTGCTGGTACAGGGTTAGCACAGCCCTTTGCGCTGGATTGGGGATTTTGATCCCTTTTCCCTGCGCAAGGGGCGTTCTTGGGGGCGTAACTGGCGCTGCTGCAGGGTCGCTGCGCCACTGTGCGCCACGGCTGGTTTTGGTGGCTGGAATCCATGAATACGCTGTGCGCGGAAATGTATTTTGGCGCACACGGCTGGTGCAGTGATTCGCACGCGCACACTGTACGCCAGCCGCGTGCGCCACTTGTGCGCTAAATTCTATGAATTACCCCCATGGTGTTTTCTACTTCTATCATAGCTAATTCTGCCTCATTTATTATTAGTGGTTCTTGGCTTCCTGTTACAGAAGGTTGACTACTGTCAGGAGTCTCCTTATCTAGTTAGGCTTGGAGTTCTTCTTCGTGTTGCTGTTCATTGTGCAACATTGTTTTGTACTGTGTAACGTTTACATCAGTTATAGTGATTTCATTTGCTTTGAAAGCATCCTCATATGAGTCATAGTTATCTAGTAATTGTTCTTCTTTTCTCCATGGTTTGAAGACTTGTAGCAGGCACATGTAATATACTTCTTTATGTTGAGGAGTCTTTAATGACAATTTGATATGATTATTTAAATTTGGTTTAGTGAGTTTAACTAAGCTGCCTTCACAGTTTGTCACTCTATATTTACCTTTTTTTTCATCAAGTTTCATATTATTTTTGTATGTGTAGTTTTGGGCTATGTGGTATAGACACATGTTTTCCAAAGTATTACTTCTGTTTGGGTAGTATGTGTCCAATAAATTGTTTTTTAAAATGTCTTGGCTGTTGGGATCATGTTTGGCTATTGTTTCTATATCTTCATATGATTTTACAACTCTTTTTCTAGATTTAGCTGAACCAAGACTTAGCCATACTATATTTTCAGATTTACCATACAATGCAGTACCAGTTAAACGATCAGCTGCTTCATATGATCCACATTCTCTATGGGTGAGCATTTTTATGCCCAACCTGTATAATTTCTGAGACACTGTTTTATCTGATGACAGGTCATTCCAGAGGTCTTGGAGCTCTGTCTTTTCTGCTTTAGTTAAGTATGCTGTGACAAATCGTGCAACTGCAGTAGAATTATCTGCAATGTACTGCACATCTATGTTTGCATTCCATAAGTGGGCAATGATTGCATTATAATCATTGATATATTTTTCTTCTTCTTTTCTTTTTATGTAATATGTATTTTTAGGTGACTTACCTTTAACACTATGTCTAAATGAAGACATGAGGTTGCTCACTTGACCTGTATTTGTAACTGGTCTAGGGAAACCAAATCGGCATTTGGTGTAGTATTTCCCTTTGTTTTTGTATTTGCGACGACAATATTTTCCACATTTGTGTCTTTGAAATTGGAAAATTTGTGCATGAAGATTACTATTTGTGGCTTCTGATGGAATTTCACAAGTGACTTATTTTTCAATAAACTGTAAAACAGTGGCATCACTGTCTTGACCAAATTTAGGAGCATCTTTAATCCATAAAAGCATGTGGATATGTGGTCCTCCGCTGGCTTGGTATTATTTTCTCCAAAAGAAGTGTTGCACTTCTCCAAGGTGAGGAACAGTTTTATTACAAATAAAATGTAGCATAGCAATGAAGCGATGGTGAAAATATCTTGAAACATTAACAGGATCCAAAGAACAAAGTCCAGGTGTTAGTATATCTATGTTTGTTTTGTTTTTATTTGATATGCGTAGGAAATCATGTAAATCTTCCCATGTATATTCTGCACAACTTAATGTAACAAACCAAGTGGGTGGGCCAAGGTTTCTGATCATACAACGTACATCTCCATGACGTCGAATCCAGTACTCTTTAGTACCACGCATATTTGCTAATAGATTTGGAATATTTGATTGTAATACCTCATCCTTTTGTAGCACTTTCTCTAATAATTGTGTAGCTGTCATATTTTGAAAGTGTGATCCTGATTTTAATATGTGTGCAACTCCGTAACATAAAGTTGCTAGTTCATTTTCAAAGAGTAGGTGGAATATGTATTCCACGATTTGTCTAAATCTGGGATCTTCAGAATACATCCGTAATGAGCGGTATTCTGAAGCTGATATTTGAATAGGTCTATCATCATACCTTCCTCCTTTGCCAGTAGGAAAGAGTAGAGGAAAACATGTGCTTCTATACTTTTTTCCCATATGCTGATTGGCGATTCTTTTGTTTGACACATTTGGTACGTTTCCAGTACATCTTCTACGGTGTCATTACAGTGCAAAGGATGAATTGTATAATGGTCTAAAGTATTTGATATTGTAGCAGGATCTAGTAGCTCAAATTGACCAGCTTCTTGTGTTTCTTGAACTATTTCAGTTGTATCTTTCAAGTTTTCTTCAATATTAATTTCCTTGTAATATTCATTATTCTCTTTAAGATATTGGAAGGCTTGTCTAACTTTATATAAATCTACCAGCTGTTGCCCTATTTTTTTGTATTTTGTAGGTACTCCATTTACTAAGATAATTAAAGATTGCTGCATTGGACGTTGCACTCCTAGAGTATGCACATTTTCTTTTAGATCCCTTTTACCAATTCAGAGGGAGGTAATTTTGTTGTTTTTGGTTGAAGGTGTATTATTTCTTGTAATGGGTGTACTTTTTAAATTATGATGCTCTCATATAAATTAAGTGGTTGTAGGGGTTTTGGTACTGGGTATAATTCCAAATTATTTGTGATAGCACGTGAAGGAGTTTGGTTGTTGTCAAGTTTTGTAGTGCAGTAACTGCAAAGTATTAAGGGCTCAGTTATTTCGTATTTGTTTTCTGCTACAAGGTAGAGAGCTAATTCAAACCATTTAGAATCTTCATTGTCTTCTATTTTGTATGATAGGTCTACAGTTTTTGTGTTACTTTTATAAAATGTTCTACGGCAACATACACATACATGGTTTGGTACTTCAGCTGATGTACTTTTACATTTTTGTATTTCTTTTTTGTATGTGTTTAGCAAAAGGTTGCCATGTGTAGAATTGTTGCTTAATTGGTTTAAATCTATTTCATTCTGTAAATGGCTTTCACTTCCAAAATATTTTTTCTGGATATAGTGAATTTCTTCAAGTAGGTCTTTTGCTGTACCATGTAGAAGGATGTTATTTAACTTTGCTAGTGCTAAAGCAGGACTTTTAGCATAGTACAGTTTATAGACTACATTTCTTATAGTTGAATGATGTGTTGATATCCTTTTGATATCATGGAAAGTGGTTTTACAAGTAGGTCCTGTAATGTGGGCCAATGAATGTCCCTGTTGTCCTGTGTACTTGCGCACTGGACAGGTATCCATATTTTGCAGTAATTTAATTTTGATTTTGTGTTTGCTTTTTACATATTTATTGAGGAATTGGCGTAAAGATTTGAAATATTGTTTGGGAATGTTACACATTGACGTGCATGGCCATTTGTACACTAGACGTTCTGATTCAGTTGAATGGAGGGGTAATTCTAAGTTTTCAGGGCATATTTTTGTAAGGAGTACTTCTTGTTCCATTATGGTATTATTCACTTTTTCATAACCTCGACCACTGCTATGTATGGCAATTGTATTTGTTTGCTTTTGTTTGTACGCTTCTTCATTAAAATATGGTTCTGTGCTCGTAGTGTGATTCCATTCACCTCCGCAGATACTTAAGAAGTTCTTTCTGTTGACATTTCGCTTATTGAGAAGTCTTTTTTGTAATTAAGTTATTAGTTTTGTTAGTGGTTTCATTTTGTTTAACAGTAAAATAAATAACTTTCTTTTGAGAAGAATTGCACTGTCCATCAATGCTTCTAAGATTAATTTCCTACGATAGGTTTTAAGCATTGAACCTGATTTCTCTCCTGTTTTTATAAGGTTTTGAATGACTTTGTGACGGTACATTTTGGCTAAAATACTTTTCTTGGTATGCTTACTTTGCACTATATTAAAAGTTGAAGAAGTAGTTTTATCTGTATTGATATCTGATTTTCTGTTCATTGTTTTTTGGTTTGTTTTACATTTTGATAGAGGAGGCAAAGTTTTTGTACTTGAAACTTCTTGTGTTTCACTAAATGACTGTATTAGCTGTTTTGTTTCAACTTTACAAATTCTGCTAGAGATGGATGCTTATGTTGGACACTTTTATTTTAATTTGCTCTACTTTTGTGTTGCTTTCTACGGACTTGACTTTTGGTAGGCATTCTTTAGGGTCTGTTGAAAAAAGGAGGTATGGGTTGGGGTGTTCTGGAATGTATGTATGCTGTGTGCATGAGTGTTTGAGTAAGATGATAAAGATGTATGTAATGGTGTGTGATTGTGCATTGGGAACTACAACTAGTAGGGATAGGTATTCTTGAATTCATGTGTTACTAAACTGGGGTTCAGATGACCAAAAAAAAGTAAGCTAGTGGTGTGGAAAAGTACAAATAGTAAATCTAATGTATACAATTAAAACAGTTGTTTGTTCTATAATATGAAAATTGTAGCGGTTCAGTTGGGTAATTTGTGTGTCCCAAAATAGGAATTTGTGGGCCATTCTGGCTGTAAATCGCTGTTTAAGACATGGAGATTTTGGGACAAAATGGTACACAATCTCTATTTTTAGGCACAGAAATAGCTTGTATTAACGTTATAGTATGTTTGAGTAATAATACAAACATTACGGTGATATTCTACTTACTTTTTTTCTTAAATTAACAGGTAACTTCTTAGTTCTTCTTTGTTCTTCGAATTCGGCTGCTTCTTTTCAGGAGACTGGTCTTCACTGCAATTGTAAAAGCTTCAAATTAGTAACTTTGTTTGTGTATAGCGCTGTTTTTAATTTAGATATTGATTTTTTAATTGAAATCCTCAGTGCCTTCTTTAAAACCATTAAACTAATTTATTTACATAAGATACATTGCATCAGTTCAGAACATATGATATGTTCTTAATGAACAAATTGTATTAAATGACTAACTGTAGCAAAAAAAAATCTTTACTATGGGCCTCATTACACGGAAGGCAGTAATGGTTAACGGCCACCGTTAATGGTAACGGTGACCGTTAACCATTACCGCCTTACTACGAGGTCCCTTAGCGGGTTGGTGCTTTAACGCCTGCTTTTTGCAGGCGTTAAAAACCAACCCGCTAAGGGACCTCGGAGCTAATTACGGCACCGCAAAATTGCGGTGCCGTAATTAGCGCCTTCCCCATTCCCATAGAGCCCTATGGGGCAGAAATGGGAATGGGGAAGGGCAATGGCGGAAGGGGGATTTACCGCCCCACCAACCTTGGAATGGGGCGGTAAATCCCCTTTCCGCCAAGGCGGTGCCGGTATTTTACCGGCATGAGCCATGGCGCTAATAGCGCCATGGCTCACCGCCTTCCGTGTAATGAGGCCCTATGTCTTGTGAAATTTCTAATATACCAGTGAATACCACTATTTCTTTAACTAAGCTGTTCTAGGTAATAGCGCCTCAATGTCATGTCTAAATTAAAGTAATTAAGTAAATAAATAAATAGAAACAAAAAAATATGAAATTGTATAAGTATTTTTTTTAAAGATTTAAACATAGATTGTGCTTGCATGCAATTTTGTTTGAATGTATGTAGTCTATATATTTCATTTAAAAAATGTTAGTTTAACATGATTTGAGTGTGTGTGTATAAAGAAAGTAAATAGTATAAAGGCTTATAAGTGATAGTTGATTTTAGGAAATTGAAAAAAATTCAGTAAATTCATTTTACAGATTACACAAGCTAAAAGTCTGTTTGAAAATGTGTTCATCTACTGTACAGAAAATATGCATACCTGAAGTTTGTGTTCATGCATATGGATATGCATGGAGCTGAAAGTAGAAATCTTGGAGACTTGTACAGTATTTCTGGTAGATGGTGCTTGCCAATGATATGACACTTGTACTCAGAGAGATTCACATTACATTTGCAGTGCTGATCTATGATGATGCAGTTAAATGTAGAGGTCCTGAATGTGATTGGTGCATGGTCATGTGATTTCTTAGCTACATCCAATGAGGGAATGGCAGAGAGTGAAGTGGAAATGGTAGAAGGGCTGTTCATGTTACGATGTGTCCGCGGACATGGCGGTAGTTCGCGGACATCGGGAGTTACAGCCGTGGATTTTTGGGTTCAGAAGTCATGCAAATGAGAATGAGTATTAAAAGGGATTGGTCAGGAAAGTTTAGTGGGTGTGTTGTGCCAGAAGAGAGTTTCTCATATACTGTTTTTGCTGAGAGAACAACAGATAGCTATGTCTGTGTATTTTAGGAAAACGATTGTATGGATTTTGGGAGATTCATGGATATATTGGTTGAAGATGCATGCAGAAAGTTGTGGAGTAGCTGTAGATCTTGGATTCCCAAATGTTGAAGTACACTGGCATGGAGTATGTGGAATGAAGTGGTTGGACTTGCTAACTCTCTGTGCTACTTTGGAGACAGAGCAACATCCAGAAATAATTGTAATTCATTGTGGAGGGAACAGTTTAGGACATGTGACTGGAATTTGTTTGCAATTTGCTATGAAAGAAGGACTTGGGAAGGTTATGGGCATGTTTCCTAATTCTCAAGTGATATTTTCAAGGATGCGCAGAGACAAATGTGGCTTCGTTCTTCTTCATTTGGTCCACAAATGGAAAAAGCAAGGCGCAATGTTAATAGAGCTGTTTGTGCCTTTCTAAAAGATTTTGGCATGTCTTCTTTTCACAATGAAAATATTCTGTTTCGTAGTACAAACATTTTTCGCAAAGATGGAGTCGATCTTACTTATGGTGGCAATCAGATTTTTCTGAGAAATGTACAAAATGCATTGCCACCTTTTTTGGAATTACAACATCCATTTTGAAGTAGGTGTTAAGAATTTATTATTTTTGACTTACAAACACCTCCCAAAGGCTCTTTTCAGAGCCACCACTTCCTCCCAGAGAAAATTGCAATGTTTGTGATAGGGTAGCAACCCAATTTTTTAAATGTTCGTGAACTGTACGCGGACTTCTATAAAATACAAAGGGCCCTGCTTCATTTATTTTCACTTCTATTTTTTAACTGTGAAAGGCGGCTCTGAAAAGAGTCTTATTTTTTTTTGATTTTTGATATTTTGTATTTTTTTTGGTTTTTTATACACAACACACTAGGAGAGGAGGGAAAAGGAAGGTAAAGGAGGGACACCAACCACAGGGATAAGAAAGGGCGAGCTGAGAGAGGAAGATGTAGAGTGGGTTTTATTTGGGTAGTGAGCAGATCTTCTCGTGCTCTGAGACGATAGTCTCAAAAGCACTACAAAGTCGCTCCCCCCTGCAGAGTACTGTGTCACAGTACATACATACAACTGTGACCCTCGAAAGGTAAGGGTCATCAGCATTCTGTAGGGCCTGTGAGGCAGCTTGAGGAAGACGCTGTCCCACAGAGGTGGTCCTTGTGGTGACAGGATCAGAAACAGAGGATGAAGTAGAGGAAATCAACCTGCTATGTTCTTCACAAGGTATAACCCTGCGAATAGCCCCAGAGTGAAATGACCTCAGGTGTCGCTTCATAGTAGTGGTCCCAAAGCTGTACTTACCGTGTTTCCCACGACTGAGTATCATTTTGCACTCACTGCAGGTAACACGGTTCGCACAAGCCTTAGGAACATTCCCATGAATGGTAAATAACTGCCAGACCCAAGATTCACGCCTAGTGCAGGTAGTAGGGTTTTCCTCTACCTCATTCTCATCATCCTTGTTAAGACGGATTTCTGAACTCTGTCCTGGTGGCGCAGAAGTTCAGAAGGCCAACCTAATTACTTGGAACAGGGTAACCTCTGGACAAGCCAGACCAATCAAGGTAGCGATCGCGGCGGTCAAGACTAGGTCTCAAGAGGGGTGAGGGTGACTGAAAGCCCGCAGTGAGCACACAAAGCAAGAGCGCTGACAAACTACTCCAAACAGTTGTTATATCAAAAATAGATACACATTTATTTTAAGGCCTTTAAAACAATGACCGTAGCGAGAAAATCACAATATCACAATACTAAACCAACACATACCATATCAACACAATATATATACAAATACACAGTCGCAAGCGTTTAAAGCACGAAATATGTAGTCCACCTGCCAGGGAAGGAAAACAGGCAGTGCGATAATGCTTTCGACTCAGTTCGCCTTCATATGCACCTAACTAGATGGAAGTCCGAGCCCTGCGAAGAGTGGAGCCTTGTGCTCAAAGTACCTGCCACGCCGGTGCCGACGGGCACAAGGGGAAGCTCTTCGGAGGAAGTCAGGCGGTTCACGTTAGTGCACAGCAGAAGAAGAACAGGTTCCGCAACTCAAGCGCAGCCTCCACAGCGGGCAGAAGCAGAGCGCGAGCGCGGCAAAAGGGTGCTGTTTTTACACAGCAGGGAAAAGCAATGGGATACTGCAGGAGGGCGACCAGATCCTAGATATACTACTCACCGGTCCCCGAAGCAAGCAGACCCAGGCTTCTCCACGATAGTTTCAGCAGCTGGCAGGTTCAGAAGAGCAGGGAACGCTTTGTAGTCGTGTAGAGCAAAAAGACGTCCCAATCGACGAAACCGGCACAGTTTTGTTGCCGCACAGGACAACGGAGCGGCCGTGTGTATTCGAGCCAAATGAACCCTCCTCCCTTCAGACCTGGGGACGCCAAGCATACGAAGCGTGGGAGAGGGACAAGGACTCGCAATACAACACAACCTGGCGGCGGTTGCAGAGCCAAACTCCTTGGTAAGCTGGTCAGTCAACTGGATGGCCCAGAGACGCTTCCGAAGGCTTACTTGGCAGGAGATGGTTGAAGATGCCGGGAATAGCTGTTCCTGCTATTCCAAAGGTCGAAGCACCAGTACAGGCCTTCTGGTTCGATCAAAGGAGGACAGGGGCTCTCCGGACGACAGCAGTGCAAAGGAGGATTCCTTCAGCGGGTCACCAGCGATTCCTCGGTCCAGCCTCGTAGTTGCAGGATACTTGGCTCCTGTATTCCTTCGTTCGTGAGAACTCAGGAGATCGACATGGTAGTGGTGTTTCCAGCCCCCTCTTATCCACGGTTCCCTTCGCGCCAAAACGGAGGGGAGCCAATGGGAGATCCGCTCATCAAAACACATACCATACGTGGACCAATCACGGACCACGGTGGTCCCAGGCATTCACACCACCCTAGACTCTCTGGCACCCAGGATGTGTATTGGGACCAGACATCCCAGCCCACACCCTGGAGGCACACAAACGACATGTAGAAGCCCGCGAAAGCAACCACGTTTCGCGGGAAAGTACATGCCCAAATAAGGAAGGCCCCGGGTCGCCGGACCTGGGGAAGGTGAAGGGAGCAAGACGGACAGTGGACAGGACAAAGGAGCCTCGCGGCCTGGCCATTTTGGGAGCCAGGCCACCATTTTGGGTTCAGTGCAAAAACGTGCTCAGAACGCCAAAAGGAGCTCAAAATAAACAAAACGATCGCTGCCACCATTCCAGTCCCTGAATGACTTGCACCGATCAAATACCATCCTAAAAGAGTATCTAGGGCCTGTAGAAGGCTAGAGACCCAAGAGAGCTGTAACTTAGCTTACAGTGCCCTCTTGTGTCGTGTTGCACTAAAGCTGCGACACGATAAAAGAAACTACGGGAAACCACGTTCCCCGGTACTGACTGTCTTAAGGGCATGTCAGTTTCCCCGTAAGAAAGGAGCGAAAGCCCAGAGAAGTGCGGCAGAAGGCTGTACTTCTCTGGCAAAGTCAAGAACAAGGTTAAAAACAATAGCAAAAAGTTTAGGGGTTGCCACATGGAAGGAAAATTCCCTACAATTACGAAATCTTTCCTAACACTCGCCCCTCCCAGACTATGGACAGGGGGAACTAATCCACCCCTGGATGAGTTTCTTGTTCAGGTCGGTTAAACATTCTGGACAACCCATCAGCATTGCTATGTTGGACACCTGGTCTATGCTCAATAGTGAAGTCGAAGCCTTGAAGACTTATGGACCACCTAAGCAACTTTGGATTCTCCCCCTTCATGTTCATTAGCCACTTTAACGGCTTATGGTCAGTCTGCACAGTGAAGTGGGTCCCATAGAGGTAGGGCCTCAGCTTCCTTAGGGCCCACACAACAGAGAAACATTCTTTCTCTACCGTGGACCACCTGAGCTCTCTGTCCTTAAGCTGGTGACTAATAAAACCGATAGGGTGTTCCTTACCCTTCTCATCTACTTGTGATAGTACAGCTCCTATCCCAGTGTCAGAGGCATCCGTCTGCACGATAAAAGGTCTTTGATAATCAGGGGCCCTGAGCACAGGGGCCTGGCACAAGGAGTCTTTTAAGCCATTGAAGGCCTTCTCACACTTGTCGGTCCAAGTTACCTTCTTGGGTTTCTTCGGAGTTGTGAGGGCAGTCAGAGGAGCAGCTATGGTGCCATAGTCTGCCACAAAATTGCGATAATACCCCGTGAGTCCTAAGAAGGCTCTCACTTGGGTTTGCGTAGTGGGGGTAGGCCAGTCTTGTACTGCTTGTACTTTACTGGGTAGAGGCTGTATCCTCCCTCCACCTACTTCATGTCCAAGGTAAACCACTGAGCCTTGTCCAATCTGGCACTTACTAGCCTTTATGGTCAAGTGGGCTTTCTGAATAGCCTGGAGCACAATCCCGAGGTGTTTCACATGGTCTTCCCAGGTGGCACTGAAAACTGCTATATCGTCCAGATATGCAAGACAGAATTCGTCCAACCCATTCAACACATGATTCACAAGCCTCTGGAAAGTGGCAGGTGCATTCTTCAACCCGAACGGCATTACCCGGAATTGGTAAAGGCCGTCTGGCGTCGAAAATGCTGTCTTCTCCCTGGCATGTTCTGCTAACGCTATTTGCCAATAGCCAGCAGTAAGGTCAAACGTGCTGAGGTACTTGGAGGCACCCAAAGTATCCACCAGCTCATCTGTTCGAGGCAAGGGGTGGGCATCTGTCTTGGTGACAGCATTCAGAGCCCTGTAATCCACGCAGAACCTCAATTCAGAAGTGCCTGCCTTTGGAACCAGAACCACAGGACTGGACCAAGGACTACTAGAGGGTTCAATCACCCCAAGGTCTAACATTTTGTTGACCTCGGTCTTAATATAAGACCGTACTTTATCTGACATCCTGTATCCCCTACTTTTGGTAGGTACACTGTCTCCTGTGTCAATGTTATGTTTGCACCAAGGTGTCAAACCAGGGGACTGTGAAAACAGGGGGGAAAACTGCCTAAGCAAACTTTTCACCTCAGCCTGCTGATCAGAAGTCAGGTGAGGGGCCACTCGGACACCCTCAACGGAGCTATCTGAAGGACCGCTCTGGAACAGGTCGGAGAGAGGTTCAGACTCCTCTTCCTCAACGTCTGACGCCAGTAGCAGTGCTGCGATTTCGACTCTTGGGACGAAAGCCTTCAGCCTATTCACGTGAAACACTTTTGGAGCCTGTCCAGGCCTTCCAAGGTCCACTAAATAGTTCACCTCACCCAGGGGCTCCACCACTGTGTAAGGGCCTGACCATTTGTCCTGTAAAGCTCGAGGCCTTATGGGATTCATGATCAGGACTTGCTGACCAGGTGTAAAGTTGATGAGGGAAGCTTTCTGGTCGTACCAATGTTTCACCAGCGCTTGCCCTGCCTTCAATTTATCACTAGCCAAGCCCATCAGAAGTACCATCCGTTTTCTGAGCCCTAGCACATAGTCAACTACATTGGTAGTAACAGGGGGAGTGGGCATCTCCCATCCCTCCTTGACAATGGCTAAGGGTCCCCGTACGGGATGACCGAACAGAAGTTCGAAGGGGCTGAAGCCAACACCCTCCTGTGGTACCTCTCGGTAGGCAAACAGCAAGCATGGTAAAAGAAGATCCCATTTTCTTCTCTGGGGCTCCTCCAGAGCCCCAATCATGCTCTTTAACGTTCTGTTGAAGCGTTCCACCAGACCATTGGTCTGGGGGTGGTATGCAGAAGAGAACTTGTAGGTGACCCCACATTCTTTCCACATAGCCTGCATATACTTCGACATAAAGTTGCTGCCACGATCTGACACAACTTCTTTAGGGAAGCCAACCCTAGTAAATATGCCGAGTAAAGCTTTTGCAACTGACTTGGCAGTTACAGTTTTCAATGGGATGGCCTCAGGATACCTGGTTGCATGGTCGACCAGCACCAGGATAAACCTATTGCCCGAGGATGTTTGTGGGTCAAGGGGACCGACGATGTCGATCCCTACCCTTTCAAATGGTACCCCCACAACTGGGAGCGGTACCAACGGAGCTTGGATTGTCGCGCCAACCTTACCAGACAACTGGCAGGAGGCACAACTCCTGCAGTGACTTTCTACTTGCACCCCCATCTTGGGCCAGTAGAAGTGCATGGATAACCTTTGCTTGGTCCTCTTCATACCAAGGTGACCAGCAAGGGGAACTTCATGCGCCAACTGCAGGAGGAAGGGCCTAACAGCAAGGGGAACCACCAACCTCCTATGGTCTCTTTCTGTAGACTCTGTGGGCTCACTATACAGGAGTCCACCTTCCCAATAAATCCTATGCTTCCCAGGAGGTTCACCCTCAAGCTGGGAGCAGGCCTGTCTCCTTAGGCCCTCCAGAGATGGGCACTCACGTTGGCCTTTACTGAATTCGTCCCTATCAGGACCTCCTTCAACTAACAAGTCTTTTAGTTCAGGATGATCGTTGGGGTCGAATACTTCAGGCATCGCCACCTCCTCGTCAGGCTCGGGCGATTGACCAACTTCCTCCACCGCAGTGGTAGGCGAGCTCGGGGGAATATTCTCTTTCCCCCGTCTTGACTTGTAGACTCCTTTCGCCTTGGGTTGCCCCTTCGGCTGGGGCGGCGTATTGGACTTGGCCAATGCTGCCCGTGCTTGAGACCGTGTGTAGGGTCGTTCGGCAGTGTCTCCTACGAGCCCTAAAGCTCTGAGATCATTACCCAACAAGACCTTTCCCGGGACGTTTCTCTGAATGCTCACTGGAATCCTGACTGCTGTACCATTTAAAGTAAGATTTACAGGGATCACGGGAAACATACGGAGGGGGCCGTCAGCCAACTTAGTGGGCATCAGAGTAGCTCTGGCAACTTCCTCTGAGTCTACCAAGGTAGAATCCACTACAGTTCGACTGCACCCACTATCCCTAAGAGCTGGAGTATCCACTCCATTAATCAGCACACTGTCTTTAAAGTAGTGCTTGGTATTATCCGGAATCCTAGCATACGCCTCTGCGACTTTAGGCTCCCAGGAACCCAGGGACACTAAAACTACCTCGGCCTCTATTCCGCTGGGAAATGAGTCCGAGGAGAAGGATGCTCCTGTAATCTCTTCTTCCTCGTAGGAGGAGAAGGCCAGATTAGCGGAGTGGACCCCCAAAGGTCTAACCTTACAATGGGGATCCCCCTTCACATGGTCAGTTGCTCCACAAGAAAAACAAGCCCCAGTGGGTCTGTTTACGTAGGGAGGCTTATTGCAACCAGAGTTCTGTTTCGGAGGCGCACCTCCACTACCCTGTGAGTTCTCTTGTGTCTTACCCTTGTTTTTCTTTTTGTGGCCCTTTTGGGAAGAAGATTTAGCAGATTCCCCACCCTCCATATCTTTGGACTTTTTCCCCTCCTCCTGCTTACCAGGATGAGTTTTGTCCTTATGGGACACTCGATGTGACACCCATAAGTCTGCTGCAATGGCCAGCTTCTTAGGATCTATCTCCTTCGAATCGGCCAAATGCTGCTTAAGCTCCGGGGAAGAAGAAGCAAAAATGTGTTCCAGCATGACAAGATTTATCATGCCGTCGAAGGTAGAAACCTTATAGCCTTCGACCCAGCCAGTTAAGTTTTTCAAAGATTCAGCGACATAAGATACCCAAGTACCACCTTCCTTTTTCTTATACTCTCGAAAACGCTTTAAATATTGGGCCGGAGTCTTCCCAAACTTTAAAATGAGAGTCTGCTTTAACATTGCGAAATCAGCCCGCTCAGCCTTCGACATTTCCATAATGGCACTACAGCCAGAATGGGGCAGTCTACTGAGCAACCACGCAATCTTATCAGCATTGTCAACTTCCTGGACCTCGCATGCATACTCAAACGCATTCAGCCAGTCCATAATGTCATTCCTCTCTTCATACACACTGAGCAGATCTTTTGGAAACCGTGGATGAGAGGAGGCCCCAGACCCATGTCCAGGACCCTTGGATCCATTTGCAACCTGAAGCTTGGCCAGTTCCAACTGGTGATCCCTGTCTTTTTGTTTTTCTGCCTGTTCGATTTTTAGTTTGGCTATGCTGAATTCAAGCTCCTGCTGCCTAAACCGCAGCTCTTGCTTCTTGAATTCAAGCATAGCCTCCCCATCAGCACTGGCAGAGGAAACATTAGACAGCTCGTCCTCCCTGTCCTCGTGGTCGCGGTGGAACAGTGCGGCGGCAGAACCGCCGGTTCTACCAGTGAGAGCAGCCCCACCACCTTCCGCACTGTCCTCAGAAGTAATAGCGTCAAGCTGCGCTTCTTGCCACGCCACGATTCTTTGGATCATTTCCAATTTAGTGCCTTGAGAGGAAACACCTCTCTCCGCACACATCTTCTTCAATGTTTCTGACTTGGAAGCATTTAAAGTTAACAACGTACTTGTTTCCATACTGTTTGATAGGACTATGGCCTTTTTAAAGTTATATTACAACAATACACTACGTGTACTGTTTGGAATAACCTGAAATGCCTTAGTTCGAGCGCAACACTGGATACCTTCAGTCGTATCCCACCGCTGTACACCAATTTGTTAAGACGGATTTCTGAACTCTGTCCTGGTGGCGCAGAAGTTCAGAAGGCCAACCTAATTACTTGGAACAGGGTAACCTCTGGACAAGCCAGACCAATCAAGGTAGCGATCGCGGCGGTCAAGACTAGGTCTCAAGAGGGGTGAGGGTGACTGAAAGCCCGCAGTGAGCACACAAAGCAAGAGCGCTGACAAACTACTCCAAACAGTTGTTATATCAAAAATAGATACACATTTATTTTAAGGCCTTTAAAACAATGACCGTAGCGAGAAAATCACAATATCACAATACTAAACCAACACATACCATATCAACACAATATATATACAAATACACAGTCGCAAGCGTTTAAAGCACGAAATATGTAGTCCACCTGCCAGGGAAGGAAAACAGGCAGTGCGATAATGCTTTCGACTCAGTTCGCCTTCATATGCACCTAACTAGATGGAAGTCCGAGCCCTGCGAAGAGTGGAGCCTTGTGCTCAAAGTACCTGCCACGCCGGTGCCGACGGGCACAAGGGGAAGCTCTTCGGAGGAAGTCAGGCGGTTCACGTTAGTGCACAGCAGAAGAAGAACAGGTTCCGCAACTCAAGCGCAGCCTCCACAGCGGGCAGAAGCAGAGCGCGAGCGCGGCAAAAGGGTGCTGTTTTTACACAGCAGGGAAAAGCAATGGGATACTGCAGGAGGGCGACCAGATCCTAGATATACTACTCACCGGTCCCCGAAGCAAGCAGACCCAGGCTTCTCCACGATAGTTTCAGCAGCTGGCAGGTTCAGAAGAGCAGGGAACGCTTTGTAGTCGTGTAGAGCAAAAAGACGTCCCAATCGACGAAACCGGCACAGTTTTGTTGCCGCACAGGACAACGGAGCGGCCGTGTGTATTCGAGCCAAATGAACCCTCCTCCCTTCAGACCTGGGGACGCCAAGCGTACGAAGCGTGGGAGAGGGACAAGGACTCGCAATACAACACAACCTGGCGGCGGTTGCAGAGCCAAACTCCTTGGTAAGCTGGTCAGTCAACTGGATGGCCCAGAGACGCTTCCGAAGGCTTACTTGGCAGGAGATGGTTGAAGATGCCGGGAATAGCTGTTCCTGCTATTCCAAAGGTCGAAGCACCAGTACAGGCCTTCTGGTTCGATCAAAGGAGGACAGGGGCTCTCCGGACGACAGCAGTGCAAAGGAGGATTCCTTCAGCGGGTCACCAGCGATTCCTCGGTCCAGCCTCGTAGTTGCAGGATACTTGGCTCCTGTATTCCTTCGTTCGTGAGAACTCAGGAGATCGACATGGTAGTGGTGTTTCCAGCCCCCTCTTATCCACGGTTCCCTTCGCGCCAAAACGGAGGGGAGCCAATGGGAGATCCGCTCATCAAAACACATACCATACGTGGACCAATCACGGACCACGGTGGTCCCAGGCATTCACACCACCCTAGACTCTCTGGCACCCAGGATGTGTATTGGGACCAGACATCCCAGCCCACACCCTGGAGGCACACAAACGACATGTAGAAGCCCGCGAAAGCAACCACGTTTCGCGGGAAAGTACATGCCCAAATAAGGAAGGCCCCGGGTCGCCGGACCTGGGGAAGGTGAAGGGAGCAAGACGGACAGTGGACAGGACAAAGGAGCCTCGCGGCCTGGCCATTTTGGGAGCCAGGCCACCATTTTGGGTTCAGTGCAAAAACGTGCTCAGAACGCCAAAAGGAGCTCAAAATAAACAAAACGATCGCTGCCACCATTCCAGTCCCTGAATGACTTGCACCGATCAAATACCATCCTAAAAGAGTATCTAGGGCCTGTAGAAGGCTAGAGACCCAAGAGAGCTGTAACTTAGCTTACAGTGCCCTCTTGTGTCGTGTTGCACTAAAGCTGCGACACGATAAAAGAAACTACGGGAAACCACGTTCCCCGGTACTGACTGTCTTAAGGGCATGTCAGTTTCCCCGTAAGAAAGGAGCGAAAGCCCAGAGAAGTGCGGCAGAAGGCTGTACTTCTCTGGCAAAGTCAAGAACAAGGTTAAAAACAATAGCAAAAAGTTTAGGGGTTGCCACATGGAAGGAAAATTCCCTACAATTACGAAATCTTTCCTAACAATCCTCTTCTTCCTCCTCTGCATCCTCACTCCTGTTCCCCTCTTCAGGCCCTTGGGGAGGTGGTGGTGGAGGGGGTGGGGGTGTTGCTGAAGCAGGTGCAGCACCAGGTGGCAGTTCAGCAGCCAGGGATGCCATCTCGATGATGGTGTAATCTGCAGGTGGCAGCAAAAATCGCTGTGTTCTGAAGAATAGCCAGAAACACAATGAGAATTAGCTCTAGGGCGTGGTCTTTTATAGGGGTGCTTGTGCGCGGTCCGCGGAAATGCGTGCTGTCCGCGGACAGATCGAACACAAAAAAAAGTTCAAAAAGTTTCAAAAGGTATGTAGAAACTCAGGATTACTATATGGGACTTGTGCCATGGTGAGATTTTATTGAAAAATATTATGGATTAATTGTTCGGGGACACAAACAGTGTCCGCATTCAGAACACGCGATCAGCGTGAGCGCGGTCATATGATCCGTTCGTGAACAAGTCCGCGAAGGAAACGCATGTCCGCAGGGCACCAAATGCACGGAGATTGGCTAGCGCATGAGCGTTGATGTTCTACGGGCACTGTTCGGGTCCTGAACTAATTAAAATTGCGACACACGTGAAATGAACATTTCAGGACACCGCGTGTGTTCTTAGAACAGTTTAAACTTGCTAGCGAACAGTAAGGACAGATATAGTGTTCTTCAGGACACGTCCAATTTCGTTTATGTACGAACATTTCAGGACACCAATTGTGTTCTTAGAACATTTTCAACTTGCTAGCAAATAGCACAGACAGGTATAGTGTTCTTTAAGACACCTCCATTTTCGTTTAATTACGAAGAATTCAGGACACCGCATGTGTTCTTAGAACAGTTTGAACTTACTAGCGAACACTATGAACAGGTATAGTGTTCTTCAGGACACCTCCATTTTTGTTTACGCACAAACATTTCAGGACACCAATTGTGTTCTTAGAACAGTTTAAACTTGATAGCGAACACTACAGACAGATATACAGGGTAATTCATGGAAATTTGCACAAAGGTGTCGCACGCGGCTGGCGCACAGCGTGCCCGTGCGAATGTCTGCGCCAGCCGCGTGCGATAAAATCAATTTCCGCGCACAGCGTATTCATGGATTCTCGCCTCCAAAAGCAGACGTGGTGCAGAGTGGCACAGCGATCCTGCAGCAGCGCCAGTTACGCCCCCAAGAACGCCCTCGCGCAAGGAAAAGCCATCAAGATCGCAAAACCATCGCAAAGGGCTGCGCCAACCCTGTACCAGTTTACCGGACTGGCAAACAGCAAACGCAAAGCGGGGAACATTTATTACGGGTTTCGGGAACACGCATGCTCGAGAAGTTTCACACGCAATCGGGCCTGGGGGAGCGTGTGCGTGTATTTCAGGGGTGCGCGAGAAGTTTTACACGCGAATGGCCTGGGTGTGTGTATTTCAGGGGTGCGCGAGAAGTTCCACACGCGATTGGCCTGGGCGCGTGTATTTCAGGGTGCGCGAGAAGTTCTACACGCGATTGTGCTGGGCGCGTGTATTTTGGGGGTGCACGTAAAGTTCCACACGCGATCTGGCCTGGGGGAGCGTGTGCGTGTATTTCAGGGGTGCGCGAGAAGTCTCACACGCGATCGTGCCTGGGGGATCGTGTGCGTGTATTTCAGGGGTGCGTGAGAAGTTTTACACGCGAATGGCCTGGGTGCATGTATTTCATGGGTGCGCGAGAAGTTCCACACGCGATTGGCCTGGGCACGTGTATTTCGGGGGTGCGCGTGAAGTTCCACACGCGATCTGGCCTGGGGGAGCATGTGCGTGTATTTCAGAGGTGCGCTAGAAGTTTCACACGCGAACGGGCTGGGTGCGTGTATTTCAGGGGTGCGCGAGAAGTTCCACACGCGAACGGGCTGGGTGCGTGTATTTCAGGGGTGCGCGAGAAGTTCCACACGCGATCGTGCTGGGCGCGTGTATTTCGGAGGTGCGCGTGAAGTTCAACACGCGATCTGGCCTGGGGGAGCGTGTGCATGTATTTCAGAGGTGCGCGAGAAGTTTCACACGCGAACGGGCTGGGTGCGTGTATTTCAGGGGTGCGCGAGAAGTTCCACACGCGATCGTGCTGGGCGCGTGTATTTCGGAGGTGCGCGTGAAGTTCAACACGCGATCTGGCCTGGGGGAGCGTGTGCATGTATTTCAGAGGTGCGCGAGAAGTTTCACACGCAAACGGGCTGGGTGCGTGTATTTCAGGGGTGCGCGAGAAGTTTCACACGCGATTGGGCTGGGTACGTGTATTTCAGGGGTGCGCGGGAAGTTTTACATGCAAATGGCCTGGGTGCGTGTATTTCAGGGGTGCACGAGAAGTTCCACACGCGATCGGGCCTGGGGGAGTGTGTGCGTGTATTTCAGAGGTACGCGAGAAGTTCCACACGCGATCGTGCTGGGTGTGTGTATTTCGGGGGTGCGCGTGAAGTTCCACACGCGATTGGGCTGGGTGGGGTATTTCAGGGGTGCGCGGGAAGTTTCACACGCGAATGGGCTGGGCGCGTGTATTTCAGGGGTGCGCGAGAAGTTCTACACGCGATTGTGCTGGGCGCGTGTATTTTGGGGGTGCACGTAAAGTTCCACACGCGATCTGGCCTGGGGGAGCGTGTGCGTGTATTTCAGGGGTGCGCGAGAAGTCTCACACGCGATCGTGCCTGGGGGAGCGTGTGCGTGTATTTCAGGGGTGCGTGAGAAGTTTTTCACGCGAATGGCCTGGGTGCATGTATTTCATGGGTGCGCGAGAAGTTCCACACGCGATTGGCCTGGGCACATGTATTTCGGGGGTGCGCGTGAAGTTCCACACGCGATCTGGCCTGGGGGAGCATGTGCGTGTATTTCAGAGGTGCGCGAGAAGTTTCACACGCGAACGGGCTGGGTGCGTGTATTTCAGGGGTGCGCGAGAAGTTCCACACGCGATCGTGCTGGGCACGTGTATTTCGGAGGTGCGCGTGAAGTTCAACACGCGATCTGGCCTGGGGGAGCGTGTGCATGTATTTCAGAGGTGCGCGAGAAGTTTCACACGCGAACGGGCTGGGTGCGTGTATTTCAGGGGTGCGCGAGAAGTTTCACACGCGATTGGGCTGGGTACGTGTATTTCAGGAGTGCGCGGGAAGTTTTACATGCAAATGGCCTGGGTGCGTGTATTTCAGGGGTACGCGAGAAGTTCCACACGCGATCGTGCTGGGTGTGTGTATTTCGGGAGTGCGCGTGAAGTTCTACACGCGATCGTGCTGGATGCGTGTATTTCGGGGGTGTGCGTGAAGTTCCACACGCGATTGGGCTGGGTGGGGTATTTCAGGGGTGCGCGGGAAGTTTCACACGCGAATGGGCTGCGTGCGGGTATTTCAGGGGTGCGCGAGAAGTTTCACACGCGATTGGGCTGGGTACGTGTATTTCGAGGTGCGCAGGAAGTTTAACACGCGATATCAGCAGGGTACGTGTATTCCAGGGGTGTGCTGGAAGTTCCACACGCGAATGTCCTGGCTACGTGTATCTTGGGGTGCGCGGGAAGTTTCACACGCAACATCAGCAGGGTACGTGTATTTCAGGGGTTCCGTGGAGTACTACACGTGAATTGGCCGTGTGGGTCCTCCCAGGTGTTCGCTCCACAACCTCCACGGCCCCTGCAGGCAGCCCACACCACGGGGGACTAGCCTGCACCCCCACACGTCCCCCTGCACCCCCACCCCCCAGCACTGTGGGGCACCTGCCAGCAGGCCCCCACTCATGTCCAACTCATGTCTCCCATCACCCCCACCCCCCAGCACTGTGGTGCACCCTCCACCAGGCCCCAACTCATGTTGCCCTGCACCCCCACCCCCCAGCACTGTGGGGCACCCTCCACCAGGCCCCAACTCATGTTCCCCTGCACCCCCACCCCCCAGCACTGTGGGGCACCCTCCACCAGGCCCCAACTCATGTTCCCCTGCACCCCACCCCCCAGCACTGTGGGGCACCCTCCACCAGGCCCCAACTCATGTTCCCCAGCACCCCCACCCCCCAGCACTGAGGGGCACCCTCCACCAGGCCCCAACTCATGTTCCCCTGCACCCCCCAGCACTGTGGGGCACCTGCCAGAAGGCCCCAACTCATGTTCCCCAGCCAACATGTCATCACAATCTAGATCCCTGGTCCCTATGGTCAGCCTCCAAATGCAAAACACCCACCTGAGTATTGCATCCACCCACTTAGAAATGGCAATAACATGATAGAACACCAATTGCAAGTTTGGAAACAAACACATGTCCCTCACATACACCCAATGGGTGTCAGTGAATCTCAAAACCCATATCATGATATGCATGAAACCAATGAGATGATACTACACATTGAAGTTTGATCAAGAAATATGTATTAAAGGAAACATAAATTGAATCAAAAATAAACAAACAGAAATGGGAATGTAAAAAAATAAAAAGAAGCATGTCTGTGAAAAAATGGAAAACCAAAAATCATAATCCAAAGGAATGGTGTCCAAAGTCACAGTCCACAAAAGAAAATCCTATGGAAAATAATAATCAAAAGCCTTTGCTCCATGGGTAAATTGTAAAATAAAAAGAAAATCCAACAGTGAACTATGTACAGATGAACAAGCCAGGGTCCATGATCCCAACAAAAGAAATGAAACCTTTCTAACAACACTACCTAATTAAAAAAAAACTATATACAAAAATGTGGCCCATTGTCCAAAAGGTCCAAAATAAATAAAAAAGCAAAGGAAACCTAACACTAACTACATAACTATTTACAAGGGCAGCGGGCTAGTCCTACGGCTCACTGGTTGTTGTCATGGGCCAGGGCATCATCGAACTCCTATTCAATGGCTTGGAGGCGGGCATGTTCCCTGGCCCTGAGGTCCCGCAGGGGTAATGCAGTGTCCAGCTCCAACTCCCTGTGAAGACCCTCGAGGCACTCAGCCTGCCTCAGCGCCCTCCGCATGGAGTTCTCCGCCCTGACTATTGTGAGCCGTTCCTCCTCTGCCCACTGCCGCTCCGCACCTATCTGCTGGCCCAACCGCTCCCACACAGAAGCCACTCCCATTCCAGGGTTCTCCTGCCCTCCGGCCGATTCCTGTACCCCTAATGTTGATGGCCCCGAGCCATGATGCCTCCCACGTCGAGCCTGCCGCTGCCTCTGACGCAACTGCCTGTGCCAGCACGACGGCATCCAGGCTGATGGAATCCACCGACGCCATCGTGCCCGCGCCCTGCCCGATGATGCCGTCACATCCTCCATCTGCTGGGGTCCAGTTGCTGGTGTGTCCACCCCTGCTGGACCTCCGACTCCCGACTGTGGCAGGGATGGGATCCCCACCGAGGTGGCTGCATTGGTCGGGGCAGGTCCGCAGGGGGCCCTGGTGGCATCTGGGCCAGAAGACGGCATGTAGTACGACTGGCGCATAGCCTCCACAGAGGAGGAGAGGGTCGCCAGAGTGCCCGACACATGTACGAGACCCCCGACCATGACCGCTCCCAACTGGGCCACGTTGCCACGGTGCTCTTCGTGATGACGTGCGTGCTCCCCCCGGGAAGCACGCACCTCATCACGAATGACAGCCGTGCGCAACGCGACACCAATCAGGACCTTCTCCATACGGACAGGGGTCCCCTCGTCCGCAGGTGGAGGGGAGTCAGATGACATGGACATCCCCCCTACCTACAGACGGGCCTGGGATGGGGCATCCCTGCTGGTGCATGGTGGTGCAGTCACAGTGTCAGGGACAGTGACATGCACAGGCACCTCCACTGCGACCTGTGCTGCCTCCTGCCCCTGCCCCTGGACTGCACCACTTGCACCAGCAGGGATGCCCCCACCAGGCCCCATGTGCGGCTCAGTAGCGGCCTCCTCCTCCTCTGTGGAAACCACCAACCTGGATGGCTCCACACCGTCTTCCGCCGTTGCAAGCCCCTGTGGGGGCTCACCCACCCCTTCCGCTGCAGCCGTGGGGGCATCCCCGCCGCTCAGCTCCACAGCGCCGTCTCCACCCTCTTCTTCACTTTGCGCTGTGTAAAGGGAGACATAGAACACAAGCATCAGGCTACTGTACAATGGTCCCCTAGACAGGAAGCAATAGCAGATGAGTGGCACTGTCAAAGATCACTTCCATCATGTCTCTCCACAACACATGGGTCAGTGCAGGCAAAACACATGCAGTAACAGGCATGGCACATGCTATGGACATAAGCAAACATGTCCAAGGGACTCTTGAAGCATACAATGTTGTTTTTGGACTCACATGCATCATGGGTCATGCCTATCACATGCACACACTTCAACGTACTTTCATCCATCTGGACTCTTATACCCCAGACACAGATTCTGAACATTGTCACAGACATGTGTCATGCATCCATGGCATTCACAAGTCACAGACACGCAGGTCAGAAACACAGACATGGACACCATACATGTACATGGCATCAGCACCCATCCCTCACCCCCACCCATGTCCAGGAACAGAGACTGGCATGCTCTCATGTGTCCATTCCGCATAGGGCTCCCCATGTTGCATTTAAACACATACACCAACCGTGTGCTTCACACATTACTGGTCTCACATGCATGACCATGATGTCCCTGCACACACACACGTGTACATGGCCTATGTCACACATACAGGCAAGTATCAGACAACCAGCACACTGCAACATGCCCTGTCTCACACAGCAATGCTTGGCCACTTACCGCTCGACTCCAGACGGGTCTGCCTCTCAAGGATCTGGGCATGGAGCGCTGGGCGTACGCGTTCCAGGACCCTCAGCTGGATGGTACTCATGCTGCCCCGGCCCCCCTCTACGAGGCGCCGGGCCTTTATGAGGGTCTTGGACCTGAAGTCCTCCCAGCGCTTCTTGACTTGCTTGATGTTGCGGGTTGCCACACCCTCCGCGTTGATGGCAACCACAAAGTCATCCCAGATCCTGTCCCGTCCTTCCTTGTCGGCGCGTGGTGATCCGAAGAGGGCAGCATAATGCCCCAGGACAAGCTCCACCAGGACACCAACTTCCTTCTGACTGAAGCTGGTGGCCCTCTGCCCCTCTGGCTGGGGGTTGCCAGTGGTCTCGGATGGTGTTTGCCCCGACATGGCAACCCCCGAGGCAGGCGTGGGTGGGCAACTGGGTCCTGGGGCTGGGCTGTGGAGCGATGGTATCCCAGTCGGGAGTGTTCTGTTCCAGCAGGGGTGGACACAGCAACTGGACCACTGCAAATGGCTGATGTGCAGGCACCAAATGGCAGGGCACGGTGGCAGCAGGCAGGCAGGCAGCAGCAGATGGCTCGTGGGAGGCTGCTCGGGGCTCTGGGGATCAGTAATTCGGCCTTTTGGGCAGGAGCGTGGTCTTCCGTGTGCTTACGCGTGGCCAGCTTGATACGGAGTGATTTGGCACGTGAAAATTCTGCACGTCAGCGTATAAATCGAGGAAAGGCCCTTATCGCTTAAGCGCGTCAGCACGCATACGCGATTCCATTGGACCAAAGGCCCTTAGCGCGTATGCGCGTCTGTGACGTATCCCGCACGGGCGTTGCTTTTCGTGGGGTGCGGTGCGTGTGTTTTGCAGGCGTTGGGGTTCACAAGCTATTACTTCACAGCGGGTGGGTGTTGGCTACGCGTTCTTCTACACGCAAGGCAGACGGTGAGTGGTACCCTGCTCCCCCAGGCCCGATCGCGTGTAAAACCACCCGAGCCCCTGAAATACACGTACCCCGCTCCCCCAGGCCCGATCGCGTGTAAAAACACCTGCGAGCCCCTGAAATACACGTACCCCACTCCCCCAGGCCCGATCGCGTGGGAAACTTCTCACGCACCCCTGAAATACACAAAGCCAGGCCAATCGTGTGTGGAACTTCTCGCGCACCTCTGAAATACACGCACACGCTCCGCCAGGCCCGATCGCCTGTGGAACTTCTCGCGCACCTCTGAAATACACGCGCACAGGCCAATCACGTGTGGAACTTCTCGCGCACCCCTGAAATACACGCGCCCAGGCCAATCGCGTGTGGAACTTCTCGCGCACCTCTGAAATACACACGCCTAGGCCAATCGCATGTGGAACTTCTCGCGCACCCCTGAAATACATGCGCCCAGGCCAATCGCGTGTGGAACTTCTCGCGCACCTCTGAAATACACGCACACGCTCCCCCAGGCCCGATCGCGTGTGGAACTTCTCGCGCACCTCTGAAATACACGCACACGCTCCCCCAGGCCCGATCGCATGTGGAACTTCTCGCTCACCTCTGAAAAACAAGCACACGCTCCCACAGGCCCGATCGCGTGTGGAACTTCTTGCGCACCCCTGAAATACATGCGCCCAGGCCAATCGCGTGTGGAACTTCTCACGCACCCCTGAAATACACGCGCCCAGGCCAATCGCATGTGGAACTTCTCGCGCACCTCTGAAATACACGCACATGCTCCCCCAGGCCCGATCGCGTGTGGAACTTCTCGCGCTCCCCTGAAATACACGCACACGCTCCCCCAGGCCCGATCGCGTGTGTAACTTCTCGCGCACCTCTAAAATACACGCGTCCAGGCCAATCGCGTGTGAAACTTTTCACGCACCTCTGAAATACACGCACACGCTCCCCCAGGCCCGATCGCGTATGGAACTTCTCGCGCACCCCTGAAATACACGCACATGCTCCCCCAGGCCCGATCGCATGTGGAACTTCTCACGCGTGTAGAACTTTGGCGCATATTTTTTGCCTGCGCAGGGACGCTACCGCCTGCTTTCGTGTGGCGGACATGTATGGGACTGTGCGCGTCTTTGGCCGTGCGCTGTTTTTCCCTATTCCATTCCATGAGTACGTGTTGTAGGCGAGCGTGTGGGCGTTGCGCGCACTTGCCTCCTGTACTTCCCCCGTGATGCCCACATTTTCACGAGTTGTTCCCCATTCTGCATGTAACGCCCCGTGTTACGCCTACTTTTGTTATGTGCGCCGCGCTGTGTGCGAATTCGCTGTGGCCTTATCGCACGGCGTTCGATGACCTGTGCGCCAGCGTGCGCCAGCAATCGCCACGCACTTTTTCAGCGCACATCCCACATTTTGCGCGTGCACGGACTTCCATGAATAGATGTGCACTGTTTTCTGTGCGATAATCGCACTTGCACTGCGATTTTCGCTCTTTCACTGCGAATCACAATCACATGCAGGGCACATGCCCCAACTCATGTTGCCCTGCACCCCCACCCCCCAGCACTGTGGGGCACCCTCCACCAGGCCCCAACTCATGTTCCCCTGCACCCCCACCCCCCAGCACTGTGGGGCACCCTCCACCAAGCCCCAACTCATGTTCCCCTGCACCCCACCCCCCAGCACTGTGGGGCACCCGCCACCAGGCCCCAACTCATGTTCCCCTGCACCCCCACCCCCCAGCACTGAGGGGCACCCTCCACCAGGCCCCAACTCATGTTCCCCTGCACCCCCCAGCACTGTGGGGCACCTGCCAGCAGGCCCCAACTCATGTTCCCCAGCCAACATGTCATCAAAATCTAGATCCCTGGTCCCTATGGTCAGCCTCCAAATGCAAAACACGTACCTGAGTATTGCATCCACCCACTTAGAAATGGCAATAACATGATAGAACAGCAATTGCAAGTTTGGAAACGAACACATGTCCCTCACATACACCCAATGGGTGTCAGTGAATCTCAAAACCCATATCATGATATGCATGAAACCAATGAGATGATACTACACATTGAAGTTTGATCAAGAAATATGTATTAAAGGAAACATAAATTGAATCAAAAATAAACAAACAGAAATGGGAATGTAAAAAAATAAAAAGAAGCATGTCTGTGAAAAAATGGAAAACCAAAAATCATAATCCAAAGGAATGGTGTCCAAAGTCACAGTCCACAAAAGAAAATCCTATGGAAAATAATAATCAAAAGCCATTGCTCCATGGGTAAATTGTAAAATAAAAAGAAAATCCAACAGTGAACTATGTACAGATGAACAAGCCAGGGTCCATGATCCCAACAAAAGAAATGAAACCTATCTAACAACACTACCTAATTAAAAAAAAACTATATACAAAAATGTGGCCCATTGTCCAAAAGGTCCAAAATAAATAAAAAAGCAAAGGAAACCTAACACTAACTACATAACTATTTACAAGGGCAGCGGGCTAGTCCGACGGCTCACTGGTTGTTGTCATGGGCCAGGGCATCATCGAACTCCTATTCAATGGCTTGGAGGCGGGCATGTTCCCTGGCCCTGAGGTCCCGCAGGGGTAATGCAGTGTCCAGCTCCAACTCCCTGTGAAGACCCTCGAGGCACTCAGCCTGCCTCAGCGCCCTCCGCATGGAGTTCTCCGCCCTGACCATTGTGAGCCGTTCCTCCTCTGCCCACTGCCGCTCCGCACCTATCTGCTGGCCCAACCGCTCCCACACAGAAGCCACTCCCATTCCAGGGTTCTCCTGCCCTCCGGCCGATTCCTGTACCCCTAATGTTGATGGCCCCGAGCCATGATGCCTCCCACGTCGAGCCTACCGCTGCCTCTGACGCAACTGCCTGTGCCAGCACGACGGCATCCAGGCTGATGGAATCCACCGACGCCATCGTGCCCGCGCCCTGCCCGATGATGCCGTCACATCCTCCATCTGCTGGGGTCCAGTTGCTGGTGTGTCCACCCCTGCTGGACCTCCGACTCCCGACTGTGGCAGGGATGGGATCCCCACCGAGGTGGCTGCATTGGTCGGGGCAGGTCCGCAGGGGGCCCTGGTGGCATCTGGGCCAGAAGACGGCATGTAGTACGACTGGCGCATAGCCTCCACAGAGGAGGAGAGGGTCGCCAGAGTGCCCGACACATGTACGAGACCCCCGACCATGACCGCTCCCAACTGGGCCACGTTGCCACGGTGCTCTTCGTGATGACGTGCGTGCTCCCCCCGGGAAGCACGCACCTCATCACGAATGACAGCCGTGCGCAACGCGACACCAATCAGGACCTTCTCCATACGGCCAGGGGTCCCCTCGTCCGCAGGTGGAGGGGAGTCAGATGACATGGACATCCCCCCTACCTACAGACGGGCCTGGGATGGGGCATCCCTGCTGGTGCATGGTGGTGCAGTCACAGTGTCAGGGACAGTGACATGCACAGGCACCTCCACTGCGACCTGTGCTGCCTCCTGCCCCTGGACTGCACCACTTGCACCAGCAGGGATGCCCCCACCAGGCCCCATGTGCGGCTCAGTAGCGGCCTCCTCCTCCTCTGTGGAAACCACCAACCTGGATGGCTCCACACCGTCTTCCGCCGTTGCAAGCCCCTGTGGGGGCTCACCCACCCCTTCCGCTGCAGCCGTGGGGGCATCCCCGCCGCTCAGCTCCACAGCGCCATCTCCACCCTCTTCTTCTCTTTGCGCTGTGTAAAGGGAGACATAGAACACAAGCATCAGGGTACTGTACAATGGTCCCCTAGACAGGAAGCAATAGCAGATGAGTGGCACTGTCAAAGATCACTTCCATCATGTCTCTCCACAACACATGGGTCAGTGCAGGCAAAACACATGCAGTAACAGGCATGGCGCATGCTATGGACATAAGCAAACATGTCCAAGGGACTCTTGAAGCATACAATGTTGTTTTTGGACTCACATGCATCATGGGTCATGCCTATCACATGCACACACTTCAACGTACTTTCATCCATCTGGACTCTTATACCCCAGACACAGTGAATGCAAGGATAACTAGGCTGCATCAGTGATTCTGAACATTGTCACAGACATGTGTCATGCATCCATGGCATTCACAAGTCACAGACACGCAGGTCAGAAACACAGACATGGACACCATACATGTACATGGCATCAGCACCCATCCCTCACCCCCACCCATGTCCAGGAACAGAGACTGGCATGCTCTCATGTGCCCATTCCGCATAGGGCTCCCCATGTTGCATTTAAACACATACACCAACCGTGTGCTTCACACATTACTGGTCTCACATGCATGACCATGATGTCCCTGCACACACACACATGTACATGGCCTATGTCACACATACAGGCAAGTATCAGACAACCAGCACACTGCAACATGCCCTGTCTCACAAAGCAATGCTTGGCCACTTACCGCTCGACTCCAGACGGGTCTGCCTCTCAAGGATCTGGGCATGGAGCGCTGGGCGTACGTGTTCCAGGACCCTCAGCTGGATGGTACTCATGCTGCCCCGGCCCCCCTCCACGAGGCGCCGGGCCTTTATGAGGGTCTTGGACCTGAAGTCCTCCCAGCGCTTCTTGACTTGCTTGATGTTGCGGATTGCCACCCCCTCCGCGTTGATGGCAACCACAAAGTCATCCCAGATCCTGTCCCGTCCTTCCTTGTCGGCGCGTGGTGATCCGAAGAGGGCAGCATAATGCCCCAGGACAAGCTCCACCAGGACACCAACTTCCTTCTGACTGAAGCTGGTGGCCCTCTGCCCCTCTGGCTGGGGGTTGCCAGTGGTCTCGGATGATGTTTGCCCCGACATGGCGACCCCCGAGGCAGGCCTGTGGAGCGATGGTATCCCAGTCGGGAGTGTTCTGTTCCAGCAGGGGTGGACACAGCAACTGGACCACTGCAAATGGCTGATGTGCAGGCACCAAATGGCAGGGCACGGTGGCAGCAGGCAGGCAGGCAGCAGCAGATGGCTCGTGGGAGGCTGCTCGGGGCTCTGGGGGTCAGTAATTCGGCCTTTTGGGCAGGAGCGTGGTCTTCCGTGTGCTTACGCGTGGCCAGCTTGATACGGAGTGATTTGGCACGTGAAAATTCTGCACGTCAGCGTATAAATCGAGGAAAGGCCCTTATCGCGTAAGCGCGTCAGCACGCATACGCGATTCCATTGGACCAAAGGCCCTTAGCGCGTATGCGCGTCTGTGACGTATCCCACACGGGCGTTGCTTTTCGTGGGGTGCGGTGCGTGTGTTTTGCAGGCGTTGGGGTTCACAAGCTATTACTTCACAGCGGGTGGGTGTTGGCTACGCGTTCTTCTACACGCAAGGCAGACGGTGAGTGGTACCCTGCTCCCCCAGGCCCGATCGCGTGTAAAACCACCCGTGAGCCCCTGAAATACACGTACCCCGCTCCCCCAGGCCCGATCGCGTGTAAAAACACCCGCGAGCCCCTGAAATACACGTACCCCACTCCCCCAGGCCCGATCGCGTGGGAAACTTCTCACGCACCCCTGAAATACACAAAGCCAGGCCAATCGTGTGTGGAACTTCTCGCGCACCTCTGAAATACACGCACACGCTCCCCCAGGCCCGATCGCCTGTGGAACTTCTCGCGCACCTCTGAAATACACGCGCACAGGCCAATCACGTGTGGAACTTCTCGCGCACCCCTGAAATACACGCGCCCAGGCCAATCGCGTGTGGAACTTCTCGCGCACCTCTGAAATACACACGCCTAGGCCAATCGCGTGTGGAACTTCTCGCGCACCCCTGAAATACATGCGCCCAGGCCAATCGCGTGTGGAACTTCTCGCGCACCTCTGAAATACACGCACACGCTCCCCCAGGCCCGATCGCGTGTGGAACTTCTCGCGCACCTCTGAAATACACGCACACGCTCCCCCAGGCCCGATCGCATGTGGAACTTCTCGCTCACCTCTGAAATACACGCACACGCTCCCACAGGCCCGATCGCGTGTGGAACTTCTTGCGCACCCCTGAAATACATGCGCCCAGGCCAATCGCGTGTGGAACTTCTCATGCACCCCTGAAATACACGTGCCCAGGCCAATCGCATGTGGAACTTCTCGCGCACCTCTGAAATACACGCACATGCTCCCCCAGGCCCGATCGTGTGTGGAACTTCTCGCGCTCCCCTGAAATACACGCACACGCTCCCCCAGGCCCGATCGCGTGTGTAACTTCTCGCGCACCTCTGAAATACACGCGTCCAGGCCAATAGCGTGTGAAACTTTTCACGCACCTCTGAAATACACGCACACGCTCCCCCAGGCCCGATCGCGTATGGAACTTCTCGCGCACCCCTGAAATACACGCACATGCTCCCCCAGGCCTGATCGCATGTGGAACTTCTCACGCGTGTAGAACTTTGGCGCATATTTTTTGCCTGCGCAGGGACGCTACCGCCTGCTTTCGTGTGGCGGACATGTATGGGACTGTGCGCGTCTTTGGCCGTGCACTGTTTTTCCCTATTCCATTCCATGAGTACGTGTTGTAGGCGAGCGTGTGGGCGTTGCGCGCACTTGCCTCCTGTACTTCCCCCGTGATGCCCACATTTTCACGAGTTGTTCCCCATTCTGCATGTAACGCCCCGTGTTACGCCTACTTTTGTTATGTGCGCCGCGCTGTGTGCGAATTCGCTGTGGCCTTATCGCACGGCGTTCGATGACCTGTGCGCCAGCGTGCGCCAGCAATCGCCACGCACTTTTTCAGCGCACATCCCACATTTTGCGCGTGCACGGACTTCCATGAATAGATGTGCACTGCTTTCTGTGCGATAATCGCACTTGCACTGCGATTTTCGCTCTTTCACTGCGAATCGCACGTTTTCGCACGCTTGCGCCGATATTTTCAGCGCACATTAATTCCATGAATTGGCCTGATAGTGTTCTTTAGGACACTTTAATTTATTTTTTTTACGAACATTTCAGGACACCGCGTGTGTTGTTAGAATAGTTTCATCTTGCTAGCGAACAGTACAAACAGGTATGGTGTTCTTCAGGACACCTCCATTTTCGTTTATTTATGAACATTTCAGAACACCTGCACTGTCCGCGGACACCTACATTGTTTAAAAAAATTTAAAAAAACGAAACTATTTACAACACAATATAAAAATGTAACTTTATTTAACATATATTAATCATTTATGACAGAGAAGGTGAGGCAGAAACAGAAACAAAAACAGGAGAATTAGGGGTTTCAACATGATTGTTATTAGTTGAAGAAGGGATGGAAGTCTCATCAAAACGTTTTGGGTTATGGAGAGGGTTTGGGGATAATTGACTGGGATATGGTGAGGAGGGACAAGTACATGTGGGGCAATGGTACGAGGTTTTTGGTTTAAAATGATCTTCCACAAAAGTTTTCAAATTATTAAAATTAGTCAACGATAAATCCATTTTTTCTTCTATACTGTGAAAAGTGTTATCCATAACAGGTTTTTCTGAAGTATTTTCTATTTTGGTATGCTCTGTACAAATATATATATATATATATATATATATATATATATATATATATATATATATATATATATATATATATATATATATATATATATATATATATATATATATATATATATATATATATATATATATATATATATATATGTTAAATGTATACAAAATAATAATAATTAAATGGTTTAAAATATAAAGTGTTTACCATTAGTTTCACTATCTTGTGACATTTCTTCATGTGGGAAATTGTCCTCTATCCATTCCAGAGTACTAGACATTTCTGTGAGAGAAAAAAAAGAAAGATAATATATTTTTTTATCTAATAAAGAAAGTTTATAAATATATGAATAAAATTAAGTACACTTACTATTACAGGTAAGATATGTCCTATGTACTCAGTGGGTCTGCTCTTGTCTCCGTTCTGTCGTGTTTGTGAGGTAATTATGTTGGAAGGCAATTTATTTTCTTGTGGTATATTCCATTTTAGAACATAGTGCATTTAAATGAATGGTGAGTGTGTTTTATATATGGGTTACATTTCTTATGTATTAGTACATATAATGTGTTTGTGTGCTTCTTTTCGAATTTGTTAAATGTTCCTATGTTATGATATAACAATCAAACATTCCCCCCCAGAGTTTGTAGGTAGTGGTACTGTTCTTCAAACATGTCCGTGAACATTAAATGAGTTCGCGGACATCAAGTACAGTAGAAGGGATTCAGTCAGTTCCATATGATATGTATATAAAGTCAAAATCATTATTGTTAAGTTGCACTACTAAAAACCTATGAAATTCAGTGAAACAACTTTGTTAAATGGACGTTATGGTTAAGTTGCACTACTAAAAACCTAAGAAATTCAGTGAAAAAATGCTGTTAAAGGGACACTATGGTTAAGTTACGTTAAAAACCTATGAAATTCAGTGAAAAAACTTTGTTAAAGGGACGTTATGGTTAAGTTGCGCTGCTAAAAACCTTTCAAATTCAGTGAAAAAACTTTGTTAAAGGGACGTTATGGTTAAGTTGTGCTGATAAAAACCTATGAAATTCAGTGAAAAAACTTTGTCAAAGGGACTTTATGGTTCCAAGTTAAACCGAAAAACCCTTGAAATTCGCCAGTTATGGTAAGCTAAGCAACCATAACTCGCGCCACCACCGTGCACTGCTAAGACTAACACCCAGGACATCAAAGATGACATCACAAATGTCATTGATGACATCACTGATGACATCACATGTGTATGTACACATATTTCATGAAAAGTACATACACATGTGATGTCATCAGTTTTTCGGTTTTACTTGGAACCATAACGTCCCTTTGACAACGTTTTTTCACTGAATTTCATAGGTTTTTATCAGCGCAACTTAACCATAATGTCCCTTTAACAAAGTGTTTTCACTGAATATATATATATATATATAAAATATATCATTCTCGACTCTACAAATCTTTCGAGAAGTGTGAAATCAATATCTGGGTATGAGGTGAAGCGTTTTCTGGAAAAGAAAAAAGAACATTTTTCATTTGGTGTCAAACAAACCCAAGAAGTGAATTAAGGTCACCATGCCATTGTAGACACAGATACAAACAGTTGATTTACTTGCACGTGATGACTATTTTGAAGTATTTGGCAGAGAGTGAAAACACCCTTATCATAAAGAAATATTTTCTAATGAAGAAAGTTGCATTCAACAATGGAATGTAACCCTTGCTATAGATTAGAGTGGAGATAGATATGAAGTACAAAATGGTGTGATTTCTGAATAAGAAGAAATCCGAAAGACAGTCATTAGTGAAGCAGAATGTTTAGGACCGTCTGTGATGAAAGCAAGAAAAGAAATTCTGGTATGGACGTGTTATTCTTTGTGCAATATTGACAAACTCTTAAAAATGATAATGTTCAAAGAGAAACAATATGTGCCAGTGAAATTCAGCGAAAACAGGACTTCTGGGTCACTCTCAAGCTTGTCTTGATAAAAATAGATGTAAGAGTCACTTGCATCATATACGGATGGTGGCTACACATCATTGCAAAATGAGATATCCTCTTGTTAAATTGTATCAGTGCAAACATATGTGGATGAAAAACGTACAGAAAGTGGAACTGATGATTCTATGCTTTCAAAGGATCACATTTTTCAAACGTTCAAAGAGGTATTGCAAAGTTTGAGTTGTCTATAAGCAAAAGACCTGACATTGTTTGTGTGTCTTGTCGACACACTTTCTAAAAAGCACATGTCCAACTAGTGTATATTGAGGAGATATGGTACTGCACAAGATATTTGGAAAGAAATCTACCTGTATTTGTTTGTAGAACAACAATTTTACATAAGTGAGGCACTAAGTGTGTGTAGACACCACATTGGGTTTTATAAAAGAAACTGCATTCCTTCTAGAAGTTTCCTGAATGTGATGGTAGTGCCTTATATCCTTGTTGTGCTTCAAACATTGAACATGTTCTAAGTTATTGCATTGCAAACTGTTTCCAAGTTATTGTTAGACTGCAAACAAAGATGACAAAACTGTTTAAGAAATCATTAGTGCAAGGTTTGAGAGGCAAAGTTGTGTATTTGCCTTTGTCTTTCAATTTGCAAGAAAATGTCGATGCTCTAGGAGTGAAAAGTGCCATAGTAAATGTTGTTGTCACAAAAGATAAGCAAGTTTGGTAACAGCTCATAGACATCAGAAAGGTGAAAGAAGTGTTAGAGTTTCTACTGAAGTACAATGATGTGTACAAAGGCAGTCTAACTGTACCAAAATTGTCTTTGCTTGATGTTGAATCAACAGGCATGAGCAGTGAAGGTCAGTTCCAGCATCTAACTGCTGCAGAAGGGAATAGTTTGTATGAACAGTATTCATCTTCTACACTTAAGAGAAGTCATGAGGGACAGTTTGGAATTATACCAGATGAAAGCAAAAAAAATGTGTACCAATCAGTGTCTAGGAAAAAAACTTTAGAAGCTCATTGTCCCCCAATGCTTTTTCCTAGTGGAGACAGGCATATTGAATTATCAGACGGTTACAATTTCTTCTTCAGAATATTGATGTATACAAATGTATTCTGAAGATTCTGATTCTGCCCCAATATTGAATATATGTTGTACTTATTGTATGAAAGTGACATTTTGACATTATGGTATGCTGTTGCTCATACACTTCAGACAGGAACTAGATTTTAAAATGTTTCTGCATGTGAGATGCTGTAACAGCTGAAAGGAAAAAAATACAATTTTAGAATGAACAATTTTCAATATCCTTGCCGCAATGAGAGGTACTAAGTAATATTGGTATAGAAGACACTCAGAGGTTAGATGCATGATCAGAAATGTGGGCCCTCCAGCTTTAAGTTGCACTGAGTATGGTTGGGATGATCTTGCAGAATGGATTTGTGAAAGCAATCCACAGAAAGAAGAAATCAAACACATGACATTGGGAGAATTGTGTTCCATGGACCCTATACGTGTATCGCAATTTTTCTGTCACCAATTGTAAGCATTTTACAGTTTATATATAATAAAGTAAATGGTCCACTAGGTTGTGTGGAGCAATTCTTTTGGAGAACAGAGTACCAGGCATGTGGGGCTCCACATACACATATGCTGTTGTGGATTAAAGATGCCGCTCAGTTTGGTAAAGAAAGTAATGGCTCCGTGATGGAGTTTATAGAAACATATGTTACTTGTTCCATCCCTGATCAGCATGTCAATGTTGATATATGAAACCAGTGGAAAGGTTTCAAAAGCACTTGTGTGGAAAGTATTGTTAGAAAAAAATAAAAAGTAAAGACAATTATTACACTCAGTGCAGATTTGGTTTTAATAGGCCTGTTACACTAGTTGGTCAAACAAATAGACTAATGCCATCTGTTGAACACCATCTTACTGGAAAGTCCCCAGGGATATATACCATTTTAAAAGAGATAAGGAATGCCAATTCATGAATGATTACAATCATGTAATTGCTCAGCTTTGGAAGGCAAATACTGATGTACAGTACATTGCAGATGATGCAACACCTGTTGCTCGTTACGTTACATCATTCATGGCAAAAGCTGAAAAGTTTAATGCAGCTAGATTATCGGCAGACTTATCAGTGGAAAAGCATCTTAGTCAGAAGCTTCTAAGCTTTGATCTCAAAATGCTCTATCATAGAGAGTGAATGATGAAACCGCAGATTGGCAAACTAGTTTGCCTCTGTATGGACGTAGTATTAATGTACTATGGTTAAGTCTTGGCTCAGCTACAACAAGGAAGTGGGTACTGAGGGCTTTGAGTGAAGTTCTGCGGTTAGCTGAAAGAGTAGCCAATAGTACAGAGATTCTCAAAATCAACTCAATTGATGCCTATTATCCAAATAGGTCTGCAGAGTTGCAGAGTTAGAGGACCTTTATATGAAGTAGCAGAATGCTACTCATATCGAAATATTAAATCAAACAATGACAGAGGGCAGGTTAAAGTACATCGATGTACTGGTTGCCTAGTGAAACATGATAAGCCAAGTCTCACCAACCTAATGAAACTGTCTTGCCAAACTGCAAAGAATAAGGATTTTTTTTCATTTTTGCCTTTTTCCAGTTGTTCATCTCATGGCGGGCAGAGAGTGATTTGCTTGGAATTTTTCAACAATCATTTTTTGCAAAAAAGGCTTAAATAGATATCCAAAATGTGAACAGTACTGAGAGTTACTGGAAAAAAAGAACTACGTCAAGAAGAACTTTTGGCACCTGAATTGGCAAAACAGACTCCTGGAGCCATTCAAGATTCTGCACAAGGAATTCAATTTATTTAGGTGAACTAATTATTCAAATTGATGTTAAGTTAGCCATGGAAGAAGTAGAAAGTTGAATGCAACAGATCAAAGTTGCAGATGCAAATTATGAAACATTAGTAAGTAAACTTAATGTAGAGCTGAAGGAAGTGTATTGTAAAATAAAAGATACATTTTTACATGGTTTACAACATGACAAGCATGTATGTTCTTATGTCTAATACCAAACTATATTAATGTATGTTAGTGGACACGCAGGAACAAGAACATATTTTTAATTTGTGCTTTGAAAGCAATGATGTAAAATGTAACCAATTGCTCTCTGTCATGTATTGTAGGTGCTCCAAAAGGTTTAGCAGCATTCAACATTCGGGTGTTCCTTAACATGGGGAGTTGATGCTACCAGTGGAGCATGAGAATATGATATGATATGATATTATATGGCATTTATAACACGCCTATACACAAGTGTTTCAAGGCGTGATGAGGCAAAGGGGGTGCAGAGGGAAGACAGACAGCGATCCTACTAGGCCAGGTGTCATTTAGATCGCGCAAGTGCATGGGAAGGGGGAAGGGGGAAAGTGCAGGGAGGAAGGGGGAGGAGACAGTGTAGTACAAGGGATAATAGAACAAATAAGCAATAAGTGAAAGTATGGCCAGCAGGTGGCAAGTGCAGCGGTAAGTGCAGACATCAGGTGTCAAGTGCTGGTAGTGGTACTGTGGGGATACAGAAACAGTCTCCAAGTGCGGGAGTTGCAACAAAAGCAGTGCAGGTGTGTGTGACTGGGGTGGGGGAACTGGGCCCGAGATCAGAGAGTGGCCAGGTAACCAGTGCAGTTTCAGTTTCAGCCAGGAGATCAGCAGTGGAGAGGAGGCGAAACAGCAGAAGCAAAGAGAAAGGTTTTGAGGTGTTTCCAGAACTGGAGATGATAAACCTGTGTATCGAAATCCTGTTTCAGGTGCAGCACAAGTAGTACGTACAGTTCTAAGAAAATTAAATACCTTGATTGTAGATAAAGTAAGCGTGGTCTCTAACATGATGCTAGCATTCATTCACTTGCGAATGCAAGAGGTCCCGAAGATTGACTATGATGTTTTGTTTGCAGGCAAACATGTGATTGTTTTTGGAGATTTGTTACAATTAAATCCTGTGAAAGGTCAACAAGTCTTTTAGATGGTGAACTGTAAGGATTGGCAAAAAAATATATTTAGCATTGACAATTTGAACATGGGTAATTGTTTTGAATTGCAGGAATTTACCATTAATAGGAGGCAATCTGCAGACTTAAACTATGCAGAAATGCATAATTAGATTTGTATTGGTATCTTTGAGGAGGATATGAAAACAGTCTTAAAAGGGAGACTGATTTCTGACATGTTCCATGCAGGTTCCACTGGACCTGATGTCATTTTGACTCTTCATGAAAGGAACATTTCTTGTGTTCATTTGATGTGTACACCTGGAGAGTTTGACAAGTTCAACGCTACAATGCTGCTCTCCGAGAGACAAGACATTGTAGATATACAATTGAATCATTTTAGATAGCCATCTTATGCCATTATAGTTAGATAAATAGCAAAGGCACAATTCATTCAATTAGACAGTTCCATTTCTAAAACAGCAGTTCTAGAATCAGTTTTAAAACTGTGCATAAATGCACAAGTAATGTTAAAGAGGAACTTCAATGTAGGAGTTGGTCTAGTCAGTGGAGCAATGGGAAGAGTTGTTGCATTTCTCACCTCTCCTCATAGTGCAAATATTGAACATATTCTTGTAAAGTTTGATCATGTAGAGAACCTCTTTTGATTTCTGGATCTCTGCATCATTCATGCTTTTTAAGGATACTTTTTGGCATATGCAATTAAAATTCATGAATCACAAGGGTTGACTTTAGAAGCAGTAGGGATTGACATTTGTCATACAGTGTTCAAAGAAGGAATGTCATCATATGTAGACATCTCATGTGTAAACAATTGTGAAGGTTTTATTTCAAATAAACTTTGACCACACAACAGACATTCGACAATGTCTATCTGAAGTAAAGTAACTGTTGCAAGTGGAAGAGACCATTTCTCTCATAATACACAGGAGGATAGTCAAGAATGTGTAATCACTTGTGCAGGAAATAGTTTAGATAGATATGCACAAATGTCTGGAAGCATGCTTGTCCAGAATGAGCAAATTACTCAGGCTGTTACAAGATGTTACAGAAAGATTTTTATATCCCCCTGTTCCTGATCCAAAAAGTGTAATCTGTTCTGATCTATTAACTAAATCTCTTCATGATATACAATGCAGTGTTTGTGGTTGTAATACTGATTCAGAGATATAGTGTAGAAGATAGGAAAATTAGCTCATCATTATGAATTTTGTAAATTGTCAGTTTTCTATTTGCAACACAACTTCTAAAACACTCACAATTTTTTCTGAGGGAGCATCCATTCACTGTGGACATTTGACAAAACATGGGTGCATACAGAAGTAGATTGGCTTGTCTGCAATGATTATATAGTCAAACACCAAGCTAGATTGCCAAATGTATATTTTTTGTGAATATAAAAATGCAAAATGGATGATTGAAACAGGGGAATAGGCACTACGTCTTTTAAGTAAACTAAGTCAAAGATATTTACTAGGTTGCAATATAAAATGACCATGAAATGAATGTATATATTAGATTGTCAAGATCGTGTTTGCAACTCTTTGTAACTATATAAACTGTAACCAGCGCCTAGATGCCCGCAGGTTAAGTGTGCTATGCAAATGTATAAATAAAGAAATCAATACAATAAATAAATCATATAAATTTCAGAAAAAACAGCATTCTACTATCTTCTGCTTCTGTTTATTGTATAAAACACAGTATACTATAATATGTGCAAGTGTTCCCTATGAGTGCTGGGTTGTATAAACAGATCCATGTACATTCTGTTGAGTGCTAGGGAGTGTACGTGGTTATAACTGTTTACATCTGAATCAAGTAAACAGGATCAGATAGAACAAAAAACTGAAAAGTACATAGTTAAGAAAAGTAGCTTTGACCGCTAATTAATTTTATGTGACAATTTAGGTATATTATCATTTACTTCTTATGTGTGTTGTTGGCCAAAATAAGGATGCCCACAAACGTTATAAGAATTTCTGCAATTAAATTAAAAAGTAAATCAGCCTACTTTAAGTACTAGTTGGTGGATTCTCTGAAGTACTTCTATTTCAAGTGTGGTCGTTTCTAAGAAAGTCCAGTTCTGTGATTACACTCTGGACTTTTTTCTGAAAATAAAATATGAAAAAAAGATATTTTTCTAAAGAAATATCAATGTTAATGTAATAGATTAAACAAGTATTTTAATGACAATTTCGAGATGATTCTAATATATTAAAGTGCACTTACGGTTATTTGGAAATGAAGGGATTCCACGTGTCATGTTGGAATCCTAGTGTTGTAGAAACACCTATTTAAATGTTGTTTGTATGTCTTTTTTAACTGGAAAATCAAGTGAACTACTTGTTATCAAGTCCATTTTAGATGATCCTTTGATCTACCCCATTTGTGGAACAGTTCATAGTTTAAATATCAGTTTTTGGTGTTCCTGAAGTACTTCAAAAATGTAATTTACCATTTGGTACACAGTTTGAGTATGGTATTCTACAGATATCATCAAGCCTCTGTACACATTTAAGTATTAAGGAACAGTAGAATTTTAAAGAAAAAGTTTGGAAGTGGAAGGGTAGATTAGGAAAGGTCTTTTTTAACTTCTTATGTGTGTAGGTGGCCAAAACAAGTGCACACACACATTTTACAAGAAGTATTGAAATTACATTTGTAAGATACTTAGTGTATCTTGTAGTAAGTATTCATGTGCTTACATACAGCAAATGTATTCTTGTCTACCTATTTTTTCAAATAATGGTACGACTTGACATTAAAAAGATGTACACTCAAAATAATTGTACAATGTTGGAATGTCTGTATTTTTTTTGTACAACAGATGACATAGTTAGGTTATATGTTGCAGTTTCCTGGTTAAGGTTGCATGAACTGCTCTCTAAATCTCATATATTTAAAAATAAAACAAAGTATGTACAAAAATGAAAGATAGGATTTGTGTATATATGTATTAATTGTTATGATGCTCTTTTGTGTATTTTCCTGAAAATAGTATGTGCAGAAGTAGCTTTGCAGGTGCACAAACCACTGAAATGGCCGAAAATCTATTTAGAATTTGCGGATGCAAAACCAGGTCTGTAGTTACCTGCGTGCGTATTGTAGCTGCTGTATTTTATTAAGGAGATTTGCATCTGGTGAATTGTGCTCGGCCAATCAGGTAGCTGGAAAAACAGGCGAGAATACACATTCCCCACCCACTGTCCCAGCTACCTGAGGCACTTTGACAGGTGGCACCATTTTAAAAAAATGACATTTTTAATCTGGGGATGGAACAGGGAGCCTCTCCATGTTGCCTCCCTACCATACACTCCACCAAAAATCCCCCAATAATCTCTCCCGCCCCCTCCCTACATCTCCTCTTATCTTTGGCACTGGAGATCTATCCTCTGGTCCAAGCACTCCTCCAATCGACCGGCCAACACCATAGACATGGAAAGGGGCCATTTCTTTTCGCTCTGAGATTGGCCAGACAAGCAGCACAAATCTCTAGTTGAGAAAAAAAGCCATTTGTAGTCCAGATACACCCATGGTGTGAATGGCTTTCACCCCCTTGACGGAGGGCTGACATGGCCGGTTACAGTCCACAGACCTCATCGGGTCTAGGTCATTGGCTAGGTCTGGCGGTCTATTACTGGCCATGTCAGATCCCTGCCGCAGGGTGAAAGCTACAATCATGTATTGAAAATGCATCTTTAAATTACTGTACATAGTACTGGTGTTTTTTTAGTAAATATCATACATTTAAGTCATTACTTTTATTAGTATTGTTTTACATATTTAGTATCTTATGAATAGAAAATAGTTTAGATGTAAAAGTAAGCTTTACAAATAGAATTTATTTCAGAGAGTAGAGTTTTTTCTCTCCAGTGAGAAGTTTTTTTTTCTTTCTGATTAATGATTAATATTCAGTACTATTTTGAAAAAAAGAAAAACCTTCAGAAAACTTCTTTATATTTCTCTTATGAAATATATAGCATTGTCTTTCAAAGATGTTATGGTGACCGAGCAGACAAAATGAGGCACCCATTAAAGAAATTAGGTAAGTAATTTTGAACTAAACATCTTTCTATCTATATCGTTTTGACATATCATTTTTTTTTAAAGTTAATAAGTTGTAATATTTTTTAAGAATTATATTAATGAAATTAACAAAGAAAATATTGATAGTACGCTGTAGAAAAACATTTGAAATTCAAGGAAAACACTTCAGTTGCAGGGACATTAAGGTGAGCAAGACATTGTAAAAAAATACGTTGAAAATCAAGGAAAGAAAACGTTATGTGCAGGGACATTAAGGTGAGAACTTAACGCAACAAAAACCCCTGAAATTCAGATTAAACCACCTTGACTTTGTGCCCACTGTTGCGCAGCCTATGACCAAAATTATGACTTCACAGGTGACAACACTGATGTCATCACTAATTACAACAGTAACTGGTACTATGCTGGTCCTCCACCATCTTCTGGTACTCTAGCATGTCAAGGAGCTGGAAACTCCAAACAGTTTCTGTGTCCAAGCATAGTTGCTCTGGGTACATCTGCTATACAAAAGGTACATCTTTCATACATACTGTACAAAAAGAGGCAAATGTGTGTTACATTTCATACACTACACAATTTATATTGTCAGAAAGATTACATCTATGTTCTTAAAACAAAAATCCTTAATGGCACACAATTGTACAGTCAATATTAATGTAATCTGAGTCTGTCTCCCTAAAGCAAACTGATACCAAAAAGTCTGAACTATGCTTCTTCTTGTAAGTGTGAGGCAGGTGCCTATTTCAAGTTCAAGTGAGAGAGACACGAGAAAAAATGTAACCTTTTATTCCTGATTTTGCCTCTGACTTGCTTCCATGTCAAGATGTGGATAATGAAAGGCACATCTGAAAGATAACACTTGACATACTGGGCATTTGTGTGCACTTCATCCAAAGACTAAGGGCCTCATTACACGGTAGGCAGTAAGGGTTAACGGTCACTAGTAATGGTACCGGTGACCGTTAACCCTTACCGCCTTACTACCAGGTCCCTTAGCGGGTTGGTACTTTAACGCCTGCTTTTAGCAGGCGTTAAAAACCAACCCGCTAAGGGACCTTGGTGCTAATTACGGCACCGCAAATTTGCGGTACCGTAATTAGCACCTTCCCCATTCCCATTATGCCCTATGGGGCAAAAATGGGAATGGGGAAGGGCAATGGTGGAAGGGGGAATTACCACGCCGGCAACCTTGGAATAGGGCGGTAATTCCCCTTTCCACCAAGGCGGTGCCGGTATTTTACCGGCATGGACCAAGGTGCTATTAGCACCTTGGTCCACCGCCTACCGTGTAATGAGGCCCTAAGTTTGAATAACTTTAAGTGGCATCTCTATTTGTGGAGAACTGTGTCTGCTGAAATGGAACTGCATACCCAAAAATACTGTGGCCAAAGCGTGCAGATTTCATTTATCAAGAGAATAAACCCAGACCGCACTGTGTAAATGTGTATGTCAAAAAATGCACCAGCCAATGTCTTCACATTTGGTACACTAACTTGTTTTTTGCTTTCAAATTGAGCACGTTTTAATTGATGAGTGATTTTATATTGTAATGGATTTAATTTAAATGCTGTGAAACAATGGTAAATGTACACATTATCCAATTAGAAATGAAGAAAACACAGAATAATATAAATAGTTCTATTCATTTGAATAACACTGTATTCAATTCAGCTTGACATTGTGCTGGCTGCAAGTTGACCCAGCTTTCAACTTGGAGCGAAATTCCTCCCACCATTGGGCGTCTTCCAGGGAAGATGTAAGAATAATTCTTTTAAATTCCAAGAATATAAAATCTATGGACTTCATACAAGATTGAGATTTTGAATAACAAGATGGTTGGAGCCTTGCTATTGTATGGCCATCTTCAAAGGCAAAATAGTTAATTAGGTAGCAACCTTTTGACTTTGATCAACATAAAATCAAATGTGTGTGCCGCACCAATCCAGCAGAACACAGAGAGCACTGTCAAAACATTCATAATTTTATGAAGCAATATGCAAATCACGGTGTCACATGTCCCCGTGTGTGCCTGCAAATACGCAGTCCTATCACCTTGGTTTCATTAATTTTGCAAAATACTGTCATAAATTATGGAAGAACAATGAAATTGCTGTCAACATTATTTGGAGTAGTGTTTGGCAACCGCCTTTTCTGAACACAAATATATCAATAATAATTAGCCAGTGGAGACTGTGTTGTATATTCAATATGAGTGTCATACTATGAGGTTGGTCACTGAACAAACTTGGACAATCATGTTCTCTGACGTAACTGCAACATTAGGTGGGATGAAAGGAGACTTTCGGACAGCATGAGTACAGAGGGGAGGGTTTTTACTGACTTTGGGAAGAGCTGCAAGAAAGAAAACCCACTGTTCCCATTGGATTGATTAAAGATGGAAACCAAATTAATGGATGAAGAAGGAAATGCCCTTGTTCCAGGGGATGCCTCATGCCCACAAGGGATCTACAAATGGGAACCTGATGATGACTAAGACTACCATGGGAGCACATGAGGCTTTTATTCTAGCTTCATGTGCCTAATGACTAACTATAAGTGAATATGTGATTGCCCAAAAATAATTAGCATACACTCTCTATAACTATGGCCCTCATTACAACTCAGGCGTTAAGGGTTAACGCCACCGTTAACCCTTAACGCCTGATTCCCACCTTAACGCCTGCTTTTTGCAGGCGTTAAGTTCCATGGTGCTAAGGCACCTTGGTGCTAATTACGGCACCGTCATTTACGGTGCCGTAATTAGCGCCTTCCCCACTCCCATTATGCCCTATGGGGCAAAAATGGGAATGGGGAAGGGAAAATGGGAAATGGGGATTTACCGCCCCACTCACCTTGTAATGGGGCGGTAAATCCGCCATCCACCATGGTGTAAACGTAGTTTACACCATGGTGGTAAAGTTGGTGCACTTAGCACCTCAGTTGTAATGAGGGCCTATGTGTCCTTAAAAGAGGATGGTTTGTAAAAACGTTATGAAAATACATTGTTGTAAATGGAAAAATAATAGTTTCATCTTGTGCAAATGTATATCTTTCATTCAAAATGTACAAAGAGGCATATGAATTTCAAACGTCATGCATAACAAAATGTACATCTACTGAAGACACATTGGGCCTCATTACAAGGTTGCCGGTCCGGATACAATGGTACCGGTAAGCTTACCGGTACCATTGTATCAGGACCGGCAAACTCAGAGTTGTGGTCATGGGTGCCTTTCATTCCGCCAGGTCTTCCCTGGCAGAATGAAAGGCATCCAAGAGCACAGCAAGCCTGTAGCACTGGCACCCGTGAAAGGGCAATTACCGGTTTTGGCCAGGCTGGAATACCCTGGTAATTACCAATTCGCGGGTGCCGGATTTTCTTGCCCGTATGGAGGTAGCCTTGCCGATAAAACTGGCAAGGCTACCTCCAACCTCGTAATGAGGCCCATCCTCTTTTGACACCCACTGTTACGACACAGGATCCTACGACGCATGCTACTATAAAACATGATCCAATGATACACAATCTTACTAAGCATGCTCTTGCTGTGACATGCTCTCCTACGACACACCTGTCCTACCACATGTACTACTATGATCCACAAGGTTATAACAGATGCTCCTACAACTCCTACTCCGATGACACACAGTCCCTAGACACACTCTTCTACAGTGCATGTTCCTTTGCAACCCATGAAATACAAACGTACCACACAAGGTCATATGATGCACTCACAACACACAAACATATGACACATACACTTAGGCCATGTGCTGTTACACAACATGATCTTATGCGACACACAGTTAAGCTGCATGTTCTTACCGCAAACGCTATTAAGACAAACACAGGGAATCAAATTCTATTCAAAATATACAGTTACTTGTAGAAGATGTACATTTTGGACATATGGGCTACTATACTTATGAACACAATTGCATACATATAGTAAATGCAAGGTGTATGGCTCATATGACATACACTCATGGTCTAATGAAGTTATATGACAAACATTCACTTATACAGCACAGAATCACATGCTTACTGCATGCTCCCCATATAAATGCTTAATTTATAGATAAAAAACATACAGAGATTGGGAATAGCAATGCTAAGGTAAAAACACTCACATATACCACTATTTATTTATTTAGTTTTACTTTTGCGCACTAAACCTGTGATCGTCAAGGCACTAGTTGCAAGACACAGAATTAAATCAGAGAAAGACAGTTGACACCTTAGCAGGAAGAAGTGCATCTATCATTCCAGGAATAGAGAGTCATACTCTTTTATGTAAAGAGTGAGGTTTTTAGGTGTTCACGGAATGTCCAGTATGACTGGTCATATCCCAAGGCCAGTGGTAATGATTTCCAGCATTAGGCTGTGATGACTGGGAAACTGGATCCGTCCGCTTTGGCTAGTCTAAAACTGGGTGTGGAGAGATGGAGAGTGTAACCAGAGCATTTACGTCTTGGAGATTGAACCTTTTAAAGTTTTTGTGAAAGGTATGGTGGGGCAACGTTGGAGAGGCATCTTTTTTTTATTATATTCAAACCGTTGTTTTATTAGTTCGATCAACAAACTTTTACAACATTTTTTTAAAAATATATTAGAATATATTTTCTTCTTATTGAACATTTAAAACACTTTTTTCTATTTAATAGTTTTCCATTTGCTATAGCCCATTGATTGGGTCTATTAAAGTTCATTTTTAATATTCTATTTCCAACATGTATAAGCAATTCATTAGTTATGCATCGTTAAAAATCCTTATATTTCCATATTATTGTTAGATCTTCATACAACAAACATTCATATAAAATTGTACTACGACAAAAATTCATGCATAGACTTAGAGAGCTGGTATAAGATGTAAGGTTACACAAAAGCTGCATTGATTTCAAAGTTTCCCAAAATAAACAGATGATATGCAATTACAGTGTTAATAGCATCAACACTGCGCTTGCCCATTTTTCATTTGGAATAACTTCTCCAGTTCATTGTCTATAGACTTTAGAAATCGACATAGGGCTAAAATAAAACTTGTTCGAGTCCCCCACATACAGTCAAGCCATAGCCATTCCCTTGATGCATCAGTTGATACACAGTAAGGTGTAATTGTTAATATGCGTGCTGACTCAAAGTATGGACAGAATATAACCATGTGCTTCAAGGTTTCCAGGGTCGCACCATCCTTACACAATCTACACCCTAACCCCGCTAGTTGTTTCCAGTGCGGGTTCCAGGCATATATTCGCTCCAAAGTATGAAATTGATTCAATTTAAAGCGAAAATAGATATCCCTGGCTTTGCTACAGGGGAATTGAATTATGTAAGGTTAATGCGGCCGTCTAGATGAACAAAAACGAGCTGCCTCCTTGTAGCCCTTAAGTGCCGCCATGCCAGTTACCGTTCTACACCAGTCATTCTCAATAATCCGATGTTTTACATAATCTGGTCTATATTGCAAATCAGCTGGTGTAAGTTCAATTTCGTTAAGAAGAGCAAGCATTTTCGCATAGTAGATCGTGAGGGAAGATCTTTCATTTGCGATCATTATTTTACCCAAATCTTCATATAGACAATTTACAGGAGGATATAACATCCTAGCGAAGTTAGCCAACATACGCCAATTTCTACGTGCAGAGAGGGCAGTGATACCAAGTTCCTGCCTTATCACAATATTGGGTATAGATTTGGCCAACCTCAGCGCCCCCTTCCACATACAACCTTGAAGTTGGTCGAGATAGCTGTTAATGTTTACTATACACATGTCTAAGGCAAAAAGAATGATGGACTCTACTTTTAAGATGTAAAATTGGAGTAAAGGAAGCAAAGAAAATTTGCAGAACTTTAGATAAACGATCCGCATTTGTGTGGAGAGGGGAGCAGCTTTTTTATTTAAAACATCCCTCCACATTGCCATAGACTGCGAATCAGTTATAGTGTATCCCAAATAGCGAATCTGAGGAACTATAGTTAGTGGGAAGTTGTCAGTTCTCCAATCACGGGTGATGTTCTTCCTCTTAAGGTTCCTGAATACTACTATGTTGGATTTTTCCACATTGCATTTTAGATTGTGCGTAAAACAGTATGATGAAAATAGGTCTAATTTAATTTGCATGCCTTTAGGCGTACGATCAAATAATACAATGTCGTCCGCAAAGGCCAGCCATTGAATTTTAAGATGTCCCAACCTTGGTGGATACGAAATTTGTTTGTTCCATATATCATACATTCCGCATAGGTAAAGATTAAACAGCGTAGCAGCCAGGTTACATCCCTGCTTAACACCAGTGTTGATCTTTATTGGATGTGTAGTTGCACCTTCGTTGCTCACTCTAACCAAGTAGAAGGTGTTAGTGTGGAGTTTTGATAAAAGTTGTATAATGTATAATGGTATGTTCATTGGAGCCATTTTTTTCCACAACAATTCACGGATAACACAATTAAAGGCGGAGGTGAGATCTATGGAAGCTATGTATAACAGTCCTGAGTCCTTGATTTTGTGCTTAGCTAGAAGATGCGCCATAATTGTGGCATTTAGGGGCGTGCCCATCCTTGCACGGAACCCAATCTGATATTTTGACAAAATTTTACGCTCCTCAATACACGCTTGCAATTCCCCCAACAGCAAGATGGCAAACACTTTCGCAGCGGTATCAATCAGTGCTATAGGACGAAAATTGCAAGGTTGGGATCTTGCACCTTTTTTATAAATTGGCACAATAATGGAATTTAGCCATGACGGAGGAGTAAAGGAAGTTGTCAACATGCCGTCAAACAGTTCTTTCAAGATGCAAGCCCACATAGCTGGGTGCCGTTTGAGAACACACGCGGGGATCCCATCTGGGCCTGCTGCCTTCGAGTATTTAAGGGAAGATATTGTGTTCACTATACTCGATATATTCCAAGGTGCAAAGGAAGCAGGGACCAAACGGGTCCATTTAAATTCAATTTTGTCAAATGTATGCGGGAGGGCAAACTTTTGTTCAAAGTAATCCCGCCAGGCCTGTGCCGATATCGAATAGGACTGGTCAGCGGGAAGTACAGTGGACCCTGCCCTGAGCAGACCCCAGGTAGAATGTCTATCTCTATGACAAAGTGTGTTAAACATTTTTAAGTTATCCTGGGTGTGTATAAAGTGTCTGTGATCTCTACATTTATTGCGATAAATATTCAACACCCTTTTTTTCTCAGTCAAATATTGCCCCCATGTAGTTGAGGTTTTGAGGAGTAACTGCAAATCTACCCTCTTAACTCTTTTTGCTTCAAGAATGAACTTAGAATTCTGCTGAGTCGCACACCGAAGAGGATGCGGTGCGCTAGCCCTCAGAGATTGCAATATCTCAGATATTACGTTGGATATAATGCAAGCTTGTTGGTTCGAAGTATTCTGATCAATAAAGGAACTGTGGTGTAATTGCAAGTGTAGAGCGATCATGTCATTTACCTTATTACAGAGTTTGTTGTTCCATCGAAGTGACAGTCCTGGACGATCACATATCAAGTGATCTTGTTGCGGATCGATGGAGAGGTGGGTGACACATAAGTCCAAGTTTAGCTGTATCATATGATGGTCACTACAACTAGGATCATATATTGAGATAGTGTCAGAGCGCGCCTGAAGGACTCGTGATGTGGCAAAATAATCAATACAGGTAGCTCTATCTCCTCTTCGCCAAGTATGACAGCAATCACTGCAGGAGAAAGGGGAATATCGAGTTCCCAAGATTTCAGATATTCCAGCCACAATTTACCTCTGTGGTGCGCTTGAAGGAATAATCCAGAATTTGCATGGGCTAAATTAACTACGATACAATAGGCATTAAAATCCCCTCCTAGAACAATCTCACATGTAGGATGTCGAGTCAAAATCTCATCAAAAAGTGTGTCCAATTCTTGAAAAGCATCCGATTGATTGAGTGCTACTGGGTTGTGATATAAAGATACTACTAGAAGAAGTGTTACCGGCGGGCCCCAGAGTAAAAGTAAAGCAGCCAACATTACATTTGCATGAAAGACATCCAATACCAATATGTTTAAATGTATATTCAAACAAATCGCAAGCCCACCATAAGGCCGACCGTTTATACTACGCTTCGCCCTAGTTTGAAGAACGGTAAATCCGGGCAACAAGAGTTCATGCACACACATGTTTTCTTGACATAACATGATGTCACATTCAGTTCCTAGACACGGTTTACCGAACCAAGATTTAAGATTGTTAAACCTGCATGAATTCCAGGATAGAATAGCTAAAACTACAGGCTACTTAATGAGGAGTATTATTCATGGCTGAGTTTTGGGTGTTTTGGAGAGCAGATAACCATGACCAGTCCTTACTAGAGTTGGATAAGCTTACCAATTGGGCAATCACTTCTGTATTTACACCAGTCACTGGAGCCCCAATGGCCATATTTGGCAGTTGTAGAGGCGGGGGCGCCAGAGGCGTTTCATTGAATGAAATGGCATCATCAATTGAATCGAACGGATAAAGCATTAATCCAATGAAACGTAACTCTTCGGTGAACTGCACAAGGAGATTAGTAATGATGGCTGATTGCACCTTGCATACCATGCGATGATTTTGAAATGGTGGCAGTGTAATCCATTCAATGTCATTAGTGTGCAGTGTGCGAAGCCCGGGTATACGATTGAAAGCTTGCATTAAAGCTGAGCGATTAAGTCGCTTTGTGCCATTGCTAAATGATATAATTTCCCAACCTATGATGGTTGCAGAATCCTTGGTTGGTACCCCTAGCACCTTGGATCCCTCCGTATGCCCCTCTAGGGCAGCCCCGTGGAGGTTTTGCTTAACCCATGCACCCTTTGTGTCAGGCAGGGGGGAGATTTTCCTAGCATTCCCACGAGTAAGGTCAGAATGGGAAGGCTTCAAGAATTCATCACTGCATTCAAGCAACTCAGCGGCAGTCACCGGAGCCCTCACCATCTCGACGGCATCATCGAGAGCCCCTTCTAACTTTCCTATTTGTGATGTTTTATTCCCGATCGGTTTAAAGAAGTTAGGTAGTTGTGTCTGAGATGAAGAGTGTTCAATCTCTTCAATTCTAGACTGCGGCATATGGAGAAGAGATTTTTTGGAATTTTTATTAGAAATTTTTTCTCCTAGGTCCGTCCCATTCCCAGGGATTTTCATTGTAGCAGACTTAGTCTTTGAGTTGACTGCAATGTTATTCACAGATTTTGTTTTTTTTACATCAATTGGTTTTGGGTTAAAGCGCAACTCCTCTTGGGATGTTTTAAGGTCCTTTTTTCGATCAGCTTTTCTTTTCAAGGCACGAAAGAATAGCCTTTTCTCCTTCTTTGATATAAAGGGCCGCTCCGCAGGAGGGGGAGAGTTTTGAGCAACAGCAGATTTCCTATGTGGAGGTGTGGCTGCAATTGCAGCAGATATGGGGTCAGATGAGTTGGATGTCTCAAATAGTTTAGTTAACGCCGAAGGGGTATCTGGATAAAAAACCTGACCCCCATCAACGCAAGTTTGAGAGAGCCTCATTCCTTCCTCCCCCTGACTAGGTTGAAGAAAAAACAGGAGCTGCTCTATGTTTTCAGCGTGGGATGCCACCGCCTTACATAGCTGGGCATGCGTAAGGATGTGGCATGTATTCTCAGGTTTAGGGGCAGTTAGTGTTTGTGCAAAGGATTGTGGAAAGGCATATGTAACCTGGGGAGGCATTGTGATATTAAGGTCACTCCCTGGAAGATCTAGAGCATCTGTTTGAGTAGATGCAGAAGTATTTGCTGGGACCTCTTTTTGCGTGTATTTGAGATCACCTAGTTCATGTCTAAGACTGTCCGCAAAGATGAAGCCTTCTAATTTGTTAATTTTTAGTAAGATTTCTGTCAAGGCGGTTTTGCAATCTCTTAATTCGTAGTGCGTGTATTCATGTCCGCGGTCAAGCAGGTTGAGTATTCTTGTTAAGACCGGGTAAGATGCTTCAAGGGATTGCATGTCACCAGTCGGTTCCAGAATATCGAACCCCAATGGGTTAGTCGAAGACTTTTTATTAGGGGAATGGAGAAGCTCAGACATCACTTTGTTCGAGCTAGGTGCAAGCAAGGTGGGGGAGGAGGGCCGGAGGGGGGATGATGGCCACAAACTAGACATCGGAAGGACGGTGGGGGGGGATACCTTTATAGGAAGTGCTGGGGAGGTGTTCAAATCCACCATGTGAATGGCATCTTTGCGATGAATATGTACATCAGCCCTTTTAAATCCCGGAAAGGTAACTAGTGTTGAGGGTCCCTCTGATAGCCTTACCCGTTTTTCAAGTGTGGCAAGTACTACTGGAGCTAAGATTGAGTTATCAGAGGGCGAAGCAAAGATATCATCAGTGGAATGAGAGGGCTCAATTGGTACGGTGTCCATACGCATGCTCAGGAAGCTTTTACGAGATGGATTAGGAGGCAGCTTTGTGGAGGGTACATTGCATGCTAAGGGGAGAGACCGACTTTGTGCTATTTGCAGCGCCTGAGCACGCGCATATGAGAATGCTACTTCGTGTTTAATTAAATCCTGATCGGTAATTGGCCCCCAATGCACAGCTGATTCATGACTAGCATCCGGCACTATGCCGTTACCCTTATCATTTTAATTTCTCAGAGACATTTTTTTACTTTTACGATTTTTTTTTGTAATTTTAATGGAGCCTGATTCCAAGGGCCGGCCACTACGCAAACCTACCACCATTTAGCATAAACAGGCAAGTTCAAAAGTATGTGTACCAACTTACAACAATAAGACTTACCCCGAGCCCCAGCCTCACTGCCTAACAGCCAAACAGCACACTTGGCGACACTTGGATGCGCACGCAGGATGCGCGTGCATGTAGACTTTAAAGAGAATTCTGGCCAAGATTGAAAAAAGGGGCGTGTGTATGACACGCCAGGGATCTACAGAAAAAAGAAATATAAACGTGTCAGGGGGCAGGCGTAGCTTTTCAAAGAGCTCATGGAAAAGATGTTACAATCAGGAAGGAGCCACTACCCCAGCCCAGCCCACAAACACACCCAATAGCCCAGCCCAGCCCAGCCCACAGGCACATATATCAACACTTTTCGCTCTTAAATGAGTGAGTAATTACTGTGGATAATGAAGTCCAAAAGAAATGTTCACACAGGCAGCGTTTCGCCGCATAGGAGGGACAGAGCTTCCTCTTGCGCATACAGCCTTTTGCAGGCGAGGGTCGACGATGAGCGTTCCCAACAGAGTCCCCGCAGAGTCCAGTCCAAACACCAAACAGCACACTTGGCGACACTTGGATGCGCGCGCAGGATGCGCGTGCATGTAGACTTGGAGATTGAACCTTTTAAAGTTTTTGTGAAAGGTATGGTGGGGCAACGTTGCAGAGGCATCTATGGGGGATTTTAAATGTGATGTGTTGACATAAAGGGAGCTGGTGAATGTTTATTCTTACCGCTGAGATGTGCTTTCTTATAGGCAGGTTTAAGGTGACTCAAAGTGCATTAATCTGGATGATTTGTCATTTGTTGAAGTTTTGCACTAAGGTGCCAGCAAACAGTGACTTGCAGTAGACCAGTCTTGATCCTATAACAGTACGGCTGATGGTAAGGCAGCTGTTGGTGGATAGGAAGAGTTTGCTCGCATTGATGAGTTTTGTGGCATGGGCAGGTAATGTGGCAATGGCGCTAACCTGGTGTGTTAGAGTGAGGGAGGCATCTAAATGAACACCAAGAGATTTCACTACCGAGGATACTGGAATTGTGATGCCTTTCATGGTGAAGGAACTGTATAGTGGTTTTAGATTGTTAAGCATAGCTTGTAAATCCACAAAAATAATTGAATTGTTTTTATTGTTAAGGCATAGTAGATGAGAGGCCATCCAGAACTTGATAGTGTGATACAGTGCGCACTTTGTGTTGGAGTCTGCTGTTTAGTCTCCTGAGAGGTGCATGAGGATTTGGATGTCATTGGTGTAGTTGGTGTAGGAGATGCCTTGGGCATCAAGCAGGATGAATAGGGGTTTTGTGTAGATATTGTAGTGGGTGGGGGAGACATAGGAACCTCGGGGTATGGTGCACAATGCAGGGGAGAGGGAGCTGAAGAATTCTCTGCAAAGATTCTCATGGTCTGTCTGCCAGGAAAAAGGTGATCCATTTGGTGGCAGAAGTGGGGTGCTGACATACTATTTTGTGGTTTACCAGGTCAAATGCTGCAGAAAAGTCGAGGAGTAGTAAGAGTGTTGGTTTGCCTTTGTCCTTCAGCTCGTCTAGCTGTTTCTTTATAAGTCAAGGAGTGCTGATTCTGTGCTGTGGCCAGGGGAAAAGCCTGAATGATGGCCGCCTTGGATGCAGTTGGACTCAAGGTATTATTGGATCTGGATGTAGGCTGCACAGTCCAGTATCTTTAGGAGGAATTGGACCATGGAAATAGGGTGGTAGTTAGTCGGGAAGGACCCAAGCTTCTTTGAGACAAGTGGGGATGGTGCAGGCTTTAAAGGAGGCATTGACAATATCTGTGATAGAAGGAGTAAGGACATCAGTGAAATACTTGATGACTGTGGCTGGGCAGGCATCTCCTTTGCAGAGAGATGGTTTAACGTCTTTCAGGATGCTAGCTAGCGAAAGGTGGTAAGTCTCATTGCATGTTTGAGAAGGGGGTAGTGAGGGCATTTTGTAGTTCGAGGCTGATAGCATCTCATTTAGTTTGATTTTCTTCTGGATTGGGGTGATTTTGTCCATGAGGGCATTTTGGATATTGGTACACCAGGCCATATCTTTGGTAAGGTTAGTTGGGGGCGGGGACATAGTCTTCAGTTCTCTCAGAATGGTGAATATCTCATGTGTTGTGGATTTGGTGTTGGTGATTCTAGTTTTATAAGTTGTGGCTTTTGCATGTAGTATGGCCTGTTTGCTTTCTTTGGCTAAGGTGGTGAAGTGGGATTTGTTGGTGTCAGAGGGTGCTTTCCTCCACTTATCTTTGGCCTCATGTTTCTTTGTGCAGTGGTTTTGGATGTCAGGGGTGAACCATGTGTTTAGGTAGATGGAAGGTTTGGGCTTGCGGAGGAAAAGTGGGGTGATAGTGTCAACTGCGTGGGTGATAGTTTTGTTGAAATGGTCAACCAAGGTGACTGGGTTGAGGATTGGCAGTGTTGCTTGTTAGAGATTGCTAATAAATGGCAGAATCCTATCCAAGGTTAGGGTACGCGAGCTGCGGGCGAGAGCTAGCGGCCACAGAGTGGCAGTTGGTGTGGGTTGTTTGGTGACAAGAATGGTGAAGGAGGTAACATGGTGGTCTGTCCATGGGCAAGGTAGGTTCGAGTGAATGGCAAGGTAGCATTTGAGGTCTAGGATGCAGTACAAGATACAATCTTTGACATGTGTAGATGTCAAGATGTGTAGTGTGAGCCCTAATGTATTGAGGGAGCTAACTAGGGATGAGGCATTGATGTCATCCTTGTCATTGAATCCTAGATTTAGGTCGCCCAGGAGTAAGAGTTTTGAGGTGGGCTTGATGTTGGTGGAGAGAGTCTGTAAGAGGTCCTCTTTGAAAGATAATGGTGAGCCGGAGGGGAGGGGTAATTTATGTTGTGCAATGTGATGGTAGAAGTGTGGGATAAAGACAGTTTCATAGATAGTAAGTTACAGTCAGGTATAGAGGAAGAGCTATACTTTCTGATCGAGAGGGACTCCCTTGCAATAAGTGCTACCCCACCTTGTCTGGAATCCTGTCTGTCTCTTCGGAAGATGGTGTATCCCGGCAGGATAGCGATGGACAATGCATGACCAGAGGTGGCTTGAAGCCAAGTTTCCAAGATAGCCAAGAGATCCAGATTGTTGGTGATTAGGTCCATGATGTCCAGGGAGTGCACTGTAATGGACCTAGCATTGACTAAGTCGCAGTTCATAGGAGGGGAGGGCAGTTTGGGCAGGCTAAGGTGTGTCGTGTTTGTTGTGTTTGTTGGAATGTGATTGGTGGCATTGATCTGAAGTGGGTCAGGCAGGTTAAGCAATCTGACGTCAGGTATTCTAGGTTGAGTGTGGCTGGTGACACCGTTTTGAGGTGGGACTGGCTGGTTCAAGGAGCTGGGATCAGACAGGCTGGTTGAAGTGGGGCTTGCAACAAAGTTCTGAGCTAGTTCAGACATGTTAGGCAGACTAGGGTTAGCCTTACTGGATTGTAGATGACTTGCGGCACAATTCTGTAGTGGTACAGACAGATTACAATATCTCGTGTTAACAATGCAGGACAAAGTAATGCTAGTGGCATGATCCAGTGAGTTGGGCCATCTGTTATCAGCCATACTGGATTTAATGATGTAGGTCACATCATTTAGTGGTGAAGCAGGCCATATTGAGGCACTGTTGCATGCTGTGCTCGCTCACACAAGGCTCAGGGTCAGATTTGGAGGAGGGGCGATGCGTGACTGCTCTTCATTGCAGTGTGGAATGTGAGGTGAGGTGGTGTGTACATGCAGATGATAGTTTCTAAATGTCAGTAGCGTGATGGCTAGTTTGGCGGGTGTGGTGCACGTAGACAGGCATATACGCCTTAGATAGCCCAGGCAGGGTAGATATCTGATCTTAGAGGCCTGCTTTTAGGTATTATAATGCTGAAGTGAATTAAGGGAGAAGGTTGGGTGCATGAGTTGAGTCACAAGAAGGGAGGAATATAGTTAGCGGGATCGAAGAGTGCTACTGGAGAAATGTAGGTAAAAAGTAAATTCCCGTGTAGATGGGAACACTCATCTTGGGTGCCCACCTTTATTGTGTTTGGTGATCATGGCATTCCTGGCCCAGGCAGACTTCATTGGCCTTTGAAGTGGGCCTTCGATTGTGGCCGGCTCCACCTGCTGGCTAGCATGATTGGGTTTCTTCTCAGGCCCAGCAGGCCAATCACAAGTGTCGTAGGGAGGGGCGTGCCTCGGAGCTGCTCCACAAGCCTGGAGAGGCTTTTCTGAGTTGATGCAGGCCTTTGCAGGCATTTTTAAATGGATTTGTTGCATTTATGTGACGTGATGCACAGGGGATTCTCAGTGATCCTGCTGGTGGGAGCATCAATGTCATTGCAGCAGTGTTGGTGGTTTACCGTCCCAGACAGGCTTTGTTGGCCTTTGAAGCAGGCCTTTGATTGCTGTCGGCTCCACCAGCCGGCTAACATGATAGTCCTTGGGTGCCATTTTTAAATGGCTTTGTGGTTTTCTTGCATTAAACTGCCATAATGCACAGCGGACTATCAGTGATCCTGTTCCTGGTGGTGGGGGCATTGATGGGGTACAGTAATGTTGGTGGCTTGCTGGAGGGGTGTACCAGTCCAGCCACTACAAAATCAAATCTAATCCTTCATTATCAGAATGTTGTAGATAGAGGACCCAGCTGGGGAACAACTAACCGGGAGGGGGGAAATGTGAGGGGTATAAAGTCTGAAAAATGTGTTTAGATGGACAACCCTAGGAATGTCTAGAAAGGAAACAAAGTGGTCTAAAAGACAGAGTAAGCCACATCATCAAACTGTAGCACAGAGAATAGGCTGAGGGAACAAGTTGGTGCCCCAGCAGCAGACCCAAACCAAAGAACAGAGAAGAGGTTTTGGGAACAGGGGAGAGTCCAGACCACAGACCAAACTACAGCATTATGAGAAACAGGAATTGACTTGCTGCATCCTGTAGAGAAGGTTTCAAGCAAGCAAAAGTAAATATATATTCCTGTGAGACAGAGTGAGGCCGAGACAGAGAAATTGCACGTATACGTACTCAACTACACACATTTGACCATTTATCCTTGTTGACTGCAAAAGTAAAATTGTGCCTCTGGAAACTAGAAAGATGCCTACAATAAAGGGCAAATTAATTTAGCACCAATTGTATTGCTTATATAATATGTAAGGAGCAAACAGGTTTAGCCCCAATCTGTGTTAAGCAAAAAGCAAATGTAAAGCTAACTTGTTTATGTGCTTCATTTGCTGTGTAGCAGGAAAATAAATGTAGTAGATTTGTTTTATTATTATGTATTAAACAAAGCACACAAAACAGTATATTGTGTGCCCCAGTGCATGCGTTTTTAGATAATACAGATTGTGACAAAAACGAGTTGCTCCAATCCGTATTAGTTAAGCATTTGCTCAATTTTTAGCACTGGGGCAAATATGAGATAATCTGCCCCCAGTGTGAGATTTGTCTGTGCCTTGTTAAGAGTGACCTTGAAGATGCTTGCAGAAGGTCACTCAGAAAAGCAATTACATATCTGAAATCGGACACCACTGTTCTCATTCATCTTGATAAGCACTTTCAAGAAATCTAAAAAAAGCCTGGTGTACAGTACTGCTTTGCTAAGCGCCATGGAAACATCACTTCAGCAGATCCAGTTTTCAAACACCGTTATACGTGCAACAATGCTGTTACCTTTCTCCTAATGTCCTTAGGTTGCCAGCGTTTACAGTTTCTTTTGTGCTTTGGGAACATGAGTAGATTAGAAGGTGCTACTTCATGTGTTTTCTTTTGAGTGTGTGTGTAAACGCAACCATGGCACTGATATGTAGCACTCTGCTGTGAATAACATACACTGCACCGTTGATTTCAACATAAATCGCGAAACACATTGTTTAATCTTTAGTATAACAACACTCCTCTTTTCCTTGAGAACATTTCCGTTTCAAGCTGTAAGCATACTTTGAAACAAACATCTGTTCTAATAATACCAATGGCCATATTATTGTTACCAACAACGAACATACAATTTGGTAAGGTAGGCAAGTGTTCAATGTTTCGCAACAACGAATTACAAATACGCAATCAATTGTTGATGATAGTCCCTCAGACCTATTTTTCTGGCAGGCCACAACATGTAACTAATTGTTTCTGAGATTTAATCCATTGGGTATGGTGTAGCTGTCTCTCTGCCACCAGGCAGAGAGAGACTCATATCGTAGGAAAAAACACTCATGGTAATTCATGGAATTAATGTGTGCTGAAAAGGGGAGCGCAAGCGTGAAATTGCAGTGCACGAGTGCTAAAGCCGCGCACGCAGCCGTTTGTCGATTCATGGAATGCGCTGCGCATGGCTTACCCGAGATGTGCGCTGAATCGGCGTGTGGTGCACATGTCATTGCAACATCCCAAAGTCTGTGCGCGAGGCAGCCAGTGAAGGTGTACACAGGGCAATGCACACACCTAAAAAGGGGGCGGAACATGTAGAATGGGGAACAACAAGTGAAAATGTGGGCGTTACGGGGGAAGTACCGCCGCCAAATCCTCACAACGCCCACACGCGTGCTAACAACACGTATTCATGGTTTCTAACAGGGGAAACCCAAGTGCCAGAAAAGACGCGCTAATCCGGAAACATGTGCGCCAGCAGGATGCAGGCGTAAGCGGCCCTGCGCAGCATAAAAGTGCGCGCAAACAACAGAGAAGCTCATATGCTATGATGAATATAACGTTCCTTACAGCAGTGGTCATGGGACACCGCAGGAGGAGGAGAATAGCCAGGCCCCGCATTTTTTTACCCAGGACCAGGCTTTTTGGGATGCCTGATGACCAGGTGTCTGGGAGGTACAGGTTTCTATCCCAAATCATCCTAGAACTGGTTGCTGAGTGGGAGGATGACCTCACATCACCCACCCTGTGCTCCCAAGCACTGAGCCCCTTAGAAAAGGTGCTCAATTTACTGCATTTCTTGGCTACTGGGTCATTTCAGCAGACAAGTGCCATAGTTGGGGCGTCTCACAGGCCACGCAGTCATGCTGCCTACACCAGGTGTTGGCGATCATGACTGCACGCCCTTCAGTCCGCAGGCACATATACATGCCCAAAACACCCACAGAAAGGCAGGCCTTGGTCCCGGACTTTTACAGGGTGGCACACTTCCCCAAAGTGCTCAGTGCCATTGATTGCACCCATGTGGCTCTACGTCCTCCTAGGGCAACTGAGCACATCTATTGAAACTGCAAGCACTGGCATACCAACAACGTGCAGGTTGTATGTGATGCCAAGGGAATCATCACTTCTGTATATGCCAACTATCCGGGGGCCAGTCCTGATAGTTTCATATTCAGAATGTCACCCTTAAACCGGGATCTGGAAGCTGGGAGGCATGGCGACACATGGCTCATTGGTGAGTAGAAATGCCTCTGCACATGCATGCATGTCAGACACTGACAAATGGCAAAACCCAACTAATGGCAACCATTATCACCTCCCCAGGGGACAGTGCCTACCCTCTGAGCATCTACATGATGACGCCAATACGGAACCCCACCACACCACCCCAAGTAAGATACAACACAGCCCATATTGCAACCCAGGGAATAGTGGAGCGCACATTTAGAGTGCTGAAGTCATGTTTTCGCTCCCTTGACCGCTCTGGTGGCCAGCTGCTATATGCGCCCCCAGTAGTGTGCAGGATCATAGTGGCAGCATGTGTCCTGCACAACGTTGCAACACGGCGGGGCATGCCAGTGGACATGGTGGTTCCCCCCACTTCCCTAACCACATGCATGGCCGCTGCACATGGCAGGGGAAAGGGCATGTGGTGAGGCAGACCGTACCTAGCTTGTGGCACATTTTTTCACCTAATATCCCACCCCTGCGGAGTGCACACAGGCCTGGCACATACCAGCTGACAATTGATGATGATGACAAAAGGGACAGACAACTGTCACAACCATACCACCCTGAGATTATTTACCTGGAAGTGCTACATTGTATGCATCCCTAGCTACTTAAACATACCCAATGCTGTGTCAGTAAAAGGCACACATTCATGCAGGATGAAGGACTACCCCCTTGCAAAATAGTACACCCAAATAGTGCTATGTCACCCAACCCCTCCCAAACCCCATCTCAGCTTCCCAACACACCATGGCCCGGGATGCAATGTGAAAGCAACCAAATTAATGCACAACACATGACACAAGTGTCGCAAAGTACACCGTCCCAAATGGAAACAGGCCAGAGACAATTCCCTCTCACCAATGAAAAATAAACAGCACACATGAACAAATACTTACCAGCAAGACAAAACATTAATACAGGACCCAACAGTGGCAACGTATGACAGTAAGCAATCATAATTGTGCAAGTGACACAACCTGACAAAGGCAGTACATCACCCGTTCCATCTCCAGTGAGTTGCTGGTATGTAAATGTGCAGTGTACTGTATACAACATGAACTGCATCTGCAATGTAGTTAAGACATGAAGAAGCTACATGCAAATATGTATAATGAGCAGCATGGAATACAATATACAAATCAACCATGCAGTGGAGAAATCATCATCAATGCCCACTAGGGGTGTATACACAGTTTGGACTACAGACTGCCCACACAACTTATGGAAGCCCAATGCCTCTGTGTAAGTTACTGTTACACAGTGAGACCCTTGCAAGCCCATGGAAAGGGGAAGCAGGAGTGGTATATGTGTCAGGACCCCAAGTTTCAAACACAAACACAGGACAAGCCTGCATGGACCCAGCTGGAACACACAGTGGATGGCTACGGGAGCCACACAAAGCAACACACTGCAACATGAATGTACAATCTGAAAAAAGTCATGAACGAAAAAGGAAAGGAAAAATAAAAAAATGAAAAAGAGAAATGTAAAAGAAAAATTCTAATTCAAATGAAAAAATGAAAATGAAAAAAGAAAACATTAAATGAAAATGAAAATATCAAATGAAATATGAAAACTCAAAAATGAAAAGAAAAAATGAAAATTAAAAAATCAAATTCTAATTAAAAATTAAAATTTAAAATGTAATGCAAATATGAAAAAGAAAAAAGAAAAGAAAAAAGAAAAATGAAAAATATAAAATGAAAAAAAGGAAAAATGAAAGAGAAAAATGAAAAATGAAATAAAAAAATTAAAAATCGAAATAGAAAATGCCCATGTGTCGGCCGGGGGGAACCACCCAGGAGGGAGGAGGTACAGGGTGCACCCCAACACCCACATGCGTGGATGTTGAGAAATAAACAAAAAAACCTCCATGGGCTCATGGCCTGCACGACTACCCGATAGTGGGAGAACTGCTGTCGCTGTCGTCACCCTCTGGTGGTACATTAGAAGGTGTGCGTAGTATGGAAGGCAGACCACACAAAGCCCTGGCATGCTCCTCCATGGCAGCAAGCTTGTGGGTCTGAAAGGTTTGTTTCTTCAGGATGATGGTCCGGAGATCCCCATGCAGCTCCTCATGGGTAGCACATACTTCTGCCTGCAAGGCCTCACGTGATGCCCGGATCTCCTCACGTGTTGCCTGGAGCTCAGCTGAGATTATGCGTGTTAGCTGCTCCAGCTGCTGTTCTTACCTTGTACTCTGGGACACCTCAAGTGCACCCAGAGTATCTCTGAAGGACCTGTGTTCTAACCTCAGGGCATCCCTGTGGGCCTGTGACTCTGCAGATATGGCTGCGTGCAGAGCCTTCAGTTCAGCCCGTCAGTCCCTGTTGGACGCCAACATGTCCTCCCTGTGTGAGCGGCATGTGGACTCTGTTGCCTGGTGCTGGAGCTCCATCTACCTTTCTGGGGGGTAATGGAAGTGGCCACCCTATCCACGGCCTGAGCCATCATCTCACACGATGCCCCCTGTTGTGCTGCAATAGTATACATGGAGTTCTCCCAGACAGTATTGCCTCGTGACACACAGCCACCGCGTTGGCAGACACCACACCTGTTTGGGCCAAGGTGATGTGCACCTTGCTGTGCTGGCACTGCCTCAGGCTGCAGGACTGCATTCTGCCTTTGATCTGCTGGCCCAGGAACAGGAGCAAATATAGTGGAGTGTGACCCTGCATCCGTAACCACCACAGGTGGACATTCCAACACTGAATGGCCCATTGAGGGGTCCACCCCCAATGCAGGTGCGTTAGACAGAACAGCATCCCTGCCAGAAACACTCACCTGCGACGGGACATTTGTCTCAATGTCTGATTCAGCACCTGAGCCACAGAGGTCATCTGAGGTGTACCCAGAGACACCCGTGGACAGGATGGTCTATTGGACTAATGGATTTTCCTGCGCTACCACCCCACGTCCTCCACTGATGCCTGGTTGGTGCTCTGAGTACTCCTGCCCCTGCACCATCTCCTCCTCCTCCTCAACAGCATCTAGTGCCTCATCACCTGCACAAAGATAAAACAAAAGTAATGAAGACAGGCATGAACAGCATAGCCGACACACATAGGCATCATGATCTACACATCAAATACATTAATGACACATGTCACACATGACACTAACTCTGGCATGCATGCACTGGCAATGAAGTGGAAGGGGACCCTAAAAGCAAACAGTGAGGACTCCAAAATGGAAAAGCAACACATGTGCTGCATGGTGCATAGCACCTGCATCACACATTAGCCTGTGAGTGGCATTGACAATCCACAAACATGACACATGCCAGCACTCAGATGACACGTAGCATAGCCATTGCAGAATTGACAAGGACACCGAGATGGTAGTAAATCAGTACTGTCCCCCATCCATGTGAGACGCACATCATGAAATAGAACATGCAAAAGAGTGTGACAAAACACACATGTGTCACACGCTGCAACAAAGCCAGTGTTTACTAATACAGTGATGGTAGGCTCATGGATACATCAATGGTAGGTCACTTGGACATGACACAAGTCAATTGTCATGTTGAACATTCAAAGAGGGCTCCAAAGTGACTGTGTGCAGTGCATGTGTAGGTGCACACAAGTCAATCAGACTGATTGATGAAATCATTCCCATAAAAAGTAAACAAATGTGGGGCATTGTGGGGTGAAATCTATGTCTGAAGTATGGTGAATTTGGGGCAGAACGACACAAAAATGTGTGCTTATCATGCAAATGATTCCATCAATCAGGCAGAATGAAAAGAAAAACAGTATTTACAATGTTGTGGCATGATGCCAGTTGAAGGGCAAGTGCAGTCATCAGGTGCAAAGTGTTTACTGCGGTCAGAAGGGATACTGTGAAACCCAAACCCAAGGGCGGGGGATCGTTTGGAGGCACCACATGGGCAACCTATAGCAGTCATGACTACACAGCCTGACCTGGCACTCAATCAGAACACATAACCCATGCAGCGTACACATGGTTTGCACACACACGCATGGCCACTCACCAGACATTGCCTCAAAATCTGGTAGGTCTCCCACACCTTGGATCTGATCCTCTGCGATGAACCCACCAGCGATTGCCTCATGTCCTGTGAGTTCATCCTCCTCTGTTGGAGACCCACTGCCAGTCACCAGAGTAGAGGCATAATTGAAAGCAAACTTGTTTTTTGCTCGGCGTTTGAGGTCATTCCACCGCTTTGAACAATCATCAGCTGTGTGCTTCACAAATCCAAGGGAACTAATCTTTTCCGCTTTGCACTGTCAGTGGGCCCTACGTTGAGCAGTCATAGTCTTGCACCCTGCAGTCACCAGCATGTTGCGGCCATGGGCTGACACATAGCCCACAAGTACGTCTAGTTCCACATCATTGAAACTCTGCTTCCTTGACGTGCCGGAGGGGCGAGCCGTGTCTGGGGTCCCAGCCTGTTCCGCACGAGCATGCTTCTTCCTCTTGAGAGGTGGTGCGGACTCTGAGTGTCTTACGCCACTCTGGTCAGTAGGGGCTGAAGCACAGGTGGCCTGGGCACTGGAAGCAGGCAATGGCACGATGACCAAAGGTCTCACTGCAGGCATTGGCTGCTGGGTGTGGTTGCCAGGACCAAGCGGCACAACTGCCTTAGTGTGATGGTCTGGGACCAACACTGTGCCGGCTGGGTGACTCAGAGCCGGGGTGGATTGAGCTGCAGCTGCCCCTGCAGCCTCCTTACCCTGGCTACTTGGGGCAGCAGATGACATTGCTGCCCCAGATCCATGTGGCCTGGTGACAGCAACTTTCACCGCCACACGTGGCTTTGAATTCATGAGACGGAAGTCAGCCTGTGAGTGATCTGGGCCAGGTTAACAGGGCCTGAGCTGGGATGGTGTCAGCTGCATCTCCCCGACCCATTGGGGGGCACATGCGTCCCTGATTGGTCTTCCACACACTGGCCTCTTGGGCCAACCTGCTCATCCTGGCCACGTACCCTACCGCGGACACCTCTTGGAGGTCGGCCACCTTTGCCTCCCTTAACACTTGGTCACCTCCCAACCATGGCACTGATGTTCTTGTGCGAATGGGAGGTGCAGTAAACAATTGTCTTGGGCAATTGGGGTGAAGGGGGCAGGGTACTAGGTGCAATACGTACCCCTGTGCTCTAGCAAGGCTGTCTGTGACACCTGGGGGATGATGACGGGTCACGCAACGCTCAGGCACCCCGAAAACAAAATTTAATGTGCACGCAACCCATCGGTAGCCACGTGCGTGGAATTAAGGACCCGCAGTACGCTGTGGCAGCCAGAAACACAAAAAAAGCAAATGCATGTTAAACGCAGGCTACAATGACCTCTGAATGGGTACACGACACACAGGGGCAACCACAGTGGAAAAATATGTGCGCGACTCACCGTCTGCCTGGAAAAAGAACGTCAAAAAGACACGCGTGGGCGCGTTGGCAACACCCCTGCCAAAGAAGAATTGAACGCTGTCTGAGTAAACAAGGAGTACGCACTGCAACCGTTGTGAAGTAATCACGTGTGAACCGACAAGAAGTACAAGAATCACCCGCTCACTCTTCACAAAAAGCACGTACAAGAAAATGGCATCCTACGCGTACCTTTAAACCCTGCCCACAGAAACGCCCATGCGTGCCATGTCACTTACGCGCTTACGCCTAAGGGCCTTTCCTCTAATTACACGCAGTGACACCGGGACTTGCTGCTTTTGCACGTGCGGATTCACTATGCACCAGTGCCGAGGGAAACGCCCGCACACGTCATGTCACTTACGCGCTTAAGCTTAAGGGCCTTTCCTAGAATTACACACTGACGTGCTGTTTTTTCATGTGCCAAATCACTCTGTATCAAGCTGGCCACGCGACAACACACGGAAGACCACGCACCTGCCCAGAAGGCCATTTTCCTGCCTCCCAGAGCCCCGAACTGACTCCCACCAGCCATCTACTGCTGCCTGCCTTCCTGCTGGCCACATGCCCTGCTATTTGGTGCCTGCACGTCAGCTACCTGCAGGGGTCCAGTTGCTGTGTCCACCTCTGCTGGAACAGAAGACTCCCGACTGCATGGTCTGGGGTGATGGGCTGCCTTCAGGTCATGGTCTGGGGTGATGGGCTGCCTGTGGTTCGGCATGGTCTAGGGTGATGGGCTGCCTGCAGGTCATGGTGGATAGGTTGACTGCGGGGCGGGCCAATCACGTGTGAAACTCCCAGCGCACCCCTGGAATATGCATACTCCGCTCGCGCCAGGCCTATCACGTGTGAAACTCCACGGGCACCCCCGGAATACGCATAACCCATTCGTGCCAGGCCTATCACATGTGAAACTCCCTGCGCACCCCGGAATACATGTACCACGCTCGCGCCAGGCCTATCGCATGTGAAACTCCCTGCACACCCCCGGAATACACGTACCCCGCTCGAGCCAGGCCAATTGTGTTTGAAACTCCCTGCGCACCCCTGGAATACACGTACCCCACTCACGCCAGGCCAATCGCGTGTGCAACTCCCCGCGTATCCCTGGAATACACATACCCCACTCGCACCAGGCCTATCACGTGTGAAATTCCCCACGCACCCCTGGAATACATGTACCCCACTCACGCCAGGCCAATCACATGTGAAACTCCCGGCTCTCCCCTGGAATACGCATACCCCGCTCGCGCCAGGCCGATCACATGTGGAACTCCACGGGCACCCCCAGAATATGCCTACCCCATTCGTGCCAGGCCTATCGTGTGTGAAACTCCCCGTGCATCCCCGGAATACACGTACCCCGCTCGCGCCATGCCTATCGAATGTGAAACTCCCCACGCACCCCCGGAATATGCGTACCCTGCTCGCGCCAGGCCAATCGTGTTTGAAACTCCCTGCGCACCCCCGGAATATGCATACCCTGCTCGCACCAGGCCTATCGCGTGTGAAATTCCACACGCACCCCTGGAATATGCGTATTTTCCTGCGTCCCAGAGCCCCGAACTGACTCCCACCAGCCATCTGCTGCTGCCTGCCTTCCTGCTGGCCACATGCCCTGCTATTTGGTGACTGCACGTCAGCTACCTGCAGGGGTCCAGTTGCTGTGTCCACCTCTGCTGGAACAGAAGACTCCTGACTGCATGGTCTGGGGTGATGGGCTGCCTTCAGGTCATGGTCTGGGGTGATGGGCTGCCTGTGGGTCGGCATGGTCTGGGGTGATGGGCTGCCTGCAGGTCATGGTGGATAGGTTGACTGCGGGGCGGGCCAATCACGTGTGAAACTCCCAGCGCACCCCTGGAATATGCGTACTCCGCTCGCGCCAGGCCTATCACGTGTGAAACTCCACGGGCACCCCCGGAATACGCGTAACCCATTCGTGCCAGGCCTATCACATGTGAAACTCCCTGCACACCCCGGAATACACGTACCCCGCTCGCGCCAGGCCTATCGCATGTGAAACTCCCTGCACACCCCCGGAATACACGTACCCCGCTCGAGCCAGGCCAATCATGTTTGAAACTCCCTGCGCACCCCTGGAATACACGTTTCCCACTCACGCCAGGCCAATCGCGTGTGCAACTCCCCGCGCACCCCTGGAATACACGTACCCCACTTGCGCCAGGCCTATCACGTGTGAAACTCCACAGGCACCCCCAGAATACGCGTACTCCATTCGTGCCAGGCCTATTGCATGTGAAACTCCCCGCGCACCCCTGGAATACATGTACCCCGCTGACGCCAGGCCTATTGCATGTGAAACTCCCCGCACACCCCCAAAATATGCGTACCCCACTCGCGCCAGGCCAATCGTGTTTGAAACTCCCTGTGCACCCACGGAATATGCGTACCCTGCTCGCGCCAGGCCTATCGTGTGTGAAACTCAACACGCACCCCTGGAGTACATGTACACCCACTCGCGCCAGCCCTATCATGTGTGAAACTCCATGGGCACCCCCGGAGCCCCATTCGTGCCAGGCCTATCGCGTGAGAAACTCCACGCGCACCCCCGGAATACGTGTACTCCGCTCACGCCAGGCCAATCGAGTTTGAAACTCCCTGCGCACCCCCGGAATACACGTACCTCGCTATCGCCAGGCCAATTGCATGTGAAACTTCCCACGCACTCCCGTAATACGCGTACCCTGCTCGCACCAGGCCTATCGCGTGTGAAACTCCCCACGCACCCCCGGAATACGCATACCCCACTCGCGCCAGGCCTATCACGTGTGAAATTCCCCACGCACCCCTGGAATACATGTACCCCACTCACGCCAGGCCAATCACATGTGAAACTCCCGGCTCTCCCCTGGAATACGCATACCCTGCTCGCGCCAGGCCGATCACATGTGGAACTACACGGGCACCCCCAGAATATGCCTACCCCATTCGTGCCAGGCCTATCGCGTGTGAAACTCCCCGTGCATCCCCGGAATACACGTACCCCGCTCGCGCCAGGCCTATCGAATGTGAAAGTCCCCGCGCACCCCCGGAATATGCGTACCCTGCTCGCGCCAGGCCAATCGTGTTTGAAACTCCCTGCGCACCCCCGGAATATGCGTACCCTGCTCGCACCAGGCCTATCGCATGTGAAATTCCACACGCACCCCTGGAATATGCATATCACGCTCGCGCCAGGCCTATCGCATGTAAAACTCCACGCACAGGCAGCCCATCCACCCTCCCCATGCCCCACAGGCAGCCCAACCACCATGACCATGACCCGCAGGCAGCCTATCCACCCTCCCCATGCCCCACAGGCAGCCAATCCACCATGACCATGACCCGCAGGCAGCCCATCCACCCTCTCCATGCCCCGCAGGCAGCCCATGCACCATGACTTGCAGGCAGCTCATCACCCCAGACCATGCTGACCCGCAGGCAGCCCATCACCCCAGACCATGACCTGCAGGCAGCCCATCACCCCAGACCATGCCGACCCACAGGAAGCCCACACCACAGTGGGAACATTTTCCACGCAATTTGCCTGGCACAGGTGGAGTACTCATATTGAAGGTGGTGCGCAACTTGATTTCTACACTTTTTGGCTGCCACGAGCGGGGTACGCATATGGAAGGGGGTGAACGAGTACATTTTCATGCGTTTTGTCTGCCGTGAGCGGGGTACGTGTAATTTTTCACTCAATTACAGTGTAGCATGCCTGTAAACTGGTCCAGGGTTAGCACGGCCTTTTGCACCATATTGGGGATTTCTATGGCTTTTCCTTGCACAAGAGGCATTCTTGGGGGCGTAACTGGTGCTGCGGATGTTCGCTCCGCCACGGCTCAAAATGGCTTGGGAAATCCATGAATACGTGGTGCGCCAGAATGCTGTTTAGCGCACATGGCTGGCACATGCTGGCCCACGCTCCGTCTCTGCACTGCTTTTGCGCTGAATTCTATGAATTACCCCCACTGTGTCCACGTTCACGGGGGTGGAGGTTAGAGGGGGACAGAAGGGAGGCAAAATCAAGCATCGAGAAGCGACACTGCAACCGTGACACCTTTTCACCTGTCTTCACAATGGCAGTTGCAGTGTTCAAACACTTGGTTGATGTAGTGAAAGTGTTGTAATTGGCAATGGAAAACAAGGGGGTCAATAATCAGTCTTAATGAGAAATACTGATTACATCGACAGTAACAAATGACAGAGAGCAAGAGAAGTTAGGGTGTCATCTTTCATAGATATTGGGTAATATGACAAGGCCTCGAAGTGGCAAGTTAAGTGCCAGTCTGCATTGTATGCAGAGGACTCTTCATTTTACTGGAAGTGTGCAGTGTTTTCACAGTGTCTACTCACCGTGGGAGGCTCTGCCTGCAACTTGCTGCTTAAAATCATTTTCACGCGTGAAGCGGCCGCGAAGTGGCAAGCTCAGTGGCCAGTCTGCTGTGTATGCAGAGGACGCTTCATTTTATTCGAAGTGTGCTTTGTTTTTGCAGTGTCTACTCACCGTGGGACCAGTCTGCAGTGTATGCAGAGGACCCTTTGTATTACTGAAAGTGTGCAGTGTTTTCACAGTGTCTACTCACTGTGGGAGGCTCTGCCTGCAACTTGCTGCTTAAATTCATTTTCACCCGCGAAGCAGCAATTTAAGTGGCCAGTCTGCAGTCTGCACTGATGAGGGCGGTGGCGTGGACACAATGCACTTTTTGCCTCTGTTTCTTAGTCTAGAAAAGCGTTGGCCACGTTATAAACTCGGAACGGTAAGTGGCAGTTTCCTACTTGACAGCGCATGCCACCAATGGGCTTGATTAACTTTTTTTACTGAAATTGGTTTTCCCAGAGACTGCAGGGATATTTTTTCCCTTTGATCTGGTATACTCTCTGGTGTGACCTCTGCCCCTTGTTGTGTTAAAGGGACCGTGTTTGCTTTCTTCTTGTGCTTTTCTTGTGCTACAGACTATGCCCAGATTGGACTGTTTAATGTGGCACAGCTGAATTTGCCTGTTTCTTCCAGTTTCACCATCAACCGGTATCTTCTGCTTGCTGTGTCCTTTACGCCAATTATCTGGTCTTGCTTGACTTTTTCCTCGGTTGCTACACTCTGCCATGAGTAGAGATCTAGGACTATTGGGCTGTACCGGTTTGACCCCACAGTCACCATTTGATCAGGCCTGGGAAGCCACTCGGGCCAAGAGAATCCACCATGGCCCTGCAATTGCTTTGAAACCGGCTGAATTTGATAATGTTTCCCTGCTTGGCCATAATAACCCAGTGCTTCAGACACTGAAGCTGTCTACACCGCTGTGTCGGTTCTCCGCTCCTCCTAGTAGTGAGGAGACGCTTCGGCAGGTGCCCTGTGGGGAAATAACTACTGGGCACACAGTACCTCAACTGATTCTAAATCTGGATGACCAGTTCAATCACGCTAAATTGGCTACTATGGATATAGTGCCTCCTGCTATCACTCAATCTGAAACAAGCAAGAACATCCTCATCAAAACCTTAGCTCCATTTAAAACTCCCTGAGCCAACTCTGATTTTTTGCATATTTCTCGATAATGTTTCCTGGACCACTACTTTGTAAAAACTGCGGCAGCAAGCACTGAAATGAAATCTTTACCAGTTAGAGGCAAGCAATGTTGGATCATTCAGTGATGTCTGTGCAGGATAACCTCGGTGGGTATAAAGATCTTACAGACATTATTATCATCGAATTCGCTGACCAAGCTGTGGAACATGATGCTATTCGGGGGCCAACACTGTTTCACAATGCAGATAGCATAGTGCAACAAACATGCAATTCGTTGTTGCCCGGCTCCCCATCAGATCTTACCAATTTAATTGATAGATATTCCATCAACAACGAACCTGATGGCCATGCCCGGGTCGGTGTTGACCGCTCCCCGGAGGTTGATGATCAACATGAGCATCCTGCTATGCATCATACACTCAGGGAAATTGACGAAAGTATCCGCTTGACTCATCCGGCGGTCTCTGCTCTCAACATGTTTTTGAATTCTTTTGTATCTCTCTACGACAACATCTGGGTGGAGTTAAAGATAATGAATTCCCTAACAACTGTGGTGAATAGTAAACTTCACTTTATTGGATCTGAGTTGCGCTTCCACCCAATGGGATCTGGTCTGAGCACATTGGGAGTCCCTTCTGGGGGTCCACACACTAAGTCTGCAAATGTGGAGGATATAACAGAAATAATTGAAATTTCAGATATCACTACTCCAACGGCTATTGAACAAACCCATGGTAACAGTACTCCCCCTGTGCCAAATTCTGGGCTCACCTCAGACAACTTGATCCAGCAAGGCAGCATAATGGACACCCTAAGGATTGATCTGATAGATGAACACTACTCCATTGCACAGGCTGACCCGGTTCTTCTGGATGTTTCTATTCCTGTACACTTACCCCCTACTAATGCAGGGATGGGCTTGCCTGCTTTAACATGTATGAGAGTGGGTACATCTCGCGAGGCTGACCCATTTTTGTTAGGTTATCCACCCGTTGGGGCCAACGCTGGGAATCATGTCCATGTGGCAGCCTCACAGATGGTGTTTATTACTATGGGTAAGCTACCACCTACCTTACCTCCAGGTTCTATCAACCAGGTTGGGGATTCCTGTATGATTGATAACCGAACTAAGGAAAGTGGGGGCTGTTTGTCTGGACGATGTTTGATTGCAAACCATTCTGAGGGTAGCTAGGGGATGCCAATAAGTAGAAGGGATTCACTGATGAGATCTATTGGTCTTCAATCTATGGAGGCGATTAAGGTAGTTCAGAAACTAGCGGATGCATGCCCATGGTGCAGAGTTTCTGAAGTGGAAACTGGGGCTGGGGGAGCTCAGATTTTGAGCACTCTGCCAACAAACCTATACCCAACAGTAGCAGCGGAAGTGTGCCACCTGCTGCAACGTCTGCACTTACCTGCAACCTACGTGCCACAGGATCGCTCTCCTGAGTGGCCCACACCACAACAGGGCAAATTATATGATATTTTATTGGTATTGCGCTCGTACACAGGTGTTGCAGAGCGCGAATAATCATATAGCAACTTGCAACATGCTAGAAGATCTGATGTAATGGGGAGAGGCTGAATGGGAATCCAGGAGTGAGGATGAATGAATCACTTGTGGGCAAACGGGAGCTAAGACTTAAGATGTAGTGGGCCCTTGGTTCTGACTTTCCAGTTTGCCTCAACCGATCAGATATCTTGTTGACTTTTGCAGAAATCCCGTCCCTGGCTCTGCTTTGTTCTTCAGATATTGATAGAGTGGCCTTCCCGGATAGGAGTCATCTGGGTACAAGCATTATCTACCGTAACTCCCCTCTGGTAAAATAACTTGTCCTTTCTGAGTGATCTTGTCTCTTAGATCTGGGCATTGAAATCAGCCCCATTAAGTCGGAGGAGGAATGCTTCTTTGGGTCTTGAGAAAGCCTACGAATTGTGGTGCTACCATGTGAAAACAGGACTAGAAGAGCTGATATGGTGGCTAAACTGGAGCATGAGAGTAAAATTGACTGGACTGCTGTTATGTCAACTTTGTGGTGTAAACCATTGCCATAAATGACCAGAACCATTGGGTATGGGATAGAGAGAGATAACCCTTTGCATTAAATGCTGGAATACTCATGGGAGCAGACATTTATTTTCCAATCCCTGCTGCTTGGCTAAGTTAAAAGAGGCAAACTGCATATGTTTGCAAGAGCCTTGGTTGACTATTGCAGCTGTCTTGGATGGCTTCCAAGTGTTCACTCAGTCAGCAAAACTGTTCATTGGGGGAGAGCAAGTGGGGGTTTGTTAATTGCAGCAGACACTACGTTGGGTCTGATTGGGACCTCCATTGAAAATGTTCCCTTTGGTGCCATTGGGGGTGGCTTTTTGTTCCTCTGATTGTGCATTGAAGATTTTGCTAGTTAACATATATTGGCATAAGTGGTCATCTAGTCACCCAAATGGCAGAGTTATAGTTATGGGAGACCTCAATGCAAACTGCCTAATCCAAAACACTGCCTGGGAATTGTGTGACTTTGTAGTGGACAATATGACTACGACCACCAAATGTCAAGCTGGAAGAGCATGGTATTTGGGTTTAGGGAGTAGCTCATCTTTATTGGATCACATCTATATTGATGATTATCTGTCTAACTGTTGTGTGTTGTATTCAGTGTTTAAGAATAACTGGAGTGATCATTGTATACTGACGGCAGTATTTGACATGGTTTTGATTAGTAGAGAATTTAGAAGTCATCTGAACCTAACTACCAATTCAGCAGGCAATATAATTCACTGGTCCGACTCTAACATTAACATCTGAAATCAAACCTAAATGTTATTACGAACACTAACACCTTACAGTGGAAAATTGATAATTTCAACGTGAATGGGACCCAGAGTTTCATTTATGATCTGGTCTCTGAGGTGCGTTCCGATTTGGGATCGACGTTAAGTAGAGCAGTTAGATCTTACATTACTACAATAAAGATCTAGCTACTACTAAAACTAATATGAGGAGGGAGATTAGACAACTTCAGGGCTCTAATGCCGATGGACCCGCCTGTTTTGAACTCATAAAAAAAATAAGCAGAAGTATAGAAACTACTGTAAATCAACTAAAGGCCTGTTACTTTAGCACAACGTTGAGACTATGCTTGGGTTTCTGATTAACTCCCAAGTGAGTGCCTGCTGGTCACTTATTAATGGTCAGGACCCTAAATTTACTGTTATACTCCATACTGTAAACTCAATTTAGGAGTTTGAATGGATCTCTTTTTTGAAAATATATTTTGGTCTCAGGAAAGTAATACTGTGATAGATCTATAGGTATTCACATGTGACAACCGGAGTTAGAGATTTCAACTATCCACTCACTGCTAAAAAGATGTAAAAAATCTCTAGACTCTGTGGCCTGAATGGCGTAACTATTAATACTCTTAAGGCTGATCAACTAAATTGAGCCAATCTGTACTATCTTGAATTTGGAGATATCATCCGTACGGGAATTACACCTCCTACCTGGAGTACGGCTCATGCACCTCCTATCTGTAACTGCAGTAGCAGGTCCGATCCTGGTCCGATCCTAAAAACTATCAGCAAATTTCCTTAATTTATTTTTATTTTTTTATTAATGTGATACAGTTTTATACATACGTAAAACACTTTACACATATCTACATAAAAATAATAAAAGAAACACAATTAGATATTCGGTATATACAAATAGTCAACTATCATAGAAACTAAAATAGACAAACTATTACTTCCTATAAAAGGGAAAAGATAAAAAAAAGGAAAAGAAAGGGGGGAGAAATAACCCCAACTAAAATCATCATATAGCTTGCAACATCATTGACAGGTTCAAAGGGGCTTTCAATGACCAGTATTATATAAACAACTATACAGGTTAATACCAAATAGTGAAGGAAATACCCACCTATATATCACTCACTCTCATAATTACATAGTAAGAGGGGCATCTGATTGCATGACCAACCCTGATACTCATACGAATAAAAGCCTTGCGCCACACCTGGAAAAGAGCCATTTGTAGTTTGGGGTTTAGGATGTTGATACACAAGATTTTTAACATGGCTTACTCTCATCACAGGGCAGATTGTTAGTACATGGCGAGTGGTTTCCAGCTCTGATGGAAGTGCACACATTCTGCAATACCTCTCTGGTGCAGCAAGCCCCATCTCAGGGCCTCTAGTGGCCAGAGTGGGAAGATGATTGAGACGCAGCAGCAGAATAAAACGTCTCAACTGGTCTTAATAGATGCAGACTCTAAGATCTTCTCTACAATCTTATTGGCCCATCTGGAACAATGGGCTTTGTCAGCACACTCCCTAAATAAGCTGCAGACAGGCTTCCGCAATGGACTAGCGGTTAAGTGCATCCAAGAATCTGCCTGGCTGATGCCCAAAGGCTGCACTTATTTGCCCTCTGTCGATTTATCGGCTGCTTTTGATTGCATGGACTGGAATCAGCTATGGGCCAAATTGGATGGATGGGGTATACCGGCAGGACTTTTGAGGCTTGTAAATGAGGTTTATGAAAACTGCGGAGCACAGGTACGGCTGAGCCAAAAAGAGGGCCTTAGTAAGAAAATTCTCTCATATGGGGGGGTCAGGCAGGGTTGCGTTTTGGCACCCTGGCTCTTCAATCAATATATGTCCAACATTGCATACTGTGTGGGCTCCGGTGGTCTGATTTCTCAAAAGGTTGAGCAGTCAAAAATAGCATGGCTGGCCTACGCCGCTGACTTTTCGATCTTTGATCAAGCTAGGTTTGGGTTGCAGAGATTTTTAAAGGCCTTTGCTGGGTACACCAAAGTTAATGGTCTCATTATCAACCCTAGGAAAACAAACATCTTGGCATTTACAAGGAAAAGCAAGAAGAGTAGTCATACCTTGTGGAACATTGAAGGGACAACTATTAAGAACAGTCCCAGTGTTGTATACAGCTGCAGTGCCAGATAATGAACAATTACCGTAAGTTTGGCAGATTTTCTATGAAACTTGCCCTCACATTTTTTGTAGGGAAAATTGTACCCAAAGTAACCTATGGCCTCGAACTTCAAAATGAAAGAATATTCAAATCATTAGACAAGATTGAGGGTAGGCTGTGGGGGAAAATCCTTGGTGTTTCGAATGCTGTACCATTGACAGCAATCAGTTTTGAACTTTGTGCCACATCATTAAGGGCCCGGGTGGAGTGGTGGCTATTAATCTTTTTTCAAAACGTATAACTCCTATACCTGATTCTCTTTATCAGACTCTTGGTGCTGCTAATGACTGTTGAATCGAGCTCCATGGTAACTCTAGTTATCTGGCCCTACTCAGGATGAGATGTGAAGATTTCCTGATAAGAATTGGTTCTGATCTGGAGACTGATCTGGAAACAGCAAAGCATCTAGTCCTTGAATGTGAAGCATTAATCACACGTAGGTCTGAATATATGATGCCTTTTTTGAAATATCGATTTGGTTGTAGTGAGCACACTATATGGAAACAATTCCTTAATATTCAGAATGTACATGCAGGCCTAGCATTATCTGGCTTTATTAAAAGTCTTAATATCCTGTAGAGTTGGTTGATTATACCTACGTAGTTATCACTTCAGAGAACGTCCACCTAATAAGTGGTATTATTGGAATGAAGAACACTGTATTTTAGGACTTAAAGTTCATTTAAAAAGACAACATGTTCAAAGCTTACGCAAACGAGGGGATTTTTTAAAGGATTAAATTAAACCAAACACAATAAAAATAAAAAATATATGACAAGGCCAGGGACCTAACCCTGTCAGGTGGGGGTGGGGTATACTCTCAATCTGGTGCTGAGGGGCCTATAAGGGTTTTTACTTAAGCCAGTCCTGCCCCCGACTTGTGGTTTTGGGATTAGTGCCCCAGTTCTCTGTCCCTTCTACATGTGCCTGGCTATGTAAAACAGTACTACCTATTCTATCCCCTTAGCTGTATTGCACAATGCTGGCTAATTTCTTTCTGTTTGTCCCATGGGACTACATCACCCAGAAGGCCTGGTAGGGTAATCAGCAAGCAACCCAACCTGGGCGAGAGCCAGCAGGAAAATGCATAATTGCCATGCTCCCCATAGATCTAAGTGGCATACCAGACATTCTACAGGACCCATACTGCAACCCAGTCTTTACTTTTAACATACCCACCGAGTGGTCATTGTGTCAAACCAGCAATCTGGATGCTCCACATGACATGGGCTGCAATTATGTTTGTAATTTCACTGGGACTGTGGCACGGCCCATGTATCAAACTGGCAATCTGAACACTCAGTTAAAACCTAACACAAATGCTACATTTGACTATGAATTGAGTTATCTGCCATTTACAAATGCCAGCAGATCAGCATATAAAGAGGGTGATGGGTGTAATGCCTGTTATATGTACTTGTATATCTGTAACACAGCCCCTGGGGAGAGAGAAGTCTGCAGTTGTCCCAGGAAACCAGCTGAGGGAAAGAACTAATGGAGGGGGAAGTGGGAGGTTAAAAAAGGGACAAATGAATCAGGAAGATGTGGGTTTCTCAGGTGAGGTCAAGTGAGGAGACTGAGGACCAAAAGACAAAGAGGTGGAAGGAAGGTGTAGAGTAGTGTGGAGGAGGATTGGTGAAGGTGTGCACAACATGAGGTATTGGTTGGTGGGTGAAAGTGATACTTGAGTCTCGGTATCCATGCAAGGCGAGTTAGTGAATCTATCAGAAGGAAAATAGGAGGTGAATGGGAATGTGACAGGAAAAGGGTAATTGTAGGGTAGGAGAAGGTGAAGGTAGAATGGAGTATATTAGCAGTGTGGAGAGGGGAAACGAGTAGTGTGAAGAAGAGATAGTAGTAGGCAGGAGTGGGAGAGTTTTAGTGTGGAGAGGAGAAAGTAGCATTGAGCAGAGGTGAGAGTGGTGACTGAGGGGAAAGGTGAGCAAATGTAGAGAGAGGACATTGGCAGGACAGAGGAGAACAGTGAGAGAGGGAGAGGTGCAGAAGAGTGAGAGAAAGAGTAGAGTAGAATAAGGGGAGAAAATGGATAGAACATCAGGGCGAGGAGAACAAAAGCATGGAAGGAAAGACAAGTGACACCAAAGAGTCTGAAAGGCTACCCTTCTTGTTTTATTGTTGTGGGATCTAGGTTAGGATTCACCTATATTGTTCCCAGAGGGGGATAAAGGAAAAGGTGTTTGCCATTAGGCCACCAGGACCAGCCAGTTAGTTGCTAAATAGTAGGAGCTACTGATCTCTAGTGGCCATACTGGGGTTAAGTGCCACCTGTGCAAGGGAGGGTACTGCCCACAGGAGAGAACAGTGATGGCCCTTAGCGAGCCCATTTTTCAATTATCTCAAAAAAATCCCTGGTGTATTCTTGGCGCCATCTGTACCAGTAGTCATATGAATCAGAAGTACTGTATAAGGGCTACAGGTTTACTGCTCAGAGGTAGAGAATAGGCTGCAGACCTCAAGACAGATAGGAGAGAGAAGGGTCCCCAGGGAAAGAGCCAGAGATGATGAGGGCTATAACTTGGACTGCAGGAAAGATGAGAGTAAATGCCAGGGGAGTGACTTGTGGCTGGTGGATCACAACAGTTCAGCCTGACAAAACCCCTAAATACGTGGAATAAATACCTACTTCTCAGAGTGTATTACAAGATGTTGTTATTGGCCAAGAAAGATGGCCCGGCTTAAGTGGGAGAGTAACTATGCCTGAAATGCACCCAAATAAATTGTGTAGAGATTCTCGCTTGTAAGCCAAGATAAGAAATGTATAGAGCACTGTATCCCAAGGTAGCAGATTGTCAAGGAGTGAACTGAGAACTATACTCCTAGAACCTTTAATGCCAAGAAGTGTCTCAGTGCTATATCCCAGAGATTGTGAGTAGATCCAAGAAGTGTCTTTCTGCTGTAACCCTGGTACTGTAGTTCAGAGCAGAGAGCTCTGGCGAAAAGGAAGATCTGTTTCCAAAAGCTAGTCCTTTATTAGCTGTATGAGGATCCCTATATGCCCTATAATCATATCCCGGGAGGATAGCTCAGAGGCAACGTGCTAGCCTTGGAAGCAAGACGACACAAAGCAATACAGGTTTGATCCCCGGGTCCGCACTTAAAAACCTCTGGGTATTTAAGCACGTTATAAATGCGCAACTAAGACAAAAAAACAATTATGCAACTGAAAAATAAACATTTCCGGCGCACAGCGCCTCGATACCCGTGGGCTGTGTGCGCGCTTTAAAAATGCAATAAATAAATAAAATATAAGGGTTATCCCCACGTATCCAGATAAAGATAATAAAGTGTATTTCATCTTCATTCATGTCTCATGTGTGTTCTGTTGATACTTTGGCTAACAACCTATTTCGCAAAATTTCTACCACTTAGTTTGACTTAATGCAAATTTGGAATGCTGGACATGACTAAGCCACATTCACAAGAAACCTTAGTAGGGTGAAACAATTAACCCCAAAGTGCCTCTGGGCAAATGTCAGGGTTCCATCCCAAATGTAGCATCAAGACAGCCACTATGCAGGGGGTGAATGATGCTCTGCAAATCATGGAAAAGGGTGACACATACCTCCTTGTCCTCCTTGACCTCGTGGCTTCTTCTGACATCATCGACCACTGCATCCTTCTCCCACTCCTTGCTGACAGGATGGGATTCTCTGGCAGTGTACTGAATTAGTTTAACTCCGGCCTATTAGGCAGACACCAGGCTACAGAGATGAACTTGTTGCATTCTAACTGACTCTAGCTCTACTCCGGAGTCCCCCAAGGCTCAAGTCCTCTCACTGATCCTTTTTAATCTTTACATGGAGCCTCTGGGCACTCTCCTCAAATATCCCATTATAGCCATCCAACAATTTGCCGATGATACTCAGTTGTACATGTGAGTTAATAGCGTGCAGGAGATCATTCGTCTCTGTGATTATCTTGCAATCATCGAGTCCTGCATGTCAACTGCTACCTTAACGTATACCCATCCAAGACTGAATTCATCCTCATCGGTCCACCCGCTAAAAACAACTTGTCCAACAAAGGCTCAAAGATATGCGCCTAGAAGGATTTGATCCACAACTCTCAGACTCAGGAAACTCCTTGGGCTTCACCATTGACAGCATCCTGTCCTTCTGGAAACACCTAACCAAGAAGGCCCAAATGACCTGGCTCAAAATTATTACCCTTTGAAAAATCAAACCCTTCAGCCCCCCACAGAAATTCCGGATTATAGTGAAGGCCCTTGTGGTCTCACACATTGATTATGGAAATGATCCCCTGACTGGTCTCCAAGCTGCTCACATGGCTCCCCTAAAGCAGTCCATCAAACTGCAGCACATTTTATTAATGGAGCACGAACATTTGACTGAATTACCCGCATCCTAGGAGAACTACATTAGCTTCCACTCCAAGTCAGTATACTGTTCAAGACTGCATGTATCATCCACAAAACAGTCAGGAGTAGCACCCAAGCATACCTGATGGCTAAGCTCTGTATATCTGGTGGCACACGCTCCTTATGCAGCAAATCGACCAACCGGCTTAAATCACAACTCATCGGAAAAGAGAGGACCCACAATGAGTCCTTCTCTTGTCATGCACCCACCTCTGGAACTCAATCTCGATGTTGGCTCAGAATGCCCCCATAATTCTGCAATTATACAAATCACTCAAAACATGGCTCTTTAAACAACATCTGACCAAGGACGAATCCCAATGGACGCACATACCGACGCACATACCTCACAGTACTGCGCTACTATTAAAAGATTCCAGCCCAAATGCCAACTACCCACACTCTGTACATCGCTCCGCTGCTCTCAAGCTAGGTCCACGCTTTAAACAATAAAATAAAAATAAAATAAAGCATCTGCTCTCTATGGATTATTGATACTCCAACACTGCTGCAAAAAAGTCAAAACATGTATTGTTTCTTTTTTCCGGTGGAAAAGCGCCAGAAATAGAAAACAAAGTTTATGTTTGTGCTATGCTGTGTGTTGATACTTGTACAGTGCATCCGCCAACATGAGTGACCTCTTGGCGCTAGGTAGGAGCTGCAGTCATTCACATCTGACAGAGAATGATTAGCCTCTTAATTGGTAAGGGCGTATTTGTTCCTCCTGAATTAGGAATCATTGTAGGCTTTGCCCTGTTACACCGTTCAGTGGTTGAGAACTAAAATATTTCAGGTAAATTAATGTATTGAGTGCCTTTATAAAGAACTAGGCCATCATGGATGGTTCTTAGATTGAATGTAATAAAATTGCGATGCAGTGAGCCAGGTAACTAATGGATCTGTGGCCCATTTGCAAACTGTCACATCTTGTCTCAACCTTTACAAGATCAAAGGCTGAGCTCAATGCTCCATGAGGGGCATATTGCTTATGTTTCTTAAGGGTATATGTAGGTATTTTGCCATAACATGCTGTGTAATCAGTGCAGAGAGGCTTATATGCAATTTTGACTGAGCCTAGGAGTCAATGTAGATTTAAAAAACTACATTTATTGATTCCCCATATCTGGTTGTGTGATGGCACTTGGTGCCACATTCTGAAGGTGTTGGCGTCCTCAAATGATGAACCCACCAATGCTAAATAAGGGGAATTTTCAATCCAAGACATAACTAGTGCTTTGCTAGTCTAGATCTTTTTTTCCTGCTCCAGGAGCGTAAATATGTTAGCTTTAACATGTACCACTGCCCTGTGGAGAGCCTGCTTAATCCCAGCAGGGCAGTGGGTCATATTATATGGATATGTGGGGGAGACATCACTGTGGGACCATCTGGTCTTACCCATAAGGCTGTACACATCCACAGGGCTGTACAATTTGACCTATTAGTGAACATTAACATTTTCCAGACTAATCTCTATACACGTTTAAAGGGTACAACATTTATTTTTCACCCGTTTTTTGTTTTTTTTCCCTGTGGCACTTTTTGCCATTTTTTTGGGGGGAAGGGCATATAAGGGATAGTTTGGGTCGGTGCATAGGGAATAAATAATAGAGGAGGGGTGGTTTTGGGGAGCCTCCCAAATAAAGAAAAATCATAATTCAATGATTTTTTTGCAGCAAACATTTTTCGGCAAAAAGTGACAGGGACAAAAAATGGGTGAATAATGAACATAGAACCATTTTAAGGCTTGCAGACCCTTGCACCTCACTAGAATTTGGATGGGTTCAGTTATCATTAAACAACTTTTCTCAGCAGTGGACAGTAGATGGAGCCTCCAGTGCCAGTGATGTTGTTTTTAATAGTTCAATGTTCTGTCCCACGAAGGCCAGTATGTGTGTATGTGCGAGCTTAATAAGCATTGTGGCCATTGTGAGAAACATGAGGGTATTCTCACTCCTAAACCCCCTGGATTCCCTTCTCAGGTAGCCGGGGAAAGGCCATCACTCTTGGATCCCGAGCCTGGGGGTGGAGAAGCGAGGGAGGATCACATGGATGGACGGTCCTAGGGGATTGGGAGTGGGCTGCACATAGGTGAGACATAGTGAGACTTTCCCTATTGATGACCAACCTTACGTTCCCGTTACCTTTATGGGTTATTGTATGCCAGTTTTCCCCCTCATTTCCTCTCATGTGACACTTGACAGTATTGAGGCAAGGTATAGGCAACTAAGAGTGACGAACACTATGCCATTTCACCACTTTAGTATTGAGACGAGGAAGAGGCGACCAAGAGTTTTGAACACTATGACATTTCACTACTTTAATACTGGGACGAGGAACATGCCTTCCAAGTGGTGTGAAGGTCAGGCATGTCCCCTTAATCATAGACAGGCAAGCGCAATTGAGAAAGCACACCTGCAACCTGCTAAAGGGTTGCAGCTTTATTAAATGAGAGGCAGAGAACACCAAGAAGAGCTACATGGAGGCCTGTGTGGGGGAGGCCAACAGGGAACCTTGTTGGAGAGGAGGCGAGCTGTTAGAAGGAACTGATGTGAGTGGGTCTACCATTTGCAGAAGGCTGAGACGCTGGGGATTGCAGAGAGAGGTGGTCTAACGAAGCATGCCCTGGAAGCTGGGGCTCCATGGAGCAGATTGAAAGCTGAGAATGGAGTCATGTGGAGAGGCCATCCCTTTCCCTTGGATCAAAAAGTGCTCGTTCTCCTGTGTTGGTGAGCAGATACATGAGAGTTTGGGGGCAGAAGTTGGACTCCTAATGTCAGAAGCAGAGGTTTGTGTGCGCCGCATTGCTGTGAAAGTTTTGATGGGACTGGTAAGTTTCTGACAGATGAAAAACCTGGTATATCTTGGGACGCAAGTGCATGAGCAGGAACAATTCTATTTCTGAAGTTTGAGAAGGAATACTTTACATTGGAATGTTCGCGTGTCTCATAGAGAACGTGTTCAGAAGTCTCTGGTGGTTGGAAACTTAAACCTAAGCAAAATAGTGCATATAGAATATGGAACTGAATGGAAACTTAAACTTAAGCAAAACAAATGCATATTGAATACCGAACTGAATGCAAATTGAAACTTAAGCAAAATAAATGCAAATTTCATACCAAACTGAAAAAAACCTTAAAATTAAGCAAAACAAAGGCAAATTGAATATTGAACTGAATGAAAGCTTAAAAAGTAAACAGCATGAATGCATATTGAATGCCAAATTAAACCATGAAGTTAAACGTATTAAATGCTGAATGGAATGCAACTTTATGGCCCAAGCAAATAAAGAGAACAGCCAAGGTGCCCATTTCAAAACACATTTTGGAGAAGGGGCAGGTGTGACAGAGAGTCATAAGAAGTTGAGGTGCAAATAAAATACCCTCAAAGTGAACATTTATGAGTGAATGCATTGCAGCAAGGCCAACAACCGGCAAGAGGTGTGTGAAACGTGATGGCAGAGCCACAAATCTGACAAATAGAAACCAGAGGAATGTAAATCAGCACATAGAGCCTATAGGCTGATAAAGAAGAACTGAGTGAAGGTGACTTGGGGCACAGGAGCCAGTACTAAAGAACCTGTGTGGGCTGAAGGGCCATGGGATCATGGTTGTGCGACATGCGATGAGTGGACTGGTCGGTCTGACAACTGTGCCTAGACCAGTGAGCCCTGAATGCTGAAAACCAAGGACATTGTGGTGGTGAAGTTAAAGTCTTGGTGAAGGGAACTCTGAGACTCGAGGAACTACACATGTCTTGAGAACAGAGCCTCAATACACTTTTGTTTTTATACTATGTGGCTTGGAACTTGGGAAAGGGAACCCCAAGGAGTATTTGGAACTGTATCACCTTGAACTTAAGAAAGGTAATTCTGTGACTTTGTTTGGAACTATCTTACACTTTGGGAATGCAAGCTGGACGAAGCTCAGAAGTTTGAGTTAAACACTATTTATTTAATTATTGACATTCCTACACATTGTTTAGCTTTAGTTGCAAAGGCAAGTATAGGACACAGACAGACTTTTAGGTGGAACTCTTTAACTCAGACTTTCCTTAGTTTCATTCAGGTAGGGAAATCCCACCTTTGCAAAGGGCAGGCTAGGCCTTCTAGCATCCTGAACTTTGATTTAATACATTATTTTATTTTGAACTTTAAGTCTGTTGTTTGTGTCTTGCTTCATGATGCCTTCACACCAGACACTTTCTGTTATATAAAAAAGAATAATTGCAACCCTACAGCAATTGACGGTATGATATTGCAAGGACATCAATGTATCAAAATCCTATGTTTACTGGAATTGACATGACACAACTGATAAAATCCTACACAATTCTGAAGTCTGATGCCTTATGGCTTTGGCCTCAAAGAATTCATAGACAAGGATGCCGATCTCTACCACACTGATGATCCCCTATGAGGTTTAACAGGATATATTCCATCCTTGAGAGCTGGTTAGATTTGGTTGATACATCCATGCATAAAATAGTATTGCCCATAAAACCGTACAAATGCCCTCATATGTAGCAGGAAACAAACCTTTGTTTGCATAACCATTGTTTGTTTGTTTGTTTGTTTATTTGTTTGTTTGTTTATTTATTTGATAGAGCGCAACAAAAAACCCTCAGGTAGCTGGGCGCAAACATTACAAGGTTACTTAGCTTAGTTACAGGGTAGGTAAGTACATACAAAGAGATAAACATAGTTACATACAATGATAGGCATATTAGATGCAACAAAGTTTACAGTGATGCCAGAGGTCCTGATGGTTATACCAAAAAATACATGCAGTATATATTTGCAGTCAAAGTGTGGGTACAGCAGGGTATCAATTGGGATGCGAAGAGGTTGGCAGGATTAGGCATAATTAGTTTGTTACGAGTTGAGAGCTTTCTGTCTAAAACTGGAATAAGATTGGTCTGTTCGTAGATCTAAAGGGAGTTTGTTCCAGGATTGAGCGGCTATAACCGGGAAGCTAGAACCGCCAGCTTTAGTCCGTTTATATCTGGGAATCTCTAAGGTGTTGGCATTGGTAGATCTCATAGGTCGGTCAGAAGTTCTTCTGTTTATTCTTTCTACCAGGTAGGGTGGCGCTATGTTGTTTAGGCATTTGGATGTGAGGGAGAGGGTTTTAAGGAGGATCATGTCCTTAATCTTGAGCCAATGGACATCTATTCCAAATGCAGAGATGTGATCTCTGTTTGGAATATTTAGAGCTGCTCTAAGGGCATTATTTTAGAGTATTTGCATTATGTCAGTAATGTACTTATTGGATCCCGCGTATAATGTGTGGCAGTAATCCAGTCTAGATAATATAAGGGCATTGCCTAAGGTGATGCGGCTGGTTTCAGAGAGAAATGATCCGCAAGCTAGATCAATTTGCAAGTATATGCTGTTGATGATGCTAGTGAGTTAACTTGCTTCTTGAGGGTGAGTGTAGAGTCAAGATAGAAGCCGAGGGTTTTAACTGCAGGCATCACTTTGATTACATTTCTGTCAATGTCAAATGAGGCATAGCTAGCGTTGAGTTTTTTAATGGTTGTCTCTGAATCTAGGATCAGTAGCTCCGTTTTTTTGTCATTCAGGCATAGGCCATGGGATGCCATCCATGCCTGAATGAGGAGGTATATCTTGTTTACTAAGGCCGAGTCTTCCAAGAAGTTGCCCGAAAGGGGAATGAGAATCTGGGTGTCATCTGCATAGTTGGTATAGGTGACACCCAGTCTGTCCAACTTATCAAACAAGGACTTAGTAAAGATGTTATACATGGTGGGAGATACACATGATCCCTGAGGTACGCCGCAGGAGACTTGTATGGCGTCAGCAGCTGCTAGAGGGGAGAAGACTCTCATTGTACGGTTTGCTAGGAACGATTGAACCCAGGTTATAGCATCACTTCAAAAATGGGCAACTGATTTAAGGTGGTTGCCTAAGACTGCATGGCCACCAGGTCAAAGGCTGCCGCTAGGTCAAGGAGGAGTAGGATAGCTGATTTACCATTATCCTTCAACTCATCAATTTGGGTCTTAAGGTCAATCAAGGCTGTTTCAGTGCCATGGAGGGGGCGGAAGCCAGACCGACGTGATCCTAGTAGGTTGTTGGCTTCTAGGTAGTCTTGTATTTATAAGTAAGCTACTCTGTCAATGATTTTAAGTAGAAAAGGGACAGTAGTGATAGGACGGTAGTTAGTCGGAATAGACAGATCTAAAGTTTGTTTTTGAGCAGTGGGAGCACCCAGGATTGTTTAAGGTTATTAGGCACTAAGTTTGTCTTGAAGGATGTGTTGATAAGCTTCAAGATGAAAGGGGCTAGGTCTCTAGCTGCATCCGTTATAATTTGGGCTGGGAAGTTGTCTCCTTTACAATTAGAAGGTTTGAGTGAGAGTATGATTTTTTTCTTTTTCAGTGATGGATAATTTCTTGAAGCTGAAAGGCGGGGTGGTACTATCATGTGTGATAGAGGTAGTTGCTGCTGAGGTAAGGGCTCTGCAGGTTAGAGCAGAGAGTCTTTCTTTTTGGCTATTTTAAGTTGGAGGGAGGTGATTTTATTTGCTAGGGCATTTTGTATGTCGGTGCACTAAGGCTTGTCCTTAGGAGTGTTATCAAACTGAGGTGTTGGTGATTCCATTTCACGAAGGATAGAGAATAGTTCCTTCATGTCAGATTTTGCCTTAGATATTCTGTCATTAAATGTATTCTTTTTTGTGCTAATTATTTCATCTTGTACAGTTTGGACAGGTTTGTTAGCTTAACTTTGTTTTCCACAGTGGGCGAGTGGCGTCAGATAGATTGCAGCTTTCTTTTTTGGGTCCTTAGTTCTTTCAAATGGGGTGTGAACCACACATTAAGGTGAGATTTCTGTCTACCTTCGCAGATTTTGATAGGTGCAATAGTGTTTAGGGCTTGGACATGGCACTATTAGAGACTTCCACTAGTAAGATGGGGTCTGTATTGTTAGCTAAATTGTTGAGAGCAGGGAGAAGATGTGGTAGTAACTTTTCTGCAGTGATGTCCTTTTTGCTTCTAGTCTGGATTGGTAGTGTCATAACTATCGTATTGGGGCGGATAAGGTCAAGAGATGCTGAAAAGGTGATTAGATAATGGTCATTCAAAGATTGCGGTGTAATATTGGTAATGATAGTGTTGCCATTCATATCAGCAACCCAATCTAGGGTCCTTCCTTTGATATGTGTAGGGGTAGTGACTTTTTGTGTCAGCCCATAGTCCTTCAGTAATGCAGCTACTGATTGGGCATGTTTGTCATCATTGTCGTTAAAGCTGAGATTAAAGTCTCCCAGAAGCAAGGTTTGCGCATGGTCTTTAGTGTTGTTGGCTAGGATACAGTTTAGGTCGTCCTCGGAAGAGCCTAATGGTGCAGGCGGTCTGTAGGCCACATGAATAGTAAGAGTACGGTTATTGGAAAGGTGAAGATTAGTTGTGAGTATCTCACAGGATTGGCACAATGGGATGGTAGCCAGTCTGATGGGTAGGTTAGTTTTATGGATAATGGCTAGACCACCACCTCTGGCATTTGGTCTGCGGCTCTGAGTATCTGGTACAGCTAACATGAGGGCAGGGCATGCAGCCTCATGGAGCCATGTTTTGGTTATGGCAAGCAAGTCCAGGCTCACGTTAGTTAGGGTGTCAGCTATGTCTGTATCATGAGTCACCATAGACCTGGCATTGATAAGCGACCCAGATAGTAATAGGGTGCTTGTAGGTTTAGTAGTGGGAGGGTGTTTAGCTGTGCGTAGGTTATCTCTTCGGGGGTTTGTTGGCATTGTGGTCGTAAGTGCAGTGGTTAGATTATTATAGTTATGCTGCTGTGTACGTTTGTTAGGTAGTTCTGAAAGTTGGACAGCCTTGCGTATGGAGCCTCTACTGGTATAGTTTGTTTTAGGTTCATAGAGGCGTGGCAGTCTTGATCTCAATCTCATTTTTCTGTCTTTAGGTGGGCATGAGGACAGAGAGGCAGTGGCCATAATGGCTAGGGGGCCTAATAAAAGTTGGATTTTCTGGGTCCTTAAGATTTTACTCATGATCATGAGCTAGGCCAGACAAGTTGTAAGTGGTTACAGGTAGGCTGATGACATTAGAGGTCAGGCAGAAGTCTAGCGTCAGAGTAAGCTGGAATCAAATTCTGACTAGTTGAGGGTTGCTTTAGAATACTTTAGTTTAAGAATATACTACGGGGTCAGAGATTGTAACAATAGCATGTGAGTAGGTGGAGTAAGTTTCAAAGTGCACTAAGATCACTTTAGGTGAGGTTATCTGAATCAAATGGCAGGCAACTGTATGCTTAATGCGACAAACAAATGGCAGGCAGTTGTAGGCTAAATGTGACAATCAAATGGCAGGCAACTGTAGGCTAAATGTGATAATTAACTGGCAGGCAACTGTAGGCTAAATGTGACGGTCAAATGGCAGGAAACTGTAGGATAAATGTGACAATCACATGGCAGGCAGCTGTAGGCTAAATGTGACACTTAAATGGCAGGCAACTGTAGGCTAAATGTGACGATCAAATGGCAGGAAACTGCAGGCTAAATGTGACAATCAAATGGCAGGCAACTGCAGGCTAAATGTGACAATCAAATGGCAGGCAGCTGTAGGCTAAATGTGACAATCAAATGGCAGGCAGCTGTAGGCTAAATGTGACAATCATGTGGCAGGCAGCTGTAGGCTAAATGTGACTATCAAATGGTAGGCAGCTGTAGACTAAATGCAACAGTCAAATGGCAGGCAAATGTGGGCTAGGTGATTATTGGCAGTATGTTGAGTTAGTTACAGTAGGCGATAGTTACAGTAGACCAGCAACATGAGTACTAAGATTACTAGGTCTAATATCAGCATGGACAGGTGAAACATTGGGTAGTAAATGCACATAGACTATGGCAAAGCAAGTGCGTGGGCAGTGTGAAGCTTACATAGTCGGGGTTAGCCAATGGTTACAGTGGGTAGCATACATAGCATTATTCTTTGTGTGTCTTTGCGAACGGGTGTAGAAGGGTAGACACAGGGGTGTTATAGGAGAAGGTTCTTATGCTGTTGTTTAGTTGTTGGGTAGTGGGGGTAAGCAATACTATATTATGCCTGGAAGAAATAGGGCACAGGCGATGATGCCCAAGCTCTGGAGGATAGGTGTGGGACGAAAATGCTGAAGGGTACTTGTCTTCGCGCTCCGGTGCGCTAACAGGGGTGTGGGTCTTTGGGCTAGGGCCGGCTGCGCCTGCCAGCTTGGGATTGGCCTGGTAAAGCTTGTTGCTGGCCAATGGGGGTACGGCAGCCACAGCAGCCTAGTCAGCAAGTTAGGGGGCACTCCAGTGCGCATGGGGCGGCCATTTTGGAATGGCCAAAAAACACGTAGAAAAAATGAAATCTGGGCTATCACAAGGACCATAGGTACGGCAGTTAACATGCAGCGTTTTCTCTACGTTATATGCCAGATGAAAGCTAAGCAGATTGTAATGAGCACAATAATCAGAAACGGGTGTGCTTTACGTGCCTAAAGTGCACGATTCCCTGTGAAGCTTAGGTGCCCTCATGGGCTTACCTTCACAGGTATTGATGTGCGGTTATGATGCAGAGGTTAAATTCCAGTGATGATGGCTATTGCTGTGTGGCTATGGTCTGGAGGTTAACTTCCAGTGATGGCTACTAGGTGGCACTGTGTGTGTGTTGTTAGTTTGGACTATTAGGTTGCAGAGCCACTTAGCATCCAAGAAATGGCATATGAGGAGGGACACAACGCTTGAAGTTGTTGTTTAGTGATTGGCCAACCCATTGACAGCCCATGCCCCTGCTAAAACCCTATGGCCATTCCCATCCAGTCCCTGCTCATCCCTTCCAAAGCACCTCCTCATGGGAACTCTTTGAGCTCCCTTTAATCAAGCTTTGCCACAAAAAATGTGCAAGTGCCTGCCAGTGTTTATTTCAAAGCAGTCTTCTGAGGGTAAAGGACCTAATTGTATCTGTAAACACACTACTGGTGTCATAACAATGTCTAATCCACGTATGTCTTCATCCACTCAATTTATACATTTATAAACTCTATGCATGTCCTTCAATGGGGTCCTGTTAAAAACAACCATTGTCAAAGTAAACAGTTTTGGCTTATGCATGTATTAGGCATTTGTCAGGCACTGCTATTAGATGGCCAGGTGCTCACACCATTCTGCACCTGCTATCATCAATAGCCAGTAAATACCACTATGGCAGTGCCTGGTAAGTGCCTTTACGATGCCTACACTAAAGCCCAAACTATTGGCACTGCCAATGCTTGTTTTTAAGTTGAAATGGCTTATTCAACTAAAGCATTGCAGGTAAAGAGTCCTTTCTTGTTTTTTGTCAAGCCCACCATAACATTGATAGTGGTTGGAGGGAGGCTCCAGTATCAGGTGTTAACTGGGCCTTAAGAGAATGGTAGCTTAGCCATCCTAAATGTATGGCATAACTATATTGTTTCTTAAGCCATGTACGCCTAGTTACGTTTTAAAGAGCGGAAACCCTTGCAGCAGGTTCAAATAGAATATAACCAGGTAGGTAACCCCACCTTGTGGTTCTTGTGAACATCCCTAAAGCACAATATCCTACACTGATGATTCCCCATGAGGGTAACATGTCTATGTGGTCATTGTATCCGTGAGAGCTTTGAGTTTGTATTGATAAAGCTATGCATACAATAACAGTACCTTGTAAGACTGTGACAATGTTCTCATATGTAGCGAAAGAAAGCTTTTCAGCGTATGTCCATACCCATAGCACATTGCTGTATGTCTGTGAATTGGAGATGAACATTCAGCGATTGCTACTAGGTGGCACTGTGTACATGTATTTTCTTTCATTGAAATGGCCTGTTCTACTTTCACATTGAATGAATGAGGATTGTCTTCCTTGGCATTTTTTCAAACCAACCACAATATTGATACTGAATGGTGAATCTCAAGGATGTCAAGCAACTCTGCACTGATGATCCCTAATGAGGGTGAAATGGTAATGTAGTTTGTTTTTCCATTCAGGAGGGCTATCAGACTTGGGCTGATACTGCTATATATATAGTAACACTGCCCAATACGACTTTGCCAATGTACTCATATAAAGCAAAAAGCAATCTGTACAGTTTATATGCCTACCCATAGTGCATTGCCGTGTGGCTCTGATCTTGAGATGAAAGTCCAGTGATGCTACATGATGGCACTATGCATGTGTTACTTTATAGATGTCCTATTCGCTTATCTGAAAAGTGCATCACTTGAGTAAATAAATCCAACAGTAAGTATATTATGAATAAATATCAACATGTTAATAAAACAGAATGGGCCTCATTGCGACCCTGGCCCTGACGGAATTAAGAGGGCCAGTACAGGACTGGCCCGCTTCATTCCGTCAGGGCCGATTACGAGGTTCCCTTTGCGGGACCCGGATCAGAACGTCTGGTAAAACCAGACATCTTTTCCGGGTCCTGCGAGGGGAAGAGGGAAGTAACAACGGGACACTTGTAATGTGCCCGTTGTTACCTCCCTCCCCATTCCCATTGAGCCCTCCATAGGGCTCAATGGGAATGGGGAATGGTTCCTGCAAGGAGGAACTACCGGATCCTCCTTTGTCGGAATGACCCGGTTATTCCTCATTGCAGGAACCCGGTAATGGAGCCTGGTTTGGAGGCAGCCATCGAAATAATAGCTCCATGGCTACCTCCAAACTCGTAATGAGGCCCAATATGTTTATTTTAGAATTCAATCATACAGTTCTTTCCACAAACATGTGTTAATATTGTCCAACAGAAGATGTACCCTGTGCCATGAACAGATGCCATACATATAGGTGCCACCAGATATTAATTTATTTTTCATCCGTCGTTATTATGCCTAAAAGCAGTCTAACTGCAAATCTCACTCTTTCCATGATATGGTTCTGCAGATGAACCTCACTGACCATTCATACAGTTTCAACCGCATGCTACACGTCATCCTATCACCTTTCCTCTCCAGGGTAGGCACTGATTTCGACCACTGAGATGGTGTTAGACACACAGTGATGTAATGTGATGTGCTTAAGCTTATGTGTGGTTGTACGTTCTTCATAGACCAAGTATTGGCAGTGTGAAGGATCAGACAATCAGTTCTGAAAATGTGCTGTATGGAATGCCTCTATTGGTAAGGGTGGGCAAACAGTCACAACCTCGATCGAGCAGAATGAGGAGAAAAAACAGAAAAAGGAAAACCTATTGTAAAACCCTTTGTAGAAACCTTTGTTAAACCCGTTTACTTATTGTCCTCCCACAAGTGGGTCTCTTTCGGGGCATGTCATCTTCAAGCGATGGGGACGGTCAGAAGGAGGTGGAACACAAGGTTAGATATGATGTAGCAAGAGGTAAAAGATGAGTGGCCAGAATCCAAATGACATTGTGTCATGATATGACTGTCACACCCCTTCCACCAGCAGTCAGTCTCTAAAGCTATCTCTCTAAAAAACAGAAGCACTAAACAGCCAGGCTCCACTTTTAAGTGTGAAAAATGAAGAGAAAATACACCTTGGCTATCTGAGCTGTTGTTTTGACTATGCCTAGCGCTCTTCCTATAGTCTTCATGAATGTAGTACTAATTCATTTGAGTGGATATTTATTGTTCAACATGGGGTGTTAGGCAGAATCCCGTGCAGTTCCCTTAGGGAGCACTACAGAAGATTAGGACTACAGGTGAGAGCAATAAATCCTCTTTGGTATCAGTCTGTACCACAAAGATTTAGTTGGTAGCTGTGGCTGAGCAGTCAGACATATCTCAAGAGGGAGATGAGCAGTATTCAGGGTTTACACAACAGGCCTTCAGTACTATGGAACAAGGAAACACTGATCAAAGCTTTGTAGTAAAAAGAATATATATATTTATTTTATACACTTCTAGCTAGACACATCTATCACAGTTCTTTAAGCAAGTTAAATTTGGTCAAAGAAAGTATACGCAACTCACTAGTTAAAATGTAGACAAGTTTGAGCAAGAGTGAAAACTGAGCAAAACGGCAGTGTAAACCAAACACAAATGGCACTCTAGCAATTTTTCACAAGGGAGGGACAGCACGAGTTATACAGAAATATCTTCTTACACACCCTAGCAACACTTCCCATAAGTTTGTGAACCAGTTTAAGCAAGGCAGTGCATCATTATAGAATATACTTAAATGAAAACTGAGCAAAATGGCATTTCACAAGGTTTAAAAGAGGGGAGGAAAGGGTGGTTATAAGAAGTAGGTGCACCAACACAATTCTAGTTGAGAAGCAATCTAGAGAAGGCAGTTCTGACGAATTTAGTCAGAGTCAGTAGGCCTGTGCCAGAGTCAGTGGTACAGGGCAAGGTCCCAGGAGCAAAATGTTCTTGTAGCTGCAGTCAAGTCTTTGGTTAACGATTTTGAAAAGGTGGATGCAGAAGGTGAAAGACAATGTTAAGAGAGAGGGGCGGCCAATCCAACAGGTAGGTAAAGAATTTAAAATACCTTTAGCTCTATTACACAGAAAGGGCGGCCTGGCGGAACAATGAACCTTAAAATGAAGAAGTGGCTCCTGCGGTGGCGGTTGTTCCTGGTAGTTCCTGCAGTTCGGGGGATCCAGCAGAGGAAGAAAGGCTCTCGTCATGGAGGAAGGTTCGAGTTACTGCACTACCCAGGGATGAAACCAGCCACGGTGCTGCCCGACGAATAAAAGGTACGCTCCTTTAAATCGCGGTCTGGGTGGACTGGTGCCTGGCTATCCGGCCTCTGAGTACAGGGTCCTGGCGATTCAACCAAGACAGGTCCGGGAGTGCGATTGGAAAACTGGTTGGCCCCACGAGCTCAAGGGAAGAAGGCTCTTTCAGATGAAGGTCTTCTCTCGTCGTCTGGAGAAAAGTGGCGAGACGCTTCAGCACGGCTTCACCGGTGGTTCTGTCGTTGCAGATGTCTTTGGCTTCTCTCCTCTTCGGCTTCTAAGTTCCAGTGGAGACGTCTTGCTCTTCCAGTCCTCAGGACCCTGCTTTTATGCAAAAAGATCCCCATTCATACAGCCTAGCTGTCACTCACACAGTGGAGTGGTCATCTTGGCGGGAAACCCTCTAGCCTATCAGGATAGAGTGCGACATGGGATGCCGAGGCAACCCTGTCCAGGGGTCCTACTCCCCCTCCCACACAATGGACCAACCCCAGACTCAGTGGCGCCGAAAGGAGGACTTCGGGGCAGAAGCCTGCCAAAAGGACAAACAAAGGATACCCGACCTGGGTTAGGAGTTTAGAGAAAGACACGAGAAAGAAGTTATATTAAAGTTCTGGCAAAAAAAAAAACTACCAGAGTAAAGTTAATATTAAACTACACCGGCAGTATGTTAGAGGCTGTCAGAAAAGGTGGTAGCTTCGAACAGTGGGAAAATCCCATAGGAAAATATTTGCGGTCAAATATTTACGGTAGTAACCACTGCCACCAGCCAGAAACCTTTGAGAGAGGGACTGTACGGTACCCTCTCGAAAATGAACATAAGGGAAAAACTATTAACCCTTCTCAGTACCTCCATTGTAAGATGGTTTGTACTGGTTTAGTTCATAAAAACTGACTAGTAAAGTCAATTGGGACTTTACATGCCCTGGGAGACAGTAGTCAGTGCCAGGGTATGGAGACCATGTTTGGGGGTCGCTACGACACCCCTGTGTTACTGCACAGAGGGTGCTGTGTAACACATGTGAATAAAGATGGTTCCTATGGAGGTGAGAAAAACCCCATAGACATTAAACACAAAAATAGCCTAGAACACACACAGCATAAATGCCTAAGAGTGGGAAAAAGACTCTTAGCAGGAGAAAAAAAAAAAAAAAAACTTCAAATCCAGCAAAGCTGCTGGGGGACTCTATATGTAAGGGAAATTAGCCATAGAAGGAGAATTCTCCCTAACATGGGGCAATGCTAAGATTCTGATATGGTTAGCAACAATAGCCAGCAGCACAAATACCCACTCAGACGTTGCACTGTCATGGGCTGCTGTAGGACTTCTAGGGCACCTCTCACAAGGCAGGTCTTGTATATTTATGTATTGCTAGGTGTCATTGGGATTGTCTCTTCCTCATAAAAATGGTACATTTACTCCTACTCATACACCCTTCCAACCCATTGGAAAATTCACTGTACACAAATCCAACTCGAATTTAAAGCAAATTATGTAACTTAATATGTGCATAAATAAGGAAGTACTGTACAAAGAAATAGCTGGGATACCTCATTTGGAGAGGACAAAATGTTACAACCATGCATTCCATGCTTAGGAATGACAAAGCCCAGTGTGTTTGATGTTTACTCTGTAAGCAATAAAGAAAACGGTACTGTGAATCTTTCAACTGAAGGCTTGTCGCTTCACACACTGCACAGAAACTACATACATTATGGGGGTAATTATAAGTTTGGTGGTAGCCTTTATGGTAAAACCGGCAGGCTGCCGCCAAACTTTCGAAAACTTGCGGGGCCTGTGAATGAGAAATTACCAGGTCATTACAGCCCTGCTGGACCTGGTAATTGCCCATTCGCGGGCGCTAGAATGAAATGATCCCCATTCCCATTTAACCCTTATAGGGCTCAATGGGAATGGGGAGGTTGGATGTCAGAAAGATGCCGGTGCATCCGACATGCTCTGCTCGCGGGTGCCGGTACGCCCGTCAGGTCAGTCCTGGCGGGCAGGAAGGCACCCGTGAGCAGAACTCGTAGTTTGCCGGTCCGATAAGTAGGTAGCGGCAACCTTACCGGTACCGTAGTTACCAGACCAGCAAACTTATAATGAGGCCCCATGAGTAGCAAAGCAGGTGGGAGAACAGAAGACTTAACAAGGCAACAGATATACAGTGTTAACTGCAAAGGGTGAAGCCCAGGTTCCTCTGTAAGCAATACCATGGAATTTTCAAATTGCTGCATGTCCTCCCCCACCTGCAATAGTGGAATACATGCAGGGGTAATTCAATAGCAGAGTCGGCTTCATATGTAGGGAAGCAAAGTGGACAGAGGCCGCCCACACCACACCTCCCCGCCCCCATGCAGTTAATGGGCTAGCCCTGTTCAACACCCTCGGATTGATCAATTCACACCCAGTGGGCAATTTGTTCGGAGGTTCCATATGTTACCTCCTGTAGGTAGTAAGTATTTGTCACACTAGTTGCATAACATGCGATTACAAGGAAATTCAGTCACTGTTTCAGCTGATTCCATTCTTTGAATTGCCTCACCTTCAGAACAGAGATGGTACCCAACTTGTTATCTATATCACAGTAAATAGCATAGGAGAAAGATAAATGCTTTAATCTGTATGAAATTAAATAAGGGAGAGCCCACATTTCTCTACAGATCACTGCATTCAACTGACTTTGATTTGAGTGGATATTTTTGTAGAGCGATCTAACACTGGAGGTGTGCGGTTAAACAAAGCCTGTCCGAAGCACTTTCTGAATGCAGCAGCTTCAAGGCAATAACACAGCCCACTCTTACAATGCGGAAATTCTTTTTCCTATTCTATGCTTGTGAAGCTTTACAACTAGGGGTGTAACTTTGGCTTTGAGCGATGGTTTGCGTAAGTATTCAGCGGAAGACAAATACCTGGTTTGAAGCCGAACTTCGGCCAAATACTTACTCGAAGCCAAAGTTAGGTACACCCCTACTTGTATGTGCCACCTTCAACCAAACAGGGCCTATAATGGACTACTTCATTTCTTTGTGAATTACAGCTTGTGATATATTGCACTTAACCACAAAGTGCCTAAATTCATTGTGCATAAAATGAGCCAGAAGCTGAGTGACATTGTTGTTCTTAGTAATACCAATTAAAAATGAGCAAGTTCTCTTAACTCTCCACATTTCTGTCAAATGATCTGCCATCTGCTACAACTCACAAGGTGAGGTAGCATCCGCATATAGGTAGCATTCACATGGAAAGGAATAATTAAGCCTCAAGATGAGTATATTTTATTAGTGTGGATATGCTGTTCTTTTTGTATATGAGGAATTGCTTGCCTTGTTTGCTTCTGACACTAACATTTATTTGAGTTTTGATTTATTGTACTGATACACCCTTGTTTAGGACAATGCAACTCTTTAGGTATATAACCGAAAGCTCTGTTTTTCTTATTTCACAGAATTTAGAATATTACTTCATGCTGGATGAGTTATTGGATGGACGTGGTGCACTGTGACATAGTTAATAACCCTCAGATTTTTCATTTTTACAAGAATTCCTGAAAGGCTGACAACGCTATGAGGAGAATATGGCATATGGAAAATGGATAATCAAGGGGAATTCCCACTCTTTTGATGGATTTACTGGTCTTTTAACACCATAGGGTCGACATTGTATTCATTATATTTTATTTAAACGTGTTACAACTATTACCACACTACAGGCGAACAGGCCCATGAACACCAGAAACACCAGGGTTTAACCAGGGTTTAATCTATTCAATGAATCATCACCCAAAGGAAGTGTCAATTTTATATATTGATGATATTTTAAGAAAATAGACTTCATTATTACATGCAATATTCAACAAGAAATGTAATGGAAGTAACATGATGAATCTCAGTGTGCAATGCCCTTTTGCATCCTCTGTGCCCTGACCTCCCACATCTTCATCCCAGCTTCTGTATATTTCCTGCAATTGCCTCGGTTCACCCTCCACCACTGGAGGTTGCACTTACCTTTCTTCATAGCACGCGTCTCCTGCTACTCTCCATGAGCAGCACAGCACCTATCCCATACACCTCTCCCCACAGCACTTGCACATTCTGAACACTCACAAGGCTTGATAGGTCTGTCTTCCCCTCTTCATTGTTTCTTCTCCTTTGTTGTATTTAATTATTTAATGTTGCTGTAATTACTTTGTTTTTTATCCCATGTCCCCTCCCTGTTGCCATTTGAGTTCTTTGAAACAGTATTTGCTTCTTGTATAAGTGCCTAACAAGTGAACAATAACTAAACAATAAATAAATGCTTGTCTGATCTGGTAGGGTTGTTGTGAATGTTGGCACTTTTGTTGTGTTGTTTCTTCTTGTGTATTTGTTCATTGTATTCATTATGATGTTCCCTTTGTTGAAAGGTTGCATTGTGTAGTCCATCTTTCACTGAGTTGTGAGTATTTCATTATCCTGGTGTTTTGAAAAAAATGTTTTGTAAAGGTTTTCTAAACATTAGACTGTCTTCTGTTGCCTGGATTGCTTTTGGGTTTCAGTTCAACAGTTCTGATATGAGGATTGAGAAAGTGGAGACTTTTTTTCTCATTTATGCCAGGTTTGATAGGTACATCGTTGCTAGATCTTAGTGTTATTTTTGATTAATAGGGAGTGATTTCCGATTGAAGAAATTCCGCTCTGTATCCAGGTAGGGTACTGGAGCAATGCAGAGTGTTTTAAAGTGGATTTTCCTTTCATTGGTAATCAGTGGAAGATTATTAAGGTCGAGGTGATGTGTTCCCTCATGCTCAGTCTTAGAAAGGTCTTGAAAGCTTTGTATTCTTTTGGTGAGGTAAGCAGGCATTTCTACAGATAGTCAGTTTGCATAATCTGTTCTTGACAGTGTCAGTGAAATTATGGCAAGGATCCAGTTCGGGAAGATAGGGTAAGGAAAGATGTATATGATCAAGCATAGGTGATAGAGACATTTTCATACTATTGTCTCGGCTTGCAGTTCTTGTGCAAGTCCACTATTCATGAATATGCACAGAGTTTTCATCACTCTCGATGTTTCTGTGGGCTAAAGAAGTGGTACATATGGTTCATTGTTGTGTGGGATGATTATGATGTCTATTTTGTTTGGATGTAGTTGTAGGTTGTTTTTGGACATCCAGATGTTTAATTCATTGAGGCAGGTAGATTGAGGGGAATTGTTTGGGTCAGCATAAATTGTCATCTTGTAAATTAGTTGAGTGCCATCTGCATAGTTGTAACATGCCAGTCTATGTTTTATATTAGTTTCATGAGGAGATTGTGTGTATGTTGAAAAGAAGTGGCAAGAGACTTGATACTTGTTAGACACTGCAATTGATGATTTTCATTCTTGAGATGTCAGGATGTCAGGATGTAGATAGGTTGTTTCAGTTCTGTCTGTGAGGAAGGAATTTAAGCATTGCCATGCAAAGTTGCAAATGCCAGATTCTTGATGTCTCTTCGTCATGTGGCTGATGGTGTTTAAAGCTGGTGATATATCCAGTAGAATAGGGGCTGATGGTATGCTGTTTGTAGTATGTATTATACGGTCTGCCCAGATGGAAACAAGCCAGACTCTGTTCCTCCCATTGTACTGAACCTACCTGGGATTGATCGATTACTCCATTTGAGTCCAGAAGGCAATGGTATTCTTTGTTTGTGTAGCTCACCAAGAATGTGGCTGGGTAGTGCAAGTTAGATATAGGTCTGTAGTAAGTTGGGTTGTCTGCTGTCACTGCAGAATTCTTTAAAGAGGTTTACTGCAGTCAGTTACTTAAGTCTTAGGTACAATTTCTGCTTCCAGTTATTGGTTAATCAGTTTTTGGAAATAGTGGGATGGTATTTCTTTGCTTAGCAGCTTTTCTGACACATTTGGTGGGTAAGGGATTGTTGGGTTACCCAACTTTCTTACTCTAATTTACTAGTTTGTAGAAGGTTTCCTCAGAACTTGATCTGAAGTGGTTGACATTTGTTGGTGTTGTCAGGCTTTCTGTATCTGGTTTATAGTGATAGTTGTGGTAGTTTCATTGATGGCTTGTCGGATTTTGTTTTTGCTTTAGAAGTTACCTGTGATGTCACTGGGGAGCTTTCGAGAAGGTAAGGGCATTTTGTTGCATCACATATGGTTTCTCATTTTGTCAATGATTGTGTTAATTTCCTTTTGTGGGTTTGCTACTGTTCAGATTCTTTCTGTGTAGTAAAACCTCTTGCCATTTAACACAGCTGCTTCCCATGGATACATCTATTGTTGATAATTGACTTTATCAAGTTGGGTGTAGTGTTTTCTCCAGACTATCTCTAGTTCTGGAATAAACCATATTGCTGCTACTTTTTTGTGATGGATTGAATGGTTTTCATAGGCATCAGTGTATATAGGGTTTTTGTCTTCCAGGTGAGGATTTCATTTGCAGACGTATCTGGAATCATTTGGTTCAGCTGCCAAGTATCGAGTTCGGTGCTCACCATTTGTTGTGCTAGATTTTGTCGATTAAGTTTTTTCCAATTTCGTTTGGCTATGGTTACTAGATTCCGATGCACGGATGGTGTGTAAGTATAGACGTTGATTGTAAAAGGGATTGGGTGGTTGTCACTCCAGATGACTGGTAGGATGGGGCAGGTAGTAGTAAGTCCTTTCATGTGCCCTCATCTTGCTTGATCTCTCTTCTGCCTTTGACACGGTCAACCATGCCATCCTGCTCAACTGTCTCAGTGATAACCTGGGTACCACCGGTTAGGCCCTGGCATGGCTGACTTCTTTCCTCTCTGACCGACCCTCTCAGGTCCAACTTGGGTCCTTCCTCTCCTCTATCTTTATCTCTACCTGTGGTGTCCCCTGGCTGTTCAACCAATGCCTGGCACTTCTTGCCTGCCGCATTGCCAGTCTCTGCCCCATCTTCCAGTGCTATGCGGATGACACTCAGCTCATTTTCAGGCTACCTTCGGCCACCTCTTCTTCATCTCTCATCTCTGACTCCAGAGCTCTGGTTCTCTCTAGGCTGCACTACTGCAACAGCCTCCTTCTAAATCTGCCTGCTTCTACTCTCTGCCCTCTGCAACTCATCCAGAACAGGACTGTGAGACCTGTCCTTGGCCTCAGGCCCAGGGATCGTATCCCTCCAGGACTGAAATCTTTGCACTGGCTCCCAGTGGCTGCACAGATTAAATTCAAAACCCTCTGCATTGTCCACAAGGCCTTCTGGGGCCTGGGGCCTCAATACCTTCAACTCTCTCTTGCTAAATGTCTTCCTTCTCGAGCTCTTCACTCTTCCACCTCAAACTCCCTCAGGGTCAGTCGCTTCTCCAAGCAACAAGTTGGTGGTAGATCTCTTTCCTCGGCTGGGGCCTCCCTTTGGAACAGCCTGCCTGCCTCCTTGAAACTTGAGGAGAACAATCACTGGTTCAGGAAGCACCTCAAAACCTTCCTCTTTGATTCTGCTTTCTCTCCTCCTCTCCCCTGCTGAATTTCTGGATGAAACTGTACTGGTTACCTGGCTACCCTCTGATCTCAGGCCCAGGTCCCCTCCCCCTCCAGTTACACACCTACACTGCCTCCCTGGCAACCCCCACACTTGCTCTGGCCACCAGCTGGCCCTATTTATCTTATTCTTATTTATTCTATTACCTCATGTACTGCACTGTCCCCTTCCCACTTCCCACTCTGCACTTTTTCTCTTCCCCTTCCCCTACACTTGCGTGATCTGAATGACACTCAGCCTAGTAGGATTGCTGTCTCTGTCTTCCCTCTGTTCCCCCTCCCTTGCTGCATCGCGCCTTGAAACACTTGTGTATAGGCGCATTATAAATGCCTTATCATATCATATCATGAAGAAGAATGCATTTAGTGTGTGTCCAGACATATCAGTGGCTCGGTTGACCATTTGTTTGAGATGAAGGCTTGCCAGAAGGAATTTTCAGATCTTTCTTTTTCTCTCTCAAACCAAATGTTAAACTATCCAACAGGTAAATTACCAATCAAGATGTTCCCCAATTCCTTTCAGGTTCTTATTATTAAAGCTCTGATACGTTTACACATATGCAATAGCTTTTGGCATCTTTTAATGTATTTGTGTCAATCATTCTTCAAAAAAAGATGCTTGGTTCACTGAATTTACAGACATTCAGCACTGGGTGCAGAGTGGAGCAAAGATGCCACTGATAAATGATCTTCAGGTTTACTACTTTCTGAGAGTTGTGTCTGCCGATAAGTGTTCTGCTGAATCTGCTGCTGGTTTCACTAATATTGAGTCATCACAATTATGTTAGGAAATCCTCAAAATAAAGGACATTTTCTTCTGTATGATGTACCTATTTCTGGGACAGGAATTCCACTGCATCTATTAATATAATAATGTTAATAATGATAATAATAATAATAATAATAATACTAATAGTAATAATACTAATAATAATAATACTATTATTATTATTATTATTATTATTATTATTATTATTATTATTATTATTATTATTATTATTATTATTATTATCCAAATGTGTATAGTGCACGTCCACCCAAAGTCATATTGGTGCTAGGATACTCAGAACAGAAATGAAGGCAACATTTTGAGACCTAAAATAGAAATATTTTTATTGACCACCAGAATTCAATGTGGTTCTGGCTATGTTTAAAAGCAAGGTGCAAGGCATTCCATAGTTTGCCAGCGGCAATCGAGAAAGCACAGCCACCATCCCTAGTTAAACGAAATATAGGAACCGTAACCAGACATGCATCACTAGAGCAAAGAAGATCACTAAAGCATGTATCGGAAGATAAGGACTGCATATTCAGCCCCCTGACAATAGTAAGTCCGATGGACCAAGCACAGGGACTTGAACTCAATCTGCTTTGCAGCTAGGAGCCAGTCAAGTGACCCTAGAAGTACAGGGGTGATGTGGGATCAGTAGGGATTATTAGTGTCAACCCAGGCAGCCAGATTTTGTGCTAGCTGCAACCAGCGAATGCGACCAATGGGCTGAGCTAGAAACAAGGCGTTACCATAATCAATGCAGCTCAAGACTAGAGAAACAACTACCAGGGGCAGCAGCTGACTAATCAAGAAACTTAACACCTTGCAGAGAATCTTTAAGTGAAAATGGCCCGTTTTACAAACACTGGCACTGGCCTGAGAGCCACCAAAAAGTGGACATCAAGATTCCTAACCACCTAGACCGGAATAGGAAGATCACCTAAATATGTGACCAGAAAGGAGTTCAGAATGTGGGATTAGGAGGAGAACCAGCCAATAGCACCTCCATCTTGTCCCCATTGTGCTTGAGTCAGTTGCTGTTCATCGATCATCCATGGACGCCAAGCACTCACATAAGTACACGGACACCTCAGCTTCATTAAGATCAAGACAAACCATAATATGGCTGTTTTCCACATAGAAATACCATCAGATGCCGAAGGAACAGATGAGACTGACAATAGGATGCAAATAGATGTTATATAACATAGGGGACAAGGCAGAGCCTTAAGTGACACCACACAAAAGCTCACGAGAAGAAGAGAAACAAGGGAGGGAGATAGATTGGTCCCTGTTGGTCAGGAAAGATGTAAACCATAACAGAACAGGACCAGAGATCCCTGCTACTGCCACGTGGGACAATAGAATGGCGTGGTCAATGGTGTCAAAAGCAGCAGAAAGGTCTAATAATATCAAGGCTCCCACTATACCCCTGACAACCAACCTGGCCAAGTCATCAACTATGGAGACTGGAGATGTATAACGACATTTTCAGAATAATTTTAAGAAAGCATTGCTCCTTTAACCACATCTGAAGAAATGACTTTCACAGTACATCATAATTGTTTTCAAGGAAGTTTCAAGCTACAGGTAGAAGTAAAGGTTTGTTTCAAAGAAGGCAGGATGTGTTAGCTTCTGGTGACCAACAAAAGATACATTGTTCTTTAAAAGAGTACAAATTGGCATAAAAATATCTGAGAAATCGAGGACAAATCACTGAAAGAAATGAATCAATCCTTGAAAGCTCCCTATGTGTTTAGAAGGCTAGGAAAGCCCATTCGATAACTGTGTCAATCTTTTTGGAATTCATGTGGACCCTTATTGTTGTTAGAATGGTGACAAGGAACTTACTTAGATGGTGTGACTTGGAATTGACACATCCTTAACTTTGCAAACAACCTGTACTTTCCTAAGGCATCGAGCACCAAGCAGATATGTTCCATGTAGTCATATGCTGGGTCACTGTATTGTCAACACAGAGAATTACTAACAAGCCCCATTAACACCCTGCAAGGGTGCATTGGATAATCAGGATGCTTAGAACCCGGGCTGGATTCTCCAGTATATGCCTGCATTCCGAGCAGCCTGAGTGCTGCTTGCTAAGTGTCCCATTTCCTTCCCCACTCCTTCCCTTCCCCACTCCCCACCACATCTTTTAGCACCTATGTTGTTCCGACTCAGGTGATAAGAGAGTTTAATTTTTTTTGTTTAAAGAAACTTACCCTGTCGCTCGGGGAGCTGTGGCGGTGTGGTCTTCCAACTCTAGTTCCTTGTTGATGATGTGATAGACATTAACATAGAAAACATACTTGGAAACTGTAGCGCAGCGCTGTGCAGCACCACTGTATACGTTATTGTTTATCAAACACCATTAGCACCTGTGTAGGAAACTGCATGAGTGATAATGATGATCAGACGCTCGGTGGTGGGCTGACCTTGTCCACAACGACACTGACACCCACGTTCAGGGGCCCTCACTTTGCTCTGGCCCCTAACTTGAGTGAATGGCCTTTACCAAATGGGTTGGCCCATTGTCTTGGATCATCTATTTTCAGTATTCTTTGACCAGATGGATTTCTCCAAATTTAAGTGCTCACCCCATTCATAGGATCTGCCTGCAGTTTTATTACTGTAGCAGAGATGACTAAGCCCTTCATTATTCTGAGGTCAGACAATTAAGTACAATCTGTCATAAAGTGCATATAAGAACACATTATTATCATCAATGAATAACTCAAACACTGCAGCAGCATTTCTTAAGCAATATAGCATATCTCGTATTAATACAGCCCGCAGTAAGTTCAAAAATATGTTTTTGCTCATCCCCTTTGCTGATGTGAAGACCAAGAGATCTGCATCACGTATATCTAACTTGATGTTAATTGAGGCATAATGGACCCGATCTAGAAAAGCTGAGATGATGGAAAGGGAATACCTGTTTAAAAAGTTAAATTGATTTAAGGCTGATAATATATGCATTGTGATAGTTTACATTGGACAGAGACAAAACTACTAATCGAAAAATCCATCAGTTCTGGTTGCACACATTGTAAAATGATGCTGAAATTTCCTCCAAAAACTTCCAAGTGTGTATTTAGATGCAGACGTATGGTTCTGAGGCGTGCTGATGGACACTTTGCAATTCCTTTTCGGACTATGAGTCCTTAGACAGGGCTTGTTCTGTGTAAGTGATCTATGACTCTTAATGTCTTACTTAGTGTGACCCACAAAATGAAGAAATCAATGTGTCAATCTGTGTAGTACCAGTGGTTTTACTCAACTTCAAAGAGAAGCAACATTAATTAAGGTACAGTAGCTGCCACAAAATGGCCACAGTAGAGTTCTCTTCAAAGGAAGCTACTTTTACATTGGCATTTAGTTCAAATAATAGTGTTAAAACATATGAATACTTTGAATTCCAGATCAAATCGATTGACTAACATTTTCTGTATGCATTCATGTAAATTGTTTCTGCTTCTCTTGTGGCATGCATTTTCCCACATGTACATAGCTCCACAGATACCTTTTCTGCACGGGTGGGCATAATCTCAGTTTCTCTTTGCTGAAGACACTAATATAAACTTCCTTCCCCTGCAGCAGAAGCTCTATTAGTCCTTGAGGAAATATCTTTAAGATCTCATCCAGATGGATGTCATGTTCAGCTAATACTCCAGAAAATACACTGATTTGAAACACTCTGTTGTTGCGATAACACTGCTGGATTGGGGGGCGTGGCCAACGGGCTCAAAATGGAGTCGTGATCCTCTTGAGCTCCCGGACCGCCGGCAGAATCCTTCAAAATCCTGCGGATAGCTGCTAAAGAGGCGCCGTGCAGTTGCATCAAATGAGAGCCGACGACTGCAGCAATGACCTCCTGAAGTTGCGAAACATTGCTCTAACCAGATCCGGAGAAAATCTGTGAGGAAAATATCGACGCAGAATCCAAGATGGCCGCCGAGCACTAAGAGAAAGGAACGGTCACGACGGACTTATTACCCCAGAGAATCCAAGATGGCCGCCGAGCACTAAGAGAAAGGAACGGTCACGACGGACTTATTACCCCGGAGGCAGACAGAGCGATGTGTCGGAGAACCGCTGGGAACCCAGCAGAGCGAGGCGCGCATGAGCCCCTGTCAGTTTCTTGCCTCGTCACTATCCAAGACGGAAGCAGCAGGGGCGGACGAGGCCACGCATGGACAGAGGACCCCTGGCCAGAGACCCAGCAGACCCGCCACGGATATGAGCGGGTGAGCCCTGGTTTCCCCGCTTGGCGACTGGAACAGAAGACTTGGAGCGGAGAGGACCCTTGACATTGCAGCCTCGAGCATGGGCGAACCGCGTCACAGAGTCACTACCTCCTGGTCTGAAACGAACACTCGCGGGCGCTCCGTTTATCGTTGAACGCCCGCAGATATCTTGCAAGTCACGCCGGTAAGGAGAGGGAAGGGTGGGGGCACGGCGCTACATTGAAGGTTACACGAATACACTGGGATAGACTGCCAGAACGGCGAGAGGGGTAAAAGGGCGGATCCTGAAATAAAAGGAAGCCAATAAATCGAAACGAACTGCCATTAAAGCAAACGGCACCCTGAGAGGAACGCAGAGTGAGACAAGGGAGGCTGAATAGACTCTGGAACTGGCTAAATGGGAAGGGAATAAGCCCCCAAACCCAGTGTGACCAACTGAGACATCCCCAGGCAATGCGTGTGACTGCAGCACAGGGGTAGAAGGAAGATGAGATCCCATAACCAGCCCAGCAACCGAAGACACCCACTGGTGGTGCAGCGCACAAACATAAAGAATAAGGAGCCACACAGTGCATCACATGTCTGAGATACCAATATCCCAGCAAATACAATTAGCACCAAACGGACCACCCCATAAGACGAAACGGAACACTAAAGTCCGCATCCTACGCAATAATAAGCCGGCAAACAGCTGCCACAATGGGCAAGGATAAGATGACAACAAAAAAGGCGGGCAACCAGAGCACTATGGAGCAATTCACAACTGCTACCCTGCCTCTGCCAACGGAAACAAATAGACCGGAATGCACACAAAACCCTGAAGAAACCCTCTCCCTGAGGGATGTGATGACCGCCATAGCCAATTCACGGACCTCCATGGAAGTCAAAATGGATGGCATCTCTACAGAAGTTTCCCTGTTGCGGCATGATCTTCAGAAACTCTCATCTCGCACCGGAGAGGCTGAAACTTGCATATCGGTCGCGGAAGACGAGCTGAGAAGTATGGGCCAGCAAATGAACAGAGCGTTAGAACGCATTAAGGTACTGGAGAGCAGGGTGGAGGAGGGAGAGGGCAGGTCAAGAAGAAATAACATCCGCATTCTTGGGCTGCCCGAAAAAGTTGAAGGAGAGAGCATGGAATTCTTCCTGGAACAATGGCTTGTCGAGCTATTTGCTCCCAAGACCCTGTCGACACTGTTCTCAATAGAAAGAGCACATCGAGTCCCAACAGGCATGCCGATACCTGGAAAACAACCGAGAACTCTAGTAGCGAAGATCCTTAACTACAGAGATCGGGATGCAGTGCTGCAGATGGCTAGGACAAAAGGAGAGATAACATACAATGGCTCCAGGATTGGCTTCTTTCCAGACTTCACTAGGGAAGTGCAGAAGATGAGGCAGTCCTTTGACCCCCTCAAAAAGCGCTTACAGACACTGAACGTAAAATATGGCCTCCTGTTCCCTGCGCAATTGAAGATATATCATAATGGCACCACAATACACTTTACTGACCCCAAAGAGGCATGGACCTGGGCCGAAAGAAACCTGAAGGGGGAATGGAATCCACACAAATGACAAGAAACAAGAAGGAACAGGCCACGCCGAAATAAACCACCAGATAGACCAGACCATCAAGAACAGGAAGAGATACCCCAGAGAGAAGATGAATAACTGCAACGATAGATGAAAGATGACAGAGCAAATGGCACACATGAAACTTAACTTGCCCAACACAAACAGCATCTGGAAACTAAATGCTGGCGGCCCACAGACCAGCACGGCACGATCCCCCACAGCAGCAAGTGCATACAGAGGTAATCTCAAACCAAAGAGACCTAAGCACTTAAAATTAGTTAGAGTAGATAAATGTTTTGTTCAATGGGCGACAGATGCTTCACTTGGGGAAGGAGTTTGGGGAGGGGGATCTGGGAGTTACACAGGTATCCAAATGACACCTGGCCCATCAAGGCCACTTCGAGCATGACATACATGAAGATCGCACGCGTCAATCATCCGCATATGGCAAGGAACCCAGTGAACAATGGCTACAGCTGCAAATAGGGAAAAAAAGCTTGCCTTCATGACATGGAACGTGAATGGCCTGGGAAACAGTATAAAGAGAAGGCTAGTGACACAATATATAAACCGGCATGATCCGGATATAGTGATGGTTACCGAAACTCACCTGGCGGGCACAAACTGCCAATTCTTCAAGAGAACCAAGTATAAAACAGCAGTCCACGCAGGTTTCTCCATGGGCTCGAGGGGAGTGTTAATATTGATAAACAAAAGAATCCCGATAGACATAACAAAGGTGATCCAAGATCCGGGGGGGCAGACTATGGAACCAAACCATAGCTACAACGGCGATCTATTCACCCCCAGCACTAATGACGCCTCTAATTGAGGAAATCACGCTGATAATAGTAAACAACCCAACGGATACACTGGTGATGGGCAGAGACTTCAATGAAGTGATGAGCATTATTGAAGATCGCACACATCAAAGAGGAAGAAATCCGACACTGCCGACCAAACTGTCTAGCTTTGCATCAGCACTGGGCCTGAAAGACGCATGGAGGGACCTCCATCCAGGGGAGAGACAATTCTCTTTCCACTCGGGTGCACACGGGTCGATGTCCAGGATTGACTACTTTTTCCTCCCTTGTGAAAATTTGCACAAAGTAATTGGGGCAACTCTGCAGCCCCGAGGAATATCGGATCACTCCCCACTCACGATGCTGCTTGAGACAGAAAGACCACAACCTCCACCGAAGTGGCGATTGAATGCATACTATCTAGGATTCCCGGAACTAACAGAGAATATCCAAGAAGCAACCGCAACGTACTTTGAATTAAATCAGGACTCCGTGGATGATGCAGAAATAGTATGGGAAGCATATAAGGCAACTCTAAGGAGTGAAATTCTGAGCTGGACTTCAGCACATAAAAAATCACACCAGTGAGAAGTGGCAGAAGCAGAAGCGGAGGTGAAGCGTGCTGAGGAGAACTTCATAAATTCCGGAACGGGGGAAGACAACACATCTCTACAAGTGGCACAAAAGAAACTATACAACGTTGCGTTAACATGCGCAAAACAGGCGCACAGAACTATGCGTGCAAGGATATATGAAACAGGAGACAAAGCCAGCAAGATGCTGGCATGGTTGGAAAAGAGAGAGGAGGGCCACCTCCAGGTACGCCGGATAGGCATCACAAACATTGAATGGGTCTCAACGGACTCGGGCATCGCGGAGGCCTTTGCAACCTACTATGAAAGACTATATGCCCCACCGACGACCCCGATGGACCCCAGCATATTGGACACAATGACCATCCCATCACTAAACGAAACCCAGAGGCTGAATCTTGAAGCTGTAAGAATGGAGGAGGAACTGACGACAGCCATCTCCCAGCTCCAGAGTGGGAAAACCCCGGGGCCCAATGGCCTTCCAGTGGAAATATGGAAGAAAATTGGCACCGGAGAAGTGGCGCCACACATGCTGAAAATGTTCCTACAGGCAAAGGAGAAAGGCATCCTACCACCGGACCTAAGGAAAGCCAACATAGTAGTGATAGACAAGGAAGGCAAACCTCCAGATGCATGCAGCTCGTACCGTCCAATCTCTCTCATCAACGCCGAAGCCAAAATACTGGCAAAAATACTGGCCAACAGATTGCAAACAGTAATACCATCCCTGGTCCACCCGGACCAATGCGGCTTCATGCCACAAAGATCCACGCGAATGAATATTCACAGACCTCACTCTGCCATTGGAAGATCACCCACTCTACAGGGCCCACTAGCATTGCTTACTATCGACTTCGAGAAGGCCTTTGATTCGGTCCATTGGGAGGTCCTGTGGCTCATTATGGGCAGAATAGGATTTGGAGAGCAATTCACAAACTGGGTTAAACTCCTATACAATGCTCCGATAGCATAAATTAGAGTCAATGGCTGGTCCTCACGCACCATAGCACTTGGGAAGGGTACCAGACAGGGATGTCCCATCTCTGCGATGTTATTTGCACTCGCAATCAAACCACTAGTGATAATGCTAAGAGAGTCCCTGGATTGGAGGGGGTTCCACTGGGCACAGAACTGGGAGGACAAGGTATCCTTATATGCAGACGACCTCCTAATCTACCTAAGTGACCCAGCAGTCTCCTGTCCCATTGTCACGAATATACTGAACACATATGGGAATTTTAGCGGGTTAAAGGTAAACTATGATAAATCCCTGCTGTTTCCGATTAAAGGACTCGATGCAGCGACCCTAGATAATTGCCTATTTAAGACCGAGAAAGAGCAGTTCCGATATCTCGGGATACAAATCACGACAAACCTAACACAATATGTAGAAAAAAACCTGTATCCATTGAGGGATAGATTCGTAAACAACGTAAGGCACAGGATGACCCTTCCGCTCACCCTGCTAGGGAGAGCTGCCTTATTCAAGATGTTGGCCCTCCCCCGGTTTTTGTATGTCCTGCAGAACACACCACTATACATACCTAAAATAGAATTCTGCAAAATAGATGAATCACTTAGGAAACTGCTGTGGGGAGGAGGGCATCCCCGAATTGCACTAAATACCCTACAGCGCTCAATATGGTAGGGAGGAATCGGACTTCCACGCCTGTAGACGTACTACTAGGCAGCCCAAATATCAGTGGTGAATGATATCCTGCATATCGATCCAATGATGCCGCACAACAGAGCAGACCCCAGACAGATCATGGGATCACCCCGCTAGAAAGCCTCTATCAAAAGAAAACATGACAAGCCACACCCACAATGGCTGCTCAGAGAACACAGATTTGGATAGATGCACATAGATACTTGGGATGGGAAGGGAAAGTCACGTTGAAACAACCCCTGTGGTGTAATAAACATCTCCCAGAACTTAAAGAAATTCCCAAGTGGGTGGCCTGGGAGGAGGTGGGGATGCAGACATTAGAAGACATGGTACGGGATGAAGAAATCAAGACATTCCAAGTTCTGAGAGATGAATTCAACCTTCCCATCACGCAGCACTTCCACTACCTGCAGATAAGACATGCACTCACTGCAAGCAAAATAGACCTCCCAAATCTGCGAGTGCACCCCGATCGAGAGAAACATAGTGATTGAACAAATTGAACACAAAGTAACATCTACAATGTACAATGCCATCAACTCGTTTGCTACGAAGGAGCTCATAGAACTTAAAGAGAAATGCGAAAGAGATGAGGGTCAAATACAAGCAGAGGACTGGACAGTGGCTCTTATGTACCCCTGAGAATCAGCAATCTCAGCCAGAATTGGGCTGTTCCAGCTACAAATCCTACATAGGATCTACTACCCCAGAGAGGCTTTGCACCAATGGGGAAGGGTGACAGACGCTGTTTAAGATGCCATCACCGGAGAGGAACCTTCTTTCACATTTTATGGGAATGTCCGCAGATACAAGACTTTTGGCAACAATGCTGCAATAGACTATCAACAGTACTTGGCTGCGAAATACCGATGGACCCCAAACTCCTGATACTGGGAATAGATGCAGATATAGAACTATCAAGATTTGAAAAACTCATGTTTGCAACAACCACAAGTCTTGCCAAAAGAAATATAGCTCAATTGTGGGGCTCAGCCACACCACCACAGTACGGCAAATGGGTAACGGATGTAGACATGTGTGTGCCAATGGAAGCAATAGTTTACACCACAAAGGCATGCCCAGAGAAAGCAGCCAAGATATGGCAAAGGTGGGAGGACAACTGAAGGCAAACAAAGAAGAGCCATAGAGACACTGAACGCCGAGCAGTGAACTGATACAAGTGATCGAAACAAACCCAAGGACTATTAGATGTAACAACTTTACAACATATGCGAAGATGAGCCAGATGCCAGGAAGAAGTGTATACCTGTGTGTTTAAATATAGTGACTAAGTGTTAATTATTTACCTTTGTTGTGTTTTGTTTGTACCTATAAAACAATAAAAATATTTTATTTTTAAACAAAACACTGCTGGATTGTGCAAGGTTAGCCAAGGCATCCCCAAAATCCTCCAACTTGTTGCTGGTAAATCTATGCAGCTGTGGATGAATCGATGAAAACATTAAGCAGATTTACCACGCAGTTGTGTACAACCGCTTGTCTGCACCTACATTCCTGTGAGAAGTTGCCCATCCTGCCACAATCCAACATTGCCTTATATTGCCACCCCTTGGGCCCATTCCTCCTACTCCTCTCTGCCCTCCAATAATGTCCTCCCTGATATTGTCCATGACACACAATGTTCCAATCATTTCCCCACCCCACATGGGGGTTGTTTGTAACTCTGCCAGTATCGCCCTCTGTCCATCTGCCCTCCTTGTGACACAGTTACTACCACTCCCTCTACTGTCAACTTTGTCAGCTTCTTTTGTACTAATTTTGCTTTTCCTTATTCTTTTGGTTCTGCTGTTTCTTTTGCCTTCTCTCTGAGACGTTTACAATGGTGTACAATGATGGACTGTGTTTCAGCCCACCCTTTAGCTTCCATCCATACCACCTCGTCTAGCACTTTCTGCACTTCCGTAGGAAGGACTTTCTTTACTGTATAACAGAAAAATGCTATGCAACTATCCAACAATTCTCCATTCTCTGCCTTTCACATTTCCTGTGTCTGCAATATATACTGCGCTGTGTCCTAAACATCTTGCATGGTTCACTGCCATTATAGATTGCATTTATGGAATGTCAGGATAAGTGTGCTACGGCGTCACTGTTACCCGGCCCCAGCAGTTATTGAAGTGGGCCCCATCATGGACGTCGTCTCCTATCCACACCCCGGGGTACCCTGCCTTGGTCTAAATGTCATCTGCCTGTTCTCCCATACAGAGGCAAACAAACTCTTCATGCCGCCCACAGCTAGAGTAATACCTGCGGTTTGCTTCTCAAACACATGTATCCATTTGCCAGCACCCGCAGTAATGGATGGTAGCACTTTGATCAAGTAATTTCTCTCCATGTGGAACAAGGTATATATTGTCTCCTCCCAGGGCCCTTGTGTAATAACGGGAACTGTGCCCCCACCTGCTTTCACGCCCACTTCTTCCAGCCTGTTGCCACTAAACTACTGCCATGCATCCGTGGTGGACTCTCCACCTGGAAGCCTACAAACTTTCCACTTGTGGATAAATCATGGCGGCCTAGTTTGACATTTGTGTGCTACTTGCCCTAGCTGATGAATTTTATGTGACCTACGCCAATATTAGATTTTATATTGCAGTTAATTTTGAATGTTTATTAGTTTGCAACTTTTGTTATTAATTGATTTAGTCCACATTTAGCTTGTGCTCCAGCAAAGCAATTAGCAAAATAACAATAAATGTGTGCAGTCTGTGTGGATTTGATCACCTGATTGCTGACTACTTGATCTCCTTTTTCCAGCAGCACAGTCCGCTTTCTCTCTCTTCCCCATCTCCGCGCCCCACACACAGGCATTTTTTAGTCTCAGCCCTGGAGCTGCATAGTTTGACATTTTTGTGCTACTTGCCTTAGCTGATCAATTTTATGTGACCTATGCCAATATTAGATTTTATATTGCAGCAAATTTTGAATGTGAATTTATTTGCAACTTTTATTATTAATTGGTTTAGTCCACTTTAGCTTGTGCGTCAGCAAAATATCAATATATGTATGCAGTCTGTGTGGCTCTGATCACCTGAGTGCTGACTACTTGATCTCCTCTTTCAAGTGGCACAGTCTGCTTTCTCTCTCTTCCCTGACTCTGCACCTCACCTCCAGGCATTATTTAGTCTCAGTCCTGGAGCAGACGCAAAGTGGGCGTGCCAAAGGCGTGCAAGGGTCAAGCGTGTCTGGGTGTGTCCGGAAGTTGTCTGGGTCCAGGGTCACATTCCTAACCATTTGTATGCTTATTATCTTGAAGTAAGTAAGAAAAAGACCATTATTAGTTTCTCTGGGGCAGATTTAATTAAGCTAGCACCCAAAGATACCTTGCTCTATGGGAATGCTGCTTATGGGGTCCTTAAAGGGAGTGTTCCGGGGCCTATCCCTATTTCGGGTCAGGTTCATTGTTGGGATTCATGTGACACTCTGAATATATTGACATGCTTGCTGGTCAATGCTAGATCAGCAGTTGCACATAGGTATGATGCATTAAAGAGACCTGGTTGTCTGAAAGTTCTGCCCCTGAACTTTGTCAACTCATGCCAGCCTTCTATACTGCAGTTCATATTGATAGCCCCCCCCTAATAGAGGAGGTGGCTTTGCAATAATTTACCTAAACACTTTTCAATGCCGGCTTATACCAGTGACAAATGTGTTATCCTGCAAAACTGCTACTCTTGAGAGTGCAGGTTAACGCAAACATGGCCGTCCACCTTTTACTGGTTTACTGTCCTTCTTCTGCTAAACACGCTGACTTTGCCATTAATTTTGTGCAATTGGTGGCTAACCTGAATCTGATGGACTCTAATTAGTTGGTATTGTTGATTTAAATGTTCACCCTAATGCTCCTACGGACCTCTATACAAAAAATCTGGAGACCTGTTATTTTTGCCAAAGCTGGCAGGGTCTCTAGTTGTAACTCGAGGCCGGTAACCTGGTCTGACCCTTTTCTGGTCCCCTTTCTGGTCCAGGTTGCCCCTCGCTGCTTTAAACTATCTCATGGGCAACAACTTTGAAGACAATGGCATAAAGTGGATCAGTTGGGTATGACAGATGATTTATGTGAGGAGCACCAGCTTTTCATGGAGAGGGGTGATGATCCTTTCTCATCCCTATTAAATGATTTGGAAAGGGTTGCTGACAAAGTAGGCCCAATGCACCCTCATTTCAGAAGAACCAAAATGGCACTTGATATATGATGTAGCCATGCGTAATCTTGCAAGCAAGCTGTCCTTCATTATCATCAGATGATTCAATCCACAAAAGCAACACACTATGCTACTGGGATTACTGAGGCTCCCTGTGCCTCCAGAGAATTGTTCCGAGTAGCTAAGGAACTATCAGTGTGCCCACCTGGGATCTCTGTTGTGCAACCTGATGCTTAGGTGCGATGTGACAAGATCAGCGTTTTTTTTAAAGAAAAATATTGCTGATATTTGTACGGTCATTAATGATCGCCAAACAGGGGAGTCAGCTACTTTGATTCAGAACTGTACTAGCTCTCCGTTTATACCTTTGGTAAATAACTTTGAACTTCTCTCTATAACAAATGAAGTTATTAGGACGGCCCTTCTGAACCTGAAATCAGCCTCTCCGCTCAATGTTGTTCCCCAGCATATTTTGAAAGCCCTGCCTCATCGAGCCATTGGCATGCTGACTGACGCAGTGCAGTAGTCCTTCTCGATGGGGGTGGTTCCGCCTGACCTGAAATGGTGCGTTCGTCCTACCCCTGCTGAAGAAAGCTAACTTGGATTCTAAAGTGCCGGCTAACTATAGACCTATCTCCTTTATTCCGGCGATGATGAAGCTGATGGAGGCAGCAATTAGTCCTCAGATATCCTCATTTTTGGAAGAAAATGACTGCCTGCATCAATTCCAATCAGGATTCCGTCCCAAGATGGGGACTGAGTCCGTAATGATCACCTTATTGAATGACCTTGCATTGTTGCAGGACTGTGGAGAGACCGGAATCCTTATTCTCCTTGATCGCTCTGTTTTTTTTATACCGTGGACCATGAGATTTTGCTGACTAGGCTGGAGCAAGCAGGCATAACTGGCCCTACTCTTGCATGCTTCTGTTCCTTACTGACAGGTCGGTCTCAAACGGTCACCTTTCTGACCTGTCACTTCTCTCGGGTGGAGTTACTCTGTGGAGTTCCGCAAGGATCAGCCCTTTTTCCTCTTCTTTTTAATATATATGTATGGCTCCTGGCTGACCTTATCACTGCATGTGGAGTTTTTTTCTACTCCTATGCAGATGATACACAGCTTATTTTTTGGATAGATTCTTTGCAGTCTGCTTCTCCTGAGAAGATGCGAGACTGCTTGGAGAAAGTAAGTAGCTGGATGGCAGCCAATTGGTTACAACTAAATGGGAGTAAGACCGAGGTTCTGGTGGTCGGACTTCAGGAGAGAGACCACCTCTGGAATTCTCAATATTGGCCAGAGTCACTCGGCCCTTGTCCATCTCCCTGTGCCTCAGTGAAAAGCTGTGAAGTTAAAATCCTGCCCAATGCATCACGAGAAGATCAGATTTCAGCCATTTGCAGTTCTGGGTTTTGAAGACAGAAGGCGTTAAGGAAAATTCTTCCCCTTCTCCCCGCTGAAAACCGGACAACTTCGGTGACATCCACCATAATTGCCTTGTTGGATTATTGTAATGGCATCTATCTGGGACAGCCTAAGTACCAGATTCAGCGGATGCAAGTTCTGCAGAACGCTGCTGCTCATCTGGTGCTTGGGGTGACTCCTTCTTTGGCCTTGCTGCATCATGTGCATTGGCTTCCAGTGGTCGCTCATATTGAGTTTAAGATCTTGTGTGTGTGTTTTTTGCCGAGCTCGCCACAATGTGGGCCCTCTTCTTTTGAAAAATATACTGAAAAGATACTTTCCAGCGATACACTTACACTCTGACTCTCATTAGCTTCTCAGGATTCCCAAATTCTGTTGGAAACGTTTGGGTGGCCGTTTCCTTCTCGGAGCAGGCTCCCAGCCTATGGAATGCCCTCACACTCGCTTCAAGAATTTTGGTTTATTATTCTCCCTTTAGGAGAGCCCTGAACATGCATCTGTTTAATCTTGTTTTCTCTCTTTACTAGAGGTTTTGGCACACAAACTCTCCTGGCCAGTCTCCCCGCCTCCACTCAGTGCCTAGATGCCCTTTCGGGCCTTAGTTTGTGCTTTATATGTTTTAAATAAATAAACAAATGGGCAGAGTATCATCCTACCCCTTCCATTTCCACCCTTTCTCCTCTGCTACTGCCACCATATCAACATCAGACTGTACCTATCCATACTCGAATTTATTGACCCACATCCTCCCTCTGGAATGCCCGTCAGAATACGTCCTGCCACCTTCTGTCTCCACATGCACATTCCTTATTTCCATGCTGTCAATTCTGAATGGAATGTCCTCTGCTCTCCATTCACCGATCCTGTTTGGGGCCCTCTGCCATTCCCCCTGTCCAGTTTTAATCTTGCTAACTCTTCCTTTGTCTTCCTTAATGCTTCTTCTAACTCCTTCAGGGGAGTTTGCTCTAATTCCATGCACCCATGAACTTGAACGGCTCTGGATGCTATGGGGTTCAGGATGTTCTCATATTGAGCTGCCACTAAAGAAGGAGGAGGGGCTCTGGTGGGCAGTTGGACATATGTGGGGTTTGTGTAAACTGTCACTGCATGTGTGGGTTAACACCCTGCAGGTGGCTGTACTCCGAATACTGTGTTTGGTGGGTTGGGGCACCCCAGGTTTTCAGGACAATGGGTGCGGATGGGGCCAAAACACACACTGCCAGTGGTCCACACACTGTTTTTTTATAGATTCTGGTGGGAGATCCTCCAAATCTTCCACCATCCTCCATAATTCTGAACTCCCTTTTCTGCTCTTCAGTTTCCTCCCCTTATTTTTGCTAACCCAAAACCTATACATGTGATCAAATACCTCCTTCTTATTTGTTGCCTGTTCTAGCCATGGCTTGTACATTCCCCCTCTAGTCTCATTATGCTCTCCTGATATAAAGGGAGGGTCAAACACATATACTCCAGGGGAGTTGATGGCTCAATTTTTATGGTCCTTACCTGTGCAAAATGTATTCAGTCAACCCAGGCCATGATCTTGCGGTGACTTAATACCCCTGGCCCACCCCTTTCCCATTTCTTTTACCCACCTCACTTTTACCCCATGCCACTACACCCCACACATTGTCACACTAACCATACTCATCTCATTATCGTTACTTGCCAATAAATATACAACAAAACTGGACCCTACCTCAGTCCACACCGCCACAATAAAAACACCAATATAACACCACAACCTATTGTTCATCCTCATGCACCCTTTGTATCGGAAAGAGGGATCCCAGGGCCTCTCAATATACAGGGCCTCTACACTTCTTCTCCCTTGTTTTTCTTGTTTGTAAAGCACTTTCTTCTCGCCCCAATCAAAGAGGATCCCGTTCCACATTTATCCCTTACCTCATATAATAAAAAACAAACATATATACTGCCACATGGTCTCTCCACTCCACGTCCACTTCACCATCCACACTCACACATTCCCCCACACTCATGCACTCTGCTGCCCTGTTGTTTTCTCATTCAAAAGTTTCACTTACATCTCCACGCTCTCCCGGGTTCCTCGATCATGGAGACACATCAATGGCCAGCACAGTGTGGGAAAAGCGCACTGATTCAAAGAGCAGACAGGAATTCAGGCAACACAGCTCCTGTAAACCACTCCAGTTTGTGCACAAGGGACTGGTCACTGCAGTTGGGCATGCTCCCTACAGATGTGCAACCAGGAATCCCCCATCACTGCAGAAATCAGAGTAACCAATTTTGTAAGGCAGACCTCCAGGCGACCAAACAAAAAAAAACACACCTCTAAAGAAGCAAATTTGGTGCACCTCTTTGCAAGGAAAACAAGATTTACTTTGTATACAAAAAGCAAAAAGATGACAGAAGGTCCTGTAGAACCAAACTGTCACAGAGCTTTCTGTTAGCTCAAAGCAAACATATGGTTTTAAGAGAGGACAGCGTCACTTGTGACATAAACAATATACAGTGTCAAACACCCACCCTCATTGGGTACCACGTATATACATACTACCATCCCACTACAGTCCTTTGACCAATTGGCCACATCCTAATCTACCCCTACCCTCTAACATGTAGTCCCCCTACTCCAGCAACTTGGTTTTCCTGCCACCTGATTTGTGAGGTACCTGTAATGTTACCATCCCCATTGGCTTAGTAACGTTGAGTGCACCAGGCCATTAACATGAGCTCAGTGGATAACTTCATGGTCAAATTGGCTCTTTAGAATAATAGTGTGCTTCTCTTGATGCCAAAAATGTGGGGCGCCCCCACCATGCCTCCCCGCCGTTGAACAACATTTGTTGGCATTATCTCCTGCTCCTCGTATCACAAATCATGGAGTATTTCACTCCTGGCTCCCCCCTATCAGCTACCACTTCCTGGAGCTTTTTCTGGGCCTTGCAAGGGCCACACTAATCAACTAAATTCTGATGGATTTAGATATTCTGATTTATGGGCATCAAGCAATCCAAATAAAACAGCCATTCTCCGGGTTTGGTAGTGCCATGAACATAGACTGAACATTTTGGCAGCTCAGGACAACGGCTCCATCTCCCATGGGTTTGTCCTTAGGGATGGACACATCACTGCCCGTGCTTCACATTGCTTTCTGGTTCCACAGGCCTACAGCTCAATACATCTATCTGTTCAGCCTGAAGGCCTTTATGTTTGGTTTCACTGCTGGGGCTTGGGATAGGAAAGTTATTCAAACTTTTTATGCACTGTGTTGCCACTTCAAACAGGGCCTTCAAAATACTAGGCCTCAGTTCCAATATTGACGTGCTTCGGTATTTCTCACGTCTGGGACCAGGGCCTGCACCATCATCATTGTACACTATATCTTAACAACTGTACTTCAATTTCACTCATGCCCTAACCCTGGGCATACCTATATTTCCATGATTGCTACAAAACAACTATATTATTCCCTCTCTTCTCGTTCTACCCCTTTGCCGCAGCACACGTTCACATTTGCGTGCACTAATAGATTATCCTGAGCCTGAACTGTTTGGGAGGTCATGTGAGCTGGACGTGCATCCCAACACAATCTAGATTTGATTTGACAATATTAGGTAACTGCATTCAAACAAAGATAAATGCATTTCCCCTTTACCTAAATCAATTAATCTCTTTCTTCTGCATGTTCTATCAACTTAAAAAAATATCATCAATGTTAGAATTCCTTTTAAAGTTTAATTTACATTATTTGATAAATTCCTTGTTTTTGTTGTCAACATGCATTCATATTTTTCTACAGACACTGCACTATACCTAAATCAGTGAGATACATCCAGACATGGGCCCCTAGCTCTCTTTGCAAGAAAGAGACATTATCACCACAACACAATGACAATACTCAACAAGGCAGAAACTATGTCTGTATTTGTTGGTGAAACTCTTCATCAGAGGAGACTCTGGCATGTCTGTGCTGAACTGTGCTTAAAATTGGGACCACCAGATGATATGCAAAGGGATACTTCTGTTCTGGTAATGCATAGTGAGCTAAAACGAGATTGTACACCACCCTAAGTGGCACCATGCTATGGAATAGGTTATCTCACCATTCTGCAAGAGTATTTTATCACATTTATAAAGTGCCTTTCGCCCAAGGCTCTTGACAATAACAGAATCCAAAAAACAGTACAATCAGAATAATACAAATGAGTAAAAAGTTACATCAACAGAGAAAGGCAGTTAATTTTTTTAAGGAATAGAGAAGCAAGAAGGTAGATTATAAGATTAGTTTGGAAAATACGAAGTGATGAGGATGAACAAAGTCAAAGAGGGAGAGTGTTCCAGTTTTTAGGAGACAAAAGAGAAAAAGAGCAGAAACGAGACGAGGCACAAGGGGACTTGGGAACAGTCAAAAGAAATAGATTCTGAGCTTGCAGTGGATATGAAGGGACATAGAATGAGAGTAGAGAGGAGAGATAGGGAGGGGCCATGCCATGGGTACATTTTTTTTATTTTTTATTATTAAATTATATGTTTGATTAAACAAACTTTTCATTATGTACCTCGTTAAGATTTGTAAAACATTGGATTAAGAGATGATTTTAATTAAAAAAGAAAATACAGGTTAAAGGAAAAGAAAACATGATGGCTACTACTCGGTGTCTTTCTGAATCTCTATCCAAAATTTGATAGCTGTTGAAATTAAATGTTTATCATGGCCTTTTAGTAGTTGGGCCCACCGTTCTTGCATAGTCATCTGCTTTTTTGATATTCTAAAAAAGTCTTTGAATAGATTTCTTTTTTCCATCAAAGCAGGACAGATCATGATGATATAAAATTATGTCTTTTTGGTATTTTCAGTCTTCCAGAATCAGCAGTCTGAAGATTTTATATCTGCCTGTTTCATCTTACTCAGGTAATCATGGGTCGGTAAGATGTTTAGACGAAACCGTGGGAAGAGATATCGCATATGTCGATCTGGAAAGCATGCCAGATATACAGGGAGTTCATGTAGAGCTCTTATATCTATTACACATTCCTGATGTCGTTTGCATTTTGTCTGATCGCTGAGGGTCTTTATCCAATCATTCCTCTGTCATGTTTGTTTTGTATATTGTGGTCTGTTTATTAACATTTCCTCAGTAATGTCTTCTTTCTTCATCTGCCGCTTGATCCCGGTGAACCATTGTTGCAAAACTGTCACATTTAATGCGTTCTTTTTGATTTTTAATATTTCTATGGATGGTATTTTGTATTTGCTGATTATTTTCCTGAAGAGGTCCATTTGTTTCCAAACTATAATGGATTGTACGGATTGTAGAGCCAGTTCAAAGCAAATTCTTAACTTTGGAAAATGTTTAGGTAATGCTAAAATTTTCTTCCAAAATATGGCTTCATGTAGATGCAATTTCAATCCTTGTTTGTTGGTCAGTGTTTCACCAGCATAGGTCAGAATGGGAACCACCATTTGTTAGTAAAGAACGATTGTTGATTTAAATGAGTATATCCCAAATTTACAGTGATAGAACCGACCTAGCAGAGCTAAAGATCTTGCTTTCTCTTCAATGTGGGTTTTCCATTCTTGTTCCGTTGGTGAAGAATTTATCATTAGACCTAGGTATTTGATAATCGGAATTAGGGTTGCCAAAGTCCAACTGCGCGGGATTTGTTGTGCTTGTGTGATAAGGAGCAGATGAACAAAGAAGCTGGCCCATTCTTCAGGCGCTGTCTTTAGGTTTGCATTTGATAGTCCGCCCGGGCCCAGCGCTCTCAATGAGTTTAGAGTTGTGATATTTTTGATCACGTCTTTTATTTGCCACGTGAGATTCCAGGGTGGACCATTGTGCTGTTCTTGAGTTGAGGTGTTAGTTGACTTCGCTCCATACAAAATTGTGAAATGTTTAATCCAAGCTTGCTCTTCTACTTCTTGAACCATAATTGTCTCGTATTTTTTCCCTTTAGTGCTGCTAAGATCGCTTCAGCATCAGCCTGATGTAGTATTGCCTCAATTGATTTGATCGAGTTTGAATATTTTTGTTTTTCCTTTTTTATATCTGCTGTTGCTGCAGGTGTGTTCAATTTTTTTAGTGAACGTAATTTTTTTTAATGTATTTTTTTGTGTTTGATTTCAAGGTTAAAGGCATGTTTGTGTGTAGTGTTGAGGTTGGTATTGTTACTCACAAAGGTCTGATAGTCCCGGAGTATCCATTTGTAATTGAGTTTCAAGGAATCTGGCAGCATTGATGTTTCAAACTTGGAGAGGAGATCAGTTATTTGATGTTGTTTTATTCATAGTTTATTCAAGCTGTTGTTTATTTTGAGGTCTGGAAGGATTAAACGAGATTCCAGGGTTCACGCTGTCTTCCATGTTATTAGGATTTGATGATGATCACTGTTGGATTGCAAGCAGTTATTGGTGGCAATTAAACTTTTTCTAATACCGTCAGAGATATAAATATAATCGATAATAGACTTAGATTTCCTACTTGACCAAGTTCGGGGCATTTGGCCGTGTTCGTTTAGAGGCTGTTCTGTTAGGGTCAGGTTTTGGATCTCCGTCTCTTTAGTCCATTTCTTTGCTCTAGGGAATAGTTTTTGAAAGTCTAATCGAATGCCTTCGGGATTGTAGAGATGGATGTTTAGATCACCAGCAACAACGAACTCTGTTTGTGTAAAGGAGTTTGCTATTTTGTCGAATTCATTGCAGATTGATTCGATGAACTTGTTGTCATTCATTGCTATAGCATTCCAGTAAATGTTAAAAATTGTTAAATGTGTTTTATCTAAATAATGATTTGGCTCAAGTGTTGTGGTCGAGATACAGATAACTGTATATTGAGCCCATGTGTGGATGTTTTTCTTCTTTACTGACCAGTTGGGGGCTAGCTTGGTCATGATTATCATTGCAGATAATGGTCTACCTTGACGAATGGTGATGGCCAGGTTCATATAGGTGGAGAATCCATCGCAAACGACTTCTGTTGAAAGCCAGGTCTCTTGGAGACATATTATGGACATTTATTTTTGGTTGGAGGAACATGGGTACATTTGAATACAATCAAAAGGAAGTATTACAAAAGACTTGATTCAAAAGGAAGTAGCGAGATTGAAAGTAAAGAGGATGTAAGAGAGGACCGTAGGGTTAGAGAAAAAAGGAGGAGAACAGAGGAGTTATAGATAGAACAAAGAGGAAAAAGGTGACAAGCAGGAAGACCAAGTAATAAAGATGAACAGTAGTCAATATAAGAAAAGACAAGAGAAAGAAGAAGTTTAGTGACTTGAAAGGAAACATAAGCACGAGCATGATACATGTTAAACAGAGCATAGTGGCAGGAGCAAGCAATAGAGGAGATATGAAGAGAACAAGAAAGGTAAGGATCAAAGATAATGCCCAGGTTGCACACTGAGTGAAAAAAAGAAAAGAGTGGATAGTGGAAATAAAAAAGAGGGAGGAGAGGGGGTGGGAGGGATAGTAGAAGCAGGAAAGTACAGAACCTCCGTTTTTGAGGGATTGAGATGTAGGAAATGAGAAGACATTCAGTTCTGAACAGCTAACAGACAGTTTGAGACAGTAGAATGTAGAACAGAATCAAAAGAAGAAAAAGAGAGAAATATCTGGGTGTCATCAGCCTAAAGGTGGAAGGAGATGTGACGAGAGGAGACAAGAGCAGAGAGAGGATCGGTGTAGAGAGAAAAGAGAAGAGGGCCCAGTACCAAACCTTGCGGAACACCATAAAGAATAGGAAGTGAAAAAGAAGAGTGTCCAGCCCAAGTAACAGAATGTCTGTTGCGAAAGATAAGTGCTTAACCATTTGAGAGCAGACACGAAAAACCCAAAGTGGAAAGAGAGGAGATAAGAAGGGAGTGATCCACAGTGTCAAACACTGCAGATAGATCTAGAAGAATAAGAATAAAAGAAAGCTTAGAGTGACGAGCTGTGAGTAGGGAATTAGGGACATGAAGAAATGCAGTTTTGGTGGAGTGAGCCGGGCGGAAGCCAGACTGTAATGGGGTAAGAAGAGAATGAAGACTCAGATAATGGATTACCTGGGTACAGGCAGCCTGTTCAAGAATTTTAGAGAGAAAAGCTAGAAGGGAAATATAATGAAAGTTATCTGTGGAAGATGGAAGATGAATCAAGAGATGTCTTTTTTTTGGGAATTGGGAGAATAAGTGCATTCTTAAAAGCTGCAGGATAGCAACAATGTAGAAGGGAAGAATTCATGAGAGAAGTAAGATAGGGAAGAAGATGGGGATATACTTGGGGAGTAAGAGAAAATGACTGTTCCCAAGTTGAAGGGCTCCCACAATGTTGGCATTTGATTAATGTGTAGGTAAATGGCTTACATAATTTAACGTCCTCGGCTGTAGACTAATATAACATTACCCATTTGAATAACATTACCCATTTGAATCATTAAAGTTTTCACCTTATGTTTAAAAATGTCAACAATATCACAAAAAAAGCAATTTCACCACATTATCAAATTGTTCATGTTTTGATTGTCATGTTATCCTATCTAGAATTAACAGCACACATTGCTAAAAGAAAGAACTTGGATCATTGTTTATATTTTGTGAAAGTACAGTGTTATGCCATTACCAATTTCTGCATTGTGATCATTGGTAAATGCTTGATGGTGTGGTGAAGATTTTCAAAAACATGCGCATCGCAATGAGCTTCAAAGTGGCGTACAAATGCACTTGCACCGTTGTGCATCTCCTTGTAACGCATACATTCTCCAAGTAAGCACACACAATACCCTGCAGACAAGAGACCACAAATTGTCAGCAAAAGATGTGTGAATACATGTCCATTTACTGGCACATCTGAGGCTATGCCCGGGTTTCTGGTGCATTTTTCAATTGCGCACATTTTTTTATGCAAAGTTCATCATGAGCACTGAATTGCGTCATAAACGTGTCAATTGCATCAGATGCACCAGCAATGAGAGCAACTATCAAAAAAGACAATTGTCCATTCTCTTTGTGTGTTATTTACATAATTCGTCTAAGAATAAGGCCATAATACACATTTGTTGGACTTCAGCTGTGTGTGAGTCTCCCTTGAGATGTGGATCACTTAGATTTGGGTTGGGGCATGACGTTTAAATGCCACAGATGGTAATTTGGCCATGCCATTCAGGAATTACACTTCTATCTGAATGTCTGTGTTGATTTAGGGTTTCATTTCGCATTTATTTCACGTAATTGAAAAACACTGTAGGTAAGTGCATGATCACTAGATCAACCTGTGGAAAGTGCTCTAATGCCTAGCAACATGCCTTTTTTCTGACCATACATATTGCACAATGTTGTACCTCTGCACATAGGTCAGGATGTGTGTTGGTGTCATGTATTGCCACAATGCTCCAGCGGTTACTTGCATGGCAGGTATATTCACAGGCCGGTGGCCTGATGATGATGCTGCCGTGTATCAAAGTGCTACCCGGCCTCAAATTGCTGTGCTAAAGCAGCGTGCCAGTAGATGTTGTTATTATGTGTATATCCATGGTTGGCAACATTCACATTCATGATATTGTTTCATGCACCCCACATCACCTACACAGTGGGCCTCATTATGAGGTTGGAGGTAGCCATGGCGCTATTAGCGCCATGGCTGCCTCCAAAATCGTTCCGACTACGGTCTGGTGGATGGAACAATTACCGGTCCATTCCGAGGTTGGCGGGACCGGTAATTCCCCATTCACCAGAGCCATTCCCCATTCCCATTTGAGCCCCAATAGGGCTCAATGGGAAGCAGGAAGGTGGCAATAACGGTACCGCAAATTGCGGTACCGTTATTGACCCCGGTATCCCTTTGTGGGTCCCGTCCTTAACGCCTGGTAAAACCAGGCATTAAGGAAGGACCTGCAAAGGGAACTCGTAGTAGGGTGGTAAGGGATTACCGGCACCGGTGCCCTTACCGGTGCCGGTAATCCCTTACCACCCACCTCGTAATGAGGCCCAGTGTCTCCTGTTCCTATACACGTGTTCTATGTCCGCAGGGATTGTGAGGGCCGCAAAAGTGAAATTAATGGCACCACACACCCAGCTGTGTACCAAATGCCCTCACTATTCCTGTAAGTTTACATGCATAATGAGGCATGTCTACATATACATATACCTTGGCAGATGCAAGGACCACATTGTGGACTAAATCCCTGGCTGGGAGGACAGGAATATCCCGATTGTGATGTCATTTGTCATCTGGAAGGAGAGAGGGAAAGCTTGTGCAAGGCTGCTAGTAGCTTCGTTAGTGTGGGTATGACATGTCTTTGCATGATAGATGAAGACATCCATAATCTATGCACTTCTGATATTACCTGGAGGGGAGGAGCAACACCTGCAGATAACCTCATCTTCTTCTGCCAGTGCCAATAGGCAAAACCTGCCCTCATAAATCATTTCCCTCATCCTCCTCATGAGTTGAAGCAGCCGCATGATGCTGACTGGATCACCCATTTAGAAAAAGTAAGTGCTGGAATATGATTGCCTTTTTTACATGTTGTCTATTCTGATTGCAGTCCTATGTGTCACTTATTTATGGTGGGCAAAAAACTCGCTTGCGTTTTAGGGCCACGCCCTCAACTTCTCTTTGAAGTAATGAACTAGGGAATCTTTGCAGCAACTAATGTTCTCCAGCCTTGTGAATATGGTGTTTGGTGTCCCTGTGCCCACTGCTGTTAGTCACTCTGTTCTCGCAGGCACCATTGGGCTGATTTACCTGCTTTCCATCTCCTTTGAGCATCCGTGCTCATTTATTTTGTTCTGTACATATCAAATTTGCATCCAAAAGTAAGTTTTGAGACTCTGCCCCGCCATGTTGATTGTATGAATGTTTTCAGAATTTTACTTTTTAGCTTTATAAACCCCCTTTCCTTATGTGAGCCAGGTTTCTGTCAGTCTATTAGTTAATTATGGCTTGAGGTTTCTCACTCATTAAAGCTTCAGCAGATGGATACATAAGATCAAGTCACAGCAGCAGGCAATATTGCTAAGGCTTTTACAGGATAACAAGAAAATCCACGAATAAAGAAAGATGATCTGTTTGCCACAGAATGTTTGTGGCCTTAAATTATACCTCTGGCGCCTGACTGTTTTTTTAGATCATTTGAAAGCATTCTTATCCACTCATTGATGCTGTTGTGGTCACATATAATTATATCTCCTCCTCACGTAATTATAGCATTTGTTCCATGTTTACAAATGTTTACCGTTCTAATACAAGCCTCTCCTTTCTTGAAAGATTGCGAGAAAAAGGATGTTCTTGTCTCGTGCTAAGAAGCATGTATTTGCCTTGCAAATGTGAGAAGCCGTGATTTATTTGGACAATGGAGTATTATTTTAGGCGTGGATGGACTAGACCGTACGTGCACATGAGTAGCCATAATATGTGCGCCTTCACCAAGAATGCCATTTCCATTTCACTGTTGAGTGACGAAAGTAGGATGGCTTACATGAATCAAAGCGTCAAGCCATCCAAGAAAGCTTCCTCACTCATCTGTGGCAAGTCATGGGCACTCTGACTCAGGGCCTCATTACACGGACGGCGGTAAGGGTTAACGTTCACCGTTAATGGTACCGGTGACCGTTAACCCTTACCGCCTTACTACGAGGTCCCTTTGCGGGTTGGAGAATTTAACGCCTGCTTTTTGCAGGTGTTAAAATCCAACCCGCAAAGGGACCAGGGAGCTAATTACGGTACCGCAATTTGCGGTGCCGTAATTAGTACCTTCCCCATTCCCATTATGCCCTATGGGGCAAAAATGGGAATGGGGAAGGGCAATGGGGGAAGGGGGAATTACCGCCCCACCAACCTTGGAATAGGGCGGTAATTCCCCTTTCCACCAAGGCGGTGCCAGTATTTTACCGGCATGGACCAAGGTGCTAATAGCACCTTGGTCCACCGCCGTCCGTGTAATGAGGCCCTGAGTATTGGGCCATGGTGCATACCTTAGTGCGAATCATTCAACATAATAAACAAGTGGGCTAGTTAGATTAATCACAACACAAAGCATGTAATCATCCATCAATGAAGTCCATTTATATATCTAGTTATTTGTCTATGTATTCCATTCATGTTTTCAAATCAAGCACATGGTTAGCAGGTCATTATCAGGTAATATAAGCAAGTCTTAAAATGTAAACGTTAAAAAAACAATCTACTTTGATCTTTCACTCCTTTCCTTCACTCAGGATACCTCAATAACTATATAAGTAGTGATATGTATTGAATTATTATTATTATTATTATTATTATTATTATTATTATTATTATTATTATTATTATTATTATTAGGGATTTTATTGAGCACAGACCAGAGCACTTTACAATCATAGGGGGAAGAACATGGTGAGGGGAGAGGAGAAACAAGGCATCAAAGAGCAGGAAGGTGGGCAATTTGTCAGAAAGGGATATGCAAGCAACCAGGAAGGAAACAGTGCAGAACAAATAACCCAGTCTCAGGTAGGGTGGGGAGCGAAGGGTTTGTGGACCCAGGTGTTAGGGAGGAACCATTCCTTGAAGGGGAGGGCCTTGCGCTACTTCCTGAACTGTTAAAGCAAGGGGCAGAGTATGATGTTGACAGGGAAGTTCCAGATTCTAGAGGGATGGACAGGGAAGGTCTGTCTTCTGGTTCTTTCCTTCCTGCACAGACGGAGTTCAAGTCTGCACTTGTACTTTCTTCTGGTGGATCATAGGCCTCCTGAGATTTGGAGTTTCTCAATGAGGTAGCCTGGGGACTTCAGGGTGAATGCTTTGTAGATGTTGAAGAAGGATTTGAAGCTGATACGGCCTTGCAGGGGAGCCAGTGAAGCTCGATGACAGTTGGGGTGATGTGGTAGACTTTGCAGAGTCCTTTGATGAGTCATACTGCAGCATGAAGGACACATCTCAATGGTTCCAGGGTACTGACCGGACAGGGCTGCCAAAAGTGCATTACCTCTATCCATGTGGGAGAGAACCAAGGCTTGGACAGCAGATCTAAAGTTGTTTTGGATGAAGGACTTAATTATGCGCAGGAGAGAACAATTGTACCGAGCTGTGTGTGTCTTTCTTGAAATGTGCTGTTTGATAGAGAGGTGTATGTCAATGCCAACCACAAAGGATTTGGCTCAGGTGGCCTGCTGGGGTGTAAAGCCCTCAAGGTGCATAGCATAGAGCCAGGTCTGGACCAGGGTGTTCAGTTTTGTTTGTCATGGGAAGTCTTGTAGGGGTAAAGCTTTCGGTAAGCACTGGACATCCATGATTGGATCAATGAGTGGCAGGCCTTGAGCCTGTTGATGACCTTAATAAAGGATATTTTGAGGGAGATCTGTGTGTCATCTGCGTATTGGTGGCAGTGAATTCTGTGCGGAGCGAGAAGGGTTCCAAGTGGTTTCATATAAAGATTGAAGATCACAAGGGAAAGGATGGGTCCTTGCGGGACTCCACAGGTGATGGGTTCAGTTGGTGAGCTAGAGGAATCTATTTATACAAACTATTTAGAAAGGTACAATTTCAACCAGTTTAACTGACTTTATAGACTGTGGAATTGTTTTTTACTACTCATGCGTTCAGTTGTGTAAACATAAACAGTATGTGCATGTACTGTGCATGCTCATTAAACATGGGCAATAAACAAACACATTGGGGTGCCAACACTCATCATGGATTAAGGGAGAGCTCTTAACCAATAGAGTGACTAAATATGCACCTACTTTGGTCACACTTCAGCAAATAAATTTTCCCAAAGAAAATGTGCTTCTGATTAGCACTATACCACACTTTACCCAAATGGTATTAGAATGAACATCCCACTTAAACAAAATACTTAATCCTGCAAATGTCACCAGTTAATCTTCCCTGCTATGTGTCTGCTTGTAGACACCAAGGCAAACCTATTCTCCCGTATGTGCTATGACATGCTACCATTATAAAGAACCAATCACTTAGCAGAGTTCTTCATTTCATGCATTCTAAATTCCTTTGGTTCCCTAGGGCCTTTCATACTGCAGCACGTTGGGACCATACCAATGATGAAAGGTGCTATACAAATGACAAGTACTAATACCACTGCTACTTCATACATTTTACTGCTTTCATAATGTGAATGGAGCATTGGGGATAATTGCATATTTAGCATACGGGGCCGGCATCAAATCCTTGTGTCACATATTGATTTGTTTAAGTATCTCAATTTGTGAAATTTAATATTTTATTTAACAATAATTTATGTATGTATATATTTATTTATTAATACAACTCACAGGGAAAGCAATCCATTTTTGTCACAAAAACGCTTACAAAATTTACCATTGATGCTTTGAATGAGTATATTTTTCAAAATATTTTTGTTGTGAGGAATGTCAGTAAGGAGAAGAAGGGGAGACGTGTTGTGCAGGAGAGGTTGGGTGACAGATAATTAATAATCTAGCAAGGAACACACAAACCCCATATTTAATAGGCACTTCTCCATCATCATTAACATGACTTGATATGCCTTAATACATTGCAAAGTACAAACAACTAAGCCCAACAACCTTCTGGTCAGAATAGCACCACGCATTCGTGTATACTTGTGTTATAGTGATCAAATGTACCACTATAGAAGTAGCTCAGACAAATAATGATTACATATTACATTGCATCCAAATACATCACAGACCAAACATCACAATATATCAACATTATAATCAGGGTTCCCCTAGAGACCAAAACAAGGTGTTATTTAACTCCTTAACATTAAGCAGAAATGTACCAGCATAAAATGTAGATCTTATCACATGGAACTGATAAGTTTGATAAAAACATAATTACAGTTTAGTAACGTATGCATCCAGGTTTGGCCAGAAGGTATCAAGAAAGGGGCTCTGCCTATTGGTGCTTATTCTCAGTGTACTTCCTTTGCTCATAAACACGTTTCTCGGGAACACCACAGACCACATGTGTCCTGAAAAGTTATAACTGATTTTTAATGGCCTCAACATTTTCCATGCCATAAAAGATTTAAGGAACGGTGTACACCATCCAACTTTAAGATAGTAGTGTCTAATATCACACTACCTTGTACCAGAATGTTTGTGTCACTCGGCCATATATCCTTCCAATAGCAACTAATGGGAATGTGTTCTAGTTCACCCTCAATCAAGCCACTGTGCCAGCAAAGCATGGTGTCTGATAATTCTTGCTAGATACATCCTTGTGGTTGTCCTCTCTGCCCGATGGAGGACTTAGGAAAGGGTATTTTTGACATAGGCAGGACATACTCTACTGGAGATGTTGTTTAATACCCTTTCAAGTGGAATGACCATCTTCTCTTAGCTCTTCCATGTTTCCCAGCACTCATATGGTGAGTGAAAATGAAAACATGAAGGCAGCAGCATACTTTGGAGACTTTATGGCCTGTTGCCTTCTATCCCCTGCATTTTTATACAAAAAAGGCCTTAATCTAACAAAGGACACAGTAACTTATGTACCACACTCAAAACACAAGACCTTAGGAATCAGATTGTTTCTGATTATGGAACAGTAAATCTTGGCGTACATCGTAGTGAAGGGAAGAAAATCCACCTCCATAACTATGCCACCAACACACTTTCTACCACACATGGCCCGCATAGAGCAACAGGACCCCTGCAAAAAAACATCACGTCACCCTCTAGGCCAATCGGAGGCCCGTCCGTGGCCCGAAAGGAAAGTGGGTCCACGGTCCGAAACCAGATATAACAAATCACAATTTCTTTTTTACCTGCTTTTAGCCCATTATAAAGAAAACTACTGGATGGATTTTCACCAAATTTACAAAAGCACACTTTCAGGACCAGGTCACCGCAAAGATGGTGAAAATAAGTACAGCGGTTTAGGCTGTATGCGTGAGCAACATTTATTTTCCATTGCGTCTATGGAAAAAAAAACATGTTGGGACCCTCCCTATAACTTGGTCCCCCCTTGACAAAACCTCACCAATTTTACCAAAATAAATTTAGGGCTGGCCATATACTTTTTATGCAAAGTTTGGTACGTTTTCGTGCAGGGGGAGCGAAGTTATAAGCGGCCAAAAAAGTGCTCTTCCTATGAGTTGAGCAACTTAACCATAACTACATGGCCAATACCGCAGGCCGTGTAACATATTCATTGCTACAATGTAAACTTGTACCAAGATTCCCTGCACTGCATATGCTGAAACAAGTTTGTAGTCAATTGCATTCATTTTTAATATTGCGTGTAAAGCAGGCTTTTCCCCTGCCATTTCAAGAGAATGCCCTAATAATAAAAAAATAAAAAAATATTATTTCGGTAACTAAAGACGCTGCAATGTCACACGCTTCCAACTACAGTCACTGACTCATTACCAATACAATGCGTGGTACGTAGGCAGTTTCATGTTTAGTTAAGGGACAGCCGGAAACGGGACAATGATACTGCATTGTCACCATACATGACACGATGATGTCACTATGAATTACATTCCAGTCCATGTATACTGTGACTTCCGAGCAGTCGGTCTCTGTCTTGTTAGTGTGCACAGCAATTTGAACCTTGTACGCTTTCTCCCAGCACTGAGCTTTCGGTAAAATAATTAAAAACACCTACGTTTGACTGAAATAGAGACATTCATCTCTTCTACTCTTCTGATGACACTTTAAAATAGTTTGATTCTAGCTTCCTTTTGTTTATTTTCTTACTTTGACACATTTGATTTGAATTTAACAAGAGGAATTTGTTACCTCTTTGGCAAAACTTAGGTTGCACTTCCATTATATCTCTTCTGTGGCATTACTTAAAATCAAAGGTAAGTCCTCTATTATTTGACCTTTCCAATGTTAGAACAAGGATTCAGGGACTGGCCCTTGGCTTTATTGTAATTCATTTGTCCTGCATTCATTTTTTTTGTAGAATATATGTCTTCTTAGAATAAACTAAACAAGATTGTAAATCAACCACTAAGAATGTTACTTTCTGTAGACCGGTTATTTGGATTTCAGTAAGACTTTGTGAGTCTTAGAATATTATTTTCTTTGTGTCATTTATCAACTAGGGAGTCCTGCATTGAAGAAGGTGACATATTTACTCACGCTGAAACTCAGCCATTCTGCATTGACCCTGGACTATTAAAAAATGCTTGTCGATTTTTAGTTACTATGTCTTTACCACTTTGTTTGTATATTTATTATAGGTTGGACTGCACTTTGTCTTAGCACCTACTGTTGTAATATTATTAATGTGCAGATCTTCATTGAATGCTCTCAAAACATGTGCAATGTTGTACTATGATTGTTGAGACTTCTGCTCAAATTAAATAAAACAAGGTTTTGCTTGATTAGCTCAAGACACCATTAGTACACACAATGATGTCACTTCATGTATCAGATACCAGTAATTCTTAAATTAAATTCATATGATGAAATTGCTTAATAGATGTTGAATTAATTCCTGGTAGAAGCAACTTTTCTGCGTATCAGTTAGGGGAGAAGTTGGTGCCTTAGGAGTAGTCAATGGTGCAGGAGTGGACAGATGTGCAGGAGGATTCTAGAGTTCTGGAGGACTGGATGAAACAGGAGGAGGTTAGGTAGGATTAAAATAGAAGACTACCCAGAGAGGGTAAGTTTGAGAAGTTATAAAGGTAGAAGGAAAGGCAATTAGAGAGGAGGTGAAAATAGGAGAGTTAGGGGAAAATGAAAGTTCCTTGGTAGACACATGCACATTGCCATATAGAACACAAGAGAATACAAGCCCATGTATATTTGGGGCAAAGTGGGGAGAGGAAAAAGTACTTGCTGAAAGGTCAAGGAGATAATCCAACAGCCAACTCGAGATGAGGTCTAGCATAAGGCCAAGAGTTTTAGTGACCAGTGCCTCGGTGGGGAAGAGAGCAAGAGTGGCCTCCAAGGCATAGGGGTGAGCTAGTACCTCTACCGACACCTAGGTACCGTTCAGTCCTACCTCACCTCAAAGAGATGCTGTGGAGGCTAATGGAAGCCTCTGGGAGGCTGTTCATCCAATGTCCACCATATCCAGTAGCGAATGCATCTCCAATTCCCCAACTATCTGTACCTGGATAAATTCAGTAATCCGAAAAAGCATGCAGGATATAGATTGCAAAACAGGGAAATACAGCCCTATGGGAAAAACAATGGATGGAGAACAATAGTTCCCAAAAAAGTGAACGCCGAAATGGGACCTGTCCTGGGGGGCATGAGGGTGTGACTAGGGGGTAAAAGGTAGTGTTCTTGACCCTGAACAGAAGTCAATTAACAGTACCACGGAAAGGTCCAATAGAGTCCATATTCTAAGCAGGGAAGTTCCAGTACACCAAGAAGCCAAACGAAAATCAAAGTTCACAAATCCAGTCAAGAAATCTGGAAGTTCATAAAGGGGAGGGCAATGCAAGGAGCCAAAGTACAATCCAAAGGCAGTCCTGGAAAATAAGACCCAGTGGTCAATACACATCAGATCAATGCAGACCAGAAATAGTGCCTCAACAGCATCACAAATGCAGCTGCGAGGGGCAGATGCACAGCTTACTGTGTCCTTTTGTGCTGCGCCATATTCTAATAGTCTCTGTAGCAGTGAGTACTCATTTCCCCATTACCTGATTGCTATTCCAGTTATGTGCATGATCATGTAACTGTGGCAGTTACACTCAGGTGCCCGATAATTGTAGTCCTGTTGTTCCTCGGGGTGCCACGAAGTGCCAGGGAACACACCAGGAATGTTGTCCAGTTCTCAGATTTCTGGCAGACCTCCTCTCCAATGTGTGTGAGACCTGCAGGTACGAAGGATGGAGACAATGAAAATGAGCTAACAAACCAGGAACATGGATGCTAAAGGCTGGCTTCCACAACCTCTCTTCCAGCCATACCTCTTCCAGACAATAAGATAATATGGACATCCCCTTTGGAGACATGAATCTAATATGTTGTTCACCTCACACTTATCAGAGGACCCCACCATGACAGCAGCAAATTTCTTAGTAGGACGCATAGAGGCAAGGGACAGTTCCAGATGAGAAGTATTGAACACCTAGGGGTATCTGGACTTTCCATCGAAAATGTTTTTCCAAAGAAACCCTTTCCATCGAAAGTCTTCCAACAAATTTGTTTTCATTGAATGTGTGTGTGTGTGGGGGGGGATAAAGGGTTGATTTTGTTTGTGGTGGATTTGTTATGGTAAAAAACGGGGGGTTTTGGGTGGTGACCCCCCAACAAAAAAAGGATTATTAAAAATGAATTTATCCCACACACACATACATTTGATGGACAAAATGTGTTGCAAATCTTTCGATGGAAAGGGTTTCATTGGAAACTCTTTCAATGGAAAGACCATAAACTAACACCACAAATATAATCCAAGATCCTGGAAGTGCTCAACAATATGTCACAGGATTTATGACCTGAAATAACTTGTACAGCTCTACATATCTAGGGAGTAGTTTCAGTGTGCAATGCATGTGAGGACACCGTGTGGCCAGCCAAATGTAATCTCCCTGTTGGTGCTCAAGAGAGTCCCTCCGAAGATGATCAACGTAGTGATGCATACAGTTTTGTGCTGTTATGAAGATGTTGATGGACATCGGCTTGTGCTCCTTGTATATGACGAAAACCTGGAATGGCAGAGGGTGAAACTTCTGCCATGGACTGTATATGGGGGTTTTGACTGCTGACTACACAGAGAGGTGACTACCCAGTAGAGAAATGAATGGCATTATTATAGGTGAATTCTCTGGTACTCAATAAAGACACACACATATCTTGATGTTCAAGGCATAGTCAGCATAGGTACCTTTCAAGAGTTTGATTACCACAATCAGTTAGACTGTCTGTTTCTGAGTGGGAAGCTGAGGAATATTGGGTATAGATACCTAATAATCTAGTCAATGCTCTCCAAAAACAGGACGAGAACTGGGTACCCCTGTCAGAAAGCATGATGGATAGCAGTCCAAGCAAGAAAAAGATGTGGCGGACATATAGGCCTATTTATTTAGGTTCAGAAGGTACATTAAAGCAGGAACACAACTGAGCCATTTTTGAAAGATAATCCACCACAATCCATATGTTGTCCTCCTGCTCAATTAATGGCTGATTAGTGACAAAACTCGTGGACACCATCAACCAGTGTTTGTGTGGAATAGGCAAAGGTTACAGAATCCCACAGGTTCATTCTTCTGTTATTTTCCTTACATACAAATAGCACAGGTGGAGACATAATCAACTACATCCCTTTTCAGCCTTGGCCACCAGTACCAACACTTCAAAGGAACTGCAGTTTTATTCTGGCATCCAGTCTTGAGATCAAGGCAACATTTCATAGTTTGCTCCCATGCTGAAGGTGTGGGAACATATATGTGGCCTTGAATATCAGGTACTCCACATACGATTTTGCCAATCTGTCTCTTGAGACATAAACCAGTTGTCATTGTCTATTACGATTGTTGAAGGTGGTGTGCACACACAAACATTATCTCTTTTTAACACATATTTAGGGATATGTGGTATGGTACCATCTCTCCTGTTGCTTGGAATAGGGCTTTGGCCTTACTGTGTCATTTTCCTGGCTTGAATTCTAAGACAAATTCAAAAGTAGCAAAGAAATGTACCAACAGACTTGACGGCTATTGGTGCATCTCAAAGTCGCAGTTCCCGGAGATTCTGATGGCCAGTATGTCTGCAAAATCCCAATGAATATGTGGTGTTGCCAAGATTTTTTTTTGCTGTACACGTGTAAGTCCTGAACTAGGGTAAGTGATATGCAGCTTTTTGCAAAGTAGGGCATTGATGTGATAATATAGCCACCAATGCATATGATGAGATATCTGCCTCTATGCCTCTATGGCAAAAGGTATATCTTGGATAGGATGCTGGAACGTGGCTGCAGTATTAAATACTTGCGTCAACAAATGGAACGCCTCCAGGGTTTTTCTAGACTATTGAAAACCTACAGTTGGGCTAGTCAAGCATATTAACAAGAATATCACAGAAGAGAAATCCTGAATACACCACCTGTACAAATTTGCAAAGCCTAAAAAGGCTGTCATTCTTTGATCAAGGTAAGAATAGGCCAATCTAGGATTGCCTATACCTTGCATGTACTTACTTGTACTCCTTTTGCAGATAATGTGAAAGACAACAACTCAACTTCCTGCATGTGGAACAGGTATTTTTAAACTTTGCCTACAAAGAATGGTGTTATAACCTTTGCCATATCTCCTTCCCATGTTGCATGTGTCCTAAGTTTGATGATACATAGATCAATATATAACCTGGACAATCAGATAGATGCCAAGTAAGTCATGATAAACCTTGCTCATGAACCCTCATGAAATGTTGCCAGAACATTACATAGCTAGATAGGTATTGCGCAGGCTTCTCAGAAATGTGCTAATTCATTTCTGCCTTAGAGACCCCCAGCTCTTTTGCTGGACCTTAAGACTTTTTAATTTCTAACCTGGAGAGAGGGAGCCCTTTCTCTCACCCTCTCATGTATTGTTATTGTGATTTGGACTCTGTGTTTCTTTTGACTTTGGAGTCTGACAAACTCCATAGGCATCATCTTTACATTGTGACACACATCACCTTCAGTGCAGTGTCACAGGGAAGTCTCTTAGATTTCCCAAAGGTTTAAATACCCACTCTTGGTGAAACTACTGTTTCAAAGAGCAGTGACGTGACATTGACTTTACATTTTGTAACTTTCTAGACCCAACACACACTATCTTACCATAGGGTACTGGAGGGGTTTCTTAGTATCCCCTCTGTCTAGTTTCTCATGTAACATTGTTATGTTACCCTTTCTACAATTAATGGCTTGTGGCAGTGGTTTACTTTTTACTACCATTGGGAGTTTTTACCGTGGGCTGCCTTCGCAGCTGCAGTAAAGCACACACGGGTGCCAATTTTGTCAAAATGGCCCGGTCTTCTTTTTATGCCATTTCTTGTTGGAAAGGTCCTTCTTGAGCTTTACTCTGCGCGCCAAACCAGGTTTGTTCACTTTGTTTCTTTGGTCTTTGGCGGGATTCACGAGTGAAGCCTGCCTCTGGCTTCAGTATGTCTGGCTGGGGCAGGAATTGAGGGAGGTGCCCGAAACTCGTGGTGCTAAATCCTCTTGGTTACAGGAATGCACCCAAAGGTGATTGGCTGGCTGGCTGTCCGACAAGGACAGCCACCCTCCGGTGTGATTGACAGCTAGGCTGAAGTGAATGGGAGAAACCTGCATTAAAGTCAAGGTTTTTTGGATTGGAAGGCAGAGTCAACCACTGGATGAAGGAATCCATAGAAGAACTTGTAAGAGACACCTGCTGAAACTCCTGGACCGTTGGTTTGCCCGGTGAAGCCCTGCTGGTGTGCTGAAGCTCCGAATTCACCTCGACTAGAGAAACCATGCAAGGACGACTTCTCACTTTGAGTTGCTGGGACAAATGAACTCCAAAGTAAGCCTGTCTGGACATCCTCTCGGAGCTGGCTGTACTTCCACTGCTGCCGCTGCTGGAACAAAGTGCTAGGCAGTGGAACACCAGATTGTGTGCGTTGCTTTTAAGTCGGACCCAAATGCCAGGAAGATCCCCTGGAGTTCCCTGAAGCAGGACTGACCAAGCCTGAGCCACCTCATCAGAGCGCTGGACTCCAGATTTGAGGAAAGTCCAGAGTGATATCCCAGAAACCCAGTGTTGCTATTTGCTGTCAGATATGAGGAGCTGAAACACAGAAGAACCGCTAAATTGAAGTTTGCCCATTGCTGCTGATGACCTTCCCATTGCAGAGCAGGAGTCCCCAGACGTCCTCTCTCTTGTCCCCATGACTGAAGCTCAGGAACAACAGGACCTGCAGAGCTATACAGGAAAAGAAGCCAGCTGGAACCCTTTCTTCTAACCATAGGTACTGTAAAGTCTAAGAGAACTTACCTCTTGTTGTGTAGCCTTGCTTGCTCTCAGTTGAGACCTGTCTTGGTTACCTTGCAGAGTTGCTATAGTTTTGCCCCTCACAGGCATCTAGCTTGTGTCCCTTCAAGTCTTTGATATTAAAAAAAAACGTTTCTAAAAACATTGTGCAAGATGTTTTACCTATCTGCAAAGAAGATCTTCAGCTCCCCTAGATATTGTGCAAGTTACCTTGTCTGTCCTGGCTCCCTGAGCAACTCTTCTTTACCTCTGACTTTGTGCTTTGGCCTTTCCCCCAGGAAAGGGTTAATTTACTCTGCATTGGAAGGTCTCAAAAGTACTTACTTTTATTTATGTATTTATTTATTTCATCTAAAAAGCGCACAAAGCCCAAAGGCAGTTAGGCGCTGTTACAGTCTTAAGAATATGGTTACAGTTGTTTAGAGCATGGTGTCATGGTTGCTCTTCATGTTTACATAATATACAATCTGCATTTATATACATTTATTTACACAGTTTGCACAGAAGTAAGCCAGGGACTAGTCGGCGAATGTGGGCGGTCAGTCCTGAAGAATAGGGATTTTAGATGTTTTCTGAATGACCAGAAGGAGGTGTCGTTTCTGAGATGAGTAGGAAGGGCATTCCACAGTTTGGGGTCTATAGTAGGGAAACTGGCTCCTCCAGCTTTCTGTCTTTTGTATTTGGGAGTAGTTAGGAGGTTTGTATATTGCGGGTGGGTCTCTTGGATTGGGTTTTGTGGATGAGGTTGCTGAGGTATAGGGGTGCTTTGTTTGTGATGCATTTGTGGGTGAGTGTCAGGATTTTTAAGTTGATTATGTCCTGGACAGGGAGCCAGTGGAACTTCCGCCTGATGGTAGAGATGTGTTTGTGCCTAGGAATGTTTAAGGCAGCTCTGATAGCATTGTTTTTGGACAACCTGTAGTTTTTTGATGTTTGTTGAGCTGGTTCCTGCAAATAGTGAGTTTCAGTAATCTATCCTGGATAATATTAAGGCTCTGGCTAGGTGATGGTGTTGTCACGAGAGAGGAACGGTCTGCTACCTCTAATCAGTTTGGTAGTGAAAGCTGTTGAAGAGACTACCGCATTGACCTGCCTATTTAAGGTAAGGGAGGAGTCGATGTACACCCCTAATATTTTGATTTCTTTAGCGACTGAGATGTTATTTCCATCGATGGTGAAGGATTTTTATGTCGGGGGGAGTTTGCTAAGTTTAGTTTTATTACCTATGAGGATTAACTCGGTCTTGTCATTGTTGAGTCACAGTTCATTAAGCGCCATCCACACCTGGATGGCCAAATATATTTTGTTTAGGTTTTTGGAGTCTGTGTCATGATATCCAGTGATGTGTATGAGTATTTGCGTATTGTCCGCGTAGTTAGTATACGAGATACCCATGTTGTCCAATTTGTCGAACAGTAGCTTTGTGAAGGCATTGTATAGTGTGGGTGACACACAAGAATCCAATTAGTGAGGAAAGATTTGATCTATGCAATGGAATCTGCTGAGAATTGGGAGGCGGTTTTAAAGTGCTGGTAAAGAATATCGTGATTGAACAGATCAAAAGCTCTGGAGAGATCGAGGAGAAGGAGAATACATAATTCCACGTTTTCTAAGTATTGATCCATTTGTGTCTTCAGTTCTAGTAGGGCAGTCTCAGTACTGTGGCCCGGTCTGAAGCGTAATTGTTTTAGGCCCAGCAGTTTTTTGTCTTTGAGATGTTTTTGGATCTGCAGATAAGCTGCGCAATGGATTATTTTGAGTAGAAACAGTACAGTGGTGATAGGACGGAAGTTTGTGGGGATGTTGGGGTCGAGTGTTGGTTTCTTAAGAAGGGGTAGAATCCAAGCTGTTTTTAGATCACTCGGTACTGCGTTAGAAGCAAATGAGCTGGTGATGGGACTGGTGATGAAGGGTGCAAATTCGGATACACATTCTTTTATCAGAGTTGCTGGACAGGAGTCAACTTTGCAACTAGATGTTTTTAAGCTGTTGATGATATTGATAATTTCAGAGGTGGTGAGTGGTAAGAATGAGAGTTTTTTAGTGTCCGCTAAGGGAGATGAAGTTGACGGAGAGGCAGAGTTTAGCTTGTTTTAGTTCTATTTGTCTTTGGTGTAAGGATATTTTGTTTGCTAGGGCATTTTGGATGTTGGAGCACCATTGCTCGTCCTTCACAGGATGGTCAGGGATAGGTGCTGGTGATTCTAGTTCACAGAGAATTGTGAATAATTCTCTAGTATTAGATTGGGCATTAGTTATTCTCTGGTTATACGTCTTGCTTTTGGCTAAAAACATTTCTTTTCTGTAGTTGTTGGCAGCTGCCTGAAAGAGGTTTTTGTTCGCTGTGTTTGGCAGTTTGCGCCAGTTATTTTCAGTGGCTCTTTTGGAGGTATGCATTGTTCTGAGTTCAGGGGTGAACCGAGGGTTAATGTGTGCTGGCGTTTGGCTTTTTTTCTCTTTAGTGGAGCAACTTTATCAATAAACAATTGCATGATTTCATTGTATTGACATACCAAGGTTGATGGATCATTATCTAAGTGACTTGAATCTAGGTGCTAGGTGGGGCATTAGTAGAGGAAGCATGTTGTCTTTATTTATGTTTTTGGATCATCTGGATCGAGCTGTGGGAGCTAAGGTGGTGAGGTTATGATTTTTTTGTAATGATGGTGGTATTAAAGATGATGGTGTTATGGCCTGACCAAGGTGTAGGTGTGTTGGATAGAATGTTGGTGGTACAGTTAATGTCCTCTAACCAATCCAAGGTGTGTCCTTTTACGTGTGTAGGGTTAAGGATCCTTTGTGGGAAGCCGAGGGCTTCAATGGATTTGGCTAAGTGGTCTGCCTTGATGTCTGATGGGTCGTTCAGGCCTAAGTTGAAATCGCCCATGATAATTACTAGGGGTTTCATATTGTGTGTCAAGAGTGTGGTTGTGTCATCTTCAAAAGGTAGTGATGGCTCCAAGGGGCATGTAGATGATGTGAAGTGTGAGCATGCATAAGGGTCTGAGTGATACCTTTAAGGTTACTGCACTGATTCTGCAACTGGACCACTCTTAACGGTCCCGGTCCTGGGCCCAGCCACTCTCCACTTGCACTGATGCCCTGGAACCCCTCTTCACTGCGGGACTGTCTCTGTATCCCTACAGCCCCCCCCCCCTTTCCCAGCACTTGTTCTGCACTTACCTTGCACTTGCCACCAGCTGGCCCTATTTATTTATTACTTTACACCACTTACCTTGTACTGCACTTCACCCCCTCCCCTTCCCCTTGCACTTTTCCCCCTCCCCTACCCCTGCACTTGCGCGATCTGAATGACACCTGGCCTAGTAGGATCGTTGTCTGTCTCCCCTTGTTCCTCCCCTCCCTGCCTCGTCGCGCCTTGAAACACCTGTGTATAGGCGCGTTACAAATGCCATATCATATCATATCAAGGTGAGGACTTCCCCGGTGCTAAAGGGGAGATTGGGCGATAGTCTTATATTCAAGGTGTCTTTTGCTAGTATGGCAACGCCACCTCCTCTTGAGATGTCTCTGTCCTTTGTAAGGATGGTATACCCTTTTGGGATGGCTAATGAGAGTTGAGGTCCTTAATCTCAGTGTAGCCAGGTTTCTGTCACTGCTAAGAAGTCAAGGTCATTAGATGTGATGACGTCTGCTAAGTCCAGTGTATGCTCCATGATGAATCTGGCGTTGATGAGTGCCCCTTTTAGTGTGGTTGTGTTTGTTCAGGTCAGAGTTTTGCTCGGGCAGCTATGTAGGATTTAGAGGTTTTTGGTGCGTGTGATCGTGGTGAAGTGAGGGTTGTGGAGATTGAGGTGAGAAAATTACTTGGCAGTGGTGGCGAGCGTGAGGAGAGTTTGTGGGTTCTCATGGGTCCTGAGATTGGGCATGAGGGCGCATGGGGAGCAACATTAGAAGAGTCTCGGGGAAGGTGTTTTTGAAGAAGCAGGCTAGAAGCATTGTAGTCAGGTCTTATCCTGGTTCTTGCTGTAGGATGGTTAAGCCTCGTAAGCTTGTCAGGAGGTAGTGCAATAGGTGGTAGATTCTTGGTGTGGGGGTGAGGTCTAGTTGAACCTTTCCAGAATGAGCCTGTGTTAGTGGGATGTGTGGTGATGGGGAAAGGTGCAGTTTTGTTGAGAAAGGGGGTCAGGCAGGGAATAGGAAAGTGGCGAGGGCAGTTTAGGCGGGCTAGTCCTTTTCCTAGTTGGATGAAGATGCCTGCGGTGCAGGACGGATCCATTGTGGGACAGGTGTGCAGTGGTTTTCTTAGATGCTGATCTCTTACTAGTAGCAGAGTTCAGAGTGCAGGCAGCATGAGGGAGGCTAACATAGCACTCTGTTGAGCGATGGGATTAATGGCTCAAAGGGAGGTACGCATTGGCTGATACTATATTAGGCTGGTGATGGGCAACCTATTGCTAGGCGGTGGAGGATTGCAGAATAGCGTACAGTGCAGCACAAGTATGTCACAGTTGCAGACGTGATGCTGAGCAACAGAAGTAGTAACAGTGGGTGGCACAATTGACAACAAGGTACTGCGCAATGCGAATGGTAGGACAGCAGAGGACAACACAATTAATACTGTGCAGCTGGGCAGTGGGAATGGTGACAGTACAATGGGCAGCAGAAATGGTAACATTACAGTAGGCAGCACAATATAGAACAAAGTGCTGGGCAGTGCAAATGGTGGCCGAGCAGAGGGTGACACAATTAATACTCCATAAATGGAGACCATGCAATGTGCAGAGCGAGTGCAGACAGGAGGCTATGCAGCACAAATGGTGGTAATTCAATGGCTGACACAGCAGATACATATAACCAGTTGTAATAGTGACATCAGGCGATGCGGTTTGTGATTTACCAGTTTGTGAATTATTTGTTAACCTTTGTTTTATTCCTCTCTTCTATCTTTTACACCAAACTCAGTATTGCTCTAAATGTACCAGTGATGAATGAATGTACACAGTGTCCTAGCTATTTAAGTCATCTTAGGGTGTAGGAAGTGTCTGTGTGCCATCCCCAATGGGTATCATCTGATTTAGAAAAACAGGGTGTGTTGTTAAGTGTATTATACATGTCATATATATTGCTCCCTTCTGAAGAAGGCTTATACAACTCACTGTGAAATACATTAATAATTGTTTTATCAAAAACCTTGAGTGTAAGAGTTTATTTGAAAAACCATTACTGTAAAACTCTGTGTAACAACATTACTGGGCACATTGACCCCTCTTGAGATAAGCTTGGCTGCTCAGCCACACTATCAGCCTGTGTAGTTTAGACTTATACAAAAGGTTGGGTCCCTATTGCCAGGAGGCCAGGCTTATTGTAGTGCACTCAAAGGGTACTACGTACAATCTTGCCTAACAATAGGCATCACTAAATACTCAGAAAGTCTGCATTTTGTACCAAAGGCACATTTCTACTCATCTCCATTTTGTATTCTTAATAGCTTTTACGCCCCACTGAGGTTTAGTTTTGTAAACTGTACAGCATTGTGCAATTGGTGTAAGAGAACAGAGATTTATGGAATATGATACCAATTCTTTACAGTGATGTGGTTGTCATTGTGTATTCTATGCAAGGATGGATGCCCTCTTCTTTCTTTGGGACAAAAGAAGAGGGCTCACTGCTGGTAAATGGATTGGCAATGTACTCTTTCAGGACTCTGTCCTCTTTCTGAGTCTGGTAATATCTGTACTACACGGGATTGCTGATCCCAGAATAAAATCACCTGTGCAATCATAAGGACAATGAGGCTGTTAATGTTCTGCCTGTCACTTGTCGAAGGCATCTGCAAACTACCTATATTCTTCAGGGACACCTGGACCTGTTGCTCCTGTGATGTGCTTGATGAATAACGAAGCCTGCATGGTGTACTCGCAACACTCCATGAATGGAAGCAATGACCTCAACAGAAAGAGGATCCAATCTATTTGGTAATTATACAGTTGCAACCACAGAATTTCAAGGATCATTCTGAATTGATGGGCTGTGACTAAATCAAGCATTTTATTTTGTTTCCTGATGTTCTGGTGAAAGATACAAGGTCAATGTCGCAGTCCGTTTTCACTGGAACTGATGTTAAATGTGTTCCATCAATCGCACTGACCAATTCTGGTACAATTTTATTTACCAGTGGTATACCCAGATCCTTAGCTAGGGCTATGCCAATATAGTTTCCACTAGCACCAAAATCCAATAACATATCATGAACCAGGCAATTCCAGACCGCACTCTCTATGGATGATCCTTTGCAAACCCTGCCATTTTCTTTGGTTTGTGTTGGCATTCTGTAATGCCTGGTTCATCTGAAATATAGGCAAGCATGTAAGGTGTGTGTTTCACCCCCTTGGCTTGAGTCAAGGAATCACATACCCCAAAAATCTCTGTTGGATCTGGAGGTGCATCCATACTAGCCCGTCCTATAGTTTTCAATTCCCACAAGTGAGGCAATGATGCATAGTGTTGTCATCCCTACGCTTGGCTCTACATGCATTTATCTGTAGGACCAAATCTAATAGGACAGGATAGGCCAGTGTAATGGACAGAACAACAGCAAGAGCATCTTTCAACCCTTTGGCCAACCCTCTAGAAAATACTGCAACGTTGTTCTCTTCCAGCCACACAGTGTGGTTGGCCAATCTATTGGAAGCAGTCATATAGTCCTATAACCCTGATTATCCCTCTGTAAGCGCTAACATGTATATAGTATTTGTTTTTGGCATTAAAACAGGTATCAAAAAATGTATTCATTCCTTCTTGTATGTCATCAAAATCATATATAATAGGACTATTGGCTTCAAATAATGGCTTATCCCATATTGCAGCCGTGCCCCCTAAATGAGACAGCATAATAACTGTGCTTGGTAGTTACACTGGTGAAGGCAGTGTGTCTACACATAACACGTAGCTTAAACCAACTAACAAAGGCATGATATTTGTGTGGGTCCCTGAACAGTGATCGGTTGGTGCCAAAGAAAATGGTGTAAATATGTATACTGCAGCAGTAGGACTCATGTGTTAAGAAATAGGTACCACATTGGGGTTAGAGGGCCTGGGGTCGTCCAATTCCTCATCGGTTGGCAACGGATGGTCCCCTCCCTGAATGGCATACGTCCTTTGGCGTGTGACAGCATTAATTACTGTCATGTCTTCCTGCAAAGTCAGAATCAGTTGGGTCAGCAACTGGGTCATTCAACACCTCCATACTTGTGCAGCCCATTTGGCGATATCAGTGGGTTCAAATATTGCAAAAATATTTCACGTTTACTGGTTACATCCTCAAATGGGTTGAAAAAGGCTTTATTCTAAATAGAATAACCGGGAATCTGCAAGTCCCCTTCCTACCAGCCGATTAGACAAACATTTGGAGGAATGCCACCTGTCTCCCTTAGAGGTTTCAAGCAACAGAACTAGAGGTAAGTACAGTATCCAGAGCAAATGTTTCTATTTCCTGTTTCCCAACTATCTTTCCCAGTGTGCTTGGATAATCCAAAAATGATGTAAGATATAGATGGCAAAACATGGAAATACTGCCCGATGGCAAAAGAACTGAGATACAATAGTCTCCAAAAAATGTGAATTCCAAAATGGAGCCTGAACCAGGCAGCATGGGAATGTGACTAGGGGGTAACAAATAGCACTCTTGCCACTAAACAGAAGTCAACAAGCAGTTCCGTAGAAAGGTCCACTAGCGTCCATAGTCTCAGCAAGGAATTCCCAGTTCACCAAAAAGCCAAAAGAAAATCCAGTCAAGTAATCTGAATGTTTGCAAAGTGGAGTGACAATCCAAGGACCCGAATCACAATCCAAAGGGAATCCATAAAAACAAGAGCCACGGGTCAATACAAATCAGATAAATACAGGAGTCGAACCACGACAACAACAGAAATGCAGCTGTGAAGCCAAATCACGTGATTGCTATTGCAATTTCATCTGTGATCACGTGACTGCAGCTGTTGTGCTCAGGGGCCAGGAAATTGTAATCCTGTTGTTCCTCTATGAGACACCTGGGAATGTGCCAGGAACTTGGCGTAGTTCGTGGACACCTGACACTAGGAACTAGCTATCTTAGAGAACATCCTTTGTAAACTAGTTAAGGGACAATTGCCACTCTTGGGACCAATGCAACATCTGAGACCTTCTCCACCAATTTCCCTGCTCCAAAAATGAAGCCTGGGGAAAAGCTGGGCCATTGGCTAGACATTGCCCCTCATTTGTAGATCCTAAAACCGGTGGAAATTAGCTACATTGTTCCAGCAGAAGTAGAACAGAAGTGGTGGTGACTTGGTCAAAGATGAAACACAAATACAGTTTTATAGAATCTGAATATTATATGTTTTCCCAAGGTGAAAACTTCAAAAGATACTCATCATATCATGTTTAGTTCAGACATGTATAGAACACTCCATGAAAACAATACAATGCAGAATTAAAATAAAACACAATTCACAGGGATTAACAAACATGCACAATTTAAAACCAGCAAAGCAGCAGGTCACTAAATAATTATCAGCCAGACGGACCCTCAGTTCATGTCATATTGCTAAGCAAGCACTTCCTCATAAGAAGAGCCACATTTAGATAGGTGTGAAGAGCCCAGCCAACACATGGAAATCCAGCCTGTAATAAGTATAATAGGGCCTCACGCAAGAGGAAAGACTGATTTACAAAATCTCCCTATCAAGCTGCCACCATAGCCCATAGAGGAACATAGTCATGGTGTGCCCTAGTAATAAAGACACGCTTCTTAGGTGACTCAGCCCACAGTAAATATTTCTGTATAGCAGGGACCATAATAAGAATAAGCCCTCTATTCTTGGGTTTCATTAGCTCAATGCGTTCTCTCTTAACCCCCATAAAATCATGTTAGCATTCTTGCTTCACCCCAAGATAAAACATTGGGTGGAGGAAACAAATATGAGAGGTTGAGGTCTAATAATTGATTCCTAATATGACACAACCACTTCCACCAGTGTTTTTGTTGATCATAAAATGAATCAGCTCGTGGGTCATGGTAGCCTTCTCATTACTCCATAACCTGAGCCAATGACAAACAGGCTGCAGAGAAATCACATCATCAATTAATCTACTGCCCAGCTCTAGGTGTGTACCAAAGTTCGGGAATGAATTCGACAAACCCAATATTTTCTTGAAAAAGTGTTTCTCTACTACCTGAATCGATGTAACTTTAGAGTAACCACACAACTCCATCCCAAATCTCGCAACTGAAAATGCCTTGCCATTATACAATTTCAAAAGCAGGTCAATTGGTTTCGCTCCAAACATACACATAGACCCAAGTACCCCACCCATGGCCTGCTTGAACAGATGGCCTGTTTATTCACATGAAGAGAGGGGCCAAAGTTAGAAAAAGAGATCCTCACCCTGAAATAGTCAAAGTAATTGACTCTGAAGTAATCAGAGATCAGCCTCTGTAGGGCTCTCGGGGTATTTGCATTAAATGATGTCATCAGCGTACACCAGCACCAGCAAAGACCAACGGCCAAGCTTGGGTACATTGTGAAGAAATCTCAGCAGATGATTGTACAAACCATTAATGTATAAGCAGAAGAGAAGGGGGGCCAGGACACAACCCTGGCGCACCCCTATCTCCATTTGAAAAAGGCCAGTACATCTACCATTAGTACTGCTCCTGACACAGGCTTGTATTGAATCACGTAATCTAGCCAGGAGACACACCAGAGCAAGAGGGCAATTCAGGGATCTGAGCACATCCCACAGCCACACTCTCTTTACATTATTGAAGGCTGTGCTCAGATCCATGAATGCCAGATAAATTAGCTCCCCCCTTACATAGATACAGTAAACTATTACCATATGAAGATTAAGGGACTGCTCTACCATCCCCACAACCGGCTGAAATCACAGTGGCGCAGAGTTGAGAAACACAGAGCCCTCAGCCCAATCCTCCAGCCTAGCACAAATAGCACAACCCAAAATCTTAAAAAGAGAATCCAGCAGAGAAATGGCTCAATATGAGCCACAAACATCCTGTGGACCCTTTTTATAAATTGAATATAGATAGTAGCACAGGACAAAGCGAGAGGAGCCTCGCCCCCAGCACAGATAGCATTAAATCCCCAGTTCAGGACCGGAGCCCACAAATCCAGAGTCATAATAAACTAACCTGCCAGGACATTGTCACGTTCAGGTAGGTGCCTGATTACAGTGCTGGCAACCAATGGCTTTAAGTATTTCAACACCGTAAATACAATTGATGCATCATGGACCTCCTCTGCCTGGGTCCCCATACTATCTAAGGTAACAGGGCTAGCCACCTCCCCCAGGCATGCACTATATAAAGTAGAACAATTATCCAACCAGGCCCCAGCAGATACATTGGATGTTGCCCCTTTTTGATTATATTTATAAAATGGACGATGGTTAGCAATTTCCATAAAATGTTTAGAGTTATTATACTTGGAGGCTTTAACCCATGTATCCCAAGCCTTGAGTTCTATGGCCCTTTTCTTCCGCACCAGGGCCTTTTTGTACGACGACATGACAATCATAATAGAATGTTTGGTGGCAACAGGACTTCTCAAAACTGAGATTAAGTGAGACTTGGCTCTGGAAAATTCAGGGTCAAACCAGCCTGCTTTCCGTTGTCCCATTTGTTTGCCCGTGGATGAGGAAAACACAGCAGATAAATTCTGCAATAAAGACCCACATTCCTTCGAGATATGGTTTATATCTCCAGACTCTGACTGCAGATTCTCCAGTTCATATCTACTAGATTGAATAGCTTTTCTCAACAGTTCCTCCTTCCTGTCAGGATTCCACCTGAGTCTACGTCCAGAAACCTTGGAAAACATATCTGGCAAAAGGGCCTGCTCTGGAGGAGAAGCCTTACACCCCATTCCAATATCAAGCCTAATGGGAAAATTATCACTGCAGATGTTGTCCACCACCTTAAATCCCTTCAATTTGCCCCAGAATTTAGCTGGGACACAGAAATAATCAATGATGGACCTACCCATTGTAAAAAAAAAAGTTGGTTTGCCAGGAATATCCTTAGAGAAACCACCATTAGTGTGCATGCCCCAATCAAATAAATAATGCCATAACCACAACCACTCTGCACAGAGTCTCGAGTCCATCATGATTGGTGACACAATCCCAATCATCTCATCCTCCATTTTGTCATATAATATTACCCGGCCCCTCTCCCATCTTTGCAATAAAATCTCCCTCCAGAACCACTCGCAGATAATTCAGGTTAATCAGAGGGATAGATTCCTTCATCACTGAGGCAAGAACATGCAAACAATTATTCTTGTATTGATTGTGCAGGCTGTTATAAAAATTGACAGCCAATATATCATGTGTACCACCAATTCTCACCAGCAAAATGAAAGAAGATGGAGACTTAAAAACCAGCAACTCACTCTCCAAGTTGCATTTTACCAAATTGCAAAGTCCTCCATAATGCCACCCCCTCTTCTTACTTTGGGCCATTACCCTATGTGAGACAAAATCATCCACATTAATATCTTCTTTAGAACATGGGCCACATTCCAAGTATGACGGTCTGGAAATAAGGGTGCCGGTAGCAACGTACTGGAACCCTTTCTGGACCACCATACTACAACAATGCCAGAAGGGCCCACAGATCTCCTGGCAGGCCTGACCTGCCATGATTTTAGGCCCCTCCCGGCCTGGTTGTCACAGAGGCACTGGCACCTTTAGCCAGTGCTTCCATGTCCGATCCCCATTTCCTATTGGACTCCATGGAAATGGGGATTAACCCTTACCGCGTGTGATATCCCGGTGGCACCGGGATATCAAGCGGCACAAAGGGTGTTACGGGGTTGGTGGCAACCCACCCTTAGCACCGTCAGTTTACCACCAACCTCGTAATGAGGCCCCATTTCTCTTGGAGAAAAAAAATATCAATTTTCTCAAATAGTTATTGGATCTCCGAGAGTGTTAACCTAGATTTGACCCCAGCCACATTCCAGGACAAAAGTGACATTGACTCACTTGTAATTGCTGCAGCTACAGAGAGATCCAGCATAATATCTAAAGAAGCACCAGGAGAATAACAAACAGTTGGGCCAGGCTGCAGTAGTCATTCAATATCATCCATTTCACTAAGACAAACCGATTTCATGGATCCACTACAATAAATTCTATAACAGCTTCACAGCTAAGGCCCTGCTAAAAAACCCAGAGCCCCATGCACTATGTGACTTGGCAGCTCCACCATTGAGGCACTGGTTGATGGGCCCAGAGCCCCTCGCAATGCTCCCTAAACCCAAGGGGGCCTGGGCTGGTGCTGGGGAAATAAACAAGCCAGTCTCTAGTGGCTGCGTAGGTAGTGACAAATTGGACCCTTTGAACGACAACCCCACCCCCCACTTACACAAGGATAGAAGAAATTCATTGACACCATCATGTACAGCACTTTGAGTCTGGAAAGCCCAAATTGCAGGTAGCCATATAGTTAGCCATTTAAAAGATACCACAACACAGTCCCCTTTGATGGATGTATTAGTGAGCCACACCCGCTGAACTCTGTGGGCCATTAAAATCAAACCGGGATTTGAATGGTGGAGTTGATCTACTAAGTAGACTTATTAATCAAAGTACTACAGTCTTCTCTAATTCAGGACTTCAAAGGCCGTACATTCAAAATCAAACCCACCACAGACAGTGCTTCAGGAGGCACCTGCAAAAATGTCTGGCTCTTGGCTTCTTTCCATGATACCGATGCCATCCTGGTTGGGTGCTCAGCCATATTTGAAGACAACAAGAGCCTTGTTGGTGCAAGTAACCCAGAATGCTGGGTGGGCTGGGTGGGCAATAAGGATGGGGGGCATTTTGCCCAATTGTAAATCAGATGTAACATTTATATCAGCTACAATGTTAGGCCGTGCTCAGATCCATGAATGCAAGATAAATTAGCTCCCCCTGTCATTTACAGGCACCCGATCTCCCTTCTTTAGGCTTATGTGACCACTGAGAACGCTATGAGTCCGTAAACCAGTTGGATTACCAGAAGGAACATCATTTGGTCAGGACCTATCCGTAGCACTTTAACGTACAACATCCTTTTTTAGTGATGTCATTAATTCATTAAGCACCTCCAATTTAAAATTCTTCATAAAATTCATAACTTGAGACGCGGGTCTTCAATTTGCCCATTCTTGGGTAGAAGGAGCAATGGGGTTGTTAGAGCCAGGTGGCAGCGAGAACGACAAAGCAACAGCCCACATGGGTTACAGTCAGGATTATCCACAGCTACATTCACAGTCAGTACATTAGATAAGACTGAGGACTCAAGAGTCTTCAGCTTGTGTGTTATGTCCCCAATAATGGGCTGGATAAGGGTCTCACAGGTCGGGGCACGAGCTGTCATATTTCCAGCACTTGAGCTCACATCGTCTCTCATAATATATTGATTAGGGGGCACTGGCACAGCTACAGGTACAGATAGGGAGGAGGGCAGGACCATGAGCTCCTTGGCTCGATAAGGCAACCAATGCGGGATAGCAGTGTTAACACTAGTACTATGTGCTAATGGGGCTGGCAGCCCCAGCTGTGATGGAGTAGGTGAGGGTGCAATCCTTATAGTGGATGAAATAGCCAATTCTGCTACTTTAATCTGCTCCTCAATTTCCCCCGCCACCTTTTTTAGGTAGAAGTTCAATGTCCCCCTCCCCGTCGGATCCTTATTCCCCTTCGTTAGAGGATTCTTAGGGGCAGAGATGTTTACCTTCTCCACAGCCTTTTTGTGTTTCTTCAGGCCTTGAATGACCGTGGGGCTAGATGTAGCCTTATGTTTAGTCATACTGGGCTTTGATCCTGTTTTAATAACGCAGGGCAAGACCTATTTGACCATGGAAAATCTACTTAGCCGCAGAGAAGTACAAATACCACCCAACACTGCCCAACACAGGTCAATAATAGCCCTGATGCAATAGGTTTTCTCCTCCGAGCTACAATTCAATTATTAGTAAAAAACTAAATAAAACAATATAACATAAATTACACAATATGACAACATATAAACGGTGCCGTCGAACCCTTAAAAAACATTAAAAAAATAATCTTACGACAATCTAAAAACAATCCAAATGATGTGCGCAAGCAAGTTTAGTGTCCATTTCAATCTCTTAAAACAAATAAAAGTGGGCCATATGCTGTGCGCAGACACAAATGTCTGAATAAGTAAAGTATCGCATATCCAAGGGCCAGTGTCAGATATCTGGTGTGCAAAATCCAAACAATGACCTGTTCTGAAGTAGCAGCCAGAGGGACACACAAAGCTGGTGTAGTCCAGTTCCCCTTCTGCTAAGACTTTTAGAGACTCGCAACTCGGAGCACGAGTTTACTACAGGGAGACAAATTTTGGGAGAACACACGTCTTCCATAGCTGAGAAAACACACACACCGAGTATACCCCTAGACCTCATTATCCACACTGGCCTCTGTCCTCTATCCTTTGTTCCCTACGGCACACCATTAACAAAGTTCACAGCAGGAAGAGCAGAGGCACAAGGCACCAGTTGCAGCCAAAGTTGAAGCTCACCCAGCACACAGGTATAGGACTCCGGAAATAGCAGTCTGGGCAGTAAATAGCCAAAATCTGGGATCTCAGGAATATATGAAATGTGACTCCAGTTACCTCTCAGTATCCATAGCTCGCAGCACGTAGCACAGACTGCAAATACAGCCTTTGGCGCAGCTTCGCAGCAATGGGAGGTTTTTCACAGATGACAGCAGCTACAGGCAATAAGCCCCTCTTTTCCCACCAGCAAGTCCAACATCAGGTCAAACACTGCCTTTAACCGCCCTTCGCCGCAGCTTCGCCACGATGGGAGGTTTTTCACAGAAGATACTACCTTCCTGTCAAAATAGGTGGAGTAAGTGGTAAGTGTGCAGATTTTGTTGGACATGGGAAGTAGTGGTTTGATCTCATTTGATCTTTCCAGATGAACTACTGCCCTGTAAGGCTGTCCCTATCACCTGCTTCCACAGCAAATGAGACCAAAGGCCTGGGTGTGGTTCAAGGTCAATAGAGTTCGCATCAGAGCTAAGTAGACAGCAATGCCAGGGCTTCCTGAACCTGTGCTTCCTGGAACTAATCTACATAAAATCCATTCCTGATTCCAATGTTCCCACCAAAAAACCTCAATGATGTTTAGTAGAAGGGGAAGCACTTCGGAGTGCAGTGATGAAGAAGTGGGGACTGTAGATGGTAGTTTGGAATTGCTTGAACAATTTTTGGAGCAAGGTCCCAAACCTTTTACATTGCAAGTATTTCTCCAATTAGGCCTATGGAACATATTTTTTCTGAAAGAAGGCATTTCAGGGAAATTTCTCACCTGGGATTTTCTGACACTACCAAGGGAGTGGTTAAAAGAATGGGGGATTGTGTATGGCCATGTCCCCTACTTCACCATTAACATTAACATTAACATTGGCTGACTGAGGGAGCCAGGCCCAACAACCTACTGGGTGATCTTGGGCCTGAGGGTGGTTGAGCATCAACTCTCTTTCTCAACAATTGAAGCCTGGGGTAGCAGATTGCCACATTTCCTATACAGCTCCTACTGTCCCATTGAAGAATCAAACTCTTGAAATCTGTGGGCACTTTCTGTTGAGAAACATAATGCTTTATCTGCATCCAACTGTTGCATTTCATATCTGACATGCTTTCTCCACCAGGGCAGATGCAAGTTCTGCCAGCCCCACAATCAGAGGTTAACACTGGCCAATAACCATGCATACACAAGCCAGAGAGAACCTATCTTTAAGATTTCAGTTTGCCCTTTTAAAGATTAGGTCCACAGGTTGAAGAGATTTGTAAAATGAGAGCTGACAGAACTGGGAAGAGGCGGGTTAACCAATCTCTTAACCAACATTACTACACTCAGCTGAAGGGGAGATTTCCCTATAAGAGGCCACACATGGAAGAGTCTGTTGTGAGTTTAGATTAGGGGAACGGCAGGAGGAGTAGAAGAGGTGGTGAAAAAGGAGACATTGGAAGAGCAAGAGGAGTAGTGGGGTGAAGGAAGAGTTGAAGGTCTAGGAGGAGTTGGAGGTGCAGAGGGATTAGGGGATTAAAAGGATTTAGAGGTGCAGAAGGAGTTTAAAATAAGAGGAGTTGTTGGGGAAGGAGCATGTGGTGGTGGAGGTGTGGGGGAGTTAGAGTTTAGCCAACAACTAGCCTGGAGTCTAGAGAACAGAACAAGTTGCAGAAGCACAAGTGAGCATTGGCTCAGAGAAGAGGTGACTGAGAATATGCTGGATGTTTAAAGTTCTGGATGTTAGCAAGAGAGGTGACCTAGTATCCCAAAAGCAAATAGATGCTCTATAGGCCTATCTCAGATCTGAGAGATGCGGTGAAACCTGTTCATTACGGAAATAGAGCTGCAGCAAGAGTGCTCAAGATATACAGTCAACTATCCATCCAATGGCCATTGAAGAAAGCCCATTGACCCACCGGGACATCAACTACTTGTGCAACATAGGACAACATACTGTGAGTGATACCAAAGAGAGATACAGCACAAAGTGATAAGAGCTAGAGGATTGTCCCTAGATGAGGTGGATCGTGAGTGACACCGGGGAGAGACACAGACACAGACTTTTGCTATTAGGCTTTTAACTTCAGCAGAAATCAAACAGACTTGGACAACCTAGTAGGTTCCACTCCCTGGCAGATATATCAGGAACAGAGTAGGTGAAACCCCAGCAGATGTTCAAAGGACATAGAAAGGGGTTGTAGATATCCAAGATAAGTTATTGTCTAGAACCTATCTAGCGCTTAACATTTATAGCAAAAGATACCCAGCACGATTTCTAGGGGAAATGCTATCCTGATTACACACTTCTTGTGCTGTATAGGTGTAAAAAGGTGGAAGGTTTTAGGTACTGGGGCATTCTTTGGGTTTAGATCTGCAACCCTTCTGTGGAAATTGTTTGATTATTCTCTAACCCTTGCGGTAGGCAAACTCTATTAAAGACCCTCTTCTTGAAAGTCATTGTTGGCTGTGGTGGTGTTTCTCAATGTGCTTGTGGCAGCAGTTACTTAACAATTATTTTTGGTGTTACCCAAAAGGCTTCCACTGTAGAATGAGAGTACTAGAAAATCACACATGTATTGTCGACACCACCTTTCTCATCATTCACAAGATTGGATTGTGATCTGTGCCCAAGAGGGATATCAATAGACTGAATTGGGCCACAAGATGTTGTCTTACATGGAGGCACTTTTATATGTTGGAATCATTTGATGTATCAATCCAGACCATCCCCTGGAGGAAAACAAACGTCTTATGGTTGAATGCTAAGTCTGTGATCTGCCCTCCTCTATTTGGCTAGAGGCCCTATGTTTCCTTGGTGCTATCCTGCACTGCATTCCTTATCACAAGGTATTCACAATAACTGTTCCAAGTTACTGGATAAAGGTTTGTTGGAATAGAACTAGTCAGAGGCTTAGGAGATAAACAAATCCTCCAAGTAAGAACCATTTTCAATGTACGGCCGAAATCCTCTGAATATTTTGCAATCTCATTCACAAATGGACTTTGGGGGTTATGTGAGTCTTCCAACAAGGTTAAAATATCATCTGCATTTGCCCCTATCTTAATCTCCATTGTCTGGGCCCCACCCCTTTCATAGCCTTGTTGCTCCTTATTTGCTGGAGTAGGGGTTCTAGGACAAGAATGAATAGGTGTGATGAAAGAGGGCAACCTTGCTTAGTGCATCAATTTAGCAAGAAAATGGGGACAATTTTCCATTTACAAATAAGGGTGATCTAGAGTGTTGGTATAAGGTTAAAACTAAGGAAAGTAATTTCAATTTGTAGCCATGCCATCACAGTGCTTCTGCCACCACCAGGCATGTGCACATGCCCGGCTAAGTCGAGGACATCACAGAGCAGATGAGTGTTCGCCATAGACAGTCTCCTCTTCACTACTCCAGCCTGATCTTTATGGATTAATTTTGGCAAAAGCAGACTGAGTCGCAAAGCCAAGATTTTTGCAAAAATGTTTGACTCTGCATTGATTAGAGAAATGGGCCTGTAGTTTTTCACTGAGATGGGATTTCTCCCTGGTTTCAGTTTGACATGCATCATGGCCTTGAAAAAAGTTCCCAGAGAGTTATTTTGATGGGTGTAACATCAACATACCTCCAAAGGTTTGGGAGCTTGCATGCCTATTAAAGTACAGAATAAATCTACAAGGAAGCCATCCCGGCCAGGGGCTTTCCCGGCCTTTCGTTTGATGATAGTCAATTTGATCATGGTTAGTGTTATATCCTGCCTTGGATCCTAGAGCTCAATCGTGGGGGTGTTTTGCCATGTGGGTTGAGGGGTACTTTTTAGGTAACACTCGATGGGGCTGTTTCAACTTATATAATGTCTTATAGTAATCGGCAAAGGCATGTGTGATCTTTTCCTCCTTGGTTATGACCTCATTTACCTTAAGGGCTGCAACTTTATTATTCCAGCTTCAGTTTTTTAGGGATTTGGTAAGGAGTTTCCAAGCCTTGTTCGAACATTGTTTATTACACTTAATTTTCTTCAGTATAAAAGTCTTCAGCTCTCCTGGGATGTTAAGCGGGAGTACTCAGCCTCCATAGTCTTAATACTTGAGTCTCTTGGAAGCCTTCCACTTCACATCCTTATTTTGTCAAGCTACATACACTGTAATATGACCCTATAGAGTTGTCTTGTAATCATCCCACACCTAACTGAGTGAGGGGACCTTGACAGTGGTATATTGGACAACATCTTGTGTGAATAGTTCTATTGAGGTTATGAATTCAGGTGCTTGAAGGAGATTTATATTTGGATGTATGTTAATTTTACGCTTTTTAATGACACACATAAACAAGACCGATTCATAAAGGTCGATTGTGTGCGGCCCACTAGTAGCAGGCAAATGCACATGACTGAGGTTTTTATTTATTTGGGGGTTCCATGCCCCGAAGCTCCCTTTCCTCTTTGCTCCTCTGCTCCCCCACTTCATACACACACAAACAAACAACCCGTTTCATTTCCCCCCCGCCCCTCACCCATTTCAAACATTCCGTTTCACACACACACACACACACACACACACACACTCACCTGACACTTCCGCAACTACTCCTCTGGTTCTCGCTGTGCCTCAGGGACGTCATTTGGGGGTCACTGGGGGTCGCACCTGCGTCTTTCACACACAGGATGCCCAGGATAAATCTGAATATGAAATCCTTTGAATAATTAAGTTACTAATGAAGTATTGAAGAGCAATATACTTAGATGATATTAGCACAATAGTATGCCATCAGTCTATTATAAGGATCTTAAAGAAGAAACTTTGGAATCAGTCAAACTACTATTATACCCTCAGAAAGGATAATAGTCATATGTATAAAGGAATATGACAAACAGCAGTAATTGAAGGACTTCATTCTATTTGAGACAATACAGCTTACATATCAGCCTTGAAAAGGACCATGGGTCGAAACACATGTTGGCTGGGGGTTTGATAATTAAATGCAACCTTCAAGATTGACTATTTGGTTTTGATAATTGGCAGGTTGTTAGCTCTGAAAGGAAAGGGATATACATAATCGTATTCAAATGTTGGTGATTCCAAGGATAATATTGTTAGGAGACATCCTTGATATATCTAAAATTAAGATGCACGCAGATCACTGGTTTACTCTATACCCCTGTATATGCTTTTGGTCTATGGTAGGTCCTATGCTTAACCAGTTCTGCAGCACACCACAAATTACACATTTTGGGGGCTAAGCACACTCTGAAACTGTTTACCCTATTTAAAAACACATCGTTATTATTTGGCCATGGACATCTTCTTGCATTCACAGTAATTTAGTAGTATGGGCCTATGCACACAGATATTAACGATACCTTGTATGAAATGTATAACACATTACAGTGATATCGTAACCATATTTTTTCATAGGTCGTATTCCATCGCTTCCTGTGATGTCATTTCGGGTTGGGGTCAAATGGCATAACTTCCTGTGATGTCATCAGTGGTCAAGGGTCGTGTGATGTCACTTACGCTACCCCCGCCATTTTGGTGAAATGGTGTCCCTGCCGTGTCTGTAAGCCCCTGCGCGCACTTGTGTGCATCGCAGGGGCTGATAGTTCGATTTAGAAAGAACCCTCTGTGTGGTCCCATAGTGGTCTTTCTAAATCGATCTTTTCTTTCAGGCAAAAATAAAACTGCCATTTCACTTAATACCGTGAATTTAGTTGCAGTTTAGCACTCCTTCTTTGCACTTCCACCCAGGCTAAATGGACTAACATCAGTGCTTGATCAAAAATTGGAATCAAGGATTTGTCTGCCCTGTACACCTGCGTCATCATTGGCTTATTCATAACCAAATAGTCTATTATGGAGAAGAAGGTATGGAGCCGGGAGTAAAACATGTACTCCAGTGCGTCAGGGTTTTTATATTCTCCATACATCTGCTAGATCATTATCCTGGACTAAGCATTCAAAGGCCTTATTCATACTCATTCTTCAGACTGAGGATTGTGATCTATCTAGCAGAGGGTCACGTGGGAGATTACAATCTCCCCTGATATTCTTTGATGAACAGTTCAGCTGCTGAAACTTCAAACTCATATTTTGACAAAACGTGAGTCTATTTGGTTAGGGCCATAAATGTTTAATATTGCTAAGAGCATATTTCCAATCCCACCCTCTCTTCTCAGTCAGATGTATCAGGGGTATATTGTAGGCTCAACATGCCTTACCACGGGCGCCAGTAAATATATAGAAGTTACACGGGAGGAGAGGGGTAGTATAGCTTCATGTCAGACTGTGATTTAATGCAGGATAAGATGATCCTCTGGATTGTGCCTAGGCGTACCACTGGGCACTTCACTCAATATCTTTATGGCTTCCTTAATTGTAATCCAGTCATGGTGGGGTCTGGGACTCCACACGGCACATCGGTAGCCCTGTGCTATCAGATCAATAACTGGCTTCCTGTGCAGCTCCGGTGCACCACTGAATTCACCACTCTGCCAGTGCATGACCAGATACACTCAAACCTGAGTCGCAGCCATCAATCTCTTTGCTCCGGCCCCTCTGTTCCAGCCTCATCACAGCCAAGACTCGTCCGCCTCACTTAGGAGGATAGTCACAGCAAAGGACGGGAGGGGCAAGTGTATTGGTGCCCACTCAGGTGCCGACACAACACGCCGGCACTGCACTAAGGTGCAGAACACAGCTCAGGAGGCAGCGGTTCTGCCTGTCTCATACCGCTACTTCAGCTCCTGGCCTCAAGGTCTTCAGGCTTATAGGGCTGAATAGGGCTGCCTAAGGCCTGAAGTTCACGGATAGTGTTTCCCGAGCCCACGCTCGCACCCTGCTGACATGTAATTCTTCTGATGCGCCCAGTAAGCCGTTGTACACAATCGTGATATACTTTCACGGCTACTTAGGCAGTAGAAGTAGGGAGTGTGAAGCTGTGAGTGGGTATTGGATGAAGAGCTTCAAGCAGATGCTGCCATCTTGCTCACCGCACAATGGCACCCCCTTATATTTAAATCTCTAATCATTGAGACTATCATAGCCCAATGCGAACAAGACAAATCCTAAAACTCTGCTACAACAAAAAAATATTATTTGCTACCCTACATGAAAACAGTGGTGGGCATTATCCACTTGTTTCTGGCAATCAAGTTGTGGTATTTCCCATTTTCCACTATACTTTTACACATTCAATTTTATTACTACAGGGTCCAATGAAATGTGTGTTCCTGAGGAAGGCGGCATACTTTTAGTCTGCCAAAATGAAGTGTTACATCGACTTTGGATTGAGTTCTGCTAAAATAGGTAACTTAACTCACAGTACATTAGGGAACTACTGGCCAGTATTACATTTGGGAGGATAAATCATTACTAAAGGATTTTCTTACAGAATATTCCAACAGGAACACTGTAGAGAAAATATTCCCCAGTTCATGATTGAGTATAGTGACGGACAAGCCTATAGTGGATGCTAAAGATTTCACAGTGAGGCTCTGTACAATGGACCTCTAGTGAGATGGATACAGTAAATAATGTGTTACAAATCTTACACTAACAGGCCGATTCATGTAATTCCTCTCAAAAGTGTCGCACGCGGCTGGCGCACAGAGTGCCCGTGCGAATGTCTGCGCCAGCCGCGTGCGATAAAATCAATTTCCACGCACAGCGTATTCATGGATTCTCACCTCCAAAAGCAGACGTGGCGCAGAGTGGCACAGCGACCCTGCAGCAGCGCCAGTTACGCCCCCAAGAACGCCCTCGCGCAAGGAAAAGCCATCAAGATAGCAAAACCATCGCAAAGGGCTGCGCCAACCCTGTACCAGTTTACCGGACTGGCAAACAGCAAACGCAAAGCGGGGAACGCGTATTACGGGTGTCGGGAACACGTGTGCGTGAGAAGTTTCACAAGCGATCTGGCCTGGGGGAGCGTGTGCGTGTATTTCAGGGGTGCGCGAGAAGTATTACACGCAAATGGCCTGGGTGTGTGTATTTCAGGGGTGCGCGAGAAGTTTCACACGCGAATGGACTGGGCGCGTGTATTTCAGGGGTGTGCGAGAAGTTCCACATGCAAATGGCCTGGGCGCGTGTATTTCAGGGTTGCGCGAGAAGTTCTACACGCGAATGGCCTGGGCGCGTGTATTTCAGGGGTGCGCGAGAAGTTCCACACGCGATTGGCCTGGGCGCGTGTATTTCAGGGGTGCGCGAGAAGTTCCACACGCGATTGGCCTGGGCGCGTGTATTTCAGAGGTGCGCGAGAAGTTCCACACACGATTGGCCTGGGCACATGTATTTCAGGGGTGCGCGAGAAGTTCTACACGCAAATGGCCTGGGTGCTTGTATTTCAGGGGTGCGCGAGAAGTTCCACACGCGATTGGCCTGGGCGCGTGTATTTCAGGGGTGCGCAAGAAGTTCCACAAGCGATTGGCCTGGGCGCGTGTATTTCAGAGGTGCGCGAGAAGTTCCACACGCAATTGGCCTGTGCGCGTGTATTTCAGGGGTGCGCGAGAAGTTCCACACGCGATTGGCCTGGGGGAGCGTGTGCGTGTATTTCAGAGGTGCGCGAGAAGTTCCACACGCGATTGGCCTGGGGGAGCGTGTGCGTGTATTTCAGAGGTGCGCGACAAGTTCCCCACGCAATCTGGCCTGGGGGAGCGTGTGCGTGTATATCAGAGGTGAGCGAGAAGTTTCACACGCGATTGGCCTGGGCGTGTGTATCTCAGGGGTGCACGTGAAGTTCCACACGCGATTTGCCTGTGCGCGTGTACCTCAGGGGTGCGCGAGAAGTTCCACACGCGATTGGCCTGGGCACGTGTATCTCAGGGGTGCGCGAGAAGTTCCACACGCGATCTGGCCTGGGGGAGCGTGTGCATGTATATCAGAGGTGAGCGAGAAGTTTCACACGCGATTGGCCTGGGCGCGTGTATCTCAGGGGTGCACGTGAAGTTCCACACGTGATTTGCCTGTGCGCGTGTACCTCAGGGGTGCACGTGAAGTTCCACACGCGATTTGCATGTGCGCGTGTACCTCAGGGGTGCGCGAGAAGTTCCACACGCGATTGGCCTGGGCGCGTGTATCTCAGGGGTGCGCGAGAAGTTCCACACGCGATTGGCCTGGGCGCCTGTATCTCAGGGGTGCGCGAGAAGTTCCACATGCGATTGGCCTGGGTGCGTGTATTTCAGAGGTGCGAGAGAAGTTCCACACGCGATTGTCCTGTGCACGTGTATTTCAGGGGTGCGCGAGAAGTTCCACACGCGATTGGCCTGGGGGAGCGTGTGCGTGTATTTCAGAGGTGCGCGAGAAGTTCCACACGCGATTGGCCTGGGGGAGCGTGTGCGTGTATATCAGAGGTGCGCGAGAAGTTCCACACGCGATCTGGCCTGGGGGAGCGTGTGCGTGTATTTCAGAGGTGCGCGAGAAGTTCCACACGCGATCTGGCCTGGGGGAGCATGTGCGTGTACATCAGAGGTGAGCTTGAAGTTTCACACGCGATTGGCCTGAGCGCGTGTATCTCAGGGGTGCGCGAGAAGTTCCAAACGCGATTGCCCTGGGCGCGTGTATTTCAGGGGTGCGCGGGAAGTTCCACACGCGATTGGCCTGGGCACGTGTATCTCAGGGGTGCGCGAGAAGTTCCACACGCGATCTGGCCTGGGGGAGCGTGTGCATGTATATCAGAGGTGAGCGAGAAGTTTCACACGCGATTGGCCTGGGCGCGTGTATCTCAGGGGTGCATGTGAAGTTCCACACGTGATTTGCCTGTGCGCGTGTACCTCAGGGGTGCACGTGAAGTTCCACACGCGATTTGCATGTGCGCGTGTACCTCAGGGGTGCGCGAGAAGTTCCACACGCGATTGGCCTGGGCGCGTGTATCTCAGGGGTGCGCGAGAAGTTCCACATGCGATTGGCCTGGGTGCGTGTATTTCAGAGGTGCGAGAGAAGTTCCACACGCGATTGTCCTGTGCACGTGTATTTCAGGGGTGCGCGAGAAGTTCCACACGCGATTGGCCTGGGGGAGCGTGTGAGTGTATTTCAGAGGTGCGCGAGAAGTTCCACACACGATTGGCCTGGGGGAGCGTGTGCGTGTATATCAGAGGTGCGCGAGAAGTTCCACACGCGATCTGGCCTGGGGGAGCGTGTGCGTGTATTTCAGAGGTGCGCGAGAAGTTCCACACGCGATCTGGCCTGGGGGAGCATGTGCGTGTACATCAGAGGTGAGCTTGAAGTTTCACACGCGATTGGCCTGAGCGCGTGTATCTCAGGGGTGCGCGAGAAGTTCCAAACGCGATTGCCCTGGGCGCGTGTATTTCAGGGGTGCGCGGGAAGTTCCACACGCGATTGCCCTGGGCGCGTGTATTTCAGGGGTGCGCGAGAAGTTCCACATGCGATTGGCCTGGGGGAGCGTGTGCGTGTATTTCAGAGGTGCGCGAGAAGTTCCACACGCGATTGGCCTGGGGGAGCGTGTGTGTGTATTTCAGAGGTGCGCGGTAAGTTTCACACGCTATTTCAGCAGGGTACGTGTATTCCAGGGGTGCCGGAGAGTCCTACATGTGATTTGGCAGTGTGGGTCCTCCCAGGTGTTCCCTGTACACCCTCCACGGCCCCTGCAGGCAGCCCACACCACAGGGGACTACCCTGCATCCCTGGTCATGTCCCGCAGGCAGCCCACCCAACATGGGCATGCCCCCCAGCAAAGGCACATGTCTCCTTGCACTAATGATCACCAACTCATGTCCCCTTGTACCCCCACCCCCAGAATTGCGGAGCACCTGCCAGCAGGCCCCCACTCATGTCCCACTCATGTCCCCTTGCACCCCCACCCCCAGCACTGTGGGGCACCTGTAAGCAGGCCCCCACCCATGTCCAACTCATGTTCCCCACCACCCCCACCCCCCAGCACTGTGGGGCACCTGCGAGCAGGCCCCCACCAATGGCCAACTCATGTTCCCCACCACCCCCACCCCCCAGCACTGTGGGGCACCTCCGAGCAGGCCCCCACCCATGTCCAACTCATGTCCCCCACCACCCCCACCCCCCAGCACTGTGGGGCACCTGCCAGCAGGCCCCCACCCATGTCCAACTCATGTTCCCCACCACCCCCACCCCCCAGCACAGTGGGGCACCTGCCAGCAGGCCCCCACCCATGTCCAACTCATGTTCCCCACCACCCCCACCCCCCAGCACTGTGGGGCACCTGCGAGCAGGCCCCCACCCATGTCCAACTCATGTTCCCCACCACCCCCACCCCCCAGCACTGTGGGGCACCTGCCAGCAGGCCCCCACCCATGTCCAACTCATGTTCCCCACCACCCCCACCCCCAGCAGTGCAGGGGCACCCTCCACCAGGCCCCCACCCATGTCTCCCACCACCCCCACCCTCCAGCAGTGCAGGGGCACCCTCCACCAGGCCCCCACCCATGTCTCCCACCACCCCCACTCCCCAGCAGTGCAGGGGCACCCTCCACCATACCCCCACCCATGTCTCCCACCACCCCCACCCCCCAGCACTGTGGGGCACCTGCCAGCAGGCCCCAACTCATGTTCCCCAGCCAACATGTCATCACAATCTAGATCCCTGGTCCCTATGGTCAGCCTCCAAATGCAAAACACCCACCCGAGTAATGCATCCACCCACTCAGAAATGGCAATTACATGACAGAACACCAATTGCAAGTTTCGAAACAAACACATGTCCCTCACATACACCCAATGGGTGTCAGTGAATCTCAAAACCCATATCATGATATGCATGAAACCAATGAGATGATACTACACATTGAAGTTCGAAAAAAAAATATGTATTAAAGGAAACATAAATAGATTAAAAAATAAAGAAACAGAAATAGGAATGTACAAAAATGAAAAGAAGCATGTCCGTGAAAAAAAGCAAAACCAAAAATCATAATACTAAGTAATGGTGTCCAAAGTCACTGTCCACAAAAGCAAATCCAATGGGAAATAATAATTGAAAGCCATTGCTCCCTGGGTAAATTGTGAAAGAAAAATTAAATCCAACAGTGAACTATGTACAGACGAACAAGCCAGGGTCCATTATCCCAACAAAAGAAATGAAACCTATCTAACAACACTAACTAATAAAATAAACTATATACAAAAATGTGGCCAATGTCCAAAAGGTCGAAAATAAATAAAAAAACAAAGGAAACCTAACACTACCTACATACCTATGTACAAGGGCAGCGGGCTAGTCTGACGGCTCACTTTTGGATGGCCCGGGCCAGGGCATCATCGAACTCCTGCTCAATGTCCCGGAGGCGGTCCTCCTCCATGGCCCCGAGGGTCCGCAGGGCCGTCGACGTGTCCACCTCCAACCCCCTGCGGATTGCCTCGAGGCACTCGGCCCGCCTCAGGGCCCTCCGCATGGAGTTCTCCGCCCTGACCATTGTGAGCCGTGCCTTTTCCGCCCGCTGCCGCTCCGCATCTATGGCGTGGCCCAACCGCTGCCACACGGAAGACACTCACTGTCCTGGGTCCTCCTGCCCTCCGGCCGATGCCTGCCCCTCCGATGTTGAAGGCCCCGAGCCTTCATGGCTCCCACCACGTTGCTGCTGCTGCTGTGCCTCTGCCCGTGCACTGCCTCCTGTTGCCTGCACATCCTCCGCTGGCTGGGGTGCAGTCGTTGATGTGGCCACCCCTGCTGGACGTCCGACTCCCGACTGTGGCAGGTATGCCTCCTCCACCAGCCTGGCTGCACCGTCAGAGGCAGCTCCACAGAGCACCCAGGTGACTGATGGGTGGGAAGATGGCACAGAGGACGACTGGCAAGTAGGGGGTTCAGTTGAGGAGGGGGTCGTAGCAAGCCCCATCAAACGGAGGAATCCGGCCTGGGTGACCTGTCCCAGCAGGCTGACGTGGTCAACGAGCCATTCGAGATGACGTGCAGTCTCCTCATGAAAAGACTGCAGGTCACCTCGCATGGCCCGTTGACGCAACGCCACACCAGTCAGGACAGGCTCAACCCGGACCCAGATAGCCACGTCCGCAGGCAGAGGAAGGCCAGTTGTCGTTTGCGCATCCCCTGCCTGAAAACGGGTCTGGACGTAGGCATCCCTGCTGGTGCAATATGATGCAGGGACAGGATCAGGGACAGGATTGCACACAGGCACCTCCGCGGCGGCCTGTGCTGCCTCCTGTCCCTGGTCCTGCACTGCACCACTAGCACCAGTGGGATCCCCACCTCCAGACCCCGTCTCTGTTGCTTGCACGGCCTCCTCCTCCACCAAACCCCCCACCAACCTGGATGACTCCGTGCCATCCTCCCCCGTTGGGCCCTGTGGGGTCCCAGCTGCCCCTTCTGCTGCCGAGGAGTCCAACTCCAACCTCCGCCTCTTGGACCTCCCACCGGCAGCTGCGGCCTGGGACACGGCACCGGACTCCTCACTCCCCGACGAAATGGCAACATGGGAGGGGAGCTGGGCCTTGCGTCTCCGGCTGGCGGTGGGATCCCCGCCGCTGTGCTCCACAGCACCTTTCCGCCCTCTTCATCAGTTGACGCTGCAGACAGGGAGAAATAAAACACAGGCATCAGGGCACTGTACAATGGACACATACACACATGACAGTTGTACATGAGTGGCATTGGCAAACCTCAGACATGCCATCACAATCCCCAACACACATGTCATTTCAACTCGCACACATGAGCCGTACCACAGCCATATCGCAACTGCCAGCACCATCCATACCCATACAACAGCATGAGCAGGCAAAGCTGAGCCAGACATCACATGCAACACAGGAAGTGCACCACACATGTACACACACCACCACACTTGCATGCATGTGTACACCTCTGCCAAGTGTCGCAGTGTTCAGATGGGCATCCATGTCACATCTGCCAATCAGGCTTCCACATCCCGCTGTCACATGCATCCATGTTGCATCACTGTTGCACCCTTGTCAAATACACAAAAATGCACATGTACACAGTGCTGATACATGCAGCTGAAAACAACATACATGCGTGACATCACGGACATGTCTACTTACATACACATTCATCCAAACATGTGTGCCCACACAACTGCATTTGGCATGCAAGGCTACACACACAAGCACCATCCATGTCTCACACATTACAGCTCTCGCATGTGTTAGCCCCACGGCCCAGTACACCCCCACCCATACTCGACCCCATACAAACAGATGTGCAACCTGCACACTACTGAAACATCACCACACGCACAGCTCACAATCAGGATGCATGTACACTTACTGCTGGACTCCAGACGGGTCTGCCTCTCAAGGACCTGGACGTGGAGCGCTGGGGATATGCGTTCCAGGACCCTCATCTGATCTTCTGACAAGTGGCCCCGGCGCCCCTTGGCATCCGTTGCCTTCAAGAGGCGCCGGGCCTTGTTCAGGGTCCTGGACCTGAAGTCCTCCCAGCGCTTCTTAACATGTTGGAAGTCGCGGACTGCCACTCCCTCCGCGTTGATGGCAGTCACGATGTCAGTCCAGATCCTTCCTTGTCGGCGCGGGAACTTCCGAAGAGGGCATCATACTGCCCCAGGACTTGCTCCACCAGGACACCAACTTCGGTGGCACTGAAGCTGGTGCCCCTCTGCCTCTCTGGCCGGGGGTTGTCAGTGGTGCCAGATGTTGCAGTGCCCGACATGACAACCCCAGAGGCAGGAGTGGGTGGGTAACTGGGTCCTGGGGCTGGGCTGTGGAGCGATGGAATCCCAGTCGGGAGTCTTCGGTTCCAGCAGGGGTGGTCACAGCAACAGCACCCCTGGCTGATGTGCAGGCAGCAAATGGCAGGGCACGTGGGCAGCAGGCAGTCAGGCAGCAGCAGATGGCAGGTGGGAGCGTGCTCGGGGCTATGGGGGGCAGTAGTTCGGCCTTCTGGGCAGGAGCGTGGTCTTCCGTGTGCTTACGCATGGCCAGCTTGATACGGAGTGATTTGGCACGTGAAAATTCTGCACATCAGTGTGTGAATCGAGAGGAAAGGCCCTTAGCGCGTAAGCGCGTAAGCACGCATACGCGATTCCATTGGACCAAAGGCCCTTAGTGCGTATGCGTGTCTGTGACGTATCGCGCACGGGCGTTGCTTTTCGTGGGGTGCGGTGCATGTGTCTTGCAGGCGTTGGGGTTCACACGCTATTACTTCACAGCGGGTGGGTGTTGGCTACGCGTTCTTCTACACGCAAGGCAGACGGTGAGTGGTACCCTGCTCCCCCAGGCCCGATCGCGTGTAAAACCACCCGCAAGCCCCTGAAATACACGTACCCCGCTCCCCCAGGCCCGATCGCAAGTGAAAACAACGGCGAGCCCCTGAAATACACGTGCCCAGGCCAATCGCGTGTGAGAAACTTCTCGCGCACCCCTGAAATACACGCACACGCTCCCCCAGGCCCGATCGCGTGTGGAACTTCTCGCGCACCTCTGAAATACACGCGCCCAGGCCAATCGCGTGTGGAACTTCTCGCGCAACTCTGAAATACACGCACACGCTCCCCCAGGCCTGATCGCGTGTGGAACTTGTCGCGCACCCCTGAAATACATGCACACGCTCCCCCAGGCCCGATCGCGTGTGGAACTTCTCGCGCACCCCTGAAATACACGCGCACAGGCCAATCGCGTGTGGAAATTCTCGCGCAACTCTGAAATACACGCACACGCTCCCCCAGGCCCGATCGCGTGTGGAACTTCTCGCGCACCTCTGAAATACACGCACACGCTCCCCCAGGCCCGATCGCATGTGGAACTTCTCGCGAACCCCTGAAATACACGCGCACAGGCCAATCGCGTGTGGAACTTCTCGTGCACCTCTGAAATACACGCGCCCAGGCAAATCGCGTGTGAGAAACTTCTCGCGCACCCCTGAAATACACGCACCCAGGCCAATCGCGTGTGGAACTTCTCGCGCACCTCTGAAATACACGCACACGCTCCCCCAGGCCCGATCGCGTGTGGAACTTCTCGCGCACCTCTGAAATACACGCGCCCAGGCCAATCGCGTGTGGAACTTCTCGCGCACCTCTGAAATACACGCACACGCTCCCCCAGGCCCGATCGCGTGTGGAACTTGTCGCGCACCCCTGAAATACACGAACACGCTCCCCCAGGCCCGATCGCATGTGGAACTTCTCGCGCACCCCTGAAATACACGCGCACAGGCCAATCGCGTGTGGAACTTCTCGTGCACCTCTGAAATACACGCGCCCAGGCCAATCGCGTGTGGAACTTCTCGCGCACCTCTGAAATACACGCACATGCTCCCCCAGGCCCGATCGCGTGTGGAACTTCTCGCGCACCCCTGAAATACACGCGCACAGGCCAATCGCGTGTGGAACTTCTCGCGCACCTCTGAAATACACGCGCCCAGGCCAATTGCGTGTGGAACTTCTCGCGCACCTCTGAAATACACGCACACGCTCCCCCAGGCCCTATCGCATGTGGAACTTCTCGCGCACCCCTGAAATACACGCGCACAGGCCAATCGCGTGTGGAACTTTTCGCGCACCTCTGAAATACACGCACAAGCTCCCCCAGGCCCGATCGCGTGTGGGCCTTCTCGCATGTGTAGGACTTTGGCGCACATTTTTTTCCTGCGCAGGGACGCTACCGCCTGCTTTCGTGTGGCGGACATGTATGGGCCTGTGCGCGTCTTTGGCCGTGCGCTGTTTTTCCCTATTCGATTCCATGAATACGTGTTGTAGGCGAGCGTGTGGGCGTTCTGCGCACTTGCCTCCTGTACTTCCCCCGTGACGCCCACATTTTCACGAGTTGTTCCCCATTCTGCGTGTGACGCCCTGTGTTACGCCTACTTTTGTTATGTGCGCCGCGCTATGTGCGAATTCGCTGTGGCCTTATCGCACTGCGTTCGATGACCTGTGCGCCAGCGTGCGCCAGCGTGCGCCGCGCACTTTTTCAGCGCACATCCCACATTTTGCGCGTGCACGGACTTCCATGATTTGATGTGCGATGTTTTCTGTGCGATAATCGCACTTGCACTGCGATTTTCGCTATTTCACTGCGAATCGCACGTTTTCGCACGCGTGCGCCGTTTTTTCGGCGCACATTAATTCCATGAATCGGCCTGTAAATGTTAATATGGGGCCGCTTTGAAAAGCATTTCCATGGCCACTTTTGGTTCCCAGTCGAGTTATGGTTGAGTAGGGCACCCTCCCTTCCACGTTTTCTTTTTAAGTACACCACTGCCATGGTGTTTAGCATGGCTTCAGTCTGCATAATTCAATCACTATGGGCCTCATTATAACCCTGGAGCTCCCGTAATGAAGGGGGCCGGTACGGGACCGGCCCCCTTCATTACAGGAGCACCGATTACGAGGTTCCCTTTGCGGGACCCGGATCAGACGTCTGGTAAAACCAGACGTCTTTTCCGGGTCCCGCGAGGGGAAGAGGGAGGTAATAACCGGCCACTTGTAATGTGCCCATTATTACCTCTCTCCCCATTCCCATTGAGCCCTATGGGAATGGGGAGGGAGGTAATAACGGGCACATTACATGGAAATGGGGAATGGTTCCTGCAAGGAGGAATTACTGGGTCCTGCTATGTCGGAATGACCTGTTAAGTCCCCATTGCAGTAACCCTGTAATGGAGCCCCGTTTGGAGGCAGGCATGGTGCTAATAGCACCATGGCTACCTCCAAACTCGTAATGAGGCCCATATGATTCAAGAGGGTATTTTAACCACGTTGTAATGTAAAAAGACATCCTTAATCTGACATAATGACAATGTGTATGTTAAATTCCTGCTAGTCATGGTATAAAGGCTTCAACTGTTCAATGCCACACTAGGAACTTCCACATGAAAGTTTAAAGTAGTTTTTAGAGCTGGGGTTTCTAGAGGAATGACTTGTAAAATTGCTCTTGATTTCTTACAAGCAATCATGCTCCAAAAACTTAGTTCTTAAAATTACTGTAAATGATACCGAGAAAGTCAGAATGCCTTCCTTTTCACTGTGGCATCCAACTTTGCCCCATTCTGACACCAATCGTTTTGAACCTGCGTGGCGTATTCTGCCTTCTGACAAAAACATCAAGTGAAACAAATATGCAGACAATGCACAATTCTATTTCAAAGGCGTGTCGGCCTATGACATTGAGTGCTTCAAAATGTGTCTGTATGCTGTTAATTCCTGAATTTTTGCTGTATGCTTCAAATTAAACACAATCAAATAACATTTCATCTTAATCAATGGAGGCAAATTCTAGCCCCCAATAGTGCAGTGGCTCAGCACTAACAAACGTAATAGCTTCCCACCCAACTTTGCTGCATTGTCTCTGGTCATCTACTGTAGATAGACCCTACACGTGTATTGTGTACACCAGGAAGAAAACACAAAGTGCTTTTTATCACCGGAGCTTTCTCTGAAGAATCACACTATACCCGTCTTGAGCAATGTTCTTTATACAGTTCAAGTGCTAGGCTTTTCACTATTTGGTGTCAATGACACACTCCGCATTGCCCATGCCAACTCCTTCCCTCACTCTCGCTCAAAGCCATATTATATGTCCCTGCATACCAGATAACAAGTCAGTGCAAAGTTAACTACATCACATGTGCCTAATGGCTCCACTTCTAGGCTCTCACATAATTCAAGCCTCTACAGTATGTATCATTTTTATGGGCGGCCTTACAGAGAAGCTCAGCCACATAAAAGATAAGCTACAACCTAACAGAAAAATCCACACAGCCCACAACTCCAATGTATTACTCCTGTGGCCCCAGGACATCTGTAAAGTAAAGAAAAACAATTGGGCTCCAATACCCTGTAACTCCTTGGCACACCACCAGAGGCATATACCATCAGTACACATAATCGGTTAATAGCCCAAACACTTCTGTTCGGAGTCTACTGCCACCCAACCAAATCTAGCCACTCCCCTATTGTTCTTGCTTCCCACAAGCCCTATATGTTCGCCTATATTATATAGGTTTTCTCCCAATCAAACCCATGGTAAACCATTACCAGAGTGCATATCGTTGAACTGCAAAACATGGGTTGTATACCTGGGATACCTCTACATTTGGCCATGTCACACTATATAAATATCCTCAAAATGAGAAAGTATGCACCTTCAAGTGGGTCCAGTACCTGGGGGCATCTGATGAAGGTGAAATGGTCTCAGAGTTTCTTGTTGGTTACTGCAAGTCACATGAGTTGTTAGTGACAACGACCAACGTGAGGGAGCAATGACTGAGGGTTGCTGTGAAAGTTGTAACATCTTTGCATTAACTTGGTGTAGCCTCTGAGGGACATCTATGTTGGCAATCAGAACCAGAACCTGATTTTGGAAGGGCCAACAAAGGTTTTCAAAAGAGATGTTACTGATCAGTAACTTGAATCGTAAACATAATTTCCTCTGGTCTTGGCAATTTGTGTAAGATGTCTTAGTAGAATTTCAGTAATTCTGCCCTCTCTGTATTTGTCATAAATTCCATTATATGCATATTCTATGAACAACTCTAAACTTCAGGGCAGGCCACATCAGCCTGTTGCCACATTTGAAAAGTTCTGATTTGCAATCACACAGATAAATTTGTCAAATGCGTGTTCCAAACAATTGACTTTGCCAGCATTCTCTTCTAACGTACAATTGGAAATATACAGAACATTACTGAAAGCATTATGGGGTTAATGTCTTAACAGGAAATCCTAAAAGCTTGATCCATTTAGAAAATAAATGCTACATGCACAAGATAAGAGATTGCATGCACAACAAGTTTATCCACAAACCTAGTCCAGTTTGATGCATTGTTTTTCAAAGCAATCTTGTGGCTGTGCTTTAATGAGAGTGTGGTCATTTTATCACTATTGTTATTACATTGGGCGTAGCAATGTGCTTGTATTATTATGAAAATAGCAGAGAGCACAACAAATTTAAAAACATTAAATATGTTGTTTAACAAGACAATTATTTGAAAAGATCTAAGTACAGGCTGCAAACATATCTGATGTTTATACATACAGAAAGAGCGCCAAGTCCTGGCCAACAATGATAAAACAGAAACCAAGGTTACATGCTTAATTAGGACATTCTCACAGTAGAACATTTTATGAAAAAAACACTGGGCCTCATTACGAGTTTGCTGGTCTGGATACAACGTTACCGGTAAGCTTGCCGGTACCATTGTATCCAGACCGGCAAACTCTAAGTTGTGCTCGCGGATGCCTTTCATTCCATCAAGTCTAATCTGGCGGAATGAAAGGCACCCGCGAGCACAGCATTTCGGATCCACAGGCATCATTTATAACGTGGGAATGGGGAAGATTTTTTTCCCGGCGCCCAGGAATGGGCAAATACCGGGTACGGCAAGGCCGTAATGGCCCGGTAATTGCCCATTTCTGGGCACCGGAAAAAATGCAACTCCGGCGGCAGCCACGTCTGGCTGCCGCCGGAGTTGCATTTTTTCCGGTAAGATGTTTTTTTTTTTCAATGTTCCTAGTGATTACATGAATTACATCATTATCTGTTAGAATGTGATTTGCTGACAGGGAAAGGGGGATAGGACTTAGTCTTTAGAAAGAAGCTGGTTTAGCAGACTGGAGGGCGTTCCTAAGATTTCACTGAAGGCTACTCTATGCTGAACCATGAACGAGCATGGTTTGAAGAACACTGCTGACCCAAAGGATCTTGACTTGCCTGGGTAAGAAAAGCAAGCAGACCTAATGAGTAGGCCAAGCCTGTAATTCTAGTATGTGGTCCTAATACTGGCCCTTTGCCAATTTTCCCAAACTCTGAATTGTAATGCTTGCTTCAACAGTTTGTAGGCAAAACTAATTTACCTAAAGCTGAACTACTTTGGGACTAAGCAGCAAATAGCTCTCAGATGCATTCAGCCTGAGACAGTAAACATATCATATGGAGCTAAAACTTGGCAGTGAGTCAATCTTTCCAAATTCTAGTTTTTGGACGGTCTCAATATTTTGGTGGCTGAAATACCAATTTTTTCAACACACAATTTTCTTTTCCATCAGAGGACTATTAAAAAAACACCATGAATGTATTTTTGTCAGGTTATCCTTTCAATCTTCCCTGTGGTGGTGGCACACAAGTTTCAGGTTGTAATGAATTTCGATAATGTGTTGATCTATAAAGTGTTGCGCCTTGTGCTTTTTTTGGCCAGAATACGTGTATCTATCAAAGTGCTGAAGAATGGTGAGAGGAATCCTCTGAGGAGGTTTTGAAATCTTTCAACTGTCATCATTTTCATCCATAGATCTAAATCACTTTTAGGCTGTTCTTCACTAACTGCCCAGAGAAGCACATGTTTTTTGCTAGAGTGTTTAACCCTTTCCACCAATTTGGTTATCCAGAGGTTGGTCTGTGTAACCTCACCTGTCCCCTTGCTTGCCAATGCATATCCTTCCAATGGTGAGATGATTTTAGGTTTTACTGGGCCAAAGCGGCTAAATACATATTTGTACTTGAGGTATGAAGTTTTTAACATTTTAGAAGTGTGAGATGCTGGGTATCTACTCCACTACTTAATTTCTTATATCAGAACCTGCATATTGCTTGACTATTCTATCTGTAATGTTCATACATTATCTCTACAAGAGAATAATTATACATAACTACTTAACAAGAGAGTGAGAGCATTATCAAAGTGTTTCTATTCATTAGCAGAGTTCGGTGACGAGTTCAGTCTACCACAGAAACTCGTATTGTTTGAACCCCCTGAGAGGAGCTGCTGCGACGGACCTTTCTTTGTGTAACTACTGTCCCTTTAACTCTTGGCCCTGCCTTTAAAAGCTTTGAAAGAGCGCGGAGCGCGGCGCAGAGTTCGGTGACGAGTTCGGTCTACCGCAGAAACTCGTACTGCTCGAACCCCCTGAGAGGAGCTGCTGCGACGGACCTTTCCTTGTGGAACTACTGTCCCTTTAACTCTTGGCCCTGCCTTTAAAAGCTTTGAAAGAGTGCGGAGCGCGGCGCGGAGTTCGGTGATGAGTTCAGTCTACCGCAGTCCGCCGCACGTCTGCTGCTCACCCTGCCAGTGTTGGTGTGAGCCTGCCAATATTGCTTAAGGAGTAGCAGTGTCCGAGCAGATTGGGTGCGGATTGGGTGTTTCATAAAATCCGCGGTATGGCGTCCACCAGTCCTCAAGGCAGGCCGCAGACTCGGCATAAATCCTTGCTATGTCATAGGAAGCTACCGCCAAGAACTTTAAAAAAGGTAAGCCAAGTGAACCGTATAAAAACTGAAACTGAAATCGAATTTGAAAATAATGTATGCCCTGTGGAAAGCAAAGTACCATCGCTTGTCTCCCTGACATCAACATTCTTAGCAGAATTGGGATTGTCGCCTATGCCGGCAAAAGAAAACCCAGTCTATAACATTGCTGCGGCACTAATCCCTTCCGACACAGATGTGGTCGATTTGACGGCGGCACTCTCTCCATCTGTGTATGTCGACGCATATGAAGTTGCCCAAGTGTCCCCCTTTGAATTAACTGATTCTGATCTGATGGCAATTCATCTAACAAATATTCAGAGTCAGGATGAGGCACCGGTGATGACTCTTCCGTCTGCCTTGCTAAATTGTATAGGTGACATTGGAGCACTGCATGCGCTGCTTGCTCCCAAACAAATATTTGCCCACAAAAGCGTTTTAGCGGGGGTTCAGTCGTCGCTGAAGCCGAACAGAGCTAAGTGGGCGGAAATGGAAACGAGCTCTCAAGAAAAAAGCTCTAGTGGAAGGTCATTAATTGAATTTCTTCCTACTGTGCATAAAACGGGAGTTGCCGCAGCCCAGGACATGGCGCAAAGTGGAAAAGTGCACGCTGTGGCTGCTTCGAGAACTGTCTCGGCTAAATCAAATGTGCAAAATTCGATCGACCAGATCGAGCAGACCTGCATTAATACTACCACCACTTTAAAATGTGGAGAAACACCAAAAAGAAAACTACATGCCGAAATTGCCATAAGCGAAACCTCTGCTCGCGAAGCACGGTTGACAGCAAGACTAAAAGCAGATTTCTTGGCTACATACGATCGTTTAAATGACAGTTTCCTACAAAATCAACAGACACCAAAAAAAAGGATGGAACTTGGAAAAAAACAGCTCTGCAGTAAAAACTTCAAGGAAATCATCAGATGGAGCGATTTCCTTGGCGACCAAAAATTTACCATCATCAGTATCTTTTGGTGGTTTGGAGCCGTCGGTTAAAAAGGAAGTAGAACAGAGAGCTGTGATGAGTGACTCAAACTTGACAGGAGTGTCAAACGAAAAACTTTCCATGGTAAATCAGGAACATGGAGCAACGAAGGAAACAACAAGCGATCAATTTCTAAAAAGCCCATTATCTACAGCTGCGGGCATACAAATTCACAACAATGTGCTTGCTGCAAAATCGATTGCTCTGCTGCCTTTTATGAAACTTTATGAATCGCTACATGAGGCGGTTCGCGACCAAACGTCTCTGTTAGCAGCGGTAAATAGTAAAATTTCATCCTTGGAAACCTTTTCACAAATCATTGCTCAAAGACTCGACAACGAGGCAGAAACATCCTTAAAATGGCAAAATCGATTATGTGACCTGGTGCAACAGGTGAATGGTGACAAAGCTTTTTTAACCGATGCTGTAATCGACTGCACCAAGTGGATGCGTCACAACATATCAACAAAACAGCAGTTTGGCAACGCACCATTTGATATTTATCATAGCCACACTCAGGCTTCCAATGGAAATCCAGTTGTGCCTCGAAAAGGCTCTAAAAATCAACAATGGATCGATGGTACATCCGACAGTAGAGCCGTTCACGAACAAAGTGAAGGTAAAACAATGGACTCGGGGAAAGCTCTCAAAGTTTCCAAAAAGAAAGATCTGGTGACCAGTAATGCCAGTAAAAGTCAGATGCACCTTGAACAAAGTAAGGCCAATTCACAACAAGCTGCAAAGGATCCAACTAACAATGATGTTACTCTACTTACAACATCGGAGTTGGAGCAAAGTAATGACGCAAGGCAGCCGTTGCAAGGGTGCATTGGTCTGGAACTAGGAAATTTAACCCAGGAACTGTCCTTGGGATTTTCAAAAAAGCAGTGATCCCCGAGTCCGAAAATGACCGCCAAACTCAACAAAAAATCAGAGAAATAAAAAAACAGCAGAAACGTTCAATCCAAAAGCCTGTGGCAAAACGTGCACGCACTACTGGTGCAAGAAAATGTATAAGGAACCTTTCCGCTCCGCCTCGTACATCAATATTCACTCACATTGAGAAATCAAAGGAGCAAAAACTGAAATCCACAAATGAACCTGGCCATGAATTTACAAAGCAAAAATCCTCCAAAGAACAAGAGAAGATTCCGAACATGGAAATGATGCAATTTTAGAAACATTGATTGAATTATGTGAATTTTCAACATATTCGATTGACGATGACGAAGATGACTCTGCTTCCCTTGTGATGGATCGTCCATCCACTGTGTTTGGAACAGAAAAGACGAACACGCCGCAGCCGGGTGTGTCAACTATGTTTCCTTCCAAAGTCGGCAGCCCGGCCAAAAAACAAAAAATGGCGATGATGTCTAAGCCGCTAATAAAGACTAACAAAAAAGCTTTGAGCAAAAATGGTGGATGCACAACCGACCAATCAATTGCTATGTGTGAAAAGTTGAATCCGAAACTAACAAGAGCCCAAGCAGAAAAACTTGAGACAAAGCCAAACGAGAGGATTCAAAAACAAATTCCACGAATTGACCATGGAAGTAGGAAGGTTCAAATTAAAAACATCCTGACTGAACAAAATGAAGTAAATTTGAACCGACGGAATATACTAAAACTCCTATAGTGTATACCAACGCTTCGAGCAATGAATTCAGTTGATATAGCGGTGGTGGAATACATGTCAGAGGACCATCTTGACTGGGTCAGGTTCCATCTCTACTCTCATTCTTTAAGGATGGCGATAAAGGAAGCAGTGGAAGACTTATTGTTCTTCGGCTTCGAAGTCTACTGCTGGGAGGACCAAGATGAAGAGAGTCAAGACTCATCGAGAGTGGAAGAAGCAGACAACGAAAAAAGAAGGAATGACCTGTGGGCCCAGATGAGCATAAAGTGACCATCAAACAAGGCAGTAAAGTCAAATATCCAATAGCTTAGCGCGGACTCCACTGACTGTAGCTACCAACTTATATCATGGAACACTCAAGGCTTTGTACATCTTTTTCAAGAAAAATGGCAATTCCCAGAACAAAATTTTATAATATGCATGCAAGAAACATGGTTGCGCGACTGTCCAGTGTGTGATGGTTACACCGTTCTCCTAAATCCAGCAAAAAATAACTTATTAGGCCGTCCATTCTCTGGATTAGTCACATTGGTAAAAAACTCCAATGATTGGAAGATCCTATCTTCGAAAAATCTCAACATGTTTGTACAAGTCACCACAATTCAAAACAGTCGGTTTACAAATCCATACGAGAAGGTGATCCTGCTAATAAACCTATATTGGAACTCAGCAATGATATCACAAATTGCCTTTATCGCAGCTGCAATGTCCACAGTAGATGATTGCTTACTAGCATTTAAGGATCCGACAATCTTGATATGTGGAGATTTTAACTATACATGGCTAAACTGCCCAGTAGCAAAGCACAAAATAGCTGGGAAAAACAGCGATATTTTACACCTTGATCACGGAGATCAATGGGCACTGGAGATTGCTCAGAGAGATTGTGCCATGCTGAATGGAAGCACATGCAGAGATATTCCCCCAAGTTTCACTTGGAAGCGAGGAGACTGCAAGAAGACACTTGTCTACATCTGGGCGTCCAGGAATTTCCTAGACAAAGTTTCATATCTTGAAGTCATAAAGACAGAAAAGAGTGACCACGATGCTCTGTTGCTGTCTTGGAAGATGGCACCAAAGACAGTAAACGACAAATTTAGAGGCAACATCACAGTAAATAATGGTGCAAATAGATTACGCTTGACCTTGATGACAAAGAATTTCCTAAATGATAATTCAACCACGGCGAGGATAAACTACCCGATGTTCTTACACAATTTTAAAACGGGGAAAAATATCTGCAAAGAAAAAGAAATTCAATTCGAACATTCTTTTAATTTAATAATAAACAGAGGAAAGAAAAAATTAAGGGATGATGTAAGACTGATAAAAAAGAATTTTCCAAGCAGAAATCTCGACCAAATAAAAACTCGCCACCAGCAATATCGAAATTGGATCAAATCGTTCAACCTGATTCGGGATCAAGAACAAGCCGAACAAATGTTAAAATTGATCCTAAAGAATGACAGTCGCCGTATTTGGGAGATTATTAACACAGGCAGTGTAAAACATACATACGCAATGTGAAACGGCATAAATGCAGCATGTTGGGTTGAACACTTTTCAAAGGTATTTGATGATCTCGACTGTACTGATGTCCCAGGTGTATTGACAACTGCAGAAAGGTGGAATGTGGCTGATTCCGAAGATGACATAAAGTGGGCGATTCAGAAGCTTAATTCCTCTATGGCGGCCGGCCCTGACGGCATCTCAAATGTAATGTTAAAAACTCATTGTGGCCTTTGGGCAAATTTGATGACCATTCTTTTTGGAAGAATTGCGACAGGAAAAGTGCTGCCTGAGTCCTGGTTAAAAGCGGTAGTTGTGCCTGTGTTTAAGAAGGGCAATCGGGACGATCCCAACAACTATCGCCCGATTGCCCTCTTGGACACTATCGGAAAGGTCTTTGCTTCCTTCTTGCAAAAAACGACTTGCACGATGGGCAGCTGACAATGCAGTCGTTGATCCACGTCAAACAGGATTCACGAAAGGAGTGGGAGTAGAGCTGAATTTGGTCCTTTTGAACAGTTTGAAATTGGACACAATAAAGCGGAAAAGAAAGCTGTTCATTGCCTTTATTGACTTGAGCCTAGCATTCAACAGCATCAATCAAAATCTATTATGGAAAAAACTAAACGCTTGGAAGTGTTCTAGTGATTTGCTGTCACCACTGATTGCATTGCATACAAATACCTCCATTCGAGTACGGCTGAATGAGGAAGGCGAGCTGTCCGATGAAATTATAACAAAAAGAGGAGTAAAACAGGGCTGTTCTCTGGCAGCACAACTTTTCATGTTATTCATTTCAGATCTGTTGCTGTCCTTTACTGACCTAAGGATTTTTCCACCTAGTAAATGGGCAAAACATAAGCTGGGCCATTTATGCAGACAACATCGTGCTTATGGACGCCACGCCAATTGGTCAGCAGCGACTGCTAAATGCACTACATGGCTACTGCGTCCAAAATGATTTAAAAATCAACACAAATAAGTCTAAAATCATTGTTATTGGCCAAAGTAGTTCAATGAGATCCAACAACTTTGCATGGAGGATAAAAGATGAACGCCTTGCAGTATCAAACAGCATAAGGTATTTAGGCGTACTATTTAACACCTCAATACGTGAGTGGGAATGGACTCAAGATCTGGTGAGCCGAATGCAAATGTTTGCCTTACAGGGTGCGAAACTACACACAGCCTATGGGAAATTTACCTTGAAGCCAATACTATCATTCTATCTCCAAAAGGTGGTTCCCGCAATATCCTTTGGGGGTAAAACCAGCTGGAACATTCCATATGAGCTGTGGTATAAGCTTGAGGGGAAATTCTAGCGGAAGGTGTTAAGACTACCAAAGAATTCTTCAATCATCGCAATAAGACACGCGTTATGCATAGACTCTCTATATGGTTCAGTACTATGGAAAGCAATTTCGATTTTCGGAAAATGCGCCTAACGCCGGTTGCTAAACCATATGAAATACTACATGGAGTTTCAAACCATCCATCATCTTCTCTTCTGAATGAGTGGGCGAAAAAACTCATGTGTGTTTTAGACCATGCTGACGTTTCCCTAGACACCTTGCTGTTACGCCCCCAAGAAGCAAAAAAGAAATTGCGGTACAGAAATTGGACAACAAATGAAGAAAAACGAAAGAATCTTGCAACAGCCCTTGACTTTGGAAACGTTTTGAATAAACTTGATGTGATCCCGAAATATCGGGCAAAATTTCCATCACGTTACCATCGGGATAAGTTTCTACGATTACGTCTTAATCTCTACAAAACAAAGGAAATTCAAGTGATGAGTCGAAATCCCTTAATCCAAGACCCACAGTGTCGATTTTGTAAAGAAGCTACAGAATCTGTGAGACACTTAATTACTGATTGTGAGGCGACTACAGCACAGCGTTCTCCGCATTTGGCTGACTTTGCACCATTATCAGGAAACATGGATGCTTGGTGGATCTATTTGATTGCAGGATTTAATACAAAGTTAACATGCACCATAATAAATTTCATGGACGCTTTGATGTTAGATAATGATGAACATTAATTGAAGAACAAAATGATGAAATCATAGGAAGCGATGAAGTGAGGTGATGACGAATTCAGTTTTCAGTATTACTTCTCTTCTTTCTTTCTTTCTCTCCCTCTGCAACCTTCTGGCCGTGATGAACTGTAACTTAAAGTTTTTTTCTTCTTTTTGTATTAAACTATTGTTACAATAAAAAAATAAAAAATAAAAAAAATAGTATAAAAGATGTATTGCATGTGCAGGCACAAGTTGGTTTAGTGATAAAACTGCGTTGGGTAAATATTGATAACATCTAAGGTTATCATACATACAAGGGTAATGACCATAAATACATAGATTCACCTAGAAGGTGGACCCATGACAATATTACTGTTCAATAGTAAGCCTTTCATGTGCACTCAGGTAGTAACTTCTCTTGGACAAAAGTGCAGCGACCCATCTTTCTCGAGAGCCTTGCTTTGGGTAAAGCACTCTTCTTTTTGCAATACCTGGCAAAGTCCCCGGTGAGCATTTAGACTACCTTTGGGTGGAAATTAGGCTCTGACATGCAAAGGAAAGATGAAAGTATTGAGGCAACTATCTTCCTTCATATTAAATCAGCGCAATTTGCTACGCAAATATTTTGCAAGCAGGTTTGCCAATTATCATACTTCTGTTTCTGTAGACAAAAAAGTGGTATTTTTGTTCCATACTAGGCGGGTACTAAAACACATATTCAGTATTCAGTGGTATGCCAAATATTTGGTCAACTATTAGTCCAAAACCAAATATGAAGCCAAATAGCTTATTTATGCAATAAATCATGTTCTAAACCTGCAAAATGCATTTTTTTCAAAGAACACTATTTTATATATATTTTCCCTCGTTTATTTCATTTCTTTATTTTTTTCAACACCTCGTCTTTATTTAAAACATTTTCCTGACAGAAAAAAAGATTGATAAAATAACATGGTCCAGATATTTGAGTTTATACTGTCAATTCAGAGGTAATGCAGCTTTCAGTGGCAGGCTTTATGAATGCAAATTGTCAAGCTGCATTTAACAAATTAAACATTTTGATTTGAAATTTACGTGAATAATGACACACGTATGGACTTCTTACAAGCTGCAATTTTAGACAGTGAGTTTTGCAATGTACTTGCTGCTTGCCGCTTACCTGTGCTTACCTGTGCATGTATGAATAATTTCTGGCCAGTCATGCACTCAAAAGCATTGAATTGTAACCATCTGTCAGTGTTAAGAGGGGGGTGTTCCATGTCTTTAGTTCCTCTCATGCTGTGTGTCATTGCTGTACGTTCAATTGCCACATCAAGTTACTTATAAGGCAACTGTCTCTTCTCTCATCAAGGTTAGTGTTCTACTGCAACTTTGGTAGAGTGCCTTGTACTTACACTGTTAGATTCAGGACGGTTCCAACACACCCACTCTCACTTTTTTCCAGTTACTCTCTCTACTTCACTTCTCCTCCCAACTCTTCCCACCGATCTACTGCCTTTACAATTTTGCACACCTCCTACTTCTCGACACCACCCTTTGATATTACTCTCCTCCCTCACACTACTACTTCCTCCTCCACACTAGTACCCCCATCCTCCACACTATTACTTCCTCTTTCCCTCTACTACTCTATCCCCCACACTACTACTCGCTCCACCATTTTATTACTCATGCCTCCAATGTATTACCCGCTCTGCCACACTACTACTCCCTCCTCCCCTCTACTACACCCACCTCCACTCTACTACACTCTCGTTCAGATGACTACTCCTTCCTTCGCTCTACTACTCCCACCTCCGCTTCTACTACTACTCTCTACTCCCACTAAAACCACTGCTGCCTCCTCACTACAACTCCTACCTCCAAGCCACTACTCAATCACCCTCTGTCCACTCAGTATCATCGGTTTCACAATTATTTTTTACACTACTTTACCTATATACTCGCCACACAAAAACACACATGCAAACTGGAGGACCTCTTTCACTCCTAAGCCAAAGCTTCACCCGCTCCACAAATCCTCTCTACAAGCCTCTGCTCATTTCTTTCTCCTGCTGGTCCATTGGTCATCCTCCACCTCTACCTCGGATCTTAGCAGAAAAACCCACACTTCCTGTGCCCTGATCCCTATTTATATCCTACCTACTCTGCCAGGATTGGATACCTATCCCTGAACAATCTGGCCTTGTCTTCCTCACCCGCTGTGTGTGTAATTATCGGAAAGTCATAATAAGTAGGCTAAGCCCTGCTTACTTTCTATGTGTGGGTTTGCTTTTTAATGTTGATGGTGGCTCCTGAAGTCCTCTCCCCCCACGAGATAGTGATGGGGAGGCCAGCCAATATTTGGAATTTGCTCAAGCCCAAGTGAATGAAAGACATGGAACATTTGCTTCATTCTGTATACTGTGACCAGTTAACTCAAAACTTGTATTTGATTTATCAACAGGCGCGAGAAGTCCTCCCAGTAAAACATGAGAGGCCAGGTCATCTACTTCGACCCGGCGACTGGGTGCTCAAGAAGGTTTTTGAAAGAGCATCCGTCTCGCACCGCATTGGAGAGGACTGTTCCAAGTCCTGTTGGCCACACAGACCGCTGTTTGAGTAGTCGGAAAGAAACATTGGATACACGCGACGCACGTTAAGAAGATACATTTTCCTCTGCCGCACGACGAAGGAGAAGAGAAAGAAATTGTTCAATTTGTTCCTCATCGCAAGCCCGTTCTGACTGACAGCAAGGGTGTCCCGGAAACCCTTCCTGAGGCTATGGGGCCTGGGGAGACTGCTGCTTTGCTTTCTTCGGATCTTTCTGCTTCATTGAGCAATCTTGCTTCTGTTTCATCACTTCCATCAGGAAGCGACAACACTTTGTTCACAGATCACTCCGTACCTGGAGTCTTAAGGTACGTTCTGCGTCCGCGGCACTAAACTTACAGCATAGCATCGGCTGTGCCCACAAGAAACCACTGTTGAGCTAATCCCTTGCCACTCTCTCACTGAAATGTAAATAAGAGGCAGGGACCGGAAAAGTTACCTTCAAGCAAGACAGGCCACGTGGTCAGGGGCCACCGACGGATGAACTAAAAGAGCCTGACGGAGAGGCTTCTAAACTGACTCTGAGAAACAATGCCCTTTTCTAACTCTACTCGTACGGAGCAAGCTATCGGTCTTGTGGCTGACAAAGAATTTGATCATCAAAGATCATGGTCCTTGAGGACTCATTGTTTTCTTGTTACAATGTTAATCGGTTTGACAGTTGTATTTTCGTTTGGGTTTTGGTATTTAGAAGGGGTGTGTCCACTTGGGACTATGTTACCTACTGAAATTGTTCCGACTATGTCTTCACCGTTCGTGCATCTGCACACTCTACTTCCTAGGGATTCCCAAAACAGACATTGGTATCAAAATAACACTCTCCTATTAATCATGAATACCTCCCATGCAATTCTAAATAGGACAAATTGCTGGGTATGTTCACATTTGCCACAGCACGGGGAAAAAGGGTTGGGCTGGTATATTCATCCTCTTCCTCTGACTACTGCATGCTACGCCTCACTGAGGGCACTATTCTTTGGTCGTTGGAATGACAGTATTTCTGGGAACTTAGATGGGACTAGTCTGAACGAATTTGAAAAACGAGTCCTGACACCTTTGGGATGTTCCCTTTTTGCGAATAGGAGCAAGCTCAATGTTACTTCTATTAGGCCTTCCGATAGACTTTCTAGACCTTTCCCATCACTAATTTCTTTCAAGATGTCTCACGTAGGCAATATGGATGCCGTGCCTCCTTTCTACACTATCAATCATAGCCCCAACTCTGTTTCCTTCTGTATACAAAGGGATGGTTCTCAGCCAATGGGTACATTCGAGTGTTGTAACAACATTGCAAACCTAACTAATGAGGACAGACCTTTGTATGTAGGTGATTCTGTTTATTTTGTTTGTGGCAAGGAAGATTATCCTTGGTTACCTAGAGATTGGCAGGGTACGTGTTACTTGGGTATCTTGTTACCAGGGGTATATGTGGCTAGCACCTTTGAGCTCTCTAGAGCTCGTCCAAGGCCGGACAAGAATGGTGATACTCCTTTGCAGGTTATGGGTGATGTAGCAAAATCATTTGTGCCAATTTGGGGACAGATAATGAACTCTGAGGATATTAAGAGACTTGCAAGAGTATTGGAGAAAACCATCAACAGAACCACCAATATACTATACAACATGACACTGGAACAAAAGGCAATTAGATTAGTGACCCTTCAAAATAGGATGATGTTAGACGTCATCTTAGCCGAGCGTGGTGGGGTATGTCAATTGCTGGGATCTGCTTGCTGTGTTTTCGCTCCTGACTCCCCCCTACTATATTCAAGGCAATCCAAAATCTGCATACTTTGATTACGGAAGTACATGTCCCTGAGGGAAACTGGGGTCTTAGTGCTTGGTTCTGGGACTTTCTACGTACATGGGGTTGGAAGCTCTTTTCAGTCCTAATGATAATCCTTGGTTTTCTATTGTTTTGTTGTTGTTGTGTACAATGTCTTCCTGCCATATGTTCGATGTTAGGAGGATGCTGTGCACAAACTATAGGTACATTAGGACCAAAGGTACATGTGCCCAAGGAAACTGCTAACACTTTTGTAATGAAAGATATAACTATCAAGGAACTCATGGCGATTGATATTTCTGAAGAATGTGATTTAGGATGTACAGATATTGAGACGTGGGGTTTTGAGTGAAGTGAATGTTCGAGTAATGCTCTTGGCTTTGGCCAAAAGGAGAGTTTGTTAAACCGTAATCGTATAATACCACCTTGTTATGAATATTGGCCTAAGCCCATTCGTGTTACACAGATAACCGCATCTGAGATGTTCCGCTTTTCGATCAACTCCGCTGCCATTTTAAGAATCATGCGCCATTTTGATTTCAACTCTTGTTTCTGTGTTCTAAAATGGTGGACTGTGTTTTCAACTTGCAGCCGAACCAAACGACCTTTGAGTTTTGTAAATGTTTAGGCTGACCGAGAGCAGACTGTGTAAATGTAAAGAAACCTTTTTACTCAAATGAAATGCTATCCAAGTGTTGTCTGCGCTCTCAAGCCTCATCCACATATAAACAATGAGACAATGGAAAACAAACTCTGATTGTGTGATTTGGCTGAACTGCATTGTAGTGATTCTTGGAAAAAGGCTTACCATGGATCAGAGAACCAACAGCATCATTGTAACTTCACGGACATGCAAACTTGTTTAATCCATTGTACAAACTATTTGTCATATGAACTGGGCATGAACTCTAGCCAGTAACTTATTAGCTTGGAGAGAGGCTGGACAATGTTTCAAAAATTGTATAAATATGTCTGTGTTCAGATGTCCAGCACTCTCACCCCTCACTGTGTCTGCGGGTACACACTGCGAGGTGTTTGGAGCCAGATAGCTATCTGTTTTGCTTTGATACTGTACAGTAATAAAAGATACTTGTATCTTTTCAACCTGTTATTGACGTATTTCGTTTGTGGTACTAAGCCTCGATATTTCTTTGGTCTTTCAGTGTGTGATGAAAATTCACAAGCTACTTTCGGAAATGGATGAACAACTTAACCAAATAACTTCCATAAGCATCTGTGTAAACCAAACAAGCTAATTTTAATAGAAGTCTGAGGAGTCTGCAACCTGCGGTCCCCCAGATGATTTGGGCTAACATCAACTCTAACAAGCTTAGACTACACTGCAAGATCATGGGAGTTGTGGTCCAACACATTTAGAAAGCCACTGGTAGCAGACAACAGCAGAAGGATCCAATGATGTTACTTAATTATGAGTCAGAAATGGTAACAAGGTCAGGCCCCAACAACCAACCTGTCTGCAGCATGAAGGCAGCCTTTTGGGTGAATGGTTGGTCTGTGGAAGCCCATCCAGTAGTGGGCTCTCTATACAAAAACAGAAATCACCAAACCCTGAGCCAAAACCCTGTTGTTGGAGTAGAAAATAAAAGATTTAATAGCATTTAGTATGAATAATTATTCATTGGCAGAACCAGCCCGATGATTGACCTAGGCAAAAAAAGAGTCAAAACCAAAACCTGATTATTAATGCAAAAAGGAAAAACACATGGATCATATGGCACAAGAGTATTGTTTAACCTAGAAATTGAAAGACATGGGTTAGCATTTGAAAAAAACAGAGAACTCTGACTTTGAGGCCTTCAACTTCAGAATAAAAAATGCTATGTAGCCTTTATATCCTCAAGGGATTCCCCTGAGATGTTGGAAATCACCACTTGATCAGACTGTATGGGTTCCATCTGTGTACTAGTGTATAGGGACCCTACATGCCCGAAATTTCCTTATGGCCAGATTCATGGAAAAGTGTGCAGAAATCCTGCAAAGGCTTTGTGCCGAGAACAACACTGTGGGAACCTGCCCCCAACACTCCCCCACGCAAAGGAATAACAGCTAGAAACATCTACTTTGTGTGCTCCCAGGTCGCGAATACATGCACTCTCAAAACAGTGTGTGGGGTCCCACGCAAGCAGGCCTACATCTCTGGGATCTGGCACGGGGTCCCTCGTAACTGTTACCGGCACCCCGACAACATGCATACGATTTATCATAACTCAGAAAATCTGCGTGTGAGCCCCCGTAAAACCACTGCTGCACCCCGCTACACTGCGTATGCGCACTACTAATTTAGATTGGATCCCCGGCTGCATACACACACCTCTAAATCCGACACCCGATCTGTGTCAGCGCACATTTCTGTATGCCTGCCTTTGGGTGACCGATAGTATGAGGGCTTTGCGTGGCCATTTCCCAGCAGAGAGGTTGCACGGTCGGACCCATGAATACGTATCGTTCTGCGCAATAGTTGGTGTGCGATGAACTGCCTGCTGGCCATCCCTCATAACGCCCACTTTTCGCACTGTTGTTTCCCATTTTCTGTGTTCCGCCACTTCCCAGCCCTCTTCACAAGCCAGGCCTACGCTCTGCATGGCGTCTCTCACAAGGCACATGGCAGCTTACAGGGGTGTGCCAGGCCACCGCAAAATCCACGCACGTCCCAGGACAATCCTGCACATTTGATTCCATGAATCGATGTATGGGATTTGAATTGCAGTTTGGCACGCACGTTCCCTATTTCCTGTGCAAATAATTCCATGAATCAGGCCCTTAGTGTTTACATATATTGCAGTCTTGTAGGGTTACACATATTTCCACAACACGCCTTACTAGAAATGTACCAATCTTGGAGATTTTGTATGTGGTGCAGTTATTACATTCTGAGCATCTGTGCACTTTCTAAAAGGAAGTACATAAAGTGTCTGGTAAATGACACCAAATAACATCATGAGAAAGATGCCAACATGTTCCTGTAGTAAGGAGGTAAAATAAACTTTGAAAGGTTATTTGTGAAAGGACTTCTTTGGTGTTTTAGGGTAGAAGTGGGTTGTGTCAATATTTGTCTGCAAAAGAAAATTTGAAATGTATTAGAAAAAAATGCAGCATAAATATACATTTGCTCTTGCAGCAAAATTACCGTTTTTTCTCGACAGTGATCTACAATGAAGATTCCCCCTGCTAATAGCACAGGGAGCTCTTGATTCTATTAAAGACAAGGAGGCGAGTATTACTTTCCCGCCCTAGATACACGGGAGAGACAAGATGATGACAAGGAAATGCACTGTGATATGTATCTGAATGAGTAACAAGATTTTCCTCTCAGAATAGGGTGTGTATCTGCCACCCTAACATGTACTGTTATTTTCCGTCTTAGGAGACGATCAGAAGAACAGTTGAAGACGTTCGAGAAAAGAACGGGATACGTTGATCAAGATCGCAAGTTAGAATGCCAGGGATCTACTCAGCAGAGTTTCTACAGTTCAGAGACTTTACGGAACAAGTTGACAGTTCAGTAAGGGTTAAGATTGCAGTTGGAAGCAGTCAAAGAAGAGGAGGAGAGGAGGTTACAGGAAGAGGAAGGACTAGGTCACATGACCAGGACACTGGGGACAGGGACCTAGGACTGATGGGAAATGAAGTTAAAAAAAAATATATATTAAAAAAAAAATTGTTTCAATGAAAAGATTGACATTTTTATTGATTTGTTGAAACTGCTGGAGAGCAAATAAATGAGAAGATGAAGCATAATGCTTGCCTCCGTCTTGACATAGAAACTGCAGTTTTGTTGTAATTGTAACAAAACAGCAACACGTAATAGAAATGTACAGCATAAGATTCGTCATGGATTATAATTAAAAGTTGAAGTTTAAAACCTTGAGAACTCTGCACTCTGGTGAACAGTTATTTTTCTTTTTTTTTGTTCAGTTCAGAATGCTCATCATCAGAGAATGTCTATTTTGGTTTTCCTCCAGATTTTAGTGGAGTTCTCTTCTTTAACTGGACACCTGAGCGTAACTCACAGAGCTTTGTAGCAAGGTTAGTAATTAGATATTTTCCATTCATTTTAAGTCCCCCTTTGGGGGACATTGAACATTATGCCCCATATCTGCTATTTAACAGACTACCTGCTGTGACTGGACAATATCAAAGGACATGAATCTGCCAATGCTTGCCAAACAATTTCATGAAATTGTCGATATGTCTGCCCCTGTTGTGTTCGTAAAAGGAATTTGTGGTCAAGTGGTAAAATTAGGAATCTTATGGTCAAGTGAAAGAGTTTGATTTTGTTTTCCCCTACACATGTATTGTAAGAGGATTCAATTCAACACTACAGCTAAGTCAATGCCTAGTCTGGGATACTGAATGGAAACCCTTATTGATATATCTTTATGTCCAGTTCATGCGTTATGGATGACTACCCCTATATAACACCCCTCTCTTGGAATCCCCCTGACCCCGCTGAGCCAAGAAGTAGTTCTGTTTTGCAAGTTTAAAAGGTTTATTTGATAATTTAAACAATATATATATATATATATATATCACACTTTATAATAAATTAATAATTGAATATCACACTTAATCTGAGCAGTAATCAATAATGGATAGTCTGGCACTAGCACACTTGTGAATAGGAACAGAAGAATAAGGTGGTAGAGAATGCTTTATATAAGTTCAGATGGATGTAATGTTGAATGAAAAATGCAATACAGAAAATACTCAATATGATTTCAACAAAACAATGTAATCACTTTTCTCTGGCAATCCCCTCCCCCCTTTATGCAATGCAAGGAAATGGAAGGAAAGCACACAGTTCTCAGAAATGCAATCAAATGTAATTCAGTTCACCCCAGCAAGCTTAGACTACAGAAGTTGGAAACACAGGCCCAAAATGCTTTTATATGTGCTGGCAATGAAGTGAAAAATATGCTAAAATGCTTTTAATTCCCTCTAGAGGTTCAGGGTGAGTGGTATCAAGTTAATATTAGTCCAGACTCACCCTAGCAATGATTCAGGGATGGTTCTTAAGAGGCAAACGAAATTTTAGCAAGGAAACTGCTGTTTTCACACGTGGAAAAATTTGCAAATCGCGGTAAATAAGCGAGTGCGTTTTTCGCGATTGCGGCAAAAGTGTAGGGGGTAGGTTCCTTGAAAAGCCACGATTCCCAGCTTTCAGAGGAAAGTTACTGCAAGTCTCTAGGACAAACGGTCACGGACATATGAGCGATTAAATAAAGGTAGTTTTTCGGATTTGGAATGTTAAAATTCAAAGTGACAAGTGCAGCTTGCAACTAGAAAATGACAGGTGACGGCTTTACAAATGACAGGTGACTGTTAGGAGGCAGTTCTACTTAGATTAAAATAGATTGAATTATATTATTTTAACTAGAAGATTGGTTCTGCACAGTTCTGCTAGGTACTCACACTATATTCTTGAATTAAATGGGCCTCGCCACGGATCTGGTCAGGTTTTAGACTGGACTCTGGTCTGGTCTCTGCACTTCACAGTGATCTGGGTCAGCTCTCTGGTTCTGCTAACAGTGGTCTGGGTCAGCTCTGCTCTCTCTCTGGATCTTTCTGCACAGCTTTCCCTGGAGATTGATGGATTTGAAGTCTGGATCTCTGGATGTGGTATGGTCCGGCAGAGCGCGTTGCAGCAAATGGAATTGACTGTCCCTATCTGTCCTGACTGTCTGCTTTTATGTGTTTTGAAAATGGGTGTGTGTGCAGCATCACTAGGCTCTACCCCTCTCCACTTGTCATTGGCCACTTCCTCCTCTTCGCCTTGATTGGGGGAATGAAATGAAGTGTCATCATGATGAGGTCTGTTTATGGTACAGAGAACCCACCCCTGTCAAATTACACACAATCTATATTTTGACCCAAAAGACATATTTGCACAGGTACACATTTGTTTAAAATTACATGCACCCATCACATATCACAGGAGGTATACCCTGTCCAAATCTGCTCTTCCTGGGAGCTTGCATTGAGAAATGGCAACATATTTCACTTTTTGGTCAGGTTACCAATATCAGATTCTTACTCAAATTTATACACATGTGCGCAAGGAGTATGGACATTACTTGATGAAGTGTCAGATTTTTAACATGCATACATTTTAAGTAATACCCTCTTAACTGCTAGTTTGCCCCCAGATCATGCCACCGGTTCTAAAAACCTCTTAAAATGTGGGCAGAAAAATCACAAGAATTCTGGTATCATTTAAATAATTATTACAAGTCCGTACTATGAGTTATTCATCTTTTTCTAAAACCATATTCTGGCTACAGGGGTGTGTCTTTTCAGGTCACATGGTACAGAAACCAGTCTTTCCACTTTCTTCAAGCTCAGCCTCTGTCTCCAGTTTCTCCCCCTCCCAGTTTCTGCCAAGAGGAAGCCATTTTTATTACCCCTGCAATAAACCATCTGCCTGGGCCCTGGAAGGCCCTTTGTTCAAGAGGAAGCCATTTATGGCCACTTCCATAAACCCTCTGCCTGGGTCCTATGTTTAGCCTCTAGCAGTCCCTTGATAATCCAATCAGAGAAGTGTCATATCCCTTTTGGTGGGAGCAGCAAAAGGCAGGTAGGCATGGGAACACAGCAGTTGTGCAAGTCTCATCTCCTGTCGGGGGTAGCTGGTGGGCAGAATTCAGTTTCATTAAGCCAGGTTTCAGATAAAATGTCACTTTTTGTTACCCAGTTTAAGTCAAGACAATGTTTACATATGCAGCTAGAATGCTGATTCTAAGTTCAAAACTATGGCATTTCAACAGTGACAACTATGTGCCACTCAAAAGTAGGTCACTCAGTTAATTTAAACATTTTCGATTTTTGGTAGTTTTAAATCCAGTTTCAGTTAGGCTGCTGCAGACCTGCAGAGCTCAGCCAGTCTTGTTATGAACATTCAAGTCACTTCAGAATATAACTTTACATTGGATCCACCTCTCAGTAAGTCTTTCTTTGGCCTGTTTTGGGTTCATCTATTCAGTTTTACACATATAAAAAAAATCTGGTGTTGTTTTAAAACGCCGGCTTACTGATAGTGGTGAGTACTGGTACTGCACCCATTTTTGGGATTTAAGAAAATGAGTTCCCCACAATTCTAGGTTGCTTTTGGCAATCAGCATTGCCATTCCCAATGGTTTCAGACTACTGTGTGGGTAGTCCAATGGTGGTTTTAGGCAGTGTCCTTCTGTGCCCATAACATCGGCAAAAATGAGTGGCAGCCTATTCTTCATGCATTTCCCTGTGCATTTTCTGGGAAGCTCTGGCCATCATGATGTTTTCCATGTCAGTACTGCACAGTTTTGAGGTAGGGCTCGGATGTATGGGTAAAAACATCCCACAAGCCCCCCTCTTGCGATGGCCATTCTGTTTCACTGATGGAACTCGCAACACCTGGGATGTTCCCTCATCTTCTTCCAATAGATGGCACAGTTCAGCATCTTTTCCTCCATCCGGTCGGATCGATCGGTTCTCCTCGCCGGTCCTGATGGGAGTATTGGGCGGTACCCCGGGCCCCCCGCGTCTCTGCTCCCGGTCTCCGGATCGTCCTCCTTGGCCAGTCTCCAGGTTTTCTTTCTCCTAGGACGACAAAGGAAGAGCGGCAATACCTATTCATGGACATTTCTTCCCCCACCATTGATATAGTGGGGTGGCATATAAATTTATAGTCAAAACATATGAACATGCACATTTCTTTTTGCATTCAAAACGAAAACACCCACATTGAGAAACTCAGAATTTGATAGGCGATATGTAGGATATTTTAAGTTAGAACTGAATTAATCTGAGACAGTACCCTCTAGGATTCCAGAGGATTCCTCCAGTTGTTGCAGAGTGTGCCTGGGATGGCAACACTTCAACTGGTTTATGTGGACCCACTTGTCTTCCCCCTCTGCCAAACCGCCTTTGGGGATGCGGATCTTGTAGGCCACAGGGGAGATTTTATCTATAATCTCAAAGGGTCCCTTCCATGTAGGCAAAAATTTTCGCTGTTTGGCCTTGTTCCTTTGGAAATTGTATAGATAGACCCGGTCCCCCACCTGATATTCCTTCCTGGAAGTCTTCAGGTCATAGTGGGTCTTCATGCTATCAGCTGATCTTTCTAGATTCCGCTGAGCATAAGCAAAAGCATGTTGAAGGTGTTTCCTTAAATTCTCCACATACTCATGAGTTGTGGAGGCATTTATCAGTGTCTGCTCTTGGGTCCTGTAGAGCAAATGCTGAGGAAGCACCATCTTGCGCCCAGTCATCAACTCAAATGGTGACATTTTGGTTGCAGATGAAGGGGTAGATCTGATGGCCATTAGGACCAGAGGTAATCGGATATCCCAACTTGGTCCAGAATCTGCCACAAACTTCTTTAATATGCTCACAATGGTTCGGTTATATCTCTCTACTGCCCCAGACGAAGCTGGCCTGTAAGCAATGTGTAGCTTTCTCTTGACCCCCAGTATCTCCCACATCTTTGTCATTACTTCACTAGTGAAGTGGCTACCCCTGTCTGACTCAATCCTTTGAGGTAGACCAAAACGGGAAAAGATGTGGTTAATCATCAGGGCAGCTGCAGTTTCTGCCTTACAATTTGGGGCTGGGAGACATTCCACCCACTTGGTAAACAAGCATGTCACAGTCAACATGTACTTATTCCCCCTAGCAGAGCGAATCACGGGGCCTACAAAGTCGATTTGTAAATCTGACCATGGCAGTGTCATCCCCCTCTTTTGGAGAGGCGCGCGGTGCGTGAGGGATGATGGCTGAAATTGTGCACACACAAGACACCCCTTCAAGTATTGGTCGAGGTCCTGCCCCATGTGTGGCCAGTATGCAACCTCTCTTAAGATTTCCAATGTTGTGTGAAACCCCCTATGACCGGCGGTGGCCGCATCATGGGAGTGACTTAAAATCAGGCTACGGAATGAGGTAGGAACCACCCACTGATCGTGGCCAGCTTTGGATTTCCTTACCAGCAAACCGTCTTGGATCCGGAACATTTTTGGACATTTCATCAACACTCTTAGGTCCTCTTTCCCAATATAATCGGTATCCGTCAGGGGAAAGTTCTCAGGGTCCTCAAGGTGTTGGTAAAACTTACCAATAATTGGATCCCCCTTCTGAGCGGTAATCAAATCAGCATCAGGGGTCTCCTTACTCCATTGTGCAATTGAAAGGTCGTTGTGAGCATTTGTCTGGGACCTAGTGATAGCAGTGACCTGGATTTCCCCCAACAGGGACTCAATCTCAATTAGATCCCCTTGGATGGCCCCGGTTTTGGCCAGCTGATCAGCTAAGTCATTTCCAGTTTTGTCTGGTCCCTCTACTTTGGAATGACCCTTGATCTTTTTCCAATAGATGGTCATCTCATTCGAGGTGACCAGATCATCAATGTTTTGGATCAACTTCCCATGTTTCAAGGGTTTGTTGTTAGCACATAACATGCCTCTGGTTTTCCAATTAACCAGGTGCTCCACGAACCCGTTCCGTACATAATCCGAATCGGTGATTATGACCAGTTCGTGGAGTTGATGCTGGACAGCAGTGAGGATGGCCTGATGCACCGCCATCAATTCTGCCACCTGACTACTTCGGGGACCAATTTTGTATCCAGCGGAGGGTTCTGGGGACTCATTCACCCATGCATTCCCTACGCCGGCCACCAGTTCTTTCTCCCCGTCGTTGTCAACATGGTAAGAGCATCCATCCACATATACAGTGGGCATTCCCTCACACTTGTCTTCTTCAAATACTTTGTGGGGGGAATTAAGGGATGCCTCCATGTTGTCCTTGATCTTTAGACTTTCGTCCTCGAGACAGTTTTCTCTGGCACAATCATGCAAGTCAGCCAGACCTTGCGCGAGGGGACTCTTCTTGTTTTGGCCATATCTGACCTCCACAGGAAAGCCTTGCATTGACAGAATCCAGGAACTAATTCGGGAATTACTCACATTTCCGGCCCGGATTCTATCACTTTGGAGATATTGCAGAGGCTGGTGTGGAGTCTCCACTATGATGTGTTCCCCATGGATAAACGGGCGGTAATTCTTCAATGCCCACACCGTTGCCAGGAGTGCCTTCTCACAATCGTTGAATTTTTCCTCCACAGAGGATAAAGTTTTGCTCGCATAGGAGATTACTTTATTGACCTTGTCATGCTTTTGGTATAAAACTGCTGTCAAGCACGTATTAGAGAACCCCGTCTCCAGGAAGAACTCCTTGTTTCTGACAGGGTAAGCTAGGCAAGGCGCTTGTGAGAGGCTTCTTTTGAGTTGTCTTACTGCCTCGGATTGTTCTGGACCCCATTCCCACTTGACCCCCCCCTTCAGGAGATGAATGAGGGGTCTGGTGATCTCTGCGTAGCCCTCAATGAACTTTCTGCTGTAATTAGTCAGTCCAAGGAGGCTCCTTAGTTCCCGCAGAGTTGTGGGGTCTTTCAGTTTTTGGAGTGCTTCCACCTTCTTTTCCTGGGGACAGAGACCCTGAGGAGTAATCTCATGCCCCAAGAAATTAACACGGGTTCTACACCACTGTGCTTTCTGAAAGGAAAGTTTTGCTCCGGCGGCCCTCAACTGCGTCAGAACATAACGGATCTCTGCTATGTGTTCCTCCACAGATGAACTTTTGATGAGGACATCATCTACATAAGCCAGGTTACCCCTCGCACCCAGGTCGGGCATGGCCTTATGTAGGAAAATGTTGAATTCATTGCCGGAGTTGAGGTATCCGAAGGGAGTCCGGGTCCATGTGTATTGCTGGCCTCCAAAGGTAAAAGCCAGTTTGTATTGGTCCTCCCTACTGACAGGCACGGTCCAGTATCCATTGGTCAGGTCTATTGCAGTGAATACCTGTGACCCCTGAATCTGGGCCAGCCCTTGGTCAATCTAGTGAAGAGGCCATCGGGAAGTATGGACCCGTTTGTTGAGCTCCCTGAGGTCGGCGCAGAGTCTCCACTGGCCGTTTGGCTTCAATATTCCCAGCACCGGATTATTGAAGGTGCTGTGAACTGGACGGATTATTCCCCGGGACTCAAGGTTCTTAATTATTTCAGTAAGGGACTCCATGGATGCGAGAGGCAAACGATATTGCTTCACAAACACTGGAGTCATGCCAGGGTCCGTGGGGATTGTTGTTGTGTGGATGTCAGTGCGGCCACAGTCATATGAGTCTACCGCAAAGAGATCTTGGAAATCCAAGAAAACTTGTTTCAACTTTTGCTTTTGTTCCAGAGTCACACAGGCATCAGCTAGGTTGACTCTCTCTTCCACCATCTGCCTGAAGCCTGGAAAGACTTCTGGTTTGGCTATCTCAGCGGCCTCCTCCAGCTGGGTGGAGAAGTCCCTGGTCAGAGTGCTGATTTGGACTGGAGGCTTCAGGTGGGAAAGGCAGCCCTCATGGACCTGGAAAATCACCTCATCCCTCCTGAAGTCACAAGTCACATCTTCCTTACCATAAGGGCAAGAAGTGTACACCAGGAAGTTCCCCCCATGCCGGGTAAAAATCCTGTCTGGTGTTGTATTGTCCTCACTGTCACTGTCAAAACAGTCCTTGGGGATTGGTCCTAACAGTTCATTACCTTAATCGATGGAAAAATGTCGGTCATCAACCGCCATTCCAAATATGGTGCCTGCGGCTAGAGTAATACTCTTTAAGTCGCTGTTATCCACCTCTATTAGAATGGTGTCATGTTCTATGTTGACTAATGGAGTTGGGTTTACCCCCAACCCTTGCTGTTGGAGAGAAGCGTTTAGATGTATGTAAGCATCAGGGTTTTGCAAATATTGTCCTCTTTTAGCTTTCACTTCCAGGGAGAATTGTCGGGTCCTTTCTGGGATGGTGACTTCCTCTTTGATCTGAATTTCAACTGCATAAGGTAGCAATTGAGCTGACCTAAATGCTTTTTCTGGATCATCAAAGCCCATGGAATTATCCGCTAATTGGGACCAAGCTTTGAAGTTTATTAGGTCCAAACTAATGGCAAAGCGATTGAGAATGTCACTGCCTAAGTAAAAAGCGGCAGTGACGTCTCGCACGACCCAACAATTGTGGACTATGCTCTTGTTGCCAATGGAGATTTTGAGCATACACCTGCTTGGCAGGAGATGTTTGGAATTAGGTGCTTCCAGGTCCATTTCCCATTTGTCTATCAGTTTGAATGTGGGAATGGCTGGATCTTTTGGGAGTTGGCGAAACATGGCTTCGCTGAAGAAGCTCTTACCATTGTTCACGCACACTCGAGCGAGAACAGAGTCCTTCCCATCTTTTAACTGAACAGGGATGAACAACTGCTCTCCAATTTGCTGAATCTCAGCCAGGCTCTGAGCTGATTTCACATCTTTCTGGACTATAGGAGTGGGAGTTTCTGATTGTGGATTAGTAAAGAATTTCAGGGTGTTTCCTTCCAGTGTGGAATACCATCTTAAATTGGAAGGAAGGTTGATTTTCAGAAATAGAGAGGACCCCCCATCACCAGTCTGTTGTCCTACTGCTATTACTGTCACGTCTGGAATTTGGCTATTCTGGAAGTGAAATTCTACTTGGTCAGATTTTTGTTCAACCATGTGGCAGGTGCCGTTTAAACTAACATGGTTGACACTCTGTTTTAATTTTATTGGTCGGCTAGTCTGGGTCCAGAGGACCTTGTTTACGCAATCTATTAAGGGTGACAATCTCCTCAGGAGGTCATTCCCCAGTAATCAAGGGGTGCCCTCTGGAGTCACAACTATGACCGGGTGCTTCAACTTGTGTCGCCCGATCTTAATGTCCAAGTCTGCCGTCCCCTCGACGGGAATTTCCTTCCCGTCAAAGTTCTGGAGTTGTCCAGGAAGTGAGGTGAGAGGAATTTGGTAATTCCCTCCCCTTCCTGCATTCAGTTCATCAAAGGCCCTTCTGGACAGAAGGGTAGCTTGAGATCCCGGGTCCACCAGCGCTGAAATCGTACCCTGCCCCTGTACTTGTACCGGGGCATAATATCTTCCCTCCTCCTCAAGGGGGCACAGATAATGCACATTTTTGGACAACTGGTGGGCTAACTTTCTGGTTTTGGACATCGCTAGCGAAGAGATTTGGGCAGAATTCTGTGGAGAGCCTTGGGAATCTGAAAGAAAAAATTGGCAACTGGAGATCAGAGCCATTGTGGGTTCCCCTGGCTCCGGTTCCGGGCCGCCCCCCCCTTTTTGGAGGCAGTCACCAGGATGGGTTTGAACCAGGGGATTTTCTTGCTGTTGGTTCTGGGATGAGATGGTGGGCGGCGGTAGCTCGGTCTCCACATCTCCCCAGTCTGGATTTGCATCCCTAGGGACCCATTTTTCTTTGGGAGGAGTTCCCCCCTCTCTGGAGGAGAAGATCCTTTTCCCAGGATCCTCTGAGGATCCCTCTCCCTCAAATTGGAAGATCTGTACCTCCTCCTCAAACTGAGTCTGTTTGGGTCTTTTGTTTCTCCTACCCCCCCTCTGCTCCTTTGGAGGCAGACTTTCAGGGGCAGGATATTTTGTTTCCGGTTCCTGGGTTTCCAGGGGCTGTTTACAAGTGAGGAAGGAAGCTTCCTCCAAGGCTTTACACCCCCCTTCCCTTTGTGCCTCCTCCCTGGGAACCGGTGAGTTATCGGGGTGCTGCCCCCTTCATTGTTCTGGAGCACCAGGTCCAGAGTTGGGTGCGTTCTGCGCCGGCATGCCGATCTGAGGGTTCTGCTGAGCCCTCAGTATGTGACCCAGATCCCGCGCCATGTTTTGAACCTGGCGCTCTAACTGGGAAACCCGCTCAGGCTGATACAGGGCCCTGTTTTCTCCCCTGGGCTGATCCCGGGAAGGGTAGCTATCCCTTCTTTGGTAGTACCCCTGGTTGGGAAGATTTGGATACCCCTCCACCCTTGGCCTCCCCTCTCCCGGATTCGGTTGTCTGGGCTCAGGGAATTGGGGAAAAAAGGTTGGAGGATTTTGGGGCTGGAAGTTGGGTGGATACCTGGGGAAGAAGTTCTGCCCAGGGTTTGGTGAGTTTCTGCCCTCCTGTGAGAAGTTGGGAGGGACGTTCTCTGGGTTAGGTGCTTGGCTGGATCCCCCCCCTTGGGCTGGAGGAGTCCACACATAACCCAGGATGGGTCTGTTTCCCTTGTAACGGGGGCTTACATAATTAGGAGAGCGAGGGACCCCATTTGTGGGGCTGCCTCCCTGGCTCCCTGTCTGTGACTGGCCCGAGGACCTTCTGGTCCTAGCATTATTAGGTGCAGGTAGGTTTTTAGGCCCCCCCATCTCCAACTCTAAAACGGGGGTGACCTTTACCTCTGCCACCTTGGCAGCAGCAGGGGTGCTGTTAGTTTTGGGGTTTTTGGGCTGGTTTTTGTTTTCCACCGGTTTCTGCACCTTGTAGATGCGGGTAGCTTGTTCAATGACCCATTCTAAAGATCTTTTCTCATGAAAATCTCTCACGAGCTGGGTCATTATGTATTTGGGCAAGGCATGGAAAAACGTATTAATAAATTCTCTGCTATCCGTGCGCACCCTTCTGGTGGTCTGCGCAAAGGCACGTTTCAGTTCTTGCACAAACTCTTGTGGGGCCTGATCCTCCCCACACTGCAAATTGTAGGCTGCCTTGCGAGCCTCTTGGGGATTTCTGTGAACAGAAAAATGTTTTAATATGGCCGCCCTATAGGTGGACCACCTGGAATGATTTTGGTCCTCCAGCCCTGCAAAGAAACTGGAGTATTCCGGGGAGAAGGTCCACTTTACATATTGAATACAGCTTTGGCTGTCCTTCAAATGGAAAGTCTCCATCATTTGCTCATAGAGCTCCAAGTGTTCCCAAACAGAGTACTTGGCGTTCTTATGATAAGGCGTGATGACACTCCTGATTGCCTTAATATGTTTCAATGGGTCCTTAAGCAAGGCCCTTTTTGCCTTATTGGCCCTTTTGGTTCGGGTAACCCTGGTCCATTCATCTTCTGACTCAGAGGCAGTGCTCCCAGAGGTTCCTGTCTGATCTTCCAGGTTTTCCCGGATTCTGCGAGCCTGGGAATGGCTGGCAGAATGTGGGGACCTGGTCTCCTGTGTCCTGTACCGTTCAGAGGAGTCTTCAGATTCCTCTTTGCTGCCAGGATTTGATGGGTACCCCCCCCACTGACCTAACTGGGCAGAGGTTTTCAGGATGCCCTTAATGGGCCTACTCACCTGGGGTTCCCCATCAAATTGCACTGTGCTTGGGTGCCCATACCCGGATGCCCGCCCCTCCATTCCTGGGTGGTACTGGCCTATGAGCCCCATGCTTCTGGCTGGATAGTAATCTGCCATCCCTGTGGCCCTGTGCTCATGTGCGCCAGGGGACATGGGGGTGGCAGAGTCCAGGGACTGAGAGAAATAAAGGCCTCTGGTACTAGGGCTCCTGGGGTTATGCTCAGGAGTTTCTCTTTCCCAGCGAACCTCATCTCTATCCGCCCCTGCTCCCTGTTGCAATGCAAGAGCCTGCGCCTTCAGTTCCTCAGTTAAGGCCTTACTAGACTCTATCAGTCTCTCCTGCATCGCTACCTGTTGTTGGAGCCTATCATTGTGCTGGCAGAGAGCCTCATTCTCTCTCTGCGTTTCCTGATTGGTCCTGGAGCACTGGACCAGTCTTTGCTGCAGGAGGGTTACCTCCTGAGCTGTGTCCCTATTGGCCTGCTCCTTTCTTGCCAGAGCATCCTCCACCTTCCTGGTGTGCTCTAACAAGTTCTGGTGTTCTTTTTGGAGGTCACCCAGTCCCTGGAGGGCCAGGTGATTTTCTTCCTTTTTTCTCCTTAAGTGGCAGACTTCCTGGCCTAAGGTGTCCCTTTCCTGACCAAGAGCTTGAATTTGTGACGCCAGGTCGTCCCTTTGCCTTTGGAAGGCACCAGCTTTCTGGCGCTCCTGATCAAACTCTGCCTGGGTATCCAGGTCTTTCAGGATCAGTTTATTGCTCTCCTCTTTCTCTCTGTCTAGTTGGATTTGCAGGGTGGCTACCTGCTCTGTGCATGCCCTGTTGAAATTGATCTGTTGCTCCAGCTTTTTCTGGCTCTGCAGTCGGGAGTCCAAACTGTCTTGGCGTTCCTTCTGCAAAGCCAGAATTCTGGTATCCTGGTCTGTCTTTTCCTGTTGCAGTATATCCATGTCCTCTTTTATTTTAATGATATACTGCCTACTATCATTTTCTGACTCCTGGCTCCCCTGCAGCCTCTGCTCAGAAGAGACCAGGTCAGATTGGACCTTCTCTAACGCCATCTGTCGCTTGTTCGCCAGATCTTGGCTTTCCGTACATTTATCCTGCATGTCTCCCATATATAGGTACAGGTATGCTGCTATCCTAACCATCTTGTCTTGTTCATCCTTAGCTTTAGGAGCCATGTATAGTTCACTCAGGGCCACATGTAGGGGACCCTGATCTCCCCATATATCTGACCCTGTTTCAGTGACCTGTTGCGTGATGGCCTGCAACCAGACCATGCGGTCCTGGTGAGTCCACTCACCTCTCACAAATAACTTATGTAAGAAGTGCTCTCTGGCTATTTTCATGTCTACTAAGGTCGTCATTCTAGAGATTGGTCTCTGTCCTGACTTACAGAAATTAGTATTTTATTTTTGCAAAACAGACCTTTTTCTTAGAGCGTTCCTTTGAGGAGTGCTTTACAGCGTAACACAGCGTGGTGATCCGACCGGATATGTGTATCTGGTCAGCTGGCACACTGTATTATTCTGCACAAGTGATAGATCTAACCCAAACGTCCGGCCCGAGCCCCCAATTTGTAAGAGGATTCAATTCAACACTACAGCTAAGTCAATGCCTAGTCTGGGATACTGAATGGAAACCCTTATTGATATATCTTTATGTCCAGTTCATGCATTCTGGATGACTACCCCTATATAACACCCCTCTCTTGGAATCCCCCTGACCCCGCTGAGCCAAGAAGTAGTTCTGTTTTGCAAGTTTAAAAGGTTTATTTGGTAATTTAAACAATATATATATATATCACACTTTATAATAAATTAATAATTGAATATCACACTTAATCTGAGCAGTAATCAATAATGGATAGTCTGGCACTAGCACACTTGTGAATAGGAACAGAAGAATAAGGTGGTAGAGAATGCTTTATATAAGTTCAGATGGATGTAATGTTGAATGAAAAATGCAATACAGAAAATACTCAATATGATTTCAACAAAACAATGTAATCACTTTTCTCTGGCAATCCCCTCCCCCCTTTATGCAATGCAAGGAAACGGAAGGAAAGCACACAGTTCTCAGAAATGCAATCAAATGTAATTCAGTTCACCCTAGCAAGCTTAGACTACAGAAGTTGGAAACACAGGCCCAAAATGCTTTTATATGTGCTGGCAATGAAGTGAAAAATATGCTAAAATGCTTTTAATTCCCTCTAGAGGTTCAGGGTGAGTGGTATCAAGTTAATATTAGTCCAGGCTCACCCTAGCAATGATTCAGGGATGGTTCTTAAGAGGCAAATGAAATTTTAGCAAGGAAACTGCTGTTTTCACACGTGGAAAAATTTGCAAATCGCGGTAAATTCGCGAGTGCGTTTTTCTCTAGGACAAACGGTCACGGAGATATGAGCGATTAAATAAAGGTAGTTTTTCGGATTTGGAATGTTAAAATTCAAAGTGACAAGTGCAGCTTGCAACTAGAAAATGACAGGTGACGGCTTTACAAATGACAGGTGACAGTTAGGAGGCAGTTCTACTTAGAATAAAATAGATTGAATTATATTATTTTAACTAGAAGATTGGTTCTGCACAGTTCTGCTAGGTACTCACACTATATTCTTGAATTAAATGGGCCTCGCCACGGATCTGGTCAGGTTTTAGACTGGACTCTGGTCTGGTCTCTGCACTTCACAGTGATCTGGGTCAGCTCTCTGGTTCTGCTAACAGTGGTCTGGGTCAGCTCTGCTCTCTCTCTGGATCTTTCTGCACAGCTTTCCCTGGAGATTGATGGATTTGAAGTCTGGATCTCTGGATGTGGTATGGTCCGGCAGAGCGCGTTGCAGCAAATGGAATTGACTGTCCCTATCTGTCCTGACTGTCTGCTTTTATGTGTTTTGAAAATGGGTGTGTGTGCAGCATCACTAGGCTCTACCCCTCTCCACTTGTCATTGGCCACTTCCTCCTCTTCGCCTTGATTGGGGGAATGAAATGAAGTGTCATCATGATGAGTTCTGTTTATGGTACAGAGAACCCACCCCTGTCAAATTACACACAATCTATATTTTGACCCAAAAGACATATTTGCACAGGTACACATTTGTTTAAAATTACATGCACCCATCACATATCACAGGAGGTATACCCTGTCCAAATCTGCTCTTCCTGGGAGCTTGCATTGAGAAATGGCAACATATTTCACTTTTTGGTCAGGTTACCAATATCAGATTCTTACTCAAATTTATACACATGTGCGCAAGGAGTATGGACATTACTTGATGAAGTGTCAGATTTTTAACATGCATACATTTTAAGTAATACCCTCTTAACTGCTAGTTTGCCCCCAGATCATGCCACCGGTTCTAAAAACCTCTTAAAATGTGGGCAGAAAAATCACAAGAATTCTGGTATCATTTAAATAATTATGACAAGTCCGTACTATGAGTTATTCATCTTTTTCTAAAACCATATTCTGGCTACAGGGGTGTGTCTTTTCAGGTCACATGGTACAGAAACCAGTCTTTCCACTTTCTTCAAGCTCAGCCTCTGTCTCCAGTTTCTCCCCCTCCCAGTTTCTGCCAAGAGGAAGCCATTTTTATTACCCCTGCAATAAACCATCTGCCTGGGCCCTGGAAGGCCCTTTGTTCAAGAGGAAGCAATTTATGGCCACTTCCATAAACCCTCTGCCTGAGTCCTATGTTTAGCCTCTAGCAGTCCCTTGATAATCCAATCAGAGAAGTGTCATATCCCTTTTGGTGGGAGCAGCAAAAGGCAGGTAGGCATGGGAACACAGCAGTTGTGCAAGTCGCATCTCCTGTCGGGGGTAGCTGGTGGGCAGAATTCAGTTTCATTAAGCCAGGTTTCAGATAAAATGTCACTTTTTGTTACCCAGTTTAAGTCAAGACAATGTTTACATATGCAGCTAGAATGCTGATTCTAAGTTCAAAACTATGGCATTTCAACAGTTACAACTATGTGCCACTCAAAAGTAGGTCACTCAGTTAATTTAAACATTTTCGATTTTTGGTAGTTTTAAATCCAGTTTCAGTTAGGCTGCTGCAGACCTGCAGAGCTCAGCCAGTCTTGTTATGAACATTCAAGTCACTTCAGAATATAACTTTACATTGGATCCACCTCTCAGTAAGTCTTTCTTTGGCCTGTTTTGGGTTCATCTATTCAGTTTTACACATATAAAAAAAATCTGGTGTTGTTTTAAAACGCCGGCTTACTGATAGTGGTGAGTACTGGTACTGCACCCATTTTTGGGATTTAAGAAAATGAGTTCCCCACAATTCTAGGTTGCTTTTGGCAATCAGCATTGCCATTCCCAATGGTTTCAGACTACTGTGTGGGTAGTCCAATGGTGGTTTTAGGCAGTGTCCTTCTGTGCCCATAACATCGGCAAAAATGAGTGGCAGCCTATTCTTCATGCATTTCCCTGTGCATTTTCTGGGAAGCTCTGGCCATCATGATGTTTTCCATGTCAGTACTGCACAGTTTTGAGGTAGGGCTCGGATGTATGGGTAAAAACATCCCACAAGCATCATCTCAATCCTCATACAGAAAACCAGTGTGCTGCAGTCTACCTCCCTTTCAAGATGTACAGAGGACCTGCCTGTGATAGGATTAAACAAGATGCCAAAGACCTTAAGATCTCAAGTACTTGCTAATGCTCAACCTAAAAGAACAGAAGTCAGAACTTAATTATAAGACATATTCAAGGAAACAACTTTAGTTGCAGGGACCATGCACGCTCCCTTTCACCCCAGAGCACACGCTGCTTCTGTGATGGAGTTTGCTTTCAGGTGTCGGCTATTTGTCGCTATAGCCGAGGCTACAGAAAGCTTTGTGTTGCAAACTCGGTCGCCAGACCCCCTTTCAACTCCCAAATTGCACTCAGTGCTTGCTAGCCATCGCCCAACCTCTACCCTGATGACATGTGTATGTTTTTTGACCTACAAATAGCTTTTTAGTTCATTTCATTTTCCCGTAACCTTGGCTATAGCTGCGAATATCTCTTGCATCGAGAGAAAAACAAGATGGCGTTGATCCTGCAATGCACCATGGGAGATATAACTCTAATTTTTGGGGAAGGGGCCAACCCCTTCTCCGTCAAATTATAAAATAACTACAGCACGGATGAACCCCAAACCATGCATGGATCCCGAGTCAATGCTACGTGCCCAAGTTGTTTAAGACCTGGTCCAAATACGTCCAGCGGTTTAGGCTGTGCACTTTGGCAAAAATGTACCTTTTTTTCTCAATGGGAAAATGAATGGGAAGTAGGCCGCACTTTTGAAAAAAGAATGTGATGCTTAATAACTTTTTAATTGTTTAACAAATCTTTACGAAACGTTGTAGTCTGGCGGGCCGCAGACGTTTAATCACTTTCGGAATTTCGGCAAAATCTGTAACTCGAATCAAAAGCTATTAACAATAGAATTTTGAGGGGTTCGTATGTTCTCCGACTCATCTTAACTATAGGGTGGTGACTGCAATCTTTGAACCTGATATTTGTCTGATATTTTATCTCCTGGCGTCTACAGTCTCCTGCACTGTCTTATGTGTTTCTCTGAATCCTAGCATGGAGATCAGCTCACTTTATAATGTATCATTTTAATCAGGCTCTCTCTAGGGTCACCACCTGACTTTGTGTTGTGCAGGCCACTCTACATTTTATCATGCATTTGCAGTTATGGTTGTACCAATTTCTATCCTCTACACACCACAAAATAAACATGCAATTTCAGAGCCAGTTCCTGGCTTTTCTTAACCCAAGAGAATATTCCTCCACCACACTTAGCAAAGTGTGGCCTCCATCTACAATTTTCACAGTACACTTTTTTTTATAATAACTGTGAGAAATAAAAGTTACTCTTACAGTTTTGTGAGCAGGAATTCTCTTCCTTTCTGCAGGCAGCTAGTTCTGCATAGGAAAACACATTTGTACTCCAATGAGTGAAGAACAAAGGCGCTTTCCTGATGACTAATTTGATTTTCTGCTGATCAGTGCAAATGTATCTACAGTTTGTAAAATTCTCTTCCTTTGTCACTTCAGGCTTACCAAACATTTTAGAAGTGCTTTGTCTTTGCCAACTGGCAGCAACCCCTGTTGGAAGCGCGCAAGCTCTCTCTCCCTCTCTCCGTTCTGCCTAGTGAAGCACTGTGGCTCTCCCTTCCTTCCAGCCAGGAACATAGGCAGTTTTGCTCAGAATCACACCCCAAGCGTAAGGCTCTCTGACTGTTCCATTTTCTTTTCTCACTTCTCTTAGGCGTTGCTCTCCTGACAAAATGAAGTCCCCCTTTCTCTTTCTGCACCTTTTTAAACACTCTGTCTAGCAACCCATTCAAGCTATATCTTCCTATAGAAGATATATGATCTTCCAGCCCCTAGCAGTGAGGTCATTCCATCAATCATACACCTCCTCTGGCATGGCCAAGCCTTCTGGAAGCTTCCTCCAGAAGCTCTATTCTTTTTCACAGCCACCCTTAAACAGAGTTCAATGGGCCTGGGATCAACATGTAACATTTCCATACTGACTTCCTGTGCTAGCAGCTCAAACAATGGCTGCTTTAGGTAGAATGATTTTTCCATTTCCTCAGCTCACGTCCCCATCGCAAAAGCAATCTTAATTCCTGCATTTTATTTCTAAACAGCATTGCAGAGTCTGTGCCTGCAGTAATATTTACACCCCCCAGTTTGCACCTTATGTTTGCACCCATAGTTTGCACCCTTAGTCATGGACTAAACTGTCCCATTCTAATCACTAATTATGTTTATGTGTTATGGGTTAAGGGTTAATGATTAGTATGTCAGGAGTTAGTATTCTTAGTTCCTACACTCCAATGCTGTGTTATGGTAACTATGCCATGTAACCAAATTAGGCAATCCTTTCTTTGGTTTGAATGAATTCTCATCATTGTCTCACATCAGCGCTTCTTCAGATGTCCAAATGTAACTCTCTCAACATCATAGAGGGAGTGCAATTCCTGTAGCCACGCAGATTTTGTGGGAAAGGTGACGGCCTTCCAGTTTCTCAAGATTATTCACTTCACCATGCTAGAAGCCCTAAATAGCCATGTTGTTTGAGGGTAAGATAGGTCATAGATGATAGTATTTTTGTCCAAAATTAAAGTCTCAAAGTAATACTCCAGATTCACTCCAAGAACCATGTCCAGTACGTGAGAGATCTCACTGCAGAAATGCTTTCCCTTAAAACAGCCCCATAACATATGCTCCAGAGAGCCCTCCTTATGTTTACAGCCCCAGCAAGCATTTGAAGTGGTGAGGCCTTGTATCCACATCCATATTGGTTGCCACTTTACCCATTCAAAAGCTCTACTTGCCTTGCTCTCAGCCCATTATGTATTTATAGACATACGAGTGATGTTCCTGCAGAGTTTTTCACATCTGCCAGTGAACATTTCAGGAGTGAGATTGTTGGACCATTTTTCAGTAGCTCAGTATTCCAATTAGAAGAGCCACTCAAGTGCTTGCAGACCACCAAGGCCACATGACCCTGTGCAGACATTTTAATGAAGGCCCCAAGCAGGTTACCCTCTGGAAGAATTTCTAATGGAATAGCAGAATTAAGGAATCACTGAGGTCATGTGTGTTCCGCAATTCTTGGAGGGAAAGCCATGATCCATTCAAGAACAAGTCAGTAATCTACCCCCACGTACCACTTGCAAGCAAAGCATTCCTCATCAGTAGTTTTGATATCTCCAGCCAGCTTGCACGTAGGAACTCAGTTAGAGCAGAAACCATCTTCTTCTTGTCATTCTGTGTAATCAGCAAAATGGGGGGCTCTAACGGCCCAGCCGAGCATGGCACTGCCACAGTCCACTCATAGAAAGGTTCATACATAAAAGGCAGAATATATAGGGTCATAAATGGTACTTTGCAAAGTTTGGTAAGGCCAGAGCTCTTCCAATACTCTGGAGGTGCAGCTTCCATATCTTTAACCTTGAAGGTTTATGGTCCCATAGAAAAGCCTGCATCAAACTATCCATATCTTTCATCATAGTTTTAGTAGGAGGGATTTGAGCCAGTTTATCCCATAGTTAAAGAATAATAATTCACCAATGTGGCCCATTAAAGAGGGTGATGAAGTTGGAAGGTCCTGCAAGACTAGCAACAGGTAACAGGTCATCAGTGTACAACCACAATTGTTGTATAACGCCATGGTATTGTACACCTGTAATTCTTTCTTCAGCTCTGATGGTGGATGCAACTAGTTCCATTGAGAGAACAAACAGCAGTGGGAAAAGCGTGCACCCTTCTCGGGTACATTAATGTAAACAAAACTTCCATTGGTCATCGCATACGCAGCTGGATCTTTGTATATGAGCCTGAACCTACTCACAACCTCAGGCACAAAGTTAATCTTTTCCAGAGACAAGAATAAAAAGTCCCAGTGAACACAGTCAAAGGCCTTCTCTGCATCCAGAGAGAATGCTGCAATGCCAATACCCAATTTACTTCCTTCAGAGTTAATAACAGTTTCCACATGTTGATCGTTGAGTATCTACCCTTGACAAAGCCAGTTTGATTCAGATGCACTAGTTTAGGCAGGACCAATTCCAGTTTTCAGGCCAGTGCCTTTGAAAGGATCTTGCTGTCTGAGTCAACTGGGACAACACTCCATATGGCGACATTGTGCAAGACACATACTGTCACAATCATCCTGCACACAACTGGTGGTGCATATACCAGCACACCACCAGAGTGGTCAAGGGAGCGGAAACGTGACTTGAGCACTCCGAATGTGTGCTCCACTATCCCCCTTGTCGCTACATTGACAGTATTGTACCTTACCTCAGGTGGCGTGGTAGAATTATGTATGGGCGTCATCATGAATGTGCTCAGAGGGGAGGCACTGTCCCCTGTAAATGTGTACATGGTTGTCATTATCATTTCTTGCTAGTGTCCATTGGTAAGTGTGCCACATTCATGCATGCGTGTGTCTGTTCATATTCACCAATGAGCCACGCATTCCATACTTGCCAGCGAACAGGTTCTGGGGTAGTGGTGACATTCGGAATATACTGTTGTTTATGATTCCTGGATAGTTTGCATACACTTCAGTTATGATGCCCTTGGCATTGCACACAACCTGAATATTGAATGAGTGCCAATGTATGCAGGTGCAGTATATGTGCTCTGTCAAACTGGGGGGGACGTAGAGCAAAATGGGTGCAATCTATTGCAACGAGCACTCGTGGGAAGCACACTACAGCATAAAAGTCCTGCATGACTATTTGCCTTTCTGCTGGTGTTCTTGGCATATAGATGTGACGGTGCAAAGAATGTTTTGCAGTTATGCACCCCAGCACCTGGTGTAGGCAGCGTGACTGTGTGGCCTTGGGGATGGCACCTGACATGACAGTGGTCCCCTGAAGGATTCAGTTGCCATGAAATGTAAGGCAGTGAGCACTTTATGTAGGAGGCAAAAGGCCTGGGAGCGCATGGTGGGTAATGTTAGCCCATCTTCCCACTCCCTGACAAGGTCTAGGATGTACCTGCCATAGAACTGGTCATCCGGCATCCCAAAGAGGGTGTTACGTTGTTTGAAGATCTGAGCCATGGCCATCCTCCTCCTCCTGTGGTGTCCGACCAGGATCACGCTGACAAATGCTGGATTCATTGTGGGTGGCTTGATTCATTTTGATTGGTGTTAATTGCATGCCTTATAGATGCACATTGACGTTTACACCTGCTATTAGGTGGCAGGAGTGTACCAGGATTTACGTTAACTTTTTACGCAACCTGACGTTCAGAGTTTGAATCCATGAATGAGTGGTTATTTGCGCTGGTATGTGCGTATGATTGAGTGACCGTGGATCGTCCCTTAACATGACGACCATTTTCATGTGTAATTCCTCATTCTGCATGTTCCGCCTCATATTTTGCTTGCAGGGTAGGCCCGGCCCACACTCTGCTGGGAGTCTCGTGCAAGGCGTTCCTCTGCTCGCAGCAACGTGCCGGGCCAGAGTGAAATCCACGCAAGTCCAGGAAAAGTACAGTGTATTTGATTCCATGAATCGACAAAGGCGGATTTGCGTGCAGTTGCGTGCGCACACCCTATTTTCCATGCAGATAATTCAATGAATCTATCTTTATACTCGTAAAACTCTGGGAGACCATGCCAGAAGTCAGAATATGGTCACTCCTATAGTAACTATCATGTGTCCCAGATTAGAAAGTGTATTCCCTTCCAGTAGGGTGCTCCACTATCCAGACATCCAAATGGTTGAAATCCCTCATAAACTATTTAAATGCATCCATACTTTTTTGGCCTTTTGAAAAAGACCCTTAAACTTTAAATCTTCTTGTTCTCTCTCTCTCTCTTATGCTTCACTTTTGTTACTCTCATTTTTGGCTTTTCCATCTCTCTCGCCTTATTGTTATGGGATTAATTTTTACATTTCCTGTGCAATACTTTTTTTCATTTTTAAGGTGTAGGATCATTATATAAAGGGAATTTGTGTTTGTACATCAAAGCGTGATTCTACATCTAACCACTATCCCGCCTGGATTAGGAGGTGCTTCATATTTATTTTAAATGACATAAACATGAACAATAAATTAATTATTTTTTATAACGCTAAATACGAGACTAGAGAACAGTCTCTAAGCGCGGCACAGGGATTCAAACCTGTATTGCTGGACTTTTTCTTCTTTCCAAGACATGCACATCGCCCCTGCACCATCTTCAAACAATAGAATAATGTTGTGCCCACCTCTAATATTGATGGGCAGTATATTTATTATATTTCACATTATAGGATGTTCAGAGTGATACCCGATTCCTCTGGCAATACTCAAAACTGTCCTTTCACTTGGAATTAATCAGGCTCTTTTTCGAATGATAAGCTGAGCAGAAATCTGATAGTCTCTGCACTGAGGTAATGTTTCTGCACAGCCTTTAGTAGCAATGCTGTTAATATAATGACAATGCATTCACTAGTTGTGTTGTTTTTTTACATTTCTTTGTATTTTTGGTAGCCGTGAGTCAATAGGTGAGTGAGTTTAAATTTTTCAATAGTGCACACTGTGACACAACCTCTCTTTTCTGAGTTGTAAATCAAGAAGTAAATGTGATACTCTTTCACAGAAGGTAAAAAGTGAGGCCTAAGTGAAAAGAAACTGTAGGAGATGTTGCCTAAATTAACTGTCAGTAAATGTTCTTCACAAATGTAATAGAGATGGATATTTCATATGTCAGAAGACTGATATTTGTTTTAAAACCTGCTTGCCCTAATAAAGATTGATGTGCCGAGTTTGAGTTTCTAGATAGTATGGACAACAGATCTTTCTGTATTGCGCACAAATCTTTGTGGTCATATTAATGAGTGCATTGTAATTATAACGTTTGTATCTGCTGTAGCCTCCAAGCCGCAGCAGCCGTGTTCGGCACCCCCGTATGGCTGCTTCGTAATAACACTTAACACTTATCATGCTTGCTTTACCAAAGATGCTCAATACAAAATGTCATAGCACAATAGGAAATGGTTAGACTGGCTGCATTGAAATGTCAGTCTAGCTACATATTAACACTTATCATGCATGCTTTACCAAAGATGCCTAATACAAAATGTCATGCCACAGAAAGAATAATACCACTGATCATGCTTGCTTTATCAAAGATGTCCAATACAAAATGTCATGTCACAGTAAGAAATGGCTAGACTGGTTGCATAAAAATGCCATTATAGCTTTGTGATAATACTTATTATACCTGCTTTACCAAAGATGCCGAGTACAAAAAATTACAAAATTTCATACCACAATAAAAAATGACTAAACTGTTACATGTCAACACCCATCATGCTTGCTTTATCAACCATGTCCAGTCAAAAATGACATACCTGCCCCGTGGTGTGCCAGCACCTTGTACTTAATTCTGAATGTGATTATATGTGAGTGCGAGGGGCTGGGGGCCCAGGGGACAGATGCATGTCAGGCACTGGTGTCCCAGGGTAAAGACCAGTAAAAATGGGCAAAGCAGCCTTCTGTGGCCCCGAGCACCTCACAGGCACACATTTAGTGTGTGTGTGTGAGGAGCTGGGGTGCCCAGGCATGGCATTTTTTACTGGGCATATATCATTAATATACGGCGTGCCTTCCCCCTCGGCCCTTCAGTGCCTCAATGATATTCAATTATGTGTGTATGCGAGGCACTGGGGGACTTAGGGTTCAGACAGCATGGCATTGCATGTGAGGCACTAGGAAGCCCAGCGGACTAGGCTGGCATTCTTCACTAGGCATACCCAGTAAAAAACACCATGCCTGCCCCCTGTGCCTCAGTGTCTTACATGCACACGGTAATTGTGATTGTGTGTATGAGAGGCACTGGGTGGCACAGGGTTCATGCATGGTATTTTTTACAGGACATGTGTCACAGTTGCACAGTAATACAAAACTGACATGCAGGTCCCCTGGGCCCCACAGCACCTAACACATACACACAATAAATGTGAGTATGTGTGTTTGCAAGGTGATGGGGGGCTCAGGAGGCGGGCATGGTATTTTTTACTGGACATCTATCATAGATGTCCAGTAAAAAAAAAGACAATCCCTGTGCCCCACAGCGCCTTAGAAGGTGAGCTGATTTTGGCGGGTGGGGCTGGGGACTGCGCAACAAAGGCATTTTTAAAATGCCTTTGTTGTACAACCCTCCTCCCCCACTCGCCAAAATCAGCTCCCCGGACACACACACACGCATATATTCACACACTATTCAAACTATTCACACAGCAAGTACTCTCTCATTCAAACAAGCACCCAGCCTTGCATGGCTCATTGAGCTTGCACAGCTGAGTAACTAAACTGGCAAGGGAAACGATGTTTCCCTTTGAAAGTTCAGGCAGCCGAGGAGTGCTCCCTCAGCTGGAAAAAGCAGCGGAGGGAGCACTCAGTATTTCACTGGGCTGGCTCCTCGGCTGTAGCTCCTCCACAGAGGGGGACAAAATCCGGTGGGTTGACACCCCTTCGCATATTGTGGATGCGCCGCCACTGGTAAGTATAACTTTGAAGACCTTCAGTAGCAACTAATATTGCCGAAGAGCCAAGAGTGTATGTGGTGACACACATGGCATGTTGTCGCACGGCAGCTACAAATATATAGGTGTAGAATAGTGCAGTAAGATGAGTGATGTCTTATATTTTTTCGCCTGGTACGCTGAGGGCAGCGATAAAGGGGGTATAACCAAAGGGCACTCTATGAAGTGCAGTGTGCCCTTTGGTTATACCCCCTTTATGGTAGTGGAGTCTTGGCAATGTCGTGGTGGATGCACAGCTGGCCATCAGTGTATCGAAAATACAACCTCTCCAGAGACTTAATAAGTGAAAGGGAAGTCGCAGAAAACGTGTCTGCCTCCGTGGTCGTAGTGGGCGGGAGCAGTTGGGAGCAGCGCTCCTATCATTTTTGTTTTTAAGTTTTACTGTTCCTATACTTGTATTTTAAAAAAAAAACATTTCGGAATGGTTTAGGTTTAAAATAAAAGTGTAGGGAGAAGTTGAAACTTGCACTGCACTGAACATTCCATTAAATAGCAAGTGTGTTTGTTTGGGGGTTTGGTTTGTGCGTGGGAGGGGTGGTGGCAATAGGGTTTGTGGGGAGCGGAGGCAGGCCAGAAGGGATCATAGTTCCACTACTTCTTTTCGTACACTTCGACCACTGGTCGCCTGTATTTTTAAAGCATTTTCTACATTGGTTTGTGAATTTCAAATCACTTTCGGACAAGTCCCGTAAATGTTGATCTTTCAAACTTGTTTCAGTTCTCTGGGGAAAAGTAACTTTTAAAACAGCAACAATCATTGCTCTGTTTTGTTTCCAAACTGCTCTCATTTGAATTTCAGGCACTGGCAAAGCTGTTGAAAATGCCCTGTCTGCATGATGACCCTAGATGACCCGAGTTGACCTCTACAAGAGGGAAAGCTCAGCTCACCAAGGCTCCAGGGGAAATGCTGGTGCCACTTTGTAGCATATTATCCCATTGGCTCCACTGCCTGCGGGGGTCGGGTTTGCGACTAAAGACGTTCACAGACTTCAGACATGCCGCCCTCATTAGAAAGAGCTTCACGCATTCAAGATAGACATTGAATGAAAAGCAGCAGGTTAAGCTCCATAATATATCCTTTGAATGCGCAAAAAAAGCCCCCTTTTATCCGGTGATCTCTTTAGCTCACCTGCAGGAAATGTTACACCTTTCTAGAAAAGCAAGGAATTGTCTTTGCTTTACACACGCATACATTCTTGACAGGCTTAAAGTCATTAACACCGCACAGGAATGCACGGCAGTCGCTTTGACATGAGCCTGTGCCCCTACACGTTTGGGAACTAACATAGGCCTCCAATCTCAGACATTCCTTCCCCCTGATTCTGCTGCCGCAGATTTATGGAAATGAGTGAAAAAAGAAGCGTGCTGGCAGCGCCCTGCTGTCTCTTTTCAGCACAGATGTGAGCCATAAAACATTTATGAAACCCTGTGATGAAGAAGTCGTGTCCTAAATTAGCAAACCCTCAGGAGCAGTTCGACCGCTTGGAAAACAAATCGTCCGTCAGCCATTGTGGTCGTAAATCTCCTCAGCTCATGCAGGTGCGTGGTCAAGAGGCTTGGCAGGTATGACTGATATCTCCATGCACAGGAAGCAATGGGCAGACGGTCACATCAGTGTAATGTACTCTGCTTTCACTAGAACCCACCAGGGATGTCATAGGTTTTGGTAAGGTCAGAGCAAACATTTTAGTGAGGTCACCTTGCTATTTTGTGCACTGTGCTAGCTGCACCCCGAACCAGAGGCTCAAAGGGTCTCATCTACAAAGTGTGTGTCAATGGTATTGCACAGGGCACACGTGGAGGGAGCACGCAGGTGGGCAGTGACCGCCCACGTTTTTGAGAGAGTTGGCCCTCTTGCCCTGGTGTTTAAGACATTTTAAAGAAAAACAGTTAGCTGAAGCCTCTTCAGTGGACGTGCCAGGCCGGGATTCGAACATCGAACGTGCGTTTTAAGACCACATTAATCGCCCATCAGGAGGAGTAAAATGTCTCATATAGACATGCTGCTTACAGGACAAGTTTTGTTAGTGAACTGATTCTTAAATCGAAAAGGTGCGTGTGTTTTTTAATTAGCAAGCAATGCAAGAGGATCATCCAGCACTCCAATAGGAACATATATTGTATTGGCAAATGTTTATTTGTCCTCTGCACTTTATTAAACTGCGAAGGACATATTGAATGAAATGTACATATTTAACTTAAGGACATGTTGCACTTCCTATTACATCACTTCCCTATATGTGCATCAGAGTCCCCCACATTTCTATTAGGACTTGAGCCCTGGGATGGTGCCATTGTAAAACACGTGTGTAAATAAAGCCCAAAACCTCTCCTTTTGAGTTTGTGTGGAGGGCATTGATAAGTTTCTGAGGCCCTGTGGGTGCAGTTGGGCTAAGATTTGTAGATTAAATCTGGAGACTGAACACACTAGAAATCTTGCAACGATCATGCCATGGTCGCCAAACATATGTCATATTCTACCAGAATCTGGGGTCATGAACCACGTGTCTATCTTGTACACTGTGGTCAGATGAAATCGGTGCTGAAGATACCTGCAGTATGACATTTCCATTACAATACCCACTGTCTGAAGCCTTTCTTATTTCACATGTGTTTTGGTTTTCTCTAATGTGTAATAATACCAAAGAAATAATTGCGTGAGTAGTGTTTCTCTATTTAGTCTTGGCAGACTGAATGCACCAGACCCAAACCTCCTTATTTAGAGTCACCTGATTGTTTTATGTTTCTGAGGCCTATCATTTTGTGAACAAAATACGCCATGTTTTGAAGTCACTGTGGCCCAGATTTTCCTGTATCCAGAGATAATAGTTGCTATTATATCATATTGTATCTATAGCACTGCATGTCTAACTGCTCCTGCTTCTAAGTGATGTAATAATAGGTGTTGTTATGACCTAATGTAATAGTACTTCATGTATCAACTTCAGAAGGATGTAGGGCTGATTGAGCCCAGCTGAAATATCAAGATGGAAAGTACTAGCCGGCACATGTCAGAGTTGAGCTTTTAACTCACTGAGCTATCCAATTGTGACTCAGTATGCTGTTTCGTCAATTGTGCCGTTAAAAAGAATCACTTATTAGGATCTCTACCCAGCACCCTCTCCTGTCCCGTCCAATACTATTGTCATGTTTACGAGTCGGCCATGACATATTCCTCCTGCATCTAGCCACTGTAATAATTAGTGTTATATTAGTAAGGACAATAACCACCAGAGCCAAAGCATTACCACATGTTGTGTTATGCATACTACGGAAGAAACATCTGGTAAGATAGCTCAGCGGTGTAAGTGCTTACTTCTCGGAATCTATGTATGATCTGCAAGTTATAAGTTTGAATCCTAGAAAGTTCTACTTAACCTTTGTCTTTCTGAGATTGACAAATGTGTTTTGATATTGGTTGCCGGGTAATAATGATGTTATACCAGTGTTTTCTGTAGAGGACTTTGGTGAAAGTGCTATGTGTAAAGACAGGAGGGGGGTGTCTGTACTTCTGCTCTCTATATGGCAGAGGAGAGGCACAGAGGACCCCAGTCAAGATTCTCTATTATTGGTACCTGGTTGAGCAATCAAGGCCTAGCTTCTCAGGAGGTGATGCAGGCTGGTTCTTAAGTACAGTGTAGTCCCCAAGCACCCACAAAGGAATGTCCGCACACTGTATTAGTTAAAACACAGTCTTTATATAATTAATATTCAAGGTTATGTACAATATCACAATAACTCACTTTGTACTCGGTTATCTATAATGGCAAATCTATGCAGTTCTACGAGGTACCACAATTACTATTCAATCTCTTTAAAGTGCATCAACTGTACAGTTAAATGTCACACAAATCAGTTGGTAAAGAAACCAACAATAGATATAAGAGGAAAACAGTTGGTTAGAACAATAGGAAGAATACTGGTCCTGCTACCTAGACACAGCTCTGTGTGGAGATCCCCCCACCTGGGCAACCTGTAGAATAAAGATATATCACAAGCCCAGTCCATATATTGTTCACGAGAGACTTTCCGATAGTTCAGCAACCCCAAAGTACCTGGCGTTGTAGCGTTCCTCATCGGGGAATCGATGGCCCTTCTTGAGTGCCCTCCCTTTAAGGCAGGAGTCATGGGTCATTGAACATCCGGCGAAGAACAGGGTGAACTATAGCGGTGAAGTGGCAGCTTCTTTCCTAGCGGTGCTCGTCGATGGGGAAGCATACACGCCCTGCAAGGAAGAGGCGTGCGGGGCACCTCGGTGTCCATAGTTCTGGACCGCAAAGAGTTTGAAGAACTGTGGCCCAGCAAGGCTGTTGAGTCATCCAGCATCACTGTGGTCTTTAGGTGGCGGGAAACCCACGGATGGATGCTTTTCGGCACGTCGACGGCCTGACCTTCTCCGGCCGGATAAGGTGGGCGGCGGTGCCAACAAGCGTGTCCGTGAATTGAAAGTTCTTAGGCACCGGGAGCACGGCGGCTCCAGTCGGCGACGACGGTCATCGACGGTGGTGGACAACAGTGTTCAGGCGCTTCTCCTTGTTATTACGCAGTGGTCCCCGTCTCCGGTCGGCAGCTTGTCGTAGGTCTGTCTAACAGGGAGCTTTGGCAAAGATCAGCTGGTGCACGATGGTCCCTCATAGCTCAGGAAGAGGGTGCCTTTACCAGGTCCTCTCTGGGTCAGTCCTTGGAGTCACAGCAGCTTTCAGATTGATGAAGAAGAGCAACAACAATTCTTCTCTTCCAGCAGGGCTTCAATGTTAAGCTTTAGTTTCACTCCAGTTACGCTTCATAGTGGACTTCAGCTTCTGAACACAAATTGTAGCAGTGGGAGGCCCCCAGATATACTAGTTGATCTCCCATTCATTCTGCTGAGTCAGACTCAGGCAACAAATTGGTCAGAAGGGCATTCATGCAAGCAGGCAGCCAATCAGGTGCATAGTGCATTCAGGCCATTCACTTCTCTCCAGACACTCACAACAAGTTATGTGTATTGGCACAAGTAGCCAGCCATTCAACACTCCACACTGCATTCATACCGGTTTCGGGCAGGGCTGTCTCAGTCATTGTGTCAAACACCAGAAACTAGACATCCACATCAAGAAGTGCTTATTGGCCACACACTCCATTCACCCAGGTGCCACCCACAGGGCGTACCCACAACATACAGTCACTGGGAAGACTCCAGCCAGTCTGGCCTGGAGTTCACAACAATACCATATGCGGAACTTCCACCCAACAGCCAGTCAGGGGGAAGGGACAAAGTCAGGGCTTCCCCGGACTTTGGGAAAACAAGGTAACAGGCAATAGAAAGCAAGCGGCCACAGGGGCCATCTTGTTTCCTATCAGGAATCAACTGATTCCAATGACAGGGCCTGGGCATCCCCAAAATGGAGGATACTCAGAGCACCTGTCAAATTCAGCATGGAGCTGCCACCATCCCATACCCTGCTTTGTGGGCCACACACAGGTGTCCAAAAACATTCACTAGGGGAACAGGGTTGTACCCTCACCCATGGGCGCCATAAGGGTATCCCATGAGTCTGTACACCAAACCAAAAGAGAGAGCTGCACCGCCAGGAGTCCCACATGAACTCCTGCTCAGAAAACACGACAGAACACACAATAAAAACAGTAAAGGACAAGAATACGGAGGCCCTGTCTCTCCGATGCATTCCCAGCATCACACTATGCAAGTCATGGATTATTATAAATGCCTGAATGTTATCATTAATAATGTCATAGGGCCTCATTACAAGGTTGGGGATAGCCTTGCCCTATATCCAAACCAGCAAGAAAATCCAGCACCCAAGAATAGGCAATTACCGGGGTATTCCGGCCCAGCCGGACCCGGTAATGGCCCTTTCGCACATGCAGGAGCTGGTATATCCCCATTCTTATTTGAAGCCCATAGGGCTCAATGGGAATGGGGATGCCTGTAGCACCAGCATGGTTCATTACCATGACAGTGCCACAGGCTTGCTGTGCTCGCGGGTGCCTTTCATTCTGCCAGGTCAGACCTGGCGGAATGAAAGACACCCACGGCACAACTCAGAGTTTGCCGGTCAGGATACAATGTTACCGGTAAGCTTACCGGTACCGATGTATCTGGACCGGCAACATTGTAATGAGCCCCAGTGTCTTCAATTAGTGTTGCATCAAAAGTATGACTTCTGTGATTCTTATTCAGAGATGACTATTTAAAAAGTATCCCCACATGTTTCTTTGCTTCCTTGAGTTATGTGTGAATCTTATTTTATACTGGCATGCCTGCTGCTGAATGACACAGGGTTATGGAACTGGACACTAGCCTGGGCACCAGCAAGTTAGCGCCTACCTCTGAGTGTATTCAAGCAAAATTGAGGTAGGTGTTAACAAAGCAGTCTGCCGACAAAGGGGTGCCAATTGGGCTTCCTCCGTAGCCACTGGAGAGGGAGGCATGGTGCAGTTTGCCCCTTGCATCAGCCCCTGGAACGCACCAATGGGATGGCTGCTTTTGGCCTGCATCCCTTGGTACAGCATGGTGTTACCAGAGATGAAAACTGCATAGTGGCCATCGGCCATTGTCCTGACAACGTACTGTGGGTGGTGTGTCTGAGAGTGTTGTAGAGAGTCTAGGTGCGTGGGTGTGCAGTCTTGTCGTCAGGATACAGAAATCTGTTTCTTTTTGAAATATGCCAACCCTTTTTTACATCCACAAAACGAGACATAAAAGCATGTTTCATTGAAAAGCACATTGTTCGTATGGAATATGAGTAATCCCTATTTCGTAAGGGAATCACTAACCACGATTATCTATGTGACTGAACATTTCTTATTCTTGTCTGGAAAGATTTGGCTTGTGAGAAATATCAAAACGCTGGCTGGGATCCATCACCAAAAAGGCCCGAATGCCAAGCATGTTTTCATTACGCAAGTTACTCACGAATTCCTGCCGAGTGTATTTTTATTATGTTTAATAAGTCAAATCTATCACCACAATATTTCACGTAGTGGTCATGGGGGATATGCAGGCTGTATAATAAGTACAGCTACACCTTAAAAAATGAATTTGATTGCAAATTAAATTAGAACTGTTACCTCACAAAAACATGTGACGGATATCAACGGCACACTTTAGTTCTACTCACCTTTCTCTTTCCGTATTTGTGTAACGATCTATAACACTGAGATCAAGAGGTTAGTGACAAAGTTTGTGATTTAAATAACCTCTACGCTGTTAACTTTTTAGTGTTCGTGGTCTCCATCTACTAACCTAATCCTCTCTTTCTGTTCTGCCAGAGCACCTGAAGACCATGCAATTGGCAGCATTGTGCTGTGCAAATCCGCTGTCATTACAGTAACACAGTCCTATAAGGTTCGAGTGAAATAATATATCAATGGCAAACATCCTTCCTGTGAAATCATGTTATGTAGTTTGCTGATGTTTGCTTGGTTATATTTCAGCATGTTCCTGCACACGGCTTTTCCCTCACGTCTTGGCTTAACATGGTTGCTCCTTTACTCCCCCTTTGCCCAAATTGTATCTGCTCACTGCCTGCCCAAGGGATTTACTCAACTGGCTGCACAGTGCTTTTCAAATACTCTTAGCTTGCTTACCGGCATGCCGCAACTCACCCCACTGTTGATAATAAAAATATTAGCTCAGTGAGGAATCCAGGGAATTCGTCCCTTCTCCCAAAGGGGAGCCACCTGCTTTAGGGCTAGGCAGGTGAACAACGTACGCAGTATCCTCCCCAGGGGACAGGGCAAGAGGAATCCCATTGGTGTGGCCCCCCTCCCCTTCTGGGGACATGAATTGCAGAAGGAGGTATTCCCTTTCACCTCCCCTCGTTGTAAAGTTCCAATAATTTCTTGGGTACATGGTAATTGACCACGGTAGCCATGTGCAGTGCCCTTTTAAGGTTGATGGCTTGGTCTCTGACTTACCTCGATTCCAGCACAATGGTGAAATCTTGAACCAATGGAATGTCCCCCTTCACTTCAAGGAGGGTCTAAAAGACACCAGGAGAGAAACTAAAGGTGAGCCCAGCCAAGGCATGAGAGATGCCGGCTTGCACTGCCGTTCAAGGAATGAAGTTCTGCACGCTCCACAGGAGCCGAATGAGAGAACCACCCAGTCAGCATGGTGGGTAGAGTCCCAAAGCAGCACACTGAGTGCTGTCCCTCCATCAGAGGCAGAGATCTTGCAAGATCCGGAACTTCTGCGAGAGGAAAGCACTTCCCGAGATGCAAGAGGTACTGGTGACATGCTCATCCCAGACCACTGGATAGCACAGAGGCAACACAGCCGACCAAACATTCCAGAGCCAAGACAATCAATTGGTTCTGTGCAGCCCCTGGAGATCCCCCCACAATCGAAGAATGTCACTGTAGTAAGAGTATGCGGCAGTGCACAGAAAGCGGATGTAGAGCAATGAAGGAGACACATCGCTCGCACAGGGCAGCCATTCAGAAGACCCCAGAAAGGGCTAAAGGAAACGGCTAGAGATACTATAATGAAAACGGGGTAAAGCTGGTCCATAGCCTACATGAGGCAGAAAACCCTAGAAGGGGGTATGCAAAACTGTCAAAGGAGCCATATACATAGCAGGGCAAAGTAGGCTAGTAACCCATATAGGGCTAACTTTCAGGAGACCCCAAAAGGAGGTAACTGAAACCACCAGAGAAATCATGATGAAAGCGGGGCCAAGCAGACACTTAGCCCACATGGGGCTAACATTCAGTAGACCCCAGATGGAATAGAAGCATGTCAACCGGGCCTGTAGTTCACCCAGGGAAACAATAAGAAGAACAGAAGAGAGGTTGAAAGAAACTATGGACACAGGCAGAACATAAGTAGTGCTGAACTAGTCCTTGGCCTACCAAGGCCAAAAGTAGGAATATCAGAAGAGGAACAAGCAGAGCATGGTGTTTGCTAAAGACCAAGATGCACAAATCAGAGGACCTCATTATGATCAACCTATCCCTGAGGAGGGGAGAAAGCAAGAACTGTTTAGACTAACTGATAAAGGTGTTTGGTGTCAAAGGAACATTAAGATTCATCTTGTTTGTGCTATTTGTTCACCAGAGCCACAAGGCGAATTGGGAAGAGACTTCTTGTTGTAAAGAACCTTTAATTTGCTCATGGAGACCACTAACCCAGAAACCAGAAGAGACTTTTTAGAACATTTTGGTTGGGTTAGAAAAACAGCCACCACCTAGTGAATCCAGATTTAGAGCCACCTCGTTCTAAGTCATAACTTAGGTTGTCTTTCTTTCTTTCTTTCTTTCTTTCTTTCTTTCTTTCTTTCTTTCTTTCTTTCTTTCTTTCTTTCTTTCTTTCTTTCTTTCTTTCTTAGATTTTGGGAAGGTAGGTTTTGATGGAGGACTGAGTTGTATTGTTTGACCTCCTGATTACCACCCTTTCACAACTCATCACAGTGATAGTGTGTAGGGAAGGTGTTCTTTGATTTCCAATAAAGCGTTGTATTGAAACGTGTCCTTTTGTCCATCTCCTATGTCTGACTTACCACAAGTGGTTTTAGAAGTGGGATTCAAACAACCTGAATCAAGATTGGGACCCATGTTAGTAAAATGTCAAAATACCCTAGCTCAACTACCAGCAGAGGCTACTCCCATGTCTACTGGTTATGACTTCTTCAGTAAGAAGGAAATAGATAACTCTAGTAGGGAAAACAGGTGGATTACAACTGGGGTTAGTGTCTACCCACCACAAAACAGCTATCTGAGGTGGCCTCAAAATTGGGCCGGGCTTGGCTGTATTCCATGGTTGTCACAGCAGGGGTTATAGACCCTAATTGTAGGAAAGAGATTCTGGTGGCACTACCTAATTCAGAAACACACCTTTTTGCAGTCAAAGAAGAAGATCCTGTTGCCAAGGGGTGTCCTGGGAAAGGCAGTCCTGCCCTTCAATAAGAGGGCCGTCTTTCCCAGATGTCTCGTGGAATCATTGGCTTGGAGGAAGCTGATAGAAACCAGAACCCACCTACCATGAACGAAGGGGGGGATAACACCACAGGTGAAGCCCACTGAAACCTAACCTTACCTGCCCAGACTGAAGGGGGTGATGCCACCACCATATCTGATTTAGCCTTCTTACAAATGAATGACCTGAAATTTTCCGAAGCCTTCAAAATAGTGACCTCCGATGGTCAGGGCTTGGACATTCTAGACAAAAGGTCTGTTGTATCATGGTTAAAATTAATGGGATGACAGCCAAAAGACCCAGTCGGTGATCCCCTGAAGCCACACGAGGGTGGTTATGGAATTGGCTCAATCCAAACTGATGGCCGGACACCAAGGGTAAATAAGATGCAAAAGCAAGTGTTGAACACAGTCTATTGGCCAGGGGTATACACTATTATTACGAGCTATGTAGACAATTGTGAAATGTGTCAAAAAGACTCTTGCACCCCAGTACCAAGAGCAGGCTAGCAAACACTGCTGGTCAGTGCGGTACCTTTCTTGAGGATTGCAATGAACGGAAAGCCACGTTTTTTTGTTTGACATCCTGACAAGCTCCCTTTTGTTGGTTTGTTTTAGCAGGGAACTCATCATTGTAGGGCTTAAGGAAGGTGTTATTTTATTTCCAATCGAGAGTTGTGTTGAAACATGTCCCCTTGCCCGTCTCCTATATCTGAATTAGCACACCATATAGAGAGCGCCATCTCAAATAATTGTGCTATTGCTATCCAATTCATTGGCATTTAATTTACCAATTTACCCCAGAAAGCCGGGACTACAAATGGTTCACCCACGGGCTGATGGGGCATGTTGGAGAGGGCACACTACTCACTGCCCACGCCATCCAAAATAGGGATTTTTCTAGTTTACAACATAAAGTCAAACTTGCAGCCTCTTATATTTACTACATGCAGCATCAAGCAGTGCTTCAGATAATGTTAATCCCTGTTTGTTGAAGTTGGGAGTAACATTTCATTTCAGGGAGTAAAGAGGTAATTTCCATTCCCGGTGAGACAATTCTTTAGGTGAGTAAAAATGCATTTGAATACTAAAGCAGATACAACATAGGAATGCATATTTCTTTGCATCTTCCTGTGTCACCAAGCTCTGAGCGTGAAATCAATGGGCAGGGTCCTATGTGTCTATTATTTCCTCTTTTTTGTTAGGAATATGTTTGCTCCTTATATGTTTTGATGGGCGTATTAATCTGCCATTATGGAGTAAAAGTGGCTGATATTCTGCTTATCTGTAAAGGTGGCAGCAAGAAAGCAAAGCAATTGTATGGGACAAATGAAGAATGTTAATGCTTAAAACCTGCAGTCCATTACCTAATAGGTTCTGGGTATCACAAAGCCCATTCTCCATTAATAGGTTGTCCCGGCTCTGGACAGTTCTCTTTTCTTGACTGTTGCAATCATACAGCCTCTCCTGATGTGCTCTTCTGCCATACCCTAGATTCCCACTCAGAACAATGGACAAACACCACTGAGGCCTTCATTCAGAGTGTGTATCAGTGTTGGATTTTAATGGTTCAACATACTTGTGGTGGGATAAACCTCACCTCTGTGCCTTAATAAAATGCAGACATTATGTTTGCAGTAGACGGTACACATACATTTTTATTCGACCAGCCCACAGACTTGAGGGTATATTCCAAACAAAGGATTAAGGTGTCATAGCACCTACGGCTGGATGTGGGCCACACATTGTAGTTCCACTCTGTGTGGAACATAACACAACAAACCCATCTAGCCAAAGAGGGCAAGGAACAAGTCCGAAGAGGACATCTAATGGAAATGAAATCCATAAAGGAAGAGCCCCTAAGATTTTTGATATAGTCCTCATAGTCCTCAGACAACCTTCTACTCTCAATTGTGGATGATCTAGAAATATGGATATTCTACAAATAGTAAAAGTCTAATTGTTGTATGGGAAATCATAACATTAATGGTGTTAGAGAAGTAAGAATTGGCTTTCGAATCTAACACCCTAAAGTCTGAAATCCTTCTAAAGCATATAGACCAAAGGAGGCACCACCTTTGCAGGGAATGACTGCAAGGAAGGGTGCTCATTATCCTGACAGTGGGAATATTGCCATAACAATAGTCACATCCTAAAGCACTGAGTACCTAGATTTCGGGAGGGTTCCTAACACTGAATAAAATATTTAATCTTTGTTCTTTATGGGTTTCACACTTAGCTCTCTAACTGTAACATATTCCCTTTCATGTGTTGGTCGCCACATTCTCTTCTTCCAATTCAACCCACAGCACCTCAAGGCTCTGGATTGTGTCTATTACTTTTGTACATTCATATGATTCCTGTATCTGCTACACATTCTAGCTTCAATCTCTTATGTCATTTATATGCTCATGATTCCCATATTTATCTCTTTAATCTTTCTCAGGCTCTCTCCATTCTCCCATTCTTCGGTCTATCCAATCTGGATGACCCAATATTTTCTCCATCTTAACTTTGCTAACCATTCAGCCTTCTAGTCCTTCCAATGTTCGCTTTCCCTCCCTCCCAATTACACTTTTCTTCTTCTGCATATATTCTTGCCATTCTTATTTTATCCTTGCCTTTATTTTTCCTCATAAATCTCTAATATTGCATGCTCCTATCTAATATTGCATGCTCCTATCTAATATTGCATGCTCCTATCTAATATTGCATGCTCCTATCGTTTCACTCTCTTTCATAAATGTAAATCACATGATTGTCTTTCTGTTCCAGCAGCTAAACGTCTTACTTCTTCTCTAATGTGTTCTTGCCTTAACTAGTTCTCTGCTCATTTGGTTGGATTTCCTGTCTATCAACTTCCTCTTCTACAGTCACCATAAAACACTTCCATGTGTGCACTTTTCTCTCTCTCCTCTTGTAATTCTGTAAAGAACTGTGTTGTTTTCTTTCTTGCCTTTCTATTGACTCTCATTGGCATTTTGATTTTCCCTGCCACTATGCAAATGCTTCCATGGTTCCACTCCTCCACATCCCTCATCACTTGTCTCCTTCTACCGACCATTTCACTGTCTTCAATCAATATCTTTGTCTCATCCTTCCATACCTATACTTCCATCTGTTTGCGGTGTTCACGTCTTCTCTCTTCTAGCCCCCAAACACTACAACAACTTACTGTTAGCTCTTTGATTCATCTCTTTATTCTCTACTTTTTCAGCTTCAATGTAAGCATCATTTTCTTTCATTAAGATACAATTGTTTATTCATCATATTATACTGTTTTTACAGTGTGCAGTACATTGTCACACAGTGCTATATTACTCAATACACATATCCATAAAGAGGATTAAAGAGTGTTATAATGTCGTCCCATACAAATAGGTATCATACACAGAAATGGCCGACCTATGCAAATTTACAATCCTGCAAACAATGTTATGGACAGATCATGTAAAATATTGGGTAGCACAATAACAGAAGCTGCAAGGGGATATAGCTTAGAATTAACAAGCATACCTAAAACCTCCAAGTGGAAATGTAAGCCTTGCTGTTTCCTCAGTCCCAAAATCCCTCTAGGTAGCCTGCATCTACCCAGAAATGTTGTGGGGGCTCATGCACACCCAAAATTCATCATGTCGTTTACTAAAGTACAACTCTATTACCAAAGGGTGTCAGGAGCCTATTGTAACCATCATCAGTCATAGAACTACTCGGAATCTCAGTGGCATGCCATATGCCAGCCAAATTGGAACTGTCAGCAGTGGAAGTTGGATCTCCTTGATTTAGGTTATTGTACCACAACAAAGGTTACTTCACATGCTGGCTAATATCACAAATGTTGATTTCATGTCATGTATGAATGTCAAGCAAATTATGCAAGAGACACATGCAATTGACACCTGTAAAAGTGCCAAAACCAGCTAAATTGTGCCAATATGTTTACCATACTATCAGGAATTCCAGAAGAAACAATGCTTACTCGACAACAAAGTATGCAGAGGAAAGGTGCAGAACTACTGCTAATCAGGTGATTATGTAAATGTCTCCCTCAGAGGGAAAATGGAGTTAAGAAGATTCCACAAGCCCTCTGATAAACCGGCCATCTGTAAAAAGCAGGCACTGGTGTCCTGATCCGTAGTCAGGTGTCAGGCCTGCACCCATGACGCCGTTCTCTTTGTCAGGTTAATCCTGGTTACATAATGTTGCTGTTGAAAATAAATATCTTTTAAGTTGTGTTCCCTTAATCAAGACTGTCCTTTCTTTCATGCACACTTCTGTTTTTCTGTTTTTTAAATTCCAAATACATCTATGATCGAAATGTCTGCTCTGTTCCTTCTTAAAATGCTGACCTGAACCCCAGTAAGTGGTTTTTCCTCTGTTTTAAATTAATTGCTAATATCATTCCAAATGTCTCTCTCAGGCTGTGCCCATTATTACACACAGGGTAGCATCTTTGGAATAAGCTAGTCTTTCTGTTTTTAGAAATAATGTATTTACAGATGTGTAGCTATTATGGTCCTAGGCATGTATGTTTGCATGTGTATATGTATGATATGCAGGTATGTGGTTCTATACGGTACACACCTAGGTGGATAGTTATAGAGTGCTGTAGAATAAATTGGGAATATACAAGGCAGTGGCACCAGATTATGATGTATGGAAGAAGATGCAGCGAGATGGACAGAACTGTTCAGCATGAGAAGGTCTGAGGCAAGACTTGCTGAAAGGGTAATATCAAATGCAATGATCTGTTGTTTGAACCTATGTGTTTTAAATGACTGTCTGAGGTGCATGAGTGAATGGATACTGCATGCAGTGGGTGGAATGCTGTTCTATGGTATTGGCAGAGAGCTGGTGAAGGATTGAATCTTCATCCTTTCCTTTTGATGTTTCTTTATGTCCTCTGTCACAATGTCACATATGAAGGTTCCCAGGTTGCTTTTTGTAGAGGATCGAGGTTGTCTTGAAAGTATTTGTGGGTTGGATGGGAATTCAATGTAGATCTGTCGGCCCTTTACCATATCAGGCTGAGGCACGTAGCATGTTTCTGTATCACGGCATTGGGAGACCAGCACGAAGGTAATTGTTGCTGGGCAGATGGCAGAAGATGTGTGTTTGGATGGTGCTTTTGTAATCCAACTCAGGCAGGAATTGCTTGATTGTTCAGAAGGTTAGAAATTAATTGTAAGGAAAGTTGTGTGTTAAGTGAGTGTTTTGTGTATGGTGAAACATTATGATGTTGCATGAAAGGGTAGTTGTCCAGTGGACCTTTCTTTATTACCATACGCCTTGTCTGGATTTGAGTCATATTATATGTTTCTTTTGAGTGGGAATAATTCCATGTTTGTTCGGTTCTGTTTAAAGTTGACAGTTGGCATCAGTAGATGTACTATCAAAATATTCGGATGTGTTTTGTGTGATGTGAGCTTCGGTTAGAATTGAGCAACGTTTGGATGTTAGCGGATCTCATAGTTTTGTGAATTCTGAAAAACCTCAAATAAGCACAATTTATGAGTTGCTTACCCACTAGTATGAAGATGATACTCGTGACAAGTTTATAGGCTTGGCTAGGTATGGGGAACAGGATCCCCTCCAGCCTGGGGTAGGAATCATACCAGTGTCTGTGCCAGGGCCAATCCTACCCAGTGGTTGAGTGAGGGCTTTGGGAAAGCCACTGCCTCTGACCTCCCCCCGACCCCGAATGTGCCATCAATGTGAAGGCCAGTACCATGTTCAATCACCCAATGTCATGCAGCCTTAATTCTAGCCAAATTCTCTTTATTTCCTTTCAGAACTTCCAAGACCAGCATGCACCCATACCAATCGTTATGTACTGGCGCCTGTCATCAGTGGGAAGTATCACTGCAGTATAGATTTAGATGGAATGCTGATTCGACATCCAGAGACTAAGAAGGTGGTTATGTAGATTTGCACTACAATGGCCTGATGCTGGGGGAAAAGACAACATTTGATTGTGCCCCAGAGTCAGAAGAAAGAGGGACCCAATGGGAGGATGACAGAAGTGTAAAGGTAGAAAGGCTCAGGTATAAAAGACCAATAGGAGCCAATGAGAGTGGGGTGTGTTCAGGGTGTTCAGATGGTATCAGGAGGTTTGGAGGTGGGCCAAGAGACCACGGGTTAGAGAGGGGAAAGGAAAGATATTAGTTGTAGACTGAACATAGGAAGGGCAGAGAGAGTGGTATGCAAGGAGGGCCATTATCGAGTTAAGAGGGAGAAGAGTGTGAGAAGATCAGAGAGGCAGATGAGTAAAGATAGGGAAAAGAGAGAGAGAAAGAGAGAGAGAGAGAGAGAGAGAGAGAGAGAGAGAGAATTGAGAAGAGGAGGGGAGAGATCAGAGTACTTAGAGAGTGATCATTTTTTGGGAGATTTAGAGGGGGAAGACATGAGGGACAGTAGGAAGTGTAAGGATATAGGGAGTAAGGAGAAATATGAGAAAGAACATGAGTGAAAATGAGTAAGAGAAAAACTGAGAACTGGACAGTCACCAACCTTAAACCAACCTTAAGATCATAATTCTGTGTAATAAAAGAATAGGATACCCTTAGAAAGTCCTGGAGGGAATATGACAGATTAGACCTTATCCTTTAGGGCCTACCACAATAGAGAGGTTACTGTAGATAATTGGGGTTACTGATCACTAGTATGCATGCTTACCTGGGAAGATAGCAAAGATTGCGCTCGAGTGGAGGGATTCCATGGGATATTGAGGACTTGAAAGAATACACATCATTAGTGGCGAATATTACACCAATAAAAGAATAAGTAGAAACATGTGTTTGCTTTTTATAATAGCTTGTCCAGATTTAATTACACATGGAGAAAACATATTACACTTTTAGTGTTCACTTGAACAATCCTTGTCTCTACTTGCAATGAATACCCCCTCATGCCAACAATTATTATTGCCTCATAACCCATTCTAAAGTATTGTGAAAGCAAATGGTTGGCTAATTGTAAGAGTTATATAAGAGGCCATGGATCTCCACTGTTCACTTCAATTGTTTATACAAGAAATGAATTTATAAATTGAAGGAAAGTAAACTGTAGTTTAATGGTAATATGGACTATGTATTATGCTACAGGAAATGATTTGCTGTTAAAGGTCATGTGATGAACAACAGGTCTAACTAAACTCACAGTAGTAAAGAGTGGACATAGGTTTTACAAGCTACATTCTTGACTTTCTACTGTATTTGGTGCACACTGCACCGAATTGTGGAACACGTTTGTGAAGAGTGCACTTTAAGTCATATTTCTTATTTTGTACTTCAGCTGACCAGGATAAGTGGCCCCACAAATAAATTGTTTGAAAGAACAGAGCAACCGACAGGTGGATTGCTTTGTTAGCCATGGTTTTCAGATGCTTTTGGGACATTGTCTTTTGGTAACCATGGCCTTTTGTATAGATATTTAGACTTTTATTATGATATGTTTGAAGTGGATGAAGTAACATCACATGACTACTGCCGTGGTGCTATAGACAGCACTCATTTTTGTATTTATTTTTAGTTTTACTGCGTCATATTTTAGATGACTATGCACATTTCTGATTGGCTGTAGAATTGGATTCCTAGAGAGTAACTAGAAAAGCGTAGGATGCTCTGATGATATTCACGCACATTATTGATTATATTGGAAACAACATATTTATTTACTATACTCTTTTTATAAATCATATACTACAACTTCAAGATGACATGAATCCATACATTCTAAACAGAGGTGTGAGAAGAATTCTTTATGAGTTCCTATTTTATAGTCACTGATATAACACCCACTCTATCTGACTCTCTCAACATGGTATTTTGCTCTCATTCTCTTACAGTCTCTCTGCGTCTCATTCTATTTTATGTCCCTTTGTTTGTGGATGAGAAATGCTTATTCAGATGAGTTTTTGCTAATTCATCCTAGCTGTGTGACCAGCTATGTGTTGGAATTTGTGGCAAAAGAAGCTATTGAAAATGCACAAAATCAAGGTAAACCATATTAACCAAGGACTTGGCACCATGAACTAGAACATTTTGGACACATTCATCAAAAGTTTAAAAGTTTTTACAAAATAACTAAAAATATATGTTTTCAGACAGGACCAATTCTATTTCCCTTAGACAAAAGTGACATCTATTAGAAATGAGCAGAGCAAACACAGCTGGATGGCTTTCCATCAAATAAGAAACAACTTTGGCCCAAAGCGCTGCAGGATCTGCCTTTTGGTGGGTTGGTGTAAATCTGTCCCATAGTTTTTCAACAATGTGATGGAGGAATGGGAGCCCAGTCCAAAATGCCATTTTTATATCTTTATGGTGCAATGCATCATTAAGCTTTTCAAAAATGAAAAACACACTTTTTTATTTGTGTTGCTCAGTTTGATGCATTCCCTGACAATCCTGAAAGAATGTAAAAAATACAAAGCTTTCAAAATGATATTTGAAGGAGGGAAAGAGGAGTTTGAACTAAGGGGAATATAGGGAGATAGAAAGAGAACCAAATGGCGAGTTTAATACTTTTGGAAGAGATGCATTTTTTCAGTTTGATTGTTTTTATATTTCTGTTGGGAACAATTGAGGGAAAACAGTTTTGAGATAGTGTCTCGGAACACTTTCAAAGTTTGATGAGGTGGAGTCGAGGAACTCTCAAATAATTTTCCATTTTAAGGCCTATTTGTCTGACCACAGTAATGAAAAGTCATTGCATTTCCACAGGAACCATTCTTGCAGGAGGGAAATTGAGTCTGTGTAATGATTTTCTTGGTTATGCTTACATGTGAAATTCACTGTGGACAATCTCCAGGGAATGAAAGAAGAGGAAACAAGAAATGTAGAGACGCTGGCTAGTGATCCACAGTGTTTTATTGTAATATCTTGAAAGGGGCTACATAATCGGTGCAGATGTTACCTTATGATATGTGACATTTATTTGTAAAGTGCTTGCTCACCTGATAAGGCATCTTGGCTGATATCCATACACATTGGGAAATGGTTATTTACTTGTAACGAGGGTAGGAGCCAATGTGGGAGGCAATGGCCAGCCCTGTTATTGTAACTGATGCAAAGTTATCAGCAGCCATCATAATCTGTGCAAAGTGGCAGGAGCAAAGGCAAAGGCCGTTGGTACATGGTTGTTTAGCAAGAAATGTGCTATGGGTCAGAGCCATGGACACTAGCTTGCTCTTTTATTTTACTTAGTGCAGGGGGGTGCACTGGCCATGGTCATTTATATATTTTTTTTCTATTTTATTTTCATTTTTAAAGCGCTCACACAGCCCGGGGGCATCGAGGCGCTGTTAGAGGAATATGACTTAAGTTGTGCATTTATAACACACTTACTACCCAGAGGTTTCTAAGCGTGGACCCGGGGATCGAACCTGTGGTGCTTTGTGCCATCTGGTTTCCAAGTCGAGCATGTTGCCGCTGAGCTATCCTCCCTGGTTATTACTACCAGCAGGGTAAGATATAGCATAACAAACCCTTGAAATTCAGTAAAAATCCTTTAGTTGAAATACAGTTTAGGTGAAAGCATTTCTCACAACAAAGCCCATGAAATTCAGCACATTTTGAAAGTGACAACACCCTTAATTCATAGTTTCCTCATTGCTCAGCCCTTGAGCACATAGAAGAATATCCCATATGGCATCAGTAATGACATCAGAAATAAAATACATAGATGGGATCCATAGAGGAACTTTAAGTACAAGTTGGCATCACTTCCAGCACCAGATATGGGTTTGTTGAGAGAACTGATTTTAGCTTAACTGTCTCATAACTAACATTCGTTCCCTAATATACATAAGCATAGGGTAAAGACACTCTATATTCCTAGCGCAACTGTGTTCTTTTAGTGATAAAAAAGTGTAGGGAAGATTGATTACACCTAATGTTGCTTAATGTTGATTGTACAAGGTATACAAGTTATGCAATGAGAATATGTTCCTATGAGTTCTTTGGGTAGGCCCACACCATGTGTGCTGACTATAAATCAATCCGGTTTCAGGGATAGATTGTTATTGTGCCCTAAAGAGTAGAGGTATAACTCTTCTTGGAACCTTGCCTCAGGTATAGCACTATTTGCTGCTTTGACACAGCCCCAGATGGACCTTCAGGCTGCCTCCCGGGTGGAGGTTAGCTCTGCAAGACCTCCATGTAGAAATTGTAATGTGAAGAGAGGCAGGCTACTTTTTGAGTATGATAGCCCATGTATATGAGGTATGGTTGGTTGGTGATGCAGTGAAAAAAAAACATTGTAGGACAGTGAAACTGATTTCCATGTGCATTCATAGGATTTATATTGAGACTCTGTGGACGACACTGCTGAGGTTGCAGGACCAGAAGGCAAGAACAACCACTGTCCGTCATTGGGAAAGTTCGTTAACCAATTAGATGGTTGCTGTCACAGTGCTGTGTACTAATGTAAATCCAGATTCTTAACCGTTTTAGAGTTTGCAGTGACTGACTCTTCCAGCAGATTTGTGGCAAACATTTTCTTCAATCACTTTATGATTAGATCCGATTATTTGTTTCAGAAAATAATTCCATAAAAAGTGAATAAAACAGGATGAGTGCACATAGATACAATAATGACATACAAATTACAGACCAATGTTAAAAATTATAAGGATTCACATTATGTTCGATGTGCTAATACAGCACTGTACCTTATTCCTATAGCCTGCTTAAGGATTTATAATGATGCCCATCCTATTAACAGTGCTCTCAATAAATAGTAAAGAGCTGGACAACATTGCATAAAACCAGCCCCTCTTAAGATAGTTAATATTTCTTTAGCTCTAACCTGGCAATAAGTTGTTCATAAGAATATAAAATGTACTAAATCTTCAAATGGTGCTGAACATATCTTGCAACTTTCATCCCAGTCATTGGGCCTCATTACGACCCAGGCGGTAAGTTACCGCCTGGGCCGTGACTTTACCACCATGGCGTAAACTACGTTTACGCCATGGTGGTTGGCGGACTTACCGCCCCATTCCGAGTTTGGCGGGGCGGTAAGTCCCCAATCCCCATTTACCCTTCCCCATTCCCATTTTTGCCCCATAGGGCATAATGGGAGTGGGGAAGGCGTTAATTACGCCACCGTAAATTACGGTGGCGTAATTAACTCCATGGTCCCTTAGCGCCATGGATTTTAACACCTGCTAAAAGCAGGTGTTAAATCCGCCATGGCGCTAAGGGACCTCGTACTCAGGCGGTAAGGGTCGGCGCTGTTTACGGCGCCGTAAACCCCTTACCGCCTGAGTTGTAATGAGGCCCACTATCTGTCCAATGTCCAGTTATCACCTTGAGTGGTAGACAGTTAAGTCAAGCCCTTGTGAATAGGCATCTATCAGTTAACCTCTTCATCCACAAAAGGTAATCCTGAATTGTGTTAGTGGATAACAATACATATCTTCGATAAGCTGGTTTCTGCAGTTCCCTGCTCTCTCATCCCTCGTAAGAGGAAGCTTTAAGCTGGTTGTTTAGAGCCACCTTTGTTGGCAGATCTAATAACATTGGGGTAAAGACGAGGGGTGAGGCATTCATTTCCATCAGGGACTTCTTAACATGTTTGAGCCATGGAACAGACAAACCACCATGTTTAGTCAGGATGTTGCTAATAGCAAATAGCATTAGTGTTGCTTTAGGGTTTGAACAATGGCGTATCAATTGGAGGACTGGTTCCAACATCAGGTCGTATTCTAGGCAGTTGATATCTAACTCTAAGTGGATAGTGCAATTAGGAGCAGTTTGTGGGAGACCAAATATGTTTTTTTATGAACATGTTCTCAACCGTTTGACCAGAGACACATTAGATATTCCCCACACGGTAGCACCATATGATGCCACAGATTTAGTTTTCATCTCATAGATTTTTTAAACTATACTTAGTGGTTGAGATTTGCACATCCTCGTGAATCCGGCAATGGCAAATCTGTTTGTTTAATTTTCAATGCCTGTTTGTAAATGTGAGAACCACCAGTTAATGTTGGTGACAATCTAACTCCAAGATAATCGAATTCTGTCATCTGGGGGATTAAAGATTGATTGCCTAGCATCTGAGGTATTTTACGGTGCCTTCTTTTTAGTGAACACACTAGTATCACTGATTTGTTAGTGTTCACCTGACAATCTAAGGAATTCATACAAATAGTGTGCTCATTGATTAGAAGTTGAAGAGCTTGAGAGGTCTGGGCAATGGGCACATAATTCTCAGCATATTGCAACACTGGTAAAATCATTTAGTCAAATCTTGGTGCATCTGTACCACATTAGACTAATACTATAAGCAGGACATTCATATATAAAGAAAACAACATAGGGGCTAAAACGAACCCCAGACAAACCCACAATGATGTTTTAAAGTAGGTGGTGTATTGGACATTTGCTCCAGTTCTTACGCAGGTGTTGGTATCATATTGAATGTTAATGAGGATGTTTAAAATATTATTTGGGCTGCTCAATGACTCGAGTATAAACCAAGGTTTAGATATATTCACTTTGTCAAAGAGTGTGCTCAGGTCCATGACAGCCATGTAGAGGGGCTCCTCTTTTAATAAACATCGAGTGGGCTGCTATTAAATACCGGTTAATGGCTTGTTTACTGGTCCCTAGTTCTGGTAAGAATCCCAACTGAACTACAGCAAGAACATTGTTTCGAGTTACCCAATTCTCTAGTTTTTCTAGCAGAACCCTTCCAGACATTTTAAAAGTAGTATCTAAAAGGCAGATAGGCCATTAAGCCAGAGGACTGGATGCATTCCCTTATTTAAAATATTGGAAATATTATGGCCAGTATCCATGATTAGAAATCCTACCTGCTTTTAAAATCGAGTTACAAGTGATTGTAAGGATGGTTGCCCAGAAGTCTAGCATATCTTGAAAAAAAATTCAATCCAGGCATGGGGCACAAATGTATGTCTGTGGGTTATAGATTTCTTGATTTTGCTCCATTTGATACATCGTTTTCACTTGGAAATTGTAACTATCTACCAAAGATGTGACAATACATTGTTTTGAGTCCCCTCATCTAACGATTTAATCTGAATTGATGTCGGGTGGTGGTCACTAATTAGCACTGGGATACTTGAAAGGATTCTGTATTCGGCCAGTGCTTCACTGTTATACAGCAGTAGTCAATGGTAGATTTCCCTTGATGGCCTTTAAAAGTATATTTCCCTGGGATTTCATTGGGTGTGCTATCATTCAAGGAGTGGAGGCCTACTCTAGCAGGCAGGAGAAAATGATCTAACCCCATTGTGCAATTACGAGCATCTAACATTGTAGGCTCAGAATTCCCAGCATCACATCCTCTTGGAGGTAACAAATATCTTGTAGGAGACCATTTCTATTTTTAGGCTCAAGCCCCCGCCCCCCTCAAGGATGATAAAACTCATCAGTGGGCTCTCTCTTAGCACCCGATCATCCACCACTTTTTTAAGGATAGATAAACAATCTATATGACCAATACTTTGGAGACTGTTGTAAAAGTGTATTATTACTATTGTTTCTCAATTTAGAAATGTCAGTGTTAGTACTTGGAGAAAATGATGCTCTATGGTCATTGTTGTAATCGAACAACCCAGAGAAGATTGTACAAAAATGGCCAGGCCACCAAAGAATCTCCCACAACACTTTTGTGTTGCCTTTACCAAAAATGCACTGTATCCATCTAGTATCAGCTTGCCGAATTACCACTTTTCTTTGAGCATAATAACATCATATTTGTTTAGGTAGTCATTAGTCTTCCCACATAAAAACGTGCATTTTTCACCATAATTGCACACACTTAGGCCTAGTTGTGTCATTCATGACCATGGAAGGGAGGCACTGCGAGCAGTGTTCATTTACACATTTTATTCTTTCTGGGTAACAGGAAGCGTAGGTAGTCAAACCATTATCTCGAGTGTGGATATCGAGTCAAATCAGTTTTGGGTAAGTACAGGCCCTGACAATGGCTTTAGAGGCGAGCTAGTATTTGAGGTATTCAAATGATTACCAGTAGAAAAAGCTGTATTACTTCTTTGAAGGTAACGAGAGCTGAGAGACAACTTTGCTAATAAATTAGGTACCTTTAAAGGGCTTGCTTAAAAGTGGCGTCTTTAACTTCTTTACCCTGCCTGGAAAGAATGGGTATGATATATAGGGCATCAGAAAAGGGTTCAGGAGCAATATGCATCCCTGATGGTGAACCAGTAATTCTCAGATTTGATTTCAATGCGTATGCTGCAATTCTAGGAAATGCAACTGTCACCACAATACAATTTCACACCATTAATGTTTCCCGAATGCTCACCCAGCTTACTCTCCTTGCCATAGGTATCTCTTGTATATTCATGTTTGTTCCAATTTTGTGGGAGTTCATCCAATGGAATTCCATAGTTATATGAGCGACTGTGGCCTCTATCCCTCCCAAAGACAATGGTTTAGGCCCGATGAATACCCCTCCTATGGGAATAACTGCTGGTGGCAAATTTAGAACATCCTGGGATCTGGGGTGGTTCGCTACATTTACATCAAGTTCAATTCTTCAAGATGAGCTGATGCAATACTGTCAATTCCTATATCAGCCGTTACTCTCAGGGTTGATTTAAACTTTATGTTATTTAAAGTGGCTATGTAGCAGGAGTCTCTGTTTTACCATCTGGTAGGGATGCCAGGTTAACTACTAATGGCAAAACATGGCTTTACTGGTCAGAATCCACCAATTTACAAACAGTTGATGCAATCGTCGATATCTCCTTTTTTACTTCTCTTAAAATTTCATCCATAATTAGCAATGAATTCAACGTTTATTTTAAAAAAAAAATGATTAAAAAAGTCCATTGTTTTGTTAAATGTTTCCTTTTATTCAAGAGCTGTCCCTTTGGTGTTTTTGTGAAGAGTAGCCATTTAATCCATAATATGATAGTGATGTCATACAAAAACGTTAGGAGCATACTGTGTGCCAGTGATATTATATCTGATCTCTATAGGAGGTTGGATGGCAGCTAGAGAGATTGCCATTACAGAATTGATATTCATGGGCTGAGAAATCAGCTGGCCCATGGACTGGCCCTAATCAGTTCCATGAATTTCCAATCCAACATTACAGTGTGGTCTGATCTGCTCAGGGGAAGTCAGTGTGACATGCTGATCCAGACCTGGAATGGGATCGACTAGCTTCATCTTTGTGGAGATAGGAGATAGCAAGTCCAATTGTGTGGCTTCTAAACCCTTCTCCACACGATTTACTTTCTTGGAGAGAGCTATCCAAAAGCGATTTGAGGTTGGATATGGTTAAACTAAGTGTGCTAGTCCCCCTTCTCAGCTTCTTTCCAGATGCATCATCATGTTGTCCCATTGCCTTGCGCTTTCCCATAGTCTGATGTCAATTGCTGCATACAAAGAGATGCTCAAAAGCTATATGACCGCAGTCACCCCTCAAAATACATAAGTACCACTTCTTTGGAAGGTAGAATTGGGTTATTACTAGAGGTCTCTTTTTGGGCTATAACTAGCTAGATGTAAGGATTGGCTCAAAGGCCAATTCCCGCAGCCATCACTTAATATGCACCTTAATATGACGCACTTCTGAAGGGTTATAAGGTTCAAAAGAGCTTGAGGATAGCTTCAGGTAAAATACAATAAACAAACAATCTAGTATGTTAAAACAAATGAAACTTTGATTGATAAATACATACATTTTCTTAATTTCCTTGGCATCCTTATTCCGACATAAATGTGAATGTCATACCACATTGACTACCACAGGTGAGTGAGAGTATGTCAGTCTCTCCTTTGGCATATATTATGCAGCAAGCAGAGACGCAGAGATCAACAACTGCTCTTCCAGCACAGGCAGGCAGGTGATGGTGGTCCCAGTTAGGAGGCAAGCAAGAGGAAAAAAAAAATGGACAGAGAGCGTGAGAAGCTTGTAAAGCATTGATGGTACGATCACAGGAGTGCAGGAACTTGAAGCAACTCATTGGGAGTAACGGCACTACTGTTCCACAGGATAACAATTCTGAGATGCAGGCAACTTGAGGAATAGTGGAAAACAACCTGAACCGCTAGCTGCTGTGCTTTACAAAGCGTTTGTCAGCAAAGTGATGGCAGTGTGATTGCGCAATGGTGCTTCAGGGCCTCTCCTCTCCTCCACTCTCCCGCTCTTTCCACGATTCTACCAGCGGGAAACAATCTACACCACTACCTGCTCATGTTACAAGGAAGAGCAGATTGGGGGTTGTTCAGTAGATGGAGAAGTAGCTTGGTTACAGTGTTTGTGTTTTGAGGAGTAGCCAGAGTTTCCCTGTTTTACGTGTACAGGGCGAAGATGTCATTGGTTATCAGAACACACCCATATATCTAGGTGGTATCTTGTGGGCAGTAAGTGTGACAAACTGACTTCTGCCCTGCAGCAGTCAAAGGATGAGTAGAGGGTAAAGTGCTTACTCAGTCCTCACACTTCTACAAACCAAGAGCCAACACAATCAAACAAGTAACAGGCACAGTTAAGAGATATACCCTTTTGTATTTTGTGGTAGGGTAGGCACAGGGAAGGCTATAATCTCAAGATCGGTGTGAATGTGCTTCGGTACCAACCAAAACAGTGAAGTATAACATCCCGACATAAAGGAATGACCAATCATGATTGTATAAAAATATGTATACTTTAATTAAACATGCCATGTACAATAATAGCTAACTATAACATCCATTAAAACCCCATCTCTGTAGAAGGAATGTAGGATATGCAAGATAGCAAGATGCAGCACTCTGGGTAATGGAACAGGGGAAGAAACGGCAATAAAAACCCCAATGTTCAAAGGATATGTTCTTGAGTGGAATTAACGTGAACTAGCCAGTGTCTAGGGCCCAAAATGGGCCGGGGGAGGTTGTGGGGGGCAGCAATCAGTCAATAATACATCTGTCATGTCTTGGCAATTCGACAATGGTGAACCAGGGTTCTTGGCACTGTGCGAGGGATTAGAAGATCCTGAGAGTGCAAAATTCAGCACTGAAGGGTCCTGGTAGTTCAAATGTGCCAAACAGTTCTTGAAACATGTCTCCACTTAGTTCAGCAGTAATGACACTAGGATCCCAGCTGCCTTGGCTCTCAGGGATCTGTGAGTCCTGATTCAGGGGCTCAAGGACGAGATAAGTCAATTTCTTGTGCTCCCAAACATGGGGGAGGTTGGCACACCACTGCAGGGGTCCTTTAACGCTGTGTGGTCCTTGGAATCACTGTGGCTGGGAAAAAGGCGAAACTTGTTTCAGCATCGGGTCACCCCCATGTCTCCCTTGGGGATGGTTAGGGAGAAGAGCTTGCCTCTGGCTTGGAATACCTGTCTTCATTTCACAACTGGAGGATTTTATAAACAACGACTCTCCCAACAGGGTCCAATCAAATTCTTCTTCACAGGCTGAAGTCCAGAGATGAATCAACGAAGGAGAGGGCCACCGATGATTGTACTAAAGCTAGTCTGTCTGCTTTCGGGGTCCAATCCCTGTTCTGGGAATCAGTGGACCTTGCCACCTGACAAGTGCTTTGTCTAAGTGGAGGGTGACAGGAAGGAGAGACAGAGACAGAAAGAAACAAGATGGTCTAACCTTCCTCCAGCTTTAAAGAGCTCCATATCTCTGCACTAACCCCTTCCCTTTCTCTTCTCAATAGGATCAAATGCCTTTTGAGATCCAGCCCCCCTGTTGTGAGGCAACTCCTTTTGGGAATGGGTGTACCCTTTTAAATCTGTTCCCAGGGCAGCTACCTGTTAAGTGGATTTCTTTCTGGGGCGGGTGTTACCTGCCCTCACAAAGGAACACAGATAGGAAACCCCCAAGGCTACAGTCCAGCCAGAAGTGTCACAGCCAGACTGTCTGGGGAAAATACACATAATCCTTTCACATCTGAGCTGGGTTCACAGGGCTGACACATGTATGATAAAACATTCTCTGGCTGTAATAATTATGAGAAATACCATCCACCATACCATAACTAATGTATGGCGTACATATAAAGATGATTCTGCCACCAGGACCGTAACCCCATCATTATGGAGTTTTGGCACATGAGTGCATATCTTAACTGAAGTCAGCTGTCAAAAAGGCACGTGTGACCTCTGAATCTGCTCTGTGTCACTGGAGAGCAGGCACTGCAGATCAGGCTTCAGGGCACAAGTGTAAACTATGCTTTTGGCATTTATCTTATGAAAGGGGAATCTGATTGGCAGATTACTTTTAAGAGATGGAATTACCCCAATCATTTTATTAATTAATAGAAATTGAAAAAGCTACAAACTTGACAGATAGCAATTCCTCATAGTACGCCTGCAATCGAAAGATCTATTGGAGGTGATGATCTGTATCATGTGGGCAGGCTTTCCGGAATTGCACAGGTCTCGAATGATGCTGTAAAGCCATGGACTCAAAAGTCTGAGGATGCTCTGTTAGCAACTTAATTGTTAATGTAAATGACTTTCCCTATCGATTTCTGCAAGGATAAGATGTCTCAAAGGTAATATTGTTTCTATATGTGCTGCCTGAGTTCATTATTAGATTATCTTGTGATGGAATTGGACTTCTACAGTATGAACAACTCTAAAACCAAGATATTGCTGGCATGGAACCGTGTCTATCAGGAGCATACATTATTGAAATCTCAGATGGCATAACTACAGGTGATGATAGCATGGTTGATAATCTCTCCCTGCCATTCCCTTACTCTGGCTACTATCTCTCGACCACCTGACTAGATCTCCTCCTTCCTCTCTGAGTGGGCAGACCTCTCCTCCTCCCTCCCGGCCTCAAGCTCTCAATTCCTCCTTCTTGGGGACTTCAGCTTCCACCTGGATGCTTCCTGTCCTTCCACTGGACTCTTTCTTGACCTTTGTGACTCTCTCTCACTCTCTATTCTCCCCCCTGGCCCGACTCACTCCGCAGGGCAAATGCTGGATGTTCTGATCTCTTCAGGCGTTCCACTTTCGGTCCCTCTCAGCACTCCTCTCTCCTGGAGTGATCACTTTCTCCTTTCCTCCCATCTCACCCTCTCTACCCCTCAGGCCAAGCCAACCCCAGCACTGCGACCCACCTTCTCGGTTATCTGACCCATGAAGCGTGTGTCAGTTGAGGCTTTCACCGCCACTTTCTCACCTCCCCCTCCCCCCTTGGCTGACTCACACCCTGACACAGCCCTGCTCCACTCTGCTATATCTAATACTCTTGATGTTCTTGCACCTGTCATGAGGATCCGCTGGAAGCCCAAAGCCAAGTGAAACTCTTGGCACGATTCAGACCTTGTCACCCTTAAACCCAAGTGCAGGGTTGCTGAGAGGAAACGGCCTGCTTTTGGTACATCCATTGACAAACTGGCCTGCCGCCTTCTCCAAAGGCAATACTGGCTGTTTGTCTGCACCAAGAAGAGAGCCCTCATCCAAGCTCGCATCTCCGCGGCATCTAACAACTCGGCCGAACTCTTTAAAATCTGCAAAGAGCTGGCCAATCATGCTGCAGTCTCTACCTCTCCTCTCCCCTCCCAGGCCCTCTGCACAGCCCTGGCTTCTCATATCATTGTTAAAACTCAGTACATCCTGTCCTCTCACTCTTCCTCTCCTCCTCCTCCTCCTTCTACTGCCTGCTCCTCCTCTGGCCCTTTTTCGCCACCTCCCCTCCCTGCTTCTCTGCCTTTCACCTTTTCGCCTCAGACGAGGTTTCTAGACAAGTCCGATCTATGAAAGTCTCGTCAAAACAGGTTCACCCCTGTTCCTCCAGAACCAACAAGGACCACATTGATACCCTGGCTCCTGCTCTAGCTGATTTCTACAACCACTCATTCACCGCTGTAGTCTTCCCCTCACCCCTGAATACCTCCCTTATGAACCCTCTTCTTAAGAAACCCTCTACCAACCCTTGCTGCCCTGCTAACTAGTGTCCAATCTCCATCACCCCTTTCATGGGCAAACTCCTGGCAAAGCTGGCCATCTCCCAGCTTAATCTTCACTCTGAATCTGTTGGCTGCCTCCATGACCATCAGTCTGGATTCAGAGCTGCCAGAAGCACAGAAAATGCTCTCCTGAACGTCCATGAAGACCTACTCTCTAACATTGACTCCAACACCCCCTGTGTCCTCATTTTACCTGATCTCTCTTCTGCCTTTTACACGGTAAACCATGCCATCCTGCTCAACATTCTCCGTGATAACTTGGGTATCACCGACCAGGCCATGGCTTGGCCGGCATCCTACCTCTCTGACCGACCCTCCCAGGTCCAACTTGGGCCCTTCCTCTCCTCTATTCTTGCACGGGGTAAGGTAAGATGTTTCCTTTGAGCCTCCTGGATGGCTTGTATGTGAATTCATAAAATGTTCTCGAGTTTCCATAGCAACTTGTGAGATCACAACCATACTCACTTTTACTCAATAGATATCCAAGGAGCCTGTGTGCACGCCCAAATATCTATCTACTTCCTCTTGCACTATCTACATCTTGGGGCTTTGTACCCCTCCACTCGGTATCAAGAGGTACATTTTTGAATTCTTAATTCTGATCCCATCGATATGTGATTAAATGTCACCCATACAGATATAAATTACATAGATTTGCCAAAATGTGGCCTGCAGTAACTTCTTGAGATCAAGACATGTATAGAGACTGGTCGTTTCAATAGTCTGATACAAATGATATGTATTGTACAGAGGTTTGTTTCCACCTAGGGACCAAAGTCATACTGGAGAATCACACATGAAGCCAGTATCTCACCCAGGCTACAACCACTCCAACGTGAGGTAAAGACTTTTTTTTCTTTATCCTCGTGTTGTGCAGATATATACTGCTCAGATATTAAGCACACAATTGGCTTATACCTTGTTTGTATCCTTTACCAACTCCCATCACCAATGCACAATGCACAATTATTGGCATTTATCGGAAAGTTGATCTTAGATTAAAGTTTTTTACCCCTTTTATTACAGTACTTATTTGGTTGTACTCCATTATAGGGCACTATATGCTTAAGAAAAAAGGTTTGTAACCTAATTAAATATGGTTGGTAACCAAACTATCATTTTGTCTACTTTACAAACTATAATATGTTTTAAGCTTATTTTAGGTTTTTAAATCTGTGATGCCAGTCGTGATCTTCTGTAAGAGCAAGAACCATGTGTTATCACTTCATTCACTGTACTCTTATCCTATGTCTGCCTCTCGACCACCATGTAACCCGGTCAACTGCACTTACTGTTATTATCTTGTATGTCTATATTCTGTTGTAACCTGCTCTAAGTCTCTGGCGCCCAGTTACCTCAGGGTTCGGCACGCGGTATAAATAAAGAAACTAAACTAAACTAAACCAAACTAAACTAAACTAAACTAAACTAAACTAAAGTATAAAGTTCAAGTGACTGATGGAGAAATCCTCCTGATGAAAGTTCCAGATTAAAGATATAATACTAGTAATTTGATATACTAGATATATAGTGTGATTGTTACTGATCATACTTAATTTTCTAAATGTTAAGTAAACCTTTAGTCTGAAAGAAACTGATGTCATCAATATATCAGTATTGAATGGCTTCTACTAGATCAGTAGTCTTCATTTTGGTGTCACAAGTACTTTATTTTTATAATGTTTTACTTTTATTTTGGTGCCACAAGTACTTTATTTTTATAATGTTTTACTTTTATCATGTTTAATTGTATTTTATGGGTTATTAATAACATGAATATGTTTTTGAAATACTAACTGATTTCTGGAAGTGTTGTTGAGTATATTTCTACCTCGTTGCTCTATATACTTTCTCAAATCTCACTTTACCATGCTCATGTGCTCTGCTTTGTGGCCTGCTCGGAAGCAAGGCAAGGCCGATCTTGGGCAGGACAAAGAGGTGTTTGCCAGGCATTGGCTGGGGTAGGGGCCAGCATCTCTGCTCCTTTTGCCCCCCAGAGGTCGACCCCGCTGTAGCTCTAAAGACCCAAACTCCTCTCACATAGTCCAAAATGAACTTCCCTCTCCACTGCCACCAACAAACACAAACTCACCAGGTTTTGACATGGCACCATCCCTCAGTATCAGAGTGATGTTGCAACTCTGCAGAGGATTCTTTACCATGTAATGAAGAGGAGAAACGATGGATACTTCAAAAATGTGCACAAATGTGCAGCGACCTATCCTAAAATATTGGCTGCAGTGCAGCAAAGGTGGTAGGATGAGGACGTGTATTATATTTGCAGTGACAGATAATGGTTTTGGGCCTGGTGGAAATAATGGACTTCCCAATGAGACAGCAATTTCAAGTTGATCACATGGACAGCAATGACTCCTAAGATTAAGTATGCATTCTCTTTTTAAATGTTTTCAATTGCAGAACCTTATGTCGAAATCTAGATCACATGCTTCACAGAATTCCTCCCACTATTACATCCAATCTTCAAATGTATGTATATATGTGAGCCATTAATTCTCAAGTCTGTCATGACCTCACTTATAGCAGGTAGAGAGTTCAGCATGAACAGTCCTTAAAATGGAGAACAATGGGTCTATTCTAGATCTTAGTTCATGGGAGCAAATGCTGTTCATATTTACAGAAGTGTGTCGCTCCACCAGGCTTTTTCATAACAAAAACAAAAAGTAGATCAGATTATACCTCCCACTGATTGACAAAGAATCTACATTGAAGAATTATGAGAATGTCCTCGATGTTATGGTGTGGATGCTGATTATAGTCATATGTTCTGTCCCTTCCTTACAATGTCCTTCATTAAGCAAGGGTATAGCACTGATGTTCCACGTGAAATTATTTGCATTATTTTTTTTATGGATTTTAATACATAATAACTGTTTTGTGAGTTACTATTTGTAGATAAAAAGATGTTACTATTGAGTAAGTTGTTAGAGTAGGTCAAACCTACTCATCCACACACATTTTATTTAAAATGTATTATGTCTTAATTGTGGGGTACCTGAGGTGGAGTAGGTTAATGGGGAACTGTAGGTATCATACGTATTAATTTCTTGTTTTCTTGCTGCAAGCTTACTTATGATCTGATTTCATAATACACAATGATTTTCTCCAATTGAAAAATAAATAATTTAACAATATATGAGCAAGTTACCATTTTAATGTACAGGTCAACATAAGAGGTTTTTAGTCATCTAGAACTCTTGTATGTGATACACAGAGAGTTAAAAGTGTTAGTATATAGACATTTTCACAGACTCACATTTACAAACCCCACAAACGAAAAATTATGATTCTTATAGCTGTGTGACCAGAAGATCACATGTTATGAAAGGTAGAATAGAACTGTTAATATGTCTTTCTCTTCATTACCATGCCCAAGTCAACTGCAAGAATGGAAACCACATTAAAAAGAATTCCAGGAAATGTCATCTTTTTTTATAGAAAACCTTACAGATTTCACATGAACACCTCTTCCATAGGGCCTAGAGGGGCACCGAAAGGAGGGCGATGACAGGCAAGTCAGAAGTGCCTCAGAGTGGACAGAAACTGGTTAGGTTGAGGAGAGTCTGGAACTAATATTAGACGGTGGAGAAACGGGCGGTAGAGTCAGCCCATGTAAGGGGGTTCAGCCCATGGATATATTTCTCTAAAAGTAGTTTGAAAAGAAAGGGATAGGCTTTGAATGGATAACTACTATGCACGAAGGTAATGTGGGCGTGTGGCTGAGGACCTTGTGAGAGTGTAGAGGCTGTGGGTCGCAAGGTCTCATAGCTTTATATGTTGTTAAATGGGTAATGGCTTGTGTCACCAGATGATAGACAGCGTTGTCACTACACATGGGAATTTGATTTGAGCACATTGCATGCCTTACACAACTTAGAGATTTTGGCATCACCCACAGGCTCTTCAAACAATCTTTTCAGCTGATGAAGACGGGTTGTTTTGTTGGTAATGCATTTGAATGGCTTCCTGTGTGACACCACACAGCTGGTAATGGGACTTTCAACAGGAAAACATTTTCATGTGTATGTATTTTATTTTTGGTGTGTTTTGTATTCTTCTAGTTGCCAATTGGGGTACATGCATATCACAAGGAAAGGTGAGAGCATAAAAAGAGTCAGACCCAATACAGGCAATGTGCATTCTCATTCGCCACAAAGTACAATACACGCAGGGAATGGGTACTGCAAACACCAATCAACAGAGATGGGAGTCAGCTGTGAGAGAAGAATCACAGATTTGCAGTGCATGCATTGGAAGGAAACATTTTAGCTGTCATAGATCGTTTGGACAGAGGGCACATCACTGGCCTGGGTTCGTGAATGATGTAACACAAGTGGTGAAGGACGGGGCACCAGCTACAGGAGTAAGGCTTGAACACATCGAATGTTATATTGTTTTGGTGTGTATTCACCAAGCTAGTTTGCCGTATGAAATTACCCTGGGGGTGGTGGCTGAACCTATTAGCATGAGTGATGGGTATTTCACTTGCACCGACTCAATGATATTCAATGGAAGGGGTTTCCCCATCCCACAAATACTCGAAGGAAACATATGCAGCGCTTAGTATTCCCTGGGGGCTTAGGTCAAGTGCCTTATTTCTTTACCAACCGCCTAAGAGACTCCCTTTTGCAAGAGTGCCTGTCCTAACAGAGGGACAGCTGAAGCACCTTGGCCTTCGGGGAAATGCAGGGAGTCAACTGGACAGGGTGCATTTATGCCTGAACGTTTACAATCACATTATTCAAGGTTGAATTAGCAAGGACTTAGGATCCATGAGCGCCACTGCAAGGCTTTAACGTTTAATCTAAATTGAAGACACTGTAGGGAAGTGTGAAGGTTAATTATATAGAATATTTAAAGGCGAATCAACATATTTGCAAATAGAACAAAACTAGCCAATATATGTTATGGCATCTATCACCTTGCTGTCTGCCTTAGCAATGGCAAGATAAGCAAAACAGACTTGGGTGGAGGGGAGAGATTTCACTGCCAAGGGAACTGAAGTCTTCATTCAAAGCAACCTTGTAGTCCCTTCATTGGGGGGGTGCCCACATCATAAAGAATATTACATTCTCCCAACTGCGCTTCATGTAACAATCTGTATGCACAATCTCAATAAAGTGTCCGATTCAGGATGCAAACGTTTACTAGGTCAGCTAGATGCACAAAGTACAGGTTTCAAAACTAAACAAGGTGCAGTTTTACAAGAGAACACGTCTGCACCCAGTAAAGCTTCATAGGCCTTGGCCTGTTAGGGAAGCCTTTGTTTAGGGGAGTGCAGATATTTTTCCAGCAGGGTGCATTTTCTCTTACAAGCTTACATACAAATCTCTAATGCATTTGCTCAGCATTAGACAGATTATTGGAACTGGACGAGTGCTTTGGGAAAAAGTCCAACATGCCGCGAACAGCAAGCAGCCCTTCAGGAAACTGCACATGCATTTACTCGCACTGAGCGATGCGGAAGAGGCAGTGGACTGTGAGGTAAGGAGGGAGTTTTGGGAGGGGTAGGGGTGTGGGTATGTGTGTGCGTGGGGTGCCAGTGTGTGTGTATTTTTTCAGGAATCGGGTTGGTTGAGGGGATAGGAAGTTGTGTATATGGGTGGTGGGGTTGTCCCCCATTGAATACACGTCTGGGCAATGGGCAATGGGCGAGCCAGGAGCAATGAGGGAACAGGGTTGCAGGGTTATCCCCCGCAGTGCTGGCTCTTATACAGAGTGAACCTAGCTATGAAGCCACAGAGTGTTGTAGAAGGGGATGGAGTAAGTGGTGTACTAATATAGATTTACATAGAGGGATCAGGTTCGGTCTGGGCCATAACATTGTCTCGGGCACCAATGAAAACGTGGCCCACAGTTGCAAATGGCTATTCATTCCTTCCATCCTTGTGTGATTTTGGGATGAAATGTGATGCAAATTGTGAATTTTAAAGAATATGTATTCAGCAACATTGGTCAAAACTACTAGCCTCATAGCAAAGTAACTCATCACACTGGCCCACATTGGCCAGAAAGGTGGCCCACTTTGACCAAAACAACTGGCCCACACAGCATTTTGTGTTTTTGGTTCGTCCATGGGCCTATTGCCCTATAGGCTAGTCCAAGCCTGACAGGGATAGACTGTAACAGGTAACCATGCAAGGGCATGGAGAGAGGGGACACAAAGGGCTACTGGCAGACGATACAGGATTTACAGGAGGCAAAGGGGAGCACAGGCTTAATTAACTTATGTGGTGTCTCTACCACTGTGAACCCGCTGTAGCTTTGTATGAGATAGTACATCCTAAATGTTCTATAATATTACAATTCTGAGCACCACTGTTGTGTTGCTATATATACCTTTATGCAATGGTATGGTATGGTATGGTAATGTTTATTTATAAAGCTCCTATACATTGGCAAGTGTTTCAAAGCGCTCAAGGAGGGTGGTAACATGGGGAGAAACAGCAGTCTCTCAGAGCCCTTGAAATTCTGAGACAACAATAGTCTGCATAGGCAGAGTAAGTGAATATAATGCATTTAACAATTGAGATACAGCAAATGGGCTTGACAGCGATTGTGCAGTTTTACCAAGTGCACATTAAGGGGTGAAGACAAGGGAGGACAGACAGACGATATTCAGGGAAAGTTGCATTCGAATCGTGCAAGTGTACAGACTGTCAAGGGAGGTCCAAGTGCACCCAGCCAGTGGAGACTGGGGTAAGTGCAGAGAGAGCCACTCTCCTGGGTTAATTCTGAAGTGCATTGAGGCAGGGTGGGGTGCAGGACCCAGAGGCAAGTGTAGAGAGGACTGGCGGGGGTGCCCATCTGTGAGACTCTGAGGGACACCAGGCAGCCACTCGGCAACCTGTAAGGAAGAGGAGGGAGAGACGGAAAGTACAGAGCGCTGGGTTCGCAAGGGAGAGAGAAGGGGGAGGAGAATAGGAAGGTCTTGAGGAGTTTCCAGAACCTAAGACGATCAGGCTCAAGGTGGAGGGTGGCAGGGAGGCTGTTCGAGAGGGAGACACTTGCTGAGGATAAGGATCTCCCTCCAAATCTCTGCTTGGAGAACCGGCTCACTCACAGAAGGTTGGACATCGATGAGCGGAGGGCTTATGAGGGACAGTATTTAGGTAGGCAACGTTGCAGGAAGGTAGGTCCCAGAAAACCTTCGGGACAATGCAGACGGTCTTGAACTTGATCTTTGTAGCCACGGGGAGCCAGTAAAGGGATTTCAGCACCGGAGAGATGCGGTTCCTGGGCTTGAGGCCAAGGATAAGTCTTGCAGTTCTGTTCTGGATGAGTTGCAGGTGGCGCAGAGTGGAAGCAGGGAGATTGAGGAAGAGGCTGTTGCAATAGTCAAGCCTGGAGAGATCCAGGGCTCTGAAGACAGTGAGCTGCTTGGGGAAAGTGAGAAAAGATAGAGTGCCTCTGAGGAGGTATAGCTGATAGTTAGACTTTTTTGAGATGTCTGAAATGTGAGAGGAAGAGAGAGTGGAATCAAAGATGACCCCAAGATTATTGACCAAGGGAGACCGGCCAGAGTGAAAGTGGGAAAGCGTGAGCAGCGGTGCCAATGCAAACAATCTCAGTCTTACTGACGTTGAGGCAGAGGTTGTTTGCAGCACACCATGACTGAATAGCGGACAGACAGCCAGATATGAGTGAGGAGGAGGAGGTGGCTGAGGGTAGCCTGAACAATAGATGAGTGTCATCAGCGTAACATTGGAAGTTAGAGGTGAAAGTGGTGATCACACGTGCCAAGGTAGCCACATAGATATTGAAGAACCAGGGATATAGGTTTGATCCCTGGGGAATGCTGCAGGTTGAGAGAGCGATAGTTGAGAGAAAGGCTTTGAGTTCCACCTGGAATGTGCAGTTGGAGAGAAAGGAGGTTAACCACACCAGAGCCTGACCTGTGATTCCCAAGGTGTCATAGAGACATATGATCAGGATGTTGTGGTTTACTGTGTCAAAGGCAGAGGAGAGTTCAAGGAGAATGAGGATAGAGAGAGCGCTAGTGTCAAGATTTGAGAGCAGGTCTTCACGGGTGTTCAGATGAGCATTTTCCATACCTCTGGATGCTCTAAAGCCAGACTGATGGTCATGGAAGGAACCAGTAGATTCAGTGTGGAGGGTCAGCTGAGAGATAGCCAACTTCTCCAGGAGTTTGCCCAGCAAAGATGTGATAGAGATCGGGCGGTAGTTTGCCAGAATGGAGGGGTCATCAGAGGGTTTCTTATGCAGAGGGTGCACAAGGGAGTGCTTATGAGCAGTTGGGACAACTCCAGTGGAAAAGAAGATATTGCAGAGATCAGCCAAGGCTGGGACAAGGGAGCCAATATTGTCCTTAATGGTTTTGTAGTGGCAGGGTTCCACCTGTTCGGATGATGCCTTCATAGACCAGACTTGTCTAGTGACCTCATTGGGTGTGACTGGTGAGAGAGAGGAGAACGAACGTGGGAGGGGGGCAGGGCAGGGGGGGCTCTGGTGTTGGTGAATGTTGTGGTGTGTAGTAAAGAGAGGAAATTATGTCTTGAGGTTTTTGTGATGAAGTGTGTAGCCAGGACCAAGCAAAGGTCCTGGGTGGGTGTGACCGAAGAAGAGGCTGCTGCAGGGTTGGCCAGATCTTTTCAGAATTTGAAAAGATTGGGCATGTTGTTTGATGCCGCGGAGATGCAGGCTTGAAGGACGACTCTTTTCTTGGAGCGGATTCAGGGTCAATATTGCCTTTGAAGGAGGCGGCAGGCCAGTTTGTCAGATGGTCCACCTGACGAATTTCATTTCCTCTCAGCTGCCCTACACTTGCGTTTAAGGGCAGCCATTTTGGAGTCATACCAAGAGTTGCACTTTTGGGGAGGCTTCAGTCAGACCCTCATAACAGGGGCAAGAGCATCAAGAGTATTGGAGATAGAGAGATTGAAGTTAGCAAGGGCTGTGTTAGGGTGTGAGTAGGCAGAGGCAAAGGCAATCTTACTCTCCCTTAGAATTATGCATTTGTCCATTGATCATTGATGCTTTCTAGGCGGCATAATGTGGTCTGGATCTGGCCCAAATCTGAAAATATTTGTGTTGCCCTGACATCTGTCTATTTTAACATTCATTCACACCACTTTATTTTATGTATTTATTCATTGAATATTTATAATGCGCCTACACACAATGGGCCCAATTCCTGTAATTTTTGGCACGGTTCAAAGTGCTGAATAGAGACTTTACACTGCTGACACACACCGTGAATCATGGAACTTTGCAAAGTGTATTTTTGCAGTGCAATATCAGTGCAACGTCATTTTGTACTGCACAAATGACTTTGTACTGACTTTGCAATGACTTTACACTGCAAAAATACTCTTTGCCAAGTTCCATGAATCAGGGTTTGTGTCAGCAGTGCAAAGTCACCTTTCAGCAGTGCAAAGTCACTTTGAACCGTGCAAAATGAATCAAGCTCTATGTGTTTCGAGGCACAACAAGACAACTGGGTGGGGGAAAAGGGAGGATTAAACAATATGATCCTACTAGGCCTTGTGACATTTGATTGTGAAAGTGCAGTAAAGAGAAGTGCATGGGATGACGGCTTGGTGGGATCGAGATTCTGGTCAGTGCACAAGGGCCTGTGAGAGAAAGTGAGTCCAAGGGAAGGCCAGGGGGATAGTGCCAGGGGAAGCAGAAGGTGCAGGGGAAGGAAGGTTCACAAGCTAAGTGCAAAGTAAGGGGCTTGAAGGACTACAAGAGCGCAGGCCCAGCCAGGTTGGTGCGGGGGAAGAGCCCCAGAAAGGCAAGTGCAGGTTGAGGGGGGAGGGGCACATGGGAGATCAAATGCAGAGGTAGACAGGATTAAGGGCTCCTGGTGCCGTGTAAGACTCTGAAGGAACCAAGCAGCCCATCAAGAGGCAGATGGGGACATTAGCAGGGGAGGGGGAAGGAAGAAGAGAAAAGGAAGGTATTGAGAAGCTCCCATAACATAATGCAATCCGGCTCAAGTCTGAGAGGGGCAGGGAAGCCATTCCAGAGAGAGGCACTTGTGGAGGAAAGAGATCTACCCCACTCTCTGCTTGGAGAAGCGTCTGATTCGCAGAGAGTTCGAGCTAGACGGCCGCAGGGTTCTAGCAGTGAGGTATTTAGGGAGAGTGAGTTGGATGCAGCGGCATCCCAGGACTACATCTCATGCTGCATGTTCTTCTGAAGCATTACTCATTGCTGTTGCTAGTTGTAAACTTGGTTGGGGGCACTGCATTTTTTCATTTCTGTGGTCTGTTTTAATGTCCTCCCCCTGACCCCTTCCCACACTCCCTTGCGAACTTGAGAGTAATGACTAGCAGGCCGATTCATGTAATTCCTCTCAAAAGTGTCGCATGCGGCTGGCGCACAGCGTGCCCGTGCAAATGTCTGCTCCAGCCGCGTGCGATAAAATCAATTTCCGCGCACAGCGTATTCATGGATTCCCACCTCCAAAAGCAGACGTGGCGCAGAGTGGCGCAGCGACTCTGCAGCAGCGCCAGTTACGCCCCCAAGAACGCCCTTGCGCAAGGAAAAGCCATCAAGATCGCAAAACCATTGCAAAGGGCTGCGCCAACCCTGTACCAGTGCGAGAAGTTACACACGTGACCTGGCCTGGGGGAGCGTGTGCGTGTATTTCAGGGGTGCGTGAGACGTATTACACGCGAATGGCCTGGGTGCGTGTATTTCAGGGGTGCGTGATAAGTTCCACACGCGATTGGCCTGGGCTTGTGTATTTCAGGGGCTCGCGGGTGGTTTCACACGCGATCGGGCCTAGGGGAGTGTGTGCGTGTATTACAGGGGTGCGCGAGAAGTTCCACATGCGATTGGCCTGGGCGCGTGTATTTCAGGGGTGCGCGAGAAGTTCCACACGCGATTGGCCTGGGCGCGTGTATTTCAAGGGCTCGCGGGTGGTTTCACACGCGATCGGGCCTGGGGGAGCGTGTGCGTGTATTACAGGGGTGCGCGAGAGGTTCCACACGCGATTGGCCTGGGCGCGTGTATTTCAGGGGTGCGCAGAAAGTTTCACACGCGATTTCAGCAGGGTACGTGTATTTCAGGGGTGCAGGGGAGTCCTACATGCCCACACCACAGGGGACTACCCTGCATCCCTGGTCATGTCCCGCAGGCAGCCCACCCAAAATGGGCATGCCCCCCAGCAAAGGCACATGTCTCCTTGCACTAATGATCACCAACTCATGTCCCCTTGCATCCCCACCCCCAGAATTGCGGGGCATCTGCCAGCAGGCCCCCACTCATGTCCTACTCATGTTCCCCACCACCCCCACCCCCCAGCACTGTGGGGCACCTGCCAGCAGGCCCCCACCCATGTCCAACTCATGTTCCCCACCACCCCCACCCCCCAGCACTGTGGGGCACCTGCCAGCAGGCCCCCACCCATGTCCAACTCATGTTCCCCACCACCCCCACCCCCCAGCATTGCGGGGCACCTGCCAGCAGGCCCCCACACATGTCCCCCAGCCAACATGTCATCACAATCTAGATCCCTGGCCCTTATGGTCAGCCTCCAAATGCAAAACACCCACTCGAGTATTGCATCCACCCACCTAGAAATGGCAATGACATGATAAAACCCCAATAGCAAGTCTGGAAATGAACACATGGCCCTCACATACACCCAATGGGTGTCAGTGAATCTCAAAACCCATATCATGGTATGCATGATACCAATGAGATGATACTACACATTGAAGTTTGATGAAAAAAATGTATTAAAAACAGCATAAATGGAATTAAAAATAAACAAATGACAATGGGAATCAAAAACCAAAAGCAGCATGTCTGTAAAATAATGAAAAACGACAAATCATAATCCAAAGGAAAGGTGTCCAAAGTCACAGTTCAAGAAAGTAAATCCAAGGTAAAAACAAAACCGAAAACCATTGCTCCATGGGTAAATCCAAAAAAAAATCAATAAATCCAACAGTCAACTATATACAGATAAACAAACCAGGGTCCATGATCCCAACTGAAGAAATGAAACCTACACAAAAATACTACCTAATAAAATAAAACTATATACAAAAATGTGGCCCTTTGTCCAAAAGGTCAAAAATAAATAAAAAAGCAAAGGAAACCTACACTAACTACATAACTATTTACAAGGGCAGCGGGCTAGTCCGACGGCTCACTGGTTGTTGTCATGGGCCAGGGCATCATCGAACTCCTGTTCAATGGCTTGGAGGCGGGCATGTTCCCTGGCCCCGAGGTCCCGCAGGGACAATGCAGTGTCCAGCTCAAACTCCCTGCGAAGACCCTCGAGGCACTCAGCCCGCCTCAGCGCCCTCCGCATGGAGTTCTCCACCCTGACCATTGTGAGCCGTTCCTCCTCTGCCCGCTGCCGCTCCGCACCTATCTGCTGGCCCAACCGCTCCCACACGGAAGTCACTCCCATTCCAGGGTTCTCCTGCCCTCCGGCCGATGCCTGCACCCCTGATGTTGATGGCCCCGAGCCATGATGCCTCCCACGTCGAGCCTGCCGCTGCCTCCGACGCAACTGCCTGTGCCAGCACGACGGCATCCAGGCTGATGGAAACCACCGACGCCGTTGTGCACGTGTCCTGCCCAATGATGCTGTCACATCCTCCATCTGCGGTGGTCCAGTTGCTGGTGTGTCCACGCCTGCTGGACCGCCGACTCCCGACTGTGGCAGGGATGGGATCCCCACCGAGGTGGCTGCATTGGTCGGGGCAGGTCCACAGGGGGCCCTGGTGGCATCTGGGCCGGAAGACGGCAAGGAGAACGACTGGCGTATAGTCTCCACAGAGGAGGAGAGGGCCGCCAGACTGGCCGACACATGCAGGAAACCCCCGAACATGGACGATCACAATTGGGCCACGTCGGCACGGTGCTCTTCGTGATGACGTGCATGCTCCTCCTGGGAAGCACGCACGGCATCACGAATCACAGCCGTGCGCATCGCGACCCCAATCAGGACCTTCTCCATACGGCCAGGGGTCCCCTCGTCCGCAGGTGGAGGGGAGTCAGATGACATGGACATCCCCTCTACCTGCGGACGGGCCTGGGACGGGGCATCCCTGCTGGTGCATGGTGGTGCACCCACAGGGTCAGGGACAGCGACATGCACAGGCCCCTCCACGGTGACCTGTGCTGCCTCCTGCCCCTGCCCCTGGACTGCACCACTTGCACCAGCAGGGATGCCCCCACCAGGCCCCATGTGCGCCTCAGTGGCGGCCTCCTCCTCCTCTGTGGAAACCACCAACCTGGATGGCTCCTCACCGTCTACCACCGTAGCAGGCCCCTGTGGGGGCTCACTCACCCCTTCCGCTGCAGCCGTGGGGGCATCCCCGCCGCCTTGCTCCACAGCGCCGTTTCCGCCCTCTTCTTCACTAGCCGCTGCGTAGAGGGAGACATAGAACACAAGCATCAGGGTACTGTACAATGGTCCCCTAGACAGGAAGCAATAGCAGATGAGTGCCACAGTCAAAGTACACTTCCATCATGTCACTCCACAACACATGTGTCAGTCCAGGCAAAACACACACAGTGACAGTCATGGTGCATGCCATGGACATTTCCATACATGTCCAATGGACTCTCGAAACATACAATGTAATGGTGCTCACATGCATCATGGGTCATGCCTATCACATGCACACACTTCACCTCAGTCACATCCATCTGGCCCCGTACACCCCAATCACAGTGCATACAAGGATGACTAGGCTGCATCAGTGAATCAGTAAATTGTCACAGACATGTGTCATGCATCCATGGCATTCTCAAGTCACAGACACGCAGGTCAGGCACACAGACATGGATACCATATATGTACCTGGCATCAGCACCCATCCCTCACCCCCACCCATGTCCAGGAACAGAGACTGCCATGCTCTCATGTGTGCAATCTGCATAGGGCTCCCCATGTCGCATTTAAACACATGCAAAAACCGTGCGGTTCACACATTACTGGTCGCACATGCATTACCATGATGTCCCTGCACACATACATGCGTACATGGCCTATGTCACACATGCAGGCAAGTATCAGACAACCAGCACACTGCAACATGTCCTGTCTCACACAGCAATGCTTGGCCACTTACCGCTCAACTCCAGACGGGTCTCCCTCTCAAGGACCTGGGCGTGGAGCGCTGGGTGTACGCGTTCCAGGACCCTCATCTGCATGGAACTCATGCGGCCCCGGCCCCCCTCCACGAGGCGTTGGGCCTTTATGAGGGTCCTGGACCTCAAGTCCTTCCAGCGCTTCTTGACCTTCCTGATGGTGCGGGTTGCCACCCCCTCCGCATTGATGGCAACCACACAGTCGGCCCAGATCCTCTCCCGTCCTTCCTTGTTGGCGCGGGACGATCCAAAGAGGGCATCATACTGCCCCAGGACTTGCTCCACCAGGACACCAACTTCGGTGGCAGTGAAGCTGGTGCCCCTCTGCCCCTCTGGCCGGGGGTTGCCACTGGTGCCAGATGTTGATGTGCCCGACATGGCAACCCCAGGGGCAGGAGTGGGTGGGCAACTGGGTCCTGGAGCTGGGCTGTGGAGCGATGTTATCCGAGTCAGGAGTCTTCTGTTCCAGCAGGGGTGGACACAGCAACTGGACCCCTGCAGATGGCTGATGTGCAGGCACCAAATGGCAGGGCACGGTGGCAGCAGGCAGGCAGGCAGGCAGCAGCAGATGGCAGGTGGGAGGCTGCTCGGGGCACTGGGGGGCAGTGATTGGGCCTTCTGGGCAGGAGCGAGGTCTTACGTGTGTTTTCGCGTGGCCAGCTTGATACGGAGTGATTTGGCACGTGAAAATCCTGCACGTCAGCGTGAAATTCGAGGAAAGGGCCTTAGCGCGTAAGCGCGTCAGCACGCGTACACGATTTCATTGGACCAAAGGCCCTTACAGCGTAAGCGCGTCTGTGGCGTTTCGCGCATGGGCGTTGCCCTGGCAGGGCTTGGAGATCCCGCGTGCCTTTACACTGCTCTGTACGTGCTTTTCGTGCGGTGCGTGTGTTTTCCATCCGTTGGGGTTCACACGCTATTATTTCACAGCGGGTGTTGGCTACGCGTTCTTCTACACGCAAGGCAGACGGTGAGTGGTACCCCGCTCCCCCCCAGGCCCGATCGCGTGAAAAACTTCACGCGAACCCCTGGAATACACGCACACGCTCCCCCAGGCCCAATCGCGTGTAAAACTTCGCGCGCATACCTGAAATACACGCACACGCTCCCCCAGGCCCGATCGCGTGTGAAAACACCCATGAGCCCCTGAAATACACGCGCCCAGGCCAATCGCGTGTGGAACTTCACGCGCACCCCTGAAATACACGCACACGCTCCCCCAGGCCCGATCGCGCGTAAAACTTCGCGCGCACACCTGAAATACACGCACACGCTCCCCCAGGCCCGATCGCGTGTGAAAACACCCGCGCGCCCCTGAAATACACGCGCCCAGGCCAATCGCGCGTGGAACTTCACACGCACCCCTGAAATACACGCGCCCAGGCCAATCGCGTGTGGAACTTCACGCACACCCCTGAAATACATGCACATGCTCCCCCAGGCCCGATCGCGTGTGGGCCTTCTCACGCGTGTAGGACTTTGGCGCACATTTTTTTCCTGCGCAGGGACGCTACCGCCTGCTTTCGTGTGGCGGACATGTATGGGCCTGTGCGCGTCTTTGGCCGTGCGCTGTTTTTCCCTATTCGATTCCATGAATACGTTTTGTGGGCGAGCGTTTCGGCGTTCTGCGCACTTGCCTCCTGTACTTCCCCCGTGACGCCCACATTTTCACGAGTTGTTCCCCATTCTGCGTGTGACGCCCCGTGTTACGCCTACTTTTGTTATGTGCGCCGCGCTATGTGCGAATTCGCTGTGGCCTTATCGCACGGCGTTCGTTGACCTGTGCGCCAGCGTGCGCCAGTGTGCGCCGCGCACTTTCTCAGCGCATATCCCACATTTCGCGCGTGCACGGACTTCCATGAATTGATGTGCGATGTTTTCTGTGCGATAATCGCACTTGCACTGCGATTTTCGCTGTTTCTCTGCGAATCGCACGTTTTCGCACGCGTGCGCCGTTTTTTCGGCGCACGTTGAATCCATGAATCGGCCTGTGAGTTTGAACTTAGGGAGTTCTTGCTTGTTCACAGGGAATGAAAGATGGCTCAAAAGACTTCATTCTGTAATGTGTAAGGCACCAAGATCTACAAAGTTGTTACCCTAATTTAATTACAAACAACAAATTGTACAGAGACTGTGTCACTGATTCTGAGAACAGTGAAAGACTAATGATTTGTAAAATATATGAATTCGTGGAAGCATTAAGTCTGAGATAGCATTTTTGCTCAGCTGGATTTTATTGTGTCCATAAAAGTAAGTACTGTTTTAACTAATGGTATCTTGTACATAGTCTATTGATTGACTTTATGGTTGTGATTAATATTTTTAATGTGTTAGCGGGGCAATCCGAATAAAATTCTTCTCTCTCTCTCTTTCTCTCTCTCTCTCTCTCTCTCTCTCTCTCTCTCTCTCTCTCCCTCTCTCACTTTCTTTCGCTTGTTTGATTATTTAACTTGCTGATGAGGCAACTAAAAACAAAAAAACACTCTGTCAAACGTGAGCTCCGATTAAAAACAAAGTTCTCCTGAACAAATTATTGTAAGTGTAAAGTCAGAGGAAAATTATTGTAATTTAATCGTCTACATCGAGTCTTTACAGAAAGATGTTGACTTCTTTGTCTCCATAAAGAAAACAGTAATCTGATCATATAATTAGTAGATAGCGCAGGAAAAGTACAATGTTTTCTCAGTTATACCGTATCACCTACTAGTTGCCTTAAGACATGGGCCGTTTATGAGTTTTGTGGCTACACACACCCTCAATTAGTTTAACAGTCTGCGCACCCATGAGCCATTTCGAAAAACGTGTTCTGCTACCATAACAGTGATTTCTGTAGTCAGACATACCTGCCAAACGATCTGCTAATTATCTGGTAAATATTTAAATACATTTTCTCTTGTCAAAAAAGGACACCTTATCTAATTATAAGTGCCCATCCTATTTTCCTGGGAGGGGTGGGATTAGCTGAGAATTTCTCCCACAGAGCACCCTTCTAAGGCTAGTAATTATGCGCTTTGCTAACCTATAAGGCGTTATTACATTGTCTGCCCAGAACAAACATTGTCTAAACTCGGAAAATGCAGATTACCGTAATTTAGATAAACGTACCGAAAATAGAAAAAAATGAACAGTGGTCGGTTTGCTCGAGGTTCTTAACAAATGGTTGCAGACACACACGTGGGGCTTTCATTGTTGTGTCTGGTTCCCTTGGGAAAGAAGGTAAACAGAAAAAGACGACGTGGCAAAACATGGCGAAACCCACAGAATTATACGGATACATATGCATGTAATGGTTGCTCACACACGCTTGCGTTGTGGCATTATATGAATGGATTCTCTGCACTTCAACAGCCATAACTCAATAAAAAGCCAAGAACCTCCGCAATGGAACAAATGCTGTTTCAAAAATTTGATTTAGCAAAGGGAATGTGGTAAAGACTTTCTCACTCTTGTAGTGTTCAAGATGAATACAGTAGGACTGTGTGATGAAGAGTGACGATGACGGCCATTGAGTTATGGTATGTTTATATGTTTTCTACTGTCCTACATAGCCAATGTAGTAGTCTCAGAGCGGCCAGCTGTGTCAGTGGAGTAGCAAACTGCCCAACCTCCAAAGGGGACAGTACGCTGTATGAAAGCAAATAAGTAAGTTGAAGATATTGAGGCGCGTTGTAGAGTGACGCAGGTGTTTGGCGGCGAAGGGGATACGGCGCAGACAGTGAGCACGGACGATTCACCCTCCTGTCTGCGGCTGCTAGGTAAGAAGTTGCAGGGTAAGCTCAGCTTGCTCTACTTCACGTAATCTCCATGACTGGTGCACTCTTCTCACCCTTGCACTCATGATGTTGTAGCCTCCTTGTCCTGTATCTCTGTGCTGCCGGTTCCTCTATGACCTGTACCCAGCTTCTCACCAGCCCCCCGTTCACTTTGCATCCTCACAATCCTTAATGGCGTGTGGTCACTCTCACGCTAGGCCGCACTTGCTCCCTCTCATCTTTGGCCCTCTCTACTGGGGCCACGTGCACTCCCTTGCATTCTAGGACTGCTTTCACTCTCTTGTGACCTTGGTCTCGTATATTCCCACGTGACCCTAGAGTGCATGCGCTCCTTGCTTCCTCGGCCACGTGCGTTCCTATGCATTCCTTGATCGTGTGCGCTCCTTGCCTCCTTGGCTGCGTGCGTTCCTGTGTATTCCTTGATAGCGTGCACTCCTCACTTCATGGGCCGCGTGTGTCCCTTGCTTACCTTGATTGCTGGAGGCTCCTCACTTCCTACTCCATGTGTGTTCCCACACATTCCTTGATCGCATGCACTGCATATCCCCTGATTGTGTGCACTCCCTCTCGTTTAGGAGGCGTGTGTCCCTCACATTCCTTGATTGTGTGAACACCTCGCGTCCTTGGCCATGTGCATTCCCACTCATTCCCTGATTGTGGCGCTCCCTCATGAGAGGCCTTCTTCTCCACCTGCTGCGCGCGCTGCGCTTCCCCGGCAAGCCCCTCCTTCCCACTCCTAACCCCCTTTACCTGACCTACTGTTACTCTGTGATTTTGTCCTCCATGGTTTGCTGTTTTCTTTCCCTCTAGGTTGTTTGCTGTTTTCTTTCCATCTGGTTCTGTGATATTGTCCTCCATCATTTGATGTTTTATTTCCCTCTAGGTTCCCTTGATAGCTGTCTTCCCTTGGGTTGTTTTCTATTCATGGTTGCTTGCTTACATTGTACTGCCTGCATTCTTGCTGTTCTTTCTTTTCTAGGTTCCCCTGTTGATTGCTCTGTCTTTGTGTATTTTGTAGCTCCTGGTTGTTTTTATCACTGTTTCCCTGCCGTTCATTCTTTTTCTAGGTTCCCTAGTTGATTGCTCTGTCTTGGCAGTTTTGTTGTTTGCATCATTGTATCCCTGCTGTTCATTCCTTTCTAGGTTCCCTGGTTATTTGCTCTGTCTTGACAGTTTTCTCCAGGATGTTTGCTTCATTTTGTTGCTTACATCTTGCTGTTCTTTTCTTCCTTCAGGTTCCCTGTTTGATTGTTCTATTTTCCAGTGGCGTTTTTGCTCTTGTTTGCTTGTCTATATTTGTATCTGATTTCGGTCATTGTTCTGTCCGCTTTGTGTGCTCCTCCTTTTGTGTCCTCCTCTCATCCTATTGTTTACCCACCTCCTGCCTTCCCCCTTGCGGACCCCTGCCCATCGCTGATACCTACACCAGTGCTCCTCCAGACAGACCCTTCCGACATCCTCTTTGTTGTTCCCTCTCCACGCCTGTGTGCCCACCATATGGTCTCTGTTCTTTCTCCTTTTTCCTCTTCACCCATTAATGGTGGCACTCGATGTGAGGCCCTCCTGGACCCCTTCCACTCTTCCAAGACCATCATTAATGTTTCCCTAAATGACACCATCTTGGTGCACGGCCCTTAGGCAAAACCTCCTCCTTTTTGATAGACACTTCCCCCTCCTGTGTTTTATCAACTTCCTTTCTGCTCCTGCTGTCCCTTCTCTCCCTTCTTTGCTCCTCTGACTGCCTAGTCTTTGGCTACTTCTATGGCTGCCCCTGCTGCTTCTCGGACCACCTTGTTGCATATTCCTTATGCCACCCCTCTGGCACCCACCTCCTCTTCCTTGGATACCTTTCTCTCTCCTCGTTCCTCCTCTACCCACCCTTGGGTGCCTCCAACACTTCCTCAGGGCGTTCCTCTGACCTGTACCCCTCCACAGAAGTCTTTCAAAGCTAACAACCAGCTCTACATTGCCATGCTCAATTCTCGCTCGGCTGTCAAACACTCTTCTGACATCTGCCATCTCCTGGAAGAACTTGATCTGGATGTCATCGGCCTGAGCGAGACATGGTTCACGGCCATCTCTGTCACATGCTTTGACACTCTCCTTCCTGATGGCTACAAGATCCTCTCAGCACCCAGAACAAACCGTCCTGGTGGGGCTATAGCCTTGATCTTTCCGGAGTGAATCCCTGCTTCTATCATTCCTATGCAGGACTACTCCTCCTTTGAATGCCTGGCCTGGAGGCTCGCTCTCTCGCTCCTGGCATTTCTGTCACTGTGGCCAATATCTACCGGCCGCCGGGTCAGGTAGCCATCTTCCTCTCTGAGTGGGCGGATCTCTCCTCCTCCTTCCTCACCTTTACCTCTCAACTTCCCCTCCTCAGAGACCTTAACATTCACCTTGGTGCTTCTTGTCCTTCTGCAGGACTCTTTAACAACCTCTCTGACTGTCTCTGTCTCTCTATTCTTCCCTCTGGCCCGACCTACTCTGCAGGGCACACCCTGGATGTTCTGATCTCTTCAGACCTCACCATCTCCAACCCTCTTACCACTCCTCTCTCCTGGAGTGACCACTTTGTCCTTTCTTCCATGTCTCTCTATTTACCCCCCAAGCCAAGCTGATCCCGACACTGCCAATTTCCTTCTCGGTCATTCAACCCATGAAGCGTGTGTCAGTTGAGGCTTTTACCACTACTTTTTCTCATCCTTCTGCACCTTTGGCAATCCCATCCTGACACAGCCCTCTCGAACCTCCATCTTTCTATCTCTGACCCTCTTGATGTACTTGTCCCTGTCATGAGGATCCACTTGAAGCCTAAATCCAAGTGCAGCTTTTGGTATGACTCGGACCTCTTCAACCTGAAACGCAAGTGCAGGGTGGCTGAAAGGAAGAGGAAGGATACTGGTGCACCCTCTGACACAATGGCCTGCCAACTGCTCCAAAGGCAGTACCGACTCTCTGTTCTCACCAAGAAGAGAGCACACATCCAAGTCTGCGTCTCTGCGGCATCTAACAACTCGGCCAAACTCTTCAAAATCTGCAAGGAGCTGGCCAATCCTGCTGCAGTCTCTACATCTCCTGTCTCTTCCCAGGACCTCTGCATGGCCTTGGCCTCTCATTTCATCATTAAAACTCAGGACATCCTGTTCATCCTCTCTTCCTGCTCCTCCTCCTCCTCCTCTTCCATGCCTGGTCTGCCAGTGGCCTCCTGTCCTCCGACCTTCTCTTGCTTTCCCTTGTTCACCGTCTTGTCAAAACAGGTTCTTCCCTGTTCTTCCAAAACCATCAAGGACCACATCGACATTCTTGCTCTGGCACTGGGTGATTTCTGCAATCACTCTTTTGCCACTGGAACTTCCCCTCCTCTCTGAAGCACTCCCTTCTGCATCCCCTCCTCAAGAAGCCCTCAGCTGATCCTTCCTCTCACGATAACTATCTCCGATCTCTATCCCTCCTTTCTTGGAACTCTTGGAAAAGCTGGCAATCTCCCAGCTTAACCTTCACACCAAATCTGTTGGTTGGCTTCATGACGATCAGTCTGGCCTCAGTGTGCCCAGAAGCACGGAAACTGCTCTCCTGACATTCCGTGAAGACCTGTTCTCCAGTCTTGACTCTAACCTTCCTTCTGTCATCATTCCCCTTGATCTTTCTTTGCTTTTGACATGGTCAACCATGCCTTCCTGCTCAATCACCTCTGTGATAACCTGGGTATCACTGATCAGGCCCTGTCCTGGCTGACCTCCTTTCTCACTGACTGACCCTCTTAGGTCCAACTGGGGTCCTTCCTCTCTTCTTTCTCTCTCTCTAGCTGTGGTGTTCCCCAGGGGTCTAACCTATCTCCCTGGTTGTTCAACCAATACCTGGCTCCTCTCACCCAAACACATAGCTGCTCTCTGCTGCAACATTTAGTGTTATGTGGATGACACCCAGCTCTCTTTCAGGCTCCCCTCAGCCACCTCTACTCCTCTCTCATTCCTGACTGTTTGTCTGCAATTCAGGAGTAGTGTGCCACTAATAATTTCTGCCGCAATGCTAGTAAGACAGAGATCCTCCTCATCAGAATGCCAGCTCCCTCCTTCCCACTCTCTCTCTGACCACCCATTCTGGATCCTCTTCCTTCTCCTACCTGTGAGGCTATGAACCTTGGGGTCATCTTCAACTCCACCCTCTCTTTCTCTACTCATATTTCTGACATCTCTAAGAAATCAAACTATCAGCTGCACCTCCTCAGAGGTATTCTTCCCTTCCTCACTTTCCCCCAGAAGCTTACTGTCTCCAGAGCTCGGGTCCTCTCAAAACTGGACTACTGCACCAGCCTCTTTCTAAATCTTCCTGCCTTTACTCTCTATTCTCTACAACTTATCCAGAAAAGGACTGTGAGACGTGTTCTTTGCCTAAAGCCCGGGGATCATATCTCTTCAGCTCTGAAATCTCTTCATTGGCTCCCAGTCATGGCAAGGATCAAGTTCAAGACTCTCTGCATTGTCCACAAGGCTTTATGTTGCTCTGGGTATGTACTACCTCCAACTCTCTCTTCCTAAGTATCTCCCTTCTTGAGCGCTCTGCTCTTCCGCCTCCAACTCTCTGAGGGTCAGTCACTTTTCCAAACAGAGAGTTGGGGCAGATCTCTTTCTTTGACTGGGGCCTCCCTCTGGAACAGCCTCCCTGCCTCTCACAAACTTGAGCAGAACCATCTTCGGTTCTGGAAGCAAATCAAGACCTTCCTCTTTGCTTCTGCTTTCTCTCTTCCTCTCTTCCTCTCCCCTGCTGATGACCCATCTGTTCCACGCACCTGGTCACCTGGCCACCCTCTCAAATTGGGACCAGGTACCTGCCTGTCCAGTTGCACCTCACACTGCCTCTTGGCTTTCCTTACCACTTGTAGTCCGTATCTGTTACCCTACAGCCCACCCACTCTCAGCACTTATTAGCCGCCCGCTGGCTGCACCCTCTGATTTCTGGCACTTAGCCACGCATTGGCTGCACTCTGTTACCTGCACTTCTCTCGCTACCCTCCCTTTTGCACTTCTCCATTCACCCCTACCTCTTTTGCATTTCTCCCCTCCCCTCTCCCGGCACTTGTGTGATCTGAATGATACAAGGCCTCGTAAGATTGTTGTTTTGTCTTCCCTTTGTTTCCCCATCCTTGTCTCGTCGCACCTAGAAACACTTGTGCACAGGTGCGTTATAAATGCCATATCATATCATATCATATCATATCATATCATATCATATCATAAATGGATGGGAAAGTGGGCAATAAATGCTGAAAGGACACAAAAGGAGAGGGATAGGGGAAAGAAGGTTTTATGATAGCATGAGTGCATGTCAGACTTGTTAGGGGGACCACAGTTCTACAAAAGTGATGAGGCAAATAACCTAGTGTTGTGATGTCTGGGTTGTGTTTCCAAGGCGCATTTGGAGAATTGTAAGTTAGAACACAATGTGGGGTAAAAAGACGGCCCCAGAGTGACAGAGCTGGAGAGGCCGTGCTAGGCCTCATTGTGAGAGTGAAGCTGGCTAAGTGTGGAGTTGTATTGAAATATTAAAGCCAGTACAAAACAGTGATTTCAACATGAGGCCTAGAGAATGAGCGTGAATGGTCCTCCCTCCATTTTGTTAGAATGTACAGGCACACAACTGAATAAAAGTACAAACCAGAACTGTAATATTAGTAACATTGTCCAATGGATTCCAAAAAGACATGTAGGTAGGGATGCACACATTCAAATAAAGCCAAAACGATTTTTCAATTGTATTGTGAATGTTTATTACTGGTTCATTTGCAATTAAATCTGATGTAAATTGTGACTTCCAACTTCAAAATGTTTCCTCTGTGTTATAGTATCTGTCCGTTCATTAGAAATATAAGTAGTCAATTGGTGCAAGAAATCTGAATTTGTGATATTGTGTACTGCCACAGAATTGGTGGTTGAGGTTTTTGGTTGCTATTCCATTTTGTCAAACCTTAAATAAATATATATTCTTACTGTACACCGGCCTGGTTCCTAGCTTCTTAGTGGTACATATGGTATTTGTTGGGGTTGTGCAAGATAGGTTGGAGGTCTCACTAAAGTTGAACCTGTATCAGCACTTTGGGTGCACGCCACCTTGCTTGGGGGGGAAAGGAACTCCCTGAGTTGAGTGTGACCACCTAATAAATCCTGACAACAATGGATTGTTGGATGCATGCAGGGCTCAATAGTGAGTTGATTTTGTGATTGCCAAACCTGAGCCAAGAGTGGAGTAGTCAAGAATAGCTTGTGCATAAAGGTGAATGTTGTTGATAACAGAAGGTAAGGAAATGGATTGGTCAGATTAGTATGGTAAAATTGAAAAAGCCTATTAGCATGCTATCAGAAAGGTTATTAATAAACATTTGATCTGCATAATGTCAAATACATACAAAATTAAAATGAAAAACAAGCTAATCACCTTTAAAATCAAACTCAAATTCAGCTTTAAGATCTCAATTGGGAAAGGAGAATTTAAAAAGGAAAAACATAAGGGTGAAGCATGGTTGGGTTTAGATGCAGTGAGGAAGGAAGGCTGGAGGAAGTCAAAGTTCAAACAGCAGTAGTTGAGGGTATCCCACTTAAAAGGAAAATGAGGTGTACATCAAAAGTAGAAATGCAAGTTAACATACATTTAGATTTGTATACAAAATTCAAAGATCATAAAATACTAGCTGGCCGATTCATGGAATTAATGTGCGCTGAAATCTTCAGCGCAAGATTGCGAAAGCGTGCGAATCGCAGTGCCAGTGCGAAAATCGCAGCGAAACCCGCGCACAGCGATTCATGCAAGTCTGTGCAAGTGGAAATCCCAGGATGTGCGCCAAATTTCTGCGTGGCGCACGCTGGCGCACACGTCTCCAAACAGCATGCACTAAGCGCACAGCGAAATCGCACATAGCGTGGCGCACACAACAAAAGTAGGAGGAACAGGGGGCATGACACGCGGAATTGGGAACAACTCGTGAAAATGTGGGCTTCACGGGGGAAGTACAGGAGGCAAGTGCGCGGAACGCCCACACGCACGTTCAAAGCACGTATTCATGGAATCGAACGGGGCTAAGGGGTGCGCCAAAAAAGATGCGGTAATCAGGAAACACGTACGCCAGCAGGAAGCAGGCGTACGTGGACCCGCGCAGCATAAAAGTGTGCGCAAACAACAAACAAGCACAGACGCCAGGATGAATATACAGTTCCTAGCAGCAGTGGTCGTGGGATACCACAGGATGAGGAGGAGGAGGATAGTCAGGCCCAGAATTTTGACACCCAGAACCAGCCTTTTTGGGATGCATGATGACCTCACATAATACTCGACCTGGTCAGTGAGTGGGAGGATGACCTCACATCACCCACCCTGTGCTCTCAAGCACTGAGCCCCTTGCATAAGGTCCTCAATGTACTGCATTTCTTGGCCACTGGATCATTTCAACTGACAACTGCTATAGTGGGGGGGTGTATCAGGCCACGCAGTCAGGCTGGTTACACCAGGTGTTGTCCATCATGACTGCACGCCCATCAGTCCGCAGGCACATATACCTGCCCAGAACACCTGCAGAAAGGCAGGCTGTCATCCAGGATTTTTACGGGGTGGCTCACTTCCCCAAAGTGCTAGGTGCCTTTGACTGCACCCATGTGGCTCTACGTCACCCCAGGGCATCAGAGCACATCTATAAAAACCACAAGCACTGGCATTCCATCAACGTACAGGTAGTATGTGATGCCAAGGGAATCATCACCTCAGTATATGCCAACTATCCAGGGTCCACCCACAACAGTTTCATTTACAGAATGTCAACCCTAAACCGGGACCTAGAAGCTGGGCGGCATGGCGATACATGGCTGCTCGGTGAATATAAATGCCACAGCACATGCATGCATGTCAGATACTGAGCAATGTCACAACCCCACTAATGATACCCATCACCACCTCCCCAGGGGACAGTGCCTACCCTCTGAGCACCCACATGATGACGCCAATTCGGAACCCCACCACGCCACCCGAGGTAAGATACAACACAGCTCCCCCAGTAGTGTGCAGGATCATAGTGGCAGCATGTGTCCTGCACAACGTTGCAACACGCCGGGGCCTGCCCTTGGACATGGTGGTGCCCCCACATCCCCAACCACATGCACGCCAGCTGCGCATCGGAGGGGAAAGGGCACGGGGTGAGGCACCCCTTACGCAGCTGGTGGCTAATTACTTCACCTAAAATCACACCCCTATGGAGTGCACACTGCCCTGGTACATACCAGCTGACAATCAATGATGATGACATAAGGGACAGTCAACTGTCACAACCATACCAGCCTGAGATTGGTCACCTGGAAGTGTTACATTGTGTGCATCCCTACCTACACAAACACCACCAATGCTGTGTCATCAAAAGACACACTTCTATGATGCTAAAATCATGACCCCCTTGCAAAATACAACATGACAACAGTGCCATGTCACCAAACCTCTCCCCAGCACCGCCACTCAACACACCATGGCATGTCATGCTATGTGAGAGCAAACAAAGCAATCCCTGAAAAAATGACACAAGTGTCAAAGTACAGTGTCCTTAATGGAAACTGCCCACACACAATATGTTCCAAGTAATGTAGAACTAACAACACACATGACCAAACACTTCAACAACAATATCCACTAGGAATGTATACACAGTATTGACTACAGACTGCCCACACAGCTCATGGGAGTCCTACGTCACTGTGTAAGTCAATGTCACTTGGGCACACCCTTTGCAAGCCCATGGAAACGGGAAGCAGGAGGGGTGTGTGTCTCACAAACCCAAGCATCTAACCCAAAACTCAGGACAAGCCTGCATGTGCCCAGCCGGAATACAGTGGATGCCCACAGGAGCCACACAAGGCAAAACACTGCAAAAAAAAAATCAAAAATCAAAAATGGCCATGTGGGGGCCGGGGGGGGTGGCCACCCAGGAGGTCCGAGGACAGGGTGCGCACCAACAGCCACCTGTGTGGATGTTGGGGAAAAAAACACCTCCATGGGCTCATGGCCTGCACGGCAATGGCAATGTGGGAGAACTGCTGCTGTCACTATCATCACCCTCTGCTACTGCCACATGAGGTTGTGCTGCCACAGGAGGTGGTGGTGCTATGGGAGGCAGACCATGCAAAGCCCTGGTATGGTCCTCCATGGCAGCAAGGATGCGGGTGTGGAAGGTCTTGTTTTGGAGGATTGTAGTGCAGAGATCCCCATGCAGCACCTGACGTGATGCACGGATCTCCTCCCGAGTTGCCTGCATCTCAGCTGAGAGGGAACGTGTGAGCCGCTCCAGCTGCTGTTCTGTCCTCAAGTTAGTAGAAGCCTCAAGGTCAACAAGAGTCTCCCTGAGGTGATGGAGTTCTACCCTCAGGGCTTCCCTGTGCCCTGGGACTCTATTGAAATCGATTGGTGTAGAGTCTCCAGTGCCGCCCGTCTGTCCCTGTTGGACGCCAACATGTCCTCCCTGTGTGGTTGGCAAATGGAGTCTGTTGCCTGCTGTAGTAGCTCCATCTGCCTTTCAGGGGGGACAATGGAAGTGGCCACCCTCTCCATTGTTGAGCCATCATCTCATCTGATGCTGCCTGTTGGGTTGCCATACCGTAAATGGATTGTTCCCATGCGGTATTGCCTGGTGGCGTACGGCCACCGCATCAGCGGGCACCACACCTGTTTGGGGCAAGGCGATCTGCGCCTTGCTGTGCCGGCACTGCCTGAGGCTGCAGGACTGCATCCCCCCTCTGATCTGCTGGCCCAGGAACAGGATCAGATGTTGTGGAGTGTGACCCTGCATCCGTAACTGCCAAAGGCAGACTTACCAACACTGTCATCCCCATAGAGGGTTCTATCCCTGGTACAGGTGGGTTGGACAGAACAGAATCCCTGCCAGAATCCCTGCCAAAAACACTTACCTGCGACGCCACATAGGTCTCATCATCCGAATCTGCACCTGAATAGAGGTCTGGGAATGTTCTGCAGCAAGATTGGGTTCTCACCCACCACCACACCACGTCCCCCAATGGTGCCTGGGCGTGCCTGAGATTCCTCCTGGGTCTGCACCATCTTCTCAACCTCAACAGCATCAAGTGTGTCATCCCCTGCAAAAACATGAAAGACAAAAAATGGAAACAGGCATTAGCACCATAGCACACAAATAGGCCTGACAAGCTACATAACCAGTACATGATTTACACATGTCCCACATGACTATAACCCTCCCATGCATGCACTGTCACTGAGTTTGAAGGGTAGCACTGCCATCACACATTGGGCTGTGAGTGGCATCTCCAATACACATACATGACACATGCCATCACACAGATGGCATGTACCATAGCCATGGTACATTCCACAAGTACATCCATATGTCAGTGAATGAATACTGTCAGCCATCAATGTGAGATGGACATGATGAGATGAAAAATGCTACATAGTGTGACAAAATAGGCATGTGCCACACACTGCAACACATCCAGTGTACAAAAATACAGTGATTGCAGGCCGATGTACACATCAATGGTTTGTCACTTCAACATGACAGGAAACAACTATCATTTCCACATTCAAACAGGCCCCAAAAATTCCTGTGATCAGGCCAATACTCAATTAGCCTGAATGGCCAAATCATTCATCTAACAAGGTACCACATGTGGTACAATGTGGGGTTCATCAATGACAGAAGCATGTCACATATGTGACAATAGGGCTGAGGAATGCGTAGCAAAAGTGGGAGAATTGAAACAATCAGCCTGAACGAACACTGAAAAATACAAACAATGTTGTTGCAAGATGCCACTTCTAGGCCAACTGCCGTAATGTTGAGCTAAATTACTAATGTGGGCAGAAGGGATACTGCCACACCCAAATCCAAGGCCACTGAATGTTTTGGATGAAGCACATGGGTGACCCATACCACTCAGGCACACACACCCTCACCTGGCACTCAATCAGAACCCATCACCCAAACAACATACACATGCATTACACACACATGCATGGGCACTCACTGGACAATGCTTCATAATCAGGTAGTCCTCCCACACCTTGGATCTGTTCCTCTGTGACGAAGGCCCCAGCAACAGACTCATGTTCAGTGAGTTTTTTGTCCTCTTGTGGAGACCCACCGCCAGTCACCAGAGTAATTTTCTTTAATGTAATTTTTATTTATTTATTTATTTGATAATATGTATATAACAATACAGTTTTACATATTTTTACTTAAATCATCACATCAAAGTTGCTAGCTTAGAATGTACACATCTCTGGCAGTCTCTTGTTAAAAAAATATATATAACAACTTCATTACACACTTAATAGTATAAAATATCCAGGGATAAATCTTTTAAAATTGCTAAAACCAACACATAGAATTTCATTAAATAAAAAATTAGATTTACATCATTACCTTCCACAAGCTTCTCCCATACACTATGCATATTGCACATATTCATTGAGTTGTCATATTTCAGCAGATATTGGGTGCGTATAGTTTGCACACTTTCACACTCACATATAATGTGGTATGCCGATTCGATCGCATCGGTGCCACAAAGACGACACAGTCTTTGTCCGCGAGGAATTCCCACTCGTGCTCCTAATATTTCTAAAACCTCACATACATTAAATTTGAACAACAGATACCATCGAATGGTGGAGCAATTAGGGTAGGACATCTGGTATTTAGGTTTCAGTGTCCTCTTTTGTATATATTCTATATATATTCCAGTATTCATTTTAGTGGCCAGATTTACTATTTTTTGTTCTCTATCTAATTCCCAAATTAATTTTTTCAATTTATTTTTTATCTGGGCTACAGAGTATAGCAGCCAGGTATAGGTCTCATTTTTGATCATTTGGAGGTAGTTTAATCTCCATCTGTCTATTGTTTTGAAATCTGTTTTACAATCAAGTCCCTTATATTGTTCCATCAATCGCACTATAAAGGTATCATTGTTGAGTTGTGTAAGCTTCGCATATAGTACAGCAGAGGACAGTTGTACTTTACTTCTTATACTTAATAAATCACATTCTAGCATCATGTATTCATATGGTACTACATTTGGCATTCGCAGCAGAATTCTTAACATCTTAGCTTCAAATTTGTCAATATTGTCCCCTAATTTGCTGCTCCAGATTTCTGCCCCATATATTAAACTTGAGACAATTTTAGCTGAATATAATTTTACAACTGTTGCGACAGAGTAGGTGCCTAAATTACCTATGAACCTACTCAGTGCCATAGTTGCTATCATACACTTTCTTTTTGTCTCTATCCAATGTGCCTTCCATGTTAACTTGTCGTCTATGATAACTCCTAAATATTTATATTCATGTACTATTTCGATCCATTGTTGGCTTAGTTTCCACCCTCCAGTAAATCTCTTCTTCTTAGCTACCTGCGTTTCGAACTTCATAATTTTAGACTTGCTAATATTTACAACAAGATTGTTAATGTTTACATACTTTTCAAGTTCGTTAAGTTTTGCCTGTAGTCCCTTAGGTGTATGGTCTAGTAAAATGAGGTCATCAGCATATCCCAACCAACTTAGCATCAGTTTGCCTAACTTAATGTCATTCATGTTAATGGAATTCACATTTTGCAGAAAATCGGTGAGGTAAAGATTAAATAGGGTGGCTGCTAAAGTACATCCCTGTTTCACCCCTCGTCGAGTCTGGATGTTTTCTGAGAGTTGTCCTTCCGCATCTAGTCGTATCCTGACCGAGGTATCTTTGTACAGTAGTTGGATCATGTAAAGAAGGCCACTTGGTATCTTCCATTGCTCTAATTTAGCCCACAATTTGCTACGTGCTATTGTATCGAATGCTGCAGAGAAATCTATGTATGCAGCATATACAGGCAGTCCTCGGTTTAGCCAGGAATATTCTACTGCATTAACCAAAATGGCTATTTTTAGCGGCATGATTTGAGGCTAGCTTGTCCTTTGCTCTGCGTTTCAGGTCATTCCACCGCTTGTAGCAATCATCAGCTGAGCACTTAACAAATCCAACGGCACTTATGCGGTCAGCGATGGTCTGCCAGTGTGCCTTACGTTGACCAGGTGTGGTCTTGCACCCTGCAGTCACCACCATTTCGTGGCTATTTGCCGACACATAGCCCACAAGTGCATCAAGTTCCGGTTCATTGAAGCAAGGCTTCCTTGAGGTACCAGAGTGTGTAGCCGTGTCTGGGGTCTCAGCCTGTCATGCCAGAGCACCCTTCTTCCTCTTGTTAAAGGTGGAGCAGAGCCAGAGTGGCTTAACCCGCTCTGGTCAGTAGGGGCAGAATCACCGATGGACTGGGTAGTCGGAGTGTGGGAATGCACAATGACCATGGGTCTTGATGCAGGCAGTGGTTGCAGGGTAATGTTGGCAGGGGGAACATCAGTTTGATGTACTGGGACTGACACTGTCCTGGCTGGTAGAGTCAGAGCTGGGGCGGATGGAGCTGCAGCTGCCCCTGCAGCCTCCCCACCCTGCATACTTGGGGCAGCAGATGACATAGCTGCCCCAGATCCACGTGGATTGGTGACAACTTGCACTGCCACACGTGACTTGCTGACCTGGAAGTCAGCCAGGGAGTCATCCTGTGCCAGGTCCGGTGCCACAATGGGCTGGTCCAACAGGGGCTGAGCTTGGATGGTGTCAGCCATGTTTCCCTCAACCATGGGGGGGTATGGGTGTCCCTGATTGTTCCTCCTCACATGGGGGCATAGGGACACCCTTCAAATCCCGGCCATGTCCCCTACCGCGCCCACCACGCCCACCTTTTGAGGGTCGGCCACCTTTGCCTCCCTTACCCCTTGGTCGCCTCCCAGCCATGGCACTGATGTTGTTGTGCGTATGGGAGTTGCAGTAAACTATTGTCCTGGGCAATTGGGGGTCAAAAGGGTAGTATACCAGATGGAATTTGTACCCTAGTGCTCTAACAAGGCTGTCTGTGACCCCTGGGGGTAGATGACGGGTCACGCAACACACAGGCAGCCCAAAATCAAAAATAAACATGCACGCAACCCTTCGTAGACCACGTGAGTAAAAAAATGAACCCGCACTACGCTGTGGCACCCAGAAACACAAAAATAAGCGTTCGTGTAATACACGCAGCCTACAATGACCTCTGAAGGGGAACACAACACACGGGCAAGCACAATTGCTAAGTACGTGCGGAACTCACCGTCTGCCTGGAAAAAGAACGTGAAAAATATGCGCGTGTGCGCGTTGGCAACACCCCTGCCAAAAGAAGAATTGTACACTGTCTGAGGAGACAGGACAAAAGGAGAAGTGAACTCTGTTTGAGGAAACAGGCCCAACAAAAAATCAGAAAAGAGCTGTCAGAAGTAACAGGGAGTACAAACTAGAAACGCTGTGAAGTAATCGCGTGTGAACCGACAAGAAGTACAGATTTCACCCACTCGCTCTCCACGAAAAGCACGTACAAGGAGCTTTTAAACCGGCCCACACGTACACGTCAGAGACGCGTGTACGCGGGCGCTTTTATCCAATTACATGCGATGACACTCGGACGTGCAGTTTTTCCACATGTGCTCTGTCATCACGTGCTATGAGGGAAACGCATCCGCGTGTAATGTAACTTACGCGCGACACGCTAAGGGCCTTTGGTCCAATGGAATCGCGTGCATGTGCTGATGCACTTACGCGCTAAGGCCCTTTCCTTGAATTACACGCTGACGTGCAAGATTTTCACATGCCAAATCACTCCGTATCAAGATGGCCACGCAAAAACCCACGGAAGACCACGCTCCTTCCCTGAAGGCCATTTTCCTGCCCCCCAGAGCCCCGAGCACGCTCCCACCTGCCATCTGCTGCTGCCTGACTGCCTGCTGCCCACTTGCCCTGCTATTTGGTGCCTGCACATCAGCCATCTGCAGGGGTCCAGTTGCTGTGTCCACCCCTGCTGGAACAGAAGACTCCCGACTGGGATATCATCGCTCCACAGCCGAGCCCCAGGATCCAGTTGCCCACCCACACCTGCCTCTGGGTTTACCATGTCGGGCACACCACCATCTGGCACCACTGGCAACCCCCAGCCAGAGAGACAAAGGGCCACCAGCTTCACTGCCACAGAAGTTGGTGTCCTGGTGGAGCAAGTCCTGGGGCAGTATGATGCCCTCTTCGAAAGTTCGCGCACCGACAAGGAAGGACGGACCAGGATCTGGACGGACATTGTGACTGCCATCAACGCGGCGGGGGTGGCAGTCCACAAATTCAAACATGTCAAGAAGCGCTGGGAGGACTTCAGGTCCAGGACCCTTAACAAGGCCCGGCGCCTCTTGAAGGCAGCGGATGCTAAGGGGCGCCGGGGCCACCTATCGGAACATCAAATAAGGGTCCTGGGTTGCATATCCCCAGCGCTCCATGTCCAGGTCCTTGAGAGGCAGACCCGCCTGGAGTTGAGCGGTAAGTGTACATGCATACTGATTGTAAGCTGTGCGTGTGGTGGTGTGCCAGTAGTGTGCAGGTTGCACATGTGGTTTTGTAGGGCCATGTATGGATGTGTATGTACTGGGCCGTGAGGCTAACACATGCGAGTCCTCTCATGTGTGAGACACATGGATGGTGCATGTGTGTGTAAGCTTGCATGCCAAATGCAGATGTGTGAGCACACATGTTTGAATGGCTGTGTATGTAAGTTGGCATGGTTGTGGTGTCACACATGGATGTCGGTTCCAGCTGCATGTATCTGCACCGTGTACATGTGCATGTGTGTGTATTTCACAAGGGTGCAACAGTGATGCAATATGGATGCTTGGGACACTGATATGTATAAGACTGATTGCCAGATGTGACATGGATGCCGATCTCATCAATGCAACAGTTGGTGGAGGTGTACACATGCATGTAAGTGTGGTGGCGTGTGTGCATGTCTAGTGCACGCCCTGTGTTTCATGTGATGTCTGGCTCACCTTTGGCTGCTAATGCTGTTGTATGTGTATGGATGGTGCTGGCTGTTGCCATATGGCTGTGGAATTGCTCATGTGTGTGAGTTGACATGCCATGTGTGTTGGGGATTGTGATGCCATGTCTGAAGTTTGACACTGCCACTCATGTGCAACTGGCATGTGTGTATCAGTCCATTGTACAGTGTCCTGATGTCTGTCTCCTATCTCTCCGTGTCTGCAGCGTCAGCTGATGAAGAGGGTGGAGAGGGTGCTGTGGAGCACAGCGGCGGGTATCACACCACTAGCCGGAGACGCAAGGCCCGGCTCCCCTCCCAGGTTGTGATCTCGTCAGGAAGTGAGGAGTCCGGTGCCACGTCCCAGGCTGCAGCTGCCGAGGGTAGGTCCAAGAGGCGGAGGTCGGAGTTGGACTCCTTGGCAGCAGAAGGGGCAGGGTCCGACGAAGGAAGATGGAATGGAGTCATCCAGGTTGGTGAGGTGTTTTGTGGAGGAGGAGGCCGCGCAAGGGACAGAGACAGGGTCTGGAGGTGGGGATTCCACTGGTGCCAGTGGTGCAGTGCAGGGGCAGGGACAGGAGGCAGCACAGGCCGCCGCGGAGGTGCCTGTGTGTAATCCTGTCCCTGATCCTGTGACTGCATCATCCCGCACCAGCAGGGATGCCTACGTCCAGACCCGTTTTCAGGGAGGGGATCCGCTTACAACAACTGGCCTTCCTCTCTCTGCGGATGTGGCTATCCGGAACCGGGTTGAGCCTGTCCTGGGTGGGGTGGCGTTGCGTCAACGGGCCATGTGAGGTGACCTGCAGTCTTTTCATGGGGAGACTGCACGTCATCTCGAATGGCTCGTTGACCACGTCAGCCTACTGGGACAGGTCACCCAGGCCGGATTCCACCATTTGCTGAACCTTGCTTCGACCCCCTCCTCACCTGAACCCCCTCTGCGCCAGTCATCCTCCGTGCCATCTTCCCACCCATGTATCACCTGGGTACCCTGTGGAGCTGCCACTGACCGTGCGGCCAGGCTGGTGGAGGACACATCCCTGCCACAAACGGGAGTCAGACGACCATGAGGGGTGGCCGCCTCAGCATACTGCACACCAGCTGGAGGAGGATGTGCAGGCAGCAGGAGCCAGGGCACGGGCACAGGCACAGCAGCAGCAGCAACAAGGTGGGAGCCATGATGGCTTGGGGCCTTCGTCATCGGAGGGGCAGGCATCGGCCGGAGGGCAGGAGGACCCAGGACGGGAAGTATCTTCCGTGTGGCAGCGGTTAGGCCATGCTATCGATGCGGAGCGGCAGCGGGCGGAAGAGGCACAGCTCACGATGGTCAGGGCGGAGAACTCCATGCAAAGGGCTCTGAGGCGGGCCGAGTGCCTCGAGGCAATTCACAGGGACCTGGAGGTCCGGATGTCATCATCCCTGCGAACCCTCGGGGCCATGGAAGAGGACCGCCTCCGGGACATCGAGCAGGAGTTCGATGATGCCCTAGCCTGGGAAATCAGGAAGTCAGCCGTCGGACTAGCGCGCTGCCATTGTATATAGTTAATTAGTGTTAGGTTTCCTTTTGTTTTTAATTTCATTTGGGGCGCTTGGACAATGCCCCTCCTTTTTGTATATAGTTGTTCATTAGGTAGGGTTTTTGTAGGTTTCCTTTCAATTGTTGGGCTCATGGACCCTGGATTTGTACTTTGTATATAGTTCAACACTGGATTTCACTTCATTTAAGTTTCTTTTTTATCATGGACCAATGGATGTGTCTTATTTTTACACTTTGGATTTGGTTGGACGGACAGACTCTTTGGACCCATTTTCTTTTGGATTGATTTGGATTCTGCTTTCACACATTTTTTTTGAATATTTTGGACATGCAGCTTTTTCTTCATTATTTCCATTATTTTGTGATTTTGTTTTATTCATTTGGTTAATTATTGAATACACATTTATTATATACTTTACTGATGTGGTCTTATATCATTTGTTTTGTGCATGTCACAATGTTGATCTTTTCACAGTCATGTGTCACCATTGCGTGGGTCTGAGGGACATTGATTTATGGCCATGCTGGTTATGCATTTTCTATCATGACTTTGGGAATTCAATGTGGGGTGTTTGGACTGGTGTGGGATTTGGGTGGCCATGAGGGGCATGGGTCTGGAGTGTGATGACCTGTCGGGGGGACATGTGTGGGGGGCCTGCTGGCAGGTGCCCTGCACTGCTGGGGGGTGGGGGCGCTGGGGGACATGAGTGGGACATGAGTCGGAGCCTGCTGGCAGGTGCCCCTCACTGCTGGGGGTTGGGGGTGCAAGGGGACATGTGTGGGACATGAGTGGGGGCCTGCTGGCAGGTGCCCTGCACTGCTGGGGAGTGGGCGGGCTGGGGGACATGAGTGGGGGCCTGCTGGGAGGTGCCCCTGACTGCTGGGCGGTGGGGGTGTTGGGGGACTTGTGTGGGGGCCTGCTGGCAGGTGCCCCTCACTGCTGGGGTTGGGGGTGCAAGGGGACATGTGTGGGACATGAGTGGGGGCCTGCTGGCAGGTGCCCCTGACTGCTGGGGGGTGGGGGTGCAGGGGGACATGTGTGGGGGCCTGCTGGCAGGTGCCCCTGACTGCTGGGGGGTGGGGGTGCAGGAGGACATGTGTGGGGGCCTGCTGCCAGGTGCCTGTCAATGCTGGGGGGGTTGGGGTTGGCTGGGGGACATGAGTGGGACATGAGTGGGGGCCTGCTGGCAGGTGCCCCTGTCTGCTGGGGGGTGGGGGTGCAAGCTGACATGTGGCTTGGCTGGGGGGCATGCCCATGGTGGATGGGCTGCCTGCGGGACATGACCAGGGGTGGGGGGTAGTCCCCTGTGGTGTGGGCTGCCTTCAGGTGCTGTGGGGGGTGTAGAGGGAACACCTGGGAGGACTCACACTGCCAATTCGCGTGTAGGACTCACCGCGCACCCCTGAAATTCACGTACCCCGCTCTGACAGCAAAATCGTGTGTGGAACTTCCCGCGAACCCCCGTAATACACGTACCCTGCTCCAATCGCGTGTGAAACTTCCCACGCACCCCTGAAATACACGTACGCAGGCCAATTGTGTGTAAAACATCCCACGCACCCCTGAAATACACGTACCCAGGCCAATCGCGTGTGAAACTTCATGCAGAGCCCAGTAATACACGTACCCTGCTCCAATCGCGTATGAAACTTCCCGCGCACCCCTGAAATACACGTACCATGCTCCAATCGCGTGTGAAACTTCCCGTGCACCCCTGAAATACACATACCCAGGCCAATCGCGTGTGAAACTTCCCACGCACCCCTGAAATACACGTACCCAGGCCAATCGCGTGTGAAACTTCCTGCGCACCCATGAAATACACGTACCCAGGCCAATTGCTTGTAAAACTTCATGCGCAGCCCAGTAATACACGTACCCTGCTCCAATCGCATGTGAAACTTCCCGCGCACCCCTGAAATACACGTACCCAGGCCAATTGTGTGTGAAACTTCCCGCGCACCCATGAAATACACGTACCCAGGCCAATCGCGTGTGAAACTTCCCGCGCACCCCTGAAATACACGTACCCAGGCCAATCGCATGTGAAACTTCATGCACAGCCCATTAATACACGTACCCTGCTCCAATCGCATGTGAAACTTCTCGCGCACCCCTGAAATACACATACCCTGCTCCAATCGCGTGCGAAACTTCCCGCGCCCCCCTGAAATACACATACCCAGGCCAATCGTGTGTGAAACTTCATGCAGAACCCAGTAATACACGTACCCTGCTCCAATTGTGTGTGAAACTTCCCGCACACCCCTGAAATACACATACCCAGGCCAATCGCGTGTGAAACTTCCCATGCACCCATGAAATACACGTACCCAGGCCAATCGCGTGTGAAACTTCCTGCGCACCCCTGAAATATACATACCCAGGCCAATCGCATGTGAAACTTCCTGCGCACCCCTGAAATACACGTACCCAGGCCAATCGCGTGTGAAACTTCATGCGGAGCCCAGTAATACACGTACCCTGCTCCAATTGTGTGTGAAACTTCCCGCACACCCCTGAAATACACATACCCCGGCCAATCGCGTGTGAAACTTCCCATGCACCCCTGAAATACACGTACCCAGGCCAATCGCGTGTGAAACTTCCTGCGCACCCCTGAAATACACATACCCAGGCCAATCGCGTGTGAAACTTCCCGGGCACCCATGAAATACACATACCCAGGCCAATCGCGTGTGAATCTTCCCGCGCATCCCTGAAATACACGTACCCAGGCCAATCGCGTGTGAAACTTCATGCGCAGCCCAGTAATACACGTACCCTGCTCCAATCGCGTGTGAAACTTCCCGCGCACCCCTGAAATACACGTACCCTGCTCCAATTGCGTGTGAAACTTCTCGCGCACCTCTGAAATACACATACCCTGCTCCAATCGCGTGTGAAACTTCCTGCATGCCCCATAATACACGTACCCCGCTTGCACAAGGCCAATATTCCTGGGGTTCGCGTGAAGTCTCACACGCGATTTCACCAGGGTACGTGTATTTTGGGGGTGCAGGGGAGTCCTACAGGTGATTTGGCAGTGTGGGTCCTCCCAGGTGTTCCCTCTACACCCTCCACGGACGCTGCAGCCAGCCCACACCACAGGGGACTACCCTGCACCCCTGGTCATGTCCCGCAGGCAGCCCATCCACCATGGGCATGCCCCATCAGCCAAGCCACATGTCACCTTGCACTACTGATCAACAACGCATGACCCCCTGCACCCCCACCCTCCAGCAGTCAGGGGCACCTGCCAGCAGGCCCCTACTCATGTCTCACTCAAGTCCCCTTGCACCCCCACCCCCCAGCAGTCAGGGACACCTGCCAGCAGGCCCCGACTCATGTCCCATTGCACCCCATCCCCCAGCAGTCAGGAGCACCTGCCAGCAGGCCCCAACTCATGTCCCACTCATGTCCCCTTGCACCCCCACCCCCCAGCAGTCAGTTGCACCTGCCAGCAGGCCCCCACTCATGTCCCCAGCACCCCACCCCCAGCAGTGAGGGGCACCTGCCAGCAGGCCCCCACCCATGTCCCCTTGCACCCCCACGCCCCAGCAGTCAGGGGCACCTGCCAGCAGGCCCCACAAATGTCCACTTGCACCCCCACCCCCCAGCAGTCAGGGGCACCTGCCAGCAGGCCCCCACTCATGTCCCCCAGCACCCCCAAACCCCAGCATTCAGGGGCAACTGCCAGCAGGCCCCCACTCATGTCCCCTTGCACCTCCACCCCCTAGCAGTCAGGGGCACTTTCCAGCAGGCCCCCACTCATGTCCCACTCATGTCCCCTTGCACCCCCACCCCCCAGCAGTCAGGGGCACCTGCCAGCAGGCCCCCACTCATGTTCCACTCATGTCCCCTTGTACCCCCACCCCCCAGCAGTCAGGGGCACCTGCCAGCAGGCCCCGACTCATGTCCCCTTTCACCCCCACCCCCAAGCAGTCAGGGGCACCTGCCAGCAGGCCCCCACTCATGTCCCCTTGCACCCCCACCCCCCAGCAGTCAGGGGCACCTGCCAGCAGGCCCCCACTCAAGTTCCACTCATGTCCCCTTGTACCCCCACCCCCCAGCATTCAGGGGCACCTGCCAGCAGGCCCCCACTCATGTCCCACTCATGTCCCCTTGCACCTCCACCCCCCAGCAGTCAGGGGCACCTGCCAGCAGGGACCCACTCATGTCCCACTTATGTTCCCTTGCACCCCCACACCCCAGCAGTGAATTGCTGATCTCATGACACAAAGCAAAAGTCTAAACTATGTACATCACCACATGTCCGTCACACACATACACTGGTTGGCATTGCTTGAGTAAACCCACATTTTCACATCCATCAAGCCAATGAGCGAATCCCACACATGGAACTAAAAAATGAAAATGTATTATGTACATGAAATCCAAAATGAAATGGAAGCATACCAAAATATGAAACATGAAATGAAAAGCATGTGAAAATGATGATTGAATGAAAATGACAACCAATCCATATGAATTTGAACAAAAAACAGTCCAAAGTCAGCCTCCAACAACGCAAATCCAAATAAAATTAAAAAATTAAAATTAAAATCCATTGCTTCTAGTTCATAACCAAAAAAAAGAGAAAAATCAATCCATTGTCAAACTATTTACAATCCATTGTCCGGGAAAACATTTTTCCATTGCTCCATGTCCATAATGGAAAACTTTTTTTAAAAAAAAGGATACATCATGAAACTATATACAATCCATTGTCCAAGGATGTAAAATGTCCATGATCCCAACCAAACAAATGAAACCTACCTACCTACCTACCTAAAAATATGACTATATACAAATTTGTGTGGCATTGTCCATTGACCACAAATAAAAGGAGAACATAAAGGAAACCTAACTCTACAAACTATTTACAAGGGCAGCGGCTAGTCCGACGACTCACATTTGAATATCCCTGACCAGGGCATCATCGAACTCCTGCTCAATGTCCTGGAGGCGGTCCTCTTCCATGGCCCCGAGGGATAGCAGGGACAACGACATGTTCTCCTCCAACTCCCTGTGAATTGCCTCGAGGCACTTGGCCTGCCTCAGGGCCCTCCGCATGGAGGTCTCTGCTCTGACCATCGTGAGCCGTGCCTCTTCTGCACGCTGCTGCTCCGCATCTATAGCATGGCCTAACCACTGCCACACGGAAGACACTTACAGTCCTCTGTCCTCCTGCCCTCTGGCCGATGCCTGCCCCTCCGATGTTGAAGGCCCCGAGCCATCATTGCTCCCACCTAGAGCCTGCTCCTGCTGCTGCTGTCCATGTGCCGTATCTGATGGTGCCTGCACATCCTCCATCAGCTGGTCTCCAGTTGTGGTGTCCACCCCTGCTGGGCCAACGACTCCCGACTGTGGCAGGGATGTGAGCTCCACCAAGCTGGCTGTGTTTGTCGGGCCAGGTCCACAGGCGGCCCTGGTGGAATCTGGGCCAGAAGACAGTGTGGAGAACGACTGGCGCATAGTCTCCACAGAGGAGGAGAGGTCCGCCAGAGTGCGCAACACATGTAGGGACCCACCAACCAGGTCAGAGACCATTCGTTTGTGGGACCCCTCGTCCGCAGGTAGTGGAGAAGTAGATGACATGGCACTCTCCCCTACCTGCGGACGGGCCTGGGACGGGGCCTCCCTGCTGGTGCATGGGGGTGCAGTCACAGGGTCAGGGTCAGTGACATGCACAGGCCCCTCCGCGGTGACCTGTGCTGCCTCCTGGCCCAGGACTGCACCACTTGCACCAGTGGTACTACCCCCACCAGGCCCCATGTGCGGCTCAGTAGCAGGCTCCTCCTCCTCTGTGGAGACCACCAATCTTGATGTCTCCACACCTTCTTCTGCCATTGGAAGCCCCTGTGGGGGCTCACCCGGTCCTTCCACCACAGCCGTTGTGGCAGACACAGCACCAGCCCCCTCGGTCCCGGATCATGGTAATTCCTGGGAGAGTGGCTGGGCCTTGCGTCGCCACCCAGTGGAGGCATCCCCGCCGCTTGGCTCCAGAGCACCGTCTCCGCCCTCTTCTTCACTTGACGTTGCATAGAGGGAGACATAGAACACAAGCATCAGGGTACAGTACAAAATACCCTAGACAGGAAGCAATAACACATGAGTGGCACTGTCAAATGTCACTTCCATTCTGCCATTCCACAACCATGGGTCAATGCACATAACACACATGCAGAAACAGTCCCAGCACCTGCAATCAACATAAACATCCATGTAGAAGGGCCCCTGTAAACCAAGATGTTGCCTTCAAAGTCACATGCAGCCATGGTGTTTCAAAATCACACACACACTTCTCTGGCACACACACACACATGTGCACCATACAAGTACATGACATCAGCACCCATTCCTCACCCCCCTTCATGTCCAGGAACAGAGACAGTCATGCTTTCATTTATGCATTCCGCATAGAGCTCCCCATGTTGCATTAAAACACATGCACCAACCATGTGGTTCACACATAACTGGTCTCACATGCATGACCATGATGTCCCTGCACACACACATCCATACATGGCCTATGTCACACATACAGGCAATCATCAGACTAGCAGCACACTGCAACATGCCCTGTCTCACACAGCAATGCTTAGCCACTTACCGCTCAGCTCCGGACGGGTCTGCCTCTGAAGGATCTGGGCGTGGAGCGCTGGGCCTACGTGTTCCAGGACCCTCATCTGGATGTTACTCATGCATGCCCGGCCCCCCTCCATGAGGCGCCGGGCCTTGTGGAGGGACCTGGACCTGAAGTCATCCCAGCGCTTCTTGACGTGCTTGATGTTGCGGGTCGACACCCCCTCCGCGTTGATGGCAACCACTACGTCGTCCCACATCCTCTCCCGTCCTTCCTTGTTGGCGCGTGATGTTCTGAAGAAGGCATCATAATGCCCCAGGACATGCTCCACCAGGACACCAACTTCGGTGGCAGTGAAGCTGGTGGCCCTCTGCCTCTCTGGCTGGGGGTTGCCAGTGGTGCCAGATGGAGATGTGCCCGACATGGCAACCCCAGCGGCAGGAGTGGGTGGGCAACTGGGTCCTGGGGCTGGGCTTTGGAGCGATGGTATCCCAGTCGGGAGTCTTCTGTTCCAGCAGGGGTGGACACAGCAACTGGACCCCTGCAGATGGCTGATGTGCAGGCACCAAATAGCAGGGCACGTGGGCAGCAGACAGTCAGGCAGCAGCAGATGGCAGGTGGGAGTGTGCTCGGGGCTCTGCAGGGCAGGAAAATAGCCTGCAGGGCAGGAGCGTGGTCTTCCGTGTGTGTATGCGTGGCCAGCTTGATACGGAGTGATTTGGCACGTGAAAAATTTGCACGTCAGTGTGTAATTCGAGGAAAGGCCCTTAGCGCGTAAGCGGGTCAGCACACGTACGCGATTTCATTGGGCCAAAGGCCCTTTGCGCATAAGCGTGTCTGTGACGTGTCGCGCATGGACGTTGCCCTTTCACGTGTCAAACTTCCCGCGAACCCCAGTTATACACGTCCCCTGCTGAAATGGCGTGTGAGACTTCCCGCAAACCCCATAATACACGTACCCTGCTGAAATCGCGTGTGAGACTTCCCGCGAACCCCGTAATACACATACCCCGCTCGCACAGGGCCCTTTCGCGTGTCAGACTTCCTGCAAACCCCATTATACACGTACCCTGCTGAAATCGCGTGTGAGACTTCCTGCGAACCCCGTAATACACGTACCCCGCTCGCACAGGGCCCTTTCGCATGTCAAACTTCACATGAACCCCAGAAATACACGTACTCCACTCGCACAGGGCCCTTTCGCGTGTCAAACTTCACACGAACCCCAGGAATACACGTACCCCACTCGCACAGGGCCCTTTCACGTGTAAAACTTCACGCAAACCCCAGGAATACACGTACACCACTCGCACAGGGCCAGGGCCCTTTCGAGTGTCAAACTTTACGCGAACCCCAAGAATACACATACCCCAATCGCACAGGGCCCTTTCGCATGTAAAACTTCGCGCGAACCCCAGGAATACACGTACCCCGCTCGCACAGGGCCCTTTCGCGTGTCAAACTTCACGCAAACCCCAGGAATACATGTACCCCACTGGCACAGGGCCCTTTCGCGTGTCAAACTTCACGAGCACCCCAGTTATACACGTTCCCCGCTTGGCTTTGCTGGTTGGCAGTCCTGTAAACTGGTCCAGGGTTAGCGCAGCCCTTTGCGCTGAATTGGGAATTTTGATGGCTTTTCCTTGCGCGAGGGCGTTCTTGGGGGCGTAACTGGCGTTGCTGCAGGGTCGCTGCGCCACTCTGTGCAATGGCTGGTTTTGGAGGCTAAAATCCATGAATACGCTGTGCGCGGAAATCGATTTTAGCGCACGTGGCTGGCGCAGACATTCGCACGCGCACACTGTGCGCCAGCCGCTTGCGCCACTTTTGTGCGAAATTCTATGATTTACCCTGTAGGTATGTGCAAGTCACAGGGTGAAGAATGTGGCGAGGGAAGCAGATCGCAGGGGATCAATACTAGCGAGCAGGTAGTTGAGGAGGGGTGAGAGCAGGAATTTCATCACTGATGGATCTACAAGCAACCAGGGAGTAAACAGGGAGTAGCAGGTGCATGTCACTACAGGTAAAACGAGACATGCTGTAGCATAACCTTACCCATGTAAAACCTAAGTCAGCATAGCATTTCAAAGCAGGGCAGAGCATAGTGAAGATATAATTGCACAGTCACAGATCAAAAAGAGGCCATAGCTTAGTATAACAAGCACATATAAATGCAACCCAGAACAACATCACACATTTCTTCCCCATATGTTCAGGGTGGTACTCATGTTGTAATTATTGCTCTCAAGCACCCAAACCAAGTTTTGAGATGAGATTTTACATTTGCAGAGAACAATCTATTTTATTCTTGATTGTTTTTGTATAACATGACATGAACTGAAGAAAAAAAATATTTCCTTATTGATTATGTTAGTGGCTTTTTGAAGGGAACAGCAGAATATCAGGGACAGTATTTATCAATAGTTTGTTAAATGTGCTTTCTCTAAAGCACTAAATAATGCCACGTGTGAAGATATCTGTGTCTAGACCCTCTTCCAGCAGATGGTAGGCGTGGGATCTGTGGACCATAAATGACAGGCAATGAAGGCCCTCAGGATAGTGCATTTAATGACCTTGAAGGGAAAAGTGTAGGATCTGCAGTGTCCTCTGCCTAGATCAGAACCCTAACCCCCCCTGGATTAACAGGATAAGGACACTGGGTCCCCAGGGCATTGTAGTGGTAATGTGTATCCCTCCTCCAATCCAAATAAAGATTACTTCATGAAAAGGATAGTAATACCACTCAATCATTGTGAAGAAGAGAGAAAAAGATGTGCAAGGATGTCTCTAAAGTGTCAGAGTCTAATCATTGTTACCACTTTGGAACCCCCAACGCTTTATGGTAGTGCTACAGCGGTGCCAGCACTTGGATCAGAATGTAGTGTTTCCCCAATCTGGCCACTTACTAATGAAGCAATGAAACATCAATGAGGAAAATAATGCAAAAGGAGCCAGAGGCACAGGGGCTGCAAGCAACACTAGAGCTGCCGGAACCAGCAAACACTAACAAAAAGTAAACAAGGAACTGAAATCGGGAGGTCTGAACCCAACATGGCTGCCATTTAAAGATCTGGCAGCGCAATTTAAAGACACTGCTGAACCGCATATCCTTGTTGGATACTGAACACCATGAAAAGGACACTGCCACCAGAATTAGTAAACAATGGCAGCCGTGAGACAAAATGAGTAGTGGCACTTGCTGTTAATTGTTAAAAAGCACAGGGCTTGGAGAACGGCCTACAGGATAAACTGGATACAGGATATCCAGGATATAGGATAAACTGGAGCATCTATAACATAGCAGGGAGTGTCTCGATAGATCTGTATTACGGCTTAGGGAAAATACCAGTGGGAGAGGTGCACAAGAAAACACCCTGTGCATAAGGTCCTGAATCCAGGTTCATTTGTGTCATTGAGACCTCACATTTGGGATGTTTTCATGTTGATGGTTCACACAAAGTCACTTACAATTCCTGAAAGTTTTAATGGTTCCAAAAATATTTTTGTGTTGAATAGTGGCCTTTCCAGGCTTCAAGTACAGCAAACAGTTGTTGAGCACTATCTCTACCTTTCTGTTATGATGCAATTTCACCTGTGTTTTGTCTCATTACTCCTGTTTCTCGCTTCTGGACTAGTCCCATCACAGTATAAACAAAATAATCGGGATGGGGAGATCCAAAACAACGACACAGAAGTGCTAAGTGTGTGGGTTTATTATGTATTCACACAGAACGTGGTGGAAAACTTCACAATTTAATTTACATTACTTCCGATAAGCACGAAAGTTTAGTTGAAAAAGACGGACAGGGTTGGTTTATGCAGTAGTGACACAGATGGGTGTGGGCCTCTGAAGTACAGAGGTCGGCACTACACTGGAATACATGTTGCCTCATAAATCGAGGGGGTATAGGAACCCGCAGTTACACACAACACAATAAGTGTACACAACAATCTATGAATTTTAACGGGTGCAAGTAATGATACAGTTGTGATAGGAAGTTCGACACAGGGAGTGACACAGGGTGTGTTTCGGCCAAAGAAAGTGGCTTGGTTGTAGCCGTCTTTGTGCTGGCCTTCGTCAGGAGAAAAGGGGCACCAGTGGTGGTGCTGTCCGTGCTGTCTGTGGGTAAAACAGAGCTATTAGGATCTCGGATAGTTGTACGTTAAGTACTATGAGTATTAAATACGGGCCTAATTATTGCCCACGTTGTACACCATGTGGTGTGTCTAAAAGACAGCTTACCTGCCGTGCAGGGAATCAGGTGGGTGCTGTCAGGGAAGCCGCGAAAAGTGCGGAACGTCTGGTGCTGGGATTAGCACTTGGTGAAAGGCTTTAGTTTCCTAGGGGCTGGCGTGGTTCAAGGACTCACGAAGCCGGAGTTGGGCGTAATTGGACCCAGGTCTGAAATGAAAATTAAAAACCGGTATAAGTAACCTGTGAGGGTCAAGTGCGCCGGGGAGTATGTCCGCGTAGGAGTCAAGGGGAACTTACTGTTGTCTGGATGGTACGCTGCCGTGCTGGACGTAGACTGCTGGGAGCCGGATGAGTCGGACAGCGAGGGAGCCGTGTTGGACTGTATAAAGGCCGCCAGTGGCTGGGGATAGGCGAATGGGAACCCGCGATTCAAGGGCGACACCCAACTTGGGCCAATAAGATGGCTGTGCGTCGTGTCCCAATGAAAAGGCGGTGCTCCGTGTGTGATGTTGGGTAATGTAGTCCGGTGCGGTGTATGGGAACTCCTGCTCTTGGATACTTGCACAACATAGCAGGTAGGATACATGGTTGCAAACATAGGTCATTTACGTGCGCCATGTGGATGGGCGAATGCCGAACACCACAACAGATGGTTGAACAAAATAGACTCTCGCATACAATAGTGTTCACAAGGTAGAGGAGTTAGTGCCAGTATAATAATGTTCACAAGGTGAGCAACATAGGTTTCTAGTGTGTGTCAGGACACAAGTTCATTCTAAATGGTCGAGCGTGGAAGCCACTTGGAGGAGTACTCTAGAAGTGTTTCCATTCGACAGTGACATTTAGGCCGTCTTGCACAGAGTTCAATTTGTGGACCCATCTTTGTTCGAGTTTGGTGAGGGCAATGTTTATGTCACCTCCTCGTCTTTGTGGCTGGAGTTGTTGGACCACGGTCCATGTGAATTGTTCGTGGGTATGCTTCTTCTTAGTGAAGTGTTCGACCAAGGGTTTGTCCTCGACTTGGTTTTTGATGCATGATCTATGTTCATTAATCCTTTGTTTGACAGGTCTAATGGTTTTGCCAATATAAATCAGATCACAGGGACACTTAATGGCGTAGATCACGTGTTTGCTCTCGCAGTTGGTGTGGCTGTTCTGTTTCCATACCAAGTTCTTGTGGATGAAAGTTTTGCTGTTCGTAGTAAAACGGCAAGCTACGCATTTACCACAGCTGAAGTGGCCAACCACTGGTGGAAGGTTCCATAGTGTGGTGGCTGGTTTGGTGGGTTCTAGGAAGGTGTGGACTAGGGAATCTCTTAGATTTCTGTTCTTTTTGAAGGCAAACAATGGTTTCATGGCGAGGGTACCTTCATTTTTAATCAGATGCCAGTGTTTGTTGATGGTATTTTTGATGAGGTTGCTGACTGGGTTGTATGTGGTGACGCACACAGTTCTATTTTTCGTCGCTCTTTCTTTGGTCGTTAGGCAAATTGAGCGGTCGGTGTTGGCCGCTCTTTTCTTGGCTGTCTTGATGGACTTCCTGGGGTAGCCTCTCTCTCCAAGACGTGTTTGTAGTAGTTGTGCATGGTGGTAGAATTTTTCTCTATCTGAACAGTTTCTCCGGATACGAAGAAACTGACCATATGGGAGATTATATTTTAATCCTTGTGGATGGTAACTGGTGAAGTGGAGAAGGGTGTTCCTGTCGGTGGGTTTCCTGAAGAGTTCCGTCTTCAGTGTCTCTCCGGACCGATAGATGTGTAGGTCGAGGAAATTGATCTTTTGATGGTCCCATTCAATGGTAAACTTGATGTGTTCGTTCCGTGCATTGAGCCATTGGTGGAAGGCTAGTAATCCTTCAGCGCTTCCTTCCCAAATGAGTAATACGTCATCGATGTATCGACGCCAGACTTTGATGTGTGGTCTGTATGGGTTATCATCGTGGTAGATATGATCTTCTTCATATTGCGCCATATAGAGATTGGCGACGTCTGGGGCGAAAGTGGCGCCCATACTGACGCCTTTAATTTGCTGGTATATCTGTTGGCCGAATAGAAAGAAATTCTCGCCCATGGCAATCCGGATGCACTCGACCAGAAAGTTGGTGGGTATGGTGGAGGTGTTGGCTCGCTTTTCAAGGCATGCGGCCAAAGCCTGTAGGCCCTCTGTCTGGGGGATGGAGGTATACAGTGCCTCAACGTCCATGGTGACCAAGATGGACTCATCAGTCAGATGTATGGAGTCTAAGATCTTGATGGTTTCTGTGCTATCTCTTAGGTAAGAGGCCATCTTATCCACGAAAGGCTTCATGAAAAAGTCTGTGTACAGGGAGAGGGGTTCCAACAGTGAATCACAAGCGGAAACAATGGGTCTGCCCGGGGGTTTCGTGGGGTGCTTGTGGATTTTAGGTAAAATGTAGAATGCCGGAGTCCTCGGGTGTGTTTTGTTGAGGAAGATCCTTTCTTCTTGACAGATCCACCCTTGTTCTTCTGCATGCTTCGTAAGGTTGATGATCTCTTCTTGTAGCCGTGGTGTCGGGTCTCTGTTCAACATCTTGTATGAGGTTTTATCATTGAGGAGTCGTAAGCATTCCTGGTTGTAATCTGTGGTGTTCATGATAACAATGCCGCCTCCTTTGTCTGCTGGTTTTATGGTAATAGTGGTGTCCAGATTGAGGTCCTTAAGGGATTGTCTCTCCGTTGGTAGTAGGTTGTCTTGGTAGAAGTTTTTTTGTTTAATTCCGTCGGTGATTGTTTTCATCACGATTTTTTCAAATGTTTCAAATTCACTCGGGATCGTGTGGGGAGGGGGCACGAAGGTAGATTTGGGTTTGAAACCTGTGATGTTCTCTTTGCTCCTCTCTGGTCCCTGGTTGGCTGAATCTTGTTGGCTGGGTATGTATACTTCGAAAAAGTATTTTAGCCTCAAAGTGCGGAAAAACCGTCTAAGTTCTGCTTCCGTATTGAAGGGGTCTGCTTTGGTAGCTGGAACAAAGGATAGGCCCCTTTCGAGCAGTGTTTGTTCGGCTTGGGCTAATGGCCTGGAGGATAAATTGAAGATAGGAATGGTTTCTAGGGCTAGTTCGAGTACCACTGGCGCGTCCTCATATATTGTCCGGATTGTTGAGTGCGCCTTCTCGGGCGGCCCCGTTGGCCCCCTCTCTGAAAAAACGGATGTTGTGGTGGTTGGTTCTGATTTCTGCCCTTTCCGGGGGAGCCTGGAGTACTCTCGCTCGATGTGTCTGAACTGCCTGAGAAATTGACTATCCGATTACGCCTGTTGTAGTTCGTTTTCTGTTGTTGCTGGAGTTCCTCGTAATAAGTTTCTTTTAGGTAGGGATATGTTTTCTCCTCTACGTAGTTGTTAAGATCTTTTCTGAATTTTTGTACCTTACGCTCTACTGTAAGTTGGTTAAACTTGGTAACCTCTTCTTCTAGTTTTTCTAGTTTTTGTTTGGCGTCATTGATGGTTTTGTCATCTAAGAATTTCTTTTCCAGGGTCGCGAGATCATCTCCCTGTTTTTTGCATTCTTCCTGGGCAGTGTCAATTATGAGGATTATCCAGTCGCGGCTGCATTCGTTGCCCACGCCGCTAAAGTTAACTTTGAACTTAGGATTGTCGGTGAAGACCCTCGGAATATTCCTGACTTGTAAGCCTTCGGGGATGATTCCTGCTTTCAGGTATTCTAGCATGAAAGTTCCATGCATCTCTGTTCTTACGAGTTTTTTCTTTTTCTGTAGGATGGTGTCCAGTTCATCTCTGTTGGCGCCCTGGGCGATGGGTCCACCTTCCGAGCCTAGGGTAGTGGTTATGCCCATTAATTTCCGAAAGTATTCATCCGTGTAAGACACGATATTGACTTTGTCCATGTTTGTTAGAGATAGGAGGATGTCCGGGTGACTACTCCTATGTTTTTGAGTGGCCCTTCAACCGTGGGTTGTGCTCAATATATTTAAATCTTAGGGCACCTGGCTAGGTCCCGATTTACCCAGGTGGGTATTCGTAGTATAAACAAAATAATCGGGATGGGGAGATCCAAAACAACGACACAGAAGTGCTAAGTGTGTGGGTTTATTATGTATTCACACAGAACGTGGTGGAAAACTTCACAATTTAATTTACATTACTTCCGATAAGCACGAAAGTTTAGTTGAAAAAGACGGACAGGGTTGGTTTATGCAGTAGTGACACAGATGGGTGTGGGCCTCTGAAGTACAGAGGTCGGCACTACACTGGAATACATGTTGCCTCATAAATCGAGGGGGTATAGGAACCCGCAGTTACACACAACACAATAAGTGTACACAACAATCTATGAATTTTAACGGGTGCAAGTAATGATACAGTTGTGATAGGAAGTTCGACACAGGGAGTGACACAGGGTGTGTTTCGGCCAAAGAAAGTGGCTTGGTTGTAGCCGTCTTTGTGCTGGCCTTCGTCAGGAGAAAAGGGGCACCAGTGGTGGTGCTGTCCGTGCTGTCTGTGGGTAAAACAGAGCTATTAGGATCTCGGATAGTTGTACGTTAAGTACTATGAGTATTAAATACGGGCCTAATTATTGCCCACGTTGTACACCATGTGGTGTGTCTAAAAGACAGCTTACCTGCCGTGCAGGGAATCAGGTGGGTGCTGTCAGGGAAGCCGCGAAAAGTGCGGAACGTCCGGTGCTGGGATTAGCACTTGGTGAAAGGCTTTAGTTTCCTAGGGGCTGGCGTGGTTCAAGGACTCACGAAGCCGGAGTTGGGCGTAATTGGACCCAGGTCTGAAATGAAAATTAAAAACCGGTATAAGTAACCTGTGAGGGTCAAGTGCGCCGGGGAGTATGTCCGCGTAGGAGTCAAGGGGAACTTACTGTTGTCTGGATGGTACGCTGCCGTGCTGGACGTAGACTGCTGGGAGCCGGATGAGTCGGACAGCGAGGGAGCCGTGTTGGACTGTATAAAGGCCGCCAGTGGCTGGGGATAGGCGAATGGGAACCCGCGATTCAAGGGCGACACCCAACTTGGGCCAATAAGATGGCTGTGCGTCGTGTCCCAATGAAAAGGCGGTGCTCCGTGTGTGATGTTGGGTAATGTAGTCCGGTGCGGTGTATGGGAACTCCTGCTCTTGGATACTTGCACAACATAGCAGGTAGGATACATGGTTGCAAACATAGGTCATTTACGTGCGCCATGTGGATGGGCGAATGCCGAACACCACAACAGATGGTTGAACAAAATAGACTCTCGCATACAATAGTGTTCACAAGGTAGAGGAGTTAGTGCCAGTATAATAATGTTCACAAGGTGAGCAACATAGGTTTCTAGTGTGTGTCAGGACACAAGTTCATTCTAAATGGTCGAGCGTGGAAGCCACTTGGAGGAGTACTCTAGAAGTGTTTCCATTCGACGGTGACATTTAGGCCGTCTTGCACAGAGTTCAATTTGTGGACCCATCTTTGTTCGAGTTTGGTGAGGGCAATGTTTATGTCACCTCCTCGTCTTTGTGGCTGGAGTTGTTGGACCACGGTCCATGTGAATTGTTCGTGGGTATGCTTCTTCTTAGTGAAGTGTTCGACCAAGGGTTTGTCCTCGACTTGGTTTTTGATGCATGATCTATGTTCATTAATCCTTTGTTTGACAGGTCTAATGGTTTTGCCAATATAAATCAGATCACAGGGACACTTAATGGCGCAGATCACGTGTTTGCTCTCGCGCTATTAGCGCCATGGTTACCGCCGTCCGTGTAATGAGGCCCTATATATTTTCTCCATCGTCAAAACACATATGGTTAATTTTCTTCCTCTTACTTTTCTTGTGGGGCTCTTTTTGATGCTCTCAATTATCCATTATCAGACAGATGCCTGGACCCTTCCATTGGCTCCACTTTGCAGAGCTGCAACACTTTTGACAGATCTCTAAACACTGTCTTCCCAATGGAGCTCTGGGGTCTTTGCAATTTGGCACAAGTCACAGAGTTCCTGATCAGAACATGGGTAATTCTGAGCATTACAATGCACAACAACTCTGATATCTATAGTGCAAGCGGAATGGGAAATTGGGAGTCCTGCTGGCATCATATGGGATCCTTCAAGGCTCATACATGTTACAAAGTACTCAGTCCTAATCTCTGCAATTGCATGATATGTCTATCACCACAGGACCCAAGGACATACGGGATACTCATAAGGAAACATCCCATTGTCAAAGTGCAGTTGCTGTCCCTTTATACCCAATGAATCTACATCCAAACAAGTCTTGGCAAGGTTTAGGTTCACTTTCCCCTAAACACATATACAAAGGGGGCACTAATATCATCTTTTGCAATAAAAGACTTAGCCTTTCTCTAGATCTTCATTCTATGAGTCATCATGATCAGATGTGAGGTATGGACAGTGAACTGTGTCTCTGTGACCTATGGCACAAGCACAAAGGTCATAGTAGTATAGCTGTCCTGTTTCTTAGTGTCAGTTTCCTGCCTTCATCACAAAATCCATGACTCTGTGATTGTATAGGAAAATGATACTAACCAGGTACATTGAGTCACTCTGCCAAACCCTGCCCTTGCTGCTAGGCACGTGATAATAGTAATTAATTTTAATCCTACTTGCAACCCCTCTTGCACCCATACCCATTCACCTCAGTGTATTCAGTTTCGCCACCTATCAAGGTCAGATATCCTGTGAGCAAAGCACAGCGGTGTGTGCATGTCATGCAAAACTCCTTTGATCAACATTCCATGTAAGTGGCTGGTGACACCATGAGTACTGCCCAATTTATTTCTACAATGAATGTTTAATGCCTATAACGTCAATGCCTCCCAATTCACATCCATGACCCAGCACCCATAATAAGGAGAACTACAATCAAACCCATATGTAGCCCAATGGCCATAGAGAGCGGGCAAGCCTACTTCAGGTGCCTGCAATGTAAAAGCAGTGCATCCCTAATAAGTTCCAAATACCGTCATCATGTGTCGTGTGTTGAACAATATAGAGATCAGGAACTGCATAGCTTTGCCAGATGTGGACCAGCAGGATCCAGACAGACACCTGGAAGAGGAGGATCCACATGGGTGGTGTGATGCAAGTAATGCAGGTATTGTTCATCAGGAAGCACTGGAAATACTTTTTTTTGTATTTAAATGTATTTATTGAGATTTTCATAAAACAAAACAGCATTACAACTGCTGAAGCACTCACCAGGATGCGGCGAGTGAAGCAAACACATTCAGAGGTTAAAATACAACCACCTTTTAGGTTAATGACACAAGGGAGGTGTACCTGGAATCGCTGTTGAGGCAAGTAAAGCTGTAATTCTGGGCAAGTTTATTAGCTTAGCTGCTGCACATCATAGACTATTGTGCACACATATCTCTGCTCTTGAGGCTCACGTTCTAGCTCTAGAGCAGGAGCATAAACGGACGGGTTTTCAGAGAACATATCACCAACTGAGAACATCCAGAGGGAATTTGGCAGCCTTACTCATGGGAGATGTAACAAAATCCCTCCTATGCACTAAGCAGTTTTACTAATCTAAGTGTAACAAAGCGAGTAGGATATTGGCTTTAAGTTAAATTGTCTCCTAACTAGAAATCATATCAGTTGTCTTCGTGCTCCCAATGGTGAACTTCGCTCTGATAAACCAAATATGTTAAACATTCTCACAGACTATTACACCTCTTTATTTCAGGCAGAAGACTTAGACATTGGGCAGCAGCAACATCATAGACAGCCTTTGCCCGTCCCGGTTCTCTCATAAGAGGAAAGGTTGCAGTTGGAGCGCCCTATTGATGAGGAGGAGGTTCTGCAGCCCATTAAACAACTTCTCTCTAATAAATCCCCGGGCCCGAATGGTTTCTCCATAGGTTTTTATAAGAAATGTGCAGCCCAACTGGGGCCACCACTTACAAAGCTCATTAACAATTTTCTAATGACTGGCAGTGTAACCTCTCCTATGGCAGGCTCCACTCTTAACCTTCTACTAAAGCCTGGGAAAGATCCTCAACAATGCTCGGAATTTAGGCCTATATCCATCTGGAATTATGATGCTTGTATTTATTCTAAGGTCCTGGCCAACCATCTTGCTCCCCTGCTCCCTAAACTGATTGGTCCGGATCAGTCAGGCTTTATCCTATCGCCAAGCACATGATAAAATCTGCAGGGTGATTAACACAGTAGACTGGTGTAACAAAAAGAAGATACCAATAGCTCTTTAATCACTCAACACATAGCCTTTGACAGCATAAACTGGTCATACATGGCGCAGGTTTTAACCGCCATCGGCTTTGGGTCTAACTTTGTGATATTGATTTCAGCAAACTTTGCTTGCCTGCATGCGTCGATTAAAATGAATAGCAGGCTTTCTGACCCAATCCCCATTCATTGGGGCACACACCAAGGTTGTCCACTGTCCCTTTTAGTATTTGCCTTAGCCCTTGAACCCCTGTCCATAAAAGTATGAAGTAATCCTTGATCACAGGGATTGACACAGTTGTGACTACGCATAAACTGGCCATTTATGCTGATGATATTATTTTGATGATGCCCAAACCCATATCCACACTTACAGAGACTATCACAGAGTTAGATTATTTTGGCAGATCTCGGGATATGCTCACAATTATGCAAAATCCACAGCCCTCAACGTTTCCGTGCCCTGGGTGAACCTGCAATTAAGCAATATGCCCTGAGCGGCGGGGCCATTGCCGACTCAGGTAATGCCCCAGGGCCCATAGTTATATAGTTAACGAAGGCCCCGGGGCATTACCAGAGTTGGTAATGCCCCCGCCGCTCGGGGCATATAGCTTTTAGTACCCCGGCCCGCAAAAACTGCTTGACCGGGGCACTAAAAGCTTTTTTTTTGTCCTGAAACGCTGCAGCGTTTCGGCAGAAAAAAAAAAGGCGTCAAAGAAAATGGCCACCATGGAAAGGGAAAACAGAGTCTGTTTTCCCTTTCCATTGCGGTCATCGGGAGTGGACGTGCTGGAAACAGAAGCGTTTCCAGCGCGTCCGCTACTGAAAAAAAAAAATAAGGTAAGTGCAGTTGGGAGGGCGGGAGGGAGGGGAAGGGGAAGGGGGGGACAAAAAAAAAGTACCTGGGTCCCTGGCGGGGGATGATAGAAGCCTCCAGCCGTGTGGAGGCTCGGAGCGGGGATGGCCCCTCTCCGAGTCTCCACATGGCAGGAGGCTACCATCGTCCCCCACTGGGGACAAAGGATAGAAGGTAAGTGGAGTGGGGTGGGGAGGGTAGGGGAGGGCAGGGAGCTGGGAGCAGGGAGGGGGAAACAAAAAAGCCAAAGCTTTAACTGAGTCCCCGGCGGGGACTCAGGTAAAGCTTGGCCCCGCTTCGAGCATCCTCATTGGGTGAGGGGCTGCCACGCCCCCTGCCGGGGACAAAGGCCGTGGAATCCCGACAGAGGGATTCCCGGCCTGGTAATGACTCGGCGAGGGCCAATCAGAATGGCTCTTTCATTTTTATTGCGCCCTCGCCGGGTACTAATATTTGAAACAATCTCATCCTTTTTGGTGGGAGGAGGATAGGCTCAAATATCTTGAGATTTACCTTACCCGCTCCCATGACTCTCTCTTTCGCCATAACTATTTGAGTCTTCTCTATGAACTTTAGCAAGACCTTGATCAGTTGAAGTGCACTGAGATATTTTCGTTAGGCAGGTGCACTGCAGCCAAGATGAAGTTACTTCCATGATTGATTTGTGACTTCCAGGCCCTCCCAGTGTTGCTTCCATCTCACATTCTCAAAACTTTACAATCTAGTATATGGGACTCCCTCCAGATATCAAGGACCATTGTGGTCCGCTCGAGACAAACAGGGAGGAGTAGCGGTGCTCAATGTGCACCAATATTTACTGGCAGCAAAGGTGTCAATTATGCTTGATTTCTTGCCAACACAATTTAAGAAGCACTGGATATTGTTTGAACAGGAATGAGCATTCCTCTGGCTTCTCTACCTTGGTTACCATCACTCTACTGACCCCAATGCCCACCCTATTGTAATCCTCTTTGCTTAGCCTGACTTATTGGGATAGGGTGAGTCACACATACTGGCTTACTACTCACCACTCACTGATGACACAAGTGCTTCATAACCCAATTTTTACCCCAGGATTGGCTAGGGGGGATTTTACTAGATGCAAAGAGGGGTGGATTACGTGGTCTAGGTAAATATATGATATGGGGATCCCCTCAACTTTGAACAATGTAAAACAACATTCACGTTGCTGGAATCAGAGGGATTTGTTCTATACAACTCAGACATTGAGCATCTCACCCTGAGACCAAAAATGGAGGCGGTAGGTACCAGATGCCGTTTGAGAAACTGTTATCAATTAACCTCTCTTGCCACAAGGTTTCTAACATACACAAACATTTAGTGGAAGGTACGGGTGAGGAAATGGTGGTGTACATGATTAGTTGGTAGAAAGACTTGGGTAACACGATTCCAGTTATGTCATGGGAAACCATATGGAAGAGGGTCTCTAGAGCATCCAATTATACCATTATATTAGAGAACTCTTACCAAATCTTGTTTCGATGGTATTTTACACCTGACAATTTACATACTATGTATCCCCTGGCCTCCCCCAGTGTTGGAGGGGGTGCACAGAGGTTGGATCCATGACTCACATATGGTGGCATTGTCCCGTAATTAAACCCTATTGGGTGGCTGTTGGTACCCTAAACCAAAACGTTTTGGGCATTCATCTTGCCTTAGATCCTTTTGTTGTCTTATTGGGAGACATAGATGAACAAGACATTATTTCCATTGGCACCTCTCACTTCCTTTTATTCAACCATATGCTCACCTCAGCTAAACTCACCATCGCCCAGAATTGGAAGAAAGCAGAAACCCCTTTGCTCCATATGTGGTGAACCAAAATGTGTTATATTTGTGCCATGGAGAAAATCACTGCTACCCTCTCTGATACTATGATCAAATATAGGCGTATATGGGATTCCTTCTTTACTTTTGTCCTCTCAGATGATTACAGCCCTCTAATTCCTCAACAATGGAAATCGTTTTTGCTATTGTAATTAAGAGGTACAGCGAGTACTGTAAACAGATGGTATGCTGATGATTTGCCTTCTATCCTCTATTGGTGTATTCCAGGTACCTGAGGTGAATTCCTTGACAGCCGCAGTTGATTCCGGTGATCTCACTCAGTGTTTATTTTTTCTTGGCCCCCCCTAATTGCTCTTGTATTGGAAGGAGTATACATGTGAAATGTTTTTCCACCTGATAATATCTCTTTCCCATTATTTGTTTGGTTTGATTTGATATATTCTTTGTTGTGGTTGTTTTTTGTTTTTTTGTTTCCTCAACTCAACTGAAAATCAAAAACACACATTTCCACAAAGATAGGAAATACAACCATAAAACAAAATTATCTAGGTATCGTAGGTAAATAAAAAAGAGCCCCATGGGGTAACAGAGTAACATAATAGCACTTTTTTTAGAGGGGAGAAAATGAGGCAATAAGTGGTACCTTAAGCACAGTCCAGGAGGCCCAGGGCTGTCATTCTTATGGGACAGGTGAAGTCCTTTTTGTGGCCCTTGACATAGGACAGAAACCCCCACATTTTGCATAAAAAACCCCTCTGGTACAGTGAGGTCAAAGGTTCCTTTCAATAACAAGGACCACATCCGGGACCACCAGCCATCCGTCATGGGTGGATTCAACCTCCACCAACAGGAACCAATAGCAGTCTTTCATTGAAAGGAGCATTTTATGGAGAATGGATATTTGGTAGCTGAGGACGTGCAACCCACTACTCCAAAAATACTGAAAAGACAGATCTGTGGCTCCAGCAGGAGAGCTTCCCCTGTGATGCACTTGACTAGTACGGGGCAAGTTTGGGCAGCTCCACCAGATATGTAAGTAAATCCCAATGCCCTGCCAACAGGTCTCATCCCCTGCAACGGGCCCCATAAGTTTCTGTCTATCCGGAGTAAGGTAGCCCCTAGTCAGGAACATAAAACACCTCTCTAGATATTGTACAGTCTTGGTGGCCTTCCTAAATCCCTTCCACACTTCTCTCCAGTTTGAATCCAGGATATCTCCCCCCAGCTCTGCGTGTCATGCTTGGGACTACGCCAGTGGATTGTCACATGCTTCAGATACCAAGACCTCATAAGTGAGATATTAGACCCTTTGAGTCATGCAAGGAGAAAACTGCTATCTCAAACCCTGTAGGCCCCCTAGCGGCAGCTTATTTGTCATGCAATTGTAGTGCCCAACTCCTCAGCTGCCAATATTGGTAGCGATCCCGCTCACTCATCAACCCAAAGGACCAGACTTGCCCCATGTCATACATGTGCATTTAAAATGTACATCCCACCGTCCTCCACCTGGAGAAGGATACGCCATCATAGGCCAGCAGGAAAACACAATTTAAATGTATTGGAGCAAGCAAGGACTTAAACAATGACAGGTTGTGCCGCAAGATCACCCGATGCCACACATGCACAGTTATCTTCATAGACTGCAGGTCGTATATACTCAGAGGTCTGCTGGATCTGGGAAGCCAGTAAAGAGACCAGAGCATCTTACCCACTATTTCTTCTTCCAGAAGAATCCAGCCATTGGTAGTATTTGGGTTAACCAATGTTTGTAAAACCCTCAACTGTGTAGCTTGGTAGTAACGTTTCAGGCAGGGGAAGGCAAGCTCCCTCCCGTGGCCTTTGGCCTGTAAATGGTTGCCCTGGCTATCCTCACCTTCAGCAACCTCCACACAAAGGCCTCAACATCCCTTTGCACCCTCCGAAGGGCCTGGGGGGGATTGCCACTAGTAACACTTGAAAGGTGGATAGGCACCACAGAAAAATGTGTATCTCAATTGTGGCAAAACCATGAAACCGCCTGAGATCCCCAGGCCTGCAAATCAAACTTAATTGCTGAAAACAGCCTTGGGTACTTGGCCTGGCACAGCCCCTCGCAACGTGGAATAAGGGAAGAACCCAGATATTTTTGTGACTCTTTAGCCCAGCAAAACAGGATCCCCCTCTGCAGGCGGTCTATGGTAGTCTGGCTGCAGCTGATATTCAGCACTTCACTTTTGTCTAAGTTTATGTTGAAACGCGAGGCTACCTGGAAACCCTCCAGGATTTGCAGAAGAAGGGACATGGACTTCTCTGGTTCTAACAAAGTCAGAATTATGTAATCTGCAAAGAGGGCTATCTTGTGGACCAACCTCCCATAGGGTATTCCCCAAATCCCCTCTATGTCACTGATCAATCCTGCCAAATTCTCCACAGCCAGCACAGACAGTATAGTGAGATGGAACAGTCTTGTATTGCCCCCTAGTAACTGAGAAGCCCTTGTCGAGAGCTCCATTTGCTGCAACTCTGCCCCTGAGAGCAGAGTAGAGGAAGAAGACACTATTATAAAAGTGGTTAACTAGGCATAATCGTGGTAACACCCTCTTCAGAAAAGGCCATTAGACACAGTTTTCTCTGCATCCAAACCCAGCAGCATCATCAGAAACCTGGTCTTGTATGCAATGTCAATATGCTCAAAATATCCATAGGCTCAAAACAAACCTCTCGTTGATCCAGTTGTAGATGTCCAGTGCATACTTGAAGCTCATCCCCACCAAGAATGAATTCCTACTCCTCGCCAACAACACTGAATACCCAGGCATACAGACCTGGCTATCAACCATGAACTCTGAGGGCTTAACACCCGAGCTCACATCTTGCACCAAGTCCCTCTGGTTCCACTTCGACAAACACCACTCCTTCAAGACACACACATCTAAGAAAACTCAGACAGCTTAGTATTAGCTCTCTCTCCTGTGGAAAGTCAAGCCCTTCCTCCTTCTTGACAGCTTTAAATACACTGTTCAAGCACTGGACCTATTCCACCTGATTGGGGGCAATGCACTCCTTGAAGGCCTACATTTGTCCTCCTTTGTGCCCTGAGAAATATCCTTCACATGGCTGCATGCCTCATCAAGGGTATATGCAGATACAACCACATCACCCTGGCCCTCATCGACCTTCACTAGCTCCCACTGTACCCAAAAATCACCTTCATGTTTTGCTGCATCATCTAGAAGACAGTTACCCTCAAGTCACCCAGCTACCTCACAGAGAAACTCAGCAGCCCCAGCCGACAGTGCACCAGCAAATACTAAGTCACGTGCACACTTGAAATCCATTGCTGCAAAAAATAAAGGACCATAGAACAAACCTTCTCTACCTACACCCCATGTAACTTCCTCCCCATCAGGATCATATTCGCCCCTGCATTCCTACAATTCAGAAAATAACTCAAGACCCACCTCTTGAAAGAGTCTCTCTTCCTCAACACCAAGGCCATCACGTCACCCCTTGAGCCACATGAGCCACCTTCCACTAGATGCCACCTGCCCCTCTCCTCCCCACCACCCAATACAGCTGTATTCCTCCTTTGTATCCTACCCTACAACCCGCTGTATATCTGTTCTGTTGCTTCCTCTGAAAAGCGTTCTTTTATGCATCTGTAATGCTGTATACCTCTGTAAAATGCTCTGGTATGCATCTGTATTGTTGTATACCTCTGTAAGTGCTCAGATGCTTCTAGAAGCTAGGTTCAAGCTAAATAAATACCATAATAACAATAATAACACTAATACTAATAATAATAATATTAATATTAATAATAACAACAATAAATGCTACTATCTTCCTGACATTACCCACACCCTGTCGCACACATAAAACACTCGCCTTTTCCTCCCCAACCAAAATTGAGACTACCCCCTCGGGCCTATTCCCTAATATTCTAGCATACATTTTGATGCCAGCACTAGGTCTGTAGGAGGATCAAGCCTCTGGGTCCCTCCCCTCCTTCGTAATCAGTGAAATTGAGATTTTCCCATAGTGTCAGAGGCTCTGCCTCACTATCATTAAACAAAGTATGAAGCTGCCCTATCAGGCTTCCCCCAAAACGCGTATAAAGTCTGCTGTTATGCCATCAAGCCCTTGTGACCTGTCCCCTTCAATGAAGAGATTTCCTACAGTATCTCCTCCTTAGTGATTTCCCTGTTTAGCAGGAGCTGGTGCTCTATGGCTAGCTCCGCAAGGGGCCAAGCGCCCTGCAGCTCTGACACTTCCGTGGGAGTAGGGTCCTCTGTGGAATAGAGGGATCTGTAGTACTCATCAAACACCCCATATATATCTTTGTCCAACAGCAGTAAAGTACCACTTGGGCCCCGAATCCCAGTGACTCTCCCCCTATTAAACCTGTGTCTTAGCTTCTAGGTCAATATCCTCACAGCTTTGTTCCTTTCTTCAAAGAATCTCTGATTCGAGTGATTCATTGTGTTTTCCACCTTAGATGATTCTAAAATATTCAATTGCCTCCTGGCTAATTGCAGGTCCAGTAAGGCCTTTCTTGATCCTGTATCTCTGTAGAGTTTGCCCTTAGATTCAATCTCCTCGGTAAGGAATTGATTTAGCTCCCTCTTTATTTTATTGAGTACCGTTGGTTTAAAAAATGAATGCCCCCCCCGAATGACTCCCTTAAAGGCATCTTATCTGACTACTTCCTCTACCTGTCCGGTGTGGAATATTCACCCAGAAATCCCTAATTACCACCTCAACCTCTGCACAAATCTTCTGGTCACTCTGAAGGGCCTGTTTAAGCTTTCACTGCCCATGTCGACGTGGCTGTGGCACCAGGATAAGATGGCCTGCTACAGGGGCATGATCGGATAACTCAGTTGTGCCTATTTCCACCTCCCCACCCCTCAGTAGGAGATCCCTACTCATCCATAGGTATTCGATCCTGGAATACACCCTGCATGAATATGAGAAAAAGGTGAAGGCCCTGCTATTTGGGTGCATGTGCTACCAAGAGTCTATGAGGTCAGTATCATAATCTGCTTATTTAGAGCCTCTGAGGGTCATGTAGAGCCCCAGTAGCCCCCCCCCCCCCCGGGTGTGTCCAAGTTTGGTTCCATTGCAAGGTTTAAGTCTATCCCCACATGTATACAACCAGTTGCAAATGACACAAGCTCCCTAAGGACTTCCCGCAAAAGGTTGTTCTGTCCAGAATTTGACCCAAAAATCGAGTCCAGGGTCACCTGCTCCCCAGCTAGTATTCCCGAGAAAAATAAAAATCCACCCTCACTATCTCTCTGAGTGCTAGACTCCTGAGAGGGGACATTTCTATGCCTTTTTTATGGCAGGAGTCAAAGTTATTGGCAAGGGAAGTGGCTGGTCAATAATCTCACGGAGTCTGCAGCTTTTAAGTGGGTCTCCTGCAGGAAGATAATGTCTGCCCGGAGGCGCCACATTTTTTGGAGTAGAATTGTCAGTTTCCAGGGGGAGTTGAGACCCCAAACATTATACAAAAATAGTGCAAACCCCATAGCCTGTCTCATTGTAAAGCCCCCTGGCGAGAATCCTCAGATTTACCCTCCTCTTGCCAGATAGAGTCCCCTGGTGTTGGTCCCAAAGGACATAGTTGTGCCACTCCCATCAGTGCTACCCCCTGAGCTTTGCCAAATATCTGGATACGCCAACCCATGGAACTAAAAAGACAACCGAACATCATAAACTTAATTCAACACATCACCAACCAATAGGAGATGACAGCAGCAATGACCAGAATCTCCATCACCTCCAAGCCATGTGTCCAAGCACACTGCTCAACCCCCTGACTACTAGCTCCTTCACCCGGCCCAGCAGGCCAGGAGAAAATAAAACATCCATACAAGGCTGGATCAAGATGGTGCCGTGTGTCCACACAGGTGGCTTGAACAGCCGGTAGGGCCCTGAAGGTCTTTCTTCTGTATCTTATGACCACGTGCCTGCACCTGCTGCAAGGCTCCTCTTTCGTCCTCCTCACGTCACAGCTCCAGACTAGCCCCCACAACCTTGACAGCTTCCTCCAGTGCAGTGCATCTCCACTGCTTACCCTCCCAGGAGAAGAGAACACCAAAACCGAAAATCCATCTGTACCGGATTTTCTTCTGTTGTTAAGAGATGGAAGGCTTGAAACTTTTGAAGAGTTAGTGCTGCAAGATATTGATAGACAAACAGCTTCTCGTTGGATACCTGGAGGATCTTCTCCTTGACCGAGTACCTGTGGAATTTCATTATTGCCTGGCCGGTCCTACTCGATGCACACACTTGAGGAAAATGTCACTGGTAGCCGCGGAGAGCGTTCAAGTCCAGTCCCACCGCATTCTTCTCTAGGCCTCTGATTATGAGTTTCTCCCTCAGGTGCCTATTTTCCAGGTCCTCGATAGTTGTAAGGTGCTACTCCAGCCCCTGCCTGGCCCCCAGGATCTCTCCCTACAGGTGTATAACGTCCCCTTGCAGAGAATCAATCGCTTCCTCAGCGTCCTGGTCTTTGACCCTTATCTGCTTCATGCCCTTAGTTAATTCTGCCGGCAAAGTTTTTAGGCCATCAGTCGCTCCCAGCATCTCTTCTTTCACAGTTTGGGATATTTTGGATTTAAGTGTCATCATGCAGTAAAGGAGATCCTGTTTCATCTAGGGAACCGTGCTCTGTCCATGCCACCATTTACTTTAATCCAGGAGGCCTCTCTAGTTCATTCACACTTCAGTGCTTAGTGGAGGACCAGAGCAGGGTTATGGAGCCTCGCTTTCCAGATGCTATCCAGCAGGATATGTGTTGTTACCGTGCCGTCCCAAACATGCTCCCCCACTCAGCAGCTCACTGGGTGTTGGTCACCTTCCGTACTATTATCCTGGGCAGCTGCCCACCCCAGATTACAGACCTCTGGAGCAGTGCTAGCAGTCTCACAGTATTGTATCTTGTGTGCACCCCGAGGGCCCCCCAGCCCAGAGGCCTCCAGGCAGGTTTAGGGGAGCTACCTGCAGCTACATATCATGTCCACTGGTCAGAGGGAGCCCTCAGCCACCCAGGTGCAAACCAAGATGGGTGGGGCCCAGCGTGTTCTCAGCACAGGCTACAACATATGAAGGGGGCCTCCCTCCACAAGGGGCCCCCAAGGATCTGGTTCTCCAGCAAGGTTGCAGCCAAAACTCTGCCCTTCAATACTTGCCATCCCCAGAGCTTGTCTGGAGTTCCATAGTGTTCTCGTTCTGCGCGGGAGGGTTCAAGTGGCACACAGGCTTAGGAGCCCCAATACAGTGCCCCAGTCACATCAGGACCCACCTCCTTGAAGCGACCAAACCAGCCCATAACCCAAGCAGATCCCTCCCTCCAGATCAAATGCAGCCTCCAAGCCTGCAAGGGCTGCTCCTCGGAATCAGCAAACATCACTGGGTCCGACACCACTGCACGGCAAATGCACCAGAGGGATAACGGTGACTAAAGCATACCACCTTCAAGGCCATAGAGACACACAATAGAGGCTGATCAACAATGCATCTCCAATGCAGAAAGCACTGGCCATCTGCCCATGAGGAAAATTGGGACAGGATGACCACTTACAGGTGGGTCGGGGGCATACCAGAATGGGCATTTTCAGCCCCGACGGGATCCCAAAATCATGGGGAAAAAGTAAACAGGCAGTGCATGGCTGGTGGTACAATTGGCCAGGGATGCCGGAGCACCTTAGAACGTGGCTATCTTGCGCACCGTCGATCACGCCTCCTCCGGAAATATGATTTTGGGACACGCATTATAAGAAAGCAAATTTAAACTGTACTGCCTACCCCACCCCACACATCCACTGTAAATACAGCCATGTACAACATCATATTAAAGTGATAGTAATTCAAAAATATATGGGAAACCCCATCATCGACAACATACACCCTTGACCCCAAATATATCCTCGTCCCCTGAATCTAAAAAATATTCTCTTCCTCTCTTAACACCAGTAGTAATATCCTTGTCCATTATGGCCAATATATATGTCCCAGCATGCATACCTTATATCTAATCTCCCTCTTTCCTTGGTCAGAAAAAGTAGCAGTAGGGAGACTGGAAGTCATTCAGGATGGTCAATGTGGGCTGGTGATGTTGGAATGTTCAGAGATGGAGACAGACTGTTTGGCTTGACACTTGCCATACTCCCCAGCTGGGTCACAATCTACTTCAGCCTACCCAGGATGCGAGAGAAAAGGGTGTTGCCAGATGTTGAGCATTTTGGGCTATCTCCTTTTCTGGCTCTAGAAAACTGATTTCATGATTGTCTCCTCCTTTAGCGTGCTCTTTTGATAGATATACAATCACATCTTCTCCAGCTTCATAACAGCCTTTGATAGGCCAAGTATCTATTCCACTGTTTAAATAGCCTCCTTCACTTGGACATCCTGTCTCTTCTGATTTGTGTGAAGCCTGTACAACACCTTCTGTGTTTTTGTTCAAGGGGAAAACCCCTGTTTACCATGGGTTTTGTCCCTCTGGACTATAACTTGTGTTGTATGGATGTATGGAAGATCACTGAACCAACTGCTACTCAGAGATCATCAGCACCTCCATCTTCATCATCCTCACCATCACTGTCATCATCATAAACGTTTATTACCTGCACTCACCCATATGACGATGATGTGTCTCATTGCTTAGATAGTGCTGAACACCTTTTTCTGTTTTCTCCTCCATAATAAACTCTACTGGAACATCCTCCCTATGCTGCATGTTGCTGAACTCCTTATCAAAGACTTTCATTGGAGTTGGCAATGGATGAGGTGCAAGTAAGCAAGTGGATTTGGATGGGTCAATCAGTAGGGTGACATTTTAAAGGCTCGAACATAACCTCTGTTCACCAACTCTGCAGAGGTGAAGATAGAGGTTGAGGCGTAATCAATGGGGATGGTGGCCCTTACAGGATTAGACAAAGAGAAGGTGGGGCTGCTGGTGGGACTTGGAGTTGTGGTAGTGGTGATAGTTGTGTTGGCATTTCAGGTAGTGTGTGGTGTCCTGATGTCAGCTATTGTGGTCCGTTCCTGTCTATAACTGATTCCAGCTACTACACTTTCACTCAAGGTGGCAGCCCATGCTGGAATTAATAAGCAGCAACATACTGGATTGCAGAAATTGTCCTGAGAGTTCCTCCTCACGTGGAATTTGGTGGCCTCTGGCTTTATCATTGCAACTGGACAATTAGATCTCTGTGTATGGTTTGCCTTTCACATTACAGACTATCATGCTATATGACTTTCACATTAGATGATTGGTGTCAACGTATTGTAATCAAGTAAAATGTTCATTTTTAGTTCTGTCTGTGCATCAATGGATATGTTACATTACCCGATTGTGGAAGGTCAGACATAGGATACAGACAAGAAGACATGATGCCAGTGTCTTTATTAACAGAAAAGACACCTCAACTAACCAAATATATATGATGATGGATCCCTAAAACTAATAAAATAACAACACTGGTGCACGTCAGGCTATCTTACATGAATTCTGTCCTCTGTCAAAATTCATATTCTAACCTATGCTTGCCCTACCACTAAACAACAAAATAGAACATTGCCTAAAGTAGTTATGAATCACTATGCTTTGGCTTCAGCTGGTGGGTCTCTGGCTGTTGCTAGTTCTCAGTCTCTCTTTGGTCCTTGGCTTCTCGATGCTTTGCAAGGAGGGATTCTTTTAACTCCTGGAAAAGGTTACATGGAACCCTTGTGAAACATTTTCTTAATGTTTAAACAGTTCTTTTCTACCTTGGACAAGTTGTTGATTTGGGCTCTGTTGTCCTGGGAAAGCACAAACCATGTCTGTGTTATCAGTGACAAAGTCACTGAAATTCTTATCTTCCTTAGCTTGGCTTAAGCGATCTGGCTCTTCTGGACGTCTTTTCCTTGTTTTGGGTCCACACCCTTCTTAGGTATTCTTACTGACAGACCCTTGTCTGTCCATCATATTTCCAGGCCTTCTGCTGTCTGGTCCATGCTCACCCCTTTTTGGAATTTGTTCAGCTTTAACCCCTCAGGTTTTTTTTAGGTATGGCTTTCCTCTCTATCCTGATGCTTTCAATGTCAGCCCTGTCTGGATGGCTCAGCTTGGTTTCCCCTTTTCTAGGTATATTCTTACTTTCTGTGCTTGGCAGGTGTCTCTGATGCCTTTCAGTTTTCCCTTCTCTATGGAGGTTAAGGCTTTCAGCCTGCATAAGCTTTCCTATTTTGACTTACACTTCTTTAGGGATATTCTTGTGTTCAGCTCTTTGTGCCTGTCTCTGGTGCCTCCTCGCCCTCCACCCATCCCTTTTTTCCAACCGCTTATGTGCATTTCGGCAGCGGTAAGTGTCGGGGAGGCAGCGTCTTCAGGATCTGTGGGTCTGTAGTTTCACCATTCATGTGGTCAGGTCTCCTTCTGTGGTTCTTCCTGTTGCCTCAGTACATCACTTTGGCTTTGGGGTTGTTTGGCTCCTGTTTTGCCAATGCAGTGGTGTCCTCTTTTTTCTAGTTACAGCTTTCTGGACTCTCCGCCCACCAAGCTTTCCAAGTGGGGCGGATCTTCCTCTAGACACCTGAGCACATGGCTGGCCTCTTTTGGCTTACTATGTTTCTCCCAGGTGCTGAGCCTTTTCTGTTCCTTCCTGGAAGGAGAACATAGAATCCATTGGTTCTTCGCTGCAGGTGGGTATTTCAACACAATAATTATAGCCAGGAACCAAGCTAAACCTGTTACAATGGCCCCACATCATAACATTGCCCAATTGCCATGTATCCTATACATGCTTGAGAGTCAGGATAACAGGGAGGTAGATCGTTCTCTCTGTTTGTGGATGCCTTGTCCCCTAAGTGGGGTCCACCCCCAGTGAGATGCCTCTTGCCCTCTACCCTAGGGAGTGTGTTCTGTAGCAGGGTCACTTCCCAAGTCTCAATGTGGTTGGCTCCACCTTCAGGGGGAAGTGATACTTCAGGGGGAAGTGATACTCGCCACACCATGTACTGTAAAATAATGTGGCCCTCTTATTATTTACAATGTGAGCGCAAATGGATGAAGCAGAATATTAATTTGCTGGTGGTTTCATTTGATTTCACTTAACTTTTTGCACTGTTCAATGTAAGCCTGGTCTTACAACAAGGTTGACATTATGTTAGGGAGTGTAGTGAATTGCCAAGCCACAAGTGCATACCTTCCATCAGCATTTTGCTGGGCAATCTGGGACTCCTAGTATTGGTAGTTATTTTAGTTGCACATGTCCCCGTAAATTATGGTTAACAGTGTGTCACAGGTTTGGGTTAATAGGTGATCAAAGTCTGTATCATTGTTATGGACAAATGCAATAAAGCTCTCCAGACGGCATGTGGTCAATAGGACACCTTTATTTACTATGCGAAACAGGGGGAAATATATTTGAACATGTATTCACCAATGGCTGCAGATGGTCTAACTCTCACCTCTTGGCTCCCAATGGTCTCTGTGTATGACGTCTTCTCCTCACATGCATGATGGAGTAGTACTGTAACATTGCCCCCTCGTCTGGCAGCCAACTTTTTCTGGTTTTCTGCCACAAGGGCCTGCATACATTACTTAGGGTTGTGCAAACATGTCTTCATGACCATCCTGTTCTAAATGGTAATGTAGATCCTGATGTTCCTCTGGAATGGGTTTAAAACTTAGCATGACCAATCAACTGCTAGTCCCGCATTCCGAACACCTGTACCGGGCCTTCCAAACCAACATCAGAAAATGTAACTTCCTGCTGGAGGTTATCAGTTTCACCAACACCTTATCCTTCATCTTCAAAAGCCCCATGGTCAATAACATTTTGTTGATGGTTGCTGGAATCTATTAACTTAGAGTGGATTACATTTTTCAGAATAGCTGTGGGACCACTTGCTATCCCACACCCATTTGGCAGTAGTATTAATCCATCTGTTAATGGTGTTTTCCATTATTGCATGCAGAATTTTTGATTTCGGAAAACACTGATATCGCAATTTGATCAGTAAAGTCAAAATCATGCACGTTTATGCAGAGAAATCTGGGTTTTCCTTGCAAATTCACCTCACCCTTAATGAAGGCCTATGTGTCTATGTCAAGGTGCTCATTTCTGATGTCAGTTTCTAAAGGAGAATGTGATGTGCATGAACATAGTTCTCTCTTGACAGAGCAGAAAGGGAATTCTACATCACCCTTATTGGCTCTCACTCTAACCATCCGCACATGTTACAGAGCACCGTAAACTCACTCCTATCTCCTCCTAAACCTATACTATCAACTCCCCTCTCACAGCAGATGACCTAGCTAAATACTTCACTACACACATTTTCAATATTAGAGACTCTCTCCTGACCTTCATCACACTTGAGCCCCCAACATTCTACAATCAGCCTACTCTAACATCATCCTTTTGCGCTGTCTCTCACTTTAGTCACACTAATACTGTAGAAGTCCTATCTCTACTGATGAAGACTAACCCCTTTTTTGCCCCATCAGACAACTTTTCTCCTCATCTAGTCAACCCTATTGCTCTTTTAGTGGCCTCTCACCTTTCTGAACTCTTCAACGTGTCCTTTGATTCTTGCTTTCCCTCTATTTTCAAAGCAACCAGAGTCATCCCTCTACTAAAAAAGCAAAGGGTGGAACCTGCCAGCTAACCTTTGCCCAGTGCCTCTCCTTCCAGACATCTCTAAAGTGCTCAAAAGGGTTGTGGTACACCGTTGTACTCATTGATTAGACATATACAACCTTTGAGACCCACTACAAGCAGTTTTCCTCTCATGTCACTCAACGGACACTGCTCTAATAAATGACTCCAACTGCATTGCCTCTGCTAACCACTCCAACCTATCCTCTTTCCTAATTTTTCCTGCCCTTCCCGCTGCCTTTGACACTGTCAATAAGCTTGATAGCCTTTAAAATCTTTCTCTTCTTGGGATTCACAATCAAGCCCTTGAATAGTTTGAATCCTGCGTTGCACCTCACCAATTCTCTATATCCTTGAACAACAACTCCTCTCAACTCACTCCTATAACTGTTGGTATTCTACAAGACACTGTCTTGTGTCCTATCCTCATAACGCTCTACACCTCTGCTCTTGGGGCACTAATCTCCTCCTTGTTGTTCTTGTACCAAGGTTTTGCAGACAACACCCAAATCTTCTTCTCTTTTCCTGAACTCTTCTCTAACGTCTCTATCAAAATGTACAACTGGTTCCCTGCCATTAAATATTGAATGGCTTTGCACTCTCTGATATTAAACTCAACAAAACAGAGCTACTCTTTGGCCCTGCCAAATACTCTATCTCATCTGTTCGCCTGACTATCCACCTCCCGCCTGACACTGTCCCCCACTCCTCTTCAACTAGAAACCTTGGCATTATTTGTTTTTTTTTTGTTTTTTTTATTACATAGATTTATATGGTTTTCCTTATTTTAAACCTTTAATCTATTGTAGACAAAGTTTCTGTGATTTGTCTACCACCTTTGTTTAGCTCACACGTCTTTGGTTACTGTCCCTTTGTCTGTGTCACTACGTAGCCCTTCCAACTTTTTAAGTTTTAAAATCACCAGTCTTACAAGCGCTATATTGATTTTCATTATTTCTCCTTCTATGAGGATCTTCCACCAGTCTTCCGTACTCCTTGTGACGAAGCTTCTCAGGGCATAGCCCAAACATTGCTCACGAGCTTCTCGTAGTCCCGTGCAATGGAGTGTGAGATGTTTCAGGGTTTCTTTTTCTCCTTCGAGTTCACACACTCTGCATTTTGCATCTCTGTTCGTGACTTTCCTCCTTTGTAATACTTCTCCCGTTGGCAGGATGTTCAGTCTGAATCTTAAAAAGAGAGCTCGAAAGTACCAGTTCAGGAATAAAGTCAAGTAGCTCGGAATCTGATTCAATTTTCGCGGTTGTGCCCAGAAGTCTTCGTAGCCTTCGTATTTGCCGATGGTTTCCTGGGTTTCTATCCAGTCTGCCATGTATAATTTTTTCTTGCTTTTATCTGGATTTATCCACAGATCGTCCTCTGATTCGTTTAAGTTCACCAAGATCTCTCGACACGCTCCTTGCCACTCTTTTAGTATTGCATCTGTTTTTTCTTTTATTGCTTTACTCAACACTTTGAAACCTCCGGTTGCATTTTCCTCCAGGCATTTTCGATAGAAGGTTAGCATTTTCCATATCACTATGGTTTTAAGTGCAGATAATGCCAACTCTCTCCTTATCAGCTCTATTGGCACAGATTTGGGGAGTTGTAGTACTTTTCGCCAAAACTGGCCTTCCAGAATTGACCATGTTTGTGTCGATATGGGTGATTCAACTCCATAAGTCAGTGTGGGCACGACTTTCATCCTGTAGAAAGTTACCAATGGTGTTAAGGTAAATCTACAGTATCTTTTCATCAGGATTTTCCCTTGAGACGCTAAGTTGTTTGCTTTCCGTTTTAGCCCTTCGATTCTTGGTTTTTCCCTTTTCATGTTATTTATACAGACTCCCAGATATGTCAATGCATCCACTTCCAGAATTATTTTACCGTTTAGAAGCCAACCTGACTTTCTCATTCTGTTTTTTCTCCCTCCTGGGCGCAGCTTTAGGATCCTCGATTTTCCTGGATTAATTACCAAGTCGTTTGTGTCCACATACTGTTGCAACGCCGTCAGCTGTCGTTGGAGGCCTATTTAGGTGTGGTCCATAAGGACGATGTCGTCTGCATGTAGCAGTCTCCCTATTGAGGTCCCTGCAATCTTAGGTGGAAAGCAGCGTATAAGTTCAAAGGAGTCCTCGATATCTGATGTATACAGGTTATAAAGTTCTGGTGCAAGTGGGCACCCTTGTTTTAGGCATGTTCTTATCGGGATTTGGTCTGTCAATGTTCCTGCTTTGTCCAACCTGACTCTAATGCTTGTGTCTGTGTACAGGTCTTTGATCTTCTCCACCAGTATCTGCGGGCATTTCCAGTTCTCCAGTTTATCCCACAACTTGGCTCTTTTAATTGTGTCAAAAGCTTTTGACAAATCGATAAAAGCAACATAGATTTCTTGGTATTTGTTCCTTATTGTTCTTGCTTTCATCAGGTTGATCAGAAAAATATTGAGTCCAGTACCTCTCCCCCTCGCAAATCCAGACTGCCAGGGGTCCCTTTGTCCACTTAGCTGTACCCAGTTGGTCAGAGCTTTCAGCAAGGTTGATGAGAAGACCTTCCCCCTCGACGTCCAGTAGTGCGATCGATCTGTAGTTGTCTGGTGATGTTCAAAGGCCCTTTTTGAAAATCGGTACCACTACTGCTGTCCTCCACGAGTCTGGAATGTTCTCGGTATGTAGGATGTATTCAAACAGGATGTGTACGAACTTTGCCCACTCACTGGTATTGCTCTTTAGTATTGTGTTCGTCAGCCCGTCAGGTCCCGGAGCTCTTGAGTCTTTTAGTTTCTTTAAGATGTTTTCAATTGCCTCAGTGCTGATGTCTATTATCACGTTTTCCTTACTTGGCACCGGTTTTCGCTCGGATGGGGTGTAAGTATCTTCTTGTTGCTGTGAGTAATGTTCACACCATAAGGTGGCATTATTGTTGACCAGTCTCACACCTTTCCAAAATTTAAATGGCGGCTCACGTCAACCTCTTAAATATTATAAAAATCAGGTATCACCTACCTTTCAACACTGCCAAGCATCTCTTAACCACTATTGTCTTCTCTGAAGTGGAACACTGTACCAGCATCCTCGTTGGTCTCCTAAACTACACTTTCTCTCCCCTTGACAATATCATTAACTTTGCAACCCAGATTCTCTTTGAACTCCCTCATTTCACACCTACTTCCTCTTGCTGTCACCAGGCTGGATGGCCTGATATGCAAAACAGGGCGAGATTTAAATATGTTCTCCTGGCTCATAAATCTATCCATGGTAAGGCACCACTGTATCTATCCTCCTCTATCCAGCTCTTTCTGCCTTTTCATAATCTTTGCTCTGCCTCCTCGACTACTCTTGTAGCACCTAATCCTCCCCGTGCTTCCTTTCGCTGTTGCTTAGTCTCTCTTCTTGATCCCTTTGTGTGGAATTATCTTCCCCAGGACATGCGAGAAACTTTCCATACTGATTTTTTCAAAACCAAACTGAAAGCAGTTGAAAGTGAAATTCATTGAATTGGAACTTTTCACAAAACCTTGAGTCAGTAGACTCTTTGAGCAAGCACACAGCACTAAAGGCCTCTACCTTTGATCCTCTATTGAATTCATTTGTATGCAATGGTGTCAAATGGGGCTATTTGTACTGCTCATTTGAACGCACACCTCCAGCCTCAAACTCCAATCCAAGAGTATTAGTGGTCCCAATGTGATGAGGCAGATTCATACATCAGTAATACCTTTGCACCCGACTCTGTCCAAGTACTGCAAAGGCCAGAGACATAACAAACTCAGACAGACTTACCACCATGAATCTAGGCATGGTTGAAAATAGGAGTTAAACTGATCTCCATGAAACTAAATGCATAACAAAAGAGATAGTACATGTAATCTGCCGTAAAGAGTTAGTTAGGTTGTGTGACACAAGTAATGACTAAAAGTGGTTTGTAGAATGCACAAATAGTGTGCAGTATAAATATTGCAACACAGTATCAAAGGACAGGAGGTTCCCATGCAGCAAGAATGAGACTCACTACACAGTTGGATTATAGGTTGATACAATGCTGAATACGCAGCCAGGCACATCACCGTACATCAGACATACTAGATGAATAGATGTGAATATAGGTCACAAAATATGGAGACAGAAAGACAGAAGTGCAGCCATTTTCCTAAAACAGAGGCCGCAGCACGTCTCAAAATTATGAAGGCCTCAAAACTCAAGATGCTGAGTTTACAAAAGCACATGTATTCTAGAAACTCGGTCAGAGCCCATACAGTAGCTTCAACCTAAGCCAAGGTAAGGTACAAGGAAGGGCGTAATAGATAAATAGGAACGCAGCAACAAGATAAAATTCCCAGGAAAAGAAGCGGTAGACCCACAAGTCAATTCATTTAATAAGCACACAGACCAACTATTGATGTCCATGTGCATGAGATCAGTAAATCCAAAAGACTTTAAAAACCATAATTGACTAGCGCCTCAAGTGGCCACAAAGAACAGAACAGCTAAAACCTCAATAAATAGAAGGAAATCCACTCTAACACATGGTACCCTAATACCTGATCCAGACACAAAGAAACACTGGGTATGCATTATGAGCCAAACACAGAGAAGACTCCTGCAGAACTCCCTCAATACATGCACAGACACCAAATGACACAGGGCCAAGCACAAAGAAAAGGGAAGTCCTCAAAATTTTGGGAAGATCAGGAATATTCTTTAATTGGAATTATGGCAGACTATGGAATTCTCTTACCTACTTATGTTCCGCCCATATCTTAACCTCTCGTCGGAGTGTGCAAGGTTGGTGAGGCATGCACCAACCAATAGAATTTCCTGTGCCACACCGCCTATGATAGACAATGCCAACCAATCTGCGATCACCTTAATGATGTGTTAGCAATATTATCAATAGTTTGATGAGTATAGACCAATAGGATAACTAACTCCTATGAATCCTATTTGTGGTTTGAACCAATAACCAACTCCAAATACCCCATAGGTTTTGTAGACTGATAATGTATTGTGACATCATTGCCGATGTAATGTTGGTACAAAACCTACTTGCAATCCTTGAAAATGTTGAGAGCTACGAGATCAAGATGCTTTTATGCTGTCCCAGCTAGGATGCATTGTTTGAATAAAGGTGGGTTTTGTCGTGCACCTGAGTACTCCATCACTAAGTATTATTCAGACTAATTGTGTGATCCTGGGCACCCATTTACACATATTAGCAGAGGATGGATCTCTAGCTCCTTTCCATGTCCCCTTGGAAAGATAGGGTGGTCTGTGGAGAGCAGAGATAACACACACTTGAGAAGAGAGGTTAGCTGGTAGATAGCAGGGACTCAAAGCTTAAGACTCTCAGAGGATCCGTAGATGTGCATATGAAGAGTGTGCGCCAAGACTGGGGATATGGGTTTGTTTGTGCTATTGATTTGTGAGAAATAGAGATGATAATACCTTCAACAAGGGATGAGGAAGAGCACATGGTAAGCCTCTTTAAGGGGCAGAGATAAAGAGAAGAATCCCCTGAATATATCGGAAGACTGCTGCAGTTTGATTTGAGTTAATGTTTGTTTGTGCCAGCCTCACGTCTTGCGGTAATGTAGAATAGTAGAGGTGTTCTTTTGTGTTGGTAGAGGAAGTGAATTGGTGTTGCAGACCAGGAAAAGTGGTTTTGGTGCTGCTCATGGGAAGGGCTGTTATATTATGTTATGTTAAAGGTTCTCATACCGTGCACGGTTGCCACCTGCATTGTTTCTTTGTGCGTGGGCGGATTTGTAATAGAAGGGGGGTCTGGGAGGGTGGATTAGTAGGATTGAGCGGGGAAAGAGCAAGAGAGATGTGATGTTCTGTTGGCAGCTTCAGTTCAGTTTACACTTTTAATTGAGCATAGGTGTGAATTTCGGTTTGTGGCCGCCATGTGGTTTTGGGAGACACTATGCATTGTTTGTTCCGTTGTTGTGGTGTTGTGAAGTACTTGCGGTTTGTGATACTGCACAGGTGTGGTTGTGTCTAATTGAATGTTTGAGAAGTATATGATTAAGGGTGAATTTCTAGTGTGGTTGTGTTAGTGGCAGTACATTAGCTACTTCTCCTGTATTGACTAAGTGTGATTCCTATCCCTTTCCCTGTCAATCATTCTTGCAAATGGCCATTACCGGCACCACGTTTTCCTCCAGGGAAAGTGTGTTCCCTTTGCCCTAAGAACGCCCATGGTCTGCCAGGATTCTCCCCCCCCCGCTACTCATCCTTCCTATGTATCTGGCTCCTGTCATGATCTTATTTTAATTTCATCTTTATTCACTACATCTGTTTCTGCACACTCTGTTTACTCTTCTGATTATCATTTTCTATTCTATTTGAATCTTCATTCTCTTCTTTCACCTACTTCCCGTGGCTCCGAAGCTCCGACATATGTTAGTCGAGATCTGTGTGTCTTTAATATTCCTTTATTTCTTTCCTCTTGCATTTAAAATCATCCTACGCGTCCTTCATTGGCTGCCATCTCTGCTGATGACACGGCTATGACTTTGTCTTCTTCCCTTTCTTCTTCGCTTGATTCTCTTCACACCACTACTTATTTTTGCCCTTCTCAGAAACCATCTCAACCATGGCTTATCCCCCACATGCACCCTATGCGACGAGTAGCCAGCATAGCTCCTTTTCTGATGCAGATCAGCTGTCTTTCTCTTCCTATCACACACTATATGATGATGTTCTTCTATTACCTAAACGCTCATAATATTCTGATCTTCTGCAATCTCAATCCACTAATCCTAGGCATCTGTTTCAAACGCGTTCTTGTCTTCTTTCTACCCTCTCTGCTGATTATTCACTTAACGCCATCCTAAATGCATCTGACATTTCATCCTATTTTTCTTCAATGGTGGACACTCTTCGAGCAACCATCTTCCCTTCCTCTACTGTAAGCTTTTCTTCCCCAATCTCCTCATCCACATTGACTATGTCATCTTTCTCTCAGATCTCTAATTCTGAGACTTCATCCTTACCTGCTTGTACCCATCATACCGCCTCTCCCTCTGATCCAATTCCTTCTTTACTTATTCCTAAAGTCTATCTCTTGCTTGTTTCCTATTTTACTGCTCTCTTCAATATTTGTCTTCTTACTTCCACCTTTTCTTCTTCATTTAAACATGCTTCTATTCTTGCCATTCTAACGAAATCTTCCCTTGACCAATATTTTCCTGCTAATTGTTGACCCATGTATGTTCTTCTCTATCTCTCTAAGCTTCTCAAGCATCTTGTCTACTCCGAGGTTTCTACTTTTATCAATGAAAACTCTATTCTTCCTTTTTCCCAGTCTGGCTTGTGTCTTCTCCACTCCACTGAAACTGCTTTCCTTTCTGTTTGTGATTCCCTGCTTTCTGTTCATTATCCAGAACAGGACTGCAAGAGTTCTCCTTGGCCTCAAGCCCAGGGATCGTATCTCCCCAGGACTGAAATCTCTGCACTGGCTCCCAGTGGCTGCGAGGATTAAGTTCAAAACCCTATGCATTGTCCACAAGGCCTTCTGGGGCTCGGGGCCTCAATACCTTCAACTCTCTCTTCCTAAATATCTTCCTTCTCGAGCTCTTTGTTCATCCGCCTCCAAATCCCTCAGGGTCAATCGCTTCTCCAAGCAACGAGTTGGTGGTAGATCTCTTTCTTCGGCTGGGGCCTCCCTCTGGAACAGTCTCCCTGCCTCCTTTAAACTTGAGCAGAACCATCTCCGGTTACGGAAGCACCTCAAAACCTTGCTCTTTGCTTATGCTTTCTCTCCTCCTCTCCCCTGCTGACCTCCTGGCTGTAACCGAAACTGCACTGGTTACCTGGACACCCTCTGATCTCGGGCCCAGGACCCTCCCCCACCGGTCTCACACACCTGCACTGCCTGCCTGGCAACCCCTTCATTTGGGGACTTTTATTGTATCCCTACAGTCCCCCTACCAGCACTTGACACCAGATATCTGCACTTACCCTTGCACTTGCTGTTACTTTTACTAATTGTTATTATCTATTCCCATGTACTGCACTGTCCCTTCCCCCTTCCCATGCACTTGCATGATCTGAATGATACCTGGCCTAGTAGGATCATTGTCTGTCCTACCTTTGTTCTATCTCCCTTGCCTCGTGGCGCCTTGAAACATTTGTGTATATGTGCGTTATAAATGCCACATCATATCATATCATATCACATTCTGATCAATCTCTTTTGATTTTATTGGATTTACCAACAGCTTTTGACAGTGCGGTGCATACTCTTCTCCTGTCTGCTCTTTCTTTGTTTGGGTCATCTAGTTCTGTTTTATCATGATTTCATTCATATTTATCTAACAGAACATATTCAATATCTTGGGCTGGGTCCCCTTCTTAAAGATTACTTCTTCTTCACTGCGTTTCTCAGGGTTCTGTTTTAGGGCCTTTTCTTTTCTCTCTCTACACATCTCCTCCTGCTGCTATCATCTCTTCTTTTGGAATATCCCATCATACCATGTGAATGATACCCAGTTTTTTCTGTCTTTTTCATTTTATATTCATAATAATATTACCACTTCTCCTCTAGCTATTAAATCCTGGATGTTGGATCATTTTGTCATCCTAAATGCTACTAAAACTGAAGTTCTCTTTTTTCTCGCTAATACTATTCCTTTTCCTTGTCCTCGCTCGTTAGTCTAATTTCCTCCTTCACAACTACCTATTTCATCTTCTACTCTTAATCTTGGTCTTTATCTTGATACTGATGTATCCTTTTCTCATCACATGTCAATTGCTTCACATGCTTGTCGCTATCACCTGTTTAACATTTGGAAATGTTGTCTGTTTCATACGTTTGATGCCGCAAAGTTTTTGATTTCATGTATTATTTGACGATTATTCTATTGCTCTGTCACACTCTTTGCACTCGCTGTCCCTCGCTTGGCCCCTTTAATGTCAGTTTTCAATGCTTCTATTTACCTCCTATAACATTTCCCCTTGTGACTCAATTTCTCTGCGTTTGTTTTCTCTTTGCTGGCTTTTGTTTCACTCTCCTCTCAAATTGAACTTTCTCTCTCTTGTCTTTTAATCTCTCTGTGGCCTTGCCCTTCCAATCTTTCTTCTCTTGTCTTCTTTTATTCTCCTACACGTGTTCTTTATTCTCAGCCTCAATTTCTATTATCAGTTACTTGTCCCCCCTGTGCCCAATCAAGATTTTCGCTCTTTCACTTTGCTCACTGGAATACACTTCTCCTATCTCTTCATCCTATTGCCTCTTCCTCTCTATTTCTCACTACTCTTAAGACCTATCTTCCTAACTTAGAATGACAAACATGAATACCTTTTTGTAGTTTTTAACTCTGCATTTTATTGTACTGTTGTGTGTCTGTTCAGCGCTTTGGCGAAAAGCGCTAAATAAGCTACAAATAAATACAAATACAAAATTCTGCATCTGGCCCTATTCCTTTATGTGCGGTGTGTTTCACACCCTCTGTAGTTTGATTAAGTGGCATAGTTATCCCTTCCCTGTTTTCACCTTAGACCCTCTATCAGTGGTCAGATAAAGTCACACACCTCTCCCTCCTCTGTTTCCACCATTGGCCCTCTGTTGATATGGGTACATTCAGTTCTCAAACCACCCTTCCCATTGAAATGCCTCTCTTCTCCTGCGTCCTCCACTCTTGTCTGGCCTACTCCCAACTCTTTTTCAGTTTTGTGTTTATTTCATGTCGGGTGGATGTTGTTATGGTGAATGTAGGGGAAAGACTTGAGTCCCTTTAAATGAAATAGGAACAATTGCTTGGGAATCAGAATTATGCCAAAAAGGGGAGACTATATGCAGGCCATCATTTAAGAACATTACTAGGCAGAGAAATTGTGCAGTTCTTTTTATATATTGGAGGAGGGGCACTAGAGCAATGCTAGGTGATCCCGCCTCTCCCTCTGAGCAACAATGGCAGCGGTCACCGGACATTTCCATGGTGGCCTCCGCAACTGCACTTTCTTTTCCTAAAAAGGAGGGGGGCTGCTAGGGCAATGCCAGGTGCCTGCCACAACCCCTCCCCCAGCAACATTGGCAGGTGTTGCCAGGTCTGGCCCTGGTATCTCCTGCAGCGGAGGCCGCCAGGGCTCTGTGTCATTAAGGACATGGTCTCAGAGAGAGACATGTGTGTGTGGTAATATTGGGGGAAATATTGTGAGGAAGGGTTTTGAAAGGAGTGTAAAAGGTGAGCCGGGGCTGAAGCAGTGTTTGTGGATTATTCTTAAGTTGCAGTTTATATTGTTAGCATGGTGAATAATCCCACTGTCCAGGTGTGTAAGACACTTCCCAGATACAAAACAAAATCCTTAAGTACCACGTTCAGTGGGTGAAAGATACGGCTGCCAAGATATTTATGGCATGGCCTGAAGATGGTACTCATTCGAAAATGGTGATGCAACACATGTGCACATATTAACATGCCACACACAGGGAAAAACAAATTACAGAATAGATTGAGTATTCTTGAGCTGTGGAAAATGTTTGAAGAGGAGGAGTAGCAAAGTAAGAAATAATGGAAGCTTAACCAGCATGACAGAGAGGTCACAGTGCCCATAGCTGTTCCTCCTCTTCCCCAAACCAGTGACCCATCCTCGACTATCTAGGGGTTATATCCATTAAAGGCTGCTGTATTCCAACCCTCTATGTGCGCCCCCAACATATAGTGATGAAGACAGTATGAGAGGAGAGAACGTGAGCACACAAAGGCCATTGTTTTTGCAGGAAGAAGTTGATGCACAGTCTAGGGTGCAAGCAAAGGTAACAGAAGCAGATGAGGAGCATCAAGGTTCAAAAGACATGCAGGGTGAGAAATATGACATGGCACTTATGTCAGATAAGTGGATAGGAGGTCAAATAATATTGAACCTGGTGGAAAGTGCATAAATGAAGGTAAAGAGAATGCAAAGGAAGGTAGAGACAGACAGGAGGTAGGGAAAGAGAGAGTGCAGGACAGAAGAAGAGAGGAGAAGGAAAGAGAGATCTGACAAGGGGTAGACAGGGAAAGAGCAAGGAAAAGAGAAGAAGATAAGGAAAGAGCAAGAAGACGAGATGAACAGAGGGATAGGGAGAGACGTTTATTAAGATGCTGCAAGGACGTTGATGTCATCATTAGTAAATGCACACTTTTAGACAAGGGAGAAGAAAACGTTATACAAAAGGTATTGTGGCAGCTTATACAGAAACAGAAGGGATGGCACAAATATGTGAGATAGTAGGGGAAAGTATCCATAGGAGGAAGGCAAGGGTGTACTAGAAGAAGTAATGAGTGGGAAATATCTTCGAAGATTGGACTTTGAGGACAGAGATGACGAAGAAGAAGGGGAAACACCAGCAGAGGATGAAGATGATGAGGAGAGTGGGGAAGAGGAAGCTACACAAGCTCTGAATATGGGTATGTTTGTAGGGAGAGAGGTTGCTTGGTCAGATTTGGAGGAACCAGAGATGAGGCCAGAGCCCATTAAATACCCTTGGCCCCGGAGATAAGCTTGGAAGCCCAGACTGAAAAAAAATCATATGTAAATAGTCTCAAATTTAAACCAGGATGCAACAAGTTTTGTTTTAATGATGATCTGAAAAAGACAAAGGGCGCAAATGCACCTGTGCACAGAACTGGACTGACACAGTTCCATTGTTACAGAAAGGTAGAGGACGGGCACATTATATACTTTGGCCACTGACAGATACAATTAATTTGATTCATAAACTACCATCACTCACAGCACGGAAGAAGGTTTATGAGTTAGAAAGATAAACTGCTGGCATGACTTTAGCAGTAGGAGATATGAAAAGTTTGTTTGCTGCTATATTAGGCAAGCAATCAGATGATATTTGTAAACAAGCAGGGTAACCTGGGGTGATAGCACAAAACACCAAACATAACGGTGTACCTTTTAACAATTGTTGAGCAGACATTTGGAGAACACTCAGAATATAGTTCCTATACAATTCAGACATGATTGCTATAATGACACAGAAAATGGGGGCGGATAAACACCCAGCATCTTATATTCAGGTGACTCAGGAAAACTTTTCTGTAGAGACACAGGAAAGTTGGGACAAAAATATAACAATTTGTTATCACATTTTATTTCAGGGACTCCCCAAAGAAGTACAAAGGCAGTTAAAGAAGATTGTGGGGATTGAGGCACAGACATGGGCAGAGAAAATCTACGACCATTAGGAACCGTGTAAGAGTAAAGTAAGCGGGAAGCAACCTCAATCGGAAACCATTAAAAAAACATGGGGACTAAGTCGAATTACAGGCCACCATCCATGTGGCCATTGCTCAGTGTGTAAATTTACAACTAAATCAAAAGAAATGTATATTGGTTTAGATACACCATGGAAACAAGTGCAGTTTTCGAATTGCAATTCAGACTTTGTAATCTATGTGATCAAATGCCCTTGCCAACATAAAAACATACGAAAAACGATCAGGAAAGTCAAAACACGTATCATCGAGCATAGAATCTGTATAAAAAACAAAACTGCTATGGCACCTATGGTAAAATATTTTTTAGAACAAAATCACACATGTGAAGATTTCACCTGGACAGTCCAAATGACCCTGAAAGGGAGTGACAATAACAAAAAGAAAAAAATGTTATTGGAAAAAGAACAAAGACTTATTTTCCTTAATACGAGCAACAAAGAGGGTTTAAACAAAGCTATTGAGTGGCATAAAATGTAATATCCAGGACACCAACAGACCATAATATATCTGTATTAGTAATCATTATACACATTTTAAGTTTCAAATCAAAACAGCTCTAGCGCTACTATTAGCAGCCCGTATAGTAACATCCAGTGTATAGACTCCATTTAGGGATCCCATATAAATTAAATGACTCTTAATGAGTTTGTTAATTAGAACAGTCACCTATTTTTAGTGTGGAATCTATACATAATTATAAAAATTACTTGCTAGTACCACCTGATACATAATAAATCTATCCCATATTATAATGTATTGTTTACTGAATACATGACTAGCACGATAATTGCTACTAGATACATCAAGTAAAAAGGTATTTATAGTCTGTTTTATCCTGTAATCTTTGTTTCATGAGAATAAAGAAAGGACTAAGCTCCTTTATTTGTGTCCTCATCCAAGATGGCGGCCAATTACTAACAAACAGTAAGGCTGCAGTCCCACCAGCGAATAAAAAATGTCATGGCCCCCCTGATCCACACGGAGAGAAAACTAGCTTCTATCCAGAAGTTGGACACTACTAGGTAAGTGTGCAAATATCATGGACTCCACAAACGCCGTGCTACAACAGATGAAAACAAAAAGCGGCAGCATGTTTCATTTTTTAAAAAAAACTCCCGATAGCTAAAACATTCTACTCTCTTTTTTACATTTTTCAGACGGTGTAGAAAAGCGACTGAAAGTCTAATATACCTCACATAATCTACCGTGCATCTAATCAGCCCATTGAAAGAGGATTGGGCCTTTGGCTATTTCAGACTCCTTGTGCCTAAGATTAAAGGACAAAATTGAGGTGAGCCGTCTATACCTAGAAAGGTTTCTTCCATTTACTATAAAAAGTAAGATCAGTCACTAGAATGACCGGCTCTCTACCTTCCTCCTTTTTCTCTCTCTCTTTTTTCAGTTTTAGTTTCCTGTTAACAGTGACTACCGAGAGACATTCAAGTCGGATTTCAAAGCTTAAACAACTTTGGGGAAATTAAAAGAAATGTATATTTACCATCTGAGATACCATCCTAACATAGGTATGAAGTACTTTCACTCGAGTAATCCCTGTCTCAATGTAAGTAGAGAGTACAGCCCAGTCCTTGGACAGCAGATTTAAAAATCTGTGTAAATTTAAGTTACAGGTCGAGCTAGATCAATTTTTCGCTCAGTTTCGACCAAAGAGGAAAATTCCTGCTTTAATCAGGATTCCACCTCCCAAAGATTTTCACCAGAGACTGGACATGGTAATTTATATTCCAGGCCCAGTACAAGATACAATTAAATAATTTAGAAGAATTTGAGCAATGATATCTTACCCCTTCTTCTCTTTTGTTTTTTTATCAACAGTCACATCTCTGAATACAGATCGATGTCTTTCCACTTTTAACAAGAGTTGTAATTGTTTTCAACTGATAGCATTGCAGTATGTCTTGTTTTTATTGTAATACCAATTGTATAGTGACTTATCTCCTGAAGAAAGTTCCAAGAACAATGTAAGAGAACTGAAACATGTTGAGTTCCCCTACCCTGATATGAAGGAACCAGGGAGAAGTATATATCCCTATATAAGGGCTCTGACTATACTAAGACGGCAAATGCCCCTATAATAGTCAGTAATTAAATGATGTTAATAATATATACATTACCCTACTTGATCTAGGTCCTTCTGTCACAATCTAATTGTCTGTTTTTTAGACAGTGTTTTATTATTTAATACGCTGTGAGACAACAGATAGTCTCTGAGTCCCTCTCTTTTTAAATTTTGAATATTTTTGAATAAATTATCCATTTGTATAATGAAACAGTATTGATTTAGGGGCTGATTCATGGAATTATTTGCACCAAAAAAACGGGGATTTGTTTGCCATTCTGCCCACAAATCCCTGTTTAACAAATGGGGATTTGCGGCATAATGGCGCACAAATCCCAATTTTTCAGCGCAAATAATTCCCCAAAATGTGTAATTACTGTGACTGTTGATAAGAGCTAACTACCTTCTGTTTACATGAATTTCATTCCCCAAAATAAGGTAGAGCTAACACTGTTGTGGTTCCTTTGGGTTTCCCTCCTTATAGGTTAGTGCAGAGATAAAACTGACCAGTGCTAATGACTGCACACTAAAACAAGAGAAAGGCAGAAAGAAGGTTGAGGAAAGAAAGATAGAAGAAGCAAAATTGGTCCAATGGAAGCTGTCAAAATTGACATTAGAATGAACCGTATTAACACATGTTGGAGAAAACCACAGCGTGCAGGAAGCACAGCAAATGCAGCCCGGGTCAAATGGAAACTTTACATGAAATTGTAACGCTCACCTGATTCCCACGGAGGCGCTGGTCTAGGCAGGAAGGTGTCTGTGACTCGAAAGGTGATGTGCAGGACTCGGTTGGCTTCTGGGGCTGAGCCTCTTCGCACTGTGTGTCGAACTCGAAGGGTGAGATTTCTGCAGGTGAGAGAATATGGGGGTTAATGATCTGGGCAGTTGAGTGTCTCTCTCTCTCTCTCTCTCTTTTCCCAGCTTCCCCGTAGAATCCCCCAGGTCAACGTGCTCACCTTAGATAGGTGAATGCTGGTCTCTCCATCTGCGTCTGGTGCAGGGTGCCGTTGCCAGTTCCTTCACTGGGTAAAACGTAGGCCTCTTGACATCAGAGGATCGCTACCGCCGTTAACTGCACGAGCGGTGAGTTTCCGGACACCTTTTAGTCCTTAAAGTCTTTAGGTGCGAGGGCACGTTTATGTAGATCAGGGCTTGGTATAATGCTTTCTCCTATTTGTTTTGCAGGGCTCTGGAGATAGAAGATGGTGTGAAGGGAGCCGAAGCTGGAGCCAGAGCCTTGGAATGAAGCGCTTGGAAATGCGTGAGTAAATGCAAGCGCTCTAACTGTCTCTTTTCTCTTGCAGCTGCGGGTTCGTGCTGAAGAGATGCTGGAAAATGCCGGAGTATTTGCAGGCGTCCTATTATGGCGAGCGCGATGGGCGTAAGTAAATACCTGTCTAATGTCTCTCCTTTTGTCTTTCAGGTGCCGGGTTGCAGCGTTGGAGACATCCGGAATTCACAGAGTGCCGGTAAGAAATAACTATGCTTTTGTTTTCACAGGCGGAGAGGCAGCGTGATGAAATGGTCGCTGCCAATGGATCAGGTGAGTAATGCGCTTCGTATGAAGGTTGCCGTGCTAACCTGTAGTTTTCTTATTTTGCAGGTGCTGCTGAAGACTGGATGCGGGGATGGTAAGTATTGTTCTTGCAGGTTCTGCTGAAGACTGGATGCAGGAATGGTAAGTATTGTTCTTGCAGGTTCGGGACCGGATAGAAGAAAAGCTGGAACAGACTCGGTGAGCGTTCTGCTGCAGATGCAGAATAACGCGAAGCACGTTTCATCAATCGGGTGTGGTTTAAATAGCCTTGGAGTGCTGAGGCGTCTTCCTCCACGGCCCCGCCTAGGTAAGAAAAGAGTTCCTGTTCCAGAAGAGTTCCAGTGTTGTATCCAGGGAGTGGAGCTTGCCCCACCCAGGTAAGAAAGTAGTTCCGGCTTACTGAGGATTCCTATGCAGCTGGTAAGTAAGCAGCATGGTCTGCTGCAGGTAAGTCCACCCAAGCATCTTCATATATATTATGAGCCCGGCGCTTCCAGTGCCGGGACCGATGGCATTGATGAGCCTGTCGCCACCGGCGCCAGGACAAGGTCCAAAAGGTCCCAGTGGGGACCGGCTGGTGCCTAGGATTAAGGTTAGGGGCCTACTTCCAAGGACGTTGGGCTGGTCCTGGCTCCTTGGAAGCAGTGATCATGACAGTACCCCCCTCAAGGCCCCTCCCAAGCGTGTCTTCTCCGGGGGTTTTGGTTTGTCGGGGTGATTCAGATGGAATTTCTTGACCAGACGAGGTGCATGGACATATTCTGAGGGTTCCCAAGACCTTTCCTGGGGGCCGTATCCTTTCCAATCAACCAGATAATATAATTTAGATTTGGAGATTTTGGAGTCTAGGATGTTCTTTACTTCGAATTCGAGTTCTCCATCTACTAAAACCGCTTCTGGGAGTTCGGTCAATCGGGTTTCTGGTTGTACTGGTTTTAGTAAGGAGACATGGAATACTGGATGTATTTTCATATGCGAAGGTAATTCCAATTTGACAGCTACCGGATTAATTATAGCAGAGATGAGATAGGGACCAAGGTATCTCGGAATGAAGGTGCGGGGTCCTTTTAGAGGCAGGTGCTTAGTGGATAACCAGACCTGATCTCCTACTGCGTAGTGAGGGGCCTCTTTACGGTGTTGATCTGCTCCTTTCTTGAATTGAGCTTTAGCTCTTTGCAGATGGGCAGTGGCTTCCTTAAAAGCACGAGTGATCTCAGAGTGCAAGTGATCCACAGCAGATGCTTCGAATTCTTGGGGAGGATCCAGGTTCGAGGTTCTAGGATGGTGTCCATATAATAGGAAGAAGGGAGTCTTCCCGGTTCCAGAATGAGTCGAATTGTTATAAGCGTACTCCGCGATCCAAAGAATGTCCTTCCATGGGTTTTCAGTTTGTTGGAGCATGCAACGTAGATATTGCTCTAGAGTTTGAATTGCCTCTCGGTTTGTCCGTCAGTTTGGGGATGGTGACTGGTTGAAAGTCTCACATCAATTTGGGCTAAACGACAGCAACTTCGCCAAAAGTGGGAGATGAATTGACTTCCCCTATCGGAGACCAAAACCGAGGGAAAACCGTGTAGCCGAACAATGTTTTCTAAGAATTCTCGGGCCAATACTGAAGCTGTAGGTAGGCCTTTCAGGGGAATGAAGTGAGCCATCTTGGAGAATAGATCCACGACTACTAAAATGGTATTATACCCTGAGCATGGAGGTAAGTCTGTGATGAAATCCATGGACAGGGTATGCCATGGACAGGGAGGGATGTCTAGTGGATGTAAGAGGCCGGCTGGTTTCTCCTTCTGACTTTTATTTTGGGCACATACACCGCAGGAGATTACGAAGTCTCTAATATCCTTCTTCCATGATGGCCACCAGAAATGTCTTTTGACCTTTTCCATGGTTTTGGTAATGCCAGAGTGACCCTCCATTAGTGAGTCGTGATAACAGGAGATCACTTGTTCTTGTATTTTCTCACTGGGCAAGTACAATCGTCCTCGGAAGTATGGAAGGTCTTGATCCACAGAGAATTCTTTTCCCTTTAATTGCCATTCCTGTAATTCGGCCGGAGTTAGGATTGATTTGACTGTAGTCTTGATGTCTTCAAAGGATTGAGCGCTGACCAAGCCCAAAATCCTTTGTTCTGGGATTATGGGTATTGGTTCTGGATTGGTCAAGTGTTCATCTATTCCCATCCGGGAGAGGGCATCTGCTTTTCCGTTTTTACTGCCTGGTCGATAAGTAATTATAAAGTCAAACTCAGCCAAAAACAGAGCCCAGCGAAGTTGCCTGGAAGACTGAGCTTTGGCCGTCTTTAGATATTGTAAGTTGCTGTGATCTGTCATTACGGTGACTGTGTGTCTGGCTCCCAAAAGATAATGCCGCCAGGCTTTAAAGACCGATCTGATAGCTAAAAGTTCCTTGTCTGTAATTGAATAGTTGATCTCGGGAGCCGAGAATTTGCGAGACCAAAAGGCTACAGGATGTAATTGGTGTGTGACCGGATCTCTTTGTGATAAAACTGCCCCCATAGCTAGACTAGAAGCATCAGTTTCCACGATGTAGGGGAGTTCTGGGCGAGGATGTTTTAGAACAGGTGCAGAAATGAATTTAGCTTTTAAGTCCTGAAAGGCTTGTTCTGCCTCGGTAGACCACTCAAAACGTTTGTTCTTCTTTAACAGAGTGGTGATGGGTTGGACAATTCGAGAGAATTCAGGAATGAATCTACGGTAAAAGTTAGCGAAGCCTAACATGCTTTGAACTCCTTTTACAGAGGTTGGTGAAGGCCACTTGATGATCGCATCGACTTTTTTTGAATCCATATGGACTCCGTTAGGTGACAATATGAATCCCAGGAACTCAACTTCAGTTACGTTGAAAACGCATTTTTCAAGCTTAGCAAAAAGGTTATGTTGACGTAATCTCTCGAGGACTTCTTTAACGTGTTTCTGATGTTCCTCTTCAGATGATGAATAGACGAGGATGTCATCAATGTAGACAACAACACACACATCGATGAGTTCTCTAAGGACATCGTTCATAAAATACTGGAAGGCGGCAGGAGCGTTACAAAGTCCAAAGGGCATAACTTGATACTCAAACAGCCCATACTTGGTGCGGAAGGCCGTCTTCCATTCATCGCCCTCCTTTATTCGTACCAAATGGTAGGCTCCTCTGAGATCCAACTTTGTATATATACATGCGTCTTTGACTTGGTCCAGGAGTTCAGGGATCAAAGGTAACGGGTATCTGTTTTTTACGGTGATCTGATTCAGGGCGCGGTAATCTATACAAGTCCTAAGGTCTCCTTCCTTTTTCGGAACGAAGAACAAAGCCGAGGAAGCTGGAGATTTTGAAGGAATAATAAACCCGTTAGCTAGGTATTGGTCCAGATATTGTCTGAGGTGAAGATTCTCTGGCTCGGTGAGGGCATAAATCCTACTGCAAGGAGGAGTTGTTCCGGTATCAGATCTATTTGACAGTCGTAAGACATATGAGGAGGCAGGGTGTTAGCTTGGTCCTTCCGAAAGACGTCTTGGAATTCCTGGTATTCGGGAGGTAATTTGGGAACCTCAGAAGAGATTGCCGCCAATGAGACATCAGGCCGAGAATAACAAGTGGTCAAACATTCTGGAAACTGAACCGTCTTTGCTCGCCAATCGATCCGAGGATTGTGCTTCTCTAACCAAGGAATTCCCAGAATGATCTGGAACTGAGGGGCCTTGATCACATCGAACACGATTTTCTCCCGGTGTCCCTCTTGGCTCACTAACGTCACTTCTTGGGTGGCGTGCGTTACTGGTCCGGAGGCTATCTCCTTGCCATCCACTGTAGTAATGACGTCTTTTACTGCCTTAGGGACAAGAGGTAGATTCATCCTTGATGCCATTTCACGATCCACATAATTACCGATTGCTCCGCTGTCGATGTAAGCTTCAATTGCATGCAAACGATCCAGACGTTCAGGGCTAATGAGGACCATAGGCACCACGAAATGCGAGGTCACGGGACAGATTTTAACGTGCGGCAAGAGGACCTCTACTCTTGTCGGGCTAGGTCGTTTCCCTGTTCAGAATTTGTGGCACTGGTATCTGCAGCTCCTACAGCCTTCTTAGCTGGTTTCACTGGACAGTCTCGAAGAAAGTGCCCCGAGTTTCCGCAATAGAGGCATAATTGCAACTGTCTTCTTCTTTCCCGCTCTTTTTGGGTTAAAGGTCCTTTCATGCCCCCTATTTGCATGGGTTCCACGGTGTCAGCTCCCCTAGTAGAGGTCTGTGGTTTAGAAAACACTCGGGTGTCAAATTTGGAACGATCAGCCTTCCTGTTCTGTAATCTGTGGTCTAATTGGACAACTAAGTCAATATAGTCTGAGCATTCTTGTGGAGGATTCACAACTTGAGCTAATACATCCTTGAGCTCTCCACGCAGGCCTCTGTAGAAAAGCGTTATTCTTTTATCCTCAGGCCATTGGGTTTCCACTATAAGTCTGTTGAATGAATCAATATAAGTCAAGAGTTCTTGATTACCCTGCCGTAATGAAAGGAGTTCATTGTCCAAGGCCTGCCCTTGTGCATGTCTTGCGAACAGTTTCTCCATGCTGGACTGGAAGGCCTGGAAATCATGAAGAACCGGATCATCCTGAGTGACTAAAGGGATCGACCAATCTGCGGCACTGCCACTGAGATAAGAAATCACGAAAGCCACCTTGGTCTGATCTGTTGGGAAGGCAGCTGGTCGACATAAAAAGTGTAGGCGGCACTGGTTAATAAACACTGCAAATTTCTTTGGGTCACCCGAAAAGCGTTCGGGCGGAGCCAAGGGCACATTACCGGGTAGATTGATTTGCACAGGATTTGAGGATGCTGAAGGATAACTTCCTCCTGGAGCGGGCAAAGGTGTCTGTCCTGCCTGCGTTTGTAGCAATTGCCTAGCGAGATCCTCTGTTCGCTCCTTGGATATTATCAGCTCTCTTCGTAGAGAGTTTGTTTCCTGACGAGCTGCATGTACTTCTGCTCTTAGTTCCCCAAGCAATTGGGCCAATTGATCAGTGTCCGAGGTTTCCATTGCGCCTGGGTAGGAGTTTTGCGGTGTGCTTCGCGTTCTGTAACGCTCACCTGATTCCCACGGAGGCGCTGGTCTAGGCAGGAAGGTGTCTGTGACTCGAAAGGTGATGTGCAGGACTCGGTTGGCTTCTGGGGCTGAGCCTCTTCGCACTGTGTGTCGAACTCGAAGGGTGAGATTTCTGCAGGTGAGAGAATATGGGGGTTAATGATCTGGGCAGTTGAGTGTCTCTCTCTCTCTCTCTCTTTTCCCAGCTTCCCCGTAGAATCCCCCAGGTCAACGTGCTCACCTTAGATAGGTGAATGATGGGCTCTCCATCTGCGTCTGGTGCAGGGTGCCGTTGCCAGTTCCTTCACTGGGTAAAACGTAGGCCTCTTGACATCAGAGGATCGCTACCGCCGTTAACTGCACGAGCGGTGAGTTTCCGGACACCTTTTAGTCCTTAAAGTCTTTAGGTGCGAGGGCACGTTTATGTAGATCAGGGCTTGGTATAATGCTTTCTCCTATTTGTTTTGCAGGGCTCTGGAGATAGAAGATGGTGTGAAGGGAGCGAAGCTGGAGCCAGAGCCTTGGAATGAAGCGCTTGGAAATGCGTGAGTAAATGCAAGCGCTCTAACTGTCTCTTTTCTCTTGCAGCTGCGGGTTCGTGCTGAAGAGATGCTGGAAAACGCCGGAGTATTTGCAGGCGTCCTATTATGGCGAGCGCGATGGGCGTAAGTAAATACCTGTCTAATGTCTCTCCTTTTGTCTTTCAGGTGCCGGGTTGCAGCGTTGGAGACATCCGGAATTCACAGAGTGCCGGTAAGAAATAACTATGCTTTTGTTTTCACAGGCGGAGAGGCAGCGTGATGAAATGGTCGCTGCCGATGGATCAGGTGAGTAATGCGCTTCGTATGAAGGTTGCCGTGCTAACCTGTAGTTTTCTTATTTTGCAGGTGCTGCTGAAGACTGGATGCGGGGATGGTAAGTATTGTTCTTGCAGGTTCTGCTGAAGACTGGGTGCAGGAATGGTAAGTATTGTTCTTGCAGGTTCGGGACCGGATAGAAGAAAAGCTGGAACAGACTCGGTGAGCGTTCTGCTGCAGATGCAGAATAACGCGAAGCACGTTTCATCAATCGGGTGTGGTTTAAATAGCCTTGGAGTGCTGAGGCGTCTTCCTCCACGGCCCCACCTAGGTAAGAAAAGAGTTCCTGTTCCAGAAGAGTTCCAGTGTTGTATCCAGGGAGTGGAGCTTGCCCCACCCAGGTAAGAAAGTAGTTCCGGCTTACTGAGGATTCCTATGCAGCTGGTAAGTAAGCAGCATGGTCTGCTGCAGGTAAGTCCACCCAAGCATCTTCATATATATTATGAGCCCGGCGCTTCCAGTGCCGGGACCGATGGCATTGATGAGCCTGGCGCCACCGGCGCCAGGACAAGGTCCAAAAGGTCCCAGTGGGGACCGGCTGGTGCCTAGGATTAAGGTTAGGGGCCTGCTTCCAAGGACGTTGGGCTGGTCCTGGCTCCTTGGAAGCAGTGATCATGACAGAAATACATGCAGTATCAGCAAGCACAAGCGCCACAACAGCTGCAAGCACAGCAAGTGCTATAACCGCAAATGCAGCAACCACAACAGGTGGTACAATCTCAAATACAGCAAATTCAAGCACAACCACAAGCACCATAGAATGTGATAGTACAAAGAGGCACAAACGTATTGCGCCACACGGGCAGCACCACAAGGAGGTGGTGTGACAGTAGTGGGAGGGAATCCTTTTTACAGGAACAGGACCGAACATGTACCCACAATAGGACAGCACACAGAGCGACTTGATGTGTCAAATTCTATTGATTACCCCAACCTCCAAGAGGAACTGAGGTTCAGTCGGACTATAGGTGACCAGACTTGTTCCTTCTTTGCTGATACATGGGCAGCAGAATCCTGTGTTAGAGAGGGAAAGTTCCCAATGTCAGGAATACCAATGGATGCACAAGGATCCTCTTGGCTATGACAATAGTTACTTTTACAAACACATTACCCATAAGCATAGGGGAACACAAGATGGCTATGTCATTTTTATATTCTCCAAAGACACCAGTCAACATATCGGGGAGAGACCTGATGAGTAAATTAAACATGAGGATTTACTTTGCAGAGGAAGTAATCATTTTTTCCACACAGGGCATTCATTACGTGAATGCCCACAAGTTCATTAGAGCATTCTATAGTCAAAAAGCACAGAGAGGTGTGTCATTAAACCCAGAGATATTCCTTTATGAAGTGCAGATCTTAATGGCATGACTTCCGGGTTATACAAGACAAATTGTTAAGGGTAACCACAGAATTTTGTTCAGGTTAGAGATACCCACGGATATGGAGGAAGAGCAAAAAAGCACAATTGAAACCATCACCAAGTGAACATTGGGAACAACATTTTCATTTGTTAAAGCAAATTTTGTTTTTGTTGTTTGAGCATATCAGGTCCGAAGGAAAGAGACTTTCTAAGGAAACTAGACCTGGCCATCAACGGTCCTGAGAACAGCCATCGGAACTGTCTTCTTGTGCTGGAGAGGCCCGAGACTGGACTGTGCTTCAAGCTCCCATCTTAACTATTGTCCAAAACATGGGGAAGGGAGACCCAGGCTAGTGCATCGTAACATATTATTTGAGAACACTTCTTTTGTTTTTTGAGATCAATCCCACACCCCTTTTTGGTATTAGTTGTGCGGTTTGGCAATAGGTTTCTTAGTACAGGTCCTTTTATTTTGACACAATGCCACTAGTACTGCCTTATTTTCATTTGATGGTGGACGTTTGCTCCCATCTTAGATATAGGTTTATATTAGGCGTTTTTCCAACCTGCATATTGAATTCATTGTTCAATAAACACCCTTGAACTGTGATCACTTGTGTCTCTCTTACTTGTTGTCACCATGAGTATCGCACAGTCCCCAATTGTGTCTTCAATCGAGTACTGCAAATGGACTTGGGAAATCAGCAAACTGACAGCACAGTAATACAGTATGTATATCCATGGAAGCCTCTGTGGAACAGGCCAATGTGTTTAACTCTTTCTTTTACGAAAAGATCAAGCTGATCCAAAACAATATTGCCACCAGCAGTACACCATCAGTAGATGGTCAATCCCATACTAACAACTCCTGGAAGGTAGCTTTGGCTACTCCTAAACAAGAACCATTTTCGTTCTCAATAGTCACAGAAGAGTATGTTGCAGGTATTTTGGAAAATGTCAAACCTACAAATAGCACACTATCTCCCTTCCCCACAAGGGTGGCTAAAAGGCTAATACTGGATACTGCCGCTTTTGTGACATGTTTTGTCAATAAGTCTTTACCAACTGGGGTTGTACCTCCTACCCTAAAAAAAGCCAAGGTGTCACCCCTCCTGAAGAAATCCAACTTAGTTCCTGTGGAATAGAAAATCATCCAGTGGCAGGCCTTCCTTGGCCAGCTAAAATCTTAGAGCTCAATTTCAAAAACGTTATTGACGATTCATTTATACTGGATACTCTGCAATCTGTATTCCGTCCAGGTTTTGTGATGGAAACAGCATTGACGGTGGTGTGGCATAATCTTCTGGAGGTGGCAGACCAGGTGGACTTGTCCCTTCTGGTTCGGCTAGATCTCTCTGCAGCCTTCGATACGGTGAATCACTGCATTTTACCCAGAAGGCTGAGAGAGATCGGTAACATCTCAGCTCAAGTCAATAAATGGTTTGCCTCCTTCCTCTCATTTAGACAGCAACTGGTTAAGATGTGTGGTTTTACCTCAACCCCCCCCCCTCCCTCAGGCTTGTGGAGTCCCAAAGGGGTCATCACTTTTCCCCTCTGTTATTTAATCTTTATCTATGCCCCTTGATGGACTTGCTTAGAACACACAAAGTCAACTTTAATTCCTATGTGGATGACACTCAAGTGTTTGTAAAGCTAGGGAATGTGGACAAGACCTTCCAGACAGTTGAAAAGTATCTGGTGAAGGTGAGAACATGGATGTCCTCTAACTGGCTCTTGTTAAATGCTGGTAAAGCAGAATCTGGTTTGTTTGATCCAAACATCTTTTGAATTACAACCGGTGGCCGGATCCACCAAGCCTCTTGGATGCAGACTTACTGTTTGCTCCTAAAATTAAAACTCCTGGTTGCATTTGGAAAGAAGACCTAGGATGCACAACCAAGTTCAGTGTTAAGATACAATCTATCTTGTATACCTTGCGCCTTCTACGACAGGCCCTCCCTTTCATTCCATGCTATCGCCAACCAGTGGTGGTGGGGAAATGGTGAACTTTCACCTAGACCTTTGTAACGGACCTCCGGCAGGAATACCAACCACCCAAATGCATTGTATGCAAAAAGCCCAAAATGCCATAGCAAGGATGTGAACAAATCTTCCTCAATCTCCAATTTTTTCCGATCCTTGCACTGTCTTAGGGTGAAGGATCAGATAGATTTTTAAATGTTGTGCCTTGTGTTCAAGTGTGTAAATAATCTGGCCCCATCATATCTATCAATGGAAATCCAGCTGTACCACCCAAATTGGCAGCTTTGATCCAGCAACAAGCTGCTACTGGAAATTCCTGGGTCCAACCATGTGTCTAGAGGTGACCGTAGATTTTGGGTTTATGGCCCTAAACTCGATGCAACAGTTTTTGTGAATCTGCAATTATTGCAGGGCAAGAGTCTTTCACTGCAGCAGATATGTTAGGACACTTTTAGAAGGACTAAAAGAGGTACAGAAAGACAGGACAGATATGGCATGGACAGGTAAGATGATAGATGCATTTGATGGATTGAAAATCACCACAGTTCCTGTGTCAGGTATCCCAGATCACAATGAAGACTTTGGCCTTCATTATAAGGTTGCCAGCAGGCCGCCTGTGCTACCGACAGCCTACTGCCACCTCCACTTTCTGTTTCCACCACCTGATATCTCGATAATACTGGGATAGTCCAGGCAGCGGAGGAAAGTAAGTTTCCATTCCCGACTCCACGGGAATGGGATCACTGAAACACCAGCACTGTTAGTAATGATGCCAGTGCTTCAGTGAAAAATCTGCCGATAGTGGCTTGAACTACTGGCAGGTCAGGCCTGCAAGTAGTTCACTGCCCCTACTGGCAGACTTGTAGTTTGCCGGTCCGGAAAAGGTGCCGATAACCATTGTTACTGGCACTTTTTTCCTGACCGGCAAACATATGATGAGGGCCTTTTCCTTGTTCTCCCATTCAAATGGAGTTGTGATTATGGCTGTCATCACACAAAGAACTTCACTGGGAGACAAGCCATTGGCATATTACAGCAGGTTCTAAGATCCACTCATGAGAGGCCATTTCTCATGTGACCAAGCTTTGGCTGCAGCAGCCTTTGCCATCGAGAAGTCAGCAAATATTACAATCGGCTATTCAGTTACATTATATGTAGAACAGGTTCTTTTTTCCATCCTTGAAAAGCCCAAGAGCACACCTACTATACAGAGAGCAACAGGCTACAAAGCAATAATATGAAATCTGCTGATCAACATTTTAACCGGTGCATAGTGAACTTGGCAAAGTTTATATCAGAACAAGTGGAAGAGGAAGATTATGTACATGATTGCACCACCTACACTGATGTTTATGATGACGTGCCCCAAGTTAAGGAAAATGCCCTAGGAGGGGGAATCATTCTCTTCATTGAAGGGTCATCAACGATAGATCAAAGCAGTGGATTACGATATAGTGGAACAGCAGTGGTGAAGGCAGTAGACCATGGAAAGATTGAAGTGGTGAAAAGCACAAGATTGCCAGCACAATTTTCACCACAAGCAGCAGAGTTGGTAGCCATGATTTTAGCACTTGAGGAGTATGAGGATCAGGCGGTGACAGTGTACTCTGACTCCACCTATCTGACAACAACAATACATTCAGAGTTGTCAGGTTGGGAAAGGAGGGGATTCCAGTGTGCGGTCAGCAAACCAGTACAGCATGTGCCATTGTTAGAGAGGCTCTTGGAAGTGCTTGAATGTCCATCAGCGTTCAGCATGGTCAAGTGTGCAGCGCATACGAAAGGTGCAGACATGATTTCATGCAGCAACAAAGCTCCAGGTGCAGAAGCCAAAAGGGCAGCATATTTTTCCTGAGATACAATACATTACAAGTGTCACAAACAAATACATACATACACGTAACATGGTGATGACAGAAGGATTTAACACACTGACAATAGTGCAGATTCTGGACGTGCAAGAAGAAAAGGAGTTGTGGCGATAATGGGGGTGTTCCTTATTCCCCTCTGAATTAGTGTGACACCAGGATAGCACAGGGGAACCTGTTATGCCTGTCGAGATATTCACAGTAGTGCTAGAGTAACTCCACTACCCTGCACATATAAATGATCATGTGACCAATTTTATTATAAACTGTATGATGTATCAGAAATGTACTGCTGGGGTATACATTGAGTATGTTGAGAGGAACAATATCCCGTCCTACAGGACCATTTTGAATTTTGCATGTCGACTATGTAGATATGCTTCATAATTTGAATGCCTAAAAGTATACTATATTAGTCATATGCCCTTTATCCCTCTGGATCAAGCAGGCCCCTGCACACATCCAGATGCCACTTCGGCTGCAACATTCTTCACACGCAAAGTGTTCCCAAGATGTGGTGTATGCGAAGTGCTACGCTCCGATGATGGACCCCATTTTGTAAACAAAGTGTTTGAACACATAACATCCCTCTTGGGAATAAGACACACATTCTCATCTGCCTGCCAAACACAAGCAAATGGGATTTTCAAGCGCCTCAGTGACCTCTTGGAGGAGCCAGTGACCTCTTGGAGGAGCACATTGCTAAAGTAAAAGATACCTTGCATAAGAATTGGCTGCATTGCCTTCCGTAGGTTCTTATTGCCTAATGCAATCAGCTAGGCCCTGACCACCACTTGACAACTCATGAGCTGGTGACCGGTTGCAGTATGACTGCCCCAATTGCTCCTCCTACACAGGCTTGAACTGATGCTGAGAATTCAGTACTGTACTTGGTGAAGAAATGTATGACTATTAGATGTCTATGACTAAATCTCTGAAACATATCTCCCAACAGGTGCAGGTAAGACGGGGGGGGGGCGAAAGAGTCACTGAAGAGTCAAACTGACACATTAATGCAGATACGTTTTTACAGCCTCTGAAGTTACAACCAGGGGATGACGATTTGAGTAGGAACTGCATCAGGCGATGGCACAAACCTAGGTTCGAAGGGGCGCACATTGTAGAAATGGCCACATCTTCTGCTGTTAATGTAGAGGGACGGCGATCATTTCTTCATTTGAGCGATATCAAGAAGTACTGTTGTGATTCCCCCACTCCCCTGTCCAATGATACAGAGGTCAAAGTTGAAAAAATCCGAAGAACGCAGACATGGGCGATGACCAGAGCTAATCAGCAGCAGGAGCAGCAGCAGCAAGAATAAGTACAACATATTGTTTCATACTCCAAGAACATTTTTCCAACATCCTCTAAAGATGTTTTTTTTAATATAAAGTGTGGCCCTTCCCATTCCAAGAAGAATATCAGATGTTCCCAATAGCCATTGTTTTTTTCCGGTGTTTTCATTTTTTTTTGTAACACTTATCCCTTTTTAGGAGCCACAAACATTTGTTTAACAGTTGTGTTGTGCAACTTAAAAAAACATATATTGTCCTAGAAAGAGATGTCCTCTCACTCTTAACTAGGTTTTTCTTGTAAACGCTTATTCTTTTAAGAAACAAAAGACACATTCCCTCTTCCGTAACAATGTATTTATTAATTAATATAAAATATTCTCTCTTATTGCCTAGACAAGCTCACACACACATATCTGCAAACGACAGGTATGCTGGCTATTATGATCATTGCAACATTATTCTCATGTTGTTGTCAACATTTTATTGTTTACATCACAGTGAAAGAGCTTGTCATTAACATTATAGCCAGGGTAGTATCCAGTGAGAATAACACAAGGTAATTACTGGAATAATGGCAGGTGAAATGACACTGGGAGCACTCCCTGATGCAAGCACACTAATTAAAAGAATAAAAAGAGGTGTTCAAGATGAGTAAAGTCACGTGAGAAAGTATTTTGATAATTCCGTTCACGCTACTAATAACATGTGGTACAAACATATGAGCGGAGTGCGGAGTGAGAAGTCTGGTGGGAGCTGTTTTGTGTGTTCCCTCATCCCGTATTCCATGAGTGCCTCTAGAATTTGTATAGCAACCGAAGTACCCACAAACACAGCATATTGCTTGACACATCTTGCCCTATGCATGACAAAAGAACAATTCTCTGTTAAAACCACCACAATAGAATGGGTAACAAACGCAGACTCTCGCATGAGCATAGTTTTATAAAACAAATGCCACTGATGATTAATGCCAAGACACAACATAAGGTAATGTGGTAAATACTGTCGGCCCAAATAGGGGAGAGGTTAGAATAGAAGACCACAAATTGCTGCAGTGCCTTGATGAACAGAGGAAAGATGTCCCTGGTTGCTGGAATAGAGGTTAGCTATAAACGGGTGGGTAGGTGGACTGATAAGATGCAAGGCATTAGCACTTCTAGCACAACCTGAGGAGGTTGTGCAAAATACAAATAAAGTGTGTTTTATAGAATGACCGGAATATACACGACTGCTCACCTGGGTAGAGGGCAAGGTACACATAATACTAGTTAAAGATGCAACTCTGTGCTTCAGAAATAATGGCACAGTGAAAGTTGGAAGGAACACAGTGATATAGCAGGAGTGTTATGCTATTGTAAACTGCAGTATGCTCTCTCATACATTTATGCCTCAGTTCCTCCATTTTGCCTTCGCCTGAGGCCTATCTCTGCAACAAGCTCATCCGACATGCCCAAACCCCACCTGGTGCAGGTTAGACCAAGACCCCATGACAAGGCAAAGGGACATGTTAGACCTTCTCTTCTGTTTGCTCTCTACTAGTGTAGCATTAGCACCATATATGGAAGATAACAGTAGAGCTTATGCAAATGCTGCTCATCCATATTACAACACACCTGCACGGTTTTGTCACAAGTGAGATGCTGACAGTTACTGACAAATGTCTTCAATGGCATGCCAAGTTCCACCCACCATTGTGAAAATGCTATTATATATTAGTGATTGATTATTATATGCTATATACCCTGCGCTTTAAGGGCTGTCCATTCAGAGCTCTACGTGACAACTGCTGGTAACTTGTCCTTCTGTATTTCCTGCTTATCAGCGGATCACTTCTCTTTATGCTGTTAATTTTCAACCAAATACAAGAAGCTTGGTTTACTCATCCGTCTGGTGTCTAATCTCCTAGCTGAAGCTGAAGCCAAGGTGACCCTTGGGAAGGGGTTCGCCTTGGCTACCACAGCAGCTTCTAGATGCATTTTTGACATGAAAGGTATGAATGTAGGTACAGCTGTATTAAAGGACAACTATTGGGCTTGTGTTTCAAAGGTCTACATTCAGTTTCCCCCAAATCGGGGAGTTGTATGCTCCATATTGATAATAATCACCAGCACTTAAAATAAGGTGCACATTGGTGATGTGCCCCTGATGAGTAAAAACCTCTGAAGTAAAAGGTCTCTTATTCTAAAATGTACCCAAAGAGAGAATTATTTTTCAGCAAAATTAATAGAGGCCTATAATGACATACCCAATGAGCATAAACTATTCGGCAGAGTAGCTATACTCTTTACCTCCTATCTTGCCCCTGGCTTGCAAACAGCAGTAACTGCCAAGTGGTTGCAAATAACAAGACGGGAGTTGTTGCAGACAATAGGCCTCATTACGAGTCCGGCAGTTGTCGTGCCGGTAAATCCGGCATGCTGCCGCTGGACTTGTGAGGATTTACCAGCTCTGGAATCTCGACCGGTAATTCTGGAGACGGCATTCTGTAAATCCCCATTCCGGTGGAGATCCAAAGGACTCCATGGGAATGGAGAAGTGGAAACACTGGCACAATGTGGTTAATGTGGGCAGTGTTTCCGCGTCTGGCTGGTCAGACCTGGCGGGTGTCACGCCACAGAACTTGTAGTTAGCCGGTCTGGAAAACGGTGCCGGTATGGTTTTACCGGCACCGTTAAATCCATACCAGCTAACTCGTAATGAGGCCCAATTAATGCAATTATAGCAAGGGTGCCATTGACCCCCCACAATTCCACCGAAAATTGGGTGGATTGTGAAGCTGATGCAGATTGCTGTTTCATGACTTGAGGTCCTGAAGAATACGTAGCACAAGGAGGCAGCTTGAGGGGGTTAGCAAAATATGGATACACAGACATTAAGTTCATTGCAGATATACATGGTGGATATGCTTATGACTCACATTGTTAGAGGACTGGCACAAACATTTGCTCTGTTGCTGAGCACGAAACAGCAAGACGCTTGAGAATAAATATGAGCAGCTTGCTGACCCTTAATGCGGTTAACATGGACAGCCATGCACATTAAGATGGAAGCCACAGGGACATTGGACTGAATGGGAGAAACTTTGAGAGTTTGAGATGCAGAGAAAGTCAACAGGCTGATCAAGTTGAGGCTGGCAGGACAGGCTTCCAGTGCAATCACTGTGCACAGATAGCCAAGGATGGAGAAGAGAGGAGCAATTGCAGATAAACAGAGAGACGGAGCACCTGCAAGAAACCCAAGCTAAAATCCTCATAATTACAGACAGCGAGGCTCCATTTTGTGGTCCCTACAGAAGTGATTTGCACCTACCAGACACTGCCTATTCATTTGGGTTAAATAGGGATACCTTTTCCCATAGAGCTGAAGGCAGTAGGATACAAATGTAACACAGGTTCAAAGGCACATGTTCTGTCTCACGGCTTATCAACACGGAGAAGGTAACTTAATGGAAGGATGTAGCACCTTCAGAGTTTTTCCCACCACCTTGAGTTGTTACACTGAACCTGGTGTCTGTCCTAGGCTAAGAAGACCCTCTTCGTCATATCCCTGTTCACCATTCATGCTAACTTTACACTATGTTGCACTGGTAAACCACCTTTCACTAACTTGTAACTCTACTTTTGATACTTTCAGAGGTGGTCTAGGGAGGAGCCAATAGATATGGTTTATCCAATAAGCATACTAATCCAGTATAGAACCTATATGTAGTTCACCCCATTAACCAATTCCTTCCCCTGTTAGGTTTTTGGGCTGTAACTCCATTTTGTGACATCATTTGTAAACAAAACCAGCTGACAATTGCCTAGACACAGAGAGTGTGTGGAGAATGGTACGTTGTTCATGCTGCAATCCCTGTCCTTTGAATGTGCAATAAAGACAGTTGAATTATTTCTTATGGCTGGATCTTTCATTCTTTGTGCAGAGGATTTCCAGGGCACAGTTCCTCTTCCATGTAAATCTGGAGGCTGTTAATAGTCCCCTGACCCACATTACTTCAGCAAGAGGTGGTCTTTTTTTAGGAGGAAGAGACAGTGCAATAGAGTCCAAAAGGGATATAGATCTATGTCACGATAACAGATAGAGACTAGACAATGGAGCAAGAGAACCTAGTGGTTAATCTGCCTACTTGCATACTCAATAACAAAGAGTTAGATACCTTTGAGAAAGATTTGAGTTTTGTCCTTACCAATAGTTCATCTCTTTTCAAAATAAAATTAGATTTATTTTGCTTCTTCCAAATACTGAAACCTCAGTGTTTCTTCTCTGAATTAGACCACAATCCAGAGAAACCACTTTGAATTATGATGGCAGTGACATGGACCCATATATAGAATTTAAACCCATGATCAAATATATTCCACCCATCTCCATTGCGACCATTGACATATTTGAAAACTTACATTTTGACTGATCTAAAAAAGGTTCTTTTATACCACCTAATCATAAAAATGTAAAGAAAAATGATACAGCCCTTATCAGATCTCTATTTGGAGATAACAACATTATAATTGTACCTGCTGATGAAGAAGGTGCACTAGTAATTATTAACACAATTGACTATGTGACAGAATATTTGAGACAACTCAATGATGAAAACACATATTTAGGACTTGACAGAGATCCCACCAGTGACATTGGTGATAAACTTGAAGCATTATTATAGCATGACAAGGAACAGGGATGGGTTCATGAGAAAACAAGGCCTTTCATATTTTGCAAACATCCCAAGATACCCCAATTTTAAATACTCCATAAGATACATAAAGATTTCATCCATCTTCAGGGCAGAACTATTGTAGCTACAGTGGATAGCATCCTTTAACTCTTTGGGATACATATTGATAGTTTTCTCCAGCCGTTGATCCAAAAAACAACCATGCACATCAAGGACACTACACACCTTCTTAGAATTCTACAAGGGTTAACACTATATGCTGAGGACATCCTTTTTTCTTTAGGCATGGAGGGTCTTTACAGCAGCATACCACAAGATCTAGGCTCACAGGCCTTTGAATGGATGCTATTTCAACAGAGTTTCATTTCTGCCTCAAATTAAATATTGTATGTTCCTGCTTGAATTCATTGCTCAAAGCAAATACTTTTGCTTTAGCAGCCAATTGTTTCTAAACATGAATGAAACTTCTATGGGTGCCACCACACCATGGCACCCACATACACCCACATACATCAACTGTTTTATGTTAAAGTATGAGGTCGACCACGTCTTCGAACACCCTATTTAGCAAAAAATCTTGAATTTCTGCGGTTGTTACATAGATTACATTTTTGGGATCTAGACAGGCTCCAAAGAAGCATTGCTAGATTGTTTTCGATTCATCAACCTTATTGATCAAAGGACTCAATTCACCTTAAAACTAAGTAACCCTGCTATTGATTTCCTGGATGTAAAGAATACTCAGAACGATAGTGGATTTCACACCAAAGTGGGATGCAAACTCACTAAAGGAACAGCCTACTTCATAGTCTTAGTTGTTACCCACCTAATCTTTTCAAAAATCTTCCCTACAGTCAGCCCCTTCTCTTTAAAAGAATTGCCAGCTACCATGAAACAAACAGCATCAAGCTAGTCAAGATGATTGATACATTTAAATAAAGAGGATACCCCACACCTGAACTTAACACTATTAAGAACAAAGTCTCAGGACTTGACAGGCATGCCCTCCTCATATAGAAGAACACTAGTTACCCCTTAGTCTTAGTTTCCAAATATTTCATTTAGAGTAACAGGATTGAGAACATTGTACAGAAACATTGGAATATTATAACTATGGACAAAAGAATGAATTATCTATTTACAAATCCCCCTACATTCACATACAGATATAGCCATAATTCGACAAAAATATATAAATTTATTGTATTATAAATGTGAAACTTTACACATATACATCCATAACAATTCATCCATAACATAAAGTCTAAAAGCAACTCCCATGATTTACTAATTACATCGATTAATTCAAATGCTTTATTACCTCAAGTCATATTTATTTATTTATTTTTGCATTTATTTTCAGCACACACAGCCCTCGGGCATCTAGGTGCTAGTTACAGAAAGTGCATGATAAAAGTGCAGGAATAATCATATGCTTGCATACAATAGTGTGTGTACACAGATTGGCATAGCTTCACCTCATATTACTGGGGGGCTACATCAGGCAGCATTAGAGTCAGATAGGTATGATCACAGGGACTGGCAAAGCCTCACCTCATGTTGCAGGGGGCTACCTCAGGCAGCATAAGTGTGAGATAGGTATGATTAGACACACAGATCGTCAGGGCTTTGTCTCATTATAAGGTGGGGTTACGAGGAAGTTGACACAGTCCAAATAATACTCAACACAATAATACACAAGGCACCCTGTGCGTTAGAAGCAACATTTTAACACAGATAAAGTAACACCTAGATGTGAGTTTGTTCATAAGGCACTCTAGGGCCTGCACATCATGATGGTGATAAAGGTAGTGGCTGATCAGTAGCTACCAGTGAAGAAAGGGCAAAGATTTGCGGCAGTGGTGGAAATAGTAATAGTGTCCATGCAGGAGGTGGATAGACGTTATCAGTTGTAGATGCTTACCAGTGCCTGTGGGTAATGTACTGTGGTCATGAAGTTTAGTGAATTGTTGGTGCTGGGAGGTTCCTGCACTCTCTGAAAGGCTTAGACAGGAGCCTTGGTGTGGGCCTTTGGGAAGGGCCAGCAGACGCCTGCCGGCATCGGTGTTGTGGGCGAGGAAGTAGTGGCTTCCAACCAATGGCAGGGTCCTTCAAACACAGCCGGGATCAGCTGTTTCAATTGCCACACAGGGCAGCCATGATGGAGAGGGTTGCCCTGACATCTCCGTTTAATGAGGGCACCGCATGGTGCAGGGGTACAGGAGTCGTCAGCCTGATACAGGTGGCACCATATCTTTATACTATATATAGACATTTTGAAGGGTGGTATTTCTGGCATTCAATCATTGATACCAAAAATCTAGACTCTTGATTCTGGCTAAATCATGAACTTAGTTACTTAAATGCTCTATATATACATCTTGCAGTATGGTGCACTCTGTAAGAACGTGTTTAGCTTTGTCTGGAGTAGTGTCTTTCCTACATATACGACAGTCACGCTCAGTATGCAAGAGTTTCACAGCGGGGCCCAAAACAGCTAGTGACGGTAACCGGTTCAGCAGGAGTAGCATGATAAAACTGCAGAGATTGATGGATGGGCAGAGTGACAGGTATGGATGTGCTTTTGTAAAAATATACAACATATTATGAACAAAGCCGTAACTTTTCAATGATGCCAAATGCACAAAATTTGCTGACCTCAATTTTTTTTGAATACTCGTTTGTTTTCATAATAAGATACTTGCCAATCTGGCAGCCAATCAATCTCAGCAAAAAGTGTTCTTACATTCTTTTCCAACATCCCCAGCTTTCCCTGCATGATGTCACTGCCCATACTTTGCAGAAGCTGACTACTAGGGTTGGCTATAAATTTTATATACATTTGGGCCTGGCTCCTCTCACTGTTGATGCCAATGACATAAGACCCAATTCCAGATGAATGATGGCCATCGGCACACATACAGGAGGCTATAGCATATTCCAACAGAATCGACCTTCGACAACCTGTAACCAAGCCAAATTAGAGATTGCAACACTCTCTAGGCAGTTTGTTACTGCAGGGCAAAATCATTGCAAAATGGTTACCTCCAAAGAGAAACCAAACATGCGCTTTGTGAACTTCCGTATCAATCCTGTCAATTGGGCTGCTTTTATAATACAATGCTGTATGGAATCCGAGTACCCTCTCCCCCTTTCAATTTCTCTTCCCAGGTACTTGTAATTGTCTGCATATTATATGTTGGCTCCCTCAGTATGTAGCCTCGGTCTGCTTATTTGTTTTTTTCTTAAATATAATCATTTTGGTTTGACCCATATTGATGGCCAGATGATTCTCTCTGGCATAGACCCATAATTTCTCAATTACTCTAGTTGTTCCTGCATATGTGTGATCTAGAATCACTAAGTCATCCGGGTGTGCTAAGCAAGCACAATTGTGCTTACCTATTTTAGGCGGACAACCTTTAGCCTCGATCAATACTTTCGGCAGATGAGGAAAAAAGATGTTGAAAGGGAGAGGAGCCAATACACAGCCCTGCTTGACTGCCCTATTTACAACAATCGGGCAGGTCAAGGCTCCTCTATCATCTAGCCATATCTTAACAGTATTATTTGTGTGCAATTGTATAATGAAATATACTAGAGATTTCGGCACCTATAAGGCTCTAACTTCTGCCATAGCCTCTTCTGGTTAACAGAGTCAAAGATCACCTTAAAATCAATAAACACAGCCACTCAGATCCATTTCCAGAACATAGAAGTTGTATCCAACTAACTTCATGCAGACAACAGTAACATCCTTAATTGCAGAGAGGCATTCTGGATTGACCGTCTGGATGCAGTCCCTTCCGGCAGAATGAATGACGAGTGCAACCTCGCTTGTAAACCAATGACTGACTGTTTCTCAGAAGAACATTTTGTTTTGTTGATTTGAATTGTTTCTTCACTTGCTTCTGTTCTTTACAAGTAACCGCTGGTTGTCATTTCTTCTATAATGTCTTTACTTAACACTTCATTAAGTGGATTCCTCTATCCATATCTTCCCATTTTCTTCACATCTCTGATCTACTTATGAGGATACCGGCGGCACCTTCTACCTGTTTTTCTATACTCTTCACATACTTTGTCCTATCCCTTTAATTCCCTCTTTATTCAATTGTTTTTTGTTCTATATTGATTTTTTGTAACTTGTGTATTTACTTATTCTGTATGTTTGGCTTCTGTCGCTTAACACATTTCTCTTCTACAATCAGTTATCGGTCTTTCTTTTTTTAAACTTTGTTTGTGTTTGTTGCATTGTTTTTCCTCTTCAGTCTTTTAGATTTTCCAGTCTGATTTTTGTCTTCTTTCGTTTTTGTTATTCAATTCTATTCCATACCTCCATTTAGTCTTCTGCATTATTTGTATGTCTTTGATGCACTCGTTTTTACAATGTTGAACTCCAGTCTCAGAGACTGCCTCATGGATTCATGCTCTCAGCATTGTGAGGTGGCCTTACTGTGTCATACATCACTATAACTGGCCAATGGTGCCAGAACATTTAAAAAGTTATTTTCTTTACCATATATGTGTGAATAATTATTCTACCTTAAATATATTGGGGTAGTCTTGATACTATCTTCTGTTTTTGTAACATATCAGATGCTTTAGACTAAGTCCCTGTATCACTCTATCCATCTTTTCCCTCAGTGTTCTATGCATTCTTAGTTTTATTTTATCCACCTACATTTTACCCACTAAACCATTTCATACTACAGGGTGCCAGGTTATAACAGTTGACTCTTCTTAGTTGTTAGGATACAACACTTCACTCTCATAGGGTGCCAGGTTATGGCACTTCACTCTACTAGGTTGTCAGGATATAACAATTCACTCTCCTAGTGTACCAGGTTATAACACTTCACTCTACTAGGTTGTCAGGATATAACACTTCACTCTCATGGGGTGCCAGGCTTACCGCACATGCAGAAGGATGGACATTCCGTTTCTCTTCACATAGCACCCCCCCCTTCCCCCACCCTCTGCCGTCTCAAAGTCTGTGCTAGCCTTGGCCACTCTTGGACTCTAGGCTTGGAGGTCTCACTGTTATGATGCTTTTGTTGGTTTGGGATTGGATCACTTCTAAGGGTTCACTTGAGCACATCTCAAATCTACCAACCACTACGATTATGTATCTTATGTATTTGTATTACACGTCTGTTCAAGTAAATACTACCTGCTCCTGCAGACACATTTAAATGTACACTCTCTATGTTCTACGCTACGGATCCGTTGTCCACATTGGCTGGAACACCACTGCTTGGAGGCCTGCCTGTTTATCTGTACCCTTGTTCCTCTCCTCCATACTTCTATACACCCAGCTGGGGCAATATACGCCAACTTCCATACACGCGTCGCCACCCTGTGCCCACTGCTGTGGTGATTCAGTGCAGTTTAAAAACTTTGCATCAGAAGAACATAACAGTTAGTTAGTTAGTTGAACAAGAAGTGCAACAAAAACATATGAATCAATGTACATTACAATTTTTTTTTCCTGTAAAGGGGCTAGGAAGATTACTTAAAATCGTAATTAAATTTGGGATTACCTTGGATTTATAAAACGAACAGTTTCTTTAGAAAGTGCACCAATTGTGCATGCTGTCATCTTTTACCTCTTTCAAATAGGTTTTCGGAAGTGATAACGGGAGGTTGGTTTATTTATGTATCTAGTCATTTTGCAGCTCCCTCTTGGATGTGCTTCTTTACAAAACCGCCTTGATTGACAAACAGTGGCAAACAAGGATCTCTGCCGCCTGCTCGTTTCTGTCAGAAACAGAACACAGGTGCTTGCAGACCTAAATGAAGCAAGTCGAGGCATTCCTCCCTTGTTGTCACAGCAGAGTTAGCAGCTCCCTCTGATGTGGTCTGCGGCGCTCTCATCTTATGAGTCTTGTCAGAGACGTGCCAGCGTTTGGCAGGGCGCGCATCATTTTGAGCGGATTAAGGGATAAAACACAACTCAATCCACTCGAAAACGCAAGAGAGAGCGGGGTCGGGAAGGAAGAAAGGGCAGAAATGGCAGAAATTGTACAGCAAGTCAACAAGACGGGCATTCATGAAAAAGGGAAATTGATAGAGTCTTGCTTCTAAAGGGATCGCGAAAAAAAAGAATAACAGACAAACATGTATGTGTTGATAAAGAGGAGCTTGCATTACAGCAGCAGTTTGGATATATAATTGGATTAAAACCCTCAGAATACGTCGGTTTTGAAATATATCCTACTCGTATACATCAACATAATTACTAGTTGCGTTTGCGCTGTTATTTTTGGCATAAGGTACATAGAAAAAAAATGCATATTTACATCATGTAGTGTTTTCTTTGTACCCAGCATCTTAAAAGTCGCATGTGATACCAATTCATATTTAGGAGGTCTTTTAAATGTAATTAACATGTCACTTTATTTTGTTGTATATGTGTTTTCCCCTATTCTTATATCGAAGCCCACAGATTTAGGCATTCGTCGACATTATTCACTTCATGTAATTACAGCAACACAAAAAAGAATCATACATTTCTATTCTGTAGGGAATGGAAGAAATAAGGAAGTGCTATGTTTGTTAATGTGTGCTGCTAATTCCGGCAGGCGGTGCCATATCAGTGGGCTGTGTTGCACATTGTATTTAGAAAGGGACGGGTCCATGAACCCCTAAAACCTCACAAAGTAATCTTTGTTGTATTGTCATCTGGAAAAGATAAACGCACATGGCTATGGAATTGGAAACATTGGATCATTTGATGAAAACATAGCTTTGATCAGAAACAAAAAAGAAATACAATTGTATAAAAATAAAGCGACTGCAAACGCTTGTCATTCGATAGCCAATGTATTGAACAACGTCATTCAATTTCTTCCACATATTTAAATCGGTGTAAAAGACTCTTAGCCCAATTTACAAGATTCAGCATTTGAAGAATGTGTGAAAGCAAATTCAATACACTTATCCATTGTGCAGTGTCAGGCACACAACAGTAGTATGTGCCAAACCTTTCCAACCTGAAATACCATGAGTGCAAAAAGGAACATCTCATGTAACAATTCAGAGCGGTACTAAATACCCAGTTTCTGAAAACACTACTTTGATGGCACCATTACATTTTTATTTTTTTATGTTTTTATTTTATTGGGTATTTATAATGCACCTATACACGAGTGTTTCGAGGCATCAGGAATCACTACTACAATCAGATGCAAAAGAAGCTGTATGTGCAATTCACTGCAAGGTAGTAGGGTAAAGTGGAATACTCCCCACCCACCACACCAACACAAGACATAGGGCCTGATTTACACACACACAATGTAAACGGTAAAGTCCAATTGAAAACATTTGTGTAAATCAGGCCCATAGTGGAGGAGCAGGGGAACTATAGCAAAGAGGAAAAGGGCATATAGGACCAAGACAAGCATCCAGTGTTCCGTGGTAGAGCAGTGTATCCATTCCGTCTTGTAGGACAGGCACACCATGAAGGAACCTTGAAGGTTCCATAGCAACCTTAACACATATAAAAATAATGAGAGCTTTATCACCTTTTATTTACTTCTTGTATGATATAGTTTATAACACACTTCTCATACATAAAAGAAAATATAAAATACAAAATACAATACAATGCTAAAAACAAGAAACATATATCAATTCAATTCATACAATAGAGTAAAAGAAAGACAAAATTCATAACTATAAAAAAATCCCACAATTCGTAACACAACCTACTGCAAAATACAATTTTCGTCTAAAAACAGAGAGTATAACAAGTGCATAGTAGCAATGCAAAGAGAAGTAGATGGTTCACATAACAAACGTTGCCATAGGATATTAGACAAGAATGCATCTTCTACTGGAACACATTTGGCAAACATGTGATTGCATACCTGATCCAATTGCTTTAATTTAACAAACAAATGTTCTAAAGTTTCAACCTCTTTTTGGCAAAGACGACATAACCGTGTACATTTAGGTGTTTTTAGCCTGGCACCAATAATGTCTTGAGTAGGGAACAAGCCTAGTTTTAGCGTTAACATCCTATTAGTACATTGTTTTGATGGATGAACAACAAAAACCCACCAAGGTTAGGCTCCACTAAATATATTGCGCTGCTAGACTCAATGTGTTTCAAAGTACTGTCAATGAAATGGCTAATTGTAATCAAACAAAAAACACAATATGAATGTCCAATGTAGCTTGTATTCAAAGTGCTTTATCATCAGCCAGAACGATTTGCCAAGATTTGCCGACACGTGTTTCAACCTTCTGCGGTCTTTCTCAAGGCAAGAAATAGTTCTGAATTACATACCCGAACCAATATCATCAGACCACCAATGGAGAAAAAAGTATTTTGGTCATCACAATTTCCAAAGACCCCATACATTTAAAGTATAACATATACATGCAAGTTGATTCCAATAGATATATACAGGGGATAGCAAAAACACATTCAAAAATAATATCACGAATATGAATGCATACATTACCAAGGTCACCAGAACCATGATCGTCATACATGTTCCAGGATCATGTCATCGTAAAATAGACAATGAGATCATAGCAAAAAGAAGGAAAGCACATGGGCCAGAAGCCAAATTAGCCTCATTGTTAAACAGAATGAATCAATCAAAGTTGTACATTAAACCATTAAACAGTACCTAACAGTTGTCAACCCAGCATGCACTAACTCACCCTCTTGTTATACACACGAGCCTGTATTTGACAGTATGCCCAATTAGGCATTACCTGTACACTGAAGCCCCAAACTTCCAGTGGCCGTGCCAAGACAAAGTGCTTGCTTTCAAACCCAAAAGTGACATTACTACTGGTGTGCCCTACTAACACTGCATTACTTGTAAATCTATCACCACACAATCTTAAGTGCATCCCAATGTACTTAACCTGTCGCTTGATCAAGAAAAAAAAATATATATATGTACCCAATTGAAGTCCTACTGATGCTGCTGCATATGCTGGGGATTGTTTTTTAAATTAAAGCAAAAGTCGTCTCCAACGAACCTGTGTAAAGGCATGAAAAATGCAAATAATGTGTAAAAATTTAAATAATAATTGCCTGAACAAAAACGGTTTGTATGCCCCAGCACTTCAAAAACTACAGCCAATAACACCTTGGTGTGATTTACCTGCAAATGAAGGCTAATAGGCCAAACAATCTCAGTAATGCATCAAGTGACTGAAAGGCTCCAACGTGTATCATGGAGCAATAATCTGCATCTAAAACCAAATAAAACGAAAGCACACACACTTAATGTCAGTGCAGAACCATTTTACTGAAAACACAAGCGTTATTTATACGCCAATATACAAAAAGTGAATACAAACAGTCTTACCTCAACAAATAAACTGCCGTCTCCTGCAAAAGTTAAAGCGTTCTAATGACCACACGGATGCTGCTCGGTACCATGTCATCCGAGTAAAGCACCTCGCGGATGGAAAAATATACACGTGATGCGTCACGTGCGCCTTAATGCTCACTTGACTCGGGCAACCAATCCCAATATGCTATATCTATACAACTACTCATCCATGTCGTGTTGGATGAATATGCCGTCAGTAAATATATGCGATCAGGTGACCACATGCCTGATTATATTAATAAAATGCAATATATAAATGAAACTGAAAACTAAGCTTAAATCAATCCGCCCTAAAAGGGGGCTGTGTAATAATGATGATATCCCTCCAGCACTGAATGTCACAAGTCTCTCATCTTCTCACCTGTTTCTGTTGTGTACTTGTGACCTTCTGGGATTTCTTCTTCTTTACGGTCCGGGATTTGTATAGTCCCGAATGCCGGTCTTCGGCGTCCAGCATGAGAGTAGCGGTTCAGTTTCCAGGAGCGTTCTACAAGTCTAGGGTAATTCCAGGAAGTAATTAAGGTAAGCTCGGTGGCACGGAAGACCGTGAATCGAGTGCGGAAGGTTTTCCAGGACATTGGGGAGGAAAAGGAACAGGAGGGAATTCAAGGGACTGGAAACAAGGAATCAAGTGAGAGCCCCGATCGAACTCCGGCTAAGCACGTCCGACTACAGGTAGCGGTAGCATTGAGATGCGCAGAGCCACGGGGGCGTGTCTCTTTTGTAGGATGAGCAGCGTGGAACGCATAGACTGCTCCGGAGTATTCTGTTCCGGGCGGCCATGTTGGAAGTATAACTGCATGCAATCCCCTGCGAGTCAGGGACCAGGAGGTCCAGAAAGGACGTAGACGATGGGTCATGACAGTATGCCTCCTCTGGAAACCAGCTCTTCCGGGTTTGCCCGGATGGATCAGATGAAATCGTCAAACCAATCTGGGAGCATTCGTGTTTGACACGGGTTCCCAGGTACGCTCACTGGAGGGGTACCCTTTCCACTCAACCAGATATTGTAGCTGACCCAGTCGATATCTTGAGTCACAAATCCTGGAAACCTCGTATTCCAGTTGATCATTTACAATAACAGGGGTAGATCTAGGAGCTGTTCGGGATGACTGAATGTATGGTTTTAACACAGTAGTGTGAAAGACTGGATGAATTATTTTCCAAGATTCAGGTAACCGAAGTCGAAAGGCCACTGGGTTGATGATTTCTTGTATGGAAAAGGGATTGTAGTATCTGGGAGCCAGTTTATTGGGGCGCAGGTGTCGAGGAAGGAGCTTCGAGGATAACCAAACCTTATGCCCTACTGAATAGGAAGGTCCAGGTCTTCTTTTAGAGTCAGCATAACGTTTGACATCTTCTCTGGCCCTTTCTAGGTATTCCTTATCCTCCTTATGTACTGTGATGAGGTTTTTGATCCAGGAGTCTACTGCAGGTACTGGAGTAGGATGTGGGAGTACGGAGGGTAGGACTGATGGATGGAATCCTTGGCTACAGAAGAAGGGGCTGGTCTTGATAGCTGAATGATCTGAATTGCTATAGGCAAATTCAGCCATAGGTATTAGGAGTGACCAATCGTCCTGAATTTTGGTGGCGAAACATCGTAGATATTGTTCGAGAGTCTGGTTCACACGCTCCGTGGCTCCATTGGTTTGTGGATGGTAGCCAGAGGATAGGGCACGTTGGATTCCCAGAATACGACATACTTGCTTCCAAAACTGAGATATGTACTGAGGTCCTCGGTCTGAAATGATCTTGGAAGGCAACCCATGAAGTCGGAATATTTGTTCCAGGAAAATTCCGGCAAGGTCTGATGTGGAAGGTAGTTTGGATAAGGGTGTAAAATGAGCCATATGAGTAAACAAATCAATAGTGACCATGATTGTTGTGTAGCCTCTAGAGGGTGGTAATTCCACTATAAAATCAGTGGCGATGACTTCCCAGGGTCTTGATGCTATTGCTGGTTGGAGTAGGAGTCGACTGGCTTCTTATTATCGTGTTTGTTCTGATTGCAAACTGCGCATGTTTGGACATGGATCCTAATATCATCCTTCATCTTGGGCCACCAAAACTGTCTTTGTACTATATGGAGAGTGTTGGTTATCCCACGATGTCCCGAATGTAAGGTATCATGACATACACTTGTGATCCTTTGTCTCAGTCCAGGAGTGGGAATGACTAGGCGATAATCTTTGAATCGATACCCATCTGTAGCTGTGAGGTGCCATCTGTTATTTCTCTTGTGCTCCTTCCAGAAGTCCAAAAGTCAAGTTTGGCCTTGGATATTCTCCAGGAGGGTGAGTGCTTGGGCAACAAAGATCGTGTGAGGAAACATCTTTGGAAAGGTCGGATCCTCAGAGTTTTCATAGTCAGGACGTCTGGAAAGGGCATCAGCAATTATGTTTTGTGATCCAGGGACATGATGGATGTGGAACTGGTACTGGGCAAAGAAGAAGGCCAAACTGGCCTGACGACTGTTCCTACACTCCAAAGATTGTAGAACTTGAAGATTTCGATGGTCCCTACGGACCTGGACTGGATGCCTAGCTCCCAGGAGAAGGTGTCGCCATTCTGTGAAGGCTTTGCGGATGGCTAGTAGTTCCTTTTCCAAGACAGAATAATGAGTCTCACTGGGCGTCAGGGTTCGTGAAAGGTAAGCAATGGGGTGCTCCAATTTGTCCACAAATTCCTGTTTTAGTACTGCTCCTGTGGCGTAATTGGATGTATCCGTCTCCACTAGGAATGGTCGGTTAATATCGGGTTGAGCCTGGGTGGGGGCTTGAGTAAACTCTGTTTTTAATCGTTGGAATGCCTTGTCTTGATCTGTAGACCAGAGAAATGGAGCATCTTTCTTCAAGAGAGCAATGATCGGTTGAACAATTTCAGAGAAGGACGGTATGAACTTTCGGTAAAAATTGGCAAGTCCCAGGAAAGATTGAATCTGTTTCACGGATGTGGGAGCCGGCCAAGATAGTATGGCTTTTACCTTTGAAGGATCCCTTCCAATTCCTTCTGGACTTGGAAGGGATCCTTCAAATCCTAGGTAATGAACAGAAGTGACGTGAAACAGGCATTTCTCGGGTTTAGCTAGGAGTTTGTGTTCACGTAATCATTGTAAGACTGCCTTAACATGCTCTTCATGCCTTAGAAGGTCCTTGGAGTAGATCAAGATGTCATCCAGGTAGATGATAACGAAGAGGAACAGCATGTCCGAGAACACCCTATCCATGAAACGTTGAAAAACTGCTGGGGCATTAGCAAGTCCAAAGGGCATGACCAGATATTCAAAATGGCCAAAGGGAGTTCTAAAGGCTGTTTTCCATTCGTCACCTTCCTTTATACGAATGAGATGGTAGGCACCCCTTAGGTCTAATTTTGTGAAGATTACTGCACCTCTGACTGCTTCCAGGATATCCGAGATGAGGGGTAGAGGATAACGGTCCTTGAGAGTGCACTGATTTAGACCACGGTAGTCCAGACATGGTCTGAGTTCTTTGGTATCTTTCTTTGGAACGAAGAACAATGAAGCACCCGCTGGAAATTTGGACGGGGTTATTGTGCCATTTTCCAGGTTAGTATCCAAGTTTTCTCGGAGAGCCTTCTTTTCAGGTTCAGATAATATAAACATTCTGCCGAAAGGAATCACAGCTGTGGGTTCAGTATCGATGGCACAATCCTCTGGCCTGTGAGGTGGGAGAGCTTGGACTATCGTGGTCAAAAAAACATCAAAAAAGGCTTGGTAGGCCCTGGGAATCTGGATGATGTTAGAAACGGTGACTGGACTTTGTTGGTTCTCTTGAAAGTCTCTAGAAGGCTTTGGTAAGGTATCCAGGGATAGGCAGTGAGCCATACAAAATTCAGATCCAAGAAACAGTGAGCCGGCTGCCCAGTTGATGTAAGGATTGTGCCTCTGCAGCCAGGGCATCCCAAGAACCATCAGATAATGGGCTGATTTAATGAGGTCAAATTTGATTCTCTCTTGATGGTGATTAATAGAAAGTAGAATCTCATTAGTCTGAAGGGTAATCGGTCCTGAGGAATGAGGCCTTCCATCAATTGCCTCTACTGGTTGCATTTTAACTCGGCTTTCATGTGGAATGTTATGAGCAGTGACCCAATCTTGATCTAGAAATACGCCCATAGCTCCGCAGTCACTAATGCCAGGATGGGGTAGGATTCTGTCTTGGAAGGTGATAGTAGGGCCTGCAGAACCACAAGGGTATTTTGTCCAGGAGAGTTCAAGGATGGAATTGATGTGGAGCAAACATCTCTCTCCCAACACTGTGCTCCATCTAGGATCGGGAGCTGGCGTTTCCCGAACGCCGTGGAGGAGCAATGGGACATTCTCTCACAAGATGTTTATCGGAGGCGCAATATATGCATAGACCAGTATGGGTTTGTCGCATCCTTTCCTCAGGGGTAATGGGTCCATGAAAGGCTCCTAGTTGCATAGGTTCTGGGTCCGGGGTAGAAGGAACAGTTGACTCTGCTCTAGGGGCATGTTCCGTGATGGTCTTTTGGAGACTTGACTTAGACTTCCTCTTCTCTGCTCTTCTTTCTTGGATTCGGAAATCTATCTGTAAGGATAGATCCATAAGAGCCTGGAAGGAGCTTGGGCGGGCCACCCTAGCAAGCTCATCTTTTATTTTTTCATTCAGCCCCCTTCGGAAGAGTGTAAAACTAGCTTCTGGAGACCAGTCTGCTTCTTTTACAAGTTGTTTGAAACGAGTAACATAGGTGAGCATATCCTGGGACCCTTGTTGAAACTCAAGTAGTCTCTCTTGAGCACTATACACCTGCTCTGGGCGATCAAACATTTCCTTAAGGGCTCTCACAAAGCCATCATAGACATCCAGGAAAGCGTTGCTTGTATTGACTAGGGGGTTTGCCCAAGTCAATGCATTTCCAGTGAGGTGTGAAATCATAAAACCCACCTTTGCTCTAGGAGTGGAGAAGTAGTAGGGCTTGAACGTGAAGTGAACTAAACACGAATCAAGGAAGGCGCGGAGAGTCTTGGAAGAACCGTCATACTTGTCCACTATTCCACCCAATATTACATTTTCTTTGGTTGCGGAATGACGTGATAGAACTAGCTGCTTTAATGCTGCGTTCTCTGCCTTGAGGTTCTGTACTCAGTTGTTAATTCCTGCATGCCTCACATGAGGTCTTGAACGGAGGCTTCCATCTCTGAATCTGTATCATTTTTTTGGCATCTCAATCTGTCACAAGTCTCTCCCCTTCTCACCTGTTTCTGTTGTGCCGTCAGTAAATATATGCAATCAGCTGACCGCATGCCTGATTATATTAATAAAATGCAATATATAAATGAAACTAAAAACTAAGCTTAAATCAATCCGCCCTAAAAGGGGGCTGTGTAATAATGATGATATCCCTCCAGCACTGAATGTCACAAGTCTCTCATCTTCTCACCTGTTTCTGTTGTGTACTTGCGACCTTCTGAGATTTCTTCTTCTTTACGGTCTGGGATTTGTATAGTCCCGAACGCCGGACTTCAGCGTCCAGCGTGAGAGTAGCGGTTCATTTTCCAGGAGCGTTCTACAAGTCCATGGTAATTTCAGGAAGTAATTAAGGTACGCTCGGAGGCACGGAAGACAGTGAGTCGAGCGTGGAAGGTTTTCCAGGAGATTGGGGAGGAAAGGGAACAGGAGGGAATTCAAGGGACTGGGAACAAGGAATCAAGCGAGAGCCCCGATCGAACTCCGGTTAAGCACGTCTGACTACAGGTAGCGGTAGCATTGAGACACGCAGAGCTGCGGGGGCGTGTCTCTTTTGTAGGATGAGCAGCATGGAACGCATAGACTGCTCCGGTTATTCTGTTCCGGGCGGCCATGTTGGAAGGATAACTGCATGCAATCGCCTGCGAGTCAGGGACCAGGAGGTCCAGAAAGGACGTAGATGACGGTCATGACACTGAAGCCATCCAGGCATTCTGATAGCAGTGATTAGCATACCATTGTGCATGTGAAACTAAAATAAAAAAGGACAAGATGAAATGAGGATTAAATCCAATGTCAAAGTCATAACACTAAAAAACAGGGTTTTTACCTACTGTCTGAGATGAAAAGTGACAATGACCTAATTTCTTGCAACTATGCCATAGAAAACAAGAAAAAATGCAAATGCAAGAAAAAGTACATAGGGTTAAATTTGGTATTGCAGTCAGGCACTGAGCTGCCACCTCATCCAGATTCGGGCACTATTAACTATCGGTATACCACACAGGAAATTGATATTGGTCACGTTCTACTCGTCCATACACAATTAAGTGACAGCCAGATATTGCTGATTCTCCTGACAATAAAATATGAATAATACTCCATGAGTGACATTACTCCACATAAACATCGCTCACAGACTTCTAACCTTTAGAGAAACACATGTAATTCCGTGTCTGTGTTAAGACCCACCAAAGTACAACTGAGGCAACATATAGTTCGTGCTTCCAACTGGTGCAATAAAGCTTGTCGGTCACCACCTCTTGGATGAACCCGAGCCTGCATTAGCCCAATGAAACAAAGGTTTAGGACATCATCCATTTGATGATGTGCCTGCCAATGTATGGCAAGAGGCAATTTGGGATCAACACTTTTCAAGTGAGCAAAATGTTCTCTGATGCGAATCCTCATTTCCAAGATTGTAGAACCCACACATACCTTACCACAAACACATAAGATCGCATAAACCACATATTTGGATTTGCAATTGAGAAGATCCCTAATTTGGATAGAAAGACCATTGTGACATGTAAATGAATCGGCACAAATTGAAAATGTACAAAAATTGCACATACCACATTTTAAAAAACCTTTGGGTTTGGGAGATAACCAAGTCAGTTGTTTTGATGGATGCCTCAATAAAAAGATTTGCAAACGTTAAATAATGTTATATCATAAAAAAATAAAATAAACAATGCATGTGTACTTAATAATTCTCTATTTAAAACACAATCATTTAAGAACATGTTTTTCTTTAGACAAAGAGGGTATTTAAGTAATTGTTTGGCAATGAGCCAAAATCACATAGTAACGTTTTGCACTCAATACTCCATGAAGATAAAACTGGACATGAATTAGTGCTCATGACATGGTCAAAAGGGGTAAACAAGGAGTATATGGGAGGAAACAACAAATTCTGGTATAAGTGCAAACGCCCCAAAGCTATTTGTGATTTTAAAGAAAGAATACTCAACATGCGGCGAATGGCGGGCAATGCAACACCTTGGGGCAAATGTAAAAATTGTTTTCAAATTCTTGCTTCCACCTTGGCCTGTTTCTCTCTCTTGGCAGATATGGTCACTCGCAAATTTTTAAACTGATCCAACTTTTCAAGAAGCCTCCCAGAATAATTAACATTGAAGGCCTTTTCTCTTAGAATTAGACATCACAGTTCTTTTTGGATTCATGACTAAAATATTAGATTTCTCAGCACTAAGAATTAAGTCCAAACCGTTGCAGCAATCATTTACAGCAGATAAGGCCTTTTGCAATCCAACCAGTGTGAAATCGAATAGGACTATATCGTCGGCAAACACAAATAATTTAATGAGACTGAATAAAGATTAGGAGGATTAGTTCTAATGTTGTCAAAAGCCAAATTAAAATCCAGTATGTACAGGCTAAATAAAAACAGGGCCAAAACACAACTTTGGCGTAATCCTCTACTCACAGAAAAACACTTTGTATAGGAGCCATGCTGATCCAGGTGCACTCTCAGCCTATTGTTAGACTGGAGGGCAATGAGGATATTCAGGAGAGCCCCCGGATATCACCATGAGGCCATTTTCATCCATAACAAGGATCTGTTAACGCAATCAAATGCTTCAGAAATATTGAGGAATGCAACATAAAGAGTTCTATTAGGGTCAATAATTGTATAATGAAACAATTCAGCAAAGTATTGACTTCATTTTTTGACGCCAGATTGGTGTAAACCAATAATGTTAGCCAGTTTGGCCCAATCACACAGTTTCACAACAAGAAAACCACAAAAAAATTGTATACAAACAATCTAAAAGGGAGATACATTAAAACAACCGTGACATCAAGCCAAGATGCAGGAATTAAGGGTGAGTGTGTGACTTTACTAAAACGATCATATACAATTTCAGCCCACAAACGAGATGCAGATTTAAGGGTTGCATTCAAAAGGCCATCAGGGCCGGGGGTATTAGATGTCTTACATTTGCCAATAGCCCATGAAATAACTTCCACATTAATGGATAAACATAAAGACTCACGTTTGGAGCCTCCGAAACATTTCTCTTGGCATGAAGGTTATTAAAGTGATCTTCCCAAATCTCTTTCGAGAATGGGCGCAGGAAACATGAGTATTTGGAGTTTTAATTAAAGATCAGAAATGTGGGCCATTATCGAACTGACTTTAAGTTAGCATTATTTTAAGCGCCGTGTTTGCTTTACCCCAAATTCTGCACTTCTGCTTAAGCATCCTAGTTGAAACTATACTGGAATAACCTGTGTTACGTATCCCTCTAACAGCCATTCTTAACTCCTTTTTTTCAGCTGTGTTTCTTTGTCAAAATTGTGACTGTGGGCCTCATTACGAGTATGGAGGTAGCCATGCCATTTTTAGCGGCCTGGTTAGCCCCATGCCGGGTACCGGGTCGGGTTCCTGGAATGGAGAAATACCGGGCCATTCCGACCTTGGAGGGCCTGATATTTCCCCATTCAAGGAACCTGGACCTGGTACATCCCCATTCCCATTTGAGCCCCCATAGGGCTCAAAGGGAATGGGGAGGATGCTAACAACGGGCCTGTTAGTGACGGGCCCATTGCTAGCATCCCAGTCTGCTCGAGGGTGCCGCTTAGGGTGCCTGGTTTCACCAGACGTTGTTAGCGGGTCCCGAGAGCAGACCTCGTAATGAGGCGGTAGAGGGTTAACGGGGCTGGCAGCTCTACCAGCGCCGTTAACCCTCTACCGCCTTCCTCGTAATGAGGCCCTGTGTATTTGTTTGACAACATTAACCATTGTATTAACCACAGATGAAATATTAAACAATAGCCTAGACAAGAATGGGGCATAGTCGCCTGGAAATAAATTTGAAAAACCACACCCCACAAACGTATCCTCAATGGGAGAATTAACTCTATGTGACATATGTGGTTTACAGAGAACAGCATGATAATGTTCCCTTATTTCTACCAGAAGAGGAATTGAGCTGTCACCCAATCCCTCTAAATCTAACAAAAAAGTCAAAAGAAGCGGACTATGATTGCTACCTGTAATGTGAGATTAAATTTACATTGAGGAACACAACGGAATTAGGTCCTGGGATACAAAAATATATTCAAGCATAGAGACTGTAGCACCATTAGACCATGGGCCTCATTAGGACCCTGGCGGAGAGGGTATTACGCCAGCGTAGTGCATGGCGTACCTCTCCGCCATACTACGAGTTCCCGTAGCGCCATGGAGGTTTTCTCCGCCTGGTTTTACCAGCCGGAGAAAACCATGGCGCTACGGGACCTCGTTGTTAATTACGCCACCGTATTTTACGGTGGCGTAATTAACTCCTTCCCCACTCCCATTATACCCTATGGGGCAAGAATGGGAATGGGGAAGGGCAGAATGGGGATTGGGGATTTACCGCTCCGCCGAGGTCGGAATGGGGCGGTAAATCCGCCAACCCCCATGGCGCTATCGGCGGCTTTCCGCCATGCTTCGCGGTGCATTTAGCACCGCGAAATCCGCCTGGGTCGTAATGAGGCCCCATGTCACTACAGGAGGTAAATCACCACTGATGTCCCCATTTAATACATCCAAATTCCAATATCCTAGGTGTTCCCTAATAAATCTACACCTCTTTTTAGCTATAAAAGAAAAGTCTGCCCTATCTTTCAAACAATACAATTCAATATTCAGACATTCACTGTTAAAGTCATCTAAAACAATAAGAGAGGCACCGTCATCACAAACACATATTGTCGAAATCGAAATAATATTATACCTCCTATCGCATTGTTTGAATGTATGTTGGCCTACGCCAAGTTGTCTAAAAACATTGTGTAAATAGATTCCGCGGCAAGGTCTTGACTTTAATGTATTGTGTAAATCGCCATCTGGGATTTAGCCGCCATTTTAAGGTTCTCTTGTAGTGTGGAAGTCACCCTGAACAACAAAATGGAGGCCGAATGACATTTCGAGTGGGATTCTGGCCGTTGTGACCTCCGCACACATGAATAAGTAATATGCCTGCAGGCCACTTGTTGGGGTCGCGAACTGAGACCTTGTCCTATCCCTGATTTATGTGTAAATGAACAACTGTATCAGCGAAACTGATCGAAATGCATACATTATGGGATTGACCCGGCAACGAACTCTAGGCCTGGTTCTAAGAATGGTTAACCCGCTAGGGGGTTGGCCAGAGCTGGATAAAAAGTATAAAAACCTGAGTATCCCAATGTACGGTCTCTCACACTAACACGGCGAACTACCGTTGATAGTTCGTTCTGTTACTCTGAGGGCCGAATAGCTATCCGTTTGTCAATTGACTTTTGGTAATTGTTGTATCTTTTGAATAAAGCGCTTTGTATGTTCTTTGTAACCTGTGTTGGTGTGTTTCCTTTGGGCTTCCCGGCCTCATATCAATTTCTCTGTTTCCACAGTTGGGGCCCGAATAGGGACCCTCAAGATTGATGCCGGATCATTGAAGGTTGACGCAGACTATCGAACCGGGATCGGACGGTGTGATTCTGCGGGCCCGACCGATCGAGACGCGATACCTCGGCAGCGCTGCACGATCCGATCCTTGGACGATAGTCGTGTGGTCTGACACGGCATCTTGACAGGTGTCCAATTTTGAGGCAGGCAGATTTGCCAAAACCACCAAACACAAGGTAAAATTCGTTAGGTAAGTTCTTTGGTAAACCGTACGGTCCTCCTTAGGTTTGGTCAGGTGCAGTCGTGACCCTTTTTTTAATTTAACCCTGACAATTTGAATTTGGCGTATTGTATCTGCAGACACAATTATTGAACCAGGTAACACCAATTTTTTGTGAAATGCCTGGGAAATTGTCTAGCTGTTTTAGGGCATTGTTCCGCAGCGATCCACAATCCTTGGAATTTAGCCACCCGGCACCACAGGAGGGGTCGCCGGCGTGTACTATGTACTCTAAGTATGGCATTGGAAGTATAGTATTTAATGATATTTGGCACAGACAGACCAGACATGCCTCCGAATTTCAGTGGCCAATCAACGGTAGTTTCGAGATCCCCCGTATTGAATACTTAGAATCGATCTTGTTAGAGAAAAAGGCTAGACCAGCAGCCTTTGATGTGTTACAGAATTGGAAGAAAGAAGCATTACAGCAGCTTAAAAGTAGGGATAAACATGCACATCGTCATAAAACAAATGCTGAAAAAGCATTATTATATGATAAAGAAAAGCGGTCAGAATCAGTTAAAAATATGGATAGAGCCTTTTCACTCGGGATCCAGAAAATTTACCCCTCTAAAGATTTCCATGTTTCTGAAGAATTTATTGAGAAGTTATTAAATGAACGCAGCCCCGATGCCTCAGCGCCACCTCCGTATGCTCCTATTTTGGGCGCTCTGCCCATTCCTGCTGTTGCTCCTGTTGTTATTCCTGTTCCCCCTATACAACCTATTGTTCCTAGTCCTTTGGTTGTTGTTCCTCCGCCTATCGCACCGCCCCTTCCCCCTGCACCAATAGTTGCACCTTTGTTAAATTTACCTATGCCTCCGCTCCCGAGTGGCCCTGTATTGACCGAAGTCGATCCAGGTGCAGGAACAAAGATTGTGACTCGTAGTACTGTTTCTGCAGATAAGAAACAGGAATTGTTTGCATGGGCTAAGCATTGCATGGAGAAAGGTGATCAAGTTAATGTTTTTTTCACATTATCTAATTTGAATAGTTTTCCCGAGAAAAATGTTTTTATCGAAGCACTGGGGACTCATTTGTGTGTGATGTGGGGTAGATTACAAAATTCGGATCCTCCACAAGGGGTGAGAGATCTGAATACTTTGGCACTTTCGAGGGACACGGAGCAGAAAGTATATGGACATGTTGAAAAATTGTTTGAGTTTAGGAAAGACTTCGAAAAATCACGAGATGAGGATGATGAAGACGATAGAATATATGTACAGAAACGGTTCCTTCCGTGCCGTAGATCGGCACCTGGGGAAGTACGAATTTGTACTAAAGATGCGGTTCGATGGATCTCGGATTCATCGATACCACCAGACGAAGTGTATGACACGTATAGTCAGTATACAGTAGAAATGCAAAGAAAGGTAATTCAGGTGATGGTACAGCACCTGCAAGAGGAATGTGTAAGGAAGAGGGTTAGTTGCCCCATAGAATTATTGGGGATTTGTAAAAGGGCTTTTTCGCCCGACACTTCTACAGCTGCCCTAGCGCTCGACCTGGCTCTATTGCTTAGTAAGCGGCCGGAGGTACCTATATCTCAGTTGCCTATGAGAGAGGTTCCTCCGCCCTTTGTCCCAAAAGTTGAGATCCCCGCCAACCCTGGGACTGGTGCCCCTGGTGTGGATATCCCTGCACATTATGTATCGCAATTTGTTCACGTCCCGTTTTCACGACAGGAAGTGAACACAATTAGACAATCAGTTCCCGATATTAGGAAAAACCCGACGGGGTTTTACAAAGAAATAGAGTCCGTTTTGCAGTCCTCTGTGTTCACCTTGAGTGACATTGACTTGTTATTCCCTGTACTCCTACCCGTAGATGTATGGAAACAGGTTCGGACAATAGATGATGTGCCGGGGTTGGGAGATACATGGGCAAATATGATTAGAATTGATGGAGAAAGACCAGCTGGTGAGAAACCACCACAGGTAATACTTACTTTACCTGATAGGATTGTCGCTAAACTAAAAACTATAATTCCAGAAAAAAGGATTATTTGGGACAAGCTTACGGCCTGTGTCCAAGGGAAAACTGAAGGGCCACCGAATTTTTTAATAGATTCGAGCAGGTATTTTTTGACTTCAGTGGACAGGATTTAGGTACAGAGTCGGGGAAAAGGTTGTTCGGGGACAAATTTGTACGTGGATTGTTACCTGACATCCAGTCACAGATTATGTCCTCTGAGAGCGCTTGGCAGGCAAAATCTCAATCTGAGGTTTTGCACATGGCTCAGTATTATGAGAACCGTGTTAATAATGAGAAGGAACAAATTGAAAAGAGAAAGGGAGATTTGAAAACCAAAGTATTATTACAACAAATTGTTAGAAACCCCATAGGAGGTACGACACAGACTAGTGGTCAATACGTTCCAAAAGGAAATGCTCCTCTGAGTCCTGTGAATATTAATCAATGTGCTTATTGCCGCCAGGAAGGTCATTGGCGAGCACAGTGCCCTGTCCTTCGCCAGAGGTCAAGCAGTGCGTTTGGGGGTATGGGTAGACGACCTAGGGGCCGCCCTGGAGCAGGGGGGCCTGATAGAGGTCAGCTTTTACAAGATTCTCAGGAACCTTTTTCACGGGAAAATCAGACCTTGAGTATGGACTCGAGGAACATATTTGATCACCCTTCTGCTGCCTACCTTTCTGAAGAGCTTCCTTCTGACGAGGCTCTATTTCATTAGGATTGCCCGAAGCAGGGTTTGGAACCTTCAACTATTCCCGTTAATCAGAAAGGCCCCTACGTTGAATTATTAGTAGGGAATAGGAAACACCAGTTTTTGATTGACACTGGAGCACAGAAGTGCTCCATTGATCATTCTCGGGTTCCAAACATCCCACTGTCAGGGCAAACAAATGTTTCCGTAGGGTTTTCTGGGGTACCAACTGTCTGTCCGGTTTCTGCACCGGTATCCGTTTCTTTGGGTCCCTTCACGGACCATTGTCCTTTTCTTCTCACTTCGAACTGTGGAGAGAATTTGCTGGGGTTGAATTTGTTAAAGAAATTGAACGCAGTAATTCGTTGTTCTTCGGCTGGAGTACGGCTAACGGTTTCACCACAGCAACTTCCTAATTCTCAGTTCTTGATTCGACCTTTACCTCCCGAGTTCAGCATTGTCCCGGAATGTTTGTGGGGGGTGGATGACAATGATGTTGGAGTGTTACAGATTGAGCCCGTTAAAATAGTTCTGAAACATGGGGTGAAACTGCCACGCATCCCGCAGTATAAAATATCAGTCGAAGGCGAACGTGCTTTGAAATGCATTGTCTCCGATTTTGTACATCGTGGGGTGATCGAGGGGATTACAGGTAGTTTGTGTAACAGTCCGATCTTGCCCGTATATAAGAAAGGCGACAATGCAATTCCATACCGGTTTATAATTGATCTTCGTGCTATTAACCAAGTGGTTGCCCCACAATTTCCTATTGTACCCGATGTGATGACGATATTGACAATGATCCCTGCTACGGCTACGCACTTCAGCGTTGTGGATTTAAAAAACGCTTTCTTTAGCATCCCTATACATAAAGAAAGCAGATATCTGTTTGCGTTCACCTTGGGGGGACGCTCATTTACATTTACAAGGGCACCTCAAGGCTATACTGAAAGTCCCAGTATTTATAGTAGAGCTTTGAAAGAGCAGCTCGAAACCATTGAATTGGCACCTACTTGCACGTTGCTTCAATATGTTGATGATTTGCTTTTGGCTGCAGATTCTGAGAATGCCTGTAAAGAAGGCACTATACTGTTGCTTGTTCATCTAGCTAAAAATGGTCACAAAGCTTTGCTTAAAAAATTTCAATATTGTTGTCAGGAGGTTGCCTATTTAGGCTACCTCCTGTCAAAGGAGGGGAGAAGATTGACACCTGAAAGAATAAAACACATTTCTGGCATGTCTGTTCCAAATACACAGAAGGAAGTCAGAGCCCTGATAGGTATGGCTTCTTACTGTAGGTTGTGGATCCCGAATTTCGCACTAGTGATAAAACCGATGTTGGCTTTGACTAAGAAGGGCATTTCTCTGCCGCTGCCATGGGAATCGGAACATCAACGATCATTTGAGCTTCTCAAAACCGCGCTATGTTCGGCACCGGTTCTGGGTACTCCAAATTATGACAAGGCCTTTGTGTTGTTTGTGCATGAACGTGATGGATGTGCTTTGGCTGTGTTAACACAGGAGCACAGAGGAAAGAATAGGCCGTGCGGCTACTACTCCTCCGCCCTTGATCCTGTCGCATGCGCTTTGCCAAGATGTTTGCGCGCTGTCGCTGCTGCTGCCGCGTCTGTAAAACAGAGTGAGGGAATGGTCCTAGGCCATGATTTGATTTTGATGGTACCTCACTCTGTTGATATTCTATTGAACAAAACCCAAATGCAACACCTCACCTCAGCACGGTTAACAAGGTATGAACTAATTCTGTTTGCCCCTCACATCCAAATTAAGAGGTGTTGTGTTCTTAATCCGGCTGAACTCTTACCTTTCCCGCAAAACACTGTTTGCGGTGACGAAGAATTACATGACTGCCTGTATACCACTGAACAAGAATCAAAGGGCAGGATAGATCTCATAGATACTCCTTTGGACAATGCAGAAGGGCACCTGTTTTGCGATGGCTCCTGCTTCAAACTTTCGAATGGTACATCTACAGCTGCTTATGCAGTTACTACATTGAGCAAATTTGTCCAAACTAAGAGAATTTCGCATAACTCCGCGCAGGTCGCAGAGATTATAGCGTTGACCCGAGCTTGTGAACTTTCCCAAGGGCGAAGAGTAAATATATATACTGATAGTCAGTACGCATTTGGGGTGGCTCACAACTTTGGAAAACTTTGGTCGGAAAGAGGGTTCCTGACCTCACATGGGACCAAGATCCAGCATGGGCCCTTGATAGTGCAATTACTTTCGGCACTCTCACTCCCTAAACAGTTAGCGATCATGAAATGTGCAGCACATCGCAAGGTCATAGATGATGTGGGCAAAGGGAAGATACCCCTGGGCAAGTATTGGGGGACATAGCGAAATCAGTTGTGCCCTTTTGGGGACAAATAGCAAACTCAGAGAACATTAGGGGATTAGCAAGGGTACTGGAGAGAATGATCAACCGGACCACGGACATACTCTACAATATGACCTTAGAGCAAAAGGCAATAAGATTGGTAGCACTTCAAAATCGGATGGCATTAGATGTCATCTTGGCAGAACAAGGTGGAGTATGCAAATTAGTGGGGTCCGCTTGTTGTGTTTTCGTACCAGACTCCTCACCAACAATTTTTAAAGCAATTCAGAACTTACATACTCTCAGTTCTGAAGTCCATATCCCTGTAGGAGACTGGAACCTTAGTACTTGGTTCTGGGATTCTTTGCGATCTTGGGTTGGAACGTGCTTTCCATTATTCTGGTTATTTTAGGGATTCTGTTATTCCTTTGTTGCTGTTTTCAATGCCTCCCAAGTATGTGTGGAATGATAGGGGGGTGTTGTGCTCAAGCAGTGAGCGCAATAGGGCATAAAATATATACCCCAGATACAGCATCTAAAGAATTCATGCTACAAGAGGTTTTTATGAACGATCTTATGGCTATAGACATTACAGACAATGATGCGGAATCTATGGATGATAACACATGGAGTTATTTTCAAAAGTATTAGGAATGTTTAGCACTTGGCATAGGCCAAAAGGAGGGTCTGTCCAAATCAAAATAATATTATACCTCCTATCGCATTGTTTGAATGTATGTTGGCCTACGCCAAGTTGTCTAAAAACATCGTGTAAATAGATTCCGCGGCAAGGTCTTGACCTTAATGTATTGTGTAAATCGCCATCTTGGATGTAGCCGCCATTTTAGGTTCTCTTGTAGGGTGGAAGTCACCCTGAACAACAAAATGGAGGCCGAATGACATTTCGAGTGGGATTCTGGCCGTTGTGACCTCCGCACACATGAATAAGTAATATGCCTGCAGGCCACTTGTTGGGGTCGCGAACTGAGACCTTGTCCTATCCCTGACCTATGTGTAAATGAACAACTCTATCAACGAAACTGATCGAAATGCATACATTATGGGATTGACCCGGCAACGAACTCGAGGCCTGGTTCTAAGAATGGTTAACCCGCGAGGGGGTTGGCCAGAGCTGGATAAAAAGTATAAAAACCTGAGTATCCCAATGTACGGTCTCTCACACTAACACGGCGAACTACCGTTGATAGTTCGTTCTGTTACTCTGAGGGCCGAATAGCTATCCGTTTGTCAATTGACTTTTGGTAATTGTTGTATCTTTTGAATAAAGCGCTTTGTATGTTCTTTGTAACCTGTGTTGGTGTGTTTCCTTTGGGCTTCCCGGCCTCATATCAATTTCTCTGTTTCCACAATATGGTAAGAATATCAGATAAATCAATAAAAAAAGTCTTCAGAGTTTTCTTTAGGGGATTGAAATAGATGTTAAGAATAAAACAGGAGTTATAGTTATTTCATCCATGATCTCACCATTTAAACTTCACTGCAAGTATAGTGGGGATGTTAGTAGAAGTAGACAACATTTCCAAAGTTGCCTGGTACTTAAGTTTCAATGCGCACAAAAGATGACCATTAGGGCACCTCTCCATACGTGTAGGAGCAGGCGTGTGACATGAGGTAAAACCATCCAGCATGGGTTTGTCCATAATCCAACTTCAATTTGCCAGATAATTTTTTTTGTAAGTAGAGCGTTCACAATCTGGGCCCAGTCATAAGAAATTATTCTTTGATGTGAAGTTGGCCTTTTAGCTCCATCAGAAAATTGAAAATCCTGTGTCTACCCAAAATTCACCTTCACCAAATGTGGTTTACACACCAACATAGGGTCATTCAGAGGTACAGACGGCAAAACCCCCCAATAACAGTATCATCTGCCACACTGCACAAACCATAGTCCATCATCTTAAAATGTTGATTTTCAGAAAGTACCAACCCATGTATCATTTTAGAGAAAATTCCAATCTCCACCCTTTCCACTCTAGTGTTGTCAACAAATTCCACACATGCAATATGACGATATTGTTGACAAATTGGCTATCTCCTTGAATAGTGCCAAAATGTACTGTCTGTTTAGGGGGTAGTATGCTCTTAATCTAAAATTACTCTCTAACATTACATAGTGAGGATTATCGCCATATGCTGACTTAACCTTGGAAGTGCCTATAGAATTACATACTTTGTGCTCAGCATCCAAAATTTTCACTATCAGAAAGGGCATTTATTTTTTGTTTGTTGGTAACACAGGCCCATTTAGTGACACACAAGTCATTGTATTAGCCACAGTTATGGGTTTATCAGTTAACTGCCTCCTTTCCCTTTTTCATCCAAAGTAGGGAACTATTGAATACTTATATTAAGGCATAGCATTGAAAACATATCTTAAAAAGCCAGATAGGATGTGTGTATAATTCTCAGAAACACAAAAAGAGCAGCTGAATCCACCTGGCGCAAATCACCCTCCATCTCCAACAAAACTGCATTCATGTCAGCATCCACTATCTACAAAGCAGCCATCCTTGCTGCTAAAAAAGACACCTATGATTCTGGAATCCAGAATGCCAAATCCAGCACAAAGGAGCTCTTCAGCATACTAAAAGAGCTCAAATCTCCTGCACCTCCAGCACAAGATGGAAACAAAAACGCATACTGGTGTACTAAAATCCAGAAAGCCCTCGCAGATAAAATCACCTTACTCCAAAATAAGATCAAAGCTAAAAAGGCAAGCCTCACATGCTCTCAGCCCATCCTTCCTAACTCAGATAAAACATATCACCCTTGCACCCCTTTCTCCTTCTCACAAGTAACTCCTAAGGAAGTTGAAGACATCATAAAAAGCCTAAAACCCTCCCACTGCCAAGGTGATGTCTGCCCTGCCGCGATCATCAAGGATGGAGTAAAAAACCTAGCCCCTTTCATCACCTCCTTGATAAACTCCTCATTCTCTTCCAATCAGGTCCCGAACAACCTTAAGGAAGCCTGGGTTATGCCACTACTAAAGAAACTCAACTTCGACCTGAATGTTCCCACTAACTACAGGCCCATCACCACCGTCCTGTTTCTTCTAAAAATTCTGGATTGCGTTGCTTATCTGCAAATCCAGAAACATTTAGAGGAGAATGACCTCCTAGGACTCAGACAATCTGATTTCAGACCCAGACATGGAACTGAGACAGCCCTCCTAGATCTAAAGTTCCAAATGGCAAAGGATAAAGGCAAGTTAGCAATCCTCCTACTACTTGACCTATCTGCAGCCTTCAACCTCATAGACCACCAAATTCTCACCAAACACTTCACCACAGCTGCACCATTTTCTGCTGATGCATCCGACAGGGGTTAAATCCTTCCTATCGGACCGGACCACCAGAGTCTTCTCCCCGTCTGCCTCAGCAGACCTGACTCCGATATTGTGTGGTGTGCCTCAGGGATCCTGTGTGTCACCCACACTGTATAATATTTTGACAAAGCTTCTCTTCGACCGCCTGGACAAATTGGGTGTCGTCTACACCAACTGTGCTGACGACACTCAAGTCCTTATCCCCCTCACTGGCTGCTATGACCACGACTCCAAATTGGTAAATAGCATGTATCTAGAAATCCAAGCGTGGATGGCCACCAATGGCCTCTGCCTCAATGATGATAAGACCAAGCTAATTATTGTGGATACTCAGGCACGTCTGAATAACTCAACACCAGATACTCCTCTTTCATCATTGATGGCATCATAACCAAAGTCTCTAAAGAGATAAAAACACTGGGGGTCCACCTCGACTCAACGCTCTCTCTCAAAAAACAGGTCAAGAGTGTTGCGTCCTCCATGGCCTACATCAATAAAATGATCTACAGCTGTAAATCTTACCTATCCACATTAGCTGCTTAACACTAGCCAGAGCACTTGCTCTATCAAAAATCGACTATTGCAATACACTCTTCCTTGGCTCCTCAGAACACAACCTAAACAAACTCCAGGTACTCCAGAATAACTCACTAAGAGCTGCACTCAGCCTCCCAAGATCATGCCACATTTCCACTCACAGATACAATGCCAACTGGCTTCCCATCCGAGATAGAATCACTCTACGCACCCTGGCCATCCTTGACACAAGCTCATAGTTTGTTAAGTTAGAAGTGGAAGGTGGCACATGCCATTCTTCAGGTATATCCAACCAAAAGGCTTTTGCTTCTTTTATCTTTTCCCTAATGTTAATATCTAGATCACCCTGCGGCATAGCGAGGCTTAAGGGAGGAATTTCACACCCATCAGAATAGGCAGAAAAACGAGTGGAATCAATACTGTCATTTACATCTATATTCAACTTTATAAGGGATTTATTATCACCATCAGACTTTAAATTGTTTTGTTTACAGGCTGCTATTTTGAACATAGAAGCCAATTTAGGTGGATGTTGAATCATAGTCAACCTTGAGCAGTTTACAAAGAGGTCAACTTCTTCCGATTTCTCTCTTCCTCTGTCTTGCTGATGCACCTGACTGTTCTGTGCACTGGTCACCTGGTAACGCTCTGAACTTGGGCCCACACTCCTGCATGTCCAGTGCCCTCGTACTACCTGTGGCTGCAAGGTTCACGTTCAAGACCCGTTGCATTGTTCGCAAGGCTTTCTGGGGCTGTGGCCCTCACTAACTTCAACTCTCTCTTCCTAAATACCTTCCTTCTAGATCCCTCTGCGTGTCTACCTCTAACTCTTGGGTCAGTCGTTTCTCCAAGCAGAGAATGGGGGGTAACTCTCTCTCCTCTGCAGGTGCCTCCATGTGGAACGGCCTCCCTGCCTTTCTTTCCACCTTGGACCAGATCTCCTTAAGTTCTGGAAGCTCCTTAATACATTGGGTCTCATTACGAGGTAGGAGGTAGCCATGGTGCTATTAGCACCATGGCTACCCCCTTACCGCATTCCGGGTCCGGGTTCCCGAAATAAGGACTTACCGGGTCATTCCGTCCTTGGAGGACCCGGTAAGTCCCCATTCCGGGAACCATTCCCCATTCCCATTTGAGCCCCCTTAGTGCTCAATGGGAATGGGGATGGCGCTAATAAAGGGCCCGCTATTAGCGGGCCCGTTATTACCTCTGAAGTCCCTTAACGGGTTCCTTCCCTAATGCCTGGTAAAACCAGGCATTAGGGTAGGGACCCGCTAACGGACCTCAGAATAGGGTGGTAAGGGATTACCGGCACCGGTGCCCTTACCGATGCCAGTAATCCCTTACCACCTACCTCGTAATGACCCCCATTGTCTCCTTCTCTATCCGCTCCCTCTCCCCTGCTAACCTACCCTGGCTACTTCCTTCGTCTGCTGACTGGCTGCTTGATATCCTCTGAGACCTAGAGGGATCCAGGCCCCCCCAACCAGTCCCCCTGCACTTGCCGCCTGTCCCATCTTGCACGCCTGCCTGGCTACCTTGCACTACCTGGCTTGGTTTCTCCCTGTAGTCCTAGCCTTCCTTGCTCTTAACTCAGATCTCTGCTGCACTGGTTGCACTTGCCCCTGTACCCTCTGCCCTGCACTTCTTGTTGCGGACTTGCACAATCTAAATGACATTAGGTCTAATTAGATTGTTTGTCTTGTCTTCCCTTGCTTCCCCTTCTCTTGCCTGGTTGCACCTTAAAACACTTGTGTATAGGCACATAATAAATTACAAATCAATCAATCAGGCATGCTACTATTGGGATGCATATGCCACCAACAGTGAAAATACATGACAGTGCACATTACCTGATGGTACTGTTGGTGTGCTGTGAATCCCTCACCACATCCTCCTAACACTGGGCCTCTGCATTGTAGCTGTGAGTCAGTATCCAGCTGATGGAATCGGGATTGTGGATGAAATAGGGTGATCAGGTTGTCCTCTCAGGGAGTGTGTGCACTGGATTAGGCAATATACCTGAATTGAAATTTGACATTTGTTTGGACCAGCTAAACAAGTCTGTCTGACAGACTACACTCATACACATTGATGCTGAATTGAATGTTCACCTGTATGTGGGAGGCTGCAGCAGTCCACAATACCACGTCAATTGAGTTAATTGAGCATGGCTGCATGTCCAGTCCCACAGGTTGAAAATATACGCAGTAGCTTGAAGAGTTGAGTCACTGCCCTCTAGAGCACAATGGCCATAACATGAGGACAACCAAAACAAAGTCCACCTTGGATATCGGAAAAAAAATCAAAAAGGAAAATAATCCGTACTACTTACATGGGCTCATGGACACCTGGGTGCATGAAGAAGGGTGGTGGTTGCCCAAGGAAAGGGTAGTATGGGGACATGGCATTTGGCATCACTTGCGTGGTTCAGTTGGAACTGGCATCCTGTGGTGGATCCTGGGATGGTACACTCTGACCACGCAATTCCAAAACCTGGTTCTCATTGGCTATGGCAACTTTTGACAGGGGTGCATGCATGAGGGTGGTCCAAATTGCAAAATGTTCCTGATGATGGCTATCATGAGTGACCAAAGAATCAGCATGCATGGTGATCCTAGACGTCTCTGACTACATGTTGAGAGTTTCCCTCAAGGCAGACATATCTTGGTGGTGGTGGGCTCTTGAAGCCAACAACTCCTCAGGCAGAGATTGACTCAGGGAATCAGGTCTTGACGGCAGAATTCATTTGAGGCCAACCTCAGCACACGCTATCTCAAGGAATCTGTGTCTGCATGTCCGAATTCCTTTGAGGCCAACATCTCCTCATGCACAATTAGTCTCAAGGAACTTATGTTTTAAAGGTGGCTTGCCCTTGAGGCCAACCACTCGCTCTGAACACAGGGTTTGCCTTTAGGTGGCGATCTCTTGATGCAGAACTTCCCTTGAGGCCAAAAACAGGGAGGTATTGCCTATAGGTAGAACCCTCCTCACAAGTCAGCATGCTCTTCTGTTGTATATCCTCTCTCCTCTCCTGCCGCAATAGTCATAGTTCGGCAGTGAGTGCAGCATTGGAGGAGATGTTATATTCTGCCAGCCGATGAATGTCCCTGGCCATCTCTTTCAGGACCTTGCCCCATTGGGTACTTGCATGCAACATCTCCTCCTCCCACTCCAAGTGTCCAGCAATCCCATGTCCACCATGTGTGTGTGTGTGGCCTACTAAGCCGGGATGCCAGTTCCTGGGCCCATTTCAGTGAGTGCACTGCTATAGGCTGGCAGTCTACAACCCTCCCACAGACAGCAAACTCTCCTGCAGACCAGGAGGAAATCTTTCAGACACAGAATCGATCAATGAAGCGGGCTTTTCCACTGCCTGGCCAAATGACTCCTGGCTCTCCTCCTCGGCAACCTCTTGGAACTCAAGGAGTTCCAGGGCATCCAGACTAAAATATTGCCTACTCCTCTGCCATGTACGTAACTTTGCGTTCCACAACTGATTCGGCAGAATCATCGGAAGACAAGTCGGCAGGCCTGCTGATGATGGCCTGCAACAGCAGGGGATTCTCAAAAGACATAACATCCTGGGTTGCACTGGTTGATGGTTGTGTCTCCTACTCCTCCTCCACCTCTGTTTCATCACCTGCATACAGACAATACATTTCAGAGTTCCACATATCCACTGGAACAGGTGGGAGGATAGCTCATGGGCAACATGTTTGTCTAAGAAGCAAAACAATGCATAGCAACACAGGTTCGAATCCTGCCTCGCGCTTAGAAACTGGTCTCGGTATTAAGCGCAGTACAAAGGAATATATATAATCATTATAATCATAATAATAATGGCCATCAGACATTGTAACTGGGCATCATGTAATGTGGAATGCCTGGGTGGGTGACAATTAGTGCTCTGAGCACTCATGTTGTGTCATGCATCAAGCCACAGATTGGAGGATTTGGTGACCATACATACATATATACATACATGCATGCATACATACATGCATGAGAGTTGAGGTCTAACAGTAGATGGATGGAGTTCTGTGCTACATTGCTGGGCCCCTCTTCAACTTCATCTATGCATACATCTAACATGTTAAATTATCATGTTTTCTTATGCCGACAAAACCTCCATGCCAGAAATTGTGTTGTCAAAATCCCCATCACCTCGGTTACCAAGGCCTGATTGCTGGTTACCCACGTTCACACGCACTTTGACACTGTGAGAGGAGAGTGCAGCATGGATATGACCAATGTGCACTTGCATGAGGACTGAATAATTGGCACTCCAAATGTGGAATGAACATCAATCATCAAATATATTTTGACACCCACTGCAACATCAGACTGCTTGCTACACACCCTCATGTGTTTTCTAATTGACATTGTTGCTCATTCATATCCACTGGCTGCCAAAACCAGGGCATGGGTGACATTAGCCAGCGACCATTGTTATTCCATGTGAGTCAAAATGAGTGTTCAAAATGCACAATCCACGAGCATGGGACTGTGTGTCCAATGACATATGTCTGGCAGGCCATTGCACAATACAGTGATGATTCTAAAGAATACTGTATACAGTTAAGTGTGCTATAAGATCAATGTCAACTGCAAACATGGTTCACACATCCACTTTCCAGGATGCACAACCTGGAATGAAAGTGTCCATTTATGCATTACTGTGGTACTCATGGATGGGTGAGAGAGACCACAACCACCTTTACTACAACATGTGATAGCATATCATATATGTGTTGAGGTAAGCATATGTATCATGCACACATGGCACTCACCTGATGTGGCTGCATAGGTGTCCATGCCTCCCTTACCAGCTACCTGCTCACTGCTAGTGAGGCCACTGGCGACCTCTTCAAATGGAGTAAGCTTATCCACATGTGGTTATTCACCTCCAGTAACCTGAGCCAAATTGCTGTGAAGCTTCTAGTTGGTCCACCTCATGAGGTCACCCCTCCTGTTGTAGACCTCTTCTGCTGAGCACCTCTCTACATCACAGGCATTGATGAGATCTGAGACCTCATTCCACGTCCTCCAGCACTGGGTTAGAGGGAGGGTGCTGTCCAGTTTGCCATGGTGTACGTTAACATAATCAGTGGAGATTGTTAGCTCCTCATCTGTGAAGCGCCTCTTCCTTGTTTGCCCCTTCTCCACCTTCATGGGGTGCCTCCTGTGCCTACTCTGCAGGCTGGGTCATTTTAGCCCTAGTGGTCCTTAGTGGTACTGGAGCACCAATATGCCCACCACCACATTTGGGAGGTGGACCCTTTTTCTACCCTCATCCCTGTCCCAGTCCTCTCTGCAGGGCCCTCACACTCATGGTGCAAGCTACAACGTATGCAAATATTGCTGCCTTGAAATCCAAGGTCTGACACCCTAAATATTACTCTCTCCAAATCCATGTTTGACCCTCTAGATATCACTGCTTTCAAATCTGCATGTGACACCCTAAATATTGCTGCCTCCAATTCCACAAGTGACACCTTAAATATCGTTGCATACCCACATGGCAGTGAAGCCACATGCAGGTTGGAGGCGCTCATGAGCATGTTATTTATAGTGTGAGGTGGGTGTGTGTGAGCTGTGTGCAGTGTGGAATCTGCCTCGTGCATCAATTTGAGACACTTGTGCCTTGCTGTAACTCCTGCCATGTGCCATATCTTGCCTCCTCCAGCCATTTTTGGCCTCCAAACCACAACATCGCCTGCTATCCGGTAGTGTGTTTCTGGATGCTGATCACTAGCAAGTACTGCCTTGGAGTGTCTACAATTCCCCATTGCCTGTTCTTCTGTGCGTCTTGTGGGAAACCTGAAGTTGTCTCACCTGCTAGTCCCTGTGGATCTGTCATCCAGGTGGCCAGGACACAGCCATCGCTTTTGGATCCAGTTCCTGGGGGTGGCTCAGTGGGGGAGGATCACCTTGGGGGAGGGATCATTTGGGGAGTAGAAGTGGGATACTGGATGGCGAGATCCCCTTCCCTGCAACACCTGTACCCCATCCCACCAGGTAGGATACTTAGGAACTCAACCCGCCGTCTTTCCAACATGAACACTTTCTCACAGACAGCTCACTGTGAGAGAAAATGGACTAAAACCTGGGCCGTATACGTGACACTTCCCAATACAATGCTCCGGCAGGGTCAGGCAGTTACTGATCATTACACAAACCTGACTTCCATCACACTTCCCCACCCAGATAAAATGTGGAGCATGAAAGCACACTCTGAGAAAGGCAAAGCACGCAAGGAAACAGCAGTTCGAAGATGGCATTTTAATACAAGGTGAAAGATGGCATGACCAAAGAGAATTGCAAGGAGGGAAGTGCCAGAGAATAGGAAATGTAAGACCCAGAATCAAGGCTGAAGAATCCTTGATTGTGTGTCAGAGGTACCCAGGACTCCCCTGCGTCAATACTCAAGGCAGGGAGAATTGTTTGCCACTGTGGTGCTGTCCTTGGCTCCTACACCAAAGCAGCACCAGTGAAGTCAGCACAACCTGTGAGTTGGGGAGACTGATACCAGACCGGTCTGTGTTGAAGCTAAGGTTGCAAGCAGCAACATTGTATAGCAAAAACTGAAGAGAACAGTGTATGCACCATATAGCATCTCTGAAGCATCTCAGAAGCATCTCTGAAGCATCTCTGCTTCCCTTTCCTCCCTTGGCTGGCTTCCCTTTCACTCCCAACTTAAATTTCATTTTCTCTGCCTAGTCTTTAAATCTCTCCACGGTCTTGCTCGCCTTATCTCTCCTCCCTCCTCTCTTTCTACACTCCCTCCCGCTCCCTTCGCTCTGCTAACCATTCCTTCTCACTGTTCCTCCATCCCCTTGTGCCACATCCCCTTTCTGCCCCTTCCAACTCCTAGCCCCTCTGCACTGGAACTCCTTACCTCTCTCACTCAGCTCTAAATTAGGTAAATTAGTTTTCATGTGTATATCCCGACGTCAATGTGCTATGTTCACATGTGCATTTCACTTTTCCTTCAGTTGTGAGACTGGATTTTGTCAGAATTCTGAGCATGGATCTGTGAGTGTGTGAGGCAATTGCTTGTTAACTAATGTTGACAGCATGCTACTGATACATTTGGTGAGAGAACACATGCATTGGCACTTATAAATTATTCCTATGTTCATTGTTGACTTTTCCACAGTTGCAGTGGCTAAAGAAGAGGTTATGAACTTTAGTGTGGAGCTGCTTCCAGGGGCAAGGCCTCCATACTCAGACACAGACCCCAGGCATGCCCAGTTGCTCATGTGCTCTAGCGATGCATCTCATTCAGATGCCAATGCTGCTGAGCAGGAGGCCAATGATCCAGTCATTATGGTGGGCACCTCAGCAGCTGAGGAACAGGATAGTGGTGGTGACATCATCACACCCGGTCCACAGGTCGTGGAGACACCAATGAATTTGACTGGGTTGGAGGAGAGGGAGGCTATTGCAGGCCATCCCACAGTGTCAGGTGGGGGTACCGAGGGGAAATGCAGGCTGCACACCTGGCCCTGAGACGGCAGACAGTGCAATCCACCGTGGAGGGGTCTGTACAACCTCCTGCCCTGGGTCCATGTGCTGCTGCATGGCCCACCTTCACTGGTACCTCCACCCAGACAGAGCTCAGACTCCTGGCTGAAGTGGCCATCCAGGACCCACTGCTTCCACTGCTGAAGGGTGACTTGAGGCAGCAGGAGTCTATCCATGATGCAGTGCAAGCAACTCATGAGCTGCTTGTAGAACATCATGGGCAGATGGGCTGTCTCTTGTCCAAACTGGCAACAACACTGCTTTCCGGTGTCCTCTGTGGACCTACAACTGCAATGGCCCCCTCCTCCACCTCATCGGTGCCCCACTCAACCTCAACTGAGGCCCCGATGTCAGCTACCGGCATGGCCTCCTGTACCCCGTTCCTGCCATTCTGAATGTCCCTATTTCCCTGGTGTAGGAAGACATCCATACTGTAGGAGATTAGGTGGTCACTGAGCCTTCCCAGGAACCTGCAGGGGAACAGGGTTTGGAGAACAACAGGCACTTGATTGCAGTGCAGGTGCTGTACTCCCCTGTTGCAGAATGTCATATATTTGGCGGGAGTGCCTGCACTGTAGACACATTGCCAGGCAGCAGGAGATGTTGACAGTGGGGAGGACACTCATGGAAGGCATTGCAAGCCGGAGAAAACAAGGAGGTGCACACATGGTGCAAGTGAAGCAGGAGGCACAACATTGCTTGCACAGACTAGTGTCATCACAGGTGGCATTTGTCAGGCAGCAGAACCAAGAGAGGCAGTGGGCAAATGAGGCAGCAATGGCCAGGGTCAGGGCTGAGTTTAAGAGTGGTTGGCACAGATGCAGGCTGCCATCCTAGAGGATTCTTGCAGGGCAGCCAAGGAGATTGTGTCTCAGGTAAAGGAGGCCCTGCAAACCTTCTGGGAAGAATAGAGGCAGATGTGCAGGGGGAATCAACCATGGCTGAGGCATTGTCCAAGATCAGAATGGACTACCCTGCTGACTCTTGTATGTAGTTACCTAGTTGTAGGTTTCCTTTTGTTTTATTTATTTATTCAAGGACTAGTTCTCAGTTTCCATCCTTGTACATAGTTTTCATCAATACATTTATATTATATTTTTCAAAACCACTGTTTGCCATCTCTTTGTGCCATGTGCAGCATGTCTTGGCTTGCCGGTGTATGCATGCTTTTGTGCTTCTTTGTCCATGTGCACCTTTTCTTTGAACATGATCTCCAACTAAGTATGCCATATGAATGTCATATGTGTTTGGCCACATTCTATGGGTCATATTGGTACTGGCCTATTTGATATGGGACATGTGTGCATGCTTCATGTGAGTGTGATGTTGAGTGTGATGCCTATATCAAAAGGATGGGTATGCCCTTCATCTCGGACATCAGGGAAGAAACATGAGCAAAAGCGAAGGGTGATGTCTCATGGAACAAAAAGGACAATATATATTGAGTGTGATGCCTTCATGGCCAATGTACATATGTGGACAATGGTAAATGTGGGGAGATTACATGTTTGGAGTTGCACATGTTTCACATCTTTGTCATACACATGTGTGGCATGTCTACTTCCATGCTTTGAAGTACAGTCATGTTGGTCATTAATGTCCATGTTGTGCGTGGGTGTGTCAACCATGGATACTGTGGTTGGCATGGCACTTCCTATGTACATGTACATGTGCATGTGTTCATGGGTGTTGAGTCATGTTGGTGATTGTTAGAGGTGGGCATGGTGGCCATTTCTCTGATTAACATGTCACATGTCAGAAGTAAGGAAGGGGCCATCACATGGGTGGGGGTCGCCAGGGATGGTTGGCTGATAGCATTCTTTGTGCAGGTGAAAACAAAACACTGGTTTCCCTAACAGTACATTCCTACCTTCCCTCATAGAAGAGCAAATTCAAACCCTGGAGGGGGAGCTCACCCTAGAACATGCTGGTGTGCCTCTAATCTAAAAGAGGATAGAGAACAGAACCTGTGCCAATACTAAACTGCAAATACTGTGCAATTTAAAGGCATCACTTATTGGGATGACAAGAACAACCATTTTAATTCCATCTTGCCCATTTGCTCAACAAGGTGAGCTACATGAAAAGAAAGGGGACAGAGTGAATAGATATATTGAACCCCTATCATTAGAGTGGCAAGAACGAATAAAAAAAAGTTTATGTTAATAAATGATTGTGTGTCCCCATTAATCTGGCGATTTTAACACAATAATGGTTGAACAGTTTCAGCAGAATTCCGTTGCTCTTCCGCTTTCTTCCCGACCAAGGCTGCTCAACAACCCACGACAACCAGGTAGGGGGGAGGCCAACCAATGTTTAGAAAGATTCAGCCAGTCCTAACAGTGACAATCCATGTCTGTGCACCAAGAGTTAAACATATTTGAGACAAACCCAATTGTTAGAAAGCTGTTTATACTGTTTACTTGTTTCAAACTATAGAATGGTTCGTTGGTTTTCAGTACATGAATTTAGGAGAACATCCATCCCCAGTACCTGAGGAGCAGCACACTGAGGACCCGTTCGGTGGCAATGCTCTACGATCAACTTCTTCAATTGTCACACATCGCCCTCAATCTATATGAGGTATCCTGCTGTTGCTCTGTTACCTGATTGTTATACCTAAAGAGACCTAATATCGCCCAGCAATCCTTTTATTTTCACCCAGAAGCAGCCCGGGTCGCGCGCCTGCCTCCGCGCTGACATTAAGATAAAACAAAATGTCGGGCGCGATGCAGTGCCATAGCGAGGCTTGGCTTCTTGGTTGCTAAGCAACCGTGTCCACAAAGCCCCTGACATCCGCCGGCAAGCAGAAGAGCCGGCCATCTTCAAAGGACATTCTAAGGCCCTGTTTGCCCCTGTTCACAAAGGGAGCATTGACCCGCAACTCTTTAGCGACGAAACCAGACTTGTTCCATCCTATGGTAACTGCCTACCGCCTGCAAATATTTCTCAACCGCCACGGAACTATCCAGAGCAGCAAAGATGTGTGAGTTCAATCTACAGTTGTACCAATGTAACACCTTGAGCCATGAGAGCATGAACACTATCTGCCAATTACAGCAAACACCCTAACACAACGTATTAACTGGTGGTATACACTTACTGTATCTAATCCCTAATGACCACAATCTAACGTCTCCCAAATGGACCACGATGCACCCACTGTTATAGCCGCACAGTTCACATGGCTGCATTATACGTGTAGCAAAACTTCCTTATGATGGACTCATTTTTTTATGATCTTTCCCATGATCATGTTATCACCACTAGGCCATATGTGCTCATGCATGACTTATCTGTAGTCCTCTACTATAACTAAATATACATGGCTTGATTAACCTGCCATGTTTAGTAAGGTCTTAAATTGCATAGCTTCATAGCCCATACTTTACTAACGAATTCTTTAATTCTTTTAATGTGATACAGATTGAAAATAAATTCAAACTTTACACATAATACAAATTCCATACATTAATATTAACTCGTTAAAAGAGACAAATCAACAAATATCATAAACATATGAAAGTATATAATAAAACAGACAACATTTCTTTAAAGTATTAGAACCTCAAGAAAAACAAAATGAAATGCTCAAAAAAGAACAGTTTGAGTGACTTATAATCTTTGCCTACACGTCAGCACAGTCTTAGCCATAAATGCAAACATTAGACCTCTCACCCACTAGTATCCTGCTTAGGAATCGAAATAAGGGTGCCATAGATGTAACATCCCTGACAAGTCAGAGTGACACTGATAGTCTTTTAACCCATCATACTGAGATGTTTCAAATCAAAGCAAAGAGCCCAGATGTTTTTCAATCTGCTGCCAAACATTATACAATGCAATAAACAGGTGCATGTTGCTGGTGTTAGTGCAGTAGAGCCAGAATGAGGCTTCACAGATGGTTAGGGGATCATGTACAAATTCCCCAAGATATTTGGAGATTGAACGCTCCAGAGTCGGGCACTCAGTCAACAAATGCTTGGTTGTTTCCATACATTCAGGGGATTTGCACAAACGGCAAGCTCACTCACTGGCAGGAATCTTTTCCCTGGCTCCTACGTTATAAAGGGTGGGTAATTGCTCCAGTCGGAACAAAATAATGAAACGTCTGAGCCTTTTGGTGGGGCAGAGATACAGGTATGCTTGTGGTTGCATAAAAGTGTAGAGTCTATATTTTACGAAATGATAGGACTTTAGGCTGCTTAGGTGTTGGAAATTCTCTAACCAGTCCCACAGGTCCACCTTTTTGCCAAGTGCTCCTAATACATCCTTAGAGACAGTCTCCCCTCTGTGCGTCCAACCTATCTCCATGAGAAATGTGGTCATGTCTTTCAGGAGGGGAGAAGTGGTGTGTTTTTTGCTCACTTCTTGATGGAAACACAGCCAATAACGGATTAGTAGGGCTGCCCTTCATTTTAAGATAGAATACTGCCCTCCTTTTGAGTACCAATGCTTTAATTGAGGGAAGGCCCAACTCAAGCCTAATCAGGGCCATATGGACACTCGGAGGTAATCCCAGTATCCGGCACCAGAATTTCCCCTTCATCACTTGCAGCCAGGCAAGATCGAAAGAAAGAAGAGACTCCAGGCCGTAAGTAATCATGGGCACAAACACTTGGATGTATAGGTGTCTGGTCCCCCACAAGGTAAAGCCACCCTGCTTGTTTGTGAACGAAGATATTAATGCTATTACTTGCATAGCCCTGGTTATACGTCCTTGCCGGCACAGGGGATAGTCTCCCAGCGGCTCAATATCTACTCCAAGATACCTATAGGATGGAGCATAGAGTATATGGTTGTTCTGTACCCACAAGTTGACTCGGGATGCTCTTTTCCTTGTAAATCTAAGTACCTTTGTCTTATCTAGGTTTATAATCAAGCCATTGTTCCTTGAGTAGTCCCATAAAGTGACTGAAAAACGCCTGAGTCCAGCTATGGTATTGTCAAATAGAAGCAGATCATCGGCGTATGCTAGGACTGTGCAGGGAGCCTCACTGACTTTTGGGGGGCAGTTGTTAGCCTCGGCAAGTGCTGCAGGGATATCGTATGCATAAAGATTGTAAATAAGGGGTGCAGTAGTTACGCATCCCTGCTTTACCCCCCTATTCTGGGTCACCTGTCTAGTCAAACTGCCTTCCTGGTTTAGTCTGAGGCACGCAGAAGTATTATGGTGCAACTGTCTTAGATAGTATAGAAGACCAGGCGGGCAACCCATTGTTTCCAGCTTAATCCATAGCCTTTCTCTAGGGATAGAATCAAAGGCAGCCTTGAAGTCTATATATAGCGCATACAGCCGGGGCTGCCCCTTGCTAAGTGCCCGTGTGTGAAGCATGTCCATCACCCAAAGATTGTGAGAGGTGGAGAAGTCTCGCCGGAAACCACATTGGAACTTACTGAGTATGTTGGTTTGTTCCACCCGCTTCTGCAGCTCACTAAGCAGTAAGGCAGTGAAAAGTTTGCCAGTAATGTCCAGCATGGAAAGGAGCCTGTAGTTGTTAGGATCTATGCGGCTACCTTTTTTAAACACAGGAACAAGAATAGCCATTTGACAGGAGCGGGGAATGATCCCCTGAGCTAAGATCTTTTTAAAGAAAATAGAAAAGAGGTGTGCCCAGAATGCAGAGTAGCTCTTAATTACTGCATTAGCCAGCCCATTCGGGCCGGGGGCTTTAGAGGCCTTAAGGGTATCTATTTTGTTGTGAATGGCCTCCGCTGAAACATCGAAAGGCGGGGGGAAGGGAACCTTCACTTGAGATATACCAAGAGCCTCCTCCTCTCCCGAGTTACGCCCCATTAGAAATTTAATCCATACTTCTTTGCCAATAGGGTTGACTAAAGGTCCATTAACCTTCTCTCTATTCTCATTTAGGAGTGTCCATATACTACGAGAGTTTCTAGAACAGATAGTTTGTATGAGCCTTTGATATCTGTTATTCCTTTCTGACATTTTTATGCTCTTAATACAGGCTCTATATCTGTATTTAGCTTTTCTAACTTTCTCATAGTAGTCTCCTCCCACTGAGTTCATGTTCTTAAGACCCAGAATCTCAGCTCTATATCCTCTCTTGGCATCCCGGATTCCCTTGTTATAATGGAGAATTCTGCCCTCAGGCTTTAACATGTGCCTAGTTTTTGTTGTGGCATGTAGACCAGCAAATCCCCGGATCCAGTCTTCTATATCATTTACTGTCATGAGATCAAAGTGTGGAAGATCCCATACGTCAGCCGATTTAAGCGCTTCCGAGGCCTCTCTTATGTTCTTTTCTGACCAAACTATTCTAGTGCCGGAACAATTGGTTTGGATATTACCAGTGTTAGAGTGGGAGTTGGAGGGGGAAGGGAGGCGGAGAGAGCAAAGGAGCAACGCATGGTCGCTCCATTTGTTTGGAGTTACAAACATGTCAGCAACTCTGGACTGCATCTCGGGGCACATAAAAATGTAGTCCAGGGTACTGAACGATTTACCATTAGTCCAAGTGTGTTTCCCAGGCCGATCTCCCGATGTGCGACCATTAATCATAGTGAGATCCCATGAGTCAAACAGTTGTAGCCAACCTAACCCTTCCCCCTCCCTTCTTCCATATGACATCAGGCATCTTGCACTGAGGTCAGAATTGGGAGAAACAAGGAGGTCACCTGTCATATGGCAGCTGAAATCCCCCACAACCACTACCCCAATATTACCAGGCCTTAATGACCAAGAAGGCAATAGATCCTGAATTGATTCTTGCAAAGGTTCTCTTATCACAGCATCAGGGGAGTTGTAGAGGTTAATCAATAAAAATCTACACAGATCACCTTCATTTACAAAGTCAACCTCTACTGCCAACAGGTGGTCCTCAGCTTTACACTGTATCTTTCGTGATATAACTGTATTAACCACACCTGTAAGTAAAACCCCAAAAGGGCGACCCTTGTCACCCCTCTTAGCAAATGACTGATATGTAACAAAGCCGTCAAGTAATAGGGGGTCCAATGACCAAGTTTCTTGGAGACAGATACAACTGTGTTTGGACAATAAGACAACTGAGCCCTCGGGCCTCAGAAGATGTGCAAAGCCTCGACAATTCCAGGAAATTAAAGAAAAACTTCAGTGGTTCTGAAGTACTCGCGGGAGAGATTCCAAGAGTGATTTGAGAGCTTGTTGTATTTCAACCAAGGCAGAATTTTATTCTACCACAGGCTTAAACTTGTTGGCTGGGGGGATCGATGTGTCCGTGACCTCCGGTTCGTCATGTGGATCCCTCACATGAGGATCTACATCAATGTCAATATCAACTGCCCTCAATTCTTCTTTGAAGTTTCTGATAAGATGTGCAGAGGCCAAAAAAGTGCAATGTATAGCCGAAACATGGGAATTAGGCACCTGCAAAGGTTCAATGAACAAGAAGTCATCAGATTTCAGTACACGAAGTTGAGGGATATAATGGAGTCTGCTTAAGAACTCAGAGCATGACAGCCAAGGATTTGTCCCACTAGGATAAAGGTTCTTGATAAAACAAATGCGGTTCTCATTGCACTCCTCCACTGAGCTTTTTTGGCCGTGTCGTGTAGCCTCAGGTAGGTCTCCTGCTGCTCCCGTCTCCACGAGTTCTTCAGGTCATATGTGGGTGCTGAAATCAAAGTCCGGCTCAGGGTCCACCGGCGAGGTTTCTTCAAGGTCCACCACAATGGACTTCTCTCCCGGTACTAGCCATCCAGAGAGAGGACCCTTTGTCACTGCCGCTCGGGCCGCTGCTCGCGCAAGTCTTTTCCTTGCTTTTTTAGAGCGAGTTTCCTGGGGCAGTCAGAGGGCCAGCAATAGGAAGTGGGGCACTCCTAGTAGCTTTCTTGTTTTTGAGTGCCTTCTTAGCCAATCTACGTTGTTTCCGTGATGGTAGAGGGGGAACCCAAGGACTTTGTGTAAGCTCCAGATCCTCTACGCACGCCGCTGGTGCCTCCCCATCTGGGGTACTCTCGTATGGCATAGACTCTTTCACGGCTTCCTCAGGAGTGACTTCCTGCTCTTCTGTCTCTTCCACTAAATGTACGGTGTCAGATAGATTTACTTCCGCATCGTCACGAGAGAGATTCTTATGTTCTAACGCCAAGGTGATAATGTTGGTATTTGTCAAAAAGCGTCCAGACATTTCCAGAAGTATTTTAAGCGCAAATTGGAGGGAGGCCACCGAAGATTGGAGCTCCGCTATCGCAGTTATACTTGGGTGCGGACTAATATCATCCTCAACCTCATTTTCAGGTCCGTCCTCCATGGAAGCCATCGCTAAATTTGGAGAAGCGGACAAGCGACTGTTGCTACCCTCGGGATTTTGCGCACCCGAAGGTGTGCTGATGTTTTCCTTAGGAGATGTTATACTGCTAGGTACCTTCTGAGGAATCTGAGACAACATTCCTCTCTGTATGTCTAAACAAAGGTCAAAGTTAGTGGAATTTACAGAAATGTTACCACTTATAACGGGCACCACCGTTTCCTCATTGAATTTATTTCGGGTGGAGGATTTACAGCAAAGAAATCAGTGATAGCTCCTTGGGCCACAGGTGTAGGATTTTTTGCATTCTTCTTGCGTTTATCACCTTTCTTATTGTTCTCATTGCATTCCTTAACAGGTTTTGCCTTGATTTTCCGTAAATTGTAGATCGAATGGGGAGCTCTTTTCCCCCGCTGCATAACTGCAGAATGGCTACAATCACTTTATCTAGATCCTGCCTCACTGACAATAGTGAGAACCAACCCAGTAGATTAGAGGCAGTTGGTACCAACAAACGCTCCCTTGGTGAATCCTGGTGTTACACGCACCGTGATGGTTGATAGCACCACAGCAAGGCACTCCTCAAAAGACCACAGCCAGAGACACAGGCAGTTTGTGAAGTTTTCCGCCCCCACGCTCCTACACCCAGTGCCAACAAGCCCGGCCACTCAGGACCCCACCTCCTCCCTGCACACCCCTAGTTCCAGTCACTCCAACCCCAAAGGGGTGTGAAAACTATGTAATACAGGCCACACTGTATATAGAGTCGTCCCTCGCGCTCCCACTCCTAGCGGGCACTTCAATGCACACCCACCGGTGAGCCAGGGATTGGCCTTTCCCAGGGGGTTATTCAGGCAAATCAGCGGCCGCTTAGGGCAGGCGAGTGGGATGCAGGGTTCGAGGGTTGATGAGGGGGGCCGCTGTGCCCAAGACAGGAAATAAACCAGCACGCCGTACAGAGTACGAGGAGCAGGGAGCCTTTGTTCAATATTTAGGAGTCAAGCCACACCTTGCTATTTCCAATACCTACTAGGTACCTACAGAGGCCACTTCCGACAGTATCACACTGGACAGAAAAGGAAAAGACTTCACAGGCCACCACTCACAGGTATGCACAAAGGTACATGAGGGGTCAAAGGGAACAAAGGGGATTTTACCCCCACACAGTCTCCCCCAAATTCTCCCTCAATTCCCACTCCTAAGCGTGTGCAAGGTTCAGGATTCAGAAACAGGGACCACTGGAGAACAGCTGTTAAAAAGGCTTACCGCGCCAGGGATCTGGATATGATCTAGTGTCAGGCACTTCCCTGTTTTTGCCGCTCGTTGCACACTGGGCTAGATCTAAGATGGGTCTCCAGGGGGCCGCTTACTCCGCCTCGCCCGCCATGCTATACCATAACATGCGTGGGTGCGGGGTGCTGAGACTCACTAGTGGCCACGTATGGTCAGCGTTCCACGCTCCGCGCGGCTCCTGCTCACTCGCTCTCGCTCACTCGCTCGTCCGTTCACCAGAGAAAAGGACCTACAGACGTGCAAACGTCAAGCCGCACCTCAATGAAAGCAGGAAAGCAGGAAAACAAAGTACGAGAGGCCGCTTCCGACGTTGCATACACTCCTCATCTGATAAGCGTGAGAAAAATGTTCAGGAGGTAGCCGAATAACAACATTGAAATGAAGGGAGAGAAAACGTTGTTTGAGTGACGGTCTTGGCTACCCCTACAACTCTTGCGATGCGTCAATCTAATGGGAATTTCATACTTTACTGCAATTTACAATTAGCACAATTTGAATGCAAATGAGCATATGCAACCATCTTATATGAAAACTAGCCTGAACTAGCCTATTCCTGATCTCTATTGGCCATACCCCTTAACAGACTAGCCTACATAATACTGAATTTGCCCTGTTTATGCTCAACTTTACTATTTTGATGTACAATTAGACTAGCCTATTTAAAACTGCAGTATCCCGGTTTATACTAGAGATTTGACTACTTTGATGATGGTTTCGATGTACAACCGCCCTACTTTGACCAGACTAGCCTATTTAAAACTGCACTTGCCCTTCTTATGGTTAGACTTGACTACTTTGGCATACACTTGCCCTAATTAGGTTAGATCACCCTATTTAAACTGCTTTAGCCATGGTTATGTTAGACATGCCCATTCGGATTTATAACTACCTACCTATGTCAATCCAGCCTAATTGAAACTTGCATTTGCATATATATGTCAGACTAGCCTATCTTGAGCTACAACTGCCCTACTTAGATCAGATTAGCATACCTTGCTACACTTTCAGTGACTAGCCCCCTAGACTGTACCATACTACCACACTGAATCTACTCCACCCCCTCTCAAAAAACAATGTTTATTAGAAAGACCCTAGGGTTCCTTCTGTTATTGCTCACCTTACTAATTATCTTCTTAACAATCTCCCAAACTAAGTACGTACCGTGTCCAGCTCCCGACAGAAATACCAGGCTACGAGCCAGACTTTCCTACCTCTACAAGCCTAAAACTATTACCGACAAGTACCGAAACATCTGTTCTAACCACAAACAAAATACCTCCTACCCTGAGAAAGCGTCTACACGAATGGCACTATGTGCTAAACCTAAACAACAAATACCAGCTTGCATGGAACCACACAGACTACCTAACACAACTACAATATCTGGAGCACTGATTAATGCCAGATCTGTAGTGGCTCATGCCACAGAAATTGCTGACATCCTAACCTCTGATAACTGGACTTCTTAGCTGTTACTGAAACTTGGCTGCATGAGGCAGCGGGCCCAGCCCTTTCATTAGCTTTTCCGTCCGGAGGATTATCATTTAATCAGAAAGGAAAGACCTAATGCTAGAGGAGGTGGCTTAGCCATTATAGCTAAAGCTAACCTCGACCTAAGACTCTCAACTCTACCCCCACTAAACTCATGTGATCTACTCACTGCAAAACTGCCCATATCCCCCTGTCGCACCTTAACTATCTACCCAATATACAGGTCACCAGGACCCGTCGGCACATCTGAAGAGGACATTTCTAGCCTCATAGCAAATAATACTAAAGACTCTTCTAAATTACTTATTCTGGGCGACTTTAATCTAGGATTTAATGATCCAGAGGATAAACAAGCCAAAGCAATGGGAATTATGCTTGCTTAACATGGCCTCAACCAAAAAGTCCTCTCTCCAACTCATGACAAAGGAAGGACCCTAGACTGGGTAGCCACCTTGAACTGTCTCATTGATATTACTAAAATAACCCCCCAACTATGGACTGACCACCATCTAATTGACTTCCGCCTAACCATAGACAAACAAATAGCCAGCGATAAAATTATGGCACCTCCTCTCCCCACTAGATCAAAGCTAAATATTACACCGGGCAAACTTCTATCCCTCCTCCTCCATGCTATTAATGCTCTCTCAAGTAACTCAGATCTCGATACTCTAGTGGATCTTTACAATAGCACTATGACGAAGGCCCTTGACACTATTGCGCCTCTCAAGTTACGCAAGAGTGAACAGAATTAAGATTGAAAAAGAGGAAACTAGAAACCTTATGTTGACATTTCCCAACAGACAAAAACAAATTGCAATTCAAACTCCTTGCTAACAACTACAAGAAAGAAATTATCCACACAAAAAAATATTTTTTCAAGGAAAGAATCTCAAATGCCAGTTTCAATACCAGGGAACTGTGCGTGATCCTTTGGGAACTAGAATCACCTACATCTCCTCCTGACAAACTACCTAAAGATAAACAATGGTGAACGAGCACCGAGAATGCCCTAGCTAATAAAAGAACTATACTGCAAACCAAAATTGCAATAAAAAAGCCTCCTTGCTCTCTACTGAGACGTCTACTAGTATCCTGACTAAAGACAAGTCTAGCCTAGCACCATTCAAATTCACCAAAGTATACATTCAGGAAACGAAAAAAATCATTGCATCCCTAAAACCTTCCAATTGCAAAGGGGATAAATCGCCTCTGTTACATCCTTGGTAAATGAAATATGCATCCTCATTCAGGCAAGGATGGCAACCCATGGCCTCTGCCTGAATGACAATAAAACAGAGATCCTAATTCTCGGCTCTGCCACCAATCTAAAAAAACTTGACACCTAATACTCCGCCTTCAATATCGATGGTAACAAGATCACAGTAGCCAAAGAAGTGAAGACGCTAGGCTTCTACCTGGACTCTACTCCAACTTAAAAAAAACAGGTACATTCTCTGGCTTCTTCAACTGCCTTCTTCAACCACCTATACCGGTAAACTTATTAGATCATGTAGGCCATTTCTTACTAAAGCTAGCTGCATTTTCTTAGCCAATGCCCTAATATTATCCAAACTTGATTACTGCAACGCCCTCTATCTAGGAGCCAACAAATACATAATTAATAAAATCCAGACACTGCAGTACAATGCCCTAAGAATGGCCTTGAACCTCCCGACTAGAGATCATGTATCCAATATGAGAGGAGACCATCACTGGCTTAAAGTCAATGATAGGATCCTCCTCAACACAGCCCCACCTTATCTCATGGAAAGAATAATCAGAAGAACATCAACGCGCCCTTCTAGAGCGGTCAACTCCCACTGTCTACTAATACCTAAATTCAGGCAAAATAAAACTGACGGAAAACAGCTTTCCAGTAAAAGCAACCCAGTACTGGCATGCTCTCCCACTTGAACTAAGAATAGAACAGTCCCACTTCAGCTTCATACTCAACACCCTTAACTGGTTACGATTCAATGACCATTATGACTAAAAGATCTGTACTAGCCTAGGAATCTGCGTCCGTTTGTACCCCTGTACTGAGCTATGTACTATTTATTGTATTTTATTCTGACCATGGGCCTCATTACGCGGTAGGAGGTAGCCATGGTGCTATTAGCACCATGGCTACCCCCTTAACGCATTCCGGGGCCGGGTTCCCGAAATAGGGACTTACCGGGTCATTCCAACCATGGAGGACCCGATAAATCCCCATTCCGGGAACCATTCCCCATTCCCATTCGAGCGCCCATAGGGCTCAATGGGAATGGGGATGGGGTTAATAACTGTACTGCAATTTGCGGGACCATTATTAGCTCTGACGTCCCTTAAAGGGTCCCATCCATAACGCCTGGTGAAACCAGGCGTTGAGGAAGGGGCCCGCTAAGGGACCCCGGAATAGGGTGGTAAGGAATACCGGCACTTGTGACTTTACCAGTGCTGATAATCCCTTACCACCTACCGCGTAATGAGGCCCTATGTATTTATTGCATGTACGCACCTTATCTCTATCTATCTCTACTTTGTAACTAAGCTATAAGTATCCTTTTTACTCTGTTGCGCCCAGTTACCTAAGGTTTTGGTGCGTCCTACAAATTAATAAACAAACAAACGGGAGGAAGCACACGTACACAGACCTATCATAAATTGTTCCCGGGTGTGTTTTGCAAATGTACAAGTTTGCTGTCCTATTTCTTCATTACACAAAACAACAAGGGGAAAACCTACTCTACATTGCTGAATTCATCCTCACAGATTGGATGATAGAACAAGCTGTATGGGATTAGAAGAGGAAAGGTGCCAATGACGTGTCTGTACCAGCTCCAAGAACAATCTATGAACTAATCAAAAACATGCCATAAGTTATCCACCCCTAAAGTAGTTGCAATTGAGTGGGACTGTATATAATTCCATGCATATGTATATGACCATGCAGGAACACCAAAGACCTTGCAGAGTTAGACTGTTTTACGACAGAAGGAAAAAGAAAGCATGTCAAAGAAACAAGGACATTCTACCTGCACACCTGGGTGTCATATTCTTTCTATTGGCAGTGAGGCTTAGTCAGGAGCCAACCGCCCATATCCCGCTGGACCAACACATACCACGGAGATCATGCACAACAACTATTAAGGCCCCTTTTTTCCCTGCTCTCGCACTTCTGCCTTACCTCTAGCTCTGGACACTCGTACCCCTACTTTGCGGACCGGGTGTACACTGGTGCTGATGCATACTGATGCCATTAATTCCATAGATAAAGTAGTCAAATTACTGCATAGTATGTCATTGCGCATGCACCAGTGTTCTGTATTGCAGCACAGTGCAGCACAATGAATTCCAGGCACCATGTTGGACGAGTGCTCAGATATCACGTATTCCTACCCAAACCAACAGTAACATTGGCTAATCACAAATGTATCACATAGGAGACACAACACAGGATTCTACTTTAATGTGTGACTGAAAGCTGTTGCCATGGAATTGTGTCATTCATGTCTGTCCCTGGGAGTGTAACCTAAAACCCACGGTTGTTATTTTCTGAACAATAAACTGTTCACATCTCCTCTGTGTGGTGGGGTCAATACATTTTCTGCTATCGTCCATTGAAAATCCAATTCACTGTGGCCAGCCGGAATGAAATGAAAAACGATAGGATCATGTTCCTTACAGGTCTGTATAAAGGACTTGGGCTCTATGATTCACTATTTCACAGGCTTATTGGTCATCCCTACATAGGGAAGTTTACAAACGCATCTAATTGGGAACATTACAATAGTGGTATTGCAATTTGTAAACTTATGCTGTTGCCAAGGACTACGTCCACCAATATCCATCTCTGTACGTCGCATTGTTTGTGTGCAAACAGAGCACGACCCACAGGGATTATGTCCCTTTATAGGTGGAAGACCCCATAATGTGGTTTGGGTGTCTATTGGAGCTCTGCATGGCTCATAAGCATGCACCAAGGCATCTCTTAAATTCTTTCTCCTTTTGATATCGATCCAAGTTGTTTCTAGGTTTGTTGAGCCAGTGTTTACAATAGGCCATACCTTATTGATTTCTTCTCGGATCTGGTTGAGTAACTAAAAACCGCGGTATTCTTATTGTCAGGTTGGCCTCGCTCATGTTATTGCAGAGTACTACATTTAGGAATGTGACACACTCTCTTACCTGCTCGTCTCAAAAGATTTTTTTGATAACTTCATGTTGACAGTTTGGCTGTAAGCTGCTGGGCCTGCTGGTCAAATTCTGCAATTTCAGAGCTGTTCCCTCTATAATGTAATTACTGGGGGTGGTAGTTGTAATATACCAACAGTGTGTTGTTGTCTGTCGGTTTGTGAAAGACAGTCGTCTGAAGTGCTGTTCCTGAGAGTAAAATCTCAAGGTCCAGAAACTGTATTGCAGATTTACTTGCTTGGTGTATGAAATAAGGATGGTCACTTAGCCCATTCAACCAAGTCAGAACATGTCCAGCTCATTTTGAGTCCTTTCAAAAATTGTGAGAACATCATCAATATAGTGCACCCATGTTTTCAATTTAGTCTGAATGAGGTTTGCTCTGTCGAAGATGTATTTCTCCTCGAAGATGTATTTCTCCTCAAATTCAGCCACATATAGATTTGCTAGGTTTAGGGCAAGAGTTTCTGGATAAAAGCTCATGTCATCAACAAGTTTAAGAACCACAACCAAGTGTTTCATAAAGGAATGGGAATGATTTTTGGAAATTCTTTCTTTAAAAATGGATCCACATATTGAGAAAGTGTCTCGAGAATAGAACCGATGCCAGGGACGATTGTTCTCCCTGAAGGCGGTAATCTTCCCTTGTAGATTTGGGGCAAAGGATAAAAGGAAGGAATCCTTGGGTGTGAACTAATCAGCTTCTTTTTGTCTGATTAAGCCATCCGAATGTGCATCCTCCATTATTGCATCTACAAGAGATTTCAAGGATTCTGTAGGGTCACTGCCGAGACACTGATAGCTATATGTATCTGACAGCAGTGATTGTGCCATTTGTACATAATCCTGATCATCCGTTATAACAACTGCTCCGTCCTTATGGGCAGGTTTGATTAATATCCGTTGATTATTAGCCAGACACTGCATTGCCATTTGTTCTTGTCTGGTACAGTTATATTGTATTATCTTAATTTTTCTTTCAAGTTTCTCCAAATGTTGGATTACCAACCTTTCAACAGTAATTAACTCAGCTGGAATGCTCCCATGTGGTGGATAAAATCTAGAAGGATTATGGAGGCCAGTAAGGTCACTTTCTACTTTATACACTGTGTCCTCAAATAATTGTTTCAATCTGATCTTACGCACCAGCTGGGATAATTCTATCCTCGCTGTGAAGGGATCCTACAAAGCAGTGGGAACAAATGGGCAGGGACATTGCATGTTTGCTGTTGGTGTATCAGTGTTTGTTGAGTATGTTTTGGATTGTGTTTATGATGGTGGTGAAGTGGGGGGGCATTTGGAAATGAGAGATATATTTCATGATGATGTTTTGTGTCTGTTATTGAGGATGGGTACTCATTTGTTTAGGTGTGTGGCCAGATGTTCCACAGAACCGGGATGTTTGGGTATCTGTTCGCAGCTCATTCACCGCTGCCCATTCACTTCTCAAGGTATCATTTTCTAAGAACATTGTGCTCCTTAATGCTACAACAGCAGTTTAGGTGTCCATTTGGCACTTGCTTGTCCATATGGATGTGCTCACACTTCAAAAGGGATATGGCTTATTGGAATTGGGAATGACGAGAAGGGGTGTGGTCTCAGTCTGATTCACTGAGCTATACACCTCATATGTGCACTTAGGGGCCGATTCATGGAACAAATGTGTGCTGAAAATCGTGGCACAAGCCGGCGCAAGCGTGAAAAAGCAAGCGCACATGCACGCGTACGATTCTTGGAAGCCCCTGTGCGTGTTTAGCGCACATACCAAAAAGGGGGCGGGACACGGGGCGTAACGCGCAGAATGGGGAACAATGTGTGAAAATAAGGGCGTAACTGGGGATGTGCTGCTGGGAAGTACACGGAACGCCCGCACGCACGCGAACCACACATATTCATGGAATCGAATAAAGAAACCCACGCACGACCGAAGACATGCACAGGCCTAAACACGTCCGCCACACAAAGGCAGGCAGTAGCATCCCTGCGCATTACAAAAGCGTGCGCAAACAAAAAACACGTATATACAGCTACGATGAATGTCCCATTCTGTGGCCCCCTAGGAGAAATGACGTGTCATGCAACGCACTGGCATCCCAGAAAAGCAAGAAAAAGAGATAAGCGACCCCTGTTGCCCACGTGTGTGTAAAAAAACACACGCAGTACGCTGTGGCTGCAGGAGCCCAAAAAATACGTACGCGATCAACACGCAGGCAAGTATGCCCTTAAAAAAAGGGGTACGCGACAAACATGGACACCCGCAGTGGGAAAAATAGCGTGTGTGACTCACTGTCTGCCTTCACATTTTTTCATTCATTTTGGACATCCAGGATTTTGTTTATTGTTTCTTTTCTTGTGTGATTTTCTTTCATTCCTTCAATTTTGCATTTAATACATTTTTGTTTCATACTTCATTTGTGTGGTATTCTCTCATTTGTTTGCGCATGCCACGATGTGGGTTTTCTCATTCACGTGCCCCCATTGTGTGTCTGACGGATATGTATTGATGTGCATACTTGTCATTTGGGATCTATCATGACATGGGGATTTCAATATGGAGAGGATGGAATGCTTGGTTGGGTGTTTGGACTGCGGTGGCGTGGGGTGGGATTTGGGTGGCCATAAGGGCCATGAGTGTGCATCGTGTTGATGTGTTGGGTGGGGGGACATGAGTCAAGGCCTGCTGGCAGGTGCCCGTCAATGGTGGGTGGGGGACATGAGTCGGGGCCTGCTGGCAGGTGCCCGTCACTGGGAGTGGGCTGATGGGTGGGGGGACATGAGTCGGGGCCTGCTGGCAGGTGTCCGTCAATGGTGGGTGGGTTGGGGTCATGTGACGGGCCTGCTGGCAGGTGCCCGTCTTTCTATGGGTGGGAGACATGAGTCGGGACTCACAAGTGTGCTCACAAGTGCACGGTGCCATGTGTGCTGCCTGCAGGGCATGGTGAGGGTTTTAGGGTAGTCCCCTGTGGTGTGGGCTACCTGCAGGGCATGGGCCGGGGGGGAAACCGCACACCCGGGAGGGCCCACAATGCCAAATCAAGTGGGAAACTCCCTGCATACCCCCCAAATACACGTACCCGTCTCGCACAGGGCCTATCGCGTGTGAAACTCCCCACGTACCCCACAAATGCACATACCCCGCTCTCGCCTGGAGTATCGCGTGCAAAACTTCATGTGCCCCCCCGAAATACGCGCAGGCAGCCCATCCACCCTCCCATGCCCCGCAGGCAGCCCATCCACCCTGGCCATGCCCCACAGACAGCCCACACCACAGGGGGGTCTTTTTCTATGCAATTTACCTGGCGCGAGCGGGGTACGTGTATTCCGAGGGGTGCGCGTGGAGTTTTACACGTGATAGGCCTGGCGCAAGCGGGGTACATGTATTCTGGGACTTGTGCAGGGAGTTTTACACACATTTTCGTGGTTGGGGGGCTGTATGCTGGTCCACTGGCCTTTGCGCCATGTACTGGATTTGTGCGATGTTTTTGGCACACAGGGTGTGTTGGGGGCGTAACTGGCACTGCTGCAGTGTCGCTGTGCCATGGCTGCTTATGGATGTATTAATCCATGACTACGCTGTGCGCCTAAATGGGTTTTGGCGCACGCGGCTGGCTCAGGCTGCCGCAGACTGCGCACGCGCCCTCTGTGCACCAGCTGCGTGCGCCACTTGTGCGCCAAATTCTATGAATTACCCCCTTAGTCACCTGAAAATTAAGGGCCCAAAATGTAGCTGCAGTCAAAATATGGTGGGCTGCTGTTGTGCAACTGAGTGTGCTCCATGGGGAAGCCATGGAAGAGGTGACTGGCGTGGATTCAGCAGCATTGCTTCCAAGTGATCATTTTGGAGGAGTATGCCTGTAGTTAATGGGAGACACAGACTGGAGGAGTTGACATAGGTTAGTGTTCCACAGTGAACTGGGCCATGGTTGTTCAAGATGCATAGCTGGCAAATGTTTTAGTTACAATCATTGTAGGTCTAACACCATCATCATAGAGAACAAGTCCTGCAAGCCTCTTTGTCAGCTTCTAGGGACAGTGAATGGGTATGGGTATCCATTACTGTTGGGTATGCAACTTTACACTTTTCCCAACATATCATGAGTGTGTGCCAGCATACTGTTTTGTCTGTTCAGCAGGAAACAGGTTTTTTATAAATCTGTGGGAGTCTGAATGCTGTGTCCCTACATGCAAGGGGTTTGCGTGGATATCCAGTGAGCTGTTGCCAGGCAACTTTTGTAGTAGCCAAAGAATGTGAGAATGTGTTTTCTAATTAGGTGGACTGGGGATTCATCATGGAACGCTGCAAGCAAGATGATTCATTGGAAATTCAGACATTTCACTTTTCATCCAGCTCCTGGTGACAGTACTGTGCACTGTAGGGGTAAGAGTGGGCATTGAGGTGATGTGTATTTGGGGTGCATTATTGTGACATGCCACCTTGTTGCGACAAGTACTGTGTGGTAGAGGAATAGGCGTAGTGTGATGCAAATTTTAGGACATAGATTTGTGGGGGTTGAGGGACAAAGGCGGATTTGTGGGTGCTCACTTAATGTAGGGAGTTGGGATGCAGATTAGTGGCAGTACTGGGACGAAGGCAGAATTGTGGCTGCTGCCTTATTTTAGCGGTTGGGCAACAGATTTGTGAGCATACAGGTACAAGGGCAGACTGGTGGGTGTTGCCTTAATGTTGGGGGTTGTAAACGGATTCAATTCAACACTACAGCTAAGTCAATGCCTAGTCTGGGATGCTGATGGAAAGCCTTATTGATATATTTTTATGTCCAGTTCATGTACTCTGGATGACAACCGTTATATCACACCCCTCTCTTAGAATCCCCCTGACCCCACTGAGCCAAGAAGTAGGTTTGTTTCGCAGATTAAAAGGTTTTATTTGAAAAATTAAACAATATATATATATATATATATATATCACACTTCTATAGTAAATTAATATTTGATAGCACACTTGTGAGGATGATAGTGATCAACAATGGATAATGTTACAGTGGTACACTCTTTTTGATGGCTTAGAAGTGATGTAGAGAGGATGAAGTAGCTGAGAATGCTTTTATGGCTTCAAGGACAATGCAATGATGAATAAAATGAAGTACGGAAATAACTTGATATGATTTAGCAAAAGATAATATAATCACTTTTTCTCTGGCAATTCATCCCCCCCCCCCTTTGCAATGTAAGAAATGGAAGGAGAGCACACAGTCTTCAAGAATCCCAACAAAATGCAATACGAAATGCAGTTCCCCCCTAGCAAGCTTAGAGAAAAACAGGTATGATTTTAAAACACAGGCCCAAAATGCTTTGAATGTGGTAGCAATGAAGTGAAATGATGCTAAAATTGATTTTAATTCCCTGTAGGAGGTTCAGGGTGAGTGATATCTAGTTTAGATTAGTTCAGGCTCACTTTAGCAATGCTCTATGAGTAACTAGCAGGTTAAAACGAATTTTAGCAAAGGAAAGCAAGGAGCTGCTGATGTTTACACGTGGCTGAAATTGTGCAAAATGTCAAATCGCGGCAAATTGAATTGCGTGCGTCGAGCGTAATTACAGAGGCCCTATAAGGAGTAGCAAGTCGGTTCTAGGTTTGTTGGAAAGCCTAGAATCTTAGCTTTAAGATGTCAGTTAAACTCGCTCCTAGCACAAACGGTTCCAGAGATACGGCCATTTTAGTCAAGGTAGTTTTTCAAATTTTAAATTTTAAAGCTCAGAATGACAGATGACAGTTTTCAGTTTTAAAGATAACAGAATGACACGATTCTAGGAGGCAGTTCTAATAGGCTAAAATAGTTTGGATCAGATTATTTTGAACTAAGAAATTGGTTTTGCACAGTGAGTACTCACACTATATTTTTGAAATAAGCCGTCAAGGTCTGGTCAGGTTGGACGGGACTTCCGGCGGGTGGTTCTGAACAGCGGTCTGGTCTCTGGTTCTGCTCTTAGCACTGCACAGTTCTGGTCTCTCTGGATCTCTGGTCTCTCTGGATCTCTGGTCTCTCTGGATCGCTGGTCTCTGGAGGTTGATGGATTTGAAGTCTGGAGTCTCCCGGCAAAGCGTCCCGCAAGAAAGTAGAAAGTGAATATCCTGTCTGGCTTCCAGTGGCTCTTTTTATGTCTTTAGAAAGTGGGTGTGTGCGTGGCATTACTGAGCCTGCCCCTCTCTACTTGTCATTGGCCCAATTCTCCCCTCTCCCATGATTGGGGAAGGAAATGGATTGTCATCATGATGAGGTCTGTTTATGGGTCAGAGGATCCTCCCTGGTCAATTTGCCCACAAATCTATATTTGATTCAAATACATATTTCCCAGATATACAAGTGGTTGACATTACATGTACATATTACAGATGAATTAAGACAGGTCTCTGTTCAAGCCCCATGTTCCTGCGAGCTGGGATTCAGAAATGACAACATTTTGCACTTTTTGGTCGGTTTACCAATATCGGACATTTACCAAAAATTACACAAATGTGCGCAAGGAGTATGGACATTAATTGATGAATTGTCAGATTTTTAACATGCAGACATTCGGAGTAAGAGCCTATTTTCCGCTAGCAACCCCCCAGAATACACCACAGGGTCCTAACACCTCTTAAAATGTGCACCGAAAAATCCCAAGAATAATGATATTATTTATATAATTTTTACCAGTCCGCACTATGAGTTATCTATCTTTTTAAAATGATTCCCTGGTCAAAAAGGGGTGTGCCTTCCCACATCACATGGTGGAATAACTGGTTTATCCACTTCCCCCAAGCTCAGCTTGCTAGCAGAGGCACTGCCCCTCCCAGTTTCGCCCAAGAGGAAGCCATTTTACGACCCCCCCAATATAACATTTGCCTGAGCCAAAGAAGGCCCATTGTTCAGTTCCCTGCAGTCCCCAGGTGCCACTCCCCTTTCAATCAACAGGGCCATGTGATCTCCTTTTGGTGGGGCCAGCAGGATGCAGCCAGGCCTGGGAAGAGTTGTTGAGCCAGTTCAACTCCTGTCAGGGGTAGTTGTCAGGCAGAATTCAGCTAAATGTCACTTTAGTTCCCAGTTTAAATCAAACTTACAATTTTTACACATGCAGCTAGAATGCTGATTCTAAGTTCAAAACCATGACATTTAACAGTTGCAACTATGTGACACTCAAAAGTAGGTCACTCAATTAATTTAAACATTTCGATTTTAGTGGTTATCAATCCAATTTCAATTAAGCTGCTGACATCCACAGCTCAGCCAGTTTTGTTATCAACATTGTTTTGGGCTCTTCATCTTCCCAGATTTTGTATGCACACAACACTTCATTCTGCCAGATGTCTGCTGGTTTTCAGTAAGATTTTTGAATATCCTGCAATGTTCGAAATAGGCACTTTGAGCTTGCATTCAGGAAAACAAAGGTGATTTTTAAAGTGCTTTTTAGCTAACAGGCACTGCTGTTTTTCTCTTTGCACCACTTGTCGCACCATTTCACTCATGGCACTCCTGGCCCATCACGCTCGCACTGATCGATGGCAGGTCAGGCGACCATTCTGGTGTGCGCACAAACTGCACGGTTTTCCTGGATCTCGGATGGAATGATGGGCGGCGACAGCTCATCCCCACATCTACCCAGTCTATTGGTTCAACATGGGTCAAAACCCTTGACAAACCCCCCCCGCCTGACTGCACTTTGATTGAGGCAAGGGGAAGTCGGGTGCAAAGGATGTTTTGAGCCCTGAGCTGGTATGTCCGCATTATCTTCTTCCAATTCTGTAGATGGCACAGTTCAGCATTTTTTCCTCCACCCAGTTTGATCGATCGGTTCTCCTCGCCGGTCCTGATGGAATATTGGGCGGTACCCGGGCCCCTCGGATCTTTGCTCCCGGTCCCTGGGTCGTTCGCCTTGGTCAGTCTCCATGGTTTGATCTCTCCTAGGATGATAAAGCAAAGCGGCAATACACATTCCTAGACAATTTTCCACCACTATTAATGGTGTGGCGAACATATACATTTTATAAATCAGAAGATATGAACATATACATTTTTTTTTTAAATTAGGAGACAAGAACATATATATTCAAGAATCACAGAATTTTATGTGCTATATGTGGAATATTATAGGGTTGGAACTGAATTACTCTGGAGCGGCCCCCTCTGGGATTCCAGTGGATTCCTCCAGTTGTTGCAGAGTGTGCCTGGGATGGCAACACTTCAGCTGATTAATATGGACCCACTTATCTTCCCCTTCCGCCAAATTACCTTTGGGGATGCGGACTTTGTAGGCAACAGGGGAGATCTTGTCTATAACTTCAAAGGGTCCCTTCCAGGTAGGCAAACATTTTCGCTGTTTGGCCTGGTTCCTTTGGAAATTGTATAGATAGACCCGGTCTCCCACATCATATTCCTTCCTGGTGCGTTTTCATACTCTGAGCTGATCTTTCTAGATTCCGCTGAGCATAGGCAAAAGCATGTTGGAGGTGTTTCCTTAAATTCTCCACATACTCATGAGTTGTGGAGGCATTTATCAACGTTTGCTCTTGGGTTCTGTAGAGCAAATGCTGGGGAAGCACCATCTTGCGTCCAGTCATCAACCCAAATGGTGACATTTTAGTTGCAGATGAAGGGGTAGATCTGATGGCCATTAGGACCAGAGGTAGTCGGATATCCCAACTTGGCCCAGAATCTGCCACAAACGTTTTTAATATGCTCACAATGGTTTGGTTGTATCTCTCTACTGCTCCAGAAGAAGCTGGCCGGTAAGCAATATGTAGCTTCCTTTTGACCCCCAGTATCTCCCACATCTTTGTCATTACCTCGCTGGTGAAATGGCTACCTCTGTCTGACTCAATTCTTTGAGGTAGACCAAAACGGGAAAAGATGTGGTTAATCATCAGGGCAGCTGCTGTTTCTGCCTTGCAATTTGGGGCCGGGAGACATTCCACCCACTTGGTAAACAAGCATGTAACGGTCAACATGTACTTGTTTCCTCTAGATGAGCGAATTACAGGGCCTACAAAGTCGATTTGCAAATCTGACCATGGCAGTGTCATCGCCCTCTTTTGGAGAGGCGCACGGTGTGTGAGGGATGCTGGCTGAAATTGTGCACACACAAGACACCCCTTCAACTATTGGTCGAGGTCCTGCCCCATGTGTGGCCAGTATGCAACCTCTCTTAAGATTTCAAGTGTTGTATGAAACCCCCTATGACCGGCGGTGGCCGCATCATGGGCGTGACTTAACATCAGGCTTCGGAATGAGGTAGGAACCACCCACTGATCATGGCCAGCTTGGGATTTCCTTACCAACAAACCGTCTTGGATTCGGAACATTTTTGGACATTTCATCAACACTCTTAGGTCCTCTTTCCCAATGTAATCAGTATCTGTCAGGGGAAAGTTCTCAGGGTCCTCAAGGTGTTGTTAAAACTTACCAATTATTGGATCCCCTTTCTGAGATGTAATCAAATCAGCATCAGGGGTCTCCTTACTCCATTGTGCAGTTGAAAGACCATTGTGTGCATTTGTCTGGCACCTAGTGATAGCAGTGACCTGGATTTCCCCCAAAAGGGACTCTATTTCTATTAGATCCCCTTGGATGGCCCCGGTTTTGGCCAGCTGATCAGCTAAGTCATTTCCAGTTTTGTCTGGTCCCTCTACTTTGGAATGACCCTTGATCTTTTTCCAGTAGATGGTCATCCCATTCGATGTGACCAGATCATCAATGTTTTGAATTAACTTCCCATGTTTCAAGGGTTTGTGATTAGCAGATAACATGCCTCTGGTTTTCCATTAACCAGGTGCTCCACGAACCCGTTCCGTGCATAATCCGAATCTGTGATTATGACCAGTTTTGATGTTGGACAGCAGTGAGGATGGCCTGATGCACAGCCATCAACTCTGCCACCTGACTACTTCGGGGACCAATTTTGTATCCAGCGGAGGGTTCTGGGGACTCATTCACCCATGCGATCCCTACGCCGGCCACAAGTTCTTTTTCCCTGTTGTTTTCAACATGGTAAGAGCATCCATCCACATAGACAGTGGGCATTGCCTCACACTTGTCTTCTTCAAAGACTTTGTGTGGGGAATTAAGGTATGCCTCCATGTTGTCCTTGATTTTTAGACTTTCATCCTCGAGACAGTTTTCTCTGGCACAATCATGCAAGTCAGCCAGACCTTGCGCGAGGGGACTCTTCTTGTTTTGGCCATATCTGACCTCCACAGGAAAGTCTTGCATTGACAGAATCCAGGAAGTAATTCGGGAATTACTCACATGTCCGGCCCGGATTCTGTCACTTTGGAGATATTGCAGAGGCTGGTGTGGAGTCTCTACTATGATGTGTTCCCCCTGGATAAACGGGCGGTAATTCTTCAATGCCCACACCGTTGCCAGGAGTGCCTTCTCTCAATCGTTGAATTTTTCCTCCACAGAGGATAAAGTTTTGCTCGCATAGGAGATTACTTTATTGACCTTTTCATGCTTTTGGTATAATACTGCCGTCAAGCACGTATTAGAGAACCCTGTCTCCAGGAAGAACTCCTTGTTTCTGACAGGGTAAGCTAGGCAAGGCGCTATTGAGAGGCTTCTCTTGAGTTGTCTTACTGCCTCGGATTGTTCTGGACCCCATTCCCACTTGACCCCCCCTTCAAGAAATGAATCAGGGGTCTGGTGATCTCTGCGTAGCCCTCAATGAACTTTCTGCTGTAATTAGTCAGTGCAAGGAGGCTCCTTAGTTCCCGCAGAGTGGTGGGGTTTTTCAGTTTCTGAAGTGCTTCCACTTTCTTTTCCTGGGGACAGAGACCCTGAGGAGTAATCTCATGCCCCAAGAAATTAACAAGGGTTCTACACCACTGTGCTTTCTGAAAGGAAAGTTTTGCTCCTGCGGCCCTCAACTGTATCAGAACATAACGGATCTCCACTATGTGTTCTTCCATCGATGAACTTTTGATGAGGACATCATCTACATAAGCCAGGTTACCCCTCGCACCCAGATCGGGCATGGCCTTATGTAGGAAAATGTTGAATTCATTGCCAGAGTTGAGGCATCCGAAGGGAGTCCGGGTCCATGTGTACTGCTGGCCCCCAAAGGTAAAAGCCAGTTTGTATTGGTCCTCCCTACTGACAGGCACGGTCCAGTATCCATTGGTCAGGTCTATTGCAGTGAATACCTGTGACCCCTGGATCTGGGCCAGCCCTTGGTCAATGTAGGGCAGAGGCCATCGGGAAGTATGGACCCGTTTGTTGAGCTCCGTAAGGTCGGCACAGAGTCTGCACTGGCCTTTTGGCTTCAATATTCCCAGCACCGGATTATTGAAGGTGCTGTGTACTGGACAAATTATTCCCCAGGACTCAAGGTTTTTAATTATTTCAGTAAGGGACTCCATGGATGCGAGAGGCAAGTGATATTGCTTCACAAACACTGGAGTCATGCCAGAGTCCGTGGGAATTGTTGTCGTGTGGTTGTCGGTGCGACCACAGTCATATGAGTCTACCGCAAAGAGATCTTGGAAATCCAAGAAAACTTGTTTCAACTTTTGCTTCTGTTCCAGAGTCACGCAGGCATCAGCCAGGTTGACTCTCTCTTCCACCATCTGCCTGAAGCCTGGGAAGACTTCTGGTTTGGCTATCTCAGCAGCCTCCTCCAGCTGGGTGGAGAAGACCCTGGTCAGAGTGCTGATTTGGACTGGAGGCTTCAGGTGGGAAAAGCAGCCCTCATGGACCTGGACAATCACCTCATCCTTCCTGAAGTCACAAGTCACATCTTCCTTACCATAAGGGCAAGAAGTGTACACCAGGAATTTCCCCCCATGCCGGGTGAAAATCCTGTCTGGTGTTGTATTGTCATCACTGTCACTGTCAAAACAGTCCTTGGGGATTGGTCCTAACAGTTCATTTCCTAAATCAATGGAGAAATGTCGGTCATCAACCGCCATTCCAATAATGGTGCCTGCGGCTAGAGTAATATTCTTTAAGTCGCTGTTATCCACCTCTATTGGAATGGTGTCATGTTCTATGTTGACTAATGGTGTTGGGTTTACCCCTAACCCTTGCTGTTGGAGAGAAGCATTTAGATGTATGTAAGCATCAGGGTTTTTCAATTTTTGTCCTCTTTTAACTTTCACTTCCAGGGAGAATTGTCGGGTCCTTTCTGGGATGGTGACTTCCTCTTTAATCTGAATTTCAACTGCATAAGGTAGCAATTGAGCTGACCTAAATGCTTTTTCTGAATCATCAAAGCCCATGGGATTATCCGCTAATCGGGACCAAGCTTTGAAGTTTATTAGGTCCAAACTAATGGCGAAGCGATTGAGAATGTCACTGCCTAAGTAAAAGGCGGCAGTGACGTCTCGCACGACCCAACAATTATGGACTATGCTCTTGTTACCAATGGAAATTTTGAGCATACACCTGCTTGGCAGGAGATGTTTGGAATTGGGTGTTTCCAGATCCATTTCCCATTTGTCTATCAGTTTGAATGTGGGAATGGCTGGATCTTTTGGGAGTTGGCGGAACATGGCTTCGCTGATGAAGCTCTTACCGTTGTTCACACACACTCGAGCAAGAACAGAGTCTTCCCATCATTTAACTGAACAGGGATGAACAACTGATCTCCAATTTGCTGAATATCAGCCAGGCTCTGAGCTGATTTCACATATTTCTGCACTATAGGAGTGGGAGTGTCTGATTGTGGATTGGTAAAGAATTTCAGAGTGTTTCCTTCCAGTGTGGAATACCACCTTAAACTGGAAGGAAGGTTGATTATCAGAAATAGAGAGGACCCCCCATCACCAGTCTGTTGTCCTACTGCTATTACTGTCACATCTGGAATTTGGTTGTTCTGGAAGTGAAATTCTACTTGGTCAGATTTTTGTTCAACCATGTGGCAGGTGCCGTTTAAACTAACATGTTTGACACTCTGTTTTAATTGTATTGGTCAGCTAGTCTGGGTCCAGAGGACCATGTTTACACAATCTATTAGGGTTGACAACCTTCTCAGGAGGTCATTCCCTAGTAAACAAGGTGTGCCCTCTGGAGTCACTACTATGACCGGGTGTTTCACCTTGTGTCGCCCAATTTTGATGTCCAAATCTGCCGTCCCTTCGACGGGAATTTCCTTCCCCTCAAAGTTCTGGAGTTGTCCAGGAAGAGAGGTGAGAGGAATAATTCTCTCCCCTTCCTAAATTCAGTTCATCAAAGGCCCTTTTGGACAGAAGGGTAGCTTGGGATCCAGTGTCCACCAGTGCCAAAATTGTACCCTGCCCCTGTACTTGTACCGGGGCATAATATCTTCCCTCCTTCTCCTCAAGGGGGCACAGATAATGCACATTTTTGGACAACTGGTGGGCTAACTTTCTGGTTTTGGACATTGCTAGTGAAGAGATTTGGGCAGAATTCTGTGAAGAGCCTGGGGAATCTGAAAGAAAAAGTTGGCAACTGGAGATCAGAGCCATTGTGGGTTCCCCTGGTTCCGGTTCTGGGCCGCCCCCTCCTTTTTGGAAGCAGTCACCAGGATGGGTTTGAACCAGGGGATTTCGGTATTGTGGGTTCTGGGATGAGATGATGGGCGGCGGGGGCTCAGTCTCCATATCTCCCCAGTCTGGATTGGAATCCCTTGGGACCTATTTTTCTTTGGGAGGAGTTCCCCCACCTCTAAAGGAGAAGATCCTTTTCCCAGGATCCTCTGAGGATTCCTCTCCCTCAAATTGGAAGATCTGTACCTCCTCCACAAACTGGGCCTGTTTGGGTACTTTGTTTCTCCTACCCCCCCTCTGCTCCTTTGGAGGCAGACTTTCAGGGGCAGGAGATTTTGTTTCCAGTTCCTGGGTTTCCAGGGGCTGTTTACAAGTGAGGAAGGAAGATTCCTCCAAGGCTTTACACCCCTCTTCCCCTTGTGCCTCCTCCATGGGAACCGGTGGGTTATCGGGGTGCTGCCCCCGTCATTGTTCTGGAGCACCAGGTCCAGAGTTTGGGGCATTCTGCAGTGTCATGCTCATCTGAGGGTTCTGTTGAGCCCTCAGTATGTGACCCAGATCCTGTGCCATATTTTGTCCTGCCGCTCAAGTTGGGAAACCCGCTCAGGTTGATACGGGATTCTGTTTTCTCCCGTGGGCTGATCCGGGAAGGGTAGCTATCCCTTCTCTGGCAGTACCCCAGGTTGGGAAGATTTGGGTACCCCTCCACCCTTGGCCTCCCCTCTGCCGGATTACGTTGTCTGGGCTCAGGGAATTGGGGAAAGAAGGATGGATGATTTTGGGGCTGGAAGTTAGGTGGATACCTGGGGAAAAAATTCTGCCCAGGGTTTGGTGAATTTCTGCCCTCCTGGGGGAAGTTAGGAGGGAAATTCCCTGGGTTAGGTGCTTGGCCAGATCCCCCCCTTGGGCTGGAGGAGTCCACACATAACCCAGGATGGGTCGGTTTCCCTTGTAGCAGGGACTTACATAAACAGGGGAGTGAAGGACCCCATTTGTGGGACTACCTCCTTGACTCCCTGTCTGTGACTGGCCCGAGGGCCTTCTGGTGTTAGAGTTATTTGGTGCAGGCAGGTTTTTAGGCCCCCCATCTCCAAATCTAAACCGGGGGCAACCTTTACCTCCGCCACCTTGGCAGCAGTAGGGGTGCTGTTGGTTTTGGGGTTTTTCTGCGCATTACTTTTATTTTCTATGGGCTTCTGCACCTCATAGATCTGGGTAGCCTGTTCAATGACCCAGTCTAGTGACCTCTTCTCGTGAAAATCTCTCACTAGCTGGGTCATGATGTATTTGGGCAAGGCATGGAAAAAATTGCAAATTGTAGGCTGCCTTGCGAGCCTCTTGGGGATTTCTATGAACAGAAAAATGTTTCAAGATGGCCGCCCTATATGCGGACCATCTTGAATGGTTTTGGTCCTCCAGCCCTGCAAAGAAACTGGAGTATTCTGGGGAGAATGTCCATTTGACGTACTGGATGCAGCTACTGCTGTCCTTCAAATGGAAAGTCTCCATCATTTGCTCATAGAGCTCCAAGTGTTCCCAAACAGAATACTTGGCGTTCTTATGATAAGGCGTGATGACACTCCTTATTGCCTTTATTTGTTTCAATGGGTCCTTAAGCAAGGCCCTTTTGGCCTTATTGGTCTTTTTGGTTCGGGTAACCCTGGTCCATTCATCCTCTGACTCAGAAGCACTGCTCCCAGAGGTGCCCGTCTGATCTTCCAGGTTTTCCCAGATTCTGCGAGCCTGGGAATGGCTGGCAGAATGTGGGGACCTGGTCTCCTGTGTCCTGTGACGCTCAGAGGAGCTTCAGATCCCTCCTTGCTACCAGGATTTAATGGGTACCCCCCACTGACCTAACTGGGCGGAGGTTTTCAGGATGGCCTTAGTGGGCCTACTCTCCTGGGGTTCCCCACTAAATTGCACTGTACTTAGGTGCCCATACCCGGATGCCCGTCCCTCCATTCCTGGGTGGTACTGGCCTATGAGCCCCATGCTTTTAGCTGCATAGTAATCTGCCATCCCTGTGGCCCCGTGCTCATGTGCGCCAGGGAACACGGGGGTGGAAGAGTCCAGGGACTGGTAGAGATGAAGGCCTCTGGTACTAGGGCTCCTGAGGTTATGCTCAGGCGTTTCCCTTTCCCAGCGAACTTCATCTCTATCAGCCCCTGCTCCCTTTTGCAATGCAAGAGCCTGGGCTTTCAGCTCCTCAACCAAGGCCTTACTCGTCTCTATCAATCTCTCCTGCATGGCTATCTGTTGCTGGAGCCTATCATTGTGCTGGCAGAGAGCCTCATTCTCTCTCTGCGTTTCCTGATTGTTCCTGGAGCACTGGGTCAGTCTTTGCTGCAGGAGGGTTACCTCCTGAGCTGTGTCCCTATTGGCCTGCTCCTTTCTTGCCAGAGCATCCTCCACCCTCCTGGTGTGCTCTAACAAGTTCTGGTGTTCTTTTTGGAGGTCACCCAGTCCCTGAAGGGCCAGGTGATTTTCTTCAATTTTCCTTTTTAAGTGGCAGGCTTCCTGGCTTACGGTGTCCCTTTCCTGACTAAGAGTCTGCATCTGTGCCGCCAGGTCGTCCCTTTCCCTCTGAAGGGCACCAGCTTTCTGGCGCTCCTGATCAAACTCTGCCTGGGTATCCCGGTCTTTCAGGATCAGTTTATTGCTCTCTGCCTTTTCCCTATCTAGGTGGCTTTGCAGGGTGACTACCTGCTCAGCACATTCCCTATTGAAATCTAATTGTTGCTCCAGCTTTTTCTGGCTCTGCAGTAGGGAGTCCAAACCTTCTTGGTACTCCTTCTGCAAGGCCTGAAATCTGGTATCCTAGTCAGACTTTTCCTGTTGCAGGATACACATGTCCTCTTTGATTTTAATGAGATACTGGGCCTCATTCCGACCCTGGCGTTAACCAAGGCGCTATTAGCCTCTTGGTTGACGCCGGTATTTTTCCGACTCCGTCATGGTGAATGGCGTAATTACCGCCCCATTCCAAGGTTGGCGGGGGCGGTAATTCCCCATTCACCATGGGCCCTTCCCCATTCCCATTTTTTCCCCATAGGGCTCAATGGGAATGGGGAAGGCGCTAATTACGGCACCGTAAATTACGGTGCCGTAATTAGCTCCTAGGTCCCTTTGCGGGTTGGTTTTTTAACGCCTGCAAAAAGCAGGGGTTAAGTACCAACCCGCAAAGGCAACTCGGAATAGGGTGGTAAGGGTTTAACGTCACCGGTCTCGTTACCGGTGACCGTTAACCCTTACTGCCCTACTCGGAATGACCCCCACTGTCTGCTCTCATTTTCTGACTTCTGGCTTCTGTGCATCCTCTGCTCAGAAGAGACCAGGTCAGATTGGGCCTTCTCTAACGTGATCTGTTGCCTATTTGCCAGATCTTGGCCTTCAGCACATTTGTCCTGCATGGCTCCCATATATAGGTACAAATATGCCGCTATCCTAACCATCTTGTCGTGTTCATCTTTAGCTTTAGGAGCCATGTATAGTTCATTCAGGGCCACATGTAAGGGATCTAACCCAGTTGCAGTGACCTGTTGCGTGATTGCCTGCAACCACGCATCCTGGCCCTGCTCAATCCATTCACCTCTCACAAATAGCTTATGTAAGAAGTGCTCTCTGGCTATTTTGATGTCTACCAGTGTCGTCATTCTGGAATTTGAGTTCCTTCCTGACTTACAGAAGTTTGTATTTTAGTTTGCAAAACAGACCATTTCCTTAGAGTGGTCTTTTGTGGAGTGCTTTACAGCGTACCACAGCGTGGTGATCCGACCGGATGTATGTATCCCATCAGTTAGCACACTGTATTAAGCTGCACAAGTGGTAATTCTAACCCAGAAGTTCCCGGCTACGAGCCCCCACTTTGTAAGCGGATTCAATTCAACACTACAGCTAAGTCAATGCCTAGTCTGGGATGCTGATGGAAACCCTTATTGATATATTTTTATGTCCAGTTCATGTACTCTGGATGACAACCCTTATATCACACCCCTCTCTTAGAATCCCCCTGACCCCACTGAAACAAGAAGTAGGTTTGTTTCGCAGATTAAAAGGTTTTATTTGAAAAATTAAACAATATATATATATATCACACTTCTATAGTAAATTAATATTTGATAGCACACCTGTGAGGATGATGGTGATCAACAATGGATAATGTTACAGTGGTACACTCTTTTTGATGGCTCAGAAGTGATATAGAGAGGATGAAGTAGCTGAGAATGCTTTTATGGCTTCAAGGACAATGCAATGATGAATAAAATGCAGTATAGAAATAACTTGATATGATTTAGCAAAAGATAATATAATCACTTTTTCTCTGGCAATTCACCCCCCCCTTTGCAATGTAAGAAATGGAAGGAGAGCACACAGTGTTCAAGAATCCCAACAAAATGCAATAGGAAATGCAGTTCCCCCCTAGCAAGCTTAGAGAAAAACAGGTATGATTTTAAAACACAGGCCCACAATGCTTTGAATGTGGTGGCAATGAAGTGAAATGATGCTAAAATTGATTTTAATTCCCTGTAGGAGGTTCAGGGTGAGTGATATCTAGTTTAGATTAGTTCAGGCTCACTTTAGCAATGCTCTATGAGTAACTAGCAGGTTAAAACGAATTTTAGCAAAGGAAAGCAAGGAGCTGCTGATTTTTACACGTGGCTGAAATTGTGCAAAATGTCAAATCGCTGCAAATTTAATCGTGTGCGTCAAGCGTAATTACGGAGGCCCTATAAGGAATAGCAAGTCGGTTCTAGGTTTGTTGGAAAGCCTAGAATCTTAGCTTTAAGATGACAGTTAAACTCGCTCCTAGCACAAACGGTTCCGGAGATACGGCCGATTTAGTCAAGGTAGTTTTTCGGATTTTAAATTTTAAAGCTCAGAATGACAGATGACAGTTTTCAGTTTTAAAGATGACAGAATGACACGATTCTAGGAGGCAGTTCTAATAGGCTAAAATAGTTTGGGTTAGATTATTTTAAACTAAGAAATTGGTTTTGCACAGTGAGTACTCACACTATATTTTTGAAATAAGCCGTCAAGCTCTGGTCAGGTTGGACGGGACTTCCGGTGGGTGGTTCTGAACAGCGGTCTGGTCTCTGGTTCTGCTCTCAGCACTGCACAGTTCTGGTCTCTCTGGATCTCTGGTCTCTCTGGATCTCTGGTCTCTCTGGATCGCTGGTCTCTGGAGGTTGATGGATTTGAAGTCTGGAGTCTCCCGGCAAAGCGTCCCGCAAGAAAGTGGAAAGTGAAAGTCCTGTCTGGCTTCCAGTGGCTCTTTTTATGTCTTTAGAAAGTGGGTGTGTGCGTGGCATTACTGAGCCTGCCCCTCTCTACTTGTCATTGGCTCAATTCTCCCCTCTCCCATGATTGGGGGAAGGAAATGGATTGTCATCATGATGAGGTCTGTTTATGGGTCAGAGGATCCTCCCCTGGCCAATTTGCCCACAAATCTATATTTGAATCAAATACATATTTCCCAGATACACAAGTGGTTGACATTACATGTACACATTACAGATGAATTAAGACAGGTCTCTGTTCAAGCCTCATGTTCCTGCGAGCTGGGATTCAGAAATGACAACATTTTGCGTTTTGTGGTTGGTTTACCAATATCGGACATTTACCAATAATGACACAAATGTGCGCAAGGAGTATGGACATTAATTGATGAAGTGTCAGATTTTTAACATGCAGACATTCGGAGTAAGACCCTATTTTCCGCTAGCAACCCCCCAGAATACACCACAGGGTCCTAACACCTCTTAAAATGTGCACGGAAAAATCCCAAGAATAATGATATTATTTATATAATTTTGACCAGTCCGCACTATGAGTTATCTATCTTTTTAAAATGATGCCTGGTCAAAAAGTGTGGCTTCCCACATCACATGGTGGAATAACTGGTTTATCCACTTCCCCCAAGCTCAGCTTGCTTGCAGAGGCACTGCCCCTCCCAGTTTCCCCCAAGAGGAAGCCATTTTACGACCCCCCAATATAACATTTGCCTGAGCCAAAGAAGGCCCATTGTTCAGTTCCCTGCAGTCCCCAGGTGCCACTCCCCTTTCAATCAACAGGGCCATGTGATCTCCTTTTGGTGGGGCCAGCAGGATGCATCCAGGCCTGGGAAGAGTTGCTGAGCCAGTTCAACTCCTGTCGGGGGTAGTTGTCAGGCAGAATTCAGCGAAATGTCACTTTAGTTCCCAGTTTAAATCAAACTTACAATTTTTACACATGCAGCTAGAATGCTGATTCTAAGTTCAAAACCATGACATTTAACAGTTGCAACTATGTGACACTCAAAAGTAGGTCACTCATTTAATTTAAACATTTCGATTTTAGTGGTTATGAATCCAATTTCAAATAAGCTGCTGACATCCACAGCTCATCCAGTTTTGTTATCAACATTGTTTTGGGCTCTTCATCTTCCCAGATTTTGTATGCACACAACACTTCATTCTGCCAGATGTCTGCTGGTGCTCAGTAAGATTTTTGAATATCCTGCAATGTTCGAAATAGGCACTTTGAGCTTGCATTCAGGAAAACAAAGGTGATTTTTAAAGTGCTTTTTAGCTAACAGGCACTGCTGTTTTTCTCTTTGCACCACTTGTCACACCATTTCACTCATGGCACTCCTGGACCATCACGCTCGCACTGATCGATGGCAGGTCGGCGACCATTCTGGTGTGCGCACAAACTGCGCGGTTTTCCTGGACTCTGGGATGAAATGATGGGCGGCGAAAGCTCATCCCCACATCTACCCAGTCTATTGGTTCAACATGGGTCAAAACCCTTGACAGGGTTGAGGTGCAGGTTAGTGGGGGTATTGGGACAATGTCAGATTTGTGGGTGGTTCCTTAATGTAGGAGCTTGGGGCACAGACTTGTGGGGGTAGTGTGATCAGGGCAAACTTGTGGGTGCTACCTTAATGTAGGTTGTTAAGGGTGCAGATTAGTTGGGCTGCAGGCACAAGGGCAGATTAGGGTGCTACCTTAATGTAGGGGGTTGGGGTGCAGATTAGTGGGGGTAATGGGATGAGCATGGACTTGTGGATGCAGCCTTAATGTAGGGTGTTAGGGCACAGATTCATGGAGGTATTGCGATGAGGACTTGTTGGTTGCAGGAGAGCAGTGGAATTAATGGTAATTTCTGGCAAGTAATCATTAATGCATGCTTGTTTACAATAATATACACTGACATAGAGGTTTGAATTTATTTGCCTTACGAAGCCTTCATTGTCTCTCTCTCTCTGGGTAATTGGGTATGAAAGAGGTCAGGAACACCTTAAGGTACTAAAAGGAATAGAAAGAAAAACCTTGGGGGAAACCATATTGACTACAATAAATCCATGTGGGTCTTTCACTTAGTTAGAGGATGCTCACTTTTATTAATTTGCATAAAAGCAGGCCTTCACGGGATGTGTTCAGAACATAACAAAGTATGCAATGTTAACCGAGAACAATGTATGCCAATATGTAACGGCATGGAGACATCACAATCACAGTGCAGAGGTTTGAATACCCTTTCCAGATATTTATTATTAATAACTTCCCACACTATTCTCCCCAAGTAAACCAAACAGTCCCAAGAGCAACCTCTCTTACTTCTTTCATTGTGCATTAACTTTGGTATAATTAGAGCGGGTTTATAGAATTACCTACTCCTTAAGAACAGTGAAACAACTTCGAAAACAAATACTCTCCCCTTACAGATTCCTCAATTTAAAAGCTCTTTTACATTTTCGTTGTCAAGAATCAGAAAACACATGTTATCAATTAATAACAGTAGATTCCTTGTTACCCTCTTGACATAGACGTGTCACTCCATAATCTAGGAAAGTCTGGGCAAGGACTATCAAGAACATTACTGGATTGTATAGAGGGCAGCAGGGCACTCTGAACATGTCAGAGTACTGCAGTGGCATGTCAGGGCTTCGAGGCAAGGTCTTAGCTCTATAACGACATAGATCCATCATCTCAGAAAATGCTGCCTCTTCGAAGCAGTAGCCCCCCACCATCAACCTCCCTTTCCCTGCCCCACCGATAGTGCTGCTTTATAGGTCTTCTGTCGGGTGAAAATGCGCATTGCCAGGTGGTTGAGTGTCCCTGCGGGGAAATAACAAACGACTGTTACTACATATAATGGAGCTACTCATTTTCAGAAAATCTGAAACAAGTGCAACAATCTTGCCTGTATTCTTTCAGTGAATAATCAATGTAATACTATGGCAAATTTCAATCAGGCAAACCACAGTGGCTGCATTTGTTGATATTCACAGAGTTGTTCCTGCATGGCAGTCTCTCCACCTTGGTATACTTCCTGATTTAGTAAGGGAATTACACATGTTTAGGATGTGAAATTATATGTTGTACAGCAGTTCATTTTATTATTCTTTCTTTCTTTCTTTCTTTCTTTCTTTCTTTCTTTCTTTCTTTCTTTCTTTCTTTCTTTCTTTCTTTCTTTCTTTCTTTCTTTCTTTCTTTCTTTCTTTCTCGTTTCCTGGGCACCTTCCAGCACATCTGTGTGGGTGATTGATGCATCCATCAGATCCTCTTCTGAGTCACCATCTTGGGTGTGTGTGCTGGATCAGCACCTCCTTACTAATACATCAAGCACATCTCACTTGATACAAAGGCCATTAAGAGCAAAGCAATCGCCTCGTCCTTTCGTCCTGCCAACGCATTGTTTTTACCTGTTTCTATCACAGCTGTTAAGGACAGATCACTTAAAACACCCTAGCTCATTTAGCTTACAATGTTCATAGTTACAAGGGGTTGCCACTATGAAGCCATCCTCATGTTGAGATAACACACCTCTTGCGCCCTGACAAAAATCCAATTTGTTTAAAAAAGTGCTTCCCACCCACTAATGGATCTATCAGACATATACTCTTTTTAGAGGTCAGATCATAATGTATGTGCTGAATAGGTTAACATGGTATCATGGTGGTGGTCCTTGGGAATAGTGACTCAATATTGGTTCCCGGTCGTTCTCTTGTAATGCACTTAGGCAACACGTTTATTTTATAATGGAAATAACAAAGTGGCATACAAGTGTGTGCTTGTGTATGTGTGTGTTGTGTGTGTTTGTATACATGTGATTGTTATATGTTTCTATGGTGTGTGTGTGTTAGCGGGTGTGTGGCCACAGGTCTACAAGTACAATGTTCCCACTGAAAGACATTGTGAACACGACTATACTGGATATGATGCAGACCATCGACCTCTTTGCTTTCAAAATGTATTTTAAAGTGATTAGAAGTCGTACATTGTCCAACGTAAAACATTTGTGAACTGTTTACCACAATTGCAATCGTATCTTGATAAACAGAGCATATCTTATTGATGTGGAATCTTGGGGAGTAATTTTTCCTCTTGCCACACATGTGTCTAGTCTTATTGTGGTCATTTCTGCAGACCCACATTTTTTCAGACCAAAGGCCTGTAATCTTTGGCTCACAAGATGCTTTAGACAACCACTCCATCAGACTGAGCCAGCATAATCAATGGGAAGGGATTATGGGAGTCATAAAGGTTCTTTATGAGATTATCAGTGAGGGAAAATGTGGCAGTACAGTGTCAGTCATTCTATGACTGCCATTTTAATGCCACTTTTCTAGACTGCCAAATTATGAGTTATGTCATACATTTGTCTAGAGGTGTCTCCTCAACTTCGCTGACAAAAACTGGAGGAATCAGCAGGGACAGATTTCCACCTATGAGAATTCTTCCAATCCCCAATTGAGTCCTAGCATCTGAGTTTGGAAATAGTCCTTCTAAAATGACTGTTTACATCTTGTAATCAGGCTCTAATACAAGACATTGGGAGAGATGAAGGTCGGAGATCCCTGTTATAGACTGTAGGTAGCTGTTTAATTAAATACGCAAGGGATACATAATCAGCTTTAGAGTGAAGACGAGGCATGTCATTAGGTTGCCATTGATAGTAGCAGCCAACCACTGCAACCCTGTTTTGATTGAATTGTGAAGATTGGCCATGTGTGACACTAGATAGAATTGTGAAGATGAGCCATGTGTTACATGTAAATAGATTTTTCTACATTAGCCAGGCGTCACACTTAGATAGATCTGTGAAGACTAGCTATGCATCACTTTTAGATAGAATTGTGAAGATTAGCAATGCTTCACATTAGATAGAATTATAACATAGCCCATTTGTGTAAGTCAGCCATATCTCACATTTAGCCTAATTGTATAAGGTAGCCTGACCATGCTTTTAGCCCATGTATGTTAGTCAGCCATATATCACATGTAGCCTAATTGCGTAAGGTAGCCTTACCTTGTTCTTAGCCCTCCTGTTTAAGGTAGCATTATCACACATTTAGCCTAATTGTGTACGGTAGCCTTACCTTGATTTTAGCCCTTCTGTTTAAGGTAGTAAAACCACACAATTACCCCAATTGTGTAAGGTAGCCTTAATTTGCTTTTAGCCCTTGTATGTGAGTCAGCCATATACTGCATCTAGCCTATTTGTGTAAGGTAGCCTTATCTTGTTTTCATCAATTCTGTTTAAGGTAGCAGTATCATGCATTTAGCCTAATTGTGTAAAGTAGCCTAAACTTGCTTTTAGTCCTTTTGTTTAAGGTAGTTATATCACGCATTAAACCTAATTGTGTGAGGTAGCCTTAACTTGATTTTAGCCCTTTTGTTTAAGGTAATGATATCACACATTTATCCTAATTGTCTAAGTTAGCCTTATCGTGCTGTTATTCCATTTGTGTTAGTCAGCCATATCTTACATTTAGTCTTATTATGCAAGGTAGCCTTATCTTGTGTTTAGCCCTTCTCTTTACGGCAGTGATATCATGCATTTAGCCTAATTGTGTAAGTTAGCCTTATCGTGCTGTTATTCCATTTGTGTTAGTCAGCCATAACTTACATTTAGTCTTATTATGCAAGGTAGCCTTATCTTGTGTTTAGCCCTTCTCTTTACGGTAGTGATATCATGCATTTAGCCTAATTGTGCAAGGTGATCTTACCTTGCGTATAGCCCTTTTGGTTAAGGTAGTGATATCACAAATTTCGCCTCATTGTGTAAGTTAGTCTTACCTTGCTTTTAGCCCATTTGTGTTGGTCAGCCATATCTCGCATTTAGCCTAATTGTATAAGGTATTATGCATTCATCTAGCACTTAGATCGCCTGTGAAATGTAGCACTGCTCCAACTACATAGATGGAACCCAGGAAGTAGACATTGCTATTTGCCCCGCTAGCCCATTTCTCCTCTGGCAGACTGCACCATCACAACTTAGTGGGGGGCACAGGCTCACTTCCACACCCCCTGCACTCACATATAACACACACACTTTTGCACATCACCTCTGTCATAAGAATAAAGCTACTTTTAATGTCAAAAATACGAACTGTAGCCCTCACATAACTCTCTATATCCTTAATCAAAATTGGGCCCCTTTAGTAGAGTGTATACCTCGGCCCATACATTTAGACACGTGTGACTACTAGGATCTTGGCCTCCTTCGCATAACTTGGCTGAAATGCACATAGGTATAATAGCACCACCAGAATTCTCCCAAATGGTTGGGCTCCGGTCCCTCCATGGGCATTCAATCAGAAGTGCGTTGGGACCATAATCATGGGCACTATAACAACTGACTGAATGAATATGCTTACCACTTCCCTTGTGTGACCTGGATCTGAGGCTGTAGGGGCACTGTCAGGAAAATAAAGTAAAGACAACACATGCTGGGTTTGATTTCTGTATGATGTTCACAGGGCTTCATGCCAAGCCTATGTATACGCACTCCCTACTCTTTATCCTGAGAACAGTGTATGTATTCATCATGAAGAGCACATCAAATTGCCATTTCTTGCTATAGTGAAGTTGTCTTAAACATTGATACCTAATCCATAACACGAAGACAGGGGGCAATAGATATGCATTCTTTATGAAAAACAAGTCAACACACTTTGGTTCATTTCACTGATGGTGAAATTAACTTATATTTTGCATGTACTGATACTGCATTTTGAAATGGATACAGGCAAACATGCATGATTCCTTTCAATAGAGGCATCTCCAGTCCTGTTTGTTTTCTTTGCACTCTGAGATGATGTAATTCCGCTCTTGGCATTAATATTAATGTCACATTACAAATCCCAGAATGCTGGAAATTCTATTAATAATGTCACTTAAAATGCATGACTACAATTAACGAATTCAGAAAAAACAGGACTCTACAGTCTACGTATACCTGATATGGGACACGTTGAGCGATGAGGTTTAGAAGAATACGAGAAACAAACGTATGCATGTTTGTAGCTAGCTTTTGACGTATATGTGTACCATATACATAGTCGTTATCTGCACTTCCCCTGGAGACACGCAAAGCAGTGACTTCACAGGGATCACGTAACACAATATTTAGCTCTTGTGGTCGTTTGCCTTTATTGTGTAGTAATATGTGCGTTTTGGAGACATGGCTACATTTTAAAAAGATTGAAATAGGAAAAGGAAAAATTGAGTTTTCAAATGCTCAAGTGTGGTTTTCTGGCTTTAACTTGATCGGCATGCCTCTTTTAGTGTAGTGTGCAAAGAGGAATAGTCTTGGAGAAGAATGGACTGCAGCAAAATACCCAGACATTGAATTATAATAAGAAATTAGGAGGATGAAGTAAGAAGATTCAGGCCATCAACATATGCAAAATATAAGTGATCAAGCTACTGATATTTGCAGTTATTAACAAAGTGAACAGGCGTCTGGCCAGGGGTTACACATTGCCTGTGTCTAGTGCAGTGAGACAGGTGTAATCCCAATGTCCAAAACAATATAATGAGCCTTTTTATAACTACAGCGGTAACAGTGAAGTGTGGAGGAAAGATAATGACTGCCACTTTCACTGTTTGCACAATTATGACAACCAAAATGTGTTGGCAATTGCTCCAGCCCTTATACCTCTGGTGGAATTACATGCAGAAAGCAATGGTAATTCCACTGGAGGAAATAGCGCCAGAGGAATTACTGCTAGCAATACAGAAGAACTATACAGCTGATGGATCATACCTAGAAATGCCATGCAAAATGGACACTGCATCCCCAAATGGGCACAGTTTCTTCCCTCCACCGAACAGGCAGAAGTAAAAGCATCCGCCGAGCAAAATGTACACAGAGGTGCACTCAGTACTCTCCAAAAAGGTATGTTAGGGACATGCCTTCCCCAGAAACACTTCCAAGCACAATACATTACCTGGCAGATGCAAAACTTGACTTAAAGAACTGAATGCTCGACATTGACATACAGAGGGTGGTGCAGCGGCAGAAGCTGTAGCAAAGGATTCGACCATTGCAAAGGAAGAGACAATGTGTGGGGAAGAGGTTGCCCCTTCCCCAGGTCAGACCAGCTCCCTGGGTACTGACAGATGATTAGTTGATGACACACTAACATCTAAGCAGGCACACCATGTATTTCTCCTCTGCATCATATAGACAGACATTGAGAGTGTGTTTAATATCTGAAGAGCCATATCACTGCTGCTCAAGCTGGTATCTCTCCTACATTGTTGTGCAATAGGCACGTATCAGCACACTGTTGACATGCTGCATGGCATATTGCAGGCAGCAGTTCCAAAGATTATGTGACATTCCCTGATTCCCTATTGACACATATGCACCATCACATGTCCCCTGCCCACAGCCCCAGCAGAAGTGCATGCCACAGAGGTGAGATTATATGCCAGAGTGCACATACCAAACCCAATAGCCGCTTTGGACTGCACACATGTGACATTGGTGGCACCCTAGACATCAGATCACATATTCTGTAAAAGGAAAAAATGCCAAGCAACAAATGTACAAGTGACATGCAAGGCTGACCTGACTGTGGGCCACTGCTGATCCCATTTCCTTGGTTCTACTCATGATGCCCTGCCTGCATTCATGGACAACCCCACATGATAGCATGCTTGGATCCTTCCTAGGTATGCAGCCAAAGGTAACTAAACAGGATTTGCCAAAGAAAAGGGGAAGTGAATATGAAGGAGACCATAGATGGCTCGTGCATGCATTACTTAATCCTTTTCAGTGCGTGATTCATATCCCATCAACAACAGCTGTGTCATGCCCCTCAATACATTTAAAGATTGTGCCTGAAGGGACAATATTTCCCAGAACACATAGGAAAATAAACCAGGAATTGGACATAGATTATGTAACCCACAAATGCAAAAGTAACTCCCGCTCACGTGTATGCATCATGCCTAAAGGACCACATGTCCCAGAAGGCACAAGGAACTAAATAAGAGATCGCCTATATCTTATGTAACAATCATGGTCCTTAGCCAGAGATGATAAATGCCTTAGCCAGTTACTCGATTATGCAGGGAGCTTTTCACCCCAGTCATAGCTCAACACAACTGCAGTGTCTCATATAACTTGCCATTCAAATGCACAGATTACGCAAAGGCAGAACCACATTTAAAATAGACCATAATCAACACAAAATATTTCAGGCCAGCTGAAATGTGCAATGGACCACGTGGAACGTGCAAACAGGGGCCACAATGCAGTAAATGAGTGTGCACACATATGCCACAGAGCAGTACGGGCAGAGTTCATTGGCTATTCGCAACTGCATTAATGGAGTTATACATGCATGAGGGAAGACACAGACTATCACCACTTCCATAGGATTAATGACTAATTAATAATGAGCACCTTCAAAACCAACATTCCAGTTATCCAGTGTCTTTCCTTTTGCAGGTGACATGGGCTATGTGCAAGTGTGTTTGTTCAGAAACCCCAAAATACCACCAGACGTCACTTACAGGAACAAATAAGGACTTGGGCGTGCAAAGACCACACATTTGAACTGTTGACTGAAGGGGTGCATTCATGTACAGCCCAAAGAAAGTTGGTAATATTCTCCTTGTTTGTGACGCTACATATCATGTTCATAAAGAAGAATTACTAGTAAGAGAGAAAATAGAGTCAAAGGCTACCCTTGTCATTGGCACACAGGAGGTACACCCGTATTACAGTGTGGCTAGATTGGTATATACTAGCCTAAGAGATCACAAAAAGTAGAATTATGAGAAAAAAAAGTTTAATTGAGCGATAAACATACATTTAAAAATAGGTATCCACCTATCTGGCACGAATAAAATGCAACAAAAAGGTAAATATGCATATGTGTGGGTTAGTAGCAGAGTGACTGTAGTTTCATGTACTGCTGCATATGTAGCGGTACGCAATCTTTCTCGACACGTCAGATGGGTGTTTCTGGTTCGGCAAGCAATGGAACTAAACAGATGCTGCGTTGAAGGCACATTTACTGTAGATACCAAACTGTCATCAGGACACTGATTCTGGTGAAAAGGTTGACAATTGATGTAGAGACAAGTGCACCTACATGGGTTAAAAAGGAAAAGGTCTTTTTAAAATGTGATCAAAGAACCGTAACAAATGAAGTGTGACACTGTATAGAGAAACCTACCTAGGTTAATAGGGTGGCGTCATGAAAGAACTCATTAAGTAACAAGCTGTCGTCAGTGCAGGCAGGGATGTCAAATTGATACGTTGTTCGCTGGTATCTGAAAAAAATGAAGGCTCAAAATTAGCCGTATGACCTAACTAGGTGATTGAGGTGAAAAAAACTTTTTAGGGGAGCAATCGCACTTACCTGGAGCGAGGCAGTTGCTTCTTGTTTGGATGCGTGTCCGTAAATACTCTAGGGCCGGTGAGGTCTTCTACAATGTGGTGTACAGCGGTCAGAAATCTGGAGTGCTATGTCAAAACACTTAAATTCACTCGGGGAATGGAAAACAAAAACAATGCTTGTGGCTCAAAGCAGGATTTTAGAGCACTGAAGGAGCGTGTGACAGGGAGGCGTGGTGCCCAGGATGGTGGCATGGCCGATATGGTGACTCACTGTAAAGCATGGGGCACAAGGACCGCCATTGAAGACCGTGGTGATGGTGACTCAGGATCAATAATAACTTCAATCAAGTCGCGTGGCTCCGAGTGCACTGTTCATTTATTTTATAGGTACACGGAAGTGCAAGAATTTAACCTCTAAGAGGTCAAATAGTTTGAAAAAGGCATCACAACTGAATTATAAAATGGTGCCTGTTCGTGGTGCCGTAAATAAATGGGGTGCTGGGAAAGGCGCTCAAAAACGAAGCACCTTGGGAATTAATGTGGCGAGTCTCCTGGCACTTAAATTTAAGTGTGGGATATGTTGATCACTGAATGGTCCAGTTGGTAAAGTGGAGAAACAATTATTAAAACGGATCAGGGAGAATGCTGTGATCGCAGTCTAACCTAATCTAATCTAAAGTATAAAGGCCCTGTTTGCGCCCAGGTCCCCCTCTTCAAGACGACCTTCGAGGGTAGCGGGCAGGAGCCCCCCTCCTATCCTGCAGCCACGGACACCAGGCTGTAGCGCAGACCGGCATCACACGGCCTGCCTGACCGTGTCCCAATCTTCCGCCTGACCCGCCCATGCCAGGCGCGACGCGGCACCACAGCGAGGCTGAGCCTCGATCTGCCCCATATTTTGTTTCCAGTATCCGCCGGCAGGCGGATGCGCCGGCGGCCTGCATGAAGGCCGTATAAAGGCCCTGTTTGTGCCCAGATCCCCCTCTTCAAGACGACCTTCGAGGGTAGCGGGCAGGAGCCCCCCTCCTATCCTGCAGCCACGGACACCAGGCTGTAGCGCAGACCGGCATCACACGGCCTGCCTGACCGTGTCCCAATCTTCTGCCTGACCCGCCCATGCCGGGTGCGACGCGGCACCACAGAGAGGCTGAGCCTCGATCTGCCCCATATTTTGTTTCTAGTATCCGCCGGCAGGCGGATGCGCCGGCGGCCTGCATGAAGGCCGTATAAAGGCCCTGTTTGTGCCTGTTTGGCGACTGGAAGGCGAGGAAGTGCCCATCCCTTCACCCCTGTTTTCTAAAGGTAGCTCGGAGGGAGCCTCGTCCTCCTCTACGATGGGCCCCCATCACGGTAAGCCTTGGGGCCTTAATTTGCACCTCTAGCAGGGAAACGAAAAACCTTGAAATCGAGATCCAGTAACTACGCTCCACTTAATGACATAGAGCCATTCTGTAACACTTCTTGCGCTGCTGCGAGCTGTGCTCATATAACTCTGCCCACTATCGTACAGCTCACACAGTCCCAAAGCACGAGGTTCGTCTTTCCATAATGACCGCACTTTCTCAATAATGTGTTCCCCACATGTGTTGAAACCAGCCACTACATGGGTGCTTAGCCTTGCCCATCACAGTTCAATAGGTAGCTATAATATACTATCCCTCCTTGCCAGCGATATGGTCGCCTGCTTTTACCTTGTTGCCTGCACTGCGCCTATGCCATTTGAAATGCAATCATTATAGCCCTGCGTGCCTTGCTACTTGCACCCTAGTCACTGCAGCCCACTGTGCCTAGGCTGATCTCTGCCCACTGTGCCTACAAGCATCTTAGCCACTGTAGCCTTGCTGATCTCTGCCCACCGTGCCCATGAGTATCGTAGTCATTGCAGCCTATGGAGTCTATGCTGAACCATGCCCTCTTTGATTTTGTGTAACTTAGTTTCTGCCACCCACTGGGCCTATGCTACTTGAACCTTAGCCACTGTGCATATGTTATTCTCTGCCCAGTATGCCCAATTGAAATAGCCTATCCAGCTCTCCGTGCTTATTTGAAATTTACCGTCCGCAATAGGCTGACCTTCATAGTACTGTTACAGCTTGAGCAGCCCTGAACAGTGTGTTCTTCACCACCTACTGCATAAACATGTTCCCCTACTAATACACCTTACGACCCATTTGAGACCCTCCTGGTCATTTGCCAATTGTATGGTCGCTCAGAGACCACTATGATATTGTGTTGTGCCTTATGGTCGCTCAGAGACCACTCTGATATTGTGTTGTGCCTTATGGTCGCTCAGAGACCACTGTGATATTGTGTTGTGCCTTATGGTCGCTCAGAGACCACTATGATATTGTGCTGTGCCTTATGGTCATTTAGAGACCACTGTGATATTGTGTTGTGCCGTATGGTCGCTCAGACCCCTCTGTGATACTGTGTTGTGCCTTATGGTCGCTCCTGACCGCTCACAGGCCCTCCTAGGATTCTTGCTATTAGCCTAACAGTATTTTACTGTTGACTACTGTATCTAGCCCAATTGGTGCAAATAAAGCGAGCCGAGCCTCACTTTACACCACCCCCCTATATCCTTAGCTATGTTAAGTTGGATATTGTGCATTATGTTCCCCTTCTGCCTTGTCCGAGCGGACACCCCGTGCACTGGCACTCACTTCCTCACCCTCAGTAATGGGCTCACCAAACTAGCTTGCCCTAGACACCATCCCATCCCCTGTCCTTCCCCCTTCCTCCCTACCACACCTCCCTTCCCATCCTCCTCCATTCTCTCTTCCAGGCTCAAGGACACCTACGTAACCAGTAAGGAACACCATCCCACCTCGACTATCACTGATGATCACACGTACACCCCAACCCCTCAAGCAATGGTAAAACATACCCTATCCTAGGATATGAGAGAACACCCCGTTTAAGAGCTCGCACAAGGCTACCACACCACAACCCTACTACCAAGACCCAGCCTCCCAGATCACCCAAACCCACGGCCCACACAACAAATGACAAACACACCCAGCCTAGAGCAACTAAAACTACTCCACTAAGTGGCCCACCAACCATAAATACTCCCACTAAGGAGCCCAACCCATTAGTTTCAAAAATGCACTCATCAATGCCCGCTCCCTTGGAGCCCACGCCATTGATATTCATGACCTCATCATCGAACTTGACCTTGACATGTTAGTAATCACAGAAACCTGGCTACACCAAGCATCAGGCCCTTTGCTATCATTGGCTATTCTACCAGATTACACCATTCTCAGATCTGATAGAACCACCACTCCAGGAGGCGGTGTGGCCATCATTGCAAAAAACACTATCAAACTTAGATCAAGTTCCATTGAAATAATCTCAGGGTACGAACTACTACTCGCCAAACTCTCATTGAATGAAAACACCACAATTAACATAGTGGTCATCTATAGAGCCCCTAGCACAAACAGCCACCCAGAAACAGACATCCCACAAATACTGGCGCCCTTCCTCAAACCCAAAACGAAATGTATCATCATTGGTGACTTGAATCTAGGTTTTAATGATAACCAAGACACCAAAGCAACCGCCCTCATCCTGGCACTAAATGACACGAACTTCTGCCAACACGTCAATGTCCCCACCCATACCAAGGGCAGAACCCTTGATTGGATCCTCACCCTCAACACCAACATCACCTTAGGCCCGATTACCGCACTGAATTGGACAGACCACTTCTGCATAGAATTTACAATCACTAGCGATGACCCTTGCACACCCAAGAACATATCTATGGACGTCATCGAAAGTAGAAACTCCAAAAAGCTCACAGCTGAGAACTTCGACCCCACCTTGAACAAATTGCTAGATACCCACTCAATCCTCAGCAATGACCCAACTACTATTGCTGAGTACTACCACAAATGCCTCTCCACAGCGATTAACACCATCGCACCTGTAACCTCCAAACTAAGGCGCCTCACCAAAAAATCCAACTTCTGGTTCAACGAGGAATTAATCGCCCTTAGAAGGAAAAAACGATCTCTTGAGCATGCCCATAATAAACATCCCTCCCCGGACTCAGCTAAAGCATTCAAAGACGCAAACACCCTCTACAAATCAGCTATCATCTCACATAAAGCTAACGCCTACAATGCTCGCATTAGCAATGCAGCATCCGACTCCAAAGAGCTCTTCTCTATCCTTAGAGAACTTGAAAATACACTTCCGACCGACACACCCATAAACACAAGCAAAGAATGGTGTACCACCATACAAGATGCTCTTGCCTCCAAAATCACTATGTTACAAAACAAAATCAACTCCAAAAAATTACTCCTAGCTACAAAAAACCCCCCCTTCCCTAATCCCTGTACCCTTTCCAGTGACAACTCCAACCCCCCCTTCCAATTCACACCAGTCACCCACAATCTCGTACTCGATACTATCTCCAAACTAAAAGCATCCAACTGCAAAGGAGATACTGTCCCAGCCAAACTAGTCAAAGCCTGTGCACCCACCCTGACCCCCCTCATCACTAAATTTGTCAATGCCTCATTCAACTCCAATACAGTTCCGACTTGCATTAAAGAAGCATAGGTTACACCACTTCTAAAAAAAACAAATCTAGACCCCACCATTCCAACTAACTATCGCCCCATAACCACGGTCCCATTCTTACTCAAAATCATCGACAAACTAGCCTACAACCAAATTCAAACCCATTTAGAATCTAACCAGCTTCTCGGCACCAGACAATCAGGCTTCAGGCCCAACCACAGCACTGAAACAGCTCTCTTGGACCTCAAAATCCAGATGGATGCCATTAGAGACTCAGGGAAACTTTGCATTCTCCTGCTGTTGGACCTCTCAGCTGCATTCGACTTGGTGGACCAGGACAAACTCTGCAACTCACTTGCCCGTGAATTCAATTTCTCTGGGGCAGCCACTGCTTGGGTGAAATCATTCTTAACTGACCGCACCTCCAGAGTGTCCATAGGCAAAGAAGCAGCCAACCCCATCCCAGTCCGCATAGGAGTGCCCCAAGGCTCTTGCCTTTCTCCCACGCTGTATAACGCATATACCAAGCTCCTGTTCTCAGCACTTGACGATATGGGTGTCATATACAGAAATTTTGCCGATGACACCCAGATCCTTATACCTCTTACAGGCAACTACGACCAGGACACTTTAGCAATCAATAAAATGTACGTCATCATACAAAACTGGATGGCATTAAACAGCCTATGTCTTAACGATGAGAAGACGGAAGTCCTCATCGTAGGAGCTCCAGCCAAATTAGCAACCCTTCAGCCAGAATATTCAGCCATCAACATCGACGGCACCAATATTCCAGTGTCTAAACAAGTAAAAACACTGGGAGTGTACTTCGATGCTAGCCTGACCATGACTAAACAGATCAATGTTCTTTCCTCCTCCACGGCCTACACTTCCAAATTAATCACACTCAGCCGACAATTTCTGACCCCAGCAAACTGCCTCACCCTGGCCAGAGCACTGGTCCTATCGAAATTGGACTACTGTAATGTATTACTACTGGGCACCTCCAACACCAACCTAGCCAAAATACAACTTTTGCAAAACAAAGTCCTGAGGGCAGCGCTAGGCATAAAAAAATCAGACCATATATCCAAGACCAGGAAAGATGCCCACTGGCTCCCCATCAAAGCCCGCATCATTTTCAAAACATTATGCATCACCCACAAATGCATTACAAAAAAAGGACCTATCTACCTCAATAACACTCTGCATCCTAAAACTAACATAAGATTACTGAGATCCAACGACAAACTCCTCCTGGACCCCCCCCCCCCGATTCAAAACCACAAGAGCAGGGGGCAGCAGCTTCACCACTTTAGCCCCCAAACACTGGAACGCCATACCCATCATCATCAAAAAAGCATCCTCCTTCACGATCTTTAAGAAACAGCTAAAAACCTGGTTATTCAACCAATATTAGCACCCAAAGATAGGACCCCTTCCATCGGATACTGTTGTGAATACTTAGGCCACTGTATATTGTTGTGAATATGTTGTAACCTATATCATGTAATGCAACTAATGTAATGTTTGAATGTGACTAATTTCTAAGCTGTCTTATAACCTCGCCGTGACACCCGAGGGTCTGGGCGTGTAACAAATAAATAAAATAAAATAAAATAAATAACCTTTGCAGTAGCGAGCTCCATCGCAATGGAACGACAAAGTGTCCGGTCTACGCGCATGCGTCGGACGGTGGTCGTTTATATTGAAACAAAGCTTTATTAGTCAGCTGTTGCTAGTGACGCTGATAGGAACAAAGGACACATACAATGTAATGGGAAAAAGGTTTGCATGTGGTTAAGAGCGCAGCCTGGAAAGTAACCTATATACCCTAGAATGGAGGGCAATGGTCGCCCTAAAGTGGGTCCCTAAAGATGTGTGCTGATGGAGAGCAGGCAATAATGGTGACAAAAACCTTTTTAAAGTCCATAAAATACATCAAAAAAGAAAAGAAGGAAACATTTTTGACACGGGGGCCACTGATATTTTACAGTAATGATGTACAGGTAGTGTACACAGTATGTGCAAGGATGCCGACAGTGGTTATAGCTGACATCCACATTCTGGCAAGACAGTTTATGCAAATGGCATTGAGGAACACATGTTTTGGGTATCAAATACATACTTTGTTGATAGGTCCCATAGTGCTTATTAACATTTTTAATCTTATCACATCAGTGGCATGGTATTGGGTATACGTGTTGTACAGTTCTATGTCAAATACAGAAATGGTGAAAGGAACTCGATGCTGCAAGTGAATTCTTATGATCCATATATCTTACAAAATCCCAATGGTATCAAGTGGTAAGAATTTACATCTTGTACTTAATGAGCACAGTGGCTACTGAGTAAAAGAAAAGGTTCCACTCGATTGATATGTTAAGACCTTGTTTGACAAAGTCAAGGCGATAGATCCATTGCTGTTCAAGTTTACGTAATGCCAGACCATGGTTACCGCCATGGAATGGGTTTCTGCTGTTTGTAAAATGAACCAGAATATATTGTTGTGACTGTGTTTCTTTGCTTTAAAATGTGCCACCATTGGTTTACCCTCTACCTGTTTTTTTATGCATGATCTGTTTTCGCAGATTCTTTTGTTTAATCTCACGTTTTCATTTTCCTACATACAATAGCTTGCAGGGGCACTTGATGGTGTAAACTGACCATTTAGTCTTGCAATTAGTGAAAGTGTTGAATGTCCAGGATTTGCCATTGAGATCAATTTTTTGTATGTTTTTGGTAAGGCAACAAACTGAACATGTGTCACATTTGTAGTGTCCTCTTACAGGGGGAAGGTGCCACAATGTTTCTTGAGAATTTTGTTGAGGGCCAGGTTCTTTGCAGGTGTGGACCAGTTGGTCTTTCAGATTCCGACTGCGCTTAAAAGCGAAACGCGGTTTGTCTGGCTTGAAGGATTCTGTATATAAGGTGTGCCAATGACGAAGTATTGGTTTCCTGAGAGAGCTGCTTAGAGGGGTAAAAGTGGTCACGCAAGTCATCTTGTTTGTGTGTTTCTCTCTGGCAGAAGGGTTCAGACAGCACTCTCGGTTGGTAGTTTAGCTCGTTTGCGAACTCTTCGTACAATGTGGCTAGGGTAGCTGCGTTCTTTAAGATGGATGGTTAATTCATTACTTTTGATGTCGTAATCGCTTAACGTAGTGCAGTTCCGTATCAATCTTAGGAATTTTCCATAGGGCAGGTTTGATTTTAGTCCCACAGAGTGAAAACTATTGTACTCCAAAAGAGTGTTCTTGGACGTGAGTTTTCTATAGAGGGTGATACCCAGGGAGTTGTCAATGTTTTTGTAGATTTCCAGATCTAAAAACAGTATCCATGTTGTATCATGTTGTATTGTGAATCTTATGCACGTATTGTGTGTATTTAGCCATTCTAGGAACTCTAATAGCAGTATCTTAGTACCTTTCCAAATCATGAATACGTCGTCTATGTACTGGTACCAACAACCTATGTTGGTTTTAAAGGTGTTGTTATCGTGAGATATGGAGTTCCTTTCAAAAGAATCCATGAATAGATTTGCCACGTCTGGCGTGAAAGTTGTCCCCATACTTGTTCTGTGACATTGTTGTTAGAAGGTCTACTCATGGATGTAACAGTTCTCCATCAGGTCGAATCTAGTACACTCAAGTAGGAATGCCGATGGTGGTTCAGGGTTGGGTCTCTGATCAAGGTAGGTGGCTAATACTTGGATGCACTCAAGTTGTGGAATGCTGGTGTAAAGCAACTCCACGTCGAGTGTCACTAAAAGATCGTCTTGATTGATTGACAACACACTTAGTTTCTTTATCATATCAGTGGTGTCCTGTATATATGATGGCATTTCACTGATAAATGGGCGAAGGAAATGGTCAATGTAGACTGACAGAAGTTCTAATATTGAACCGATTCCAGCGACTATGGCTCTTCCCGGAAGTATCTGGATGGTTTTGTGTATGTTCGGGAGAAGGTAAAAAGCTGGCAGATGGGGTGATGGTTTACTAGAAAAGCCTTCTCATCTTCATATATCCAGCCTTCTTGATAGGCATGACACATTAGATTCTTGATTTCTGATAGTAGTCTTGATGTTGGATTGGTGTTAATTTGTCTATAGAATTTGGTGTCTGATAGTTGTTTGTTCACCCCTATATGTACTTTCACATAAAGAAGAATGTACCAATGACTGTTCAGGAGAAATGCACCGCCAGATTCTGAGGAGGTAATGACCATACATAGGTAAAAATCCAGCATAAGGGGTCTGTGCCGAAGGAAGGAATGATCCCCTAATCCATCAGGCATTGTTAGTTAATTTATCTCAGAACAAAAATATGCTCTATGTAAACTGTAAAATGGAGATTGACAATAGTACAATTTATGAGATAACCCAAATGTCTACTCAAATCCTTACTCTTTCTGCAAACTACATTTATGAAATGTGATTGACCCATTTTCTTCAAACACCATGAAGACCCAACACCCATGCCCCACACCAATCCGAATCCCCAACACCAATGCCATCCCACGACTCTGAATAATCTTAAAAGCCAACTCACGTGCCACCACCACATCTAATCTCCAACACCTATGCCTTCCGACCAACCTGAATCTCCAACCCCCATCCCCTCCCATCAGCCTGAATCTCAATCACCCATGGCCTTCCACCATTCTGAATCCCTAACACTGATGCACTCTGACCTCCGTGAATCCCCATCCCAATTTAGCCTGAGCGTCAGTCAACTTTATGTGACTGTGCTTGTCTTGACCAGAAAATGCCTTTGGTGATTGAGTGCTTGTCTGCAATGACCCCCTTAGTGGACCCCTGCACTTGAACCTTTTCTGGGTATCAGAAGCTCAGCTGTTTGAATCTAGACTATACCTGTGCTGCAATGTTAAGAGACATGCCCTCTGCATCTTTTTATGACCAGTCAACACTGCCTTGGCAAACTATTGCCTCCTCTGGTATCTATGCCATTATTTGCCACGACATCCATTAGGTCATAACACCAGTGAGACAGTTCCCTGTTGATCCTTAATGAGGCCCCTTGAAAAGCATAACCCTTTGCCTGTGCATGCTGCAGCCAGCTGGAGGTCAGCAAGGTTTCCATCCTGTACTGCTGCTGCTCCGTCTTCGTCATCCCTCCCAGATCACAGACAAGGTAGGTCATCTGGATGGTGGAAAGAAGAAGAGGCATCTAAGATCATGCAACCCCAATTCTTCTGGCCCTAGCCTCTGCATCATCATCACCAGTGAAAAATGTAGCATCACGATTTGACACCGTAGCAGATCACCAGTGACTGAGGATCGTGGGGGGGTTGTGGGGGGTGGAGGGGTTTAGTCATGAGTGGGAAATAGCTTGAAGGGGGCTAGATGAAGGCAAAGTGACCCAAGGGCCACCACAGACAGGTGACATTGAGGCAGCATGGGAAGCCGGTGCATACTGACTGGTGGGGGTGGTCCTGAGAAGTTATTCAACTGGAGGGGGTTATGATTCACTGCTTAAGGTTGTGTGGAAATGTGCTTCCCCAGGTGAGGTTGCAGACTCACTCCCAGCTATTCTGGTCAGGGGTGCTACACCAGGCAAGGGGACAGACTAAGTAGTGGTGGTGATAGTGGCTCTTGTGGTTTCCAATTAAGCTGCTGGTATGGACATCCTAGAGATGGCATAATGTAGAAGACAGCACTTGCAGACAGTGGGGTTAAATGCATTCTTTGATCATGATTAAATCACAAGAAATTGCCTCAGCAAAGGAAGGTTGCAATGCTGCCAGATGACCCATCAGTATCACCTGCACAGCTGGTAGCTTCCATGCCTGCATCATATACTGATCACTTTCTCGCTCTCAACAAACCTGAACCCAGATCACCTATCATAATTCCCAATCATACTTCATATAGCTCATGCAGGTGAGGAAGAAAAGGGGATCAGCCTCGGGAGACAGTGTGGATATCACTAGTGGAGCAATGGAGTTGGAAGCATGGAATTACGGTGAGGAGGAAGGAGCAGGAAAAAGAGAGACACAGGTGTAAAATGTAGAGGTGACGTTGAGAGAAGAACAGAGGAGAGAAAAGTAAGCTGGAAGGAGGACAAGAGAAGGGAGTAGGTGGGTGGGGAAAAGAGGAATGAGTGAACATAGGAGCATGGAAAGCTGACATGAGAAGACAAATGAAAGAAGGGCATGATGCATGCAGGAATGAAAAGAAGAGCAGATGAGGCAGGTAGAGAAGTAACAATAATGGAAAAGAAGAGTTACATTGAAGACATGAGAGGGTGGAACAATCAGAGCGTTGGGGTAATGATTAGGCCAAAGAGGAGGCTGGAGGAAGAAGAAGAAAGATTGAAGAGGCGGAGGAATGATGTGGATGAGAGGAGAGGCGAGATGAAGGGGAGACAGGGATTGTCTCGATTTGTTCAATGATATGCCATGTAATCAAGAGTGGCAAACGTGGGTGTACTATTTGAGACTTTGGAAGGACCAACTGAGCCATGATAATAAAAAAGGGAAGAACTTCCATGACTAATGGGGAAGAAAACCCATAACCTAAGGTGAAGAAAATCAAGATAATCCTGGGCTTCAATCATTACATAAGACCTGTGGCCAAACCTCCTTCAAGACATGTCAATGAAGTAGATTGCCATGTTTCAAGCCATAGAAAGCGTAGCAACATGACACCATGACCAGTACAGAGAAGCCAATATATAATAAAAAGTGTACAAGCTGCCAAGAAAGATGTGCTCGGATGCCTGCTCGGATGCTTCAAATCCCAGAGACCATGAAAGACTGTTTGTCCCCAAGTTCAACGTTACACTTGAGGTGAGAGAGGGTTGGGCTGAAGACCATGGTGCTAAGCCAAGTTGATTTCTCTGTCACCATTCCAATAGATGTTGCCCCAGTGTATCTGTGAGGCTGGCAATAAACAACCTTGTGTGATGCGGTTTCCCATTTCACCACTGAGTGGCTCCTTGACATTGAATGGTACCAACCTCCCATGCCTTCACAGTGCTTCTCACAGGGGCACTGCGAGTAGAAAGAGAGTGTGATGTTGGCATCCATTCATGGCCATAGGCATTCAGACAATCACTGTTCTGCATGATGATGGTGGTGGATATATGGCTGTTTTGCTCTCTACAATAGATTTTATAGCAGGGGTTCAAGGATGCTTCTTGCCTCTGAATTTGGCGAGTGTCTCTTAAGTGAGTGTCTCAGATTATTTAATTGCAGTACTTTATAACCCCACCACTATCATTTTTTTTATTTTTATTTTTTACTTTAAATTTACATACATATCTATAGATAATTCTCAATGCAGGCCATAACAACATAGGGACCCACTACTCTAAAATAGGTGCACTATGCAAATGTAGTGAGCAAGCTTAGCTGTGTGTTGAGGAAAGGTTTTGGTGCTGGGAGAAGACTAGACCTGAAAAAGATGGGAGGTACTGTATATCTATGAATTTTTCCCACTGAACGCTATGTTTTTTTTTAGACATTTTGATGTTATGCAAATGTGTGTTTATCAATAGTGCCCACTTTCCACAAAATGTTGAAAGCACACTATAATGCTTTCATCCTTACACCCCTGTATTGCAAATGGACAACTACTGTACAGCGGAATCGTACTAAAATGTTGGCTTCATTGGGGCGCCCCCTCAGTCACTGCGACTTAGGGGGCGCACAAAATACCAACTCCCATTACAGCACCTACGCAGAGCAGAGGTTGCGAGGGTGTCCCCTACTCTCCTTGGTTGGGTGTGTAATGTGAATCGGGGTTACAGGAGTGTCCCCCGCTTACCATTGTGGTAAGCGGGGGACAAGAAAGTAAAAAAAAAACATCCTGCGCCGTCAGCTCTGACCCACGTAAGTGGGATGATCCGACACTGCAGGTATAGCGGGGTGTTGGTGGCGCACACTGAAGTGTGCGCCGCAAAGGTAAGTGGGGTGGGGGGGTCGGGTAACGGAATGCGGGCTGGGGGACGCCGAGAAGGTTATCTATTTGATCACTGTGCCATAATTGGCATCAACATTTTTGTCGACACAGCTACGAATGGCGCAGTGATCACATACATTCCGGCACAGCTTGTATACCAGAGAGCAATATGATGTTTGCAAAAGTGTACCACAGTATTGGCCATGTGTCTTCACCTGCACCATCTGTCCCCACATGCATTCATTTTGTCCTCCTCAACAACACGCCTCCCATTGCCCAACCTTTTTTTTTTAGTTCACACTTGATTCTCCCATAGCATTTCACTCTTGCTAGGGTGTCTCAAGCTAAAGCTTGGTTTTAGGGAAGGAGTGCACAAATAGAAGAGATTGTTGAGGTATTTTTATTACAGGCAAGTCAACAAATGTAAGACAGCACTATAATGTGCTGCAACAGATGTTGTAGAGCAGGTGTTGAAGCACAGAGTTGTCTGATAGCAGTATTGGTTACTACTGTGTGAACGTCTTCTGGACAGGGTCGGTTTCTACCATCAGCTGAAAGAATGATTGCATTGTTTAGTGTTGTTATTCTGGGTGACCTGTAATTTATGGGTGTACTTAGGGTAATGATGTCAAGCACATAGCAAGTGACATTGCATTATAATCTTTTCTTAGAAGCTCCCATTGGCCATTATCCCATCAAAAAGCACCACTGGCCATGCCCCTTCTTAGACATGCTGATCCAAGCAGGTATCTTCACAGGATGCATTGCAAAAAACCTCTGGAGTAACATTGCTTCCTTCTTCCTTTCCAGTGTAAACCTTCCAAGGGACAAAGTAGTGTCATCTGTAAAAAGTTGGTCACTGATGTGTTCCCCAGCATCTATCAATGCCTTAAAGGGGGCAAACCACGTGTGTTTGTTGATGTCATGGATTCATGGATCCTCTGGCAAATGTGTGGATGAAGAATAAGTCATGATCGGTTTCGATTAATGTAATACTATCAACACCATCTGCCATTACTATTATAGTAGACCAGGAGCAAAACAGAATATAAAGAAATAAGAAACAAGTGACTTACAAGTGTAATATTAACTTAGGGGTACAAGTGCTTCAAACTAAAGAGGAACAATATACAGACAGGCACAATTATGCACGCATTCATTAATATCACACAGCTCACTGTGGCTGCATACCTGTCAGTGACTACATGTGCCAGCAAGCACTGCATTAGTAGCACACACTTCACTATGGGCACATATCTGAAAGTAACTACACATCTCTGCATGCACTGTGCTACGAGCACAGAGCTTAGAGTGGGCGCATATCTGCAAAGGTTAAACTCGCCCTCTGTATCCTGAGGCAATAATGCCACACCCATGCACACTGTAGACATTAACAGGTAGCCTCAATGTGCTGTTATACACCCCCAATGCCTGACATGCAAAGTAGACTGCTCCTGCTCTTAGCTTTCATCCCATGCTTCCGCAATAAGATTTCCTTGAGTTGAGGAACTCTCCTTTCATCATCTCATTGAAAAAGCTGATCTTAAGGTTGCATAGACACGTTAATGAAAGCATAGAAAAGAAAGTCACTCACAGCACAATCTGCTCTAAACAAAACTGTAGGTCTCCAGATAGAATCAGAATATTAACTGTTCCATCGGCTTCATAATTCTTTTCTCTGGGTGGGCTTTTCCACTAATGCGATAGTAGACTGGGGATGGTTTGTCGAAATCCCAATAGTTAGTAGCCATTGGTGGATCTGCTGAAAGGTGTACAAAGCACTGCAAAGATTCTTCGAGTTTCCTCATCTCTGGAATGATGGGTTTACCTATTGCAGGAAAGAAAGGAACAGGAGTAACAGAAATAACTACCTGACTTTATATCTACAGGCAGACGAACGTCATTTGTAACTATGCTCCGCTCCTCTCTCTGTAACTAAGTACCTTATGTTTTCTATGTTTACATAATCTTGCTGCTTACGACTTCATGTAATAGCGCCTCGATGCTATGGGCTGCTGTGGGCTCTACAAATGTAAAAAATAAATAAAAATAAATAAATACGATACCAATGAAATGTACAACTAATTACAGTTCATTTGTGCCAACACGTTGGCCTTAAAAAGGTTTGTGCACTGCTGAGGAGGGGCAGCTTGATGCCTGTGAATCAATGAATCAGCTGGATCACTGCTCATTCAATCACCTTATACTGTTAATCCAGATATTCATGGTACCACCATTAAATACAACATTACCAATTCATTCTCTCTCCTTGTGTTTGAGATTTATAGATTGGTCATACCACATTGAGTAAGCCCGGCGAGTGTTCTTGCAGGTGTCCCTGGCTGTGAGGCACCCTGGTGTGGAAAACTCTACGTCACCAATGAATAGGGCATATCATTTCCAAAAGACCCATCCTGGAAACGTTCTAGCAACAACACATATGCTCTTCAAAGGCTCTCAAGAACACATTGGGCAGCTAACACTTCCGTTTCATAGGTACGAGGGCAGTTGCATTTTACATTTACTGTCTCATCTCTTCTTCCCGCGAAGATGCATCAATTGAATACATTAAATACATTCATAATTAAATAAATAACTGGAGCCAAACTGTAACCCACTCGTCTGCCTACAGTTGTTGTGATCTAGATGTGTAATGTTGGCCCATGTTGCACGTTTAACCTGAATGTTTAAAAGAAGTGACCTCTTTCTAATAAGGAGGCATACACAGCTAAAAAGAATTTAAGAGATTTGAAAACCTTCGTATATTCTCGAGTATCAATGGTATCAATGCACACGGGGTAACTTTTATTTGTTGAGACTTGGAAAGCAGTGACAATATTGTCGAGTAGGTTTATGAAATTAGAGGAACTTAGAATACTGCTGCCATTGGAAAAGTAAGAACAATAAATAGATACTGCAATTGTTAACCTCAAGGAGGCATCTGCATAGCACAATACAAAGATAAACATTGAGGTGAGAACCTCTTCTGACCATACAATATTCATTTTGAAATCTATATCATTTGGTCTATGACCTACCGTATGTTGGGAGGAAATTAAAGTGGAGGCTATTGGACAAGTACACTCTGGAAAATATCAGGATTAGAATGGCTATATTTTCTTTAAGCCATTTTGAGTTCTGTCGTACCGTCTTTTATAAGTTATCAAGCCCCCTTTCTTTAAAAGGCAGTTTAATATATTTGCTACACTCTTTACGCTACATTCGGGTGTTCTAAATGATGATGTCTTCACCACAATCTTATCACAGATTTAAGGGCAGAACCTCCTTTAAAAAAGATGCAGTGAAGTAACATTGAGTTTGTCTAATCATGTTGGGGGCAATGAAGTCTCTGCAACGTTAGATGTTTACTGCACCCAAGTACTAGGTGCAGTTCTGTATGGGATGGAATAGTGGTGCCACACAAAATTGAACTGTATTTAGTGAGCAGAAATGTGTTTCACAAGCAACTCTTAGCACTACCAAAGGAGGAGTATAATGTAATAGTCAAATTGCAATTAGGTCAGATAGGGTCTTAGTGCAAAGTCATACTAAAATTCATACTCTATTGGATGAAATAGTGAAATATCCTTTAGTGAATATGAAGATGATTGGCTGAATGTAAAAGTTTCAGCCCCTCTGTGACCATGATTTAACACATTAAGCAACTAAGCAATATTTTGTATTTGGAATATGGCAGGCTACTACCCTGATTACTGTCTAAACTAATCAGGGGAACATACACACAAAAGGGGGTACATACAATAGGATGTCCTCTCTAAGTGTGGCTGAGCCACTTGGCCAACTTTTATTTGGAGACACCACTATCACTGAGAATGGAGACCTGCCGAGATGAGATAGAACACTTCTAAAGGAAATCATGTACCTAACATCTTTCTGTGACATGTTGCCTGTGGCAGCTGTGATTCAGGGCTGAAAGGGGGTCACCAGATAGTTCTTTTTTCTGCCCCGACCAGGCAGAAGACATGCATCATTTGGTGGTTCTTCTTTGCCCTTGCTATTACGATAATAGATGCAACTGGCTGAAGTCTTTTATGAAGGCAAGTGGGATAAGATCTGAAATGGAGGCCTTTACATTATGCACAACATTTGAGTATAGCTTGATGATTTTGCATTAACCAGCTTTCAAAAAAGTGCATTGAGTGGGCCAATTTCGTGGTAGCATCTTCTTTGTTATTGTTATTGTTATTTTGCACTTATATAGCGCCTTATATACCATTGGTATGGTCTGAAGGCGCTTGTAGGTTGAACGCCCTTGGGAACCGAAGTTCAAGTCAGTAGAGAGAGTGGGGAGGGTCAAAAGGCGCGTGTGCGCACCGGGTATGTGTGCAGCTGGTGTGTTATTCGTGAAATAGCTGCTTCTTAGCGGTAGGTGTGGTGGTTGATATCAGGGGTATGTGTTCGTTCTGGCAGGATTTATCCAGACCGACTGTGGCTGCGTTAGGCCTGAGGAGAACGCCTGGCTGGGGGGTGTGTAACCAGCGGTGTTTACTTAGAGTGATGGGGAGTGAGCGAGAAGTATTGGTATGAGAACAGTTATACCGAATGGTGTCATAGTATCTCTGTGTTCTATTTGAGTGGTGATGTAGAGGAGAGAGTAAGCGTGGGGTGTGATATTGTGGGTTTACATGTTCTTCCAAACGTTCCCTGCATTCCAGACCATACTGGAGCCAGCTACACTTCTAAATACACATAGGCTGTTTGGTACACTTCTAAATGCAACTTTTCTCAGAGAGGCTATTGGGCACAACTTCTAGATGTCACTTTTCGCAGAGAGGCTATTGGGCACAACTTCTAAATGCAGCTTTTCTCAGAAAGGCTATTGGGCACAACTTCTAAATACACATAGGCTATTGGGTACACTTCTTAATGCAACTTTTCTCAGAGAGGCTATTGGGCACAACTTCTAAATGCAACTTTCTCAGAGAGGCTATTGGGCACAACTTCTAAATGTAGCTTTTCTCAGAGAGGCTATTGGGCACAACTTCTAAATGTAGCTTTTCTCAGAGAGGCTATTGGGCGCAACTTGTAAATACACATAGGCAATTGGGTACACTTCTAAATGCGACTTTCCTCAGAGAGGCCATGGGCACAACTTCTAAATACATAGAGGCTATTGGGCGCAACTTCTAAATACACATAGGCTATTGGGTACACTTCTAAATGCAACATTTCTCAGAGAGGCTATTGGGCAAAACTTCTAAATACACATAGGCAATTGGGTACACTTCTAAATGCAACTTTCTTCAGAGAGGCTATTGGGCACGACTTCTAAATACACATAGGCTATTGGGTAGACTTCTTAATGTAATTTTCTCAGAAAGGCTATTGGGTACACTTCTAAATACATAGAGGCTATTGGGCGCAACTTCTAAATACACATAAGCTATTGGGTAGACTTCTTAATGTAATTTTTCTCAGAGAGGCTATTGGGTACACTTCTAAATACATAGAGGCTATTGGGCGCAACTTCTAAATACACATAAGCTATTGGGTAGACTTCTAAATGCAACTTTCCTCAGAGAGGCTATTGGGCAAAACTTCTAAATACACATAGGCAATTGGGTACACTTCTAAATGCAACTTTCCTCAGAGAGGCCATTGGGCACAACTTCTAAATACATAGAGGCTATTGGGCACTCTTCTCAATGCAGCTTTTCTTAGAGTCACATTTCTATCTAGATGCTGCGCAAGCTAGGTTCATAATTCTAATTGTGGTGCATGCTAGGAATCACATATGCTAACAATCACATTTCTGAAATGCCATCTAGGTGCGGTTTTTGCTGACAATTACATTTCTGTCTAGATTTGGCGCAGACTAAACTTGAGATTCATCTAAGTGTGGCATATGCTAACAATCATTATTTCTACCTAGATGCGATGCGGGCTAAGGTTGAGAGTGCCATCTAAGTGCAGTGTTAGATTTGGTGCAGGCTAATCTTTGTGGTTCTCTCGGGGTGTGGTACTGGTTAACATTATACTGCAGGCCATTGAAAGGTAAATTAGAGTGGCAGGAGCTTTCTGGAGTGGAGTAATTGCTCTACTCCCCACCCATGCCAGCACTTACAGTTTTGTCGGTGTCTGGTGGCTTCATTGGCTTCCCCTGCTGACACCTGCAGACACTCTCTGGAGCCGCCATTGTAGGAGCCGCCCTTGGCCTTGGTGGCCCTTCGCCGCAGGGGGCTGCCGGGCAGAGGGCTGCCCTGGGAGGGTTTGTGATATGTGGCCCGTGGACCAATCAGGGGGCGAGGGGCGGGTTGGGAGGCGGGATTGGGCCAGGGAAGGCCGGGGAAGGAGGGGGAGGAGGAAGGGGACTGGAGCGCCGAGTGCGCAGGAGAAATGCTGTTTTTAAACACTTTTTACAGTGTTTAAGGTAGTTGAGGGGCATCTGGGGCAGGATTCTGGGGGACACTCACCTTGCCCAGCTCCTGCACAGTGAAGGTGCCGGCGAGGACGCCAGGCTCCTCGTGGTTGTTTCCATTTGGCCCGTGGACCAATCAGGGGGCGAGGGGCGGGTTGGGAGGCGGGATTGGGCCAGGGAAGGCCGGGGAAGGAGAGGGAGGAGGAAGGGGACTGGAGCGCCGAGTGCGCAGGAGAAATGCTGTTTTTAAACACTTTTTACAGTGTTTAAGGTAGTTGAGGGGCATCTGGGGCAGGATTCTGGGGGACACTCACCTTGCCCAGCTCCTGCACAGTGAAGGTGCCGGCGAGGACGCCAGGCTCCTCGTGGTTGTTTCCATTTGGCCCGTGGACCAATCAGGGGGCGAGGGGCGGGTTGGGAGGCGGGATTGGGCCAGGGAAGGCCGGGGAAGGAGGGGGAGGAGGAAGGGGACTGGAGCGCCGAGTGCGCAGGAGAAATGCTGTTTTTAAACACTTTTTACAGTGTTTAAGGTAGTTGAGGGGCATCTGGGGCAGGATTCTGGGGGACACTCACCTTGCCCAGCTCCTGCACAGTGAAGGTGCCGGCGAGGACGCCAGGCTCCTCGTGGTTGTTTCCATTTGGCCCGTGGACCAATCAGGGGGCGAGGAGCGGGTTGGGAGGCGGGATTGGGCCGGGGAAGGCCGGGGAAGGAGGGGGAGGAGGAAGGGGACTGGAGCGCCGAGTGCGCAGGAGAAATGCTGTTTTTAAACACTTTTTACAGTGTTTAAGGTAGTTGAGGGGCATCTGGGGCAGGATTCTGGGGGACACTCACCTTGCCCAGCTCCTGGTCAGAATAGGTATATATTTGCTTTGTTAGCCTCTTTGAGCTGCTGTGAGATGTTAATGCCCTTTGCACTTTCTTTTTTAAAATCTTTTAACATCGATTTAGAATAATAATTGGTAATGTGCAGGTTTTATTGAATTATTTTACCTTTATTGGTGTCATAAATCTATTAAGATGATATCGGCACTTTGTTGATATGAACATTCTTTTAATCATTCCATTTTTACATTTCGCATGTTTTACAATGTGTTTTAATTTGTATGGTTCTTTGGGCCTTGTTTTATGGACATTGCTCCAAAAATAATAATTTGATTTTGAATAAAGCCCATTCATTCCCACCATACTGACCCAGAAAGGGGGGCCAACTGGAATCCTTCCTTCTATCCTCGAACATGCACCCCCGAAAATGTTATTCATGTGGGAAGATGAACCACACTGCTTGAAACTGTCCAGATCCTTCCTTGGATTTATTTGTTCATGCAATCTATATGGAATGGGGATAATCTGGAGCAAAATACCATTCAACAGTGAAGGAAACCAAAGGTAGCGTAGTGAGGAATACGAGTCCTAGGAAGTAGGCATGCTGGCCCAATGACTTGTGGGACATGGATATAAGCTGCATGTTCAGGGGTGAGGGACAACCACTATTGCCATAATAGATTCTGTCAGTAATCACACTGCTGCAAGGGCTGATGTGATATTCTCGCAGCATCTGCAATCTGGGAAATATATAAAAATAAGCTCTGTACAAGGGGACAGAGAGGTGTGCCCTGGGTGTTATCTCACCCAGGCATAGGGGGAAAAAACCATTTAAAAGCAGGAGAAATGCTGAGGCTCCCTTAGCAAGTAGTCCTTAAAACATCTGAAAAAAGTATTCCAATGGTTAAAATCAATGTAAGATTGATATATTGTATCCCCTACCAAGACTTCCTTCAACCCTTGTTCAGAAGTTCTGTTCTCATCATTACTGAGGGAAAGTAGGCCCCAACAACAGGGGAAGTTCTTGAAATGGTAACATAATGTTTTTGCCCAACCCCTTTTTTTAAATTTTGATTTATTTCCGTATTATATAGTTAAACAAAAGTTAACTTTTAATACAACAATCTTCCATAAAACCAAAAAGAGTAAAAAAGTTAAAATCCAAAGGTAAAATCACTGCAAAAAACATTAAATAATCAATATGCATCCATACACTGCTCCAAGAATCAACCGGCTACATTATTCAAATTAGATTGCGTCCCACATGTCATGTGAAAATATCAAAAACAATCACACTTCTTCTCCAGAAAATGGTTAGGAACATAATACACAATTCTTGATTTCCACTCATGAACATGAACCAAAGAGCCTCCCCTGAAAGTGCACTCCCAAATCCTACAGCTTTAAGAGCAGTCAACTGTAGTTCCAGGAGACAGAGCGATACAGACAAAAGATATTTAACAGATTCTAATTGTGTGTCACCATATAAGCGACATTGTCTGTGGTCCCTTGGTATATTCAACCAGGCTCCAACAATCTCAAAGGTCTTCATAGTATTCATTTTCAATTTTATGTATTCCCAGACCAAGGAATTACCCACAAAATGTTGGATATAACTTGGGGATTTCATCCGGTTCAGGATTAAATCAACAAACACTGCAGAGTTGCTTTTAGTTGCTAAGTCAAAAACTAAATTGTTCCTGATTATAACCAAGTAGGACCGACTTCATTATATTCTTGTAGTTGTTAAATTGTATTCCCAAGGGATTCCCTGAGGCCACGGAAAGTCAACAATCAGCAGTAAGTTTAATTGTAGCAATGCAGCTGGTAGGCATATGACTAGCTTTCCATAATAACGCTTCACAGAATAACTTGCTCAAAGTATTCGCTGTGGCATTTACCAATTTTCAATATGTATTTAAGCAAGAAACCTGAATTTCACATGATACAGCACAATATTAAATTCAAGATAAATCATTTCGATCCATGTTTGAGGAGGCAATCTCATAAATCTATTTAGTTGTGTAGATTGTTGGGAAGGGGATAAAACCCGACACATTTCAGGCTGATACATGCCCCATTAGGAGAATTGTAATGGACTTAGGGGGGAGGTGGGCATCATAGTATGCTCACACGATCACCATATTATGCTTATTAGATGCAGTATACACATGCAAACAAGTGCCATTTTATTATGAACAAGCGTAATTTTAATAACCATAGTTGGAACAGAGGGCCTGCCAAGCCCCGAAATAGCCAGCACGTTAGACTACATGGAGAAGCGTGATCAAGCCCAAAGCCACAGTGAGATGGGCTGCATTTCCAACCCCCAAGAAACCCTCCTTTGTTGTACAGGATGTTGCCAATGTGTTTATTTAGAAGGAATGTGCCCTGCAAGGCCATGAGACAGTGCCAGGCGCCTCAACGTGCATGCTTATCATGGCCTGACTAGAGCAAGGCTCCGACTACCATCCAGCCAACCATGAGTTAAAGCCTTCATAACTGTCTTAGGGCCTCATTCCGAGATTGGACGTAGTCATGGTGCTATTTGCGCCATGACAGCCTCCAATAACGGTACCGGCACCAGTCTCGTTCAATGGGGACCTACCGGTGTAGTCCGACCTTTGTGGGACCACTAAGCCTCCATTGAAAAAACCATTCCCCATTCCGATTTTAGCCCCCATAGGGCTCAATGGGAATGGGAAAGTAGCTAATAACGGTACCGCAATGTGCGGTACCGTTATTGGCTCTAATTTCTCTTAACGGGTCCTGTCCATAACGCCTGGTCAGACCCGCTAAGGGAACTCGTAGTAGTCTCCTTACCGGTGCCCAGTATCCCTTACCGCCCTACTCGTAATGAGGACCTTAGATTCAAGACCCCCTGAATTCCATGATAGGGAATGACCCCCGCCCACCACCCATAAACTAAAAGGCCATAAAAAGATCTAAAGAATATGGCTGTGCATTATAAGTTCACAACAACATGATTTGTAATGCGAGGTACAGGGAGGAATTAATTATAGTTCAAAACGAAGGTGGAAACCTTGGGTGCAGACATTGAGATGAGGAATGAATGGTGGATGTGTGCGTCAGTATGATCTAAGACTTGTATTATGCCGGTCCCCGAACCTCCCAGGTGCAGATAAAAATACCAATGTTGAGTAGTTAAGAATTAATTGACAGTTTGACCTCCGTTCCCTGGAGGTGATGAGCACAGCAGCATCCACGTGGATGAATACAAACAGATGGATATGGACCAATGGTGTGGCATCCCATATGGAGCAAACCCTAAATGTGTAGTGCCCATGCAATAGGGATGGTGAAGTGCATCACTTACTGTTACGTCACGAGTGACACTGTTCGAAGTTATAATGTGTTGTCAGGGGTCTGAGAGCTCAGAACGTTCTGTAGCAGCAGTACACCATAGGTAACATTTTGGCTTGATATAACTGTGTCAAAATACAGACTGAATATCCCCCACCCTTATGAGCCAAGGAGCCAATACTACCAGCTATCTGAGAATTTTTCAAGTTTACTTGATCCAGATGCTGTTTATTTATATTCAAAGACCACTTTGATTGCCTCCCTTTTCATGTGCCAATACGTCTTTTTCACCATTTTATTAAAAACCACAACCTTAGTTTTGGTGATGTTAACTATCCAGGAATGTAGGTCAGAATACACTTTCAAACAACTCAAGGAAGATTGTAGGCCACCAGAGGTTAGGTCTAGCAAGACTTTAGCGTCGGCATAGCATATCCATTTTAGGGGGGTATCATCTAGTTTTGGGAGTATCGAAGATGGATTGACAATAGCCTCATCCAGATCAGACATGTAAAGATTAAACAACGTTGGAGCAAGGACACATCCTTGTTTTAGCCCTTTCTAGGTAGGTATCCAACTGAACATCCTACCATTTTTGTCCAGCCATATATTCACCCAGGTTTGCTCGTGTAGGGAAATGATAATTTTAAGTAGACCAGGTGGAATATTCCAATTAAGGAGCTTTTGCAAAAGTCTACCTTGATCCACGGTATCAAATGAGGTGCATACATCAATAAATTACACATATACCACCATCCTATGCACTATCCATGCCTGCTGTATGATGGTAGCCAAGGCTAATGCATTGACCGTGGTGCTGAGGCCTTTACAGAACCCAATTTGATTAAATGGGATTAGATTATGGAGTTCTACATATTCCCCAAGCTCATTCAATAATATTAGGACGTAGGTTTTAGCCAGGGCACCTAACATCGCCAATAAGCGGCAATTTCGTGGATAGGCATGGCTTCCTTTTTTAGTACAGGAACAATTATACTGACTCGCATCAGGAAGGGATAGATTGAGTCATACCAATCCTTTGAAATAACCAGTATAAAGCAGTCACCTAAAGTTATGGGTCGGTCTTAATCAGCAAACTGCAGGTCCCATCTGGGCCAGGAACCCTGGAGGACTTACTGGTCATGATTAAACGATGGATGTTGTTAGGACTTTAAAAAAAGTCCAACCAATAGATATCCTAGCTGTCATAAGTGGCATCTCCTCTCCACTCCAACCCCCAGAGGCGGCGGTACAGGTGTGACGCAAACCTGTTCCAGAACTCCATTAATATCTCTATTCATTGACTTATTTCCATTTATGATCTTTCAGAACATAATGGGTCGTTTGTGAGGGACGAAATGCACAAGGGCCCGCCAAAGAGTACATTCAAGCTGATGTGTCTGCTTCCTAGTCATTTACTGTAATACATTTTTATGTTTTTCGCCCGATGGGCATATTCAACAGAGTTAGATACTAAATAGACTGTATCAAGTGGCTCTTTTCACATGACCCTTTTCTTAATGTTAATCTGTTTATCAAAGATGTGCCAGTGTAGTAAGTTAGGGCCAATTCCATTGGGAGCAAGCTACTGTCTTTACAAAGGAGCTTGATATAATATTCGCCAAGCAAGCTTCATAGTAGGTAACAGATTGCTTAGCGAAAGCTAAAGTAGGATTAACATCCACAGACATACTGGCTCTAATATAATCACTAAGAGAGGCCTGAAGCATAAGTAACACTTCCCTTAGTTTGCAGTCACTCCAAGAAAATCGGTTAAGTGAGGAGTTAATACTTACATTTCCAGATTGAACAGAGTTTGTAGAATAGCTATTCAAGTTGAGACAAGCAACAAGGCATAATGATCACTTTCCTCGTGGTGGATATCACGCACGTCAGTGATCAGAGTTGTTGAATTTGTGACAAAAATGTAGTCTAGTGTGCTACAACAGTAGTCTAGTGTGCTTATTACCTATTCTAGTAAATTGGTTGCAGGGGGGTTGGAGGAATAAGCACCATTAACCATGGTAAATCGTATTGATTAGAGTAAACTAGCTCAGTTAAGCCAGCACTTGCAAGCCTGGACAAGAATGCCTCCCTGCGTGGGAGAGTAGAGATGCCCCAATTCGCACTCCCTAGGATGTACGTCCATCGGGATCCTGGAATTAAAATCTCCCCAGACCAAAATGGGGGTGACTCCATTTAAATTGTAGATACATGCTTCGACTTCCTTGGTTACCCATTGTGGCAACTCTTATAAAGAGGATTGTAGATATTGATATTAGTAATATATTTCACTCCAATATTAAACTAATCCAAAGGAAACTAGATTCTACCTACCAATGACGACATTTACTTATGCACATTGAAGTTTCACCAAGCCCAGGGGTTTCTTCGCTCCCGATAATCATCCACCCTTTTAGCATCCCCAGGGGTCCTGAGTGGCCGGTAAGCAGAGTGTATGCCACCCATCAATTGTTAAGAGATGTGTAAGCCATGTGTCCTGAAGTGCTATAATGGAGAGATTATCAATGTGCTCTAAAAATCCTTCCTGTTCAAATAAGTGCAGATAGCCTCGAGTATTCCAATTTAGTAGAAAAAATGGGAAGCAAGTATTTGTAATTTTTTTTTATTTGTTTATTATTTGTATCACGCTCCGAACCCTGAGGTAACTGGGCACTGGAAAACTTGAGTGTTACAGGCATACATATAGATATTAACAAACAGTCAGGTTGACCAATGGTTACAGTTAGGTCTAGTGACAAACACTACAAGTGAGAGCATGAGAGTTAGGCAGTCATAGGAAGAGAGCATAAAGGAACAACAGCATAAAGACAGTGGCCTCATCTGTTAAAGTTATCATTAAGCCAGCTTTTTACTCTGGGTTTGAAGGCAAGGAAGGAGGGTTCCAGTCTGATGGTGAGAGGCAGGGAATTCCAACACTTGGCTGCTTGAACTGGGAAGCTAGCTCCTCCCGCAGTTTTAAGGTTGAACCTTGGTACTGAGAGGCAATGGGCATGGACAGATCTGGTAGGAGGAAATGGTTGGCGTTTGCTGAATTTATCTGACAGGTATTTGGGTGATGAATTTGATAGGCATTTATGTGTGATTGCCAGTGTGCGAAGAGTAATTCTGTCGCAAACTGATAGCCAGTTGGATTTCTGTCTGAGAGTTGAGATGTGGCTAGATCTAGGAATGTTAAGTGCTGCTCTCGGGGAGTTATTTTGTAGGACCTTTAGCCTACTGAGATTCCGTTCAGTGGATCCTAGGAAAAGTGTATTGCAATAATCAATCTTTGACAATGCTAGGGCTCTGGCTAGCGTTATGCAACTGCTAGTGGACAGATAGGATTTACAGCTGTAGATTATCTTGTTAGTGTAGGGTGTAGAAGACGCCACAGAGCTGATTTCTTTCTTTTGGGACAATATAGAATCAAGATAAACTCCCAAGGTTTTTATTTCCTTGGTGACTTTGGAAACTATTATGGACGCAGTTTCCCCCGCTGTTCAACCATTTGAGGGAACCATTCCAAATGGGACTCCTCCCCTTTTGCCCCACCCCTTGTCACAGTCCCAACAGTCATGCTAATTCCCTTTCATTTGCCTGTTACAGAGGTTTGCAGGGGGTTGAGAGGCAGAGAATGCCGGCCAACTTTACCACCTGTCCCACCAAACGTATTCCCCTGAACATCATCCACCTCAATGTCTGAACATTTGTAACCCAGTCTATTAAGGACATACAATGATCCATAATATAGCAAGAGTGCTATCAACAAACATTGTGTACAATCGAAGTAGCATATCTAACATACACACATTTCCACAATCTTAATGTCAATCTTTCTAATAAAACATAAGGGAATAATACCGTGGAGGAGCTCTAGGAACTGTGTTCGATTAAGAAAATATTAGCTGCCATCACAAAAAAAACCTTTGAATTTGTAGTGCCTTTACTTTGCTAGTGCATACAGAGGCCTCAGGACCTGACTGAAAGGTTGAGGCAGTACTGTCTAGGTCAGTCAGAACCAAGGCATTGCTAGTGATACAACCCAATTCCACTGGAGAAAAAAACACCTTGATTAGCAAACAGGTCCTCTAGGTTGTATATCATCTCTTCCTCAGCATCAACCACGTCATTATTACTCTTTGGCTAGTGGGAAGGTTTTTCTTTTGCTTTTACCCCTTTGCTCTGGCAAAAACGTTGTGTTCCCAGTAGCATCTTTGGCATTAGTGAGCGAGAGGGGGTTGATTTAGTGGAGGCAAGTACGATCACATTCTCAATTTAAGATGACACTATTGTTGCACAGTTTGTTAAATGAGGTCCCTTCTGTAATTGAACCTGGTGGTTTGCTTCTAAATTATTGCTTCGGGCAATAGAACAAGACTTATCAGGCACATCCTGGCTAATTGCCTTAAATGGAATGTGCGTCTTTCTTTACTTTTTTGTCGCAAGCTCCTCATACATGTACGCTTGTTTGATGACTTTCCTCTTTTTCTGTTGATACCAAGCTGCAGATGCCTGATCTGCCCCCTCACCATTACGGTTCAGAGGAATGTGATTGACGTTCATTCGTCCTGACACCAGTTCCATTAGAGTGGTGGTAGTTACATGAATTAAATCCCAGCTTGTAGTGTTTACTTTTGTGGTGTTAGTAAGTAGATCCAAAATGCTTGTTGATTTAGGAATTAAGGAGCCGTGGTGTTCTAACTTAGCCGCATTGTCATCACATTTTATAACAAGCTCAGTGAGCAACCTAACAAGAATGTTGAACATGGCAGCGGGCGAGCTGCTTACATCAGCCTCTTGAAAGGTGTTGTTTAAGTCAACAAATGGCTCTTCATCAAGCGTCAGAGTAGTATTTAATGAGCCTTGAGATGATAATACTCTGCCCCCACAATGATCCTCCACCCTAGCCACCCTAACTGCTGCTCCAATCTCTATCAAGCTACGTGGCTGCATTTCCTTATTTATGCGGGAAGAGATGTAATTAGTAGTAGTCACTGGTACAGCCTCAGCGGCCGATGTTATACCACCCGCTACCGCCAACCGCCAAGACGAGGGAAAGGCTTGCCCGGGGACTGCCTGACACAACGGAGCTGACGATTGGTGCATATTACTCTGCTCACTGCTCCGGGTTAGGTGTGGTCAAAGCCTTGACCACCGACTCAATGGTTTTCCACCGGATGCAGGGTAGTGACGGCGTGAGCTCCTCTACTAAGTTGCTGCAGATGTTGGGGACGGTAACTCCATCAACAGAACAAGTATCATGCTTCGAGAAGAAAATCAGTAGTTTTCATGTCAGGCAAGGGGTCCCTAATCGCGTCTCCTAAATTTACGGTTCTTTGATGGCAAGCCCTAGGAGTTCTCCGAATATTTTTGACTGGAGCAGAACGTATTAATTCTCTTTCTGCAGAAGCAAAAACTTCATCTTCAGGCTCAGTGCTGCAGAACTGGTTATTTATGGCTGCAATCTCCTTTACTTCATCAATACTGGAGGTAAGCAAAATCTGCCACTGATTATCTATAACTCCTGATCTTGCAACTGCAATCTGTGTTGACGCTCGCACAGCGGTTGCTCCACGTGCCAGTTGTTTCAGCGTTTTTGCAGCCGCAGATATACAAAGGGAGACACAATTCTTGTAAGTATCTCAGAAGCCTTGCAAAGTTTTTGTTTTTCCCAAGGACAGGGGATGCTCAGAGATGCTCAAAGACCCAAAACTTTAATAAGAGAATAATAGTAGGAAACAATTGAGTGCAGATTGGAAAGCAATAGAACACGTCAAATGCTACACATATATAGGCATTGTAATAGACAACAGGTTTAGCTGGGACCAACAATGAAAGCAAATTAAACTAAATGCATGCCAATTGCCTGTGTTTTGAGCAATTTCATGGGCAGACAACGCAGTATTTCCATTCAAAACAAATTCTACTGCTCTATACCTCCAAGGTGGTGCCCTGCATGCTATATGGAGTGGAAGTGTTGGGGCATAAACTGACTATTGAACTTGGGAAGCTAGCTAAGATTTTGAGATTACTCTTTCGTATGCCACTATCACCCCTTCCCCACTGAATTTCTCTTGCTAGAACTTGCAATTGTCAAAATCACAGGAGAGTTTGAACACAAGTTAGCAATGACCTATGAGAAATTGGTAAAGCTTAAACATTGAACCATCATGAGCTTATTCATGCAGGCCTTTGCTACTATTGAAAACCATACAGAGTTGGGGACTATTGGTCGGTTGTACGTGACGCATAAGAAATGGATAAAAGAAAATCCGAGTATCAAAGTTACCTCTTCTTTGCTTCCGATAAAACATTGCTGCAAGGATACAATAAAAGATAATTATAGTGAAAGAGATGTGGTTAACCTAGCTTCACTAGTAAATAGTGGCCCATTTACAGCCTATTGGTTTGAACGATCGAATCGAGGTACATATATTGAAGCCTACAACAACAGTGCAAGTCTACGAAATTACCTAATATGCAAATGTAATCGAACAGAAATGTTAGAAATAATGGGAGCACGTCTGCATCTAAAGCATGAGGAGAAAAATGTTGCTTATGTGGAAATAACACAATTGAATTCAATGAACATATTTTTGTGTAGATGTGAGAGTCGAAATACATTGAGAATGAGAATAATGCGGGCATATTAGAATAGGGAAATGGGGTTTACTTTGACAGCGATGTGGGTTCCCCTAATGGGAGGCAACAATGCCAATCTGATTTATCACGCAATGAGGTTTTATATAGATATCATGAAGAGGGAATAATATAGTTGAATGATGGTTGATGACATTGGTTTCTGGTTTTACACAATACATGTCTGTTAAATTATGATGATCTATTGATGTAATATGTCATATGTTTAATGTATGTGATTTTGTTTTTGTACGAAGCCCTTGTGGTTATATGTATAAATAATAATGTTAAAAAAGAAAGTAATTAATTAAATAATTAATTGTGTGGGCATCAACCCCTCATTTTCCCTCAGAGCCTGCCCCTCACCCCTCTCTCTTCGGAGTGCCCTGCCCAACAATATAATGCGATGAAGATGAAGTGCAGCTAGTCAGGGTGCTACAACACTTGGTGCACTGCACATACCAGCGGAGGGGGGGGGAGGGGTAAGCCAAAAGCTTGCTGTCGTTCACATACACATCTATGGTTAGGTGCTGATAAACTCCCTTTCCCCTGTATCAGCCACAAGTGCCTTTCGAATACCACAGTGGCTCGCAGTGTATACTCATATCATTGCTGCAGCCTCCTCTGCTGTCAGTCGTCGCAGCAGGCCACACAAAAAACACAAGAACACTGTGTTCACACCGCTCTCAGGGCCGAGAGCTCAGACTGAGGGCTGTTAGAGAAAAGTACCTCAAGCCAACTCCTGCCATCAAGCCGCACTGCCTAGCACCTACTTCAATGTCAATTGCAGCCGCTTCCGACAGCTCCGACCAAAAGGTTACCAACAAACCAGACCACCTGTATACTCTTGCCCCCCTCTTGCGATTGATGTACTGCTTAATTCTTTATCTTTATACTTTTTTGCATGATTGAGTCGTGGCTTTATGGCACTACGGATCTTATTTCTGATTTAGTTGCAAAGATTGTCCAAATATTGCAAAAATGATGTTGCTCATTCTCTTTCTTTGTGTCAGCAATCCACTAGATCTGCCTATAGACTCTAACACTGAAAACCTGCTGAAATTTATTTTAGAACATAATTGGCAAACTAGCTATGGTTCCTATAGGAACATGTTCTATTTTATGTAAAGCAAAACAAATTCTATTTTTCAGAAATAATTGTCTCTGCTTCAAACTACTCTAAAAACATGTACATTATTGTTCAAGCCTAGCTGCACCTATGGTACACATGTTTCACGATTTCTTGTCTGATTATTTGAAATGAAATAAACGTACTTTCCTAGTAGGCATATGGTAGTATATGATCCTACTATTTTCCAGGTTTTCTATGAGTGTAACTATTCTTCCGTTCTTTCCTGTCATTGTTTCTCATCCCTCTTCCCCTATGGTTTGATTTATTTCCCTTCTGTCAAATAGGAAAATATTCATGAACATGTCTTGATGTGTAAACCACCTGGTTCCTTTCTGAATATGTGTCCTGGTGAAATTTTTAATGTGATCTCTAATCGTATTTACAATTGTTTTAACATTATTCATTAAGAGTTTCTTAAACGTTGCCAGGCTGCCTCTGAACCCTAAAGGCTTCTTGTGGTAAAATGAATAAAATAGACCTTTGTCTTTTCTCCAAAATGCTAAAATCTAACCAATCTCTTTCTCGCTTGGTCATTCTATCTGTTTTTCTGCAGCTAACCAAAACCACCACACCACTGTACTTGCCCAGTGACATATACTCAGCCTGATTTGACCACAATGGAAAACTGACACCCACATGACAGACCTGTCCATCCACCCTGCACACATTGGAAAATGCTATAATGCTGGGGTTCTGCAGAGCATGTATGGTGTGGAGGTTTTCTGTAGGCAGACACATGTCCCCATTGCCTTCCTCCAGCAGGTGCAAGATTGCATTATTTCTGAAGCTACAGTCCCTCTCTACACTTCTAGCTCAGCAGTAATAAATTGTTTCCAGAGAAATAACGTGCAATAATGGCCTCCCAATGCCAGGCCTGGCAGATGTGGAGGTGGGCCATTCCCACGGTCCTCGTTCATTCTCCTTCCTACCAAGGTTCTGGGCTATTCACACCTCAGATGACGATCCAGATGAGAATTCTGTTCCAATGGGAAAACCATTACTCCCTACTTTCACTTATTCTCAAACCTGAACTGAGAGGTTGTTCTCCTTATCAGTAGGGAATTGATCCCTTCAAAAACTACAGTAACCTTATTTCCTTTGGATCTGGCCAGAACCATTCTTAGTTCTGGCTATGGAAATTCAGTGGTTATTGGCTCAGTGAACTAGAGCATATACAATCGGATCAGAGTGTGCCTGTGTGATCGCATGTTCACCTCCCAGCAGATCTGCCCAACAGCCCTTCATTCTTCCGCTAAATAAGTCATGTGATACTGTGGAGTATATTGAAGGAGCCACACAAGTGGATTGGGTTCGTTTTACGCTGCAAGCAGTATTGTCTATTAAAAGATACACAATGTTGCCACTGTGGGCAGACTAATTCGTGCAGGTATCAAGTTACCAGCAGCATTTTGGGGGATATAATTGCTAAATATGGAAGCTACTCTCCCACTCTTGGTAACGGAGCACAGAGCTTGCAACCAGGTGGCCACCAATTCAAGGGAATATTTAACGTAGCACCTGACCCTTTGGTTTCCCTCCTTCCCATCAACGCATTACCTGGACCCAAAGTATTAAGGCCGCTGCACCTTTAGCCAGGACCCCTCATCAAAACTGGGGCCATTTTTGATAATTCAATTGTGTGCAATGACTAAGGGTGCTATGGTGTCAAGAGAGCCTCCCAGCCCCCATTTTAGGTTACAAACCTGACCTAGGGACCAGGCCACACAACTCACACCAGAACAATGAATGACCAGGACATTACAAGTAGATGAGTAGTTTAGTGAATGCATGTTCTGTAATTCGGCAGACAGGGGCTCTCCTTTCCTTTCCCACAGAAAGTTCTAGATAGTTCCTTGATGGGCTAACCCAGTTCGAGGTTGTCACAACATATGTAATGTTTCCAGGCAAAAGACAGCTGTATGTACAAAATATCCTGACAACCAGAAGGTTGCTTGCTTGTGTTGCTGTGGATTTTATCAGGTTATCGTGCTTGTGCTTCATGCAGGTCCAGGCAGTGACAGTTGTAACCAAAACAGTGTTTGATTGGTGTTGTTGTGGATTGTATCAGGTCATCATGTTTGTGCTTTATGTAGGGCCAGGCAGGATCAGCTGTGTATAGGAATGTATTGGTAGCACAATGGTGGTTGCTTTCATTACTCTGCGTTTATTGGGTCATCAAGCTGCTATTTCAGGCAGGGACAGCTAAGCCCCGCTTCTCAGAAGCACGTTGGCTTCAGAGGCGGAAACAGCATTCCTAGTTGGAGCACCAAGGCCTGACAGGGACAAATGCTTTCCTTTGTCTTGAGCTAAAGCACGGAGCAAGAAATAATTTCAGTAGGTATAAGTTGACATATTTTCAGCATATGGTAACACTTTTGGTAAGCAGGTGATAAATGCAGAGCCCAGGCCACACCCATGTACGTATTTATACATGTTGCTCTAGAGAAATACCATGAAGTATGTAAATAGATCCAACTAGGTTGGCTCCCCAAGTCCTTTCGACGCATCTGGAATTTGTTGCCACCTAGTTTAGATACTATTCTTTTTTAGGGGATATATAATGCATGGTGAATGTTGCCTAACATGGAATTGATTGGAGTCATGCACAAGTTTAGGACTTGGAATTTCACATAAAAGCTTGGTAGTTATAAGGGAATTCCATAGACCCCAGGTAGTATGGTGTGGTCTATAAGGAGTTCTATCTTAAGTATCCACCCTACTCAGGATCCTATCTGCTGTTGGGTTATTTCCCCCTGGTCTCAGAAGCCTCTTAATAATGACACATGTCTATCAGGCTATTCAGGTTGGAGGTTCTCAGGTGGGCGTTTGACCCATGTATTATTTCAAGGTTTTTGAAGATGGTTCAGGCTGTGTGAACACTTATACAGTCATGACATCATCACTTGCATAACTATTTTTTGGCTACCCATACAAACCATTGGGGATTGCCAGTGCTTGCTCTACTCTAGAATGTTCATACCTTGCTATTGAGTTCTTATCACAGGATTCTAGAGCTGAGTATCTTTTGATATGCCATCATCTGGTGCTCTTCATCCAGACTCAAAGATGTTTGTGATTCCTCCAACAAAGGGGACCAAGACTTGTGGGTCCATCCAAGCAGTCTGTGCTCTCATTTCCAAGAGGAAGACTCTACATGGAGCGGAATCGTACAAAAATGTCGACCTGGGAACTGCGATGGCCGAAAATGCAGACTTTTTTTTTCTTTTTAACCCCTCCCTTACACCATATATAGATGTGGGGGGGTAAGTGTATATTATTAATATGGGGAGGTTGCAGGGGGTTTCCCCCCACAAATATATGTGGTGCAAAGGGTTAAAAAAAAAGTCGGCATTTTTGGCCGTCCCAGTGATCACATAGATCCCATTGAGCTGCTAAACCTCTTGCACTGGCACTCACATATAGTTTAGGTCAATTCCTGGTAGTGGAATGCATCACTTGAAAACATTTCTCATGTTCCCTTGCTACAATAGATAGAGGGTTTCAGCTAGCCATATCCAGTTCCAGCAGTGTTAATAAGGTGCCCCTTCTTCCCTGGTCAGCAATGTTTCCAAAGAAGAGAGATGGTCGCTTGGGCAAAGCTTTGGGGGCAGTTCTGAGTTGTGTTTGGACATTTGCTGGTCTGAAACAAGTTGGGATCTGACTGAATTTATTAAATGCTTCTATGGTTCTTACAATGGTCAGTTCTGTTTTCTCACTGTGTCGCTGCATTTGCAGCCCTGAGATCAAACAATTGCAGTTGTCAGATGTTTTCTTTCCAGCATATGATATGATATGATATGATATGGCATTTCTCACAAGCCTGTACACAAGTGTAGCTAGGGGCGACAAGATAAGGAGGGGAAAACAGGGAGGGCGATAACTACGATCTTACTAGGCATTGTGTCATTCAGATTGCGCAAGTGCAGGGAAGTTGAAGGGGAGACGTGCCGAGGGGGGTAGGGAAGTGCAGGTAACTTAATAATTGCAGCCAGCGGGTGGCTCATAAGTTAAGAAAGTGCAGCAAGAAGGGACTGTAGGGTTGCAGATACAGACCATAAATGCTGGGGGAGCCGGACGCAGTGCGAGGGCAACTGGAAATGCAGGAACCTGGGCCTGAGTTCAGAGGGTAGCCAGGTAACCAGTGCTCGTAGCAGACGGGGCATCGGCAGGGGAGAGGAAGAGAGAAAGTGGAAGTGAAAAGGAAGGCCTTGAGCTGCTTCTGGACCCAGAGGTGGTTCTGCTCAAGTTTGAGAGAGGCAGGGAGGCTGTTCCAGGTGGAGGCCCCAGCTGAAGAGAGAGATCTGCCTCCAACTCTCTGCTTGGAAAAACATTTAGCCCTCAGAGGGTTGGAAGTGGATGAGCAGAGCGCTTGAGAAGGGAGATGTTTAGGAAGAGAGAGTTGGAGGTAGTGTGGTCCCAGGCCCCAGACGGCCTTGTGTTTGATGCAAAAAGTCTTGAACTTGATCCTTGCTGCCAAAGGGAGCCAATGAATAGATTTCAGAGCTGGATTGATAAGATCCCTGGGCTTGAGGCCAAGAACAAGTCTTGCAGTCCTGTTCCGGATAAGTTGTAGAGGTCGGAGAGTAGAGGTAGGCAGATTTAGAAAGAAGCTATTGCAGTAGTCAAGCCTAGAGAGGACCACAGCTCTAGAGAAAGTGAGCTTCTGGGGGAAAGTGCGGAAAGGAAGAATACCTCTGAGGAGGTGCAGCTGATAGTTTGACTTCTTAGACACATCAGAGATGTGAGGAGAGAAGGAGAGGGTGGAGTCAAATATGACTCCAAGGTTCTTAGCCTCACAGGTAGGAGAAGAAAAAGGGCCCAGGGTGGGCAGCCAGAGAGAGAGAGGAAAGGAAGGCCCTGGTGTTTCTGATGAGGTGGACCTCAGTCTTACTGGCATTAATGGCACAGATTATTGGTGTCACACCATTCCTGAATTGCGGTCATACAGTCTGGTATGAGAGAAGGGGAAGAGGCATCCTGAGGGGAGCCTGAAAGAGAGCTGTGTGTCACCTGTATAACACTGAAAATTGAAGCAGAAAGTAGCGGAGTTGTGATGCGGTGGGCAAGGGGTGCCAGGTAGTGGTAGAAAAGCCAAGGAGAAAGGTTAGACCCCTGAGGAACAAAGCAAGTATAGAGAGAGATAGAAGAGAGAAAAGGCCCCAGTTGGACCTGAGAGGGTTGGTCAGTGAGAAAGGAGGTCAGCCAGGCCAGGGCCTGATCAGTGATATCCAGGTTATCACGGAGGCGGTTGAGCAGAATGGCATGGTCGACCATATCAAAAGTAGAAGAAAGATCAAGGAGAATGAGGACAGAAGGACGGTTAGAGTCAAGGTTAGAGAGCTGGTCTTTACAGGTGTTTAAGAGAGCAGTTTTCTGTGCTTCTGGTAGCTCTAAAGCCATACTGATGGTCATGGAGACAACCAGCAGATTCAGAGTGCAGATTAAGAGTTTGCTCAGGAAAGGTGTGTTGAAGATCAGGCGATAGTTAGCCTGAGAGGAAGGTTTGGCAAAGGGCTTCTTTAGCAGGGGGTACACAAGCGAGTGCTTGAGGGGGGAAAGGAAGGTTTAAATGTCAAAGGAGTGATTGCAGAAATCACCAAGGCTGGAGCAATGGTGTCAATGGTCCTTGATGGTTCTGGATGAGCAGGGGAGAAACTGCTTTAAGGAGACTTTCATAAATCAGACTTGTCTAGAAACATTGTCTGGGTTGAAAAGGGAAAGGAGGAGAAATGAGGAGGAGAGATGGCTACAGGCGGGCCCGGAGTGGAGGAAGAGGAGGTAGAGGCAGAGAGGGTGGACAGGATGTCATGGGTTTTAGTGATGAAATGAGAAGCCAAGGCCTTGCAGAGGGCCTGGGAGGGAACAGGAGAGGTAGAGACTGCAGTAGGATTGCCCAGTTCCTTGCAGATTTTGAAGAGTTTGGCCGAGTTGTTAGATGCCGCAGAGACGCAGGCTTGGATGTGGGCTCTCTTCTTAGAGAGGACAGAGAGTCTGTATTTCCCTTGGAGATGGTGACAGGCCAATTTGTCAGAGGGTGCGTCCGATACCTTCCACTTTGTCTCAACCACCCTGCACTTGCATGTAAGGGTGACAAGGTCAGCATCGTACCAAGAGTATTAAGAGTGTTATAGATAGAGAGATAACGGTTAGATAGGGCTGTGTCAGGGTGTGAGTCAGCTGAAGGTGTAGAAGAAGGAGAGAAAATAGTGGTGAAAGCCTCAACTGACACACGCTTCATGGGACAGATGACGGAGAATGTAGGTGGCCGTGATGGCGTGATGGAGACGGCTTGGCCTGAGGGGTAGAGAGAGAAAGGTGGGAGGAAAGGAGAAAGTGATTAGTCCAGGAGAGAGGACTGGTGAGAAGGTTAGAGAAGGGGAGTTCTGAGGAGATCAGAACATTGAGTTAGGCCAGAGGGAAGAATAGAGAGAGAGAGAGAGAGAGAGAGAGAGAGAGAGAGAGAGAGAGAGAGAGAGAGAGAGAGAGAGAGAGAGAGAGAGAGAGAGAGAGAGAGAGAGAGAGTTGCACAGGTTGCAAAATAGTCCCAAAGAAGGGCAGGTAGCATCCAGGTAGATGTTCAGGTCTCTGAGTAGGAGTTGAGAGGTAGAGGCAAGGGGGGATGAGGAGATGTCATCCCGCTCAGAGAGAAAGGGGCTGACCCGGCTTGGCTGCCTGTTGATAGTGGTCACAGTGAGAGAAATGCCAAGAGAGATAGAGAGCCTGAAGGCCAGGCATTTAAAGGAGGAGTAGTCCTGCATTGGAATGATAGGAGCAGGGATCCACTCTGGGATGATCAAGGCTACACCCCCACTGCGTCAGTTGGTTCTGGGTTTGGAGAGGATCTTGTAACCACCAAATAGGAAAATGGCAAATCTCGTGACAGAACTGGCCATGAACCGTGAGACCAAGTACATCCAATCAAGTTCTTCCAGGAGACGTAAGATGCCAGAGGAGTGTTTGACAATCAAGCGAGAGTTGAGAGTAACGATGTGGAGCAGGTTGCCCACTTTGATGGACTTCTGTGGAGGGGTACAGGTCAGAGGTACACCCTGTCGAAGTGTTGGAGGTCCCTGAGGATGGGCAGAGGAGGGAGGAGGACAAGGCAAGGTAGTCGGCGAGAAGGAAGAGGGTGCCAGGGGAGTGGCGGAGGAAGGAGGCAACAGGGTGGGCAGAGAAGCAGCAGAGAGTCCCGTTGAGGTGGCACAGGATGGAGGTGGCAGAGGAGCAAGAGAAGGGAAGATGGGAAAGCAGGAGAGGAAAGAAAGTTGATAAGGCACGGGAAGCGACTATCAAAGAGGAGAAATTTGGCCTGAGGGCCCTAGACCAAGATGGTGCCATTTAAGTAGACAATAATGATGGTCTTGGAGGAGTGAAATGGAGCCAGGAGGGCATCCGAACGGGTGCCACCATTAATGGGAGAATAGGAAAAAGAGAGAGAACAGAGACCATATGGGGTGTCCATAGGCCTGGAGAGGGAATGACAGACTTAGTGAGAGTTATAGGATAGCCGATAGAAAAGCAGTTAAAGTAAATAGGTGAGACAGAGAGCACCATAGAGGGTGCAGAGAGGAAGAAGGGGTGAGAAGGGGGGGCAAAGCAGGGGAGCTCTGGGGTGCAGGCAGGGGGGAGACACCACGGGTGACACAAAAGGAGGAGGGCCTACAATGGACAAGAAACAACAGACCAGAGAAATCAGATGCAAAACTTACTCAACAGCAAAGTACAGCATACAATAAGGAACCTATAAGAAAAAGGATACAGATGCAGAGAACCAGCACAATGCAAACATGCACAGCAGAGCACCTAGATGGGAAGAACGAATAAGGACCAACAAAAGAGCACAGAGCACAGCAGGGGACCAAAAAGAGAAGCAGGCCAGAGCCAACAATAAAGCACAGAGCACAGCAGGGGACCTGGATTGGAAGAAGCAGGCTGTATAGTGTGGTGCCAAGACCCGTGGGGAACAGCAAATATGAGAGCAAAGGAGAACAGCACAAACTCAGAGCAAAGGAGAACACACTAAGTCGATCACAAAAAAAACTAGGAGTAAAGAATTAACACAAGCAGGAAAGCAGGCAATGCAATGTAAGCAATAAGTGTCAAGAACAGTACACAAACGATGAAGGGAGGGAGGAAACTAATATGGGAGTGGGGGGCAGGGGCAGCGGGGAATGTGGGGACCTAAGATGCAAGGGAGTGCAGCCAAGGAAGAAGGGGGTGCTTGCAGACAAGTAGAAAGGGAACATGCGTGGCCTGAGTTGCGGGGGGCAACGATACCTAATTTGCAAGCGAGAGCACATGGCCTAAGTTATGAGGAGTGCACACAGCCTGTGTTGTCAGGGGACACGCGCAGCCTTAAGTTACGAGGTAGCGCATGGAGCCTGAGATGCGAGGGAGCATACACAGCCTGAAAAGTGAAGGAGCGCACGAGGCCTGGGGTGCGAGGGAGCGCAAGTAAGCAGGTGCGATGCGAGGACTGGTCGTGGGGGCAACGACCTGTGTGCAAGGACTGAGAAGGGCACTGGGTCAGGGGGATTGCACAGAGTGTAGCAAGCTAACAGTCCCTAGACCTTCTTACCTTGAAGCTGCAGACAGGAGGGTGAAAATGTCTGCACTCACTGTCTGCGCCGCTAACCCTTCACCACCAAACACCTGCGTTGCTCAACACTGCAGCCTTGTCCTGTCAGGGTTTTGGCGCAGAGGATCCATACCTCGGTTCTTATAGAGACGGATGCATGGATATAGCGCAGCATGCTATGTGTAATCAGACAGCTTCTCCTGCGCACCTCTGTCACTCAAAACCGCGGACTTGTCTTGCGAGGGCTTTGCCACAGAGGGTCCGTACCTCGGTTCTTATCGGCATGGGTGCGTGGATGTAGCACATCGGGCAGCGTCTCCTGCACAACTGGATCATTCAACACCGCAGCCTTGTCTTGCGAGGACTTTGCCGCAGAGGGTCAGTACCTCGGTTCTTATATGCACGGATGCATGGACGTGGCACAGCATGCTGTGTGTAATCGGGCAGTGTCTCCTGCAATCCTTCGATGCTCAACCCTGTGGCCTTGTCCTGCAAGGGCTTTGCCTCAGAGGGTCTGTACCTCAGTTCTTATAGACACGGATGCGTGGATGTAGCGCAGTGTGCTACTTGTAACCAGGCAGCGTCTTCTGCACACCTGTATCACTCAACACCACAGCGTTTTCCTGCGAGGGCTTTTGAGCATACCGCTTGGTAGGTGCTCACGTAAGTAAGGATTGCAACGTGGAAGATGAATGCTGAGTAATGGCCTGATTACTTACCATTAATCGTCTTGCCCACTGTCTTCCTCGTGACAGCCCTACACTTAAACCTCACCCACCATGTTCTGATCAAGCTTGATATATAACAGGCAGTGGTGGGGGAGAAGTGGGTAATTATAGATTACATGCATAAAAAAGGCAAACAACAGAAGAAAGAATAAATCAGTGCCAACGTCTCACTGAATTAAGGGCTGTGATGAGGAAGACCAGCACTTGTTGTAATGAAGATTTATAGTACGTAATCAGACAAATGATATCACAGCCCAAAGTTGCTGGCATTTCCCTTTTTATTTTATTTTTAAGAATTGTAACTTTGTTTAGTACATATTTGACGGGTGGATTAAAAAATAATAATAACAATGTTGGTTGCTTTTGTCCTCTCTTAATGTTGGCAATGTACTGGAATCCATAATGCAAACGGTGCTCCTAAGTGAGACTATTTGTTTTGACTTCTGATTTGGATATATTTGTAAAATTGGAAATATGGTCACTATAATGGATTTTTTTGTCAGATTGTTATCATTATTAACAGTGTATTAAGTACATTAATAAAACGGTTAAACTAGCAATATGAATTCGGGGAGATTATCACTGCAAATAAGTGTATGTTAAAAATGTGTCTGATGCTTTGTATGGTGCATAATTAAGAATAGTAATGGGGAAATTGTTATTTGTCTAGCATGGCTTGCCCACATCCCAACCCCCTTTACATAAGTCATATTCTTTATAATTGCACTTTATGTTAATAACATTGCATGTGCAATGAGATTCACGTTGTGGACATATGTATGCAAGTTGTACAAGATTCTGGTTTGCTTGCCTGCTTCAAGCGTGCCAAGCGACTCTCTTACCATATCTTATTGTCCCTGGACAGTGATTAGACTTCCTGTTCTGTCATGTGGCAACGACGCCAAACGTGAGACCAGTCCATCCATTAAGGTACCAAGAGTGCATAGTCGTCTGGTGTCTTCACCATCCTCAATAACTGCAAGCAATCGAGTTCACGTTTTAATTATGAATATCGGGTAGCATAACATTGGAATGTCTTGCCAGGAAAAATCCGATGTTATTAAAATTCAAACCAGGCAATGAATAGTCAAAGTGACAAAGTGCTTGTGACATTTAACAATGAAAGAACAGGCTGTTCTTTGCTCAATACCTTCATTCATCGGCTAATGACACTTCCTGTGGCAGTTAATTTTTGGACGTTAGTCGGATCACAAATATTACCTTGGGCATCAGCCACCGAAACCACAGAGAGAAAAAAATATCAAGCACACATATGCAATGGTCATGTTTCTCATGTGTGCTTCTTTGTAATAAAGATGGAAACACCGTTGCTACCTGAGACTTGTAATAATGTGGTGCGTACAATGCTCTGTGAGCTGTCTGAGCTGCCTTTAAGTGGCTCTGCGTGGGCCAGCAACTGCTGCGTTGCCTTCCAATAGCCACCGGCTTTCAAATTAAAGTGTGCTGTGGGAGGATGCATATTTTCATTCCCCCGTGGGCAGGTTAGAAAGAGTCCGTTGGCCAAGATCATAAACTTAAAACGTGCTATGTGATTGTATGTTCCAAATTTCCTGAAGCAGCAATTATGCCATTGTTAAAGTGGGATGCATTGTTTTTCAAGGATTTTCAAGAATGATGGTATATTAAACATTACAATCTAGAAAACATACATTGATCTTGCTTCATTTTCAGGAGAAAATATCAATTTCGCATCACTGCATCCTAAAATTGACTTTCTCGTAGCTTGCATTTGGTCACTATATAAACTAATTTGGGGAACCATAGATCTTATCTGAAATTATTGACTGCTTCAGAATTACCCTAATTTCTATAGAATCGTTGTTTACAAGCTACCATAAGCCAGAGAAAATATTTTTTTATTGCATACAGTTTATTCAAACCTATACAAAATGCCAAAAAGACAAGTTTACACTGTGGCAATAAACTCAGAGACTGTGGGCGATTACCGCCTGAGGTAATTCCCCCGGGCCCATAGTTACTGTAGGCAATAATGTCCCGCAGTCTCAGGGCTATTGCCATAAGTATCCCGAACAGTTAGACCGGGGTACTACAAGCATTTTTTTCTGTTCCGAAATAAAACAAGTCAAAAAATGCCCGTCGGGCAAGGGAAAATGGAGCCGTATTCCCTTTTTATGGTGTCCATTGAACAGATAAGAAAAAAGTAACTAAATAAAACAGCCACCATGGGGAGAGAGAAGGGACTACATGTAGTCCCTTCTCCCTTTCCATGGCAACCATTAAAAAGAAATGAAAAAGTAAACAAATAAAATGCCCACCATGGGAAGGGAGAAGGGACTACACATAGTCCCTTCTTCCTTTCCATGATGGCCTGTTGCATATCGGGACCGGACGAGCTGGGGATTGAAGTGTTCGCAGCACGTCCGCTCTCAAAATAGAAAAAAAGAAGAAGGTGAGTGGTGGTGGGACGGCGGTAAAGGAATTTGGTGGGGGGGAAGACTTACCTGATTCCCCGATGAGAGGAGATGGCGGCCACCGGCCGTGAAGAGGCTCAGCGCAGTGGGATTACCATGTGGTAATGGCCACATTCTGAGTCTCCCCAATGGCTTGTAGGCCACCACCACTCCTCGCTGGGTGCTAATTATAAAACAAACATACAAAGTATGAGTACTCTCATAAATGTTAATGATGGAAATAGCATTATTAATGGTTTTTCCGTAATGATGAAAAAAATACAGAATGAGGTAATGGAGTCGCGTAGATATAGGTCTACATTAGAACACACAAATAAGGGCCAATATACACACTATGACAAAATCATAAGTAATGAAAAAAAGAAAGTAAGATATGAGATAGCTTTGGTGGTACGTGGGGCTGTACATGGTGATCAAATGCTACATGTAGTGGCACAAGTAAAATGCATTAAGAGGCAATATCGACTTTGGCTTAGTGCACACAAGAAAAGCTTGGAATGCGCAAGGTGGCAACAAATAGGTTTTCTTGCGTGTTCAAATGATTCTTCTAAGATATGGGATGTTATTAGGAAAAACAAAAAAAGAGATGTTACGATTAACTGTATATCAGAGGATGCCTGGTGTTCTTATATTAGTTCTACACTCGGATGTACTGAACCAATCAGTGAGAGATGTATTGTACCAAAAGACGAATGGTTGTGTAAAGCTTCTTTATCTGATATCGCATCAATAATTGCCAATCTCAAAAATTCCCGTGCAGCCAGTCCTGAAGGTTCATGCAATTAATTGTTCAAATTTAAACCCATTTTTGTGGGCTGAGGTTTTTATTATGTACTGAAATCAGAAAAGTTGGAATTATACCGAAATCATGGCATATATGTCATATTTTAACCTTATATAAAAAAAGGCTCATGGGCCGAGCCAAATAATTTTAGATTATTAGCTATGCAGGACATTCCCTCTAAAATATTGGCAAGAGTTATATTAGTAGAACTTAATTCATGGATAAAAGCGAACAATAACCTTCCTCTGAACCAAATTGGTTTTAGGGAAAAAGCTGGTACCAACCATAATCTAATGGTACTTACCTCTAGTATCGAGTATGCAAGAAAGCAAAGGAAATTGAATACCTATTGTGCCATTATCGATTTCTCTGCTGCTTTTGACACTATGCAGAGAAATCGTTTGTGGCTGAAACTACAAGCTTGGAATATACTTAGAGGTCTGCTTAAAATGCTAAAGTTGCTTTATAGTAACACAACCATACGAATAAGACTGGATGCAAAGGTTAGGTTATCTGCTGTAATACCAACATGTTGTGGAGTAAAGCAAGGTTGTATTGTGGCAGCAACATTGTTCAACCTCTTTCTTGCAGATATGGTGATCGAATTCAACTGTTTAGCATCCACACATCAGGTAAAATGTGGGGAATCATCTGTGGGGTGGTTGGCTTATGTCGACGACCTGCTGCTTTTAGATCACACTCCAGCCGGGCTCTAAAATCTTTTAGAGGCCCTGGATGTCTATTTGAAAAATAATGGCTGCGTATTAACATCGAAAAAAGTAAAATAATGGTGTTCCCAGCTAAGCAAATTACCAAAAAATACACATGACATCTGAATAATCTCGAGCTTAAAATAGTAAGCAGCTACAAGTACTTGGGTAGTCTTCTAGATAGTAAACTCGTCTGGGAGGACCAGTGGCTATCCATTAAAGATTGTTGCCTTATGGCAACTAACGCAATTAGTGCCTTTATAGGTTCAAATAGTGGATACTCTGCAGAGGCAGTACTGTTAATGTACACTGCAAAGGTATTTTCAATGTTATTATATACAATTGAAGTGTGGGGTCACCGCTTTCTGTCTCGTGTAATGATCTTAGAGGCTACAATACTCAGAAAATTACTGTGCTTGCCGAGTAATACCCCAATTGAGTACCTGTATCTTGAATTTAACATGAAATGTATCAAAGCAGAATATATTCCTCGTTCTGTTATGAGTTATGTTAATTTGTTACAACTAGATAATGGCACTATTGTGGTCACCCATATGCATGCATTTTTGAAGTTATTTAAGTGCACTCAACTGGGTGTTCTAGGAAATGTTATGAATATGTACACATATTGGAGTATTGGCTTTTAAACAGTAGCTAGCACCATACCTATGCAGATATTTAGGAGGTGGCTCAAGAAGAAAATAAGAGGACATTGTAACGAGTCACATTCAATATCATTGGCTTCAAAGGCACATAGTGGAGAACTTTGCCAGTATTATATGAATCATGTGCATCCCCCTAATTATATCAAAGCCTACCCCAGCCTATATGTGTTTAGAACATATCTCATCATGAAGTTCAATCTTTCATCAGTGTTGGAGATAAAAGGTGCATGGGCTGGTATAATGCGAAGTAGACGCCTATGCGGATTATGTGGCTGCCCCGAGAATGTATCACTGTATCACTTATTGATGCGTTGTGAAAGCTTAAATGCACTAAGAATATTGTTTCTTAAATCCTACAATAATCAGATCAATATGAATACGATTGAAGGGTTATGGTCTCTGTTCATGCAAGGTGATGATCTGAATTTAATATATTTTTTAGTAAAACTTTATTTGAGAATTGAGTTGATTTGATTTTAAAATGTACTGAGTAATGAAGTGTTATGTATACATGAATGCTTTTATGTGTTTTATCCTGGTTGATATGTATTTCCTTGTTTTATATTGCATTGTTTTATTTGTTGTATATACAAAGCTTATTAGCTGAAAGTATATTAAATAAACTGAAACTGAAACTAAATGTTTTACAAGTTCATCAATAAACATACTAAAAGAAAAGCATCCTAGTCTAAAATCATATGCTTACTAATTTCATAACACGCAATCCTAAAAAAAAAAAATCTAAAGTGCATGAATTGGTCCATTTAGAGAATGTATGTATCCGTGGTTGCATTAAGTTTCTGGAAGTTCCCCAATTCTACTAATCGTCATTCAAGTCCTTAAAGATTATACTTATAATTAATCAACATATGAATTAAAGTGATGAAACCACATGTCAGAATTAATTTTAAAATGATCATTCAATTATTTAATTTTAAAAAAGGCAGCAGAAACCTAAGACTATAATCAAATGTTAATTGATTGTCATAATGCCATTGTTGTATGTCATGGCTGCAATAATAAAATATTTCTGTCTGCCATTTAAAACTCATTCCCAGAAGTCGTGAGTATGTAACATTTCTGTTTCATGGACACTTTTACCAAAGACACAAACCCGCTCATCAGATAAATTAGAACCGTCCACAAATAAATGTGTAAGTGTTTCTATGATTACAATTGTTCCAATTGTTGACATTCACTAGTCATTATGACAGACTTGCTCCTGGACGCTAATAGTTCCCTTGTGGATAAAAAGGTTACATCTTGATCTAAATAAAAAAATCTACAACATGCATTTGGTGCTAAAAATAAATAGGGAGGCATCTGATTGAACTTTCTTTCATCAAAGTGTAACTGGTAGAGTAATTTATAGTTATGTCTCATGTATATGGTAGAAAACCAACCCTGCCCCATAGGTTTAGTCTTAATAACAGTAGGGTTCACCATAAGATCCTCTTTCGTCTTTTAATCCTGTATAGGATATCCAGACAGTATCCAGTCCAAAAGGTGAGAGTCAGACTTAAGCCATGAGATGCCTTCGCATATAAGCCCTGATGCCGAGAGTTGGGCAAAGGTGAAAGAATCTTGGCCTAGAATGGAGAGTGTTTTCACTCTCCCATAACCCTGATTGACGAGAGTGCAAGTTTGGCCCTAAATATAGAAATAGGCACTCCTTGGGGTACATTCAGAATCTGTAGCCAAATTTTGCCATCCATGTCCTAAGGAAATGTACTATCCTTGAATTCAGCTTCATATATAAGGGCTGGAATAACTTTGGCTCTATAAATTTTAATAACTGGCTTCATCGAAAACTTCCTGTGTATCCAATTTGCTATCCCCATCTGTGCTGCAAGAACATTGCTTCAAAGAGAAAGTACTTTGTCATCATTTAACGTTTCATATCTTTGCTTTTATTGATGGTTCCATCTCATTTCATCACGGGATGTTTTTTTGTGGGGTTTTTTACCGCAATCATTTTTTTAATGAAAAAGCCCATCAAATTTTATTTTAATTATTTTTGGGGGGTAACCTCCGAGCCCCCATTTTCTTTAATTTGTATTCATTCACAAACACCCACACTCCATATATATAATTTACTAACCCCCCCTAATAAATGTGACAGGTTTTTTCAAAAAAAGATTTGCAGCAAAAAAAAACACGAAAAAACATCCCACAATGAAAGGACGCTGTACCTTATTGATAACCAATATACGTTCAATAATCCACCTTCTCTAGTTCAGTCTCATTTAATACCATTTAAATTTACCACACTTGCCTCCGTTAGGGTAAGAAATTAGGATTTTTGTATTTTTCAGGTTTATCTCCAAATCAAGGTCTCTAGTATAACTGGCAAAATTACTTAAAGAGCCCAACAACCTGATAGGGGTGTGCCCCAAAACGATAAAATCACCTGTATATGCCAAGTGTAAAATTGGAAAAGTACTCATCCTTGGGGGGGGAGACCATATTGCTCACAATATGACAAAGCACATCTGACAGATATATATTAAAAGGTGTCTGTGCTAGGACACAACCTTGACAAAGGCTGTGGTGTGTCGTTTGGAGCCATTAGAGCACCTTCCCTATCCAATCGAATATGAACTTGTGTCCCGAGTGTAAATGCATCAGATTAGCTACTAAGTAGCTAGGACACCCCCCATGACTTTAATTCACACCATAGTTTGTCTTGATTAACCATGTCAAAAGCCATTAGCATATTAATTAGGGGCATGTAAAGTGGCTTTTTCAAAGTTATTGCCTGTCTTTGAAGCAAATATACTAAAACCCATTTAAGGATGTACACAAACTTCTTCTGAAAACAGATTGGTGCTCATCAAATATTTCTGAAAGCTTTATCCAGACGTTAAGTTCACTGAGTACTATTGAGGCCAACATTTTCATTATGCTATAAGACCAATAGGTCTAAAATTGCCAGGGTTCAACTTGTCGCCCTTCTTGTCCCATTGAATTAGATTAAAGAGTTGGCATAGAATATCAGCCCATAACTCTCTTTAAAGGTGATGTTAGATAGTCCATCCCAGACCAAGCCTCTTGAATTCTTGGGTTTAATAATTAAATTGACAATGTCCTCATGTTCCATGTTAAGCAACCACCTTCAACAGTTCTTACCAATTAGATTATGAGACTGAAATGTTTTATGTTCCAAATATTTTTCTTTGTAAACTCTTGTCCAATCTGATCCAGATATAGAGTATGCAGTATGTTTAAGCAAACTTTGGTCCATGGTGTGAATCATTTCCCAAAAACACTTTTTGTGACTGGAAGCAAGTACTCTAAGAATGTATTCTGAGTTAGGTTGATATAAAGTAGATTTGTGAGACTTAACACAGTTTTTATATTATTGTTTTAATGTTCTTATTGTTTCTAATTGTTTACTTCAACAGCAGTATATTTTTTACAGAGTCTCAGATTACGCCTAAATTGTTTCTTCCTCCGATAAACCAAATTGTCAAATCTAAGTGAATTGTTTCCCAGAAACACTTGTCTTGATGGGAAGCAAATACTCTAAGAATGTGTTCTGATATGAAGTAGATTTGTGAGACTTAATCCAGTTTTTATATTCTTGTTTTAATGTTTTTATGGTTTCTAATTGAATACTTCCAAAGACAGATTTTTTACAGAGTCTCACATTATGCCCAAGTAGTTTCATCCTCTGATACACCAAACTGTATCTTTATATCTTTATGAGGAAGTTTCCTACACCTCTTTGGAACTGAATATTAAATTGGTCCACAACCTTGGGATTCCATTTTATTCTGCTGCGCTCATAGATTGTTGTAGTAAAAGCTAGGATTTTGTTGTTAGTTGTATGTCCTAAATGTTAATCTAAGGTAAGTTCAAATATGGTGTGGTCACTAAAATGACATTCCATTACCTTGAACTTTAAGCAACAACTCAGAAGAATTTGATAAATGAAAATGTAGTCCAATGTGGGCATTTCTTTACCAATACACCACATGTGTTTTACTGATACACAATCACAATAAGTGTTTCTATCTCCTGAAATTCCTCAGCGGATTGCTCACTTATCTCTCCCACACACACAGAGCCCTTACAATCATATCCCTGATATTAACAAGAATCAAATATGCAAAAAGTCTCCACCTAAGAATTCCAGAAAAACTCAATAAAAAACTTCAACGCATCCAGAACACTGCAGATAGGATTCTCCTGAGATTAAACAGAAGAGCCCACATACCTCCAGCTTCGAGAAGCCTACATTGGCTACCAGAAAAAAAAAACACATCAAATTCTAGACCTTCTGCATTGCCCATAAATCCTTACACAGACAAGGAGGCAAATTCCCCCAGGCCAAAATCAGCTGCTACCATCCAAGAAGGGAACTATGATCAAGCAATGACCTAATAATAGAGACAAAAGAATATGAAAAGAAGAAATTCAGAGGATCAGCATGGTCATGCTTCATTGCTAACCTATGGAACACAATGCCCACGGAAGTTAGAACCACAGAAGACCACATCACCTCACCTATAGAAAACAACTAAAAACATGGCTAATCAACAGCCAATGAACAGTACAAAAGGGACAGCGGCAGCAAAAGGAATCTATTTGATCAATGCACCGCCCGTAATTCTGCTAACGAAAATGTCAATGACTACGACACAGCAGAGGGATCAGATAGCTCACTGTGGCCCACATCCCACTTCCCTGCCCCCCCAACCACTTACCTTAACCGCGGGACACACATATGTGTGCCGCTGAATCCCCTTGATTCTGCAGCATCAGTTCCCACCCACTTACGTGGGTCGGGACTGACGACGCAGAGTCCCTTTTTCTTTTCTTTTTTTTCCTACATTTTTCTTGTCCCCGGATCCCGGTTAAAGGAAGCAGGGGACACCCCCGCACCTCCCACCTCTGCCGACCCCCATTACCATGACTAAGAGGAGCAGGGGAGACCCCTCCTTCAATTAGTCCCAGTAATCAGGGTCAGCATTTTTTTTACTGTGCAAAGGCGCAGTTTTAGTCCCTAGCAATTTTTTTGAGTCACATTAAATGTATAATACCAGCAAAAGCATAGAGAACTGGAAAAAGAAAACACACTAAGGGACAATGGTACAGATAAAGGACAATAGCGGCAAAATATAAGAGGACCAAAATACCATTGCACCCTTCCCCCAGCATGCTTCATAGCTAGAGAGATTGGCAGACAGTGGCCTGCCTCACAGCCGACAGATTCAGGGAAAGACACCCACACACCATTTTTGCACCCAAGAAAGACCAACCATGTAACGTATGTACTTGAAGCATTAGACCAACTAAATGCCAGGCAGATAATTAGGGTAGGTCCGTTGCACATCACTTCCACAATATTTATAGACATGAAATATGTGTCTAATTAGCAGCCAATATCACTAGCTGAAGCACAATTACTCCAAATAATTCCAGCTGAGTAACTAGAAACAAACAAGGTGCAACCAATCGACTGAACTCAGAGGAACCAGTGGGGGAAGTACCCTCTATGCCTGTAAAGGCAGCGGGCCACCCAATGGACCACAACCAGGAGGGATGAAGGGTACTACTGAGAGGCAGTCGGATCTGCGCTAAAGACATACCTCTGAGGCGCTGTCGAGATTAACCAATGAACTAACCAATCCTCCCCACTCGTGCTCCTCCAACATAACCCACAACACTACACACTACTATCGGCTAGTTGCAATACACATAGCATTAATTCACTTCTGCACTCCAAAAACTTTCAGGGACTCTGGACATAAACTTAGATGCAACCTACCAGTGCACATAATCCGTAAATGCGACCACTCCCAAACTTACTGAAATAAATTTCCATCAAACACCTAACATACTACTGCAAAACTGGGCCCTGTTACAGATACACTCAAACCAGTACACACAATTGTACTTCACCCTAACCGCATACGACGCACACACACAACATAAACAATAGTAAACATCTGAGGATCTTACCCTTATGGTTACAAGTCAGGCCACAGAACCAATCCTCACGCAAGACATATAGACGCCAGTTCCTCCTGGTTCTGAACCTATCCTATCATCCTATCCCCATTAACACAGCCTCCTTTCTTGCAGAGCCATGTAAGCGCCTGGAGATTGACCTTGGGTTGTAGCGATGTGTGTTATAAATCAACATAACATAACATAACATGGAGATACAATGTCCATTCAGTCTGTGCAACTCCCACACTTCCATTAAAGTATTCCAGCATTCACCTTTCATTCTGGATTCACTCTTCTCACACTAGTAGAAAGTGTCTCAGAAGCCTCATCTGCACAGATGCAATTGGAGTTTCTATCCCCAGCCAATAAAATATTGGGTGGGGATCTCTTGTTCCAAACCTCAAAATGATTACTCAAATGGCTAAATAACTGGTCCTGAAAAACATTTTTCAGGATCCAAAATACATTTAAAAGTAAACATTTTTGAAACTGAGCTGAATCTTGATTATACCAATATATATATCAGCCACTAATATTCATTGCCATTTGAGTCAAGTTGCACAACTTTGGCAAGAAGATTAGATCGAATAGCGGTTATGCCATTTTTGTGCAGATAAATGAAGCAATGGGTAACCATCCAACCTGTAGTAGTCTACTAAACATTTCTTGAAAGCATAATATATCACCTTCTCTGAAACATTAATCATAATTGCAATATCCGATAATCTTTAACTCTGAAGATTGATGGTTTAATGGTATAGCCCTGAGGTGTTACTCTTCGATAAAGAACCTTCTAACCACGACCAATCACAATCTTCCCAATTCGTGGCAAGCTTTGATTGTACCATGAAGGAAACACTGCATTGGTAATATTTGCTATTATTCTTACAGATTTTTAAATGTGCAGTATCCCCCATCAGTCTTTTTTGGTTGCCATTTTGTGCACTATTTTTCGCTATTAACAGTTTCCTTCATTAAAAAAATATCATAATCCAGTTGACCAAAGTCAAGAGCTTGATCCATTACAATAGATGACATTAAATTGGAAACACATTGGATGTGAACCAAACCTGTTCTATCATCTTTTGGAAAGAAAACCATTTCAATATCTTTTGAAGAAATGTGTTACAGACAAGGTATTCTATGAAATAACCATAACACATTCTTTTGATTAAGAGTTATGGACAAGCTAGTTTTAAAGATACATTACAACCATTCCAACGACAAAGTTCTTGACAATGGATGAGGAATGTGATTTTGTGTAATTGAGGATGAATTGCACGGTCTTTAGTAGCAAGTTGTGTTCTTTTTCTAGCATGCAGCACTCTGGCATGGCAATGTTATTTTCAGATGCTTCTTGGTTGTTTACTTGTTTCTTAGAAGACACATATTGATTCACCAAATTATAATTACGCAAGGAATTGAAGGCTATAGGATTAGATGTTACTGTGGCTATTTGTACCTCTGCTGTATGCAGATCCTCTGATATATCCTGGAGAGAGTATGTTGACATGTCTAATAGATTTATTTGTGGAGGAAGGATAGCTCAGAGGCAACAGGTTTGTCTTGGAAGCAAGACAACACAGTGCAACAAGGGTGTAAATCCCAAACCCACACTTAGAAACCACTCACTGGTAAATAATAAAATCTCCTCTTCCAAAGAGAGCTCTGCCACAGGAAAGATCGTCCCTTGCGATGTCTTAGGGGTCTCAGAACAGTCCTGCTTACAGGTTGTTAAAACACAGTTAATGTCCAAGGGATTATTCCAAATATCTTTATTTTTATTCTTTAAGTTTCCTACTTATTTACTCCTACCAGATCTCTGCAAATGCTCTTTCTATCTTGAGGACCTTCCGGTAGAATAGGGTTTCTGTCCAGAAGCGAGAGTTATAATTTAAAAAGACATTTCCTAAATCCAGTATGTTTAACTCGAGGGATGAATGTAGGTCACGGGATGACACCCTGTAAAGAGAGGCACAGGACACCCAGGAAGGTTTTCGGGTGGTTGTGCCGAAGTAAGGTGGACAGATAAGTACACACACAGCTGAAAGTAATGAGAACAAAGAGTAATCAAGTGTAGCAAGGAATAAAGTACTACCAAATGGATTCCCTCTAGGGGTGTATGCACCTCTAGGGGTGTATGCAGATATAGGAAAAGAGTATTCCACGGACCTTAGGAAAAACTCTAGCCTTCTGCACAGTTTGCTATAACAGAGGCCCACGCTGTTTGCTCATGGCTTGGAACAACAACTATGGGTGTCTTTAACGTAGAAACAAGACAAGGGAAGGGGCAGAGGTTGCCTGATGGAAACCAACAGACAAACTCTGTACAAAAGGGTCTACACACAGTAGAAGAGAAGATACTTACAGACAAATCCAGGAAAAGGAAGTTGATAGCAAACTAGCAGAAGGAAATGAAGGGAAAGTCGTGTAACAGGATAGGATAGCAGAGGACAGTAAGGAACAAGGTTGAGAGCTCAGAGGAGCAGGAAAGCAATGAGCAAGCCCACAGGAGCAGGGCTGTAAGGTAGAGAGCCCAGAGGGAAAGGGCTTAGGGCAGCGGAGTAAAGCAGGCTGTACGGCAAGGAGTGAGCCCTGAGGGGCAGGGCCGCTGACCGTAGAAGGTTGCAGAGGACTGTAGAGGGATGCTAGGCTGAGAACCCAGCGGACAAAGCCTGTAGGTAGCAAGCAGCGGAGCGAGATCGGCTGCAAGGTAGGAAGCCCCGAGGACAAGGGCTGTTGGCAGCGGAGAGAAGCGGGCTGCGCCGCAAGGAGCCGGAAGGACCAGCAGCAAGGAGTAAGCCCAGAGGAGCAGGGCCTCTGGCTGTAGAAGGCTGCAGAGGACTGTAAGTTGCAAGGTAGGAAGCCCAGAGGACAAGGGCTGTAGGCAGCCGGAGTGAGGCAGGCTGCAGAGGACTGTAAGCGGCAAGGTAGGAAGCCCAGAGGACAAGGGCTGTAGGCAGCCGGAGTGAGGCAGGCTGCAGAGCAGGGAGCCCAGAGGACAAGGGCTGTAGGCAGCCGGAGTGAGGCAGGCTGCAGGGCAGGAACCTGGAAGACCAGAGCGGAATGTAGCAGCTGAGCGCGATCGGCTGCAAGGCAGAAACCAGGAAGGGCACAGGCGGAGGCTGGAAAGCAGCAGAGTGAGATCGGCTGCAAAGCAGAGAGCCTGGCAGGGCAAGAGCGGAGGCTGGAAAGCAGCAGAGCGTGATCAGCTGCAATGTAGAGAGCCCGGCAGGGCACTGGATCCAAAGCCGGAGTAAGGAGGAACCGCATACAAGATCCGTAGCTCGAAGCAACAAGGTGCCGGAAAGACTCCTAATGCAAGAGACTGAGCCCCTGCAGGCAGCATCTTTTATACTGCCCTGCCCAGCACAGAGGCAGCCTAATTGGTTGCCCCTGGATCAGCACACCTGCATACAATCGGCCACCTCCCTCACTGTTCCTGAGCTGGTGGAAGCAGAGGAGATCCCTAGGGCTTCTGGGGATTGTAGTTTCGAAGATGACAAATAGGAATGGCCAGGAATAGATGGTTATAGCCAAGTGCATTGTGGTAAGTGTAGTTTGTTGGGAAAAATAGAAAAGCACCAAAGTCTCGCAAATGGAAAATAAAGTCCATATTGATCGTAAATGTATGCACCCATGGCCCAGGCATGACAATGTAATGTTTTTACTTGTTTATTCATTCTCCTTCCCTTAATATTCTTGTAGAAGCTCAACTGCTCCTATTGAGATAAAGGAGGCACCTCAATTAGCAAAGCCGATGCACCATTGTCATTCTGCTCATTTGATAAATGTATGAGATCTTGTTTTATGTTTTTTACTATTGGTTTTAAATCTTCTTGGAAAATAGTTAGCACCTTATTTCATTTGGGGCCTCTTTCATAAGTATGAGGATAGTTGGATCTGGAAATCACACATATGTACCCCTCCAAGAAATTGAACTTGTCTGTAGAGGACCGAAGGATCAATTTCTGGTGCTTAAATTCCTAATGAATATTCTTGTATAATTTAACAAGGAAATTTAACACAAAGTTAAGGGTGATTATTGTTGGTTGCAATGTGTGTGGATTACCATGCAGTGGTTCCTGAGTCTTAGGTGAATTAAGGGGCTTGGGAGATAGATAATAGCAATACAAAGAGGCATTGTTAAAGAAAACAAAAGGGGTTTTGGCCAACAATTCAGCCGAATCCCTTAATGTGTTTGTCAGCAGAGTAATAGTTAATCCAGCCAATGCTTGGTGCACAAATTGAGTGCTAGGTATGCCCCCCTCTGCACAGAAATCAATGAACAGTCCCTTTTTCTACCATTATCAGTAAGCTGTCAGATATACAACCTAGTAATTCTCTGTCAGTTGGTGATTTTTGAGGGTCAACTTTAGCGTTCATAAATTCCGTCCTTTTGACTTGGGTTTTACCTTTTACAGAAGTAGATGTAAGGCATTTAGTGGAACAAGCAATTTTAATTTGGTGTTGTAAATCTTCAGGATTTTGAGGCAAAAATGGAAAAGCTTTAGTGTCAACTGCCACCTTGCTTTGCAGCCATAAGTAGTCGATGTCATCGCAAGTAAATGGGAGTTTTATAAAGAAATACTCACTGTAGAATAATGTTCTTCTGCTTCAAATGTCCGTTTGAATTTATGTTCAATGCTTGCAGAATTTCCATGATGTTTGATGCTGCGGAGCAGCCTCTGCTTGGCTCTCTAGTGGGAGAGATCTTCTCCACTGAGCCAGTGACTCACTGGCCCCCACAGCAACTGTTGTAACTGCTAGTGCACTCGACTGCACTCCGCACAAGCACTTTGTACTCCCAGCACTTCATAAAACAATTAAAGATAGCTGACATCAACAAACAGGAAACAACTGCGAACAGACTTTGAGTCAAATGCTGCTGTAACTGCTAGTGTACTCAATTGCACTCTGTGCACCCATTTCATGCTCCCATTGCATTATAAAAGGATTAGAAGCAGCTGACATTAGCCACAGGAAACAACTGCAAACAGACTTTGAGTCAAATGCTGCTATAACTGCTAGTGCACTTGACTGCACTCTCAGTGTGTTATAAAACAATTAGAGGCAGCTGACTTTAGCCACAGGTAACAACCACAAACAGACTTCGAGTGAAACACTGCAATAACTGCTGGTGCACTTGACTGCTCACATTTTCAAACCAGTACACATCTTCAAAAAAGCTCTTGATCAGACAGCAGGCTCCTCAAAAGAGTTAAAATGTGCATGCATCAAGCATTAGTCAGATGTATTTAATCACAGCCTAACAAAACACTTTAACAAATCCAATTACTGTACTAGTGAGTCACAATTGTAAATTCCCATGAACCCATCTGCTGCCACACACAACATGAGGACCAGACCAATTGGATCATTGAAATGAAGCAAACTCAAGACAGCCAGGACCTAGGACAAACACACACTCATTGGATAGTAGCCCATTTGTTCACCTCACGTGCACCAAACCTTAAATATTGATCTATACTTGGGGGACCCAGGAGGCTCACCCTTTAGAAATTGAAAGTCTGCATGTCAAGGTGCAAAGTGGGCAAAACTAGTCAGCTGTTCGCCTCAAGCTGCCTCACCACTCTGAGGCAGAAGGAGCATGGAAGTTTGTAATTTGCTTGCATCACCTGAAACCAGCTTTGCTCTTCTACAAGGACTTCTATTCAGCCTGGAGGCTGGGATCTGTGTTTGCATCCTCAATGCTCTGCCATGACAGTGGAAGACAACTTCACCGGACAGGGACTCTTTCATGAGGCGAAAGTCAGACTGCTGTGCTACAGATACCTTACTGATATTATCATGTGAAAACAGAAAAAGAAATATGAGGCTGGGAAGCCTAAAGGAAACACACCAAACACTGGTTACAAAGGAACATACAAAGTACTTTATTATAAGCTCAAGCAGTGACAAAGTCAATGACAGATCGGAGAGCTATCGGCCCTCAGTATAACACTACGAACTTCAACGGGGTTCGATGTATTCAGTGAGAGACTGTACATTGGGACATTCAGGCTTTTATACATTTCTCCAGCCTTTTGTCCAACCCCTTCGCGGGTTAACCATTGCATGAATGTATTACTGGTCTAGGGTCTCTGCCAGGTCAACTTTTAATATATACATTAGTATGTTCATAGATCAGTTCCATTGATAAAGGTAATCCATTTACACACAGGTCAACAGGAGGACAAGGTCTCAGTTCACGACCCAAACAAGTGGCCTGTAGGCAAGTTATTCATTAGCTGTACGGAGGTCATGACGACCAGATTCTGTTCGGAATGGCATCGTCCACCATTTTGATGTACAGGGTGACTTTTACACAGCAAGAGAACCTAAAATGGCAGCTTGATTCAAGATGTCAGCTTACATCAATTTCTAAGGTCAAGACCTTGCCATAGAGAGTTATTCGTGTACAGTTTTAAGCAACTTGGCGTAGGCCAATATACATACAATCGTTACAATAGGAGGCATAATTTAATATCCAGTTTGACAAACCCTCCTTTTGGCCTATGCCAAGTGCTAAGACTACTTCTGATCTCCTTGCAAGGAACTCCATACGTCATCGTCCATACACCCTGAATCACTGTCAGAGATATCTATGGCCATCAGGTCGTTCACTAAGATCTATTTTAACACATACTCCTTGGAAGTTTTATCCGGGGCATAAACTTTATGTCCTATCGTACCTATCGCCTGAGCACAACATCCCCCTAGCATCGAACATATACTAGGCAGACATTGGATACAACAACAAAGAAATAGCAGAACTCCCAAAATGAATCGCAAAACTGAAAGCACCTTCCAACCCCAAGATCGCAAGAAATCCCAAAACCAAGCACTAAGATTCCAGTTCCCCTCGGGAACATGCACTTCTGAGCTAAGGACGTGCAGATTCTGAATTGCTTTGAAAATGGTTGGGGAGGAGTCTGGTACGAAAACACAGCAAGCAGACCCCACTAATTTACATACTCCACCACGTTCAGCCAGAACGACATCTAATGCCATCCGGTTCTGGAGTGCTACTAATCTTATCGCTTTCTGCTCTAATGTCATGTTATAGAGTATATCTGTGGTCCGGTTGATGGCTCTCTCCATTTCTCTCGCTAGTCTCCTGATGTCTTCGGAAATTTGCTATCTGCCCCCAAAATGGCACAACTGATTTTGCTATATTTCACAGGACTTGTGCGGGGGTATCACCATTCTCGTCCCGCCGTGGACGAGCCTTTGAAACTTCTAAAGTGCTTGCTATGAATACCCCAGGTAACAGGATCCCTAAATAACAGATTCCCTGCCAATCCTTGGGCAACCATGAAAATGCTACATTACCGTAAACAAAATAGACAGGTTCGTCTACATACAAAGGTCTGTTTTCCCCAGTCAAATTTGCAACATTGGCACAGCCTTTAAAATCTCCCATTGACCGGGTGCCATTCCTCTGTATGCAGAAAGAAACTGAATCGGGGCTATGGTTAACAGAGTAAGAAGGAGGCACGGCATCCTTATTGCCTATCAGAGCCATTTTAAAGGAAACCAAAGATTGGAAAGGACGAGATAGTCTATCAGAAGGCCTAATTGAAGCAACGTTGAGTTTACTCCTATTTGCGAAAAGCGAGCATCCCAGGGGAGTCAGAACACGTATTTCAAAATTATTCAAATTAGTTCCATCAAAATTCCCCGAGATGCTATCATTCCATCGGCCAAAGAACAGTGCTCTAAGAGAGCCATACCAAGCAGTCGTCAAAGGTAAGGGATGAATATACCAACCTAGCCCTTTGTCCCCATGTTGCGGTAAATGCGAGCAGACCCAGCAATTGGTTTTGTTAAAAATGGCATGTGTCGAATTCATAATCAACATCATAGTATTGTTGTGTCAATGCTGAGAGTCCCTAGGTGACAGAGTATGCAAATGTACAAAAGGAGTGAAAACAGTAGGTACAATTTCAGTTGGCAAAAGAGGCTCTAGAGGATAAATCTCCTCGACGTACCAGAATCCTAAAGCAGTTACTATAAAAACCCCAATTATTATCATCAAAACACAGCAATACGTTTTCGGGGCCCAGGCACATTGTTCATTGTCCAAGTTAGTCACTCCCTTATTTACAAGTCCAATACGAGCAGTAGCGGTGGCAGGCATCGTAGTCTTCACATGGAAACCCAATGTTCGTTGCTGGTGACCCCCCGGTCGCGCGGCTTCTTAGTCCTTCCCCAACCCTAGCCAACAGAATCCCCTTTCTCAAATTTGGGCAAAAGCAAGCCCTTGATGATCCTTTCCTTTTTTGAATGCACAGTCGAACCGTGCTGTAGGTCTATTTTCTCCGCTGAAGATTATATCTGGTGTTTCCCAGTACTGTTTGATCCGGAAATAAGGTAACGTCACTTCCTGAGGGAAGCAACGTATCGGGGGCAACGGAAGTTGCAGAATTCGGAGCAATGGTTTCCGGAAATGACTTTTCCAAAGAGTGTGGAGACAAAATGGACGTTCCCCGAGCCCCACGGGCTCAGAGAGATTCTCTGACTCACTCACAGTGCTATTTGATGCTTCAGGATCATCGATTGCAGCGTTAGCGAGGGGTTCTGCTTCTTCTGTAACGTGCGGCTTTGGGTGAGGAAGTTTCTTGACATGCGTCGTGTGTATCCAATTCTTTCCAGCCACCCGCACTGCCATTTGGGTGACCAACAAAACCTGAAATGGTACCTGCCAGCGAGGCACGAGGCAAGAGGACCGCTCGTATGCTCTCACCAGGTGTCATGAGCACTGCTCCCGAGAAGCCAAGTCAAGCCCAGCATCCCTGGAAGCAGGCTCACGACCCTCGTCCCCGGCTCCAGCAAACCCCTATTGGGGCCCTTTGGACCATGTCCTGGCACCTCTGGCGCCAGGCTCATAAGGAACCTCAGTCCCGGCGCCAGGGGTGCCGGGCTCATAATTCTTGCAAAGGTGCTTGGGTGGACCTACCTGTAGCAAACCATGCTGCATACTCACCTTTGCAAATGCTGGCAGGATGAAGTCCCCAGCCTTCTGCTGGGAGGAACTATTCCCTGAACTGGGACTACTTTCTTACCTGGGTGGGGCTGGTGCCACTCCTTAGCTCTGGAACACAGGAACTCTTTTACCTGGGCGAGGCTGAGGAAGAAGACACCCAATCACTCCAACACTATTTAAACCACACCCGATTGGGAATATGTGCTTCGCGTTATTCTGCAACTGCAGCAGGACGCTCACCGAGTCAGCTCCAGCATTCCAGTGACATCTCCAGCTTCAGCTCAGCAACCTGTGGAAGAAAGACACGAGAACTATACTTACCATCCAGAAATCCAGACACCGGCAGAACCTGCAAGCAAAAGAAACATGAGGTTAGCAAGTTGCAAAACGTTCGCAGCCGCGCTCGCTTACCTGATCCATCTGTGCTTTCACGGATTCTTTGTGGCCTTCTCTTCAGCAGCCTAACGGCACCTGTAAAGACAAAGAACATTGTTAAGTAGGAATCGGGTGAAGGCGGCCGCATTTACTTTCTTACCTGCTTTTGTGCGCGTATTACGATCTCTTCAACCGCAGCAGCCCCGCACCTGAAAACAAGAAAAGACATTATTTAAGTGCCATTAAAGACTGCAAGAAAGCCTAACACTTACGTGTTTCCCCACGTGCATCCGCAACTGAGAAAACGCCCGCAAGGTCCCGACACCTGAAAATAAGAAAAGAACATTGTTAGAGGTGCTATAATAAGGTCACAGATCATTATACTCACGTACTTCGCACGTGCAACGGCAACGGACGAACAACGCCCGCAACATCTCAAGACCTGAAAACAGAAAACAAGGGACATTATTGAGGTGTCAGAAATTCCCATACCTACGTACAACCGCACGTGTCGCGCTCTCAGTGACCACGCCCTCAGCATCCAGGCACCTGAAAAAGACAATGCAAGGACTTCATTAAAGGTGCCCATCTCTTCAAGACTATAAACTCTTTATACCTACTGGCATCCGCTCGTGCAGTAACGGCGGCATCACCTTTTGGCATCTCAGCACCTGTGCCACTTCTAAGGCCACAAAAGACTTTGAGGACCTCCAGTGACGTAACTGGAACCCACGCAACCCTGCATAAGTCGCAGGATGGAGAGCCCAGCATTTATACGCCTAAGGTGAGAGCTCACCAGAACATTGGACTTTCGGAGAGTTGGCGATTAGTGAGGAGGAAGTCCAGCCTGACGGTCAATAGGAGGAAGCCCAGTCCAGAGAGTCATCCGAGCTCTACGCTTCTCAATTGAAGAGACTATAACAGTTCAGCCGGGACCAGCGCCACCGTGGGAATCAGGTGAGCGTTACACCAGGTCCCAGCTTCCAGGCCGGATGTTGTGACCTGGGCCCTCGTAGCGTACAGGTAAAGCAGATAGTACCTGATGATAAATGAAATACAGATTTTTAGTCAACTGGTTACAGTAGTCTGAAAGCAATACATTCTCAACACTCCTCAGTGCTTTAGGTTTCGGAAGACCCCAAATATTGGCAGGCCTCCCCATCACCACGTCAAATGGAGAGAGCCCAGTCTTAGTTTAAGGGGTAGTGAGCATGGCTAGTAACACAATCGGTAAGGCATCCAGCCATTTTAGTTTGATGCCGGCACACGTCTTAGCGAGCTTGTTCTTTAGAATACCGTTATGTCTCTCTACCAACCAGGCACTTTGAGGATGTCTAGCCGAATGAAATCGCTTATCAATATGTAGTGCCGTACATATCTATAAAATTACAGCAGCAACAAAATGTGGACCATTGTCCGACCAAATGACTCTTGGCAACCCAAACCGCGTGAAGTACTCTTTTATCATAATTTTTGCAGTGGTCATGGCTGTAGCATCTTTGACAGGGAAAGCCTCAACCCATTTACTGAAGGCACAAATGACCACAAGGACATATTTTAAGCTATTGCACCGCTCCATCTCAATAAAATCAAAATGAATCACTTCAAACGGGACAGAAGGAGGCTCAAAGCTACCCCTTGGAGTTACTGTCCCCTTCCCCACATTGTGCTGTAGGCAAATCATGCAATTCTGGACATAATGCTGAGCAATTTTCGAAATCTTATCATTTACCCAGACTTTCTCTAACATTTTCGTGATCTGTTGAGCAAACACATGTGTGGGACCGTGTGCCATAGTAACCATCACGACTATGTAGGCATTAGGAAGCAACCATTTCCCTTCAACTGTGTCCACCCAACACCCATCATCATCTAATTTCCCCAAGCCTTCAGCTCATTTCTTAGATTCTTCCATTTTGGCATCAGCTTGGATATCCCGCACAGACCCAATATCCTCGTCCATTACATAGACATCCCTAGTTTCTCTTAGAGCATACATTTCTGTGCAAAGATCTTTGGCAGTTTGTCTGGCTATCTGATCAGTGAAAGCATTCCCTTTTCCTACATCATCTGTGATCTTGCGGTGTGCTGCGCATTTCATGATTGCGAACTGACTAGGGAGCGCGAGCGCCGAGAGCAGTTGTACTCTCAGGGGGCCATGCCTAATCTTGGTCCCATGTGAAGTTAGAAACCCTCTCTCTGACCAAAGTCTCCCAAAGTTGTGAGCCACCCCAAAAGCATACTGACTGTCAGTATATATATTCACCGTTAGCCCTTCGGAAAGCTCACAAGCTCGGGTTAATGCTATAATCTCTGCAGCCTGCGCGGAGTTATGCGTAACTCTCTTGGTCTCTACAACCATAATTAATGTAGTGACTGCATAAGCAGCTGTGGATGTGCCATCCAGAAGTTTGAAGCAGGAGCCATCACAAAATAGCCCCCATTGGGCATTATCCAAAGGAGTGTCCTTAAGATCAATTCTGCCCTTTGTTTCTTGTTCAGTAGTATACAGGCAGTCATGTGACTCGTCATCACCGCAAACAGTATTTTGCGGCAAAGGTAGGAGTTCAGCCGGATTGAGAACACAACACCTCCTAATTTGTATGTGGGGAGCAAACAAAATCAATTCATATCTCGTCAATCGTGCGGAAGTGAGGTGTTGCGTTTGGGTTTTGTTCAATAGGACATCTACAGAGTGAGGCACCATCAGGGTTAGATCATGGCCTAGGACCATTCCCTGACTCTGCTTTACAGACGCGGCAGCAGCAGCGACAGCTCGCAAACCTCTTGGCAAAGCGCATGCGACAGGATCAAGGGCGGAAGAGTAGTAGCCGCACAGCCTATTCTTCCCTCCATGTTCCTGCGTTAATACAGCCAAAGCACATCCATCACATTCATGCACAAACAACACAAAGGCCTTGTTGTAATTTGGTGTACCCAAAACCGGTGCAGAGCATAATGCAGTCTTGAGAAGCTCAAATGATTGTTGATGTTCCGATTTCCATGGCAATGGCGAAGAAATGCCCTTCTTTGTCAAAGCCAACATCGGTTTTATCACTAGTGAAAAGTTCGAGATCCATAACCTACAGTAAGAAGCCATACCTATTAAGGCTCTGACTTCCTTCTGTGTATTTGGGACAGACATGCCAGAAATGTGTGTTATTCTTTCAGGTGTCAATCTTCTTCCCTCCTTTGACAGGAGGTAGCCAAAATAGGCGACCTCCTGGCAACAATATTGAAACTTTTTAAGCAAAGCTTTGTGACCATGCTTAGCTAGATGGATGAGCAACAAAACAGTGCCCTCTTTACAAGAGCTCTCTGAATCTGCTGCTAAAAGCAAGTCGTCAACATACTGAAGCAGCGTACAAGTAGGGGGTAATTCAAGAGTATCAAGCTGTTCTTTCAAGGCCCTACTATAAATGCTAGGACTCTCGGTGTAAACTTGAGGTGCACGAGTAAATGTGAACGAGCGTCCCCCTAAGGTGAACGCAAACAAATATCTACTGTCCTTGTGTATAGGAATACTGAAGAAAGCATTCTTCAGGTCCACAACACTGAAGTAAGTAGCCGTAGCTGGAATCATAGGAAATATCGTCGTCACATCAGGCACAATTGGAAATTGCGGAGCGACAAAGTCATTATCGCCTTTTTTGTACACGGGTAAGATCGGACTATTGCACAAACTTCCTGTAATCTCCTCAATCACCCCACGATGCACAAAATCGGAAACAATGCTCTTCAAAGCTCGCTCACCTTCAACCGAGATCTTATACTGCGGGATACGTGGTCGCTTAATATCATGTTTCAAGACTATTCTAACAGGCTCAATCTGTAGAACACCGACATCATTGTCGTCAGCCGTCCACAAAAACTCTGGGACATTACTGAATTCTGGTGGCAAAGGTCTAGTCAAAAATTGTGAAACAGAAAATTGCTGTGGTGAAATCGTCAAACGCACTCCATCAGAAGAACAATGAATTACTGCATTAAATTCCTTCAACAGATTCAACCCCAACAAATTTTCTCCACAATTCGAAGTGAAAAGAAATGGACAGTGGTCCGAAAAGGGACCCAAAGAAATAGTTACCTGCAAAGAAACCGAACATATGACTGGTGTGCCAGAAAACCCTACGGAGACATTGGTTTGCCCTGACAGTGGAATGTTTGGAACCCGAGAATGATCAATGGAGCACTTCTGTGCTCCAATTTCTATCAAGAACTGATGTTTCCTATTTCCCACTACCATTTCAACGTAGGGACCTTTCTGACTAACAGGAATAGGTGTAGGTTCCAAACCCTGCTTCGGGCAATCCTACCAATACAGAATATCGTCAAACGGAAGCTCCTCAGAGAGGTAAGCAGCAGAAGGGTGATCGAATATGTTTCTGGTATCCACACTCGAAGTCTGATTGTCCTGTGAAAAAGGTTGCTGAGGATCCTGCGAAAACTGACCTCTACCAGGGCCCCCCACCCCGGGGCAACCTCTGGGTCGTCTACCCATACTCCCAAATGTGTTATTCGACCTCTGTCGAAGGACGGGGCATTGTGCACGCCAATGACCCTCCTGGTGACAATAGGCACACTGGTTAATGTTCACAGGACCCAAGTGCACGTTCCCTTGTGGAACATACTGACCTCTAATTTGCGAACTACCCCCTCTGGGGCCTCTAACAATTTGTTATAACAATACTTTAATCTTTAAGTCTCTTTTTCTCTTTTCGACTCTATCTTTTTCATTATTGACACGGTTCTCGTAGTACTGAGCCATGTGCGGTACTTCTGATTGGGATTTCGCCTGACAAGCACTCTCAGAAGACATAATCTGTGACTGGATGTCAGGCAGCAATCCACGCACAAATTTGTCCACAAATAACCTTTTCCCAGACTCTGTGCCTAAATCCTGTCCACTGAAGTCCGAGAATACTTGTTCGAACCGATTAAAGAACTCAGTGGCACCCTCAGATTTTCCTTTTACACAGGCCGTAAGCTTGTCCCAAATAATTATTTTTTCGGGAATTATAGTTTTTAATTTTGCAATGATTCTCTCAGGCAAAGTGAGTATCACCTGAGGCGGTCTCTCACCAGCTGGCCTTTCCCCGTCAAGCCTAGTTATATTAGCCTACGTATCTCCCAACCCAGGTGCATCATCTATTGTTCTAACCTGCTTCCACAAATCTACGGGCAGGAGTACATGGAATAACAAGTCACTATCGCCTAGGGTGAACACTGAGGACTGCAAGACGGACTCTATCTCTCTATAGAATCCTGTCGGATTTTTCCTAATGTCAGGAATAGACTGCCTAATAGTGTTTACTTCCTGTCGCGAAAATGGGACGTGAACAAACTGTGATAGTTAATGTGCGGGAATGTCCCCAACAGCTATACCTGCCACAACATTAGCGGCAATTTCAACTTTTGGGACAAATGTCAGAGGTACCTCTCTCAAAGGCAACTGAGATATAGGTAACTCCGAACGCTTAATAAGCAACAGAGCTAAGTCGAGCGCTAAAGCAGTCGGAGAAGTGTCAAGTGAAAAAGCTCTCTTATAAATACCCAGTAACTATGTGGGACAACTAACCTTCTTCCTCACACATTCATCCTGCAGGTACTCTACCATTACCTGAATCACCTTCCTCTGCATTTCTAGCGTATATTGACTGTATGTGTCATATACCTCAACCGGAGTTATCGATAAATCCGAAATCCACCAAATCGCATCTCTTGTACAAATTCACGCTTCCTCAGATGCCCATTTACGACACGGAAGAAATCGTTTCTGTACACACATACTCTCTTCTTCATCATCCTCATTCCGTAACTTCTCCAAATCTCTCCTATACTCAAATAACCTCTCGACATGCTCATGTACTTTCTCCACAGTGTCTCTTGAAAGTGCTAAAGTATTCAGATCCCTCAGCCCTTGTGGGAGATCCACATTATTTAATTTACCCCACATTACGCATAAATGAATCCCTAAACCTTCAATAAAAACATTTTTCTCAGGAAAATTATCCATATTAGAAAGTGTTGCAAAAACATTAGCTCGGTCATCTCTCTCCATACAATGCTTAGCCCAGGCAAACAAATCCCGCTTTTTATCTGTAGGGACAGTATTACGAGTAACAACTTTCGACCCCGCACCCCGATCAACTATAGTCGGTACAGAACCACTCGGGAGTGGAGGTGCAGGCAGATTCAATGGAGGTGTTATTACTGGTGCAATGGGAAGAGGTAGTAGAGCAGGCGGAGGAACAACAGCCGGAAGAATAGGAACAACAGGTTGAGCAGGGAGAGCAGGAATAACAGCAGGAAGAGGCAAAGCAACAGGAAGAGGATCATACGGAGGTGGTACAGAGGCACCAGGCCTTCGCTCGTTTAACAATTTGTCGAGAAACTCGACAGAAACATGAAGGTCTTTAGAAGGATAGATTTTCTGAATACCGAGTGAGAAAGCCCTATCCATATTCCTAACTGACTCAGACTGTTTGTCCTGATCATATAACAACGCCTTTTCAGCATTCGTTTTATGACCGCGCGCATGTTTTTGCCTACTCTTAAGCTGCTGCAACACTTCTTTGTTCCAATTCTGTAGAACATCAAATGCTGCGGGTCTGGCCTTTTTCTTTAACAAGACCGTCTGTAAGTATTCAATACGAGGGATCTCAAAACTACCATTGATTGGCCACTGAAGTTCGGAGGCATGTCTGGTTTGTCTGTGCCAAATATCATTAAATACTACACTTCCACTGCCATGCTTACAAAACATAGTAAACGCCGGCGACCCCTCCTGTGGTGCCGGTCGGCTAAATTCCAAAGATTGTTGATCGCTGCGGAATAATGCCCTAAAGCAGCTAGACAATTTCCCAGGCATTTCTCAAATACTTGGTGTTACCTGGTCAATAATTGTGTCTGCAGATACAATGCGCCAAGTTCAAATTGTCAGGGTTAAATTAAAAGTCGGGTCACGACTCACCTGACCAAACCTAAGGAGGACCTACGGTTTATCAAAGAACTTACCTAACAAATTCTACCTTGTGTTTGGTGATTTCGGCAAATCTGCCCGCCTTAAAAGTGGACCCTTGTCAAGATGCCGTCTCAGACCGCACGGCTATCGTCCAAGGATCAGATCGTGCAGCGCTGTAAAGGTTCAGTCGGGCCCGTAGTATCACACCGTCCGATTCCAGTCCGATATCATGCGTCAACCTTCAATGGTCCGGCATCAATCTTGAGGGTCCCTATTCGGGTGCCAACTGTGAAAACAGAAAAATAATATGAGGCCAGGAGGCCCAAAGGAAACACACCAAACACCGGTTACAAAGAAACATACAAAGTACTTTATTTTAAGCTCAAGCAGTGACATAGTCAATGACAGATCGGATAGCTATCGGCCCTCAGTATAACACTACGAACTTCAACGGGGTTTGATGTATTCAGTGAGAGACTGTACATTGGGACATTCAGGCTTTTATACATTTCTCCAGCCTTTTGTCCGATCCCTTCGCGGGTTACCATTCCATGAATGTATTACTGGTCTCGGGTCTCTGACAGGTCAACTTTTAATATATACATCAGTATGCGCATAGATCAGTTCCGTTGATACAGGTAATCCATTTACACACAGGTCAACAGAAGGAAAAGGTCTCAGTTCACGACCCTAACAAGTGGCCTGTAAGCAAGTTATACATTAGCTGTTCGGAGGTCATGACGACCAGATTCTTTTCGGAATTGCATCTTCCACTATTTTGATGTACAGGGTGACTTTTACACAGCAAGAGAACCTAAAATGGCGGCTTGATTCAAGATGGTGCTTACATCGATTTCTAAGGTCAAGACCTTGCCGTAGAGAGTTATTCGCGTACAGTTTTAAGCAACTTGCCGTAGGCCAATATACATACAATCGTTACAATAGGAGGCATAATTTAATATCCATTTTGACAATCAGAGATTAACACAAGTAGTGATTCCATCCAGGCACCTTTTGGGTCACTGCTCCACTGTGAGACTTATCCAGGTTGACTCCACTCCAGTGTGGTGTCTCCAGAGAAACCAAAAGGTAGCAGCTGGTGGAGACCCTCAAATCTCTGGCCTGATGACCCAGCAGAACCACACAAATGGTGAGGCAATCTCCCAAACAATTGGCCACATATTGTAGCTGTTCTTACCTTTTTGGAACTTCCAGGGGCTGAAATACCTAATATTTGTTTTATACCCCTATACACATTGAGTTTGCAATTAGTGCAAAGTCCTGCTTACCCTAGCATGATCCGGGACTGACACAGTTTACAGGCTAACACCTTTTGGAAACTAGGGGTGGTTTGTGCTCTCAAAAAGGTCTACTTTGTGAATCGAGCCACTTAAGCTGTATGACAAACACTATTTTGGCTCCATAGTTGCTGATTTATTTGTCCTAGACTCCTTAATTGAGTGTCCTGACCTGGTGCTAATCAACTGAGTCTATATAGAACCTTCTGGGACACTTACAGATTACCTAAAACATTTTGGTATGCAGAGACTGAACTTCTAAAGACACCTACACTGTGTTTGAACAGCCATATGAGTTTATGGCATATGTTTTGAAATTTCTAAATTCTTAACACCATTTCCCTAACTACAGTATTGTCTATGCTATTTGTGTGGAGTTAAGGTTACTCTCACAAAAAGTCTACAAAGAAATGGAAATAGCATGGTTACGGCACACACCCTGAGAGGTGTGGCATCCCGCGGGGCTCTTCTTTGTCCCCTGTTTTGTTTAATCTATACATGCAACCACTTATGAGGATCTTGAGGAGACATTATTTTGGACATGCTGAGGATACTTTTCAGAGAGTCGGGTGGTGATTGGATTAAATTGAAAGCTGGATGTTTAGAAATTGGCTGCAATTGATTTGAATTAAAACTGAACTAGCCCTTTTTGAGCTCAAACATCTCTTATTATAAGACTCTAAGTATCCTCCCACCCATATCTTATGAGTTCCAGCCCACATTTTGCTCCCAGGATTTCAAAAAGGCTCCCACAATGTTGCTCTGGGCCTACTGCGCACTCTGGGTACCAGGCTCCTCCATGATCAGTCTCCACTACACTGCCTCCAGGCTTACCATGCGCATAGGGGATGTAACTGTAACCTCTACAGCCCCCTGCCTCCTTGCACGTACCCCGAGCCACACGGCCCTGGCTGCTCTCAGTCAGATCAATGCTGCCCTGATTTCACTTCCCCTTCAATATTCCTGGCACTTCCCCCAGCACTTTTGCGCTGTTGCACTTGCAGAATCTGAATAACACAAGGCCTAGTACGATCGTTTGTATAGTCCTCCCTCTGTCTTCCCCCCATGTGGCACCTAGAATCACTTGCATACAGGCACGTTATAAATGACATGTCATATCATATCATATCATATCATATCATATCATATCAAGAACTTGGGTTGCATATGGCAAGAAGATATTGGGTATGAAAGCCAGGCAGGAGCAAAACTTCAATCAGTGTTTTGTTCTTTTCACCTGTTAAGATTAGCCCTTACCTATGTCCCACAGGAAGACCACGACACAGTGGTTGGGGTACTAGTTAACACACAGTTGGACTATGGAACTAGTCTCCTTGCTGATATACCTAAGAAGCACATGAACATGTTCTAGAAAACACAGAATGTGGTGGTTAGACTTATTTTCAAGATAGCCAATCAACACCAATTTCTGCTATGGACCGTTCACTTTGCTGGCTCTCAGTCAGTGATAGAATTGATTTTAAAATTCTTTGCCTGATTTTTAAATGTTTAAATGCCCTGGAACCTGACTACTTATTAAAAAAAACTGATCAGATACTACCCAATCGCAGCATGGCTTTCCAGTGACAAATTGTTGTTCGTGGTCCACTTGGCTCACTTTTGTGATTGTGGATTAGCCTGCCTTTTGAACTTAGAACAAAGAAAGTGTTAATACAATTCTACAAAGCTCTTAAGACCTATATTTTTAAATAACGTAATCCTTAGTTGGAAAACTTGTCTTTTCTTGATTTCGTTTTCTGTTTTCCACAATAGAGCCTTTTTCGACCCATTTGCTTTTAGATGCATTTAAGTCTGCCTGGTTCTGTGCAATATAAATGACTCAATTCAAATACAATCAATCAAACACTCACTGCATTCCAAAACAAATGCAGAAGTATAAACACTAAGGGCCTCATCACGAGTTGGGCGGTAACACCGGTGCTAATAGCGCTGGTGCTATCTGCCCTACCGCCAAACCCACCGGCGCTATTAACGCCGGATCATGGGTTTGGCGGATTTGGAAATCCCCATTCCCCATTGAGCCCATTCGGGAATGCCCCATTCCCTATTGGGCTCAATGGGGTGATTTTGCGCTCATACCACCAGCGGATTTTCCGCCAGCGGTATGAGTGCAAATTTTCAGTGGATTTCACCCCAGCTCAGTGCTGGGGAGAAATCTGCCAAAGCCCTGATTTGGTGGACCCTTTATTCCGGCAGTAACAGCGCTACCGCCGGATTTAAGGGTTATCACCAAACTCGTGATGAAGCCCTACCTCTGTACATCACAACAACACAATCTGGACTAAGGGAGTATGTGCTTGTCTTCCCTCTCACCAAGAGTCACCCATAGACTCCTTCACAGTTCACTCAGTAAAGTGGGATGGATGGTCACTGTTTGTTATCTCTCATCTCTCTGCAATTTTCTGGAATAGTCACATCACTGTCTATTATCTAATATATTTCTAAGACTGATCTATTATGTATATATTTATTAAAAACATAGTAACCAAGACAGCCAACTGTCTCTTATCAGCTACACAGTTTCCAAACCAGCACGGCATCTGCAGTCTTTCTCTGTTTCAAGGAAAAGGATTCCTAGTTTGAATACTTAGTAGTTTGTATGAGCAGGGTATGTATGATGTGTGTGTTTTCAGGTTTGTAATCGGTTGATGGTACTGTTGTTTTTATCCGTGGCTATCCAACAGCCACTCAGTGCACGGCATTGCTACCTGTGGGTAGATGTAGTACCCTGTGCAGCCGCAGCTATATTGTGGCAAATGGCACGTCATGTGTTATGTGGTAGCCGCAGCTGTCTGACATTGTGGTGGAGTGGCATCATTTATTTATTTATTTATGCATTTATTTATTAATTGTATTTGTTACACGCCCAAACCCAAGGTTATCACAGTGTTGGTTACTTAAGAACTTGACTTGTTACAATTTTAGGATTATGGTGGCTTAACATACATTCAGTTACAAACATGTTTAAGAGACTTTGACAGCTATGTCAGTAAAGACCGTAGTCGAATTTGTCAAAGAGCCATGTTTTGATCATTTTCTTGAAGCGCTGGTGCGATTACTCATTCCTGATATGAGCCGGTAATGTGTTCCAAAGCGTTGGAGCAACTACTGGGAAACTAGAACCTCCCGCCCTTTTACTTTTGTAGTGTGGCACATTCAGGAATGTGCTAGAACAAGATCTTCACGAATGCGTGGAAACTTTTTGGGTTATGCTTTTGTTCAGGTAGATGCATTGAGTATTTTGGGGGATTGGGAGAATCCAGGGGAGTGGAGTAGGTTGTTTGGAGGAGAGGAAATACATGTTTTAAGTAATAGTTTTGGAAATATTTGCGGCTATCAGTAAAACACTCATGTGTGGGTTTTTCTATAACCGCATGTATAAAAAGCAGGTGCATAGGCGCATGAATACTTTTTGTCATTTTTTTGGTTGTGTTCATAGGCACGGTTATTTTTATAGCCGAGTATTTCAACATACATTTTCTGTGCAATAATCATATTGTTATGTGGATGATATAGCACAGAATTGTATCTGTGTGTGTTATTTTGTGTGCTTGGGTGTTGTCCTATTTCAAGTTTCGAAGGTTGGCTTAGTTTGTTTTTTAGTTTGTAGAAAACATTTGTGTAGCCGCAGCCATACGTGAGCTTTGTAGTCACGTTGAATATCCGCGGCTGATAGTGATGGTGGGCAGGGTTTTGTTTGTGTCTCTGTGTATCTAATTGGCTGGTGTTAATGTTGAAAATGTGTACGTCTTTGTGATATTCTACAGTGAATATGTGTGAGCCATTTTATTAGTTTTCTTAGAATATAGTCCTCTTTTTCTGGTTTTGATTTTGGAAAGTACAAACTCCCCATCTTGACTACTTTTCTCATTTTGACTGTGGAAACTAACACTGTGCAGCTCATGTTACCTGTGATAAAATATGACTGGAATTAATCAATTGTTTGTCATTGTTTTGTTGAAAGTTTTATTTGATTACATGTTGATAATGTATCTCTTGTTTTTTGTTTTTGTTTACTGTGTTTGTTAACAATTAAGTTGTCCTGCTGTATATGAAGAAAATGAATGGCATTGCTTGTTGGACGGTATTTATTAGGAAAGAAAATTAATTTCAGTGAGGTGCATGATATAGAATCATTACGTATATTTACTGCACTCAAAATAAAAGAATGATCACAGAGCGGTAGAAATGTGATGTTATCTACAATTCTTTCATAATCACTTATGGAGTGTGTTAAATTGCTTTTTGGGGTGATATGAAAATGAGTTTGTTTTAAAAAAATTGTATTTTTCTGTTGTGGGGTGATTGAAAATACTTGTGCTTTAAAAAAGATTTGGTTTGCTGAAGTGTCTTACTTTGTGGTTATCTATAAGAGAAAATGCATTGTCTTCATTTGTTTATTTTTTTGTGAAGGCTAGTGTTTAATTTCATGTAGAATATGTGTGATTGGTTTTATTTTTAAATATATATTCTTAAAGAATATAATTGTATTAGTTGTGCAAACTGCTATTATGTAAAATAGAAATGGAATGGATTTTCTCGTGCAAATTGGCCTAATAAATGCAGGTTCAGTAGGTGCTTAGCAATCCAATTACAGTACACAAATTAGAGGTTGTAAAATGTTGGGATGGTTTATTAAAATGTGCCATGTGTGGCAGATTAAAATACAAAACACACTGATTTGTTTCAATCTTATTGTTACTCCACTGCTACTTGATACAGATATAGTGGCAGCCGTGAATGCCAGTTTACTGGGCACAATGGTTCTTCCATGGAGTGAAGTTGAATATTTAGCATGCTCATAGTTACAGGTCCGACCAATGTGAGGGCTTTAAAAAAGACCTTGGGGCATTATCTTGCGTAGGGAAACACCTGTGGCTCTGGGCTTATTTATATTAAGACTGGGGCTCACTATACCAAAGTAGTAATAGTGTCTTTATTTGCTTGGAGAACAGCAGCAATTGTGATGCTTTTTTAAAGTAGAATCCTGTGTGCAGATTATAAACCATGCTTTAAAAAGGGAGACACAGGATGTTCATTGCACATTGTGCAATAAAACAGTAAGTTGTACACCTTGTAATACTTTGTTACAAATATCTGCAGCATTGGAACACTCTATTGAAGAGTTATTGGAAATCCTAGAGAGGTTCAGAGAGGTGGCTTCTTTGTTTGTGGCATTGTCTTTTTAGAGTTGTCATTTTTGTTATTTTATATTGTCGGCACCAGTTGGACATATGAATATGTCTAACATTGTGCAAGAAAACACTAAGAAGTGGCCTTTATAATGTTCTGTCAGAATGCTTTGGAACATTAATTATGATAAATCATCTGGTGTGATTCCTCTGGGATATGTGGATGATGCATATTTTAAATTGCATTAGATGGTCTGGCCCATACTGGACTGCAGCCTTTTTTGGCTTATATGTGGTCTTATATTTTCACTGTAGCTGTGAGCGGTGGTTGTGCATAATCAACCTCTACCCATTAAAGGTGCTGCTAGCAACAGCCAGAGTCTTCAAACAATGGTAGCACTGGAACAGTCTATTTGAAAAGTTATTAGAAATGTGAGAGATGTTCAGAGAGGAGGCTCTTCATAACGTGTCAACAGGTGCGCTGCTCCTTTCTTCAGCAGTGCCATTTGGATGAGAAAAAGGCCATCCCTGGATCTTTTCTTTCTGACGCAATGCATCTGCCGGAAGTCTTCGAGTGAGCACCCACATGCTGCTGGAGAACTCTGTATCTGGTCCCTATCTTGGTTTTACAAATTTCAATTGTATACAAGCTCCCTTTCTTCATACAATGCTGCCACTTGCAACCTTGAGCATAACACAGTCCAGTCTGCTATCAGTTTCTCCAACTCACTGCTGTGCTGAACTTGTTGGTGTTACTTTGCTGTCAGAGTCAATGACAGTATCACGGTGGCAATCGCTTCTCCCCACCGTGGCAATCAATGCAGGAGGGTCCTGTCTACCTTTGACACACGCTACACCGTTCATCAGCTGCAATCCCCCATCTTATGTTTCTTTTCCTTGAGGCTTCTTGAAAGTCGCGGTTCTGTGTTGAAAGGGGCAGTGGTAATTCCCTCTTCGTCATCCACTCTGATATTGCCGCCTTTTTCCTCTGTTTAATCTGCCATCCCAGAATTGCTGCTTCCTTGTGCATTTTGCTTTCGTGCTCTGCCTTTTATCCGTTTGGGGAAGTGTAATGTGAGTCAGGTGTGTTGTTATCAGTAATTGCCTGACACTTGTGTAGGGACATGTCAGGTCTGGTGCTAGTCCATTGTTGCTCACGATGAACTGCCTGTGACAAAGTGCTCATGTCGGAAAAGGGGGGGGTGGAGATTCTATATATCCTACCTGGTAGGATGGCGAAAAGCCGGCATAAGGAAGGGGATACCGCATCTCACCCTTCGGTGTCCCACTTCCACTCCTCGAAGACCCCCATCAAGGTGACCTCCCGCACTGGTCCGCCCCCCCCAGGAACTGGATCCAGTTGCGATAGCTGTGTCCTGGCCACCGGGATGACAGATCCCCATGGACTAGTGGGTGTGACACCTTCAGGTTTCTCACACTGGATAGAGGGAGAAATGCCTAATATGCAGAGGTGTAGACAGGGTAGGGCCTTAGGGGCAAAGTCCACCCAAAATCTGTAAATGCCCACTCAGCAGTGCTGTGTGGGAATTTACAGATGTTAATGTCACTGCGGTGGGCCCAACTACATTAGCTTCTGTCTCCACGTGTTAGACAATCCTGGCTACGCCTCTGCTAAAATGGGGGCACAACAGTGAATGCAGAAACGTATAGATTTGGGATAGCTCGCTAGAGGGAGAAACACCTAAAATGGGGGGCCAACAGCGAATGCAGTGACACCTAGATTTTGGATACCTGGATAGAGGTAGAAATGCCTAAAATGGGGGCAAAGCGGTAACTACAGAAACACCTATATTTGGGACACCTGGATAGAGGGAGAAACACCTAAAATGGGGACACAACAGTAATGCAGAAATACAGTACAGAGACACCAGTGAACTTACTGGGGAGGGATCTCCTTCAGAAACTGAATATAACCATTTCAGTTACTTACAAAGGAATCATGTGTTCCACACCAGCCATGCATTACAACAGAAAAGCCACAGTAATACAAGCCATTTACAATACTAACACAATTAGAGCATTACCATTGCATGAGGCTTTATTTACATATGCAGTTACCATTTTAATTGGTTGGTTACTAGGTGTACAAAATTTAATATTTCACCTACCAGCTGCATTTTTATTCTGACTAGCAGTGCCACTTGAGGAAGCCCCAGGAACAATTTTCACATTACACATTAATGCAGTGATCATGAGGAAAGACACAGTCATCATAACAGGCACAGATGAGGAAGGCATGGAGTTGAGAACAGCACTATGCATAGACCCTACACTGCCACTTAGAGATGTCACAGACGAACAGTTATTTGCAAACATGGAGAACGACAGAGAAATAGTATTCAAAATCAGCATACCTTGCCACATGGTAGTGGATCAGAGGGAAGTATGACAGCCAATACTGATAGCCAAAGCAGAGCCCTCACAGCTCCAAGAAGACCTAGCACATGTGCCTAGTCGACTATGGAAAAGCAAACAACATGGCGTAGGCCGACTGACAGCAAAGGGCAGATAAAATCAAACTCAAACCAGGCACCATACTCCCTAGAGTAAAACAATATCTTCACTTCATAACTTTATTTCGATTGAAAACCATACACGTTTGACAAAAACAACAACTAACAATATACAAATATAAAACATTACATACAATGAATGACATTTGATAATAACATATATAACCAAATTCATACTGACAGTCTGTGCAGAGAGAAGACAAATAACAGCACTGGACCATGAACCTTGATGGTCTAAGCAGAGGTGCCTCACTTGGGGGGCTATTCCCCAAAGGGGCTGCATTTGCTCCTGTGAGCACAAACCAGTGAAAAATATTGTAATGGGGTGAATGACTGAGTACTATGGTAGAGATAAATGGGCGTCTATACAACCTGCTAAAATTCAATACTCCCTTAACCAAATGATAATATCTATAATAATTTCTAATAGAATCAAAAGCATTTGCACAGTGTTGATTAATCCTGCTACAACGTGTAATTTGTTCCCGGATATCAAATGAGCATCTCCTCACGACCCAGAGTCCATAGAGGCTTGTATTTACTAGGGCATCTCTGGGTTTGTGATCATTTAAAACAAGTTTGGTGACCCGCCTTCCCATTATGACAGTGGCCTGTTATTGTGTTCAATTGATCTAATTGAGGTGTGGTCCTATTCACTTCCTTGCATATTGGTTCCCCTGTTTGCACTAGCTGCTTGATGACCCTGAGGGTATGGCAATGGAGAAAAGCAGTGACTAGCCTTGCTATGTACATGGTTATTTGAACCTATGTTGGATAATGCCTCCACTCCCACTAGGCCTGATGAACGATGGGTATTGGGTTGAGGCCTATTCATAGTGCTTCAATCGCACTGGTTAGTGTTGATGGTGACGATAGCAGTGGAGCTAGTTTCAGGCACTAGCACAAGAAGACCGCCCTCCACTTGATTCACTTTGGCCTCTCCTTATGTCCTCCAATTGGGTCCATCCTTGGTTGGGCCTTTGCCTACCAAATCAATTGAATGCAGTACTAATTTCTTGAGTTCTTGAGTTGGGAAATTTCAACCAGGACTATGCTGCACTGGCAAACACTGGACACTGGTCCCTTCCCATCTGAATAAGGCACTGTGCTGTTATCCAATATCTTGCTTGAATTTAAAAGACCACATTGATGTTTGACTGGCTCTGGGTTTCCCTGAGACCCTGTCCTTCAGTTCCTCTTCTAACAGTCCCAGATAGACTTGCCCTCCAGTAGCCCTTTAAGAGATCCATGCTGCTATTATGTTTCATTACAAGGACTTGCAAAGCAGGAACATCATCAGATATGGGCATCAAAGGTGATGTGTTAGCTCCTGTCACAGATGTTGAAGTGCAGATGACAGGGGGGTCACTATGAGGACAGAGGTCTGAGGCATCTGGAGCTGGGGTTGTGGTAGTTGCTATACAATTAGTGGATATGGGTGATCTGGATTGAGAAGCATAATAAGATATGAAAACCCTCACACCCGTCGTGGGTGGCAGAAGTGACAAAGAGCCCACACCTTCAGATAATAGAGCATTTTCAGAGTTACCAAGGCCAAGATCTACAGGGCCAGCAATGTCAGCAATGTCACAGGTAACAGTATGCCCCCCTCAAATCCAAGCTGACTAGGAGAGCAGTTAAAGGACCAAATGTGCCCAAGAAAGTGTTGATGTCAGTAATAAAAAATGGGCTTCTGCAAAAGATCTTCCACCATCAAATGAACTTGCCTCTCTAATACATGCTGGTACTGGGAGCTTCCTTTTGACTAATAGGCTTTTCTTTTTTAGTGTGGATACAGGTTCAAGTGTAGGATTTACTTGCGTGTCAAAGATGTCAAAAATTGGTCTATAAATAATGTGGATAATGACCATCTAAACCAAATAGGAAATATGCCAGTAAACAGAGTACAGGCCGTGCATCTCAATTCCCGGTTTTAGTAAACTTGTCCAAAATCCACAGGCCCAATGTCCAGGAGGTGAAAAAGTAGCAGGCTGTGCAGAATGACTCTCACCTATTTTCCTACAAGACTACAGCCCAGCTCACCTACCCAACCCACATCAACACCAGGCATTTTCACAGTTGTCCAGCCTGGAAGAGATAGCCATGTGGGGATCTGCTAACACGGCCAATGGAGAGAAACTTCTTGAGAGTGAAAAGCAACCTTCTGGACCTTCCCAAGCGCAAACACCCTCGGGTGCAAACACCTACACCTTTCCCCCTTGGGATTTACTCATCTAGAGGCCACTGCAGTTCTTTATGGGGCCGGGGCCTTAGTGGACCGGCAGCAATTATAATGAAGGACTCACCCTTGGGTGCAAACAACTGCATCATTTCCCCTCCAAAGAAGCAGATGAGGGAATTTATGACACAATTAAAGTACTACTTGAACAAGGCATCAAGGCATCATAGGCACCATAGTGGTCTCAGACGATGCAACATGTCCATATATTCATTGAAAAAAAAAGCAAAGGGGTCACCATATAGATTCATTCAATATCTATGCCCTCTGAATGATATAGTGGAAGCCTAATATCCACTAGTACCAAACCCTGCATCAATACTGTGTAGCATACCCACTAATGCAATCTACTTTTCTGTCATAGATCTCAAGAATGCATTCTTCACAATACCACTACATGCAAACTCCCAATACTTGACCATGTTTTCATGTCACGGAAAGAGATTCTAGCGCACTCGTTTGCCCCAAGGGTACTGTGAATAGTGTTTTCAATAGGGTCCTTCAGATGGACCTAGGAAACATCCACATGACCAGTGCAGTACTACAGTATGTAGATGACCTGCTAGTGTGCAGCGCCACAGAAAAACAGTGTAGAAAAGACACAATACAACTTCTGTTGATACTTGCAGACAAAGGGTAAAAGGTTGAAAACGACAAACTAAAATACTGCCAGAAAGAATTTGCATATTTGGGGCAGATCATATCATCAGCAGGAAGGATTATGACGCAAGAGAGAGCCAGAGCCATAAGAAACACACCGCTGCCTAAAACAGTCAGAGAAATGCAGCAATACCTTGGCCTGTGTAATTAATACAGAACATGGGTATTTGATTATTTTACATATGTCAGACCCCTATTGCATGCACTTAAGGAAGCACAGAAGATTAAGTGTACATTGGAATAGACAGAAGAGATGGAAGAATCCTTTGAGGATCTCAAAATAGCTATAAGCAGTGCACCAGTACTAGCATGCCCCAGACTACAAACAATCTGTTTTTCCAATTCTCTCACTTAAAAGGAAAGGTCATGACAGCAGTATTCACATGGCGATCATCACAGTAACACAAGCCATTGGCATATTACATTGGCCTCTTAGACCCAGTAATGCAGGGTCACTTCCCATACAAACACACATTAGCTGCTGCAACATTTGCTGTACAAATGTCCACCACCATAGTTATGGATGTTCACTCTCTTTGTACATTGAAAACGCAGTCTTTTGCACCTTAGAGAGAAACAAATTGACACTTGGCATCCAGAGAGCAAGTGGTTATGAAGTAGTCCTGACAAAACCAGCCATTACCGTAGTGGGATGGCAGACAGTCAAGCCAGCAACATTCATAGCCACACCAGTATTGCCACAAGATGATGTTCAGGCGTGTGCAATAAATGAAGGAGTGCCAGACGAATACAGCAGGTGGGGTGAGTACAACTTGACACAGGAGAAGTGCTCTATGTAGATGGGTCATCAAGCACAGACAAAGAGAACACCCAGAAACACACAGGAGCAGCAGTAGTAAAACATGTGATGGGCCAAAAAGAAGAATTCCAAATAGTGATGCAACAGAAATTACCCTGACACTATTCAGCACAAGCAGCATAACTTGTAGCACTCATAGAAGCCCTAGAAATATCACCATACAAAGATGTCACCATCTAAAGCAACTCAGCATACATGGCATCTACAGTGCATTCAGGTTTATCAAGGTGGAAAATAAGAGGTTACAGGAGGGCAGATGGGACACCAGTCCAACATGCAATCCTGTTAGCTAGACAAATAGAAGCATTGAAAGGCCCCCTTTGCGTAGCAATTGTGAAGTGTGCAGCACACTATAAAGGGAAAGATGTGATTTTACGTGGAAATGCAGCTTTGGATGCAGATGTCAAACAGGCAATTTATGTCCTTTCAAGAGGAAAGCCAAACGCCTGTCACAGCAGTACAGCAAGCAAGACTACCAGAGGCTTACAGTGCATTATCAAAATAACACATAATTGAGCTTCAAGAAAGAGCCTCCGAAGAAGAAAAAGTGTTATGGGAAAACATAGGTTGTACATTGAAACCCACTGATATCATACGGAGACAAAACATCACAGGTAAAGTAGTAATGCCTACAGAGCTACTAAACATGACCATAGATCAGCTCCACTTTCCTAAGCATGCACCTAAGCATCACATTGCTGTTGAGATTGGTGAAGACTGGTATGTGGCCAATCTGGATGAACAATTTGACATATTTGTGATGAATTGCACCCCATGCCACAGGTTTCATCCTGGTAATAGACTCAAGACACTAAAGACAACACTGCCCCGGGCCACAGGGCCCCTGAAGGAGCTCCATGTCGACTATATCGAGATGGTGAAGAGGTGCAATACAGACAGGTATGTAGTAGTGGTAGTGTGTCCATTTTCCCGATGGATATAAGCAGGTCCCTGTGTGAATGCAGGTGCTAAATCTGAGGCAAGATTCCTCTTGAGAGGGGTGTTCACTAGCTGGGGCATCTGTGAAGTTCTGAGATCCAACAACGGGCCCCAATTTGTAAATGAGTTTTCTTGGCAAATGACCTGAATGCTCGGACCTAGACATAAAATGTGCACAGTCTACCACCCGCAAGCAAACATGATGGTGGAGCAGTTGAACTGTTTGCACAAACTAAAGTTGTCCAAGCTTTGTGAAACCCTCAAGAAGAGATGGCTTTATTGCCTGCCTTTAGCACTGTTCAGTCTGCGCAACCAGCTAAGCAAGGATTACCACCTGACACCCCATGAAGTGGTGACGGGAAGGAGGATGCATACACTGGCTGCTTCCACATGTTTAGTGTCTGATGCACACAGAAGTGTAGATTTACTGGGGCATTAATTGCATGTATATCTTAAGAATATGTCAACCAGTGCAAAGCTCATCTCTTCACAGATAGACATCAAAGTGTACCATCAGGCCACAACCAACCAGCAGGACACAGCAACAGAAAAACATATTTAGCCACAACCCGGCAACAGAGTCTAGATCAGACAGCACATACGATGTTGAACCCAACCAAAGTTCACCACATTGTTTGAAGTAGAGAAAGAAACCCCAACCACATCAAAGCAAAAGAAATGTTGTGCCTGGCTCCATTCCAAAGATCTGCGAAAACACACCAGCAAAATACCACAGCAGTAATGAGCAACAGACATTGGGACTCGAGCAAGAATCAGCAACCAAAGTTGATTATTTCTAAAAGACTCTAAAAGCATACAATAGGAGAATGAAAACCTTGGGCACAGCAGAATAAGTGCAGCAGTCAATATCCAAAAAGCCAGGAAGAAGAATAGGATAAATGTCAGGAATGGTTTTATAGGGTTACGTATCTCTCTTTTTCTTTTTTTCTCACTAATGGATATTTTGAAGTTAGGATTTAGAGTTAGTAGGTATAATGCACTTACTTTTAGGAGTAACCTTGTAACCAGATGCAAACGACAATTGAATAAATTAGCAAAAAAACGCATTCAGATGGTATAAATGTGTGGTACAACTTAATGAAAGCCATTGGCATGCTTCATTTAAATGAGTCATGTTACATATGTAGACTTATCCCACATGCAGTTGGCACCCCCAGAGTTTTCTTATCTAAGGAAGTGCCGGCTTTAGAGGCACAGTGCTTAGCACATTGATCATATTTAGAATGCAAGGGCAATTTCAGGGACACATAGTCTGAAAAAAGGGTTCCATGTAATAATGTCGGCACAAAAATCTTGCCATGCAAAAATATCGCCGAAAAATGGCCGTTTTTTGTGGCAACATTATTGCATGGAACATGTGGGGGACAACCCGCAACCGCCATTTTTTTTTTTTTTTACCCCTGTCCCCATATATATGGTCACCTAAATAATATTGGCACGACATTTTCCCGGCAACCATATACATGGCGATATTATTACCTGATACCGAAAAAAGATGGAAAAGAGACCCAAAGATGAATGTGAAGGGTTGAAGAAATACAATGAAGCACAGTGTCCAGCAAAACAACAGATGATCATAGAAGGAGCAACATTGAAGGGTGAAGTGTCTGGCAGTGTTTAATGCCGAGGGACTGATGGTATTTACAGAGGAAGAAAGAATGCAAACAGATGAAATCTGTAGAAATGTATGTACATTGCATGTAAACAAATTGGCCATCAGTCTGCATCAACATGAACAACCTGTAAAAGTAAAGAAACTCACTCGATCTTTATTTTGTTCCAGGGGCAAAGGAAGCATGCCAGTGGGAAGCAATAGCAACTGTGATCAAACATATGTGATGATAGCCTAACTGAGGGAAACACCACAATCATGGACTTCCTGTGGCAATGTGGAACTAAGGCCTGCTTCTGGGCAATGCTGCAGTGCCTCACAAAGCGAGGCAGGGTAACTGCTGTTACCATCAGAAGGCCCGGAGAGGGGCAGCCCAACCTCTCCCCCTCACTGCTCCTCTCCCCCCTAGTTGAAGAGACATGGGGGGTAATTCATGGATTATTTGTGCCGAAAAATACAGGATTTGTGCGCCATTCTGCCCGCAAATCCCTGTTTAACCTATGGGGATTTGTGGGCAGAATGGCGCACAAATCCCATTTTTTTCGGCGCAAATAATCCATGAATTACCCCCATGCAGTCTATACAGCACAATGCTGAGGAAGGGTGTGGTTTGAGCAATCACCTTACCCTTCCTTCCTGCAACAAGGTGCTAAGCACCTAAGGAAACCAACAGGCAGGCAGGGATCAGGTTCAAAGACCTGCCCCCTCGGGGGGACAGATAGTCGGCTACTATACATATCAGGGCTTCCCTGGGACTTAGAAATACAGAGCAGCATGCTCTGAGAAAACACAATCAGTTTGTGGACCCTGAACGGGGATCCAAACACACAGGAGGTGCACTGTTTATTCAGTGCCTTCCAAACCTTTGCTTCTTTAGCCTCTTAAAAGTTTGTTGCATTTCGCCGCATCTTTTCCCCGCATTGACCTGTTCAACTCAACACGACGAGCGAGCAGCGAACATTTTGACATTTTGACTAAGAAAACAAAGTCTCCCGGGAAGAATCGCAAAGTAACAAGAATCCAATAACGGAGCAGAGGAAATCCTGCAGCGCGGCTCGGCGTAGGCAGTGTCTTTTCTACTATTCGTCTATTTCAAGGTAAGCTGCCACGCCGGGCGCCGAACGAGCGCATTAGGAACTTTGTTTTCCTACGCGAGTGGGATAAAAGAAACATCCACAGTCAGCCGCTCCCCCGGCAGACGCGGGACACGCGCTGCCCAGCAAAATCTCTTTACAAAATAAGCACAAGATGCAGGGGAGAGAGCCCGGCCCAGGGAACTAACATTCTGAAGGTTAAAGAAGCGTCAGAAACAACCCCAGAGAGGGTTTGTTTATGTTTTGCAGACTAGCAGGCATTTTTTAGCAACTACATACAATTCTTTCTATTTTCTGCTGAACTAAAGTAAATGTATTGCCAATATCTGTGACACAGTCAGTAAGTGGCGTTACCCGTACATGAAAAATCGGGGTTCATAAACAACCCTCCAGCACCAACATCCTAAACAGGTTGTGAAAATAATTTTCATTTCTATAGGACAACAATAGACACTTTCCCTGCACAGGAAACAGCAACCTGGGTCATTTAAAATTATAAATGTAAATAGCAACTGGTGCAAGCAAACAGGAGCGGAGAGCTCAATATTTTACAAACTGTTGCAGAAAGTGTTTGACACAGCAGGAAAAAACTCATTGGGCTTATCTTTCCAACCAAAACAGGTTAAAAGAAAATATGGGCCCCAAGCGGAAATCAATGGATGCCACCACATCAGCACAAAAACCCAAGTCCCCACATCTATTGGCAGCCATAGAAGCAGCAGAGCATTACGGTTGGGCTTGGGTGAGGGAGAACATGTACGGCCTGCCATGGGATGGGATAACCATGCCACTCAGCCAAGATGACGTCACTACACCATCAAAGAGACAGAAAGTGAAGGATGGCCCCAAAAAAGGTAACAAAAAGCTGGCAAAATTGTGCGAGAACATGTCTGAAATGCAGCAGTTATTGCGGGAAATGAGGGAGAAGCAATTGCCTAAAACGGGGGAACAAGGGCCAACAAACCACAAAATACCCTTATAACCTATAACCCCATGCAGGAGTTTTGGGAAAAACCAATGCTCTTGGGGTAAAGAATGCTGGTACAAACACACTTGCACAAACTGCAACGGTGATTACGCCGCAAGCAACTGCACCAGACTGCCAGCCAAAAACCCCAAAGACTAGTGCCAGCAACATTTTTTCAACCCCAGACTTGGCACCAGGCAGAACACCGATCAACCAAAACAATTTTAGAGATGCGCTATTGAACTACCCGGACAGAGAAACCAGCAAGACTATCTGGCAGGGTTTCTCCAAGGGCTTTGTCATCCCATTTCAGGGCACAGGGTCACAGAACATCCCACTAAACCTAAAATGGCCAGGGACAACCCCCAAATAGTGGAGAGCAAAATCAGGAAAGAACTGCTTTTAGGCAGGATCGGTGGACCCTGGGACCACATGCCCCTCAAAGAGTGCATAATATCACCACTAGTCCTGAACCCCAAAAGAGAGCCTGGAAAAATTAGACTAATCCACCACCTATCCTACCCCAAAGGCCAATCCCTCAATGATGGCATTCCACACACGTAATCCGCAGTATCTTACACACACTTCCAGGAGGCAGTAAGACTAATACAGGGATGCGGCAGGAACGCCCTGATGGCCAAACTAGACATCAAATCCACCTTCAGACTATTGCCAGTCCACCCAGACTCCCAGCAATGGTTAGGTTTTTCCTTTAACAACAAATTCTATGTAGACAGATGCCTCCCAATGGGGTGCGCAGTATCCTGCGCCCTATTCAAACAATTCAGCTCCTTTTTTCAATTGTCTTTCCAAAAGCAGAGACCAGGAACTAAAGTAGTATACTACCTAGATGATTTTATGGTAATGGGCCCAGCAAACTCAGAAGAATGCAATGGGGCTCTGGCGAAATTAGAAGGAATGGCCGCACACTGGGGCATACCTCTAGCAAAAGAAAAAACGACCAAACCAGCCGCCAACATAACTTTCCCGGGCATTGAAATCGACTCTGCACAAGGACTATGCAGGATCCCGAAAACAAAAATTGCAGGACCCTTGGAGAAGATTCAAGCCCTGATGACAAAAGACAAAGGCACAGTTAAAGAATTTCAATCTTTAGCAGGCAGTCTCAATTTCGCTGCCAGAATAATCCCCCAAGGGAGGGTATTTTCCAGAAGCCTGGAACTAAAAATCAAGTCATTTACCAAATCCCAACTACACATCCGACTAGGCGCAGAGGTGAAACAAGACTTGGAAATCTGGAGGAATTTCCTAAAAAACTTCAATGGCACCTCACTTTGGTGAACGCCTTTGAATACATGGACAAAAAGGGTCCTTTTTACTGATGCAGCCAGGAGTAAGGGGTTTGGAGCCATACTAGACACAGAATGGGTGCCACACACTGGCCCAACTCATGGCAACAGGCAGGGTGGACAAAAAACATCACCCTCCTAGAAATTTTTCCCATCTGGCTAACATTATATATTTGGGGCAGGCAGCTGGCTAACATGCAACGCTTGGTCTGGTGCGACAACATGACAGTTGTAGGCTCCATAAACAGAAGGTCTACCAGATGCCCTTTGGTGCTAAGAGTCCTACGAGCCATCACAGCAGTCACATTACAAGAAGACATTGTGGTCAAAGCCAAACACATTGCTGGGGCAGATAATAACATTGCAGATGCTTTATCTCGCTTTCAGTGGCCAAGATTCCGGGAGCTAGCGCTGCACGCCCGGAACAGATGACGCCAATACCAGCAGAATGCTGGGAAATAATGGGAAAACAAAAATAACGGCATCAACGCCAGAGCCCAGGCTGGGATGCACAACATGAACCAGGCACCTCGAACACGGGTGCCGATAATATAACAACATCAACGCCAGTGCCAGAGAGCCATGGCCAGGATGTCCAACAAGAACCAGGCACCTCAAAGACGGGTGCCAACACCTCCCTAGGCTTCCTCACAGAGATGGCAGGGAAAGCGCTGGCAAGCACCACCGCAGCGCAATACAGTAAGAACTTACAGTTTTTAAAGCCACAGTAATAAAACACGTAGAGTTAATAACGATTAAAGACAGAGAAATATTTTTATGGGCACACGAACAAGGCTTTAAGAGAGATTGGGCTAAAAGATACCTAGTTGCAGTCTCATATTTCTCAAAAATTCAGGGTGATGCGGACCCCACTCAAAGTGCCCTAATTTCTTGTGCATTGAAAGGCTGGGGCAGAATAGAAGGCTGCCAGGTAGACACCCGCCGCCCCCTTGATTTCAACAAACTGGTACAAATCACAAATCAGCTGGAAGCCATATGTTGGCATCCTTACGAGATCCTATTGTTCAGAACAGCTTTTTCCCTGGCATACTTCAGGGCTTTCCGTGTGGGAGAGCTCTTCCAGCACCAAGGCCTCTAACGGGCTGGGCGTCATGGAAGTCAGGGTCAGACAGGAGAGCATCAGCATAGAAATCCAACAATCAAAAACCGGGGGGAAAAGAACCATCAACATCTGTTGCATAGATGAGGCAGTAAACCACCCGGTATGTATTACCAACCTCTACTATTCACAAAGACCCAAGGTTGGGGGGAGGTTTTTGATCTACAAGGACGCCTCAGCACTAAGCCGCTACCAATTCAAAGGGGTGCTGATGAAAGCAATCAACAATGTGGGTTGGGACCCCAGGGGTTTTGGCACCCATTCCTTCAGAATAGGTGCATCCACCTCAGCATGGAAAGGAGGCTTTGCCCCCAACAACTAAAAAACATAGGGGGCTGGAAATCAGATTGTTACAAAAGATACATTAGACCGCGGCTAATTTAGCCAGCTGTCATCATTTTTCTTTCTCCCCCTCATCATACAGAAACATTAGCATGGATAGTCGGCCACTCTTTTATCTTCAGGATGGGCCGATGGGCAGAGGAGACCAAAGAAAGGCCACCTTTCAGGAACACCATTTCCTCATGGTGGGGCTACAGAGGCCTACGATGGGCAGAAATCCATGAAACACTAGCAGAACTGGTCGCATACAGAGACCCAACAGATTTTCTGATCATAGACCTAGGGGCAATGACTTAGTACCTTTGGGCGGATAAAGTTATTTGAGGACATGTGCTCCTCCCTTGCAGGTATCTGACATAATTGGAAAGGAACAGAAATATACTTCTCGGCCATCCTACCCAGAGAGAAATGGCAGGGGGCCAACTGCTACAAATCTGTAGACATCTCCAGACGAAAAATAAACAGGGGCTGGAAAAACTTTGTAAAGCAAGAAGACTGGGCTTCATAAAGCACCCAGCCATTACACTGGGTGACCCAGACCTTTTTCACAAAGACAGCACCCATCTATCAATCAAGGGCATGGAACATTTCTTTCGAGAAATTACAGCAACTCTAGCCTCCAGGGGTTGTCAATAGGAGATACTTTTGGGGGAACGCGGACAGCCGTCAACCTGCCCACGTGTGGCGGCACGGGCCAGAGCGGGTAACCCCAAGATCTGGTGCCCAAAAGTATTGTTATTAACTTATGATATGTGATTATTGTTATTTGCATAACCATATCTGTACAATAAAACCTACGACCTTTTATTGCCAACACTTGACAAACAATGTGTGAGCCAAATTATTCTGGATGAGGCTATGGATTCGGCAATGTACAAATATGCATGCATATGGTTTCAGCAGTTATGGGCAATACTGCAGTGCCTCACTAAGTGAGGCAGGGTAACTGCTGCTACCATCAGCAGGTCCGGAGAGGGGCAGCCCAACCTCTCCCCCTCACTGCTCCTCTCCCCCCCAGTCGAAGAGACACGCAGTCTGTACAGCACAATGCTGAGGAAGGGTGAGGTGCGAGCAATCACCTCACCCTTCCTTCCTGCAACAAGGTGCTAAGCACCTAAGGAAACCAACAGGCAGGCAGGGATCAGGTTCAAAGACCTGCCCCCATGGGGGGCCAGATAATCGGCTATCCGGCCGGGGGCTGAAACTTAACAGCCTCCACTACTATACATATCAATGACCCAGGGCTCCCCTGGGTCTTATAAATACAGAGCAGCATGCTCTGAGAAAACACAATCAGTTTGTGGACCCTGAACGGGGACCCAAACACACAGGAGGTGCACTGTTTACTCAGTGCCTTCCAAACCTTTGCTTCCTTTCCACAAAACGCTCCCACCCTACAAAAAAGCGAGAAGAACAAAGGAAAAGAAGTACAGGGCACTGTACGGTGCCCACAACAAGTCATAGGACATGAGAAGGCGGGCTCGGGCCAGAGGGGGTAACCCCAAGACCAGGTGCCCAAACGTATTGTTATTATCCTATGATATGTGATTATTGTTATTTGCATAAAAACCTACGGCCTTTTATTGCCAACACTTGACAAACAATGTGTGAGCCAAATTATTCTGGATGAGGGTATGGGTTCGGCAATGTACAAATATACATGCATATGGGTTCAGCAGTTATACTTACCATCCTCATGGAATGGACTTTGCTGATTAGTAGCATTGAATGCCCCTGTAATAATGATTACGAAAGTCATGTGCAAATACCTAAAGGACAATCCCAATCCCTGCATCGCCCCCAAAGGTTATATGACAAACTCACGAAGAGCAAGAAGAAGGAGAAGGTCAAATTACTTTTCAAAGGAAGCAGACATGGACTTGGAGAAGATACCAGCATAGTATAGGCTCTTTTCAAAAACTGTTTTTTTTTTCACCTCACTGTTAGCTCCTGTAATACAAGCTGCAACACACTCCAAATGGATACCGATCTTCCGTTGGAACATGATGGAACTTTTGAATGCCACAGCAAATGGCCTCAATGCAATTAGAGAGGAGCTTTGTGCACTCATGCTTGTAGCACTACAGAACCAAATGGTGCTGGACCTACTAACAGCAATGGAGTGTGGTGGAATATACAGGAAGATTGGCAGCAGTTGCTGCACCTACGTGTCTCCCAACAATGCTCAAAAAACTGACATGGAGGCAGCATGGGGAATCATTAAAGATGATGACTGGTTGTCATCTTTACTTCATGGATGCCTCAGTGGCTCATTTATTTCTGCCAAGTTTTGTTTCTTATCTGTATTGCCTTGATGATAATCAGGTGCATTTACCAAATAATAATGACTTATTGTGTGTCTCATGGAAATACACCTAACCTCCTTGCAGTTATGACATGTAGTGCTATTCCTAGTTGGAAATGTGAAAGCTGTCCAACTGACCCGCAACCAAAGGTAGGGGATATAAAGTTGTATCTAATAGATCACCACATTGACCCAGAGGGTACCCTTTGGTCATCACCACAGACCCAGAAAATTACTTAGAATGCTATAAAGACACCACTGCATAATGGGAAAGCAGTTTCATAACATTCAGCACAGGGGATTATGGTATATGCAGAGGAGATTTAAGAAATATACACAAGATATGAGTGCCCAAGAGTATGTAAAACTGGTAACAAGAAGAAGATAAATATGACAGAGAATATATGGAGAGATATGTCCGTCATGGGAGGAAAGAGGGGAATGTTGGGGAGTACAGTAATGTTGTAGAATACATCCAATGTCCCAAACATGCATGAAAATACAAGCTTTGAATGTCATTGTAACAAGGCACATAGTGCAAAGAAAGCAGCCCCACACATAGAAACTTCCCTAAGTAGGCCAAATGAGACGCCAGTATCCATGCTTTGACATGCCATAATGCACACACCTTATATTTGAACATAACCATGTATCCTAAATATATACTGCAGCATTTAACATTAGTCATGGAAACATTGAGGGGTATTTATGATCCTAGCGAATGACAACAATCTTTTTACACTAATTGAATAAAGAACACATGTAGGCCTCAAGACCCAGTTAGCCATCTCCTAAATATGAGAACCTTCAACAGAAAGCATTGGCCAGCCCCTTACAGAGAGGTGCACACATGCCAAGTTGCAACAGGTGATTGGTTAAGGCAAGGGGGTGGGCATCTTCCCAGGCCTGAAGTGCGGTAGTGAGGTCATGAAAAAGAAACAAAGAAAATATCAGACCCCAGAGCTAAAGGACAAACACTGTACATGTATTGGTCAAAACACATCAGGTTAGCTGACTTCCCAAGCATAATGAAGGTCAAAAGCTAGTATAAACCAAACAATGAGCAGTGAAGAGTATGCCTGTTCAGACAGAATGAGTAAGGTGCAACACTGCCCTCTGTAGGAAAGGTCTTGCTGAAGGAGCTCCAAGTGCTAAGGAAGAAGCCATGCAAAACCCCATTGCACATAGAGTAGAATTAATCAGGTATCTGCAAACTTTATGGAAACACATGACCAACCCACACAGTGCACACTCAAAATTAGTAAAGGGCATATTTATAATATTACATGTTATAGTAATCACATATACATATATAAATTCATGCTATTGTAAGAGATTGCAGCTTGCCAGCAACCAAACCCCCAGTTCATAAGGTCAGAAGCAGGAAAAGTAAGTAATGTTTCCAATGAAGAGTTGCAAGGTTGAACTGTCGATGAACAGTTTACAATAATGGGAATGGTAAGACAGTGTCAGCCAATTAGGTCAATGGGAAAGGGAATTAAAAGTTATAATTTCAACATCATTTTGTCACTTTTCACACAGTGATTGGCTGAAACGTACTCAGTCACTCACTCACCTGTACTCCACCTGAAAGAACCAATCAAATATGAAGTCCAGATGATAAAAACATAAAAGAGTACTGTCCAATCAGCACAATGGGAAAAGCCAGGATATCAATGTCAATGAATTAATAAAATTACATCTTGATCCAGTTATGAGGATAGAATGAGCCAATAGAGTTAGGTAATGTATGGATTCACCTATACTGCGATTGACAATGTCCAATCAGAGGTGGGGAAAATGTGAAAAAAACAGTAACATTTGTTTTCATTTCTCTTCTGTAATTTTCTATAAACCCAGCCATTTACCGTCATACTGTTGAATGTCTTTTTGATAATTCTCGACCTAGGCTGTGTTATAATACTTTTTTGTTTTTCTCATATCTTGTGCATTCTTTTTTTGGCTCTTTGAATTGATTTTTACTAATGAACGTGGGACTTGCCTTACAAAACAGTGTTGCCACAAAGCAAAATATGGAACAACATACAGATACAAAAGAGTTAGCACATACGTTATAGTAGACATGAAAAATGAACACATGTATAGCAGACACAAAACCATGGGCGTAATTTTAGGGGGGGACGGGGGTGTTTGTCCCCCCCAACTTTCATGGCACACCATTTTGTCCCCATTCATTTGAATGTGGCAGCTTTTCTGCAGAGGTCATGGCCCCCCCAACATTTTCAGCAAAGTTTCTCCACTGCACAAAACAACCAAACAATATAATGTCTGGAAACAACATAGGGTTTCATTTACCCCCTTTGCCTGTTCCTATCATCAACAAAATTACAGAGGGCAGGAATAACCTATTCTACATCCATTCTGAGAAAGTAAGGTGCATCAAGGGTCTATGTACAGAAATATATGGCCAAACATCCCAGCATGTTTAACAATTTGTATATATTTGCAATCATAGTGCCTAGGGCATATTCAGTATGTGTTGGTGATTAAACAATTGCATTTACCTTCATCAGGACCGAAAAAGTGAGCGACCCTGTAGCTGCTAAGGTACGTCAAAGGTAAAAATAAAGCCACCAGGCAGACATTCATTAGCAAAGAGTTGCATGAACCACTGGTATTAACCATCAACAAACACCTGTGACTGTACACATTGTCACCAAAATAGAAACATGCTCTAGCCAGCTCCTGCTAAGTGCATGCATCACTGCTAATGCTAAACTCAAGAGAAATGATGACAGGTCCAATGCCCAAGACTAGACATCAAGACATAAAACTGCATAAAATATGGAGTTATACTGGCATTTAAAACTCACTGAGGCTTGAGAAATGTGCCCGAGAACATATGGAGGACTTCTTCAAGAGCCTGCACCAGAATGTGCAGTAGGCATCAATGGGGAGACCTTTACAAGAAAAGCTAAATGAAGCAAAGGAATTCTAATAAGAAGGCCAGAAATGGTACTCAAACACAATTCAAAAAGCAGCTGGCTGCATATACCTCATATGAATGCACTGTTAGCATGGTGTGCCCCAAACACTTGTGTAAAGGCGCTTTATAAATGCCATATCATATCATATCCAAACAGAGTGGCATCCACAAATATAAGGTGGCAAAAGAATTACAACTTTAAGTCTGTAAAGGCTCACACTAAGGAGACTGAAAACAACAATCATAGGTACTGCTTAGTGAAATGTGTGTGAAGCATTTAATTACTTAATATTTCAGCAAAACGTCACATGTTACATAGATGGAACCGCATTGGGTAAATGTAGAGAGGCATGAGACGTACTTCACTATACTGGGGGATACACACTAATTTCCCGTTCCAGACAGCCAAACAATGAAGTAATATCCCTCAGTTCCCTGAAAAATATACTGGCATGTGCAGGGACGAAAAAAGATTAAGGTGTGGGCCACGCAGGAGCCAACACTTACCCGCTTCCGCTCTCCGCACACCACAATGACGGACCAATCGATCAGCTAGCAGTGATTCATGCCAGGATGCTAAAATTAAAGTAAGCACATCACTGAAGTCGCATGACGTTACGCACCTCTTTGGAGGGTTGGAACGCCACGGAAAGATCTATTGAGATCTCGCTATTTGCCACAGAACTAAGTAGAAGAGCAATATGGTTTGTTACATCACTTTGTGATGATTGACCACGTTTGGTCATATTAGTAAATAGAGAATATTTTTAGGTATTTGTTGGAGATATACAGATCTAAACGACCATTACGGACTTCTATCTAAAATTTTGTAATCTGAGGAACGATATTTTGGAAATTCAGGTAAACAATGCTTTTAGTAGTAAGGGTGCTGCCTTGCTGATGGGACATTTCAATGAGCACAAGGAGATATTGATTATAGGTTGTTGTTGTTTTCTGTTTCTTGGAAATTGCCAGGTTATTAGGTCAGTATGAAGTGGGAATGAAAGCCTGAGATGGACAGCGTGTTGCTGAATATAATATTGCGATACTGGGAAGGTATTCAAAGTGTCTGAGCCAATCAAGTATGCTAATGTCTTGCGTGGAAGAGGCGGGTATACATGATTGATTATTGAAAATAGGGACATGACTATGGATGTTTACATAGGGCCTGATCATGAGTTGGTCATATCTGGGCGTTATTAGCGTTAAACATCAGGATTGGTCATGCAGAAACTGCTGTATCATGAGTCGACAGTCACACGCTCACGTTCCCGGCATTAAAGCTAATATCGCTCTACAAAAATAATGCTAACGCCCGAAATCCCAGCCTAAATAGCGTTAGCTCCCCCAGCATCGCACATTAACATTGTGCGGTAATAGCACATGATAATATTGCGCAGGAAATGCATTGCCGCCGGAACAAGAAACACTGCGGCGCCCATTTTGGAAATCACAATCCATAAAAAATCGGAGTCCCTGGTAGCCATCCAGAGCAAAAGAACCAAAAATATGTCATAGTACCGTGCAAGGAGCAAGTCAGCCCAGGATCGGATTCTAAAACATAAATTTAGCGAGTCTGAGCTCAATGGGCTTGTGGTGGAGTTGATAGCCCAATATGAAAAACTGTATGGGGCCCAACAAAAGAAAAAAAACAAGCTCAAAGCGCTGCCACAACATCAGGACCGACATCAGCAGGAAGGTGTCTGCAGTAGGCCGTGTCCCCAGAGATGAGGAAAACTGCAGAAAGCGGTACAATAGCTTGCAGGTCTGTTTCAGGATAGAGTCGTAGGGGCGGAGGCAGGCACTGCCACCCAGGAGGCCGAAGGTGAGTGAACCCGCCAATAACAAATGTAATGTGAACAGCCCACCACACCATCCCCCATGTGTATATCTATGAGCCGGGCATTGTGACTGGGTGCAGTATGTGGGAGCCAACACAGGCGCCCACAGCAGCACCCGTGTGCCAGTGCAATGAAGCCACCCCTGTAAACCAAAGCTGTGGGGAGGGCAGTCAAGGGACACATCCAAGTGTCATGCAACACACAGCCATGGCGTGAGCACAGCAGTGCACCATTGCCAACTGGCCTTGTAAATCAGATGCTTACCATACAAATGCAGACATCAACAATCAACCCCTGCCATACCACCACCGGGAAGCCAAATTCCCAAGTGTGTCCCCCTTCCCACACCATGCCGCATATATACTAACCCACTGCAAAATGTATGCAAGCCAGGCCTGCGCATGAGTCCAACCCCCCTGTGTAAGTCCCCCGTGAGTTCTTCAATGCATGCCAAAACACGTGAGCGAATGTGACCTGATGCCATCCCCTATGTCCCCTACAGGCACACAGGCATCAACTGAGGCATCCAGGGAGAATGACGTAGCAGGGCCATCCCAGGAGGAGGGAGGGGCAAGCAGAGACAACCTGCAGGCGGCTGCGGCCCCCACACCTGCACAAATGCAAGTGCCAGAAATCAGCACACCACTGAAGACCCATGACCGTGTGGTGGTGAACAGCCCAAGGTAACAATGCCAGGCACTCCCTTGTTGCGCCTACACCCCAGTAGCTGATAAGGGCACACTCTCATATGCCTCATCATCAGGCAGCCCCACCAGGCAGGACAGCCCCACCAGGTGCTACAGCCCCCCCAGGCAGAATAGCCCCCCAAGGCAGGAAAGCCTCCACAGGCTTCTTAGCAACACCCCAACAACCCCTACTAGTCCCGTGGCTGCTGTGATGGCACAACTTGATGTCATAGAGGCATGTTTGCTGAAGACAGAGGGCCTTTCCAGAGGACACAACAGGCACATGAAGGCCATCAGCCGTGCCATAAGGGGTGCTACAAAGACTATGGCCAGAAACAATGCCCGCACAAGGATGGTGGTGGAGGCATGTACAGCATCCCTCATGGGGTTCGGGCAGAGGGTAAGGGAGCTACCTGGGAAACCAACAACCTCCTCTGGTAGCAAATACAAATCCCTGCCTCCATCCCATCTACCTCCACCACCCACCCGAAGGAGTCCCAACAGGGAACCCCACAACAGAGGGCACAGTGCAGGCTGCAAAAACACTCTCCAGAATCTGGTGCACATGGGAAGCGGCCAAATACACAATGATTGGACTGGGCACTGTCAGGCTGAATGGCCTTCCCATGGAAACATGGTTAGGTGGGGGGTAGGGGACTGTGTGTAGGGGAGTTGGTGGTGGGGACAGGGGACTGTGTGCAAGGGAGTTGGTGGTGGGAGGATGGGGCACTGTGTATAGCGGAGTTGGTGGTGGGGGGAAGAGGGGACGAGTTTAGTTTCACATACATTTTAAAGCACACTGAAAACTGACAAAATGCAAGGACAATCATGATTGTGTACTAGTGTCCTTTATTCAAAATCTGCAGTCACCATGCTAAAAATATTTGTCAATCAGTGCCTATCTTGCACATGCCAAGACGATTTTGCCTACTTTGTCCGGGGCATACATGTGGGCCCCTCCACTGCGATCCAGGCACCTGAATCGTGCTTTTAAAAGTCCAAAAGCATGTTCAATGCAGATGCCTGTCCAGCTGTGGGCATGGTTGTAGGCAGGATCATGTGGTATTCTAGGGTCACACACAGGGGTCATCAGCCAGGGGAGCTGTGGGTATCCCGAGTCGCCTACATGGGATGGGATGACAAAATCAGGCATTTGTGCTATGCAAAGGTCTGCAGATTCAGAAAATTCAACAATAAGGCCCCATGCCCATTCATGTGAGCAGTAGGGACATGCAATGTGTGATGCATGTCCGTCCATCTGGATTTCATGCCATGTATTATTTGTCCTGTACATGCACTCTGTGTTGCTGACATGGCTGTCCTGTGGCAGCTGACAGTTGACTGCACATGGGATGGCTGCTGTGGCACAGGTGGACCCAGCACTACAGGTAGGTGTTGCATGGGCCACTTGTACTCATCATGAATAGGTATTACCTCGCAGTTTGGACCTATAATAGGGTGTAGGAATATTAATTTCCACTATCACGTAAGGGGCACTGTTTTTATCAGGGTTTGTACTCACCCACTATCCAGGTCCATTGTCCCCTGTGCCTCTCCATGTAGGCCAACAGTATGCTGTCGTGTAGCACCATGGAGTCATGGGTGGATCCAAGGTAGCGGGCACAACAGTGGCAGATATTTAGGTCAGGCCCACAGGTCATCGCCAATTCAAAGAATGGTAGTGCTTGTTGTCCCGTGAAACAGGTAAGGAAGCTTTTTTTTATATGTTTAAAGTGTAATATGTGTATTTTGTGTATGTGCTGGGCATGTCGGATATACGTATATGCTATGGGTCAGTGACTGGTGGGTATATGAGTATGAACGTGATTATGTGTGTGCTTGAATATTCTGGGTGGGTGGGTACCTGTATGTAGAATGCAGTGTGATTGTATGTGAGAGAAAGTTATGGGTGAGTGAATGGGTATGTACAAAGTTATGTGGGTGTTAGAACGTTCTGGGTGTATGGGCGACTGTGTGAGGAATGCATTGTGAGTGGATTTGAGAGAAGGTATAATGGTGAGTGACTGGTGGATGAATGGGCATGCATGTGATTATTAGGGATTTTGCATATTCTGGTTGGGTGGGTGTCTTTGTGGAGGATGCAGTGTGTGTGAATGTGAGAGAAGGTGTATGGGTTATTAACTGATGAGTGAAAGCATATGAATATGATATTTTTTCTGCGTGTGTGTGTGTGTGTGTGCAAATGGTCCGGGCGGGTGAGTGCCTGTGTGGAAAATTCAGTGTTAATGAATGTGAGAGAAGCTCTATGGGTGAATGACTGTTGGGTTTGAGAGGCTAAATGTGATTATATGTGTGGTCAAGGCTTTGGGAGACCAGGGATCATTGGAGTATTTTGATCCCCACTACAAAAGGGGTTTTAACTGGGCTGGGAGCAACATAGAGCTCACCCCAAAACCACCAGAAGCCTAAAGCTGCCCCCAGAGGTCAGGGAACCCAAAAGAAACATCCAGGAATGATCTAGGCCCATGTGAACTCTAGTAAAGTTACTTCCGGGTTACTTCAGGTATATAAGCACTCTCCTTTGGGCACCCATTCACCCGGGTGTCCAGAGAAAAGGCAAGACAGAGGTAGGGGTTGCTACTGTATCCTTCTCTATTTCATTTTGTGTTCCCTGTTAGCAGCAGTTTGCCACAGGCTGCCTCACAAATTCCTTGCATACAGCATACAAACAACATTCAAATCAAACTCCAACACAACACTCCACTAAAAACGAATTTTATACACCTGCATTCTTCTCAACTGCCATTCTGCACCTGCTCATTCACATGAAATTAATGAACTCATTAGCATACATTCCCCAGATATACTCTTCCTTACATAAACATGTCCAACACACACCTCTTATCCCTGACATGCTTCCCCTGCAATATCTCATCCACCACAGAGACTGCATACACAAAGAAGGTGGTGGCATTGCCATCATATATAAAGACACACTCACACTTAGTAATCACACACCTATGGATCACTCTCTCACTTGCTCCTCTCCATCACACCCACCTTTCTCCACCTCATTTACTGCGCTCCTACGCACAATGCAACCTGTCACACTAACTGGTCTGACTTAACTACCACACCTCCCACGCAACAACATCTACCTTGGCAACTTCAACCCTGGTAGTCCACTTCCAGACACCAATCCCATACTAAAGAATATCCTCGCTCCACTCACCCCTTATGACTTCACATAACTCATCACCTATCCCGCACACATTGCTGGCAACATCCTGGATCTTTTAAGTGGAAGCAACAATCATGTCTCTGTGGATAATCGAATCTGGGTATCCTGGTCTGACCACATTGCTATCCCCTTCATGCTCACACAACCACACAAAATCCCCCCCACCTGAAACACATCCCCTCACCCCGAATCAGACACACTAAACACATTACAGACATAGCCTTAGCACCACTCATACACAGCCTCCCCTCCCCACATGCACATCCCTCCATCATAATCCAACAATACAACACAATTATCATACATGAACTCAACAAAATTGCACCCTTCAAATTACAGAAAACCCACACGAATCCCCACAAGTACCACCACAAACCATGGCTCAACAGTTCCCACCTCTCTGTCAAGCAGGAAGCCAGATGCATAGAATAAGCCAGGCCCCCCAACCAGGACAACCCTCAGACATTGCCACAACAAATACAAAACTGCTGTACACAATACCAAAGCCACCCATTATTTCCAAGAACTCCAAACCACCATCAATTGTACTCAGAAACTATTCAAAATCATCATGTGCCCCTCTAAATAACTATTCACACCTTCCACACCCATCCACTGCAGTATGAAGCTCTCTCCTGAACTACTTTAACTCCAAAATACACAATATTAGGATAACCCTCCCCAAGCTCTCCCACTCACCCCCCCACTCCCATAAATTCAATTACTATGGTTCTATAGCTCGTCAAAATCATGAAATGCTTTGTAACTATCCAAATGCAACAACACGTCACCACAAACAACCTACTCAACACCTTCCAATATGGCTTTCAGCCTGGACACAGCACAGAGACTGCTACTTTATACAACCTCATTGACCTCAACAGCATCACAGACAAAGGACACACAGTACTGTTCATACTCCTTGACCTCTCTGACAGCCTTTGACACTATTGACCACACCATTCTAGTAGACATCCTAGTACACAGGATGAATCTTTCTGGCACCGTACTCAACTGGTTCACTTCTTTCTGTCAAGCATGGCATCCAACAAGGCTCCTCCCTAGCTGCACTCCTCTTCAACAAATATGTTGAATCCCTTGGACAGACCCTTAACAAACACAATGTACATATCCACCAATGCGCAGATGACACAAATATACTTCCAAATGTCATCCCCTTCACAACTCCACTCCCTTAAAACCTGCCTCGCCACCATCACCAACTGGATGGCCACCCACATCCTCAAACTCAACCCTTCCAAAACAGAATACCTCCTTATCTGCCCATCAAGGCAATAACTCACCCTCACCCCGTGGATCGAAGAATGTGCTACTGACAGCCCACACATATCCCTCTCCACACCTATTATTTCCCTTGGTTCACCATCAACCATAACCTTTCCTTCACATATAGTCGCTCTCACCAAAACATGCAATCTAGAATAACACCTCCTACACAAAATCAGACATATTCTTCCTCATGATGACTTCTGCACCGCAGTCCAAGCTCTAGTTCTCTCTAAGCTGGACTTTGGAAATGGTCTCCTCACTGGACTCCCCAACTACACCCTTGCCTCCCTGCAAGCCATACAAAACACAGCAGCCAAAATCATCCTCCACCTAACCAAACATGTGCATATCAAACCCACTCTTCCCCAGCTCTAATGGCTCCCCATTTCCCAAAGATTGTGTCAGTCAGTCAAATTCTTTTTATTCGGCTTACAACATTTGCAAAAGGCACATACACTATAAAAGAAACATGATCTAGACAGTTCTACAAATACCTTATTAACTACGTACCAAACATGTGCAACAATGTAAAAAAAAAATAAGCAGTTCTCCAGGCAAGACATTTCCTAAAATCAGATTAAAATTGTCTTTATAATTGTTTAAAATAATATTTCACATATTCACAGAAATCAGAGACAAAGCTGCAATCATCAAAAGGACAAAATAAACATGTTCTCAGAAAGAGTTCTAATATAACATACAAAATGCACATGCAGGCACTGTCTCCTTAAATCAATCAACAATTTACAAATCAACAAAAAATGGGGTACATCTTCTATAACCCAAATACAGCAGTAACAGTTCCCATATTTAAATAGCCAAGAGATACAACCCCTTAGGGGCAAAATATGAAGTCGTACCATTGTGATAATTCGCCTCTGTTAAAGGAGAATTGCCTTCAAAGGACTCTGCATTGCATTCAAAGCCATCAACCTCAAAACTCCATCGTTCCTTCTCGACAAACTCAAACCCATAACCCACACAAACACCAGACAAACAGGCCAACACCTTCTACATATTCCACTCTGCAAACTCACATACACACAAAAACAAGAATTTACACGCTGGACACCCAGGAAATGGAACACCCTACCTCTCCACATACTCACTGTATCCTTCATCACCGATTTCAGAAAGAGCCTCAAAACATAGTTGTTTTCCCACACATAAGCCTGCCCTCCTCTGATACTATCATTTGTCTGTCCTAATCTTCTTATCCTTTCCTGAAAAAATGTTGTAACTTCTTTTTTCAACTCCCACCCTTTCAATATTTGAACCAAGTAAGGCGCTCCAAGACCCTCTCGGGTAAATAAATGACATACAATGTTTTATTGGCATTTAGATGCAAAGCCAAATTCATGTGGGGTATTACATAGCTAGAATGGCATTTTGGTGTAGCCAGTCTAGCCGTTGCTTACTGTGGCATGATTTCTTTTTTTCTGGGCCTAAATGACAAATCAAGCATGATATGTGTTAGTACTTGGCTAGACTGATGTTTTGGTGAGCCTTTCTAGCCCTTCCTTACTGTGGCAATGCATGCTTTACTGGGCATCTTGATAAAGCAATCATAAGTGGTATTACATTGCTATACTGGCATTTTGGTGTAGCCAGCCTAGCTATTTCTCACTGTGGCATGGCTTTTTTTTTTTTTTTACTGTGCAACTATGATAAAGTGTTATTATGTGTCTAGAATGGCCTATATTGTAAACACTATGGATATGTTTTCTAATTGTGCCGTGGCACTTTTAATGGCCATCCCAAAAGCTGTATGTTCTTACATAGGGGTACTGACTTATAGTGACAGAGACAGCTTTGCCGTTTTTATTTTACCATCTTTACTGGCATTATGCCTATAGCGAACATGAGGATATTCTTATGTGTGAATGCTGCCATATATTGGTGGAGCCAACATGGAAATGTATGGGCACAGCAAGCATGTCATTTCTTTTTCTACTGGCATATATTGCGGGGAAAGGCATGAAAATGTATTGGGAAATGTTCCTGTGCACTTTTGGTGACTTCCATCTATTGGATTTTTTCATTACTTACCCTAAAATACTGATTGCAAACTGTTGTTCCATGTACTCAGTTTTTCACAGAAAGTCTGGTGCATCATGAACCATTTGAACCCATCATTGACAAAAGTGTCTTGGGTGGTGGGAAAAGCTACCACTGTTGGCTGGTATATTTGGGGCCAAGCATCCCCCGCTTCTTTCTACACTAAATGAAACATGTAAACTTTGATTTAAAAAAAACATACTTTCATCCTTCACCTGGAGGAATGTGCCCATGTGGTGGCCAAGCCGGGTTGTAGTGTGGCATGGCCCGTGCTTTGTTAAGGCGCTTGTGAGGAGGGCTCAAATGTTTTTCTATGCCACTATTCTGAATACTTTTAATAAATCATTGGAGGCAGGCCTCCTCTTGTGGGACAGTTTTGTGCAGTTTCAACGAATGGCACCAAAGTTATAAGCATCTGAAAAAGTGTCCACTTTATGCATAACTACAACGTCAATATTGTCGCCTGTGTAACGCAGACGTACACAAACAGCATTTTAAATAGTTAACAATTTGAAGTATTGTCAATGTTGCAAAATGTCAAAGACTCAGTAGTTATTGTGCATGCGTCTTGCTCACCGACGTAGGAAGTACAACAAATTATACGAGAGCATACGGGAATTCATGGTCTGGCTATCAAAAAACAACAGGGAATGTTTGGTACATTGACAAGTAAAAACTGTTATGGCAGGTGGTTGTGAAGCATGTTTACAGAAGGATACATTACAAGGTGAACCCAACGAGCAAATTATGTTTTTGTAGTTTTGACAGAAACGCATATTACTTTTTACTTTAATTACAGAAGTGGCTTGCCCCGCTCAGGTGTGTCTGGGTTGTGGGCTCAGGGGATGAAGAATTACAGTAGTCGATTTAGGAAAAAATATGTTGATGGGCAAAACGGTAATGCAATGCTTCTCTTGATGTGTAATACCCCAGCCCTGTTGTGGTTTGCAGAAATCTCCATGCAGGCAGAAACACGACATGGTGACTCGCAGGTAAGCCCGGGGCTGTTTTTCTCTGGGAGCGGATAGAGTTATGCATTCAGAATTGAACGCGGTTGCTTAATGTTGCCGGTGTAATAACTTGCAGCAATTAATGTGCTGGCAAGCCGTATTTTCCAGTTGCAAAATGAACCCATTTGTTAACGAACACCGGTAAAACTTCAAAGTTTATTATTCCGGATTCTTTAATTTTCGTGGGTTTTCCTCAGGCTTAGGGATGATTATAAATACCTGAACACCCGGAGATGAAAATGGATATTTAGAATGATATCTGCTTACAGGGAAAAATGGCAGAAGGGAATGGAGCTATGCTAGACAAACATTGGTTTCAAAAGGCACGCCTTGGCCATACATAATTGTAAGATAATATGAGACGTGTTACCTTTTTCACTTTCTTAGGAATTAAAGACGTTTAGTAATTCACTTTAATTCGCAAATGGACCAGGGTCCAGATTACAGAAACGTTGCACCGGTGCAAGTGCAAAGTTTGCACGGTATTAGCACTGGGGCAACGATTACCCTATTTTAAATAAAAAAATATATTAAAAAAAACACCAGGACACATTGAAAAACCATTGTACCTCAACAAGTGCAGTTTGGCATATTAAAAGCACCAGTGTTAAAATTGCCCTAGTGCAAAAAAGATTCATTTTTGAAGTATTTTTGCATCAGTGGAAAGTTTGCCCTAGTGCTAATACCTTTTAAAGCGGTCGCAACACACTACACCAACTGAAGGGTGGACATGGAATTTTCCAATCCGGGAGACATTTTTGACGGATCCCAGATCTGGGAAATTCCACCACAATGGCACCACTGGTCACACCTGTTGAAACTTTGCAGACAATTGCACAACTCTTGGAATGAGAATTGATTTTGAGGTAACTGTGCCAGAAAGTATATAAACAGTCTCTGTAAGAGAACATATGCAACTTAAATCCTGCAGTGATTAGCACACGTAACAAATACTCTGCCTTCCTCTGCGTATAGGGGGCAGTAAGAGCAAGGGCAAGTCTACAGCCACCTGTAAATATTACATCATAGCTGGCCATGGTGACTTATCTCACTTCTTCACTTTACAGGGCACATAGATGCACTGGCGTGTGAGCATTCTAATGCTTGTCAGACATTACACAGTCCTCTCTTGTCCCAGTCAGTGTTGCTACAATGTTATTGGACATGGTTATCAGTGTTCTTTTGGAGTACCTAGGTCAGTGTGTTTGGTGGGGATACTGCCCAATCTCTAATTTTCACTGCCACCCTCTTCCAAAGCATCTGTTATTATTTCACATTCAGCTATCACCCACTCCCTACACCACCCAGCCATTGACGAGGCTCAGAACGGGTGCTCTACCACACAGTAAAGCACCTGCTCCAAGCCTCCTCATTGCTGGAGGCCACCATCTTCCCTTGTCGGGTAATGAGGTAAGTGCTCACTCAAGACCTTCTTCCCCATAGACCCTCCCCTTTTCCACACCTTTTGACTCCTCTTAACCCCTGCCCCCCAATTATCTTCCGTTTCCATGTTCCTCGGTGGTGCCAGGAACAGTAGTATTCCCGGCGCATCCCGATGTGCGACTTGCAGCCATGTAAAGAGAGAAGGGACTACGTAATCCCTTTTCTCCAATTTCATGATGGCCATCTTCTTTTTGGTAAAAGATGCATCAACTTTAAAAAAAATACTATTAGTAGCCTGTTACAACATGCCGGGGTACTAATAGAAATAGTACCCAAGCAGGGATGGTCATGTGCGGTCCTGGTAATGACCTGGGGCTTTCATTAAAAAGCCTTGATTTTCTTGGGCTTGTAAGTGCTGCCCCAGACAATTCCTGGCCTGGTAATACTCCCCCTGCTCGGGCAATATTGCTTAAGTGGGCACTGCAGAAATTAGATTATTGAGGTCGTAGAAGTACATCATGATAGCTCTAACATGGTGCATAGCAGCACACTGGAGGGATTTCGAAAGAAAGAAAATTAGGTCAATTGGATGACAGATTGAGGAAAGAGATGGTTGAAGTGAAGATTTTCTGTACTTTGGGAGAAATGAGGCATGCTTACACGAGCATCAACATTAAACACAAGAGAAAGAAGATTTGAAACGGTAGACAATGCAAAGGACGAAGTTGGAAAACACTAAGCCGGAGACTTAGATTTCCCATTAAGAGTCTGAAAGAAAAGAATGAAGGGGAGTAATGAGGGATGTGTGATTTGTCAGAGATTGTGGAGAAGTAGGAAAACATGAAGGGCAATATTTGATCATGTTTTAGATACAGTAAGAAACAATGTTTGAGGCAGAAAGTTGAGATTTCAAAGTGGGCTCAGAGGCACAAGGTTCCTTGAATGTGCCAGATGGTGTTTGCCTATTGTAAAAAGGGGAAGAGGGTGAGGGAGTAGGAGGTAAAAAGAGTCTGATAAAAAGTTGATAAATACATAAATCAGGTTGATTAAATTATGTGTGACTTTTGATGGCAGGATGAACGGTCATATTCCCATATATCTCTCTTCCTCCCTTTCTCTCCCCCAACATCACCATCAACATGATCTTGCCCTAACATTTGCCCACATTCTTAATTCTAACATGACTCCAATTGGCTTTGACTACTGTTGGGATGTGTAGGATTGATCTTGAAAATAGCAATTGATAGTTGCTGTTTAGCATTTGTAATTTTTCTAGATTAAATATATATGTATACAAGTAAAATGTTGGGTTTTGTGGCTGGGTTTTTTTCTTGGTGAAGGGTTGTTCCTTATACAATTTCACACTGTTTCACCAATCGTCACCAGATGTTGCATGGTTACCTGTTAGCACCCTCCGGACTATACTGGCTACAGGACATTTGGGAATCCCACCACATTCCCCTGATGTCATCAAAAGTCATAAGTTGATTGTGTGTTTATGGCTTGGCATAGCATTGTTCCTTATACAATTCCAGTCTGTTTCACCAATCAGCACTAAATTGTGCATAGTAACCCGTTAGAACCCTCTGGACATTACATGGCAATTGGACACCTGGCCCCAACACCCAGATTTCAGCAAAACTCTAAATTTGTTTGTGGGTTTGTGGTTTGGCAAAGCATTGTTCCTTATACAACTACACACTGTTTCACCAATACCAATATGCATGACACTTTGCATAGTTACCTGTTAGGACCCTCCTATCCAGGGAATGCCCGACTGAACAAGATAGTTTGAGTCCACTAACTCTTGAAGAAAACACTGCCCACAACACTATTGATCCTGTGAGCCCTTATCCAGTACGACTCAAGTACTATGGGTATCCAACGTGCCGACATGGAGAAATTTACAGTCCACGGCATAGAGGGAGTATATTTAAGTGCCGTGATCAAGGGGGGTCAGATGTGCCATAGTATATCTCCATGGGGTACCCAAATTGGCAGTGAACAGGCTAGAACAAAGGGATTCCCTTTCAAATAAATGGCTACACTGGCTACGCACCATCAGAGGTTATGCTTTTTTGTCAAAGGGAAGACATGGCGGGCTGTTGCAGAGGGCCCAGTGAGGACAAGAACCCCTATAACAATGTAAAACTGGAATTTTGGAACTGGTGAGTGGCCAACTGTGTCCTGGGAAGAAGAGGGTTGGGTGGTAAAACGGCCAAGAGTGGGATCTCAATTAACCTGCATCTACCTGGAACTACTCCACTTTCAGCTCTCCTAACTGGTGCAAATCTAACTCCTCTGGGGATGTGGCTCAGTGGGGTCTAATGTGGCTGGTCAAGACAGTCTGTGGTATCTTGATTTGGGCTACAACTGTAAATTACGGGACTACCCAATCAGTTGGTTTCTTGACACTTTTTTTCTTATACTCTTGTTAATCCCCTTTTTCTCTTGATATGTTGTATTATGTTTATTAAGTTTAATATTGTGATAGGATGAACTTTGTTGGCCTGACAACCAAATAACACTATTTGATGATGGTTAGGAACCTCCAGACATTACTGGCTACATGACATTTGGACACCTCACACCTTTCCCTGGATTTCAGTACCTTCACACATGAAACGGTTGCCTGAAATCGGCAAACATCAATGTGGTCATAGAAGGACTGGTCCTCTGCCCTAGAATGTACGCTTTCTGAGACATCTGCACCGCAATGCACCACTCGGCTGAAATGTTCGTGCCTAGTATTTGCTTGGTACTCAACTGAAACCTATGTCTGCTTAATGTACTTGCAACTGACCGCCTTATGATGTAACTAAGTAATCGCATGTTCCAAAGTCATATTCTTGCCTACTTACACCTCCTTGAAAAAGCGCCTCAATGCCCGTGGGCTGTAGTGCGCTATACAAATGTAAAAAATAAAAATAAAATAAAACAAACTACACCACACCAGGGTGAGGCAACAGGTGGCGAGAGAGAACAGTAGGTCCCAGTATACAGCGGCACACCAACTCTCGCCTCCCCCCAACTTCTGCTCTGGGGTATATCAGCCAGCCACACACGCCCATTCTCACTGCAGTTTACTTCAGAGTGCAAAGCACATCAAGTGATAAGCAAACAGGAAAAGCAACATAAAGGATAATTGATTTTCAACAACTGGTGAGAGTGTTGTCATGTCTGTCCACAGAACCGTTCACAGAACAGATGCTTTTTGCTAATAAATATATAAAATAAACAAAAAAACTGCAGAAAGGAAAGTGAGAAGAGGTCATAGGGAGACTATGGGCCTTATTACGAGGTAGGAGGTAGCCATGGTGCTATTAGCAGCATGGCTACCCCCTTACCGCATTCTGGGTCCGGGTTCTCGGAATAGGGACTTACCGGGTCATTCCAACCTTGGAGGACCTGGCAAGCCCCCATTCTGAGAACCATTCCCCATTCCCATTCAAGCCCCGATAGGCCTCAATGGGAATGGGGATGGAGCTAATAACAGGCCCGCTAATAGCGGGCCCGTTATAAGCTCCCTGGTCCCTTAGCGGCTCTCGCTAAGGGTGCCTGGTTAAACCAGGCGCCCATAGGGGGACCTGCTAAGGGACCTCGTAATGCGGCGGTAAGGGGTTAATGGCAACGGCACCCTTACCGTTGCCGTTAACCCCTTACTGCCGATCTCTTAATTAGGCCCAATGACTTTTTCCAGTGTCTCTTGGCTTTGCAGGGCATATTATGGTAGGATTTAAAAAGGTGTTAGTTAAGGTTGAGGTGGTTTATTTGAGGGAATGGAAGGTAAGGGGATGTATATACCACCCAGAGATGATGCAATGGCTGATTACAGTGAAATAGAAAAATAAAGTGAGTAAAGAAGTCACAAATGAACAGGTCTCAGAAGAGAGCAGGGCTCACATTGAGGGTACACGCGGGTGGACGGAGTCCCCCCACTTTTTTTACAGAGTCCCCCCACTTTGAGGACACATTAATATGCTTTTTTAGGACTTGACCCCTGAAAGAGTGTGATATATATTTAAGATAGGGTACGTTGTATATGTATTACACACACAAAATGATCACGAGCACTATATCAGATAGACCATCTCTCTCATTAGAGCAGTACTCCTCAGTACACAGTCATTTTTCTTTAGAAACATATTAAAGCTTTTATTCCAAAACAAATCTCTAAAACTGTTTTTTTTTTAATACTACATACAGACAAAGATACAATAACTGATAGTTACATAGACAATGTTCTCACACATAATGAGAATACATCAAAAAACACAGAATCTGTATATTCACATGAACAGCAACACCTGATTTCATCTGGTTAAACATTCTTGGAACCATTTGTGTCTCCAATTACCCTTTACATTTAATTCTAGGGATCTATACCAATTCTTTTTACTACATAAACAAAATTACCCAAAACATCAACATGAATCTTTTTTCCTCACAAAACAGTCAACACCCCAGTGTTGCGGCCAATGTCAGCCAAATAACACACCGGATGAAAACAGCCTTAATCAGGACTAATGATTGTATAACACGCCCCCAACATGGATTGATTGTGCAATAGAATATCTGCATTGAAAAAACAGACAAAATGGCTCAGTTTAGACTGGTCTATCTGAACTCACAATAATCTGCAACCAATGCCATGAACATCATTTAAATTAGCCTATCAATCACACTAACATACCTAGATTCTGGTATGCACCAGCTATACTTCTGCGCCCAAAATTCATTTCCGAATACCTATAATCGACATACCAGAGGATGGTAATTCACTCCTTAATGCCAAAGATTACATGTCTTTGCCTAAATTACCACATTTCATTCATAATGCTCATCCCCCAAATAAAGGTGCTCCATTCTATTTTTCTAGGAAACTCCCATGTGCCTGTCTCCCTTCAATGGCAAGAGGACATAAATGCCTCATAAGTGGTCAGGTTCATCCTGTTTCACCTGACACCATCTATATGTAAAATATACAAAACAACACCAGTATCACCTTAGTGCTGTACACCGCATGCAGATAAACGCCAATTCTGGCACACACTCTGCATGAACAATCTGTTGTTAGTCCCCTCATTTGCACGTGTCTTACACCCCCCCTCACCCCGTATTGATTTTAAGAGGACATAAATGCCTCAATGTGGACTGGTTTATCCTATTTCACATAACATCATGGGCCTCATTACACGGTATGCGGTAACCATGGGGCTATTAGCGCCATGGTTGCCGCCAGTATTTTACTGTGTCCGCCTTGGTGGATGGCGGAATTACCGCCCTACTCCAAGGTGAGTGGGGGCAGTAATTCCCCATTCACCAAGGCACTTCCCCATTCCCATTTTTGCCCCCATAGGGCTCAATGGGAATGGGGAAGGAGCTATTTACGGTACCGCAATTAGCACCAAGGTCCTTTTGCGGGCCCGTTCCTTAACGGCTGCTTAAACCAGCCGTTGAGGTCGGGTTCGGCAAAGGGACCTCGTAGTAAGGCGGAAAGGGTTTACCGGTACCGGTGCCCTTACCGGTACCGGTAAACCCTTACCGTATACCGTGTAATGAGGCCCCATGTCTTTAAAAATACATGAAAATAACACTAGTGGTTTATAAATGTTGATTGTACCCATGCAAATGAACGCTGAGACTAGCATCATTGTGCATAAACCAAAAGGCTACTCTTCCCCTTCTTATCGCGTGCCATCAATATATTCTAAGGTAATGTTACACCTCTGCTTTTCACTGCAATAAATTAAAAAAATGTCTAGATGTCTTAAACACAATTTTTTTTAAAATGTCTGTAATTGTTTATCTATACATATTCAGACCTACTTTAGGTAAATAGTCTGGCTGAAATTCGGCCGTTGGGAGTGTGCAGGGGATGGGAGTAACCGCATCTTGGGAACTTCTTTGCTTGTTTATTGTTTGTATGTTTGTTTATATTGTGCCGGAGCCCATGGGCATCAAGGTGCAACATATAATCCAACAAAAGTAATTCACAATCTCGACAAACAATAGCATCTTGAGACTTTTTCTAAAAGTGGTGCTGTTTTCTTCCATGCACATTTCGGTGGGAAGCTTATTCCAGATCAACCCTGCCTGGGCTGTGAAAGAGCGTCTATTGCCTCTGACTCGTTTGCATCTAGGTTGGGTCAGAATCATTGAGTCGTTTGGACCGGGTAACTCTTAGATGTTTCTCAAAAGGTCAGGTGCTCCTTCAGGTGTTCTGGTGATATGATATGATATGATATGATATTTTATTTGTATCGCGCTCATACACAGGTGTTTTCTGAGCCTGACTAGGAAAGGGAGGGGAACAGGGGAGAAACAACACAACAAAACAATGATCTTACTAGGCCCAGTGACATTGAGAACACGCAAGTGAATGGGGAAGGGAAAAGGGGAAAAGTGCATGGAAGGGGGAGAGTGGAAAGTAAGGACCCCGTGGAGAGCAGATAAATAATAATAAATAAAATAAATAGAAAATGGAGGCAATAAACAGTGGTAGTGCAGCCAGCAAGTGGCAAGTGCTGTGTTTAAGGCAGCAGATTGGGTAAGTCTGATAAGTGCAGAAACAGAAGGAACAAACAAGGGGGGGCTGTATGGGTACAGATACAATCCTCAGTGCAAGGGGTGGCCAGGAGGCAGTGCAGGGGGGTGGCAGGGTCACTGGCATAACAGGGGCCCCAGCGGTGCGGGGGGGGCTCCGCCAGCACATGCCCTGGAAGGGGGCCACACTTGAAAAAAAAAATATATATATATATATTTTTTCTCAACAAAAAAATATAAGTTTCGTTTTGAATTAACTCTGAATTAATAAAGAAATAATTTCTGCAACAGAAATAATTTCTTTATGAAGGCAGAGTGACTACAAAAAGAAACTTTCTTTTTGAAGGTTGAGGGCTTCCCCCAACCCATGACATGGAAGACCCTAGGCTAGAGGGCTGCATGTCATGGGGTGGTGGGGAGCCCTATGACTTCAAAAATAAATAGTTTATTGCCTGTGTGAGTGTATGGTGAAAGGGTGCACACAAATGTATGGGTCGCTGGGTGTGCGTGTGTGCGTGTACGGTGAAAGGGTGCACACTTAAATGTATGGATGGGTGCCTGGGTGTGCATGTATGGTGAAAGAGTGCACACTTAAATGTATGGACGGCTGGGTGTGTATATGGTGAATGGTGTGTGTGCTTGTGCACAGTGGCACAACAAAACCTGCATTTTGGGGGGCTAACCCTTCAAATGTTTTTGGAGAGACGCTAACTTTACGGATGGTGGGGAGGGGCAAACTTATTTGTGTGGGGGCATCCAACTTCTTTACGCGTTTTAATGAGACTAGTCTAGTGCAGCTTCAATGTTACAAGCAGTTAACTCTCTCCTTTAAGTCTCCTATTCCCTCTCTACCCTATCAATCACTCCCCTGGCACGCAAGTACTAGACCCACATCACAATTTCAATTGCCTAAAAAATGTGGCATTTGAATGCAGGTACAAACTGTGAAATGCTTTACGTTGGTAATTGCTTGGCCCTTATTAACAGTAAAACCCAGGTACCGTTTAGCATCTGTGTCCCGTTCTGTCCGGCAACTGCTCTAAAGGTCAGCCAGGTTGAGTCAACACAGCCCAAAATGTCAGGGGGTGGGGGAGTGCTGAAGCCCAGTCAACTGTATGATGTTGTGCCACTACTTGTGTTTAATGCCTTGATTACTCATAGCCCTATTCTTCCTTGTCCCAGAACTTATGTATAAGGCAGTACTTGTGTACTCTGCCTCCTAAACAAGTACTGGGATGAGGTAGAGGTACATGGAGGTAATGCCTGACTTAGCTACCTGTAATCTTCATTACTCCTAGTCCCACTCCTCCTCATCCCAGTACTTACCTATGAGGCAGGGAGCCTCATACGTAAGCTCTGGGACAAGGAAGAGGGACATGGAGGAAATTCTTGGCCAATGAGCTGATTTAGGAGGTTGGGGTGGGGGGTGGGAGGGAGAAGGGATGTGTGGGGGGGCGGGATTGTGCAATAAATCATAATGGTTGTCCATGTCCAGGCTAAGCAGGCATGATATGTGGTATTAGTGGCTAGAGAGGCATTTTGGTGCAGCCAGTCTAGTCATTCCTCAGTTTGGTATGACTTTCCTTTAACTGGGAATTTCTGATAAAGCAGTCCTGCTAAGTGTAATTACCTGGCTAGATTGGCATTTGGGTCCTGCCAGTCTAGCCATTTCTTACTGCGGCATTGTATATTTTTCTGGGCCTTTGTGATAAAATGATATGATGAAAGTCATTTATAACGCACCTGTACACAAGTGTTTCGATGCGTGACAAGACGAGGGAGGGAAGATAGAGGGAGGACAAGACAAACAATCTCACTAGGCCTTGTGCAATTGTGAGAACGAGAGGTGCAAGAGGAAAGGGAAGGGGGAAGTGCAAAGGAGAGGGGAGGGGAAAACAGGGCTGCGATGCTCTGAGTAAGTGCAACCAGGGCAGCGCAGCTATGGGTAGTGCAAGGAGAACAAGGGGCTGCAGGGTTACAGTTACAGCCCCTAAGTGCATGATAGGCATGAAGACAGTGTAAGGGGGACTGATCAAGAAAGAGCCTGGACTAATACAGACTCTGAGGGTACGCAAGCAACTGGACAGAAAAGCAGCAGGCAGGTAGGTCAGCAGGGGAGGAAGAGAGAGAAAGCAGAGGAGAAAAGGAAAGTTTTGAGCTGCTTCCGAAACTTCAGATGGTCTGGCTCAAGTTTGAAGGGGCAAGGAGGCCATTCCAGAGGGAGGCACCAGTAGAGGAGAGAGATCCACCCCCCACTATCTGCCTGGAGAAGCATCTAACCCTTAGAGAGTTGGAGGTAGCTGAGCAAAGGGCTCGAGAAGGAAGGTATTTTGTAAAAGAGCGTTGGATGTAGTGTGGGCCCCTACCCCAGAAAGACTTGTGGACAATGCAAAGGGTCTTGAACTTGATCACTTGATCTTTGCAGCCACCGGGAGTCAGTGGAGAGATTTCAGGGCTAGAGAGATATGATCCCTGGGCTTGAGGCCAATGATAAGTCTTGCAGTCTTGTTCTGGATTAGTTGCAGATGACAGAGAGTAGAGGAAGGCAGAAAGAGAAAGAGGCCATTGTAGCAGTCCAGCCTAAAGAGAACCAGGGAGACAGTGAGCTTCTGGTGGAAAGTGAGAAAGGGAAGAGTCCCTTTGAGGAGGAGCAGATTGTAGTGGAACTTCTTGGTGACATCCGAGAAGTGAAGAGAGAAAGAGAGAGTGGCATAGAAGATGACACCAAGGTTTTTTGCCTCGCAGGAAGGTGAAGGAAGAGGGCCCAAGGCGGACGGCCAGAATGAAAGAGGGAAAGCTGGTGCAAGAGCCCAATGAGAAGGATCTCCGTCTTACTGGCATTAAGCCAGAGATCGTTGGAAGGGGCACCAATCCTGATTCGCGGATAAACTGTCAGGAATGAGCGAGAGCGGAGAGGAGGCTGAGGGGAGCCTGAAGGAAAGCTGAGTCATCCACATAACACTGAAAGTTTGAGGAGAAGGTAGAGATCAGGTGGGCCAAAGGGGCCAAGTGGAGGTTGAAAAACCAGGGTGAGAGTATAGAGCCCTGGGGAACATCACAGGTAGAGAGAGGTGGCAGAGAGATTGGGACCAGTTTGGACCTGGGAGGGCGGAGGCGATCCAAGAGGAAGGAGGTCAGTCACTCTAGTTCCTGGTCTGTGATGACCAGGTTCTCACAGAGTCGATTGATCAGGATGGCGTTGTTGACCGTGTTGAAAGCAGAGGAAAGAAGGAGGGTGAGGATAGAAGGAATGCTGGAATCAAGGCTAGAGAGCAGATCTTCACCGGTGTTCAGGAGAGCAGTTTCAATGCCTCTGGCAGCTCTGAAGCCAGACTGCTGGTCATGGAGATAACCAACATGTTCAGTGTAGAGAGTAAGCTGGGAGATGGCAAGCTTTTCCAAGAGTTTGCCCAAGAAAGGGGTGATGGAGATTGGGCAATAGGTTTCCGGGCAGGTAGGATCAGCAGACGGCTTTTTGAGGAGTGGGTGCACAAGGGAGTGCTTAAGGGGAGAGGGGAACATTCCAGTGGCTAAAGAGTGATTACAGAAATCGGCCAAGGCTGCAGCAAGGGTGTCAATATGGTCCTTGATGGTTCTGGAGGAGCAAGGGAGCACCTGTTTAGACAACGCTTTCATAGATCGGACGTGTCTAGAAACCTTGTCAGGGGTTGCCAGAGACAAAGAAGAAAATGGAGGGGGAGAGGTAGAGATGGACAAAGGGAGCCGAGAAAGGAAGAGGGAGAGGAAGAGGAGTTAGAGGACAGGGTGTCCTGAGATTTAGCGGAGAGCCGTACAGAGGGCCTTGGAGGGAACAAGAGAGTAAGAGACCACAACAGGATTGACCAGTTCTTTGCAGATTTTAAAGAGTTTGGCCGTGTTGGTAGAGGCCGCGGAGATGCAGGCTTTAATGTGTCCTCTCTTCTTGATGAGTGTTATTGCTTTCACTAGCATTTTTGTGCAACCAGTCTAGGTATGTCTAAATGTGGCCTGGCATGCTTTACTGTAATTATGTTACTTGTCTACACTGGCCTACATTGTGCAGCCAGTTGGACATGTTTTCATTGTGGCATGGCATTTTTGATAGCAAAGCATTAATGTTCCTGTGCACTGTTGGTGACTTACATGTATTGGAACAGTGTTACCCTACAAAACAATTGCAAACACTGTGGCTTTATAGTCAATTTTTCTCAGAAAGTGTGCTGTATATTGCATTAAAATACATATTTACATCTTTCTCCTAGTGCAGTGTGTGGCATACCCCTTCAGCAGCACGTTCGTGTATATTGCGCAAGCGTGACAATCTAGGCCGGCCCAGAGTGTGGCGCGACCCGTGATTTGTTGCCGAGTTGGGGGGGCCCCCTCAGCATGGCTCGCAGGGGGGCCCCCACATTTTGTGTTACGCCACTGGGCAGGGTGAGTAGTTACCTGGGCTCAAGGGACAGATGGTGGCCAGGTGCACAGTGCCAAGAGAGAGCAGATCAGCAGGGGAGAGGGTGAGTGAAGGCAGAAGCAAAGAGGAAGCTCTTGAGGTGCTTCTGAAACCAGAGATGGTTCTCCTCAAGTTTTACAGTGCCAGGGAGGCTGTTCAGAGGGAAGCCCCAGTCGAAGATAGAGGTGCTTGTCCGTATAGGCATTTGTGCACAATTGTGCTGGTTTTAAAGCGTACTCTGGCCTCTACTGGCAGACAGTGTAGCTCCCTCCTGTGCACAGATACTGGGTCGCTTCATGCGGTGCCTTTAATAATCAGGACTGCATCATTTTGCAATGTCTGGAGCTTTTTAATGCAGCCCTTGCCTGCTCCGTCCAGAAGTGCACTGCAATAGTCGAGCTTAGGCATTATTACAGCTTGGACGAGTGTGGTACAATTTGCCAAGGAAACATAAGGCTTTACTAGTTTAAGCAGCCTTAGGTGATATTGATATTTGTTCACAATATTGCATACATGAGCTTCTGCACCAAGGGATGGCTCCAAGGCGACCCCCAGGGTCTTGACCCTTGATGCTATTTTTATATAGTGTCCGTCTACGGTGAAGTCTTCCTACCGTGTGGCCAATTTAGCATGTGACCACGTGGAACCAAAGATCAAGAACTCAGTCTTGCAAGGATTAAGACAGAGTCCATTTATTGTCATCCAAATTTGGATGGATTTATAAATTTGTTTCACGCTCTCTAAATCGTTTTCGTATTGGTATCTGTATTCCATTTCTGGAAATGAGCAGGTCGTCTTATTCTGAAAGGTGATCTGCACATTTCTGGGAAACTGTGCTGTAGTGCAAGTGATCCATGGGCCAGCCACCTTGAATACATAGTGTTGGGACTATGATACTGACCGTAATGTATCCCACATGGGCAGTTTGTTGTGCAATGAGAGTAACTGGCAGCAGTTTTAGGGAAATTGGACATGAGATGGACAGTTTTAGAGACAATAATGGTGACGTAGGACATTTCTTGCTGACATGTGCTGCAATATGTGAAGATAGTGGGCAATGATGGTGGAAGTAGAACTTAATGTTGTAATGCTTCATGGCATTGGCCAGATCTGGGGCAATATGAGTATTTTGAGGTGGTTCAGAGGGGCAAAAGATGTGAAATTGGGCAGTTCTTGATTCATTGAGAGTGCCATGGAGGCAATTCTTGGCGCAAAGGGACATTATATGGGGGCATTCCTGGGCCAATACAATTAACATGGGCAGTTTCCTGTGGCAATGGGACATGGTATAGGGCAGTTGTTAGAAAAATGAGCATGGCAAAAGGCAGTTCTTAGGGCAATGGGTCATGACATGGAGCAGTCCTTGGGAAAATACTGTTGACAGTGAATCTTGTTTGGGGCAGCACCTAGAGAAATTAGTGTTATTGTGTATTCATGTGGCAAAGTGGTGTGGCAGGAAACTGTAATGTTAGCAATGTAAGTGCAGTCAAGTCACTTTAAAGGATCGTCCCTTTTTGTATTATTTTTTGTATTATGTTGTATTATGTTGATTTTAGGAATGTGATCCTTCTTGTATCCTTCTTGTATTTTATTGTAATATATTGGTGATATGTGTGTTAATGGTCTATCTGAATGAAGCACTTAAGAATGACTAATTTGCCAATAAAAAGGCCCCATATATTTAATAAAAACCAAAATACATCAGTGAATACATGGGCAGGGCCATAGAATTTCAGAAAGTGAAGCAAGCAGGAGTGAACCAGCTGCCCTATGATCACGTGACTGATGCGGCTAAGCTCTTGTTTTTGTGAATTTGACCCACAAAGGAACCAGGCACTATATCCTTGTGACTGTGAGTCGAGCCATGCAGTGTCTTGGCACTATATCTTTGAGAATATGTTATGGCTAGAAAATCTATCAGAAACCAGTATAACCATTGGAGAATACCCCATACATTGTATATGTGGACCAATCTGGACACCTTTTTACTTACCTCAATCCCAGCAGAAAACGACTTAGTTAGGTAGTGAGTAGAAACCCCTGCACCACATAGGCATTTCCCAAGACTCATTTTTGCCTGGAAGAGCAAACTGAAGATCCCTGGGAAAAACATCTCGAGGAGAGAGGTATCTCATCAGTCTACAGAGGAAGTGCAGAAAGACCTTACGGGGGACCCTAACCATTTATCACCTAACGCATCTACTATCTTATAATTAGGATGATTCCCTGGAGGAACATCAAATAGTCTGCACGTATACCTCCCACATCACATTTGTGAATACACTAAGGCTAAATCCATTGTTGTGTTTTGCAGTTCTGACTGTCATCAAAGTTTTCTGGAGACAAAGTAGATGCCAATTGATAATATGTTTAACTGTAGAAACATTGGCATAAAGAATGTTGATGAAACCGACATGACAATAATCGGGACAGTTTTCAATGGCTTGGCAATGAATTAATTACCACAATGATAATTCAACTGACAAGTTAGCAGATAGAAAATATTTTACAACCTACATGTGGTGGCAACACATGTTAAGCTAATTTGGTTTATTTTTGTTTTATATTCTAGAAGTTTTGATTGCATTTTACTAATTTGCACTTGAACAAAGATGTTGATTAAAAGATAAATCAACGGGCACAATGCTTAAAAATGGGTACAGTTCTTGCTGGCATAAGACTTGTGATTGTCATTTAGTTTTGTAGTATGAGTATCTGTCACTCCCCGCTTCAGTAGCATATCACACATATATATTGGTCTAATGTGTATCCAACGTTTATGCTGTATAAGGTACATCATTCACTGAAGGGAATGTAAAGGATTTGCTGTGCCAAAATGCCCCTCTGTATTGTTAATGACTTGCTATATGAGTTACTTGAATATTTCATGGGTTCACCTCTAGAACATCCCACAAATCATATCCAGCGAGCGAGCAGCAGAGGGTCTGTGGAGCAAGTCTGTTTTCCCTTTCTGAAGATTTGGAGGCACATCACAACAAAGGCTCCACCCGGCACCGTATGCACCGTACGCATGTGGTGTGCAAGCTGTGTGCAGTTTTACCAGCGGAGCATCTGTGTAGCAAGACGGTTCCTCTTTTCTGGAGATTTGAAGGCAGAGCACTACACAGTCTGCACCTGGCGTGGTATGCAAGCTGTGTGCAGTTTTAGCAGCCGAGGATCTGTGGAGCAAATCTGTTCTTCCTTTCCCAGAGATTTGGAGGTGGAGCACTACCTGGATGGTGACATCGCTGAAGGTAGGTATTTCTGAAGCAGATGGCCCTGAGAGAGAAGGTTGTTCTCACCACTCCACAGTGGACTGCTAAGCCTCCTGTCTCGGGTCCAGGTATGCACCCTGCACATCCCTCTAGGTACCCCAATCTGACTACATGGGCAGGCCTGCAATTACCTCTCCCTCCTTCTCCTCCTCCTCCATCAACCCTGACACGCCCCATGGGGTCTCAATGCCTTGACACTGCTGGGTGTTTATGTCACCACCACCCTGTATTTTGCTGCTGAGGTGTCCACCGCAAAGTTTGGTTCCTGGGATTTTGCTTCAGCAGCATTGTCATCTGAATGGGATGTTCCCCCAGGCAAAACGTCCTTACAGGAAGTGGATACAACTGGGCGTGCCTGGGTCTGCACCTGCGTCTGGAGGACTTGGCACTGGGATCTACATCCAAAGCACAGGTCATACTCTCTTCTTCAGTCATTGCAACTGTGTAAAAGAGAGCAAAGAAAATAGAAATTATTCATAAGTACCTATGCATGTGTATTCTCCTCATTTGTGTCAGCAGCATGTGGTCACCATTAGTCAACAAGCACAGGCCTACGCTCTGAAATCAGGAAGAAGACAGTCTTGCAAGTGAAAGCAAAATGACAAGTCACACTTATGAGACAATCACATGTGAACAAAATACATTGATGTGTGGTGTGGAGGCATCGTGAAGCAAGACACAGGCAACAGATTCAGGTTTCAAAACAAACACTTATATGCCAGGATGGAAAAAGCCCTAACTTGCCCTATGCAAAGGTGGAATCTTCCTACCTATATGAAACTAAGGAAAGTCTGAGTCAAAAGGTTCATTTTAAGAATCTTTCTGTGTCCAAAACCTATACTTGCCCTAACAACTGATCTATACAATGTACAGGAATGTCAGCAACCAAAAGAAACAGTGTTCAACATAGAGTTCTCAGCTTCTTCCAGCTCTCAGCTTCCTTTCAGCTCCATTCCCAAAGCATAAAATAGTTCCAACTAAAGGTCTTAAAGTTACCTTTTTCAAGTTTGAAGTGACAGTTTTAACCAACACTCAGGACTACCTTCCCAAGTTCCAAGTAACACAGCTCTAAACACAACGCACCTCGAGGCTCTGTCCTCTAGACAGTAAATACATGAGATCTCAGGGTTACCTTGCCCAAGATTCAGTTTCATTAACACAAAAAATGTCCTTGGTCTTTTTCACACTTGCGCCCTCTTGTGTTGTTGGTCTTCATGCATTATAATTTTCACACAATTTAGTATTCAATATTTCTTTATTTTGGTTCAGGTTTAGAGTTTCATTGCTTTTACAATGCAGGGTACCCTGGTTTCACTTGTATTTGGTTTCCATGTTAAAGCTCCAATACTTTCAAAGGTCATTAACTTTTAGGATTCAGTATACAGTTGTTTTTCACTTTTAAGGTTCAACATACAGTGGTGTTAAAGTTTAATTCATTTCTGAACTCAAGATGTAACCGTTCTGCTTTTGGGTAGAGTTTTCATTCTGTATTCCATAAAGGTGGGTTGCCCTTATAGCACACTTTTAATTCAACCATTGTTTAATAACGCTTCTGGTAGAGTTTTCATTCAGTTTGGTAAACAATAAAGGTGGGTTGTGCTTATAACACATGTTTAATTCAACCTGCTGTTAAATAACACTTCTGGTAGCGTTTCTATTATGTTTGGCACTCAATAAAGGTTGGTTGCACTTAACACACACTTTCAATTCAACCCGTCGTTTAATAACTCTTTAGTTTGCTTTAATTGCAGAGGCCACCCCTCAGAGAGTTTTGAAAACGTGTTTCCTTCAACACAAGTCCACTGCGATACACAGTATTCCGGGTACTTCACTAGATAACAATGGTTCAAAGCAGAGACCCACGAAAACCTGTTTTCTCAAACACGCGACCACTGCGATACAAAGTATTTGCTTAGAAGAAAAAGAGTTCAAACCCATGTGCACCGGATTTCTTACTTGACAGAAACTCACTGGTCATGTTCACAGCCTTCCCAGAAGCCTGGATCGTACTGCCTTCTGGGTTTGAGTTCAGGGGCCCAGCTCCTGCCTCTCAGGCAATTCTGTGGCGACCTCCCGACACATGGTAATGAGCAACTTGACCACAAGAAAAAGGGACATCCTCTCCACTTGGCTCCATTCAAAATGTTCGGACTGTTCCACAGAGCCCCAGCTCCTATGCCACGCTTCAATAGATCCCCTCTCTCTGCAGACCTCAGTGTCTTGGCGTGTTCGTCATATAAAGCTCCCTGCTGCTTTCACCAGCCTTCTAGCTGCTTTTCCGGTCACCCCTTTTTCTGGTGGGCTGGTCTCCTTTTATACACCTTCAGCTCCCTAACAGGCTGCGTGTGTATGGCTAATACGCCCTACCTGACTACAATTAAAGGGAAATGCCTGACTTGCACTACTCTTAGCAGGCATCTTCCTTGTTACAGTACCAGATTGGTAAAGGATTGTAGTATTCATTGCTCACAGTTGCCTCTTCTTCATCCCAGTGCTGTCAGGGCCTACATGTGGGGAAACAATGGGTGGTGATTTGCATTAACCTACAGAGGTCGGGGAAGGGTTTGGTTGGTCATTAGTGGGAAACGGAAGATCCCATGTCTTGCCTGTGGGACCCTTATTCTTTCTCACCATCTTTGTTATTTCCCCTGATGTTATTTTGACCAAAGGTAATGGGGTGACCATATCCCACAACGGCTTCTGGGACTAAGGGTTCATCAGGAAAGGGGAAATACTCTGTCTCACCTAAGGACATTACATTCCTATTCCCCTAGAATCCTCCACCCATACGATCTTCCCTTGCTACTCCCCTTCCAGGGTGGGGATCCAAGAGAGATGGCCTTTCCCTGGCCACCTGCTCAGAGGATCCCAGAGGAATAGGGTAACCAGTCATTTGATCGAATACAAAGGATCGAATGACAAAAATTTGTGTCAAAAGGATTGAAAAACAATTTTTTAGAACGCATTTTTTTATGTTTAGTTTTAAAAAAATGTAATATAGTTAAAAAAAAATGTTTTTTAAAGAAAACTTGGGGTTGGGGGCAGAGCCCCCCCATAAAATAAAATGCATTCAACCCTTTTTTTTCCGGTCCTTTTGACTCAAAAAAATGCCATTCGATCCTTTGTATTTTGACCCTTTCACCTATAACCGAAGAACAGATGTGAGAACGCCCTCAGGTTTCTCACAGTGGCAAAATATACATGACAACTTTGTTCACAGCACAATAACAATGAAGAAGTGACCCAAGTGAATCCTCAAGGCAGGGCCATGGGAAGAGAATCTGCCACATGTGTCCGTAGCACCATAGGCACATCTGCATTCACTCACACTTTGCAATATGCACCCCTGACAGTCCAACATGAAATAATGCAATGCGTACATATACCTGTTGCTGAGGATCAAACAGCAATCCTGTTGCTCCGAAAACAAAACAATTTCATGATGATTTACCATGTATGCCCCCTCATTCAGTGGCTTACAGGTGCCAATGTTGATCCAGATAGCCTAATGCCCTAAATTGCCATGAGAAGACATACAAACACATGTTTTAGTCTCAGCTGCTGAGTGTATATGATGCAATCCTCATACCCAATTGAACAACCACTAGAGAAGGCATGCATGAATATACCTCCCACGCCCTCAAGATCTCAATCTGTGTAGTATTCCTGTCTGAGGCCGTACTGTCAGCATCTCACATTGCATGCACATGTGTATACTTTGTCACCAAAAGCTGCCAAAGCACATTCCTACACCTATCCACTTCACAGATGTGTGCAATTGCATAGTTCCACTGTTGGCAGGAGGCCGCATGCCATTTAAGAATTGTGCAAATCACATGTCCATGAAAACCACTAACTTGCTCAATTCATACATTACTATACAGGACATACTGAATCTGTGAAAATGTTCACGCTAAGAGTACTCACCAGCTCCTTGGATTAGGGCTTGCAGGTCAAGGACCTGGGTATGGACCGCTGGGTTGATGCTCTCCAGGATCCAGAAGTGAAGGGGTGTCACCTAATGGCAGCCTGCATTGTGCACCTCCACGGAAGCACCTGTCTCAAGGGTCATCTTTGCCTTCTCCTGGCTCCAGATCCTAAGGATGACCCAATGCTTCATAGCATTATCCACTGTATGAACTGCCACCCCCTCCTCATTGATGGCACCTGTGATATCAACCCAGATCTTCTGACGGCCACATGTCCCAAGCTGCTTCTGCATGCATCATAATGGGCCAGGACCTGTTTATCCAGGATGCCAAATTCTGCACCAGAGAAGTTGACACCCTTCAGCCACCCCACCTTGGGGGTACTGGTCGATGTACCTGACATAGTGCACCTGAGGCTAGTGGGGTGAGCTGGTGGGCTGAACCTGGACCCTGGACCCTGACTACTTGTACTGTACTGTGGAGCTGTGTTGGTGTTATTGAAGTTTAGAAGTCCAGATGAGGTGGTCACAAATCCTGACAAGAGAGCCAAAGAAGAACAGGCAATGGCAGAATACAAGGCGCTCCAAGGCAGTGCTAGCATAAAGCAGCCAGGGACACACTACCAGGCAGCAGAGGATGTAGAGGTATGGAGGCAAAATACAGAACATGGTAGAAGAAACAGCAAGGCACAGGTGTCTCCACTTCATACACAAGGCAGTAGTGACAAAATCAGAGGAATGGCACGATGAGTGTAATTTCCATGCCACACACAGTGCAAATATGTGCGCATTATGCTGTAAATAACATGCTGTCAAGTACCCCCAATGTGCATGTACTTTCCCTGGTGTGTGCAAAGGCAGAGATATTTGGGGTTACCAAGTGTAATTCCTGGCGTGCGAGGAGGCAGCGATTCCTTACAGATGGTAAAAAGGCATGTGAGCATGTTGAACCACCATTCAGGTCTTACACAATCTGGCAAAGGGGGTGATGGGGATGCTGGCAACACAAAATCCTGAAAACTTTATACATGCACCTGTTGCGTGTATGCATGTATGAAGTTGGAAATGGTCTCTGCAATGAACCATGAGACTCCATTTGTATCCTATTACTTCTTCCACTCACATGCATATCTGGCTGTATGTATGATCCCCTACTCCTCAACTCTGTGGCTTGATTCATGACCCAAAGTGCCCCGACAGGTTTACACAGAGCATTTATTGTTAGCCACCGGTGCATTCCCCAGTACAGAATGCCCAGTTCCTAAGTCTGATGCATGTGTGGCAAGTCCTTTTGTTTATGTATGCTACTGATTTTGAATATGCATGTTCAAGTGGTTATGTGAGCGCCTGAATATTGTTGTCTGACTTTGTGCAGGTGAAGACACAGCAGATGAGGAGCAGGAGGGGGGGGGGTGGAGGATGAGGCACAACCATTCACCAGCACAGCCAAGGGTGTTGTGTCTGGTGAGATTCCTGTCCTGTTGTAGGTCACAATCATCAGCCCTGGCGACTCACCTTCCGGTGATGCAGCTGAATCAGATGTGGAAGACATGGTGGAGCACCTTAAGTTCCTAGAGGTTGCTGAGTCTAAGGAGGAGAGCCAGGAGACCCTGGGACTGGCTTTGGAGAGGTCCACTTCAATGGTTGATTCTGTGTCTGCAACTTTGCGTCGCACCAGCCAATGACAGTGCACTCACTTCAGCAAGACCTGGCTCCAGCATCCTGGGAGGGTAGGTCACGTATGTGGTGGATGTGTGCCTGCTGGAAATTTGGAATCGAATGTGTAGTTGCTACATGCAAGTGCCCAATGGGGTGAGGTCCTGCAAGAAATTACGTGTGGCATGCATCGCTTCATGGGAAATGTTAACTCCTTCAATCTCGCACTTTCTGCTGAACTACGCCTAATGCAGCAGGAAAGCAGAGAGGACATACAACACCACAGATTGGTGACTCACAAGGATGTTTCCAGCTTGAGGTAATCCCTGTGTGATGAGTTTTTGGCCTGAAGGGACGCCTTGCGAAAAGAGATAACCACCTTGAGGCAAACCCTGCATATAGAGTTGTTGGCCTGGAGGGCTCTCCACCACCAATAGATAACTGCCTTGCATCAAAATCTCAACATGCAGTTGGAGACAACAAAGGTCACTATGCATGCTGAGTCTTTGGCCACTCACGATAGCTATCATCAGGACCCTGTGCAATTGGGGCCCCCATGCAAGCATATCTCTCATGAATGGCCTTAGCCAATGAGGACCAGGCTTTGGCATTGCATGGTTAGATTGCACCATCCCAGGATCCACCACACGATGGGAGTTCCAACTGAAACATGCTCTATATGCCATTGGTCATGTCCCTGCACACCACTATCCTCTTGCCACCACCACCCCATCTTCATGTACCCTGGTGTCCTGGAGTATGTGAATGGAGTATGGCTTTTTGTCTGATTTTTCAATTTCTAAGGTGGACTGTTTGCTTTTTGTACTGTGACAGGGATATAGTGATTTAGAGGGAAGGGAGTCAAATGCCCATGCTACTGGTAACATTATTGAGCTGGGGGACTGGGCATGCACAGTGAAGTCAACTGACATGATCTTGTGGATTGCTACAGCCTCCCCCATACAGGTGAACATTCCATTCTGCATTGATGTCTATATGTGTAGCCTGACAGACAAACTCCTCTAGTGAGTCCAAACAAATGTCCAATGTCATTTCAGATTACTTGCTTTACCCAGTGCCCACACTCCCTAAAAGAACCCCCCAACACCTTATTTCCACCCAATTCTCCATACCTACTGCTGGACACTGACCCTTCTAGCACCAATGTGTAGGACCAGTGTAAGGTGGAAGTGGTGAGGGATGTCCAGCCCAACTGCAGTGCCACCAGGTAAGGTTGTGCACTGTCCTACCTTAGCATGGCTGATAATATATGCATCCCAATTGTGTCATGATGTGGCACACATAGGTTCGAGCATGTACATTAGATTGTGGTGAACATTTGGTGACAGTTGTGCCACTAAAGATGTGAGTTGTCCTACAGAATTGTGTGCATGCATGTCTCCTTGATCAGCTATGCATGTTCTTTGTGTTACTGGTTACAGCTCCACAACATACTGCTTGGAGTCAGTCAACTCAGGATGTTCCTGTGCACGTTTTTGGTGATGCATAATACTGTCACTTCTTTTTTTGTGTGGCATTCATTTTCTACCCCTATTATGTTAGCCTTGAATGCCATCTCCTGAATCATCATGTCAAGTAGCCACTCCATGATGCATGTGTATACGACACACCTGACTCTCACAATCCACGTAAGAGAATAATCAAGATGACAAGTATGCTTGTGGATGATGTATGAAGTATGCTGTGCATTGCTGGTGAGGTGCGGATGTGAGAGGCCTAATGGTTCATGCCACATGTGTAATGTTGCTGATGTGTTCATATCAATGTGTACCAGAACTCTTGATTTTGAGGGGTGTGTGATCTTACATCATGTATCCACATTTGTGCAGTCTGTGAGTGGCAACATTGCTTGTGGAAGATTTGAAGAACATCTTTATGATAGGACATGGGACATGTTGAGGGTATCATAGACATGCATGAGGAGGGGGAGGGTGGGTAGCATATGACCATGGAGCAGTGCAATACCAAGCGGGGGAGGTAACAGGGGAATGCAGCTCACCCTGTCTCAGGTAGAGTGTTGTTTGGAACTTGTGTAGAGCCATGCGTTATGATATGTCTTCATTTTGCAGAAGAGTTAACATGTTCTTACAGGAACTGTGACTGTGAGGGTAGAGTCCACTGTTGTGGGGAGGTATTATACATATTTCCTAGAATGTGCTAACTGGACCTGTCTGTTGGATCACTCATTATATAGAAGCAGAGTGGACTACACCTGTCCTCATTTCAGTTGTGGTATGGGCCTAAAGAGATGCTGACTATGTGATTTGAAACTTTGCATTGACTACAGCCCAACAGTCTTGTAGATGATGCAGCATGAATTGAAGGTGTAGTAGACTTGCAATGGTTCAGAGTGCAGGTATATGGGTGTACGCCTCATGTGTCCTCATTTGCCGAGTACATTGACAGTTGGTGCAACTGCATGCAGTACACTTATCAGGGATAGGAGGTTGGCACACAGAAGGGATTAAATAGGGATGTGTGAAACTTCAAAGTTGGAGAACAGCCAGGGAAACTGCTCTGGACAGGGTGATGTTACTATTATTTGAAATCAGATTTAACTGTCATTTATTGGCACATGGCCAACTCTGCCAGCTTCCTCTTCCTATTTGCACATAAATGAGTGTGTAGCATGCAGCACGTGATGCGAGGGTCAAAATGAAATGACACCTGACACGTTATGATACATACTGCAGATCTGGGTGATACATGCCATTTACTGGTAGGACACAAGGAAATTGTAATCTGCCTATCATGTGTCCTTTCAAAATTAAGTCTTACCTGCCATATGCATCTGCTTGTGGAGCCGTCCATTGAGACTTGGCTGTAGACACTGAAGGTGAGAAATGTGTATGTTTTGCACAGCATCTAGGGGAGGATCAACTCTGTGACACATTAGGCCAGGCACCTAATATGATATATACCTGTATTGATTTAGACATCCACAGACACTGCACAAGTGTGAGGACACACACACCTGACATCCATCCATTGGTGTAGTAGGAGTGGCCATCCTCACATTGTGTGAGTGCTGTTGCAAATTATCGTGAGTTGCATCTTCTGTTGTACATGCTATGATACCAGTGGCAGAGGTGGCCCCACTATTTGTTTTGTACAGGGACGGAACAGGGCCAAGGGGATGATGGGAGCTACAAGCCAGTAGAATGTTCTTGTTTGCCCAAAGGCATTCTTGCAGATGGATGAAGGAGTGATGGTGCATGTTGCCTGTGAGTTGGCATTTGTTTCTGAAGAGGTGGGGTGAGCACAGGTACTCTCTGCAGATGGCATCCTTGATCATTGTACCTCTTGCTGTTTATAGTGTGAGTGTTTCTGATCCATGGCCATAGGTGGTTTGGGTTGACAAATTTGTTGAAAGCTTAGACATATGGTTCACATGAGTTGTCTTTCACTATGGTTGGCATGTGTAGGATTGTCATACTCCATGCATTCGGTCGTTCTGAACTCAGCCATTGGGTGGCAGATGCCAAACAACACCAGGGAGGTCGTAGTACATCTGCTGCCACTCATTTTGGCTGTCCTGTCATAGGTGGGTGATCTAGCAATCGCATCAGTTTGGACTTCATAAGGCAGGCACCGCCCTTCGCCATCAGTGTTGTGGGAGTTGGCACAGCATGTTGTACATGTAAGTTTAATTTTGGCAGTGATGTGTTGAGGCATGTTTGGAAGTGCTGATGTGTGCACGCTTGCACATCGGGTCCTGGAGGGCATGCAGTGCACTTAGTCATGCATGGATCTTTCGACACTGCACTGGGGCCAGGGACAGCAAGATAGTGTGTGGCCAAGCAAATATGGGACATGTCTGCTGGGCAAACAAGATGTTGGGAGCTGTTACCTGCTGGGCTGCATTACCTGTTGGACATAGCTTTTCAAGCACAACCTCCACATGACAACATGTGGATGTACCTGTGGAGCTTGTCCCTACTTTTTAGTGGGTGCACCAGCAACCTATTACTACCTGTTGCAGTGCAGGCCCAGCCATGACTGGAGGGGCAGGTGAAGGAGGCAAGCATTGCCCATAAGATGGGAGTGTAGGTGAGGACAAGTCTCCATGTTGCCTTTTCCCATTGAGCAGGGCAAGGGGTCAACCATGGATCCATGCATGGCAGTGAGGGCCAACGGGTGTGACTGGAGGAGGTGGTGTAATGGGGGCAAGTGTTATAGGGTGGTTAACAACTAGGGGTGAATAGGTTGTGTTCATTGTTGGTATTTTGAAAGGATATCTTTGCCTTCACAGGCCTCTGGGAGATGTTGTCACACATTCGGCAACCTGCTACTGCTAATTCCAAAATGTCTCTGACTGTTTAATGTCTGGCTTATCTACCTAGCATAATCAATTAATTGCTTTTGGTAATTTGAAATCTAGATGTTTTTTTTATCATTGCATCCTCAATTTTGTGCTGTAGTCAAGCTGTTTAGCAATTCTGAATCTAGGTGTTTTTAATCACTGCATCCTCCATTATGTGCTATACTAGTGCTGTTTAGTAATTTTTGAATCTAGGGGTGTTTTCTTAAATCACTGCATCCTCCATTTAGGCTGTACTAGTGCTGTTTAGAAATTTTGATTCTAGGTGTCTTTTTAATCAGTGCATCCTCCATTCTGTGCTGTACTAGTGCTTTTTGGCAATTTCAAATCTAGGTGTGCTTTTATTCTGTGCTACTAGGCCACTTGGTGAATTCCCATGCACTGTGCAGCTCATCTGCCTATCTTTCTCTCCACCTCTACTCCCATCGCACTCTCCATCCCTCCTATCTATTTGAACTGCTATTCTATCACTTATACTTCCTCTCACACAAAGTCTGGAAGAAGAAAGTTGAAGAAAGCTCTCCTGGACTCTAATCCAACCTCCTATCACTGACACCTACATCAATGCCACTTCCAGACAGACTATTACCTACATCCTCTTCTCTGTCTACTCTCCTTACCAATGCACCCCCATCTGTACTGCGCTCTCTCCGCTTTCTCCTCTTCTTCCATAAATGGTTGCACTAGGTGGGAAGAACTCCTTGCATACTTCTCATCCTCTAGATGTATCATTAATGTCTGCCACAATGGCACTATCATGGCCCAAGGTTCTCAACCTAGTCTACTCCTTCTCAACCAGCACTTGCCTTCTCTCATAAACCTCTTCTCTTCTCCTGCCATCTCTGCCATCTCGGCTTATTCTCCCCTCACATCTCCACCACCACCAATGGGACTACCAAGCCCCTATACACCCCCTCGGAAAACCTTCAAAGGTGGTAATCAGCTTCATTTAGCTACTCTTTATGCTCGCTCCACTGTCAAAAACTCCTCTGACATCTGTCTCCTTCTTGAAGACTTTGACCTGGATGTCCTCTGTTTTACAGAGTCATGATACAATGCTTTTGACACTCTCCATCATTCCTATTCCATCCTGCTCCTCTTTTGAATGCCTCGTCTGTAGACTTGGGGTCTCGCCTACTTTTTCTCTCACCCTCACCACCATCTACAGACACCCTGGCCCTATCTCCCTCTTCCTTTCTAAATGGGCCATCCTTGCCTCATCCCTTTGAACCCCTTCTTCCAAACTCCTCCTCCTTGGTGACTTCAACATCCACCTCGACTCTCTTGAACCATCCACCTCTCAGTCCTGGGTCCTCTCTGAATCCCTCTCTCTCGTCATTCTTCCTTCCAGTCTGCCTCACTCTGCGGCCACACTCTGGATGCCCTCATCTCTGGTGACATCCCAATCTCTAAAACAGACACCACCCACCTCTCCTGGTATGACCACTCTCTCCTTTCCTCCTACATGGGGCCTCAATGCTGTCTATCCAAGTCAGCCCCTGCACTTCCAACCTCCTTCGCTGCTTTGACGACCAATGAAGCGAGTGTCAGCTGATAATTTTTCCTCCACCTTCATCCCCCTCCGACCCCCACTTCCGACTCTTCCTCTGACTCTGTCCTTGCTAACCTGCACCTTGCCATCTCTAACATCATTGACATTCTTGCACCTGCCGAGAGGCTCCATGTAAAACCTGCCACCAAGAAAAACAGCTGATACGACTCCGATCTAGCATCTCTGAAAAGTAAGTGCAGAATTGCCGAATGGAAGTGGCATATCTTGGGCTTATCCTCTGTCAAACTGGCCTGCTGCCTGTTCCAAGGCAATATCGCTTTTCTATCCACTCCAAGAAGTGGAGCCTCATCCAAGCCCGCATCTCTGGAGCCACTAACAACACAGCCAAACTTTTCAAAATCTGCAAGGAACTCCCCAATCCACTTGCAGTCTCCACCTCTCTCCAGGCTCTCTGCACTGCATTGTCCTCCACTTCACATCCAAAATGCAGGACATCCTGTCCTCACTCTCCTCTACTCCCATCTCCTCTCTCTCGCCTGCTCTCATGCCTCCCCTGGCCGCCCTCCTGCCACCCCCATCACTCTCCTCCCTACTGTCCATTGCATCAGACAAGTTCTCCATGAAGGCCTCATCCAAACAGGTGCTCCCCTACTCCTCCAGAAGCATCAAGGATAACATCTCCTCTCTCGCCCCTGCTCTTGCTGACTTATGTAACCACCCCTTTCCCGTTGGCACCTTCCTTCTATCCCTGAAGCACTCTCTTGTGCACCCTCTCTAAAAAAAGCCATCTGCTGACCCATCCTGCACAGCTAACTATCGCCCCATCTCTATTACCCGCTTCCTGGGTAAACTGTTGGAAAAGTTGTTCCCTCCCCAGCTGACCCTCCACACTGATCTTGTTGGTTGCCTTCATGATCATCAATCTGGATTCCGGGCATCCAGTGGCACGGAAACTGCTCTACTGAATCATGCTCGCAAATCTTGACTCCAGCTTTCCTAATGTTCTCATTCTCCTTGATCTCTCCTCTGCCTTTGACACGGTCAACCATTCCATCCCCATAAAATGACCCTGTGACACCCTCAGCATGAGTGACTAGGAACTGGATTGATTGACCTCTTTCCTCACTTACCGCCCTTCCCAGCTGCAACTTTGCCCTTTTTCCTCCACCAACACGCTCTCTACCTGTGGCATCCCCCAGGGCTCTATCCTATTGCCATGGCACTTCAATATCTATCTCGCCTCTCTTGCTCACCTGATCTCCTCCTTCTCTCCTCATGTCCAGTGTTATGCCCATGACGCACACCTTTCCTTCAAACTTCCCTCCTCTTCCTCCTCTCTGATCCCTGAGACTGGTGTGCAGTGATCGATCTCTGTTTTAATGCCAGTAAAATGGAGATCATCCTCATCGGGTCACCTACACCCTTTTTTCGTCTTACCCTCTGGTGCCACAATATTGTGAGGCCAAAAACCTCGGGGTCATCTTCGACTCTGCCCTCTTCTTCCCTTTCTTCACCCCTCTCATCATGGACCATACCAATAACTCCCATTTCTAGCTCCACCTCCTCAGAGGGACTCCTCCCTTTCTCACCTTCCCCCAGAAGCTCGATGCCACCAGAGCTCTGGTCTTCTCCAGGCTGGACTGCTGCAACAGCCTCTTTTTCACACTTTATTTATTAATTTTACAAAATAACCAACAGGTAACTAATACAAGCATTCATGTAATTTCAGAGCTGCAATTATCTTTGTCAATCTCTCTCTTTCCTCCCTTCACCACCTCCAGCTAATCCAGAATAGTTCTGCAACACTTAGTCTTGGCCTCAAGCCCAGGGACCATATCTCTCCAACCCTAGAGTCTCTCCACTGGCTCCCGGTGGTTGCAAGGATCAAATTCAAAACCCCCTGCATCATCCACACGGCCTACCTCAGTTTGGGACCATGCTATCTCCAACTTTTCCTCACTAAATACTCCCCTGCTGGAGCCCTAGGCTGCTCTAACTTCAGCTCTCTGACTTTTAAACACTTCTCCAAGCAGAGAGTGGGGGGCAGGTCTCTCACCTCGGCTAGTGCCCCCCTCTGCAACAGCCTCCCTGATCCACTGAGACCTGAGCCAGACCTGCTGAAAATCTGAAACTGCTCAAAACTCTACTCATCTCTACCTCTTTCTCTCTCTCCCTTCCCTACTAATCACCCCACTGCTGCTTTGACCGGTGGCCTGATCCTCATGAACCTCACATGATCCCAGGGCCCTCTTCCCAGTAAATACCTGCACCCCTCCCCCACTGCACTGCCTTGTGAGCCCCTCCTTGGAGGCTCCACATCCCACTCTTGAGAGTGACCTGAACAAGCACTTAGCCTGAGGTTCTCCTCCTGGGCTCCCCCTAGCACTTCCCATCCAGACCCTCCTCGAGCACTTGTACACTCTTCTGCTCCCCCTTTCATCCCCATCCCCTGCACTTCTCCTCATTGCACTGCACGTCTGAATGCCACAAGGCCTAGTAGGACCACAACTGCATATTTACTTTTTGCCATTGTTATTATTTCCCCTGTTTCCTTCCCATTAGCCTTGTGGCACTTTGAAACAGAATTCTGCTGTATAAAGTGCCTTACAAAAGTACAATAAAATAAAAATAAAAAGAAATTGTGGCTCCTTGCGATTCGGCAGACAACCTCCACTTGTCCACCTCTGCTCCCGCAACTCGAAATGGAGCTTACTTTGTCCAGAGAGGCTCCAGTTCAACCCAGTCACCTGAAACCTCTAGAGAGGACACACTTCCCTTGCTACTTCTGCCTCCCACTGTCTGACACCTGCACAACAAGTCTTCAATGGGCAAGTATCCTTTTAGGCTTTAGAGTGGTCCTGGCGTCTTCTCCCTCCTCTAGTTTCACCTTCAACTGCAAGCATGTCCTGCACTGCTTTCTCCTCTCCTGCTTTTCTTCTCCTTCTAATACTTGCACCTGAGTGGGCTTTTCAAGTCTCTCAGACTCCCTCCTATGTAGGAAATCTACACTAATTAGCTGACAAATCCTACAGCAGTGTTCATCTGCATCCATCTTCCTCATCCCAGTACTGAGGGAATTTGGGACTTGAACTCCCCGCCAACAAAGTTAGTTATTCTAACCTCTTGTACATTGCCTTGTGACCTGACCCCCACCATTTGATCCTTCTGCAGAACACCCCCGCATGGTCGGAATCAGGAACCGTCTGGCTTCCCCTGGTCACAGGAAAAGGGCCCTGGGTCCAGGATTTAGGGCAACAACTACTGATTCATCACTAGTCCCACAAGGTTTCATCCGGTAGCCCGTTAACTTCTATATTTCCATAAAACCTCTCTGAGCACACCTCGCTCCATGCAACATCAACCAATTTTCATTTGGCTTGCAGAAATACCTCAGGCTAACAGCCATCACAGCCATCCATTTATCCTGTTCTGGATGTCAAGTGTTTGCCTGGTGCTCAACCCATCAAGGACAGATTTCACTGAGCTGACCAACAACAATATACACCTTGATATGCAGACCTGACTCTCTGCTATGAACCTCAAGGGCTTCACAACGCGGCTTGACACCTCCCACCAAGTTTCTTGAGTGAGACATCAACAGTCAACTCACATTCAAGCAGCGCATAGCAAGGGAGACAAAAGAGTCTTGGTAGGTACTTTCTCTCATGTGTTAAATGAAGGGCTTCATCCAAGAAAAACAACTAGGATCTGCTGGCCAAGCCATGGTCCTCTCAAACCTGGTTGCTGGCAGAGCCTTTTTGGAAGGGCTTCCTGCAACTACACAGGCACTCTTGAGATGTGTCCTGCATGCTGCAGCAAGATTAATCAATGGACTCTTCATATTCATCGACATCACATCAACCCTCATCAAGCTGATGTGACTCCCGTTGCAGGCAATTATCATGTTTACAAATCTATTGGATTATCAACAATACTCTAACCCTGATGTCCCCAAGCTACCTCACTGGGAAACCTGGCATCTCCAGAGGCCTGAAATCCACCAGAAGTTAGGTTATGTGCAGATTAAAACTCTGACAGTGAAGGAAGGAAATAACCAGTGGACAGGCCTTCTGTGTCTACGCTTCAAGAATGTGGAACTTCCTCCCCATCAACATCAGAGTTTTCACATCACTTTGTGAGTTCAGGATGGAGCTCAAGACCTTCCTCTTCAAGGAATGTCTCCTGCCTAACATGTAGAATGACACATTGTACCCTCCCTGTCGTACCTGGGACTCTCTTGTATGTTCTCCACTGTCTCCTCCCCTGGTAGCTTGTTAGTCCCTTGATGCAAATTGCCCATACTCGTACTACCCTACTTGGTCCCTGCTCCTTTTTTCTCTGCTTCCCTCACTGTGTTGCTTCCACTATGATTATGAGGCACTCTGCTGCTTCCGGAACTTAGGTCCATGGTCAAGTGATGGGCTTTATTATGGTGATGTTGATGTAATAAATGTGGGCCCACATCTTGTGTTTCAGTGTGTCATATGACTCCTTGTGTGTGTGTGTGTGTGAAAATTGATATTCACAGAAGAGCCAGGTGTTTCCAAAGGTTCTAGATGCCACGGCTTGGTGTAAAGGGGAATGGTGCAAGATATAGCTATAATGTATGTATCCTGGGAAATTGGCATTCACATGCATGATGTGTCCCATGGATTCATAGATAACCTGCACATTTATGTAATGCCAATGTTTCCTGGTGCAATATATGTGCTCTGTGCGATGGTGGGGTTGCAGCGCTACATGGGTGCAGTCAATGGTTCCCAGAACACAAGGAAAGTGTGCAGCTGCATAAAATTCCTGGCATAGTCTTTGCCTTGCATATGTGATAGGATGCAGTTCAAGACCTGGTGGGGCACCTTGAGTGGGTGGACAGTGAAATACCTGTAATACACCCCCAACTATGGCTGTGGTACTGTAAGATAGGCCCAAAAACTGATCAATAAAAAACTCTCCAAGGAATCAATAAGGAGTGTACGATTTGCAAGAACAAAAAGGATTTATTACATGCAAATACAATCAGTAGGGTCAGTCAGCTCTGTAGAATTGAAAAAAATCTAAGAACGTTCTCGGTCTGCCCACATTTTAGATGAATATATAAAGACAAAAATGAAAAAGTTAACAGTTGTTATAAATATCAAGAACATGTCCATTCCACACTCCCTATTTGCTAGCCCCAATACACACATTTAACACATCCTGTACAACCCAAGCCATTTGGCCAGTAAACTACCCAGGCCCCTAGGAAATGACCTAATTGTGCAGTCAGCAAACAATACCCATTTTTGATTGTACAATATGATTAATATCATTGGTGCTACAAAGGCCTTTTCTCATTAGCCAAGACAACTTCATGATATGCATGTCCACCAAAACGACCCAATCATGTTGGAGGTCTGAAAAGTGTGACCAGAATATTAGATACAATGGGCCTCATTACGACCCAGGCGGTAAGGGGTTAACGGTGCCGTAAAAGGTGGCGGCGCCGTTAACTCCTTACCGCCTAGTTACGAGGTCCCTTTGCGGGTCCCTACCTTAACGGCTGGTTTTTACCAGCCGTTAAGGATTGGACCCTCAAAGGGACCTTGGAGGTATTTACGATACTGCAATTTGCGGTACCGTAACTACCGCCTTCCCCATTTCCATTGAGCCCTATGGGGGAAAAAATGGGAATGGGGAAGGGCCAATGGTGAATGGGGAATTACCGCCCCGCCAACCTTGGAATGGGGCGGTAGTTCCGCCATTCACCATGGCGGAATCGGTAATATACCGGCGGCAACCATGGCGCTACTAGCACCATGGTTACCGCCTGGGTAATGACACCCTTTCCCATGGGCTCAAACACCTGCAAAATTGGCCAACTACCCCAAGTGGTGGGTTGTTCTGCAACACTTTTTGTGATTCCCATTTTGAAACATGGTGCTTTCCCTTGTACACATCCTCCTAGCTAGCTTATGCTCCACTCTTTGGAAAGGAATTTGTCATGTTTATTTAAGCTACCAGGCCTTTCTTACTAAACCACTGTGAACTGTTAGGGCCGTGTAACATTAACTGATAACTGCGCGCACTTCCATTTTCCTTCAGGGACCTTGGCTATCTGAACTCTCACTGGGGGGGAAGCAAGAATACAATCTAATTAATTAATAGGACAGAAGCTAAGCAATGTGGCCTAGTGCTTCTTACTGAGAGAGAGCTTCAAACTCTAACTGGGCCTGGTTAAAAAATGACAAGGCTCTGGTTAATGTGGCAGGTGGCTCTTATGCTAATAAAAATGTATATTTACCCTACTTAATGCGTGCACTACCTGGTACATCAGCCATATACTTGACACTACCAAAATGTTTATCCTAATGCAATAGTGACACCATTTAATTCCTTCCACTTCAACACAGATATAATCTAATTCAGTGATGCTTGCTAGGAAACTTTTGGATTGTCATAGGCCAAAATGCTAAGTGTAATGGACAGTTGGCCTCATTACGAGTCCGGCATTAACCGAGGCGGTAAAACCGCCTGGTTAACGCCGGACTCGTATTACCATTCCGCCTCCGTGATTCCCGGATTTACCGGGGCATCACAACCCCGGTTTTCCGGGAATCACGGAGGCGGAATGGTGTAAATCCCCATTCCCATTGAGTCCTATGGGACTCAATGGGAATCGGGATCATGGAAACACCGGCAGCATCTTGTAATGCTGCCGGTGTTTCCTCGTCCGCCTGCAGGCGGGCGGTGTTAAACCCGCCAGGTCAGACCTGGCGGGAACATCACCTCCCGCCTGCAGGGGTCGGGGTCAGGCGGTCCGGAAACAACGGTGGCGGCGGGTTTACCGCCACCGTTATTTCCGGACCGCCACGGTCGTAATGAGGCCCAGTATCTTTCTTTTGCTACCCTTCATTTCACCATGTAATGTTTTCTAGAGTTTGTCATATCGAAGCGCAATTCACAAATTGACAAAATGCTAAAACAAATGATAGAAATACGGACACTAAAATGACCTGCTGCCCATGCTAACAGAGTTCATGTAGCCTGAACCTCCTTCCACTTTTGGGATGTTGCAGCTGTATGCTGACTTTCCAACCTTTGAGTTAATTAATTAACTAATCTGCTTTCCTCCTTCCTCTCATCAAAATCACTCTTGGGCACCCACACTTTAAAACATGTATGAATGTCTTCCCGGCTAATGGCATATTCTTCTGGGGTACATGTCAGGAAACATCACCCTCCATCCCCTGCATGATCTACCCAATGTTCTGTATAATTTTTTGGATAAGGTGTGGGGTAGGCAAGTGTTCCTGGGAGGCAATCAGACACAATATCCTTACCATTTGATGCTCAATTTTGCCATTGCATGTGTCTGTCTGTATGTGCAAATGTTTCAAAGGGGGAGTGGCTTCACCTTCCCTAAGTGTCACTGTCTTCATAGGTATTCCCTTCTTAATTGTTTTGAGGCTACATCTTAATATCAATTGACAGGAGCAAATAGTGATGAGGAGCAGGACAAGGATAGGAATCAGCACTTTTACGGCAATACCCATCCAGAAAGGTAACCATGAAAACATTTCAGCTAACCAATCTTGGTCTGTGACCCCACCTTAAATCTCCATTGTATTGTACAAGTTATGGAGGTTGCCGATTGCTCGGATAAGGGAGACATTCTCTACATCATTGGATGGTATAAATGTACAACATGAACTGCCTATTTTTGCACAGATACCACCCTCCATGGCCAGCAATAAGTCGACGACATGCCTGTTTTCGAGGGTGGTTAACCTTATGTCCCTAAGCTCCTCCCTAATAGTGTTCAAACAATTTTCAGTGTCATTCACGAGCTGTATCAGCTCCTAGTGGGTAATCTGCAACTATTTTGCATTCACTGCTACCTGCATGCCTGGAGCAAAAAGGGAGGAAAAGAACATTGCAGTCCTACTAAATAATCTGAATTGTTCAAGTATGCCGTATAATTTAACACTTCTTTCTAGTGAAAGATAATGATTCGTTTGTTTTCATTGTAAGCCCAAGAAGCACCAGACTCGCTGATGCATGGTGTTCTTTCCATTTGCCTCAGGTTACTTTTTATCATGTTAAGGTTGGTATGGGGCACAACAAGTACTGGTGATTATAAAGTCACTAGGGTGCACACTCCCTTCCAAAGTGGTGACTGCTGGGTGTAGGCAAGGTCACCACATGCCCAATAGAAGTCCATGAGCACTGCTGTCCCATCCTCCATGTCTACATAATGGATTGTTACATTGCAGCCAGTGTTAGTGTCCACATTCATTCTTCCAGTCTCTCTGAAACATAAGGGAAACAGTGTCAGTCTCTGCATTTTAGTATGTGTTTTCATTTTGGATGATCTAGTCCAGACTCTTCACATTCTGCCCAAACATCAAAGCATATCTTGTTCATGTACATAACTCTGTCCTTTGACAGTCCAGCTATCCCTCCTGCTTTGCAGCCAATTAGTCCTGCGACTGACTCATTGTTGTGATAAACTGAACCTTCCATCTAGATTTGAGGTCTTGTTTTGCACGGAGGTCATTCCTGGCCTTCTTCTTCAGGACACCTGATCAAGTCTGGTACCATGAAGACAGCCCCCCTTCCTAGTCCACGGGTGTGTGATAGTTTAGTAGAATATTTTTCCAATTCTCTTTGCCTGCCATCCCATTAATTTCTATACAATTATATGTGCATGTAGTATCTAGTTCTTCCAATTGTACTTGGACCTTGTGTCCCTGCATTATCCCCCTCACCCTATATCGGGTGAGCTGTACTAAACAGTATGCTTGTCTTGTTGACACCACACAGGGTGTAAATATTCTGGGCGTACCTGAGGCATGCGGTATCAGGGAACATACATAGAAGGAATTGATTGATCTCTCTCTTCTCACCACCGTCATGTGGTTTTTCTTTGGGGAAGCGTTCTTTTGCGGTATATGCGTGCACGTGTTTGTGAGTAGCAGCAGTTCGTTTTTCAGTGTTCTGAAAAGTGATCATAGTGTTTGTTCTATATGGCTGTGGAAAGAACGGAAGAGCCAGAGCCAAATTAACTTGTAAATAGTGCAAGGCTGCATAGCACAAGTTGCTGATATAATTGAGCAAGGAGAGGAGTAACTGATTTTTTAACATACCAATATCGGGCCTTGTTGCTAATGTGGTGGGCCTGTGGAGAAGGCCATTTCTCTACTAATATGATATAACAAGGCGAGGCTGTGGAGCAGGCTATTGTGTGTAAGCATTGAGTGCAAGATGTGAAATGGTGGAGTCTGTGGAGAAGGCTGGAGTGAATGAAATTGGGGTGATTAAGCAAAGTGGTAAGTATGAGCGCTTGGCGAGTGGAATTGTATGAAGACAGAGTGACATTTTAAATTGTTGAATTAATAAAGGGAAGGAAGAAGTAAGGAGAGATGAATATTTAAATAGAAAGGAATAAGGCAGAGCCAATGATGTGCCACTGAATGGATGCTCTGTTTAACCACATGTGTAGGAAATTGCCCCAGTACTGTGATAAAATATCAAAGTACCATTTTGAGTGTGTGCACAACACAGTGGGAAAGTGTTATAAAGAGTGGCAGGGAGACGGAACGTTCAATAAAGATATTATAGAAATTATTTTCTCATACTTAACAACTACACACAAAGAGGCAACACTTGAAAAGAGACAGGATATACTAGGGCTTTGGAAACTGTAAAAGGAAAAGATAAAGAAACGGAGAAAGGGAAAGAGGAGGAGGGGCAGGGGAGCACCCCATCTCCTCCCTATACGATAAACCCATTGTTAAAACCAGCTGCAGGGTAGACAAATCCTAAACAATTATCTTAAGATAAAAAAGGGGCACACAAAAAGAAACAGGAGAGTGACACGAGCATTATTAAAGATGAGAAAGGGAGGAGGAACTATTTAAATGACATAAAAAAGCGTGTGCAGCAACAACTTTGCAGTGTGTTCAAGGAAGCAGAAAAAGCAATGGAAAGTGAAATATAGGAAAAATTAAAGGAATACAAGAAGGGAGCTAATGAAGAGGTGTAGACAGCAGGATGAATACAATTTAAAATAGACAAGTGAGGACAGGATGAGGACAACAGCGAAACTGACACGGCAGACGAAGGGCACACCATATCGCACTGGGAAGACAGCGGTTACACCGATCGTGGGAATGATAACATAGAGACACACAGTCTGACAGACAGGAGAAGGGAAAGGAAAAAAGAGCAAAGAGAAGAGGAAGAAAGAGAAGAATCACTGGGTGACTGGCAAAATCAGCTCCAAAGCAGGAAAACAAGAATAGGAGTAGCGAAAAGACCACAGCGTGGCAATAAACGGAGAGCATACATGCAAATGCCTCTTTACAGAAAGCGAGGGATGAGGTTCACTACATGCCATGGCAGACCATGGATCGGGACAATTTAGTTTAGCATTTACCTTCATTGATGGTGGGGGCAAGCAAGTGGATTAATGTTTTAGAAAAAGAGAGAGCAAGAATTCCATTGGCCATAAGAGACATAACAAGTTTATTGGCAGTATTGGTCAGGGAGAGAAGTGACAAAATAAGGGAAAAGGCTGGATATGCAGAGGTAAAGTTAAGCTCTAATGTACAAGATGGAGCACCCTTTTAAAATTATCAAGCACATGTTTGGAAGGCAGCTCTAATGGAGCTGTATCCAGACATGTCAGATATGGCATCCAACTTGGCTCGCAAATGAAGCTTGATGAGGATCCCACGGAATATATATGAACTATACAGGAAATGTGGATGCAGGAAAATAACCAGTCATGGGATGAAAAAATACCTTTGTTTTACCACATCTTAGTGAGGGGGCTCCCCGCTGATGTGCAGGTCTCTTTAGGAACAATAGTGGGAATTGATTGGGAATTGAGGCAAAGGGGTGGTCTTCTGAGTTACAGGTGACAATTGTATACTTTTGCAAAAGAAAGCAGGAGAAGGATAAGGAGGCAGTCGATAATGCTACTAAGGCAGAAAACAAATTGGTTCAGAAAAAACTGGTGAAAAAACACATGGAGGGAGCAGTACTCCCAGGGCCAGTCGTTGTTCCGCAAGCTCAGTCAATTGGGCTTCCAATGGCCACAGTAATGTAGCCGGGAGGTTACACTCAGGCGCCACCCAACCAGCAATGGGCAACGGTACAGATTTAGTAGCAGCCCGCATTCATAAACAGGCAGGTGGAGGAAATGGGTACATGAGACAGTATCAGACTGGCAGAGGATATCGAAGGGGAATGGGATACAGGGGAATGACTCAATGATGTTGAGGACAGTGCTTCACATTTGGGAATTTTTAACATGTTGCACAAACATGCCTACTCATTGCACCGGCAGGGCAGCCACAACAGGCATACATGCAGCAGACTCCTCAACAGGTGCATGTCATGCCACAGCAACAACGGACATGCATGCAGCGGACTCCACAGCAGGTGCAGGTAATGCCACAGCAAGAGCAATTATAGCTACAACATTCACAAACACAGGGTATTACTACCCAGGGACAAGTGCAGATACAAAATGAGGAAATGACAGGAACTCAAGGTAGAGAGAGCATACTTTAGGCACCAGTGCAGACACAGATACCCGATGGGGTAACTATACAGGGACTGAATACCATACCCCAATACACAGAAGTGACAATGGTGGGCGGTAACCCATTTGCATCACCTGCAAATGCTGTTTCCCAATAGGGGTGCCCACAGGGAGTGCTAATGTGTCTTGTTCTAGAAGTAAGTGAAGACCCCCAAGGAGGAACCAGAGGTAGCATTTCAGATAGGACAGAGGAGATTTTCCTTTCTTATAGATACTGGAGCAACCAGATTGTGCATCAAGGAAGAAGTATTTCCATTATCTAACAAAGGTTTGTACAGACAAGGCTTTTCGGCTAAGTTCCTCTGATAAAAGATTTACCCTTGACAATAGGGACTCAGCATATTGTAGCACCTTTGCTGTATTCAAAAGACACATCAATCAATATCCTGGGGAAGGATCTACTCAGCAAACGGAATGCCCCAGGCATCATTGTCCCTCCTCAGTTAGTTCAGGCACACACACTGTACTTGGAGTAAGTAGTGGTACAAAAAAAGACATTACAACTTTGCTGGTCCGGAAACAAGGGTGCCAGTAAACTTACCGTTACCCTTGTTTCCGGACCGGTAAACTAGGAGTCTGCCTGCCAGGGCCACTGTGCCCGACAGGTCTGATCCTGCCTGGTGCAGTGGCCATGGTTGGCAGACAGGTCATCGAATCAGCGGCACCTTTAACAAAGGTACCAGCGCTCCTGAGTCCGCACTCCCATAGAGTCCTATAGGACTATATGGGAATGAGGACTTACATTTTACCGGCGCCTGACTTCCTGGGCCACCAGACTTGTAATCTCTCTGTGGCACCGGAAAGTCAGGCACCGGTAAATGTTTAAGAGTCTGGCGGCAACACGCCTGTAGCACCGGCAGGGTTACCCCTGGACTCATAATGAGGCCCAAGATTCTACTAGTTGACTCTGATGAGAACAACATGGAATGGCGCTCAATATTATGTATTGACCCGACATTGACAGGAGTAAGTGACACAAAGTTGTTTGCAACAAAAGACAAGGAAGAAGGAGTGGTAGTGTTCAAACTGAGCATACCTTGCCTAGTACACATAACAGAAAGGGCAGTGCCCCAGATAACCAAACAGAAAGCACAAAATGTACAGGAAGATTTGTAAAAAGTACCCAAGAGTTTGTGGAGAACAGGACCCCATGATGTAAGAATACTGAAAGGGGCAGCGGCAGTACACAACAAGTTGAAAGAAGGAGCACTATTGCCGCAAGTAAAACAGTACCCAGTTTCTCGAGAAACAGATGAGGGTATAAACGAGACACTGCATGCCCTATAGCAGCAAGGCATTTTACAGTGAGCTCATGACTTGCAACACAGCTATTTTTCTGATTAAGAATGCAAAGGGAGGGGCGTGGCATTTCATACAGGATTTACACCCTCTGAATGACATTATTGAGGCAGAGTAGCCATTGGTTCACAACCCCGCAATTATTTTTTGTAACGTCCCCACTGAGGAACACTATTTCACAGTGCTTGACTTAAAGAACACCCTTTTCTCCATTGCACTACACCCAGACTCCAAATATCTCACTGCCTTTACGTATCGCAAGATGCAGTTCAAACATACTAGAATGCCTCACGGGTACTGCGAAGGGCCTAGCATGTTTAACAGAGTAATACAAATGGAGTTAAGCAATTTGCAGGTTGCTAGTGCAGTGATGCTGTACACTGATGACTTATTGGAGTGCAGCATGACAGAGAGGAGTGTAGAAAGGACTCAGTGACACTACTTACATTGCTAGCAAAAGATACAAGGTGGACAGGCAGAAGTTACAATACTTTCAAAAAAGAGGTGGTATATTTGGGTCAGATTGTGTCAGTAGATGGAAAAGAAATAACACTGGAAAGAGTAGAGGCCATACACAAGACTCCACAACCAAAAACAGTGAAAGAGGTGCAGTCATTTATGGGCTTGTGTAACTATTGTAGAGCATGGATCTTTGATGACTCCACATACAGCAGGCCATTGTTGCAAACACTAAAGGAAGCACAGACAAACAAGACACAATTAAAATGGACAGCTGTGATGGGTGAAAGCTTTGATGAGCTAAAACAGCACAAACATCAGTGTTAGCAATTCCCAATTACAAAGAAAAGCTTCACCTGTTTTCACATTCAGATGGAAAAGTAATGACAGCAATACTTACTTACACAGAGAAAGGGGCAGGGACACAAACCACTTGCATACTACAAAGGGCCACTGGAGGCAGTAATGCAGGGGCATTTCTCATATCAGCAGGCACTTGCAGCTGCTGCATTTGCTATTGAGATGGCCTCCACAATAACTATGAAGTGCTGAGTAGTTTTGTACATGGAACATGCATTGTTTGCCGTAGTTTAGAATACAAGATCTACACTGACAACTCAGAGGTCCTCAGGGTACGAGATAATACTAACCAACTCAGCAATAGAAGTGGTGAGGTGCTGGACAATAAACCCAGCAGGGTTCATTACAGAAAAAGTAGAAGAATGCGATTATGGACATGACTGTGTAGCATGCATCGACAGGAGCAAAGGTAACCTCCTAGTTAAGAACGAAGTGATCGAAAGAGGGGGCATGATTTTCATTGACAGGAGTTCCAGCACTGACCAGACCAATGGGAAAAGGCACTCAGGGTGTGCAGTGGTGGGGTATTGACGAGAGGTACACAAAGGGGAGGAATTGATAGTGTACTCACAGACACGACTGCCAATCCATTACTCTGCACAAAAGACAGAACTAGTGACCTTGATTAAAGCACTAACAAATGTCAGAAGGCCGAGCAGTGAACATCTCCTCTGATTTGGCCTATCTTGCCTGTACATTGCACTCAGGACTAGCAAAATGGGGAAGGAGAGGGTACAAAAGAAGTGATGGCACTCCTGTTAAGCATGCAGCATTACTATTACTGAGTAAATTACTAGAGATGTTGCCACTCCCAGTAGAATTATCATTAATAAAATGCAAATCTCATACAGGAGGGCAATATTTTATCTCACTAGGAAATGAAAGGGCAGACAAGGCAGCAAGAATAGCAGCATATATGCCAGAGGGATCCCATGTACTGTACCCTGGCAAGGAAGATACAATACCCCTAATAGCAGTACTAAAAGTGAGCAAAGAGAAAGATGTATTGCCAGAAGGTTTCAATGCAATGCCAATATTGCAGATAATTGAGTTGTAAGGAGAAGCATCAGATGCTGAAAAACAGCTGTGGAAAAAGAGAGGATGTTCTTTGTCTCGAACTGATTTGGTTTAGCGACATCATAGCACAGAAAAGGTTTGCAAGCCAAAGGAATTGTTACAATTGGCATTGGAACAACATCACTATCTTTCCCACATATCGAAAGAGCATGTGGATGCAGGGATAAGTGAGGACTGGTTTGTGCCACATTTATATTAGTGTGTTTATGAAGATGTAAGTAACTGTGTGATCTTTTAGAAGTTACTGCCAGGTCACACATTTAGAGTTGTACAGGGAACATTGTCATGGCCAGAAGGCCCCTTTCGGCACTTGCATATCGATTACGTTGATATGCAAGATGTGTTTCCTACAAATACATGCTTGTAGTGGTGTGTCCATTATCACCTTGGCTTGAGGTAAGTTTCTTTGCCAAAGGTTTCTGGTGAGGGAGGTGTTTCCAAGGCACCAGATTCCAGATGAAATTTGCTCCGATAATGGGCAGCACTTTGCCAATGATTTCATAAAGGACAATACAATTCTCTTGGGGATAAAGCATAAACTATGCATGGTTTACCATCCTCAAGACAAAGGTTTGGTAGAGAAGGTGAATGGACTGCTGAAAATACGATTGGCTAAGCCTATGCAAATGCTTGAAAAATCATGGGTGCACTTTTTACCTGTTGCTTTGTTTGCTCTAGGAAATATGCCTGGTGGAGGTCATCACTTGACTCCCCATTAGATTGTAACAGGGAAGAGAATGCATGTACCAATTCCGCTGTCATGTACAATCTCTGATGCTCACTCTACCACTCCTATTCTGCGGGCAGAACTCAACACATAGCTTAAAGAAATTACCAAGTGCCTAAACTACATCTCCTTGCAGAGGAGGCCAACAAACCAATCTGGACAAACAGGTGATCGAAACAAATCTTTCCTGCAAGCAACACATTTTTTTCCTCGTTCGCAACCACTTGAGGAAGTGGAAAGAGGATAGCTTCACAGGCTCGCACATCATCATCATCTATTCAACACCAAGGACTATGTGGATGGGTCCACATAACAGACATTCGCAGAGACAAAAGTACCGTCCCCCAAAGCACAACATAATGGGAAGTATTACTGAGCGTTCCTTTAAATTTCGAACAGCCCTTAGAATGTATAAAAAATAGCCAAAGAGGGAGCTGAATAAGGTTACAATGCAAACTGTGAAAAAACATTTTCAGGTTTCTGGAGCGTGATGATGTTAATATGTTTTATTACAGTTTTAATGGTTTTGTTATATTTCTTCTTTAAAGAAAAAAGTGAAAGACAATTGAAAGCAAAAAGAAAAATGGGAAAGAAAAAATGTGATGAATGAGGATGGTTTCTCCATGGCACTGAGGAAGAGCATAATTAATTAACAGGACATTTCTGGTATGATGAAATGATATGAGTGGGAAGAGAGAGAGTAAATGACACATGCTACGTGTGCTCTCGCATTCCACACGTAGTTGGAATGTCCAAGTACTCCTTCCCCAAGCTGTGTCCTATGAGGAGGCGGGCACCTAATTTACCTGTCTCACTGCAGAACTCAAAGTTTGAAGATAACTATGTAAAATTAACATAACTGCTTCAAAATCAGGAAATTAGGCATAAGGTAATGCAGTATGTCACTGAAGGTCATAAAGAGGGGGAATTACAAATAAGAGACCATAAAAGATTGCAATGCACATCTACAGAAGGGCAAAGTGTCCCCTGGTGTCACACAATGCCACTGATGAAAATAGAAGCATCAGTTTGGGATGGGGACAAATGGGAGGGGGTAATAATGCAATGTCACTCTGCAGGATTGGTGGGCTTTGAGCACAGCGTGGTAGCTAATGTCAATGACAACTGCCAAGCAACTTAGGGAAAGTAGGTTCATGCTTTAACATGGTTACATGAGAAATATCAACCAGTTGACATAAGGAGTTTTACATGATTCCCTTTATGTTGCAGATCAAGTGTGTCAATTTTCCTGGGGACTAATTTGCGATGCACCTATGTGATGAAGAATGCAGTGCTGACACAGGGAAAAGCAACAGTAATGGATATTTTGTTGGTTTGAGGATCCAAAGCATATGCCCAGCTTCTGCCTGACTGGAGTGGAGTTTGTGCTCTCGTCACTTTGACATTCATTCACTTGTGGGGCCCCAAAATAGCACTACCATGGAGATAGCACTGAAAGTAAAATGGCACAGCAAAATGAGCAGCAAAATATAATGGGGGTAATTAATAGAATCCAGCACACAAGTGGTGCACGCGGCTGGCGCACAGTGTGCGCGTGCGACAGTCTGCGCCAGCCGCGTGCGCCAAAATCCATTTCCGCGCCAGCCATGGTGCAGAGTGGTGCAGCGACCCTGCAGCAGCGCCAGTTATGCCCCCAACCCCTCCCCGCCCTGTGCGAGCGTGGTACATGTATTTCGGGGGTGCGTGGGAAGTTTCACATGCGATTGGCCCTGTGCGAGCGGGGTATGTGTATTTCGGGGGTGCACGGGAAGTTTCACACGCGATTGGTCCTGTGCAAGCGGGGTACGTGTATTACTGGGGTTCGCTGTGAGTTTCACACACAATTGGCCCTGTGCGAGCGGGGTACGTGTATTACTGGGGTGCGCGGGAAGTTTCACACTTGATTGGCCCAGTGCAAGCGGGGTACATGTATTACTGAGGTTCGCGGGAAATTTCACACGCGATTTTGCTGTCAGTGAGGGGTACGTGTATTTCGGGGGTGCGCATGAAGTTTCACATGCAATTTTGCTGTCAGAGCGGGGTACATATATTTCGGGGGTGCGCGTGAAGTTTCCCACGCGATTTCGCTGTCAGAGCGGGGAACGTGTATCCAGTGGGGTGCACGGGGAGTCCCACACGTGAATTGGCAGTGTGGGTCCTCCCAGGTGTCCCCTCTACCCCCTCCATGGCTCCTGCAGGCAGCCCACACCACAGGGGACTACCCTGCACCCCTGGTCATGTCCCGCAGGCAGCCCATCCACCATGGACATGCCCCCCAGGCAAGCCACATGTCACCTTGCAATATGATCACCAACTCATGTCCCCCAGCACCCACACCCCCCAGCAGTGAGGGGCACCTGCCAGCAGGCCCCCACTCATGTCCCCCTGCACCTCCACCCCCCAGCAGTGAGGGGCACCTGCCAGCAGGCCCCCACTCATGTCCCCCTGCACCCCCACCCCCAGCAGTGAGGGGCACCTGCCAGCAGGCCCCCACTCATGTCCCATTCATGTCCCCCTGCACCTCCACCCCCAAATTGAGGGGCACCTGCCAGCAGGCCCCCACTCATGTCCCCCTGCGCCCCTACCCCACAGCAGTGAGGGGCACCTGCCAGCAGGCCCTTACTCATGTCCCCCTGCACCCCCATCCCCCACCAGTGAGGGGCACCTGCCAGCAGGCCCCCACTCATGTCCCCCTGCACCCCACCCCCCAGCAGTGAGGGGCACCTGCCAGCAGACCCCTACTCATGTCCCCCTGTGCCCCCACCCCCCAGCAGTGAGGGGCACCTGCCAGCAGGCCCCCACTCATGTCCCCCTGTACCCTCACCCCCCAGCAGTGAGGGGCACCTGCCAGCAGGCCCCCACTCATGTCCCACTCATGTCCCCCTACACCCCCACCCCCCAGCAATGAGGGGCACCTGCCAGCAGGACCCCACTCATGTCCCCCTGCACCCCCATCCCCCAGCAGTGAGGGGCACCTGCCAGCAGGCCCCCACTCGTGTCCCCTTGCACCCCCACCCCCCAGCAGTGAGGGGCACCTGCCAGCAGGCCTCCACTCATGTCCCCCTGCACCCCCACCCCCCAGCAGTGAGGGGCACCTGCCAGCAGGCCCCCACTCATGTCCACTCATGTCCCCCTGTACCCCCACCACCCCAGCAGTGAGGGGCACCTGTCAGCAGGCCCCCACTCATGTCCCACTCATGTCCCCCTGCACCCCCACCCCCCAGCAATGAGGGGCACCTGCCAGCAGGCCCCCACTCATGTCCCACGCATGTCCCCCTGCACCCCCACCCCCCAGCAGTGAGGGGCACCTGCCAGCAGGCCCCCACTCATGTCCCCCTGCACCCCCAGCCCCCAGCAGTGAAGGGCACCAGCCAGCTGGCCCCCACTCATATCCCCCTTCACCCCCACCCCCCAGCAGTGAGGGGCACCTGCCAACAGGCCCCCACTCATGTCCCCCCCAACACGTCAACATGACCCACAATCATGGCCCTCATAGCCACCAAAATCCCACGCCACGCCACCCGTGCCCAAATAACCAACCAAGCGTAACATACACCCCACATTGAAATGGCCATTACATGAAACAACCCAAATGGCATTTATGTACATCAACACATGTCCGTCACACACACACAATAGGTGCTAGTGAATGTGAAAACCCACATCATGACATGCATGAAACCAATGAGAGAATACCACACATTGAAGTACGGGAAAAAATGTATTGAACAAAAAATGTGGTGAAAGAAATTCAAAAACCAAACAATGGACATAAGGAAAACAATGCAGAATGTCACATAATGATAAAAAAAGGAAATCAGAATCCAAAATATATGAAATCAAAAATGTCTCCAAAGTCTCCTTCTAACAAAGCAAATCCAAACAGAAATGAAAAAGTAAAATCCATTGCTCCATGGAAAAATCAAAAAAGAAAATGCCGACAAATCCACACTCCAACTATTTACAAGGATGAAATCCTGGGTCCATGAGCCCAACTGTCCAAATGAAACCTACAAAAACACACTAACTAATGAAGAACTATATACAAAAATGTGGGGTATTGTCCAAGCGCCCCAAAAAAAAAAGAAAACCAAAATGATACCTAACACTAACTAACTATTTACAAGGCAGCGGGCTAGTCCGACGGCTCACTTTTTGATGTCCCTGGCCAGGGCATCATCGAACTCCCGCTCAATGTCCTCGAGGCGATCCTCTTCCATGGCCCTGAGGGTTCGCAGGGACGATGACATGTTGACCTCCAACTCCCTGCGAATTGCCTCGAGGCACTCGGCCCGCCTCAGTGCCCTCCGCATGGAGTTCTCCGCCCTGACCATTGTGAGCCGTGCCTCTTCTGCCCGCTGCCGTACCGCATCTATGGCATGTCCCAACCGCTGCCACACGGAAGAAACTTGCATTCCTGGGTCCTCCTGCCCTCTGGCCGATGCCTGCCCCTCCGATGTTGAAGGCCCGGAGCCATCATTACTCCCACCATGTTGCTGCTGCTGCTGTGCCTGTGCCTGCGCCCTGGCTCTTGCTGCCTGCATGTCCTCCTCCGGCTGGGGTGCAGTTGTCGTGGTGGCCACCCCTGCTGGACGTCTGACTCCCGACTGTGGCAGGCATGTGTCCTCCACCAGCCTGGCCGCTGGGTTAGAGGCAGCTCCACAGGGTGCCCAGGTGATACATGGGTGGGAAGATGGCATGGAGGACGATTGGCGTATAGGGGGTTCAGGTCAGGAGGGGGTCGCAAGAAGGTCCAGCACATGGAGGAATCCAGCACTGGTGACCAGTCCCAGTAGGTCAACGTGGTCAAAGAGGCATCCGAGATGACATGCAGTCACGAAAACACTGCAGGTCACCTTGCATGCCCCGTTGACGCAACGCTATCCCAGCCAGGACAGGCTCAACCCGGTCCCGGATAGCCACATCTGCAGGGAGAGGAAGGCCAATTGTTGTGTGCCCATCCCCTCCCTGAAAACGGGTCTGGACGTAGGCATTCCTGCTGGTGCCGGATGATGCAGTCACAGGATCAGGGACAGGATTACACACAGGCACCTTCGCGGCGGCCTGTGCTGCCTCTTGTCCCTGCTCGGCACCAGTGGAATCCCCACCTCAAGACCCCGTGTGTGTCCCTTCCACAGCCTCCTCCTCCTCCAAACCCCCCACCAACCTGGATGACTCCATGCCATCTTCCTCCGTCGGACCCTGTGGGGTCTCAGTTGCCCCTTCTACTGCCGAGGAGTCCATCTCAACCTCAACCTCTTGGACCTACCCTTGGCAGCTGTGGCCTGGGACGCGGCACCAGACTCCTCACTCCCTGAAGAGATGACAATCTGGGAGGGGAGCCGGGCCTTGCATCTCCAGCTGGTGGTGCGATCCCTGCCGCTTTGCTCCACAGCACCCTTTCTACCTTCTTCATCAGTTGACGCTGCAGACAGAGAGAGATAGAACACAGGCATCAGGGCACTGTACAATGGACTGATACACACATGACAGTTGTACATGAGTGGCAGTGTCAAACTTCAGACATGGCATCACACTCCCTAACACACATGTCATTTCTACTCACACACATGAGCAATTCCACAGCAATATTGCACCAGGCAGCCACATACAACAGCATCAGAATCCGAAGGTGAGCCTGACGTCACATGAACCACGGGGAGTACACAACACATGCACACACACCAACACATTTACATGCATGTGTACATGTCCACCAACTGTCAGAGTGATGAGATCGCCATCCATGTCACATGTGGCATTCAGCCTTCTACATGTCAGTGCCACATGCATCCATGTTGCATCACAGTTGCACACTTGTCAAATACACACACATGCACATGTACACAGTGCAAATACATGCAGCTGGAACCAACATTCATGTGTGACACCATAACAATGCAAACGTACATGCACAGTAATTCAAACATGTGTGCTCCCACATCTGCATTTGGCCTGCATGCTTACCCACACATACACCATCCATGTGTCTCACACATGAGAGGACTCGCATGTGTCAGCCTCACGCCCCTGTACATAGACATCCATACATGGCCCTACAGAAACACATGTGCAACCTGCACACTACTGGCACACCACGACACACACAGCGTCCAACCAGTATGCATGTACACTTACCGCTCGACTCCAGATGGGTCTGCCTCTCCAGGACCTGAACGTGGAGCACTGGGCTTATGCGCTCCAGGACCCTCATTTGGTGGTCGGACAGGTGGCCCCGGCGCCCTTTGGCATCCGCTGCCTTCAAGAGGCGCTGGGCCTTGTCGAGGGTCCTGGACCTGAAGTCCTCCCAGCGCTTCTTGACATGTTTTATGTCGCGGACTGCCACCCCCTCCTCGTTGATGGCAGTCACGATGTCCATCCAGATCCTGGTCCGTCCTTCATAGTCGGCGCAAGAACTTCCAAAGAGGGCATCGTACTGCCCCAGGACTTGCTTCACCAGGACACCAACTTCCCTAGCACTGAAGCTGGTGGCCCTCTGCCTCTCTGGCTGGGGGTTGCCAGTGGTGCCAGATGGTGTTGTGCCCGACATGGCAACCCCAGAGGCAGGTGTGGGTGGGCAACTGTGTCCTGGGGCTGGGCTGTGGAGCAATGGTATCCCAGTTGGGAGTCTTCAGTTCCAGCGGGGGTGGTCACAACAACTGCACCCCTGGCTGACGTGCAGGCAGCAAATAGCAGGGCACGTGGGTAGCAGGTAGGCAGGCAGCAGCAGATGGCAGGTGGGAGCATGCTTGGGGATCTGCGGGGCAGTAATTCAGCCATCTGGGCAGGAGCGTGGTCTTCCGTTTGTTGTTGCGTGGCCAGCTTGATACAGAGTTATTTGGCACATGAAAAAATTGCACATATGCCTGTAATTCGAGGAAAGGCCCTTAGCGCGTAAGCACGTCCGCGTGTGAATGCGTGTAATCCGAGGAAAGGGCCTACGCGTAAGTGACGTGATGAGCGTGGGCGTTTCCCTCAGCACGGGTTAAAGGTGAGCGGGGCCAGCAGTTCACTGTACGTGCCTTTCGTGGAGACCGACGTGTGTTGCTGCTTCGTGTTGTTTCGTGCACCATCACAACTTCACAGCGGATCCAGGATGTATCTCTTCTTTTTGGCGGGGGTATTGGCTACGCGTGTTTTTCATTATCACGCTAGTCAGACGGTAAGTCGCGCACGCTATTTTTCCCATTGCGGGTGCGCCTGTGTATCGCACCCGTTTTCGAGGTCATAGTAGCCTGCGTGTCCCACGTGTATGCGTTTCTCGTGTTGCTTGGTGCCACCGCGTACTACGGGAGGTTGATTCCACGCACGTAGGCTGCAGGGTTGCATGCACGGTTTTACTGCAGTTTTGGGGTGCCTGAGGGTTGCGTGACCCATCACTACATTGTCGGGGTCACATACAGCCTTGCAGCTGCAGGGGGGCTGTTAACATTTTGCATCCCACCCCCTTCACCCCAATTGCCCAGGACAATTGTGGTGTACACCTCCCATTGGCACTCCTCCATGTGTGCCGGCACTACTCCATCTGTGCCATGGTTGGGAGGCCACCAAAGGTGAGGGGCGCCTTAGCTGGGTGTCCTCCTCATGGCGGGTGTGGTCAGGGATGTGGCCGGGGTGACCAGGGAGTAGGGGGACTCCAGGGTGTCCAGGGTGGCTGCAGAGGGGGAAGAGTCAGGGGAGCGCCACTTGAGCACAATGTTGTGCCATGTGTCGGTGCATTCTTGCCACCACCCCCTGTGGTTCCGGGAGATGCAGCTTCTGCATCTGGCACTGGCGCCCGTGTGACCCGGCAGTCTGTTTCATTGACTGCCACAGGCTCAAGGGTAGTGGTAGCTGCAGGTACAGCTGTGGACACCACCACCCAGTCTCAGGGTCTGCCAGCGCAGGCTGCGTCGGCACTTGAAGAGCCCTTGGAAGATTTCCAACAGGCCAGGAGGGAAACCGTAGGTGCACGCAGGGCTGCCCTGACCAAGACACGTGTCCCTGGGACAGTAATGTCATCTGCTGCCCCGATCAGCCGGGTGTTGGCAAGTGCAGGGGCAGATGCAGCCAACAACACCCCGGTTGTGAGTCTGCCAACCAGGACAGTCGCGGTCAATGACCCTGCTACAGCGGATGTTGCTGCGCAGGGTCCATTACAGGGCACCCAGCTGCCACTGACGCAAGTCAGGCCTTTGGTTGACCCTCCACCTGCCACTCCCTTGGCTCAATCCACCGGTGCTACTGGCCATAGTGATCAGGGCAGCATTTGCCAGCCAGGGTCTGCGCCACAATCCAAGAGGAGGAAGGTTGTACCTGCAGCACAGTCTGGGGCCCCACACACAGCCACAACCTCCAGCACGTCGAGGAAGAAGACTTTCTGCAACCAGGAACTGGACTACCTCGTGGACTACTTGCTCGGCCACAGCCGTGACATGCTAGTGGGTCCTAATTGTCAGACTACGGCTGCCCACCGTGATACCCACTGGAAGCAAGTTGCGTAACATGTGAGTGCATTCGGCCATGAGGTGCGCATGGAGCAAGAGTGCAAAAAGCATTGGAATGACCTCAAACGCAGCGCTAAGGCTAAGCGTGCCTCAAATTACAACTTGACTCTGGTGACTGGCAGTGGGCCTGCACCTGAGGAGGAAGACCTCACTCCGCATGTGTCACTCGTTGCGGAGTTCATACCATTTGAATCGGTCGAAGGAGTGGGAGAGATGCCGGACTTTGATGCCCAGTCCAGTGAGTGTTGCTGCATGTTTGTTGTGGACATGTGTGTTTTACTTTTGTGATGTGTTGTGCATGACTGCCACTACATGTCATGTGTACATGGTTCTGATGTGCAAGTAATGCAATGCTTCCCTGATGCATGTCTGCTCTGCTGGATGGTGGACATGTGGAGCAGACGGGGACTGTCTGCATCACCACTATTGCACCCTACTCACATGCTGGTCACCAGGATGCCCATCAAGTCCATGTTCCAGCTCACTGGCCCTTCTGCATGTAGCATGGGGTGACCTTCCTCTCAGCCCAGGGACTATGTCATAGCATGACTGACATGCATGTGTCCTCTGCCTGCATGCGGGTACTCCATGTAGGCATGCTCCCATGCCCCTCCACCCCCCCTGCACCTCAATTCCACCTTAACACTGGTATGCTTCAATTTTGCCGTTGAGTACTTCCCTGTTCATGCATCCTGTGTACATGCTAACTTGCAGCAGCCAATCTGCCAGACATATTCTGTGTGGTACATCCTTTGTACTTGATGAAGGGTGTCTCACTTGGACTGTGCAGAGGTCAGATGCCCCGCAGGGACATGAGTGCCCATTCATGCTCCATGTATATTCCACTCATGCCCCTATGTGTCCTTGACTGGATGATCATTGTAGTCGGAGTCCAGGGGGACCTACATTGCTTGGCATTTCATCAGCCTTGCCATTTCCACTGTGGGTCAGTCCTGCGTCACACACATGTTTAGGGTGTGAGAGTCTATGTGGGTCACAGGCCTCAGCCTGTTTAATGGCCAATGACTCTGTCCAACTGGTGTAGTGTCTTCTTCACAAGTGGGTGTACTCCGGAGGTTTCATCATTTGTCCTGCTTACTGTCCCATCATCATTTGCTGTGTTGTCACTTGACTCACATGATGCAGTTGATGATAGTCAACACTGTCTGTCAATACACAGGTCTATGTTCAGCCTTTTGATACCATGCTAGGCATCCCTGCATTTGCACTTGGGGAGAGGGGTGGTTTTCTTGTAGACATGCTACCCATTGAATGAACATTGCACGTGATGCCTGAAGTTGACCTTGCACTGCCTTCACATTTTCTGACATACATCATGAAGTTCTTGTACATGTAGATAGTGAGTAACGTACATATTTGCTGAACTGCATCGACCCACTTCAGTACAAACTGACACCTTTCGACATGCCTAATCACAGAAGCAATTTCAAGTTGACCTAGCATGCATGGCAGGTTCTATTTTGTGTGTGACTTGTCTACTTGATGTGTTTGGTGTCTGTGTGTGTGTTTTGTGCTTCTAACATGTGTAGTGACCTTTTTTCTCTCTACTTTTCAGATGATGACGCAATGGAGCCAGAGGATGGTGTTGTCATGCCAGGCACACGGTTGTCATCCCTACAGCAACCCGGCACAAGTGGGGGTCGTGGGGTGGTAGGCCATGAAAACCCACATGTGCTACAGTCCATCTTGTCTCTGGCTGGCAATGAGTCCAGCCCTGATGACCACTCTGACATCCATGTCGAGTTGGATGAGCATCAGGTACATACGTCAGGGGTGAGTGATTCTGATGTGGACACTCCTCTGTCCGCAACACCTGCACTGAGGGGTCAGACAGTCTTGGAACCTCCACCTGTGGTGGATCGGGACGCAGGGTCACCCTCCACACCAGTCACTGATGTGCCTGAGCTATCACGTCGACGGGGGCATGCAGTCATGCAGCCGCGGGAAGTACCAACACCACGAGGACACCCAGTCCTTGGGACCCGCAGGGGTCAAGCCCAGCAACGCGGTCGCTGCGCACAACCGCAGTATACTGAGTGGGAGCAAGACATGACTGCCAATTCTGAACGGCAGGGGGCAGCAATGGAGAACATCGCTGAGAGCATGGAGCGTGTGGCCCAATCCGTGCTCCCCCCTGCTAGGCAGGTGCTTCACCAGCAGCAGGCGGCACGGTCCACGGCTCGCTCGCTCAGGCTGGGCATGGCGGCCTCAAACAGGGAACGCCAGGCTGAAATGTCGTCTCTAAGTAAATCAATTGCTGCTCACGCAGAGGCACACATGGAAGCCCTGAGGCAAGAGTATGCTTCCCTCAGATCCACTCTGGGTGTCCTTCTGATGTCCCAGAGGGAGCGGGCAGAGGAGAGGTTTGCGCAGATTGAGCGTACCATCTCGGCTGAGCTACATGCTTGACGGGAGGTGCAGCAGTTGTCCAGCCAGGCCTTGCAGGAGGAACTCTGTCTTACACGTGCTACCTTGCAAGAGGAAGCACGTGTATCACGGGAGGTTCTGCATGCAGACCTACGTGTGATCGCCACACAGAACCAGGCTCACCCATCCGGCAGACTTGCTGCCGACGAGGGGCAAGCTGTGGCTAGGCGTGGTCAGGCTCCTGTGCCACGTCCTCCTTTCTAGGAAGAACCAGACTCGGACGACAATCTATCTCCCACATTAGTCGGGCTGTGCAGGCGTTGAGCCCAAAGAGGTTTTTTTTTCCCTCAACATTATCGCATGTGGGTGTTGAGCAGCACCCTGTACCTCCCCCCTCCTGGGTGCCTCCCCCCTGGGTCGTATGTAGCCATTTTTGATTTTTCTTTTAGTTTAGTTAGTTTAGTTTCATTTTGATAGTTAGTTTAAATAGGTAATGTAGGTTTTTCATAGTGTATGGGAGCGAGGGGTCCTCAGGCCCCCTCGCGTCGTACGCTCCTCAGTACAAGGCTTGGACCACGTGCCTCCGGTAGTGGGATTGCCCCTTGCCCTTATGTGAAGTTAACTACGGTTGACTGCTACATAGATGGGACTACTGAGCAGGACACGGGGCATCCATCTTTTGTGCCCCCTTTCGACTCCATCTTGGGTAAACATGCCTCACTGCGATAGTACAGCAATGCTCAGCTCCCCTTCCACCGCAGCAGCCAAGGACAGAGACACACACAAGGCGCGCAGGCAGCTGGCTGGCCCCCACCCTTGCACTCCCCCTGCTAAGGAAATCTCTGCGCTTCCATTCTCACGCTAAAGCTGGAGAAAGTTGCAACAACCAATATGCTACAGTTTTCTTCCTCTGAGATCACTGTTCGTCTGAGAACCGGTATGTGAACCAGAATGAGCTAAGCACTTTCCGCTCGATTCATCCTCATAAATGTGCAAGCCACCCACCCCCATTAGAACAATTTATTGCCATCCTGACCCTGCACCCCCTGTAAGGTATTTCTTTCAAGTGCCAGACCCTCACCTGTGCTGCGAAACCCACCCAACACACCCACTACTAACCTTAAGCATTTTTACTACTACATATGTTTTTACTTGTACTAATGAGTTTGAAACCTAAGAAAAGATGCGAAACACAGCCTGATTCTTCTACCTACACAATAAAGGTCAAGGCCTTCAATTAAAGCACGAATTACCCAATTGTACTGACAATAATCATTGTGTGTGACTTATGTAGAAATGTGACAAATAGCATAAAATGTTTTAAATAATTTGTTATTTAGTATGTAACATATTAGCTTAGGTAGTGACCACAGTGACCGGACCTTGACCTGCATGGAGCACAAGATGTTTGACGTCCGTCAGCTACTCAGCCAACCAGGAGGAAGAGATGCTACCCACACCTACAGCACCACACTACCTGGCCAATCGGGTCAATTTAGCATTTTTTGATAGAGTTACTTTGACTAATATAAATATGAATAAGATGTAATGAGAAGGTAGAGTTTTTTGGGTTATTTCCTAGCTGGAGAAATAAACCATCCTTTGAACTCTTGCAGCCGGGTCTCAGTGCCTCTTTCCCTGACAAGGGGTTTTGTCTGCTATTTTATTTTTTCTCTCACATGTAGTAAGCCGGGGAAAGGCACCTACATTTTTGGTGACCCCGACGTGATTTAGAGAGGTGCCTTGAGGCCTGCGCTGCCCGATAGCGAGATCCAGGGCGCCCCCAGCAGAACCATCGCCTCTGCGGTTGACCAGACTGTGCACACCAAGAAGAAAGGGTCAAGGGTTCCCGGTTGACGAATACCCGATCGAAAAAGCTGCTCGGCTTGGTTGGGGGACGGACCTGAGCGAGGTCCGGCCGTGAGCGGCGACCCTCGGAGCACCTGACTGAACACGTGGAGTCCCGGTTGCAAAGACCCCAAAGGAAGGTAAGGGGAAATACGGGAAGAAGGGAATTAGCAAAAAAGGGAAGGTAGCCAAGAATTGGGTCTGCGTGAGTGACAGTGAAGCTTTTCTGATCTATCCTTTATATGGCCATTAGGTGTTGTAAGAAGTGAGAAGAAGAAGAGAAGTGGTATCCTAGCCCGTAGGGGGTAGAAGGCGGCGACGCATAGCATTTGTCCCGACCAAATGCAGAATAGAGATAAAGAGAAAAATAGTAGGGGTCTCGTGAAGGCTCGGAGTAGTTTTTAGAATATTCTTTTTCCGTGGAAGTAAGAAATCTTGAGACATAATAAAGGTGAAAGAGGTGGGTAGTGAATGCGAAATAGTAGGTAGTATAGGGAAGAAGATAAAACAGGGACAGCAACGGGAATAGGGAAAGAACAAACGCGCGCAGGCAGTGCATGTGTATGTTGCATGATTATATGTTTGTTGGTCTGCTTTTTTGTATATGTCTTGTTGAACACGTTAAAGTATTTTAATACAAGTAATTTGTGATTGATATAAGGTAAAGCAGAAGAAATAAACTGTGAGGGGTGATCAAGTAACACCTCTCAGAAAGCTAATGTGACATATGGTAATTGTGAGCATTAATAAAGAACGTATTATTTCCACTGACCAAGTTAGAGGTGGGAAGAGATTCAAAGGTACTAGAATACACAAGAAAGGAAAAGAAAAATGGCCATGGGGGGAGTAACACCACTAGCACATATTTGCCAGCACCTTCCACTTTATAGCGACAGGATACAGAAGTATCACGATCAGTGGATCACTGAGATAAAGGGAGACGGGGTCACACTAATTTGGCCAGAAGGAGGATCATTTGACAAAAGAATGTTGGACCTAGTATCAACACATTTGCTAGCTCGATACAAAGGGAAACAGTTACAGAACCAGAGAGAAGTGTTAGATTCATGACGAATGTTTGAGGAAGTTGCCCCCACGGCAGAGGTAGGTACAAGCCGAATGACAGAAAAGCAGAAAAACCCTGAAGAAGTAGGCGGGACACCAAAAGGGGAATGCTCAACAACTACAACCGAAAATGAAGTAACAAAAGTCTATCCCTTAATGACTAGGCCAGCGGTAGGGTTTAGTGAACCCCTGTATATACCAAGCACCGCCACTGCCCAGAGCGGGGCAACAGCCCCCGAACCTCCACCATATGACAAAGGAGGCTTGTACGGCCCCACGAGCGCGCCTCGTGTGGACATAGCACGTTTAACAGGTGATTTGAACCGTCAGCTAGCACACGCACAAATGGAAATAACACGGTTAAGAGCTTTATGTGACAAAGGGCAAATGCTGCCAGGGGGAGGGGAGGTACCCCCGCTGTCACTGGCAGATCTCACACCTCCGATCGGGGCAGCAAGCAATGCAACCCCAGCAGCCTCGGTATCAGGGCAGTCCATAGTATCGCAAGGGACGTCATCGCAGCAGTGGCAAGAACAAGAGTGGCAGTCAGGACAGTTCCTGTTCCAATTGAATAACAAGCCAGTGAGAATTATACGTCCAGATACACCAGAGAGTCAACAAAGTGGAGATAAGGGTGAAAGACAAGGAAGTGAACCCAAGGAAAACTGGGAGGATAATAACAAGCTCGAGTCAGAAATAGAAGAAATATGGGACGATTTAGATGAATACGAAGAGGCAGCTGCCGCGGAAGGTTCCCCACTACCAAACCGCCATTACCCAGACACACTATCGCCACCATTATGGCAAGGTAGATTAAGACAACGAACAGGGAGGATAGGAAACATATTGGTAAATAAAACGAAAAAAGGGAAGACAAGCAGAACGGGAAAGAAACAAAAACTACAAATGCCACTGATACATAAAGGAGCAGGTAGGCCAAACTACATTCCGTGGGCCCAAATGGACAAAACCAACTTGTTAAAACTCCTCCCCTCGCTGACGGGAGGGGCAGGTAAGTGGATACATGTATTTGAGAAGAACACGGCAGGTGTGCCATTAGCTATAGGTGATGTAAAAAGTCTATTAGTTTCAGCAATCGGGGACCAAGCAGACACTATCTGGGAAAGGGCAGGGTTCCCGGGAGTAACAATGAGCTGTGACCGACACAATGGATCACCATTTAACAATGTTCGAGCACAAGTGTGGGATGCATTGCGGCGTGCATTTCCAGACGTTCCAGATTTACATGCAGTAATGCAGTGCACAATGGAGGAGAAAGAGGATCCTGCGCAATTCATTTTGCGAGTGCAAGACTTATGGAGAAGCGAAACAGCTTTATTCTATTTTATCATTAAAAAGGGGTTGCCGAAAGAGGTACAGAAGGCCTTGGACAAAATAGCTGGGATCGAAGCCAAAGGGTGGCCTGAAATTCAGAGCATAATTGTACACCACTGGAGGAGGATCAAAGAGAAGGAAAAAGAGGTCACGCAAAAGAGGCTGGCTGACGAGCAAAATTGGTACAGACGAAATTAGTGAAGGTCGCCGCCATTACTGCCAGTGCAACAGCAGACAGAGGAAACGAAGGAGAGGAAAACACAGAAGGAAGGCCCGTTGGGATAGCAGCACAGTGGGTTGAAGAGGACCAAGGACAGTGGAACGGAGAGGAACAGCCATGCCAAGGATCGCAGTGGCAGAACAGGCCGGCCCAAGGAAGAGGTGGGTACCGCAGGCAAAGGGGAGGACACAGAGGAATGGGAAACAGAGGGTATGGTGGGCAAGGACCAAGGGGAGGACAACAGGGGTTGTGTTGGAATTGTGGAAGATGGGGACATCATTCACGAGATTGTAGAATGCGACCATCAGGGTATTTTCAACAGCAACAACAGCCCATGAACAATGAACAGGGGTGGGGCTGCCCACACCCAGGTAGCCCTTGTGGAGCTCCAATGGGGAGGGGGGACAACAGGATCAATACTGCTATGACCCCCAAATGCAACAGAGACATCCAGCCCCACAACAGCAGCAGCAGCTACAACAGCAAAATGCACTACAGCCCATGGCGAGACAAAACCCAGTTGGGAACATAAACAATAACCCTTGTGCAGCTGCCGCAAACAGTGCCCCTGCACCATTTCGTGGCGTAACGGTCGTGGGTGATAACGTTTTTTCAATGCCAGGTCAGCAAAGATACCAAGACTAGGACAGCCCGCCCACAGGGAGCACTTGCGTGTTCAGTCCTATCCACCACACAGAGTGCAAAAGGGGAACCACTAGTGGCGGCAGAGATAGGAAACAAGCAGTTTATCTTTATGGTAGACTCTGGAGCAGAAAAACCATGCCTCACAGAAGGGCGGTTTCAGCTCTCGGGAAGAAATTTGGAAACGCAGGGGTTCTCTGGGGCAATTTTAAAAGTTCCTTATACAAAAGATATTGATGTAACAGTGGGGGGGAAAACAGTGCGTGCACCCTTGTTGTATTACGAAGACGCACCAATCAATTTGATGTGACGAGACTTACTCAGTAAGTTAAACATGACCATAGCTTTTACTAAAAGAGGAATAGTGTGTTCAATGCCAGGGGTATGCCCCGTACGGGCACTCTTGATAATAAGCACAATTACAAAGGAAGTTGCAGTAAGAGGAATTCCCATTGACATGGACATGTTCGTCTATGGAATACAGGTATTAGCCCGAGTAGTGCCTGAAATAACACAAAAAGAGTGGAGAATACTATCCGATTTCATATTCCGCCCAATCACACCAACAGATGTAGTGCCAGGCACAATTATGTCTATAGATATTGAGGCAGTTCAAGTTTCCAACAAACGCATTGTGATCATAGGCCTGGACACGCAAGGACGCGAGTGGAGAAGTGTGCTATGTATAGAGCCAAACATAATGCTAAAAGATATAACTGATGAAGAATTGTTTACTGATTACGAAGGGGATGTAGAAATAATAATGGAAATAAGCATACCATGTGACATTATGATTCAATACAGAGAGATACACAACCCACTCATGGCTAACATAAAGGACCCACTGACAATATTTGAAGAAGACATGGCCAGGGTAGCACCTGAAATTTGGACTACAGGACCACACGATGTGGGATTGTTGCACGAGGTAACTCCCATAAAAATTAAACTGAAACATGGTGCCCTCCCACCCAGAGTGAAACAATACCCAATATCCAAAGAAGCAGAGGAAGGTATTAGAGAAACAGTGAATGCACTCCTAAGCCAAGGTATTTTAGTGCCATCAACTTCCCCATGCAACACAGCAATTTTTCCGATTAAGAAAGCAAAAGGAGGGGCATGGAGAATGGTCCAGGACCTCCGCCCACTCAATGACGTCATCCAAAAAGCGTTCCCTTTAGTGCCTAACCCGTCATCAATATTGTGCAGTATACCAAAAGAGGCAACTTGCTTCACGGTCATTGATCTGAAAAATGCCTTTTTCTCTGTGCCACTTGCACCAGAGTCGCAGTACCTTACAGCTTTTACATTAGGAAACAACAGATATGAACATCGCAGACTCCCACAAGGGTATTGTGAGAGCCCAAGCATTTTTAACAGAGTACTACGAGAAGACATTGGCAACATAGATGTAGGGAGCACCATTATACAGTACGTAGACGATTTACTCGTCTGCAGCAAAACAGAAGAAGAGTCTACCCCTCTCAGGCTCATACAACGAAGACGCAAAGGCTCTCCACACTATCTACTCCATCATCAAGGCATGGATGGCAATTAATGGCCTCTGCCTCAATGGTGACAAGACTGAAATCTTTATATTCGGTCAACAGAACACCTTAGACAAACTGGACAAACTGTACACTAACTTCTCCATTGACAACTCCATCATCCCCGTGTCCACAGCCGTCAAGACAATGGGAGTATACCTTGACTCTTCGCTATCAATGACTAGACAAGTCAGCGCAATCACTTCCGCATCCGCACACACCACCAAACTTATAAACGCCATCAAGCCCTACCTTTCTAAACCTAACTGCCTCTCCATAGCGAGGGCAACCATTGGAGCCAAATTGGACTACTGCAATGCTCTCCTAGCAGGCACATCAGCCAAAAACATAAATAGACTACAAATCACGCAGAACAACGCTCTCCGGGCCACTCTTAGTATCCCAAGAAGAGAGCATATCACCCAGGCCAGGCTCTCAGCCCAATGGCTCCCAGTCAAAGAACGGATCACCCTCAAAATCCTCACCCTCACTCACAAATGCCTCTCCTTCTCCGCCCCGTCCTATCTTTCAGATACCATCCTCAAACCTTCCTCCACACGTCCCACTAGGACACAATACTCTAACCTACTCTGCATCCCACGCATCAAAAAAGCCAAAGCCGGAGGTCTAGGCACAGACATGGAACGCTCTCCCTTCAGACATCCGAACGGAAAACTCACTTCCCATCTTTCGAAGGAAACTGAAAACCTCATTCCTTGTAAAATAACTAGCAAACTCTCAGGAAGCCATGTAAATATACTGCCTTGCTATTGTATATATTTCCTTTGTAATTTATGTACTACTTGCGGTTTCCTTTGCAACTAAGATGTCTGTAACAAGCGCCACGATGCTTCTGGCCTGATGTGCGCTCAACAAATTTGAATAAATAAATAAGTGTAGAGAAGACTCGATAATCCTGCTTAACGTATTGGCTGCCAAGGGATACAAGGTGGACAAAGGAAAGTTACAATACTGCCTTGCTGACGTTGTGTACCTTGGCCAGCAAATATCTAAAGATGGAAAAAGAATACTACCAGACAGAGCAGCAGCCATTCGACACATTATCATACCAAAAACAGTGAAGGACATGCAGAAATGTCTTGGCATATGTAACTATTGCCGAGCATGGATCCTCGATTACGCAGCATACACACGGCCAATGCTACAAGCACTAAAAGAAGCACAAAAGAACAGAGTCCCAATAAAATGGACACAGGAGACAATTGCTCAATTCTCTCGATTAAAAGACCTTATTTCAGACGCCCCAGTCCCTGCAAATCCAGATTATGAAAGGGAATTTTTCCTGTTTTCACACAGCAATGGAACATTGATGACAGCAGTATTGACACAAAAGACATCGCTAGGCCACAAACCATTAGCGTACTACAGTGGAATATTAGACCCAGTAATGCAGGGACATTTCGCTTGCGAACAGGCCCTCGCTGCAGCAGCCTTCGCCATTGAGAAAAGTGCCACGATCGTAATGGGATGTTCAGTGACGCTATATGCGGAACACTCGTTATTTGCTATCTTGGAAAGATCAAAATCTACCCTCACAACACAGAGAGCCTCTGCTTATGAAATAATAATATCAAGTCCAAATGTACATGTGGTCAGATGCAAGACAGTGAACCCAGCCACCTTCATTACAGAGACATGCACAACTGAGGATTTACAGGAACACGATTGTAGCACATACGAGGGAGAGGGCGATGACATTCCCAAAGCAAGCGAAAACGCCCTTACAGAAGGAGAAATTTATTTCATAGACGGGTCAGCATCCATAAACTCGGAGACAGGAGAGAAACATGTGGGGATGGCGGTAGTGCGCATGGAAGAAGACATATACGAAGTGATTGTTCAAAAATGCCTCCCCTCACACTACTCTGCACAAGCAGCCGAACTGACTGCACTAATCAGTGCGTTACACACAGCCAAAGATTGTGCCGTGACAATATATTCAGACTCAGCTTATGTCACCACCACAGTTCACCCAGGACTATCACGTTGGCGAAGGAGAGGGTTCAGAAGATCAGATGGGTCCCCTGTACAACATGCCACGCTGCTTAATGAACTAATAGAAGCTTTAGCGAAACCATCGGTAGTAGCGATGGTTAAATGCCAAGCCCATACCAATAACACAGACGCCGTCTAATTGGGGAACGCGGCAGCCGACGCGGCAGCCGACGCAGCAGCGAAAGAGGGCTCGTACTTCAATAAGACACCAACATCAGAGTATATTGTGAAAACAACCACAGCAGAACAACCATTAGAAGGCTATAGTAACACACCGATAGCACAATTGATAGAACTCCAGAGAAGGGCCCGACCGGAAGAGCAGGAGTTGTGGGGCAAACAAGGGTGTAAGCAATCAGCCACAGATCTCATTTGGAGACAGGAAACAACAGGCAAGGTAGTGATGCCCGTAGAATTATTAGAAGTAACATTCCAACAACTGCATTTCCCAGCTCACGTTGCAAAACAACACATTGCCTCAGATATTCAAGAGGATTGGTTTGTTCCTAATCTACACAAATACTTGTCTGAATTTGTGATTGAATGTACTACATGCCAAACTTACAACTCAGGAATGACATTACGAACCCTGCGTGGCACTTTGCCACACCCTACAGGTCCATTTAGAGAACTACATATTGATTACGCCGATATGGGAGAAAGATGTAATGGAGCAAGATACTTGATTGTGGTGGTATGCCCTTTTTCACGGTGGGTGGAAGCGGGCCCCTGTCCCCATCCTGATGCAAAATGTGCTGCCAAGTTCCTTGTGCGAGAAGTATTCTCGCGGTGGGGAATATGTGACGTGATCCGTTCAGACAACGGCACGCACTTTGTGAATGACCTCTTCAAAGAAGTAACCTCCCTTCTGGGGGTGAAACACAAACTATGTTCGATTTATCATCCAATGGCCAATGGAGTTGTGGAGAGGATCAACGGGCTGCTCAAAAGCAATTTATCGAAATTATGCAGCACGTTGAAAAAAATTGGGTATATTGTCTGCCCCTACCACTGTTCCAACTCAGAAACCAACCATGCAAGGATCATAATTTAAGCCCGCACGAAATCGTGATGGGAAGAAGAATGCACACAACGCTCTCCCCTGTTAGGAGGGCGTCTGATGCGCACAGGGCTGCCACAGTGCTGGGAGAAGAGTTTAAGGAATACCTAACACAGCTAACGCGCGCAGTACGCAGCATAGCAAAACAAATTGTTTCACCATTTACTGAAGATGTAGCAACAGACACCTCCATGTCGACAACAGACAGCCCGGAGAGGCCTTTAATGCCAGGGGAACAAATTCTTGTTAGAAATTTTGTAAGAAGGTGGAATTCACCAAGATTTCATGGTCCATACACAGTGGTGTACAGCACCCCAACTGCAGTTAAAGTTACGGGGTTAAAGTATGGGTGCACCTCTCAGACGTGAGAAGGGCACACAGTGTTACACCTCCCCAAAATGAAACCGATTGTGTGGAAGCCATCACTGGCACAGGTTGACATGATGAAAATTGCAACTTAGACAGGGAAAGTATAGGGGAAAAGCAAAGGTTTTACATATTTTCTCTCTCTCTCTCTCTCTCGCTCTCTCTCTCTCTCTTTCTTTTCTTCTCATATAAATCGTGTTATTTTTTCTATTTTTTCCTCATTATTTCCATGATGAAATGAAAAGAAATTGTTAAATGCCTAACTTAAAGAAATGAAAAAGAATGAACATTTGCGATTATGTTTCTTTTCATATGACTTAACGAATTTGTCTCGCCCACATAGGTTCAACATGAGCCAATGCGACAAAATGGCTGAGCAAGCTGAAATGTTAGATAGAAATAGGGATGCCACTAGGGCCAGTAGATTAAATAATTTGGAATGTGTTATAAAATATGCTGCCATACTATTTGCAATAATGATGTTTTATCTTATTTGGTATAATGTTGTTTTATATGTAGCAAATGAAATGAGCAAAGGGGGGAGCGGAACTGATATGACAAAACCAGGGTCTAAACTAATATGGACTGAAGCAACGGCTATTTTAAAGGACACTTATGACATTGAATTAAATAGTGAAAATATAACGTTGCCCCTTGTACAATTGCACGTAAACAAAACTGCTATTCCATTGTTGAATAATACTGGAGCCAAGGAAATAGAGCTTGGATGGAATGTAAATGATGATTACTATTGGTTAACTAATTCCAGAAATACAAGCATGCGTACACACACTGCACCAGAAACCACTACTGAATACACACATGTCACCATGAACAATATAGATGAAGCATGGTCTAGAATATTCCCGCTGCAATATCCACGAGTTGGTACCCAATTAAAAAACAGAAGGAGGAGAAAAAGGGGGGTGGGAAAAAACAGATACGATATTTATCATAACCTAGGGTTAGATGAAATAGAGGACCCCCGACACCCTGACCAATCAAACAAATGGTATTCAGACATGAGCACCGCAGCAAAGCAAGCAAGTAACGAAAGTTGTTAGGTGTGCTCACTTATTCCTCACGCAAATGGAACCCCAAAAATGTTAATTCCCCAGGAAGTACCCTTGTCTGAGGCCCAATGTTTGATTCATCTGATGCTGTGTAGAATAAAAAAGACATTTCAAGCACACACAGTCACTATGGAAAAATTGGAAAACGAACAAACTTGCACCAGCAGACGACAAGGAGTAATCTGCCTCCAGGAGCCATTTTTCGTTATAAAAGGGACAAGATATGCAGATGACAAGTGGCATGATGAAACAATTGAATGCAAAGCTGAGGGGCTTCGAGGGCTGTCAGATGAAACATACGAATGGGCAAAAGAAACGTGCATCCCCATCTGGTCACATCTTATCACCAAGCTGACATGGGTCACACCCCTGGAGAGACCCATAAAGATTCAAAAGGAAATACAGCACAAACTTTGCTTCCATGGAGAAGGGAAGGTGAACATGGGAACCGTGCGACAGTGCAATAAGACTTTAATAATGCCAGTTATGAAAAAAGGCACTGCTGCATTAATGGACATATACTGGATCTGTGGCAAATGAACTTACATGCATTTCCCAGCATCTTGGAGGCGCACTTATGCCCTAGCCACACTTCACTCAGCACTAATGGTGATACCAGAGAGCCACGTCCAGTTTACAGCAAGGCCTTCGGCTGACACATCGACAGCAGGCCAATTGACTGACACATCGGCAGCAGGGCAATCGGGTGAACCATCGACAGCGCCCGATGAGACAATCATAGAGCCCCCAGCATACGAACTATTGTCAGAAGAAACCTTGAAAACCAAATTGTCACGCAGCAAAAGATCCAATTATATTTCGTCCAAATCGTCAGAACTCCTTGCTAAAATCCCACTGCAGTATAAGCTTTTCTCATCTGCAGAAACATTCTTTGCATTGTTCCTAACACCAGGCGTTCAAGCAAGGGCAAATGCGAAATGGCTGCAAATAACACGCTGGGAGCTCATCCAGCTGGCCAATGACACTGAAGAAGGATTCAACATCATAAAAATAAAGCTCTGTGCACTGCGCCTGATGACGATGCAAAACATATATGTCTTAGTTCTTATCACAACGATGGACGGTGGTGTTTGCAAAAAAATTGGGGGGGCATGTTGCACGTTCGTACCAACTTCCGATGCTGATAATGGGACACTGTCACATGTGAAAACAGCAGTGCATAATTTAGGAGAAAGAATGAGAGCAGAAGGTGGAGTAGACAACAACACGTGGTTTGACGATCTGTTAAGCTGGATACCATCATGGGTGAATATCGCAGCAAAAATACTCATTCCCATCATAGTCTTTCTTCTCCTAATATTCTGTGTGTGCCAACTGGGACTAAGATGCTGTGAAAATAATATGCCTAATTCAGCAATGATGATGGTAACAGTGGGCCGACAGACAACGGTGGCTACCATGATAGATGCCTAAGTACAAACCGGAGAATACACCACACCACAGTATAGGATGACCGCCATCTATAGACTGTATGGGGACGTAGTCGATAATCTACATTACGCTACCATTAGAGAACCAAAAACTTGCTGTGGTATAATGAGGTTTGGATAGATTTAGATGGGGATGGTGGGATATACTTAATGGTCACCCCAGAAGAATACGCAAGAAGAGGTAACAGCTTAAGAAGTGTGTGTAAAGCATGGATGCCAATAAAGGGTACACCTGCTTGGGATGAGGCTGTGGCTGAAGCTGAGCGCTACCAAAGGGAGAACGGAAAGAACGAGATAAAGTAGTTTGTTACTTTAGATGTAACGAAAGGGGGGAATGTATGGGAGCGAGGGTCCTCAGGCCCCCTCGCGTAGTACGCTCCTCAGTACAAGGCTTGGACCACGTGCCTGTGGTAGTGGGATTGCCCCTTGCCCGTATGTGAAGTTAACCACGGTTGACTGCTACATAGATGGGACTACTGAGTAGGACACGGGGCATCCATCTTTTGTGCCCCCTTTCGACTCCATCTTGGGTAAACAGGCCTCACTGCGATAGTACAGCAATGCTCAGCTCCCCTTCCACCGCAGCAGCCAAGGACAGAGACACACACAAGGCGCGCAGGCAGCTGGCTGGCCCCCACCCTTGCACTCCCCCTGCGAAGGAAAGCTCTGCACTTCCATTCTCATGCTGAAGCTGGAGAAAGTTGCAACAATCAATATGCTACAGTTTTCTTCCTCTGAGATCACTGTTCGTCTGAGAACCGGCATGTGAACCAGAAAGAGCTAAGCACTTTCTGCTCGATGCGTCCTCATAAATGTGCAAGCCACCCACCCCCGTTAGAACAATTTATTGCCATCCTGACCCTGCACCCCCTGTAAGGTATTTCTTTCAAGTGCCAGACCTTCGCCTGTTCATGCGAAACCCACCCAACATACCCACTACTAACCTTAAGCATTTTTACTACTATATATGTTTTTACTTGTACTAATGAGTTTGAAACCTAAGAAAAGATGCGAAACACAGCCTGATTCTTCTACATACACAATAAAGGTCAAGGCCTTCAATTAAAGCCACGAATGACCCTATTGTACTGACAATAATCATTGTGTGTGACTTATGTAGAAATGTGACAAATAGCATAAAATGTTTTAAATAATATGTTATTTAGAATGTAACATATTATCTTAGGTAGTGACCACAGTGACCGGATCCTGACCTGCATGGAGCACAAGATGTTTGACGTCCATCAGCTACTCAGCCAACCAGGAGGAAGAGATGCTACCCACACCTACAGCACCACACTGCCTGGCCAATCGGGTCCATTTAGCATTTTTTGTTAGAGTTACTTTGACTAATATAAATATGAATAAGATGTAATGAGAAGGTAGAGTTTTTTGGGTTATTTCCTAGCTGGAGAAATAAACCATCCTTTGAACTCTTGCAGCCGGGTCTCAGTGCCTCTTTCCCCGACTGTCATGATCTCTGCTTCCAAAAGGTCAGGGTTTTCCCAACTCCCTTGGAAGCAGATCCATAACCCAGGTTCTGAGTGCCAACCAGTCCCTATTGGGACCTTTTGGACCCAGTCCTGGCACCAGTGGCACCATGCTCATAAATATGCCCAGTCCCAGCGCTGGAAGCGCCGGGCTCATAATGCTTGGGTGGACTTACCTGCAGCAGACCATGCTGCTTACTTGCCTGCCAGTTGAGTCTCTGATCCTCTTCTGTTTGGAACTACTTTTCCTGTTGGGTGGGGCAGGAGCCACTCCCTAGATTCAGAACACTGGAACTCTTCTGGAAAGCAGGAACTCTTTTCTTACCTAGGCGTGGCTGTGGAAGGAGACACCTAAGCACTACAGGAGGCTATTTAAACCACACCCGATGGATGAATCTTGCTTTGCGTTATTCTGCATCCTCAGCAGCAGAACGCTCATCGTGTCTTCTGCATCTGATCCTGGGCCTAAGGAAAAAGGCTTACCATTCTGAATCCAGTCTTCAGCAACACCTATAAAGACAAGAAAGAACAGGTTAGCATTACGGTCTTCAGTGACAGCTCTTCAGTTACCTGGTCCATCGGCTGTCACCAACGCCTCACGCTGCATTCCGGCATCTGAAAGACAAACGCTTACCTACTCTTCGTGCGCTCCGGAGGTCTTCACTCTGCATTCCGGCATCTGAAAGACAAAAGCTTACCAAATCTTCGCACGCTCCGGAGGCCTTCGGCGCTGCATCCCGCATCTGAAAGACAAAACAAGGTGCGTTTAAAGACATTGGGGAACTTTAATACTCACGTGCCATTACTCCTTTCCACATCTAACCCAGTGGGTATTCCGGCACCCTGCAGCCGCCCCGAACTTGTACCTGCAAAATAAAAAGACAGTTAGAGCGCATCGTGAAGCAGGCAGCAAGCGCTTACTTACGTGCTTCCAGGCGCTTCTATTCATCACACGGGCTCCATCTTCAACTCACTTCAGCCCGCCATCCGCCATCGCCGGAACCCTGCAAAACAAGAGACATCATTACTAAAGACTTTAAAGACATTAGAATTACTCGAAACTTACCGTTCGTGCAGTAAACGACGGACAGCAGTCCTCTGAAGTCAAGATGCCTGCTCCCCTTATCCAGTGAAGCGTTAACCTTTGGGGTTCTACAGGAGAAGAGAAAGGGAAGAAGAGAGAGACATTCAATAACCCAGTTCATTAATCCCACATTTTCTATCTGCAGACATCTTACCCTTCGAGCCAGACATACAGTGCACAGAGGTCCAGCCCAAAGAGCCAGCCGTGTGTTACACATCACCTTTGAAGATACGGTATACGCCCAGTCAAGACCGGCGCCTCTACGGGAATCAGGTGAGCGTTACACCGACAAGGGGTTTTGTCTGCTATTTTATTTTTTCTCTCACACGTAGTAAGCCGGGGAAAGGCACCTACAATAGTTAGTGTAATTAGATAATATAGTTTAAAATTGTTTGTCTATTGTGCTTTCATGTGACGGTGTGGTGCTTTGTGGCTTTTGAGAGCATGCACTGTCTGTTCCAGCTGGGCCCTTCAAGCTTGTCTTGTGTATGTGTTTGCAGCTTGGGGTCCTTGACTCACATATGCCACTCCTGCTTCCCTTATCCATGGGCTCGCAAGGATGGTTCGGTGTAACAGCCTATTACGCAAGGACTCTGGACTGTCATATTTGTGGCATGTCTGCTGCTGTGAAACTTGTGTTAACACCCCTAGTGGGGATGATAGGGGTGTTATTGACCACTGTTCTTCATTCGCTAGATGGGGGTTTCATGATTGATGTGTACATTCATTGCTATTCATTGTGTAGTATGTTTATTATCTATACTGTACATGTGCTTGTTGCAATTCATGGCGTAGATGGTTTGTTCAACAGTTTGCCTGTGAAAGACGGACTGATGGTGTGATTTGTGTTGTACGTCTCTGACATGGTCCAGTCATGTAATGCCTGAAGAGACACACACAGATAATTTTGAAGCATTAATCATGTGTTTCATGCCCTTTATGCAGGGGGATGAGCCTCCAGACCACCTTTGCCTGCAGACCTGGGCCATTGGACGTCTGGAAGCTGGACACGTTTGGTGGTGCCGACATGCGCATTTGTGCACAAGCAGAGGCACAGGGATTGCGCTCATATATCCGAAAACAGCTGACGTATTTCAAGGGACTCCAGGCAAGGTGAGCAGCACAGTGGGGCCACAACGCAGCAAACCTTCCACCTGGCCAGTTGCACATACATGCTTAGTAGCAGCACTGACAGTGAGCTTGGACAAATATTGGTGTTGAAGTGCACAATACAGCTGAGATGCGTTGGTGGACTAATGGCTAGTTGATGGGAAAGTTGTCTGGGGCACCTGCAGGGCCAGTGGCACATACCCTCCGGTCCACCATGGTCCATTGAGGCACCTGTATTAGCCATGTAGCATTCCGAGACATGGAAAGAAGCAGCTCACAGGGACAGACAGCAAGGGACAGACTCATGTGCAGTGCATTTCATTACCATGTAGAATTTGACACATGCACTACCTACTTTATTTGGGTCATGGTGGAACACGACTTGTTCAGAAGTCATTCCTTGCTATATGCGTCTGGATGCTTACCCAGGGAACATTGCATGTTGTGTGATTCGTGACACATTTGTCTTCCATTTGCAACGCACCCAGCGGCGCATGGCTTACTGCATTGACTGTGTATGAACCATCACAGGGGTAATGTCACGTATGGGTACGAAGCATCCACACCAGATTGTTAGTTTGTAGAGTATTTTGTTACTTTGGGGCATGTATGGTGGTGTGTTTGTGTGTTATGGGCACGCACAGATTATTAACTGTGGCTCTCTTTGCAGAATTGAACTGCTCCTGTTACCGGACCTGAGAGTGCGCAGGCAGGAGGCCAGCACTCACCACAGAGATACGTTTCTCTTTGTCTTCCATTTGAGTAATTTGTTACTATGTGCATGATGATCAGGTTTGGTATACTTGTGTATGTGTTAATGTGAGTAGTACAGTTTTGTGCATTTCCTACTTTCCCATGTGAATCCTACTCCCCTCTCCTGCCCCTCATTCCGGTTATCCATTATAGCAATGCCTGTCCCGACTGCTTATCCTTGACCCTCCTTCCCCACCAGGGTCTCAGAGGCCTGTGTGAGTTTGACCTTGCAGGCATCCAGCTACAGTGGGGGTGGTTGGTTCGTGCCACTCCTGCACCTGTACATGGGAGCAGTGACAGTACACATCAGTTTGTGGTGCATTATTCTTTGTTATGTACCACACATGGTACACATCCTGTTGTGACATTGTTTAACTGTGCTACCTTGCTTGTTACGTCATTGTGGTAGTACTTGGGCTTTGTGACGTACTGCTACTTCAAGTCATCTACTGGAGGGTCTTCTGGTTTGTTTTGCTGCCTGCAGGCTTTTTGCTTGGCTTCTGTGTTGGCCTGCTTTGAGTTCTCTTTGATGTGGTGTTTTTGCAAGTCAAGGTGGCCTCTGAAGGTGCTGGACACTTTTTGCACACAAGGTGGGAGATGGTGACAAAGGGGAAGGGTGATCCTGTGGCCAGGTGAACTTCAAGGATGAAGGCTAAATAACCCAGGTGCAGTTGTTCAGTGGGTCATGGTGATTTGTGAGGGAGGGGGGTGTTTTGTTGTTGACAGTTGCCTTGCCTTACAGTGTGATGTACACCCTGACATTGTAATGGTGGTATCCTATGTACATGTTGTGTTCTGCTGATCAATGCCTGTTCATGTGTTGTGTTTACCTTTCAGGTGTGAGGGAATAGTTGTGGCTTGACATGCTGGGGTGTACACATGGTGCATGTTCACATGTGATGTGTAGAGGAAACTGATGATCACTTGATTGCATATGCATAAATTGAGTGCATGTCCCTACTGACCCACACACTTGCTCTATGATCCACTACATGTACAACCACCCTTCCAGGTCCACATGTACACTCTGTTTGCCTTCTGGTGCCCACTGTGTCCCTGCAGCACACGATCTATTATCAATTGTGGATCCTGTAAATGCGTAATTTGCTTTTTGATGTAGTTTGTTACTTGGATGTGATGCTCAGGGTGTGCGTCACACACAATGGCTGTTCACTATGCTGTGCACTGAGCAGTGTGTTGCATGAGGTGGGCACGGCACACAGAAGCTGCAGTGTTGATTTTGCAATGCACAATGTGCCTGTAGACAGGCATTCATTGTTATGTTACAACTACAACTGTTGGAATGCATTTGGGTATGACTTCTTTTGGGTGGGAGGTTGTTGGTCAGTCATTTCATCTGAGTCCATGTCAGGCATCATTGTGTGATGCCACTTTACATTTTTCACATGTCAATGTGTACCTTATTGGTACTGTGTTGGTGTATAGCTATTGCTTGCCATGTCATGTTGTGGTTTGGGAGGGTTTGGATTACATAGCAGTGATAGTCATGGCATGTTTTGCAGGTCTGTGTGATTCACACCTTGCATGTGTGCCTTTGGCCACACAGGATTGCTTATGTTTAAGTAGCCTGGGATGCACACAATGGCGCACTTGCATGGCAACATTGTCAGGGTGGTAAGGCTGTGACAGTTGACTGTCTCTTTGTCATCATCGATTGTCACCTGGTATGTGCCAGGCCTGTGTGCTCTCCGCAGGGGTGGGAGTTTAGGTGAAAAATGTGGCCACAAGCTGGGTCCGGGCTGCCTCGCCACGTGCCCTGTCCCCTCCCATGGGCAGCGCCTGTGCCTGTGGTTGGGAATGCGGGGGCACCACCATGTCCACCGGTACACCCTGCCTGTGGTTGGGAGTGTGGGGGCACCACCATGTCCACCGGTACACCCTACCGTGTTGCAACATTGTGCAGGACACATGCTGCCACAATGATCCTGCACACTACTGGGGGTGCATAGAGTAGCTGCCCACCAGAGCGGTGAAGGGAGCGGAAGCGTGATTTAAGCACTCCGAATGTGTGCTCCACTATGGCCCTGGTTGCAATATGGGCAGCGATGTATCTTACCTGGGTTGGTGTGGTGGGGTTCCGGGTTGGCGTCATCATGTGGTTGCTCAGAGGGTAGGCACTGTCCCCTGGAGAGGTGATGATGGTTGTGATTATTGGGGTTTGTGTATTTGTGTGTGTGTGTGACATGCATGCATGTGCACAGGCATTTGTACTCACCTAGGAGCCATGTGTCGCCATGCTGACCAGCTTCCAGGGCCTGGCACAGGGCGTACATTCTGTATATGAAACTGTCATGGGTGGAGCCATGGTAGTTTGCATAGACAGAGGTGATGATTCCCTTTGCATCGCATACAACCTGCACGTTGATGGAATGCCATTGCTTGCAGTTTCGGTAGATGTGGTCAGTGGCCCTAGGTGGACGTAGGGCCACATGGGTGCAATCTATGGCACCAAGCACTTTGGGGAAGTGTGCCACCCTGTAAAAGTCCTGGACAACGGCCTGCCTTTCTGTGGGTATTCTGGGCATGTATATGTGCCTGCGGACTGAGGGGCGTGCTGTCATGATTGCCAAGACCTGGTGTAAGCAGCATGACTGCGTGGCCTGTGAGACCCCCCCACTATGGCAGTGGTCCGCTGAAAATGACCCATTGGCCAAAAAATGCAGGACATTGAGCACCTTCTCCAAGGGGCTCAATGCTTGGGAGCAGAGGGTGGGGGATGTAAGGTCATCTTCCCACTTCTTGACCAGGTCTAGGATGATACGGGGTGGAAACGTATACCTGCCATAGACCTGGTCGTCAGGCATCCCAAAAAGGCTTGTCCGGGGTGAAAAAATGCGTGCCCTGGCTATTCTCCTCCTCCTGTGGTGTCCCATGATCAGTGCTGCGACAAATGGGGCATTCATCGTAGCGGTATATACGTGTTTGTTGTTTGTGCACACTTTTATGTGTGTGGGGATGCTTCCGCCTACCTTCCTGTGGTGGACGCATTGATGCCTATGCGTGTCTTTCGCCGTGCGCAGGTTTACCGTGTTCGGATCTATGAATACGGGTTGTTCGTGTGCGTGTGGGGGTTCTGTGTAGTTCCCTGCAGTACTTCCCCAGTTACGCCTTCTTTTTCATGCGTTATTCCCCATTCCGCGTGTTACGCCCACTGTTCCGCCCACTTTTGTTGTGTGCGCTGCGCTACGTGCGCTTTTGCTGTGCGCATAGCGCACGCCGTTTGATGATGTGTGCGCTGCGTGTGCCACGCACGGATTTGGCGCACAACCAGTGGTATAAACGCACAGCACCTTCCTTGAATAGCACGTGTGCGCGTGCGCTTGCTTTCTCACGCTTTTGCCACCTTGCGCCTGCTTGCACTGGGATTTTTGGCACACGTTTGTTCCATGAATCGGCCCCAATGAGAAGGAGAAAGTGGGAAAACAATTATTTCTCAGGGAAGAGTGCAGAGAACCTGGATGCTATCCTGGATGAGTACAGGCTATTCTACATGGCTGCCACTTTTTTTACATCTTTGTTATTTCCAGGAGTACAGGCTGCAGCTAAATCTAAATGGCTGTAGCTAACCCGTTACAAGCTATTGCAACTGACTAATTCATCAGAAAAAGGGTTCAATGTAATCCATGAAGAGATGAGGGCTTTGTGCTTGGTGGCCCTTCAAAATAGATTTGTTCTGGACCTTTTAATAATCATCTAAGGAGGTGTCTGTGCAAAATTCAAGTCATGTTGCTGCACTGCAATACCTGACAGTGGTGCCTCAAATGGAACTCTAAGTGCAGCTATAGAAGAGATACAGACACTCCAGCGAAAGATGACAAATTAGGTTAATGGAGTGCAAACAAGAGACTGGCTGGACATAGTATTTGCATATGTATCCACCTGGTTTTCCAGATTGTTTTGAGTGACTGTTCCGGTGTTGGTACTGATTCTCATCACATTCTGCATTATTAAGAACATTTTTAAAGTATATTTTAACAAACAAAAAGGACATTTGATGTTACCCTTCAGTGTTGACAAAATAGTTTTGAAAAGAAGAACAGGAAGAAAATAATGGGGGAAGGTTGGGGGAAGGATCCTGATGGATGGGTTTTTACACAACCTGCTGATGTTGAGAATTACAAGGAATTCTGCATTAAATGAATAAATGATAGGGCAGGTTGTGTATGGGTTGGGGAAGATTTAAACAGTTGGGAGGAGACAGAGGGAGAAATGACATGGTTGGAAAAAATATAGATACATAAAGATGAAATTGCTAAAAAGGAATGAGAGGCCCACAAAGATTTAGTTATTAATAAATCAGTAACGGTGGGGAATAATGTAATAAAAATGCAAGTTCAGCATGGTATGGTGGAACACACTTAGCTGCAATAATAGCACTGTAAAAGGGGAGTTGCCTCTTTCTGATATCTGTGAATTTAAAAGCTTAATAAAACAAATCCATAAATCCTGGGGTACAGATAAGTATGATTATGCATAGTGGTAGAGTGAAAAGTGGTAAAAAGGCCCTAAAAGCGTGCTTCTGCTTTAAACATGTGCAAGCATTTTCTTTGCGGCAAAGACTGCTGCATCTGGAAAATTAGTGCAGAGTCTGCGATCGCAGGCCAGCGTTAAGAGAAGCACACAGTGGTTCATATTTTTAGAGGTGAACAGATTAGAGCTAACAGGTTCAACCAGCAAATAATGAATACATGACCATTTTATAATTCAAAATCATTTATGAAATGCGATTTTCTAATGGAGATGGAAAGAAGCACAGTAGTTTGAAATCGCTCTGCAGAACGTTTTCATTGGGAAAGGGCTAGAGTGTCCCCATATGAAAATGTATGCAGTGATATAATAATAATAATAATTTGGCATTTATATAGCGCTACAAACCCTCAGGTATCTGAACACTGCTTATTATTACCCACGGTGTGTGGTGCTCATTTATCAACCTCGGAAGGATGAAAGGCTGAGTTTGGCCCCGCCGGGATTCAAACCTGCGTTAGCAGGATCTGCACAAATGTCAAAGCGAGCGGTCTACTCGCTGTGCCACTTGACCTGTGGTTCAAGGATTTTGTAGAGGAGGAGCCAAGTACCTCTTACAGAAGTTCTGCCCCTATTCTGTCTGTATGTTGGCAACTGGAAATTGCAATATGTACAATACCAGTGAGGATGCCTATATCACAATACATCAATGAAACAAGGTATCCATTGAGAAAACCCTGTATGCATCCGCTGAGAAATTATGATCTTCTGAAGGAAATTCTGGAAGAAGTTGAAAACAAATGAAAGAGAAGACTGGTGATGTCATGTGAAGTAGAGGTGACGCACCCAGAAGGGATTCAAATAAAGTAAGAATATAGACCTTATAGAAGCTGATGACGAAGTAGTGAAGTAAGCAACATTTTGGGAGCAAAATGAAGATTGCACGTGCGGAAAAGCACTAAAGAAAATGCAAAGCCATTTTATAATTGTACAGATGCATTAACGCAAATAGACAAAGTAATCATAAGGCTGTCTACGTAGTGAATAGATTGCAGTAATGCAGCAAAGTATATATATTGGAATGTATAGAATCTGGATGTTCCACTACGCACTTTAGCAAACTTGGACCACCTGAATGAAAGGGCTGGAAATGTGGCGTAGCAGAATAAAGATAGCTGGCAGAAAAGGAAGATTCAAGGCTTGCCTGGTCCAGTGTCAAGAGTTGGGGCCACCAAGAGCATTGCTATATACTCAAGAAGATACAATAACGTGAGCATCAAGCTAAGCTCTTGTTTGAGGTGGAACAAGAGTCACTGAGAGTGCCAAGATTTCTTCATTTAATAGTATTTAATACAACAAAGAGTTCAAAATCATGGTCTACAGTCACATGATCAGATGAAAATAGCCTTTGGGCAAGCTACACCGAGACCAGAAGATAAGGACATGCCACACTCCCTTTTATTCTCAGGCATAATAAGCCTCTGCAAGGCAGACTTCAAAGAAGTTAATTGAATGGCCCCTGGAGTGATGATGGATGTTGGGCTAAATGGGTGGGGAGGCATGACCCAGCCGACCCCCCCAGCACCTGGGTTACCAGCTTGTGTGTTGCTAGCAAGTAGAATATTCCAGAAGGGTACAAGTTTGCCAACCAATTATAGAGAGCCATGTATTAAAGAGCACTGTAGTTTGAGAAGCCAATAGTATGTCATGTATTAGAGTGACACGGAAGATAACTTGCACTTAGGATGGGCTTAATCGTCCACCTGATCTTAGAGACCCAATCACGTCCCTGTATTTCATAGAAAGCATATGTAGATGTTTCCCGTTGACCAATCACAATCTTCTGTAGGTTTTCTTATTTGCCAGGTAGTGTGACATCACATATGTCAAATATGTGGTATAAAGGCACTGTTTTTCATGAAATATGTTGAGATAATTCTGTGCAGCTTTGACTTTTGCCAACTTACTGAGTCTGATTATTGATGTATGAGTAAGATCTGCATCCCCATCCATCTCAAATACTGTTAACTCGTCTTAAAGGAGCCGGTCCTCGGGTTCACTCTGATGGTGTCATGGTGACGGACCATTCTCATGGGAATCAGGATGAGGCAAGCAAGGCAGTTGAATAAAGTTCCACTGGTTGTCTCAAATGTTCCAATTACTAATCTTTGTGTTATGGGAATTGAGGGTGGATTGTGACATCACAGGGTATAATTGGGGGGAGTGTGGGAATGTTTGTGGACCCAATAGTTGATCACAATGTATGTTTTTTCTATAAGGGTGCAAAGTGCGGAGTCCAGTAATTTCTGTGTGGGGACATTTGTTCATGTCGCACGATCACTGTAGCTAATTATTTTGCTTTTTAAAAATAAATATTTATTGTAGGGCTATTTCTTTTACAGCACCTTTTCATGCAGTTCTGTTCCGCAATCTGTTTGAATTTGCTGTCCCAGCTGTGTCTGGGGTCCTGAATAAAACTGGGTTACTTCTTGCACTAGCATACACTGCTTTTTGACAACTTTTGTAATTTGTTGGTGAGGCGATACCCGATACACTCTTCTTCTAATATTTGTGCAGAATTGTGGGCTTCAGAGGTTGTGTGTGCAGGTGTGAATGGGGTGTACAACCTCCTGCCTGTAATTATCTCATGTTGTGCAAGATGTGGTCTTTCCCTGGCTGATTCTGATGGGTGAACAATGAGAGAGGAAGACAATATAACCAACTTGTGTTCAGTGAATTACAGATATTTGTTAAGTGCTGCTTCAACAGACCTTTGAGGCATTCTACAATCTGTTGGCTTGTGGGTGATAGACAGAACATAATTCTTTGATTTATGCTCAATAGTGTGGTGATTTCTTTAAAGAGTTTATTAAGTGTGTCCCGTTGCCAGATCTCAGGATATCACCTATTCCCCAATGGGGAAGACTTCTTGTAGTCAATAATTCTCTGCCGATTTGACATCAGGGTAGAAACAGGGACCCGCTTCAAGCCAACTAGAGAATGGACATGCCACAACAATTAAATTAACACAAGTTACTGTACCTGTTAACCATAATGATGCAGGCAATATGGAGCTGCCGAAAGGGCCCTGAGGGGCAGAGCAAAATTTCACTCAATGTTTTGCAGGTGTGGCCTTTACAGGTGGCATGCAGTGCAATTTGACATGAAATTGTCTATGTTTTCCTGGAGATTGGGAAAAAACCACTGCTTCTACAGGTTAGCTGCAATATAATGTTTGGACGTTTGTGTAGGGTAATGCAATTGCTTGAAGACAACTGCAAAGAATTCCTAGGACATCACTGCTTCTCCTGTAATGTTTTGTCTCCAAATTAAATCTGTGGGGGATATCGGAGCTCAATTGAGCCTGCATACCACAACTGGGAGGCACAGCCGGCCCTTAGTAAAGGCCTGAAGTTAAAGCTGCAGCATTCAAGTCGCAGAACCATTTGCCTTCACTTTGCTCTCCACATTCTATCAGTGTTCCTCACTGCAAGGTAAGCCTGCAATTGTGATATTAGTTGAGTCATTAGTTGCATCATTTGTCGAGTCATGCTCTGAAATGTTCTTGAAACCTTCCTCTCTCCACCAACCTAGCCGACCGATTCATCCCACTGCCTGCCTAAGCACATTCTGCAGTGACCTGCTTAACCACCGGAGCACCAATATCAACTCTGTACATGTTCCTCATTGTGTTACTGTGCACTTGCCCTCTCCTACGCCATTCTTTCTGCTGCTCATTTGGCAGCCTAATCAACAAACTGATCACAACAAACTTCCAAGCAGTTGCCTACTCCGATTCACTCACAGAAAGGTGTAGCACTTCCAACACTAACGGATCAGCGCACATTACTGAGCCTACGTTTACATTCACAACTTACATTCTACCTGTTACCCACCTCCACACCTCCATCTTACAAATTCTACCCATGTCCTGCCACCCACACAGCTACCACCTCAAATCTCAGCCTCTCTGATAATAGCCGGTGCCATCTATGAAATTCCTACCATTACCTGTGGCTCCACCCACATCGCAGAGCCATAACTCACTTCTGATTTAAACTGTCCTCCCATCAGCCCCCCTGTAGCATCAACTGGCCTCAGCCTACCTACTTCCTGCCGCATGCACGGCCTCTGCCCCCTGCTTAAATATGCTGCAGAATGGAACTGACCAGTATATGCAAAACCTACTGAACCATAAACTGTCCTGGTGCCCTCACCTCACCCTCAAAGAACCACCCTCAAGGAACCAAAGCCCCAGGCTCCACCAATCATGTGCTGTAACCCCCATTTGCCTTGAACTCCAGACCTACTGGGATCATCTGCGCACCAAAGAAGTTCAATGGCCCATTGCCATGCCACAAGTTAGACCTGCTGGGCTCCACAATTACTCAACAATCCCAATCTGTCTCTCTCCCCCCATGCACACAAGCCAATGTTTCCCCATCTCTGCTCCAGATACTGGTCTGTAAGTTCGCGACCAAGCACTATCCTTCCCTGATTCCATCCACCCACACTCTAGCTTTAGTAATCCTAAGAATTATGTCTTCATATGCACTACAGACCATGCGCTACCTCCTCTCCCATACCTACACCAACAAGAAATGATCAACTGTGATGTTGCGCACACAGCACATACACCAAATGCTCTTTACCATACCCTAATAACCAACACCACAGGCACATATATGCACAGCAGCCTTCAGTGGCCTCATCCTGCTGACTGCTCCACAGCATTGCACCAGCAACAATGCTGGACATGACAGCCATACCAGCCCAGATATCCTAGTTTACTATGCCGGGGAGGTTGCAGCAAAATGATAGTACAAGAAAGCCACTATCCATTTTAAGACTTCCAACTCTGCCTCACCGAGGCACAGCCCCACAAAAGGCTCTATACCCCAAACTCTTCCTCCTTTGGATAACAACAGCCGCACAACCCACCACACAGTCCCATTGTGCAGTGTTCCAAAATGGGATGCTACACTCAAGCCCAGCATTATGGCCCTTACCGGCCTTCTCAACCAGCCAACCAATTCTGAGCTAGACCCTGGCGACTCTCATAGCTCCCAGAGCACTGGCATCACCAATGCAAGACAACTCACTCATCCGGCCACTCCTGCAGCTTGCGCTCTGAATAATCCTGCTAGCAGCAGCCCAAACCATACCACACCACATATCTAACCTCACTCTCCTCTCTCTGAATTGTGCCCTGATTAACGCTAGAGCCATCGAAGGCCATCCAATGGACATCCATGACCTTATTATGGCCAATAACTTGTACATCCTAGCCATCACAGAGACTTGGCTTCACAGCGCCTCATGCCCAACCCTGTCCATCCCTAGGCCTCAAGTTTTCACCATCCACTGGAGCAACAGTGTCGACTTCAGAGGCGCTGGAGTAGTACTGATGGTGAGAGATACCCTGCCCTTCAGGTAGTCCATCATCACCATGACACCTAATTTTGATACACTCACTGCTAAACAACCCCTAACCCAAATGACCAAAATCACATTACATGCAGTCTACTGCCCTCAAGGCCCCCTACTATCGTTCAAAGAGGACCTCCTTTACACGCTTGGTTCTAACATTAAGCCTACATCGAAAAGCATCCTCCAAAGAGATTGCAACCTAGGGCCCAATGACCCTGAAGACACAAACACGGCCTCAGTAGCCAACTCACTGGATTCCATCACTGCAATGTGACCCCCACTTACTCCAAAGGACGCACCTTGGACTAGATAGCTGGCCATAACTGCCTAATCTCCATCCTCTCCAATTAGCATTGCCCCTTGATGGACCACCACGTAATTTCCTTCACAATTGCACCTGTCCAACCACTTAGATGCATCGCCCCAGCCGTGCCACCCATGATTACATGAAGTTCACGCAATGTCACCGAAGCCTGTATTCTGCCCCTTCTCGACACTCTACAATCTGAGCCCCTACCCCAAACAAATCCTGACCTCTTAGTGAACATATACTCCAAAACAATGCTACAAGCAGTTGACGTACCTTAACTCATGGTTCACTCCTGACCTTTTAGCAATCCGCTGAAAAATACGCAAAGCTTAATCTAAATGGAAAAGAACGCCTTCTGATATTCTCAAACAGTTGTTTGTAACATCTGCTAACACGTACTAACAAGCCATCCTACATGCCAAACCCTTTACTTACAACACGAGAATCACTCATGCTAAATCCAATACACTGAGCGAAGGTAAATACTCTTTTAGGACCCAGGGTTACCGCTCTGGCAAACTGGGGTCCTAATAGCCTTAATCCCGCGTTCCAAGTGGTGAAAAGTGCGGGGTAACAGCCCAGTACCTGCGTTATCCACCCTCGCTTTGCTCGGGCTGATAACTTGGACTGCCATACTGTACCCTCTAGAGAGTGTGGTCATCACTAACTTGCCATACCCTTCCCTCCAAAGAAAGTCGTAATCACTAGTAGTCATAGGTGCCCTCCAGAGGTTGTGGTAATCATTAGTCTGCTATATTCTGCCCACCAGAGGCTGAAGTAATCATTAGATTGCTATATTATGCATGCCAGAGCATGTGATAATCACTTTATTGCCATATTTTCATAAATGACAGCTGTAGCCAACATCCAGTGAACATGATAAATTGCTCCCCTGGTTTAAATTCTATTTTATCATGATCTTCCCTCAAACAGGAAGTGGAGCAGGATTACCACAGCAATGGACAATGGAAAGAGCAGCAAAGCCTCTTGAGCGGTTTGAATGAACATGTAATCCCCCCGCCCATCGCCTCTTCCCCCGTTTCCCAAACAAATGTTTCAACAAAAATCATATGCTCGCATACTGATTTGTAGCAGTCCACTCCTTTTTGGTTGACCTTTTTGATAGTGTACACGAGAATAAAATGTGCTATTGGTAAACATTTTAAAGTAGGCAAACATACCACGACAATGTCATGAAAGTGTCGAGTACCTTGTTCTTAGACTGGACTACAACTGCAATAATGTTATCACCTTATGTGGCTTTGTGTCACCATTTCCCCTGCTATTTTCACAACTGCACCACTTCAGATTGAAACTGCTTCTTGCAAGTGTTGCGAGTTCTTCTAAGCTACTGTTGAAATTAAATGAGCACTCATGAAAAATGTGACGTACGAGAAATAACGTGTCAGTTAATATTGTGCCTGACATGGAGGTGAACTATTTTTAAGAACGTAGACTGTTTCTCAGGTCCCCGTCTGGATTTCTTTAGCAAATATTAAGCACTGCTGTGGTTGTCTGAAAGGTTACATTTACATTTGCAAAGCTCTTCTCTTCAATGTAACCAAACAGCATTTTAACAAGGAAGCTTCTTGTCACTGGTGCATGCAGCTACACTTTTTTTTGTTCATGTTGCGAAGTTCTTTAGGCCAGAGGTTTATAAATGTTATGGAGAAAATGAACAAAAAAAGCGCACACAAATAATCAGAACATACTTGAGAAACCAAATGAGTGAGGAGAGGAAGGAAGGGAGCCCTGACAATCAGACTGTTATCAAATGTCTGCTCACCCCCCTGCCCAATTGGTGAAAAAACAACATGGAGGCCGGTCAGAGGTCAGGCAAAAAGGAGGAAGTATTGTGTAGCAACTGTCACGCATCGCCACCTATTTTGACAAGCACAGGGCCGTTTGTTGTCTGTCGAACATGCAAATGAAGTGCCTGCTGTCATAGCTGGCCGATATCTGGAAGTGGGAAATGAGACCACCTGTAACCAGTGAATGGTGTGATGGACAAGCATTCAGAGCTCGTCATCTCCAGCGCCATTCACTCTGCCGCCGAGTTGCATATGACATGTAAAAATCTTTTCTTAATATTCAGAACTGGGAAGTTGGGGGAATTATGGAGGCGTCAACTTCTGCATTTAATGGCCTCTCCAAGCAGACAGCTGTGAGCTGGCCTCATAATTAGGTGTCCAGAAAGATTTTCATGCTATGAATCTGTTAAAAAGTGGGGGAAGCAGAGAGGCAAGGAATTGAAAATAATGGCAGGCAAAGCTCACTGGTAATAGGAAATGCTATTAACCCCTGCATGCCATCCCTTGCAAAGTGAATACCATGTAGGCAGGCTGAGCTTGAACCCATTTTCTGAAAAGCCGATGTCTGATGAATGCCTTCCATGCTTCTCCTGCCAGGCTCATTTGCAAAACTTTGCATGTCCTAAATACCATCTACGCACGTCCTCGCTAATGAATTACGTTTACTAAGAAGAGACAAGAAAGCTGTAAGTGTCAAAAAGCAAGTGTCTTACACAGCAACATGTCACGCACAGTTGGATGAGCAGGGTCCATTTGCAATCTAACATTAAATTAAAGTTGCAATGTTGATTGGATACCACCCAATCTTGCAAAGAATATATGAACCACTCAGGGATTTCGTTCAGCCCCCGCCCCACCTCCCACCCCCGCGAACCAACCTACAGAGCAGGGAAACATCAGTGAAATCGGGAAACTGCGTGGAGTTTTTAAAGATGTAGACCTATTCTTTCGTAGCCGAGTTTATTTATCTTAACGGTTTCCTGTATGTCGGTACTTTCATGAGTGCTTAACCATTTATATTTGCTCCTATGTCAAACGCCCTCACTTTCTATAATCTTGGCACACAGTCACTTTAACAGGAATAGCTATCTCACACTTTGTATGATGCATTTAAAACCAACGGATACATGACTCTAAGAAAAACATTTGTGTGGATAAAAACAGGGTGCAGGTTTGAGAAATGGAGCAATGAAGCAGCTACTCAGAAGGGTGTGGGGGAGTTTGGGCGACAGACCATAACATGGTGAAGGGCCAAGGCCCCCTCACCCCCTTCAAGAAGCAAAAGGCTCTCGAAAAAGGTCAAGGGAAGTGACCCAGAGGGCAATCTGGACACACAGGGAGGCGGGGCAACAAAGAAAGGGAACCATGGGATGGGTAGAGCGAGGGTTTTTTCGCACCTCACGGATGACATCAGATGCCGGGGGTTAAGGGCCTTAAATTCTGGGTGCAGGAGGCTGCTGGCCTGTTTTCCCGTTTTCTTGCAGGCGGCAACCATCAGCTCCTTGTATAGCCTGACACAGAGGGGAGCAGAACGATCTGTAAAGAGGTGCACCCTCGTTTCGAGCTTCCAGCTCAGGCTCGTGAAATGAATGAAATAACAGTGCTCCCCACAGCCCAATACCAGGGACACACAATTCATCCTGAGCGGGAGGCTCAAGAAGGTTGGGGGAGCGAGACCTGGATTATCGAAAATAATGACATTCAAGAAATAAAGCTGAAGAAATATCAATTGAGGGGGGTACAAGAAAGAAAGAAAGAAATGTGAAACGTATGCCCTGCCGATCGTCTATGTTGACTTGTGTGTAAATAATAACATTTCTGTCCATTTGGAGCCTTTTTTTCCACAAATATGTCTCTGCTAAGTTTATGGACATCAGGAGCGGGTAAAGTAATCTAACTGGATAAAGAAACGGGGAGGGGGGGATCCAGTGCCCGACGGCCCATGTTATTTGCCTATCAAAGACACATTATCATAACACATTACATCTTTTCTTAAAATTCTAGGCAACCAGCTGAGCCGTTACGCAGGGATTCTTTTATGAATATTCTTACTGTTTAATTTTTCCTCCCTGTTTTCAGTTACTATTCCCCACTCTGGTGCATCAGCGGACTGGCCCAAGCTTGCGGGCTGTCCTGGGTGTAAAGGAGAGCTGTTCATTGTTTGCCAATGCGATAGTGGAAAGTCAATGTTCTCTCAGTTCATTTCCTTAAGCACCCTCTTTGTCCAGCCTACAGACTCCCCCTTGCTCTAGTGGGGCCGAACACCCTCCTTTTTACATCTTCACTATGCATTTTGATCCCTATTGGCCAAAATGGTAATCTAAACTACCACTAGCAACACTTGTACAATTTCATGTATTTATTTGTAGAGCGCTGAAGGGCCCGAAGGTATGAGGGTGCTAAACCCCAATAATAGGTACACAATCACAAACTAGGCTCACAACCGCAGATCCATCAGGGTGTGGCAAATAAGAAGCCACCAAAACCGTCAGGTCTATGAGATCAAGCAAAGGATTTGGTTTAAGGCTCCGCTTGAAGATCTCCAATGAGTCAATTGCCCTCATTACAAGTCAGGCGGTGGACCATGGTGCTATTAGTACCATGGTCCATGCCGGATTCCGCCATGGTGGATGGCGGAATTACCGCCCCATTCCAAGGTGAGTGGGGCGGTAATTCCCCATTCACCATTTGCCCTTCCCCATTCCCATTTTTGCCCCATAGGGCATAATGGGGATGGGGAAGGCGCTAATTACGGCACTGTAAATTACGGTGCCGTAATTAGCACCAAGGTCGCTTAGCGCCTTGGACTTTAACGCCTGCAAAAAGCAGGCGTTAAAGTGTGAATCAGGCGTTAGGGGTTAACGGCGCCGTTAAACCCTTAACGCCTGACTTGTAATGAGGGCCAATGCCTCTGATATCAGGAGGTAGGGCAGATGCGGAAAATAATCCAGTTCTACCTGCTGTGGACAATGTTGTATTGGGAACATTAAGCAAACTGGTATTATTAGATTTTAGTACCCGTTGAGTATGTTTTTTGGACTGGTTCTCTGCCAGATACTCCGGGTTAGCACGTGACAAACCTTTATGCGTTATGGTGAGTGAGCAGTGCAAGATTCTGGTCTCCATTGGCAGGCAGTGGAGGATTTTCTAGCTTGGGAGACACGATCTCCCCTTCTCAGCCCGTCGCCCACTCTCACAATGCTGTTTTGGATCAACTGTAGTTTCACAACATCTCCCTTGTTAATACCTACTAAGAGACTGCTACAGTAATCCAATGTCATACAAACAATTGCCATGGCCATAGTGATACAGTAAGGTTTAGATACAAATGTGCAAATCTGTGTTGGCAATCTCATATATTGCGCTGACGAAGAAACCAGACTATTAATTTAAGGCTGCATACTCCATTATCCAGGTAGATCCCCAATGTTTTCACATTAACTTGCATACTAATCATGCAGCCAGCAATCATAAACTGTTGATATTCTAGACCTAATTTGTGTAACCTGGCTGCAGTGCCTGCAATCATAGGTTCAATCTTGTCATTGTTCATGGCAAGTCCATTCTTCACCATCCAAGACTCAATCACTCTATTGATGTTTCTCAAGTCCTCTTCGTACACCCTGGACAAGGGGACTATGCACTGAGTATCATCTGCGTAATTTGTGAAACAAGCAAACATGCAACAATGCATGCAATTAGCAACCCATGTCACTATGAAAACTTTCCTATATCCCCAAAGTTGTTTGATCCACTTAGTCAGTGAATGAGGGTGGACAAAATTCTTTCCTTCTTTTGTACCGCTGAAGCCGTGTTCTACTTGGTGTTCCCATGGTAGCATATTTAGAACTGAACTCAGGAGGATAGCTCAGGGGCACTTGCCTTGGAAGCGAGACGACGCAGAGCAACACAGGTTCGATCCCCGGGTCCACGCTTACAAACCTCCAGGTATTAAGTATGTTATAAATAACCAATTATAATTATGTCACAACTACAATTGGCTGCTCCTGTGCAATTTGGCCAATCCCAGCATTCACTCTCCAGCAACGGTCATCTTTGTGGCACCCTCTGTACCCTTTTTACAGGTGTTCACCACTTCCCACATGACTTCCTTCCCTCTCGACACTCGCCCCATGTTTAGCTTGGTAAGGATGTTTGCTCCTAGTGTTCTTTCCTGGGCTAGAAGAGGCACGAGACAATCCCATGGCTGCTGTTCCCATAGTCCATCCTGTCCTTGGCAGTCCACTACCAGGGGTGCTCACTCAGGGCCAACCTGTACCATAGGAGCTCTATCAACTTCATTCCCACATAGATGGAGCCAGTGGAAAAGGAAGGTTTAAAAGATGATCTGGGCTATCTCATCACTCTGCAGGTAAAAGGTCACTTTTACATGTTTTTTCCCCCCAGGAAGAGTTGGGTGGTAGACACAGCCTCTTCTTCTGAAATTCGCATGGCTCACATGACACACCCTTGGGTTCGCAAAACAGTTATCTTGTACCACAAAGAACTGTACCCCTCTGTCAGTTGATTTCCCCAACTCATTTGTTGTTCAATGCAGAAAGGCTTTAATAGATTGGTGGTACCTGATCTTCTATGGAAAGAGTCAATTTCTCAGCACAGATGTCTAGTTCCAAAGACAAACAATGGTTTCTATCCAGTAATTAATCTAATGCTTTAAGCATCTTTGTAATGTACAGTCATTTCAAGATAGAGTGGAACCACGTGTTCATTTCCCTACAGTGTAATTGAATGATGCATACCTGGTGGTCATAGTACGAACTCCCTCTCCATAAGGAGTTATGTGTTTTTGTCAACTAGCACGCTCCGCTAACCATAAGTCAATGAGCTTAAAGACTACGCGAGTTAAGCTATTTCAATACAATGCCAGCGAGTTAAGCTATTTCAATACAATGACAGCAAATTAAGCTATTTCTATACAATCACAGTGAGTTAAGCTATTTCAATACAATCACGAGTTAAGCTATTTCAATACAATTACAACAGAGTTACACTACTTCAATACAATCATAAGTGGTAGACCAGACCTTGTCATCTACTTTTGTCTTTACTCTCATCGAAGTATGGTTAGCGCAGCCAACTTTGGGCTACCCTAATTGTTGTTTACTTCTCCATAAGGAGTATTTCCATTTCCTTTGGAGGGTTGAAATTGGTAGTTCTCTGCCCTACAATTTGGTTTCCTCAGCCCATGAGTTCTCTACCAAATTGTTCCACCTAGTGAAGTCTTATCTCAGAGCACGTTGAACAATATTCATTTATTTGGACAACTTTCTTCTGATGTCACACTAATCACTCATACATCTCTCACATATGAAGTTGACTGTGCATCTCCTCCACAGCCTGGTGTTTGTTATATACAAGAAAAAAGTACAAATATGGCCCTATTCAGTGCATCCAATTTCTAGGCTTCAATATTGAATCTTGGCAATGCACTCGCCACCTTACAAAGATATGAATGGGGATAAGATGTACCAAGATCTGCACAATTCTGAAGAAATATGTCTTCTCTCTCAGACTTCTGGCTCGGGTAATGGGAATGTTTTCCATCTCAATTGAGGACGTTTTCAGCCCCTCTAGATTACAGGGCTTTTCACAGAGCCAACGGCAGACACCTGCACAACAACATCTTCTAATCCCAGTGTATCCAGTCGCCCCCGGGTATCAGAGAGGAAATAGTTTGGTTGCTCAAACACATTGAAGCTTGGAATGTGATCTGTGAGCCCTCTCCCACCATACTGCTGTAGTCAGATGCAAGGAACCTAGGGTGGGATACATGAAACCTCCTTGTGGGTGCAGTCTTAAGAGTATTTATTTTATATTAGATATTTGGAGCTTTAATCAGATTTGTTTACTATGAGAAATCTGGTGAAAAATTTGAAATATTGTAGTGGCCTGCAAATGGACAATGAGTTATCAGTAAGATATAGTTATGGTTACGTTTCTAAACTCATATGAAGAGCACTTTGTGGGCAGTTTATAACTTTCCCCCCCACCCTGGACACATTCTCACTAAACTTTGCAAAGAAACAATAAGCCCCCTCAAAAAGATTTTGCCAAGTTTGATGTGGTTTCGTCCAGGGGCAGCAAAATTATAGGGGGGGTGCAAAAATGTGTGAAAATCCTCATAGACGGAATAGAAAAAGATTTGTGCCTGCGCCTACAGCCCAAATCGCTGGACGGATTTTCACCAATTGCAAAGTTGAGATGCACAGGAGAATCATGATTGTCTTGTATGATCCCTGTTGGTTACTGTAATACATAATATATAGAAACTTATTTTTTAGCAATACTTATTGTACATAGTACTGATGTTTTTAGGAAATATCATAGAATTAATTCATTACTTTTAAAAGTATTGTTTTAGATTATTAGTATGTTATAAGATGTAAAAGTAACATTTATGCATAGAATTTAGTTTAGCAAGTTGAGTTGTTTTTTTTTCACCAATAGTTCTTTTTTTCCCTCTACTTAACAATTAATAATCACAACCTTAATTGGTTGAGTACTGAGAATACATTCAGAATTCATATAGTACTATTATGAAGAAAACAAAAACATCAGTGATATTTATATGTATATTATGAAATATATTGCATTGTCTTTCACAGATGTTATGGTGACCGAGCAAAAAAAATGAGTCACCCATAAAAGAGATTAGGTGAAATTAGGTGATTTTGAAATGCACATCTTTCTATCTGTTCAAAGAAAAAACGTTATTTGCACAGACAATATTTTACCCCATTAAGGGGAAGTAGCCCTGGACTTCAACCATGGCCAGTGGCCACAGCCTTCGACCATGCTCACTGTATATTTGCAAACACTAACAAACACCTAGCCAAGGCCTTCGGCCATGCCTACTGTATGTTTTACAACACTAACCAGCCACTAGCCATGGCCTTCAGCCATAGCCAGTGGACACAGCCTTCGGCCATGTCTACTGTATATTTCAAAACATTAAGCAACCACTATATAGGTCATTCGGCCATGACCAGATGTCTAAATTGTTATTTAGTTATTCAAAGTTTTATTTATAAATTATGTTATGTATGATGTCATCAGTGATGTTATCAGGGATGTGGTCATATTCTACGCAACAGGGGGCACAAATGTGAGGTTGCTTAAGCTGAAGTTCAGGGGATTTGCTGTGTTACGTTCTCACCTTAGAGCCTCTGCAATTAAAGGGTTTAGTTACAATGTATTGCTCACCTTAACTTCCCTGCAACTAACATATTTCCTTGAATTTCAAGGGTTTTGTTACAATGTATTTCTCAACTTAACATCCCTGCAACTAAAGATTTTCCCTCAAATTTCAGGATTTTTTTACTACCATACTATGAAAATTTTGTTTTGATGTCTAATTCAAAATTATTTACCTAATTTCTTTAATGGGTGCCTCATTTTGTCTGCTCGGTCACCATTACATCTCTGAAAGACAATGCAACATATTTCATAATAGAAATATAAAGAAGATTACTGATTTTCTTTTTTATATATGATATGATAACTCATTTATAACACGCCTGAACACAAGTGTTTCTAGGCGTGACAAGACCAGGAAGGGTAGACAGTTGGAGGACAAAACAAACAATCTTACTATGCCTTGTGTCATTCCGATTGTGCAAGTTCGAGGGGGGAGGGAAGTAGAGAAGTACCAGGGGGCGGGGTGTGCAGTGTCAAAAATGCGGTAAGTGCTACCAGGGTGGTGGCTCAAGGAAATGCAGGGAGGCAGGGGACTGTATGGTTGCAGATACAAACCCTAACTGGGTCAGAGCCCCAGAGGCAGTACAGGGGCTACTGCTCATACAGGAGCCTGGTGCCCATGAGGTTCAGTGGTTGGCCAGGTAACCAGGTAGCACAGCAGACAAGAGCATCAGAAGGGGAGAGAGAGAGACACAGCGGAAGCGAAGAGTAAGGTCTTGAGTTTCTCCCGGAACCTTAGATGGTCCTGCTCAAGTTTAAGAGAGGCAGGGAGGTTGTCCCAGAGGGAGGCCCCACCCGAGGACCGATATCTACCCCCCACTCTCTGCCTGAGAAGCGTCTGACTCTCAGAGAAATGGAGGTGGATGAGTGGAGGGATCAAGAAGGGAGATGCTTAGGAACAGAGAGTTGGATGTAGTGTGGACCCGGCCCCAGAAAGCCTTGTGGGTGATGCAGAGGGTCTTGAACTTGATCCTTGAAGCCACCGGGAGCCAGTGCAGTGATTTCAGGGCTGGAGAGATATGATCCCTGGGCTTGAGGTCAAGGATAAGTCTCACAGTCCTGTTCTGGGTTAGTTGCAAAGGGCAAAGAGTAGAGGGAGGCAGATTTAGAAAGAGGCTGTTGCAGTAGTCCAGCCTAGAGAGAACCAGGGCTCTGGAGACAGTGAGCTTCTAGGGAAAGCGAGAAAGGGAAGAATACCTTAGAGGAGGTGCAGCTGGTAGTAAGACTTCTTTAAGATGTCAGACATGTGAGGAGAGGAGAGGGTAGAGTTTTTTTTGTTTTTAAATTATATATATTTTTATATATTTGGGTTTTCGTTTAGTGAAAAAAGTGGTTTTTACAACAAAAACGGGAGTTGGGGGGGAACCCCCCCCCCAAAAAAATGTAAAAAAAATAATAATAATAATTTCGATCCTTTGGTTTTCGGTCCTTTGGTGTCGATCCTTTGACCATTCGACCCTTTGGTTGTCGATCCTTTGACCTACAACCGACCCCAAGGTTCTTTGCCTCTCAGGAAGTTGAGAGTAGAGGGCCCAGGGTGGGCGGCCAGAGTGAATGAGGGAAAGCAGGAGCAGGGGTCCCAATGAGAAGGATCTCAGTCTTAATGTTATTAAGGCAGAGATCGCTGGAGGCACACAATTCCTGAATCGTGGATAGACAGTCAGGTGTGAGCGAGAGATCAGAGGAGGATGAAGGAGCCTGAAGGAGAGCTGAGTGTCATCCGAATAACACTGAAAGTGAGAGCCGAAGGGAGAGATGAGGTGGGCCAGAGGTGCCAAGTAATGGTTGAAGAGCCAGGGTGAGAGGTTACAACCCTGGGTAACACCACATGTAGAGGGAGAGGTGGTAGAGAGAAAGGACCCAAGTTGGACCTGGGAGGGTCAATCGGAGAGAAAGGAGGTCAACCAGGCTAGGGCCTGACCCGTGATGCCCAGGTTGTCACATAGATGATTGATCAGGATGGCGTGTTTGACCGTATCAAAAGCAGAGGATAGATCACAGAGAATGAGGACAGAAGGAAGGTTTGCATCGAGATTAGATAGCAAGTCTTCATGGGTGTTCAGGAATTAAGTTCTGGTGCTTCTGCCTGCTCTAAAGCAAGACTGGAGACAACAGATTCAGTATGGAGAGTAAGCTGTGAGATGACCAGTTTTCAAGGAATTTTCCCAGGAAAGGAGTGCTAGAGATCTGACTGTAGTTTGGCAGAGGGGAAGGATCGGCAGAGGGCTTCTTGAGGAGGGGGTACACAACGGAGTGCTTTAGGGGGAAGGCAATGTTCCAGTGGCAAAAGCGTGATTGCAGAAATTGGCCAAGGCTGGAGCGAGGGTGTCGATGGGGTCCTTGATGGTTCTGGAAGAGCAGGGGAGCACTGGCTTTGATGAGACTTTCATAGATCAGACTTTTCTAGAAACGTTGTTGGGAGTGAACACTGGGTAGGAGGAGAAAGGAGGAGGAGGAGAGACGGCCAGAGAGGGGCGGGGAGTGGTAGAAGGGGAGGAATAGGAGAGAGTGGACAGGATGTCCTGAGTTTTAGTGATGATGTGAGAGAACAGGAAAGGTGGAAACTGCAGCAGGATTGGCCAGCTCCTTGCAGATTTTGAATAGTATGGCCGAGTTGTTAGCGGCCTCAGAGATGCTGGCTTGGATGTAAACTCTCTTTTTGGACAGGACAGAGAGTGTCTATTGTCTTTGGAGCAGGCAGCAGGCCAGCTTGTCGGAGGAAGAGCCTCTCAGCCACCATACATTTGCATTTAAGGGTGACGAGGATGGAATCATACCAAGAGTTGCACTTGGATGTGGGCTTAAGATGTATCCTCATGAAAGGGGCAAGGACATCAAGAGTGTTAGAGATTGAGAGATGCAGGTTGGAGAGTGGTCAGCCTCAGCAGTTGGGTGAGGAGAGAAAGTAGTGGCAAATGCCTCCACTGACACACGTTTCAGGGGCCGGATGACCGAGAAGGTGGGTGGCAGTACTGGGGTCAGCTTTACCTGGGGAACAGAGAGCGACAGGTGAGAGTAGAGAAAAAAAGTGGTCATGCTAAGAGAGAGGAATGGTGAAAGGGGTGGAGAGGGGGATGTCTGAAAAGATAAGAGCATCCAGGGTGTGCCCGGAAGAGTGTGCAGGGCCAGAGGGAGGAATAGAGAGGGAGAGGGAGTCACAGAGATTGCGAAAGAGCCCAGAGAAGTGGCAAGAACCATCGCAGTGGATGTTGAGGTCTCTGAGGAGGAGAAGCTGAGAGGTAGAGGCAAGGAGGGAGGAGGATAGGTCAGCCCAATCAGGGAGGAAGAGGGTGACCTGGCTAGGTGGCCAGTAGATGGTGGCCATAGTAAGAGAGATGCCAGGAGAGATAGAGAGCCTGAAGACCAAGCATTCGAAGGAGGAGTAGGCCTGTGCTGGAATAACAGAAGCAAGGATCCACTCTGGGAAGATCAGGGCTATTCCACCTCATGCACGGTTGGTTCTAGTTTTAGAGAGGATCTTGTAGCCCTCAGGGAGGAGAGTGTCAAAACTCATGACAGAGCTGGCCATGAACCATGTCTCGGTTAGACCAAGGACATCCAGATCAAGTTCTTTGAGGAGTCGGCAAATGTCAGAGGAGAGTTTGACAGCTGAGTGAGAGTTATGATTAGCGATGTGGAGCAGATTTCCACATTTGAAAGACTTCCATGGAGGGATACAGGCATGAGGTAAGCCCTGGGGAGGTGTTAGAGGTGCTGGAGAGTGGGCAGAGGAGGAAAAAGCTGAAGGCAGAGTAGTCAAAGATGAAGAAGCGGGTGCCAGAGAGTTGGCAGAGAAAGGAGGAAGCAGAGCAGCCAGGGAAGCTGATGAGGGTGCCAGAGACGTGGCAGAAGAGAGTGGCGGAGGAGCCAGAGAGGTGTTGGTAGGAATAGCAGGAGAAGGAAGGAAGTTGATAAGACACAGGAAGCATGTATCAAAAAGGAGGATCTTAGGCAGAGGGCCCTGGACCAAGACAGTGCCATTCACATAGACATTAATGATGATCTTGGAGGAGTGGAAGGGGGCCAGGAGGATCTCCCACCGAGTGCCACCATTAATGGGAGAGGAAGAAAAGGAGAGAGAACAGATACCAAATGGGGTGTCCATAGGCCTCGAGAGGGAATGACAAAGAGGATGCCAGTAAGGGTCTCTCTAGAAGAAACATTTCTATAGGTATCAGTGATAGAAAGGTTTGGGTTGGATAACAGGATGTCCCTTTTGAGCTTCTTACTACCAGACTTGTTGAGAAGAATAGGATAGAAGATAGAATAGCAGTTAGAGAAGATAGGGGAGACTGAGAGCACAATGGAGGGGTGTGAGGCAGAGCGCAAAAGAGGAGGAGGCAGCCCAAGCAGGAGGAGTGGGGAGCACACATTATGGGCACACAAAGGTTAAGGCACTAGAGGAGGACAGGTAGAGTGAGCGCAGAGTACTCTAACTACAATAATCACAGTTAGTGGGGGGGGGCTAAAGAGAAGGAGACAGTGCAATAATGTGTGATAATACAATAGAGACCACAGATGAGGGAATAAGAGAGTGAGAGGGGAAATGCAAATACAGTACACAATACCAGAACACTAATAACCCTGGGCGACCTAGAGGGGTAAGAAGATAAAAGCAAACAATGCAACAAATATACAATACAATAGTTACAATACAATAGAGAGTGAGAGAGGATGCACATTCAGTACAAGATATGCAAAACACTAGTAACCCTCGGGGACCTAGAGGAGTAAGTAGAGAAATGCAAACAATGCAACAAATATACAATAAAAAGTCAGAGCTGGGGGGGACCTGGAGAGGGAAGGAAGAGAAGGGCGAAGGATTGCTGGGAAGTGGAGCTTAAATTGCGGGGGGAGCGCACGTTGAGACGGGTAGAGAGGTGAAGGATGCGCAAAGCCAGGAGAAGCAGAGCCTAAATTGTGGGGGGGACCTGGAGATGGGTAGAGGGGGGGAGGACATGCAAGGCTGGAAAAAGTGGAGCCTTAATTGCGAGGGGAAGTGCACCTGGAGCAGGTACAGAGGGGAAGGACACACAAGGCCAGGAGTAACAGAGAATAAATTGCAGGGGGCAAAGTGCATGTGGAGATGGAGAGGATGCACAAGGCCGGGATAAGCACAGGCTGAGTTGCGGGGCAAAACACACTTGGAGGTGTTCAGATGGTTGTGAGTTGCGTGGAGCGCAGCATTGCTACTCTCCTTCCCTGAACCTTCTTACCTTATTGACGCCGATAGACAGAGATGTCATCGACACTCATAATCAATGCCGCTACCCATTCGCTGTCAAACACGTGTGTCGCACAACACTGCAGCACTGTCCTGCGAGGGCTTCAGAATAGTACTATATAAATACTAAATGTATTCCAAGTACTCAACCAATTAAGGTTGTTTTTATTAATCATTAAGTAGAGGAAAAAAACTTCTCATTGGAGAGAGAAAATAAAAGTTCTTCTCTCTAAACTAAATTGTTACATAGTAATGATTTAAAACAATACTATTAAAAACAATAACTTAACTTCATGAAACATACTAAAAACATCAGTACTATGTACATAAAGTACTGCTAAAATATTAACGTTCTATACATGATTGTAATTTTCACCCCCGTAGTGGGGATCAGACATGGCTGGTAATAGCCTGCCACACCTTGCCAAGGTATACCCGAGTTCAGCAACGGCCTTGGTGATGTCTTTGGCCCATTCATATCCGTTTCAGCCCCCCACCAAGTGGTTGAAAGCCATTCAGACCGAGGGGTTTATCAGGGGTGTGAATGGCTTTTTTCCCCGCAAGATATTTGCGCTGCATGCACAGCCAATCTCCCAAGGATGTTGGGAGGGTAGCTGCCGCCATATAGAAAAGGGATCAAGATCCTTTTCTATGTCTATGGCGGTAGTTGGGAGACTTGAAGAGGGCTGGACCTGGAGAGTAGATCTCTATACCCGCAAGTAAGTAGGGATGGGGAGAGGGTGGCAGATATGATCGGGGGACATGGGTGGAGGGTGGGGTAGGGAGTCAACAGGGAGAGGATGAAAATGTATTCTTCCCCATTGTTCCAGCCACCTGATTGGCTGAATGCCTTTCCCTGTGTGTGGATATCCATAATAAAGTACAGCAGCTAAACTAAGCATTCAGGTAACTACGAACCTGATTTTGCATTAGCAAATTCTAAAAACAATTGCAGCAATTTCAAATGTTCAAATCAACTGCAAAGCTACTTCTATACATTGTACACATTAAGCGTATCACATAAAAATAAATAACTATGTACACAAAGCCTCTGTTGAATTTTTGTAAAATCTTTTTTTTCCTTTTAAAACATCAAATCTACAGAGCAGTTATGCAACTTTAACCAGGAAATCAAGACATATAACCTATGTCATCAGTTTTACAAAACAAATACACAGACATGAAAATGTCATACAATTATTTTGAGTGTACATCTTTTTAATGTCTAGTCGTACCATTATTTGAAATAATAGGAAGAGAAGAAAAGGTTCTCTGAATGTGAATACATAATTACTACAAGTATCTTAGAAATGTCATTTCAGAACTTCTTGTCAAATCTGTGGGTGTCCTTGTTTTGGTCCACCTATACCATTAAGAGGTTAATAATGAATTTTCATAATCTGCACATAACCTTTGACATTTATTTAAAATGCATATTTTTATTTAATACCTCTATTTGCACAGAAAACTGTGTACAATCCCTTTTGTTTTATTAAACCAAATTTCACTTTCAAATATTCTAATAATCTCTAAATTGTTATTACAATACTTCCTTAATATTCTGTGCACATCCTTTTTTTTGGCCATCTACACATATGAGCAGTTAATGACAATTGTGTTTAATGTACATTCTACAAATAAATTGAGATTTCTTTAAAATAAAAATGTTCTATCATATTTTATTTTGTTTAAAAGTCCAAAGTCTAATGACATAACACATTCCCTGACCTTTGTAGAAACTACCACACTTGAAATAGAAGAACATTAGAGAATCCATCAGCTAGTACTTAAAGTAGAGAGTTTTCCTATTTAAATTAATTTCAATACTTCTTTTGAAGTTTGTGTGCATCCTTATTTTGCCCACCTAAACACTTAAGAAGTAAAAGACAATATTCCTAAATCTTCTGATAAAATTTGAATTATTGGTCAGATCTAATGTATTGTTAATACGCTGTACTTTTATTTTTTTTTGCATCTATCTCCTGTTTACTTGTTTCAGATGTAAACAGTTATCAATATCTACACTCCCTAGCACTCACAATAATCACATAGAACCACTTATATAACTGAGTATTTATAGGGAACACTTGAACATATTATAATATACAGTGCTTTTCACAATAAAACAGAAGCAGAAGAGTGCAGAATGCTTTTTTGCGATTAAGTTAATCTTGGCAATCTAATATATACATTTATTTGATAATGATTTTATATTGCAGCCTAGTAAATGTCTCTCCTTTAGATTACATAAAACACTAATTATCCTATTCTCCCCTTTGAAGCATTCATTTTGTATGTTTATATTCACAAAGAATATACAACATATTCTAAAACTTTGGTTCTAGCAACATTAAGCATGATTTAAACACTTTGTCAATCTAGTGTGGTGTGTGACTACAGAGGCATTGCAGACAGGCCAATCTACTTATGTATGCACCCATGTTGTGAAATGTCTACAGTGAATGGGTGCTACCGTATGAAAAATAATTGTGCATGTGTTGAAGAGTTTGTTGCAAATAGTAACCTGATAATTTACAAAATTCATAACAGACGTGCTAAGTTTCCTACCATCTACACTATGGGCATCATTACACGGTAGGAGGTAACCATGCCGCTATTAGCGGCATGGCTACTCCCTTACCGCATACTGGGTCCGGGTAGGCGGTATGGGGACTTACCGGGTAATTCCGACCCTGGAGGACCCGGTGAGTCCCCATGCCAAATGCCATTCCCCATTCCCATTCAAGCCCCCATAGGGCTCAATGGGAATGGGGAAGGAGCTAATAATGGTACCGCAATTTGCGGTACCGTTATTAGCTCTGAAGTCCCTCAGCGGGTTCTATCCTTAATGCCTGGTCAGACCAGGCGTTAAGGACGGGACCCGCTAAGGGACATCGTGGAGGGCGCTAAGGGATTACTGGCACCGGTGACCTTACCAGTGCCGGTAATCCCTTAGCGCCTACCGTGTAATGAGGTCCTATATCTCTGAATCAGATTTTGCAGTTTTAACTGTAAATTACAACCACAGTCACTGCATTGCATATCATGAAAATCTTTTGTTACGAGATCAGTACAAATCACACTTTTCTGATCAGGAAATGAAACATATAAAAACCATTCTGTAACATCTAGATGAATTTACATTTTGTAACATTGTGGACACTCATGCTGCTACTCATCAGAAAATTCTTATATATCTATCTACACTAACAGTTTCCTGCACTAGCACCTCAAAAATAGTCATTACAAATTCTTGACTATCTTCCTGTGTATTTTGAGAACAAGTTTCACTTCCACTTGCAACCGCTACTGTACTTTCGGATTGGCATTGCCAAATGTGTGTTGTGTGTTCTTTCATCTACAGATACTTTAAGAATTGAAAGTTCCACACATAGCTGTTTGTCTACTGTTGAAGCTATTTCTTGCATGAGTGGTGTCATTTGAACCAACATGCACAAAGCTGCATTTAACTGGTTCCTTATTTTTTCTTTCTAAGTGCTTAGCAGGAAGAGGTAAAAGGTTGGTCAAGGTGAGGAGCATACAGTAAACGTGATCTATTATATTCTTCAATGCAGGAAATGTCAGCTGTCACTTTTTGATTCATCAACATTTATTAAAATAAGCCTTCAATATTTTTTACACATGACGGGGTAACATATGACATTCCTTCATTCAACACTGTATGACCAATGCCAATTAGTGCTTTGTCTTGTGATTTATGAATAGTAATTGCATATGCAGAGCACAATGTAAAGTGTGCTCTTTTCACAAAGGATACATGAAGCATGAAGAGGTCAGAGAAATCAAATGAGGTTCCTCTACATGATCAAACTTTACACAAATATGTTCAATATTTGTACTGTGAGGACAAGTGTGAAATGCAACCACTCTTCCTATTGCACCAATTACTAGACCAAATTCTACATTCAAAATCCTATTTAACATTACTCATGCGTTGATGCACTGTTTCAAAACGGATTCTAGAGCTGCTGTTTTAGAAATTGAACTGTCTAATTGAATTAATCAAGCTTGTTCTCTTTATCTAACTCTATTGGCATAAGGTGAGCCTCTAAAATATTGCACAAGTTCATCCCTACAATGGCCCTCATTACGACCCTGGCGGTAAGTGAAAAACGATGCCGCTAAAGGATTACCGGCATCGCTTACCGCTAGGTCTGATTATGACCTGAGAAAGTGCAATAAGCGGCACCGTAGTTAACGGTGCCGCTAACAGCACCAAGCGCGCGGGCACGCGTCCTCCCATGCCGTAAATACCAGCATGGCGCAAAGTGGGGAATATCACGAGTCAAGCGGACATCCTCTTAACGCCCTTGCGAAGGGCGTAAAGTACCTTAGCGCCATGGTGCTAATACCGCCATCGCGAACCAACCATAAATGGCCATGTGCAGTGTTCCCAGCTGCCACAGGTGCACACAATCAGCACAGGTGGAGGCAATACAGACTGGCCAAGTACAAAAGGAGCACACCCCACCCCTTCCCACACCCAGTCACACTCCACAATGATTCCAATACGACTAGCAATGTTGGGGCTGGAGGACCTGATTGCAATGGAAGTGCTACAGCAACAACAACAACAACAACTACAACAACAGGCAGCACAGAGGAGACGCAGGAGGAGAAGGAAGGCAAGGCAGGGCCAGCAAGCCCCACCAGCACAGCCAGTGCCACCACGCAGGCAGCCCCCAATCCCATGCATCAGAGCCAGTCCATTCAACCTCACCGCTGAGCAGATCCACACACTGTACCGTTTGGACCGGGACACCATCACCACCGTCGTGGACATGATACACAACGACATTGTCAGCATGATTGAAACACCCACTGCCACCCCCCCCTACTGAAGGTAGTGTCCGTGCTCCACTTCCTGGCCACAGGCACCTACCAGCACACAGTGGGGCACTTGCATGACATTTCACAACCATTATTCTCACGTACGCTGAACCAAGTGCTCAATGCCCTCCTCAAGCACACAGACAACCACATTTCCTTACCACGGTCTGCCCAGGAAATCGCAAACACCAAAGTGGGTTTCCATGCACTGGCCGGCATACCTGGTTGCATTGGTGCCATCGACTGCACCCATGTGGAATTGGTGGTCCCACATGCCATGGAGGTAGCCTACCGCAACCGTAAGCTATACCACTCAATCAACGTACAAATGGTATGTGACTCGAACAGGATCATCACACATTGTTGTGCCCGATTCCCCGGATCAACCCATGATTCAATGGTCCTGCGTAACTCCACAATACCACGCTACATGGAGCGACATGCAGGGCCAAGATTCTGGCTACTCGGTGAGTCTCATGTCATGGCCATGGAAATGTGAAGTGGGTAGGTGATTGACGTACCAATGCATACTTTACCTGGCTGACATGGGGGGGGGAGATGCATACTTTACCTGGCTGTCATGGTGGGGGGGAGAGATGCATACTTTACCTGGCTGACATGGGGGGGTAGAGATGCATACTTTACCTGGCTGACATGGGGGGGGAGAGATGCATACTTTACCTGGCTGACATGGGGGGGGGAGATGCATACTTTACCTGGCTGTCATGGTGGGGGGGAGAGATGCATACTTTACCTGGCTGACATGGGGGGGTAGAGATGCATACTTTACCTGGCTGACATGGGGGGGGGAGAGATGCATACTTTACCTGGCTGACATGGGGGGGGATGCATACTTTACCTGGCTGCGAGTACCAGAGGTAATGGAGCCAGCTCATACCCTAAAGCAGTCCAGACTTTAGCTGACACCTGACCACATAATGCCAGATGTAAGCAGCCCTACCATGTGAATGAAAATGTGTCCCAACCATGACACAACCATCTGCATGTGCACTGTACCTAATCAGACCGCATCCACCTCAACGAAATGCACCTCCATGCAATGACTTCAGCCAATACACGGCACAAAACACCATCAACTGAAATGCCAGTCCCCCATAACTGCGCACAAAAGAGTCACATGATAAACATCAATACACCACTACACTGTCACAGAGGCCCAAATAAATTGCATAACAACATTTGTAGTGCTCAGTGAGGTCATCATGAGGCTGACAGCTATGGTGCCATGATGAGAGCATTGATATCACTGGACATCTGCCAGATCACCAAAACAACTGCTATGGACTAACACAGTGGATGGGCACTCACAAGGTACTGTACCCCCCTGCATGCACTGGTTGATGGCATGCAAAACAGTCCATAAGAGGAATACACATATAGCGGCCACATCGTGTGACTCCATTCGTGCATGGAAATGGGGTTCAAAGTAAGAGATGAATGCATGCCATGGTGTCACGTCATGATTTGAAATCTGATGTCATGACTGACACATACATTGTTGCCCACATACAGGTGATGCAGGCTATCCCTTGAAGCGGTGGCTCCTTACAACAGTCCGGAACCCACAGAACCGGCACAAGGAGGACTTTAATCGTGCACATACACAGACCCGTGTGGTGATTGAGCAGACATTTGGCCTCTTGAAGGCATGGTTTTGCCGCCTCAGCAGGTCTGGTGGGGCACACCTGTACCACCATGAGAAGGTGGCAAGGATCGTCATGGCATGTGTAATGCTACACAATATGTGCATCAGACGGAATGTTCCCCTGCCCCCTGACGCTGAACTGCAACCACCTGACGATGAGGATGAGGAGAGTGGGGATGGGGCAGCACCTCAGGGAGGAAGCGATGCACAGGAGGGACGTGCAATGCGTCAGACTCTAGCACACATGGACGGTATCTGTCACATGGAGATGGCACTTGCGGCACTGTGTGTGTCTGGGACATGCACACTGTGGACTGTTCACCAATAAAGCACACGTACACAATGAGCAATGTCCACACATGTGATTTGTGCATAACCAAAAAGTGTATTGATATTGTGATTTGAATGAACACACCCAATCCCCCCTCCCCCCTCAACTCCCCAACATACCCCATCCCCCCTCCCCCCTCAACTCCCCAACACACCCCATCCCCTCTCCCCCTCAACTCCCCAACACACCCCATCCCCCCTCCCCCCTCAACTCCCCAACACACCCCATCCCCCCTCCCCCCTCAGCTCCCCACAAAAGTGTGTGGATGCCTGTGGTCAAGTGCATCATGTGGGATTGTTCCACTGGGCACCCTCTATTGGCACCCCCCTCTCCCGGCACCCGGGGCACCCCTGCCTGTACTCTGCAGGTTCCTGGCCGATCTGCAGACGGGGCTGGATGGGGCAGAACTGGCAGCCGAGGAGGTACTTGACTGCTCACAAGGACGCATGTCCCTCATAGTTTGAACAAGCTCCGAGAGCATGTGCCGCACCACGGCTAATTCTACACAGATATCCTTGGAGGAGGATTCTATGGCTGCCTTCACAGATTCTGCACATTGTTGCATTTCCGCCCTTGCACTTGCACATTCGGCCACATGCTGAATTAAGAGTGAGGACATTTGTTGTTGGCGCGTGATGATTTGTTCCATCGACTCCTGTTTTTTTTGGTATAAGGATAATGTCAGTGGCGTGTCCATTGTGCTGCTCCCCTCCTGCACATCTTCCACTGGGCATGGAGTGGCTGGCCAAGAGTCATCAGGGGATTGCCCCTGTATGCCATAACCATGCTGGCTGCATGGGGACAGGTAGGGGGAATGAAGGTGGCCAGTGGGGGGACCCACAACAACATCAGCATCCCCTACATCATTGTCCGAGCTAGCTGCGGTGGCAGCAGTCGCGCCAATCGTGCTGCTTCCTGCAGACCCATTGCCTTCAGTGGGCACCACTTGGTGGATGTTTGTTGCTGGGGGTACCGTGGTGCTTGACTTGGTGCACATCTGTGCCCTAGCCTGTGTTGTGCTTGTAGATTTCGGCTGCTGTGGGGGTTTTCTTTTTGCAGCAGAGGTGGAGGGTTGGTGTGTTGGGACATCGGGCCTGGCCTTCTTGGCAGGTGTGGTGGCAGTGTCTTCGTCAGCACTGTCCGAATGAGAGCCTGTGGTGGACCAAAGAAGGGAAAGGGTTAGTGATGGGTCTGCGGACATTGAGCAGGCATTGTAATGACTGCATTCATTTTGATTACTAGATGGTGCACATTGGAGGCCGTGACATACAGGTTGTCTCCCTTTAAGGTGGTAGAAGCATGGAGGCATGTGGGTGCCTACAGTAAGGGTGTGCATACTGCATGTGTACAAGGTGGAGGTCAGAACTGCCTGTAGGCAGTCTTCTGCTAATGTGTCACGTTAACCCTGTCAGGCATCATTGCACTTCTCAAAAATCTGGACTTCAGTGAGTTTGGCATGGCTGGATTTAAGGCACCTACCTGCGTCACCTGATGTAGGGGCTCCTCTCTCCATTTCTCCGACCCCCTCTATGCTCTCTGTGGCAATGGTTGCGGCACATATCTCCTCCCACGGCTGCATTTTGATTGGGGACTCTGCTCCTCCACCAGTTGCCATGCCCAGGTTTCTGTTTGCAGACAGTATACTCCTTACGCGGAGCCGTAGATCGTCCCACCTTTTCCTGCACTGTCTTGCATTGCGGGGTGTTGTGCCAACTGCACTGACCCTCTGTGCTACTATGGCCCATGTGGCCTTCTTTCGTGCTATCGCCGGTCTGGTCATCTCTGTCGAGAATACTACGTCGGCATGTTCTTGTAGTGTTTCAGCCAACATGTTAAGCTCCTCCCGATAGAAGTGCTCCTGCCACAGCCAATCACCACTTTTTTTCACAACTTTAGGCATTGTGAGGATTGATGGATGTAGGTGAAGGTTTGTAGAGGTTGTGGGGGTCAGGTGTCCACTGGTTGAGGAGGATGGCAATGGATTGTGTTTTTCAAGATGGCTGTCGTGCTCTTCCCTGTTCCTGTGCGGTGACGCAACTTCCGGATCCGCTTATTTGCGGTCACCGCTAATGGCGGTTCCCGCTATTTGCGGTCACCGTTATTAGCGGTGATCGCTGATATCGATGGCTAGGGTGGCGGACGTGCTATTTGCATGGCATACAATGCCGGTAAGTGGCGTTTTTTGGACGTTACCGCCATGGCGGTGATTACATTACCGGCATGGCGCAATGCTCGTGCTCGAGAAGTCGTAATGTGTCGCTTTTAGCGGTATGTGACCGTCACAGACACGTTAATTGCGCCATACAGGTAATGTCCGTTACTTACCACCAGTAAGGGCCAATGTCTTGTTTCTCAGAGAGCAGCATTGTAGAGTTCAACTTGTCACACACTCCAAGTGTACACATCAAAGCAACACAAGACATATTCTTTTCTAGAAGAGTCAACATGACATCAGGCACAGTGACACCTTCAAGAAACATTCTAGAAATCAGTCTCCTTTTTAAGACTGTTTTCAAATTCTCCTCAATAATACCTATTCAAATGTTATTAAACATTTCTGCATACTCTAAGTCTGCAGACTGCTTGATATTAATGTAAGTTCCTGGAATTCAAAACAATTCCAAAAGGTTGAAATTACAAATGCTACCTATAGCTTTTTGACTATCCTTAGATTGCAGCATCTTAAAAACTAGTTGACCTTTCACAGAAGTTAATTGTAACAAATCTCCCAAAACGAGGACATGTTTACTTCCAATCAAAACATCATAGCCACTGTTCAAAATCTCTTGAATTTGCAACTGAATGAAAGCTAGCATCAGTAAGACACCATGCTTACGTTATATACAATCAAAGTATTTCATTTTCTTAGAACTTTTCCTACTTCTTGTGCTGCACTTGATATACGTTTTTGATACTCAAGTTTAATGTCATGCTCCACTTGTAGCATCAACAATCAATGTAAAGTAAAACATCTCATGTTAAATGCTGCTAAACCTTTTGGAGCAGTTACAATACATGACAGAGAGCAGTCAGTTAGTTTCATGTTATATCATTGCTCTAAATGCATGAATTAAAAAAGATGTCCCTGTTTCCACTTATCAACTAACATACATCAATAGAGGTTTGTATTGGACACAAGAACATTCATGCTTGTCATGTTGTAAAACATGGAGGAACCTATCTTTGATTTTACAATTAACCTCCTTCTGCCCTACATTAAGTTTACTTACTAATTTATCATAATTTTCATCTGCAACTTTAGTTATTAGCATTTCACTTTCTACTTCTTCAATGGCCCGCCACATTTTGTCTTCCTACTGCAGAATCTTGACTGCCCCCAGGAGTTTCTTTTGCCAATTCAGCTGCCAAATGTTTGCCTTGACATAGTTCTGTTTCCCGTAACTCTAAATACTTTTCAAATGTTGCATATCTAATAAAGTCTTTTTTTACAAAAAATGATTGTTCAAAAGTTACAAAACTTGCCTGCAAATCACTCCCTGCACGCCATGCGAAGAATGACTGCAAAAGGCAAAAATCAAATAATTATCTGCAGTTTGGCAAGACAGATTCATATGGTTGATGAGACTTGACTTTTGATGTCTCACTAGACAACCAGAACATCCATGTACTTTAAACCATCCTCTGTCTCTATACTATCAGGTACTCTTTCAGCTAACTGCTGAATTTTACTCAAAGTCTTCAGTACCTGATTTCTTGTAGTAGCTGGGGCAAGACTTAACCATAGTACCTTGCTGCTACATCCATACAGAGGCAAACTAGTTAGCCAATCTGCAGTTTTGTAGCTTCCAGACTCTCTATGAGATAGCATTTTGAGACCAAAGCTTAGACGTTTCGGACTAAGAGTTGTGCCCACTGATAGGTCTGCCCATACTTCAGCTGCATTGCTCTTTTCAACTTTTGTCATGTATGCTGTAACATAATGAGCAACAGCTGATGTATCATCAGCAATATACTGTACATCACTAGTTGCATTCCAAAGCTGATCAATTACAGGATTGTAATCATTAATGAATTGGCATTCTTCATCTTTTTTAAATGATACGTATAGCTCTGTGACTTACCAGTAACATGTTGTCGAACAGATGACATTACACTATTTGGTCAACCAACTGGTGTCCCAGGCCTTGGAAAGCTATATCTGCACTGAGAGTAGTTCTTGCCTTTACTTTTATATTTTCTCTGACAGTACTTCCCATATGAGTGCCTTTGAAACCTTTCCACCTTGTTCTGTAGATCAGTATTCACATGCTGAGCAGGGATGAACAAGTAACATGTTTTTCTATAAACTCCAACACACAGCTATCACTTCCTTTAACAAACCGATGAGCATCTTTAATCCACAACAGCATATGAATATGTGGCGCACCACATGCCTGGTACTCTTTCCTTCAAAAGAAATGTTCCATAGTACCTAGTGGACCATTTCCTGTTTTACTTATAAAGTGTAACATGGATACAAATCGAAGATGAAAGAACCACAATACACTTACAGGGTCCATGGAACACAATTCTCCTAATGTCATGTTTTCTATTTCTTCTTTCTGTGGATTACTTTCACGAATCCACTCTGCAAGATCATCCCAACATACTGAAGACACACAACTGCAGAACACACTCCCACAGACTGAAACGACAACAGAACCAACGCTGAAAGAAGAAAATAATCCCTTTACCTAACTCCTTACCTCGCAATAACCATTCACCAGAAAGAGCCAACCCAACCTACGAATCAACAAAAGCAGACAACCAAACACAACCACACAGAAGAAGAACGGACAATGCTAGAAATAACAAGAACATAATTGATGCACTAACACCGTACATTACCAAAACAAGAGGAACTTTCACATGACAGCCACAACATTTTGAAGGGGAACCTGATGAAAACAAAAACCCAAGACTGAACCTAAAATAACTTTTCAACGACACAGGCACAACTGTACCAACACCTCAACAAGAGCTCAACCCAGAAGCAAATCAAAACACCACTCAGAAAAAAATGCAGACAATAAAACACAAACCAGACCACACATTTATAATCCATTGCAACCTAATAAATGCAAGAACCATGTCAAAACACTCAACAGAGATCTTTGACCTTCTCTGCAACTACAGCATTGACATCCTATTCATCACAGAAACATGGCTGGGTGACAACTACAAAATCACACTCCAAAACTGCCTCCCGACCAAATTCAAATGCCTTCAGATAAACAGGATACATAAAAAAGGTGGAGGCCTCACAATAGCATTCGAAGGACACCTAAAAATAAAAACAGACAAACCACTCAACATCATCAACTGCGAAACCATGGTCATACACCTATCAGCGAATCCAAAAACTAATATCACATTCATTCTGGTTTACAGACCACTGACATACGATGCAACCTTCGTCGACAATGTCATAGAAACCATCACGAACATAGCCATCAAGCATGAACATCTAATAATACTGGGGGACTTCAACATTTGGTTCGAAGAAAAACACGCCAACTCCCAAAAAATCACTAATCGGGCAGCTAACAACCATGAAACTACAACAGTTGGTCAAAGGGGCAACACACTCGGCAGGACACACCCTTGATGCAATCTTCGCACATGGATTGCTGATACAATTGAAAACATCACCCCGGAAAAACCATTTGCCCTCAAAAATGGTTCACTGCGCTACTAAGCAGCATGACAAAGGACAGCAAGAAGTTGGAATTGGAATGCAGGAATGAATACAACCAAGACAAGAAAATAGGCTTCCAGAAAGAAATCCGCGCATAGAAGAGGGAAATACAAAAGGCAAAGAGAAGGCATTATGATGACAAAATCACCAATGCCACTAACACACAAAAATAAATGTTCAACATTATTAAAGAAATGAGAAACCCACCTGGTTGTGACAACACTCTAATCCCCTCAGAGAAACTTTGCAACGACCTGGCAGACCATTTCAAGAACAAAATCAGCGACATCCGACAAATCATACAAAACAGATCAACCAACCATAACACTCAACCAACCGGACCTAACAAAGAGCCACAGGACAAACTCCCAAAATTTCCTGAAATATCAGCAGCGACATTTGTCAAGCTGGAAACACACAGGAAAAAAGCAAGATCACCCATGGATCCCTGCCCCCTGACATCTACAAATCAATCCTTGCACAAGGAATGCCATCAGAATACTACAGAAACCTCCTAAATCTCTCTCTCACAACAGGAACTGTACAATGATCCTTCAAATCAGCATATATGAAACTGCTTTTAAAAACACAAGTGGTGATGTGGAAGACCTCTCCAACTACAGACCAATCTTAAAAACTCCATAACCAGCAAAACTCCTAGAAACGTACGTAGACAAGTTAACCCAAGAACATGTAGAACATCACCACCTGCTAGACCAAGCACAAGTCGGTTTCAGACCCGCAAGAGGAACAGAATCGGCACTACTTTCCACCTGGGATGACCTAAAAACAAATGCAGACTCCAACACAACCTCGGCTCTGATTCTGCTCGAACTCTCCGCAAACTTCGACACATTTATCCATGACACCCTAACCAAAAGATTGGAAGATATAGGTAAAATGGAGATGGCACTACTCTGGATTAAATCATTCCTAGCAGACAGAACAGAAACATTATGGATAAAACCCTTCAAATCTACTCCACAAGTTAACGACTGTGGAGTACCACAGGTATCCTCACTATTACCACTATACTTCAACATCTAGCACACTCCAGTAATCTCAATCTTCAAAAAATACAGAATTACATGCTACAACTACGCAGATGACACTCACATCATCTACAAAATAGAAGACACTCAAGCAGATTGCTCAACCCTAATTGAGTGTCTAAAAGAAGTCTTTAACTGGATGAATGCCAACAACTTGAAAATCAAACCAGGAAAGACAGAAATCATGATTATATCCAAAAACCAAGAGAACAACACCTACATTACTTGGCTGACGAAATTGGGAACCGCGCCAACACCATCTAAATTGGCAAAAAATCTGGGAGTCCTTATGGACAACACCATAACCTTAGAAACACAAATAAATGCACTAATCAACAAGAAATGCTTCTTCCTCCTTCACACAACAAGAAGTATCTTGCCTTTCCTCTGCTTCACCCACAAAACACTCACAATCATCACCCTCATGTCAAGAATCTACTTGGCTAACAGGCTCTACCTCGGTATGCCAAAATACCTCCTGAAGAAATTACAACACATCCAAAATACAGCAGCCAGACTCCTCTTCAAACTATCCAGAAGAGACCACATCACTCCAGCTCTAAAAATACTACATTGGCTCCCAGTCAAACACTGCATCACCTTCAAAACAATGTGCATAACACACAAAGCAATCAGCAGACAGGGAGCTGAATTCCTACAAAAGAAAATAACAATCTACAAACCAATGAGTCTCCTCAGATCAAGCAATGAAATCCGCCTGGAACCAAAACCATACCTCAAGAAAAAACTCAGGGTCTCTTCCTTCTCTCACCTAGCCACAAAACCTGGAACAACTTCCCAAAAGAAATAAGAAACAGCAAAGACCACCTACAATTCAGAAAACTACAAAAAACCTGGCTCTTCAACACCGCAGATTCAAATTGAAACAACTAAACAAACAAATAAGAAACACAATGAACAAGATGACAGAATCTAGGATGACAATGACAACACCCGGAAATGACTAAGGGAAACTCCCATAATAACAAGAGAGACGACGCTAGGTCGAATAGGAGACAAGCGACACCCCTCATGAGGACATAAATTAGCATCCCTGCCCAACTCCATCCAACAACCTCAGCCACTCCATGAATGCTACCAGCTACCATACATGGATAGAGACGGTGAATTTTAGCAGTTGCCACACTTGAACAGAGTTGTGGACATGGGCATGCGCCGGGCCCAGACAGATTTGCGAATGATGGCAGGTGCCACGCCTGGATGTAGATGCAAGTGTTGGCATGTGCCATGCTCCAAAGGGAAGCCTGCATGAGCAGCTGGTTAGGACTGTGAAATCAGACCACTGGCACATCTGGATGCAGTAGCGCTGGTTGGCCGATGCCGCCTATGGACTGGATTGGGAAAGCCATCAGGGCCAGTTTTGGATGTAATAACAAAAAACCGTTGCTTGCCCCACATACAGACAGGTTTGATGGAGGTGGGCGGTGGACGAACTTGGACACGGATATGAATGTGGGTGGGCGTCATGTGTGGAAGGGATTGTGGATGTTGGCCGGTGCCGGATCTGGTGGGAGGTGCAGAGATGTTCGCGTGCCGTACCTGGAGGGAATGTGGAAGTTTAGCACTTTGCTTCCAAACAGCAATGCCAATTAACCAATCCACTAACAATTTCACCCCTCTGCATACACCTCTCAAACTCTAACCACACACAACCACAACCAAAACCCTATAACACAACAATCCGCACAAACTTCTCTACACTGCAACAACAAAAAAACCACACATATACTCGCACAGCAGCACACGACAGCTACCGACCGGAAAACACCCCAAGCCCAGCGAACAGTGTTAACCCGGTTGAGGCTGCCAACGGCACATCACTGCTCTCTTGCACTTTTCCTGCTTATTCCCACTAACTGACCCCCTCCCTCTCTTTTCAGTGCCACCAGATCGCCAGGGGACAAGTCCGGTGGTGATAGTGCGTGGTACAAATATCCTTTAACATTAACATAACATTAACATACTTAGCACCAGTTAGAGTGCCCACATTTCTGATCATACATTTAGCCTCTGAGTTTTTTCTATAACAAGATTCCTTAGTTCCTCTCATTGTGGCAATTATATTTTTTCTTCTAAACTTTCATTTCTTTCTTTTAACTGTCGCAGCATCTCACACGCAGAAACATTTTGAAAACTAGTTCCTGTCTGAAGTGTATGAGCAACAGCATAACATAATTTTGAAAAACTACACTTTCATACAGTAAGTTAATGCTAGTTGTACTTGTGCTTTATAGAAAGTGAGTCTACAAGACACACAAACAATGTCAGGTCTTTCGCTTGAAGACAACTCAAACATTTCTATACCTCCTTTGAACATTTGAAAAATGGGATCCCTTCAAAGCATAGGATCTTCATTTCAACTACCTGTAAGTGTTTCATCCACATGTACATAATCTTTTAAATGTATCATGCTAATCATTTGAAGGGTAGAAAGTCTACTTTTGAGTCCTTACTGTTTTATTTAGAAGTGCAAGGAACCTACATGGTGTTTTACACTTTTAAATAAAAATTAACAAGAAGATATTGCATTTTGCTATGATGTGTAGTCACCATCCGTATATGATGAAACTTACTCTTACATCTGTTTTATCAAGGCAAGCTAGAGAGTGATCCAGAAGTCCTGTTTTCCCACAAACTTCACAGTCATCTATTTCCTGCAACATCTTGATTTGTCTTTGAACATTATCATTTTTAAGAGGTTACAAGAAAACATTTCAATTCTGCACAAAGAATTACATGTCCATACCAAAGAGTCTTTCTTACTTTTGTCGCAGACAACATTTCTGCTTCACTAGTGCTGCTTCACTAGTGACTGTCTTTCAGATTTCTTCTTTTCTCAGAAATCACACCATTTTGAACCTCATAGCTCTCAGCAATAGCAGGGGTTACATTCCTTTGTTGAATGTAACACTCTTCATTAATCAAATCTTTCTGTATGAGAAGTGTGTTTCCATTCTCTGTCAAACACTTCACAAAAGTTTTCATGTGTAAGTAAATTAAAGTTTTGCATCTGTATGTACACTGGTGTGGTGACCTTCATTAGTTTCTTGTTTGTTGAACACAGAAATTAACAATTGTCTTTTCATATGAAAAGCTTTTCTAATTATTTATTCTACTTTTTCTTTTCCAAAAACCACTTCACCACATACCTAGATTTTGATTCTACTCTTCTCCAAAAATGTGTAAAAGACTAGAGAGTGGACATTTGTCTCTATATATCTTTATTCTTCTGTTGTCTAGAACCTAAAGATGTTTTTGTTTGTTTTCTGTTAAAAATGTTCTTTTCTTTCTAAAGACTAACGGTATTGATACATTTTTCATGTTCTCACTTTGACTTGAAATATGCTTGTTTCCATTCAATGATTAGTTGGCATATCTCCTATTTGAATTTGAACATTTACAAAAATATTATCACTAACAGGCATCAGTATATTGTCATTAAAATGAGTTTGTACAAAACTGGAAACATGAGCATCAACAGTTCTAGATTTAAACAAATTACTTCCCTGCAAATGATCCATACTCCTGGCATGTTCTTCTTGGTAGGCATACATTAGAAATGCTGTAAAGAAACAACTATAATTACTACATAAATGCCTAGTCTTCTAAAACAGAACAATTCCATAAAAAGGAAGACTAACTCAAAATGAATAGGTAACAGTAGACAGAGTGAATATAGCATGGGTGCTGTTGGGTATTTTGTGTAGATTTGAGACCTAGCGGTATTTGCTTACCGCCAAAAACAAAAATAGTTTAGTAATAACCACCCCTTGTATTTAGATTGAGTTTGGTATTATAGTGGTATAGTGGCTATGCATTATTTCAGTACACAGATACATTTGGTTGGTATACATTTCATTGTGGTATAGTGATGACCATATTTTCTTTGTTTTATTTGTGGCCCCAACATACAAAACCCCTTTCTTTTATTTAGAGTGTTCTTGTGATCTCTAGAAGCCTCAGGCTTCTACATTATTCAATAACACCACATTTTCATATGGAGTGCCACTTATGGCTGTTATCACTGATTTATCTACACCAGTGAGCTATGCTTCCATAAAGTATTCACAATAACATGTGGTATTATCACTAATTTATTTACATTAGTGAGATTATGTTTCCAGAGGCCTCTCTCTCTCTGCTGACTCATGCATGTCCAGCAGACGATTGTGTCATGTTCCACTCAGAAGCCACACACACACATATACACTGAGTGGAACCACGTACACCGCTATTTATAATTACTCATAACATAACTTTTTCCACATAGGATGCTTGGCATATATTACCTAATAACCTCCCCTTTTATCATGTGATATGGGCTAACTGCACCAGAGAAAAACAGAAGCAAAAAGAAACCTTTACACAGGTTGTGATTTATACCAGTTTCATTTAAAAAATCATACATTACCAGCTTTGCGAGGCAGTATTTTCTAGAATAAAGATAAGAGAAACAATTTCAAAATACATGGTATTTCATTAGATTCTTTGAAACAATAAAAAAACAGTGCATCAGTGGACTTGCATTTAGATGGCAACATTAGAATGTAGCATTTAAATACAGTGATTCTTCAATAGAAGCTTTCGCTACACTGCCTGCCTGAAATAGATTTCATTCACACACCGCACCATCGTTACCAGCAATTTGTAGCTGTTCAGCACGCAAAATCTCTGGGCTGGTCCCCTTCTTTAAATGGCTCAGGGCTTTCTTTTAGAGCACCCCAGCGATAACATGCAGTTCCAATCTGCAATCTTTTATTCTCAAGCCGGTGCTAATCGACTGGAATCCCCAGCCTGTGAAGGTCAGCGGTGCACTGGAAGGACGCCTCTCATCAGGCAACCCCACAGCCACTCCAGCCAAGTCCTCACCGAAGCTGTGCAAAATGTCCACCCCTTTTCTCTCTCCCCGAGATGCACCAAGAAACCTCTGTTACAGCCCCTAACGTGATGTGCACCCAATAAAATTCTATCATGTCATACCCTCCTTCTTCAAACAATAGCTCACTTTTCAGTAATAAACTGTATCCACTAATTTCCTGCTTATTCAAGTTTTGTTTCTTGAGCAAGGACCGTGAAAAGCACAGAGAAAGAGAAAGAAAATAAAATTCTGAATGCACGTTTAAAGTGAGCCTGAGCCTGCCTCATTTTGCACTGGAGAACACATTACAATATTAAGAAGTTAAAATTGTGTTAGTACTTGTTAATTATATTAGTTCATTAATCCTCTAATGTGTCTCCTGCAACAGAGGCATTTCAGGTGAGAAAAGAAAAAATGGTGTGCTTTTAAATGTGAAAAAAAATTATATGTTTTTGACTTAGTAGCCTGTCTTCATGTACATGTCCATATGTTACACTGGCAACAAATGGCTTGCTATACCACATTATAGCAATACATGAATCCCATGCAACGGTGCTGTGCTCCCAAAACACACTAAATAATCCTGCAGTGTGTAGAAATAAAGACAATGGAAGTACATTTTGTGCATGGCTATAAAGAATTGTGGGATTCAGTGGGTAGGCATGAAAAAATGGGGTAGGGTGGGTGGGTGAGGGAAAAGAGGTTAGTGATAGGACGTATGTGTGGAAGTAGAAAATGTAGTGATAGGGTGGGTGGGATTGACACGTGTGAGCGTAGGGTGCTAGAAGTAAGGCAAATCCAGATAGGATACATGGCTGAGGATAACAACAGTGGAAGTAGGGTGGGTGGTGGGTATACAAAACATTTAAATAGGGTAAATGGATAGAGCTACAGAGTGTGGTGCGAGGGTGGATAGATAGGGACACAGAGTTTGCAGGTAGGGTAACTGGGCACAAGAAGAGAACATAGAGGTAGAGTGAGTAGATAGGGGAAGAGAGGAATGAGGTAGCGTGGATAAGTGGATGGAAGCAGAGTCGATGTAGCTATAGTGGGTGGAAATATAGAGCAATGGGATAGATAAGTTGCAGGTAGGATGAATGAAAGTAAATATGGTAGAAGTAGAGTGGGTGGGACTACATAGGGTGCAGGTAGGGTGGGTGTTGCATAGAATGTAAGTAAAATAAGTGGAGATACAAAAAAGTTCACGTGGAGACAATGAATGAACGGATCTGTGTGATTTTTCTGTCGCAGAAAAGTCAGCGACGGAAAAGTTTGCATGAGAAATGTACGCACCGCAAAAGGTTTGTACATTTCCCATGCGAACATACATTTGAAACCCCTACAAACCCACACCCCAACCCACACCCACAACACAGCCCCACCCCCACCCACACCCCCAACATACCCCTGCCACAGCCTACTTACCTTTCAAGACGCGCTGTGCCCCATGCGGCGCTGGTTCCCTTTCACTTCTGTGATCGGGAACCAGCACCACAGGGTCCTTTTCTTCTTTTTTTTTTCGGGTAGCTGCAGGGGTTTCCCCCCGCAACCCCTGCTCACTATTCTATGTAGTATTGTGAGCAGGTGTTGCGGGGGACCCCCCTGCAGCCCCTGTTCTTTATTTTTTCTCGGGTGTGCTGCGGGGCTGTCCCCTGCAACCCCACTCATTATACTGTATAGTATGGTGAGCAGGGTGTTGCGGGGGACACGCCCATAGCCCCCGTAGTCTCTTTATTATTTTTTTACCTACCTAAAATGCATTCCACCAAAGGTTCGAATATGGTGTTTTAACCTCTGATGGCATACATTATCGACCTTTTTGTATATGTCAGAACTTTCAGTGCAGTCATTTTGGGCTGTACCGTGCACATCATGGGCCTTCCTGTGTGCTCATCATAAGCAATGATTGCAAAGTCACAGAATGTGTAATGATACTATCAGTCGATGCATGCATAATTTAACAAAAGTGTGCCAAATTTATATTTATAAATACATTTCAGGAGTATGTCCCACATTTAGATTTATGAATACGTGTCAAGAGTATTTATTTGTATTTTGCACTGTGCTGTACATTGAAATGTTAAAATAAATGAATTTGTCCTGGCTTACATATGTTTGCTATTGGGAGAATTGTGCATTAATAAATAAATCAGAGCTTCCACAGCCACAGCTTGCAGCACTATGTAGTTTCTATGTGAGTGGAGCATGCACTGAAAATGCCCTTACTATGTCTAAACTATGTGACTGGAGCAGGCACTGTCAAGGCCTATGATGTGACTGTTAGATGTAGAGTGCAATGCACAGCTGATGCCCATACTGTGCCTATTCTACATGAGCGGAGCAGGCACAACCAAGCCCATACTGCAATTATTATTTATGATCTCAGATTGCACTGCTGAGGCCTATTTTTTATTGGGGCAATTTGTACTTGGAAAACCATTCTAGTCCCTTTTATATAAGGGGTGCTTGCACTACTGAGGCCATTCCTTTGTTATTTATGAGTGCAGGTGTAACTGCTAGGCCAGTGCTCTCTGCTACAGTGGTTCAACTTGAAACATGGGGGCACATTAGGTATGCTGTACATTTGAACGGCACACCATACCCGACAAATGCGGATTAATGTAGTTTAAGGAAAGCACACGTCGGGGAACAAGTTACCACAACTGGACGATCAACTTGAGAATGACGCAATTTTATTAGTTGCGTCCCAAGCACAGTGAAGCCATACATTCTCTGACCTCACCCATGTCACAGCACCACTGTGACCAACCATATGAGTGAGCAACACTGAATGACCAGGACTCATTTCATACAGCAAGCCGCCATGTGCAGCCTCTATCCACCTAAATCACTTTAGGTTCCTGAACTTGGAATGTTCACTACCAAATTATCCTATGCGTCCAGATGATGTACTATATCTCGGTCAAATCACAGGTGAAGTAACACTCATAGGGATCCACTACGAAAAGTAAAAAAGTCCCGAAGAGGGCAACACATAATCCACAGCAAGTTGCCAAAACGTCTTACCAGAAGACAGTTAATTTAATTCGACCTGCCGAAGAATTTATTTCTTTGAAAGTTGTATTAAGTAAAATTTTAAACTGTTGCATCTGGAAAATACCAGCTGCCAAGTACATATGTCATATGCTGAATTGTCACACGTGTCGGACTGCAATGTTCATAATTGTTGTCATTTTGCTTCAAATCTCTGTGGCTCATTACGCGCATGCCGGTCTGGAAAAAGGTGCTGGTAGCAATTGTTACCAGCACCTTTTCCAGACCGGCGTACTCTGAGTCTGCCGGTAGGGGCAGTGAACTACCAGCAGGCCTGACCTGCCGATAGTTCAGGCCCCAACCGGCAGATTATTCACTGAAGCACTGGCACAGTTAACAATGGTGCCAGTGCTTCAGTGGTTCCCATCCCTTGGAGTCGTATGGGACTCCATGGGAATGGGAACTCACCGTTCCTCCACCGCCCATAATATCCTGGTAACAGCAGTATATCGGGCAGCGGGAACGGTAAGCTGAGGTTGCTGGTAAGACACTAGTACTACCAGCAGTTTACCGGCAACCTCATAATGAAGACCATTGTCAGTCCTGTGAACTTCCCGTTTTTGCAAATTAACTCTTGTTCTTCCACTGATTGAAAATAATGTGCATATTCTATGTAACTTACGAGCAAACGGGTATAATAAAAAGTTATATATTTTTCTAAAATGTAATCACTGGTGAAAACATAAACTCCAAAAAGAAAAAGGAAAAATACTTAGGGATAAACAGTATTTTTATATTTGGTCCCACTTGTAAATCTTACAGAACCAAACAGTACACATGCAATAAGTTATAAATGAGGCTCTTACATTATGTGTGCACCTGTTGGGAACTGACCCATGTATTTTTTGATTAGGGCCAATGTTATGTTATGTTATGTTATGCCATTGTATGTGAGGGAAGTGTTCACTGCTGAGGCACATGCTAGAACCATTCTACTTGATGTAAGCTTATACTGCTGATCTATTCTATATGATGGAAATGTCCACTTGCATGCCACATGCTTACAGAGTATGTATTAAGGGAAGGTTTCCTTACACCACTGCAGCCAACATGGCTCTTTTCTAATTGGGGGAATGTCTTAATGCTGAGAACAACATTGACTTCTTCTGTGGAAGGGAACGTTGCAATACTGCCGTCCATAGTGACATGTTTCTGAGGGGAAACATTCACTTGTTCTGCCCATGTTGATGTGCACTATTTGTACAAAGGTGCACTACGGTGTCCCATTCTGTACGCAATCTGTTGGGGAACATATTGTTCTACTGTGGCCTATTGTGAGCTATGTTGTTAAGGTAGCTCATCTTAACCTCTTATGTGTTTGTGTGTGTGAAAGACTGAGAAGCATAGTTGTTCTGCATATGCAAAGCTTATGTTACTGTGCTACATGCTTTGTCTGGTTGTTGTATTAATGAAAGTTGCAGTACTGCTACTCACAATGTCCCTGTTCTGTGTATGATAAAGATTCTTGCTCTGCTACCCCACCAAACTCACAAGATTCCAACCTACAAAGTATTCAACTCTTTCTTCACCTCTTACCAGAAAGACACGTTTAAAACTGCTGAGGGCCATGCTGCAAGTATTCTATTTAACAAAAGCTTACACTCGTAATTCTATCTGTTCTATCATTTCCATGGCTCATGCTTACAAGGTCTATGTATAGGGAAGGCTACCTTCCACCAGTGTACCCCACAAGGCTCTTTTCAATTTTAGGGAATGTCGTGACATACTGTGCTTATTCTACATGAGGAGAGCAGGCCCAAACAAGCCCACACTACAACTATTATATGTGAAGTGAGATTGCACTGCTTAGGCCCAAAGTGTACCTGGTTTTCTTGGGGCAATTTGCACTTGGAAAACCAGTATATGTCTCTTTTACGTTATCGGATATTGCACTACTGAGTCCATTCCTATGTTCATTATGAGTGCAGCTGTAACTGATAGGGCCAATGTTACATACATTCTATGTGAGGTAAGTGTGCAAATCTGAGGGGCATGCTGTAACCATTCTATTTGATCAAAGCTCACAATGCTGATTCAATCTATTCTATATGATGAATGCTTCCAATTCCGTGGCTCATGCTTACATAGTCTGTGTTGAGGGAAGGTAACATTAAACCATTGCAGCCTTTACAACTCTTTTCTACTTGACAGAATGTCTTAAAGCAATGCTGTCTGCCAAAGAAAATGGTTGACCCCATAGATTTTGTTTTACAAATTAAGCACTGGGTTTAGCAAAACAATACAAAGCATATATAAACATAAACATATAGTAACATACACTGTACCATAACAACTCTTTTTAACACACAGGCATTTTCAGATTACCACGCAAAACTCATTTATAAACACCAACACTTGGTTACAAAACCATTTTAAAAATATCACATTTCCACTGCTCTGTGATCATTGTTTTATTTTTACTGAAGCAAGAATACTCAACGTTTCTATACCATGCACCTTAATGTTCAGCCTACTTTTTCAAACTCAAATCCAGTGTCTTTCCTAATCAACAACTTCGAGTAATTCTTGCCACACATTTTTAGATATGCAGCAGTACCAGTGTATTTTTAACAATTACAGTATGATACAAATAAGTCCCTCACAAAACCCTATTAACTTAACAAAATATTATCAAATAAAGCCTTCAGCAAAACAGTGAGAAAGAACATATAAATACAAATAATTTTCTGTCACAGATAACCATTTCTTAACATGGACTGCTGCTTGAACTTTCTCCTTAAAAGGCACAGGTAAACCAGAAAAACCCTGCTTTATAAATCATAGTTATAACCTTTACTAACTCAAAAACATAAACGTTCCTAACATACCTTATATAAACCACATTTCAAATAAAGCATCAAATATATACAAATGTCCTATCACTCACCTTCAACTATTGCAAAGAATGCATTGATTTTCACATAAGCCACAGACTCAGCATCTGAATAGTTTGCGTTCTGCAATCAGAATGACAAAAGTCTACAAGATGGTGCCTATCATACTTTTCAAAAATCAATAGCACAAAAACAGGACTGTAGAAAGCAAACTGCTAAAATGGCCCACTGATTATCACTGCAACCTGTCACAGGCAAGTACTCACTCTTACTATTACTAAAATTCAAACTAATAATCATTTTCTTAGGAAATAAGGTGAACAGATATCATGGCTGGTTGTAAAACTGTGTGACTGATTGGAGATAGTTTTCCACAAAAAGTTAGTAACTAAAAGAGTCAACTAACTATTCACATAAACCTGTGTTTGACTGATTATAGAATTACATGGTTTGGATTGTGAGGAATACAATGGTCACACGTTTTTCCTAAATTGTTCAGTCTGAGAAATACAGGGCTGCTTAAAAGAATATGATTTGGGGACAGTTTCTGGTTATTCTTTCTTAATGCAGTTGTTTCTTCATACGAAATACCGTATTTTTGGTTTAAGTCAGAAATTGTTCCATTAAATAAACAAGCATTGACAATGGCAATAGTTTGGTCGCTTACTGCTATTCTTTGCATTTTTAATTTATAATTACCAGGGTGCAAGAAGGAGAGTGCAACATTTCAAATGAAGGTGCAATAATGGGTGCAGGTGTGCAATAGAATGAGAAAGGGACTAGCGCAAGGGTGGAAGCAGTTGATAGAGGGTGCCATTGATGATGAGTAAGAGGAAATATGAGCAAAAAAGACTAAGAGTGAGAGGGAACAAAATAAAGTGAGAGTGTGAGAGGAAGGAAGAGAGGGGATAGGGAGGGCGGTTAGGTGGGTGGATAGTTGGGGTAGAGCAGGGTAGGGGGTGATAGAATATAGGGTGTAGGATGAGTGAGGCTAGAGATGGGGGTCCGGTATCTGGTAAGGGTGAAGAGATAGGGTGTTGGGTTCAGTAGAGATAGAAGGGGTAATATGGGAGGTGGTAAAGAGAGGGGTTGGGTGGGGATAGAAAGTGAGGGGTAATGAGGATGGATATGGGTCTAGAGTGAGGGGGTGGGGTAGGACAGGATAGAGAGAGAGAGAGGGTAAGCTGGGTTGGCGATGGTAGAGAGGGTGAGGTTAGATTGGTTGGGTGAGGGAAGAGAGCGTTGGTAGAGTGGGTGAGTATAGAGAGAGTTGGTAGGGTAGATAGGTGGGTGTAGGGAGAGTTGGTAGTGTGGGGATTGGGGTAGAAAGAGTTGGAATGCTGGGTGGGGGAGGAGAGAGATGGTGGGCTAGGTTGGTGGGGGTAAAGACAGTTAGAATGCTGGTTGTTTGGGGATAGAGAGAGTTGTTAGGGTGGGTAGGTGGAGGTAGAGAGAGTTAGCAGGGTGGGTGGGTGATGGTAGAGAGTTGGGTAAGGTGGTGGGTGTAGGGGTAGAGAGAAATGAGAATTTAGAGATCTGGGTGGGGTTTGGTAGAGATAGTGGGGTAAGGTGGGTGGGTGGATATTGGGATAGTGTGGGCAGTGGTCAAAGTGGGTGGTAACGGTTGGGAGTGGTGCACCTCTCTTTTTTTTAATTATGTTTTACTGTTCCTATACTTTTATTTAAAAAAAAACTGTTCTGGAATGGTTTTGTTTTAAAATAAATGTGTAGGAAGCAGTTCAAATGTGTACTTCAGTGCACTGCACTGAACAGTCCCTTAACAGCAGGCACATTTGTTTGGGGGTTTGTCTTGTGTGTGGCAGGGAGCATGGACTGAGTTCATGGGAAGTGGGTCAGGCCAGCAGAGAACATAGTTCTACTACTTCTTTTCATACACTCCAACCACTGAGTGTGGGCGGGTGTTGGGAGTGAGCATGTAATAGGATGGATGAGTCTTGGTGGGGTGGGTGAGTGGGGGTAGGGTGGGTTAGTGGTAGTAGAGTGGGAGAAGGGTAGGTGGGTGGGGGTAGAGAGAGTAGAGGTAGGGAGGGTAATGGTAGAGAGTGGGGGTTGGTGGGAAGTGGCAGATAGAGTGGGGGTAGGGTGAGTGCAGGTAGAGAGAGTGGGGGTATGGTGGGGGGGAAGTTGAGAGAGTAGGGGTGTGGGTCTGGGGAAGAAAGAGAGAGAGAGGAGGTATGATGTGTGGGTGGGTGTACAGAGGATGGGGTAGATAGAGTTGGGGTAGTGTTGGTTGGTGGGGGTAGAGAAAGTGGGGTAGGGTGGGTTGGTGGGGGTAGAGAGAGTGGAGGTAATGTGGGTTATGGTAGAAAGGGTTGGGGTAGGGTTTGAATAGATAATAGGGATAGGGTGGGTGGGGATAGAGAGAGTGATGGTAAGCTGAATAGGTGGGGTTAGCGGGTGTGGGGTATAGTGGCTGGATGGGGTAGAGAGTGTGGGGGTAGGGTTGGTCGCTGGGGGTGGAGAGATTGGGGTCAGGATGGGGTAGAAAGAGTGGGCCTAGTTTGGGTAAGTGGGGTTAGAGAGAGTGTGGGTAGGGTGGATGGGCATAGGGAGAGTAAAGGTAGGGTGGATGGGAGGGCTAGAGCATATGGGGTTTGGTAGAGAGAGTGCTGGGAGGGTGGGGCTAGAGAGAGTGGTGGTATGGTGGGTGGTTGTAGATAGAGTAGAGTTAGGGTGGGTGGGGGTAGAGAGAGTGGAGCTAGGGTAGGTAAGGTTGCGGGGTAGATAGACTGGGTGTATGGGAGCTGGGTGGTAGTAGAAAGTGGGGGCAGGATGGGTTGTGGCAGAGAGAGTGGTGATAGGGTGGGTGGGGGTAGAGAAATGAGGAGTAGGGTGGTGGTAGGTGAGGGTAGAGAGAGTGGGGGTAGAGTGGTGGGTTGGGGTGGGGAGAGTCGGGTAGGCTGCATTGGTGGAGGTAGAGAAAGTGAGGGAAGGGTGGTTGGGGTTGAGCCAGTTGGGGTAGGAGGGGGGTTTGGTAGATAGAGTTGGGATAAGGTTGGTGGGTGTGGCTAGAGAGAGTTGGGGTGGTGAGTGGGTAGGGTAGAGAGAGTAATGGTAGGGTGAGTCAGTCCGGGTAGAGAGAATGGGGTTTGGGTGGGTTAGGGTAGAGTGAGTGGGGGCATGGTCGGTTGGTGAGGGTAGAGAAAGTAGGGGTTGGATGGGTGGGGTAGAGAGAATGGAAGCAGGCTGTATAGGTGGGGATAGATATAGCATGGCGTAGGATTTGTAGGTCAGGATAGAGAGAATGAGGGTAGGGTGAGTGGGTTGGGGTAGAGAGAGTGGGGGTATGGAGGCTGGGTGGGTTTAGAGAGAGTGGTAGTACAGTGAGTAGGTGGGGGAAGAGAGAATGGGGATTGGGTGGGTGTTGGGAGAGAGGGTGGCTAGTGTGGGTGGATGGGGTTAGAGAGAGTTGGGGTAGGTTGGGTGGAGGTAGAGAGAGTGGGGCTAGTGTGGGTGGAGTTAGAGATAGTTGGGCTAGAGTGGGGAAGGGAGAATGGGGTAGGGCAGTTGGGTGGGGTAAAGAATATGGGGGTTTGGTAGAGAAAGTACTGGTACCTTGGGTGGGCGGGGGTAGAGAGAGTGGAGGCAGGGTGGATAGGGTTGACACAGTGGTGGTAGTGTGAGTAGAAGGATGTGTGTGGAGAGAATGGGGTTTGTGTGGGTGGGTGAATGTAGTGAGAGTTGCGGTAGGGTGGGTGGGGATAGAGAGAGTGGGGGGTGAGGTGGCTGAGTGAGTGGAGTGGAGAGAGTGAGGGGTGTGGCGGCTGAGTATTGGTAGTTGATTTGGGCAAAAGATATGGACAACAATGTAGTCTCGAGAGGACTTATCAAATATAGCTCAAAAAAGCTCAAATATAACCAAACCTGCACATGTAATGGGGCTCGGTTTGGTAGGGGTAGAGAGAGTGGCTTTTTCGAGTGGTTGGGTGCAGGTAGGTAGAGTTGGGTAAGCTGGGTGGGTGTAGGGGTATAGAGAGTTGGGTTTTAAAAGAGATGGGTGGGGGTTCGGTAGAGATAGTGGGGTAGGGTGTGCAGGTGGATATAGGGTCAGTGTGGGTGGGTGTGGGAAGGGAGTGTGGAGTAGGATGAGTGGGTGTTGGTAGAGTGGGTTAGTGGGGGTAGGGTGGGTGAGTGGGAGTAGGGTGGCTGGGTGGGGTTAGATAGAGTGGGAGCATGGAGAGTAGGTGGAAGTATAGAGAGTGCAGTTTGGGTGGGTGCTGGTAGAGAGAGTGTTGCTAGTGTGGGTGGGTGGGGTTGGAGAGAGTCGGGGTAGCATGGGTGGAGGTAGCAAGAGTGGGGCTAGTGTGAGTGGGGTTAGAGAGAGTTGGGGTAGGGTGGGTGGGGGCAGGGAGAGTGGGGATAGGGTGGGTGGGGGTAATATGGGGGTTTGGTAGAGAGAGTAGTGGTACGTTAGGTGGGTGGGGTAGTGAGAATGGTGGTAGGGTAGGTGAGTGTAGACGGAGTGGGGTTAGGGTGGGTGGGGTTAGAGAGAGTGCAGGTAGGGTGGATAGGGCTGTGAGAGTGGGTGTAGTGTGAGTAGGAGTTTGGGGTTTGAGAGAATGGGGCTTGTGTGGGTGAGTGAATGTAGTGAGTGTTGTGGTATCGTGGATGGGGGTAGAGAGAGTGGGGGTGATGTAGCTGAGTGGTTGGGGTGGAGAGAGTGGAGGGTGGGGTGGCTGAATGGTGGTAGTTGGTTGGGGCAGGAAATATGGACAACAATGTAGTCTCGAGAGGACTTGTCAAATGTAGCTCAAAATAGCCCACATATAACCAGACCTGCACATGTAATGGGGCTGATTTGGTGGGGGTAGAGAGAGTGGGTGTCGGGTGGGTGAGGGTAGAGAGAGTGTGGGTGGCAGTAGAGAGTGTTAAAACAGCCTAGAAAGTCCCAAATTACACAGGGATTCTGGAGCGAGTTCAAACCAGACTCAATAAACTAAATAGACAAAGTACAAGGTAAAACCCAGCTTTATTGTCATCAATAACTGACTATGCAGATGACACCCAGATCCTCATACCCATCTCCGGTGATTATGACAAGGGCACTGCTCTGGTAAATAAAATGTATCTTATCATTCAAGCATGGATGGCCGACCATGGCCTATGCTTGAATGACAATAAAACTGATTTTATTATCCTTGGTACTACTTAATAAACTGAATCCGAGCTACGCCGCTTTTAACATCGACGGTAACCTCATCAAAGTGGTTAAAAAGGTCAAAACCCTGGACTTTTACTTAGACGCCTCCCTTACATTAGCCAAACAGGTCAATGTCATGGCCTCTGCCACCTCATACACTTGTAAAATTGATTAGAGCCTGTAAACCATTCCATTCCAAGTACAGCTGCACTATTCTAGCTAGAGCCTTGATACTCTCTAAGCTGGATTACTGCAATGCACTATACCTAGGTGCGAGAAAGCACATCATCAACAAGATCCAAATCCTCTGAAATAATGCCCTTAGAGCGGCACAGGGCATCCCCAGGAGAGAACATATCTCAGAGCTAAGGAGACACAACAACTGGTTATCCATCAAAGATAAAACCCTGTTGAAAACCGTCTCATTGACACATAAATGCCTCAACACGGCTGCCCCTCTCTACCTAGCTAATAGAATCACAAGAACGTCTGAACATCCCACAAGAACAGTAATCTCTTTCTGTCTGGTCGTCCCTAAAGACAAACTCAAAAAGGCTGCGGGGAGCAGCTTATCTGTCATGGCGGCACAGATGTGGAATGCCCTCCCCCAGTCCTTAAGAGCGGATCAAACATTCTAAAAATTCGGGTACAACACCATTAAATGGCTCAGAGCCAAAGATCATGGTCTCACATCCACTGTCTAACTTCCATTGTACTTCGCCATTAACCCCCGCTTCACTCATTATGGCCCGTACTTAACTGCTTTGCCTTCCTTTGTAAATAGCTGCTACAACTTGCCACTTGTATCTGCTCCATATGTATATAACTGCTTTGACCTGCCCCTTGAATTTGTGTTATGACATTTCTTGTAACCACTGAGTTATAACTACTGCTTAATTTCATGCCCTGTTGTAACTGTGTTTGTAATTTTTGCCTGTAAACTTTGTGTATCTTCTGTTAGATCCACTGTAACTCATGCCAAAAGTATTCTTGTAACCATCACGGTTACACCAAGATACACTCGGGTGTGGTGTGCCCCCTACAAATAAACAAACAAATAAACAAACAACAAACCAAATAAAGCAGTGACAGCATACCAGCATAAAAGGTCATGACATTCTCAACGTGCTTATCAAAAACAACAGTGTATATATTCAATATTCGTCCTAACGGACATCATGCTATAATCTTAGCAACCAAAACCTCTGGGGTACAGGCATTGGTTAATAGTGGTGACTGCATATACATTCTATAAGGGTCACATTTCTGATTGGGTAATGCCTGTCTGATGGCTCCTCTTGAGAACACCTCTAAATTGATAACAGTATAAAACATAATCTCTACAATAACCTGTTGTTTGTCATAATACATAATGGGGATTCTAATTCTGATTCTGATTGGTTGGCATCTTACTACCCAACTTTGGATAAATTACAGGTTGTCAAGACATGGGCCGGACAGGAGAAGGGGCAGAGAGGTGCATGGACTTCTTCCCTTTCAATTGAAGAAGATACCATCCCTCGTTTTATAGGCCATGAGCTAAGGTGTTCTTTTGTGTTCGGCCTAGTGTGGCATCTTGTGCCTGGGGATACGTACACGGCGTAAGGCAGGTGTCATATCTGTGTTTGTTGCTAATGAATAGACAGTGTTCTTCAATTATTAGTCACGTGTGATGGGACCGTGTTCAGAATGATTTCACTCTGCATTTATTAGGATTTCAGCTGATATTAATGTGAGTGTTATGGTTTCCTTTCCAACTGGGGATACTCTTGAGTTATTCTTTGTGGAGTCTTTTGGCTTATAATTGTCCTGCACCTGTCTTACAAAGGGTAGTTGTAATCTTAATTAATCTGAGAGTGTATAGCTTGCATCTTGGGAATTGTTATCTCATGTGTTCTCTTCATTGTTCCTATCCTCCCTTATTCATGGTAACCTAGCTACGTCTAAACACTGCAAAGAGCTGTATTTTGTTATTTCAGCATTTTGAGTTCTTTTGAAGCCTTGAAGCCTTTTTTTTACTTAGATATTTGTGTGGCATCCATTTATTATGGGAAAGATGGTCGCCGTTACTGTTACATTTCTATGTTATATTTGCATGCCATTTAAGTTGCATTCAACTTATACATTGCTTATGTTACTATTCTTAATGTCATATGGATGCTATGTTAATATTGTTAATGTATAAATGCATGTGTTACGTAGTGGTCACATTCTTCATGTTGAGTGCACGTTTGATGTGTTATCTAATGCATGCATATGTATCAGCACAAAGTTGGTTCGGTTTACTCATGCCATCTTCAGTTTAAGATTGTGTCCATCTCCTGCTGTATTTGCCTGGGATAAGGCCGGTACTATTGTCTTAGTAGCATTTCTCACCTGCTCAAAATTGAACTGGGGTACGGGCAGAAGCTATAGATGATGTATTCACCTGCCTCTGAACATGACAGTGGGCATACGGTAAAGAGGCAGGCTTGGGAGGAATAATAACAGATTGCCACTGAAAGTAGCCCAATTGAACATGAAACAGCCCAATAAGGCAAATCACTACGCAGCTGTGAAATGGAAATCCCAGCCGACTTGCTTCTGGCAAAGCTTTTAATTGGTGGAAATCTTGTTCGGGAGCTCCTCATTGGCTAATACTGCAGAGGACCTTAAAGCAATTTTATTGAGTTAGCTATTTCATTCCGTGGCACTGCTGGTTCCTTTGCCAATTTTCTCAGTTCAGAACACCATTTCCCTCTCTCTCTCTTTTGTAACAATGGTTTCAGAAAATGTGTGGCTTACACGCGCCACACAAATTCAGCAAATCTCAAAAAGGGTCATGAAACAACAACCTTTCAACAAGATTTCACTTCTGGGTGGGACGGTAAGATATATGTGGAAGTACTGCTTTATTTGCCTCAAATGCAGTGGCTGAAGGCAGGGGTTGTCCCCATAAGACGCATTTTGAGCAAGCCCAGCCCTTTTCCTTTGAGGACATTTGGAAAATCCTACACAAATAGGCCCAGGATGCAGAGGCCTACCAAGAAATCGCCAGAGTTCCCTGCAGGCTAGTCCACCCATGGATGAACGCACACATCAATAACTGCGTCATGAGTATGGAACGCAGAGCATTGTTAAAACTAACTCAGAACTAGAGGTGGTTTCATTTAAACTGTGTTCATCTATAAAATCTTTCACCAGCCCCGACATATCGATGTAGAGTTTAGTTATATTGACCAAACAGTGCCTCTTGAACCGCAACCATGAAAAGAATCCAAGCGTTCTCGGATTTACTTTTGATTTTGTATTGTGTGTCTAATGAGGCATGGAATAAATGCAGATAGTGTGTCATTTGTCAGCATATGCCATCAAAGGCAGTTAGCTGACCCAAAGGGCAAAGAGTCGCCTTGCTCTATACTGATGAAGTCTTTAAATTGGAATTTCATGATAACAAGTAAAGCATCCTCCTGTGCCTGTGTGTTCCATCACCCGGTGAAAGGTCCACGGCCAGCTGCACCCATTCAACTCAATTAGTCAAGGTCAGGCCCTGTGCACAGTGGACATTCACTATTTGTCAAGTGAACAATAGCTGCGGTCCCAGAGCTTCAGCCAGCCGTGGCTGATGGCCAATTGCATTCAAGCTTCCAAACACTAGACCTGTTCCCCTTTGTCCTTGAGATGGAGGCCCAGGCCCTTTGGTCAAAGCATGTGTCCCCTCTAATGTACAGAAGCACGTGGGCAGACCCTAATCAGATTTTAACGGTTCAAGGCATATGTTCCTTTACACACTGACTCATGACCTACGCACTTGAAAATGCTTCATTTTAACAATAGAAGACGGAACACAAGTAACGTTTTACCGAACTCATACTTGGGTAGAGGGCATACATTACACATTTCGACGACTTAAACAAACACACTTGAGAATTATTGCAGAATGGAGTTAAAACATTTTTTAGAGGACATATTGACTTACAAGTTCAGTCCTCTTTTTAGTCGGCCTTGTGAAGACAAATTGAAAACGTGACACACAGTTCTCTGTTAACATATTCTACATAGGCAGCTAGCAGGTGAGTTTAATTCATTAGGGTATCAGTTAAAGAACACACTATTAGTGTATTATAGTGTGTAAATGTGGTCAACAGGCTAAACAGCTATCGTTCACTAATAGGTCCTGATTCACAGAGCCGTTTGCAATGCGATTGCACCATTATAAAAACATTTCTGTGAATTAGGCCCATAGCGTGCTCGAGAAACGTGAACCATTGTCAAATGCACTGGCGTCTCTGCAATTATTACAACAGAACACCACTGTTGTTTGTTTTGTATGGTAATAATTATTATCTACGAAACCTTAGCGCTCTGCATTGCCAAACATAAAATTCATGTGTTTTACATTCAGTCATAGATCTGATATTGCTGGTGTTAAAATCTAAATAAATTGCACTATTACGACTGTGCTGCTCCCGACACTATATACCAGCATGTGGGTTTACCACCCCTACAAAGCAAACATTCCTCACTCAGGATCTTTATATCCATGCATTGCTACATGAAACTGGGTCTCATGAAGTTCAGAACAATACTGAAAAGCCACCTCTTGCACAAAGTTGATTGAACCAAATCTTGAACAACCTGTGAGCTCTTACGCACCCCTATTTTAATCTTTTTGGCTGCACGCTCTCTGGTGCAGACTTCTGGTGGTGTGGGCACCCTAGGAAACACCAAATAAATGCATACAATTGTTTGTAGAATTTAATTGTACAGTTTGTCAAATAAGTCACAGATTTGGGGAAAGTGTCCGAAATGCAAACACACCCTTGCACAACACCACCACCACAACACAACTTTTTAACTAATACTTTTCATGCCCACCACACTTCTCCAATCCTTACAAACCCACCCAGATACATTCCACCTGGGCAACCTGCTCTCTATTGCCCATTCCACATTGCTACCTTACCTTATACCGCTGGGCCTGCCTTCCAAATATGTACCTGCAGCTGCACCGTGTGCTCCTCTACTGTTCCTTCCTGCACCCTTCTGCTCTTGCCCTGCATCCACCTTTCAGGGGAGGGTCGCCATCTGAATCTTGCTCTTCGCTGTGACCTCTCTCTGTTCCCGTGCACACCATTTCATAGAGCCCTTCATACTTTCATAGATGTCATACTTTACTTTATTGATTTATATGGCGCAGCCACTTACACGGAGGCTTAAGGGCGCTAAAAGACAGGGAACAAAACAACACAATAGATAATTAAAACAGTTATTGCAAGGGCATATCTACAGCAGCAGTTCTAAAAAGATGGGCAAGACAGATTAGTTAAATAGAACATTCTTAAGTCTTTTCCTAAAGATCATGATCAAAGGTTCTTCTCTCAGACTCATAGGAAGCAGTGGTCGAAGTGGGCAGGAGCGATTGGGAGCGGTGCTCCTCTGATTTTAAAAATTAACTCTTACCGTTCCCATACTTTTATTTTAAAAGCAAACCATTCAGGAATGAGTTTCTTATAAAATAAAAGTATAGAAAGAAGTTAAACGTTGCACTTCAGTGCACTGCACTGAATGTTCCATTAAATAGCAAGCACGTTTGTTTGGGAGATATTTTGTGCGTGTGATGGAGGCCAGGGACAGGCCAGCAGGGAACATAGTTCCACTACTTCTTTTTGTACACTTAGTCCACTGATCGGAAGGCCATTCCAGGCAGCTGGAGCTGCAGCATTAAATGCTCCCTTCTTGGCCTGCACCAGTCGACAAGAAGGGACTTTCAGTTGAGAGGAATTATTAGATCTCAAATTGTGAGTATTAGATTTGAGGACCAGTTCATCTTTAAGATAGGCTGGTGCAGTAAATCTCAGGCACTTAAAAGTGATCAACATAAGACGGAAACAAATTCTATACTTGATCGGAAGCCAGTGTAGGCTTCTTCTGGCCTTAGATATGTGTTCCCTTCTCTTGTGGTCCATGATGACTCTGACCGCATTATTCTGCACAACCTGCAGTTTATTAACCTCTGTTTTAGGCGAACCAATGAGGAGACTACTGCAGTAGTCAATTCTGGATGCCATCAGTGTTATTTTTTTTCCGACTCTCTTTTGAAATGAATGGGCACAGGGGGTCAAAATCTTGATATAGTAAGAAGCAAGACGAGACCAGACTGCTAACTTGGGCTTTCATATTCAGGTGGTGGTCAAGATAAGCCCCCAATGTCTTGACCTTGTTTTTGGTTTTAATTATACAACCATCAACTTGGAGCTGAGCATATTCCACCTCCAACGTTGGATTTTGGCTTCCGTCCCTACTAACCTCAGCTCTGTCTTGCTAGTATTAAGAGAGGGGCCGTTGATGCACATCCACCTTTATATTAAACCATAAATCCTTTTGATGTTGAGCTTGTCTTCTTCAAACTTGCATGTCAGAGGGGCTAATACATTGTGTGTCGTCGGCGTAGTTGGTAAACTCTGTGTTATTGTCCCATATACATTTAATTCCTTTATGTTTCCTTGCTTTCCCCCCCAAAATTGACCTATTATTCATAGTTATGTTTTTATTGCACCAAAAAAAGGATAGAATGCCTTCACAGGTTTATTGACTTCATGAAACAACAAATCTTTTAAATATGTGTTAGTGAGACATATTGTTTTGGAAAACCCTATTTTGGAGCCATTAAAAAGATACATAACATCTTTGATGTCAAATGGCAACACTAGAGTTTTGTTGAACAACCAATCAAGCAGGGGGATTTAGAATATCATCAGGGAAAAAAACAGTCTTTGTCAAGCTTTAGTACAGAAGCCTTATGATACTTCTTAAAATTTGGAAACCCAACACCACAGTACTCATATGGGTAACTAAGCTTATCACAGGCAATCCATTTGTTTTTTATGGCCCCAAAGAAAGTTAATGAGTATGTTGTTAATAGACTTAAAAAAGAGGTTGCTGTAGGGATATGGAGCATTTGTAAAAAGAAAAAAAAGTACATAATAATAGAGCATCATCTTGATAATCTCCAATGTACCCCACCATGTTAATTATAAGCAGGAGCATCTAGTTACTGATTAATTTAGTTTTCATTGTAGATTTTGTAAATGTGTCTTGATTATTTGAGCAAGTGAAGAGGAAATTGAAATTACCCAGATATTTAATAGACATTGGGTTTCATCTAAGACCAGGGTGTGCAAAATCATCTTGTATACAGTATATATTAAGTAGGAGCATTTCAGATGTATCTTTGTTTAACTTGTATCCTGGGAAAAGAGAGAAGAGCTCAAAAGTATCTAAAAGATGGGGAAGGGTTGTCATTTGGTTTTGAAGGAAGATTAATCTGTCATCTACATATGCAGCCAGTTTGTATTCAGAACTAACACAGCTAATTCAAACAATATCCTTCTTTATATGTATTCATTCTAATAGGGTTTCAAGAGCTTAGACAAATAAAACAGGGGAGAGGGGACAGACCTGCCTTGTACCTCTGTGAAGGAAGAAACAAGAGGGAACATTGGCTATTTATAAATATGGTAGCTTGAGGATTAGATTATAAAAGTTTAACCAATTTAATATAGTCATCCCCAATACCATGCCATTTTAAGGCCTCCAAAAGAAGGTCCCACTCAACACGATCAAATGCTTTTTCAGCATCAAGTGAAAATGTCATATAAGAGTTTGCTGAATTACTTTTCTTAATTATACAATGGATAAGATTCATAAAAAAGTCTAGTGTTAGCTGAGATAGATCTTCCTGTAACAAAGCCTACTTGATGTAATTTAACTAATTTACACATGAAAAATTCTATTCTATTATCTACAATGTTTGCAAAGATTTTGCAATCTGAATTAATCAGATAAATTGGTCTATAATATTTGGGTAGTTCATTATCCTTCTTTTGCTTGGGAAAAAGGACAAAGAGAGCTTTGGTAAAGGAACCCATGATTTACCAACCTTGCAGAACAATGTTTATAATGGTTCCAGTTTTGAAGAAAGAGTAGATGAAAAATGCGAAAAGAAATCCATTGAAATACCGTCATGTTCAGGAGCTTTACCTTTCGTAAGGTTGTGAGTAGCCTTGAAAATTGTATTACATGTGGATATGTTTATTAAGGTAATTTCAATCAATATATGTTGGGTGATTTTTTTTTAAACGATCCAAAAAGTATTTGAAGTCAATGTTACAATGTAGTGCTCTGAGGAGTATAGTTTTTCATAAAAGTTGCTAATAACATTCAAAATGTCTGTATCAGAGGTCATAACTTTGCCTTGTTCCTTTTTCATCACAGAAATTCTAGTTCTTTCTTTTTTGACTTAGAGATCAAGGCCAAAGCTTTGCCTTCTTTATTATAAGATTGATACATTTTGGATTTAAACTTTTGTAATACACCAGAGGCTAATCCGTTTTCTTTTTTTTATATATAGAAAAGAGAAGTGCAAGGATTTGTCAAGAGGGTGTCATTAGCTGCAGAGTTATATCGTTTCTCTAAATTCCACAATTGCCTATGAAGAGTATCTAGATTATTTTCAGCCTTCTTCTTTCTTTTAGTTATAAAAGAGATTATGCGACAGATTCATGGATTATTTGCACCATTCTGCCTGCAAATCCCCAATTGTTAAACAAGGATTTGCCGGCAGAATGGCACACAAATCCCATTTTTTGTCCAGTGCAAATAATCCATGAATCAGGGCCTATATATATATAGAGCCATTTTGTAGGTGTCCCAATTATTGACAGAGGAAGTACCCTCATGTTTATTGAACTGAAAAAATACGAATGATGAAAATCAAATAAAGATTTTTTCTAAATTAGCATCTTGGACTAATAAGTTATTAAATCTCCATCTATTAGTAGTGTTTACATTAAATCAAAATTCAATGTTAACTATGACGGGAGAATGATCTGAGATGACTGAGCATTTATAGCAGAATCAATGCTTGACATTGCTAAAGATTTGGCAACACAAATGTAATCAATACGGGAGAATGAATTCTGCGTGATGGAAAGGAAAGTGAAGTCATCTTTGGGATGTAAGAATCTCCATGAGACAATAACACCAGTTTCTGTTAAACAGTTTCTGCTAAACAACTTAATAATTCCAAGTGTGATTTATTATTTTTAAATTGACAGGGAGCTCTGCTATCTAAGAAAGCATCAATGATATTATTAAAGTCATCGCACAATATCAGATTAGGGAGGTTAATGTGTAATATCAAACATTTCTTTCCAGAATTTGGGATCAGGATTCGTAGGCCTATATATATGAAGAATTGAAAAAATTTGAGAGCCAATAAATAGTTTAGCTAATACCCACCTGCCCTTAGTGTCTGCATATTTATGGAGAATCTAATGGTGAATACCTTTATTAGTTAAGACTACTACACTGTTATGTTTGCCATCCACTGGACTAGCTAATACCTCACCAACCCAATACTTTCTCAGTTTTATTGACTCTTGTAATGATACATTGGTCTCCTTCACGCAAGCAATAGTTGGCTAGAATCTATTAAACCAAACAAAAACATTTTGCCTCTTAATTGAAGTATTCAGACCCTTAAGATTCCATGCCATACATCTTAAGGTCAAAGTTTAATAAAAGAGAATAATAATAGTTCCAACAATTAATACATACCTACATTATGTTATAAACCACAAAACTTCACAAATAACCAATACTATGTAATATATAACAGAACAGAGTTTGTGCTAGTATGAGTGCTAAATAAAATAGAAAAAGAAAAAAATGGAGGAAGACGAAAAAAAAAAAGGAAAAGTGATAATATTTATTAATGTGATACAGTTTAAATATAAACTTAACACATAAGAAAGAAAAAAAGAAAAAAAAATAATAATAAACTTATCAAAACTCATAAAATTAATTATCACATATTTACATTGATAAGTAACTTATCTAAAATTAATTTCAAATTTCGTAAAGTAACAATTAAGACGAGTTAATTTCATCAAATGGCTTTACATACACACATACAGAAGTGATGATTACAGTTACAATTCTAATTCTAATTATGGTACTTAAAAATCTCAATAGCGGGCAAATAGAAACAATTAGGCTTCATAAGTAGGCCACAACCTTTGTGACCAAAGGCATCTTTTATTTCCATCAGGCCAGAATAATTCTCTCATCAGGTTAGTAAGCCTAAATAGCTATGCCCAGAGTATTCGCAATCTTGAGCCATGTGTTATACATTGCTATGTGTATCTTTATGTTTAAGGAGTTAACACAACAGGACCAAAACAGAGATTCCTCTACCGATTCAAAGTCATGTACATACTTTCCATAGGATAATATATTCATTTTTGTAAGAGAAGGGCAGTCAGTCAAAAGATGTTTTGCTGTTTCACTGACAGCTATGTTTCTACACAACCGGCAATATCTTTCGGCAGTGGATAATTGTCTACAACTTCCCTTATTCGCTAGAACCGGCAAATGGTCTATTCTCAAAAGGAGAAGAAATCGCCTGAGTCTGCTGGAAGGACACAGGTTCATATATTTCTATGGGTTCTTGAATGAATACATCATGTAATGCACAAATGTCATCCGCCGCTGCCGCGGTTGGTGGCTTCTTCCGCGTTAAAGGTGGCGGAACAGGGGAAGTGTGTTCTAGTCCTCTTTCTATGGTCATCAAACACGGATCAGCCTTGTGGGCGGAACCTGCCAGGAGTTTCAAAGCCTCCATTCTCCCGGCAGACTCTGCGTTGCAACCCGGTTCGGAAGTTTCTCTTCTGGGTTATCCGCTCCCAAGGCTTGGCCCTTCGTATTCTGTTGCGCCCCTACCTCGCTTCTCTGCTCCTGCTACGTGTTCCGTGCGAAGCCCTTCTCTCTTCTTATAACTTTTCTCCCCACTTTCGGCGTTCCTCCAGTATTTCCCTCTCCGGACCTGCCTCTCCTCACCTTACATTCTCTGACTTTCTGGCTCCTATGTTCTCTGCTGGGCTTCTCGGTCCTCCAGTTCTGTCATTCCTTTTCTTCTTCCCATCTGTTCTGGGTGTCCTTCCCCGGAGATCTCCGTGCGACCACACCCGTGCCGGCAATCCTCTCAACATCCTCCTCTGCCAGTGTTGCTCCTTCTCTTCACTTCTCTCCAAGAACCTCCTTGTGCAACACGTCATCTACATCACCACCTGTCCGCTCAGCTACTGTTGGCACCTACGGAGAAAAAAGGAAGAGGTTCCAAGTGTTACTTAGGGTTTTTTCTTCCCTGTTGGGTTTTTCCCTTCCTCCGGCTTGATTACGGAAAGGGGGCCACGGAACTGCTGTTCCCTAGCGGTAACTGTGGCTTCCTTCCGTGACAAGCACATCCACCCAAGAAGTGAGAGGAATTACTTGGCCAGGTGAAACATACAGTCTACGGATAACAATTCCAGCAGCTCAGGTGAGGAGAGTTCAAAGGGTGGGGAAGAGGAGGGAACCAAAGGAGCTGAACAACCACAACAAAGTGATATTTTTTAGGTTTACTCAAGTGCTCGTAGTTTTCCAATCAGTCCCAGAGATCAACCTTTTTAGACAAAGCTATTTTCATTGAATCGTCGTTTCCCCTACATTTAGAGGACCAACATATTTCTTTATAAAAACTCTCTATCTGGTCTTTTAAGAGATACGTAGACGACTCCTTGTAAATTTCTTGATAAATAGTTGCCATTAGCGGATTCACAGGATTGTTTTCATCTTTCGATACATCTCAGCACACTTTTTCAAGAAGATAGATTTGAGAGAGACCAGTCCTAATTCAAGCCTGATGATCGACATCGGTATACACTGAGGTAGACCCAATATCCTTCTCCAAAATTTGCCCTCAACCACTTTGAGCCATTTCATATCAATTGACAGTAAAGCCCCCAGGCCATAGACAATCATGGGAGCGAATACCTGTCTGTACAGCTGGCAAACTCCCCAAATTGTATATCTGCAGTTCTTGGTGGTAAATTGGTGTATGAATGATGTTAGTTGTGCTGCTCTGACTTTTAGAGATTGTATACATGAAGAGTATTGGTCTATGGCGTCAATCTCCACTCCAAGGTATTTGTATATAGGGGTATATTTTATTTCAAGATCTTGTATAACTAATTTTGGGTGCGCACATTTTCTTCCCGAGAATACCATTAGTTCTGTTTTTTCACAGTTAAAGATTAAGGCATTAGTATCAGCGTATTCCGAAAGTGCATTAGCCAACCTTTGTAACCCACTGAAAGTATGGTCCAGGATTATCAGGTCGCCTGCATAATAAAGACAGAGCAGTGCCTAGCTCCAATTGTAGGAGGACAATTATGGACTGCAGATATAGAAATAGAGAGATCGTATGTATACAGATTGTATATAAAGGGAGCTGTCACGCAGCCATGCTTAACTCCCCTCTTTTGACTAATAAGATCAGTCATAGTACCCTGGAGTCTAATTTAAGTCTAGTAGTGGCATTATGATGTAAAAGTCTCAGGTAATAAAGAATTTCTTCAGGGAATCCCAGAGCTTCCAACTTCAACCATACTTTATCTCTTCGAACCTAGTCGAAAGTGTCTCGGAAGTCAATAAAAAGGGCATACAATGGTGGGTTACCCTTTTTCTTAGCCCTCATGCGTAGCATGTCCATTATTGTCAGATTCAAAGTAGTTGTGTAACCTTTCCTAAATCTGCTTTGAAACTGGCTTAGTATTCCAGCTTTGTTGGCCCACACCTCCAACTTCTCTAGCAATAGCGATGCAAATAATTTCCCTGTACAATCGAACATTGAAAACAATCTATATTTTCCTGAATCCATCCTGTGGCCTCTCTTAAAGATTGGAACAAGGATGGAGTTTGCCAAGAGGCTGGAATTTTGACCAGCCACCAGGATTTTATCGAACAGGATTTTTATTAAATATGCCCAAAATTCAGGATTACTCTTTAGAACAACATCTGCCAGGCAATTAGGGCGAAGATAGAATAGATCTGACCATTGTGTGTTGTGAATTAAAATATATATATATATATATATATATATATACATATATATATATATATATATATATATAGATATATGATATGATATGATATGATATGATATGGCATTTGTAACGCGCCTATACACAAGTGTTTCAAAGTAAAATCGAAAAAGCCCTGAAATTCGCTAGTTATGGTAAGCTGAGCAACCATAACTCTCACCACCACCGTGCATTGCTAAAACTAACGCCCGGGACATCAAAGATGACATCACAAATGTCATTGATGACATCACTGATTACAGCACATGTTCATTTACTTTTCATGAAAGTCTGTACAAGGGATTCATATTATAATATTGACAAAAAAGGGTCAAGTATCATTGGAATAAATATTATGGGCTATGTAGTGCATTAAGCAATGCATTGATATAAATAGCATTCTATTGTGAAGGTCTTTATAGTACAGTACAGTAAGCTACTCATGTATAATAATAATAATAATAATAATAATAATAATAATAATAATAATAATAATAATAATAATAATAATAAGCATTGTGTGCAGCATACATGAAGGAAGTGCAATATTCATAATATTCCCATGTTGAATAGTGAAATGATAAATGCTTTCTTATTAGAGTTTTGCGTACTGTGCAACATGTAATAAGTATCTAATAAAACCCACTTACTACATAATGTCATTATTACATATAAAACCCAAAGACAGAACAATACATACAGATTTTCCAACATTTCCATTTGCATTTATTGTTGTAGTAATGTGAATATTGTAGCGTTCATGCGCCGTTCCAGGGACTGGAATAGTGGATAACGGGCCAGTAGCCCTAGTAATCAGCCCAAGCATAGCGAGAATGGATAACGAGGTCTCTGGACCATTACCCCCCATTTCAGCCCCTAAAATGGGGGATGAACGCCATTACCAGCCTAGGTTTCCAAAGCAGTAACCTGTGCTACTAAAAAATAGGATTTCTCCTCCCATATCGGGACGCGGCATCCCAGTTTAGAAATAAAATCCTTTTCCAAGATGGCCACCATGGAAAGGGAAAGCACCAGTTCCATACAGGGCCCATCGTCCCTTTCCATGGCAGCCTCCAAAAGGCAAAAAAAATCCTCTAACCATATTAACATAAGCACATTTTTCTTCACTTTCAAATCTATCCTAATTGCGAATAACTTTACGACAAAGCCAGTCCCAGGTGGACATGAAAACTTTAATACTATGTTTTGTCCCTTCTGGTCATGGCCAGTAGCCACATTGTCTGGATCATGACCTTATACCATGACACAGACATTTGTGCCACTGCCCATGACTACAGCCTACCCCTCAGGCACTAAACAAATCATGCTTCTCGATCCTTGCCAATGAGCCTTACGCAAATTTGCTGTAAATCCACCCACGTTTTATTTTTTCAAAACTGTCAAAATAATACACAAATCATTCGTCATATAAGCTGTGTACAAAATTCCAACAAACTTTGTAAAGTCTTTCGAAATTACGTCTGAAATATTCCAACCATGATCATCACCCCTCACCTCCCCAAACATTATTGCATAAGTTTCACAAGTGCAATTCTCACAAAATATTATTGCCCCGAGGCTTTGACCATGTATTTTTGTAAATACGTTGATATATCGCAAGCATATCCACATCAGCTTACCGCATTTCTCCTCTTTGAGAAACGTACGTAATCTGGCAACAGGGCGCGTCCATCTTGTGCTATTGTTAACCATTGCTGCATCGGCCTAAGGTAAACTGGCTGAACGTCACTAAATCATATGTCCCGCCCCTGACCCTCATATAACCAACCCTAGTGATAATGAACACCTTTATCGGTGACGTTACTCTTCAGCATAGCCAAATGCACCCATAACCACATACGTGATGTAACGCAGAACCCAAAAATCAACACACATTCACTAACAACATACCACGTCACAATTCAAATTATTAAACCGCTCTTTAAAAGAAAACAATAACAGTATACAATTTGTAAAGTACTTTTATTTCACAATAAACTCTCTGAGAACATCCGACTGTTCCCATATTCAATCAAATTGCAAATTTTTTTCTTCGCTTGTGATCAAAAATGTTAATTGTGAGACACACATTCTTCTTTTTCCATACACAAAGTGTTCGTTATTGATGAAGGAACTGCTTGGGTGCCACAGTGAATTCCAGGGCGTCTGCATCAACTTACGCTCAGACCACCATAAAAGATGTTATGTTACAAATAATCGCTAGTGCAGCGTACGGACACATGGGCCCTGGCGGATCGTCCCACAAAACAGTCACAGTAATCCACCCGTTCATGACTACGTGCACCTGACGAATGAAGAACCCATCAGTTGGCATCTGGAATCCATGGCAATCCACTCGGTAGCCGTAGCTAACAATTAAAACTGTTTGTGATATGGAAATGGACTGGTTTCCCTATAGCCCACAACTCAGGTTGAAAAATAAGTCGTGTAGCCCAACATACACATCTCAGTAAAATCCACTAAAAAGAATGGTGCGAATACCCCGCTTAGATGGAGGACAATAAGCCACTGAAAATAGTCTGGAATAGGGTGCGCACATTTGTGAAAAACTAAAAGGGTCAAGGGAACGGGTTCTCTAACCTTGGAGGAGAGTCCATCATTCTGTACATTTCCCCACCCCTCTAAATTAAGCATGAACCACTAAAACTTATGTGTTGGGAGGCCGGAGAGCCTCGTCTATTGCGAGGGTTTTTGCGTGTTCGGTGCGCACTGCTGTGCTGCGCCGCGCCGATGCAGTTGGCTACTGGAGCAATAGGGAGGTGCTAATGGGGGGCCCGAAGGTAGGAGATGGCAAGATATGCCAAAATAGGAAAACGAGTAACTCATGACACGCAGGGCCGATCTTTGCATCAGGCAGCCCAGGCGGCTGCCTGACGTCAGTCAGCCTCTAGGGGGCGCTGCACCAGCAGTCCACAGTGCCGGTGCTAGAATACATGTGTAACACGTTTGTTTCCTAACATTATAAAAACAAATGTGCCTGTTCATTTTTATAATGTTAGGAAACAAACGTATTTCACGTGTATTCTACCACTGGCACTGCTGCAGGCTGTGGCCTCGGCCTGGGCAGTTTCTAGTCCATTTGGTGCCCAGGGTGAAACACTAGGGATGTGCCCCCTCCCCCCGCACCCGATCCCATGCGCCACTCCCAATGCACCCCACGCTCCCAAACTACACCCTTAAGGAACTCCTACTCAAAGTCAAATAGTCCATCACACAAGGAATGAATTTCCATTTGCAACGGTGGGCCACTTTTTCACTGGTGCCCAAGAAAATTTTATGACCCAGTCCCACTTAGGCTGCAGATAATGAGGACTGGGCACTCCAAGAGACCATGAATATGGCATAGGATGCAGTATATACAACCAACAAAGAACACAAGATGCTGAAAAGGGTTTGGAGGCAACCTAAGCCAAAAGGGCAATGACAAGGAGACACCTGAACCCAATAGACAATCACTTTAACATTCTTTGAATGGGAATCAAGTTTATGCTTAGATACAATAAAGTCTTGACTGTTGTAAGGATACATGGACCAGGATTATTTATTTATTCATACAATGTTTGTCGGGTACCTGCATATTTATTTATTTATGCAATGTGTGTCGGATACAGGTATCCGACAAACATTGCATAAATAAATTATCTGTCTCCATGTACCCGACAAACATTGCATAAATAAATAAATAAACCGGTTCATGGCTTAAAGAATATTTACTCAGCAACACTGGTCAAAACTATTATCCGCATAGTGAAGTAACTCATCACCATTACCATGGAAGTGGTTTAAAGTGTAATTGATATATAGTTTGGAAAAGAAGTGGCATGAAAGAAATAGCGCTCCTTAAACTATTATTTTGGCCATTTTCTGAGCTTGAAGAGACGCACCATGGGCCAAAATGGGTCTCCATTTGTACTGTGTCGGGACCCACGGTGCGTCCCTGCAAGGCACGCCCACTCCCCACAGCCCACTGCACCTCCCCTCCCATCTCAATGCCAGCACGAAACCATTTAGTGACTAATGGGCCACCATTAGCAGTTTCCTGCGGCATTGTGATGCAAGGGACTGGTCTTAGCTGCAGGGGGACCTAATGTGTTTTTATTGGTGTGCTAATGCCCCCCACCCCAAGTGGCGCGTAAGTGGACAGAGGGAGCCCCTGACTTCTGCAATGTCACATAGTACTTTTGTACTACATGACATTACAGTTGGAAGGGGCAGCGCCAGCACCTGACCTTCGGAACTTTCCCCACATCAATGCGCCGCCCCACAAACTGGGGAATTCCATCCCCTCCAGAGGATCCAGGGACCTTGGTTATTGCGCCCTGGGCAGTTGCCCGCCTCGCCCGGGCCAAGAAACGAGCCTGGCCTCGGCCCTCAGGCAGGGCAGGGCAATTGGCAAATAAATTAGCAACATTTGTTGCTTTATTACCTTCCCCCGGCCCCGGGTGGCGCAGGTGCAACTGGCGCCAGCCAGGCCCTTTGGCGCACATGCAGTGTGCCCTCCTCCAGGCTATGGGCGCGCACTGACACTGAAGTGTGGATCAATTGTGGTTGGCTGTTGTTGTCGGCCCTGGCCATTACAGAAAAGAGGAGCGATTGGGTCACTAAATCCTGAAGTTGTTCCCATCACAAGCACACACTGCTAAGCAGCAGAATCAGCAAATACAAACAGTTGCCGCATCCTGCCCTCGCTGATTGGACCTTGTTTCCGGAAATCCGGCAGTAACTATAGCCTGCCGAGGCAAGCACACTTCTTTCCTCCTGCCCCCGACCTCGCAGGTGAGGCCTATTGCTGCAAAGGTGTTTTATTTATTTTAAAATGGTATTGCGGAGATGACTGGGCCAACCAAGAACGGCCTCTGGAGGCCACAAAGCTAGACACTTTTGTCAAGGCTCAAGTAGTCATGAAAAAGGAAGCGAGCACTGGTGGTGGACTCTCCTCAGGAGATCAAAAGGCCGGTTGTTGGAAGATCTGAGCAGAGTTTCATCGTCAGCAGATCTTAGACAGTTGCAAGTTCCAGTGGGGTTGGATTGGTCCGTCCATCAACCATTCGGCCCGTGGCCAGGCCAAAATCATTTCGAAGGCGAGACCCTGGGGGCGAGTACCACGCGTGAGCCGGTTTGGAGGTTACTATGCCCCCATAGTTACCGCTCGCGAGCATATTGTTCGTCGTTCCCTCTTTCCTGGGCATGCACTGCTGACTTTATTTTAGTGCAAGAGTTTCATACATTTCACTGTTTGCTCAGACTTGTCTTATACTCTTTGTCGTTGTGCTTCTTTTGTTTGGAATAGCAATAACGCTAGTCTAACGAGATAAACAAACACCTACACAAACCCGCCTTGTGAATGATGGTGTGAAGGATGGATGCAGGCGCTGGACCAAAAGCTGAGCGAAGTCTGCACAGCAGCTGGCTTGGGAAAGCGACTCAACAACTATAGTGGAAAGCGTCTCTGTGGACGGTTGGCCCGTCTTCCGTATAATGTAAATACCCAGACTTGCAGGATGCATGCTTTACTTTCTTTGTTCCATTGGGGGCGACATGCTGTAGCATCAATTCATGGCCTTTAAAATACCCTGCACGGTGCAGCTTCTGATCTCCTTTAACACAAAGGTTGGGAAATGACCATGACTAGCTAACGCCACATTAATCAAAGCCAGGTCTCGAAATAATGGTTCAAGTGTTGGGGAATCACGTGCTCACACTTTCTGTCGTGTGACCAACCAGTGCACAAAAGGAGTTTCAGAGCGTGGGGCTCTTGAAGCCACCCATTTCTGCATTTGATACACCAGCAGCTAAACACACCTTGGGGAGGCAGCTCCTTCTGCATAGTCCACTTCTCTCCCAAGCTCAGGACAATGTTCTTTACCGTAATGGAGAATGTGAAAAAGCGCAGGGCTGCAAGGCTGGGGGGTGGGGGTGGAGGGAAAAGCGCACTACGCTTGGGGTACACTGGAGATGCTTCCCCTGATACCCGCAGTACTCCAAGTCCCTTGAAATTAAATTTGTCTATAGACTGCGCAATGTGCAAGTGCCACTGTTATTCAAGCAGCAAGCGACTAGTAATTTGCAAAAAGTAAACTTAACAAGTCCCAAGAAAAGGTTGCCTTCCACCCTTTAAGAATTTGATTGTTTTTGTTTTTATGTTGGGATGGTAGACATCATTTTTCTTTGCGATCTTACAGTTTCATGGTGCTGTTGGGAGCAAAAATGAGTGATCACAAAGGAAACCTTTAAGAATGTTGAGCGTTCATGAGCATGAGCGAAACAAACCCCTATACTCAAACTGCCATTTCTCTGCCACGGTAATGCACTGCAGTGTGTTTCAATTTAAAATCCACATTGTAATGTCGTAATTTAGAATGCCACCTCTCCAACATTAGCATTGGGAGCTATGTTGAATTGTACATGCATGTCAACTCTCTGCATATGTATAAAGTAGACTTTACCACTCACATGGAGTAGTGATATTGTTTACGTGTGTCCCTCCTAAATATATTTAACTTCCCGTGAAATATTTGATGCAATACATAAATGCATGTATTTTAATTCTGAGATAGACGGGCTTGTACAGCTATCGGTGGGTATGTTGCTGGTGCTTGTTCTTGGAGGTTCAAGACCAGTTCATCACCTTTTAAGAGTGGCTAAATGTTTGAGGACATACGAATGACATTGGGGTAGATCTGAAAGTGTAGATTCTCTGACCTGAGTCACAGCAGCAAACTGGTTATTGTTACTAAAAATGAAGAGCAAAAGCAGACTGACATAACCAGGCCTGTTCGGGTTTGACCCTCTTATTGCTGTTTACTGAGGTTCATTAAATTCAGCAGATGCCAGCATTGACAATTTTGTTAACTCATAGTCCCCACTCCCACTGCTCAGCCCATGACACATGCATGAGATCACAGGTCGGGTGAGGGTGGAGGGCGCCAATGATGCTTCCCACCTGGGGTGCAATCTGTTGTAAGACCGGCCCTGAAGACACGCCTCCCGATCAGGTGACAGATGGTCACATGACCGAGCTAAACTAACAAAAAGCGATGCCTGACACCAAAAGGGAAAGAAGGTGAACGGCGAAAACAGAAGAACACTCAGCTGCCAGTGAAGACGGTGGATGACCCAGACAGAAGCGGGGCGAGTCACAATCCAAACCCGAGAAAGAGCAGGGAAACAAAAGTAACCCTAGGTAAGAACGGCATGACTAATAGAGAAATTAGAAGGCCATAGGAATCTGATAACAAATTACCGGCCAGTCGAATGCTGAAAAGACTGACCTATTTTTCTTTACCCTGCCGTGTTCCCGTCAACAAGAAATATATGTGGTTGGAATCTCCCCGAGATAATCATAGTGGACCCTATCCTATCAACTGAAGACACACAGAGTGAACCGTCAAGATTCACCAAAATTTGTGACTTGAGACAAACGAAATCATTAGGTCAGTATGTGATGTATGAAATAATTTGATCCATAACAATAAAAGTAAATAAGATGAAAAGAAAATACTCATGATATACAATTTATGTCTCCCACATAGGGGTGCGCCCCAGTGGTCTATCATATGTGGCGGTGAGCAGTTTTTGTCATCACAAAAATCTGGAAGTGTGGACACAAGAATAGGCGGGTCATACCCAGAATTAACAGATTTGGGGCCTGACAGTATTTTCTTACCACCGAAAAATAACTTAGCAACAATCACTCCTTGTATTCAGATTGGGCCATGTACAACAATAATACAGTGACATGCATTATTTCAGCACACAGACATGCGTATTTGGTATGCGTGGTTGGTATGCGTGGTTGGTGGTATTTTGGTGAGCATAATTCCCTTGTTTTATTTGTGGCCCCAATATCCAGAACCCCTTATTTTTGTTTAGATTTTTCGTGTAATCACTAGAGAGACCTCAGGCTTGCATTTCAGGAATACCACATTTTCATTTTTAGTGTGCCACCATGGGCAATTTCTCTCTGTCTTATGTATGGCAGCGAGCTATCATGTGGTATTTTCACTATCTTATATACGGTAGTGAACTATGTCCCGGGCCTCCCTTTTTGCCGACTCATAGACCTCCGACAAACTACAACACACACAGTTAGTTATAACTGCTCATACTGAATTACATTGTGCACACGGCTGCAGCCAAATTTGATGTTTAGCTACCTTGAAAATGACAATTGCACTGTCTAAACATCTCCCCACATCATCAGACTGTATTGGTAAATATAAAACACACCACCCGTCTGCTTTCAAATATTTTTGTGTATTATAAAAGTTGCATTTAAACACGATCTCACTCTTTACAGAAATAAATAAAATAGCACAGTAACAGCATTGTCTGTGATACACTGAAAAGAGAGTGGCGGAGACAAGAACTCAATTTGCAACATTAAACATGTGAGTAAAGCACAGGAATCTCCTTTCCTACACTGACTGAATATTCTCGTACACACTCAGCCCCCACACTTCTGTAATTACCTTATCTGTTCAGCATGAGTTTTCTTCAGCTGTTCTCTTTCTGAATTTGGCTCCCTTGAAGATTAACCCCAGTGAAAACAAGCGTCTTTCGTTCTCAAACCGGGGTTATTGCCTGGAATTCTCAGCTTTTGCAGCAGGAATGCTTCAGCCAGGAAACAGGTCCTTCTCCCAGCTCTGCCAAATCTCAATTGTCCTCCCCCTCTCCTCAAGCTCCCCCAGCAAAACTCTAATCACTGCCTCTAGCATGATACTTGCTATGACGCTGCTCCAATCAGAATCAATCATGCCATCTCCTCCCTCACTACACAATGGCTCATTTCTACAGTAACCATTTGTAACCAACTGATTTCCTGTTCCGTTGAGCCCTTTGCTTCCTGTAGTTATGTGGACAGAGCAGCAGAGAAAAAGAAAAAAAATGAATGTGCATTTAAAAGTTCACTTTCAGAGTAGGCCTAATTCTGCAGTGGAGACACATTTTTATTAGTGGGTTATGTTAAATGCAGTTTTATTAGTCAGGTTAGTTATTAATAAGGTTAGTTATTAATTTTCAAATGTGTCTCTTGCACCATAGGCATTTCAGGTGAAAAATAGTGTGCATTTTTGAATGTGCACGTGTGCTTTTAACTGTAAAAATAGATTTGCAACTTATATGTTAAACTCGTTTTTGACTGAATAGCCTGTCTTTACTTATATGTCCATGTTAATCTGGCAACACATACAGCAATGCACCACACTCATGTGGTGGTGCTGCATCAAAAAAAAAATTGCTACCTGTGCAGTAGTGCTGTACTCTGTGCTGTAACACGCCAAATATCCTTACAGGTCATACCCAGAATTAACACAAACGAGGTGATCGTTACAGAGGTAAAATGTCAAGATAACCTTCGGGATCCATTACTGCATGATGCAATCATGGTATGCGTTATATGAGTATGAGTAACAAAATTAAGGGTGATAAAAAATCAAATATGAATGAACCTATCATGTCAAGCCTGTACTAAACTAGAAAGAGTTATGATGTCTAAACAGATGTATAGAAGGAGTTAGCTAAATTAATGATTCCCTTCTGCTGTAATATTGACTTCAGCAGGTTGTCTGTAATAAAAATTACAACTGTGATGCTATTCGAGTGCTAAAATTCGATTATCCCACACTTGCTTCCCACAGTTATCCGTTTGGTGGTTGGACCGGACGAAAGGATTAACGGGATTTCATTTGAAGCCAATTCCCAGAAATAATCCAAAAGAAGACAAACACAATTGTACATTTTAAATGAATGTGGTAAGACAAAACCACTGAAGAATGTCCTTGCTATAAGTATGAAAGTTTGAAAGAAATGAAACATGTCGGGTATGGTATGAATGTGGTATGAAAGTAAGCATGGGTGATATGAACACAGAGTTTAATGTTGTATGGACTGAGAGGTACTTCTCTATGAGAGAGGAGAGCAGATAACAGATATTTATTGAAATATTATTCTTATGAATTGTTAATACAGAATATTGAATGTGCATAGCTAAAATGAATATTAATGTGAAATGTCTGTTTTTTATAAATGGTTGAAAAACTCTTTAATATTGTAGATGTGAAAAAAAGTTTTTTACTAAGGAAATGTTACAAATAATAAATAATTATTTTTTGATATAAATTGGAGTAGTACATGAGAATTTAATTAGTATTAATCATATACATAAGGGAAACCCTGAATGGATTTGGGGAAGCAAGTGACCCTGTGAACATATTATATTGTTAAACAAGTGTTTTTGTAGAGGGCTGTTCACAAGAGGTTGTTGTAAACATTACCTCTGGTCTCTCATAAGTGAGTTGTGAGTGTGTACGGCTGCCTGGCCGTGAGACAGACACATTTATTGTTATTACATCTGATAGATGACATCATCCTCTACTTGGGAGGTACAGGGGATACATGACATAGGTGAAAACATGGCTGCCGAAAAGTGTAAAAGCTATGATGATGAGTACATTACTGAATTACTCAATAACTCAACACTGTTTGAGGAGAACTGGGTGATACATATAACCTCACTAGTTGGGACAAGCTAACCCAGATGAAAAAGAGACTAATTACGTCAGAATTACACAGTAGTATAATGTTAGAATATCTGAGAAACAGCATACTACCAATGGGACTCGTAGTAAGAAATGAGCCTAAAATTTTCTTAGAAAACAAAGAATTTTTATTACAGTGGAGTTATATCGGAAATAAATGCGGCAGGGATTGGGTGATCCTGATAATAGATACCGCCAAACAGACCACAGAAAAAATAGCGATAGACCTAAAAAAACTGGAGGAAGAAATGTAAAAAATTGTCCCGATTGAACAATACAAAAAACGATTGAATGAGCTGTTGAGTGAAATGAAGGCATTTAAAGAAGACCTAACCTAAGAACACATTAGGTGTTTAAAAAAAGACATATAACAATTCACCTATGAAAAAGCCTTCCCATATGTACAAGAGAACTACTTCACTAAAGAACAGGAGGAGCAAGTGCAAAAGCAGGGCAACACTAAAAGACGAGTTAGGTTCAGAGGAAACTTGTATAGTTCTAGTGAAGAAAGTACGGGGGAAGGCAACAATACAGGGAGAAGGGGACGTGCTGCCGACTTCCACACAGGTGGAAGTGGCTTCAAGAGAGGAGGCGGTATGAGAAGGAACAGCAACAGAGGAAACCCGAATGGACAACATTTTTTAGAACGGGACCAACAGGAATGGGACCCAGACCAACGAGTGATGACCCGCAGCATGAATACATTGTGGTAAACTTATCGGACTATGAACTTACTCCAGAGGAAACACAGTCCCTGAATGAAGGCCTAGGGTTTGTAACTACCAACATACACAGCCGATTTAAATTCCAAGCAGAATTCTCTGAATTTATGAGAAAAATCCATTTGAAACAGTTTTTCGATGATAAGATGAACAATATTGAACCAGACTGTGGATTACACAGGAAATCCAACTTTTGCCCCCATCACAAACACAGACGCCGAAGCCCGGGTATTTGAAAACAGGGTGATACAAGAAGTCGCCGCTTTGGAAGAAAGAACTAAAAAAGAGAAAACGTTCCAAAATTTGAACCGGGCAGAGAAAGCCACTCTTAAGACATGGTTATTCAATGATTTGATAATAATCCAAAAAGCGGATAAGGGTGGAGCGACGGTGGTCCTGAATAGGAAAGACTATGTAGGAGAATGTATGAACCAACTAGGTGATAGTAACAACTATCAACAATTGGAAGGAAATCCAACGTGGAAAGATTGATCCATCAAAAGGTGATAAAAGCAGAAGAAAGGAGATGGATAATTAAAAAAGAGGCAGATTTCCTAATAGTGGACAAACCGAGGTTTCCACAATTTTACATACTCCCAAAAATACATAAGTCCTTTACTAGACCACTAGGCAGACCGATAGTGTCGGGGTGTGACTCAATTTTGGAGCCATTGTCTAAATTTGCTGATCACTTTATGCAACCGATGGTCAGGGAGATGGCCTCATTCGTAAAAGATACCACTCAGATCATAAAAGAAGTCGAAGGCAGACCTTTTGACAGCACTAACAAGATTTTTAGCAGCCTTGATGTAATAGCCCTGTATACGAATATACCACAGAGAGCATCACTCGAGGTTTTAGAAGAAAGACTACTTACAGATAAGCCCAGCACCAATACCCCTGTGTCTTTCATTATGTGATGTGCCAAAATGGCACTGATAGAGAGTTATTTCCATTTCAATGGCACCTTCTATAAACAAATACAGGGCACGGCCATGGGTGCCACTTTGGCACAGAGCATTGCAAACCTCTACATGGAGGCCTTTGAGAAGAACTGCATCTACAGTGATACCAATCCATATAAAAAGAACATAATATTATTTAAAAGGTACATCAATGACGTTCTGATCATCTGAAGAGGAGAGGAAAACACTGCAACCTTATTCTTCGATTGGATCAATCAACAAAATCAACATCTAAAATTCACTTAGAACTCTAGCAAGGTAGAGATTAACTACCTCGATGTTACCATCAAAGTGGACCCACAGATGGGAGAACTCTATGTAAAACCATACAAGAAACGCACTGACCGTAATGCCCTGTTACACTATACAAGTTTTCACCCGACCCATACACGCAATAACTTACCCTTTGGTCAGTTTCTACGGTTAAAAAAGAACCGTACCAATAGGGCAGATTATAAAGAAGAAGCCCAGAAACTGAGAACCAATCTACACAAAAGCGGTTATCCATCCAAGCTGACAAAAAAGGCCATGAAGTGAGCCGATAATAACAACCAAGAAGCAATTCTTGAACAAATCCCTAGAGAGAAAAACAAAGACAACTTAGTGTTTGTCAACACATATAGTAATCTCTCTAACAGAATTTTAAAAAATGTCCATCGTAATTGGGGAATTCTGGAGAAAGGGAAAGTGCCACTACAGAGACCTTTGATGGAATTTCGAATGATCAGATCAAAGACCAGATCATGTGAAATGATATCACCAAACAGATTCAACCACAACTGACCCTAACAGAGACATGGGGTATGCGGGCACCAGAGGGGTATTATCCGTGTGGATTCTGTGTTTGTTGTCAACAAACCAAAAAAACAACAGAAATAGACCTAGGTCTAAGAAGCCCATGGAAACAAAAAGTTCTTATGAACTGTACCTCCTGTTTTGTAGTTTACGTGATTTGGTGCCCCTGTAAGAAGATGTATATAGGGAAGACAGAGAGAAAAATGAAAATCTGTATCACAGAACATAAAAGTTGCATAAAAAACAGAGTGCATTCTGCCCTCTTAGTTGGACATTTTATAGAAATGCTACACAAAGATGAAGATCTCAGATGATCAATTGTCTATCTGGTAAGGCCCACAAACAATATAAACCTCGATAGAAGGAAGCTATCTCAGAAAGAAAAGGAATTTATTTTCCTAACAAAAAGTACATAATTGGGTCCAAATGAGAAAACAGAATGACAACGTCTACTTTACACACCCAGACATATGATACTTAAACTAATTCTCTAGGCTTGAATGAGATAATAGGAAGATAAAGTCCATCTAGTTCATTCAGCCATAAGATACAAAAATAGGGTACCCGCTATTATGAATATACAGTATTTGTAAGAATGGCTTGTGAGACTAACCTACATATATTAAGGATTACTTCCCAAAATGAGAACATTGGGCACATTTATATCCAACTACCCAAAGGAGATTGAAAGTCGAATAGAGGACCAATGCATGGAAATAATTGATATGTTTTTCTACTCGGTAGCCGTAGCTTAGAATTAAAACTGTTTGTGACATGGAAATGGACTGATTTCCCTTCACTAATATGTAGGTACAATAGCCCACAACTCAGGTTGAAATATAAGTCGTGTAGCCCAACATGCACATCTCAGTAAAATCCATTAAAAAGAATGGTGCGGATACCCCGCTTAAATGGAGGAAAATAAGCCACTGAAAATAGTCTGGAATAGGACGCGCAAATCTGTGAAAAACTAGGTGGATCTAGGGAACGGGTTCTCTAACCTTGGAGTAGAGTCCATCATTCTGTACATCTCCCCACCCCTCTAAATTAAGCATGAACCACTAAAACATATGTGTCGGGAGGCCAGAGAGCCTCAGCGAGTGCAAGGGTTTTAGCGTGTTCGGTGCACACTGCTGCGCCGCGCCGATGCAGTTGGCTGCTGGAGCAATACGGAGGTGATAATGGGGGGCCAAAGGCAGGAGACGGCAAGATATGCCAAAATAGGAAAACGAGTAACACACGCCATCGATCAGGTGACAGATGGTCACATGACCGAGCTAAACTAACAAAAAGCGATGCCTACATCAAAAGGGAAAGCAGGTGAACGGTAAAAACAGAAGTAAAATCAGCTGCCAGTGAAGACGGTGGATGACCCAGACAGAAGCGGGGCGAGTCACAATCCGAACCTGAGAAAGAGCAGTGAAACAAAAGTAACCCTAGGTAAGAGCGGCATGACTAATAGAGAAATTAGAAGGCCATAGGAATATGATAACAAATTACCGGCCAGTCGAATGCTCAAAAGACTGACCTATTTTTCTTTACCCTGCCGTGTTCCCTCTACTAGAAATATATGCAGATGGTATCTCCCAAAATTAATCATAGAGGACCATATACTGTCAACTAAAGACACACAGAGTGAACCGTCAAGATTCACCAAAATGTGTGACTTGAGACAAACAAGATCATTAGGTCAGTATGTGATGTATCAAATAATTTGAACCGTAACATTAAAAGTAAATAAGATGAAAAGAAAAATACTTGTTATATACAATTTATGTCTCCCACATAGGGATGCTATTCTAGTACTAAAATTTGATTATCCCACACTTGCTTCCCACAGTTATCCATTTGGTGGTTGGACAGGATGAAAGGATTAACAGGATTTCATTTGAAGCCAATTCCCAGAAATAATCCAAAAGAAGACAAACACAATTGTACATTTTAAATGAATGTGGTACAACAAAACCTCTGAAGAATTTACTTGCTATAAGTATGAAAGTTTGAAAGGAATGAAACATGTCGGGTATGTTATGAATGTGGTATGAAAGTAAGCATTATTGACTGGGATTTAATTCTCTATGAGAGAGGGGAGCAGATAACAGATCCTTAGTGAGATATTATTCCTATAAATTGTGAATTGATAGAGTACTACAGAATATTGAATGTGCATAGCTAAATTGAATATTAATGTGAAATGTCTGTTTTTTATAAATTATTGAAAAACTCCTTAATATTGTAGATGTGAAAAAAAGTTTTTTACTAAGGAAATGTTACAAATAATAAATAATTATTTCTTTATATAAATAGGAGTAGCATATGAGAATTTAATGAGTATGAATCGTATACATAAGGGAAAACCCGAATCCACTTGGGGAAGCAAGTGACCCTGTGAACATATTATATTGTTAAACAAGTGTTCACAAGAGGTTGTTGTAAACATTACCTCTGGTCTCTCAGAAGTGAGTTGTGAATCGCAGTAAGGCAGCATGTAGCTATTTGGAAAACATAAGAGAAAATATGTATCACTACCCAACCTTTATTACACTTTATTGCAATATATGTATTATTTTCTTAATTCGGCATAGAGTTTAAACTAACGATTAGCACACACATCAAACAATCTCAAAAAAGACAAAAAGAACCTAGAAACTGATACACAATTCCATATAGTCATACATGGCATTTTAAAGAAATATTAGCATTGAACTTGGGTGAATCTAGTTATAGTGGACATACGACTACATTTTGCACTTCCCATAACCACATAAAAAAGACAACCTCACAGAAAAATAGTACTTGAGTTACATTGCCAAAATGAATCTTCAGATAATAATAGGTTAAACCTTGTTCCGGTATACAGTCGTCAAAAGCAAACTTGCATAATATTCACCGTCTCCATTGTATTTGCAAAAATCAGTCCGTAATGCTCAATCCGCTTGCATCAAAGAATCTTCATGAACTGAATTCAGATTTTCTGTACACACTTTTCTAATGCATAACCTTATCAATGTTCTTTATTACAAACCTCCTCTCACTGACTGTTCACAAAAAAATCCCTTTCTCTCAAGGTCAAAACACAATTGACCCTTCTACTTTCTGTCCCATGCGTGGGCTCCCTTAGCTTGCAACCAAAAAGTCAAAGTTGGTGACCTTCACTCAGAATCTAAATACATTCTCACTTTGCAACAACACGGCTCAATACACCCATGAGAACTCGTATTGTCATACACGTGCAAGGCCGCTGTTTCCATCAAACACTGCAGGTGGCTGCCTCAGATGTCAAAGTCTAGGGGGCACCAATCTGACTCCAATATTATTTTACATACATTGTAACACAGACACATTACTCCTTCACCGGTATTTTACGCACAATATATTGAGGAATACCTCCAAATAGGGTGGCCAACTTTGTCACATCCCTTTGCGGGACAAAAGGTGGGGATGAAGTCACGGGTCATTCACCTGGCAGAATCAATGCATTGCACCCGAAGCTACTGACATGACGGGCCTGAAAGCCTGTCATGTCAGTAGCTGCAGTTGCAATGCACTACAATAGGACTCTTATTTACAGATTAGCTGCCACTTGCCAGCCACGGTTATTCCCATTCGGGGAAAATGTATATATATGACCCCCTACCCACTCGGCCCCAACCCCCAGCACGACTAAATGTGTCTGCTACTTACTCTGTTAGATCACAAATTGTGCTCGATCAGAGCAAGTCGGGACAACCCGCGTCCCGCAGAGCCACTTGGCAAACTGCGCAACACAGGCGCCAATTACGGGACCATCCCGCAAATTACGGGACAGTTGCCCACCCTACCTCCAAATATACCGTATGACTTTCGTGACAAAAAAACACCACTTTTTTGCTGCCACATCCCGTCCCATCCTCATCAACCCTCACCTCCCTAGACAGTATTTGATAAGTTTAACAAGTGCAATGTTATGTTTTTTATATGTTTTTGCAGCGATGTCCGCGGACACCAAAACACATGTCAGATATCCGCGGACATGATGCGCCCGATTACACAATTGGTGTCCTGCCCGCGGAGCGTACAGGGAAGTGTGTCCGCGGAGCGGACATAGATATCACTAATTTTTTGAGGCCTACTTTTTGATCGTTTAAAAAAAAACTACTGGACAGATTTTCACCAGATTTACAAAAGCACGCTTTCGGAACCAACCCGCTGCTCCTGCCGCAAATTTGGTGAAAATCTGTCCAACGATTTGATCTGTAGCCCTGAGCAAAGTTTTTCCCCATTCAGTCTGTGGGAAAAAAAGATGTTTTGGGACCCCCCTATAACTTTACCCGCCCTGGACCAAACCTCACCAAACTTTGCAAATCATTTCAGTGTGGGCCATATACTTGCAAAGTTTGGTGAGGATTCGTCCAGTGGGAGCGGAGTTATAAGCCGCCCAAAAATGGAAACAAAATGGAAAAAGCAACTTAACCATAACTACACGGTCGGAGTCCCAATGTATAGAGCAAAAAGGGTGTGTAAAGGGTGTGTAAGCGCATCCATAGATGGAGGAAATGGCAACCCATACAGAGGAGAGGTTACCCGCTCCAAAATAGTTATTAATCTTCATTCTTCCAGAGGGAAAATGTTTTAGAGTAAATGCTTAATAAACTAACATATATGATGAAAAATAAGCCAGGAAAAGAGGGCATAGGATCAGGTGTGACCAGAGGTACCGGTATATATTGCTTCTATATTTTGCAGTCTTATACATTTCTTTAAGTCACCAGGGCCTTGGAAGGAAGATGTTTTTCCATTGATGTTGCTTTAAAGGTACACAGATGAATCAAGCCATATCTTGCATTTAATTGCTTGAGTGCAGGGTGATAGGGCAGTCATTATTTTCTCCTTTGGCTGTAGTTTTAGATACATCGGCCCTCATTACAAGTCAGGCGTTAAGGGTTTAACGGCGCCGTCGGCTCCGTTAACCCTTAACGCCTGATTCATACTTTAATGCCTGCTTTTTGCAGGCGTTAAAGTCCAAGGCGCTAAGCAACCTTGGTGCTAATTACGGCACCGTACTTTACGGTGCCGTAATTTGCGCCTTCCCCATCCGCATTATGCCCTATGGGGCAAAAATGGGAATGGGGAAGGGCAAATGGTGAATGATGAATTACCGCCATCCACCATGGCGGAATCCGGCATGGACCATGGTGCTAATAGCACCATGGTCCACCGCCTGAGTTGTAATGAGGGTCATCATCTGAGATGAAAATCTGGTGACCATTCCACACAAGGTGATCCATTCCTTTAGCCTTTTGCACGATAAGCTGAAGTTGTGTATACTCGAGGTGCAGAAAAACTATTATATCAGGCACATTTTTCTTATGTGAATCTGTTTTCCTGGCCCCAATTCTGTGTGCCCTTTGTATATTGAGGACAATGGATGCATGTAGATTATGAATGTTAAGCAAGGTTTTTTTTAAGTAAGAGGGCAACACCATCTTCCTGCAATCCTTCCAGAAAGCCAAAGATGCAGAGGTTATTTCTGTGATTTCTATTCTACAAAACTTAATTTTGTTTTTGTAGCATATGCATTGATATCTTGAACCCCACTCATTTTTTCTTTCTACTTCCTCCATCCTGTTTTAAAAATGTGCCCAGTGTTCATCCATTTGTTGAAGCTTGGTGTTTGTGTTTTACATAAAGGACTTGAGTGCTCTTATTTCCAACAGAATAGTCTCCAAGTTAGATTGTAACAATGATTGAGCAGGAGGAGGGGAGTCACTTTTTGGTCTTTTTTAAGGTGACAGCCACTTGTGCTGATGGTTCTTTGTTAGCAGAAGTTTTAGCATGAGCTTTTAATGAGGCCATAATAAAAGGTAAAACCAATAAAATGGGACACATTTAAATTATACCAAGTGCCCCTCACACAAACGTCTGCTATTGTTGTAATTACATGTTATACGTTATGACATGCACCCATAGATGTTATGAAGAAAGCTGGCAACATAGAAGTATTGTCTTGCAGTGAGTCAGACAGCTTTTGGGAGACTAAAGGAATGATGAGAAATTGTTGACATTATGATTTATTCCTCATATAAGGTTCACTTATTTATAAAAGTCTGTCAAAGAAATGGCTTTCTTGAAAGTTGATCTGCCAGACAACTCCTTCCAATCACTTGTTTTCTCCTTTGGACAAAAGCTATAATCATACCATATAAGTGAAGTGTCGCAGGTCACTGGAGTGTGACGGTATAAAGCCTAAACCGTCATATAGTACATTAAAATTGAGGAAAAACTCCTGGACTCTACGCCATTAGATATAACTGTACTTTAACCGTTACTCAGTACAAAGCGTGCCCTTTTCTCGATAACACGTGTTTCGGCTCAGCTGAGCCTTTCTCATATCAGGGCTGATATGCTTTAAATGCTGGTTCAAAGCGGCAATTTTTGATAAGTTATTTATAAGGGTTTTTTCCCATAGTCCAAGTCTCGTAGAACTTCAATCGGCTTACTACAGAGTTCCTAGACACAAATGTGCAAGCTCTGCTGTGGGTCTTATCATTTAGTGACATATTTTCCAAAGACATTGGAGAAAACAGAAAGATCTGGGTTAAATAATCACATAATCTAGGATGAATATAGGGGTGGGGACATTTTATTTAGATGTTTTAAGGCAATAAAAACCCAGACGCTACATAAGTCATCCGGGACTGCTTTTTTTAACCAGTGGATCAGTCTAAATCAAACATAGAGCTATGAGCTTTCATACATTGTATTCTTTTTTAATGCAATGTCAAAGTCCTATGTAATACTACGGCACGCAATTAATTGTTACCATTTATAAAAAGGGAGAAAAGTCATCACCACATATTCTCTTTCAATTTCTTTCTTGGATGCCTCCTCTGAAACATTAGGGAGTGTACTGCTTGGGCATCTAGGGAATTGGGCTAGGGCAAATAATTTCATGGGGGATGTGCAGCTGGGGTCCAGGAAAGGACTTAGTACACTAAAACAGGCCCTATATTTTATGTTACTTACAGTAAAATGTATAACCTTAAAGTACTGTTCACATGGCCTTTATGGACCTGTCCTCTGCCTTGAAATACAGGGAACATCTGTGGTCAATTTTTGAAGATATGGGAAAGTGAGATTGTTAAACCGCATTCATATAATACCTCCTTGTTATGAATATTGGCCTAAGCCCATTCGCGTTGCACGCATCTGAAATGTTTCGATCTTTTACCAACATCGCCGCCATTTTAAGAATCGTCTGCCATTTTGATTTCAACTCTTGTTTCTGTGTTCTAAAATGGTGGACTGTGTTTTCAACTTGCAGCCGAGCCGAACGACCTTTGAGTTTTGTTAATGTTTAGGCTGACCAAGAGCAGACTGTTTGTTCAATGCAAAGAAACCTTGTGACTCAAATGAACTGCAATCCAAGTGTTGTCTGTGCTCACAAGCCTCATCCTCATATATACAACAAGAAAATGTAGAACAAACTCAGATCGTGTGCTTTTGCTGAAATGCATTGTAGTGATTCTTGGAACAAGGCTTACTGTTGATCAGAGAACCAACGGCATCATTGTAATTTCATGGACATGCAAACTTGTTAAATCCGTTGTACAATATTGTAATATTTGACATGTGAACTGGGCATCAACTCTAGCATATAACTTATTCGTTTGGAGAGGGGCTGGGCAATGTGTGTAAAACTGTATAAAAAGTACTGTGTTAAGATGTCCAGCACTCTCACCCCTCACTGTGTCTGTTGGTATACACTGCGAGGTGTTGGGAGGCAGATAGCTATCTGTTTGCTTCGACTTTGTACAGAAATAAAAGATAATTTATTTACTTGTATCTTTTCAACCCGTGATTGGCGTATTCATTTTGTGGTACTAAGCCTCTATATTTCTTTGGTCTTTCAAGATGGACTATTGAAATGTATTGTTTTATTTCAACGTAATGCAGAGTGTGTAGTCCGTTATGACAGAGGGGGGAATTGCACATCACCTTTTAGGATGCATAAAGGCCTCCGACAGGGGTAAGTTGCCTCCGACAGGGGTAAATTCTCACCCCTATTCTATTTAATTTGTATACACATGTCCTCCAATCGATGTCAGAACAGTCTATACCTGATGTATCTAGGCAAGGTGCCAGGTGGGTTTCCATGTTGATTTATGCCGATGGTGTTGTGCTCCTAGCCCGCACATCGAGAGCACTGCAACAACTCCTAAATGACTTCTAAATACTGATTTTATGACCCAGGGGAAACTGTAGATAAACATAACCAAATCAGCTGGCAAGGCACAGAAACATCCACAGGGCTTATTTGTGATTGGATCACAATTGGAGATAGTACACCATTTTGAACATCTGCAGTTCAGTTTTGCTATAAAGAGCTGTGGAAAGAAAAATATTGATAAACAAGCAATCAAAATGTCACAGGCCATACCAGAGATCTCTCGATTTGCGAGGTCCATAAGAGTACAGCAACAGACAATACTTTATACGGTATACAGTGCTAAGGCCTATTTGAATGGTCTTCATGAGCAGTGATCTAGGGACAGGAGCCTTCTTTGTAGGATGTTTTTAACTGGGAGTTATCTAATTTGGGAGAGTTTTCTACCCACCCAAAACCAAGTACGCAAAATTCTTCATAAGTTATTTATTATATATATATAATAAATATATATATAATATATTTAATATATATATATTATATTTTGGGATAATGGGATGCAGAGCATTGAAAACATTATCTGAGTCTGCCTGGTCTATTACTGGGCTCAGTTATGGTCAAACTGCTCCATGTTAAAATACAAAGATGCTTTGTTGGATATTATGAATTAAGCTAGGGTCATGCAAGTTAAGACTATGCTAAGTGACCTGGTCCTCGGGGAGGTAAGGACTAATCCAAACCGTGTGTGTGTGTGTGTGTGTGTGTCTCCTGTGTCTGTGTGAGTCTCCTTTGTGTGTGTGTTTGCCCTTTAATAAAACAAAAAACTCCACCTTTGTGAGGTGTGCATAGTTTCCCCAATCGAATTGGTCAATATATATGATTAGACAATGTTCTTAAAGTGACACTACAGTAGACTTTCCCCTTGGTAGTCATTGAGCATATTAATGTAGGGGGCAGTAAATGGGATTAACGTGTATGCCCTGTTTGCATCCCATTTAATATGATGTCATCTCAGAGGTTTCTTAGATTAAAATGTATCACATTCTGAAACATGTTGTTTCCCCTATATTGCCACTTTAATAGTTTGCTCACCAGATTTCTCTCACTGGCACAAATCAATTGATGTAATCTTTATCATTATTGCACAAATACTCTCTAAGTTATAGATGTTTACCTTTAACTCAATTCTACATTCATATTCAAACCTCAACATAACAGGCTCGTCACTATAAACACTAGGAGATATGGGTGACCTGGGGTGCACTGTTTTGGCACAAGGAAATATATATTCACTAAATTTACATATTTAAATTATATTACAAAAACTTTTTTTTGATCCATCTAATAAAGGATTTACAGCTGACCATTTCAACACCTAAATGAATTACCTAAGAGATTTGGTTCTAGATATACATGCAATTTAAACAATTCAATGTAGATTTAACAGGCATTTTCTATGATACAATAATATGGCTTTACAATTACAGTTCTTCTGCCTAGATACAAAGACTAGGAACATGGTCAGTTTCTGAGTCAGGGCTGGAAATATGCTCTTGTTGACTGGCTCATATGGTTTTCATGGCTCGGGGCCTGGCTGGTGAAAAGAGCCTTTATTTTTTTATTTAATTGTGCATTTGTAAGGCACATATACATCAAGTACATTGTGTATCAAAGTGCCCATTGTAACAATGAAAGAGAGAGGCCGACCCACTAGGCCTTGTGAGCATTCAGAATGTCCAAGTGCAGATAGAGAGAGAGAGAGAGAGCGAGAGAGAGAGAGAAAGAGAGAGAGAGAGAGAGAGAGAGAGAGAGAGAGAGAGAGAGAGAAGGGATGAGGGGGTGGGGGGCAAGTGCTAAGTGCTAGTTGTACCAAGAGGGAATTGCTAGAGAATGAGCAGCTGTAAGTGCCTAGGTGAGTGGTCAGCTGCCAATACATAAGTAAGTGCAGGCATGTGGTGGCTTAGGCCAGTGGGTGACAGATAAGTGCTGCTAGCAGGCGCAGGCTGGAGGCAATTGGGTCTGGAAGGCCATGGCCCAAAGAGACCCATAAGGACCCTTGTCACCAATCTCATCAACTGTGGATTTTAGCAGATGAGAGAGGGAGGGAAGGAGGATGTGAAAAGGAAAGTCTTGAGGAGCTTCTGGAATTTGAGGAGATTTGACTCAAGATGAAGCGGAAAGTGGAGGCTGTTTCATAGGAGAGAGCCTGCTGAGGTTAGAGATCAGCACCAGCACACTGTTTAGCGAGACACTTGACACACAGAGAGTTAGTGCCAGAGGAACGTAAAGATCTGGAGGGAGAGTATTTTGTGAGAATGTTTTGTTTGAATATTTGTGGTTTTATGGCATTAGTTCTATCTCCTCTTGAGAAGTTTCCAGACCTGTAGTATTATTAAGTGTTATATTCTTTCATTCATCCTGTGAGATGGTGTTAATAGATTGGAACTGAGCAGGACCATTGATTCATCTAAATTTAAATTATTTTTTTAAATTGTCACCCCAAACATATAGACAGGGCAAGTCATACAACTCAACACTTAAACTGTATAGCGTGGTCTGGTTGCTTTGTCTGTTTGAAGGAGGATCCTTATCTGAAATGGGGAGGCATAAAAGAGTTTATTAGCTTGGGAAGAGAAACTATCTGTCCTCCCATCCTGTATGCTGGGGTTGGGGGATATGTCTGTGAGTTGAAAGTATTCCCATATGTCAGAATTTAGTGCTCGATTTAAAGTTGGGTTCAGTCACAATTTCAGCTTGTAATGTGCCTTTTCCTGTTCCCTGTGATGTTACATTTTCCCCAAAACACAGCAGCATACATTTATTTTGTCTTTACGCTGTTGCTCTGTGTCCTCGGATTAGGCAGTTCCCCATTAAAAAAAAAAAAAATGTAAAGACTTTATTTCAGACTTCACTCCATAAAAGTGTAAGTGCAATACATAGAAAGAAAAAAGATCAATTACAGTGTATAATCACATAATAAGATTAAAACACAGTATTGAATCAAGGTTTAGTAACTGTTAACATCATGACCCCTAATTGTATCCAATGTAAGTATGCAGCCTTCTGGACTTAGAGCACACTCCGGCCTTACATCTTAACTGCCAAGCTTTGGCCAGATTGCTAGTGACTACAAACAGCACCTTCCCATAGTGTGTTTTTTTACAGATAACTATGGCATCACTAATAGACAATCCTTATGTTTCTGTAGAATCAGAAGTATCCATCCTTTCCTTAGCTCCTTATTTTTAGCGCATTCAAACAGAAAGTGTATCATTCAGTCGATGGCAAAAAGGGCAGCATTTCAATGGATTGATAGCTCAATTGTGTGAAAATTCAGCTACTGCAAAGGTGTTGAGATGTAATTTGGTATATACAACTCTGTTGAAAACAGGGTAGATCTAGTTCAGATATCTCTCCGGACAGAGGTCTATTTTATTAATAATATAGCCAGGGAATCTCGACAAGGAGACAGAAGCTGCCATTTCCCCTCAATATTAAGTACTTCTAGCTTCTGTTATACATCATTGTAGATTTCCTCAGTTATCAGTACATCTCTGTCCAGCAAATGATCTGAATTTAGCAAGGATAATAATGAGGTGACATTACACTACCAAATCCATAATTTCTGTGTGTAAAACATCCTATAACAATAGGATTTCTTTGTGGAAAGTATGTTTTTCAACCTTATGTAGGTTTAACCAGTGCAAAAGAGCTATATCTGAGATAGTGAACTCTATAGATTGCAAACCTTCTGCGAGACTCAATGGGCTCTACGAAGTGCTCTCCCATAAAGCCAGGACTTACTTGACAAATGTATTTTCTGCTTTGGTAAGATGGACTAATTCACTCGTGCCCCTGTAGTGGGGATTGATATGATATGATCGTTTATTTATATAGCGCCTATACACAATGTGTTTCAAAGCGCTTCAAGGCAAGGGAGGGAACAAGGGAAAATACAACCACATTCTTACAGGCCATGAACAGTAAGGATGTGAAATTAACTATCGTACTCGGCCTGACGACATTTCAGATAGTGCAAGAGCTAAGACATAGATAATGAAGGGAGGGGCAGAGTGGGAAGGAAATGGAAACAGACAGGCGACTACCGTACTAGGCCTGACGACATTTCAGATAGTGCTGAAGGGGTGGTGGGGAGGAAAAAAACAGTAATGGGAGGATGGAGGAAACAGAAGAGGTTGCTTTCATATTAGGCCCAGGGACAATTCTGATACAGTAAGTGCATAGAAGAAAGTAAGGGGAGGAGATAGGAAAAGGGAGAAGGGAAAGGAGGAGAGAAAAGAGAGTAAGCAGTCAAAAAGAGCGGAGAAGCAAGAGTGGAGAGCGAATACAATTGCAGAAGTCAGTAGTAACACATAATGTTGCAAGCCAGGATACAAGATGAAGATGGGAACAGCATGATTCAGGGCCACCATGAGTACAAGATGCAAAGGAAGTCCAGCATGAGAGTTGAGAAAGAGTGACGCACCGTAAATGAATGATGTCCATAAAAGTCAAATCCAGCATTGGCCACAAGACAGTGATGGTGAAGGAAGGCACCTGGTGGTCGGGGCTTGCTAAGTGTTGAAAAAGAGCAGCAGGCAGGATGGTACCAGGTGGGCAGGGCTTAGGCCAGGTGACCTAGATCCACTTGCACCTGCTCCCCATCTGCAAAGGAAAAGAAGCTGGAGGGATTGATTGTGCTTTATACAAAGCAAGTGTTGTAAGCGGTGAATGACTTCCAAATTCGGAAAGTGTAGAGTGCATTCGATCTTTGATTTATTTCAACTCGCTCTTAGTTTTCTGGCTGGACCATTTTAAATCATTTTGGAATCTAATATCCAGGTAGTCGTAAGAACTTACTTCTTTTAGGTTTCCGGGGTAATGTTTGCTTTGTATTTATGCGTGGGGTGGCACAACATCACCAGAGCTTTTTGACAATTGATGGTCTGTCATTGCCCATTTTTTTAACCAAATCCAGCTGTTTTAGCAGCCCAATTCTAGATTTTGAAATGAGAACTGCATCGTCGGTGTATGACAAGATGTTTATTTCTTTGCTACCTTTTAACGTGGCATTTTCTGGCACTTGGAATTTTCATCTCAGGCCTTATTAGTATATTTTAAGGGGCTGAAAAACATTGCATATTTCGTTTGCACTTGTGTTTCCCAACTGCTGTGTGCAGGCTGGAGCTTAAATATCATACTATATAATAAAAGGCCAGCTGTATGTTTTGCTGAAGCTGTCCTGCCCACTTTTCCTGTTATCACCGGTAGAGGGAGCTGTTGCCTTACGCATACTACAATAAGGGTCCGATTCATGGAATTCATTGCACCGTAAATCGGGACTTGTCCTGCCAAATCGTGCGTGAAACCTCATTTGTCGATTCATGGAATCGACTGCACAGGACTGAGCGGCTGAGTGCGTTGCTCAAGACACCATGGAGAGCATGGGTGTGGCCTGTGCATAGACCGGAGTAGAGGCAGAGCTCAAAAAATGGGGAAGAACAAGGGAAATGTGGACCTTCTGATGGATGGCCCACATGAGCCGATCGCACGGCCACCACTGTGCAGGTAAAATCGAATTCATGTATCTGACCACGCAATCTCACGTAGGGGAAATGACTACATAAAGCTATCGATGTTACCGCCACCCGAAGACAGGTTTACAGACACTTGCGCATAAGAATCACTGCGCAGAGGTAAGATTGCATTTTGGATTTAGGGGTGTGTGCACGCAGTCTCGGTTCCAATAGAAGTTAGGGGTGTGCATGAGCAGTGTAGCGGGGTGCAGGAATGGTTTACGGGAATTCGCTCCTATTAACCGGGAAATATTAACTTTTACGATGCATGTTACACATGTTGATGGGGTGCTGGGAATAGTTTCAAGGGACATTATGCAGTATCACCAGGGTGCTGGCTTGGTTGCGGGGGACCCTGTGCAGGATTACAGGTGTGCATGAGTTTGCACCCGAGGAGCGTGCACAGGTAGGTATTAGTGGATGTATATGCTTTGCGGGGGTGCGTGTCGTGAGCCTTCCTGCCGCGACTTGCGTATAGGATTACTTTGTGGGGACAATTCCATAAATATGCAGAGAGTGCAGAAAAACATAAGTGTGCAGGCTTGCACAGAGTCGTTCTCGGCGTGCAGTCTTTGCAGTATCTATGCACACTTCTCCCTCAATTGCTATGCACTGAGAATGACACTGTGCGAACCTGCGTGCAAAATAAAAATGTGTGCCCCGTGTATTCATGGAATTTACTGCGCAAAGTAACCGTATTCGCAAGTCGTGCCCGGAACGCCCATGACATTTCCTCACACAAAGCAAAATAGTTTCAATCACGATTCTCTTGCTAAAAAACAGATTCATTTTTTTTGATGAACACTTTTACCTTCTTTGGATAATGGGGTTGGAGAAGCGGAGTACAATGTTTTTCTAACATATTTTTTCTCATGTTTGTCATACTTGATTCGTTTGTGAGTGGGTGAGTCGCAAAAAACTGGATTTACCTAGAAAACTAAAACACATGGGCTTATGAATATTGCATTAAACGCACACCTAATCCTGAAAAGATTGTTGGACTCAACAATTGGTGTAAGAGTCAATCGCATGCAAGATCTATGCAATCCAGTAGTATATTTTAAGAAAACCTGAAACGTGGCAACTTCAAGTACCTCGGCAATCAGGAACTTTGCACAAGCCTGCATGGAGAAAAAACAATGTCAATCCGTTGTACATATCCCATGCATTTCCATCTACTATTTAGCACATTCTATTTACACTACAACAGATAATATTAGAGAAACCTTGCACTTATACAAGTGCAAATAACATTAGAACAAATATTACTGCAATGCAAAAAAAAATACTTCAATGTATTTTGCACCAGGGAAATGTTTGCCTGCTAAAGTACTGCAAAATGAACCCTGATGCAAAAGAATTTGAAAGGGAAAACCTGAATTACAAAAGCTACTGTGAAGGGGGAAACACTAATGAAAAACCCTTTGTTATATATTATTTGTAGTAAGACAATTTTCGCCCTAGGAATACTTTCAGTTGCACCAGTGTAAACGTTTTTTGATATGTGCCTATGTTTACTATTACCTGGATACTCGTGCCATGGGCTGGAGGGGAGGTGACCTGGATGATGAATGATACACATGCATTTCAGTTGTATTATTTCCTCGTGTTTTCTCTAGTTAAAAATTGATTTCTTAAACGTTCAGAGTAAGTAAAGTGAGCATCTCAATGGGGCCTTGAAGAGAAAAGATAATCCCTTTTTTTTTTTTTAAACGCAAGTGCAGTGTCTAGTTTATTTATTCATAAATGTTAACATTTCATGCAATGTGACAGATCAAAAGGTGTCACTAGTGTAACGAAAAACATTGGTCAGCTGTGCTTGTTAGGTGCTTAACTTGCAAGCGCATTTTGAGCCTGGAGTTCAGAAACACTTGTGGAGTTGCTTGAGGCTGCCTGAGTCCTCCTTTTGACACAAACATGTGGCTCCCCTGTGGAGCCCCCACAACTCCACGCCACCGACTTCCAGAGGGCAAGCCTCCCACACCGAATGCCCACGGAGCTGCCAGAAGTTTCTGAATTGCAAAGATGCTCCTTTTGTAATAGGAATGCCAGGGCTACACACACACGATCAATATGGAACATTCTGGCATATTTGAATTATTAGGTTAGTGGGTAAATATGATTACTTAATGTGTATGATTAGTTGATTTACCAGAGGGGATGCCTCATTCAGGGGTATTGCCAATAAAATCAACTGATGTGACAGAATATTATCCCTTCACTATAATATGATTGCCAAGGGAAAGCTCCAACTTGCATAGTAATGGGGAACATGGCTATTGATCCAGACCCGGGCAGAGTCCTTTTGGTCATAATCAGAGCCTCTTTATGGCTAATTTGCTCATCCATACCACAAATCTAATTTCCGAAGATACTGTATAGCAGGTTGTCCCAAATCAGATTTAAGGTCAAAGCTTATATTGTAATGGTACGCATGCACAGCTGGGAGATAATGCCCCCTGTTCCATTGTTAATCTTTCAAAAAGGCTTGGCTTTGACGATATCCAGTAGAAATCGATTTATACATAAGCATTCAGACATTCTCAATGTGAACTTTAGCATGTTAATATACTGTATAACAATATTTAAATAACTTTGTTGGCGAGGAATATGTGATTTCTACAGTAAAAAGAGTTTCTAATTGTAACATGAAAATGCCGTTTATTCTAGTGCTGGGACTTTCGAGTGTTGAAAATCGAGTCGCATACATTATTACAGCAAAACCCAATAGCCAAGTCCCGGCTAAACAGACGAGTCCACACACAACATGCAGATTGCGCATGAATAGCTACAGCCCGCCTTGCAGATAATCACTGTGTTAGCCTCGTTATCAAATGCAAGCGCATTGTAGTCACCTCGTTAGAGCACAATACACACGTCAATGGCATTCTTGCATCTCCCCCAACTCCCTAGTCATCTGATCAGTTATGGCCATACCCTCTCTTGAATTGTGCTGCAGCACACGTGGGGGTGAAAGGCTATTTAGGACCCTGTGCCGATTTGGTAGTGCTCCCATGTATGTACTGCCACGCGCAGGGACCAGATGTAACCACCACAAAACTCATTGAACGTGTAGCTACGCACAATGTAATCTCCTCGGGATTGCATCAGAGACGGCTTTGAGGTCCATTTGCACAGTCACAAACTTTGTTTGCACATGCCCTAAGAATGTTTGCACACTCCCAGTGGTATGCTTGCGCTATATTTTAGCTGGTGCTAATGCGATTGTACGTGTACAAACGAGGGCTCAATTCATAAAAAAATGGTAAATGCATGGAGGGGACAACCAACGTAAGAACTGATGTGCTGTTCCGTCTGCTGGTGCAATTTTACATATTTTCAGAACAGAGTGAAAAAGCAAAGTGTAAGAACAGGTGAAATTGCCTTAACTCCTTGCTTTTATTCTCCGCATTGTAAATGGGTATAAATGCTAAATGGTTTTAAGCCATCAGCAAAATCTCACGATATTCTAAAAGCAGTATGCATTTGAAAGGGGAGAGCAGTGCATGACGGAAATGTTAGGTCCATTTCGTGACCCTACTGTGCCTCCAAACGTTTGCCTATAACCTCCAGGAGCTAATTTTCTTGAAATGAGCAATTGAACGGCAGGGAACCGTTGCATTTACACTTAACTGTAAGCGGGTCCCGGCCACCAAATGGTCGTCATTCGCAGTGTGCGGTGCAAATGTGAAGCGCATAAGGCAGTGTACAAGCATGCTTGCTGTCTATTGCCCTTCACATTTGCATTCCACAGTGCGAAGTGAATACATGTTTCTTGGCATGATGGCTTGCTGGCATGCCAGACAGTGTTTACTTTTCATTGTGAGTTATGCTTCACATGCTCGCAAGGCGAGTGGCGCTCACAATTACAATTAAACTCTGCACAGCATGCATGTTGTAGAGGGTTTGCTTCTAATTGCACATACTCCCTGCCATTCTGGCATGGCCGTGAGCTTGTAAAATGTATCCCTCTGGGATCCTCCTGCTTTATGCTAATGTAAAAAGCAGGCAGACCCCTTAGGGATTTCGAACATTTGCTCTGGCATGACTATCCATGCCAGCAAAGATGCTGGAGCATTTTCTATGGAGGAGAGGAAGGGAGGCGGCGGAAGGCAAGTTGCATTCCGCCTCTCCTCTCACCCTGCAAATGATTGAAAATGAACTGTGGAAAGAATGGAAACTGTTAAAATCTTACTCAAGGCTTTTACTCCTTCCATCTACATTATGGCTCTCATGAGCATGAGCTCCCCAGGGTGTGTAAAATGAAGGTCTACACAGCTTACCCTTTGGGTTTACACCTTAACTTTGCACTACAGGGCTTAGAAAATGACCAACAGGCACCCTCATTTTCAAAAAAAAATCATACAATTCATTGTAAGCTCTACACAGCTTACCCTTTGGGTTTGCACATTAACTTTGCACTACAGGGCTTAGAAAATGACCAACAGGCACCCTCATTTTAAACAAAAATCATACAATTCATTGCCAGCTCTACACAGCTTACCCTTTGGGTTTACACATTAACTTTGCACTACAGGGCTTAGAAAATGACCAACAGGCACCCTCATTTTCAAAAAAATCATACAATTCATTGCAAGTGACCACCAACTTACATGCACTGATCCTCTGCATGACATTTTTGAGTCCACGAGGCTTAGTGGATAACAACAGATTAAAAGTAAAGCAAACACTTTTTTCACTCCTCCCTGGGAATCCATGCGTTTTACGCCTACATGAAAATGTCATGCAGGAAAACAATGAAGAGCACTTAGAGACAGAGGAGGAGAACACAACCAGGACCGTTTCTCCACTCCGTGCCCCTCCTTCGCCTCGTCAGTGCAATAGAATGGGGCTGCATGTTAAATGAAACTTGTGTATGCCTTCATTTAACCTGCCACCTCATTTAAAAACCAGGCTGCAAGTGTGTTCAAGTATGCAAATGTACAGTGATAGCATTCCTGCTTTAACCACATTTAAAGCAAAGACATGGTTAAACACATGTTTTGGAATTTGCTGGAATGTATTTTGGTTTAGAACATAGGGTTCAGGGTCACAGTAGTGCAGTTTTGTGCTGCTCCGCCCTAGCATTCAGTTAGTATGCAGTGCACATGTACTCTGTTCTTTGTGTGTTCTCTTGTGCAATTGTCATTCCATGCACACGTTTCTGAGGATTGTGTGATGACGATTAAAACAAGTACAAGAACCTTTACATAATACAGCGCGTAAACATGTATCCACCAGCTCACAGTGCATGATCATTTCACCCGTGCATATTTAAGCAAACATGTTTAATTGGCATCCAAAGCACTAGCAATTAATTCTAAAAATAAGGCTTTTCTCAAATCTTATATTTTACTTCAATGCACACGATTTGAAGCAGATCACACAAAAACATGAATGCAATGTAGTAAAATGGAAAACCTGCCAGATATCAAACTATTAACAAGTCTTAAAAATGGCGAACAATTAACTGGCAAAGAAATATGAAACAAAAGGCGATCAAATATGAAAAATGTGGACGAAGTCACTTGCATGGAACCATAAACATGTGAGAGAAGCAAAACATAAGACAAATCTTTTTTTAAAGGGTGCATGATCTTATTTTTATTTTATCTGAAAAGCTTAATCCATTTTCCAAAAGCAAACTTCTGATGACACACTTTAGAAATACCTCCTTTAGCTCTGCTTATGTACCTCTGCTTCTAAGGAAGTCTGGGTTACTCGTTTGTTCCAAAATTCTTCTCTGCAACGCAACTCCGGCTCTACCTAAAAAACGATTACAAATGTACCTTTCCTGTAACCAATGTTTGACAATGCAGGAGACAGACATGTGTGGGTGAGCATTAAATTCTGGGCGACTTTCACCCTGGTTTTAGAGCCAATCAGAAGACTGTACTTCTGAATGTTCAGGGCATTCTTTAGACAACCATGCAATGCCAATGTAGGGCTCTGAATGATACTGGAACTCTCGGCTGCCTTTGATATCCTCAGTCAATACAACCCATTAGACTTATTGTATTTTATAACTTAGGATATCAAGGGCAACAAGAGTGGGGAAAGAGTTGTTTTTGATGGAGCATATACTCAAGGTATTCCTCAAAGAGTATGCGTCCGATCCAGCTCTTGGGTTGTGTGGTGTCTTAAAGGGATCACGTGTTTCACCTTTTCACACTACTGCTCAGTCAATTTGTTAAACTACTTTATGACTTGTTAGTTGATGAGGGGGGTGCAGTTTCATACGTATACCTATGAAACCTAGATAGTGTTTATCATATCTGAGTGACAGCAGTTATATGAAACTTGGATCCAAGAAGTGTTGGACAAATCCAAGTCTGAATAAGATGTAATGGATAAGTTGGAGTTTCTTAGAGACTTTCTCAAACAACACACTTGAGAACATTTTAAGGGTTACCTCACAATCAGCTTAGCCAATACAGAGATCATCACCAGAACAACTGACTGAACATTGGGAGTAAATGATTGATGCCCATCGACCATGATCTCCTAAGTCAAGCAAACAGTGCAATATTACACCTGCTACGTTTGGCTCTTTCGACAAATTCATCTATTTCTACCAGCAGCTAATTGTATTGCCATAGCCAGGGCTATAACAGGCTCTAAAAATGACAATACTGTGGCAATAAGACCCGAGGCGGCGTGTCAATTCCGCCCCAGGTAATGCCCCCGGGCCGTAGTTACAGGCCTGAGCGTAGCGAGGGCCTCAATGAAGCCCCGGGGGCATTACCGTGGGTGGTGTTGGCCCACCGCTGAGGGTCTTATTGCCATTAGTACCCCAACCCGTTAGACCGGGGTACTAATGTCATTTTTTTTTCTGTTTCGCGCGTTTCGAAACAGAAGAAAAAAAGTGAAAAAAATGGCCACCGGGAAAGGGAAAACGTAGTCCATTTTCTCTTTCCATGGTGGCCATCAGGAGCAGACGCGCTGGGAACAGAAGTGTTTCTAACGCGTTCACTCCAAAGACCAGAAGAAAAAAGAAGGTAAGTGGGGTCGAAGGAAGCCTCCAGCCATCGGGAGGCTCGGAGCGGGGATTGCCCCATTTCGAGCCTCCTCATTGGCTGAGGGGCTGCCACACCCCCCACTGGGAACAGAGTACCCGGCACGCACGGCGTACAAGGGAATACCGTGTGGTATGGCTCGCAAATGAGCCAATCACCACGCTGCATTCCCGTTGCGCCGCGCGTGCCGGGTACTAATGTCTGTTATGCCCAGATCGCATAATCAGAATGTTTCCAACTAGAGAAAGCATACCATTCTGATTTCAGGAGTGATCTCTGTTAGTGCCAGAAGTGAGTTAGAGTCTTAACAAACAAACCACTTAATGGACATACACTGTCATCCATTAAGAGTTCAATCAACAGCACAACCCCAACACCCAAGATACTGCATTGTGATGTATTTCTTTGAGGCAAGTAGAGAAATGTCTCAATGTGGGGGTTTGTGCAACACCATAGATTACAACTTGCCAAGCACAGTACTATGGACTTTCTTATCTGACATAATGCAATGCCTTTTTATTAATTCACTCATTCTTACTCGTGTTAAATGATATGTTCCTACTCCAGACGTTTTAGGGCCTCCCCAACTCTCTTTTGTGTATATATAAAGAATCTCAAGCAAACTGTTTATTTCCACGTGGATGTACATTTACATGTGGCACACTCTTCAAAAATTGAAAATGGTATATTTCCTTTTGTTCTAAGCTTAGCTGGGTTTCGTAACAGTTCCAAAAGAACATCTTCAGTCAATGGTGCATCGACCACTTGGAAGGCTTGCACTACATAGGTGCTACCATCTTGATATTTTGCAGAAGCTTGTACATTTAAAGAAACTAACATTGTCTATGTGGACTCTTGTTCCGATTGGCCGATCTCAATGAAGTATGATATCAGCAGTGCAGTGATTTATTTTTCATTTGTGTGCATGATTTATGGCCCAACATTCTCTTTTTCACTGGTCTGTTTCTTATGCCTGCATACCTTTAATTGCTATATACTGTTAGGCAGGCATTGCACATACTCATTTTTCTAGGAATAAAGTATTCTTAACGGGAGAGATTCGTTTTTTGGCATGAGGTTTTTTTTTTATTGTAAGTAGTGACCTACCCAATTTATGATCCAAATTTATTCCGGTTGTGTATGTAACTTGAATATCTGGAAGGGTCCCTTGTTTGTGCGATTGGCCTTGGAGGAAAAAACATAAAAGCCCTGAGGTGGCCTCCGTTTTTAGGGGACAGTAATTATTCATGGAATTATTTGCGTGTAAAACAGGGATTTGCGTTGTACTCTGCCCGCAAATCCCCATTCGTCAAACGGTGATTTGCAGGCAGAATGGCACGCGGTCAAAGACCTGTTGAAAACAGATATCTAATAGAACTGCAAACATGGACTACTACTTTGGAATAAAGACTAAGGGAGGAGGTATACCCGGACATAAACAAGGTAAAAAAGAAGCCTGCCGCAGCATAGATATTGTGAATGACATGAATAGTCACCTCAATGTCATTCAGATATATTTTGAGGGCCATTTCTTTGAACAAAATTGTATTTGAGAAGCTATGCTATTCGGATTAGTCATTTTATTTCTTAATGTTTCTTTTTACCCAACACTTGTAAAGTCTTGGCCCCGGGAAATCCAAAAGGGGGAGATACGAGAACTATTCTACCTTAACTACCTTTCGTTGAAGGTTTTTTTCCCTACTACTGCTCTGATGTGTCAAGCTATTGTTAGGGAGAAGAACCCAAGCTTGCCAAAGAATTTAAGGACTTTTAATTTCAACTTTGTTCTGGTTATTTCACACCCCAGAGACAATGACAATATGACATCATTTGGTGCATGAAGCAAGAGAGAGGGGGAGGAAGAGAAAGAAGGTATGGGCACGTTTAATCAACTGGTATGTTTATAAAAATTAAGTTTACTGTGCCTTTTCTTGCCTCTCCGTGTTAAGTTTAAGTTATCCCCCTGGCTTTAGACAAAACATAAAGAGGCATTAATAGGTAAGTCTGTGTGTGGCCTGATACATATTCAAAAGGATATACTGCTAGCATTTCCAAAAGTCCATGAACACTTCATTTCTAGTTGCTTTGCCTAGATCTCATAGACAACTGTGTTTGGATGTCCTTTTTGGTGTTTAACGCTATTAAGATTACAATTAAATCAAGGAAACTACTATGAGTGATTGCCATCTGGCAAGAGTGTAGAAACCATGGCTTTTTAAAATGTGTATTAATAAATAAAAGGATGCAGGTAATTCTATTTCTGAAAGTGAAATCTGCTGATCAGATTTTCCTTTCATAAGCTCCATGCAAAAGAGTAGTGTAGACCTGTGCTCTGCTGAATCAGTATCCGGATCAGCAGCGTATTCTCTCCAGTGGAACAGAGCAGGTTCAGGGGTCACAGTTGCTCATTTGTCAGCTGCTGTGACAGTTCAGTCACTGGAGGGTAGGGGCTGCATGTAAGATATGCACCCATTTTGCTAAATCCCCACAACTATGAGAATGCTATCCTGGTAGCAATTTAAACTTTAAATATAAGGCATATCAGCATTTGAGGTATGCTGGCTAGTTTCTCACAATAACCCATGCCACATTAATTTGATATCGCACATGTGGCAGCCCTGCAAGCCCAGCTCAGCTGTGAAATGATTATGAGATGTCCCGCTAGAGAAGGTGTCATTGCTGATACCAGCAAGACTACTCCTGGGGGTCGCCTCTCTTTGTTCCTTGATGAAGGCAGGGAACACCCTCCCCAGAGAAACAACCACTCCACTGGAAGCACGATTTGGGTGTGATGTCATAAGGCAAAATCTAGTTGGTTCCAGAACAGAGATTGGACAATTAAAGCATGCTTGCTGTGGTCCAATGGTCTGTTGAATTTTACCTTTAAATGAAGGGGTTTCTCACTCATTTTGGGATTTTCTTTTGGACAATCACTTAAGGAAGAATGTTTTGGACCTCTGTTTGGAGAGTTGATTTTACCAAAGATGCCCCCAGTATGGTGAAGACAGAGTGTCAAATGCGGAGGCGAGCCCTGTCCCCTAAACATCCCCTGGGCACATTGGGGGTGAACTGTTGCTGGGACAAGATCTGCCTCTCTGCCAACCACAATTGTTCCTGGGACCTTATTGTGATGGAGGACACCTGAAGTTGTGTGCAATCCTCCTCCATGTTTGGGAGCCCAGGAACAAGGACCAGTCTGCTCCATGAAGTCTTGAATATGGATTCACAGCAACCTGAGAGTCAAGACAACCAAGATCCTTATGTTTTGTAGGGTATTTTTTTGGAGTTTTGGGGCCTGACGGTATTTTATTACCGCCGAAAAATAACTTAGCAATAATCACTCCTTGTATTCAGATTTGGCCATGTGCAACAATAATACAGTGGACATGCATTATTTCAGCACCCAGACATGCATATTTGGTATGCGTGGTTGGTATGCGTGGTTGGTGGTATTTTGGTGAGCATAATTCCCTTGTTTTATTTGTGGCCCCAATGTCCAGAATCCCTTATCTTTGCTTAGATTTTTCGTGTAATCACTAGAGAGACCTCAGACCTACATTTTAGGAATACCACATTTTCAGTGTTAGTGTTAGTGTGCCACCATGGGCGATCTCACTGACTTATTTACGACAGAGAGCTATTTGTGGTAATTTTGTGGTAATTTCCACTACCTTATATACGGTAGGGAACTATGTTCAGAGAGTCCCTCTTCCCGTTGGCTCATGTACCTCCAACGAGCTATGCTACAAACAATCACTCTCAACTGTCCATACTGAATATGATCATGCACACATCTGTCTTAAAATGACAATTGCATTGTTTAAAAATCTCCCCTCATCATCAGCACTGTATTGGTAAATAGAAGACACACCACCCGTCTGCTTTCAAATATTTTTCTGTATTATAAAAGTTGCATTTAAACACGATCTCACTCTTTACAGAAATAAATAAAACAGCACATTAACAGCATTGTCTGTAATACACTGAAAAAAATGGCGGAGAACAGAACACAATTTGCAACATTAACGTGTGATTAAGGCACCGGAATCTCCTTTCCTACTCTGACTGAACATTCTCGTACACACTCAGCTCCCACACTTATGTAATTACCTTATCTGTTCAGAGTTTTCTTCATCTGTTCTCTTTCTGAATGTGGCTCCCTTGAAGATTAACCCCAGTGAAAAGGAGCGCCTTTCCTTCTCAAACGGGGGTCATTGCCTGGAATTCTCAGCTTTTGCAGATAGGAATGCTCTAACCAGGAAAAAGGTCTTTCTCCCAGCTCTGCCAAATCTTGACTGCCCTTCTCTCTCCTCAAACTCCCCCCAGCTAAACTCTGATCACTCCCTCTAGCATGATACTTGCTATGACGCTGCTCCAATCAGAATCAATCATGCCATCTCCTCCTTCTCTACACAATGGCTCATTTTTATAGTAATACTTTGTAACCAACTGATTTCCTGTTCTTTCGAGCTCTTTTGCTTCCTGTAATTATGTGGACAGGGCAGCAGAGAAAAAAAAAATTGATGTGCGTTTAAAAGTTCACTTTCAGAATAGGCCTAATTCTGCAGTGGAGACACATTTTTATTAGTGGATTATGTTAACTTTAGTTTCATTAGTCAGGTTAGTTATAAGTAATGTTAGTTATTATTTTCAAATGTGTCTCTCGCACCATAGGCATTTCAGGTGAAAAATAGTGTGCATTTTTGAATGTGCACGTGTGCTTTTAACTGTAAAAATAGATTTGCATCTTATATGTTAAAATCGTTTCTGACTGAATAGCCTGTCTTTCCTTGTTAATTGGGTAACACATATAGCAATGCACCGCACCCTTGTGGTGGTGCTGCAAAAAAATTGCTACCTGTGCAGTAGTGCTGTACTCTGTGCTGTTTGCTACCTGTGCAGTAGTGCTGTACTCTCTGCTGTTTGCTACCTGTGCAGTAGTGCTGTACTCTGTGCTGTTTGCTACCTGTGCAGTAGTGCTGTACTCTGTGCTGTTACATGCCAAATATCCTTACATACCCTCCTTTTGTTTTTAGAATCTGGCTACGATCTAAGCCAATTCCTAAAAGTAATTTGTTCTTTTTCTTCTTTTCACAATATAGCAATCCAATAAAATGAATATTCATGTGCATCAATGAAAAAGTTGCAATCAATACAGTATTCATCTGAGTTCATTAGTTTACAAATTGTTCTACATTTGCCTTCTCAGTGGAAGTGGCATTACTCTAAGTTTAGATTTTTCAAGTCAATTAAAAACAATGAAATAAAACAACTAACCAAAACAAATAATTAATATAACAAATTAAAATAAATAATTAAAATAATAAATACGTGGAACTCCATATGTCAGCACTCTTGTCTGTCTCTGATATGTCCCGACCAGCGATGTTATTTGGTTTATTCGAGTACACTTTCATCTTGGCAATCTTAGATCCATAGGAGTCATCTTTTTCAGCATTCTGGTTATCTTGTCTTCACCTCCACCTGGAGGCAGGCATCTTTTGGTCTTCATCCAGGGGACTCCAGGACTCCATCGTCTCCCGTGACCTCTGATCCCGGAACCTTCGACCAAATAATGTTAATTTTCTAAATCAAATAGAAAATAAACAAATTAAGTACATAGCACAATACTAACTTCACCCTTTTGCCAAAAATAAAACATGCTTGGTAAAAATATTTCGGTTTTTTTTTTCTGAAATTAAACACAAGTTAAAAGAAAACAAGCACACATAAACAGCATTCAATATTTAATACATTTTCTCTCTGCACACCAACCATGAGCTTCCGTTATATGTGCATTTATTTATTTATTTATTTATTCATTTTATATTATATATTTTGACATATACTACAGTGTTTATGTGCCATCATAACAATCAACTTTTTAACTTCTTTGTCACTGCCTCCTGATTACACCCATTTATTTTCTCTTTTTGTGTTCAAGGGACTTTATCTGTTTCTACATGCTCAAGCTGCCTGATCTCATGTCTGGGATGGCATGGTTTGATTTGATTTACATGGACAAACTGCTCTATTGCTGTTTCACCTTCATTTTTCAAAATGTTATATACTACAGGAGAGACCTTATCTATAATTCGAAATGGCCCCTGCCAGGCTGCTAGAAATTTAGAATTTTTCTGTTTACTTTTTCCAAAATGAAACTTGTACACCTGATCCCCTACACTGTATGTTTTTACTGATGTCTTTTTATCATAATACGATTTTGCACTGTCAGCAGCTCTTTCCAGATTTCTCTGCACAAAAGCAAATGCATGTTGCAAATGCCTCCTCAGTTCATCAATATATTCATGAACTGTGGATGCACTCACAAGGGTTTGCTCATGTGTTTTGTATAGTAGGTGTTGTGGTAACACCATTTTCCTACCTGTTAAGACCTCATGGGGGCTAACACCTGTTGCTTTGGCAGGAGTCGACCTGATTGCCATCAAAACCAACGGTAAACGTAAATCCCAGCTGGAACCTGCTTCTGCCACAAATTTCTTTAAAATATCCACAACAGACCTATTGCTTCTTTCAACTGTACCTGAAGACGCCGCCCGATATGCGATATGTAGTTTCCTTTTCACACCTAGTATTTGCCATACCTTACTCATTAGAGTACTTGTGAAATGACTTCCTCTGTCTGACTCAATTCTTTGTGGCAACCCAAACCTTGAGAACACATGGTTCACCAGCAATGTGGCTGCTGTTTGCGCACTACAATCTGGTGCAGGAATGCATTCAATCCACTTCGACATCAAACATACCACACTCAAAATATAACGGTGTCCTCTGCTCAACCTTTTTAAAGGACCTACATAGTCTATTTGCAAATCTGACCATGGGAGAGTTAGGCCTCTTTTCATCAATGGTGCTCTATGCATTGGTGAAACAGGTTTAAATTGGGCGCATACTAGACATCCTCTAGTATATAATTCCACATCTTGGGACATATGTGGCCAGTAAGCATAATCTTTTAGTATTTCTAATGTTTTTTGTGAACCTGTATGGCCTGCGGTTATGGCATCATGTGCATGGTGTAGCATTAGTCCTCTGAATGAAAGGGGTACTACCCACTGTATTTGTCCTGTTATGGACTCTCTAATCATGAGTCCATCCTGTAATCTAATTCGTGTTTTGTTCTTTAATAGCACCCTCAACTCTTCTTTTCCCATACAATCATTTTCTGTTAAAGGATTTTGTTCGGGGTCTATCAAATGATTATAATAGATTCCCAAAATTTGATCATTCTTTTGTGCCTCAATCAAATCTTGGTCTGGCGTGTCATGACTCCACTGCACCACCGGTTGATCTACCTCCTTTGGTGCTTTAGAACGTGTGACTGCATCAATTTGTATTTCACCCATTAAATAATCAATAGGTAGCAATTCTCCCATCACAGCCCCAATCTTAGCCAGGTGGTCTGCCTTATCATTTCCCTCCTTATCCTCTCCTGGTGTTTTTAAATGCCCACAAATTTTTCTCCAGTATATTGTTAACTCATTCTCTAACACCAATTTGTCTATGGTTTGTATCATTTTTCCATGCTTAAGTGGCTTTTTGTTATATGAAACCATGCCTCTTGCTTTCCAACCAGGCAAATACTCCACAAAGCTATTCCGTGCATAGTCAGAATCAGTCACCAGGACAATTTCACTGAACTTTTTATCAACTGCAGTAGCAATTGCTTTATAAATGGCTGCCAATTCCGCCACCTGACTGCTCCTATCTCCAATCCTCATCCCTATACTGGGGACACCTTCACATTTCAACCAGACATTTCCTATTCCTGCCACTAACTGTTTATTACTGTCATTTTCAATGTGAAAAGCACAACCATCCACATATACAGTTGGCAAATCCTTGCATGTTTTTTCATCAAAAGCTTTGTGTGGTGATTGTTCAAATTCCTGTAAACTAGTTTCTACTTCCATTTCATTTGGTATTTGTTCAGCTGCACAGTCATGTAAGTCAGCTAACCCTTGAGCAATTGGGTTCTTTTTATTTTGTCCATATCTCACTTCTACGGGAAAACCGTGTAATGCCAGCGTCCATGAAGTGATTCTGGATTGCGCTAAATTACCTGATCTAATTCTTTTACTCTCTAAAAATTGCAAAGGTTGATGATTTGTTTCAATAATTACCTTTTCTCCCTGAACAATGGGGCGGAAATGTTGTAGCGCCCACACAGTGGTTAATAGGGCCTTTTTACATTCATTAAATTTCATTTCAACTTGGGAAAATGCCTTACTTGCATATGCAATGGTTTTGTGATTCAAATCGTGTTTTTGTGATAACACTGCTGACATACAATGTTCAGAAAAACCTATTTCTATAAAGAAATCCCTGTCCTTTATGGGGTATGCTAAACATGGTGCCTTTACAAGACATTCCTTTAATTTAGCCACTGCATCAGACTGCCCTTTTTCCCATTTCCAGGGAGTATTCAGTTTAAGCAGTTTAGTCAATGGTTGACTGATTTCTGCATAATTTTCAATGAACTTTCTGTTATAGCCTGTCATCCCTAATAAACTTTTTACTCCTTTCACATTTTTAGGATCTTTTAATCTTTGTATGGCCTCTATTTTCTTCTTTTGTGGATTTAGCCATGTTCAGTCACTTCATGCCCTAGAAAGTTCACTTTTTTCTTGCACCATTGTGCTTTCTGCAAAGATACTTTGGCGCCTGCTTTCTGCAATTGGCCAAGTACATGTCTTATTTCATCAAAATGGCTTTTCAGGCTTTCATTTTTTATCAGGACATCGTCCACATAAACTAATGTTCCTCTTTCCGCTGCATCCGGCATGGCCTTTCTCAAAAATATGCCAAATTCACTCCCACTATTGATGTACCCGAACGGAGTTCTAAGCCAGGCATATTGAGTCCTGTCAAATGTAAAGGAAAATAAATGTTGTATCTCCTCTGCCAATGGCACGCACCAATATCCAGAGGTGAGATCAAATGTGGTAAATACATTTGAACCATGTACCTGAGCTAGGCCCTGATCAATGAATGGCAGTGGCCATCTAGATATTGGTACTCTTTTATTTAACTCTCTTAAGTCTGCACACAGCCGCCATTGACCATTTGGCTTCAATACACCTAAAATAGGTGTATTGGATGTGCTATGAATGGGCCTGATGATTCCCCGTGATTCCAAATTTTAAATAATCTCTGCCAATGATTCTAAACATGCCAGCGGTAGTCTATACTGGCGTACAAACACTGGGTTTCTGCTACACCCTTCTGGTAGTGTGGCCACATGTAAATCAGTTAAACCACAATCATAAGCATCTTTTGCAAATACATCCTTAAACTCCATAAATATCTCCCTCAGATTGTCCCTCTCTTCATTGCTTTCACATGCATCCGCTAAGGAGATCTGCTCTTCTACCATTTTGGAAAATTCTGGAAAATCTTCTGGTAAGGGAATCTCGGCGCTTTCTTCTAACTGTGTGGCTGTGTCTTTTTGTAAAGCTGCCACTTTTAAATATTTTGGCATATCAGCTTTCACTTCAATGGGCTGATTTTCTGTTTCATTTTCATTTAAATTAAATATTATGCAATCCTCTTGATGGCAGCACACTGTCTCATTTGAATCATAAGGATACACAGAATGAATTTTAAATATTCCTTTGGGCTGAGAGTCCAGGTGTTCTGGCAACTCGCCCTTGGCATCTACATATTTTTCAGGAATATTCCCAATCACCATGTTATTTAAATCTGCCGTATAATGTGATTTTTGTATGGCCATTCCTAATGGGGAGTTTTCCTCTAAATGAATATCCTGACAACCTTTATTATTTACCATGATTTTTACAGATCCCTCACGAATGTCTACCAATGGAATGTATTCATAATCCAGGCCTTGCTGTTTTATGGATTCATTCAGGCATACAAATGCATCAGAGCCTTTCATCTGCTGTCCATTTTTGCATTTCAGTGTTATTGCAAACTGTTTTGTAAATACAGGAATAATAGTATTTTTCCTCATTTGTAATTCGATTGCATAAGGAACCAGTTGTGCACAATGATAAGCCCTTCTTTTGTCTTCAAATTCAGGTGCCGGACCACCTAGGCGTGACCATATTTTTTGATTAAGGAAATCTAACACCATACACATTCTGTGCATGATGTCATTTCCCATGTAAAATTCATTTTGTGCTCCACTCACTATCCATACATTATGGTAAATTGTTTTCTGCCCAATGCTAATTTTAAGCATGCATCTGCCTGCAATTCGGTTTTCAAAGTCTGGACTGTCCAAGCCAGAAACATATTGGTTTTTAATCCTAAATCTCGGGATTTCTTCCCTTTCCATTATTTTTTGCAACAATTTCTCATTAATGAAACTCCTTTCATGTTCAAGCGCTAAAGTGGCTTTTATTGTTTTAAAATAGTCATTTATACCAACATGAACCCATGGTTGCTCATCTTCCATGTGTATTTCTGCCAGAGTGGTAATGTGTTTTTCTGAATCTGTTTTAGGAGCAATATTCTGTTTGCATGTTTTCTCTTTTAGATAAAAACATAATGTGTGCTCATCTATGGCAGTCTGCCAATTTTTCCTTGGGTCAAAGTATATTTGTACAGGTAGTTTTTCATTGTCGCTCTGCATTTCATCTTGACACATTAATATAACAGTGACACTAGGTATGCAGCTATTCTGGAGATATACCTCCACAGCATCATTTGTTTTGGCAACGGTGTGACATTCATTTATATTGTTTTTTTGTGATTTTAGTTTCTTAGACCTCAATGGTTTTTTGGTTAAGGACCACAGCACTCCATTCACCCCATCTATGAGAGGAGACAATCTTTTCAGGAAATCTGTCCCCATCAGAAATGGAATTTCACAAATAGATGTGATCAATACCTCTTGTTTCATTCTGTGCTTTCCTATTTTTATGTCAACCTCAGTTACACCTATGATGGGCACCTCCTCCCCATTAAAGTTATGCACTGGGCCTTGATTTTCCTTCACTGTGATCTGACTCTGTGGAGGCCTCCCTTCATTGATACTCTTTACCAGCTCCTTGGACATAATTGTGGCCTGTGCGCCAGTGTCAATCATAGCAAAGGTGTGGCATTTTTCTTCTACAGTGATGGGTGCATAATATCTGTCCTCAACTTCCTCTAATACACATAAGAAATGTGAATTCTTACTGATTTCAGGGCTCACCTTTCTCAGGTCTTTTCCACTTTTGGCTAAGCACATTGGTAAATGGAAAGACATTTTTCCCTCCTTTTTACCCATTTCTGCGCGAGATATTTTATTCATTTCTCCATGATCAGAGGTTTTTTGGAGTGTGGCCACTGTTCGCCCATCCATCTGGGTAACATCAGAGACCACATTACAATCCTCCAACTGAACATGTGTAACAACATCATTCAGCAATTTGTCATTTTTTAATTCTGTGCATTTGTGATCATTTAGTGTGATACCAGCCCTTTCAGCCTCTTTAAAAATATGTGGCTCAAAGAATTCTTCAGGTGATTGACTTGTACCCTCCCTGTGAGTATTTCCTTTTTCTGTCTGTGTTTGGTCATTGTTTTGCTTGCCCAGGGAAGGAGCTATAGCATCCCCCCTTACTCCCTGTTCACTGGTATTCCCCATGCATGAGTCATTTTTCTTAAATCTGTTCCTTTGTTCTTTTGGAATTCCTAATGTCTCTTTTTCATTTGTGCAAATCTTTACTGTTTTATTTAGCTCTAAGTTAAACCGTACCTCTTTTTTAGAAGTATTTGCACTTTCTGTCACAATTTTATTTACTGGTACTTTCATTTTTAATCCATTAGGCATCTCAGAGTCGTTATGCAAAATTATATCAGAGCAATCTGTCATTTTGGCACTGCAGTTATCATGAGTACTTAGTCACTTTTCGGAAGCCCCCCGGTCATTGCTATGGCCATCAGCCCCCTCTTTGGAAGGTTGTTTTTGCGCTGTATAGAACTTTCCTATTTGCTCAGCTAACATTTTCACTTGGGCCTCAAGGCACTGGAACCTTTCCATCTCTCTAGGATCCTCTTTCTGTGGCCTAGGTCGATATTGGTTGTTTTCCCCCTGATTGGATCTATTCTGATACCTCTCAGGTGATTGATGTCGGTTGGGATGGTTTCTGAACTCTTGATTCATTTGTGGAGGGGAGCGTGTTGCACCCATCCTTTGATTATAGTCCCCTGGTGGGGAATCATTGTACTGGCGTGGATTGTAGTTCATGTTTTGCCTCATGTCCTGTCTCTCAGATTGTGGGTACTGGCCCCTATGTTGATTTCCATTATCAGTAAATCGATCCACATATCGGGGCCTATCCTGATTACCATATATCAGGGTGCTGGGATCAAATCTGCTCTGTGTCCCCAATGACTGGTAGGGACCATCATTTCTTTGATCTTGATTTTGTCTCTGGTTATTGTTCATACCTGCCATATCAGGCCGGTATCCTACCCGGGGTCTGTCCCCTAAATACCTAGGGCTGATGTAGCTCTCTCTATTACTAGGATCATGTGATTGGAACATTGGTACAGGAAATGGCGATCTTTGTTGATTACCCCTTTGTTCAGGTGTCACATTATTTTTACCTTGGCTTTGAGCAGACTCAAGGGACATTTTGGCTGACCTGATTTCCATTACTGTGGCTGAGGGTTCTTTAGATTTAGGTCTAGTATCTTTCATTTTATCACTTTCTCTACCCTGACAATAGAGTACCTCATATAGTTTTGTGCTTTGATGTACAATCCATTCAAGGGACTTCTCACGGTCAAATTCACGGACCAATTGGGATATGATGTCTTTCTGTAGCCCATAGAAGTATGCAGTTTTAAACTCATTGGAATTTGAGTCAAAAGATACATCAAAGCGAGAAAATGCTCTTTTTAAGTCTTGTAAAAATTGGCGAGGGGATATATTAGGTCCAGCAGTAATTGTGTACGCGACTTTCTTTGCCTCCTGCAATGACTGAAAAGGAGAAAAATGACGCACAATTTCTTTTTCAAACTCCAGCCATGTCATATTCTGCTGTTCATTTAATCCCCTTATGATGCTGGCCGTCGGGGCATCTAAAGTTAAATGAAAATATTGTCTGTACTGTTCCTTAGGTATCTGGAGTGCTTTAAAAATGTCATGCACCGCTTCTAAGTGATCCTCAATGCAGCATTCACCTCCCTTTTTAAATGGTTTGATCAGGGCTTTAATGGATTTCATTATTTTTATGGGGCTACTTGTTGCAATGCATGGAATTGCACTATTTTGTGATTCACTCCTGTTTTCAGGTGTATGAGATTGGTGGCCGCCCCCAATGGGAGTATCAAATCCCCCAAGGGCGCTGCAACCAAGTTCAGTCACCGGCCGAGTCACTGGAGCACTAGCTCTTTGGGCAGAGCTAGAATTCACCTCCACTCCATTGAATGTGGTACCCTGCCGCCTCTCCTGGGACCTGGGAATGCACATTTGCTGTTCTAAGTCCTTACACTTTTTAAGGAGTCTGTTGGCTTCATCTTGCAAATAGTTGTTTTCACCATTCATTTTATTAATCACCTCCTGCATGTCGCACATTTGCATTTGGCATTCATTGAACTCTTTATTTCTCTTGTCTCTTTCTTGAATCATTTTAATCATTTCTTGTTCTGCACTCTGGAGATCACCTTCTTTTTCACAATGTTCTTTTTGTAAAATCTGCATTTCTGAAACAACCTCATCTTTATCCTGCCTAATGTGATCCACTAAGGCTTTTAAGTGTGCCAATTCTTGCTCACTATCTTCAAATTGTTTCTTGCTTTTGGATAACTGAGTATCAAAGTCTCTGCATTTTAATTGCATGTCTTTTTGGCATACATCCAATTCTGCTCTCAACATTTCCTGATTTTTACTTGCCCCATCTAATTCAGTCTTTAACCTGTTAATTAGCTGAGTATCATTCTCTTGCATTCGCAGGGACTTGTTTAAAATAAACCATATTTTGCCGCATAGCCGTATTAAACAGTCTTTCTCTGCACTTTTATCGGCTGCATTCAATAATCTTGTAAGGCAGACCTGAATTACGCTGCCTTCTGCAAAAATATTGTCTAGTTTTTCTTTCTGCACCTCACCCTGAATGCGGTTACTCCATTCTAACGTGCTATTTGACGACCAATTCCCATGTGCAAACAACTTTGCCTCTAAATATTGCACTAGATCTGAGAATGTGGTTTCCCTTTGTGACATTCTGAAATTCGTTTTTAGTGGCACACTGTTATTATAAAATGGGTTCCCTTTAATGTGCAAATGGCAGTGTGAGACACGCTTGCCACGCCCAGTAGGTACTCTATGATCACTTTCCCGGCCTGCAACGCACCATAAATATGTAGGGTATTTTTTTGGAGTTTTGGGGCCTGACGGTATTTTATTACCGCCGAAAAATAACTTAGCAATAATCACTCCTTGTATTCAGATTTGGCCATGTGCAACAATAATACAGTGGACATGCATTATTTCAGCACCCAGACATGCATATTTGGTATGCGTGGTTGGTATGCGTGGTTGGTGGTATTTTGGTGAGCATAATTCCCTTGTTTTATTTGTGGCCCCAATGTCCAGAATCCCTTATCTTTGCTTAGATTTTTCATGTAATCACTAGAGAGACCTCAGACCTACATTTTAGGAATACCACATTTTCAGTGTTAGTGTTAGTGTGCCACCATGGGCGATCTCACTGACTTATTTACGACAGAGAGCTATATGTGGTAATTTTGTGGTAATTTCCACTACCTTATATACGGTAGGGAACTATGTTCAGAGAGTCCCTCTTCCCGTTGGCTCATGTACCTCCAACGAGCTATGCTACAAACAATCACTCTCAACTGTCCATACTGAATATGATCATGCACACATCTGTCTTAAAATGACAATTGCATTGTTTAAAAATCTCCCCTCATCATCAGCACTGTATTGGTAAATAGAAGACACACCACCCGTCTGCTTTCAAATATTTTTCTGTATTATAAAAGTTGCATTTAAACACAATCTCACTCTTTACAGAAATAAATAAAACAGCACATTAACAGCATTGTCTGTAATACACTGAAAAAAAATGGCAGCGAACAGAACACAATTTGCAACATTAACGTGTGATTAAGGCACCGGAATCTCCTTTCCTACTCTGACTGAACATTCTCGTACACACTCAGCTCCCACACTTATGTAATTACCTTATCTGTTCAGAGTTTTCTTCATCTGTTCTCTTTCTGAATGTGGCTCCCTTGAAGATTAACCCCAGTGAAAAGGAGCGCCTTTCCTTCTCAAACCGGGTCATTGCCTGGAATTCTCAGCTTTTGCAGATAGGAATGCTCCAACCAGGAAAAAGGTCTTTCTCCCAGCTCTGCCAAATCTTGACTGCCCTTCTCTCTCCTCAAACTCCCCCCAGCAAAACTCTGATCACTCCCTCTAGCATGATACTTGCTATGACGCTGCTCCAATCAGAATCAATCATGCCATCTCCTCCTTCTCTACACAATGGCTCATTTTTATAGTAATACTTTGTAACCAACTGATTTCCTGTTCTTTCGAGCTCTTTTGCTTCCTGTAATTATGTGGACAGGGCAGCAGAGAAAAAAAAAATTGATGTGCGTTTAAAAGTTCACTTTCAGAATAGGACTAATTCTGCAGTGGAGACACATTTTTATTAGTGGATTATGTTAACTTTAGTTTCATTAGTCAGGTTAGTTATAAGTAATGTTAGTTATTATTTGCAAATGTGTCTCTCGCACCATAGGCATTTCAGGTGAAAAATAGTGTGCATTTTTGAATGTGCACGTGTGCTTTTAACTGTAAAAATAGATTTGCATCTTATATGTTAAAATCGTATCTGACTGAATAGCCTGTCTTTCCTTGTTAATCGGGTAACACATATAGCAATGCACCGCACCCTTGTGGTGGTGCTGCAAAAAAATTGCTACCTGTGCAGTAGTGCTGTACTCTGTGCTGTTTGCTACCTGTGCAGTAGTGCTGTACTCTGTGCTGTTTGCTACCTGTGCAGTAGTGCTGTACTCTGTGCTGTTACACGCCAAATATCCTTACAGTTTCCACTGTCAAACTGATTCAAACAGTGATTTGAGCTTGTTTGACCAAGTCAGACCAACAGGACACTTTGGCACTGTCATCGGCACGCAACCAATCTTGAACCAATGTCCCGCAACTCGAACTGGTTGGCCATCGTACCATGTCAGCTGAGCGCATCGTTACCCCGACTCATACTCAAAGTTCAACATTACTCCTGCTCCCTTAAAACGTCCTCTTCAAACTGCCATGTATCTTTGTTGTTGATCTGTATCGACAGCCGACAAGTCCCTGGGTGATCTTTGGGACCATTTAAATGCCACAACAGATTCACCTGACTTGGACAGTGCTTCTGGTCACCAGAATCTCCAATATTAAACCGACTGTCGAACCAACGCTGGTGGCCCTCACAATCTACACTTCAGTGAATGCCGGTTCAAGTTGCCTTTTAAAAAACCAGCATCTTTGCTGCTGATCTTCATTATCTCCATTAGCAGTGAAACCACCCCTGGTTGCCTCACCAAAATGCGGTCTTCAACTCAGCATAAAAATGCTAATTTCGTACTGCTCATCCAGTCACCAGCATCTTCGTGGTGGCCCTAATAATCTGCACATCTTCATGCAACTCGACCTCGACTCAACACCTGCTCCCCTTTCCGGAACAATGCAACTGAATTGAACGGAATGAACAGTACTGCAATGCCTGGTTCAATGTCATTGAACTACCAAGAATCACAGAAAGGTATTATTGACTGCTTAATGTCAAATTTGCACATGTTTGACCCCTTGAGACGGGTTAGGTCACCTTTAATCACTTTTTGCACACAAGAAGATATATTTTTAAAGGGCATTGTCGTTTTTACTTGCCTTCCTTCCCTGGTGCATTGCTCAGAGTGCTGCACCTTTCTATCTTTGCTTATTCTGTGTTCATTCCTCAAGAGTTGGTTTTGTGTAGTGTTTTCCTAATGAAGGCAAGTCCCACAATACACACACACTCCAGAATAAATACAATCAGCTAGGGAAATAGGCCAAGAGATAGCTTTGCAAGGATAACAAGGTTTACTTGTACAAAATACAAATGCCAGCAAAGAACTCTGCTGTCCAAGAGCTCTCTAGTCTTACATTTGCAAACATGGGGTAATAAACACAAAAGCGTCATTCGCATACAGGACATTTTGGTGCTCCTGATTGCAGGCACCCTACACATGGGCTTGCTCCATAGGGGATGCCAGGCAGTAATTGGCTGGTTCTTTTCCGTCAATCTGGCTCCACATGGGTCAGGTGGACTCATCCTCGCGGTGAAAGTCAGGGCAGGCATAACATTCAATGTTTTGTAGCTAAACTAAACAACTAAGACATACTATTCATTCATTATGGCTGGCACCTGTGCGGCACAGGAAAGGGGTGCCAGGGAGAGGGGAGTATAAAATACAGTAATGCTGACCCATATGTCCAGTGCTCCATTGATACCGCAGTTCCCACAACTAATGTCTTCCCTCTGGGGATTGATCTTTAATTTACCCATGCCAGTCTCTTGTGTTTCTAGAAACGTGTTTTGCTGTTAGGGAGTAATACAGTCATTTGGGCTTTAGATCTGTGGTGGGCACTTTATGGAGGATAGGAACTGAGGGTGAGGGGCTTATCACAGAGCCGAGGGAGTCGGGGTCGGGTTAGTGATGCGCGTCCATTGCTTGACTGGCTGGGTCGGGGTCAGAGGCTCGATGGCAGTTTAGTGGAGATGAATAGACACATCCCGGGGCCTGGTACTGTCTCACGCTCTGTGTCGGGTACATTCCTGAGGGCGATACTGTGTATTCGCAACACTGAAGGGGCAAGAGGGAAATGGGCTGTGGGAAAACTGTGTAGAAATCGGGCTCTGTGAACGGGGAACGAGAGCAGCATGGGTCTAGTTTGGGGCCTGTTACAAAATGGCATTACGGAGTGTGGGCATTTCTAATGTTACGCATCCACTTCTATGCGCTATGAGGTCTCTATATGGTGCCTGGTGGTATAGAATGTTCTCCCATTGTAAGTTAGATTGCATCATATGGGTTTCATTTTATGTGGAAGCACTTGGGGGTTAGCTCATTTCCATCCCAACATTCCCCCTTTTGTTACTTCTACATTAACAAATTCACCCCCCATATTTCTGTTCATTTGCCCATCTCTCTTCTTGTTCCCATGCAGGTGTCCCTTTTATGGGCATCCATGCTCTGCAAACATGTCTTAGGCTCTCTTCACTCTGTGCTTATTGTTCAGGTGTGCAGGTCATATAGATACATCCCCCATCCCCTGCTAAGTCCACCCAAACTTCTTTGTAATGTTTGGGGTCTGGTGGAGGTGCAATGGATGTGTGGTATAGGGTGTCCACCTCATCCCTGTGCCCTTGATAGACGGCAACCATACAGTATTTAGGGTCATTGTTTTCTTCTGTCTGGATTTCTACTTCCTGTGTATCATGAGGAGTTTTATTATGAGTTTTCCCAATTGTCTCCATTATCATTGGACTACTAGGTACTGCTTTGGCACAACAACGGAGACCTAATTGGCATGTGCAGGAAATCACACAAAAAAAACACGATGATAGGGACCAACATCTCTACCATTGTTCCAAGCCAGGATAGTACCTAGCTGAATGCCATATTCACCTAATCGTCTTCCTGGATCCCTGCTTCCTTCTTCATTTTTACCCCAAGTTCATGTACAGCTTGCGATAACATGCAAAAGTGTCCCATTTTTGGCATCATCAGAAGGTTGAACATGCAACATGAACTCCCGATCTTTTTGCAAACCCCACCCTCCATGGCTGCCAGGAGGTCAATGACATAGTGGTTCTGCATCGTCATTAGTCTGAGGGCTCTTAGTTCCACCTTGATGACATTGAACCCTTCTTCAGTATCATTTGCCAGCTGGATCAATTCCCATCTAACGATCTGGAGCCATTTAGCATTGGCTCTAGTATAGACGCTGGGCACAAGGGATGCAAAAAATGTCTCACTGGAATTGTACAGTCTATATTTGTCTGGTATTTGTGCGAGTAGATAAGAGGATTCTTGGGACAAGTAGTTAGAGGATCGCTTCTTTCTTCATAGTCGGTCATGGTGTTCCTTTCCTGGCAAGATACCGAACAATGAAGGCAAAATGGTGGATGCTATCACTGTGGTTTCTGGCAGCGCTGGTTCCTCATCTTGAAAGTGTACCCCCTTCAGGTGTTTTTTGGGCACTACAAGCAGGGTTGAATTCAGCATTTAAAGCGAGCAGTAACCGTTCCAGGATGTCTGGTGGTGAAAGCATGCTTTCTGGCCACATACCCAGTAGTAGTCCATCAGTGCCCCTGTGCCTTTTCGGAGATCTGGAATGGGCAGAGTTCATTTGCACCGCTTGTTTGATCCTATGGAATGAGCAGAGTTCCATTGCACCGCTTGTTTGATCCTATCGAAACAGTTCCTTCATTGTAAAAACAGAATTCATAGCTTTCTTCTTGGTGTACCTTCACCGTTTTTTTTCAATTGCTGTGATCCATGTCAGTTTTGCAACATATTCTGTCCATATTTGTGCACATGCTTGCTCAACGAGGGCTAGTGTTTTTTTGAATAACCGACAAGTAATTCTGCTTTCCACATGAAAGTTGCTTCTTGCTACTTATTGCCCATATACCTGTCCCTTGTATAGCGAGGAATGCTTCCCTGAAACAGTTTGGGTTGGTGGAGCTGGTATTGCAGTTGTAGGTGGACACTGCGTGCCTTGAAAGTGCCTTTTATCCTACATAGTGCAAGATGAATAAGACAGGTTGTTTCACTTAACGGTACTCTTTGTGGCATTAATACTTTGGGGGCGCCTGCTGCATGGGGTATTATAGAACAAACATAGCAACTCCCATTAGCCACTCCCATTAGTCATTCGACTTCCCATCACACACATATCATAGTACCAACGGTTTGAATGTTCTGGATGGCAAAGGTCTTCCACTGCATCTAATCCTAAACAATGATATGCATCATACTTATGTGGGCGCATTTGTCGCTTTCTTCTGTTGCTGCACAAGGTGAACCTTCTCCCCCTCAGCACTACTCTGTGAGCAGTAAACATGAAACTATTGCAGGGCATGGTTTTGGAACTTCTGCATGTAGTTTTATATATTGTGTTATTTGTTGCTCCGACAGATTGTTTAATTCTCCTTGCATGGGTGCTTTCATTCGTTCTTTCACTGAGGCTCAAGAGGCGGGAAAAACCTGTAACCATATTAGGGCCTGGGGAAGACAACACGTTAAATACTGAGGTAGATGATTGGGTACTACTAATGAATTTATAGATGTGGCAATTGGGGCATTTGGTGACCCATCAGTTACATTTTTATTTGACATAATAACACCTGGGAAATTTCTTTTTGTATTTCAATGCAAACTTGTGAGGTTTATAGACATATTCCCATTCCCATGTCCACCCCCCTTCTTTTATATGACCACCCCAGATAAAAGAAGTCCCCCAGTAAATACTCAATGTGAGCATTAATACAGTAAATAAAATGACTATAAAATACAATCCACAATTATAGTTAACATTCACCAAAAACTCATTCTATTCCTACTACTATCTACATTTGATGCAAGAGAGAGATTGTAATTTCTGGTAACCCATGCTCTAGCAATGCATGTTTCTTTTTAGAAGCCAGGGTTGGCAGAGGGCTACTTATGTTGAGATAGTCTGGTCATTCTCACTCGGGGTATTTTGTGAGATGCTGCCCGGTGCTTTGCGAACATCTGATAGTTATATCCAGTATCTGAGCCCCTTTACTTTTACAGCAACCGGGGTGCACAACACCACCTCATAGGGTCTGTGGAATTGGTGTGTGTTCCACTTCTGGATGAAGCTTCTGACATAGATCCACTCCCCTGGTAACAAGGGTTGGTTTGGGCCAGCATCAGTCAGAGTGGTTGTTGGAGTTTCTCTATTTTCTATGTACGGGGTTCAATCTGTTTTGAAATGCATCTTATTGCATCTTATTGCACATCTAAGTTGTGTGAGATATTGTCTGAATTCTTCTACTAAAATTGTGGCCGCTCTGTGGGCATCTGATCCTCTTCATACTGGTGACAGTGGCATTTGCATGCATCGACCAGTCACTATTTCATGGGGGGACAAGTGGTGGTCCTTACTGGGCCGTGTGCGCAATTGGAATATTTCCATGGGTGAGCAGTACACCCACTTTTTCTCGAGGGTATTGCATAGTTTGGACAGTCTACTTTGGAGGAAGCCATTTATTTTCTCTGCCACTCCATTTGCCTGAGGGTGGTAAATGGAGCAAATTTTGTGTTTGATCGTCAAAAACATTGTTACCTCTTTGAACAGTTCATTGAAAAAGTGAGTCCAATTGTCTGATTGCAGGACATCACACACTCCCCATCGGGGGAAAACTTCCCTAACAAGGAATTTCACAGCACACATGGTGTCAGGGTGGGTGCATGGGGCTGCTTCCACCTATAGAGAAAATGGCCACACCATGACAATCAAATATCGTGCTCCACTGCACCTTTCTCCCATTTCTGCATAGGTAATGTGCAGCTCTCGGAAAGGGCTCACAGGGCGGGGCAGTGTTCCCCATAACATCCTCAATGTCATTGCTGTGCTGAACAATTGACACCATTTGCATCAGGTGTTCCTGTAAATTTCAGGATGAACCAATCTTCCTGGAGATTTGAAGCTATGTATGGTTTGGAACCGTGGGATGGGAGCTGCGATTGTTCAAATTCTGTGTATAGTAGTTCAACAATCATAACAACTTTTCCAGTTGCCTGCTGTCACCAGAGGAGATCCGTGGGTGATTGAATGTACCCACGTTTGAACCAGAGTGTCTGCTCCACTTTGGGCACTCAATGCTACAATTCAATGACATGTGCTATGGGGAGAGCTGTGTGTGCATCTGTGTTGGGAGAAGTTGCCGTACTCGTTAAGACGTATTCTGGACTCATATGTACTGGAAGGTATGTTTCTTTTTTCGCTACTGTGTCTGCTGCACCGTTCCCCAAAGATATTTTGTCTGTGTTTTAAGTGTGAGCTAAAAATGTAACCACTGCTACTACTGATGGTTCTGCCAGTGCGGTGATCAATGTGTTTGGTATTTCTGCATGTTGCACTGGGGCCCCATCTGCCAATCGGAACTCTCTTCTTCTTCCTCAGGACAGACCTGTGTGCACCGTGGTGGTGACTTATGCAGAGTCTGAATAAATTGTAACATACCATCCCTTTGAAGCCCTTATGGCCTCAATCAGTGCTACCAGCTCCGCTGCTTGTGTGAAAAACTTTCTTGGTAATCTTTTCATTATGGGTGTTTCGTATTCCCACTCCTCCAATCTCACTACAGCTGCCCCAACATGTTTTTCACCTGTCTCTTGATCAATTGACACTGACCTGTGATCAAAAAATATTTCCCTTCTTCTAGGGCACTGTCTTTTGGTTTGGAAATGTCGTCCCCCTCCCCTAGATAGGTTGCACAATCATGCTGCTGCATGTCCTCAGCAGTGCAAGGTTCGGTCAGGACTGTGGCCGAGTTAACTGCTCTGCATCGTACCACATGCATATTTGGGCTTGACATTATTATTTCATATGCAGATGTTCTCTGTGTAGTCAATGTGGATTTGGAGCGTTCTAGTATCGCAAACAGTGAGTGCTCAATGTACAATATTATTGAGCAGCCCATCAGGTTAGTGGAACTTTTTTCAATGGTGAAGGCTGCAGTGGCGAGTGCCTGTTCACAAGCAAACTGTCCCTGCATGACACAATTGAGTGTGCCGCTGTAGTATGGCAAAGGCTTGTGTTCCATGGAGCTTTTTTGTGTCAGTATTGCAGGCATGAGGGTGCCATTGAACTGCGAAAACAGATAGAACTCTTGGGTATAGTCTGGGTCGCTAGAACTGGTGCTGTTGAAATTACCTTTTTTAGGTCATTAAAGGCAGTCACCATTTCTGCTGTACATTGGATGATCGATCCCTCTTTTTGTGCCTCTTTGAGGCCTTGCAGGAGTGCCCTTGTGTATGCTGCATGGTCTAAAATCCATGTTCAGCAATAATTCTCCCCTTGTAACTTAGATTGCCTCATATGGGTTTCGCCTTATGTGTTTAAATAAAGTAAATATAATTTATATAGAACCTTAATTGGACATTCCCTTTATTTCAATCTGTTTTGCTATTGTTGGTGGGTTACTACTGGATCACATCCACACCCCTCTTGAGAGTATAGCCTTACCTCGGCCCACGTTACCATAAAAGGCAAAGGAGGTATTTTCTGTGACTGTTTAATCTTTATGATTGGTATTGATTTTCTTTTGTAGCATCTTGGGTGACTGAGAAGGCACTGCACCTACTGCCGACCCTTGAGCTCCTATGGGGCAGAAGTAAGTTTATCAATTTGGTGGCAGTGGTTATGATTTGAGGCAGACTGTGCCTACAGTTTAGTCAGCCAAAATAAAACTGTGCAGTTAATGTTAGGTTTAATACCAGGTATTTATTTATTTTTGCATTTTAAAGTGCTCACACAGCCTGTGGGCATCAAGGTGCTGTTGCAGGATTTTTTTTTTTTTTAGTTGCACATTTATAATGCACTTAAATACCCAGAGGTTTCAAAGCGCGGACAGGGGGATCAAACCTGTGTTGCTTCGTGTCATCTTGCTTCCAAGGCGAGCACGTTGCCGCTGAGCTATCCTCTCAGGACTATTTCATTACTTCCATGGAACTTGACATTAGATCGATATCCACCTTGTCAGTAGGTGAGCTGTTTGAGTTATACAAGGTAAGGGGACTCTCATGTGGCTAGGAAAACTGAATTGTGGAAAAGCCTCCAAGATATTGAGGTGTACAAGTTACTAGTATTGATAGTTAGTTCCCATCTCAGTTACCCATTTTCTGGTGGGCTGCAAGGGAATATGGAAAGGGACAGTGATGACGCATCCCAACATTCCACCAAAAGAAAGAGTAGTGTAGCTTCCCATAAGTTCCACTGGTCTCAGGCTTAAGCCAGATACCAATCTTCTATGAAGTTCAAGGCCTCCAGCAGGTCCAGAGGTAGTCACGGTGGGGGCAAACTATGTAAAATAGAGCTCCTCCTAATGAAAAGAAAGTTGGTCTTGGAAGAGCAGGATCAGGGGGATGATGCTACAATAGCAGAGCAGAAATTGACATATGAATGAGAAGAGCAAAAATAGAAATAGATACATCTGGTCACACTCGAGCTCCACAGGCTTGAACTGAAGATACATCGGGAGTGCAGAACTTCAAGTGGGGATGGCAGTTCCTTGATTGGTGGCTCCCAAGGAAAACCTAGGTGCTACTTCCCTAAGGACTTGAGTGAACCTTATGAGGAGAGGAGAGATATATTTGATTGGTTCAAAATGCTTGAGCTAGCATTGCGTCCACTAGAGGTGGAAGAGGAGGTGGAAGAGGAGTTGTGGAGTGCAATCCTTATTAGTCATTTGCTGACAGTTGGCTCCAGAGGAGAGCCCATTTATACCAGGATGAATTCTGCCATCCTCAGAACGTTCTGTACAATGCCAGAGCAATAATACATCAGGAGATTTAAAAAGCTCAAATAGAGTGGGAGTTAAACCATTGAGGTTTTTGCACATCAATACTTGACATGTCTGAATGGGTGGGTCATATGTAAAAAAGTCAACGATTTTGAGGGCATGAATAATTTGATTGCATGTGAGAGTTTCCTTGAAAAGTGTGAGATAAAGTTACACCAGCATTTAGTGGGCTGTGTATTCATTGCATTATTCATTTATAATTTGCTTAATACCAGCGAGTGGTTTCTGAGTGCAGGAACTTGATTCAAACCTGTGTTGCACTACGTCGACTTGCTTCCAAGACAGATGTGTTGCCCCTGAGCTATCCTTCCTCCCCAAGAAAATAACTTAACCTAGAGAGCAGGTTAAGGCTGCTGATAGATATTTGAGCACTCGTGCCCATATAAAGGCTTATGCAACCACATCTAAGCCCGACAAGGGGCTAATTGAGGAAAACAAACACAGGGAGGGAAGACAGAAGTTGAGACACTGCAACTCAGAAAGGTCTCCAAAACATGAAGATGGTCCCATGGTTGGTCAATCACCACAGAAAAAGAGAGTGAGGGCACCTCTAAAACTGAGTCACCCACATCCTAAATGGCCAGAGGTTTTTTTCTGTGTGGGCAAATGACAGATAGAAAGGGAGATCAGGCTTGATGCCCAAGCAGGCCATGGTAACTGTTGGACTCTTGGAATAGGAGGCTATAGTCAATGTGGGCATCTTAGCAGATGAAGTCCCATCACGTGAGGGAGTAGCCACAGATCACCTAATACTGAGTAGGAATGGTATTGGGTGCCTTGAGGGATAACCATTTCTAGCCATTAGTGTGATATTTCTGGACCTTGTATCTTGAAACAGGGAAAGGTCTCCTGCTTTGTGAGATACCACTGCAAGTATCAGAGATTTCAGGCAACAATGAGTGATGGAAGGATAATACATCTCAGGACCAAACCAGATGGTAAGAGGACCTGATGGTCTGAAATGATGTACCTTAACAATGGTAGATCTTAGTTGGAGGGGTAACACTTCCCTACACCATCTTGCACTCAACTGCTCCATTCCAGTTTGCAAGATGTTTTAATAAGGCAACATCTGGTTCAGGGGAAATGTCCACCAACCCCATGTCAGGAAGACAATTCATATTTAGTTAGTACAGTTCAATTTACCATTCATCTTTTGGGACAATTAACATGCAGATTTGCACTGAGGGTCTATTTAATAATACATTAGAATTCACAAATAATGCATCTATGAAATTCCTATGCCAATGGTGACTACAATTTATAATGGTGAATATCAAGTCACTTGAATTCCCAAAATGGCATTAACTTGAAAATAGGCTTTTTAAAGCTCACACATCACCATTTGATTTACCCTGAGCCCACATCCACAATATGCTGAAAATTGTTTGAGGGCTTTTGATAGGGTTGTCATTTTATAGAAAACCAAATTAAATAAGAATATCCCTGTCTATCTAATTCTCTCTACTTCTACTTCTCCATTATTAAAAATAGATACTTCCTCCCTTATTGGATGGATATATCAGCATTTCAAACAGTGTTGTAGAAAACTCTATTGAAACTCTACATGTACATGTACATTGCTTGAAAAGAGAAACATGTCTGTTAAACACATAATTTTGCTAGATTTCCTTAAGCTGGGTCTCTATTGCATTAATGTGTGAAAGTGTACATTTACCATTTAACCTTTTTCCGTCTCCTTGAGTGATTTATTAACACAACTCTGCTTGGTGATGTAACCTGTGAGTAACATCAATCACCGTATTCTGCTATATATACTCTTCTTCTTGTTACTGCACTTACCTGATCCGCTGAATGTCTCAAGATCTACTAGGAACGTTATTGTTTTTTTCTTTCTTCCTTGTACATCCCCCTCTCTTGTCTTGGTGCACCTTGAAACACCATTTTGTTGTATAGGCGCATTATAAATACACAGTAAATAAAAAATACAAATTAATAAAATAACATATACACAATGAGATATGTACTTAGCTCCCAAATTATTTCTACAATGCTTGCGGATTACATAGAGAAGGTGTTAGGTATCTCCCTGTATACATGTCATCTGACCTTGTCTATCAAATCTGTAATTCCAGAAGAACATATACTCATGTGTAGTCAACTTATGTACCCCCTCAATACTTTTAGAAATAAAAAGGGATGGTTTTTAAACTATTTCAATTTAGAGTTTTGTTCTCTTCTATCACATGTCCCCTTGCATTTATACTTACATAGGAGTTTCATTTTGCCACCTCACAGACAGCTGGACAACCTGTGGTTCATTCCTCCCCCTCTCGGATGGTGGGCTACAGTAAGCATGATGCGGATACCTTCCCTCCACAGACTGGTTTCCCTATTTCTGTATTGGGCCTCTCTGCTGTTCTTTCCACAGAAGAAGGCCTGGTACTTTAACTCCAGGTAGTCCTCTCTTACAGAAAACTGCTAGTAATCCAAACATGGGTCCAAAAGGAAATCAATATATTATGCTCTCCCTGCTGTTACTGCCAATCACCCGTCTGTCAGGCTGCCCACCCCATTCATTGAGTGAGAAAGTGAGTACCCATAATCTGTGGCTTGGAGGTTTTATAGATTAGATACACCTCCCTTTAGAGATTGGGTATATTTTTTCCAACCTACGTGTTCAGTGTATGTGATTGGATAATGTTCCAAAAGTGACATCACACTAAACCATCCTCTTAATACTCATCTGGCATATTAATGAAGAGGGCACTTTAATGGGAGTAACTTTGACATCCAGCTTCCCTCTGACTTAGAGATTTCTACAGTAAAGAATCAAAATTTGCTGAAACATCTTCCTCACGTGTGATTGGAATATGAAAAAACTCCAGAGCTTCTGTGCCATATTGATAAAAAAAAACATTTGACTTTATTCAGAAAGGTGCCCTTTGTTGATAACACATGTTTCGGCTCTCAAAGCCTTTCTCAAATCAGGTCTGTTAGTTCAAACTTCTTTACCAATATTGTAAGCGTCTTCTCGCATATTTGCGAAGCATTGATGGTTACAGTTGGGATTGGTCCCAGAAATGTATTCCTACTGTGAAATAATCACTCGCTTTGGCTGAACTCACTCAGCTCCCATATTCCTCACATGTGATCATGTCAATAATTGGTTCATCAGATTTCTCTCCAGTAATGTAATTCTTATCTTAGTACGACATGTACTGGGTGTGTTAATGATTCTTGCATTTTAAGCTCTGATGGTTTTATCAGAAATTATTTTTCTGTCTCAGAATCATGGCCTAGCTGTGATGGGTGCTAGGATATATGATTCACTAAAGTGTACCATTTCTGCGCAAAATATCCACATTCCCCTTATTTGCTAAATGCAGCAGATAGAGCTTTTCACCCTGAACATGTTTGTTTTAAATAAATGAGCGTCTATGACATGTCCTTCAAAAATTTTAAACAAAAATATGATTCCATATGTAACATTTGAATAGGTTGTTATTACCCTTTAGATGTACCGGGCGGAATAAAACATGCATTTTATTTATAGTTCATGGCCTTTAACAGCCACATTGGTATTAGTCCTTTATGACTCCTGAGAATTTGGTTGCTGTGGGACCAGTGTCAAAAGCTCTCCAAAACACAAGACTGGCAGGGACATTTGTTGACCCAGTCCCACCTCCTTCAGTGAGTCCAGCCTCTGCCTATCCCTTGTGTCAGACACCACGTCTCCTATGGTATGAATCACATCCTACTATATAGAACTCGCTGATGAGAGGATCTAATTTCTTGGAGATCACACCATTTCAGGCCATTACCCAGTGCATGTTAGTTGTATTTTTAAGGTTTTTAGCCTTGGCCCTGGGAAAGATGAAAGCTGTAAAGGGGAAACATTTGTTTTTATTACCCAGGCCTGTTCCTGAGAACATTGCAAACAAGCCGTATCTTAAAATGTATGGTTGAGTGGTTGAGCTTCACAGCCTAAATTTTCCATCACTGAAAAATGCCATTCCCATTTTGGTTGATGTTTTGCTGTGACTGGGTGAAAGGGCTGCTATTTTTCCTTCTAGGGCCGAAGATGCTGTTTTATTCACAAATGTGTTTAAATGTAATTTTATTATTGTCACTTTAAACAAAGCAACATTATAAATGATAAATTATAAAGGCTCTCACACCTGTTTCTCTCATTATCTATTTGCTGTTGGTAGTCAGATAGCTGGCTTTTTAATTCTGACACCAAGGCCTGATTAATCTCATTTACCCTGCTTTGATCCTTTGTTTGCTTCACCTCCTGCTGACGTGATTCATTCTCCCTCTGTGAGCCTTGTAAGCTGTGTGCTTATTCAAGGCGCTTTTCCTTCAGGAGACAAATCTCTTTCTTTTGTTCATCCCTACATTTCGCTGCCTCTAATAGTTCAACTTCTAATTGCCTCACTATATCTACAAGCTCATTCCTTTCTTTTCTGATTCTGGTCAGTTCCTGAGAACATGACTGTTCCTTTTCTACCTTCATTTCCAACCGAATTATCCTCTGTAACAGGACACTGTTATACTGATTCAAGAGGTCTTTTTCCTTAGCCAGCTGCATCCTCTGGTGTTTCAGAGTACTTACATGCTAATGTGTCTGATAAAAGTCATTTTGGGAATCAACCCCTTTGATAATTGACTATTTTCAGTTTTCAATTGTTTTATTTCTGTTTGGAATGCGAAAATGTCAATCAAAATGACTCTATTTTGAGCAGCCTGGTCTTTTAGCTAATGTTGCAGTGTGTTCAGATCATCTACACACTCTTGTGCATTTTTCAGTGCAAAAAACGGTGTTTCGCAATCTGCACTCTCTAGCTGCAGTGTTTTTGTCTCTGCTTTGAGTGGTTGAACAATATCCTGGGCCTGTAACAGGTCTCCTGCCTGATTCATCCTACTAGCCTCACTATTTTGTGAACTCTTTTCTGCTAAAAGCAAATGAAAATATAACTGAGCAGTTAGCTGAGCCATTTGAATATGCTCATCCCGAGCAGTTGTGGTCACATAACATGCCTCAAGTGCTTTGTGCAATATCCCAGCTTCCAGCCAAATTTCATTGCTTACTGAGGTAACCTCCTGCACAATTATGATTTGTCATTTTCCTGAAACGTCCTCAACCCATTCTCTTTTGAAAAATAATTTAGTTAGGAGATGCTTCCTGGCTTCCCCAATTTGTACAGTAGTCATTTTCACAAGTAGCTTTTTGCACGTTCTTCATGCTTGAGCAAACTCATCCTATTCCCGCTTGATTTCCACATTCAAATACATTTTGACACTCTCTTAATTTTCTACCTATACACCTCCCTGGAACTTAGGAGTCAAGTTCTAGCTGCACTTTAAAAAAACTAAGATTACTTTACCTCCAGCTTAATGCAATTGTATCAAAATGAATAGACTGTCACAATGTACTTGTCATGGGTCAGGAATAGGAAGCAAAGTCCCGGATGAGCCAACACTTTGTAACAGTGTATTGATATGCCACTCTCTCAACACAGGGAGTTCCTTTGCAGCCATCTCAGGTCGTTATGCAACAAACTGTTTAACAGATTTTATTTTTTAGCTATATCTCAGACACATATCATGGCAATGGATCCCTCTCACCTGAGCTAACAATGAGCCAAGAACCAGGCTGGTGTAGAGGAAATATATTGGGATGTATTTAAATTAAAAGTAATAGAAATGAGCATGAAAATATCAAACACACAACTTTATCCATGGAACAACACACTCAACTTCTCTCAGCATAAATAAATCACAAAAGTGAGTTAAAATGAACACAATCACAATTGTACATTTTCTGCCTATTTGACTTCACAAAATAATTACACTGATTAAAAATATAAGTTCACCCAAACCTTTGGTTTTAAAAACAACACAGGGTGATTTATTGCTTTGTTTTTCCGCCCCCCCCCCTTGCTTTGGTCTATGTTGGGAAGTCAGACAGAAAAATAGGAATGCTTTGGGTGATTTTGGATTTCAGTTCTCCCTTACTGGAAGGCCTGTGATGGGGAAGCTGGATAAAAAGGTTGGTTTTGTTTAAGAACAAAGACACCCCTCTTCCTTAAAAAATTTGGGGTAAGCTGGACAACAAGGATTACCCAATTAAATGATAGGCTATAGTTTTCAGCGCACACTGGGATGTGAGCTTTGTTAATTTCGAATTTTAACAAAATTCACCCCATAGTGTTCCGCCAAATGCGGAATTAATTAAATTAATATTTTTGGTTACATAGGCTAAGGATTTACACAATTTTGCCCCTCTGCCCCTTCCCAACCACTATAAAGGGAAAGGATTTAAGGCAAGAGGACTCCCCCCACATTTTAATTTTCCAGGGCTTAGTTTTACTTACATAGCAAGCCTCTGTTTAAGGTTTAGGAAAGCCAGCTGCATCTCAGGACACTCTGGAAAGATAAGACATGTGTCTGGTCACTGCACTCTCAAAGATGGCCTGCCGCTCTCCACCACAGGACCCAGTCAGCTTTGAGGCCTTCCTAGAAATAGACAGCTCCACCCAGATGCACTCTCGGCAATCTCCTTTGGTTTCGCCTTACAGCTGTCAGATGGTAAGTTTCCGCAGCCTTCTGATAGTTCGTCTCTTCTCTCTGTCCTCCTGTATTTCTCTTTTTTCTGTCTTCCTGGTTTTTGTGCGTCGGCCCTAGTGCAGTCCCCCTTATATAGCAGCAATGATACTACCAATTTTACAATCTTGGGGAGGTACGGTGCAATAATTCCTGCCACTAGGATTGGACAGTTACCCCTCTCTCTCCTCCCAACCCAGCTTCCAAGTCAGAATTGGTTTAGGGGTCTGGAACAACATATGGCAATTGCTATTTGTAATTGCCCCTTAGTACTCCTTTCAACTTTTTGGCAAAAACTAGTTATGTATCACAACTTCATAATTTTACTAGCAACAGTCATACTAAATATATTTTCTGTTTTAGCTAATCATGGAGAATTAGATAAGCCAACCACCAAATCCGTACAATGTAGCATGGCCATGTGGCATATTTCTACCGTTTCCATAAAAAGTACAACAGTTATGAATATGTACATTATTAAGGATAGCCCTAATTTCATTTTTTCACCAGCTCGCCAACTCTCACATTTGGATCAGGTTCAGATCAGCCAGAAACCTAGTCTAACTGGCCAGTACAGTTCCCAGAGTCACAGGTAGATGAATTTTATATCCCCAAAATCTCTTCGAACTTACATTAAAAATGGTACAAAATGAAATCAATCCACATTATGCAAAGGATAGAAAAACTCCCGGAGACTGGCGCAAATCTCCAGGAGTTTTTCTATCCTGTACATTTTTGCGGTTTTGTGGCTTTTTGTCGCCTGACTCCAGAGAGACGTGACAGACTATCTTATTAGTTCTTTCATCTCAATATTGTGCATATATAGAAAAAAGGGACAAAATTAAAGGTGTCGCCGAACAACCAGCTTTAAGACAAGAGCCTCATTGTGTTTTGCAATCTACATTATGTTTGCCGAGAAAAAGGCCTACATGATATTAGTCCCTTTAACTTAATTGTGAATCTTCCTGTGGGGAAAAAAAACTATTTCTGCTTCTGGCCATTTGTTTTCACTGGTTCAGCCTGTACCTTCATCAGTCGCCTTTGTGTTGGAAGCTTTCTCTTTGAAGTGGGTGCCCACATGTACATCCATATTAATCGTGCTCCAGCCAAGGATGACTTTCCTTGAAGTCCCTGCTTTCAGAGCCAGCAGGTCTGTAGAACACTGAATTTCAAAGCCTTTAGCAGCACAAATTAAATGGAGAATGTGACAATCAGGCTGGAAGTGGGAGATTTCCTTTGTGAAGTTTTGACCACAGCCAGAAACAGGGTCTGCCTTGGCCTGACATTTTCCATGAAGACAAAGTGGCTCTTCAAATGTCACAGGAGTTTTGTAGACAAAACATAATATGCATTGCTTTTGTCAAACCCCACATCATGTTTTTTTGTTTTCCTGAGATTTTTCTGCAAGCAGAGATATTTTTTCCATTTTTTATTGCACACACATGTGCATGCCATCTTTGTTTTCAATGTTTAAAAATCCTGTTTTCCATGTGAGAGAGATCTTTGATTCCTCCTTCTTTTGCACATTAAAATGCTGCTTGTCCATTGGTAATGACAAGTAGGCACCTTTCCACATGGCTCTTTAACTTTACTTGAAAAACAAAAAGAAAAGCCAGGCCATTTTTGTTTCAGTGTTTACAATCTTGCTATTCATGTGAAAGGGAATTCTGTTTCGGGCCTTTAAATGCACCCCACACATATACCACTGGCAAAACCATGTCATGTCTTACATGTTCTAGACTAAGCATGACTTACCATTGCCCTTTACTATGCACCACAAAAAGCACCCATAGGAAATCCCCAAAAGCCACAGGATGAAGAAATGACAAAAACAGTCAATGGCCATGGCACAATGACTACAGCCTGGCTCGCTGTGATCAGGGCAGGACAAATCCAGGAATGGCAGCTAAATGCAAATGGAAACGACCTGTGGCTTTAGGGTACTGTATATCAAGGCAGTACATGAGCCATTACATTACACTCAGAGGAGGCAGCAAACAGTGGCAAGGGGATTCAGGTGGAGAATACAGACATCAAATGGCTAGTGCACATTACAAATGGAAATGCACAATCTTGTAGTAAGCACTTGTTTAAAATGCTAGGATGTCAAGGTAAACAGGTAATCTGTCCTGATTGCACTGGATACAAACTAATCTAAACTAATCCATTAACACTTTTTTCCATTAATTTGATAACCTGTCCTTAACAAAGCAGTGCAAAGCAGGCCCAGTTGACAGGTTGAAATTGAAGTGCTTTTTCTGCATCGGATTTAAAATGTGCAAGCACAGTTTACTGGTTGTGATTTCATTACACAAACTGCGTGTTAAATATCCACTGTTCAGAAAGCACCACTGTATGAGCAGGAAATGATTGTTGCAAATGTATTTTCAAAGCTATGCTTCCATGGGAACCAGATCAGGTGATGGTGCACATCAGGAAAAGAGGCAGGTTTTAGAGAGATTGACAGGGATTTCATTTACATGGAGGCGACAGAAGGGGTATGGGAAGATAAACAGCAGACAGATATTCCAAGAGACTGCCAAGACTTGTGCAGTGCAGAGGGGTGCAGCTTTCCCTAGTAGTCAGCAGGCAGAGGAGACAGACGATAGACGAGGGAGCGGCTATCCTGGCATAGAATTTTTGTTATCCCTGTGGGTCATTGGAGGTTGCGACACTGCAATTGCTGCCAACTGACAAAGAGGGGTTTCCAGTGATAACAGCGCAGAAATCTCACAAATACTCAAAGTGAGTATATCTGTTATAAGTGAGGTGTACACATGGGTGAATGCATTTTTAGACAGCCAGGGAGATTTTTTTTAATGTATTGAATTCAACACATTTCAAATGATGTTCAGAGAAGTTGCATGTTTTTGGTATTAAGCGCGGCTCCTGCCAAGTTTCACGACCCAAGGTCGAGGCAAGTTAAACATATGCTTTTTTCCTATGAGCAGAGTTCGTGTTGAAATGTTTTTTTTCCTTGCTGTTTATTCTTGCTGACCCATATTCACACTGTTAATTGTATCACTGTTCAATGTTGCTGTTCATGCCAACATAAATACACAATATAAATGTATATACATTTTTATGGTGTTTGGGTTGTGTCATTTGATTCATTGTAGGTTCTGTAGATAGGCAGAGTGTGAGTGCAGTGTTTCAGCTGTGCATGCTTACAGCTGAACAGACATGCAAAAGGCAGTTTCCCCGCCTCATCGATAAGTCACTGGGGTGACAGTTAGCACTGTCAAGATTCCAAGTGTAATAAGCTTGGTAACCTGTCTTTAGAGTTGACCCTAAATAGAATGCAAGTGTTATAGGCAAGCTTTGTCACACCATAAAGGGCATTACCATAATAACGTCATACCACTTTACCTCCACAAGAGAATACCACCAGATTAGGTATAGTTCTCTGAGAAAATCCCTAACCTATTTTGGTGTGTTGGCCTGTGGGAAGGAACTTTAAAACAGTTACTGGGTGTGCATTAGGCACAGCCATTTGGTGCACTTAAAAAGGACTAATTCTGTGAGGTGATAGTGTGGCATAACACACAGTGTCATTATGTCCCAAATTGAAGCACATTTTTCTGAGCTGGAGAACAACCTCAAGGCAAAGCTATTTGCCCATGGGGTGTGGTCATCAAAAAATGCAGTTTTATGGAGGGACTGCATGTGCGAAGAAGTGCAAAAGGAGTCATTGCAAGACATATTTGAAGAAGGCAGTATTGTACAGGTCTGCCTGATAAGACTTTTCTGGGCTTCAGACAAGAATGCAGAAAAAGATTGCATAATACGATTATGGGCAAAGCTTTGTTTTCTGTTAAACCGGTCTCTAAGGCTGCAGGGGAACGATTCTGAGGTAATTAAAAAGTTACAGACCAGCTTGGATGTTGCAAGTGAGCAAATAAAGTGTCTAAAATCAGAATTAGAGCAATCTAACACGGAGATGCAGTATAAATCTGGTGAGATGAATAAGCAGCTATCTCTGAAAAAAGGCAGTTTGAGGAGAGTGAACATTAACTGATGCAACTAAAAGGGGTCATAGATGCAAAAAGACAAGACAAGGATGACACTATTTTGGAAATGCATACACTTCAAAAGAATAACATGGAGAGAGAAAATGAATGTCATGCTATAGAACAAGAAATGGTTAAAATGTTAGAGGGGAATGATAAGAAGGACAGAGAGTTTAATCAGTGTCAAATGCAAATAAATGAAATGCAATAAGATAAGTGATGAGAACTCTAACCTTTGTCAGGAGGCAGACCGACTTCATAAACGGTGCAAAGATTTGGAACAGCAAATATTTAGTTTTAAATATCAAGAAAAACAACAAGGTACTAATTTTAATGGAGTTGAGATCAGCCCCAGCTCCACCCGAGGAAGCAATGTGCCAATAGCTATACCTGTGGCTAGATCTGGTTGTAGCCCATTGGGGGGTTTGATTCACCCGCCGGTGGTTATCTTAAGTACTACCCAACATAGAAAAGAAATGAGTGACAGAATAATGCACCTCAGAATGTGCCAAGAAGCCCCATCAAAATAATGAAATCCATGAAAACTTTGATTAAACCATTCAAAAAGGGAGGCAATTGTTGCGTGGAGGACCTTCTAGAAACAGTACACAATATATTTAAAGCTCTTGAGATACCCAGCGAACAGTATAGGCAGTACTTTCACCTAAACGTGATTCTGCTACTGCTAGTGTCATTCGGGACCTGTCATGGGCAGAGTTTGAGAAAGAGGTTAGGCATCACTTCTCACCTTACCAGTCGATGCAAGAGGCCAAGAAAGTAGCGTATACAATGATAGTAAAGTCAGATATGTCACCTCGCCATTTTGTCCAAGAATTAAAAAGAGCGTTTTCCCGTTTTGACGCGTATTTTAGCCCTAATTCTGCAGAATTTAAGACGGCATACATTTATGGTCTCCAAAAAGACATTATATCACAGTTAATTCGCATATTTGACAGAGAAAAATCCTTAGAGTGGATTGTAGAACAGGGGACTAAACTATATGATGTAATCTATTGTCAGAGGGACAAAGGGTCTAGGCATAGGGAAGTAAAATCAAAATCTAAAGATTCTGCACCAACGATAATGGAGATAAAATCTACAAAAATGCCACTTGAATAACTCCAAACTCAGGCAAGGAACATTACGACACCTAATCAGAGGGGCAGGCCACCACAGAGGACGCCACCCCAAAACCCTGTATTCCAATCAAATGACCTGAGCAATAGAAAGACTCACATTAGTTCTAGATATGTGGGTGATAACCCTAGGGTAGGATTCCGAACCGATATGTCAGGCATGAATAACAATCAAAATCAAAATCAAAGGAACTATGGCCCATACCAGACATTGGGGGCGCAGATCAGGTTTGACCCTAATACCATGGTATATGGCCATCGAGACAGGCTACGGTATGTGGATAGACTAATTGAAAATGGAAATCAGCATAGGGGACAGGTCCCACCAAATGAAAGACAAAATATGAATTATGTTCCACGCCATTATAACCAGTCATCACTACAAGTCGACCACAGTCAAAGAATGGTCACACCGCGTTCCCCACCTCCTATGACCCCTGAGTTCAGAAACAACACAAATAGAAATCAATCTCCTAAGAGGTACCAGAATAGGCCCAACCAGACTGAATTTAACCAATATCGGCCTAGGCCACAGAGAGAGGAATCCAGGGACATTGACAAATTTCAATGTCTTCAGGCTCAAGTTAAAATGTTGTCTGAGCAAATAGGAAAAGTCTGTGCAGTCCAAAAACAGCAGCCAAGTGAAGGTGCAGAATGTCATAGGAAGGATCTTGTGCATTCTGACAAGTGACTTTGTAACAGACCTTGCAATGATAAAAAAACAGAAGCCCATGAACCAGTGTTCTGTAACGGTCCTGAATTCCTTGCTGTTTTCAAAAATGAAAATACTAACAAGTGAAAGTGAGACAAGGGATACACACACACACAAAAAGGAAGCATGGTTTAATTTAGGGCTGAACCAGACTATCAAAGTGTGTGTAGATGATGAACAAAAAGGAGAAAATGAACACAAACCTAAAGAACGGAGAGACAGACTTAAAAAGAACATTTTATGTGAAAATAAAACACCTAATGAAGAGGTAGGATTGGTTGTTAAAATATCCTCCCTTGAGAGTCAGAATACTGGCAAAATCCAGACAGAAAAAAATGGTAGCTCAAAAGGACGGTACTGTTCAGTCACCCGATGAGTATTTTGAGCCACAAATGTTCCAAGAGACTGAAAGAACAGGCACTGTGCAAAACTCAGATAGGTGTCATACGCCACAAAATGACATGCTGCCATATGTCTCTTATACAAAGGCTCAATCACAAGGCTGTGGCGAGAAAACTGGTAGTCCCAGAACAAAGGGGCATTCAGTGGCTACAGTCCAGATTGGCTCTGAGCTCAGAAATATATACCAATAACTACAAGTCAGCAGAAAGGAGGGGAAAATATAATTTCACATGCCATGCAAGAAGTGAAAAGGGGATAAGAAAGGTGAGTCCTGAAATCAGCAAAAAATCACACTTTTTGTGTGTGCTAGAGGAGGTTGAAGACAGGTATTATGCTCCTATCACTGTGGAAGAAAAATGCAATGCATTTGCAATGATTGACACAGGTGCACAGGCCACGATCATGTCCGAAGAGTTGGTAAAAAGTATCAATGAAGGGAGATCCCCACAAAATTACATAAAGGTGTGACAAAATGACAGCCTTGTGCACAATTTTAATGGTGAGGAAAAACCTATCGAAGGTGCCACTGAGGTTGACATAAAGATAGGGAAACACTGGATTGGAAGTATTGATTACACCTCTCAGGGAAATACTGTTTCTGATGGGAACAAATTGTCTGAAGAAGTTGTTGCCCCTTAGCCAAAAAAACATTGTGGCCCAAGAAGGTGATGTCCCAAAACAAAAGTGTAAAAGAAAGATGATTCAGTGGAAGTGTATCTTCAGAATGGCTGTGTGCCAAGTGTCACTGTCATTCTAATGTGTCAGGGTGAAATGCGAGGTGAAAAAGAATAACAGTATATGGAGGTTTATTTGGACCCCAAGAAAAAATGGCAAACAGAAATAGATGAAAACTTTTATTTAGAGGAAAAGAAGTGCACGCAAAATGGTACTCCAGAGATAAACACAGAAAAACATATTACAACACTTTCTCAAATAAGCATGGAAGATGAACAGCCATGGGTCCCTATCCGTGTAATTGGGCATTCTGAAGTGATAGAAGCCATTTTAGCACTTGAGCAGGAAAGAAGTTTCATTAATGAGAAAATGCTTAAGCAAATAATCGACAGGGAGATCCGAAAGTTCAGAATAAAGAACCAACACATTTTTGGGTTGGATTATCCGGAGTCAGGAAATAGGATCATAGGAAGATGCATGCTAAGAATCACAATTGGCCCTAAGACTATCCATTATAACGTGTGGATAGTGAGTGGGGCACAAAATACATTTTATCTGGGAAATGACATTATGCACAAAATGTGTACGGTGCTAGACTTCCTTAATCACAAGGTGTGGTCCAGGTTGGGAGGACCTGCACCTGAATTTGAAGACAAGAGACAGACTTATCATTGCGCGGAAATGGCCCCATATGCGATTGAAGTACAATTGAAAAAGGAAGTTACCATTCCTGCATTTACCAGTCAAGTTACAGTAACGCTAAAACACAGAAAGTGACAACATATGAAAGAGTCTGATGCATGTGTGTGCCTAAATGAATCCATGAGGCAGCAATGACTGCAATGTGAATACACACCACCAGTAGAGATTGGGGATGGACACATTAAGATCCTGGTGGATAATGGAGGATGCCAGGATATTCATTTGGAGGAAAAGTCAGCGTTAGGAATGGCAATACAAAAATCTCACTATACAGCAGATTTCAATACTGTCTCTGGAGGATAGCTCAGCGGCAACGTGCTCGCCTTGGAAGCAAGACCACACGGAGCAACACAGGTCCGATCCCCTGGTCCGCGCTTAGAAACCTCTGGGTATTAAGCGCGTTATAAACAACCTATCATGTTCATGTATCAATGCAGTGATTAGGAATATCCTTGAAAGAGATGTGAATGCACAGGGTGAATTGCCAGAGTCTTTGGATTCACAACCTAATGGAATATTTAAAATTCGGTCTGTGTATCCTTATGAATGGAGTGAGACAGTGCTGTCACCAAGATAACTGCATCCTATTTGATGTAAAGGAACATAAAACAAAAACCCAGCATATTGAAATGGAAGTCAAGGCTCCAAAATATGTAAATGTGTCGACTCTCCAAAGAGATTCAGCCACACGTTAGATGAGAGCACAGAGGTTCCTTTGTTAGCGGACCTCCCAGAATTTTTAAAAATGGTAGAAGAGCAGGTTCAGGCTGCAGATGCATGCACAAATGAAGAAGAAAGGGATCACTTGAGACAAATATTTCTGGAGTTCAAAGAGGTTTTTGCCAAAAAAAAGTATATGATTGTGGTCTAACTGATCTGTATGTTGCCACATTGCGAGAGGGATATGGTAGGGAACCAGTATTTGTGCGTCAGTATCGGTTGCCCCAGGCATGTTTGGAATCATTAGCTGAGATAATTAAGAATTTAGAATCCAGAGGAATCATTAGGCCCATTCATAGGACAGCAACTACTCCCATTTTGGGTGTGTTAAAACCTAAAGCCAATAGCGTTTCTGTGCAACCTACGAGAGTTAAACTAGAGAGTACCTGTTTCCAGGTGGCTACTTGCATTTATTGATCAGGGTCTCACACAAGTCCACGGGTCAAAGGTGTTTATTACATTAGCTCTTACAGCTGGATACTGGTGTCTGCCACTGGCTGAAGATATCCAAAACATGTTTGCATTTTCTTTAGACAAATCCCAATATGCATGGTCCCGGACACCTTTTGGATATGTCAATAGTGGGAGTGAATTCAGAATATTTTTGAGGAAGGAACTCCCAGATGCAGCTGAAAGCGCAACAATAGATTATCTAGATGATGTGCTGACTAAAAATGAGAATCTGAAAAGTAATTTAAATTAGATTAGACATGTGCTTGGCCAGTTACAGAGGGCAGGAGCCAAGGTATCTTTGCAGAAAGCACAATGGTGTAAAATGAAAGGGAACTTCTTAGGTCATGAGGTGACTCAGAATGGGTTAAATCCACAAAAGAAAAGGTGGAGGCAATGAAGAAATTGAAAGACCCTACTAATTTGAAAGGGTTATGGATTTTATTAGGATGACAGACTATAACAGGAAATATATTGAAAACTATGCAGAGATTACACAACCTTTAACCAGATTATTAAAGCAGGGTGTACCATGGAGGTGGGAAAAAGGAGCAGTGTGAAGCTGTGACCGAGCTGAAAAAATGTCTCATGAAGGTGTCATGTTTGGCGTATCCCATAAAGAACCAGGAGTTCTTTGTAGGAATAGGGTTAACGGATCTGTGTATGTCAACAGTGTTATCTCAAAGGCTGATGTGAATAATAAAACTATTACATATGCTTGCAAGGCATTATCTCAGGTTTAAACTAAGTTCAGTGAATGTGAGAAAGCACGCTTAACTACTGTTTGGGCATTGCAGCTTTCCATCCCATCATTAAAGGAGAAAGAGTGATTATTGAAACCAATCACCAACCGTTGCAATTTCTGCAAAACAAGAGAATTAGGTCAGCGAATTTGGCGCAGTCCAGAATTACTTCTTGGACATTGGCACTTCAGGGATTCCCTGTGGAAGTAAAATATGGACAAAATAAAAAGAGCCCAATAGTCCAAGGGTTAGCAGATCTGCTTGATTGTGCAGCAGAATCTGCACCCAATGAAGCAGAAATAGAATCGAATTTGAATGACTTTGAACAATGCCCACACAAAGCATTCAATGAGGATGTATGTAGGGATTTACCAACAGTGTATGTAGATGGGGGTGCATACCATGTGGAAAATAACACAGAAGCAGGAATCGGAAATATATGGTTTAAATGTGACAATATTCCAAGGGTAAGCTTGGGCCTAGAAGTAGTCAAGTAGCAGAGTTGGTGGGCATTTACAAAGCAGTGGGTACCACAGTTGAAAACAAACTCAAGGAGATAGTTTTAGTAACTGACTCTGATTATACGTGAAACAGTTTTGTAGAATATTTACCTGGCTGGAAGGAAAAGGGTATGCTCATATATAACAAAAAACCTCTTAAACATGGCAAGATGATTCAAGCCATAGACACACGTGTCAGAAAATGATTTAATAATACATTGCAGAAAATGCTGAGGCCATTTAAAGACGCCAAGTGAGGACAAGGAGGGGAATGACAAGACTGACCAGTTAACCAAAAATGGAGCAGTGATGGGAGAGTTGTTTCCTATTCAACACCTACTGGTGAAGTACAGGTAGATGCGATAACAAGCTACAAATCTCCAAAGGAAGTTTAACAGCCTGTAGTGCAATGGAGGTCTGATATCTCAGATCAGGACCTGATCAAAGCACAAAAAGAAAACCCAATGCTAGGCATATTTTATGATCACTTAGACGCAGAACAAAATCCTCTGACTGAAAATGATTGTAAAGGGAAAGAAGAATTGAGAGCATTGCTGAAAAACAAAAATGAAAATTAGATTACAAGACGGATTGATGATTAGAGAATTTGTAACAGGGCAAATCCAGTGGGCGGAGCCCTTGTCATTTCGGGGATTGGTGTTACATTGTGCACATGATGTGATAACTGCCGGACACCGGTGTTCCCAGAAAACATTCTAAATATTAAAACAGTATGCCTATCGGCCACATTTGTCCCAAGATGTTGAACTATACATCAGAGGCTGTCTAGTATGTGCACAATTTCAACCAGCTTCACCTAAGCAGAGAGCCCCATTAATGAAAAGAAGTTTGACCCTTCCATGGTCTGATTTGCAAATCGACTATGTTGGGCCTGTAAAAAGATCAGCCAGAGGAAATAAATATTTATTAACGGTGGTTTGTCTAATGTCCAAGTGGGTGGAATGCATTCCAGCACGAGATTGCAATGCACAAACAGTAAATAATATTTTTTCAAGATTTGGTTTACCCCAAAGGATAGAGTCAGACCGGGGTAGTCATTTCACTAGTGCATTCATTACCACAATTTGGCAAATATTGGGTGTGAAGAGGAAACTACACATCTCATATCGGCCGTCTTCTTCAGGTGGTGTGGAAAGGAACAATAGGTCAATTGTTGACATATTAAAGAACTTTGTAGCTGAGGCAGGTTCTAGTTGGGACCTTCGGCTGCCCTTAGTATTGATGGCCATTAGATCAACCCCCGCTAAATCAACAAATCTCAGTCCTCATGAAATACTGACAGGAAGAAAGATGTTGTTGCCACAGCATTTACTGTAAAAGACCCATGAGCAAACACTTGTAAATGCTGCCACAATTCACAAATATGTGGAAGAGTTTAAGAAGCACTTACAACATGCATTTGCCTTTGTGCAGTGGATTCTCGAAAGGGCTGCTTATAGTGCAAAAACATATTATGATACGAAGACATCTGTAACGGAATACAAGGTGGGAGATCAAGTGTATTTGTTCAACTTTGGGAAGGGCAAACATAAAAACTCAAAGTTTCTTACAGCATGGCAAGGACCCTTTAGAATAATAGACAAAGTCTTCCCATGGTGTACTAAATAGTTAAGAAGGAGTGTGAAAAGACAGTGGAACAGTTTGTCCATGTAAATCAAATCAAACCTTTCCACCCGAAACATAAGGTGAGAAGGCTTGAGCAAGTTGAGGGTAGTTGAAAGAAAATAACGAGAATAGAGTGTAAATTGAGCTAACCAGAGAATCAAGGTAAACATTGGAATAAATTGAAAATGATAAGGGGTTCTGATATAAAGAACTATGATCTGTATAATGTATGTTTCTGAAAGTGTTCTGGTTGCATGATGTGAGATGTTTTAAGTTTTATAATGATAAACTTATTTTCAGGTGTTCCAGCGTGGCAGACTAATATCCATGGAGTCACCATAATAATAATGACAATCCACTTTTATTTTCAGATATTGCAGCAGAAGAGGGATGAAAAATGTATTGTGCCGGGTACTTAATTTCTTTTTTCTTTTTACCCTACATAACTAATTGATTCCCCCTGGCAGCACCGGATCTTTGGAGCGCTGGACCCCTCGAGGATGTCACAGGATGTCACAGGCCCCGGGAAAGCCCCCCCAAACCAAAGAAGGGGGGTACAGACAAAAATCTTCAGGAAGTGGGAAGATAATGACCAGATATGAGGACTGGTAGATCATAATACTACTAGTGCTGAGCGTGTCAAGTCTTAGCATCACTGAAGCACAAGTTGTGATAGAACCCGCACTGGCGACCCGGGATTGTGGTAGAGGAGGCACCAGGATTCATCCTGGGAAACAGGAGATTAAGATACCAAAATATGTATATCAGCTTAAATCCTGATCTCATCATTGAAAGGTTTTTGAATGAAACAGTAATTGCATCTGATCAGGTGAGAGAATGGGTGCAGCTGCGGAAGGAGAAGGCTCAGAGAAAAACCAGTGAAATTGCCATGCAATTAGAAAAAATATTTGTAAGTTCATCTGTTATAAAGAGAAGGAGGGGAAGCGGGTAGCAGGATTACTTGTGGTCTCCATTGTACTGACCATTATTGGATCTGTGGTGGGCACAACTATGTCTACAGCCAATGCCGTGTCTGTGGCTACTGCAAGTGCTAAAGTGCAGGAGTTAACATACGATTTGAACATAATACAGGGAACATTAGATGGATTTAGAGGCAGACAAAATGAGCAACTCAAATATGTAAATGACACTATTTTGATTTTAAATGAGCAGGCCAAAGTGATAGAACATAGAGCTAATACCATTGTTAAACACGATAAATTACTGAACGATATTGTATATGTGATCAACCCAATTGAAAGGATGCTGGAGAAATACCTGCAGGAAAATAAAAGTGTGATATCTCAGTTAATTCAAGGACCTATACCTTTGTACTTTGTGTCATCTGATGTCATCCATCAAATGATAGCACAGATCACACAAAGGGAAGTGGAAATGGTGCAGGCAAAGATCGCCTTCGAGATAGGGAGTGCAGCGCCTCTATACATAAACATGGAAATGATGGAAAATGGGTTTTAGTTATGCATCCCATACATTGCTCCGGAGTTAATCTACCAGACCAAATTGGTACACAATGTGGGGTTTTGGGAAATATATTAAAAGCAAAACTTCGGAGATGATAGCGTTTGAATCCTGGGAAACTGATGTTTATCTGATTCCAAATTTGGATACCTGTTTAAAATTCAAAAAACACTATTATAGGTGTCCAGGCAAGCCATTGTTCCTGATGCGGCAGATGCTATTTGTGGGTTGAAATCCGATCCCAGGGTATCTGGGGATGTTAAGTGGTCATTAGTAATCCCGGGGTTGAGGATCTGGCTCAAGCTAAGTTGATTAAGGATAAATGGTTGGTGAGCACCTCCCTGAAGAATTATACAGTCACTCACCTTAACCATTGGTCTTTTATTGTGAAACAATTGAAACAGTGGGCCTCATTACACGTAGGCAGTAAGGGTTTACCAGTACCGGTATTTTACTGGTACCGGTAAACCCTTAGCACCTTACTACGAGGTCCCTTTGCGGGTTGGAGAATTTAACGCCTGCTTTTTGCAGGCATTAAAAACTAACCCGCAAAGGGACCAGGGAGATAATTACAGTACCGCAATTTGCAGTGCCGTAATTAACACCTTCGCCATTCCCATTATGCCATACGGGGCAAAAATGGGAATGGGAAGGGGGAATTACCGCCCCACCAACCTTGGAATAGGGCGGTAATTCCCCTTTCCACCAAGGCGGTGCCGGTATTTTACCAGCATGGACCAAGGTGCTATTAGCACTTTGGTCCACCGCCATCCGTGTAATGAGGGAAAGTTAGAACACATTGGGCCTCATTACACGGTAGGCGGTGAGCCATGGCGCTATTAGCGCCATGGCTCATGCCGGTAAAATACCGGCACCGCCTTGGCGGAAAGGGGATTTACCGCCACATCCCAAGGTTGGAGGGGCGGTAAATCCCCCTTCCGCCATTGCCCTTCCCCATTCCCATTTCTCCCCATAGGGCTCTATGGGAATGGGGAAGGCGCTAATTACGGCACCGCAATTTTGCGGTGCCGTAATTAGCTCCGGGGTCCCTTAGCGGGTTGGTATTTAACGCCTGCAAAAAGCAGGCGTTAAAACTCCAACCCGCTAAGGGACCTCGTAGTAAGGCGGCAGGGATTTACCGGTACCGGTATTTTACCGGTGCCGGTAAATCCCTACCGCCTACCGTGTAATGAGGCCCATTGAGTTGTTTCAGAAAAATATGTTACCCATTGATCCAGGTGTAGAATTTTTGTTGAGTCATAAAAAGGCACATACCATTAAAATTAATTTAAAAAAAGGATAATATCACTGTGAAAAGCCTGGGTTTGATGGAAGGAAATCCTTTCAATTGGGGACCTAGGTTGAGAGAGTTTTGGTGATTCTGGCAGTTCCAATCGTTTTGATTGTGGGATGGCTGATTGTTCTCACCACAAAGATGAGGATGTTTATTCTGATTCTGATGACAATGGGAAAGGAAAGATGTTCTGCGGTGCACACATTTTGAAGAGCTTATTTTGTTTTGTCTTGCTGTGCTGACACGGGGATCACAACAGTAGAAAAAAGGAGGGCTGTGTAAGGATACTGTATATGGAGGCAGTAAGTGAGCCATGACATTACACTCAGAGGAGGCTGCAAACAGTGGCAAGGGGATTCATGTAGAGAATACAGATATCAGATGGCTAGTGCACATTACAAATGGAAATGCACTTTCTTGCAGTAAGCACATGTTTAAAATTCTGAGAGTTCAGGGTAAACATGTCATCTCTCCAGTTTGCACTGTATACATACTAATATAAACTAATCCATTAACACCCTTTTCCATTAATTTGGTAACCTGTCCTTAACAAAGCATTGAAAAGCAGGCCCAGTTGACAGGTCGAAATTGAAGTGTCTTTTCTGCAATGGATTTAAAATGTGCAAGCACAGTTTACTGGCTGTGATTTCATTACACACACTGCAAGGAAAATATGCACTGTTCAGAAAGCACCATTGTATGAGCACAAAATTATTGTTGCAAATGTATTTGCAAAACTATGCTTCCAGGGGAACCAGATCGGGTGATGGTGCATATCAGGAAAAGAGGCAGGTTTTAGTGAGATTGACACGGATAGCATTTAAATTGAGGAGACAGAAGGGGTTTGGGCAGATGAACAGCAGACAGATTTTCCAAGAGACTGGCAAAAGGCGTGCAGTACAGAGGGGCACAGCTTTCCCTGGCAGTCAGCAGAGGAGACAGATGATAGACGAGGGAGCGGCTATCCTGGCATAGACTTCGTGTTATCCCTGTGGGTCGTTGGAAGTCGCAACACTGCAATTGCTGCCAACTGACAAAGATGGGTTTCCCGTGATAACAGCACAGAAATATCGCCCATACACAAAGTGAGTATGTCTCTGATAAGTGAGGTGTACACACGGGTGAATGTATTTTCAGACAGCCAGAGAGATAATTTTTTTCATGTAAAGAATTCAACACATTTCAAATGATATTCGTAGAAGTTATATTTTTTTGGTATTAAGTGTGGCTCCTGCCAAGTTTCACGACCCAAGGTCGAAGCGAGTTAAACATATGCTATTTTGTCATTGAGCTGAATTCATGTTGAATTGTTTTTTTTTCCTTGCTGTTTATTCTTGCTGACCCATATTCACACTGTTAATTGTAACGCTGTTCAATATTGCTGATCATGATCGGTTTGTTTATTTGCCAACATAAATACAAACTATAAAAGTCACTGCGTGTCTTCATAGATGTTATGGAGTTTGGGCTGCGTCATTAGATTCATTGTAGGTTCTGTAGATAAGCAGAGCGTGAGTGTGGTGTTTCAGCTGTGCATGCTTACAGCTGAACAGATCTGCAAAAGGCAGTAGCCCTGCCTCAAAGATATGTTGATGGGTTGATAGCATTGTCAAGATTGCAAGCGTAATAAGCCTGGTAACCTGTATTTAGAGTTGACCCTAAATAGAATACAAGTGTTGAGGGCAGCCTTGTCACACAATATAGGGCATAGCCATAATAATGCACCATACCACTTTACCACCAAAAGAGAATACCACAAGATTAGGTATTGCCCTCTGACAAAATCCCTAACCGGCACACGTTCTGCATGTATTATAGGCACCACTGCCAGTATTATTGGTCAACATTATTCATTACAGTAAAACTCAAAAAATCATTGTTGAAGGGAAGATATGGTTCTCTATTACAAACATATAGTGACTGAAGTAAAACAATTCTTAGACATTCCCAGAATAAAACGTACATTGAAAGCATATGGTTATGATGTAAAAGTCCCAAAACATTTTCAGCACTTAACGCTAACTTTGCAGCCAAATTTCCCCTCACTTCCCCTCCCCATGCAGAGTGAGAATTTAGAAACATAAAAAATAGCAAAGAGAATGAACATACTGAACAACAAATTTAAATAATTTACCAAGCCTTTCATGTTACAGGCTTGAACATTCCTGAGCTGTCCCAAGTGGCCACATCCATGCAAATCTAGCAAATGAGCTATCCTTGAATTCGGAATGGGCGACACCTTCTCTCAGCCAATTGACATTAAGAAGGTGTCTGCTTGGTCACAAGCTAATGTAACACCTCGTGCTCGAGCTGAAGCGAAGACGGAAGCGGGAAGACAGAAGGGGGGCTAAGTTTCATTGCTCTGGGAGAAGGTAAGAGATACATTCAAGGCCCGTCCTAATAGATAAACAACATTTGTGAACATAAATATATTAATTACTGAATGTGTTGAGTTTGCGGTTTCGCACCAAAACAAAGTTTCAGTGTGGTGACAGAATTGCGCACCAGTTTATACTCTCTAAAATGTTTTACCATAGTGATTGCGGGCTCAGGTGAGCTCCTTCCTTCATGTGATAACATATCGAGTGTCATTGTGAAAACTCCACATGAAATGTTTGGCATAACTAAATAATGCATAAAAGTACCGCATTTTAATATTCGTTTTTTTTTTTAAATTAGAAATGCACTGACAATTACCAAGAACATAGGAGAGGGAGGGAGGGAGGGAGGAAGGAAGGAAGGAAGGAAGGAAGGAAGGAAGGAAGGAAGGAAGGAAGGAAGGAAGGAAGGAAGGAAGGAAGGAAGGAAGGAAGGAAGGAAGGAAGGAAGGAAGGAAGGAAGGAAGGAAGGAAGGAAGGAAGGAAGGAAGGAAGGAAGGAAGGAAGGAAGGAAGGAAGGAAGGAAGGAAGGAAGGAAGGAAGGAAGGAAGGAAGGAAGGAAGGAAGGAAGGAAGGAAGGAAGGAAGGAAGGAAGGGAGGGAGGGAGGGAGGGAGGGAGGGAGGGAGGGAGGGAGGGAGGGAGGGAGGGAGGGAAAATTGGCTTGTAACATGCTGCTATACATTGATTTCTTACTTAGAGTTGAGTATGTACAGAATGAGGCGTAGCGATTCACAAGGTCTAAGAATTGTACGCAGTAACTTTGAAAAAACATGGATGTATATTATGTTCACGTATTGAAAAGGCATACTAATCTCAGCAGTGCTCCCAGTAATTCCAACTATTCTATAGGTGATGTTCGGTGATCTACAGAATTAGTAACGTTTTTAGTGATACCCTGGTGTGTTTGGTTGCCCAACTTGCTATATTTGTGTTTTTTGCTATACCATGTTTACGTTATCCCTGAAATTGCTGCAATATTGCTAATAGCTTGTGTCTTTCTTGAGAACACTGCTCCGATACATCCTGGTGAAGTTGCAGTTTTTCTCTGGAGAAATATGCATGCTGCATGTTCTACTTTTACTCCCACATAATTTCGAAAGATTATTTCTTAATTAAAAAAGAAATAGCAATGAAAAGGCCTTAACAAAATTGTTTCCAAAATAAAGAAACAGTGTCATACCATCATATTATGTTTACATTGCCCTTAGACTCTGATGATATACGAAAAGGTTTCACTGTACGTCTCTCACCAAACAGTTGCACTCCACATTGGCTTGAGCCATAGAACTTGCGTAGGAAGATTTTAAACAAGGTGTCCATTTTTACATTTATGTTTCAAATATGTCCTTCATATTTCCACATTTATTGTTTGCACCAATTATCTGTTTGCTGGCATGTGTATTTGTCTCGTCTAGCAAAATAATTAACACCTAGTATTTGCCCGCCTTTAGTTTTCATTTTCTCAGAGACACGCATTGAAAAGATCTCCTATGTCCAAAAACAGAACATTATTTATGTATCAATGCATTTGTAGATCGCACAAAAGCATAGGCATCAGGGCGCTGGTCATGAGGTTAAGTGACAAAGGATAAAACGGTTAGGTACATGGGTTCCAAAAGGTCTAGGTACATGGAGACAGATGGCACAGATCAGACCAGCAAGTGGCCGTGTGAGAATAGCAGTGTTTTGAGGTGTTTCTGAAAGGTCAAATGGGATTGCTCTGATCTCAAAGCTAGGGGCAAAGAGTTCCAGTTCTTGGTGGCGATGACCAAGAAGCTCTTCCTGACGGCTCTTGATTGTCTGACTCATGGGGTGATGACATGGTGATAGTAGAAGGAGCGAGTCAGTCTTGAGGATTGTGATGTTTTGAGCCTTTGGGAGAGGTATGTAGGGGCTGTGTTGGATGGGCATTTGTGGGTGATTGCCAAGGTTTTGAATGTGATGCGATCCCGTATTGGGAGCCAGTGGGCATTTTCTCCTAGCATCTGAAATATGCTCTCGCCTGGGGATGTTCAGAGAGTCTCACAGTGGATTATTCACAATGATTTGGGGTTTGTTGATGTTGCAGAAGTGCCTGCAAATAGGGTGTTGCAATAGTCAGGTCTAGAGCCGATAAGCACACAGGCAATGTCAGGCCGCTGTTGGTGGAAAGGAACGGTCTGCTGGTGTTAACTTAGTGGTGCAGGCTGCTGAAGAGGCAATAGCACTGACCTGCTGTGTATGTAACAAGGTGGCATCTATGTTGACACCTAGGGTTTTCACAACACTGGAGACTGGTACGGAGATGCTGTCTACGGTAAAGGTACTGGAGGCCTGGTCTAGTTTATTGAGAATGCTTTGGGGGCAAACCAGGAGGATTTCAGTTTTGTTGTCGTTCAAGCACAGAAGGTGTGAAGTCATCAAGGCTTGGACGGTTTGGTATACTGAATTCAATGTGTCAAAGAGTGTGGGGTAGTGCCCAGTAAGGGGTAGGAGGATCTGAGTATCTTCCATGTAGTTGGTATAGGCGATGCCCAGGTTGTCTAAGAGGTCAAAGAGGGGTTTGGTGAAGATGCTGTAAAGGATGGGGATACGCATGATCCTGGAGGCATGCCGCAGGTGACTGGTGCGGGGTGGGCTAAGGCGTTATCTGCAAAGACTCTCGTAGTTCTTTCCACCAAGAACAAAGTAACCCAGGCAATGGCTTCAGTAGAGAAGTTTGCTGCCATGGCAAGATGGTGACACAAGATTTGGTGGTCAATGAGATCAAAGGCTGCAGATAGGTCCAGTTGAAGTAGGAGTGCCGGTATGCCTGAGTCTTTGATCTCGTCAAGTTGTTTTTTTAAGTCCAGGATTGCTGATTCTATGGCATGGCCAGGGCAAAATCCTGCTTGATGCACACCTAAAATGCAATTGGCTTCTATCTAAGGCTGGTTTGAAAGTTTGCTGCCCTGTCTAGGATTTTTGGGAGGAATGGGACGGTAGTCATCGGGGGTTAATTGCTGGGAATTGATGGCTCTAATGTGGGCTTTTTCAAGAGTGGGAGTACCCAAGCTCCCTTCAGACTGGAGGGCACTGAGCAGGTAGTGAAAGGGGCGTTGATGAGGGTGGTGATGAAGGGACTGAGGGCGTCATTACAGTCCTTGATGACAGATGTTGGGCATAATGCTAGTCCCAAGAGTGGTAACAGAAGATAGTTCCAGCTTTCAGTGGCCAATAAAAGGCTATTGTCCGGTCACTAAAGGACCATTAACACGTATGGCTAGGCTTAACAATGCCAGTTGACTTGCCGGTACTCACAACCCCTATTAACAGGTGTGCAAATCTCAACAGAAGGCATGATTGGTCCCCACATGTCCAGTAAAAGACGCAACCATCCACCACAGTTCCGTCAATTTCCTGGGAAAGAGTGTAACACCTTTCATCCTTGACTGGTTGAATCTTAATCACACAGCAGCATGGGGGAGCATTAATACCGAAACACAATGCGCAGTGCTAGCACCTCTTCGTTTATTGGCTCTTACCTGCCACCTTCAATGTTCTCAATACTTTTTTCTCTCTTTATGTATCTGAATAAGCCGTAGACTTTAGCCGTAAAGATCAGAAAACAGGGAGTCCTTCAGAAAATATATTCTCATTTTCACGCAAATGTTGATCTATGATTTCGGGCTTGGATCATCTTTCTGTTTCACTCTTTTCCAGATGGCACACTGTGGGATTTCCCCCGCAGGGTTCATACATTGCTTTCGAAAATCAGAATGCGCGCCCACTTTCTTTGCATGTCTGCATTAAACTGGGGGTGCATCCGCATGTATATGTGGCTATGCCTCATGCAATCAGGGGATATTTATGGCCCATCTGCATGTTTTATTTGCAATTAACACATCGTTCACACAGGAATCAGGGCCTGGATGTGTGCCATGCATGCGTGCTACTTTGGAAGTTCTGCGCGTGCAGAGCTCCTCCAGGGTGCATCGATGAAGGGGAAATGGGGAATAGAAATTCTACAGGGAGGACAACCACAAGGAACAGCTGGTCACCCCCCTAAGCAATGTTCATGCACCCATGGTGTCATTGTTAGTAAAGGCATACCAGCCGCAGTGCACCTACTGGCCTTCAAGATGTGATGTTCCTGTCTCGAATGCTGCAGCTGCCATCAGTAAAGGAAACTGAGTTTTACCTCTGCTCGAGGAAGGAGAAGGCTAGGCATGCACAACTGGAGCATCCCTTTCAAAATGATGCAATTTTGGGCAAAAGGAGGACATTGATCAGGGTTCAGAGCTAGATAGTAATTCCGGCACTGAGCAACCATGCAGAAGGCATGGTATGGCTGCTTCTTACAGTGGGAGAGAAGGGTCACTTTCATTTGGTACCTGGAAGTTTGTCTAGGGTGCAAGGAAAAGAGGCACTCGGTTAGGAATTGTGGTTTAAGTCTCAGCAAGGAGTGAGTGCACACGATCACCCATCTGTATTCAGGCAGAAGAGGTTTGGTGAGTCTGTTTTCCTTCCTCAGACATTATTTGAGCTGAACCGGCGATTTGGATTCGATTTACACCAGAGGTCGATGTTAATGTTTTGTAGAAGGACCAACTTTGAACACACACACAACCATACACATATACACACACACCCTCGCCCTCACCTCCTACCCCGGTAATGAGCAATGTAACCCCTTGGTAGCAGGTTTACTATGCACATATTGAAACATAAAAGAATACACTGAAAGAATACCCATCGGAACCCATTACGAATTAGTTAATTGATTTATCATTTAAAGTCGCCTGCTGGGGCAGCATTGTGTTTATGTTCAGAATTTCTCTTATTTTAAACACGTACGGTCCGAGGCCTTTCGTTCACAGAGTTTGGGAAAGACACACCATTTACATGTAAGGGACACATTACAATGACTCAGTGGGATGGGTGCAGGTGGTACAGGAGAATAACCTTGGGAGTAGGAGGCAGGAAAAAGCAATGGGGACTGGGTAGTGATGACTCTGGGTGAGCATGGGTTGCGAATATGAACGTATTCTAGATAGGCGATGACTTTGTGCACGAGTTCTACATGTGCAGTAATAGATGATGGGCATCTCAGGTGTGTGAATAATTCAGAATAGAAGCAAATCATGGTGGGGCAACACACTTCATAATGGAGCAAGACATTTGATAATAGAGCAAGCCATTTGATAATGGAGCAAGACATTTGATAATGGAGCAAGACATTTGATAACAGAGCAAGCCATTTGATAATGGAGCAAGACATTTGATAATAGAGCAAGACATTTGATAATGGAGCAAGCCTTTTGATAATGGAGCAAGACATTTGATAATAGAGCAAGCCATTTGATAATGGAGCAAGACATTTGATAATGGAGCGAGACATTTCAAAAGATGCAAGAGCTTTCTGGCCAGGGAATCAGAATGGGGCATCACATTTTGGAATGGATTGCCACATTTTAGGATTTAATAGCTTTTGGCAATTGGGCAACATTTCTATACTAGACAACCTTTAAGAATGTGGCTGGGCAGCAACGTGGCACACAATAGGACATGGTTTCTGAATAAGGCAACATTTCAGAACAGTACAGAATTTCAGGGTGGGACAACATTTCAGAGTGAGGCAGCCTTCTGAGAGGCATGCCATTTCAGAGTAGGACACACGTCAGCACTTTGAAATGGGACACATTTCGAGAATGGGTCAATACTTCAGAATGGGCATCTTTTGCAACTTTTTGTATCTGAAAAAGTACTAGGGCACCATTTGCTGACCAATAAAAGAAGTCAGAATTCAGCGACATATTTTGGAATGATATTCAATGTAGAGCCCCATTTCACAGTGAGGAGCTGGTGCAATAGCAACTGCAAGATGGACAGATGTGTTCATTTCAATTCATTTTAGTTCAGATGGCCACAGTTCCATGCAAGACACAACTTCTTAACTTCATCTAGGATCGGGAATAAGGAAATGTTCAAATGAAGAGCTTCTGGCATGGACAGACTGAGATTTCATAACCAGTCGCACATAAATGACATGGGTTGAAGCAAGATCCTTGGTATAATCGGCAGTAGGAACAAGAGGCAAACACTTGCATGGGGGTAAATTGGCAAGCAGGGCTGGAGAAGTCTGGGGGATGTCTCCCACCTACATCCTACATTTGACCTCTTCTTCTCTAGACTATTATGCACATTCTGTCTTCAGATACTTTGCCTAATAACTATATTGAATCATCAGTGGCTTAGTTACTGCCTACAGAGTCACTGCTTCGCAGAGCATCCCTGGCCAGTGGATCTTGTGTTTTTAGGGATGCTAGAAACAAGATGCTCATGTCTTCTTTCTATTGGTGAGACCAGAGAAGAACATCTATTGTATTTTTTTGTTAAGTTAATGGGCCTGGAGTCTTAGTGGCATGACAAACAGACAAGGAGGCAGGTCGCCATCTTCTCTGTATTGCAGCCTCATTGTATGGGTGAGCCTGGGAATAGGGCAAACTAAACAGTACTCCAGCTGAACGCGACATACTCTAATTGACAGGGCAACTAAACGTGGACCCACTCACCAATCCTTTCCACTGTCATCTCTACTTGGGTAAGTGGGAGGGTCGAAGACGGTGTGAGCAGTGCTGCTAAGACCAGTAGGCATGTGTAAAATGAATGTCAATTGCTGCTGCGCCGGGGTGGGGTTTCAGAGGAGACACTCACGACTGATCATCGGCGCAGAGCTCACACCTCCTCTCTTTTCCACAGCATTACTTAGCACTCCCTCCACTCATGCCACTTTGTCGGCATTTCTCATCCTTCCATCCTGTGCAAGTTAATCTTCTTTAGCTCAGAAGATCATGGGGATGCAGGGTCTCAGCCACATGTGTGATGAGCAAGTGGCTTTCACCTTTATTGCATCAGCTGGCATCCTTCTGTCACCATACAGATCAACATGATGCACTCTGCAATCATGCGCTTTGAATGATTTCAGCCGAGGATGCCATCACCACGAAGCGTAGGCTCATGCCAGTGGAGTTATCTTCTAAACAGCAGGCACCAGCTTCTAGACATGTGGCCAGCAGGGGAAAGTGCAGAGCCAGTAGGCAATACGGACTGTCTCCTCCTGACAGCTGTTTCCGTGGCATTCCACAGAGTGAATGCTGAGCTAGAGAATTATTCAGTGAAATATTGGGGTTTATTTTGTAGGTTGGTGGATTGACAGTGGACTCCACAAAACTGTGACATTTGCCTCATATATAGGGCATATGAACATATGCCTCTTCAGTGGAAGAGGGCGATAATCATTTGAGGTGCTGGTTGTTGAGAGTTATTAGTAATGACAGTATTTGCCTAGCATGTCCACATTATTAGTGGAATCACACTTTCCATTTACAAAGGTTACTAACAAAGAAAACCTTAAGTGATAGGTTCAACGTATTTAATACTGTGTCTGCTAGCAAAGTTTGTATTGATCGCTTGCATCAATTGAGCAAATTGGGCACAATCTTAATGCAGTCTTTCGAAAGACTGTTTTCCATGCCACATGTAGGTGGCTCATGTAGGTGGCTCGTTGCCATTCAATAGGGTTGGGAGCACATTCATGCACTTGGCTGGCCACAGGCATGTAACATAGGCACCCTTTCAAGCACATAGGTGTCCATCACTCTCCACGATAAATGTGGCTGCAGGGTTGGAGGCCTGCCCAGAGCACCCCAGAAAGATTGGGGACTGGATTTGGAATACCCCATAACTGGGTGATCCCTCCATCACAGCCAACAGGGTCCTGGGACTCGATCCATCCCTCTGTTGTCACTGTTAATGCATTAGGTAACACCTGTGGCAACTATTACATGTTTTTTGTTGTTTGGGCATTGATTTATCCACTGCATTTTAATATATTTTTTATAGTGGTACAGGAAATAAGCACAGTAAATTAATAGCTGGTGTGCACAGTGCTGGTATCTGGTGAATCCATAGATGGACTTTCCATCAAATTAATTTCCATCGAGGGATTTGCATCAAAAAAATATGCATCAAATGCATGTTTTAAAGGGTAAAGGGTTATTTTTTGGGGGTTTTAAAGGGTAAAAAACAGTGGGTGGGGGGACCCCCCGGACCCCCAATTTAAAAAAAACAAATGCATTCAATGCAAAAAAAATGTATGGAACATTTTCGATGGAAAGGACCCTCGATGGAAAATAATCGATGCAAAGACCATATACCCACAGTGCTTATTGATGCATGATTGTTATTTAGGCTGTGCATGTATCCCCTCCTGTGTTCGCAGCACATCTTGATGCAGTGAAAAACAAACAGAAACCCGTAATGAGGAAGTGTGTAGTGGTTATGATGGTGTTCGATTCACCATGGAGAATCTCCCAGATCTTGGGAAATTTGAGAAGGTCTGGTTGACGGATTGAGCCATGAATGTGAGCTCTGCTGAAAAGTCTCACATTAAAACATGCTCTGCGTTTATAAAACTGGTGTTGGTGTGTTTGTGTCCAGATGAACCTGACAGCTATTGGGTGCATCGTTTAACTTACCAACAACCATACATAAGATGACCTATGCACTCTTGCTGCTCAGCATAAGTAACATGCGTTGTGGTAGTAGTTTAAACAATGGAGGACACATTCTTGTCAGGAAGGTGCTGCCAAAGGGATTGTCCGCTAGAACGAGTAGAATCAAAGTTATTCTTAATTTCTCATTGGCCTTTTTTAAATAAATGCAGAAATGTCTTTGGTTAAATACAATGACACATCTATAGCTGGCTTCATAAAGTGGCTGCTGAGGAGATGTATTTATAAATGCCCAAAACCTTTCTGAGGTCATGCTATTGTTAATCTGGTGTCATACAGCAGCCTGAGTTTTTCATGTCTCTGTCTGGGGCCGGGTTATACCCAAAATAAACGGGGTCATACCCTAGATACTCTGTTCTCCCTTCAGACGGCTTGGCACTTTCTTAGAAGAACAGGGTAAGATGTTAAGGAGGGGGCCAGTGCTTTACAGAAGCCACTGCCAGCACAAGGGAAAGTCAGGTCTGCGAAATAATGACTGGAGTCTCTGATATAAGGCAGGCAAGAGAGGGGGGGATATGGTAGCCTATGAGCTATGTTACAACCAAGAGAGGGGTTCCACCACCTTGAATTGTCCTAAGTCACGCACACTTCCTGACCCACAGGGCACTCTGGGAGCTGGTATCAAAAGGCACTCATTATGGTAGTTTCATCATCAATGCAAACACTGTCTTTTAGCTGGAAATTAAACCAGTTCCATTTAGACTCATTTGACCTGTTTAAGTATTTTGCTTCTAACTTAATACATATCATTAATAAACGATCCCCAGTTAGACCCTTTTGTGGAAAGGCTTTAATCTATGTGACTCAGTTGAGAAGAATTACGTGTATGTTTGGTACATTTCTCTATTACCAACTTTGAATTATTACTAAGCAAAAGTAATTCCATGTCTATCGTGTGATGAAGAGATGAGTTTAGCTAAAGATAATAACAACTGGGCCACTTTAAAAAGACTTTAATATCTTTACCCAGAAGTGTTCCCGCTTCTGTCATTTTTTATTAACTCAGCTTGATAGTTTATTGGAAAACTCTGTTCTTATCACAGCAACTCTTAATTCCTCCTATTCATTTGGGTTTTTCAGTGTATGAGTGATTGTCGAACAAAGGGTTTTCCTTTATAATTCTGGAATGTTTTGGAATTTGGGAAATGCAAGAATATTTTGGGAGTTTTAAACCTGCCACATGCCATTCTAACCAATAATCCTTTGTTGAAAAAAAAAAAAACTCCTTGGGATTGTGACTGGTGCAAAACAAGAGATTTGATTTCTAGCTATACATGATACCGCTTTGTGGGATACCTTGAGAAAAGATATTAAAGTTGCCGGGATACTTGGTTACCTTTCCATGCAGACAGACAAGGAATATTTACCTTAGGCTACATTTTATTCTGATATTAACAAAGGAAATATTGGGTCCCAGAACTAAGGTCTTCGAAACTGCCAGAGTATGTAGATTCTGTAGGGATGAGAACATGATTGAAACCCTGCAGCATTTAATTATAAACTGACCTACCTTACAACATATAAGAAAACTGTATGTGGTGCACTTGGTTCACGTTTCTACCTCTTTATTGTCTGATTATTTTTGGCATAGAATATATTTATAATGCAAAGTATTTTTTGATCGGATGGTGATATTTTTATTCTTGTAGGTTTGTGCAATTATTGCATTATGTTTAAAAAGATTTCTTGACAAAACTACACCAGATAATAAAAACATAATACAAATTAAAAAGAATGGAAAACGCTTGTTACAACATTGTATAATGGCCTCTTACAGAAGGCTTGAAATGGACCGATCTGATGTGACAACATGGGTGTATAATGAGTTGAAAACCCCGTATTGAAACATGTTTGCACTTACAAAGTAGAATTTCACTAGAGATGTGTTAGGTAGAACCTGCACAAAGTCCCCATCCACTGAGGTGAAGATAACGTTTCCAAGGAGGGCGTCAAACCCACCCTTCCCCCACATTAAAGGAAAATTTGCAATGACCTGTTGCTCTGGTGAAGGCCTGCCTTGGATCTAGATACTGGTACCCAGGACTGCAGGTGTTCTCTGGAAAACATCCTGTCTGGGAAGAGCCAATGAGGGACCCATCTTAACCTCAAAGACCCTGGACAGGGCATCACAGACTCCTTGAACACATTTGGCTCCCTCCACAATTCTGAACCACATTAAGGACCTTTGAGCTATTGCAACCATAACATTGCCTGTCTGTACCAAGCTTTTTCAAGCCAAGTGACATTGCTGTTTGTTGTATTGAACTACTTTTCTGAATCCCATCACATCCAATAACCCGATATGCCACCTACGCATGAGTTGATGCACTGGAACATACGTAGAAGTCTGGCTAGATGCTGTCAAGCTCCAGCAATTATATATTAAGACTTCCGAAGTAGGTCTGTCCAACTGACATTCTTTTAAGGGCCCTAGTGATCACTAACACCCCACCATGTTGCCTTTTTAAGACATATACTTGAATTTCAACATTGATGCAAAAGACAATTGCTACAGTGCCCTGTGTTCTTATCTAGTGTGTCCTTTTCTTTCCCAAAGTCTGCATTTTATGGATATTCCTTTACAGGGGTACGGTCTTAGTGGTTTATTGATTTGTTTACATGTGTATTAAAGATTAGTATAGAATCTTGATGTGGCATTTATTTTAGTACCACAGTGCTATTATTGTACCTTAAAGAGGCAATGATGATGTACCCTTCATGCTGTGTCTATTTCACCTTTATAATAGAGATCACAACTGGTTTACAAGTAGTGTGGGGAAGAGTAGGAGTTTAGAAACCACTACTCATCTCTGTACTTAACCCTACAAGTAAGGGGTGTATCTTTCACCTTTACTCTCTAAAATAGGTAAATACTCCCCAAAAACAATAATTCAGAGTACAAAATACTCCCAACAATACACACTCCCTGCTTTCACCCATTTATCGCCATGGATAAGTTTGGACCAGTAGTATGCGAAGTTCACAGGAAGAATCTACTATTATTACTGTCTGATCCAAAGAGGGAAAAAGTATATTTTAATAACAGATAGATGCAAAGAAGTATTTATTGCAAAAATATTTCCGTTTTATTTAGTGATTAGACTTTTTCATACAAATACGTCAGACCAGCACATAGGCAAAGCTTCACCCTCTACAATTTGGCTTTCGTACCTTACATGTGACAGAGACAGCATTGATGGCGGTCTGGGATGAGATGTTGCAGGCTGGGGATGAAGGTAAACTCTCCCTGCTTGTAATGTTTAATTTGACCACCGCATTTGACATGGTGGACCATGGCATTTTGCTGGATCGTATGCAAAACCTGGTGAAGGTGGATCCCTGTGCGCTACAATGGTTCACATCCTTTCTTACTGGCCGGCAACAATGTGTCAAGGTTGGTGGCAATTAGAAGTGTGTTCAATGGACCTCTGGTATTAGCAGAGAGAATAGCAGGAAGAGATACGCAGATGGCTATGCCAATTAGCCCAGGTGTTGAGCTAGATAAGACTAGAAGGAGATAGTGGTACAAGGAGCCCGCTGGGGGCATATCAAGAGATGGAGACACAAGGGGGTTGTCCTGACGACTAAGTTCAAAGGTTTACCTTTTAGTTTTGAAAACACAATGTTATTCTGTCATGATCAACACAGTCCAATTTATTCTGTGGGTGATAGAGCTCAAATGACTAAGTAGACATACATTAACATGTATCAGACCAAGCTTTTAATTATTTAGGTGTTCAAATGTTATTCTTAGATATACATATTTCTGTATCATTTTCTCGTTTGATTTTTACTTAACAAAACATTTTTTATATAAAACACATTGTTTTTGTGAAGTATCATCAACAAAAGCTTTTTTGACTTTTCATAAATATTTATACAATTGTTTAGCAAAAACTGTGCGTATTCACCACCTATAGTGACTTGTGATAGAACATATACGAGTTACATCCATACAGGGCAACTAATAGTATCACATTAGATTGCATTGCCAGGCAAGAGGGTGACCTAACATGTGGTCGACGTCTTGATGTAAATCAAACAGTTCTAGTGAATTGTAAAGGGACAAAAATGGCACAGTGTGGTGCTTGTCCTAAGACGTTTCGGCGGGGTGCCTTCTTCTTGGGCCTGGAGTAGGTCTCTCTAAAAAATGGGACATAAAGGGGGCTCTATTAGTGTCTAGTGTTGTTAATTGAGACTCTGTACATGACATAAAAATCCCATAATTATGGTACACCTATAAAAACGAAAAACTAAAAACTAAAAACAGGAAAGCACAAAACTGACCTTTAGGGTATTGTACGTGGTAAATCCTTAGGTTGTTTCATCCACGTGTGGAGAGTTGGGCATATTGGGCCTCAATGGTTTTCCAACACCACGGCTGCTCTGGGGCAAACAGATACATAAATGTCTTGTTTGTGAAGGGCGCTGTAACATCTGTGGCTAATACAGTGCTGAAATGGCATTACCCTTAGTGAGAGCCAGAAGTAGTTTTCTCACCTTGGTGGGTGGACGTGTGTTGCTGGCTTCGATTGAAATCATTCAGGGTATAATACATCTTGGCTACGGTTCATTCAGTAAGATTCCCCCATGAAAGGCTGCCTAGAGTGAAGATCAGCACATGGTGGTTGCTAGGGACTGATGTTAAGAAATAGTGATAGCTTGCAGGGGACAGAGGTCTGCAGGAAGAAGGACAGCAAGAGCGCTTGTACCTGGGGATCAGTAGCCAGCTTGTGTAGATTGCTGGGCTGGTTGTAAGCGTGATCCTGCTTGCGTTGTGGAAAGAACGCCGAGCTCTGTCGTTATTTGGGCAGTATGCATGCATGCACTGGGTAGTGCTCTGAGCCGCGCATGTGTAGCGGGGGTGGAGCATGTTACCAGGGTAACGCGAAATGCTCAGAGCAGTCGACTGTGCAGTGCAAGGCACTATGTGTATTAGTGCAGGGTTAACTTGTGTACCTGGCATCTGAGAAGCCTTGCGAGGTGCAATGTAATTTTAATTTTAAGTTAGTATCACAGATGATTTTGTGAAAAGGAACGGACCCTGTTGTCACATTAGGCTGTGGAGAGCTAAGTATCGGAAGGAAAAAGCACATCATATTGGATGGCTGGTGTGGCACTGAGATAAGATCTGCATGGTACGGCCAGTGCTTCTCATATAAAACAATTGCAAGCATAGTTGTACTGGTATCTAGTATTACTGTGGGTAATTTACTATGGAGCTGCCAGTGCTTCTCATAGAGGACGTGAGCAAGCACAGTTATGTGTCTAGAATTACTGTGGGGTGCTTGGTATGACACTGTGTGGAAAATCCTGGTAGATCTCTGATGTGGCGATCTTGTTAGGCATACATGGTATGTGCTGTGCCACTCATAGATCACGTGGGCATGCATAGTTATACTGGTAAATTGCCCGAGAAGGGGGCTCTGTGGGTATGACAGATGTGTCTATGGCAGCTGGAATGTAGCCCTCTGATCTGAGGGGCTTAAGATGCATGCACAATGCTTTTTAGCCATATGGACCGGTGGGTTCTGCCTCATTGAGCCCATTTGTGATTGTTTTCAATTTAAAAATCCACCACGCCTCCTTGTGATTCAAAGAGTTCGAGGCATTGCTGGTATTAGGGACTGAATCGACAATCCACCATATGATGGCATCAAGTCCATGGTGGTATTCTGTGTAATGATGAACCATGGGAGCTGTTAATGATTTACACCTGATACGGGATCTATGTTCCCCTATTCTTTTGTGAATTTGTCTTGTGGTTTGTCCTACATAGCGGAGGCCACATGGGTACTCTATTATGCAGATGACATTGGCTGTATTGCAATTTGTGATTTGTTTCAGTTTCCATTCTTTACTGCCAATCCGGAATGAATTCATTTATTTGGTAAATCACCAAATCGTGCATGTCCCACATGGGTGATGACACGTATTTTTTTCATGTTCCAGATTGTAGATCTCTGTGTCTTGTCTATTCTGACATGTGCTAGCATGTCCTTCAGGTTTTTAGATCTTTTCAGTGCCATCCTCAGGATTTTCTCTTCTGGTAAACAGAGTTGTACCAGAGGCCAGAATGTCTTTAGTATTCCTCTGAGTTTGCTAGTGTTTGGTCCAAAGGTTGACACAAAGGTAAAGACTTCCTCGCTGCTTGTGATGGCAGTTTTGGGTGTAAGTAGACTCTCTGTGTATATTTAGCTCTTTTGATCGTCTTCTTGATGAGCTTGTTTCGGATACCCTCTCTCCAATAGTTTATTTTGTAGTACCATAGCGTACTTGTTGTATTGGTCCAATTCGGTACAGTTGCATCTCAGCCTCAAGAATTGGCCATATGGGAGGTTGTCTCTGAGACTTTTGGGCTGTGTGTGATAGAGCTCAAATGACTAAGTAGACAGACATTAACATGTACCAAAGTCAGCATATCAAAAGATGGCAAGGTCCTCTGAGAATGAGCTGAGCTATTTTTCTGCTGTGAAACATGACTTCGATACTGGTTGAGTCCTAAAACCAATTATATTTATAGTGGAATCAGCCTTTCAACATTACTGTGGCTGGATCCTTGCTGGTGCTGGAGACCCTCTGAAATTTAGAAGATCAATTGGCGGGATTAAGTCCAAGAGGGTGAAAGACCAACTGGTTTTATTTATTTATTTTATTTTTCTGCTTTGTCTTTTCTTGTGGGTGATTTTAAACGTGTAGCATGAAAATCAAAGCCTGCTGGAGACTTAACAGCTCACCATCCCAAGCCTGTGCATGTTCTGAGGGCTAATCCACCAAGAACGCCCTAGGCCTGGATGTTTAAGGCTATTAACACCCCGAGCCAATGTCTTCATACAAACCTGGCATTTGAGTAACCAGAAAAGACACATTGTCCCTTCTATGTTTAGATGACAACCAGGGAGTGGATGAGGCGCTGGAGCATGAGGCAACACATGCAGGTAAGTAAGGGTAGTCAGTGGTGGTCGTGAGCGGGGTTAAGACAGGAAGTCGGGAAGTGGAGGCTGTGTGGGACTAGGGGGTAGGACAGAATGGAGGCACTGGGAGTAATAAATATAGTAACTGGGGGAGGGTGCAGGAGACTGGAAGGGAATGCTGACTTTTACCGGAAATGCAAGCAGGCGTTCCCATTCTTTTGATTCGCCGGCATACTGCACCTGGGGCTAATATGCAATAGAAAATGAATAGAACCTGCAGAGTAATATCCATCCATGCACAGATCTATGCATGCTGGGGAGCTCATAACGTGTATACTTTTATCACAGAGACTGATCATCTGTATGGATTTATGAAACTAAGATTATCTTATTTTCAATTGTTTTTAATAGTGGTTATTTCTGGAGCGAATATACACAAAGCACTTTCTACATCTTTAAAGGGTAGCTCTTAATATGTGCATGTTTAACACGTGAAACTGCTAATCTCTATGAATGGTTTCATGTTGCGATTTAAGTAATTAGAATAGGTTTTCATTACTGAATACAGTAGGGCATATGCAAAGAACACTTATTCCCGTGAAGACTTTGATAGGGGCCTTGGATTTTCCTGATAGAGGTAGTAAAATGCTATTAATGGTGTTACATTTGAAAACATTTAGGAACTGACAAATATTTTTTGATGTTGTTCTAAAATGGGTATGGTTCCTTTTACTTTAATAAAATAATGTTTAATAATTCCAACATATTGTTGTTTTCCGACTCTACTGACTCTTAGTTAATTCAGGGAAAAAAAACTGTGAGCACAGTATGATACTGACTGGAATCATGGATATTCCCGCGTTTTGTTTGTGTCCACTGTGCGAGTCACTGTGCGTTTTCTTTATGAGGGTCTATGAATGCGCAATGCTTGCTGAAAATGCAAGTTAGACTTTACACATAACCGAGGAAGTGGTACTTTGAATTAGCCATTTAACCTATGCATGTCAAGGTTATTATTGTAGCTGTGTTCTCTCTAGCAGTGCAAGTTCTGATTTACGGTTTATAGCATAGCTCCATCATCGTTGTACACACCTATGCTTTTCTTGCAGGATCTAATTAAAGGGAAGGTCAGTGTCACCTTATGTTTTAATTCTCCTTACCATAATATATCACTTGGGCGCAGTTTAATAAATGGAGTTATGAAGACACAATATATTATGGGGAAACTTTACAGCCTAATCCATCCTATTAACAATTATATCAGGGCAATGACATTTAATGATCACAGAGAAAAAGAGCAGTCAATGTATATTTACTTCCCAAACCTTTGTCTCTGAATATATAAGTGAAGCCTGATTGCATGGAGATACTTTTCTATATCATGCAGTATAGTTTGATAGTGGGAGAACATGTCTTCACACTATAGATAACATGCGTTGTCCTTGGATGGAAGCAAATCATAAAGAGCAATATAAAAATGACCCCTAACATTTAACAATGAACAACAAGTGAACCATTAAGGCGTCTGAACATGCTGGTGTTGTAAGGAATTGCAATTTTGACTTCATCATGATTTTAAAAAGTCATTTTGAGTGTGAAACGATGTGAATCATTGTGCTTTTATAAGAAGAATTGAAACCACTTAGTGAAAGGATAGCACACTTCCTTGAATGCCATTCCCACCATTTGAGCAACGTCATCATCATTGTGATGTATGAAAGTAGGAGAAGAACCTAATCAAGCAATAATAACTGGCAACGCCCCGGGGCCGAGTTAATAGACATGCATATAGCAAAGTCCTTAAACGAGGGTCCTGCAACATTAACACCTGGTGCAGCACCGTGGAGGTGTTATATATGTAATATATGATCAGAACGTAGTCTGCACAATCTAAGAGAGTTAAAAACATGTCTGTACATAAAACAAGTGCCACAATTATACAATGACAATAAGTAAATGAACATGTAAGACACTATGAGATGAATCCAGATGAACACATCCACTTGATGTGCCCTAACAATAAGCAGATAAACATACAATTGGTGTTAGCTAAAGCACTGTGAGAGTTGAATCAAAATGTGCATATCAACTGGTCATAATAGAGAACATTCATTGCACAACCTTAAAAAATACAGTAATAGGGAGCCTAAATGGACAGGAATGAGCAAGATTTAGAGAAATCAATGTAGGCTAAGTGCTTCATTCATGCCCACTGGTATTAGGGTGTCAGTTGTATGTATCCAAAATGCCTCTCTTTCTGACAATTCCCTGAAAATATCTCCAACAAAACATTGCTTATCAATCACCTCAAGAATCCAAAATCGCATTTGAGCAATGAAATGAATATGTTCATTGAAGTGACATTTCACTGATGACTTTAAATTACATGTTCGTGTGCATGATATGTGCTCATTCCAACATATTCTTGCTTTCCTTGATGACTGTCTGACAGAATAGAGTCCATACAAGCAATAAATACAATATATAATGTTTTCAGAGTCACAAATTGATCCGTTGCAAGCTTTTTTGTTTACCTGTTTTTGAATGCAAAACCATACCCCGCTTTACAACATTATTGCAGATCCTGCTGTGTAAACACGGGTATGTGCCAGAACAGATAGAAGTCATATCTTTGTGTGGTATGTCATTAGTATTGACCAAATGTCCTGTAAATTACTATTACATTTATATGCAACATACAGGCGGGTTGTGCACAGATCGTTAGCTCTAGTGGCATTCCAAAATATATTTCAGTTCTTCCATATACTTTACTTTTTCTAATGAGATTATTTTGCACCAAAAACTGAGATATCAATACTAAAGCTGACTGTGATTTGCTTTTTTCTTCATATATGAGAGACTATATAGATTTCTCACAGACACGCTGTTCTCAATATGTATACTCAATATATCAATGAATTTGTCATGAAGTTTAAGTCCTTGTGACTTTGTTCTGCATCGCTCACAATCCTTTTAACCTCAGCATCTGTCTGTATGATAGGATCTTGATGGTGTTGGGGGGATGGAAGCTTAAGTTGTGAAGTAAATCATTCCTGCCTCTAGGTTTCTGAAAAAGTGCTGTCATATTTTATTTCTACAAGAGCAGACACATCCAGTAAATGAACTCCAGGATCACCAATGTCAGTGGTGAACTAGATGAGTCTATCTATTGCATTAATGTATTGCATAAAATCAGTAAGAGTGGATAGTGGACCATGCCAAATAGAAAGGTTTTCATCTATGTAACGACTCCAGAACATGAGATATTAGTTACATACTGGGTGCTTCGGCATATGATCAGTTTCAAATTTGTGCATGAAACTGTTTGCATAAACTGGGGCTATGATAAATGCCATTTATGTACCTGATGTCTGTAGGAAAAATGTGTTATTGAACTGAAAATAGGAGTTCCAAAGATGTAACCTAAGGAGAATCAAGAGGAATCATTTGACTTCAGGTTGTAGTAAGAGTCACTCAGCTGCTTCTAGACCTTGGTCATGGGGAATTGAGGTGTACAGACTGCTGACATCTATTGTTCATTGAATATCATCAGGGTCAAGTTCTATTTTGTCTAAAATCTTTAGTAAATGTGCTGTGTCTTTGATGTAGGTATTGGTTTTCTGTATAAGAGGCTGACGTAAATGATCAATATATGTTCTGATTGGTTGTCAAATTCTCTGAATAGCAGCAACCATAGGTCTGGCTGGGGGATGGGTAGGATGCTTGTTGAATTTAAGCAATAGGCAAAGCGTAGATGTGCTTGGATACTGATTGATGAGGAATGCCTTTGTTTTTTCGTTGATCCAGCCATAATGAAAAGCCTGATTCAATAATGTGCATATATTGGTCTTTCATGTTACTGGTGGAATCATGATCTATCCTATAATAGGTTCTGGTGTATTCTAAATGCAAAGTGTGAATGTGTTACATGTGTTGACCCGAAAACAATTACATTATTAGAACCCACTTATGTTTTTTCACTTGTGTTGTTTTAAGTTTTTGTATTTGTTTTATGTTATATGATCATTTGTATGATGTTTTTAAGGACCACTATGTTTTGCGATTAATAAAATGTGTTATATTTTGTGAAAATGATAACTATATATATCTCAGTATCATTGAAACTGTTTGATAAGATGCCCTACCTTTAGGCACTCTTTAGACATTTGAACTTCTTTTGGTATATGATAAACAACACTCGTGTATATAGCCGTTTTGAGAACTGCGTATTCTAAATGCAGTGACAACTATGTTTCATAATCTAAAGTGTTAAGAATCACTAGTGGACACCCTTTATCAGCAAGTCGGATGCTAACACTGTTGTCACAATATAGGGATTTGATGAGAGAAATGTCTGCCATGTTGAAATTGTAGAGTTTAGGTTTCTTGAAGGATAACTTATTAAGTTGTTGTAGAAGGGTTTCTTGAAGGATTTCAATAGATAGTATCATAATAGGTGGAGCAAAAGTACTGTGAGACATGAACTCAATAAGTTCCTCTTCATTGTCAAGTGAAGATGTGTCTGATCTAGTTTCTAGCTCTGCAACATATAATTGTACTGTTATTTTGCATTTGAATTTGAAGAGGTACATCTTTTTATCAAACATGGTAGAACTGTTGGTGGGTACAAAATGTACACCCTTCTGTAAAGTTTGCTGTTCTTTCTGACTAAGGTTTCTGTTAGATAGATGTATGACTAATTGTTGTGTTCTAAAATATGGTCTGGACACAGGGACTGTGTGCACCTCCTTCTGCCCCTCCTTGTTCTTTGTCTTTTGGACCTTTGTCAAACAAGGTTTCACTGCACATTTTGATGTATGTGTAAAAGAGACTGTTGTGTTTGTTTGTCTAGGAATCACATCCTCCTGTTGAATATTGAATTAACTGCTCCCTTTGGCACACACTATGAAGGATGAAGAAGATCTGCAACACTATATATTTCTGATTCAGCAGTTGTGGATGGCAGAAATGGGGGAATCATGTGATAAGACAAAAGCAATATTTGATCACATGCAGAAGAAGGGGCTTCTGAAAGAGGTACACAATTCTCTGGATAAAGTAGCAGGGATTGAGGCAAAATCTACATTAACAACACATAGGGCCCATGCTTATGAGGTAATTCTGTCCAGCCCATCCATTCCTATTGTAAGATGCCACACAGTAAATCATGTTACATGTATTGCTATTTCTGTTGAGGAAGGGGAGGAGGTGCACAATTGTGTTACATATACAGGCGCTGAAGATGACTTAGTGCAAGCACTGGAGGCCGCATTGGAGGAGAGGGAAGGCCTTTTCGTTGATGGTTCAACAATGATTGATCAGGAGACTGGCCAGTTGCACACAGAGGTAGCAGTGGTACGCCTTGTAGATGGGGAATGTGAGGCTATGATTAAGAACATATTGCCAACCCATTATTCTGCCCAGGTAGCAGAATTAATATCATTAATTGAGGTGTTAGAATTATCCCAGGGATGTCTGGTGACTGTTTACTCTGACTCAGCATACGTAACCACCACTGTACATTCAGGGTTGTCAAGATGAAAGAGGAAGTGGTTTTACACGTCTCATGGTATCCCTTTGCAACATGCAGCTTTATTGGAAAGATTAATGTATTTATTAACCCACCCCTCTGTGACAGTTGTTAAGTGCTCCACCCGCACTCACAATACAAATGTAATTTCACATGTTAATGATGTCGCAGAGAGGGCTACCAAAGAAGCAGCATATCTAACAGATCTTAATGCTGCAATATATCCTGAAGTGGCAAATCAGCAGTTAACAATTCCATACATTGCAGCACGTATTACACAAATAATTGAGCTACAGGGAAAGGCACCCCAAGAGGAGAAGGAGTTATGGACTAGAGGTGTTGCACGCAATCGCAGACGGCCTAATTTGGAGACAAAATATTACAGGTAAGGTGGCGATGCCACAGGAGTTGCTAGCAGTTGCTTTTGAGCAGCTGCACTATCCAGCGCATATTTCAAAACAACACATCACTGCAGATATTTTGATGGACTGGTTTGTCCCCAATCTGCAGGAGTTGATCTACACATTTGTGGCAAACTGCACCATGTACCACCTGTACAATACCGACCAGATGCTCAGGACATTGCGTGACACATTGCTCTGTCCCACTGGGCTGCTACAGGAGTTTCACAGCGATTACACGGATATGTCTAACAGGTGCAGTAACTACCATTACCTCAGTGTTGTGATGTGCCTTTATTCCTGTTGGGTTTAGGATGGGCCCTGTGCATATCCAGGTGCAGAATCCGTGGCTACATTTCTTGTATGCAAGGTGTTTCACCTACGGGTGATGTATGAGGACCTCAAATCTGATAAAGGTACTCACTTTTTTAATGACTTATTTGAGGAGATAGCAACTCTGTTGGGGATCCGGAATAGACTGTGCTCCATATACAATCTACAAGCCAACCAAATTTTTGCTTTTAAATAGCAAGCTGTCTGAGCTATGTGTACATTAAAGAGGAAAATGGGTGCAATGTCTCCCTGTGGCTTTTTTTAGCCTGAGAACACAGCCCAGCAAAGATCAACAATTGTCCCTGTACGAAATAAGTGACAGGGAGAAGTATGCACACAACTCATACTCCTATACGAACAGCATCAGAAAAAGAAGCTGAAGTGAAGGCCAAACAATGGTTTGATACCATGTTGTCCTGAGTCCCATCGTGGTTAGACATAGCAGTCAAAAGGTTCCTGTCAGGTGATCCTGAGATGCTGTACAAACACTCTGCTGAAGAGGACCACAGTTTGTTTTTTCAAACGGCGGGTAAAGCTCCTCTGCTCACAAAACACAAGTACACCCAGACTGATAGGTAGGATTGGGTTGTTTGGCCAAGGTTGGTAAAAATAGAGGTGCCTTTGGAACCCCTAGCCACTGTACCCACACCCACACCAGACCCAGAGAATTATATTGATCGCTAGGTTAATTTATAAGGAGATGGAGGGTGCTGTTTCATAATTGGCACCCCAGAATAATGCGCCGATATTGTGGGGAGCCTACGTCACATCCCTGGAGCATGTGTACCCAATGATGATGATTATACAAGGAAGGAAGAAGGGTTAGTTAATGGAGTTTTAACTAAAGGGGTTATTGTTGGGATGCACGCACAGTGTCCGAGCGATGCAAAGAGGTTCAGGTTTAGGAAAACCTAGTAGAGTACAACATTATGGAACCAGAGTACCACAGACAGTACATACATTGTGTTAGTTAGGTCTGACACAGATTACATAACCACAAATAGCAACACACACAGAGCAACAGATGTACCAATGTTGCTGTTGCAGAGGTCAGAGACAGGGCAGCATTATAGGCTCAGGTTTTAGTTGAGGTATTGTAGTAATGTAGGATAGCATCATTTGTGGAAAGAAAGGAAATAAGTGGAAGATGGAGTCAGCAGGGTAGTGTGCTAACAGTGGGGTTGGTGTGTTAACCTGACAGAGGTGATGCCATTTCAGAAAATCAGGCCTAGTACAGAGTGAACAGATGAGAGCACAGGCCTTAGTGTGTAGCTGTGGTTCTCTTAGTCCAGCTCCAAAAACAAATCCCCTTTCCCGCTTCCCAGGAGAGAAGCCAAGGCCAGAGGCACCCATGGTGCACAGATAAGCACTAATTGTATTCAGCTGCGGGACCTGAATGAGATGGGAATGGAATATACATTTGTAAATGAGCAGGAAGGCAGGCACCCTTTGAAGGACACATTTATTGAAATAGGGCACAAGGCTCTGTAATGTCAAGGAGCCAGGCAAAGGTTTACAACACTACTGCCCTCCCCCTGGGGCAGACACCCCATATGAAGTGCATTTAGACACATGACCTAACAGAACACATCCTGGGAATTCAGACTCAAGAGCACTGCCCTGTATGCGTTATTCCTGGGCACCCCCACAACCCCCTTGTTCATTGCTGGAGTTGTCTTGATTCACAAAGGGTTCACTATCAATGGCTTTTGACATCGCTTGGATTGACTTTTGGGCATATTGGGCCTCATTAGGGGGCTGGCGGCTGCAGAATGAACGGTGCCGGTAAGGGTCGGCACTGTTCATTCTGGGCCGCCACATTATGAGGTCTGCAGCTGGTCCCGCTCTGGACGCCTGGCCAGACCAAACATGCAGAGCGGGACCCGCTAGCAGTCCAGGATGCTAACAACGGGTCCGTCATTAACAGGCCCGTTGTTAGCATCTTCCCCATTCTCATTGAGCCCTAGGGGGGCTCAAATGGGAATGGGGACGTACCGGGTAAGGGTCCTGGTCCTGCGAAAGGGAATTACCGGGCCCTCCAAGGTCGGAATGACTCGCTAAGTGCCCTTTTGCAGGACCCGGACCTGAGTTTGGAGATATCCATGCCGTTAAAAACAGCATATCTACTTCCGAACTCGCAATGAGGCCCATTGACTCTTGGTGCTTCACCCCCTCAACTCACAATATTTCAACCCCTCCACTTTTTCCTCTAAATCCATATTCCTTTGTCTTCCTACCTCCTTACCCAAGAGCCCTCTCCTACTAGTGCTTGATGTCATCACCTTCTGCCCAGTACCACTACTAAGATATCCATCATCTTACCTTAATAATATATGTTATGTTGTGTTATTATATGTATGCCATGCACCACTGCCATTTCCATTGCATCCAGGTGCTCACGTGGCTCTGTAATAAACCTGTGTGAGATTGGTTAGTGAGGGAAGAGGGATAGGATAGAGGTTGTGCTCCTATGTTGATGCTTGTAGAACCAGGAGGAACCGACATCTGTGCATGTGATGTTTATGGGTGTGTTTTGTTGTGTGCATTGAGCTAGTTGTGTCTGGAGGGGTAGCATCCAATTTATGGGTGGTTGTTGTTTGTAGCTATTTGGTTTTGTGGCATGGTTCGCAGTGGTGGTGTGTCTTGTCTTTTTTTTGGGGCTGTAGATTTGTTGCACCTATGGTAGTGTGTAGTATGTATGAGGTCTGCAGGTGTGGAAAAGGATGGCATGGTTAGTTTTTTTGTGTGGCTTTGGGTGTGTGATGGTTTTATTGTTGTTTTCTTCAATCCATCCAAACATTGGCCCAAACATTTCTAGAGTATGGTTTGTGAGGGTGCATGTTTTTGTACTTGTATCTGTGAGTTGAATAGACAGGTTTTCAGTAGATTTCTGAAAGTTAATTTCAGCTTTCGAATCACATAATTTTTTATGCCGCACTCCTCCAGTCTCATTATTAGTGTTGTGTGCCTGATTGTGTTAAAGGTGGCTGATATGACTAGTAGTATGAGGGCTGATTGGGTGCTGTTGTTTGCATTTATTTTGAGGTCATTCCATATAGAGAGGAGTGCAGATTCCGTTCCTCTCATGGGTCTGAAGCAGCATTGGGATTGGTTGAGTGTTCCTTTGCTTTCTTCATGATTTCAGAAGGCTTCTGTTACTCAGGCCTTTCACTCTAATGTTCTGAAAAAAATGACTCAACCGTGTTATAAACTAGAGAACTTTGGCGGTACCAGCTTTGATGTTTGTTCCCGCTCATCTGGAACTCAATTCCACTTTATCTTAGAAATATTCCTGACCTGTGTCTCTTTAAGAAGGCTATCAACACTTTTCTCTTCAACTCTAAGGATGAAGGTGTTGTAGTTCTCTGCTTTGATTCTTTGGTTTAACTTTTTTTTTTCTTCCTTATGATCAATTCTTTAGTGTGCACTGATGCCATTGGGCGTGTTGCGCCTTATACAAATTTCATTTCATTCATTCATCTCTGCAGATGATTGCATCTAAGGTGTGTCCAGCACCGCAGTTGGGTCTGTTTACTATTCGATGGAAGTGGAGGGTTTCCAGTAGGGCACTGAAGGAGTTTTCTGTGGTTTCAGTTTCACTTTCGAACCAGCTGTTGAAATCCCCCGGGACGATTATGTTATCATGATAAGTGGAGAGGTTGGCAATGGCCTCAGTGAGATTAGCAGAAAAGTTGGGGTTGCAGGATGGCGGTCTGTAGATCAGGAGGCACAGTAGAACGTATTGGTCATTGAGCTTGATGTTGAAGTTTGAAGTTGTCAGCTATGGCTTCATGGGAAATTGTTTTGTAATTGTCTGATAGCTATGTTTCTGTGAGATAGATCAGGTCAGTGCTGCCTACGCTTAACAGGTCATAGATTTCAGCTTTGTGTTTAACAGTGGATCATACATTGTGTAGACTGCAGTGTACAGTGTGTGTTTTTTCTTGTTCTTTGTTGCGTATCATTTTTTGTGCCTCAGTTGGTGTAGTGCGTGTCAGGTTTTTGGTTCTCTCTTGGGTGAGGTCGTTATTTGATGGTAGTGTAGCTTGGTCTTCTATCCCTTGATTCAGGACTTTTATCAAGTTGAGTGATGGGTTGTTTTCTTCTTCGGAATAGTGCCTGGTGATTGGATGTCTTTGTTGTCTTGTTTCCAATCTCTAGTTATGTAAGGGGTCTGGAGAGTTAGGGATCCTAGATTCACTCTGATTCTTGTTGCAGTTTTCCAAAATATGTTTTTTGTAGTTTCTGGGTTTGATGGTTGAGGTGTGATATTTGGTAGTCCGGTGGGGTCCACTTTAGGATTCCTTTGCCCTTTGGTGTGAGCTTTGGTTTTCTATAGTGGTAGGGTTGTGGATGGAGAGTTAGCAGGAGATGTATACTGTTTTTGTTTTTGTACCAGTCTGTATCTCTAGTCTGCTTAATGGTGGTTGGTGGGAGTTTTGTGGTGTTGTGAATTCTGGTTGGTGATTCTGGTTTGACTGGGATATACTTTCACTCCTCTTTCTTGTTCTGTTTTCCATTCTTGATTCTTTGTCCTTCTTTTATCGTGGCATGTCTGCGGTCTTGATATGTTGAACTGTTGTGGTGTGTGATGTATGGCTGGGTGTGGTTGTGCGATTAAGTTGTTTTCACTAGTAGGCCTTCTGTTTGGGCAGGTCTCTCTTTGCTGTTAGTTTCTGTTGTCTTTTAACTGACAAGGTGAGTAATGGCTTTAGGTGGTTTTTGGTTGGGTAGATTGGTTGTAGGTTTAAATGCAATGGCGGGAGCATCCCTGTGGTTCTAGGTTTGTGGTGGCTTGCTTTATCCTAGGTGTTCCGTGTTCATTCTGGGTGCAGCTCCTTCTCAGACAACTTATTCCTTTGTCTCAGGGTAGGAAGATGTGCTTTAATCCACTGCAGCATCTGCCTCACTGTGTTTTAAGGGGTATGGTGTTTTGGTTTCCTCGTCGGTTTTGTGATCAGCGTTGTTGTATATGCCAGGAGTGGGTGCCCTCCTGGGTTGATTACTTTCCTGGTTCGAGGGGAAGAGTTGAAGTGCTGCAATTCACAGTGGTGCCTGCCTTGCTGGGGTTGGAGAATTGAGGTGGCTTGAATCTCTCTGGGGTCTTATCTTGTGGTTGTATTTCTGATTTAATTTTGGTTTGTTGAGTTTGATGTGTTCCTGTTTGGAGTTCCCAGGGGAAGAAGCTTACCTCTGGAGCTTGTCTTGTGGTTGTATAATTGAATTGGGTTGGAGCCTTGGGTGTAAGTGTGGGTGAGGTTTGGGGTTTGGGTTCTGATAGGATGGATTCCATGTGGGTTTCGGATGTGCTGTAGCTGAAATTGGGGTGTGACTCGCTGTGTTTTTGAGGGTTGTGGTGTCTTGATTTTCCTCCTCGGCTTTGGGTTTGTGTTTGTCATGTATGCCAGGGGCAGGTGACCTCCTAGGTTAATTCTTTTTTTTTTTTATTCAATTTAAAGTGCAAATTGATTAATTAAAACCTTATACACTATATTACATGTCAGTTCAGTAGTAAAAATGTTATCATAAAACGTCATAAATACAATAAAACAGAGTTAGACATATTAAGATAATAGATACGAGAGACTCACATATTACGTTTTGTCATTTTTCAACATAACGGGATGTGCCATAAATTAATGTAACTTTTAGGAATTGCTCTCTTCCATATATAGAAGGCTGCACCAATATAAACAATGGTTTCCACCATATGAGTAGTCGACCATAATTGATCTGATAGGATCATTCTTAAGTCACTCACCAATTTTCCATAGCCCTTATAGTACCATTCTTGTAACTTCTCACACCCTGTGAGAATATGTCTGGTTGATTCTATCTCCCTACAACAGTGCCTGCAAACTCTTTCTCCTTAGGTATACCAGTCCAGGCACCCATTGTCACACTCTGATGAAACTGTCCCCCCTTCCTCCTCACCTTTATTCACTGTGGAGCTTTCCGAGTTTTCTGTCTTCCTCCTTCTATGAACCTCGTTCTTTTCACTGGGTTCGTTTTTGGATTTCTTTTCATGAAGGTATGGACATGCTCCATTGGAGGCCACGTTGCCGGGTGTAGAGAACCACCCGATCACTGGGTAAACTTCAGAACAAAGCCCCTGACAGGGAAAAAGCCTCTTAGCTAAAAAAAACCCTGGTACAGTCTTGTTATGGATTTTCAATGAAGGATGCTTGCAGAATTGCAGGAAAGCCGATTCCAGTAGCGGGTCCTGAGACTGAAAGTTTATGTGTTGAGTCTGGAAGATTGGCAGAGGCAGAGGTAGAGGATCTCTTTCAGGTCCTGGCGGATCAGATGGATGTCTCCCAGTGAGTAAACTCAGGGAAGATATGATCGAGCAAATATCTGGGCAAGCAGTGCAAGGCTGTAAAATCATAGATCCAATGAATGAGAAAAGAAAGAAAAGAAGAGAGAAAGAAGCAACCAAGGACAACAGGAAGGAGAGAGAGACCAGTGAACTCTCAAACAGGCATGAGTCAGAGAGAAAGTCGGGAAACTCGCAGAGACGTGAGCCGAAAGAGCACAGGAGCGTTCACACGATAGAGAGAGCGAACGGGAGACAGCGGAAACAACCAGGTGAAGGGAAGCCTGAAAACAGGGAGGAACCATAGAATTTGGAAATGGCAGAGAGCGTTAGCTCAAAGGAAGGAAAGAACTAGCGTTACCCACGAGGCAGAATCGAAGATGCAAGCACTGAGCGGCTGCAATGGGAGTCTGTATTCAGAGGTGGCGGTCATCGTTCCTAGAACAACTAGACCGCTACTCAGGAAACGGTAGGCAACGTAATGGAACAGTCAATGGTTCCTCCAATAGTCCCATAGTTTCCATTTAGAGCGCATGACACCCGTATATTCCTTACAAGGTAGTATATTAAGCCTAAGGAGGACAATGAATCTCACCAGATTACGATTTCCAGTCTTTAGTAGGTAGCTTCGGGGTATCCCAGGTTTTATCCCTTGGAGCGTAAAGGTCTGATATCATTTCTTCTTGGCAAGACAAGACAGGTTATTACCCATATCCCATTCAAGGGATTTTTTTATTAGGTGTTTATGCATAATATTAATTTTCCCTGAGTATGTGGGGAATTCCATATGTATTTCATTAAAGAAAGAGGGTGTTATATCTTTCAAGTTGGTCATGTAAGTATTCAATGTATCTCTCTTGTGCATGTCTTTACCAATAAGACTCAATAAACTCTCTCCATCCCCTTCTCCCAATACAATCTTTACATAAAGTTTACAACATTGTATTTTCCATAGCATTTTTAGGGATATCAGCCCCAATTCACATCTTCTACCTTCGATCGGAGTTGATCTTGGTAGCCCCAGCAAAGGCCTCCACAATTTCCCCTCAAGTTCCCCAAGGTTTTCTGTATCTTTTATCCCCACAGACTCAAGTGCATATAAAGCTCCTGGGATATTATAGCTCTTATAAACTTTCAGATAGCCTTCTATAGAGTATCCGCCTTTACTTGTCATATATTTTTTCATGAAATTCCATTTCTTAAGAACTTTACACTCTACCATCTCATAGTAGAAGCTACTGGGGGGTTTATTCATAATAGGTATCCCGAGATAGGGATACATATCAACCACCTCAAGATTTTCTGCATTGATCTTCCATTGATATGTCTTTCTATCTTTTTTCCCTTTGGAGCCCCCAATCACCATCACCTTGGTTTTTTGTATATTAATAATTAGATTATTTCTGTTGGAATAACAATATAGCACATCCAGCATCCTCTGTAACCCTGCCAGTGTTTTATATAATAATATTGTATCATCCGCATGCATAAGGCAACAAATTTCAAGCAATCCCACTTTAGGTGGAACGTTATTTATAGCTAAGAACCTATCCCATAGATCTGATACATATAAATTATACAACACCGGCAAAGTGACACAGCCCTGCTTACGGCCCATATTTGTTTTGATCTCCAGGGAGATCTTTTCACCTTTACCTAGACAAACTAAAAAAGTTTAGGATCATAGGAAATATCTTCTTATCCACCAATTTATTCCAAAGTATTTCACGGTTAATGCTATCAAAAGCTTTGGAATAATCGATATAAGACACATAGAGTCTCATATCTTTTTTATCCACGTCTGAGATTAAATGTTTAAGCATAACCAGATTGTCCAATGTGCTATGGTTCTTTCTAAATCTGGTTTGCTGAATTGGGAGAAGGCCTTTTTCTTTACTCTATTTATTTATGCTACCTACCAATGGAGAGCAGAATATTTTGCAGCTACTATAGGTCAGAGCCAGCAAGCAATAGTTGTCAAGGTACTTCCTGTCGTGCTTTTTATACATGGGGACAACCATTGTTTTAAACCAGCTATCCAGTATGGTGCCCTTTTCCCAGATTTCAGACAATAAAAGGTGTAGGAATATGGCAAAAAAATGTTGGGGTTGCGTTTCAGTACAATATTTGCTAACCCATTGTGTCCCAGGGCTCTGGATGCCTTCATTTTATTTATTATTTCTAATGTATCTGAGAACCATATGGGAATGATGCCTCCTATTCCCCCAGCTTTCCTTATATAGATTGTCTTTCCTATTCTTCATATAAAAAGGCTGGAGATATATTCTACCCATAGGTTTTGTCCAACATCATTTATTTCACTATTATTTTCTTCTGCTCGATGTTGCGATATAGGTACCAACATTTCTTGGAATCGTGAGTTTTACAGAACACATAAATGATCCGTCATTTAGTATTATTGACATTATGTTTATATGCTCTTAACTAATTTTTATACTTCTTCTTCATGGCCCTATTTTTAGCCATTTTTCCTCTTCCTTTAAATCATGATTATCTTTTAGAGTTTTAATTTCATCCTTTGCCCATTTTTTCTTCTCCACAATTTGACTTTCATACTTATTCATATGTATTTTCCTATGTTGGTGTTTAATACTAAGTCTACAGTTTTCTCTTTTGATCATACCCAACACATGTCCTACTATCATGGGCCATTCAATGCTATATCTTGGACATCAAGGGTAACTATATTAAATATATTATCACACTTTTTCAAGTTTTTCTCAGTCCACATGATCCTATTTACCTCTGCAGAGCTCTGTGTGTTCATATATTCACCTTGTTCCCATTTTCTGAGGGTTTATTATGTTGGCATCTGATTGCTTTATGATCACTCAACAATATGGATATATGTTAAAAAAATTGTATTATTTTCTTAATCCCTTTACTAATAAACATATAATCCAACCAGTAGCTTACTTTACCATTTGACTAGGTGTCTTTTCTTTCTCCCCCTTTAGTTGGTTCCAGGTATATGAGCCCCCATTTCTGAAATAATGTCAACCAAGTGATTCTATTTACTATCTGTGTTTGGTTTTTGCGATTTAATCCAAATTTCCCCATCAGCGAGGGTAAGGTATTCATGGGTTCATCCCAGAGCTCATTCCACTTTTACATCGCAGTAGGCATTGAAATCTCCCATAATCAAAACTTCAGACTCTGGGGATTCTAATAACCAGCCTTCTATGTTAACTGTTATTATTTCTCCTATGCCTAACATGTTCACCCCAGCAGGGCCTGAGTACACATTAATAAATAATATTTCACCAAGATGTCCCATATTTCCTGCTATGGCACATATAACAAAGGGAAAATATCCAAAACGTTAATATACTTTAAGAGGAGTATGATCCTTTGCCCCTACATAAACCACCCGCCAGACGTTCCTTTCCCCCGCCAATGGCTGCTTTACTCAAAATGTTGTACCCTTCAAATAATATCTCTCCTCTCACCTACGTTTATTGAAGGACAAACACATTGCATTCCTTATCATTTTAATTCCATCTTTATGGGTAAGAGAGTTAGAGGCCCTAAAGTTCCAAGAGAGAAAAGTGGGTTAGTTTCCGTGTTTCCTCATCTCAGAGATCAGAGAAATCAGCTCTATCCAGGATCCACATTTCCATATTATTTCCCCCTCTAACTTCCTTTCTTTTTTGATAATTGTGTGGGGTTTCTAGGGGTTTATATTCTTTAGGTTCTGTGTTTACAACATTGTTGAATAATCTAATTTCAAATCCACTTCCCCATATTTCTTTAGAATGCTCCCTAATCAGGTCAACAATCACTGCAGTGCCAAATTGGATAATCACCCAGTTTGTCCAACTGCCGTTTTCCAGCACTATTACTCTTTCGATATCAGATGATGTGATATTATATAGCGGGGGAATTTTATGTAATTGCTCTACCAGCCAGGCCCGGTTCATAAAAGGTCTTTCCTCCAATGTGACTTTCTCAGTGATTTTAAATACTCTTACCCAGGCTACAATTTTGAAGGTCATTATTTATTTTTTCATTAGGCATATTAGCAACTCCCTTTATATTATTTTTACACATTGCACCCTTTCCATTTCCGCTATGTATATCTCGTTTTCCCTAATTTTGAGGGATTTTGCTAATTTATTTATGGGAATATTTAGACATCTCACATCATTACCCCCTTCCTTTTCTTCTTCACTTTATATCCCTTCCAATTCCCGTGGTTTTCCATTCAGCCATTTTTCTAGGCCTCCCTCTTTTTTTAGCAGGGATAGTTTTGCTTTCATTCGTTTTATTATGACTTTCAGTGATCTCAAACCTATCTCTGACCTCTATACATTCTATATAAGTGGGTGTTGTCTCTGTCAAAGCTATACTGTTTCTTTTTGTACATTTACTATTTCTATCTTTACCAGGGATTTCCTTACTTTTAATACCTTTGTTGATATTACATGTACGTCTTGTACGTTTCTTTGATCCATGGGTAGATTTCTGATTACCTTGTATACTTATATCCTTTTTGTCATTTCCCACAATCTCAGGTTTATTACTCTCTAATTCAATCTGCTGCATCTCATGGTCATTAAATCTCTCATCCTCTTCATCCACAATCAATAAAAACTCACTCAGGTCACCCCTTCTCTGCTCTGCCCTCCTCTCTTTGGTTTTTAATTCTTTTTTGGGTATTTCATTTATTTCCTCTAACATCACACCCAGAGCTCTTGTATTCTCAACAGTTATAATCAGCAGGTTCTTAATCTCATCTTATTCTTTCATTAATTTCATACATATACCCAAGAGTATATCTATGGGTGTAGATAGAGCATCAAACCTTTCATTCAGGTTTACTGAATTACCCATTGTATTTCCTGAATCTAGGTTTAATGAACTCAAGTAAGATTTCCTGGTTCATGCCAAGAATCATCTCCTCCATTACTTTCAACTTCCTCTTGGGCATATTTCTCCAAATCGAGGGTAGCCGAAAGATCCATAACAATCACACATTCCACATTGTTTTGTATACCATTCACTTTGCGTGAGGTACCAGAGCCTGGACCCAATCCCATTGATTGGCGTCTAAAGTCATGTACAAGGTTCAGCAGATATGTATTATCTATCATAGAACAATTCACGTGTCCCGAGGGCTTATGGTCCCCCAATTGTTCCTTGGATTTATCCATTATAGTAAGGAAGCTTAGAATTTCTGGCTGTTCCAAAATGGATGTTCCGTTTACTGGTGATTTAAGATGTGATTACTACTACCTTTCGTTCCTTTCACCTTTTCCCCCAACCCCTCGGATATTTTTGTTTTATTAACTAGAATGTTTCCTTTGACTTTTTTTCCTTTCAAATTATGTGAGCGTAGCTTTGGTGCCATCTCATAAATAATTTCAGAGTGAGGGGAGAGATGACAGATTGTCCTTATCGTAGTTTTTAGAACGCACAATCTATGGTCGTAGTTAGTTATTTCTAGGTACAAATTGTCCCATGCAATACACTCTTTCCAGAGGACCAGGATTTCTTTAGCAAGGTAGTATATCCTTAGCTGGCTATAGGAACCTATATCTAAATAAGGCCACTTTTTGGGTTTGATATAGGTCGGTAGATTAGTAGGGTAATATACCCATAGGGTAATCAACTGTTAAAGTGCTAAACACAATAGTCATACACACTGGTTTTCTAAGGGGGAAACAAAATTCACTATGTAAACTTACACACAAGAAATTCAACAAATTAACATATAAAGTGCATTGTGCAGGTATCTACATATAGGGCAGCAAGTTTTTCACACAAGGTGAATTCACAGACTATATTGTAGGTGCATTGTAGGCAGGAAACATTACTTTCAATATTAACTAAAAAACTTCACTATATACACCCATTATGTTTACTGATAAAAATATGCTATGTAAAATCAATGTCAATATACCAAAGTTCATATATTAATAAAATGATATCAAAAAAGATTGCGCTATAGAGAAATCTTTCCATGCTCTCCAGGACCGCAATCAAATATTTAATAGATTTCCAATGGAGAAATAAACAAAGGGCATCTAAGTGATAAGCAGTTCAGAGTCACGTTCCAGGTGGAAGACAAGGGGGTGTGAAATCCTCAGAGCCCCCTGACATTAAGGTATCTATTTAGCTGTCTGTGCAAAATATGATTTGCTAGAACTAACAGCCTACAAGTAGAGTGATTACTATCAAGTAGTCCAAATCTGTGTAACTCCAGCAGGGCGGGGCACGCCAAGGAGCTGCCCTAGTCTGACTCTCCCCCCTGCCAAGTTGGTCCTCTTACTTAACAAGTGCTCAATTAACTTAGCTGTAGATACCGCAGAAAAGATTTCAGGCTATATTTCCTGCAATGGCAATATAAACCAGATCTCAGTATCAATATTTGCTAGAGTGGTCTATCAAAGGTCGGCAATCAAATTGAGAGCAAATCTTTTTAAGGATAATTTACCAATGAGTTATTTCCTTTCCGCGGCCCGCGTCTAGGCAAACAGCAGAAACAGCAGAAAAGCAACACCTTTGTCTCCACAACAGGCTTATAGGTTGATTCCTTTTCTCGTCTGAGGGGATATGTCGATGTGCTGTATTCAAAGTGGCACCCGCCTCACTGTTGATGTGGAATTAAGGTGGCTTGCTTCTCTCTGCAGTATTTTCTGGTAGTTGTATTTTTTATTTGGTTTTGGTTGATTGGGTACAGAGATGTGCTGTGTTTCCAGGTGCCCAGGGATGGGACCCTCCCTCTGGAACTGGTCTCTTCATTGTATTATTGATTTGGGTTGGCACCTTGGATTCTGAGTTCTAGGGTTCCGAGTGTATGAATTCTGTGTTGGTGAGGTATGAGAGTTTAGGCTGGTCAGAGATTTAAATCTGGGTTTTTGTATCTAAGACTGTGGGATACAGACGTGGTGACACCGAGCAGAGCTCGCATGTGCTGCTCCCCTCTTGGTACTAAGCTAAAAATCAGTTCCACCTAGCAGTCGTGAGGTTTAAATGCATACTTCCCCACTGCAGCGAGATTACGTTGTGGCAGTAGCAGACATCGCTGAACTCAAATGTGGTGCAATGAGATTCAACTAAGCAGCAACCCATGGAATAGTGAGATTAAGGTTTGGTGCATCTCATGCAGCAGCAACATTCCGTGGTGCAATATGTTTGCAATATTCTGAAGATCAGGATGCAGATGTGGCAAAGCATAAACACTGGTGAGGTATACAGTTGAAAACCTATATTTGAAGTTGAACAGTGGTGAGGGCAATGTGGCAAACCTACCTTTGGAACCCGCCTGGAGGCAGAAAGCAAGTGTGGAAAATATAAACAGTGCCGAGATAACAGAGCAGCAAAACCTGTATTTGGGACAGTGTGGGGCAAAATGCAAGTAATGGCAAAATACAAACTGCAAAATTACAGTGGCAAGATAACAGGCAGCCAAGCCTACATTTGGGACATTCTAGGACAAAATGCAAGTAATTACAGTATCTGGAATAGGCGACCTTTACATGAGAGTAGCTATTGTGAGTGCCATCAAGCTGGGGTCCCAGGGCGAACAGACAAACAGCAATGCTTTGTGTTCAAAGGAAGGCATCCTTTGCCTGTGCCCTTGGCTGATGCCCAGGCAACGCTCCCCTAAGGACCACCTATAATTGAGGAGTGATTCTGGGGTCAGCTGACACTTCACTCCACCAATCTGGGATCGGGGGGGTGACTTAGGGAGGGCAAAAGGCAAGGAAGGGGGTGGCTTCAAATCATACATCAATGTCTTTGAATTTGGTTGCATGGTTGAAATACAAGTCTCAAGCTTGTAGGAAAGAAAAGTGGGTCTTGAGACTTACTTTGGGAGCACTGGTCACAGAGGTGATCCTATTTATCCAATGGACAGGAACAGAAAAGCTGGGCCATGCTCTAGCTTCACAGCTTGGAGCCATGTTAGTTTCCTGGGTCTTCTGACCCTCAGCTCCACCAATCAGGGTTTGGGGAGGGCTGGCAGAGGAAGGGGGAAAGGCAGGGGAGGGTCTGCCTTCAATCACATACCAATGGTATTGGACTCATTGCGGAGGGCAAGATACAAGCCTCAGGCTTGTGGGAAAGGACAGAGGGTGAAGGGCTTACTTTGGGAGCACTGGCCATGGTAGTGATCTTTTTTCTTGAGTGGACAGGTGCGGAAAGGCTGTGCTAGGCTCCGGCTGCATGGCTTGTAGCTGTGTTAGTTCCTGGGTCAGCTGAACCTCAGCTCCACCAATCAGAGCTTAGGTTGTGAGCAGAGGGAGAGGGAAAGGCAGGGAATGGGCATGCTTCAAACCACACACATATTTGTATACCTCCTTTGCCACTTAAGGTATCATGGGGCGAGGACAGACTATACTGGGGATTTGTGAACATGTACGGAAGCATCCAAAACAACAATAACACTGTGGCACCAAAATAAACATGAATGTCAACATAGGGTTAATGTAAAATATATTTGATTTACTTAAACACATAAATGGGCAAACACTGAAAATACCCAACCTTTTAAAGTAAATATAAAGATCAAGGAAAACTTAAATATATCTCCTAATAACAATGGGTATGAATGGCAGCAGGGAGGATATAAACAGAATTACAGAAATTCAAAATTATTACTTTCAAAAGGTATTTTTATGGTAGGAAATGATTTTCTAACCATCTCTATGGGTTCTCTTGTAGCAGTTCAACAACATAAAGCTAGTTTTCTTGGCACTTTTCCAATTACACATATCATGGTTTGATGATGAAAAAGCCAATGATTCTGTCTTGTAAATTTGATGTAGCGCATCAGTCTCAAAAGTACGGGATTAGAAGCAAGGGGAGTCTACTTCACGGCTTGACTATATTATGTCAGTGGCCCTCATTACGACCTTGGCGGAGAACCATGGTGCTATTAGCACCATGGTCCATGGCGCTAAGTTGCCAACTCCGCCATGGTGGTTGGCGGACTTACCGCCCCATTCCGACCTTGGCGGGGCGGTAAGTCCCCAATCCCCATTTACCCTTCCCCATTCCCATTTTTGCCCCATAGGGCATAATGGGAGTGGGGAAGGCGTTAATTACGCCACCGTAAATTACGGTGACGTAATTAACAACAAGGTCCCTTAGCGCCATGGATTTTAACACCTGCTAAAAGCAGGTGTTAAATCCGCCATGGCGCTACGGGAACTCGTACTCAGGCGGTAAGGGTCGGCGAAGTTTAGGCCGGCGTAAACCCCTTACCGCCTGGGTCGTAATGAGGGCCAGTGGCTTGACATGGTGAAGTGTAGGTCAGAGCACAGGAAATGGGGAAGTCAGTTTTTTCCAGAAGCTCAACAGATGTTGACTTGGTCGGTTCAATGTGTTTCAAATGAGGAAATGTTGCGTCCTGCAACCTTCATTCCAAAACGCAGCATGTTTGTTCTTGTAGAGCGGTAGGTTTTTTTACAAGGTCCTCGAGGGGAAATTATGCTTGTCTTTCTTCTGCAAGTCAAGAGAAATAATTCAAAACTTTTTGCAGGGTTGGCTGAATTCCTAGGCATTTAGTGGCAAGCAAGCTTTCAACCAAGCAATATCGTATCTTGTCCCCCAGAAGTGGGTCAAGAGGCAGCTACCAGCTCTCCTGGAAATCTTGTCTTCACCCTATCGGAGAAATGTTGAGCAGCTGTTGCTCTATCAAGGGTTCAGTCTTGGCACTTCTTCTTTTAAAGTTTATTCTGAAAGATGGTCCACCAAATGTGGGTGGCGGGTATTTCACCACATAAATATTCAAATTCTAACAGGGGATTGATCATTTTTCGAACCTCCTGTTGAAGGCCAATCCATGTCTATCATACCGTTTTCCCTCCTCTTCTGATAATATCTAGAGTGCTTTATTTTCAGGACGTCAGGGGTGGGGTTTCTGGCATCTTGGATTTCCTGGATCTCCCTTAACTCTGTTGTACATCAAAAGGTCTCTATGCTAATTATTCCATTCCTGTATTCCCCTTTGTCCAGCAGCTTCCCCTGAAGATCCTTTACCAATTCCTAGTCCCTTTGGATGCAGTTCTCCCTCCCCCCACCGGGAGAGACGTCAGTTGTCTCACCAAGAGAACAACAGGTTTCCTGGGTATAGACATGTCCTTGTGTTGTGAGAGCATCTTTATTGTCAGAACCCAGCAGCATATGTCACTATAGTGTGGGGAAATGTGGTTTTGGCTGTTTAATGTAATTCCTTCATGTATCATTGTATCTATCTTTTAATAAAATACTGTTTTATCTTCACTTTAACATGGGGCAGTTCAAACAATCTGTTTATTTTAAATCTAAAACTCATAAAATAAAACAGACAGTACAATCATATATATATAAAATAGGAGCAAATTAAAATATATACACCATACTGTCAATTTCCTAACAAGCATAGCTTGTACAAAAAAAAGTGGGCTACACCGTATTTCTCAATATTCAAAAATCTTAAAAGTGGTAATTTAAAACATGTGTGTCGTATGTCATAGAGGGGACAAAAAACCAACATGTGCATATTAGACTTAACCGGTATATTGTCACTGAAACAGGTCGTAGGTTTATCTATCTGCCGGCTTGAGTATATAAAGCAAAAGGTAATAGATATAATTGTAACTTTGTAATGAGCTTTCTGGCATAACTATTAGCCACTAAGAAAAATTAGTACCCAGCAAGGGACAATGAGATGGTAACATGCAATGTCATTGGCCCTCGCTGGGGCATTACCCGACCGGGAATACCTCGCACAACGTTCCTTCCTTTCTGTCCCAAACGGGGCGGTGTGCCAGCCACTCAGCCAATGAGGAGGCTCAGGACGGAGTAATCCCTCGCTTCACTTGGGTCTGTAACTATGGGCCGGGGCATTACCTGAAGGGGTAATCTCCGCGCACCCACAGCTCAGGGCCTACTGCTTAAATAGTTCTCCCTATTAGGTACTGAGGTATAATGATGTGTAAGGTACACATTATCTGATGATTTATCATTGTCCTAAAGGTTAAAAATTAAAATTTGCTTGACTTTCAATGACTTCTTTAACATTCAAATAAAGCTCGTATTGATCAGTTTGGGCAGGGGACATGCAGTAAATAAATGACCCATATCAACACCTGAAAGACATTTTTTAACACATTTCTTCTGTGGTTTGTCCCATGTGTTGTTAATAAGTCATTCAAAATAAGCTCATTGAAATGCTTCATCTTACTGGCCCATGTAGATAGCCATAACCTGGCCACAACATGTTGCACTTTGAACACAATAGGGGTCAAATAGGTTTCCCAATACAATAGCCAGAGAGACCCCTAATATTGATTTGGGAAACTTTCTTTCCATAATTACTAACTGGCCCAGGTCTTATAGGGCCTATACCCCAATCCTATATAAGGTAATTCCAATAGACTTTGCCTCATAGACCTTTAGTGCTAGGGACACCATTTGGCCTCCAAACAATGTAAATAAAAGGAGAACGCCCATATTACTTTACTTTGTTCTCCCTGCAAAGTATTCTAGCTGAGCTTTCCATGTCCTGGTGTCAGAAAATTGTATGCCCAAATAATCAAAATAAGAGATTATAGATAGTTCAACATAAAAAGTGTGCGATTTATTAGAAATGTTTTCCTGTGAAACAGGAGCATCAGAGATTTAAATTTGATGGCCTCCATACATTGAGTCTTCATGTACATTATTGTACTGGTATTTTCTGTAAAGGTGGAGGGGTGTCTACCAAGAAGCATCACATTATTAGCAGACACTAAACAAGGAATAGGTGGTGCTTCACCCGAGGAACACCTGTAGTGTGGAGTAGTGCTGAACATCAACAGTGAGCCCAACTCATTAAGGTATATATTGAACAGGATTGTGGAGTTTATACATCCCTGCCATATCCCTTGGCTAATAAACAAAAATCAAAGTGCATTCACCTACAGGACGTAACACATGCTTCAGTGTGCACATATAGCTGGCACAAAATACTTAGTAGATCTTGATCAACAGCTAATTTTCACAAATGGGTCCACAGCAGAACTTTATCAAAGGTCATGTACAAATCCATAAAGGCCAGGGTATAAGGGTTCATTTTTAATACGATATTTATCACTGAGAAGAGACAGATTTAGACACCAATCAACAGTGCCTAAATCAGGGCTCTAACACAACTGGGAACCTGAAAGTTATCAGCCATTACCCAGTCAAGCAATTTGTCATAGAACAATGTATCCATGATTTCAAAGGAAATATCTTTGTGTGCAATAGGATGATAGCATTACGGATTGACCCTAGATACTTTCTTGACGATTGGAATGAAAGAGCTGAGATGCCAAGTATTGGGCTGAGTGCATATAATCTGTGTCAAGATTTGCTTCCTACAAATTTGCTGGAAGACCATAAGAATCAGGTTATTTCCTGGTAGATAGGTCATTAATACAGTCGCCAGCAATGTAAGGGAGAATTCATTTGCCAGATTAGTTAAACTGTCTAAGGGACTTTCTGAGACATGCTCACAATTATGGGCAGATCCATGTAAAGATTTAAAATGTAATAACACGTTTTCAGGGGGTAAATTGCATTTGACAGCCTCTACTTTGATCTCAATAAAGCCCTTTGCAATTAAATGGCAACACTGTTTAGAGTTTTCAGCCTTGCTAAATGTTAGCAATTCCTTTCTATCACTTTCAAACTTACCTTTGGCATTAAACTAAACCCTTAGGTAATTACCTCCTTCCTCAGTCAATGCAGCTCCTACAACCTCACATTACTAAGAGTACCATGAGCTTTTATCAATTTAACCCTATCTATTCTTAAAACAGACCAACACATTTTGTATTAATAAATTCACTCCATTAAAAGCTTCTGCAACTCTATTGTTGTCACCTTATGGTAAAATAAGCAATAGGGAAAACTGTATTTCTACTATAGGTTCCCTTAGCTGGTCTATTCATGGTACACACATAGTGGTCAGCTAGACTGTTCAGCAGGTGTTTACCCTGATTCTTAATGGCCTACAAATCACTCAACATGTCAGAAATTCCTCAAGCCACACATTCATTAGGGCCAAAACTAAAACCATAATCACCTGCACGATTCACACATTAAAATAACCCCTGGATAAAAATGTAAGAAGTGTACAGTAGCAGTGTGGAATATAATCATGTTCTACAAGATACAAGAAGGATCCGAAATCAATGATCTAGGTTCCATTTGCACACAATGATCATATATGTTGAAGAATTACCCACTTGCTCCAGATGCAATACTAATGTTCAGAATTGGAATATTATTAATTGAACCCATGTGTACGCTGAATTTGGCTGCACATTCAGACACAATTAGACCTACAAATCTCCCCTCCCCCTTAGCACACCCTCTTGCAACTGGTTCTGCTAAGGTACAAATGGTGTGAAAACCATATATGGTTGTACAGGACAATGCCATGTTTCCTGAAATAAGATAGTATTGTGTTGCGAAAAAAAAAAGAAAAAAAACGGTCATTCTGGGTGATTGAATTTGGAGGTTAACCCCACAATGTTCCAGGACAAAATATGCCATACTTTAATAGACCATCATAAAGATTATGTAAGTGGGGAGTCCAGTGGACAATTCTCTCCAATATATTGGTAGATAGAGAAGATTCCATAATATATTCAGAAGCATAGCTACAAATGTATTCATTAGGCTGCCAGTTCCCGTGTCTATGGTCAAATCCAATAGCCCCACCTGACTATCCTTACATATCATATTCCACCTTTGCCCAACCCTCGATAATATTGGAGGTACTAGCTCCAATACTAGCTCACTGAGGGTTCCCTGTTAGCTATAGCAGGCTCAACCATTGGAGTCTTATTTAGGTTACTAATCATTTTAGGTGGTTGAAAAGGGAATTGGTAAGCATTTCAGTCAAAAGATATAAGATTGGCCCCATTAAAAATAGGCCACTTGACCGAGTTGCTCACATTGCCAAGAAAAGGAAATTGTATCGCTACATAGTAAGGGTTCATCCTTTATTGAATTCATGAGTTTACGGGTGGCAGAGCGTGACATTTAATTAACAAGAGTCCTTTGCCCAGCTCCCTATCTATCAGCACAATCTTAATACAGTCAAGCTAGTGTTTCGATCGTGTACATCCAAATGATATCGCTAGGATTAATTGCTTAGCATCCCTTCACGCTTCATAACCAATACCCAACTTGGTTATTCAGTGACTCTTAATTTTCACAAATGCCTGTTTTTAGCCTTGGGACCCCAGACATACAAATATTATTATCAATAAAATCCAGAGAAGCTGGTAAATACGATTTAGGCCTTGGCTCAAATTCTCTCCCTTTATAGAGATTACTCAATCGTTAAGAGTTGAACATTGGTAGGAGCCATCCCTCTTAAATAGGGTTGGGACAGATCATTAAAATTAAAGTGAGATAGAGGCCTAATTCTTGCATGAGATTGGAAAGGTGGATGACCTAAGCAATTTTACTACAACCATTTTTTTATCAATAACCTTCAATTAAACCCACCAACACCAGTTTTAAGAACACAGAGTGCTGTCTGAAAGAGGGACTGTTGAACAGATCTGACTCTCAATGCAGAATCCATTAACTTGAGCCATTGAAGTTTCAGAAATCTGAGAGATTTCTCCCTAGCAGAACATCCTGTTACACTTTTACACAGCCTATTAACTACTAATCAAAATAAATCACTCCAAAAATATGACCACATTTCCTATTTCTCTGGAATCTTTGCTATATTGTAGTACTTCACATAACAGGTTACACTATTACACAACATAATGGCTCCCAATGTATCAAACTCAAATGGATAGAAGGATAAGTCAGACTTATCAGAATTGAAACCAATCACATGCAGCCCAAACACTGATCACAGCCACACATTCTTAACAAGCAGATATATATACCTGATGGGAGCTGAAGAAGTGTGCATGAGTAGGACTGCTTAGAAACCAGCAACCTGTGACTCACCAGACAGTCTGGCAAGAACACATCAAGTTAGCATATTTTCTTTTTCTTTATTTTCTTGTTTCTGTACTTTCCATGTTTTCCTTGTCCTTTCATATTTCTCCTGCATAATGTTGTCAGATACAATGTTCAGGTTCTGTGACTCTGTGTGATTGAGGATCATACACAAGGATCTAAGGCGTATGAAGTAGTGCAATATTTTAAGGCAATTGACTTTTTTTTTACTTTTTATAAGAGGAGTGCAATTCTGAGAAAGCTCCTTGCACATATATTGTAATTTGTCACAATGCCAGACAGGACCCTAAACCTCCTCACAGCCCCTCCCAATCTACTTCCTTGAATGTACCTGACTCTGACTCATTCTTCCATTTTGTTTGTCACCCTCCTTAGGAGACCCCTGTGGCTGTGTCCTTTCACAGAGATTTCCCTCACCCTGTTTCCCAGAAGAAAGTTGTGTTTTTGTTGAGGTAAGAATCCATGACGCAACCCTTTGAATAAGCAAGCAAGCTGGGCGCTGATGATGCTGGCTCTGTGGTCAGCAAGAAACAGGCAGCCTAAATGCTTGTCTTTTGTCGGTTTTTCTCTCATACTTTCACCAAGGTTCCTACCATGGCTTTCCCCATATATTTCCATTGCACTGGACCAGGGAAAAAAGGGGCTTCAGTATTGCGATAATGTGCGACCTGTAATAAGCTTGCAACAAAATATATACCACCAAAATGGTATATGGCACAATTACCTTGCCTCCCTAATCAATTAGCTTGGCAGATGGGAGAATATCATAATTTGGATGAACTTAATTTGGAAATGGCACAGGTCAACTTGTCACGGTGATTTCAAGGTGGCCGTTACAATAATATCCTACAACAGAAATACGTATGTTATGTCTGTTCCCCACAACAGTATTGGGCTCTCTTATCACTAAGTAACACCCATTCCCCCAAAGGAATCATTGGCAGGCAGCGATCCATTGATATAATTGAGCTGGGCATGAGCTGTCTGGCACTGCCTTGGCTTTGCTCAGTAGTGCTGCACACCGAGCCCTCGGAACAATGGCGTTTCAGCAGAGGGCTGCATTGTCGATACATTTCAATTACACTAATTGCCTGAGTTCAATGGCTACTCTCTGTGGAGGAGGAGGCCCAGCTAGAAAAACGTATGCCATAAAAAGGCCATGAATAGCAAACTGCTGTTTAATGGCCACATTAGTACATTGTGTTAACATGCCCTAAAATGTTCTACAAGATGCATTTAGTTCAGGGGTGTCTGTTGTACGTGTTTTGTGACTGTCTTTAAACAGCATTTTATGCAGAAAGTAAACTCTTGTCCAACACTGAGCAGGCAACGATTTGGGGTGATGGCTGGAAGGTTTAGAATGAATCTTAAACTCTGCCATTGCTCTGGGCAACCCTCCAGACCATGGTTCTTCGCCTGCCAAGCCATTACGGAAGGGGAAAGACCATGTGCAAATAAGGCCTAGTGCCACCCGGAAAGGGGTAGTCCAGACCGAACTGCAACCCCACATCCTTTCTGCATGAGACCACAAGCATCCCCAAACATGCGTCTGCCTTGTTGGGCCACATCAGTGAAGAGTAGCTTGGGTCTCTAGGCCCAGCAGGCCCGGCGCCCACCTGTGGGTATACCCGCCCCACTCCGGATGACAAAGGAAAAACAACGGGACACATGTATTTATAAAACTGAACACATCTTTGCAGGATCGCTCAACTGTATATGTGAGAATAGCCAATGGAAGGCAATGCAAGCTGTGATATGTTGCAATTTAAATGTGTGTTCACTGTGTTTAAAGCTACAATGAGTGTCTCTGTATTTTAAATGTGGTATGCTGTTCTAGGAATATATATCAACTGCCCAGTACTATTATATGGAGGAAACATATAGGTGACCGTGATTTGCCTTATTGTAAGTGTAGCAATTTACCATAGTCCGAAATAGGTAGGAAATAATGAATAATGGGCACAGGATGTCCATTTTCCTAATCATAATCAAATTCTCGTAAGAATCATCAGCAATGCATTTAATATATGTGCATATTTTGCACCTGGATGCAAACAATGTGTCAACATAGGGTGTTTCCCAAAATGTCCGATTCCCCAACTTTATTTTTTCTTTATAACCAGATTTTTTTGATTGGTATAAAATTTCTGAGGAAGTCCTCTACATGTCTAACAGTCTGCACTGTTTCTGAATTGACACATGTTTTTTACTATGCTGCCTTTTGATGATGGAAAGAAATGGTAATTTATATCCAGTTCAACCAGGCACAGCTCTTGACTTTAATTGTCACACATTTAACCAACTGAGCATATTTAAACATTGTAGAAATGGTCTATCATAGGGTTGTGAGATCCTTTTCTTTCAAATATTGACATATATCAATCATGGATATCCATCTCAACCTACATGGTTGCTCTGAGGACCTATTGTACTTGAGAGTGGCATTTGAACATATTGCTCTATCTTCTCTCCTGAAATAACCATTTCATCAACACATATTGCGACTATTGTGGCTCCAATATTGTGGCTGATATCGTTGCAGGATGTGCTGTCTATTGCTTCACCGGTACATGTCTTTATGCCAATCAGCAGATAGCATGTACTTGCTCTGTCTACAATACACAAGGGCCACTCTGGTTGAAAGTATTAGAGCCTGATTAACAGAAGCGTTTTATAATAGCGCAATCCCATTGAAAATGTTCTGGGCTCAAATGGGTTCCATTGCCAAAGGTATCGAGGGCAAGGTTAGAACACTGTGGCACAAAGTGAACAGCTGCAGGACCTGTGGGGTTTGGGATTCCCACCTTTTATATCCTATGATGAGTTTTAATAATATTATTATTATTATTATTATTATTATTATTATTCATTTTTCCTACACTCCTTATAATAAAATCATGCAATGTTGACAGATTTATTACAGACAAAGTGGTGAGCGAGGGTAATCAAGTAGTGTGTCTTACTATTTACGTAAATGGGGTTGGCCGGAAATGCAACTTGCCAGCAAGCACAGTAATTAATGCTACTTGTACCCGGCACTGGGCTGGGTTGCTAATTGTGCCTTCAGTGGCTTCAAAAAAAAAGGAAATGACAGTCGGTGGAATAAAAGGAGAGACTCCACGCAGATGTAGAATGGACAGGGTGAAGTAGAGGACTAGTGCTGGTGCCAGACTGTGGGATAGCGCTTTTTAATCCAAAAGGGGTACACATGGAGACCACTAAAGTACTCACAATTTGCAGGGCAGCCGATGCCCCCATGCTCATCGATGGAGAAAATGTACAAAGATTGTTGCTGCCAGAAGCAATCGCTATCAAAACACTTAACAGCGGTGGCTGATTTTATTTGATATTTTAATATTGAAATTGCTTTTGTTACGGAACATTGGTTTGCACGGTATTAGCACTAGGGCAAAGTTTGCCCTATTTTTTAAAACAATGGGCCACATTAGAAAACGATTGCACCTTGACAAGTGCAGTTTGGCTTATTAAAAGCACCAGGGCTAAAATTGCCCTAGTGCTAAAAAGATACATTTTCACAGCATTTTTGCAACAGGGCAAAGTTTGCCCTAGTGCTAATACGGAATGGTATTAGCACTAGGGCAAACTTTGCCCTGGTAAAAAACGCATTGAAAATGTATCTTTTTTGCACTGGCTACTATTTTGCCCTTGTGCTTATACCCCGCCAAACTGCACTTGTCCTGGCGCAATAGTTTTCTAATGTGTCCCATTGTTTACAAAAATAGGGCAAACTTTGCCCTGGTGCTAATACCGTGCAAACTTTGCACTTGCACCGGTGCAAAGTTTCTGTAATCTAGCCCATCATATATTTTTGTTGCATTTTTGTATCAGGGCAAAGTTTGCCCTAGTGCTAATACCATTCCGTATTAGCACCAGGGCAAACTTTGCCCTGATGCAATAAAGTAGTGAAAGTGCATCTTTTTTTCGCTAGGGCAATTTCTGCCCTGGTGCTTTTAATATGTCAAACTGCCCGTGTCATGGTGCAATCGTTTTCTAGTGTGTGCCACTGTTTTTAAAAATAGGGCAAACTTTGCCCTAGGGCTAATACCGTGCAACTTTGCACTTGCACCGGTGCAAAGTTTCTGTAATCTGGCCCCTGGTTGGCACCACGCAGAAGTAGGTGAGGAAGTTGCAGGTGCTACAAGATAGTGCAGTATACATTCTGTCTGATATTAAAAGAAGAGCACATGTAACACCAGCATGCAGGGCACTGCATTGGGTTCCTGTAAGAGAGTGCCTGAATTATAGAATCCTGGCCATTACACACAACTGGATTTACGGCAAAAGTCCTACCTACTTGGACAGGAAGATACAGGAGAGGCAATGCTCTAGATTGCTGAGGTTTCCTCAAGATAAGTTGCTTCAGGTACCTAAGGAAACACTTGTGACAGCAGGGAGATGTCCGTTCAGTTTGGTGGCCCCAGCTCTCTTCATTGAACTACCTAGCGATCAGAGATTGGATTATTATCATTTATCCATGAAAAAGGATCTGAAGACCTTTTTTACTTAGATTTTAGTGAATTTCGCAGATGTTTTAATTCTGCAAATTTCTTTTTTATCTGATGTTTTTTATTCTTTTTAATTGTAGTTGCTATATTTGTATGTGGCTTCACTAAATGTTTACTTTTAGTATGTGCTTTTAGTGTTCTTAGCTGCGTGTATCTTTTTATGTATGCAGTGTATCAATTGTATGTGTTTATTTGGTATGTATGTGTGCCCGTTATATATACTCAAACATAAACATAAACATGTGTGTCTTATAACAAACCATGAATCTCTTTTAAAATACTCTGTCGAAAAGGGATTCAGTGATCTGCCTGCCCACAGAATCTAGGGTGCTGTAAGGTGGCACCTTTTTGATGTTAATGTTATCATCAAGCAAGAACCTGAGGAGGAATGACACAAGACTTCGAATCCATCCCACCCGGAAAGGCAGAAATGTAGCAAATCCATGCCCGGTCTCCTAGATCTGTTTTCCCATCTGCTCGACAGATCTGTCAATCCTGGCTACTGTGCCCATTTTAGTGCAACTGCCTTTCCCTTCAAAAACCTATCAATCCATCCAGGCTGATTTCTTTGATAAGCCTACTGCACAAAACCACCATGATACCTTCCCCTTGAAAGCAGTGTAGGCGTCAGCTTTCTACACACCAACCTGCATATCCTATATGAATATGCTGGGAGCTCTGGTTCCCCCATGCACTCTCCACAAACAGACCGCTATTCAGTTGATGCATGTAGTAGCGCCTGCCTCTCTTCTCGCTTCACAATCCTAAGCATGACCAGCATTGGTGTTGGTTTGTTCACCTACCAATAGAGTTAATTAGTGTGGAATAGGAACCACTGTTTCTTACCATCTGCAAACTCTTTTGGATGAGATGGTCCACAGTTTCTTCATATGTTTTGTCAGTTTTGAACACTATCAACATTGGTCCAAAAGAGTTAACTGCAATGGGTTGCAAGACACGGCAGAACTGACCCTTGACATGATGGCAACAGTTCTAACATTTACTAATACAATGTGTGTATGTCAGCACAGCAAAAGGGAGGTAAATGAGGTAATGAGGGTGGAAAATGCAAGAAATTATCACTGTTTATTGCAAGGTAGAAATAAATAACATGGTTAATAGAATCTTAAGGATTCTGATTTACATATTTTACATCCCAAGGCTTTAAGGTATGTCCAGTGAAGGTCTTTTTCTGACAGAGTTAGTAGAGGTACATGGCAGTGTAGGCTAGACGTTAAGTTGGACAGGAATTATTTGCGTCAATGCTGGGCCAACTACCATGGCCTTCACAGAACCATACAACCCTCAATCTGTCACTCAGGACTGGACCACAGGCCTAGCATTTGTGGCATCAAGACTGGTAATGGTCTTAAAACAGTCCCAGAATACCAGTTGAAAAAGCTCATATTACCATCTAACTATTCCTCACTGAAAGGAAAGACCTACTGAAAGTCAAACAACAGCATTTGTAGTGCAAGAGACTAGGGATCCATTATAACAGGGTCCCCCAGGGCTCTGTCTGTAGCTTCTTTGGCCCATTTGTGTGAATCAGTAGTCCCTTTCCTAAACAATCCTCACAAGGTGTCGGAGCCTACCAATCACCCACACTGTGACAGGTAGGACATTGTATGTTTTGCTGGAATTTTTAGAATCATGCAGCATTCAATGGACTCCTACTTGAGGGCTGCATGAGTTGAAGTACAATAGTACTTTCAGTATCACCACACCACGCAACCACCATTGTGTTCCAATAGGTTGCAAAAGGAAGCACTGGTGCACTGTGCAGAAGTACCTTGGAGTCGAGTCTTGGCCTTGATCTTGATTTATTGAGGCTGAATAGGGCAGCTGCTGATGTTGGTGTCCCTAAAGTGGTGTAAAGCAAATGGAAAGTTGCTACAGTGACCCAACCCTACATTTTACTATGTAGACATTATTGAACATCCTTTGCACTTGCCTGATCTCTGCCCCTACTGCAATGTGGGCAATGATTTGATCATCTGCCGAACTCAGGCAGCCACACACTGCTCCTCTGCACCCATAGGTGTAACACTGGCAGCTGAGGGCATTCCCAGTACTTTATAAAAAGTAGTTACCAATTCAAGTGGGTGGATGGGTGGTTGGTGGTAAAAGCTCTTTATTTGGGTGCAGTAGCCGCAGCATGGAAAGATGTTTTCAGGCTAGGATCATTTTCAAGGTAATAACCAAAAGATACAGATTACTAGCCTAGTGGGAAGAATGTCTTCATTTATACTGAAGGGCAGTGGATGTCTCATCATCAAACCATATTCCCATGGGAAAAGGAGGGGAAGAAGATTCTGTTGTGCCTTCAAGAATAGCATATTGTATAGTATTCAGTGGCTTGTGTTCTGTTGGAACAGGTTAGGAAGTGCTCTCCAAAGTACATTGGCTTCCACTTGGGGGTGGTATTCAGTGTTTACACCACATGATTTGGGATAATGGGACATGTTGGTTTGAGTGTCCAAAACCTAACCAACATCAGGGGCTCTCAAACCATGGTGTTTGGGTCTCCCAATGTCCTACTATCCGGTTTGTGTAAATTCAGAACTCTCCACCAGGGGTGCCAAGTTATCAGACGAAAATGCACCACACCAAATTAGACATGCAGATTTAAAAACTTACCAGGTAACTGCCCCTAAACTTACCAGAGACTCCGAATGAGGAAACAAAGTGACACAACCAATATGTTCAGATCAAAACTCCATGAGAGGCTGCCTGTCAGTCGGCCAAAGCCACAATTCTTCATTCCTGCAAGAGAACATCACTTGGTTCAAGGTGGTAACGCCATCAAAATATTGGTGTTTATGAGGGCCCTGATACAAGTATTTCAAACCTCAGAGACGTAGAAAACAAGATCTGTTCAAGTAAATGAAGATAATCCAGGTCATGGTGAAACCTGCTCAATTCAAAGCAGCTGTTAAGGTTGATTTGCGACCTCTTAGGTGAATGCTGGATACCAGCCATTGTGAGCCCTGTACAAAGGAACACTGATAACCAAGAAATTGGTGAGACCTGTCATGTAAATGCTGATAACCGAAGGCGTGTCGAGAGCAGTCAAGTGGATGCTGAGAAACCTATGCTGTGTTAAGTCTTGAGAACCAAATTGTGGCGAGACCTGAGAGTCAAGGTAAGGATTGAGGAAAATTATCTATTTCGAATGTGAAGACATTTGAGAGACCAACTGGGTTCAGAGAAGCACCAGAGGTTGGGGATGAATCCATCAACAAAACAAGAGACACTGGCCTTCATTATGAGTTTGGCAGTGAAAAAACAGTGTTTCTGTGATGCCGGTCCCACAATTTCCGGCAACCCGTGACACTGGACATAACAGATGATCACAGGTTGTCAGACGCACGCATTCCGGCATGCCAGAAACGGTGGCACTGGCTTCACGGAAACACTCTGAAGAGTGGCCAGAAACAGAGGCACTGGAATTACTGTGACTGGAAATAAAGTGATTGCCGGAACAGGAAACAGTCTGGTGGCCATCATAAAAACACAATCCATTGCAATCTGCAGCATCTACTTGCCAATCAGCCCTCCTAACTGCATAAGTCCATAGTACCATGTCTACTCGCAAGCGGGAGTTGTTCTCAACTAACCAGCACTGCCAAACACAGCAGCGGAAAAAGGCCATATGGAAAGAAGTGGCACTGAAGGTCTCAGGAGTTGGGACAACCCAACGCAGAGTCAGGGATTACAAGAAACAGTGGGATGACCTCCGCATGAAGTTCCAGAACCTACTGTCAGCACACCATAGCCAAAACATGGTCACAAATGCTGGACCCTCAACGCCAATTAGAATTATGTCCTGAGAGGAGAAGTGCAGCAGTGTGCTGCACATGGAGTTCATAGAAGGGGTTGGTGCCGCGAAGGCCACAGCTGGGACACCCAGCAAGGCCAGTGAGTACATGTAGCCCCAAAATATTGAACAACCTCCCTGGCCATCCTGACCCCACCACTGTGCGTAAGGCCCTTTTGGGTATCGTGCTTGCAGTGGATGGGTTTGCAGAATAACTCAGACACCAAATAATCAAACCAACTCAGGAAGATGGCAAAGGTTACTGTTTTATTAACAATTATGTAAAACAGGGAGTTACAACAGACATCAACGGACGTTCGCTCGGGCCTCTCAAAGAAAATCTCATAAAACTAGAAATTTGTCAGAGGTGATGTCATACTACGTGGCAAATAAGAAAAACCTATGAGGGAGTGTGATACGTTCAAGGGGAACAACTAAGTATGCTTTCTATAAGTGGTGGGATTGTGATTGGATATCTACAATTCGGCCCCCTTAGCAGCATGTAAGCTCAGTCCCAGGTGCCAGGAGTTGGACTTGACTGTTCCTCTCCACCCAATTAGCCCAACATCTCTCATCACCCATGCCTTCTGCCATGAAGATTGTCTTTAAACTTAGTCTTGCAGAGTGTCCTTGTCTCTGGGAATATAAGGGAGTGTGAACATGCACTATTGTTATTCTAGAACTCCATGTTCAACTCTATTTTCATCTTTGGTTCACGTGACAGGAGACCACAATTTCTAGTATCCATGTGGTTCATCTGTGGATAGGCCAGATGAGAAATGTGAATTTCCCAAAATAAACAAACCCAAAGCTCTGGGTCATTGAAGAGGCAGGACCACTGTGAGGAGAACATGGCTGTCAGTCCTTTAATAGCTTTCAAGGACTAAAGACATGTGAAGAAGGGGCTAATTAAGATGGATAAGTAAGTAAAACATTGTGATGGCCATACTTGCTTACTAGTTTACTCCCAACAACTCATCACAGTGCACAGAATGAGAGGCAGGAAAGAGGCTTATAAAGGCCAATAAATGTGAGTAACTAGGGTGAGAGTTGTAGGAAGGTGGCAAGGGAAGAGATTAAAAGTGGATAAACAGAGAAGAACATCAGGGGAGAGGGAACATATGGAGGGTTTAGGGAGCGCCATGCTGGACCTTTTCAGTTATAAAGAAGATTGTACGAATATAAAGTGTGAGACACTGTAATAATGCCTCTCATTATTCACCTGTTTTGCTTTTCTTCAACTACCGTGAAAAGGATGTACCTTTGGGATGCAGGAAGTTACTCACTCACCCGAGGAAAGAATTTCACCCAAAATACTGAGCAGATTTCTCAACAAACTGAACCTTACCATGAACTTCATAGGTGAAAATGTATTAAAGGCCCAAGAACTAGCTTGTGAACATGTTTAAACTCACAAATAGAAATGCTGAAAGCCTTTTCATCCGAAAATGGTGCCTTGCTACATTGAGATGAGGTACTGTACAGAACTCTACAAATGAAGAGCTGTGGATTCTGAAAAATGTAAAGCAGTATTGCACCTAATGACTAACAACATTACTCCCAACAAATAGTGGGGAGCTGAATGAAAGAAAGGCAAAGAATCGGGGCCAGGTCTGGAAAACATTTTTCAGCATTATAACCAAGATGTATGTATTCATCTGTGATTGTATTTATTTATTTTTATTTATTTATTTGTATATAGTTCTAAAGACTTTACAAAATAGAAACATAAACACATAATTATACACATAAGAATAAAAAGTCATCAATGCAAGTAATTAAAATACAGGATAATAGCATCACATTATCCGTATTACAAACAGGGCACTGTGAGGTCCTTCCAAATAAACAGATAGCTCACTCATTCACACGTATAATCTATAATCATATAAAACCAACCAGGTCTGACCAGCGTGTGGATGTTCAACAATGCTAGTTGTCTAAGACATGAGCATCATTATGAATCTTGAGCGAAATTCCAAATATAAATTCCTTAGCTTCAATAAAACATTTTAAAATCTTTACTATTATAAATACTAAAATGTACTAGTCATCAAGTAACTGCAATTAAAATTAGTTGGTAACTGCTGCATCACAGAGAATCCACATCATCAATATCTTTTATCAAGACACGCCCGGCTAGTCCCGTAATAGTCCTTGGGTAGCAAATTCATAATAATATGCCACAATCTATACAAGGCTAAATGTACTCTTTCACTCTCCGTATTGAGACAGTAATTTCAAAATGAGTCCAGCTTTATAGATTTGTAGCTGTGCACGAAGCCACCCATTGTGGTCATAATACCTGGACCTAGATATGGGCACTCTGTAAACAGATGTTTAGCCGTCTCAAGCAACTCCTGGCTATTACAGACACAACAAGTCCTCGACTGCAACGGGATGTTGTACTGTGCCTCGCAGCACACCAACAATGGTAGTTGGTTTATCCTTAATCTTAGTATAAACCACCAGACAGCAGGAAAAGGGCACTGTCTCAAATATCTTTGTGCCATAATGTATGAGTGTGTGAAATTTGCGACATGTGCATATGTGCTCAATGTGGAGAGGTGTGTATAGTTGTAGTCCAGTCTGATTGTTTCAGTTTGCTTTTAAATAAATATTGCAGGGTAGCGAGACTGATACCACGTTTAAAATCTAGTGTCCAGCCAACATTCTCGTAGAGTTTGTTTCCTTTGGGTGGTGTCCCCAGTCCCGTAGGAGTCTCCATCAAAGTAAGCATTTGGCATTTCAGCCTAGCATTAATTTTTAGGTGCAACATCCCCTGTTTAATCATTGCCTGGCCTTTCAAAGATACAAGTCCAAGTTCCAGTCTAAGGAACTCAATAGGGGTCATGGTATGCAATTTTAGTATCCTCTTCCAAAAGTTACCCTCAATTTTGTCTAGCCAAAATAGATCACACATAGCAAGGGCATCAATGCACTATAGTATAATTAGCAAACTTTCCAATCAGATGGGTCAAGTGTTTTGCCTTTATGATTCTTTTTTCTTTTTTTTTGTTTTTTATATATGGGAATAGGATCTGCGGGTGCTCATTTCCAGTACTAAGTAAGGGTACTTTCCCACATTTCCTATAACACCCAAGCTGGTGGTAAAGTCTGGGCATTAACCTTCTTAGGTGAAATCATCATAACCTTGGTTTTGTCCATGTTAAAACATAGGTCGTTTGCCACAGTTGTCACGACTCGCTCCCTTCGCTCCCGTTCCCGCCACTTGGGGGCATGTTTTGGGGCTTATTCCTTGCTGGACATTTCCTCCGAACCTAATGCCACAGTGCTGTAATGAATTGGGAGCGCTAAATCCCTATTTTCCAAACTACTTCCCTTCCGGATCCATTCCAGGTTTTTGGCAGCCAGCATGCTTCTTTAACCAAATGACTGTGCTTCCCAGAATGCCTGGCCCACTGCTCCACCTCCACCCTTGCAGGACAAGGTTGGGTGGAGGATAGGCAACACCTGTGGCTGCAGTCAGCACACCTGAGGCGTGTGCTCGTTAAACAGCTTTAAAAGCCTCAGTCTCACTTCAGTCCAGCGCTGGTCATCGTTTGCAGTGTTCCTGTTTTTGACTAGTCCCTGGTCCCTGGTCCCTTGCCTTTGTACCTACTTCCTTGTTCCTGTTTTCTTGTTTCCTCCGCCCTGAATTTCGGATTCATGCGCTAATTGATTTCTGCTCCCTTGATTTCCCTTTTTGTCTTCCCCTGTTTGCAGGCAGCAATTCTCAGTGCTTTCCCCTTTTAGATGCAGCCCAGTTTGTCTGTGTTCTATATTTCTTTGACTCTGTCCTTTGCTGCTGTTACCCATTTGCCTTAGCCTTCCTCTTAGTTTAGTTTCCTGTCTTTTCCTTGGAGGGGTAGGGAGAAGTTTGCATAGGTTATTTCGTTTTTTCCCTGCTCCTGATCCTTACTTTCTAGAGGATCCATTCCATGTTTTCCATTGCACTTCTGCATCCATTTCCCATTTGATCATTAGGTGTGGTGTGCGGTGGTAGCTAGCTCCTGTGTGAATGCTTATGTTTTCCCCACTAATTTGTAATCCCTATTCCAACTTAGGTATTTAGTTTTCTGCAGCGGATCACGCTCCGCTGCCTTCCAGTCTCCGCCCTTGCCCTGCGGGCTCTCCACATAGCAGCGGATCTCGCTCTGCTGATTCCCAGCCTCAGCCCTTGTCCTCTGGGCTCCCTGCCCGGCAGCCTGCCTCATTCCGGCTGCCTTCAGCCCTTGTCCTCTGGACCTCCCTACTTCTCCCATTGCTGTTATAGCCTTTCTGGGTCCCAGATTCATCAACAGGATTCGTGGGCTAGCTGACATTCAAGAGGTGTATCTCGTCCTCGTGAGTACAGTTCCTAAGTTCCCTTATGTAATACCATCAAGAGTGTTAGTACACAGATCCTGTCATTGCTGGCCCTCCACGTGGGTTTAGCGCTGTCAGTACCTGTAACAGCAATTGGGGGTAAGGTGCTTGCCGACTTTCCTCGCGGTCAGGTGCTTACCCCACATCCCTTTTCATATATTGGTTTTGATGTCACACTCTATTTTGCACTCCTGGGTTCTAGCATACCTGAGTCGTTGTTCCTGGGTGCACATTTCCCTTGCCATATTCGCTGCCTTAGTACTCGCCTGACTAATCCTGACAGTATGACCAGCCCAAAATTCCCATTGAATATGGCAAGTCTAAGAAAGAAAGGCAGCAAGGCCTCTAACAAGCTTGTACGGAAAGCTTCCCCTACATTTACCTGTGACAATCAAATCACTAGTCTTGGCTTAAATGAACTCCTTGTCACGAATGGGCATTTACGAGCAAAGTATTTTTCCCATAGGATGGCACATCCTACATTGCCTGATCCTAGTTCGATCTTTTGTTCTGATCCCGATTCTATGTCAGCGCAAGCCTTAGCCGCAGAAAACAACACACTGTTAGACTTATTATACAAGAGTACCTCTGTTGTTGAACCCCATGATTCCAGTTGTGCTTCACCTCAGATAGAACAGTTTCATGGTACAAACATAACGAATGGAGGGGTTCCTTGCATAACTTCAGTTTTCTACCCTCAGTCCAAATACTTCTTTGCACAAGTACATACGGTAGTCCCTAATGTCAAGAGGTCTAAGGTCAATAGATTGCTTAAGGGTAACACAGACCAAGTTAGTATGAGAAAGTATAAATCTCAGAACCTGAAAGCAGTTGAGGATAATGCACAATCGGTGCACATCCAGATTGCTAGTGCAGGATCCAGCCCTGATGCCACTATGCCTCCCCCTGTGCCTACTGATAGTGATGTACAGTTAATGCAGGGCATGCTAAGAGCTAAGCTTGAGGAGTTAACACAAGAATTCATTTCTTTACAAGAGGAGAATAAGATCTTGCACGCATTCCTGAATACACCTCAGACTTTATCCATTGATGTTGATGAAGTGAACACAGTTCAGCCCCTGAGTGCAGAGACTTTGGTAAACCATGATAATTGCCAATATGTTAGATCTATTGGAAGTGAAAGTCTTTCTTCTAGCACAGCTCTCAATCTGGGCACAGTTTCTAACAATTGTTCTGCTGATTGTCAGGGATTGCAGTTAGCTGAAGATTTACAAGCCACTCCTTTACCTAAAGTTTCCTGTGTAGCAGTCTGTCATAATTCTGAGCTAGCACACATACAAGCTTCTGATCTCCAAACACAATACACAAAGGTGGCATACACAGATTCAGTCACTACAGTAGGCTTAGGTCCTGCTCTTGATACAGCTGCTGAGACTGAAGTAGATGTTAAAGCTGATGTGGAAGACGATCTTGCCTCTGGGTTCACTCTTCCTTCTGCCAATTCTGATCAATACGAACAGTCAGAGACAGTACAGATTTCATGTTCTGATGAACTCATTCCACAGTATACAGAACCAAAAGACCAGCAGGCGATTCCTGAACTGTTGATTGTTAATCTGCCTCTTTCAGAAGCTAAGACAGAGGAATGGACAATTGACGAAATCCTGATTAACAGAGACTTTACTATGGTGATTCCACTGGTTGATTTTGACTTCCACAAAGAAAGAGACTCTGTGTCACCCACTAAAGAAAAGGACTGCAAGGCTACGGTTCAGTCCTTGGTTACTGGAGCCAAGGAGTCTAATGCCCTAAAGGTGCCCTCCATTCTTGAGCCACTAATGTGTCTATCAACTTCTGAGACTTCTGTGTGTCCTCCTACAACCATTGACTCTTCTATGATCCAATCCACAGCCCTGCAGTCATCTTTGGTACACGTGTCTTCAATCAATGAACCGCTGCCATGTCTGTCATTTAATCAAGAGCCTCCACCATGCACGGGGTTAGTCCCAAAGACCCTGACATGTTTGGATTCAGCTACCGAGATGGCTCCAACTCGCATGCCTTCAGCTTCAAAGTTTCCTCTGGCCTGCCTGTCTTCAGCTACAGTGACTCATCCAGAAGATCATCCTTCAGCCAGAGAGCCTCCGGTAGTCCATCATATGTGCATGTCTTCAGTTCCAGAGTTTATTGCTTGTTTGCCTTCAGTTCATGATACACCGGTATCCTGCTTAGCTTCGCTTCCAACATCAGAGGTATACCTGTCTACACCATCAGATCCTGCTATATTTTCTACTGCTCCAGACAGTCCTCCTGAATCCCAAACATTTACTGTCGATGAACGTTTAGATTGCCTTTCTTTTGCTTCAGGAGGAGCACCAGAATGCCTGCCTTTTCCACAAGACGATTCTCCCAACTGCTTCACTTTAGCATCAGAGCCTCCTAAAAATGCAGCATCAGAGTTTGAGACTTTTGCCAGCTCCCTCTTCAGAGTCATCAAGCTGGACCAAGTGGTGAGTCAGAACCACTCACCTGGGTGTGCACAGGGGGTGGTGCAGACCGGCGTATTACCTACAGAACTTGTGCAACAGAATTCCGCCAAGAAGCACCAGTTGGGTGCTAGTAGCCAAAGGAAGGGAATGACTGCTGCAGTTCAAGATGTGTCTGTTATTGCTCCTTCTGCGAGTGTGCCTGAAATACCAAGTACTGTGTCTATCACTCCTATCAGTATGCCAAACGTCCCTGCTGTTGTATCCAACGTGCAACAAAGTGGCTACACGACTGTCACCAGGAGTACCAGCCTCGTACAACCCATGGGACTTCCAGGCATCCAAGGCGTAGAATATGTGCAGTCAAACCTTAATCATTTTCAACCACAAGCCTTTTCCCAGATGGATGACAGAAAAAGATCTGAACCTCTACCTCAGCCGCCACCTTCTCTAATGGCTGAACATGAACATTTCCTGAAGCCAGCAACTTCCTCACCTCCCGCATGTCCGCTCTCGGCGGAAAGGCTAACAGAACTTCTACCATCGTCTAAGGCAAGTTGCACCAGCCTGCCTCCCTCCTCAAAGACTTACAAGGGTCCAATCCCAGTGACTGAGCTTCCTGGACCTTCCAACTCTGCTCCAGGTCCTGCAAGTTCTTCATGCCTTTCTTCGAACCATGAGTCTCTTCCTCACCAGAAGTCACCGTTTCCATCAGTATCACCTCCAAAGACAACACACTCCTATCATGGAAGCCCATCTGCCTTTGCCCACATGCCACCATTTCCATCAGTGCCACCTCCAAAGAAAAAGCACTCCCATCATGGAAAGAAGAAGTCTCGTACGGGTGGCGGGCACCCGAAGAGGGCCGTAGGAGGGGGTATACTGTCACGACTCGCTCCCTTCGCTCCCGTTCCCGCCACTTGGGGGCATGTTTTGGGGCTTATTCCTTGCTGGACATTTCCTCCGAACCTAATGCCACAGTGCTGTAATGAATTGGGAGCGCTAAATCCCTATTTTCCAAACTACTTCCCTTCCGGATCCATTCCAGGTTTTTGGCAGCCAGCATGCTTCTTTAACCAAATGACTGTGCTTCCCAGAATGCCTGGCCCACTGCTCCACCTCCACCCTTGCAGGACAAGGTTGGGTGGAGGATAGGCAACACCTGTGGCTGCAGTCAGCACACCTGAGGCGTGTGCTCGTTAAACAGCTTTAAAAGCCTCAGTCTCACTTCAGTCCAGCGCTGGTCATCGTTTGCAGTGTTCCTGTTTTTGACTAGTCCCTGGTCCCTGGTCCCTTGCCTTTGTACCTACTTCCTTGTTCCTGTTTTCTTGTTTCCTCCGCCCTGAATTTCGGATTCATGCGCTAATTGATTTCTGCTCCCTTGATTTCCCTTTTTGTCTTCCCCTGTTTGCAGGCAGCAATTCTCAGTGCTTTCCCCTTTTAGATGCAGCCCAGTTTGTCTGTGTTCTATATTTCTTTGACTCTGTCCTTTGCTGCTGTTACCCATTTGCCTTAGCCTTCCTCTTAGTTTAGTTTCCTGTCTTTTCCTTGGAGGGGTAGGGAGAAGTTTGCATAGGTTATTTCGTTTTTTCCCTGCTCCTGATCCTTACTTTCTAGAGGATCCATTCCATGTTTTCCATTGCACTTCTGCATCCATTTCCCATTTGATCATTAGGTGTGGTGTGCGGTGGTAGCTAGCTCCTGTGTGAATGCTTATGTTTTCCCCACTAATTTGTAATCCCTATTCCAACTTAGGTATTTAGTTTTCTGCAGCGGATCACGCTCCGCTGCCTTCCAGTCTCCGCCCTTGCCCTGCGGGCTCTCCACATAGCAGCGGATCTCGCTCTGCTGATTCCCAGCCTCAGCCCTTGTCCTCTGGGCTCCCTGCCCGGCAGCCTGCCTCATTCCGGCTGCCTTCAGCCCTTGTCCTCTGGACCTCCCTACTTCTCCCATTGCTGTTATAGCCTTTCTGGGTCCCAGATTCATCAACAGGATTCGTGGGCTAGCTGACATTCAAGAGGTGTATCTCGTCCTCGTGAGTACAGTTCCTAAGTTCCCTTATGTAATACCATCAAGAGTGTTAGTACACAGATCCTGTCATTGCTGGCCCTCCACGTGGGTTTAGCGCTGTCAGTACCTGTAACAGCAATTGGGGGTAAGGTGCTTGCCGACTTTCCTCGCGGTCAGGTGCTTACCCCACATCCCTTTTCATATATTGGTTTTGATGTCACACTCTATTTTGCACTCCTGGGTTCTAGCATACCTGAATCGTTGTTCCTGGGTGCACATTTCCCTTGCCATATTCGCTGCCTTAGTACTCGCCTGACTAATCCTGACAACAGTATACTCCACCAATCTGTCAAACATTGCCTTTGCTCCACTGAATGTATGATTAAACAATACTAAGTTGTGTGTGTACAACATACAATGAATAGTCCACCCCACAACTCTTGGACAACAGCCAGTTACCTGGTTGACGTGCTGGGGGGGTCTGACATATATATGTTGTATAGCAGAGGTGCTAGGGTGCAGCCCTATTTGACCCCCATATAGGTTCGTACAGGAGTTGTTAGTCTACCCTGGTCGTCCAATCACACCCATACCAACGTTTCATAGAGAACACCTTTAAATATACTCAAGAGCCACATAGGGTACCCCCATCATTCCACCTTAGCCCACAACTTCTCACAGCACACTCTGTCAAAAGAAGCCCAGGTGTCCACAAAGATGGTGTACAAAGTTGACCCCCCCGGGCGACGTAGATTCTCTATACAGGGTGTCCATGAGCCTAATGTTATGAGAGGTGCCACACCCTGGGCGAAAGCCAACTGGGTGAAACTTGGGATGTGGGCTTCATGCAGCCAGTGTTGCAAGGTCCCGAGCATAAATGTTGGGAACAGATTTCCACTGGAGTCTAGGAGGGACAACAGTCTGCAGTTAGCCGGCCTGGCTCTTTCCCATTTTTTGTAGACAGGTATTAACACAGACTGTTGCCATGATGTTGGTATAACCTGGAGGAGCACAGTTTGTCAAACATAATTTTCAGGATTGATGCCCACATTTTAGGATTCTGCTTCAGGACTACATTTGCCAGGCGATTAGGTCCCAGAGCCCTGGAATTGTTGAGTGTCCCAATTTTACTTTCAATTTCTTCCTCACTTAAGATCAGGGGCGAGCCCTTGATCAAGAATTGGGGTGGGAAACCCTGACTGGGGTACCTCTATCACTCTTAATGTGGTTAAGCCACTCAGACTCCTGTATGTAGTTAAGAATGATTCCCCTACTGTCGCTTTTAGCTTTGGACAGCAACGACGAAATGTCCTTAGGGTTAACTTTTTCCCGAGCACCGTAATCATACTTTGCCAGTGTGTGTTTTTTATCGAACACTTCCAGCACTTGAGCCAGCCCCTATAATTATTCTTGACGTGTCTCACCCGACTGTGCTTCTCCAGAATCGACCCACTGGCCACAGACACGGCTCTGATTTTGGATTTCTCTGCGCATTCTACACTTGGAAACCCGTATATCAAGGACAAATGTGTTGTTGGCTTTGTTACTGGTCAACAATAACCTCTTAGGGCATTTGCCAGTTTGAGAGGATAGTTATTTAAGCAAAACCTTGATCTCATTGCGATTCAGGACACCCAGGTCATCTAGGTCTACTCCCCTTAACTCACTGACTGATGTCCCCACCTTTTGTAAATTCCAGCTGGTCCAGCATATACATTTCCCAGTATGGTTAGGCTGCAGGCCCAAACACCCACGGGGGCCCCCCTGTTTCAAAATTGTATTTGATAATAAGGGACAACATATCATGATCACTATAATCACAGGCAATAACTCTAAGCTCTTGTACAGCCAAAAGCCATGTTTTGTTTCCAAAGAAATAATCTATGGTGGCCCCGCATTTATTCCCCACTAGGTATACTGTCCTGGGTTGTCCCCTGTGGTTCTGCCATTGAACAAAGTGAGGTCCCACCACCCCAGATAATTTACCAATGTTTTCCCCTTGTTATTAATTTCTTCTTGTAACATTGCACATTGTTTAGCCATGTTGCAGTATGCCGCACACTGCAAATCATCACAGCATCTAGCATTCAGATCCAAACCCAAGCAGTACGAGACCCTCCTCCCCATAATTCGGGGAACTTCCATCTAAAATGTCTTCCAACGTGGTATAGATCACATCCATACATTTAATACTGGGGGGGAATATTTGTATTTGTATTTGTATGTATTTGTTTATATAGCGCTTTACACCAAAACGCTGCTCAATTGAACAACTTGATACATAGAACATAAAACAATATAACGATAGAAGCAAATTACAATTATGAATCAGTCAACAAAACAGTAAGAAGAGCAATTAAATTGAAGGGAATAGGGAGAGTAGTGCAGTAGGACAGTGAGGGAGAGGGAGGGGTGAGGAGGAGAAGGAGGAGGGAAGGGGTAGGAGGAATGGCTATCTCCAAAGGTAGCCATTCCTCCTTGGCTAAGTGGCTGGTAGTGGCTAAGGGTAGGAGGGAATGGCTACCTCCAAACTCGTAATGACCCTGTCTTTATGAAGGCAAAGTAACAAAAAAAAAAGATTCTATTTCTTTATGAAGTCATGGGGCGGAGAGCCCTATGACTTCAAAAAGAAAAAGGGCCTCATTACGAGGTTGGCGGTAACCCGCTGGTGTGACCGGCGGGTTGCCACCAACCTCGTAACACCATTTCCGACAACTAGACTAGCTTTCCGGTGCTAACGGGACATTACAAGTCCCGGCGGACCAGGAAGCTAGGAGCAGGAAAATGTTAGTCCCCATGGGTTCACGGAAGCACCGCACCGACACTAGCGGTGCCGGTGCTTCCGTGATGAGTCTGCCTACTGGGACCGCTGCGCCTGCCAGGGTCAGACCTGTCAGGTGCAGCAGCCACAGCAGGCAGACTCTGAATGTGGCGATTCAGAAACTAGGGTGCTGGTAACCTTACCGGCACCCTTGTTTCCGGACCGCCACACTCATAATGAGGCCCATAATAGTTTCAGTTTGAAGTCACTCTGCCTTAAAAAAAAAAAATCTTTCTGTTCCGGTTTGGTCCTTTAACAGAAATAATTTCTTTATGAAGTCAGAGTGACTTAAAAAAGAAACCATTTCCTTTTGAAGTAATGGGACTCCCCTCGACCCCATGACACGGGGGCCTGCCGATCCTCTGCAGATGACGGGAACAAGCATTCCTAGCTACTGAATGGAGCTGACGGTCTTGTTCCCTGGACCAAGGGATTAAAGGTGTGTGTGCGTGCGTGTAAGTATTTGTATATGTATGTATATAATGTAATGTGCATTAATGAGTGAGTGAGTGCATGATGCAGCCTGGGTAGGCCTGTGTGAGTGTATTGTGAAAGTGTGCACACTCAAATGTATCGGTGGCCAGGTGTGTGAGTGTATGGTGAAAAGTGCACACTTAAATGTACGGGTGGCTGCCTCGGTGTGCCTGTATGGTGAAAGGGTAGACACTTAAATGTATGGGTGGATGGGTGTGCGTGTGTGTGCATGAATGTGTATGGTGTGTGTGCTTGTGTTCAGGGGCTCAACAAAACCTAAATTTTGGGAAACCGCTAACCCTTCAAATGTTGTGGGAGGCGCTAACTTCACGAGCGATGGGGGAGGGGCAAACTTTTTTGTGTGGGGGCATCTAACTTCTTTATGCATTCTAATGAGGCTATTCTAGTGCAGCTTCAATGTTACAAGCAGTTAACTCTCTCTTTTAAGTCTGAAAGCACCCACTTATGGACTGCTGTGAGAATGAGCGGTCTCCTGTCCCCTCTCTACGCTTCCAATCACTCCCCTGTCATGCAAGTGCTAAACCCACATAACGATTTCAACTGCGTAAAAACTAACACTGAGATGCTTTACGTTAGTATTTGCTGGGCCTTAACAATGAAACACAGGTGCCGTTTAACATCTGTGTCCTGCTCTGTCTGGCAACGGCATTGTAGGTCAGCCAGGTCGAGTGAACATAGCCCAAAACTTCAGGGGATCAGGGAGAGGACTGAAGCCCAGTCAGATCAATTGTGTTGTGCCACTGCTTGTGTTTAATGCCATGATTACTTATTGGTAATCTTTATTACTCGTATCCCCATTCCTCCTTATCCCAGTACGTGTGTATGAGGCACTTTGTCTCATACACAAGTACTGGGATGAGGTAGCGGGACATGGAGGTAATGCCTGGCTTAGTTACCTGTAGTCTTCATTACTTCCAGGCCCACTCTTCCTTGTCCTTGTTCTTACTCATGAGGGAAGGTGCCTCATACGTGCTGATTTTGGGGGTTAGAGCAGGGGGTTGGAGGGAGAGGGGATGTGTGGGGGGCAGGGATTGTGGGATAAATCGTAAATCTTCAGACTAAGCAGGCATGATATGTGGTATTAGTGGCTAGAGTGGCATTTCGGTGCAGCCAGTCTAGTCATTTCTTAGTTTGGCTTGACGTTCTTTAACTGGGCATCTCTGATAAAGCAGTTCTGCTAAGTGTAATTACCTGGCTAGTCTGGTGTTGGGTTGCTGCCAATCTCCCCATTTCTTTCTGTGGCGTTGTATATTTTTCTGGGCATCTGTGATAAAACAACCATGATAAGTGTTATTGCCTGATTGCCATTTTGGTGCAACCAATCTAGGTATGTCTAAATGTGGCCTGTCATGCTTTACTGTAATATGTTATTACGTGTCTACACTGGTCTACATTGTACAGCCAGTTAAACATGTTTTCATTGTGGTATGGCATTTTTAATAGCAAAGCGGCATTCAATTAATGAAAGCATTAATGTTCCTGTGCACTGTTGGTGACTTGCATGTATTGGTTTTTGGACTGGTGTTACCCTACAAAACAATTTTTCTCAGAAAGTGTGCTGTACAATGCATTAAAACACACATAAATAAATATATATATTACATGGCCGTGTAGCGGCCATGTAGTTATGGTTAAGTTGGTGTTTCCATAGGAAGAGCACTTTTCGGGCGGCTTATAACTTCACTCCCCCTGGACGAATCCTCGCCAAACTTTGCAAAAATAGTATATGGCCCACTCTGAATTTTTTTGCAACGTTTGGTGAGGATTCGTCCATGGGGGGGAAAGTTATAGGGGGGTCCCAAAACTTTTTTTTCCCATAGACTGAATGGGAAAAAACTTTGCGCAAGGCTACAGCCCGAACCGCTGGACGGATTTGCACCAAATTTGCGGCAGTAGCGGCAGCCTGGTCCTGAAAGCGTGCTTTTGCAAATTTGATGTAAATCCGTCCAGTAGTTTTTTAAAAAATGACCAAAATGTAAGGCAAAAAAATTAGTGATATCTGTGTTTGCTTCGCGGACGGACTTCCCTGTTCGCTCCGCGGACAGCACCCCGATTGGCCCATGGCCTTGCGTCATGTCCGCGGACATGTGACGTGTTTGCTGATTGGACGGCGAGGGGCGTGGAGCGCGTCAGATTTTCTGTGGCGCCCGCCATCTTGTATTCGCCGTCGCCTGCGTACAGCGCAGTGAAACGTGGATAAAAAATTGTATTTAGTGCCCTGTGTTGGTGTGTAAGAGTGTTTGGGGAGGGTGGGGGAGTATGAGATAGGTTCAATGTTTTGTTTTTTTATGTGCTAGACGTTTTTGTTGCGTTCGATTTGTCCGCGGAGAACACGGCTGTTCTGACATTTTGTAAATAAACTAAATGGTGGGGTGTTTAGAGGACGGAGTATGTGTCATTTTTGTTCGCAAGGAAGGTAAAAATGAGCTATGAACACTCACGGTGTACTTAATTGTTCGTAAATACACAAACTGGGGGTGTCCTCAGGACTCTGTCCGTATTGTAATCTGTCTAGTTGAATGTGTTCTAAGAACACTCGCGGTGTCCCGAAATGGTTGCAATTACACAAAATGGGGGTGTTCTGAGAACGTTGTTTGTATTGTTCGTTGTCAGGGTGAAAGTGTTTTAAGACCACTCCTTTTGTCCGCTAATAGTACAATTTCCTATGGGCGTCAACCGACCTTTTGTCCACTAAAGAAACGATAAATCCGGCTGGTGTGCGCCGACATTATGTGATAATCCTATGACTGGCGCTATTGACTTGGCTGACTTGCTTTTGCGACACTAAATCATATCTCCCGCCCCTAAGCCTGATATTATCAAAGCATTCATATTCCCCGCCTCTCTCCGTGACGTTACAGGGTGCGTCATCAAACGCGCCCAGTCCTCTCCAATCCTAAATGACTTTACACAGAACCCGGAAGACAACACATATTATGTCACAACACAGCGCGCCACAATTCGGAATATGAAACAGTGATTTATAAGCAAACAGCAAGATTGTAAATTTTGTAAAGTACATTTATTTGACATCAAATGTTTAGAGAATATTCAGCAATTTGCATTTGTCTTTGCTGTCGATCCGCAAAAGTTCATGTTGAGGCACGCAATGTTCCTTTGCGGTACAGAGGGTGTTAGATCAGCTTACAACTCAGTGCGCCACAATTCGGAATATGAAACTGTGGTTTAAAAGTAAACAGCAGGATTGTACATTTGGTAAAGTACATTTATTTCACATGAAATGTTTAGTGAATATTTAGCAATTTGCTATTGTCTCTGCTGTCGATCAGCAAAAGTTTATTTGGAGCCATGCGTTGTTCCTTTGCGGTAGATAGGCTGTTGGTTTATGATAAAATCAGTAAATGGTCGCTCTGATAATCGGAAGGTTGCTCCAACAACGAGCCATTAGACCACCCTTTTGGTTGGTATGTTGTTTGTAGCCGCTAATACTGTGTAAGGGCATATTGGTCCTTGGCGATTGTCCCATAAAATGGTCAGGGTCATGAAGTTGCATATTTGGACCTGCACCTGGCAGTTGAAGACCCCATCCGCTGGAGTCTGTAAATAGTGATATAGGCAAAATGGGGCCACATACCTGTTTTAAAAAACATAAATTAGTCTCACCAGCTGATCTTCATTAAAAATCATCATTTTATTTATTAGGGCGTGAAACTATTTGCTATCGAAGATAGTGCAACGGAGTATGTTAGTAATAAAATAATAATATTTTCCCATTCATATAGCGCTAAGAACCGTGAGGTATCTAAGCAGTGCTTATTATTAAACACGGTGTGTGGTGCTCATTTATCGACCACGGAAGGATGAAAGCCTGAGTTTGGCCTTGCCGGGATTCAAACTTGCGTTAACAAGCTGTGCACGGATGTCAAAGCGAGCGTTGTACTCGCTGTGCCACTTGACAGGCTACAGTGAAGTGGCACAGCGAGTAGAGCGCTTGACCGCCTATAGACCGGTTAACTTATTTATATTAACCCACCCTGTGTCGTCTGCCTTTTTCAGAGCCCTCTAAACGACAGGGGATCAATTCGGCGGTGATAGTGCGCGGTAGAAAACATTATGCCACTTTCAACAAACAAGTTCAACTTGAGCGGTTTTTAATGCTACGCTATTGTAATTATATTTGGTATAAAAAAATCTAAAGGGTTACTTACAGTACAATTGCAATTTCCATTGTCTACGAGTGGTGCAGTCCCAAAGTACGACTCTGCGTGTGCCAACGATCTTTCGCATAGTGATATAATATATAAAAGTGGTTTTGTTTCAGAAATTTCATACTTATCTTCTCTTACGTTTTAGCAACACTACTTCAAGAGAAGTCTTTCATCACACTCTTTGTCTGTCAAGGTCAAAACACAATACAACCTTATAGTCCGCTTCGTGAGCCTCTCTGGGGACCGAGAAAAAAATGGAAGCAGCTGACCTTCACTGTGAATGAGCATAAATTCTTACTTTGCATCATTCTGTGTAAAGCCATCTGTAGAAGTTGGTTTTTGCACGCCATGTTTGTATATTGTTTGCGTGATATTAAAAAAAGTTTGTTTAAAGGACGTTATGGTTCTAAGTACAGCCGAAAGACCCCTGAAAATAGCAAGTTATGGTAAGCTATGAAAAATAACTTGCGCCACCACCGTGCACTGCTAAGACTAACACCCAGGACATCAAAGATGACATCGCAAATGGTATTGATGAAATCACTGATGACATCACATGTGTATGTACTTTTCATGGAATTTGTGTACTAGGGATTTTTATTATAATGTTCCGAAAAAAGTGTCAAGGATATTGCAATAAATATCATACCGTTATTAGTGCTTTGAACGATGCATTGATATAAATAGCATTGTATTATGGGATTCTATCTAGTATACTGAGCTACTAATGGAGAAAGATAGCATTGTGTGCAGAGTACAAGATGAAAGTATAATATTTGTAATGTTAATATGTTGAATAATGAAATAATAATTGTCCTGAAATGTTCGAAAATTCACAAAATGGGGGTGTTCTGAGGACGTTATTCGTATTGTGTGATTGCTTAGCTGTATGCAATGAGGGAATGGCAGAGAGAGTAAAGTGGACGCCGTCCGCGGACCCGCGGCTGTTCGTGGACAGGGCGTGCTACATCCGGGTTTTTCCAGGAAATCCAACATGGAAAGGAGACTGTACGGATCAGCCAATCAGATGTCGAGGTTGTGGATTTGTGTTGAAAGAGACTGTGTGTGGTGAAGATGGCAGAAGTGGAGAAAGTCAGGGTGTTGGTGCTTGGAGATATGTTTGTGCATGCTTTACAGCAGTACGCTGAATGCAGGCACGTTGCAAAGAACTTTGATGTCAAAGGAGCGGAGGTGGTGTGGAGCACTGTGCCTGTTTGCAATGTACAGGGAATTGTACAAGTTTGTGAGGATATGGCCACGATGAACAGTCCGCATATGGTAGTTTTGCACTATGGTGCTTTCCATTTGGGCAACGTCAGTGCCCCTACTTTGTTGGCTGATTTGGAACACTTGGTTCAAGCCGTAATGAAGATCCTTCCAAATGCGAAAGTAATTTTTTCTGGATTACTACCTAGGGCAATATGGGACAATAGTTCAGTTTTTTGTCCTCAGCCAAACATTGCTAGGTGTGTCATCAACCGAGGCATGTGTGCCTTCATGCTTAGAGCTGGTATGTTCTTCTGTAACAATGAGAATATTGATGCCAGTAATGCTGTTAATTTTAAAGAAGATGGTATTTCTTTATCTTTAACGGGAAATGCCTTTCTATTTTGGAATGTAAGTGTTGCTTTGGAGAAGGTTATGTGAAGATTTTAGGAGTAAAGTAAGAAAAAAAAAACAAGAAAAAAAATACAAAATAACAGGTGTCTGTCAAGCATCTGTAAAAAAAAAAACGGCTCTTTTCAGAACCAACTTCAAAGGGGAAATGGGGCACACTATGTAAATTAACATTCACCACGCTCAGATTTTCGATATGTCCGCGGACATGGTGGTAGTCCGTGGACATGAAAATCACTACGAGGGGGTTAGTTTGTTCTATGTTACATGTATATGAAGTCAGGGATATTATGGTTAAGTTGTGCTACTAAAAACCTATGAAATTCACTGAAAAAACTTTGTTAAAGTGACGTTATGGTTAAGTTGCGCTACTAAAAACCTATGAAATTCAGTAAAAAAAACTTTGTTAAAGGGACGTTATGGTTAAGTTGCGCTACTAAAAACCTAGGAAATTCAGTGAAAAATCTTTTTTAAAGGGACGTTATCGTTCAAAGTAAAACCGAAAACCCCCTGAAATTCGGCAGTTATGGTAAGATAAGCAACCATAACTTGCGCCGCCACCGTGCACTGCTAACACTAACACCCAGGACATCAAAGATGACATCACAAATGCCATTGATGACATCACTGATGACATCACATGTGCATTTACCTTTCATGAAAAGTCTGTACAAGGGATTCTTAGTGTAATGTTAATAAAAAAAAGTGTCAAAGATTATTGGAATAAATATCAAGTGCTAATCAGTGCATTAAGCTATGCATTGATATAAATAGCATTCTATTATTAACTTCAATCCAGTATACTAAGGTACTCATGTAGAAACATAGGCATTGTGTGCAGCATACATGATGGAGGTGCAATATTCATAAGCTTGCCATGTTCAATATTGAAATGATAACTGTTTTCATATTAGAGTTTTGCGTACAGTGTAACTTATGATAAGTAGATAATAAAACCCACTTACTACATAATTGAATTATTATACACAAATCACAAAGAGACAACACCACATACAAATATGAATATATACAAGGGAATTGAAGTAGGAAAAAGAAACAGCAATAGTAGCAGAAAGTGTTCATAACCTAACTGATTACCTTTAGGGAGAGTAATGATTGCTCTGTTTCAAAGCTGTTACTTACCCTATCTATATATATCACATGATGTGTCTGGACCCTAAGGAAAATAGTGTGAGTACAACATATAAAAATATGAGCATATACAGGGAAAGTACAATAATAAAAAAACATCAAAAGTATCAGAAAGTGCTGATAAATCTACTGATAATTTTAATCCACAAAAAGGATTGCTGTCTTTCAAGGTTGTGACTTCTCCTATGTATATGTTTCATATGATATGACTGGACCATAAGGGAATTATTCTAAGAACATACTTGAAAGATAAGTCTACGAATATAGTAATTTACAATTTTTAGTTCCTGACTGTTACTGAAGAAAATCATGTGGCCTAGATATGTCAGGAAAGGAAAAAAAGGGAGAGCCAGCCACGATTTGTCATAAGTGATGTCATCAATGACATTTGTGATGTCATATTTGATGTCCTGGGTGTTAGTGTTAGCAGTGCACGGTGGCGGCGCGAGTTATGGTTGCTTATCTTACCATAACTGCCGAATTTCAGGGGTTTTTCGGTTTTACTTTGAACCATAACTTCCCTTTAACAAAGTTTTTTCACTAACACCCAGGACATCAAAGATGACATCACATGTCTGATGCCCCCTTTTTTCCTTTCCTGACATATCTAGGCCACGTGAGTTTCTTCAGTAACAGTCAGGAACGAAAAATTGTAAATGTACTATATTTGTAGACTTATCCTTCAAGTATGTTCTTACAATAATTCCCTTATGGTCCAGTCATATCATATGAAACATATACATAGGGGAACACACAACCTTGAAAGACAGCAATCCTTTTTGTGCATTAAAATTATCAGTAGAGTTATCAGCACTTTCTGATAGTTTTGATGTGTTTTTATTACTGTACTTTCCCTGTATATGCTCATATTTTTATATGTTGTACTCACACTATTTTCCTTAGGGTCCAGACACATCATGTGATATATATAGATAGGGTAAGTAACAGCTTTGAAACAGAGCAATCATTTCTCTGCATAAAGGTAATCAGTTAGGTTATGAACACTTTCTGCTACTATTACTGTTTTTTTCTTACTTCAATTCCCTTGTATATATTCATATTTGTATGTGGTGTTGTCTCTTTGTGATTTGTCTATAATAATGCAATTAAGTAGTAAGTGGGATTTATTACCTACTTATCACAAGTTTCACTGTACGCAAAACTCTAATATGAAAACAGTTATCATTTCACTATTCAACATGGAAAGCTTATGAATATTGCACCTCCATCATGTATGCTGCACACAATGCCTATGTTTCTACATGAGTACCTTAGTATACTGGATTGAAGTTAATAATAGAATGCTATTTATATCAATGCATAGCTGAATGCACTGATTAGCACTTGATATTTATTCCAATAATCTTTGATACTTTTTTTCTTAACATTATACTAGGAATCCCTTGTACAGACTTTTCATGAAAGGTAAATGCACATGTGATGTCATCAGTGATGTCATCAATGACATTTGTGATGCCGTCTTTGATGTCCTGGGTGTTAGACTTAGCAGTGCACGGTAGTGGCGCGAGTTATGGTTGCTTAGCGTACCATACCTGGCGAATTTCAAGGGTTTTTCGGTTTTACTTGGAACCTTAACGTCCCTTTAACAGAGTTTTTTCACTGAATATCATCGGTTTTTAGTAGCGCAACTTAACCAAAACGTCCCTTTAACAAAGTTTTTTCACTGAATTTCATAGGTTTTTAGTAGCGCAACTTAACCATAACGTCACTTTAACAACGTTTTTTCACTGAATATATATATATATATGCTGCTCCTAGTATGGTGTGCAGTGTACCCTTGAAGCAGCATGCTCGTGCGTATTGCGCAAGCGTGGAAATCTAGGCCGGCCCATAGTGTGGCGCGACCCATGATTTGTTGCGGTACTGGGGGGGCCCTCAGCATGCCTCGTGGGGGGGGGGCCCAAATGTTGTGCTACGCCAATGCATAAAGAATCCAAAGCATCAACACTAGCACACAGCAAGGATACCACAACAGATGAAGCAAAGCCTAATAGGACCCAATTGGTGCTACTGTTTCACTTCAGCAATTCCAACTCAATGTCAGCAAATGAAATAGCTGACAACCAGGGAATCATTGTCCATAGCGAAACAAAGTTGACCTGTTCAAAAACGGACTGCACACAGTGGTATGTATCTCTTCAAGCTTCACATGTCATCCAGGCTGTAGTAATCCATGCTTAGACCTGCCTGGTCCAGAGTTAAGTTTGATGATGGTCCCGCCACCATCATCAAACTTAACTCTGGACCTCGTAGTTAGTGGCAATGGCCAAACACGACTTAGGGTTGGTGTACCGTGCAAACGCGACTTGTGGTGTGAGACCTTCTCATGCAGTCCCAACCTTACCAGAGCCATTCCGCTCATAACCATACACATTTGAAGGTAAGTTAGAGTGTGTACACTGGTACTTCGGTGTTCAAGACGTATCACTGGTGTTTGGGTTGAGTTTGGATACCACTGAACCATCCTTAGTTTTAAATGAAATTGATTTGGGTTTGGGAAGGGCCCACTTGTCCAATGGCCCCTGTATGATTACTGTATGCCTGGATCCATCATCCAAAGTATTCGCTATTGTTTTTGGTCTTATAGGTGCCCCTGCATCTTCCATCCCAGTAGTAGCAGAGGTCCTGTCTCATCCCCCTGGAAAATATGCAGCTGTGGGGTGTGTTGGTTTAGCTGTGGCTACATACTTCGGGATTCTCCTTGATGTGTTGAGGTTAGGGCCAGGTAGTGTGGATTTTTCCATCATGAAATCTCTGCGCACAATGCGTCAAGTGCATCTTCCTCATTTTCAGCAGCGATGGTTACTGAATTCTGGGACCTCCATATAGCCACAGAATTATCAGGGGAAATGAGGATCCTAGTATCAGGATCTTCCAACACCCCTGCTGTACTCCAGGCCGCCCGAGATACGGGTATGACCAAAGCCTCTTGCGAAATGGTGGCCAGCTTCTCATGCCCACAAACCATAAGACTGGGGTCATGCTGTTTTAAACCAGGAGGCAATGCCACAGTTGCTTCCACAACCTTGACCAAACACTGTTTCATTACACACTACTCCTTGACAAGGTTGAAACAAAGTGCTAACAATTCATAAAGTGTTGCCAATATATCCTTATAATAGGGGTTATGGGGTCCACCTATGTGTACAAGCTCGTCAGTGCACAGCAGTGTCCTATTTGCAGTCTCAGTGTGGATTTTAGGAACAAGTTCTATTTCTGCCACCAATGCCTCTAAGTTGGGGCTATTAAAAAGGTTACCTGACACGTTTTCACTGGTCATTTGTGTGGCTGTCCCCAATGAATAGCATTGCAAAGTTCTGCACAGATTCAGGAGAGATCCATTATCGTCGAGCGAGTGGGTGGACCCAGACAAGGTTACTGAGGTATCTCCTATCATACTAGAGTGTGATGAGGTGAATGAGTCGTGCCCTCCCTTAATCTATGCTGTCCAGAAGGAAGACCAGAGTTTGAAAAGGGCCTATTTCCCTATTACACCACAACAATACAGGCACACTCCGGAGTCCTGGGAAGAAACCAGTGATGCAAGATTGTGTTGCAGGGGGAACTCGGAACTCGGCCATTGTGGCAATAGTCTTTCTTCCCTTTTTTTATTTTAGGGGCATATTTTTGTGTTTTATAGGTCTGCGTACAACTTCACAAGCATTTCCTGTCCTTGCAGCTTCACTGTGCAGGCCAGCGCGGCCAGTTGACTTCAACTTCATAGTGAGGTGTGGTTGCCTAGGATCACAGGTTTCAAATTCATGTCCCGGCGATCATCAACTATAATAATCAGATGCCAATTATACACAATTCAACTAGCCCATCAGACTTTCGGGAGGGCACCATGCTTAAGACTATCCTCAACACCAAGTGTTTTGCAAGTGGACATACGCTCATACTCATGTTTACACTTGTGGGTAACCATACAGGGTACGTGTCCGATTGCTCCACCAGTGACTACAGCCTGTCCGGCCACCTCTCTACCCCAATTGAGCAATTCTGCCAAAAGCACAAAGTCGGGCAGGCACTCACAGCAACTGGCACCCATGGAAGCAGTGCATGGTTTCAGATGGTGGTATTACTCAACCACCAAAACACCAAACACTCTGCCTCACTCCGCCAAGGCTCCACTGTGTGTAGGGCTAATGAACCCGCCTCCAGAAGCACTTAGCAACCACAAAGGAAAGACTGCTGGATTAATTCTTGTAGCTCTCCTTATGAATATTCGCCATACACTGTGCCTCACTCTGCTGAGGTTCTGCCATGTGTAGGGCTTATGAGCCGATCTCCAGAAGCAGTTAGCAGCCACAAAGGAAAGACTGCTAGATTGATGTTTGCAGCTTTCCTCGCGCTGCTCGTCAAAGACTTTGCCTCACTCTGTATTCATCTGTGATTTTATGAATTAAAATAATATTGTATGTTTCTTTTTCTAAGATTAAGAAAACGCTGATAGATTATCCTGTTAAGAATATAGGTCACAAAAATACTGTGATACATGGGCAAATGCAAAGAACCCTACTATAAATACAATAGGTGTTTTAGTATATGAGAGACTTTAAAATATGGAATACATTACTGTTTACATCTGCATGGTCAGCTATGATGTTCTGATATGGTTGTGGAAGTGCTTTATTTTAGCTCTCCAGTGAACCTGGTACAAATAATTTCAGTTCCGCTCTGCCTTTTATTAATAGGGGCAGGGTTAGAAATCCAGGAGACAAGTGTGCCCATCTTAAGATAAATAAGGATCATTCATCTTACATTAGAGAAACCCATTATCTTGCTTAAAAGACCATCTCTTCAAGGCCTCTGGTTAATGATATGCCTTCACCGACATATAGCATTCGCCGGGAAATACTCTTCAGAAAAAACGAAAAGCAGTCAAAATTCCAAATAGACCTTAGTCACAGACCTTCTGCACAGTTAACATCTACACTCACAGGATAGGAGCTTGGTATTTCCAGACCTGGATTTCAAAATCAGATCAATTAACTTATTATGATCTCTTAATGCCAGCTAGGTAATACAAGTTTACCAGATGACCTCTAAGAGCTGTTTACACGACTCATGATGCTAGCATGATGTTTCATAATTTAAGGAAATGAAACCCATTTAAAGAATTGGATTTGAAAAATATTTTTTAGCATGGGTCCACAATGATAGGACAGGGCTAGTATTGGGAAAGGAGAAAAGAAGGAGAAACACTGTTCCGAATGGAAGAGTGCGAATCTTGGATTTTATCTGGAGTTATAAGGGGCCTTATCGATGCAGAAGCCTGAAGCACATTTACCTGAGGAAGACCTGCTTTCCTAGATGAGAGAGAAAGACCAGAAGGGGCCAGATGATTAGGAATTAAATAGAAAAATACTTGCACTGTGCCTTAAATAATTATTCAAATGTGTGTATGAACATTCTGCAATGTAAGTAGAGAGAGGCCATCTAGACCCATTTCTCTGCTAGGTCCCAGGAGTGGGTGGACTGCAGATGACTTCCACTATAATAAACGCCTTCTAAATAGAAATTTTGAGTATATAAAGTGAGAACTAAACTTTGCTTTCTCACTATTCAAAACCAAGCTAGATTGCTTGTACATTTGATGCAAAGTATGAAATCTCTCTGTGGAATATGCATTGTGTCATTGGCCCTCATTAGGACCCTGGCGGAGTGGGTTTCCACCAGCGCTAATCGCGGCGGACCCGTCCGCCGTACTACGAGTTCCCTTAGCGCCATGGAGGTTTTCTCCGCCTGGTTTTACCGGGCGGAGAAAACCATGGCGCTAAGGGACCTCGTTGTTAATTACGCCGCCGTACTTTTCGGCGGCGTAATTAACTCCTTCCCCACTCCCATTATACCCTATGGGGCAAGAATGGGAATGGGGAAGGGTAAAATGGGGATTGGGGATTTACCGCTCCGCCAGGGTCGGCATGGGGTGGTAAATCCGCCAACCCCCATGGCGCTATCGGCGGCTTTCCGCCATGCTCCGCGGTGCATTTAGCACCGCGGATTCCGCCTGGGTCGTAATGAGGGCCATTGTGTCATCATGTAAAAAAAGAAGGAAACAATGATGAACCATTTCCAGGAACCATAGTAAAGAGACATCCTGAAAACAGAGCATGATGACTCAAAAAAGTAAGATCCTAATTAGTGGGACATATGTGAATATCCTGAGATAATTATAGCAAGTGTATGAAATGACTACAGTAAGTCAAGTCTTGGATGATTGTAAATGCTCTCCATCTTAACCTTGGTAAAACAGAGGATATTATTCTCAGGCCAAAACATAAACTAGAGACACCAATGAACATCTTTCCCCCACCAATGCTTTCTCATGTCCCCATGACATTATCTGATAAATGACAAAATGTTGGTGTCCACATGCAAAATAGTCTGGGTCTGAGCACTGATTAATCCTCTATCAATTACATTTTAGAGTCTCTCCGTGTATTGGAAAATAATGCCTCCAACAAGTAGGAAGGAAATGATTGAAATGGTGGCTTTTCTGTTAAATATTCTTTCATGTTACATGTAAATTTGTCCTTGGCATGACACCTTGTTAGAGTTCAGTTAGTTAGTTGTGCCTTACAAATACATTCAATCAATTCAAACCAAATATTAAAGTTGGGGTGGCAAATGTACAGTCAGAAATCAATAGACACAAAGATTTTGATTTTGCTTAACATGATTCAGTGGATTTGGGATAACCACTGATTAGCGGAATCTCAGCAACCTTCATTGTATGATGGTTGTCCAGATCGCAACTCAGAATGATACATTTTGGGAATGGGAGAATCCACCAACCCTTCCATTTGTGGGCTTTGACACAAAAATCCACAGCAAGTATTTTTGTATTGCAAAATGTTAATGATACTAATAATAATAACCAATGTTAATACAGTGCTTTATACAAGATGTTTCCTTCTAAGTTATTTAATCATGTTGGTTATTATTATTAACCAATTAGAATCAACCTCAAGATGTCCAATGGCTGAGCAGTTTGAATTCAAACCATGTCATAAGCCAATGTGTATATAAGCATCAATCCACTCGGCAGTGATGTGGTAGGGATCACAAACCTCAAAGTTATGAAACCCTGATAAAACGATTGTGATCACACAGCAGCACCAACATTTAGCAGAAGGTCACAAACTAGCCAAGTTGATTACATTTTCTTGGCGGTGACAAAATGGCTCATTGGTAAAATACTGGAGGTTATCCCAAGTGTAGAGAGCGGTCATGACCTGATTCACCTCATATTAGGAGAAAAGACATATATATTCAGAATTGAAGCTATAGATTCTTTTGCCACAGATATCGTTCTCCTGAATAATTGATGGCGTATAAGAGGGCACATTTTGATTATCACTGGATTGCCCCTCCGATATATTAAGCAATTCACCCTGTTCTCGAGGCTTTCCAGTCCCATGACAGGCATGACTTGACTACTTTAGAGATTTTCTTTAATAATCATGTAACTTCACTTCCTTCAATAGACACTTAACTTTTTAGCGAGATTAAAAGATTGGTGAGGATTGAGAGTTCTTAGTTCAATGGTTAATGTATATCAGCAAAAGGACCACTCCAGAGGGAGATGGAAACTACTAAGGTTTATGACCAGAAATCAACACTCTGTTTGACCTAGAAAAACGTAATAGATAACAAAAAAGATGGTGCAGAATGATAAATGGGAATCTCTAAATAAATAGTCCTCTTCAAATGTATTACCTGCTACCTCTGCAACCAGCCACAAAATCGAAACATATCTAAAAGGAAAGCTGGTTTGAGCATTTGTGTAACTTTTATTTATCTGAGAGCAGGATATCTATACATTCTGCAACCACACATCTATGTGCATGGAACCCACTCATTATTACTGAAACAGAAGCGGGTGTCTGGTCTTGCCCTGTTGCCGGTAGACCTCTTTAAAGAGGAGTGTAAAGTACTGATTCTGTTCCTTTGCTGTCTTTTTTAACAAATTAAATTCAGTTGAATTGATCCCATCCAGCCGGCATCAAGCCAAAATAGTCACAATACAGAAAAAAGTGAAAGACCACTTTATGATATTAACAGACCTATTAGTGTAATTGACTGTCTTTCAAAAATCTATGGTAAGATACTGCTACATTACCTTGAGAATTGGGTGGCCGTGAGCAACATAATCTCTGATCTTCAGGCTGGGGGAATGGGCAATGTGGACCAGGTTTTTTGACTTTTTTCAATTTTAAGTACATTTGTAACACTCAGGAAAGAACCCATTTATCAGGTTTATATTATTTTAATACTGCATTCGATTCCGTGGATTGGGGTATACTGGGAATCATTTTTGTTGATTAAAAAATTCTTCTAGACACTCTCAGTCCCATACAGAGACTGTCTGTAAATAACTCAGCTGTTGTTAGATTTGGGCATGATGGTGAAAGACCTAACTCTTTCTCAGTGATAAGTGGTGTACGCCAGGGATGAGCCCTTCCCTTCTTGTGCTTCCTCATCTTTATCAACAATTTGGCCCTTAGAACTCAAAAGCAGATGATGAAAGTACACACATTGCCAAACAGAAGATTGGCAAACTATTGTATGCCAGTGAGGCTGTGATCATTTTTGGGTTTGCTAAAGTAGCTGCATACTGTACTAAAATTCTGTAATGAAATGAAGTTGTTAAAACACAGCTCCAAAATGATGGTCATGATATGCCAACCTACCTGCAAGATTAAGGCGAATGTTAAAATAGTAGACAGACTCTTATGGGAGGTATGCTTGTACGACTATCTGGAATGAGGTTCCAAAATGATGTAACGTGGGTTTCTTACTGGAAAACAAATGAATGAATATTAAAAAGGCATTCTGACGCATTTTGTGTACTGCCAACTTGGAAACGGATTACCACTAACAGCTTTAGAAGTTTAAAAACCCAAGCTCTATATGCTGCCCTGTATGGCAATGAACTTTGGGGCTACGAAGGATCATATTGTTTAGTCCAAGTGGAAAAAACATGTTTGAAGCACATTTATATCCTACCTACAACATCCCCATTACCCCATTCCTCTTGGACGCCTAACATCTATCAATGTTGAAGCCTGGTGTAAACCTCTCATTTATTGGCTGCGTCTGCACACATTTCATAACTTAAGCCATTAAAAAGAGATGATGTAGGATTGGTTTGTATAATATTAATTTTATATGTAATTTAATGGATTGTATGCTATCTCAGGATACACCGTTGTGGGCTAGTTCCTGAAAGAAAGATATTCTTCACTTGACTTGATTGTGATCTTCTTATTTCACCATTGGCCAATAATGTTGACACAAGTGGAAAGCGCAGATATCCCAGTACTGGGCAGGGCCATTTTAATACCTGTGCACTAATGATGCACTAAAACATGTTGTTTTGAAAAATAAATGCAAGAAAGCAAAGGGCATGGCTACGTGAATACCGCACATGCCCCATTCAACACCTTTATAGCATTGATCAAAGTAATAGCAGACATAATATGAAAATCATATGGTAACACCAAGGCAGCATACCTACCTGAAATTTTGTTGATGATGGAAGCAGCCTATCCAAGAGAATAACGTACAAAGAAACAACATAATCACTTGTTCAGGAAGAAATTGGACTGTAATCAGTGTGCACTCAGGGTGAATTTATGCATAAAATGTATGAGGTGTGAACCTACCTTGGAATGGACCTCTGGGGTTACCAGTAGTGCAACGGGATAGCAGAGGTAGCTTGCATATTCCCACTCTAGTGCTGTGGTGGCTTCTGGTGGTATGTATTGATAAAGGTGGTAAATGCTTTCATGAAGTTAAGATGTCCCAAATAGTAGAATGACATTGATTTTAACTGCATTTTATATAGCAGAGGTGTAAATAGACACAGTCAAATCCTTTACTTTTTGAGACCCAACAGCAAAGAGCCAAGAGGAGATTTTTAATTTTAAATTAATCAAATACATGTATTTTGGATACACATATATAGATAACACATTACAAACACATGAATTACATTCTCAAATGCACATACCATAGAAAATAAGAACAACATAAAATCAATACGCATATACTACATTACAATGGGCTAGACAGTGCGTAATCGGCACCAATATAATATCTCGCATAAAGTGCAAGTCTTAGGAAAGAAAGTAGATTCCATGTGATGCATGGAGACTAAGCCCATAATAAAAACAAAAAAAGCAGAGCAACAATGTCTAAAACCAAGTTCATTAAGAATTAAGAATTGATTTCACGGTTCATGGCCGTATATCTCTACAAGCCGGACAGAAAAACAAGATGTGCATTACATTCTCTTCAGTGGTTAAGCAATTTGAGGACAATCATTCAAATGGGTTTCCAGACCCAATTGCTGTTACTCCTCTAAACTGAATCTGAATTATTCAAAATGTGAAAACCCAAGAAAGAATCGGACATGGCACTGAAACAATAAACATATAAAACATATATTTTTGTTTTTTAGAGTGTAGTTATAGTTTACATAATAGCTTGTACACATTCATTTGCAAAATACCTCAAAGGAAAATATGTAACAAATCAATTGTACATACATGTTACATTTAATAAAAAAGGAATACAAATACACAAGATGAAAATACGTAATACCAATCATAAAGAACATCTCCCCCCTAACTAGTCCAAAAGGGAATTGTACTATTGCTTTATTCTTAACTACATACTTTTGCTAAATTTCTTTAATTTCCTACCAATAATTGTCTATCACAAGATTTAAGCTAAGTTGCCGTCCATTCCTACAATGGACCCAAAGTATTTTCAGTGTTATTAAATATAAGTAATTTATGAATTTCCAATATTGTTTTAGTTTTTAATGTTATTGTTAAAGGACCCTGCATGTATAAAAGCTTAAGAGTTGGTTTTGAATTTGGATCCTTGCACATGCAGCATAATCAAAAGGTTTAGGAACGGTATTTCAAGGTCCCACAACCTCCATATTCTCTCAAAGTTTGAATGAAAAATGAAGGACATTGTCTGTTCGAAAGGAAAGAGTCTAACATATGGCTGTACTGTCATATACTTAGGCAGACATTTACTATATTCTTGAGTAGGAACAGCTTTCCTATTTCCATTATGATACCTCTAAAATCCCATAGATAGGATTTACATTTCAATGTTTTAATGTGTACAGTGAAACAATCACTCTATTCCGACACATTTTCTATGTCTGTAAAAAAGCTAAATTAGAATTTCTAAATTGTAATAACTGGGATTTGCTCATTTAAGAATTTCAGATATAGGGCCTCATTACACAGAAGGCAGTAAGGGTTTACCGGTACCGGTAAGGGCACCGGTACCGGTAAACCCTTACCGCCTTAGTATGAGGTCCCTTTGCAGGACCCGACCTTAATGGCTGGTGTAGACCAGCCATTAAAGTTGGGACCCACAAAGGGACCTTGGTGCTAATTACGGTACCGCAATTTGCGGTACCGTAATTAGCTCCTTCCCCATTCCCATTGAGCCCTATGAGGCAAAAATGGGAATGGGGAAGGGCAATGGAGAAAGGGGGAATTACCGCCCCGCCAACCTTGGAATGGGGTGGTAATTCCCTTTTCTTCATGGTGGTACCGGTATGGTACCGGCGGCAACCATGGTGCTAATAGCACCATGGTTTACCGCATAAAGTGTAATGAGGCCCATAGTGTCTGAGTCCAGCAACATAATATTTTGAAACATCACCTCTTGTCTAATTTTTGCTTTGACAGTGATGGAAGACCTAATACATGTGATAAGGAAAAAGGGGTTCCTCTTGAAATCCTAAACTAGGTTGTAAACATGTTCCTTATTTAGAAAATATTGTAAGTGAATTGTCATAGTTTCTAATTCATATATAATAACACAAACACATTGGGCCTCACTACGAGGTTGGTGGCCAAGGAATGAACGGTACCGGCACCGTTCATTCCGGGCTGCCACATTACGAGTTTGCTCACGGGTGGCGGTATGCACGTCTGGGCCAGACCAGATGTGCAAACCGCCACCCGCGAGCAGACCAGGATGCTAACAACAGACCCATCATTAACGGGTCCGTTGTTAGCATCCTCCCCATTCCCATTGAGCCCTATGGGGGCTCGAATGTGAATGGGGATGTACCAGGTCCGGGTCCCGAGAAAAGGGAACAACCGGGCCTGCAAAAGTCTGAAGGGCCCGGTAATTCCCTTTTTTTGGGACACGAGTTTGGAGGCAGCCATGCCGCTAAGAACGGCATGCCTACCTCCAAACTCGTAATGAGGCCCATTGTGTTAATAAAACACCATCAAGGACTGCCTTGGACACAGTCAACCATGCCATCCTGCTCAACCATCTCCGTGACAACCTGGGTATCACTGATCAGGCCCTGGCTTGGCTGACCTCTTTCCTTTCTGATCAACCTCAATGTAGTGCAGGGGATGCTGCATATCCCAGCTTGCAACTGTTAGTGGCAGCATGGTGCTGGAAGGTGTGTTTGGGTCGGGTGTGGTACGTATGTACCCTTTGTGTGTGGATTGGGTTCATCTGTGACATCATCTGTATGCATTTAACTCCACCTTTTAGGTGTTTTCGGCAGAATTAACAACCATTTCCAGCTGTATTCTGGGAGCATTTCTACTTGTAGTATGATTTAAATCCCAGTTTGCATCTCGGGTTACCACCACCACTGGAATTGTTGCCCATTTCCATGTTCCCCTAATTCGGCAGTGTGGGAAAATTGGAGGTATTTCTGTTAACACCACTTATACAGCATACTGGCCACCTCCTAAGGAGTCAAGTATGTCTTGACCTATAACATGTGCACTAGGTGCAAGAGCAGTCATCAGTGTCCCAGGGGTCTCTAACTACCTTTGGTGTTAGCTCTGAAACCATGGGACTCCATATCCATGGACTTCATCACCGACCTACCCAGACACTGGGGAAAACAGGCACTTCTTGTCATTATAGTCATGCTCACAAGGATGGTGCACTTCATACCGCTAGATAAAATCCCAATGGCCCCCAAACCGTTCTTAACCAAAATGTTGTGAAGTTAAAAAAAATGCCATGAATCTTCTTTTCAGATCATGGAAGTCAATGTATGTCCCGATTCTAGACCTCTTTTTGTGCCACATTATGAGTAGACATTTGGAGGTCAACTGCGTATCACCCCCAAACCAACAAAGGAAAATAACAAACCAGGTTCTGGAAAAATATCTCCACTTCCAGCTAACCCAGGCACAGGAAGAATAGACTAAGCTGCTGTGGGCAGCTGCATTTGAATATGGCAAGATTCTCCCCATTTTACTTACTATGGGGATTTCATCCAAAGGACACTGAATTTCAGCAAGGTCAACCCAGTAATGTACCTACAGTTGGTGAACATCACAACACACTGAGAGAGAACTGTGTCCCTTTGAAGAACAATCTTTAGATATCCAAGGCTTCTTACAAGTGTACAAGCAGGCAAGCATTGAAGACCACTGAACAAATTGAGCCTCGAGACTTGGTGTGACTTTCCACTTAGCATTTGCAGTTGAGTGGGCCAAGTAAATTCCAACCTCATTATATTGGTCCTTTTCTGGTAGAAAGATGTATCGGACTGGTTGCACTGAAAGTGACTTTGACTCCTACAATGAGCATACGGTCATCCACATCACTTTGGTCACAAATGCCCACCTGGACCTACCAATTCATCCAACTTCAGCACCCGACCAAACCCAAGGCATTCCCGAGTACGAAGTCAGAAAGTTATAAGATTCTAAGAGGGTGTGTGGAAGAGTTTACTATCTTCTGGAGTAGGCAAAATTTGGTCCCAAAAGTAATACCTGTGAACCCCCTGGTAACATCCGAGAGCCCAGACATGTTCACAGATTCCACCAACAGCACCCTACCAAGCCTCAGGCACAACAGGATGAATTTTGGGGGGGCAGGTTCTGTCATGGATGAGCCCCAAGCAACTGGATTGCCACACACATGGTCAGCAGAATGGGAACTCGACTCCAGCAATATGACTCTTTTGAGCAGGGCGTTAGACACACCCAGTGGAACTCTGTCACCTCTATCTGTTCCCAGTTTCAGTCCTCTATCAGTCCCGATGTGGCACCTGTAAGGAGACAGAAGAAAAAGAATACGAACAGTTAGTCACATGCGACTTCTGATCACAGGCAGCATTAAGACACGTTACCGCCTACCTGAGCATGCCTCCCCCACCGCCCGCTTCACCTCTTTTGGGCCTTATTCCATCACACGTGCGTATTCTGCAAGAAAAAGAGAAGGAAGAGAAAGGTTAGCATTCTGTGTGACTGCAAAAATGAACTGCACGCGATGCTACGCAGTACCATCCTTAACTCCCACACCACGATCATCTACCACAGCAGACAAGAGACACTGATCAATACCAGAGCCGTGTTCCAGATGCAGCAAAATAGGGATACAGTGTGAAAGCACAAATCATGCCCAATAACGGGGCACCTTGGGGTGAATATTAACCACCCTCGGCCCCAGGCTGTGAAGTAACTAGCAGTCACAACAGGGAGTACACACCATTGCTCTCAAGACCTGTATGAGTGGACAACACAACCCCAGTCTCCTTTTGGTCCCCACTGAAACACACCAACAGGTTTTTGTGGAAACCGTGGAGGGGGTGGGGTCAGAGTGTAGTAGAGAACAAAGGGTGGTAGGACACACCAGAGTAAACCTCTTCCTTGTCTGCAGGAAGGGAACACTTAAACGCACAGTCCCAAGATCAACACACAGCCACACCTAATCCAAGGGACAAAGAAAACATCTCAGCCCTCATTGGGTACTCCCTCAGCTGTAGTTCTGTTAGCTGGGGAGGAATCGGTGCAGTTAACACTCAGAGCGCCCAGCGCAGGGTCCTTGATGTCCCTGGAGGCCAGAAAACCAGGTAGGACAATAATTTAAAAAAAGCCCTGAGGTGGAAAGGGCTGTGGAAGCAAAGCTGTTTGCTGTGGCGAGTGGAAGAGAGACATTATATTTATCCTCCGCTTAATAACCTGAGAAAATCCAGAGAAGCCCGTGGAAGAGGGGAGAGGTGCATGTGCCTTTAACAGCTGGGCTGTCAGCTGACCACCCAGCTGACTACTTGAGGCCGCCTCCGTGACCCTTGCGGCGTGAAGCCCTGAGGTGGAAAGGGCTGTGGAAGCAAAGCTGTTTGCTGTTTGGCGAGTGGCGAATAATGGCGTCTACCCAGTCCCCTGTGCTAAGGACCCGGGCACAGAGGCGGCGTGATGGCGTGGTAGCCCCTGACGAGATAATGCCTACTCGTCGACCTTCTCGCGTACAGAAAGTAAGTTGCTATCACTCATGCACCTCTGAAACTGTTGAATACAACGAAGGCCTTACTCAAGCACATGAAGCACTGCCCCCCGAAAACGCAGCAAACAACATATCTAATCCACCCACTCTCTGTGACAATGTGTTCGACACTGCATGTTTCACGCATGATGTCATTACGAGTCGCGACATTACTCACGGGTGGCGCGGGGGGTCAAATGAGTGCCGCGCGCCGGAGGTCGGTGGGCCCCTGCAGGCGGTGGCGGTGTCTGGAGGTTGCGCGGTTCTTGGAGCCCCGCCGACTCGAGGCGGCGTCGGCGCCTGTGACGAACCGTTTGGACTCCGCCGCGGCGGTTCTCTCATCCCGGCACTTGACGTGGGGTGTGTTTGCTTGGCCGCCGCTCCCGCGAGCGATTGCGCTGCGGGGGCGGGACTCGGAGCGCGCGAGTCGTTGAACGCGCACGGCCAGGGCAGCCTAGACTCCGTCACGGCTCGAGGTCTCGCTGAAGACGGAGCAGCGCCCTCTAGTAGTGAGCTCGCTGCAGAGCAGGATAACGATCAAACGAAGGAATTGAATTCTGCCGAAAATCAGACCGCTGGGCCACGGCCGGCAATTCATTCTCCTTCTATCTTACCCTGCGACGATGTGGGGCTCATTTTAAATGACTCTAGCACAATGATTACTGCGAGCTCTCCAGTGAGTGTAACCACGAGACTGTCTACAGTGGGCTCGCATGAAGAAATCGTATATATGAATGCGAACGACTCTGGCAATCAACATAGCATTTTTAACTCAAGTCTGCACGACTGTGATCGCAACTGCGTTCTTAACTTGGAGCACGGTATAAGGGGCGAGCCAGAGGCGCGTAATTTAATGCTCGCAAGAAGAGACTCCCTTGGGGTAGTGAACAACGTTCTTCAGAACTTATCGCTCTTGAACAAAATGTGCGCCAGTAAGGCATCCAAAGAGCCGATCCTTTCAGCCGAAACGAAAGCAAAATCAGCAGTTAAACGCAATAACAGCCAGCTGTTGGGGGCAACTTCTGACATATGGCCTGACTCGTGTTATAAACGGTTAAAAGAAACCGATCAATCCTTAAAGGTCGACTCGAGGCACGAGACATCTGATTTACATTTGACTTCCCAAAAAAGACTTGCTATCTCTAAATGGAAGTCCAATGGAGCCATCGATGAATCTGATGGCAACGAACATTCCTCACATAACGAGTCCATGGACTCTTCACTAATGGAACGCCCATTTCCGAAAATTCGTTGTGACAAGGAGCCACATATGACCAGACCTGCTGAGTCTCAACCCAATTCATTTTGTACAAACCTGCCGACGAGGTCTTCTTCAACGGAATCACAAGCCCTTTTCATGGCCTCTTTGTCGATTTCATTGGCCCCGTTTACGAAACTGTATGAAAATATACATGAAGCCACCAAGGACTTAACAACTGTAGTCGCAATGATGAGTTCCAAATTAACTCAGATTGAAAAAACTTGCGACCGCTCATATGTAGAGCAACATGAGTGCCTTAAACGACTGGAAGGAGCGTTTACCTTGTTAAACGAGTGCAAGAAAACCGACTCCTCCGACAAAAGACTGTTCGCTGAAGTTGCGCGAGAGACCCTTGCCCTATTTAAACATGACATCAAAAATGTAGGTAGGCGGTTGTATGAAGAGTGCCCATGTGGCAAGTTCACTAGCTTGAAAGATAAGCCTCAGGTTGAACAAGACCTTACTAGGACATCAAAACAACAGAACTCATCAATTGACGCTGCTCCAAACCAAGATCCTCCGTGCTCTCAACCGTCACAATCGACACATAACTCATTAGTGGAAGTGGATCTTGCTCTGGCACCTGTAAAGGCCCTTGGAGCACCTCACGACACAGGGATTATGATTGTTTCACCTACTTCAATCACTGGGCCTTGCTCATCGGTTATTCCAAACAGTGTCAATTTGTCGTTTAACACAGCATTTGAGCAAGCCAGATGTGCTGCTAACAAGACCTCCGTAGACCCCCAAATGGCTTCTTCTTCGGGCATTGTTTCTGCAACTGAAGCGACTGCAGACGTTGCGACTATCCCCGCAAACGTAGGTTTACCCAAGGTCTTTTCCGTTTTTACAGGATCATCTAATGTTACAGGGAAGCTGGTGACTTCGTCTTCAAAATCAAAACTTGCCGTAACCAGTAGGAAACTGAAAAACCCAAAGTCAAAGAAAAAAGGCTCAAATGGATCTCAAAAATTTTTACGCAACATAAAGATGGTTCAGGCCGCTTCTATTGACTCGGACAAAACTTTAACGGCTCATGCTCCAGCTATGAGTAACGCCTTAATATCACAAAAAAGTGCACATTCGATTTCAGTCAATCAATCTCAATTAAAGAATACTAAGCCATCTGATGACGACATAACTGAACTCTTGGATTTTTCAACTTATGATGACCCAGAATTCGTAGAGTTAGAACCTGTCTCACCCACAAGCTTTGATGTGCCCTTAATCACTGTACCATTTCCTCAAGTCGATCTGATTCCATGTGTGGAGAAAGCTGTACCATCAGTAGTCAAAGTCGCTTCAAATACTGTAATAACAAATCAGCCTTGTACTAAGGAGGATACTGGTAACAATTCGACATTCAAACACAAGTCCCACGAAAGACACTGTGAGCTGATTGAAGTTTGCGATAATTCGAACTCTACGTGCCTGCCAACAGTCAGTCCTGTGTTTATGACCATGGCCGACAAGCAGAATTTTTGCATAGCTCAGGCTCAAATCAGCAGACCAGGGGGACCCTTGGAACTGTCATGCCCCTCAATCAAAACAGATAAAAATAAGGAGCCCGTAAGGACTCTGCTGGAATGTATCGAGGAAGATCCCCTTGAAACCAATCGAAGAAGATCAAAAGAATTGGCGGTTGATAGACCTCCTCAAACTTCACACGATAAGGTTCTAAAATCAGCGCTGAATAAAGTCCCCATATATAAACTGGCAATCGAGAGCCTGGAACCAATTAAGAATCTGATCTTGAATCGAAGAACGGTGCTTCAGTTACTTCATCTCGTTCCAAGCCTTCGTGCAATCTCCTCAAACGACATAAAAGTCGTGGAGTTTCCAGCGGAAGGCACGAACGACAAGGTGTTGCTTCACTTTACATCGAACCTTCTGATTAACTCAATATTAAAAGAAAATGTAGCATTGTTTTCATTAGGTTTCGATGTTTACAATCTGAACGTCTCTGATGTACCACCGCAATATTCCAGCGGAGTGCCTAATAATGGAAAGGATGCACCCTCGATTGCTGTTGCAGTACCAATGTTGTCGAAAGATGTGCCAATAAGGACACCGGAAGGATCGTCTCTCTTGACAAACACCCGTATCCAAAGGTTCAACCAATCACCGTGCCGGCCGAGGTCTCCTCAACTGCCATCTAGCGAGGCTACTGCTAAACGCGACGGCTCCTATGCTCAAATAAGAATTACAATTAAAAGAAAGGATTCTTTCAACGGAACTCTTAATGAGTGTCAACACCTCATAACACCTGAAGCTGAAAATCTAGAATGGAATTGGCTTGCCGGGGCGTTAAATGTTAAAAAGAGACAATAACGCCAGGACTCTAAAGCCCCTACGGTTTGTTCTGTTGCCTCATGGAACACTCGAGGGTTTCTTCACCTGTTTAATAAACCTTGGTTAGAAAAGCTTCAAATTGTGTGCCTACAGGAAACATGGCTAAGTGAATTACCACTCGTACAGGACTTCGAGTTGGTAATAAATCCGGCCATAAAAGCTAAGACGGGTCGCCCTATGGCAGGGCTTTTAACGATGGTCAGAAGGACTTCTGGCTGGTGCGTCACAAATTCCGTTAATCACTCTCCATATATTCAGGAAACCACCATTGAAAATTTAGGGAGACGAGACTTGCAGAAGGACATGATGATTATATTGAACGTATATTGGAACCACTTACGCGCCGGTAAAATGGAGTTCATTGACCAGATCACCGACGTTATTGATCATCTGATGGAACATTCAGACTCTCCAAAGATTCTTCTGTGTGGCGACTTAAACATCGATCTATGTAAGGAGCCACAGTTAGCCCAAAGCTCACTGGCACTGGCCTGGATAACCGAAATGAAGCTACGTAACTTTCAGATGCTGAATGGTAACACTCGTGGCGATTTACCATCTAGGCAAACATGGCACCGTATGGCCTCATCCTCAACAATTGACTATATGTTCGCATCCGAAGCTTTACATCCGAGGATACAATCGTTGAGGATTTGTGAAAAAGATCATAGCGACCATAACATGTTGCTTATGGAGTTTGTATCAAGCTGCACCATTCAAAGACCAAAATGGTCTCACAAGCTCGAGGTTGAATCAAACAGGGTTCGCTTAAGACTAGAGGAGAGCGAAGTTAAGGAGGTGATGCTCCAGTATTGTCATCCGAGCGCTGACCTCGAATATGAACATCTTTTGACACAATTCAAAACGGTAAAAGTGGGTTCCAAAAACCCCAACATGGTCCGTGCCCACCACTTTGATATTGAGATATTGACGCAAAAACGAATGATGCGCACAGCCTTAAGGAGAGCTAAGGCTCTTGACAGGGTCACTCGTAAACTAGAAATAAAGGCGGCAAAGCAAAAATACAAAAATTGGTTGAAAATGCACAAATACATACAAGTGCAAAACGACGCAGAACAGATGTTAAATACTCTAAAAAACAAAAACACGAGTGATTTTTGGAGACTCATTAACAACTTTCAGGCTCCTCAATTGGCACTACAGTCCAGTATGGTTTCAGAAGAAACCTGGATTAATCATTTCGAAGCCCTATATAAAGATAAAATCCCTGAGATTACCACCTTGGGATTATCCGCGAATCCATGGAATTTGACGTTTCCAAGAGAAGAGATTGTGTCCATTATTAACAAAGCAAAAAAATCAAGAGCTCCTGGACCGGATGGGCTTTCGAATTTCACGATTAAACAACAGCCTGAGTTATGGGCGTCCATATGTGTAATCCTATTTGATAGGATCTGTAAATCTCAAAAAACACCGAAATCCTGGAAATCTGCGGTTATTGTCCCAATATTTAAGAAAGGTGACAGATCATGCCCAAAGAACTATCGTCCTGTGGCTCTATTCGACAGTTTGGGGAAAATCTACGCCACAATGTTACAACACAAACTGGTGAAATGGGCAATTGAGTCTAATCACGCAGATAAAAGACAATCAGGTTTCGTAAAGCAAGTGGGCTGCTCTTTAAACTTGTTAGTCCTAAATTTGTTGAAAATGGAAGCATTAAAATCTAAATCTAAGGTCTACTTGGCCTTTATTGACTTTTCTTGTGCCTTCGACACCATTGACAGGTCCCGCTTGTGGTCAAAATTGCAAAGTTGGGGATGTCCTGTCGACTTATTGGCAGCAATCCGCGAATTGCACTCTGAAACCTCCATAAAAATCCGGTTGGATCAAACTGGAAATGTAACAACCCCAATTAAAACCTATAAGGGGGTAAAGCAAGGTTGTCCCTTAGCAGCTGCAATATTCAGCCTATTCATCTCGGATATTGGATTGGCAATTAATGCCGTAAGATCTTTTCCGCCGAAGATCGGCAAGACCTGCTTAAGTTGGCTGTTATATGCTGACGACCTTGTTCTTATGGACCTAACTCCTGTAGGTTTGCAGAGGAAATTGAACGCAGTTGCCCAATATGTTGCATTAAACCACTTGGTAATAAACACAAAAAAGTGTGAAATTATGGTGTTAAAAAATCTTAGTAGCGGAAGACAAAACAAGAAAAGTCAACCAAGATGGTATTTGGGTAGTGACACCATCCAGACAACTCTGAACGTAAAATATCTTGGAATGTTACTAAACTCATCAGTCAACGACGGCCCTTGGATAACTGAAAATAAAAGGAAATGCAAACAATTGGCCAGTCAAGCAGCCATCATACAGAACAAATATGGGAAATTTTCACTAAAACCGGTCCTTGCCTTTTACCATCAGAAGGTAATCCCAGTATTACTATATGGCGCAGAAAACGCCTTGGGCTGCAGTTATGACACATGGTCTTCGCTGGAGAATTGCTTTTGGTCGAAGGTACTGGCGCTGCCTAGGGGGATTGCAACTGCTTGTGTGAGGTACGAAATTTCGCTTATTTCGTTACACGCAAGGGTGTGCTGGGCCCTAATAAGCTTATTTCGAAAATCGCACCAGCGAGAGCACATTCCACAATTTGACATCTTTCACGACCCTTCACCGGCATATAACAGTATGTTATCATTATGGTCGAAAAGATGCGAAGAGATCCTAAGTATTCATGGAATCACCATGGATCAGCTGCATAACGACCCGAACGCTGCTAAATTAAAAATCTGGCGTGCGGACTGGGAACAAACTTGTACTCGACGCACTACAGCTGCCATGATGAAGGACGCCCCGCTCGAGATAAGGCCTTTTAACATCTTACAACGTTACATTGAATTATTTCCAGGCCCACAGGCCCGAAGAGCGTTCATGCTGATGCGGCTGAATGCATTTAAAACTAGTGAACGGCTGGCGTCTTGGCGAGCAAATAAAGTTGCATCCTTGAAGTGTAGAATATGCACTAAAGACAGGGAAACACTAAAGCACTTGGTGCTATTTTGCACTAAACTTCGCTCTGAAAGGACATTCCATCTGGGGCCTTGGGGAGCAAATTACCCCTCCCGCTGTGCGGATGAGTGGTGGGCTTCCATGTTTCAAGGATGTGACAGGAAGCTGATCTTACCATTAACCCGATTTCTGATGTTGATTGATAATCGACTGAACGCACTGTCGGTTGATGTTCAAGTATGACAATGTTTCGTATTGTTGTCGGCGATCTTGGAGGGGCATTGCTAAGTGATTGCCAAGAGACTGTTAAGGGATTGTCAAGGACATTTCTCTCTTGATGAAGTACAGTGCTGTTTGTTCGTTTGTAAACATTTTAAAGGTTTGTAATAAACCGATAAAAAAAAAAAAAAAAAAAAAGCATATGAATAGTTACCACCAACAAAAATATGTTTATGAAAGTAGCGCTCACGTTTGACTACAATATTGTAAGTGGTTTAATAAAAACACCTTTAAAATGCATGTTTATAATTCACATAAATGGTGGCAAAATCTAGATAGATTCCTGTTCACATGTACTAAACTTAGACAGTGCACTAAAAAAGCATAGCAATATGAATATCTTCTTATCAATTAATCCGGTTAAATTGTCATAGAGGTTTCTAAACAAAAGAATCTAAAAAGCCAGTTATGTCTTAAGGCCCGATTCATGGAATTATTTGCGTGGGAAATTTGAACTTGCGTACCAAACTGCGTGCAAAATCCCATTTGTCGATTCATGGAAGCAAATGTGCGGGATTTATCGTGGTCTTGCGTGGAGTTCGCACAGGATCGGCACGTCTCTGTGAGCCGTCGAGTGCCTTGTGCGAGACACAGTGTAGAGCATGGCCATGGTTGCGCAGAGGACTGCGAAGGGGGTGGAACACAGACAATGAGGAAGAACATGTGAAAAAGAGGGCGTTCTGATGGACGTCTCGCAGGTAGTTCCTCACACGCCTACAATTGCACCAAACGACACATATTCATGGAACCACCCACGCAGCCTCTTGGCATAGAAATGGCCAAGCAAATCACTTTATCTCTACGCCACCCAAAGGCAGGCGTAAAGACACTTGCACGTAGGAATCACAGCACATAGGTGGGTTTGCATGTTGGATTTAGGGGTGCGTGTACGCAACCGGGGTTCGATCTAACTTAAGTGTGGTGCATATACAGTGTAACAGGTTGCAGGAACGGTTTACGGGTTTTGCACGCAGATTTTCTGAGTTTGACCGAGTTACACATTTTCATACCCACATTTTCGTGGTGCCGGCAACAGTTACGGGGAGCCCTGCACAGGGTCGCCAAGATGCAGGCCTGCTTCCGAAGGACCCCACACACTGTTTGAAGGGTGCATGTATTCGCGTCCGGGATAGCATGCAAAGGTAGCCGTTGTGGCTGTTTATGCTTTGCGTGGGGGCGTTGTGGCTGTTTATGCTTTGCGTGGGGGCGTGTCGGGGGCAGGTTCACGCAGTGTCTTTCTCGGAGCGCAGCAATTGCGGGAGAAATGCACACTTTTCCGATGAATCGGACCCAAAGTGTTCATGTCGCAGGTGGGATACTATTCAGCTATGTTTGATGATGATTTTGCCAGCAGGCATTGTGATGACACAACTCTGCAAGAGGATTTATACAGTTGAATAGTGATGTTATTTTATTGTTGCAGGAGAGCAGTGACAAAAAAGGGATTCTAAAATGAAAAGGAGGATTAGTATCTGGATAGTACAGGCTTCTATGTAATATTTAATGGAATATTTATTGTATATTCCATTGTGATTATATTTTTTCATTGAATACAGTCCTCGTACATCGTTAATGCTGGCAGATGTTTTACTTCCAAACAGTCTTTTCAGATCAAGTACGTGCTCTGTCGTGTTCCTTTTATGCATTGCCAAAATGTAGTCCACCTTCTGTAAACATAGGCAAAAAGACTTTTGGACGCGTTTCACAGTGGCAGCTACCTTGTGCTCGCATCCAATCCCTGATTATGTTTGCCATGGGACGCTAATAGCCTTGCCACCCTCTGGATGACAACCAGTTCCCAGGGCCTCGAACGGCTTCACAAAGATCATGCCGTCGCTTTCCTGTACTTGTAGAACTGCCACCGAGGGTGTAACAGTAAGTTATAGGGCTTCCGTTTGCCCAAGTGTGTCGGCACTAATTCAAAATGAGCTGAACAAAGAGTAACGCCGTTGCGTTTGACTGGAAGGTGAGCACATGGAATGTGTAAGACAAGGCCTAATAACCCACCAAATGGGTTAGGTTTACAAAAGCAAATGGCTTTTTTGAAAAAAAATATGTTTGTGTGACTCAAAGTAGAAAACATACAGGAACAAGAAGAGGGACAGCTTTCTGAGATGAGAGAAAGGAGTTGGAAAAGGAAAGTTGACATGTGATGCCTAACAAACACAGCGGCAGACACAAGGAGATAAACAAGCATGCAGGCCAGCATGCAGGTCTAATAGATCACCAACCCCTTCTAAAATCTAACAACAATTCTGAATGCAAGCTATTGCCTTGCCATGCAAACTCCTGCTCCCACAGCCTAACACAATACAGAAAGAGAAACTGAAAGTGATTTGATGCTTTGAAGGGCTCCCAAACTTCCTAGATGACACCAAATCCTGATGGGCGGTTCTGTGGCTCTCATTGGCCTGTCCAACAGAAGTCCATGCATCCAAACAAGCTGGACAGGTTTTGGCATCATTATCAGCTCCCGGTGAGTTGAACAAGATCCCACGGGATGTCCGCATACTGCATAGTGCTCTCGGTTCAAGCCACGAGCAGGGCTGGCCAGAGGGTCACCCAATCTTAGTAGTTAAACCAAGTTTGTATCAAATGTGTAGAGCTAATCCTGCGTGTTTCGGTTGCACGTGATGTCACCCAGGGTAATCTAGAAACGTATGACACAAATCAAAAGGCTGGAAAATAACTTGGTACATAATACATATCAAACAACAGCTCACATCATGAAAATGTCAATTTGTCTAGCTTTCAGGTTTAACCAGCTTGCTTGTTTACGTCCAGTCATGCACAATACATAGAGCAACGCATACTGTGAGATGTTGCTGTCATCAACAAGAGCCTATTTACCGACACCATTGTTCTAGGAGACGAACGAATAAATAAAAAAGGAACATACAGGACCAAGGGTGTGACGATTTTCAGAAATGTAAAGAGGAGCACCTTGATTCTTTGGGTAGAGTCGGGAGAGATGATGAGGTTGCAGAGAATCGCCTGAAATGTGTAACACATTCATCACACTAGAAGTCTCTAGGCAGGGTCGAGTGGAGCTCTGCACCCATTCACACTGCCGTTAATGGTTCTGCTTTTATTTTTCGTTTTTAGTTTAATCAAATGCAGATTTTCCGTACAATTTTGCCAGAAATGCTTTTCACAGATTTTTATTTGAATGGGGATGATCCCCACAAATCTCCCCTCTAGCACCCCACCCAAACCCCGTCACCCGACATCCACCCACCCTCTACTCCCCTCCCACACACATAGCATGCATTTAAAAAAAAGAAAATCGGTGAAAAACACAATGAGCAAAATTGCACATGATTACAATAACCACGAAAACACATGCTTTAGGCCATCTATATGTGGCTGGGGCAGAATATCAGATCTTGATGAAGGAGGCAGTGAACAGGATGACATAGAATCTTTTTTTTAAAAACAAATATTCTTGATAATGACAGAATTCCTTTTGAACTGTATGTGGTTTTCCGATGTACACCTGGGTGTGCCCCTCGGTCTTTACCAGTAGACCATTCCGTTCTTCAGTTCCAACAATGCTGAAGCATGGCAGGGATTGCTTGGCTTACGTGCAAAGGGCACATTGCCTGGCAGCTTGAGATGGACTGCTTCCATTGTTGGCAGTCCCAGACTGATTTGCATATGCATGCCCACCCCCCCTTTTGCAAAAGCACACACAGGCTAACAACTTATTGTGTGGAAAGATGCCCAGAGTGCTGCCAGTGGTAAGATTCATTCTAAACCTCTCACCCCTTACGTGTATAGTTGCTGGGAAGAAGAGATGCACTAATGTTGCAGAATGAGGCACCAATGAAGTCTAGCATTGCCATCGCACTAAGGCCTTTAAGAGAAACATTCAATCAACATGACCAGAATCTATTATTAAGCAGGAGATATTTCGCACACTGGTGAACAAATCTGCAAGTGGGTAGAAAGCCAAGCTACGAAGGCTGTGGGCACGAGATACTATTAGCACGTGGGTGTCAAAGTCCAAACATGCAAAAAGATGCTGCCCCTATGTTATTGCTGAGAGATACACAGCCAATATAACTGAACAATGTCAGAAAACGTTCTGCTTTCTATATAAAAGAAGATCATACATTTTTCATGTATATGTCCAATCCTATTTTAACTTTGAAGGACAGCTTCACAATCTAAGTCTCCGAGTTGGACGACATTGGTCCCGTGACTTCTGTTGGGAAACTGAACGCTGAAGACATTCTCTGTGCCAAACTTTAAATCTTGGCGGCAAAGTCTATAACCATGTGCTAGAGTGGCGAATCGGGGAGGGTTCACAGGAGGGTGCATACTAGCAGGGCCTTGGGTCAGGGATCTGGAGGGAACAGTTGAATTATGGGAATCACTTGTTTTTAGAAGAGGTACATCTTAAGCTCCATACTTCAAAAGTATAAGCGAGGGGCCTGCCTGATGTGAGGTGGCATATTCTCCAGATTCTTGTTTCCATGTCTGTTCTTATTTACATGTCATAATGTCCAGTCTGGTAATGTCGTAGTGTAGTCCTTAGTTGTGTGTTGGCCTCTGGGCGTGGTCACATTTGATTAGCTGGAGATGCAAACAGATTGAAAGGCTATGCCAAGGTTACAGCATTGTCTGTTTGGGAATATGTCCTTTCCAGTTACATAAGATACACTTAAGAGGATCTATGCTGCCGGACAGTTCAAACAACTGGTACTGTTGCTGAAATATGCACTAACTTTCCCATGGAAAGTGAGAAAAGCAAGAATTATCATTTTGTCATAATTTATCAAAAAAACATGAGGAATGTTTGAGAATAACAAGGGTGGTTTACAAATGCTACTAGGTCACATGGATGCCTATTTTAGGTGACATAACATTGTGTGCAGGATCTGTGAGGAGCAGTGGTGTCTCCTCTCTATGGGTGGAGGTACACCGTCACTTGAATGGCAGGCAGCACTGTCCACCCAAGTGTACTATTTGCACTGCGGTCATTGCTGCCTGTCCTTGAGCAGAGCTGCATTCCCTGCTACACATTTTATTTTTGCTTGTAATGTGAAGCACTTTGGGCACCAGCCATACCTTGCAGCAATGAGAAGATGGCTCTATTGAGTTAACAGAGTGCACACGCTGACTGACAGGCGAGAAGCCCTTCCTGTCAGTCAGCATGTTCACACTGTGGAGAGAATGGCAGAGCCATCCGTTCTTCTACGGTGGCGTGTGCTGAGCAGGTAAGTGATGTGATTCATTCTTATGAAATGTGTCTCTATGTATGTATGTGCATATGTATGTTGGTGCATTGCTTTTATTTATGTGTGCATGCACAGTGTTGTAGGAATTATGTTTGAATGCATGGGAGAACGAGAGAGAGTGAATGTTGCATGAATGCTTGTTTATCAGAGCATCTTTACATGTGTGAAAGGGGAAACAGGCTGCTACATTTGGGGCTGGGGGCTGCTGCGGGCATGGTATTCCTTTTTGCTTTGCCCTTGATGAACAGTAAATATTGTTAACTGTGCAACAAGGTTAACGCAAACATGATAAGTATTATTACGTGGCTTGACTGGCCATCTTTTGTGGCGCACGTCTGCACATACAGTCTTACTATGGTCTATTTAACTGGGGATTAAGGATAAGAAAACATCATAAGTGGTATTACCTTAATAGACTAGCCTACATAAGTGTTATTACGTGGCTTGACTGGCCTACATGTGTAGTTCCAGTCTGTCTTTACTTTCCAAGTATGTCATGGCCTTTTATAATTGCACTCAATTGTAAAGCAAACATGATAAGGGCTGTTGCCTGGCTTGACTGGCCGACATTGATATTCATCCATCGGATCCCACTGTGAGTATATCATTATATTAATACAAATAATGAATAAACACTACTGTATTCACACTAGTCCGAATAGCTGTATTCTTCTCCATCAGACAATATGTTATCTCCATAGCCCATATACTCCTATAAGTGTTGCAATTGATATCATCAATTTATCCATCCATCCATCCACCCAGCTATCCTCACCCATTAGACATTTAACGGCAGAAATCCTAAAGTCTGATGTATTTCTCTATTAATTTCTAATTTGTTTGGGGTGCGTGAGATTGGAATCTGGTCAGTATACACTGAATTGTGCTCACAATTTGTATTAATATTTGTTCATCTAAAATGGTTAAAAGTTGTGGGTATACAGTGAAGTAATTCCTCAAAATGGCACCGTCTGATCTAAAACACAGAACATGGTAAATATTTTGTCCCTGTACTTTGTTCATTATTCTATTACCCCAGATGCCTGTTGCAGTGTGATCTCACCTTGTGGTTTGCAGTGAAGCTCTGGGAGGGGCCCAGTGTGGAATGCCCGGCATGGATAATACCGAAGTCACACACCCATGATTTAACATAATCTGATGCAGGCTGCATCAATTGTATATCTCTTTAATCAGAAGACCACTGCATATCCTCCCAACAGATGGCACCATCTTACCATCTTGTGGGATGCACATCATATACTTTGTGGATTAATGGCAGACTTGGAACCAAAAAACATCAAGTTGTCCCTGTGTGCATCATACATTACCCCCCCCCCCAAATAATTCACTAGTTCTTCTTAACATTAAGTAGGATTTAGGAGTATAGAAGATATCGAAAGAACACCATGTACAAGGAATGTTTTTTTTTTTTTTTGTGCAAATGGAAGGACTAATCTGGTGGCACATTCATGAAATGTTTGTTGCTGAAACATAGTGTTAAATAATATTTGAATATCTATATCTCCACTGTATTTTGACATATTACATTATCCCCCAATATTGCAAATACAAGTCATAATCCAGCAAGATGCTGTGGCATCCCGAACCTCCTCCTCACCTTGACCTTCAGAGGAGCTGTCCTTGGGGTCCGAAGATTTCTTCCTTTGTGTCCTTCTAGAGTCTAGACCCTTCTTCTCCTTTTGTCTTTTGTCCTTCTTTTCGTGTAAGTAAGGTCTGGCTCCCTAAGAGGCCACCTTGACTGGATTACGTGCCAAATCTCAGAGGGCTCTGAGGAGCCAAACCCCCAGACCAGGGAAAAAGCTGGTTGGCAACAAAAAACCCTGGTAGATGTGATGATAGTCCAACACCAAGAGTCTTTCTGGCCGATGAAAGGTAGTGAGGCTTGTAGGTTTTATGTTTTCTCCAAATGATATAAAGTCTGTGATACGTGGGTTCCGTACAAAAGTATGCTGGGAGTGGTAGTCCTTGAATGATGAATGTACAGCAATGCAGAGTTGCCAAAGTGAGCCTGAGCATAGACTTCTTTCAGTAGATGTTAGGAGGATCAAGTGGAAGCAACCACAGGATGGAAGATCAGCAAGAAGGATAAGAGAGGAAATGCAATACCTGCATGAGAAAGAATAGCAGTAGCAGAGGTAAGCAATCACCGTTTAGGGGAGACCAGACTGTAGCATCACGGGGATCGGACAGAGGCAGAGACAGCACCAGTCATGGTAGCAGGGTGAACACGTGGACGCGGAAAAATAGATACAGGTAAGGAATCTAGGAAAGTAGAAGCAGCCGTAATAATCCATGTGAACAAGGAAATAATAAAACAAACAAAAATGATCTGCAACGAAGAAAGGAAACAAAAAGGAAATAAGTGACAGAAAAGAATTAGTGAGTGCAAGCAAGCTGCAGCGTTTTCGCGAGGCAGAACCGAAGAAGTCAAATGAAGCACAAAGGGATCAAAAGCGGGATAGAAAGGCGAGGAGACTGTGAACACACAGCAGCGCTGTCCAAGGCGGTGGACGGATACAAAGCACTGTTCTGGGGGGAGTGCAACAAAGATATACACACGGTGGCCATCTTAGTAGAGCACTAGACCGCATCCTCCATTTCCAGCAGAGAATCCACTAGTGTTTCCAAACTTGCCACAGCTTCCAAGGGCGTAGCCTGATAAAATCCACTTCAAGTTTACTCCTTGGATTTATGCACTGCCACATACTAGTTCCATATGTGTGTATGTGTGGTTTCTGACTTTGCACCAGCAAACACAAGTGTAACATCGATCTGTGTAAGGCATAGAAACAATGGACCTCATTATGAATGTGGCGGTAAGGCAACAAAGGTGCCAGTAGTGCTACCGGCGCTCTTGTTACCATACCGCCACATTACAGGTTCTGCTTTCGGGTGCCGGATTGCACGCCTGATCTGTGAAAGCATGCAGGGAACAATGAAAGCCAAAGTCAAGGACCACCTCTTGGTCTGCCGCCTCGCCGGAGCAACGACTGCCAACCTTTATGCATATTGATGCTTCTGGGCAGAGCATAGAGGGGTGCCCTGGAGACCCAAAAATGCAATGTGTATGTGCAAGCGCCACTCGTAAAGGAAAATACATACTTTGGCAGGGCCAGTGAGGCCGGGAAGACGACGGGCACTTTTTTCACTAGTGTCAGCAGCACAGAGGGGCAGAAAGTCAGTAGTTTCCCTCTGGAACAGCGGGACGTGATAAACAGCTGAGAAGAGAGCCGGGCTGTGGCGTTGAAATTAAAGGTACAGCATGGGAAGGGAAAAGGGCTTCAGGATGAAAGAATGATGTATGCCTAAATTCATTAGACTAAACAAAGCACCTAATAGAGACATTCTTACTTAGTTTTGCTTCCTATTCTTCTATCACCATTAACACCATTGTTTTTCAACAAACAAACAAATCAATTCGGAGCACCCCAACCTTTAATGTACAAAAATAGATTATGTTTGCTTACATCAGGAACATAATTGAATAAAAAGAAATGTGTTCATGTAATACCACAAAAGTGCATCAAACCTAGTAAAAACAATTCTCATCTGTTTATAAACATTATGCAGATCAGAATTTTGGTTATGAGGTTATTAAAGTGAGTCAGAATAATGTTCTTATTTAATCCATTGCTTACAAGACAATGCATAGGTCTAGACTCAAAAAAACAGCATGACTCATGGGTGTCCATTTAAGTAGAAGGATCACCTTAGTAGTCTATATTGGCTAATCCTAGCTGATCTAAGCCTACATTCACTCGCATAAACTCTGATTTAAACAGCAGACTGTAAGGTTATTAAGCGTGTTACAACACAGAGTACAGCACTACTGCACAGGATCAATGTGTAGCATGTTTTTTTTTTATGCAGTACCACTGCATGGGTTTGGTGCATTGCTATGATGCAATTGTTTCAAGCTATGTGTTGCCAGTGTAATATGGACATATAAGTGAGGGCAGGTTATTCAGTCAAAAACAATTTTTACATATAAAATGCAAATCATTTTTTTCACAGTTAAAAGCACACATTTGTACATTCAAAATGCGCACTATTTTTCACCTGAAATGCCTGTGTTGCAAGAGACACATTTGAAAATTAATAAACTAACCTCATTAACAACTAACCTGATCATAACCCACTAATAATAATGTGTTCTTCAGTGCAACATGAATGGAAAATGACAGGCTCTGAAAGTCATTATTTAAATGCACATTCAGTTTTTTTTTTCTTTTTGCTCTGCTGTTCTGTCCACAGTAACTGCAGGAAGCAAAGACCTCGAATAAGCAGGAAATCAGTTTGGTTACAGTTGCAACTGTATAAGCCAAGCCATTGTGTGCAGAGGGTGGTTAGGGCATGAAAGAATTTTATTGGTTAGGATCCTTTGGTAGGAGGTAACCAGAGTTTTCTTGTATAATCTCGAGGAAGGAGCTAGGGAGAGACATCTTGACACAGCTCGAAGGACTGGGTTGATAGCTGGGGATGCCTGATTCCTAAAGCAGATTCAACTTGGTTGCAGAGACTGGGATTTCCAGTCAACAAGTCCAATTTTGAGTGACAGCAGATGCTTGTCCTTGCTGGGTGAACCCCTCCAGAAGGCGACCAGCCAAAGAAGTTACATACTGAATAAGCCTGGTAATTATCTCGCTGAAGTGTGGGGGCTGAGTGTGCGAAAATATTCAATCAGTGTAGGAAAGGAGATTCCTGTGCTGTACCCACGTGTTTAATGTTGCAAATTGAATTCATGTTCCCCACCACTCTCTTCTCAGTGTATCACAAATAATGCTGTTACTGTGCTATTTCATTTATTTCTGTAAAAGAGTGAGATCGTGTTTAAATGCAACTTTTATAATACACAAAAATATCTGAAAGCAGACGAGTGGTATGTTTTATTTTCTCTTTCATTTGTGCATTTACCAATACAGTGCTGATGATCTGGGGAGATGTCATTTTTAAGGTAGCTAAAAATAAGATTTGGCTGCAGCTGTGTGCACAATGTCATTCAGTATGAGCAATTATAACTAACTGTGTGTGTTATAGCCTTTTGCTGAAGGTACATGAGTCAGCAAAAATAGAGGACCGGGACATAGTTCACTACCGTATATAAGTTAGTGAAAAATACCACATGATAGCTCACTGCCGTAGATAAGACAGCGAGAAATTGCCCATGGTGGCACACTAAAAGTGAAAATGTGGTGTTCCTGAAATGCAAGCCTGAGGTCTCCCTAGTGATTACACGAAAAATCTAAACAAAAATAAGGGGTTTTGGATATTGGGGCCACAAATAAAACAAAGGAATTATGCTCACCAAAATACCACCAACCACGCATACCAACCACGCATACCAACCACGCATGTCTGTGTACTGAAATAATGCATATCCACTGTATTATTATTATACATAACCCAATCTGAATACAAGGAGTGATTGTTGCTAAATTACCGCCAGGCCCCAAATCTACACAAAATACCCAACATATTTATGGTGTGTTGGCCGGGAAAGTGATCACAGAGCACTTACTGGGCGTGGCAAGTGTGTCTCACACTGCCATCTGTACATTAAAGGGAACCCATTTCAAAATAGCAGTGTGTTACTAAAAACGAATTTCAAAATGTCACAAAGGGAAACCACATTCTCAGACCTAGTGCAATATTTAGAGGCAAAGTTGTTTGCACATGGGACGTGGTCGTCAAACAGTACCTTAGAAAGGCAAGACTGCATTCAGGGTGAGGTGCAGAAAGAAAAACTAAACAATATTTTTGCAGAAGGCAGCATAATTCAGGTCTGCCTTACAAGATTATTGAATGCAGCCGATAAAAGTGCAGAGAAAGACTGTTTAATACGGCTATGCAGCAAAATATGGTTTATTTTGAATAGGTCCCTGCGAATGCAGGAAAATGATACCCAGCTAATTAACACGTTAAAGACTGAATTAGATGGGGCAAATAAAAATCAGGAAATGTTAAGAGCAGAATTGGATGTATGCCAAAAAGACATGCAATTAAAATGCAGAGACTTTGATGCTCAGTTATCCAAAAGCAAGAAACAATTTGAGGATAGTGAGCAAGAATTGGTACACTTAAAAGCCTTAGTGGACCACATTAGACAGGATAAAGATGAGATTGTTTCAGAAATGCAGATTTTACAAAAAGAACATTTTGAAAAAGAAAGTGATCTCCAAGGTGCAGAGCAAGAAATGGTTAAAATGATTCAAGAAAAAGACAAGAGAAACAAATAATTCAATGAATGCCAAATGCAAATGTGCAACATGCAGGAGGTAATAAATAAAATGAGTGATGAAAACAACTATCTGCAAAATGAAGCACGCAGGCTCCTTAAAAAGTGCAAAGACTTAGTACAACAAATGTGCATTCCCAGGTCCCAGGAGAGGCGGCAGGGTACCACATTCAATGGAGTGGAGGTGAATTCTAGTTCTGCCCAAAGAGCTAGTGCTCCAGTGACTGGGCCGGTGACTGAACTTGGTTGCAGCGCCCTTGGGGGATTTGATACTCCCATTGGGGGCAGCCACCAATTCCATACACCTGAAACCAGGATTGAATAACAAAGTAGTGCAATTCCATGCATTGCAACAAGTAGCCCCATAAAAATAATGAAATCCATTAAAGCCCTGATCAAACCATTTAAAAAGGGAGGTGAATGCTGCATTGAGGATCACTTAGAAGCGGTTCATGACATTTTCAAAGCACGCCAGATACCTAAGGAACAGTACAGACAATATTTTCATTTAACTTTAGATGCCCCGACGGCCAGCATCATAAGGGGATTAAATGAATAGCAGAATATGACATGGGTGGAGTTTGAAAAGAAATTAGGCATAATTTTTCTCCTTTTCAGTCATTGCAGGAGGCAAAGAAAGTTGCTTACACAATCACTGCTGGGCCTAATACATCCCCTCGCCAATTTTTACAAGACTTAAAAAGAGCATTTCCTCGCTTTGATGTATCTTTTGACCTAAATTCCAATGAGTTTAAAACTGCATACTTCTATGGGCTACAGAAAGACATCATATCCCAAATGGTCCGTGAATTTGATCGTGACAAGTCCCTTGAATGGATTGTACATCAAAGCACCAAACTATATGAGGTACTGTATTGTCAGGGTAGAGAAAATGATAAAATGAAAGATACTAGACCTAAATCTAAAAAACCCTCAGCCACAGTAATGGAAATCCGGTCAGCCAAAATGTCCCTTGAGTCTGCTCAAAGCCCAGATAAAAATAATGTGACACCTGAACAAAGGGGTAACCAACAAAGATCGCCCTTTCCTGTACCAATGTTCCAATCACATGATCCTAGTAATAGGGAGAGCTACATCAGCCCTAGGTATTTAGGGGACAGACCCCAGGTAGGATATCGGGGGCCTGATATGTCAGGTATGAACAATAACCAGAGACAAAATCAAGATCAAAGAAATGATGGTCCCTACCAGACATTGGGGACACAGAGCAGATTTGATCCCAACACCATGATATATGGTAATCAGGATAGACCCCGATATGTGGATCGATTTACTGATAATGGAAATCAACATAGGGGCCGGTACCCACAATCTGAGAGACAGGACATGAGGCAAAACATGAACTACAATCCACGTCAGTACAATGATTCCCCACCAGGGGACTATAATCAAAGGATGGGTGCACCCCGCTCCCCTCCACAAATGAATCAAGAGTTCAGAAACCATCCCAACAGACATCAATCACCTGAGAGGTATCAGAATAGATCCAATCAGGGGGAAAACAACCAATATCGACCTAGGCCACAGAAAGAGGATTCTAGAGAGATGGAAAGGTTCCAGTGCCTTGAGCCCCAAGTGAAAATGTTAGCTGAGCAAATAGGAAAGCTCTATACAGCGCAGAAACAACCATCTAAAGAGGGGGCTGATGGCCCTAGCAATGACCGGGGGGCTTCTGAGAAGTGACTAAGTACTTATGACACCTGCAGTGCCAAAAAGACAGATTGCCCTGATGTAATTTTGCATAATGACTCTGAGATGCCTAATGATTTACCTAGGGTTGTTCTCCCTTTTTCTTCGATCGTGTTGGACCCTGCCCTCAAAACCAGAAAAACAGTGTATATTGAGCGGGCCGCGTGCATCTGCGCGCATGCATCAAGGAAGTGCTCAGAAGCGCTGTTGGCTGTTTGCTGGTTGGGGTTTGAGGCAGAGGCATGTGGTAATTGGACCACAATAGCATTTAGTCTGAATGTGGCGGTCTGGAATTAATGGTGCCGGTAAGCTCACCATCACCCTTGTTTCTGGACCGCCACACTACAAGTTTGCCTGCAGGGGCCATAGCGCCTGGCAGGTCTGACCCAGCTGGGCGCTTCAGCCCCAGTAGGCAGTGTCATCACGGAAGCACTGGAACTGTTACTAACGGTGCTGGTGCTTCCGTCTCCCCACTCCCATGGAGTCCCCCACTGGATGGGGAGTTACCAAATCTGCTGCCTGACTTGCCGCTCTGCCGGGACTTGGAATTTCTTGGTGGCAGCCAGAAGTCCGGCGGCGGATTTGGTGTTTCCAGGTCAGCAGCAACCCACCAGTGGCACAGGCGGGTTACCACCAACCTCAGAATGAGGCCCAATGTTTTTTTAACAAATGAAATTGTAAGCATTAGAAGTCCAGTTGGGGAAAAACAATAAAGCTGTAGATATTGTCAAAATAATGAGGAAGTGGAAACGCTGTATCATTTGTTGCTTTCTTGTCTGGCATTGAGAAATCAATACATTGATTATTTCCGCAAATATGTATCGAACACTGAATGGGTACCTCTTCATCTTTTTTGGATGAATTGTATGCATGGAAAATCAGTTACATTAATTGTGACGGTACTGAGGTTATTAAAATGGGTTTGTAAAATATGCTAATGAATTGAGTATTTTTTGAATATGTTAAATATTCTAAAGGACTGCTCTATGTAATAGTTTTAAGTAATACATTTTGTGTTATTGATGTGTTATAAATTGTATTTTGTAAAGGCTTATTTTATAAACCATACCAAATGAATACATTACAAAAATAAAACAAAACACTGGACCATATGTGATGTGTTCCTAAGATTTCCTGGAATGCTACTCAAACTCTATAGGGATGCAACACAAAGAAAGGGAAGAAGAGTGTGGCAAGTTGGTAGAACTCTGCATCTTTTTATGTGAGATTGTGAGCCTCCCGGAACTGGTTTGTTCTGGCTGATACTCAAAGGTCCAAGGCTGGAAGGAGTGGGATTCCACAGGCTTGCCACTCCCACCAGGTCCTGGCATCATCCCATCAGGCATGTCCAAAACTCCATCATCATGATTTTCTAAAACCCCAGCTCTCAAATTGGATTGTCAGGCAAAGAAACCCATTGAGTTAACTTCAAATGGGGTGCATTTCAAGCCAGGAAACAGTCAAGAAGAGCCTGAGTTCAGAACACACATGTAGAGTTTGAGCATTTCTCAGTTAACAATTCCTGAACGTATCCACTGTGTAGAGAGAAGAAGCTGATCTTGTCAGTTTCTTGAGTAAATGGAACCCAGAGTACCACATACCTTCTTCCAGAGCACATCCAAGATGGCAATGACACTGCTTCAAACCTTTCAAGCCACATACACAACAGGTGAGACAAATGATATGATATGATATGATATGTAATTTATGACGCGCCTGTTCACAAGAGTTTCTAGGTGCAACAAGACCATGGACGGAAGAAAGAGAGAAGACAAGACAAATGATCTTACTAGGTCTTGTGTCATTCAGATTGTGCAAGGTGGATGACTTATACTGCAGGGTGAAGGGATGAGGGGGAAGTGCCAGGTAGAGGGAAGGGGGAAGTGCAATCAGGGCAGTACTCCTCTGAGTAAGTGCAGCCAGGGCATTGCGGCTCTCTGTAAGTGCAAGGAGGAAGGGGGCTGTGGGTAACAGTAACAGCCCCTAAGTCGGCAGTAGGCCCATAGGCAGTGCAGGGGAGACTGATCATGGAGGGCCAGGTACCCAGTGGACTCTGAGTGTAGCCAAGCAACCAGTCGGAGCAGGAGACAGGTAGGTCAGCAGGGGAAAGAGAGCGATAAAGCAGATGAGAAAAGAAAGGTCTTGAGCTGCTTCCAAAACTTCAGGCGGTTCGGCTCAAGTTTGAGAGGGGCAGGAAGGGCCATTCCAGAGGGAGGCACCTGCAGAGGAGAGAGATCTACCCCTACTCTCTGCTTTGGAAGTGTCAGAGTTCAAAGTAGCTGTGCGAAGGTTTTTTGGAAGAGAAAGTTGGATGTAGTGCGGACCCCAGCCCCAGAAAGCCTTGTGGATGTTGCAGAGGGTCTTGAACTTGATCCTTGCAGACACCGGGAGCCAGTGGAGAGATTTCAGAGCTGGAGAGATATGGTCCCTGGGCTTGAGGCCAAGGACAATATTTTCAGTGCTGTTCTGGATTAGTTGAAGAGAGCAGAGAGTAGAGTAGATAATCCAATTATTAACCGATGTAGAAAGGCTCATTACTGGGAGATTAAAGGTGGGTTAGAGGAAACTGAACAAAGAGCTCAATTGAAGACCCTGAGACAAAACCTAGTGGTCTGAGTCAATCATAAAGGTCAGTACATTAAATAGATAATACAGGCCATTTAAAAGAGGCTGGTTTAGCCCAATAGAGGAGGTAGCTGAAGTAGCATCCACAACAAATCGGGAGCTGAACGGTGTGTTACTTGCTTCTTTGATACAAGGTATTTATTTATGTATTATAGCAGCGTGCATAGCCCTGGGGCATCTAGGCACTAGTTACAGTTAGAGGATGGATACATGTTTCATAGATATAAGATGGTTACATGTCACATAGATACAGAATAGTTATGTTAGGTACATAACAGGGAGATAAGAGTTACGTTTGGGGAACAGTAACAAGTTGGGTATGGGCACTCTGGAAAAGCTGCACCCAGTGTGGCTTGGGGGCTACATGGGCTGTGTAAGGCATACATAGGAACATTAAGAATTACATTGTGGGTGTGCTCTGGGAATGCCACACCCACTGAGGCTGGGGGCTACATTGGCTGTGTAAGATATATATAGGAACAGTAAGAATTGGATTGTAGTCGCACTCCTGAAAAGCCATACTCAGTGGAGTGGGAGGCTACATGGTGTATGGTGGGCAAATGCCCAATCAGAATGCTCAGAGCACAGAGCAAGTAAGAGGCTTTCCCAGCTGCATGAAGTGGTGATAGGCATCTTACCACAATTTCCTTGTTCTATTAAATTAATAGTGCATGTAGGTGGTAGTGGGCTGGAGCGGCCAAACAGAGGTTGGAGACGCTGTGCCTCGGCAGAGACCATTTCCCATGGTTCTAGGACTTGGCCTTTGGGGCTGCTGGCCAGCTTCGCCATCTGGCTCGATGCAGTTGGATGAGTATGGTGGGCAAGTGCCCAATCAGAATTCTCTGAATAAGAGGCCTTACCTGCTGCATGTAGTTGTGTGGCCTTCTTACCACTATTTCCTTCTTGTAATAAATGAATGGTGCCTGTGGGTGGAAGTGGGATGGGGTGCCCCAATGAAGGCTGGAGACGCTGTGCCTCAGCAGAGACCACTTCCCTTTGCCTTAGGAACTGGCCTTTGGGACTGGTGACATGCATCTTGATACAAGGGTATAAAGCCTGACTAGCATATGCTGTTTGGCCAAAGTAAATTACTTTGTGATAATTTATTGTCAAAAGTAAATTGCTACGTGGTAATTTACTTTGAAAAAATGACTTAAATTTACCTTGTTTTTTATTACTTTTTTAAATAAATGTGGGGACACCCATACCCCTTCGTCCCCACCACTACCACCCACACCCAGCAACCCCCCACCATGCCTATACCCACTATCCCTTACAATACATATATATTTACCCCCCATCAAAGTAATTTGACACAGTAAATTACCACATTGAAATTAACTTTGGCAAATCAATGGCAAATGTAGCATATAGGAAGGAGATGAAAATGAAGAAAGCCAGTTTTGCAGACATGATCAAGTGAAAGCTGAGAAACAGGTACGGGAGACCTGACCAAAGGAATGCTGGGAACACTGTCATGGAGAAAAGTAATGAGGTGTGTGCTGAGTAGCAGGTGGTGGGGAGACCTAATACAGTGAACCCTAAGATCTGAGTTCATGGAGAGACCTAATCCAGTGAATCCAGTGAATACTAATAAACCATGGAGGGGGGATGTAATGAACCCTTTAAACAAAGGTTGTTGGTAAACTTAATTAAGTATGTGCTGAGAAATCAAGACTAGGAGAGGCCTGATCAGACTAACCCTTATTTTGCCCCTTATCCCCTCCCAATGTCTTCCCTCTGTGGTAGCAGTGCTTGTGCTTAGCACGGCCGACTACTGCAGCTCACTCTATCTTGGTCAGCCACTATATCTGATTAATCAGATTCAGTTGCTCCAAAACTTGGCAGCCAGAGCAATCCTGTGCCCCCCTGCTTGAGTTAACATCTCACTGCTTCTAAGATACGTGCATTGGCTTCCGATAGAGAAGCGCATATTATTTAAATCACTGTGTATTGTTCATCGGGCCTTCTATAAACCTGGGCAGAATATCTACAGGAAAAATGTGTCCACTATGTACCTGCTCGCCTGCTGCGCTCCCAGGCTGCACTCCGAGCAACGGCTGTCCATTCTGTTTTTTGCCGGTCGCTGAAAACCCTTTTGTTCTAAGAATCCCTTATCACTACTGCCTCACCTCCGCTGCTTAGCACCAAGATGCCCTAGGGTGTATGTGCGCTGTATACATTTACATAACATAACATAACATAACCCTGAGAATTGAGGTTGTTGAGAGACCCATTCAAGTGCATGCTGAGAACAGATCATGGTGTGACCTGATCAAGTGAATCCTGAGAACCAAGTTGTGAAGAGAACGAATCAAGTGAATTCTGTGAAACAGGTTCCGTACAGTCCTTACCCAGATTAATGAGAAGACTAGACCCTTGTGGTTTCACTTCAGGGTTCATACTGGTATGTTACACAGAGGGGATATTTTAATTGAACTATGGGTTATATTTTATGTAATGGGTGAAAACGCATTCACTATTTTATTGCCAGTTAATATACGTATAAACACTTTCCTGGGAGTTAGTAAAGGGCTACAATGACAGTGATGAATTATCACTGCACTGTTAGACTAACACATACAAACATAACACAGTAAAATATAAAGACTGAAAATAACCTTAACCTAAACAAAGACAATATAAATGAAGAATGCAGCTTTAACATAACCTTACTTTCCATAACATGAATTCAATAGCTCATAAACCACAGTATTTACAATTTGACACTTAAAAAGTATAACAGAAATACATCATATGCAGTTTAAAGGGTAAAGTCATCTGTATACATATCTTCAAATGAACCATTTATAAGAATTGCATCCAGTGTAAAATTAAAAAAGTGCAAATGTCCAATTAATTTCAAAATGTTTATTTTAAGGGATAGATTTGTGATGCTGGAGCTACAGGGTGTCTGCACTTTTTAGCAAGGCTATTCACAATTCATATTTTCATTTTTTTTAAATAATGCCTAGAGCTGAAATTGTTATTATCATTTTTTAATTGAGCTAGTACAGCTGATTCCATTATGTATGTTCTTATTTGTGTTACTTTCTTAAGTATAATTGCGTGTACATTTTAATGTAATTTATTTACCTCTTCACTTTTACCTGAGCTTTTATCACACTGTATTTTTATGGCATATTTCATATCAGAATATATGCAGGCCGATTCATGGAATTAATGTGCGCTGAAAATTTCCGGGCAAACGTGCGAAAGCGTGCGAATCGCGGCGCAAGTGCGAAAATCGCAGCAAAACCCGCGCACAGTGATTCATGGAAGTCCGTGCGCGTGTAAATCCATGGATGTGCACTAAAATCGTGCGTGGCACACGCTGGCGCACACGTCTTCAAACAGCATCCACTACGCGCATAGCGAAGGTGCACGTAGCGCAGCGCACACAACAAAAGTAGGCGTAACACGGGGCGTAACAAGCAGAATGGGGAACAACGCATGAAAATGTGGGCGTCACAGGGATAGTACAGGAGGCAAATGCGCGGAATGCCCACACGCGCGCCCACAACACATATTCATGGAATCGAAAGGGGGTAATGTGTGCGCCAAAAAAGACGCGCTAATCCGGAAACACATATGCCAGCAGGAAGCAGCCGTACGTGGACCCGCGCAGCATAAAAGTGCACACAAACAACAAACAAGCTCAAACGCTAAGATGAATATACCGTTCCTTGCAGCAGTGGTCGTGGGATACCGCAGGAGGAGGAGGATAGTCAGGCCCAGAATTTTTACACGCAGAACCAGCCTTTTTGGGATGCCTGATGAACAGGTGTATGGGAGGTACAGGTTTCCACCTCACATAATACTCGACCTGGTGAGTCAGTGAGTGAGTGAGTGGGAGGATGACCTCACATCACCCACCCTGTGCTCCCAAGCACTGGGCCCCCTTGGAAAGGTGCTTAATGTACTGCACTTCTTGGCCACTGGATCATTTCAGCGGACAAGTTCTTTAGTGGGGGGGGGGTGTCACAGGCCACGCAGTCACGCTGCCTATACCAGGTGTTGGCCATCATGACTGCACGCCCATCAGTCCGCAGGAACATATACCTGCCCAGAACACCTGCAGAAAGGCTGGCTGCCGTCCAGGATTTCTACGGGTTGGCACAATTCCCCAAAGTGCTAGGTGCCATTGATTGCACCCATGTGGCTCTACGTCCCCCCAGGGCAACGGAGCACATCTATAGAAACCGCAAGCACTAGCATTCCATCAACGTGCAGGTAGTATGTGATGCCAAGGGAATCATCACCTCAGTATATGCCAACTATCCAGGGTCCACCCATGACAGTTTCATTTACAGAATGTCAACCCTAAACCGGGACCTAGAAGTTGGGCGGCATGGCGATACATGGCTGCTTGGTGAGTATAAATGCCACTGCACATGCATGCATGCATGTCAGATACTGAGCAATGTCACAAACCCACTAATGATACCCATCACCAACTCCCCAGGGGACAGTGCCTACCCTCTGATCACCCACATGATGACGCCAATTCGGAACCCCACAACGCCACCAGAGGTAAGATACAACACAGCCCATATTGCAACCCGGGCATAGTGGAGCGCACATTCAGAGTGCTTAAGTCACGTTTTCGCTCCCTTGACCGCTCTGGTGGGAGCTTCTATACGCTCCCCCAGTAGTGTGCAGGATCATAGTGGCAGCATGTGTCCTGCACAACGTTGCAACACGCCGGGACCTGCCGGTGGACATGGTGGTGCCCCCACATCCCCAACCACATGCACGGCCGCTGCGCATTGGAGGGGAAAGGGCATGTGGTGAGGCAGCCCGTACGCAGCTGGTGGCTAATTACTTCACCTAAAATCACACCCCTGTGGAGTGCACACAGCCCTGACACATACCAGCTGACAATCAATGATGATGACATAAGGGACAGTCAACTGTCACAAGCATACCAGCCTGAGATTGGTCACCTGAAAGTGTTACATTGTATGCATCCCTACCTACCGAAACACCACCAATGCTGTGTCATTATAAGACATACATCTATGCTGCTAAATTGATAATCCCCCTGCACAATACAACATGAAAAAAGCGCCATGTCACCCAACCCCTCTCCAACTCCGCCACCCAACACACCATGGCATGTCATGCAATGTGAAAGCAAACAAAGCAATCGAAGCAATGCACAAGACCTGACACAAGTGTCACAAAGTGAACTGTCCCAAATGGAAACTGCCCACAAACAATATGCTCCCAGTAATCAATAACAAACAGCACACATGAACACAAACTTACCACCAACACAATACAGCAACACACCATGAAAAATTGCAAAAACATGACAGTACTAGGTAAAAGTAGTGGTAGTCTTACAACCTGAATAAGCCAGCACATCGACCCCTTCCAACTGTAGAATGTTGCTGCCACGCAAATGTGTCAGTGTACTGCATACAACATGAACTCCATCTGCAAAGGAGACGGCCTTGTGAAGACATGAGGAAGGAACCTGCAAATTAGGAGGAAGACATGGATGCACAAGCACATATCAATACACCATGCAGTGTACAATACAACAGCAATACCCACTAGGGATGTCCACACAGTATTGACTACAGACTGCCCACACAGCTCATGGTAGCCCAATGTCACTGAGTAAGTCACTGTCACTTGGTCACACCCTTTGCAAGCCCATGGAAAAGGGAAGCATGAGGGGAGTGTGTGTCAGGAACCCAAGCATCTAACCCAAACTCCGGACAAGCCTGCATGTGCCCAGCCGGAATACAGTGGATGCCCACGGGAGCCACACAAGGCAACACAATGTAAAAAAAAAAGAAATCAAAAATGGCCATGTTGCACCCAGGAGGTTCCAGGACAGGGTGCACACCAACACCCACCTGTGTGGATGTAGCTGAAAAAAAAATACCTCCATGGGATAATGGCCTGCATAGCTATGCCATTGTGGGAGAACTGCTGTCACTCTCTTCACCCTCTGCTGCTGCATCAGGAGATGGTGGCACTATGGGAGGCAGCCCACGCAAAGCCCTGGTATGGTCCTCCATGGCAGCAAGCATGCAGGTCTGGAAGGTCTGATTCTGGAGGATTAAAGTGCGGAGATCCCCATGCAGCACCTCACGGGTTGCCTGCACTTCTGCACGCATGGCCTCGCGGGATGCCCGGATCTCCTCATGTGTTGCCTGCAGCTCAGCTGAGAGTGAACATGTGAGCTGCTCCAGCTGCTGTTCTGCCCTAACATTTCGGGAAGCCTCAAGTTCAAGCAGACTCTGCCTGAGGTTATGCAGTTCTACCCTCAGGGCTTCCCTATGGCCCTGTGACTCTATTGATATGGATTTGTGCAGCGTCTCCATTGCCGCCTGTCGGTCCTTGTTGGATGCCAACATGTCTTCCCTGTGTGATTGGCAAATGGAGTCTGTTGCCTGCTGTTGTTGCTCCATATGCCTTTCAGGGGGATAATGGAAGTGGCCACCCTCTCCATTGCCTCAGCCATCATTTCTACTGATGCTGCCTGTTGGGTTGCCATACCGTACATGGAGTTTTCCCATACAGTATTGCCTGGTGGCGCATGGCTACCGCGTCGGCGGGCACCACACTTGTTCGGGGCAAGGCGATCTGCAGCTTGCTGTGCTAGCACTGCCTGAGGCTGCAGGACTGCATTCCCCCTCTGATCTGCTGGCCCAGGAACAGGATCAGATGCTGTGGAGTGTGACCCTGCATCTGAAACCGCCAAAGGCAGACCTACCAACACTGACATCCCCATAGAGGGTTCTACCCCTGGTGCAGGTGGGCTGGACAGAACAGAATCCCTGAGGGAAGCACTGACCAGCGACAGCACATAAGTCTCATCATACGACTCAGCACCTGAATAGAGGTCTCGGGAGCTGCACCCAGAGACACCCCTCGACAGTATGGTCTGCAGTACCAAAGTGTTTTCACCCACCACCACACCACGTCCCCCACTGGTGCCTGGTTGTGGCTGAGAATCCTCCTGGGTCTGCACCATCTCCTGAACCTCACCAGCATCAAGTGCGTGGTCACCTGCAAAAACATGAAATACAAGAAATGGAAACAGGCATGAGCACCATAGCACACACATAGGCCTGACAAGACAGAGATCCTGTACATGGTTTACACATGTCCCTCATGACTATAACCCTGGCATGCATGCACTGTCAATGAGTTTGAAGGGGAGTCAAAAAGGCTGACAATGAGGACACCAAGATGGAAAAGCAACACATTCATAGCATGTTGTGTAGCACTGGCATCACACATAAGCCTGTGAGTGGCATGTCCAATAAACATACATGACACATGCCAGCACACAGATGTCATGTAGCATAGCCATGGTAAATTAGACAACTACAGCGATATGTCAGTGAATGAGTACTGTCACACATCCATGTCACATGTACATGATGAGAAGATTAATGCAGAATAGTGTTGAAAAATATGCATGTGCCACACACTGCAACACATCCAGTGTACAATAAGACAGTGATTGTAGGCAGATGTACACATCAATTGTTGGTCACTTCAACATGACAGGAAACAACTATCATGTTCCACATGCAAACAGGTCCTAAAAATAAATTTCAGCAGGCCAATACTCCCTCGCCCTGAATGGTCTAATCATTCACATAACCAGGTAACTAAAGTGGCACAATGTGGGGTGTAAACAATGACAGAAGCATGTCACATATGTGGCATTAGGGATGAAAAAAGCATATGAAAAATGGTAATGTGGGGCTAATTATCTACTGTGGGCAGAAGGGATACTGTCATACCCAAATCAAAGGCAGGTGAATGTATGTAGGAAGCACATGGGTGACCCATAACACTCAGGAGTACACACCCTCACCTGGCACTCAATCAGAACCTGTCACCCAAACAACATACACATGGATTAGACACACATGCATGGGCACTCACCGGAGAATGTGTTGTAATCAAGTAGCTCTCCCACGCCTTGGATCTGTTCCTCTGTGACGAAGGTCCCAGCAACAGACTCATGTTCAGTGAGTTTGTTCTCCTCTGGTGGAGACCCACCGCCAGTCACCAGAGTAGCGGCATGATTTGAGGCCAGCTTGTTCTTTGCTCTGCGTTTCAGGTCATTCCACTGCTTGTAGGAATCATCGGCTGTGCGCCTCACAAATTCAAGGGCACTTATGCGGTCCGCGATGGTCTGCCAGTGTGCCCTCCATTGACCAGATGTGGTCTTGCTCCCTGCAGTCGTCACCATTTCGCGGCTATTTGCCGACACATAGGTTACAAGCGCATCAAGATCGGCGTCATTAAAGCTAGGCTTCCTTGAGGTACCGGAGTGTTTAGCCGTGTCTGGGGTCTCAGACTGTAGTGCCAGAGCACCCTTCTTCCTCTTTCTCAAAGGTGGAGCAGAGCCTCAGTGGCTTATGCCGCTCTGGTCAGTAGGGGCAGAAGCGCTGGTGGACTGGGTAATGGGAGTGTGCAAAGGCACAATGACCATAGGTCTTGGTGCAGGCATTGGCTGAAGTGTGATGTTGGCAGGGTCAACGTCGGTTTGATGAACCTGGACCGACACTGTCCTGGCTGGGAGACTCAGAGCTGGGGTGGATAGAGCTCCAGCTGCCCCTGCAGCCTCCCCATCCTGCCTACTTGGGGCAGCAGATGACATCGCTGCCCCAGATCCACGTGGCCTGGTGACGCCAACTTGCACCACCACACGTGGCTTAGACTTGCTGACCTGGAAGTCAACATGGGAGTCATCCTGTGCCGGGTCAGGTGCCACAATGGGCTGCTCCAACAAGGGATGAGCTGGGATGGTGTCAGCTATGTTTCCCACAACCATGGGGGGGCATGGGTGTCCTTGATTGGTCCTTCACACATGGGGGTCTGGGAGCACCCTGCAAATCCTGGCCACGTCCTCTACCGCACCCACCACACCCACCTTTTGGAGGTTGGCCGCCTTTGCTTTCCTTACCGCTTGGTCACCTCCCAACCATGGCACTGATGTTGTTGTGCATATGGGAGTAGCAGTAAACGATTGTCCTGGGCAATTGGGGTGAAAGGGGTAGGGTACTAGATGGAAATCATACCCTAGTGCTCTAGCAAGGCTGTCTGTGACCCCTGGGGGAAGATGACGGGTCACACAAACCACAGGTACCCCGAAAACAAAAAATAACATGCACGCAACCCCTCGTAGACCACGTGTGTGGAATAATGAACCTGCACTACGCTGTGGCACCCAGGAACACAAAAATAAGCGTACGCATGTTACACGCAGCCTACAATGACCTCTGAAGGGGTACGCGACACACGGGGCAAGCACAGTTGGTAAATGTGTGCGCAACTCACCGTCTGCCTGGAAAAAGAATGTGAAGAAGTGAACGCTGTTTGAGGAAACAGGCCCAACAAAAAAAATGAACGCTGTCAGAGGTAACAGGGAGTACGAACTTGAAACGCTGTGAAGTAATTGCGTGTGAACCGACAAGAGGTATAGAATTCACCCACTCGCTCTCCACGAAAAGCACGTACAAGGAAATGTGGTCCTACATGTACCTTTTAAAGTGGCCCACACGTACAACGTCACTTACGTGTGTACGCGCTAAGGCCCTTTCCTCCAATTACATGAGCTGACACTCGGACGTGCAGCTTTTGGACGTGTACGATGAACATGCACCCGTGTTGATGGAAACGCCCGCGTGCATCACATCACAGACGCGTAGGCCCTTTCCTCAGATTACACCCATTCACACGCGGACGTGCAGTTTTTTCATGTGCCATGAGCCACTATGGCCATGTCACGAGGGAAACGCCTGCGCGCGTCAAGTCACAGACGCGCTTACGCGCTAAGAGCCTTTTGTCCAATGAAACCGCGTACGTGTGCTGACGTGCATACGTGCTAAGGGCCTTTCCTCGAATTACACGCTGATGTGCAAGATTTTCACGTGCCAAATCATTCCGTATCAAGCTGGCCACGCAACAACACACGGAAGACCACGCTCCTGCCCAGAAGGCCGAATTACTGCCCCCCAGAGCCCCGAGCATGCTCCCACCTGCCATCTGCTGCTGCCTGCCTGCCTGCTGCCCACGTGCCCTGGTATTTGGTGCCTGCACATCAGCCAGGGTTCCAGTTGCTGTGTCCACCCCTGCAGGAACAGAAGACTCCCGACTGGGATACCATCGCTCCACAGTCCAGCCCCAGGACCCAGTTGCCCACCCACGCCTGCCTCGGGGCAAACACCATCTGAGACCACTGGCGACCCCCAGCCAGAGAGGCAGACGGCCACCAGCTTCAGTGTGAAGGAAGTTGGTGTCCTGGTGGAGCATGTCCTGGGGAAGTATGATGCCCTATTCGGAACATAACGCGCCGACAAGGAAGGACGGGAGAGGATCTGGGACAACGTAGTGGTTGCCATCAACACGGAGGGGGTGGCAACCCGCGACATCAAGCATGTCAAGAAGAGCTGATGGGACTTCAGGTCCAGGACCCTCCACAAGGCCCGGCGCCTCAGGGAGGGAGGCCGGGTCAGCATGAGTGACATCCAGATGAGGGTCCTGGAACACGTATGCCCAGCGCTCCACGCCCAGATCCTTCAGAGGAAGACCCGTCTGGAGTTGAGCGGTAAGTGGCCAAGCATTGTTGTGTGAGACAGGGCATGTTGCAGTGTGCTGGTAGTCTGATACTTGCCTGTATGTGTGGCATGGGCCATGTATGGATGTGTGTGTGCAGGGACAACATGTTCATGCATGTGAGACCAGTAATGTGCGAACCACATGGTTGGTGCATGAGTTCCAATGCAACATGGGGAGCTGTATGGCAAATGCACACATGAAAGCATGCCATTGTCTGTTGTTGCACATGGTGGGGGTGTGAGGGATGGGTGCTGCTGTCATGTACATGTATGGTGCACATGTGTGTGTGTGTCTGTGACTTTTATACGCCATGGATTCATGACACATGTCCGTGATGATGTGTACATTCACTCATGCAGTGTGGTCACCGTTGTATGCACTGTCCAATGTGTCTGGGGTGTACAAGGCATAATGCATGACCCTCCGGTGATGTGTGTGCATGGGATCAGTGTGAGCAATGATGCATGTGAGTTTGAAGGCAACATTTTGATTAATAGAGGCCCTTGTACATGGATGCCGATGTTGATTGCAGGCGCCATGCCTGTTTATGCATGTGTGTTGCGTGCATTCACCCATGTGTTGTGGAGGAACAGGATGGAAGTGACGTTAGACACTGCCACTCATGTGTTATTGCTTCCTGTATAGGCGAATATTGTACTGTACCCTGATGCTTTTGTTCTATGTCTCCCTCTATGCAGCGTCAAGTGAAGAAGAGGGCGGAGACAGTGCTGTGGAGCCAAGCGGCGGGGATGCCTCCACTGGGTGGCGACGCAAGGCCCAGCCACCCTCCCAGGACTTGCCATCATCCGGGAGCGAGGGGGCTGGTGCCGCGTCTGCCACTATGACTGTGGCGGAAGGGCCGGGTGAGCCCCCAGAGGGGCTTGCAATGGTGGAAGACGGTACGGAGACATCCAGGTTGGTGGTCTCCACAGAGGAGGAGGAGCCCGCTACTGAGCCACACACGGGGCCTGGGGGTGGGTAGTACCACTGGTGCAAGTGGTGCAGTCCAGGGCCAGGGTCAGGAGGCAGCACAGGTCACCGCGGAGGGGTGACCTGTGCACCACCATTCACCAGCAGGGATGCCCCGTCCCAGGCCCGTCCGCCGGTAGCGGAGAGTGCCTTGTCATCTGCCTCTCCACTACCTGCGGACAAGTGGTCCAATGAACGTATGGGCTCCGTCCTCATTGGTGTCGCGTTGCGCACGTGTGACATTCGTGATGATGTACGTTCTTCCTGGGTGGAGAACGCACGCCATCACGAACAGCAGCGTCTGTTGGGAGGGGCCCTGGTTGATGGGTTCCTACATGTGACGTGCACTCTGGCAGACCTCTCGTCCTCTATGCGCCAGTCGTTGGGCGTTGGGCGTTGAGGCAGGCAGAGTGCTTCGAGGCGACTCGCAGGGAGTTGGAACAGGCCATGAGTGCCTCCCTGCGAGACCTAGGGCCAGGACAGAGGCCCACCTCCAGCAAATAGATATGGAGTTCGATGATGCCCTGGCCGAAAACATCAATGAGTGAGCCGCAGGACTTGCCCGTCGCCATTGTAAATAGCGGGAGAAAGGGCACGGGTGTTGGCGTCCCGCGGAGGGTATCGTACTGGCCCAGGAGGGCTCCCATACTTGCATGCTCACAAGCCACGCCCCCTCATACACTTAACCCAGGACTGCAGGCCCGCCAGGGTGAAGCCTGCGGGAGAAAGGGTGCGGGTGTTGGCGTCCCGCGGAGGGTGTTAGCGGATCCGTGGGGGGGCCAGATAGACTGGCCTACAACGACCTGGACTGCACCTGGACTGCACTGTGAGTCTCCAAGGTGAGCAAAAGCTAGCCACTACCTACCTGCCATTCCTGGGAAGGGGAAGAAGAAGGGGGGGCAACCATTCTCCAACCTCTCCTCAGAGCGCATGAGGCCCTTTGCAACAGCCAAGCCCACAACAAGATACTCACGTAGGGTAGCGAGGTGTGACCTCTTTAATCGGTAACTCAATCCGAAAGGCTTCTTTCTATCTGGCCCGCAAATGGTTGGCCCTCCCCGAGGTACTGACTCTAGAGCCATGGAGGGAGGAGACATTTAATCTCCCTTTTCCCCCCTCTATCTCCCAAATCCTATCTACACTACAGGGACCCCTGGCTCCATCGGGAGATCGGGAGCCTATTTTGGGCAGAAGACGGAGGGGGGGGGGGCCTGTTGAGCAAAGCTCTGGTGGCTATTCATGCAGAAGGCACCACATGCCTTGGCATGGATGGAGCGCTTGTCCAACTGCCTCCGGCCTCGGCATGTGTCAGAGAGGAAGATCCCGGGGCACATACACCTAACTTACCCTTGTTATGCTGTAAGACAGGAACGCTGCTGGGGGCAACAACATCACAGCTCTCTGGGTCTACCTGTTGCAATGCTCCCATTGCTCACTTTATCTCGGATTTGGCAAGCCCCTTTTCGGACGAATCGAGGATCCCTGCAAATCTGTTAACCCCAGGAGGGGGTCTCGACTCCATCGCCACAGCCGTCCTTCTTGACACCCTGGCCAATGGTTGCGTGAAGATCTTCAAGGGCATCTCAAAACTGTCTGGAGGGATTGTCCTGCTCGCCCAACCTTTGGCCCCTCTACCGGCTTCAGCCCCTTCCTATCCCTTATTTTACCCAAACTCTGATGTATCAGCCCCGCATACGTCACTGGTTCTCTCTGAGGTTCGCTCCCCCCTTTCTCATATGCCTTTGCCTTTGGCCTCCAGGGGTGGGGATACAGTGGGTTTGGGTACGGGAGTGAAGTTCAGTCTTCCATCTAGTATTGGGAGTGAGCCTATGCTTGATGCTCCCATGGAAGCCCCAGTATCCACAGCATCAGCCATCCCACCAAGCTGCCCCTGTCATCACCTCCGTTCTGAGATAGCCGAGGTAAAAAACTTCTTACTTGTTCTGATTAATGGGCTGTTGGAAGCCAGGGGGAGGGGAGTTGTGAGGAGGGGTGGTATGAGCTCTGTAGAGGTTGGCCCAGGGGGGCCGAATTCTGTCTCTGACAAAGGGCCAAATCCCTCACATTCCTGTCCATCCCCTCCTTCCCCACCTTTTTGAGGAGACAACCAGAGGTGGCTTTTCCCCCAGTGCCACCTTCACGAAGGGAGTCCCTAGCCCCGGGGGCCAATCCTTTACCATCGTTGCTTACTCTCGGGAGGGCCCAGAGCAATATGTGCTCAGTGGGCAGGGATGAAATTGCTCCAAACCCGGGTCAGGAGAGGATTTTGTTGGGGCATCACTCCAAAACTATGTATTGCCTCTAGAGAACCAAGGGACGCACTACAGAACAAATGCATTCATTGGTTGCGGGTGGTTGGGGAATGTGGAGCTGTTTCCGGGGGCTTCATGCTGAACTGTACCAGACTGTCCAACTTTTCAGCCATCACAGATGTTGTCAAAGTGGTCTTTAGGGATGCCCATACGGCAAGGTTTGTTGCGGAAAATTGCAATGGCCCCGGGTGGTCAAGGAAAAGTGTTATTAGGGTCAGCCTACACCTTATTCCTGCCCTTGCGTGTCCCACAGGAGTTCTCCCCAGAAATAATCCCCTTTCAGGGGCAAATTTGACTGCCTTGGGTCCAAGGTGCTATGGAAGACTCCAGAGGCAAGGGGTCGGTGGTACATGATCTTGGGTCTATCTGCTTGCCCGGGGGTACTTTCGGATGGTGCGGCATTCTGTGGGACTTTGCATTGCTGTTTTTCTTTTTCTCCTTTCGCCAAGTTTAATATAATTTTGTATTAGTATTGTTTTTTAGGATGCACTTTGATGGCTTTTCCGGCCGAATAAAGTTGTTTGACTGACTGAAATAGTTTATAGGGTTAGGTTTCCTTTTTTTTTATTTTGGGGCTTTTGGACTATGCCCCACACTTTTGTTAATAGTTTTTTGGTTAGGTAGGTTATTAGATATGTTTCATATGTTTCGTTGGGCTCATGGACCCTTGAAAATTGTATTGTACATAGTTGGACGTTGGATTTATTTGGACATTTTAATTTCATTTCACCATGGATCAATGGATTTACCTTTTTGTGTTTCATTTGGATTTGGTTTGATCTTTTACTTTAATGTGTGGGATTCACTCATTGGGTTCATGCATGTTGACATGTGGGTTTATTCAATCAATGGCAACCTGTGTGTGTGTATGACCGGACATGTGTTGATGTACATAGTTGACTTTTGGTTTGAATCATGAAATGGGCATGTCACTGCTGGGTGGGTGAGTGGGTGGGGGGACATGAGTGGGACATGAGTGGGGGCCTGCTGGCAGGTGCCCCTCACTGGTGGGGGGTGGGGGTGCAGGGGGACATGAGTGTGGGCCTGCTGGCAGGTGCCTCTCACTGCTGGGGGTGGGGTGCAGGGGGACATGAGTGGGACATGAGTGGGGGCCTGCTGGCAGGTGCTCCTCACTGCTGGGGGGTGGGTGTGCAGGGGGACATGAGTGGGGCATGAGTGGGGGCCTGCTGGCAGGTGCCCCTCACTGCTGGGGGGTGGGGGTGCAGGGGGACATGAATGTGGGCCTGCTGGCAGGTGCCCCTCACTGCTGGGGGGTGGGGGTGCAGGGGGACATGAGTGGGGGCGGAGGAAAAAAGGGGGAGTTAGACATGTGATGTCATCAGTGATATCATCAATGACATTTGTGATGTCATCTTTGATTTCCTGGGTGTTAGGCTTAGCAGTGCACGGTGGTGGCGCGAGTTATGGCTGCTTAGCGTACCATAACTGGCGAATTTCAAGGGTTTTTAGGTTTTACTTGGAACCATAACGTTCCTTTAACAAAGTTTTTTCACTGAATTTGAAAGGTTTTTAGCAGCGCAACTTAACCATAACGTCCCTTTAACAAAGTTTTTTCACTGAATTTGAAAGGATTTTAGCAGCGCAACTTAACCATAACGTCCCTTTAACAAAGTGTTTTCACTGAATTTCATTGGTTTTTAGCAGCGCAACTTAACCATAACGTCCCTTTAACAAAGTTTTTTCACTGAATGTCATAGGTTTTTAGCAGCACAACTTAACCATAACGTCCCTTTAACAAAGTTTTTTCACTCAATTCCTTAGGTTTTTAGTAGTGCAAGTTAACCATAACGTCCATTCAACAAAGTTTTTTCACTGAATTTCATAGGTTTTTAGTAGTGCAACTTAACAATAATGACTTTTACTTTATATACATGTCATATGGAACTGACTGAATCTCGTCTACTGTACTTGATGTCCGCAAACTCATTTAATTTTCGCGGACATGTTCGAAGAACAGTACCACTACCTAAAAACTCTGGGCGGGGTATGTTTGATTGTTATATCATAACATAGGAACATTTAACAAATTCAAAAAGGAGCACACAAACACATTATATGTACTAATACATAAGAAATGTAACCCATATATGCAACACACTAACCATTCATTTAAATGCACTATGTTCTAAAATGGAATATACCACAAGAAGATAAATTGGCTTCCAACATAATTACCTCACAGATACGACAGAACTGAGAACAAGAGCAGACCCACTAAGTACATAGGACATATTTACCTGAAATAGTAAGTGTACTTAATTTTATTCATATATTTATAAACTTTCTGTATTAGATAAAAAAAATATTATCTTTTTTTTTTTTCTCACAGAAATGTCTAGTACTCTGGAATGGCTAGAGGAGCATTTCCCACATGAGGAAATGTCACAAGATAGTGAAACTAATGGTAAACACTTTATAATATAAACCATTTAATTATTATTATTTTGTATACATTTAACATATATATATATTTTGTTTGTATAGAGCATACCAAAATAGAAAATACTTCAGAAAAACCTTTTATGGATAACACTTTTCACAGTATAGAAGAAAAAATGGATTTATTGTTGACTAATTTTAATAATATGAAAACTTTTGTGGAAGATCATTTTAAACCAAAAACCTTGTACCATTGCCCCACATGTACTTGTCCCTCCTCACCATATCCCAGTCAATTATGCCCAAACCCTCTCCATAACCCAAAACGTTTTGATGAGACTTCCATCCCTTCTTCACCTAATAACAATCATGTTGAAACCCATAATTCTCCTGTTTTTGTTTCTGTTTCTGCCTCACCTTCTCTGTTATAAATTATTAATATATGTTAAATAAAGTTCAATTTTTATATTGTGTTATAAATAGTTTTGTTTAAAAAAAAAAAAACAAAGTAGGTGTCCGCGGACAGTGCAGGTGTTCTGAAATGTTCGTAAAAAAACGAAAATGGAGGTGTCCTGAAGAACACTATACCTGTTCCTACTGTTCGCTAGCAAGTTGAAACTGTTCTAAGAACACACGGGGTGTCCTGAAATGTTCGTAAAGAAACTAAAATTAAAGTGTTCTAAAGAACACTATATCTGTCCATAATGTTCGCTATCAACTTGAAACTGTTCTAAGAACACAATTGGTGTCCTCAAATGTTCGTAAATAAACGAAAATGGAGGTGTCCTGAAGAACACTACACCTGTTGGTAGTGTTCGCTAGCAAGATGAAACTATTCTAAGAAAACACACGGTGTCCTGAATTGTTCATAATTAAACGAAAATGGAGGTGTCTTAAAGAACACTATACCTGTCCGTACTGTTCGCTAGCAAGTTGAAACTGTTCTAAGAACACAATTGGTGTCATGAAATGTTCGTACATAAACGAAATTGGACGTGTCCTGAAGAACACTCTATCTGTCCTTACTGTTCGCTAGCAAGTTTAAACTGTTCTAAGAACACACGCAGTGTCCTGAAATGTTCGTTTCACGTGTGACGCATTTTTAATTACTTCAGGACCCGAACAGTGTCCGTAGAACATCAACGCGCATGCGCTAACCAATCTCTGTGCATTTGGTGTCCTGCGGACATGCGCTTCCTTCACGGACATGTTTGCGGATGGATCATATGACCGCGCCCACGCTGATTGCGTGTTCTGAATGCGGACACTGTTTGTGTCCCCAAACAATTTAAAAGTACATTTTCAAATAATCCATAATATTTTTCAATAAAATCTCACCATGGCACAAGTCCCACATATTAATCCTGAGTTTGTACATACCTTTTGAAACTTTTTCAAACTTTTTTTTGTGTTCGATCTGTCCGCGGACAGCGCGCCGCATGTCCGCGGACCGCACACAATCACCCCTATAAAAGACCACGCCCTAGAGCTTAGTCTCATTGTGTTTCTGGCTATTCTTCAGAACACAGCGATTTTTGCTACCACCTGCAGATTACACCACCATCGAGATGGCATCCATGGCTGAACTACTGCCACCTGGTGCTGCACTTGCTTCAGCACCACCCCCACCCCCTCCACCACCACCACCTCCCCAAGGGCATGAAGAGGGGAACAGGAGTGAGGATGCAGAGGAGGAAGAAGAGGATGATGAGAATGAGGTAGAGGAAATCCCTACTACCCGCACTAGGCGTGAGTCTTGGGTGTGGCAGTTATTTACCATTCAACGGAATGGTCCTAAGGCTCGTGCGAACCGTGTTACGTGCAACAAGTGCAAAATGATACTCAGTCGGAGGAAGCGCAGTAAGTACAGCTTTGGGGCCACTACTATGAAGCGACACCTGAGGTCATTTCACTCTAGGGCGATTCGCAGGGTTGTACCTTGCGAAGAACGTAGCAGGTTGATTTACTCTACTTCATCCTCTGTTTCTGATCCTGTCACCACAAGGACCACCTCCGTGGGACAGCGTCTTCCTCAAGCTGCCTCACAGGCCACACAGAATGCTGATGACCCTTACCTTTCGAGGGTCACAGTTGTATGTATGTACAGTGACACAGTACTCTGCAGGGGGGAGCAACTTCGTAGTGCTTTTGAGACTATCATCTCAGAGCATGAGAAGATCTGCTCACTACCCAAATAAAACCCACTATACATCTTCCTCTCTCAGCTCGCCCTTTCTTATCCCTGTGGTTGAGGCCCCCCCCCTTTACCTTCCTTTTCCCTCCTCTCCTAGTGTGTTGTGTATAAAAAACCAAAAAAAAAATACAAAATAACAAAAATCAAAAAAAAAATAAGGCTCTTTTCAGAGCCGCCTTTCAAAGTTAAAAAATAGAAGTGAAAATAAATGAAGCAGGGCCCTTTGTATTTTTTAGAAGTCTGCGGACAGTTCGCAAACATTTAAAAAATTGGATTGCTACCCTATCACAAACATTGCAATTTTCTCTGGGAGGAAGTGGTGGCTCTGAAAAGAGCCTTTGGGAGGTGTTTGTAAGTCAAAAATTATAAATGCTTAACACCTACTTCAAAATGGATGTTGTAATTCCAAAAAGGTCACAATGCATTTTGTACATTTCTCAGAAAAATCTGATTGCCACCATAAGTAAGATGGACTCCATCTCTGTGAAAAATGTTTGTACTATGAAACAGAATATTTTCATTGTGAAAAGAAGACATGCCAAAATCTTTTAGAAAGGCAGAAACAGCTTTATTAACATTGCTTTTTCCATTTGTGGACCAAATGAAGAAGAACAAAGCCACATTTGTCTCTGCGCAATCCGTGAAAATATCACTTGAGAATTAGGAAACATGTCCATAACCTCCCCAAGTCCTTCTTTCATAGCAAATTGCAAAAAATTCCAGTCACATGTCCTAAACTGTTCCCTCCACAATGAATTACAATTATGTCTGGATGTTGCTCTATCTCCAAAGTAGCACAGAGAGGTAGCAAGTCCAACCACTTCATTCCACGTACTCCATGCCAGTGTACTTCCACATGTGGGAATCCAAGATCTACAGCTACTCCACAGCTTTCTGCATGCACCTTCAACCAATATATCCATGAATCTCCCAAAATCCATACAATCTTTTTTCCTAAAACACACAGACATAGCTATCTGTTGTTCTCTCAGCAAAAACAGTATATGAGAAACTCTCTTCTGGCACAACACACCCACTAAACGTTCCTGACCAGTCCCTTTCAGTACTCATTCTCATTTGCATGACTTCTGAACCCAAAAATCCCCGGATGTAACTCCCGATGTCCGCGAACTACCGCCATGTCCGTGGACATATCGTAACATGAAGAGCCCTTTTACCATTTCCACTTCACTCTCTCTGCCATTCCCTCATTGGGTGTAGCTAAGAAGTCACATGACCATGCACTAATCACATTCAAGACCTCTACATCTAACTGCATCATCATAGATCAGCACTGCAAATGTACTGTGAATCTCTCTGAGTACAAGTGTCATATCATTGGCAAGCACAATCTACCAGAAATACTGTACAAGTCTCCAAGATTTCTACTTGCAGCTCCATGCATATCCATATGCATGAACACAAACTTCAGGTATGCATATTTTCTGTACAGTAGATGAACACATTTTCAAACAGACTTTTAGCTTTTGTAATCTGTAAATTGAATTTACAGTATTTATTTCAATTTCCTAAAATCAACTATCACTTATAAACCTTTATACTATTTACTTTCTTTATACACACAAACACACTCAAATCATGTTAAACTAACATTTTTTAAATGAAATAGACTACATATATTCAAACAAAATTGCATGCAAGCATTGTCTATGTTTAAATCTTTTAAAAAAATACTTATAAAATTTCATATGTTTTTGTTTTTATTTATTTATTTACTTAATTACTTTAATTTTGACATGACATTGAGGTGCTATTACCTAGAACAGCTTAGTTACAGAAATAGTGGTATTCACTGGTATATTATAAATTTCACAAGACATAGTAAAGATATTTTTTTTGCTACAGTTAGTCATTCAATACAATTTGTTCATTAAAAACATATGATATGTACTGAACTGATGCAATGTATCTTATGTAAATAAATTAGTTTAATGGTTTTGAAGAAGGTGCTGAGGATTTCAATGAAAAAAATAAATATCTAAATTAAAAACAGCGCTATATACAAACAAAATTACTAATTTGAATCTTTTACAATTGCAGTGAAGACCAGTCTCCTGAAAAGAAGCAGCCGAATTTGAAGAACAAAGAAGAACTAAGAAGTTACCTTTTAATTTAAGAAAAAAAGTAAGTAGAATATCACCATAATATTTGTATTCTTACTCAAACATACTGTAAAGTTAATAAAAGCTATTTCTGTGCCTAAAAATAGAGATTGTGTACCATTTTGTCCAAGAATCTCCATGTCTTAAACAGCGATTTACAGCCAGAATGGCCAACAAATTCCTATTTTTGGACACACAAATTACCCAACTGAACCGCTACCATTTTCATATTATAGAACAAACAACTGTTTTAAATGTATACATTAGATTTACTATTTCTACTTTTCCACACCACTAGCTTACTTTTTTTTTGTCATCTGAACCCCAGTTTAGTAACGCATAAATTCAAGAATACCTATCCCTACTAGTTGTAGTTCCCAATGCACAATCACAAACCATTACATACATCTTTATCATCTTACTCAAACACTCATGCACACAGCACACATACATTGTAGTACACCCCAACCCATACCATCTTTATTTTTTTTCAACAGACCCTAAAGAATGCCTACGAAAAGTCAAGTCCATAGAAAGCAACGCAGAAGTAGAGCAAATGAAAATAAAACTGTCCAACATAAGCATCCATCTCTAGCAGAATTTGTAAAAAAAGTTGAAACAAAACAGCTAATACAGTCATTTAGTGAAACACAAGAAGTTTCAAGTACAAAAACTTTGCCTCCTCTATTAAAATGTAAAACAAACCAACAAACAATTAACAGAAAATCAGCTATCACTACAGATAAAACTGCTTCTTTAAATTTTGATATAATGCAAAGTAAGCATACCAAGAAAAGTATTTTAGCCAAAATGTACCGTCATAAAGTCCTTCAAAATCTTATAAAAACAGGAGAGAAATGAGGTTCAATGCTTAAAAAACTATCGTAGGTAATTCATCTTAGAAGCGTTGATGGACAGTGCAATTCTTCTCAAAAGAAAGTTATTTATTTTAGTGTTAAACAAAATGAAACCACTAACAAAACTTATAACTAAATTACAAAAAAGTCTTCTCAATAAGCGAAATGTCAACAGAAAGAACTTCTTAAGTATCTGCGGAGGTGAATGGAATCACACTACAAGCACAGAACCATATTTAATGAAGAAGCGTACAAACAAAAGCAAACAAATACAATTTCCATACATAGCAGTGGTCGAAGTTATGAAAAAGTGAATAATACCATTATGGAATAAGAAGTACTCCTTACAAAAATATGCCCTGAAAACTTAGAATTACCCCTCCATTCAACTGAATCAGAACATCTAGTGTACAAATGGCCATGCACGTCAATGTGTAACATTCACAAACAATGTTTCAAATCTTTACGCCAATTCCTCAATAAATATGTAAAAAGCAAAGACAAAATCAAAATTAAATTACTGCAAAATATGGATACCTGTCCAGTGCACAAGTACACAGGACTACAAGGACATACATTGGCCTGCATTACAGGACCTACTTGTAAAACCACTTTCCATGATATCAAAAGGATATCAACACATCATTCAACTATAAGAAATCTAGTGCTAAAAGTCCTGCTTTAGCACTACACAAATCTAAATGCTAAAAGTCCTGCTTTAGCACTACACAAATCTAAATAACATCCTTCTACATGGTACAGCAAAAGACCTACTTGAAGAAATTGACTATATCCAGAAAAAATATTTCGGAAGTGAAAGCCATTTACAGAATGAAATAGCTTTAAACCAATTAAGCAACAATTCTACACATGGCAACCTTTTACTAAACACATACAAAAAAGAAATACTAAAATTTAAAAGTACATTCGCTAAAGTACCAAACCATCTATGTGTATGTTGCCGTAGAACTTTTTATAAAAGTAACACAAAAACTGTAGACCTATTATACAAAATAGAAGACAATGAAGATTCTAAATGGTTTGAATTAGCTCTCTACCTTGTAGCAGAAAACAAATACAAAATAACTGACCCCTTAATACTTTGCAGTTACTGCACTACAAAACTTGACAACAACCAAACTCCTTCACGTGCTATCACAAATAATTTGGAATTATACCCAGTACCAAAACCCCTACAACAACTTAATTTATATGAGAGCATCATAATTCAAACAGTACACCCATTTCAAGCAATACTACGCCTTCAACCAAAAAGAGCAAAATGACCTCCCTCTGAATTGGTAAAAAGCATTTGTGGAAAAGTAGTTTATTTACCATTAGATCTAAAAGAAAATGTGCATACTCTGGGAGTGCAGCGTCCAATGCAGCAAACTTTAATTATCTTAGTAAATGGAGTACCTACAAAAGACAAATAAAAAAAGGGCAACAGCTGGTAGATTTACATAAAGTTAGACAAGCCTTCCAATATCTTAAAGAGAATAATGAATGTTACAAAGAAATTAATATTGAAGAAAACTTGAAAGATACAACTGAAATAATTCAAGAAACGCAAGAAACGGGTCAATTTGAGCTACTAGATCCTGCTACAATATCAAATACTTTAGACCATTATACTATTCATCCTTTGCACTCTAATGACACCATAGAAGATGTACTGGAAACGTACCAAATGCGTCAAACAAAAGGATCGCCAATCAGCATGTGGGAAAAAAGTATAGAAGCACGTGCTTTTCCTCTACTCTTTCCTACTGGCAAAGGAGGAAGGTATGATGATAGACCTATTCAAATATCAGCTTCAAAATACCGCTCATTACGGATGTATTCTGAAGATCCCATATTTAGACAAAATGTGGAATACATATTCCACCTACTCTTTGAAAGTGAACTAGCAACTTTATGTTACGGAGTTGCACACATATTAAAATCAGGATCACACTTTCAAAATATGACAGCTACACAATTATTAGAAAAAGTGCAAAAAAAGGATGAGGTTTTACAATCAAATATTACAAATCTATTAGCAAATATGCGTGGTACTAAAGAGTACTGGTTTCGACGTCATGGAGATGTACGTTGTATGATCAGAAACCTTGGTCCACCCACTTGGTTTGTTACATTAAGTTGTACAGAATATGCATGGATTAAGTTGTACAGAATATGCATGGGAAGATTAACATGATTTCCTACGCATATCCTGTTAATGTTTCAAGATATTTTCACCATCGCTTCATTCTATGCTACATTTTATTTGTAATAAAACTGTTCCTCCTCTTGGAGAAGTGCAACACTTCTTTTGGAGAAAAGAATACCAAGCCAGAGGAGCACCACTTATCCACATGCTTTTATGGATTAAAGATGCTCCTAAATTTGGTCAGGACAGTGATGCCACTGTTTTACAGTTTATTGAAAAATATGTCACTTGTGAAATTCCATCAGAAGCCACAAATAGTGATCTTCATGCACACATTTTACAATTTGAAAGACACAAATGTGGAAAATATTGTCGTCGCAAATACAAAAACAAAGGGAAATACTACACCAAATGCCGATTTGGTTTCCCTAGACCAGTTACAAATACAGGTCAAGTGAACAACCTCATGTCTTCAGTTAGACATAGTGTTAAAGGTAAGTTACCTAAAAATATATATTACATAAAAAGAAAAGAAGAAGAAAAAAATATCAATGATTATAATGCAACCATTGCCCACTTATGAAATACAAACATAGATGTGCAGTACATTGCAGACAATTCTACTGCAGTTGCACGATATGTCACAGCATACTTAACTAAAGCAGAAAAGGCAGAGCTCCAAGACCTCTGGAGGGACTGTCATCAGATAAAACAGTGTCTCAGAAATTATACAGCTTGGGCATAAAAATGCTCACCCATAGAGAATGTGGATCATATGAAGCAGCTGATCGTTTAACTGGTACTGCATTGTATGGTAAAACTGAAAATATAGTATGGCTAAGTCTTGGTCCAGCTAAATCTAGAAAAAGAGTTCTAAAATCATATGAAGATATAGAAACAATGGCCAAACGTGATCCCAACAGCCAAGACATTTTAAAAAACAATTTGTTGGACACATACTACCCAAACAGAAGTAATACTTTGGAAAACATGTGTCTATACCACAAAGCCCAAAACTACACATAAAAAAATAACATGAAACCTGATGAAAAAAAGTTAAATATAGAGTGACAAACTCACTAAACAAATTTAATTAATTATATCAAATTGTCATTAAAGACTCCTCAACATAAAGAAGTATATGACATGTCCCTGCTACAACTCTTCAAACCATGGAGAAAATAAGAACAAATACTAGATAACTATGACTCATATGAGGATGCTTTCAAAGCAAATGAAAGCACTATAACTGATGTAAACTTTACACAGTACAAAACAATGTTGCACAATGAACAGCGACAAGAAGAAGAACTCCAAGCCCAACTAGATAAGGACACTCCTGACAGTAGTCAACCTTCTGTAACAGGAAGCCAAGAACCACTGGGAGAACCACTAATAATAAATGAGGCAGAATTACCATGTGTCGGTATGAAGATAAAGAAGACTTAACTATACTACAATCAAAACTAAACAATGAGCAAAGTAGCATTTTTCAAGAAGTAACAAAACAAATTGCACATGGTGTAAAACATGAAAATAAAGAATGTTCCTGCCATAATTATAAACCTATACTACTGTACGTCAGTGGTGAAGCTGGTTCTGGCAAAACATTCCTAATCAAAATCATTAGTAAGTTCCTTCAACAATTGACAAACAACAAACTGTCAGCTGTTGTCACTGACCCCACAGGTTTAGCTGCCTACAACATAGGTGGTGTTACATTACACCGATTACTACTATTACCCGTAGAACACCAGAACAAATGAGACTATTACAAACTTTCTGCAGAAGCTGCAATGGAACTATGCAGAGTATTGAAACAAATGAAAATGCTACGAATAGATGAAGTGAGCATGGTCTCCAAACTGATGTTAGCTTTGATTCACCTCAGATTACAAGAAGGTCTCAAAACAGACTATGAAGAGCTCTTTGCAGGAAAACACATTATTGTTTTTGGAGATCTGCTTCAATTAACACCAGTAAAAGGGAAGCCTATTTTTAAAACATTAGGACACAAACTCTGCCGTAAAACTGTTGGCAGCATTGGAAATGTCAACCTTTGGCAACATTTACAATACAGAGAATTACCAGAAAACATGCAGCAATCTGCAGATCTCACTTATGCCAACATTTTAAAAAGTAGCAGAGTTGGTATACTTTCTAAAGAACCAGAAGCAATAATGAAAACCCGGCACATTAATGCACTTTATGGCGATAATGCATGTGCTACAGATGTTATGGAACAATTAGCCCACAAAAATGTCAATTGTATGGCCTTAATGCCAACTCTTGCAAGCTGTTTCAAATTCAATGAAATCATGCTAAGTAAAGAAATGCAACCAATCATGGAAATTAGCGCCACAGACAAACTAGATGTACATGGTATGACACTACCCATGTGTGACCAAGCCACAACAAGACTAAATAGTAGAAAAATCAATCTTAAACACAGCAGGCTTAGAAAAGATATTAAAATTATCCTTAAATTGCAGAGTAATGCTTGACGTGGACCAAGGACTAGTTAATGGAGCACTCGGTACAGTTGTTGGCTTTCAAACATACCCACGTGACAACAAAATTCAGTTTGTCAATATACTCTTTGAAAAACTTTCAGAAGTAAAAAGGATAGGACGCTCAACAGCTAGATTCCTTCTCTTCAAAGATATGTATGTACGCAGAGAACAATTTTCTCTAACTCTTGCATACGCAGTCACGATTGATAAATCACAAGGTCTTACCCTAGACAAAGCAATGATAGATATTGGTAACACAGTCTTTAAAGAAGGCATGAGCTACGTAGCACTATCATGCTTACGTACACTTGACTGACTATTTCTAATCAACTTTGATGCAAGTAAAATAAACGCTGATATTCCTTGCATTTTAGAATACAATATACTTTGCTCACTATACACCCCCCACCTAAACACATATTCTGTTCCACAAAAAGTAAAACGTTATAAAAGAAAAATAAATCAAACAGAAATGCAACAGGATGTCACTGCAAATCCTCCAAAGAGAGTAAAAGAAACTAATACTTCATCAAGTACCACAAGCAAACAAGAATCAATTAGGGAAAGTAAACCAGGTACTTCTTTAAAGAAGGAAGACAAACTCCAAAAAAAGCAGTTAGATACAGAACTACCTGCACCATTTAAATTCTCAAATATAGTTGGTGTAAGTTGCTATGCAAATGTAGCAATGAATATTCTATTTCAATTACCACCAATTGTTGACAACATTTACTTACACAGTACAGACCCATTGTGTATGCAAATGCTAGTACTTCGCAGAAATGCAGCAAACAATCCTGATAACACATATAGTGTTTATGGAATAAGACAAAAATTGGACTACTGTGCTGGAATGGTGAAATTCACTATAAACTCACAGGAAGATCCACAAGAATTTCTAATGTACTTACTACAAGTACAGGAAAACAAAAACATACCTATAAATGAAATCTTCCAGATTTCATACATGTGGAAACACACATGCACTCTCTGCAACAATGTGACACAAGAAGAAATCCCTAATGAATGCTTCATATATATATCAATACCAAATTGTGAATCCATTCCATTTCAGGGACTTGTACAAAATGCAAACCATGGTAGATTATGCGCTACCTGCAATTCAGATAATCGCTCCACGTTAGTAATACAAACACATAGTAAATACATAATACTTATGCTTCTACGTTACAATGCAGAGGGTACCAAAAACAACTGCAAGCTGACTGGATTCACACATGGTCAAATATCAATTGGTAAGAAAACCTTCACAACAATAGGTATAATCTACCACGCAGGAGCCAAAACCAATTCAGGGCACTACACTCCATATATAAAAAAGAAATGTGGATGGTTGGAATGTAATGATAGTACCATTACTCTAAAGTAGAGATCACCAGAAAATCTTACAAACGCCTATTTGATGTTCTTAAAACCAAAATTTGATAACTAAACTGTATTTAAACCCTAAGTAAACTTGTGTTAAAAAAATATAAACTGTTAGAATACTCCAAAAGCTATCTAACTGCTCAAAGATTCTACAACAACTAATCAGATAAATGAATGCCACTAAATTAGACCAATAAATACACAGTTAGAATACACCAATTGGTATCTAACTGTCCCAAAATTTAACAATATCCAAATAGATAAATCAATACCACTAAAATATATAAAAAAGATAGACAGTTAGAATACACCAATTAGTATCTAACTGCTCCAAAATTTTATAATATCCAAACAAATAAATAATATGTTGCTGTTCCAAAAAAATGCAACAAGCCAAAGTATAAAGCATTAGCCAGAAACAACAAGTGAACATTGAAAACAAACAAACAAATAAACTGTAGCATAACAGAAAAAAGTTTTTTTTTTTTAATCTAACATGGATTTTTGTTTCCCACAGACGCAATGATTTTAGCAACAAACACAGAAACTGAGCAAATTGCACAGTACTCTGATTTGTAATCTACTAAATATGAGGGTCCAAAATAAAAAAGAAGTATGTTGATTATACAATGTAATAAGTCTTTACAAAATACTAATACTAACATGCTATTTTCTTTTATCACAGAAATTAACAAGAAATACATGTACTCCGGTTACTAGACCAAACAGTAAGTATACAATAATAAGGAGAACCATCGCAGCATATCACATCCATAGTATCTAATACCTTTGTTCCTTATACATTTGTTTTTCACCCAAAGTTATAAGCAAATATGAATGTGATATGCTGCGGTGGTTGTGGCCAGGGCATAGAGTCTTGGGTGCATGGCCAAATGGCCATGCACCCAAGACTCTATGCCCTGGCCACAACCACCGCAGCATATCACATCCATAGTGTCAAACATTTCAACTATGGTCTATGGAAACTTTTAATGTCCGCGGACATTATGAGTGTTCTTAGAACACTTTCAACTTGCCAGCGAACAATACGGACAGCGTTTTCAGGACACCCCCTATGAACATTTCAGAACAACGCGATAGTTCTTAGAACACTTTCAACTTGACAACAAAAAATATGTACAGTGTCCTCAGAACACACCCATTTCGTTTATTTGCAAACATTTCAGGACACCGCGAGTGTTGTAAGAACACATTCAACTTGCCATCGAACAATACAAACAGCATCTTCAGGACACCCCCTACGAACATTTCAGAACAACGCGAGAGTTCTTAGAACACATTCAACTTCACAGAGAGCAATACAGACAGTGTCCTCAGTACACCCCCATTTTGTTTATTTGCGAACATTTCAATACACAGCAAGTGTTCTTAGAACACATTCAACTTGCCAGCCACAACCACCCATTCATATTTGCGAACATTTCAGGACACCACAAGTGTTCTTAGAACAAATTGAACTTGCCAGCCACAACCACCCATTCATATTTGCGAACATTTCAGGACACAACGAGTGTTCGACAACGTCTTCAGAACACCCCCATTTTGTGTATTTGCGAACATTTCAGGACACCGCGAGTGTTCTCAGAACACATTCAACTTGACAGAGAACAATACGGACAGCGTCCTCAGGACACCTCCATTTTGTTTATTTGCGAACATTTCAGGACACCGCAAGTGTTCTTAGAACACATTCAACTTGCCAGCGAACAATACGGACTATGCCTTCAGGACACCCCCTACGATCATTCCAGGACACCGCGAGTGTTCTTAGAAACGTCTTCAGAACACCCCCATTTGGTTTATTTGCGAACATTTCAGGACACCGCGAGTGTTCTTAGAACACATTCAACTTGACAGAGAACAATACGGACAGCGTACTCAGGACACCCCCTACGAACATTCCCCGGACACCGCAAGTGTTCTTAGAAACGTCTTCAGAACACCCCCATTTTGTTTATTTGCGAACATTTCAGGACACCGCAAGTGTTCTTAGAACACATTCAACGTGACAGACAACAATACGGACAGCGTCCTCAGGACACCCCCATTTGGTTTATTTGCGAACATTTCAGGACACCGCGAGTGCTCTTAGAAGCGTCTTCAGAACACCACCATCTTGTTTATTTGCGAACATTTCAGGACACCGCAAGTGTTCTTAGAACACATTCAACTTGCCATCGAACAATACGAACAGCATCTTCAGGACACGCCCTACGAACATTTCAGAACAACGCGAGAGTTCTTAGAACACATTCAACTTCACAGAGAACAATACGGACAGCGTCCTCAGTACACCCCCATTTTGTTTATTTGCGAACATTTCAATACACCGCAAGTGTTCTTAGAACACATTCAACTTGCCAGCCACAACCACCCATTAATATTTGCGAACATTTCAGGACACCACAAGTGTTCTTAGAACACATTCAACTTGCCAGCCACAACCACCCATTCATATTTGCGAACATTTCAGGACACAACGAGTGTTCGACAACATCTCCAGAACACCCCCATTTTGTGTATTTGCGAACATTTCAGGACACCGCGAGTGTTCTCAGAACACATTCAACTTGACAGAGAACCATACGGACAGCGTCCTCAGGACACCTCCATTTTGTTTATTTGCGAACATTTCAGGACACCGCAAGTGTTCTTAGAACACATTCAACTTGCCAGCGAACAATACGGACTATACCTTCAGGACACCCCCTACGATCATTCCAGGACACCGCGAGAGTTTTTAGAAACGTCTTCAGAACACCCCCATTTTGTTTATTTGCGAACATTTCAGGACACCGCGAGAGTTCTTAAAACACATTCAACTTGACAAAGAACAATACGGACAGCGTCCTCAGGACACCCCCATTTGGTTTATTTGCGAACATTTCAGGACACAGTGAGTGTTCTTAGAAGCGTCTTCAGAACACCACCATCTTGTTTATTTGCGAACATTTCAGGACACCGCGAGTGTTCTTAGAACACATTCAACTTGACAGAAAACAATACGGACAGCGTCCTCAGGACTCCCCCATTTTGTTTATTTGCGAACATTTCAGGACACAGCGAGAGTTCTTAGAACACATTCAACTTGACAGACAACAATACGGACAGCGTCCTCCGAAGACCCCCATTTTGTTTATTTGCAAACATTTCAGGACACCGCGAGTGCTCTTAGAAGCGTCTTCAGAACACCACCATCTTGTTTATTTGCGAACATTTCAGGACACAGCAAGTGTTCTTAGAACACATTCAACTTGACAGAGAACAATACGGACAGCGTCCTCAGGACACCCCCACTGTGTTTATTTGCGAACATTTCAGGACACCGCGAGTGTTCTTAGAACACATTCAACTTGCCAGCCACAACCCCTCATTCATATTTACAAACATTTCAGGACACAGCGTGTGTTCGACAACGTCTTCAGAACACCCCCATTTTGTGTATTTGCGAACATTTCAGGACACCGCGAGTGTTCTTAGAACACATTCAACTTGACAGAGAACAATACAGACAGCGTCCTCAGGACACGCCCTACGAACATTCCCCGGACACCGCGAGTGTTCTTAGAAACATCTTCAGAGTACCCCCATTTTGTTTATTTGCGAACATTTCAGGACACCGCGAGTGTTCTTAGAACACATTCAACGTGACAGAGAACAATACCGACAGTGTCCTCAGAACATCCCCATTTTGTTTATTTGCGAACATTTCAGGACACCACGAGTGTTCTTAGAAGCATCTTCAGAACACCACCATCTTGTTTATTTGCGAACATTTCAGGACACCGCAAGTGTTCTTAGAACACATTCAACTTGACAGAGAACAATACGGACAGTGTCCTCAGGACACCCCCATTTTGTTTATTTGCGAACATTTCAGGACACCGCGAGTGTTTTTAGAAGCGTATTCAGAACACCACCATCTTGTTTATTTGCAAACATTTCAGGACACCACAAGTGTTCTTAGAACACATTCAACTTGCCAGCCACAACCACCCATTCAAATTTGCGAACATTTCAGGACACAACGAGTGTTCGACAACGTCTTCAGAACACCCCCATTTTGTGTATTTGCGAACATTTCAGGACACCGCGAGTGTTCTCAGAAAACATTCAACTTGACAGAGAACAATACGGACAGCGTCCTCAGGACACCTCCATTTTGTGTATATTTGCGAACATTTCAGGACACCGCAAGTGTTCTTAGAACACATTCAACTTGCCAGCGAACAATACGGACTATGCCTTCAGGACACCCCCTACGATCATTCCAGGACACCGCGAGTGTTCTTAGAAACGTCTTCAGAACACCCCCATTTTGTTTATTTGCGAACATTTCAGGACACCGCGAGAGTTCTTAAAACACATTCAACTTGACAAAGAACAATACGGACAGCGTCCTCAGGACACCCCCATTTGGTTTATTTGCGAACATTTCAGGACACCGCGAGTGTTCTTAGAAGCGTCTTCAGAACACCACCATCTTGTTTATTTGCGAGCATTTCAGGACACCGCGAGTGTTCTTAGAACACATTCAACTTGACAGAGAACAATACGGACAGCGTCCTCAGGACTCCCCCATTTTGTTTATTTGCGAACATTTCAGGACACCGCGAGAGTTCTTAGAACACATTCAACTTGACAGAGAACAATACGGACAGCGTCCTCAGGACACCCCCATTTGGTTTATTTGCGAACATTTCAGGACACCGCAAGTGTTCTTAGAATCGTCTTCAGAACACCACCATCTTGTTTATTTGCGAACATTTCAGGACACCGTGAGTGTTCTTAGAACACATTCAACTTGACAGAGAACAATACGGACAGCGTCCTCAGGACACCCCCATTTTGTTTATTTGCGAACATTTCAGGACACCGCAAGTGTTCTTAGAACACATTCAACTTGCCAGCCACAACCCCCATTCATATTTGCGAACATTTCTGGACACAGCCACTGTTCGACAACGTCTTCAGATCACCCCCATTTGGTTTATTTGCGAACATTTCAGGACACCGCGAGTGTTCTTAGGACACATTCAACTTGACAGAGAACAATACGGACAGCGTCCTCAGGACACCCCCTACGAACATTCCCCGGACCCCGCAAGTGTTCTTAGAAACGTCTTCAGAACACCCCCATTTTGTTTATTTGCGAACATTTCAGGACACCGCAAGTGTTCTTAGAACACATTCAACGTGACAGACAACAATACGGACAGCGTCCTCAGAACACCCCCATATTGTTTATTTGCAAACATTTCAGGACACCGCGAGTGCTCTTAGAAGCGTCTTCAGAACACCACCATCTTGTTTATTTGCAAACATTTCAGGACACAGCAAGTGTTCTTAGAACACATTCAACTTGACAGAGAACAATACGGACAGCGTCCTCAGGACACCCCCATTGTGTTTATTTGCGAACATTTCAGGACACCGCGAGTGTTCTTAGAACACATTCAACTTGCCAGCCACAACCCCTCATTCATATTTGCGAACATTTCAGGACACAGCGAGTGTTCGACAACGTCTTCAGAACACCCCCATTTTGTGTATTTGCGAACATTTCAGGACACCGCGAGTGTTCTTAGAACACATTCAACTTGACAGAGAACAATACAGACAGCGTCCTCAGGACACGCCCTACGAACATTCCCCGGACACTGCGAGTGTTCTTAGAAACATCTTCAGAACACCCCCATTTTGTTTATTTGCGAACATTTCAGGACACCGCGAGTGTTCTTAGAACACATTCAACGTGACAGAGAACAATACGGACAGTGTCCTCAGAACATCCCCATTTTGTTTATTTGCGAACATTTCAGGACACCACGAGTGTTCTTAGAAGCATCTTCAGAACACCACCATCTTGTTTATTTGCGAACATTTCAGGACACCGCAAGTGTTCTCAGAACACATTCAACTTGACAGAGAACAATACGGACAGTGTCCTCAGGACACCCCCATTTTGTTTATTTGCGAACATTTCAGGACACCGCGAGTGTTTTTAGAAGCGTATTCAGAACACCACCATCTTGTTTATTTGCAAACATTTCAGGACACCGCGTGTGTTCTTAGAACACATTCAACTTGCCAGTCACAAACCCCCATTCATATTTGCGAACATTTCAGGGCACAGCGAGTGTTCGACAACGTCTTCAGAACACCCCCATTTTGTGTATTTGTGAACATTTCAGGACACCGCGAGTGTTCTTAGAACACATTCAACTTGACAACGAACAATACGGACAGCGTCCTCAGGACACCCCCATTTTGTTTATTTGCGAACATTTCAGAACACCGCAAGTGTTCTTAGAACAGTTTCAGCTTGCCTGTGAAGAAAACGTACACATATTGAGTCCTCAGAACACTTCCATTCAGTTTATTTAGAACATTTCAGAACACCCGTGATGGCTGCAGACAAATCGAACACAAAAAGAACGTCTAACACATAAAAAAACACAACTTTCATCCTATCTCATACACTCCCACCCTCCCCAAACACTTGTACACATCAACACACTCTACTAAATACAAATTTTGAACAAAGTTTCACCGCGCTGTCCGCGAATCCAAGATGGCGGGCGCTACCGGAAATCTGACGCGCTTCACGCGCCACACCGTCCAATCAGCGAACATGTCGCATGTCCACGGACATCACGCAAGTCAATGGACCAATCAGGACACTGTCCGCGGACCAAACAGGGAAGTGTGTCCGCGAAGCGGACACAGATATCACTTATTTTTTTTTACCTACTTTTTGGTCATTTTTTAAAAAACTACTGGACAGATTTTCCCCAAATATGCAAAAGCACGCTTTCGGGACCAAGCCGCTGCTCCTGGTCCAAATTTGGTGAAAATCCGTCCAGCGGTTTAGGCTGTAGACGCGAGCACATTTTTTTTCCCATTCAGTCTATAGGGAAAAAAAATGTTTTGGGACCCCCCTATAACGTTGCCCCCCCCTGTACGAATCCTCACCAAACTTTTCAAAATTCAGAGTGACCCAAATACTTTTTTTGCAACCTTTGGTGAGGATTCATCCAGGGAGAGCGAAGTTATAAGCCGCCCAAAAAGTGCTCTTCCTATTTGAACACCAACTTAACCATAACTACACTACTATATATTCAGTGAAAAAACGTTGTTAAAGGGACGTTATGGTTACAAGTAAAACCGAATAACCCTTGAAAATTGCCAGATGGTAAACCAAGCAACCATAACTTGTGCCACCACCGTGCACTGCTAAGACTAATACCCATGACATTAAAGATGACATCACAAATGTAATTCATGACATCACATGTCTGGCTACCCCTTCTTTTTTGTTCACTGACATATCTAGGCCAAGTGGTTTTCTTCACTGACAATCAGGAAGTAAAAAAAAAAGGTACTATGTTTGTAGACCTTACTCTTCATATGTACTTACACTACTTTCCTTAGAATCCACTTACATCATACAATACATATACATATGGGAAGAAGCCGCCTTGAGAAACAGTAATCATGTCTGTGCATGAACTTAAGTAGTTAGGTTATGAACACTTTCAGGTAATGTTGCTCATTTTTTGCTTACTCTCCTTTGCGTGTATATACACGTATTTGTATGCATTGTGATCTCTTTATGTTTTGTGTGTAGCAGTACAATTATGCAGTAAGGGATACACTGTTAGGTACTTATTACAGGTTTCACAGTACACACAACTCTGAAATGAAAGGATTCATCATTTTACTATCCAACATAGTGAGGTTTTGAATATTGCAGCTCTATGGTGCATGCTGCAGACAATGCCTACATTTGTATAGGAGTTTATTCATGTACTGGAAAGAAGTCAGTAACACAATGGTGTTCATAGCAATGCATCACCTAATGAAATATTTGGCGCATGATAGTTCTTCCAATAATTTTTTGATATTTGTCTGCCATCATTATAATGAGAATCCCTTGTAGAGGGTGTGCATGAAAACTAAATGCACATGTGATGTCATCAGTGATGTCATGAATGACATTTGTGATGTCATCTTTGATATCATGGGTATTAGTCATAGCAGCGCTCGGTAGTGGCGCAAGTTATGGTTGCTTAGTGCACCATAACTGGTGAATTTTAAGGGTTTTTTGGTTTTACTGGTAACCATAACGTCCCTTTAACAATGTTTTTTCACTGAATTTGATAGGTTTTTAGAAGCGCAACTTAACCGTAACGTCCCTTTAACAATGTTTTTTCACTGAATTTCATAGGTTTTGCCAGTATACTCTTACTTTATGTACATATACCATACCACATACTGAACCCCCTAGCCGTAGGGTCCAGCATCCAATATTTTAGACCATTATACAATTCACCCACTGCACTCCAAAGACACCATAGATGATGCCCTGGAAACGTACCAAACGTGGCAAGCCAAAGGATCTCCAATCAGCATATGGGAAAAAAGGGTAGAAGCACAAGCCTTTCCTCTACTCTTTCCTACTGGAAAAGGAGTAAGGTACGATGAAAGACCCACACAAATAACAGCATCAGAATAACGCTCTTTACGAATGTATTCTGAAGACCCCAGATTCAGACAAAACATTTAATACATATTCCACCTTCTCTTTGAAAGTGAACTAGCAACTCTATGCTACGGAGTTGCACACACATTGAAAACAGGTACCGATTTTCAAAATATGTCTGTAACGCAATTACTACAAAAGGTGGAAGAAAAAGATGATGTTTTAAAGTCAAGTATTACAAATCTTTTAGCAAAAATGCATGGTACAAAAGAATACTGGTTCCGATAACACGCAGAAGTACGCTGTATGATTCGAAACCTTGGCCCACCCACATAGTTTGTGACATTAAGTTGTGCAGAGTATGCATATGAAGCCTTGGACAATTTCCTATGCATAGCAAACAAAAACAAAACACATATGGACATAAAAACAGCAGGAAAACTCTGCCCTCTTGATTCTGTAAATGTATCAAGATACTTCCATCAACGCTTTATTTCCATGCTGCACTTCATTCGTAATAAAACAGTTCCTCCTCTTGAAAAGTGCAACACTTCTTTTGGAGAAACGAATACCAAGCCAGAGGAGCACCACACATCCACATGCTTTTGTGGATTAAAGATGCTACTAAATTTGGTCAGGACAGTGATGCCACTGTTTTGCAGTTCATTCACAAATATGTCACTTGTGAAATCCCTTCACAAACTACACATAGCGACCTACCTGGACACATTTTACAATTTCAAAGACACAAGTGTGGCAAGTATTGTCAGTGCAAATATAAAAACAAAGGGAAATACTACACCAAATGCCACTTTGGTTTAGCTAGACAAGTTTCAGCAACAGAACAAGTGAACAACTTCACGTATTCAGTTAGAGATAGTGTCAAAGGCAAATCACCTAAGAACAAATACTGCATAAAAGAACAGAAGGATCTACGTATATCAATGATTACAATACAATCATTGCCCTTCTTTGGAATGCAAATACAGATGTGCAGTACATTGCAGACAATTCCACTGCTGTTGAACGATATGTCACAGCCTACTTAACCAAAGCAGAGAAAACAGAGCTGAAAGACCTCTGGCATGACATATCATCTGACAAAACAATGTCACTGAAATTGTACAGCTTTGGCATAAAAATGCTCTCCCATAGAGAATGTTGCTGCTACAAAGCCGCAGACCATTTAACCGGCACTACCTTGCATGAGAATTCTGAAAACATATTATGGCTAAGCCTTGGTCCTGCTAAATCCAGAAAAAGAGTTCTAAAATCAAATGAAGACATACAAACAATAGCCAAAAATGATCCCAACAGCCAGGACATTTTGAAAAACAACTTACCAGAAACATTCTACCCAAACAGGAGTACTGCTTTGGAAACCATGTGTCTATACCACATAGCCGAAAACTTCACATACAAAAATAATATTGAACCAGATGAATATATAGTCAAATGTTGCAAGGGCAGCCTAGTTAAACGTACCAAACACAGCCTCATTAACCATATGAAACTATCATTAAAAATTCCTCAACATAAAGAACTGTATTACCTGGCCCCACTGCAACATTTTAAACCATAGCGAAAAGAAGAATATTTATTAGATTCCCATGTCTCCTATGAAGATGCTTTCAAAGCAAATGAAGACACTATAACAGATATACATTTTACACAGTGCAAAACCATGTTAGACAATGAACACCAACAAGAAGAACTCTAGACACAACTAAATACAGACACTCCTGACAGCAGTTAACCTTCTCTAACAGGAAGCCAAAAACCACTTGGAAAGCCACTTATAGTAAATGAGGCAGAATTAGCCATGACTGAAGTAGAAAATATCATGTGCCACTATGAAGGATATACAGAAGACTTTGCTATACTCAAATCACAATTAAACAACTAACAGCGTAGCATTTTCCTAGAAGTAACTAAACAAATTGAACATGGTATGCAGCACGAAACTGAAACTTGTACCTGTCAAGACTACAAACCTATACTGCTATATGTAAGTGGTCAAGCTGGTTCAGGGAAAACATTCTTAGTCAAAATCAACAGCAAGTTCCTCCAACAATTGCAACAAACTGTCAGCTGCTGTAACTGCACCCCAGGTTTAGCTGCCTGCAACATAGGTGGTGTCACTTTACACCGATTGCTACTCCTTCCAGTAGAACACTAAAACAAATTAGACTACTACAAACTTTCAGCAGAAGTTGCTTTTTAACTACAGAGAATTTTGAAACAAATGAAAATGCTCCTAATAGGTGAGGAGGGCATGGTCTCCAACCTAATGTTGGCTTTGATTCACCTCAGGATACAAGAGGTCCTTAAAACGGACTACGAAGAACTCTTTAGAGGAAAGAACATTATTATTTTTGGAGATCTTCAATTAACACCAATGAAAGGTGAACCTATTTTTAAAACCTTAGGGCATAAACTATGGCGAACAACTCTTGGCAGCATAGGAAATGTAAATCTTGTGCAACATTTCCAATACAAAGAACTAACTGAAAACATGTGTCAGTCTGCAGACCTCACCTACGCCAACATTTTTAAAAGTATTAGAGTTGGTGTACTATCTTAAGAAGCAAAATCTACATTAAATAGAAGACACATCCATGGACTTTACGGGCATAACTCATGTGCTACTGATGTCTTGCAAGCTGTGTACAATTCAATGAAACAATGCTGAAAAAAGAAATGCAACCAATAGTTCAAATTTACTCCACAGACAAACTGGAGGTGCACGGTATGACATTACCCATGTGTTAACAAGCCACAGCACTACTAAATACCTTAGAAAACGCTATCTCTAACACAGCTGGTTTAGAAAAAATATTAACATTGTCTTTAAACTGTATAGTGATGCTAAAGCGTAACCTTAATTTGGAGCAAGGAGTAGTTAATGGAGCAATTGCTACGGTTGTAGGCTTTCAAACATACCCACGTGACAACAACATTCAGTTTGTCAATATTCACTTTGACAAACTTTCAGAACAGCCCGGTTCCTTCATTTCAAATATTCAGAGCGGGACATATACTTCATTTGCAAAGTTTGGTAAGGATTAGTCCGGGGAAGCAAAGTTATAAACCGCCCAAAAAGTGCTCTTGCAATGGGTTCAGCAACTTAACCATAACTACACGCCCGGTACCACAGCCTGTGTAGTATATATTTGTTTGTTTTATATTGTCTGGTTGTTTTTGTTGTTTTGTACTTCGATGCATAGTTTGCTTATGCAAATAAAGTTTCTTGACTGACATATCAAAACTAAAATAACATCCATGAAGGATTTGCAAGGACAATTACAACTCCTCAAAAGATGTGTTTCTTAAAGCTCTGTTATCAGGAAGTTCTTTCTTGTTTTGGTTCTGGAAGGATCTTATTACTTGGTTGAGGTCTTTCTACTGAGAGTACTGTGACTCTTATTCTTACTTTGAGCATGTTGTTTGTATATTTATTCTGCTGTTTTTAACCTCAATTATATTTTTGGTAGGAACTGTGGTGGAGTTTTTAGGTTTACATTGAAACGTGTTTCAGTAATGATTGTGGGTGTTGCAAAGAATATTTCATTTTATTTCTTGGCCAGTGTGAAACCATGTCAAGTCTTTTAAGAAAGGTGTGTTGCAGTCATGTTTTCTAGGCAAGAAATCAGCATAGCTGCTTTCCTCTGAACTTGTCCATGTGCATGATTGGGTAGTTGGGAAGGCCAATGTATTAGGTATTGCAGTCTTCGAGATTGCCTGGTTTGGGTTTTTAAATGAGTTCTGTCTTATTGTTTCTTCCGAAAAAAAGGAACATTCTTTCTAAGGATGGGAATGCAGAGGTTAGTGTCTGTGGTAAATGTATTAATGAGCAGCATAAAACAAATATCAGTCCCAGTATTTGGGCTTTGTGGATGAAGCTGGATTGAGAATTAGAGTTTCTGGCTGCTTGAATGGAATTTCAAGTTTTAGGCTGCACTATTCATATTCTTATCTTTGTTTAAGTTTGTTTGAAACACCGTTGGATATCATCTGCACATACATGGAATGAACTGGTATTGTCTTCCTGAATTAATGCATCTAGACAAAAGTAGGCATTAAGGAAACATGGGGCTGAAGAGGAACAAAGGCAAACTCACAATGTCATCATGCTAGGTCTGGAGACATAATGGCCTTGTTGGACTTGTGAAATCGTATACTTAAGAAATTACTATAGCTATTGAAATGCCTTTGTCCCATACCTATATATTCATTGAATTTGTGCATGAGTAGCCAATGGTCAATGTGTCATATGCTGCCAAAAAACTAGTTGGATTAACATGGTATTTATGTATGTATTTATCATTTTTATTGGTATAGCACTTATATCCAAATTGCTGTTCATAAACAACATTGGTACAACATCAAATGAATACTGGCATAACAATGCATCAAAAACATGGCATCAAAGCACTACATCAAACCATACACTGACAGGTGGAAAGCACTGAGTAGCGGATGACCTTTTAAGAGGTGTCTTCACCAGTATTAATGTCCACTGAGCAGTTTAGGGGACAGGTACTTGAAATGATCCAAATCATGATGAGGTACATGGTGACTACTGGGTAGAGAGTAAAACCTTCAAAGAGGAGCAAAATTGCCTAGCAGGCTGATAAAGAACAGAACCTTCCAAGAGATAAGGAGGCAGGAGCATGAATATGTTCATGAATGAAACACAGTAAAAGGAACACCAAACTCTAAATAATGACAAGCCAGTCAATACTAGGAAGGTAAATAGACATTTATGAAGAGTAACTCCAGACATAAAGAATCTAAACCACAGTGTGAAAATAGTTATCATATTTTTGGAGCCTTATATATCAGAACGCCAATATTGTAGATGATAAACAACCAATCACTAAATAAGTTTAATAGAAGGGATTGAAGGGAAAGTTTGTAGATGATGACTTTATTTTACGTTATATATTTCATAGTGATATGCACAAACTACCAATAAAACGTGATCTTGAAAGAAAAAGAAGAATGAGAAATCCAAAGAAGATTTCGACGTGGGCATTAAAAAGGATCAGGAGAGTAGGAAAAGTGGTAGCTAGTTGGGGTAGTGGGGTTGAGGGTATCTAATGGTACAGATAGAACACAGAGTTTGAATTAGAACTAGAATTATACGTTTTCCGGATTTACAAATAAATAATGTGTAGCTATTCGACAGTGGAAAGACAAGCAGTTGAGTTGGTAATGTAATTCAGAAACTAGGACAAGGAAAATAAAAAAACTGGGGTATTATCTGCAAAAAACTGAGCATGGGATTGGGTAAAAAGTAAGAGCAGAGGTCCAAGTATGCAAACGTGAGGAACACCATGAAATAAGAAATGAGACTAAGAAAAATAACCTGTAATGAGAGAGCAAATTTACAATTTCGAAGATAAGGTGAGACCCAAGCAAGAAGTGAGTCAAAAAGATCAAGTGAAAAGAGAGAATGTAGATGTGCAAGGTGATCAACAATAAAAAGAAAACAGCAGAAAAGAAGATAAATGTATTATGATTGTCATCCAAAATTCTTCCACTGCATTCCTCTATGTCATATGTTATCTAATTGGAGTGGAAACCAAATTGACTGCTGTGAACATGGTTTTGTGTTTTGCTTTGTTTTTGGCGTTGGGCAATTTCTAAACGTTCTAACGTTTTGGTCAAGAATAGAGGACTGGCAATTGATCTATAATTCTCCAGATTCTTTGAGATGTCAGAGGCCTTTCTTTTCTCAGCAAAAAATGTGTCAATTACATCTTGGAATATTATTGACACTTTGCCTGGCAGGGAGATGAAATAAAGAGTTAGAACTGGTGCTAGTGTGTGATGTTGTTCGTTGATTACTGATGACGGGCATGGCAAGCATACTGTGGGCATGGCTTTGAAACGGCCTTAGTGTATTTAAGATATCAACTACTTGAGCGACCTGGAAATGAATAAGAGTGTCTGAAATTCAGGGACGTTTTTATGGGAGGAGTCTTTTTTATGATGAGCATTTTGTTTAGGAAGAAGTTGCGCATGTCATTCGCTAACCTTTGTAAGGGCTGTACTTTGTTGGAGAGTAGTTCTGGGCTAGCGAGTTTTTGAAGGAATCTGGAAGAGCTCACTAGATGTGTGTTGTGTCTGAAATGTTCTCTTGGAATAGTATTCCTCATTGTAGCCATTTCATTGCTTCTTGGTAGCACCCATTCTTGACTATGGCATGTAATCGTTCAAGCTGGATGCCCTCCAATGCCTCTTTAGTTTGATTGCTTATTCAGTAAACATAGTTTTGCATCCTACATCTCCATGTTAGGTTCTCTTCCACTGCCCATATTGCAGCACTTGTGATTGGCCTTAGCTGCTGCTTCCCTCTTGATTTCATCTGTAGGGACTCTGGCACATCTTCCATGTTGCAACATTGTGCAACATGCAGCACAGCAGTGCGATCTTCCACAGATACTCACATGTATACTGGCGGTCACCACCTGTGTCAACAGCTGTGTGAAGTGTGCCCACAGTAGGAACAATTCCAGAGCATTCTGGGCTCTGGTGTGTGCAGTGATCATTTTGCTCATGCTGGTTTCCTAGCTGATGGAAAGGTGTAAGTAGCCACTGCAACAAGTGGTCGCTGCAGTAGAAGTAATAGTATACATTATTCATACTTCTCCACTACAAAAAGTGAACATTAATGTAATTTTCAGACACCCATTTTACCAGCTCCACTCAACTGTCTGCATTGTAGGTTTTCCGTTCCAAAATATTAGTGTGTCTTATTCCGAAATTCAAATTATAACTGCCAGACAGATCTTAGTATATTTGGCTCTAAACATATATTCCATGATTTTATTTTCTGAATGGGACTTCTCTTGAATTAGAATGAGAAGTAGAAACGCTTGCCTTTATGGCAGCACGTTATTCTCACATAGGCCAAAAATAACAAAACTATTGTCTGAATGTTCATCACATTTACATGTTTTGTCTCCACTTCAGTAACCCTTTCCAGTAGCATTGCGACTTAAAACATGCCAATGTGCGTCATTTATAACCTACATTTCATATATTAAAACAGATCATTTCCACAGAGAGTGTTGCGATTCTATGAACAGAACATACTCATAAAACCTCACATTTCTCATTATGAAGAAGCCTTTAATAAAAGCACATTCAGTCTTAACTATACAAATCACCTGTGGGACCATGAATAACCTGTGAGAGACACAATTAATAACATTTTGGACCGTCAATGATGCAGAATAGCTGTGAGGCACATATGGCCATTCTCATTGTGACAGTCTCACACCACGTGAGCAGAGCAATTTACGTGACCTATGTTGGGGGATAATCACCCTCTCCGACTCGATGCATCATCAGGCAGACAGTGCAGTCTAAAAGTCTTCAATGTGGACATGTGTTTTGAAAACAACTGCCTGGCATGGGGCGGGATATGGGCTGTTCTGACATGACACTTTTAATGCTATGCAACACGTTTGGTTACCTTTGCAGCAGGTCATTTACCTCCACTTTTCTAGTGTATTTTTTCTGTTCTCTTCCTTACACTCCATCAGCCCTTTCCACAGCTCCTCTGCTTTCCTCTTTCTGCATTGTTTGTGTGTTTTTACTGTTTTCTCCCCCATGTGCCACCCAGTCTTTTGATGACTGCACCCGACCCACCTTTATCACAGTCTCTTCTGCCTCCTGCAATCTCTTCCTCGGTCCCACTGCTGCCTGACATTTTTATGTTTTCATTCTCCTACCACCTCAAGCACTCTGCACACTCCTCCACTCTCCCTTACCCCTTTGGGGTATTGTTTGCTATTTTCTTCCCCCACCCAGCTCCAGACCTCTCCGAAGATCCTTCCCTCCCTCTTCTGCTCTTAACCCTTCCCCCTTAGAATGTCAGAAGCAAAGAACTCATGAAGACAAGGATGACTGCTGTTTGTCCGGAGTACCCAGGGCCACTCCAGCAGACACAGCAGGAAATGCCTGCTATTCATTGCACATGCAGCTGCAAATGCAGACACCATTACCACCCACGACCTGTAAGCACTCTTCATCACTGAAACCTTGCTCACCATCTCTTTGACCTACATCCTAAATGCTGTTACCCCCAAAGGCTACAGCGTTCAACTCAGGAACAGGCCACACCAGACTGGTGAAGGATGCACCATCATGCACAAATCTTTCTTTGACCTGCACTGGACAATATGGAGCTACTGTCAGATCCTTTGAAGCACTCTTTTGCCGCTCCCTTCCCTCACACACTGAAACAGGTTCAAACTCATGTAAAGGCCACCAAAACCCAACACCTCCATTGTTGATGAATATGCTGAGCTAGTCACAAACATATCTCTCACATGTGCCAACAAAATGTGCATCTGGGACGTCAACCTCCCAGGGAGCATGGCCATCAAGTCAATGAAGGTGCTCAGGCTATTAGATGCACTGGTCCTCCCTGAGCACACAATTGACCCAACCCACAACTAATGCACCATCCTATACTCATCATCACTGCCATGCTAACCCCCTATTGCAAGACATTTATACCCCTGGCTCTGTTCTGATCATCTTACCATTCTCTTTACCATGAACTGTGCTACACAACCAACCTCACACAACCTACGCCTATCAATCAGACATTCTGCTTCTTCAAATACTTTCCTAGTGAACCATCGTTGATGTCTTCACCAACCTCACCTCCTCCCTATATGGACCCAAATACAAGGGTTGCAACAGAAACCTTGAAGCTCTCAAGAACACCACAAAGGCCAGCATTAACATACATGTCCATACGAAATTACAAACTATTAGCCCCCTAGTACTCCAATAAGTTAATATAAAAAAGAGATATCTGAAAATAGAAGAAAACATGGCATTAGTGTAAAACCTCAACAGACCTAGCCTGACATATAGTTTGTCAAACTGCCAGCAGACAACTGACTGCCCCAGCATAAGCTTCCTACAACCAGGTAACAATAGCAGAAGTCAGAAATTAAATCACGGGTCTCTTCAAGGCAGTCAAACAGTGCGTCAGCCATCTCCCAACCATACGCTCCATCATTCTACTGAAATATCCACTGCCCTCAACAACATTTTAATGAAAGAATCAGCAAGATCCACCAAAACAATGATGCCAACCACATAGCACTTTCTATCAAACCACTCCAACGTGAGAAACACCAACATGAGCCCCATTCAAATCTCTATCTATTGGAGACCTGACTATCAACCTATCATACTTCAAAGCTCCCTCCTACTCTGATGTCATATTACCAGCATGATTCTTCAAGTCTTTCCTTAAGGAAGCATTCTGTGACTTTCGTTTTGGTCCGCCTGGTGGATCGTGTGCTTTTGGTGCTCTCTGGACCTACCTGGACGTTCCTGCACTGCAAGCATTTTTAAAGCTCTTGCAGGACCCCGAGCGCTGGACTCTGAGCACTGCCCAGAGGAGGAGGGAGCAGTGCTAGTCACGTGGAACATCACGTGACCCATTACTGCTTCAAAGCACCCTCCCATCCGCCCGAGCGGCGTATTCTGTGACTTTCGTTTTGGTCCGCCTGGTGGAACGTGTGCTTTTGGTGCTCTCTGGACCTACCTGGACCCTCCTGCACTGCAAGCATTTTTAAAGCTCTTGCAGGACCCCGAGCGCTGGTCTCTGAGCGCTGCCCAGAGGAGGAGGGAGCAGTGCTAGTCACGTGGAACATCACGTGACCCATTACTGCTTCAAAGCACCCTCCCATCCACCCGAGCGGCGTATTCTGTGACTTTCGTTTTGGTCCGCCTGGTGGAACGTGTGCTTTTGGTGCTCTCTGGACCTACCTGGACCTTCCTGCACTGCGAGCATTTTTAAAGCTCTTGCAGGACCCTGAGCGCTGGACTCTGAGCGCTGCCCAGAGGAGGAGGGAGCAGTGCTAGTCACGTGGAACATCACGTGACCCATTACTGCTTCAAAGCACCCTCCCATCTGCCCGAGCGGCGTATTCTGTGACTTTCGTTTTGGTCCGCCTGGTGGAACGTGTGCTTTTGGTGCTCTCTGGACCTACCTGGATCTTCCTGCACTGCGAGCATTTTTAAAGCTCTTGCAGGACCCCGAGCGCTGGACTCTGAGCGCTGCCCAGAGGAGGAGGGAGCAATGCTAGTCACGTGGAACATCACGTGACCCATTACTGCTTCAAAGCACCCTCCCATCCGCCCTTGCGGCGATAAGCCCGGCGGTGGCAAGGCCGCTAACTGTGCTGTTGTGCGGCTGTTTGGCGCTGAGGCGCAAGTGTTGGATTTGGTAAAGATCGAGTCTGTCAGTGAAGATCCCTATGAACACAGTACGGACTGCTGTTATTTAGTAAGTCTGTCCTTGGACTCATGGACTTAGTGTAAAAAGTCATTCAAGGAATTTTGGTTTTAGCGCAATTGCGCCTGTTATTGAAATTATTGTTTGGTGGTAGACTTTTTTGTATATATCAGTAATTACAGGTGGCTGGAATATGCAAGCAAGATTTCCTACGTTGACAATGGGGATGCCTCCAGTTATGCATCTTGGATGTCATAAGGGTCCTCTTAACACCTTGATAACTAAGCCCAAACAACATTCAAATAATAAAATTGTCCCTTTTCGCTGTTCGACTCCAGTCGGTGCTCGTGGTCGAAACAGCATGAAAGCTGGTCCTAGAAGGCCGCCACTGTCTGATATTAGGGTATTCTGTAAAGACAAACTTGCAATTTCTGCTCCTATTGATATGAGAGCTCCTGCCAATTCACAAGTGTGCTCTACTCCTGGTCCTGACCTAAAGGGTGTGCTTCGCCCGCCTTCTTCAAAAAAAGTGACTTCCACAGATGGGGCTTGCTCAGTGCACACTAGTATCACACCCTGTGAAAGCTCCTCATCTCGAGTATCTTTATCCGACAGTATGATACTTCATAACCTACCACTGACAGCTCCTGTTGGAGCAAAGGCTGTTTCGCCTACCTGTGTGACCAATGATTCTGTAGTGGTCTATTTAGATATGGATCCCTCGAGCCGCTCTCAACAATTGCTACCTGAGAGAGCCATGTTGAACTTGTCGCAGTCTCCTGTTATGTTTTCTGATCATAATTCCGAGTGTTCGTAAATTGAAGACTCGTATCATGCACCGACTCCACGTCGAATTCCTATGCCAGTAGTAGCAACTGGTAAAGTGGAGGCGGTAGTAGATCCGGGAAACTTAGTGGCACTTACACTATCGGCAATGCATGTTTCCCTACAATCTCTGTCCAGACTCTTTGATTCAGTAATCTCAAAGATGGGTGATCATTCGTGTAAACTAGATCAAATTCTAACATGGCAAGAGAGTCCTTCCATGCTTTTACAGCAAAAAAAAAAAACTCATCCTTTGCCTCAACTGACATTAGTGATAAGCCGGTAGTCACTAAAGTATCTTTAGGTACTCAAACCTCTTTTGAAGCACTTTCAGTACCTTGGGTAAACAATGTTGCCACGTCTGTGGCAAATTTACCTACATCGTCAGCAGTGCCTTGTATTGCAGGTATTATTGTGGATTCCATGGTTCAGGCAAATTTGAGTCCAGCTGACCCAATGGTTTCCATACCCTGTACCAGTGCTAAAGGTGCCCCAAGTGTGCCTTATGCCATCTTTACCCCTAAAATACTTATGACTGGTGCGAAATCCATTCAAACTCCCCAGTGCAAAAAATCCAAAAACCTCCCAGCCGCTAAGAAAAATGGCACAGCCCAAACAAAGAGCTTTCTCCACCATGTTGCTCTACCCAAAAAAAGTGCGCTCATTGCATCATCTGCAGTTGCAAAAAAATACCATCAAATGGCCTTGATACGCACTCCTGTTTCCACTCTACAAGAATTAAATACTATGCCTGTGTACGCCCCACTTGATGCATTGGCTGAACTGGCAGAAGGCATGGACTGTCAAGCCGAGGCTGCCACTCTCATGCCCACACCCATGCCTAGAGCTGATGATGCCTCAAGCGGTCTAGCTGCGAGCCTGCCTTTGGATTTCCATCGACAGGAGATTTGCCGTGCTGTTGATGCGTATATGTCCGGCCAGATTGGTATGGCACAAAAAATCGCCACTCAAACTGAGGCTCTGTCATCTAAGCTCCCCTTAAGTGCAAACAATCCATCTTTACCTAATACTGGTTTGAGTTTAAGTAAAGCAGTTACCCCCATAGTTTGCCCATTGGTGTCAGGTGCAAAACTGATGCCTCAAACTGAATTACGGGGTACTACTAGTGCTGTTGGACGGTCACTCCTGGCTGAAATTGCCCCTGAACTTATTGAATTGCTACAGGCTGTTTGCCAAAAAGAGTCCAAGCCCAGTGTAGTGCCTGCAATGGCTCTAATAAATAGGGGCTCAGAGCCTGCGGCCCACAAACCTGTAACTAAGCCTATGGCCAAGCGGCCTGCTAATCTTAGCCTATTGCTCAGTTGTAGGCCATACCCAAGCCTTCAATATGTCCTAATTCGTAACTCCATTCTGAGCATTTTTTCTGATGTGCCATCTCTAGAAGATATTAGCTCATACGACTTGGCTCTGGTTGACTTTTGTACCATTTCGAAAACGAATGTTGTGCGAATTTGGATGGATTCACGTATCGTCCAGAACGCTATTTGGGCGGCTCAAAAACAATTGCATGATTTAGGATTTGAGGTCTCATTGGAAGTTACTGACCTAGGCGCTCCAAAACAGCAGCAATTAGTCCCCCATGTCAACCACAAAAATCATGTTTATGAGCTGCAAGGTGAAAGATTTTGTCAGATTCCTCTAAAACAGCATTAGCTAGGTCAAGCTGCTGAGCTATGTAATTTTTCTACTATTAGTTGGAATACGAGGGGTCACTCTAAGCTCTTCAATAATGATCTTAGTTCTCTAGCTAACTATAAGCTAGTTTTACTTCAGGAAACTTGGTTGACCACTGATCCCATTTGGGACGCTCATGATGTGATCTCTCTAGCGGCCAATAAAGGTTTGAGTGGCAGACCATTTGGTGGGCTTTTAACTGCAATACAGGCAGATAATAACGCTAGTATCTATCCGTGGGCCTCACCTAATGCCTTTATTCAAATGACAAGACTTAAATTATCCACAACATTATATGCCATTATTAACCTTTACTGGAATCCAGTGGGGATTACGGTTGAATGCTTCTTGAAGGCCTTAAATGATATGCTGACCGTAATCCTATTGTATGGATCGGCTCAAAAACTTTTTATTGCAGGAGACTTTAATCTGGATTGCATTAATTCAACTAAACAAAGTAATTCCATTTGTATAAAACAATGGGAACAATTTAGTAAACATCACAATCTCACAAGGCTGAACGGAGCTTTCCATTCCGACATCCCTCCATCCTCAACATGGTCCCGGGGCTCATCGGCATCTATCATTGATTATATGTATACGAATGTGTCCCTGTTCAATGATGTTGTGGATTTCAAAATTGTGCATTCAGAGCTGAGTGATCACAAACAACTTACAGCAGTCTGGCAGTATAGTAGCAGTTGTAATATGCATAGAGACAGAATGTTGCAAAGTCAACTTTGTGTGAACAATGCTGGTAATAGACTGCGATGGACTGAGAAGTCAGTTGAGGCCTTTCATTTCTATTTGACACAGGCAGTAGCTGCTACAGCCCTCACTGCTGACTCCCCAAATGTTTTCTACTCTGATATGCTACAAGTGTTTCGGTCTCAAGTCCCTAGTTTCTCATCAAAACATTCTATCTGTGTTCAATTTTGATTTAGAAATTAGAGATCGCAAGCGCCTATTCAGACAACAGAAGAGAAATGTACTGAATCTTCCAGCTAATATTCGCCATAAACATCTCTCCAACCTTAAAACAAAGTATAGAAATTGGGTGAAGGCAAGGCGTGCGAAGCTTTACCACACTGATAGTCAGCTACTTTTGGCTGCTGTCCAATGTAAGAATATCTCTAAAACCTGGTCTTATCTTAATCAAGTGACTTCTGGCTCTCAAACAATAATCCAAGCAAATGAAGTCTCAGAGCATGCCTGGATTGCTTATTTCTCTAATCTTTATAAACTGCCTGTTAATGACGCATTTCTAGACAGTTCTAATTCTTTTCCTAGATTTCATCTAGAATTTGATCTTGAAGATATTCTTTTGTATATCAAGAAAGCGAGCAATTCAGGCGCATGTGGTCCAGATGGTTTGTCCAAAAAGATGTTCAAAGCCTATCCACAAGTGTGGAGCTGTATTCTGTTCACCATCTTTAGTCTCATCTTGAAGTCTCAAAAATTACAGTCGTCCTGGACTCATTCTATTATTGTTCCTATTTATAAAAAAGGAGATAGGAAAGAGCCGTGCAGTTATCGACCTATTGCACTATTAGATGCGCCAGGTAAAATCTTTTCTCGACTGATTTTAAGAGACTTCAAGAAGTGGATTTTGCAGGTCCATCTTAATGACCCATTTCAATCAGGCTTTGTGACTGGCTTAGGTACCATCCCTAATATCATCACGCTACAAATGCTCCTTTCTGATCACGCAGCCCAAAGGCAGACTTTGTATCTAGCCTTTGTTAATTTCCAGGTTGCGTTTGACTCAATTGATCAATCACTATTACAGCATAAGCTGATCAAGCATAATTGTCCATCCTCTCTATTATCCCTAATCATTCTACTACACTCCAATACTACCATGCAGGTTCGACTTAATTTGAGTAGTGATCTGACCTCGAAATTTCGAACATATAGAGGGCTGAAACAAGGTTGTATTTTGGCGTCATCCATTTTTAACTTTTTCATTTACGACTTGGGCGTAACTCTGAGTCAAATTGTGAGTGACTCACCTCGATTAGGCCGGCATAATGTTCCTTATCTTTTTTCAAAAACCCATACAGGTCTTCAGAAACGTTTGCATGGCCTTGAAACATACGTAGATACGAACCACTTGACAATTAATAATGGTTTGTAAGAGGCATGAAAAGTGTAAAGTTAAAACTTTTTGTTGGCGATTACACAATGTTCCATTAGAACAGGTAGCCAACTATAAGTATTTGGGCACTCTTATAGTGGATACTTTACCAAGCATTGACCCTGACATAGAGATCCAGGGCAAATTACGGTCCTTAATTGCGCAAGCAAAGATACTTATGGCCAAATTTGGCAAATTCACGTGCAAACATATTCTCACCTTCTTTCTTCAGAAGGTGACCCCAATCTTGACCTATGGGTCTGAGGCTCGCAGTCCTAAACCTGTGGAGTGGTGGGATAGAATTGAATCCTTGTTTTGGAAACAAGTACTACATCTGCCCGCTTGCACACCTTTACCATTGATTCGATTTGAATTGGGATCTCTCTCAATGTTCTCATTCGTAATTTGGAAATATTGTGCCTTTTTCCGTAAATGTATATTGTCTTTAGAGCGATCAGACATTTTGGGAAAGATGGCCTGTCATCTTTTAGAACACAATCAGGCTTTTTCAAAACCATGGTGCATTTTTACTATGAATGCAATGTCTGATGCCTCAGTTGATTTAGAGTTACTTTTGAACAATGAAGCTCGTGCCAAAATGAAAGTCCAGCAACATGATTGGATTCTGACCCAAAATAAATGTCTCAACTACAAGGATTTTGATCGAGCGCTATTTGGGCACAAGCAATGTAGAACAATGTCTGACTATTTGGCCAAATTTCCTTGTTTAAAGACTCGTCAGAAGTTTCTCCGTTTTCGGTTGAACCTTTGGCCGACATTAGATGTTCAGGCTCGCAGAAATCAAATTATGCAATCAGAAAATGTATGTCGCTTTTGTAAAATGTTGACAAAAAAGAAACGTTGGAGCATTGTTTAGTGTTTTGTACAAATTTAACCACTATTCGACAAAAATGCTTTGGAAATTTCTTCGAAGACCAAAATGCACATATTAATAAGAACTTGTGGCATTGTATCTTTTCATCAACTGCCTTAAGGACCAAAATAGCAAATGTACGATTTTTGGATGAAATATTTAGTGTATACCCATAGTTAGCGTAATTGAGTTAAACTAAATTTGAATTTTAACTGTAGTGAATGAACAAACTGCAAATCTGTTTTTATGAATTGTATTGTTTTGATATTGTGATACCTCTTGATATTTGAAAGGTTGATTTTATTAACCATATAAATAAAAAAAAAAATAAGGAAGCATTCCATCCATTCCTGGCAATTACCAATTAATTTCTCACCCACTGAACATTTCCCACTCAAAACTAGAAAAATACTACCCCTCCAAAAGAAAACAAATACAATGTTGGACCTCAATGACCTCAGCAAGAATTCCCCCCTTACGCGTATTGCTTTCACTGGTAAAATCCTTGAAAGAATCATATTCCCTCAAGTTCAATCACAAATAGTCACCAAAAACCTCCACAGTCCAACCAATCTGACTTGAGACTGTGGTGTAGCATAGAGACTACCACCATCCATTTGGTAGACAATACTCTCTGCATCCTCACTGATGGACACACCTGCCTCCTGGTACTTATCAATCCCTCAGCGACCTTTGACAAAGTGGATCATCCAGCCCTTATTTACATACTACACACCCATCCACCAGTGGTTCACCTCATAATACCTGGAAGACTTCCATCAGCTTTTCCAGATATTTTGAAAGTGTCTATCCCAACTTTCATTTGTGGAGTCCCGCGGGATCCATCTGCTCACTGTTGATCTTTCCCCTCTTTGCCAGCCACAACATCCACATCCAGTCATCTGCAGGGCATAATCATTTCTTTCTCAAAAAATCTTCCATCAGTGATATTAACCAGCTCAAGGCCTTGTCCCACCCTGATTCAAACCTGGATGCGCAGTGCATTCATCAAATTCAACACCACCAGAATGGAAAGTCTCCTTCTCTCTAATAACACTGAACACACCCACATCCAGATATAGCTGTTCACTCTGACACCACGGGGCTTCAGATTGTAGCTGGCACCCTGCACCACGTCTCTAGAATTCCACATTAACAGCTACCTCGGTTTCCAAACAATCATCAAACAAACAAATCCCACAGAGAATGGTGCAAACTCTCTATTTTATAGAAATTCAAGACCTTCCACCCAGACAACACATTCCAATCAACAGTAAAGGTGTTTGTCCTTTCTCACCTGTACAGGGGAAACACCCTACTCAATGTCCAATCTGCCTCCACTCTGGCACCTCATGTACCAATGGGAAGTGCTCATGCTGCAGGCCACCTCTTCAAAGAACTTTGAAATCTGACAACATTATGCCTACACTGATCAAACAACATTGGTTGCTTCTACAGTAAGCCTTCACCTACAAGACAAGCTGCTTTATTTACAAAGTCGTCACATTCTATGCTCTTTCTGATTTAGTTAGCAAGGTCACCTTCTCTGGCAGCCAATATTTCACAAAAAGGACATACCCATACCTCACCAGAGGAAATCTGCAAACATGAAAACAAACACAAAACAGGAAACTAGCATTCTCAAACTATGTCCCCAGGCTCCGGAACCTCACACCCATCAATATTAGAGACGCACACCAACCCACATGCAATTCAGAAAGTAACAAACGATGCTCTTCTGCAACGAGCAGATTTGTTGCAAACTATAGAATGTTCCTATTACTTGACTGTAATATAAGACAGCCTTGCTCTAACTTGTACTCTGCTACCTGTACCCTATTAACCTGTTTCTGTACAGCAGTCCAATGCTGTTCAAAGCCAGGTCTGCACTCAAAAAAGCGAAATCAAAACAAAACAAATGTGCAATGACAGTGCTCCATGACAGGGGTGTCAGCTATTCCATGTGACACATGGGGCTGTGCAGTTGGCACGTATGACATCAATCCCATTTCACAAGCATTGCTGATCATATTACTCAATTAACATTTTACATTGCCCTAGATGGTTCTCAAAATGGGCATGATTCTTCTTCTTATCAAGGTTAAATAGGGGTGGATGTCCTGATCTATAAATGTACAAAGTAACAAACTCTGTGTGTATTTACACGCTGAGCTGTTTCCATCCTTCTAATGCATCTGTGTTCTCTCCTCCTTCATCCTCCAGATACTTGCTGGTATCAATAACAGAGGGCCTTTCTGTGAGGACAGCAAACAGGTTTCTCCAGCTTGCATGGTGACCTATGGAATTGTCTTTATATTTGGCTATTACTTGCAAGTGTTTTCCACATTTTCAGTGAACTGTATAATTTTCACAATGTTATAGCTGCAGGTGTTTTTTTTCTAAGGCACATTTGTGTTTTGCTTGTGTTTTCCTGTGTATAGTGTCTTGAACATTCTGTTCTGGACATTTCCTGCAATTTGTTTTTAAATGTATTCCCTTTTTACATTTGAAAGGGTTTTGTATTCATACTTTATCTGTGTCAGTCTTTCAGTTTACCTCATAAAAGAGTCTGGCAGATTTTCAGAGATTCTTTGACAGGGCAAAAGTGTATCATACGCATCTCATTTTTGTACTTTCATGCTGTACACAAGTTTCCAGAGTGATACGATAGTACTGCTTTTGAAGATCAAGTATGGCTTAAATGTGAGGATTATACGGCTTGCAATTACAGTGCATCAGTATGCTTCACTGTGCCATTTACATTTCCAGATCCTGTGATGAATCCAAGCTATTCGTCCCTTCTCTCCAAGGGGAGTAGCCCCCTGTGAGACTAGGGAGGTGCGCCTGCTATGTGAATCCCTCCCTAATGGGACAAGAATCCCCAATTGAACATATATGTGGCAACTCCCTTAACCCCAATATTCTAAATGTTTTCATCCTACAGGGGAATTAAAGATCCTTATAAGATCCTTATAATGTAGTGAGACCCTTTTACGTGTCAATTTCTGCAGCTGACCCCTCCTTAAAGCTAGAACCCCATGACCAATTGACCTGTGTCTTTCGTTTCAGGGAACAGCCTATAAGGGATAATATCCTTACCTGGAGGTGAGAAAGATCAACTGACATAGATTCAATCAGCTGGAGCGGATACATGCAGAGCGGATGTCACCAGTATCGTATAGGACGAGTGCTACCTGGAGTCAGGGGCCACAGACCGTACGTGGTGGGTGAGCAACCCGTGCAACTTCACAGAGCTCAGGAGCACCGACCATATAAGGTTCTCCGCTGGCGTCCTGAGAGACGCTGACAGAGGGAGAGGAAGATACATTGGCGAGGCTGCAAGAAAGCTGCCACTCATGGAAGCCTGAGAAAGAGGAACCAGTAAACCCATCAATAGGCTGCCGCCAGAGAAAACTTGAGAAAAAGGCACGGCAAGCCCATGAGAACGCCAATGCCTGAGAAAGCCAGAGAAAGAACCGGTAAGGCTACGGGAAGATCATCACTAGAAAAAGACAGAGGCCGAGATACTGGTGAACCACTGAGACGGCTGCTACCGAAGAGAGCCAGAAAGCTGTTCGATGATAGGGAGTTCCCCTCTGCTGGAGCCACCAACCCTCCCTGGAGAGAGCACTGCATAGTATAAAGATCGCAGTTTAGGTATGAGAAATGGAGGTGGGCAGTCAAGGTCCACAACAAGCCCAGGGAAATACCAAACCTGGTGATACCCAAGGGAGGCAATGTCTATGAGAAGGCTAGTCAATAACAGCAGGTAGATACTACCAGTCTTGTAGTGGGGATGGATATTGGATGTGTGGCAATATCTGAACAGGCTGTACACCAAGGGGCTAGTGGTCTCAGTAAAGATGTGAAGGGACCAAGTAAAGCTATGGAAATTGAGGAGATCAAGGAGGGTCAGGAGGGCTTTGAAAGAAAGTTGACCACAGCCCAAACACTGACTACAACCATGAGGAAAGGCCTAATTGCTCTGGAAAGGGGCATGTCAAGATATATCCTGAGTATTTGGAAGGGAATAAACAAATTATCCTTTTTGTTTGCATCAGTGAAACTTCCAAGTTTGTGGAGGACCCAAGGGTAAACCACTTCATTTTAAAATGGTTGAGAAATTAATATTGTATTCATGTATTGCAGAAAAACTGAGCGCCATTTTGCAATGAAATGTTGGCAAAAGCCAAACAGAGAGAACTGTGACAAGCATTTATTTCCAAGAACAGTTGACAGAAGAACAGTAGCTACAAGATCCGAATCCTAACAGGCATTTAACTTAAGTGTTATAATTTGTGTAGAGTGTTAGGGTAGGTTTTAGAATAGGTTTTGGACTGAGGACAGACTTTTTGTGTTGATTTAACATCCTGATGAGCACACTAGGTTTGATTTATAGATAGGGGACTTCTTCGCAGCAGTAGGGCACCTATGGCAATTTTTCATTTAATAAACCTCCTATGAAAATGATGTCTTGCAGTCTGCCTCCTATTTCTGGCTAGCCACAATCCACCCGCATTTCAGCATAGATTAATATCAGAAGGACGTATCAAATAACCTTTCAGAGTGATGAGAAGAGTGGAACCCCCAAAATCCCCCACCCCCTCTGTGGTCCCACAGCAGTGAGAAGCAGTAGAACTACACTGCCCCCTGACTCCTGCTGCCCAGTCCCCCATGACGTTTGCTCCCGCAGCTCAATCTGACCTCCACTGCACCCTGTAGGCACTGACATCTGCTGCCCTCAGGACCCCATGACTTCTGTATCCCCCAGGAGCCCATAAGGTCCCCTGCCCCAGGATCCTTTGACTTCTGCTGCCCCCCAGTGCCCCATGACTTCCACTTCCCCCAGGAACCCCAGACATGTTCTGCCTGTAATACCCCTTGCTTTAAATGCCCCCAGATGACCTGACATCTCTGCCCTGAGGACCCTCTAATGTATACTGTCCGCCCGGCCAAATGACAACCACTGATCTGGCCTTGCTCATCTCCCAGACAAGTGAAACACACTGCATTTCCCCAACACAGCTGTGAAAGCCGTTACTGTTGTACCCTCAAATCAATATGCACACACCCCACTACTCTGCTCCAGGTCCTACAATCCCCCTTCTATCACCTTGAACCCCCCCTTAATTGCCCCAAAGTCACCACATCCACATCCATTTACATCCCTTAAACCCTAGTCCATTCACCAATTCCCTGTTACTGGGGCCACCACCAATTGCCAACTCCATGCTTAATGATGTGTTCTTCTGTGCCAAACAATAACAGACAAACACAAGGCTTATGCCACAACAACACTGTACTAAGTTCAGAGATGTGGAGCACAATGTCCTGGTGGATAGTGCTGTGGAATAGGCTCACTGCCTCCTGGGACCTGGTCGTTTGAAAGCCTCATAACACCAGTGCAACACAATCTGGAAGGCCATCCTGCAAAATGGAAATGCTGTAGCCACAACACCTCGCAAAGTAGCCCAGATGAAGTAGTACTGTTGATACCTAATGAGGCATGTCCGAAAGCTTGTTGCAAAACACAGCAGGGCATGCCTGGCCACAGGAGGTGGCTCACCACAACCACTGCTCAAGTACCTAGGGCAATCATAGAAGCAGGGTCTGACCATCATTGAAGTTAGCATCCTTAACAGAATTTGGCTGGAGATGAGGGTGAGTTTACTGTGTGCATAGGACATAGTCATTCAACATCTCTTGGGGATAGTGTGGGATTGTTCAAAACCAACATAAATCCAAAATATGGTCACAAGTCTCCATGACACCACCCTCAATGACTAACAATAGGGACATCTGACATCAACCATATATGCACCACCAAGATACGTTCCTGATACGAAGGAGCATTTGCCTGCGTCCATATTCTGCTACGTCCCATCTAGACATGGGTAGATGATGTCCACATGAGATGGAATACATGCATCCCAAACCCTGACCACAGTCATAAACACAAGTAGATCTGGCTGGTACATTGAACATTAGTTGTTGCCACATAAGATGCCATAAAGGTGGTGCAGCAGAGCACAGATACCAGCGCCCACACTCCTTCATGGCCTCACAGAGACATGGAGTCACCACTGAACCAAACCCCCTGTGGACCTTTGAATGTGCACATGCCAAAATGAACATGCATTCCCGCTGACCCACACCTTCATGGAGAGTGAACACACACATGTTCCAACAAATGGGTGGGGGGGGCATCAGAGATAACATGTAAATACCATGCAGTATTCGACCATTGACTGCTCTGACATGTACAGTCTTTTTCTCAATGTGTGTCCACCTGTATCAGTCACAGATCAGTAGAATAAGCCATGCTTCACTCCCAATGGAATAACGTAGACCATCCGATGCTCAACATGCTGGCTGAAACATCATGCGTACATAGGGAACATTAGCATGTGGTGCTTCATAATGCCCCATGGCATCCACATGAAATTGTGCCATCAAAACATGGGTGTGTTGCATCGGATGTGGCAATGTCCCTCCTGCCACATGGCCCAGTAGCACTTACCGTAGTACTAAACAAGAATACTCCTGAGATGTAATGCACATGCTGAAATCCATGACTACATACAATTTAAGTTAGTATGCATGCCACTGTAATTTGTACAAAGTAGGGGCTGGGTGTCTGAAACAGTCAGCCTCATTACGAGTTTGGAGGTAGCCATGCCATCATTACCGGCATGGCTACCTCCAAACTCGTCTCCGTGTCCCAAAAAAAGGGAATTATCGGGCCATTCCGCCTTTTGCGGGCCCGGTAATTCCCATTTTCGGGACCCAAACCCAGTATGTCCCCATTCCCATCTGAGCCCCCATAGGGCTCAATGGGAATGGGCAGGATGCTAACAACAGACCCGTTAATGACTTGTCTGTTGTTAGCATCCTGGTCTGCTCGTGGGTGCCGGTACGGACGTCTGACCAGACCAGACGTGCATACTGCCACCTGCGAGCAAACTCGAAATGTGGTGGCCCGGTATACTGCAGCCACCAGGTTCGTAATGAGGCCCAGTGTCCCTATTTTCCATGCTGACAATTCCACACCACAGCTGCCAGCATGTCCACCTTTGCTGCAGGGTAGAGGAGTCTGAACCATGCTTCAGTGCATCTGACTTGTCCACCTCTGACTAGTGCAATTCACCTGCAGCACCAACTCAACCCTATGTGCACAAACAAATGACATGACTGCTTAATAACACAGAGTCTGAAAGGGGAGAAAGGGGCAGCCCATCAAATGGCAACTAAAAGGCCTGCCACCATACATGGGAGAGCATGACAAATTGACAGTCATAACAAATGAAATTCCTCGAAAAATGTTGCACTGACAACTGTGAAGGCATTTGCAGACCTTGAATACCATCCCTTAAAAGAAAAAGGCATTCTAGCCCATTCAGGAAATAGGGGATTAGGCCCATGAGATGGGAGTACTACTACCAATTCCCATTCATCCTTCACCTTCACTAAAGCATCTGTCTAGGGATTGGCATGGAATCCCCATGGCATGGAGACTGGTCTGAGGAAAGTGTGCAGCACGTACATCCATCCCAAATTCCCCCTTGAGTACTCATTTTCAGATGGTATGTCAACCGTAAACCACTAATTTGAGGTACACAGTATCTGAGCCACATATTTGCACTGTGCATTGTACAGGGCAACATCACAAAAGGGAACTGATGCTTGTATCTGCTGATGTAAAATGCCACCCTGTATCATGTGTTCAAAACCGCACAACAACACCCAATATGGTGACATGGAGTGCTTTATGCCAGCAAGTATACAAGGGAATCAAGATATCTGTACAGTATAGTGTAGCACGAATAGGACTTGTTTAGCCACAGTTTTCTCTGGCTACTGAGTAGATGCATGTACTGGAGTAAAGTCACCTACAGGAAAGAGGAATCAATGCATATGGTGATGTCTATTTGGACGAACATATGTATAGGCTCCATGCCCAACACATGGACATACATCCATGCCATCCATGCTCTGTGTGCCACCACACAGTGCCTACTGACATCTGTCATATGCAGTTCTCACACCTTTTACAATGCAGTCTCTTATGGCCAACTCCACAAGAAAACATACCCATTATTATGGGCAATGTTCCTTCTAAATATTTTTCTCTAAGTGCGAAAATGGTTGGCTTTCATGCACACATTATTTTCCATGTGTGCAACTGACTAACAAGGTAAGTTACTCTGTGAGCATGCACAATTAGTGAGCTATCATTGCTGAAGGGAATTTCCCCAACTACCACAATTCTTTACAAATCAGTGTTAAAAGTGCATCTTGGAGCACTCTTTCCAAAGAGATGGGCGATAACAAATGATTATTTTATATGTAATTATAAAGAGTTCTCATCAAACAGACTTCAAGATCTGCTACAGTACCTATCAAAAGTAATCAAATGCTTCGAAATATATGTGTATGCGCAAAAAATGCATTGTATTCTCAGTACAAACAATAGGTTTAGCTGTGGCAATTAATTTATCAACACTGCTCAGATGCAATGCAGACATTGTTTTATGCCATCAGAAAAACTCAACTCATTTGAAAAAAAAAAAAAATATATATCACTTTTCATAACGTATATGGCTAGCAACATATTCAGACACGATACTTGCCAATAAGAGCTCATGTGCCACTTTAATGAGGTAATTCAGAGTCCAGGAGAACATACCTCTCATAATCCATGTCACCATGATAAATCTATCAGAATAACTGCAGCACAGATTATGGTATTCAGAATCTGTGTGCCTCTGCTTCCCATAAACATGAAACTCTCTATTGAATAGAGCAGTGACAACACTTACTCAAAAACAGTCTTACAGCTAAGAGGCATGCATACCACAATATTTTACTCGACAAAAACAGGAAAATGTGCCCAACAAAACATGACTGACAATAAGCCCAAAAGAGAATGGAAAACAACATACACATAGGAGCCTACCCCTATACACAAAGTTCCACATATATTTACAAATCAGTGAGCAGTAGAGCAGTAGCAAAGCAAGGAACTAAAAAATCTAACTTCCCAATTTCAAGAGGAAGGTTTAGGGGAAAGAACCTCTTAATAAGCATAACGTATCCCTATTGGTAAAGCTAATTAAATGTTTACTAGTAGGGACTCAAATCTAATCAGAGTCTTGCTTGTATACCTTATATCTTTCATTATGTCATTTTATGTTATGTTATTTGACATTTGTATAGCACCTTTTACCATTGTTATGCTTCTAAAGCGCTGTGGATTGAATGCCCTCGGGGTACGCAGTCCAGGTCAGTCGAGACAGTAGTGTAGTACAACGTGCATGGGTGCACACGGTATGTGTGCAGGCAGTGTGAAGTGGGTGATGTGTAGCTGCGTACTAGCATTAGATTTGGTGCTGTGGCTGTGTAAGGGTAGTAGAATGTGTTCAGTAACTCCAATGGAAATGGTATCTGCATTCTGGTGGTGCTGGTGCTTGAGGAGGACATTATGTGCGCAGCTCGGCAGAATTCGAGGGGTATAGCTGCATTGGAAAGTCTGTTGAGGTGAATGTGGTGGTGTGTTAGTATGTGTGCAGCTAGGCTGAATTATTCAAGGGGTGTAGCTGCATTTTAATTGTTGGTGCAGAGGGAAGCATTTGCATGGTGTTTTTGAGTGTCTGTGTATTTTCCAGTGGGACCTTGTTTCTGTTCCGCTTCCAGTCACTGTCAAGGGCGTGGAATCCTCCTGTATCATGGTGGGGCATATTGTTTGGTGAAGAATAGGTGTGTGGAGAACAGGGAGGTCAGTCCCGAAACTCATGATCTTATTGCATAGCTGCTAATATTATCCTCAGATGGCAATTTGTTAAAATGGACCCCTGTTAGGTATGTCTGCTTGGATATAAAATAGGTGCTAGGGTGTTTCTTGCTATAGTTCTTTATAAGGATTAGCAAGTGTGGCAATTCCTGGCTTGATAGCATAGTGTATATTTGCATATCAGTGATTACATTCATAAGTGCTGATTAGTGCATGGGTTTCTAGTTCTGCTATATAGAAATACTGGTTGGTAGTACTGTTATATAAATTCAATGGTTGAGGTGATTAGAAGCTTAACTTTGGGTGGCCCCCAATATATAGTTCAGCTCGGGGATTCCAGGGGTGTAGTGTTAGCAGGCAGGTGCCTTCTAGGGCTGATTGCATGGTGCATAATTGTGTGGTCATGATCCAGCTCCAGAGTGTTGATGCTTGGGTTACGAGTATGGCACAATTGCCCATGATTAATGATGATAGCTGGCTCTGGGCCTTAGTGTGTGCCGAGTTCCTGCGGATGAGGTGATGAATACATTCTGTCAGGTGCAGAGTTCTGTCAGGGTGAAACTATAATTGAAATTCACGTCTAGACAGAGGCCCAAGGTGGTGGGGGTGGAGATCATCAAGGCTTGATGGTCTATGGTAGGGACGGTATTCAGTACCACGCCAGGTGTTAGTCTAGTATTCTTCGCTATGTCTAATGTGGGGAGGCAGTGAAATCCACAGGGTTGGCAACAGGGTTAAGTAGGCTGACCATCCGATACTGGTCGAATTGGAGGTGGGGATAACTAGTGCTTGAACTAAGGGTGTGGGTCAGGAGGTAGGGTGTGATCTTGTCTTGTAGGAATTTGGGGCCTGCTTTGTGCACTGCTTGGTGAGTAATACAAAGGTGCGATGTGGTCCCTTAAACCCAATGCGAGAAGAAGTCTGGTGGCTGAGTTCTGTATTCTATGTAGTTTGTTTAACTGATAGTCCGGTGTACCCAGGTAGAGGGAGTTTGCATAGTCAAGTCTGGACATGACAATGGACATAATTGCAGCCAGTCTGTTTGGGTAGGTAAGGAAGGGAATGATACGCTTCAGGAGCTTGAGGTGGATGTTGCAGGCTTTGGATGCATTCTTGATGTGCTGAGATAGAGTTAGGTCAGAGTCCATGGGGCATTTCACATGGGAAGGGAAATGACAGGACACCTAATGCAGCCTATAGTTTTGCTGTCTCTTCCTCGGCACAGCCTGGACTGGAGCAACTTTTTAGGAAATTACATAGATTTTCATTTTAAATTAAAAGCAGCAATGATCAGAGGTGCAGATGGAGTGTCTTCTCCTGTAACTAGGTGCCCCTCTTCTGCAATTCACTGTTATCAGTCAAACAAGATGCATGGAGATGCCAGGGGTGCTAAAAACAGGAAACATGGCTATATTGAAAAGCAAAACCCCCAGCAGCGGAACTTTGAATGAAACAGAAGGCACAGTTTTCTTGACTGCCATTAGAGTTTCCTATCCTTTAATGAAACAAACAGCAAACTTAATTCACTCTACTGTCAGAATGTCTGACTTGGATTTTGAACGCTGTTGATTTGTTCACTGTTATCTTAACTCCCTTCAACACCTCCTACCGCACACCTCCATCTGTAAAGAACCCACTGCCTCCCGTGCTAGCTTCCAGTACTACATGGCAGGGCTCTGTAAATAAATGAGGAATTGTAGCAGTAAATCAATCACTGGGATATTTGCATACACACAACAATTTGCAAGCAGAACACATCTAACGCACCACAATGTTCTTATGGACAGTTTAAGAAAATAACATGAATCTGCATGCACACAACTATTTTGTGGTTCATACAAAATTGTTTGCAACAACCACCACCCTAATATTGTTGAATAGGATTATGAAAATGCTCAGTGAAAATATGTTTGTATAACAGAGTTACGTTTTTAATTTGTTAGGGTCAATGCCCAAAAGAACTCTCAAAACGTGGAAAGGATGCAAAGTGTGTGAAAAGCATTGTAGCTGTAGGAATGTTTGTTGTCATAATGCTATGTATGTTTAGTGCCAGGCATATTTCATACCCATAATTCCTTCCAGGCCAATTAAATTGTATTGCAGTGTTGCTCTACACTTACAGGCTATGTTAGAAATGCTTAAGTAATAAAGACTGAGTATGACATCTGCGTATGACATTTGAATCCTCATAATTCATACAGTGTATATTGTTATTTGAGTTTTATAATGTGTCAAAGCGCCCACCTTACTTAAGTACAAAATATAGGAAGCATGGGATGAGGTTGCGGTGTGAAATGCAGTGTGTTGGAGACTGACAGTACCTGCACTTAACTCTGTGCTCCATTATGCTTTACTGTTAACAAAGTCTGACTTTTATCCCTACTGCCAGAAGGAGGAGCTGTACTACAAAAGATACACACTGGCACGGAGCATGTGTGGTGTGCGACTGAGTGTGTTGGAGTCTGACAGTACCTGCATGTTGCTCTGTGCTCCATTGTGCTTTATTGTGAATGGAAGTCTGACTTTGATCTCTACTGTTAGAAGGAGGAGCTGTAATACAAAAGCTACACAATGACTGGAGCACGCACAGTGTGCGACGCAATGTGTTGGAGTGTTGGGAGATTGGTGATTGGTGGTGGATCAGTGTAACCCGCTTCCCAAAAGGATCTGCCAGCGGAACTGAAACTGTTGGTGAGTGATTTTTCTACCAAGTTGATCCTCCATTTGCCTGGGAATTATGTATGATCTTCCCAGTGGCAGGCCGATTATTTCTTCTGACATATGCCCTATTACGGACATTGAGATGCTATTTGCTATCTCCCTCCTTCTTCCTTTGTCTCTGTTCGAAAGACCCGCCCAAGCAAAATCGTCTGCCCACTCATATACCACCCAAATCAACACAAAAGGAAAAAAAAACAATATGTCCCTCCACTGTCAAATAATGTTATGGATGCTATTTCTTATTCAAAAGCAGGAAATGAAATGCTGGTGCCCTCACTATAGGATAATGTTGAGATCTTCGATTGATTTCAAGATGTAAACGCTTCTCCACCTCACGTCATCAACTCATCAATAAATTCGTCAGTAATGGACACTCCTCCTGACATAAGCACCCTCTCTGATCCTCAATTACAAAACAATCATTGACTCTCAGGCAGACTTCTTTTCATCTTCTTCTCCCTCCTTGACTCCTCTGTCACTGCAGTGGCTCTCTATAGTCCTGCGCAGAATGGATGCAAATACGGGCAAAGAGCAAGAAGGGTTATTCACTGAAATTAATCATGTTTTGTGCATTTAAGTCTCTCTATATGAGGGATTCGAGAGAGAGAGAGAGATGAAAGCCAATACCACCCTTCTGGAATCCTTGCTGTTTAAATTTGAACACATAGATTTTCATGTGGCAGCCATAGAGTTTTTTTCATGAAAGGCATGTGCCACGGAAAAGACACCGACTGCAACTCCCACTGAACCGGGACAACCCACATCTAAGGCAGCCCCATTGTTTGATCTGCAAGTGAAAGCCAATAATCCTATGCTGATCTAGGACAGTGTGGCCTAACCTTCAGCAGAGCTGCCCTGTGAGTCTAGTAGGCAAGTCCTGGAATTGTACTTAGATCCAGTCCCTCAGACCCTATCAGAGTCCTTACAAAATGTACCTCCTCCATTAGCATTGGGGTGAGCTCAGCCTATGGTAAATCAGGCAAGCTCTTCACTTAAATCATCTGACATAACCAGATGCCTCTGTAGATGAGATATTGAGCATGGCCACTGTAGTAAAGGCTGGATCTTTTTCTAAGCCACCACTCAGCAGAAGGCAGAGAGTGATACAAAACAAAAAATATGAAAATGTGCCTATAAAACACACAATCAAGCGAGGCGCTAGGAGGTTTAATAACTCTATGTTCTCCCAGTCAGCTGTCAAGGCACTTCCCTATCATCTTGATTCAGCTTCTACTCCACTAGCAGCCTCTGTCGTCGAGTGTATCCATCGCAATTTGCATAAAGCTCCATCTTCAGTTGAACTCACGGAGGAGGGTACAGGGTTAGCCAGGAGAGCTTACGCCCTACCTCAAGCACATCTGACCCTGGATGCACCTTCTATGTTGCCACATGCTGCACAAGACCTGTTTGGGAAGTAAAAGCATGATTTGGGCCAAGACAATGGGCCTCATTACAAGGTGGGCGGTAAGAGATTACCGGTGCTCTTATGGGTGCCGGTAATCTCTTACCGTCCTACTACAAGTTCCCTTTGCGGGTCCTTACTTAGCACCTGTTTTTTCAGGTGGTAAGGACGGGACCCGCAAAGGGACTCTAGAGCTAATCACGGTATCGCAATTTGCCCTATGGGGGCTCAAATGGGAATGGGGAATGGCCCTGGTGAATGGGGAATTACCGGTCCCACCAACCTTGGAATGGACCGGTAATTGCTCCATTCACCAGTGCGGAGTCAGAACGAGTGTGGAGGCAGTATTGGCGCTAACAGCGCCATGGTTACCTCCAACCTCGTAATGAGGCCCAATGGATTGTCGCCCCCTGGGCCCTATGAACTCTTCTACCTTTAACTCCATAAATCAGCTGAATAATTTGGACAAGCTATTAATGGTGCTCATTGAAAGTGTAATCATGGACTCCAAATCCTCTGTTCTCATTCAGACAAACTTATTATCTCTTCTGCAAGAAATTCCAACACTGGCAGGTATCCGTTCTGCAGATCACAAAATAATTTATTTTCCCAAAAGACGTAGATCAGATTGGGCTGTGATCTATCTAAAATCTAAAATTGTCAAGGACATTTTACTTAAGGAAAGTGACAATCTATGGTGTCTGGCCTATGATCTGCTTCCTTTTACTGCCAAAAATCAGCATGGTGATAGAAACCAGCGGTTGGACTGCCTTTCTTTAATCTCATTTACCTCCCAGGGCCATTCCCATTTATTTAAAAACACCACATTGACTCAGCAATTTAGGAAGTACACATCATTACTTTCTAGGAAACGTGGTTTAAACTTCAGTCGGCATTTGATGGATATTGAGTATTACATCAGGCCGATTGTCAGGGTGACTGTGGTCGCCTTACGGTGGCCTTCTGACATTGCTGAAACTCTTCCCGACTATAAATGTCATTGCCAGCTTTGATGTGCAGTTTGGGATTTTAGCCACCCATATCAAGATTTCGACAAAGGAAGATTTGAATGTCCTAATTGTTAACCCATATTGGCACTGGGGCATGCGCTCCCTTGTTGATACTGTTGATTGGTGTCAATTTAAGCGGTAGAATGGTTAACAGTACACCAGGGGGACATGTCCTCTTTGCATGTGACTTTAATTCAGACTATATTTCTTCTATGTATTAAAGGGAGGTGAGTCTGCACCATACAGCTTTAAAAACTAGGAATGGAAGAGTGTGGGCATACGGTCTAATGGGGCTCTCACATCTAAACGGGATGGTTGCTGGCAATATTACCCCCTACAACTTGGTCCAATAGATCTAGATAATCGATTATAGATTATGTTTTCATGGGGTCTTGGCCTTTAGGGAAATGTATCCAATTTTAAATCTTTGTGTATGTCCTTAGTGATCACTCCTTATTGGTGGCTCGATTGATATCAGTGTAGTAGGGGTGGACCTGCCAGATCATTTGGCCATTACAATGAATACCTGAGAAAATCGACTCTATTGGTCTCCGGATTTGCTTCTGAGAGTTAATCAAATGATGACCATCAGCATGGCTTTGAGGATTGAGTCAGAAAGGCCCACAGCTGTTTCAGTTGATAACTTTGAGGCCTTTGTGACAGATGCAATTGTATCAAACCTATGAACAGTGGGCAGTAGTAAGCCCCACTCTTCTCCACATACCCACACATATAATGTGGCTGTAGTCCAGAGGAGAGGAGAGTTGAATTTGATTAGGCTGATTAAAAATGATCATACCATAACTGACCTTGTTAAAAACAACTATATGCATACAGTCGGTCAGTCATATAAAAACTGGCTGCATTCAACCCAAGCACACCACATTCAATTGGATGCAGAAACAATGTTATCTGTTCTTTTGCAAAAAAACTAAAAGTAATTCTGTGTGATGATTAATGCCTCTGACACTCCAGAAGTGCGTAGGTTTGTTAACACTGTCACAGAAGAGGGTTGGCTACATCATCTTGAAGCCCTTTGTGTTGCTCCACCTTTACTCTCCATTATAGAGTCCTTAAACAAAGTGCCTGATTTAGCTCCTGTTGAGATAGATTTAACAAAAGCTACAATCCTGCAAATAATTGGGGGTATCAGTAACTCCAGGGCACCAGGACCGAATAGGCTATCGAAATCGTCTTTTTAAATCTGACCCTTCACTTTTGGGGGGAAATCCTTTTTTTCCTATTCTCGGATATTCTTAGGTTGGATCAATTCCCTCCAACGTAGGATCAGGAACATATCATCCCTATCTATAAGACGGCAGACAAAGCCCATCCAGGAAATGATTGCCCCATTGCGATCCTCGACGTGGATGTTAACATCTTTTCCTATATATTGCACCGAAAATTAGAATCCTCTGCAGACAGCTAAGGCTTGCTTTCAAAATGGCAAACAGGAAAATGGGTACCACTGTCTACTATGGCGTAAATTACAGGCCTGGGGAATTTCCCCAGGCCTGTTAAGCTTCATAATTGCTCTGCATAGCCACTCCTCCATACAAGTGAGTTTAAATCAGCAAGCTAAAACCTTTAGAGGTGTGAGGCAAGGGTGCATATTAGCCCCTACCTATACAATCTGTACATTTCAGATGCCTCATTACAAGGTTGGAGGTAGCCTTGCAGGTAAAACCGGCAAGGCTACCTCCAAACCGGCAAGGAAGTCCGCCACCTGCAAATGGGTAATTACTGGGGTATTCCGGCCACGCCAGACTCGGTAATTGCCCTTTTGCAGGTGCCGGTTGATTCCCATTCCCACTTGAGCCCCATAGGGCTCCATGGGAATGGGAATGCCTGTAGCACCGGCACGATTCATTACGGTGCCGGTGCTACAGGCTTGCTGTACTTGTGGGTGCCTTTCCTTCCACCAGGGCAGACCTGGCAGAATGAAAAGAACCCGCAAGCACAACTCAGAGTTTGCCAGTCCGGATACAACGGTACCGTTAAGCTTACCGGTACCCTTGTTATCCGGACCGGCAACCTTGTAATGAGGCCCAGTATCTTCAACCTTTGGCCTTGGCAATACCCAAACTATTTTTTCTGAGAACATTATAGTTTGGTTATGCAGATAATTATCTTATCTTTGATAATACGCCCATTGGCCTGCAACAACTGCTGGATATTTTTTCCACCTTTGCGAAAGCTCTCTCCTTGTCTGTTAATCCAGCAAAGACAAAGGTTTTGCAACTGTCTCACTCTAGGAAACAGTCATCTTTTAAGTGGCATGTTCAAACAGAACCTGTCGAAAAGATTGTCTCTTTCCCTTATCTTGGCCTCATGATTGATTCAAAATGTTCCATCACAGCAACTCACTCCTGGCCCCATACCAAAGCCAGAAACGTAGCAAATCAATTGATGAGGGTGGATGCTAAGTATTGCACACTTTCACTTCTGCCTTCTTTGCGTTTCTTTGAAGGCAAAATCGTCCCCAAACTACTCTATGGGATTGAGAAATAAAAACTGTCAGTTATTGATTATTTTCTACATCTGGAAGCCTTGATTTGAAGAAGAGCCCTTTGCCTCACAAGTTTGTTGCCACATTCAGCGACTCAATTTGAACTTATTATAATCTCCCTAAAAGCAGAGATTTCAGTGCTAGAGAGATATGATCCCAGGGCCTGAAGCCAAGCACAAGTCTTGCAGTCCTGTTCTGGATGAGTTGCAGAGGACGGAGTGTAGAAGCAGGCAGATTTAGAAAGAGGCTGTTTCAGTAGTCCAGCATAGAGAGAACCAGAGCTCTGGAGACAGTGAGCTTCTGTGGAAAGGAGAGGAAAGGGAGAATACCCCTGAGGCTGTGCAGTTGGTAGTCTGACTTCTTAGAGACGTCAGAGATGTAGGGAGAAAAGGAGAGTGTGGAGTCGAAGATGAGCCCAAGATTCTTAGCCTCACAGGTGGGAGCAGAAAGAGGGTCAATGGAGGCTGGCCAGAGAGTGACAGGAAAAGAGGGTGCAGGTTTGTCAATGAGGAGAATCTCCATTTTACTGGCATTAAGGCAGAGATCGTTGGCGGCACACCACTCCTGGTTATCAGAAAGACAGTCAGACATGAGAGTAGAAGAAGAGATGGCAGAGGGGAGCCTGAAAACAATCTGGGTGTCATCCGCATAGCACTGAAAATTGAGAGTGGCAATGCGGTAGACGAGAGATGCCAGGTATTTGTTGAAAAGCCAAAGAGAGAGGTTAGACCCCTGGGGAACACTACATGTATAGAGTGAAACAGAAGAAAGGAAGGATCCAAGTTGGACCTGGGAGGATCAGTCAGAGAGGAAAGAGGTCAGCCAGGACAGGGCCTGATCAGTGATACCCAGGTTATCATTGAGATGATTGAGCAGGATGTCATGGTTGACCGTTTCAAAGGCAGAAGAGAGATCGAGTAGGATGAGGACAGAAGGGAGATTAGAATCGAGGTTAGAGAGCAGGTCTTCATGGATGTTCAGGAGAACAGTTTCCGTGCTTCTGATTGCTTTGAAACCATACTGATGGTCATGGAGGCAACCAACAGATTCAGTGTGAAGATTAAGCTGGGAGATGGTCAGCTTTTCCAGGAGTTTGCCCATGAAAGGAGTGATGGAGTTTGGGTGATAGTTTGCCAGGAAGGAGGGGTTCTTGAGAAGAGGGTGCACAAGATGTTGCTTCAGGGCAGACAGGAAGGCTCTAGTGGTGAAGGAGTGGTTGCAGAAGTCAGCCAGGGCAGGAGCAAGGGTGTCAACGTGGTCATTTATGGTTTTGGAAAAACAGGGAAGGAACTGTTTTGATGAGCCTTTCATATATCCGACTTGTTTAGAAATCTTGTTGGGGGAGAACAGCAGAAAGGCAGAGAAAGAGGGAGGAGAGGTTGCAACGGGGGGGCGGATGTAATGGAGAGAGTAGAGGGAGGATGAGAGGAGAAGATGGTGGACAGTATGCTTGTTGTTTAAACGCACTCAGTGTAACAAAAGAATATTTGTGTGTTTACACTAGAAAAAAAGAGGTATCTGCAATTTTTTTTAAAAGGGCACTTGGCAAAACACTGATAAAAACAAAATCTGACACAGTTTTGAAAACACTGGAAAAAACACCCCCAAAAGTGACAAATTAAATGAAACCTAAAACAAGAAACCCTAATTATAGCTTTGCATCGAGATTTCATATTGTAGAAGGTTTCTGAGCATAACGTTGAGCTCTTACCCCAAGGGATGCAAACATGTTTTATAAATGCATTACACAGTGCCTTACCAGTTCGGAGCACTTTGTGCTGATGACTCATGGAGATCTGAGTTCAATAAACCATTGCACCAACACAAGTCAGAGCTACATTTAGAACAGGCGTGAGGAAAGGAATAGAGAGCCTGCAAAATTGATTAAGCCACTGTAAGTGTAGCAGGATGGCACACCACAATTACAGGAATGTACAGGAATGATAAGTAAGGCCAATTATTGTTCCCTTGCTGGTGGGCCAATGAACAAGCAAACCCAATTCCCGCCTTATCTTTTCTCCTCCTCCACAGTAGCTCTCCTGTAAGCCTTTTCAGCCTTGTTGTTGAACACAACACAACATGACAACAATGCCCGTTAGTCCCTGATCCAGTTAGCTGGTCAGCGTCACACGTATATAGGTCAGGGGGGACAAATCAATGAAGCATTATGGTAGCAAAACAAAGTGGCAAGCTGGTGGTAAATGGGAACAGCGAGGGAAGCACACTGGCAGCCCTGCTCTGCTCCACTATGGCAAAGGAGACAACATCATGTAGGAGGTGCTGCTGAAGAAACAGGACAGAAACAGCCCACCTCCCTCTCCCAGATTGAGCCCTGAACAACCCGCTCTCAGCCTGCTCTGCTCTGCCCCTCATGAATGCTCTGTGTGGCCCATCTTGTGTGCATGACATTACATACATGCAAGTACAGTGGGTTCTGGCCCTATCACATTCAGTGGTGAGTGTGTTTTCATCACTAGTGTGATACTATGTTGTCATGTTCATACTCAGCAGCAATGCCTGGCTTTGCAGCTGTCCCTCCCTGATGTGCGGCAGGTTGCTCTGGGCCAGGATCATAGAGTCATGGGTGGAGCTGGGGAATCTGGTATACATGTGTGTGAAGCACATCATTGCCTCACACACCATCTGCACATTGATTGTGTACTTGTGTACTGCATGTGTCTGCTCATGTAGACATGCTTTTTTGTCCTGTTTGGTATGAGGGCCATGTGTGCACCCCCAATTGCCTGAACTGTACCTTTATCTGGTGTAGGGGTTTACGGTCTGTGGCGAACATAATCTGATGGTGCATCCATCTCATTACATCAGATTTCACCTGTGATAGAATGGGAGAGAAGCATGAATTGGTGATGTCATGCACCAGAGACACAGAATATTGGAAACTGGTTGTAGTGATGGAGCAATGTGGGGAGCTTCAACAGAGGGCAATGGAGGTGGGTTAGCCCCTTTAAGGCTCTATGAAAGACTCAATGTTTGTCAGGAGGATGAACATGAAGGTCATGTCTAAGACGAAGGCAGTGAGGACCTCAGCATCTATGAAATCTTGGTGGGACATCCTGGGCCAATACACTCGCTGTGTGCAGGGACTTCTGGTTCTCCTACCACACCTTTTTTTTAAGAACTTTATTTTTGGTGATTTTAACACAAAAGAAACAGTTACAAAACAATCGCCCCATTGTGGGGTGAGTTCCCAAGTGCCTTCCTAACTCCTCCCCACCCAAACCCCCATCCGTCCTCCCACCCCCTGTTCAGCAGAGCCGATGTTGAAGTGTTATTTCCATGGTATGCCGTCTGGCTGACAGCTGGTTTCTGTGTTGAAAAGGATTTACGAGTCTCAGTTCTGGGGGCTGTGTCTCCCTGATGATGATGCTGAGGCGTTCTCTTCTGCCTTGTTGATTAAGAAGGGCACCAGTGGCCCCCAGATGTCGGGGGGGCATGCTTGATGGGGAAGTGTTCTGATAAACTCAGATTCAACGTCCTGACAGTATAGGATATCTTTACGCCAGTTTGCCACTGACGGGACTGGTCCTCTACCCAATGACATGGCAACTCTCCTTCGAGCAAGTGTCAATAGTAACCCTGCCAGTTTCCTTATTCCGGGTGAGAGTTGTTTCATCATCCCGAGCAGTGCTTCCATTGGGATGGGTTGCACTTCTCCTATTATTGCTGACGTGGTCTGGAGGATCTGGGACCAGAATGGGGTGAGTTTGGGGCAGCCCCAAGCAAGGTGGAGGAAGTCTGCCGATTGGTTTCCGCATCTTTCTCATTTTGCTGGCTGGTCTGGGTGTTGTTTATTCTTTTTTGCAGGGGTAAAGTATGTCTGGTGTAGGTAATTAAAGTGTATTTGCTTGAAGCGTGTATTGAGGGGCATTTTTGGGTTTGTTTCAGTATGCATATCCATTCCTCATCTGGGATTGTTAGCTGGAGGGACCTCTCCCATCGAGTTTTCGTAAGAGTATCAATGGATAACATGTCTGATAAAAAGGATTTATAGAGTAGTGAAACTAGCCTGCCTTCGCCCTGGGCCCAGATCACATTGTGTAAGCAACTGCCATGTTGGTGGTTGTTGCAGAAACATGGGGAATAGAGCCTGTAGGGTATATCTGGTCCTAAAGTAAATTAACTTGTCTAATGGTGTGTTGCCTCCTCTTTCGGTGGCTTGTTGGGGTGTAATAAAGGAGCCTTCGTCGAACAAGTCCCCTAACGAGTTTATCTGTAGTTTTTCCACCCATTGGTGGAAGACTCTTTCGGATGTGAGGGGGATTCCTGGAATAAATTTGATTGGGAGAAGGGGAGAGTATCTCACTTGTACTTTGTATTTTTGTGCACGTTTTGTCCATATCGCATATGTAGCAAGGACCACATTCATTGTGTTGACAGGCACTGAGAGCTGCCTGATTATGACGGCTCTTAATAAATTGGGGGTTGCTAGTGCCCGTTCTATCTGCACGTGTGGTCTAATAAAGTGTGTGGCTTACCAGAAACTAAGGAATTGCGCTTGGGCCGCCCAGAAGTATCTTTCTAGGTCAAGGAGGGCTAGTCCGCCGCTAGATACTGGGAGTATCAGCATCGAGTGAGAGACCCTTGCTGGTTTTCCCGCCCATAGGAGGTTGAGAACAAGGCTTTTGATTTTCTTCAAAAAGGATTGTGGGACTAGGATTGGGATGTTGGAGAATAGGTATAGTAATTTAAGAAGTATAACCATTTTTACTAGTGAGGCTCTCCCCCACAGGGTTAGTGGGAGGGATTTCCACCGGTTCATTTTTTCCTGTAGCATTTTTGTTACTGTCTCGTAGTTGTCTTGAAATACATTGTGGTAGTTCAGTGACATTTCTGTCCCAAGGTAGCATACCCTTGAGGTCTCCCATACAAAATTGTAATTGTCGGGGGAACGGTTTGGTGACTGTGGTGAGTGGGAATATGATCGATTTTGTATGATTCATTTTTAATCCTGATATCGCCCAGAATTTAATTACTTCCCTCATGATTGGATTAAGGTTTTCTACGGGATGACATACACATAACGCCACATCATCTGCGTATAGCAATATAATCAACCTGTGTGGGCCAATGGTGAGACCCCTGTGGAGTTGCTGGGTTCGAAGGTTCAACGCTGGAGGTTCCATTATTAATGGGAATATTAACGCTGAAAGTGGACACCCCTGCCTAGTGCCTCGCTGTAATTTAATGGGGGAAGATCTTGCTGATACCACCAATATTGCAGCCTGCGGTTCGTTATATAGTAGGGAAACGAGTTTGATGAAGCTGGACCCTAGTCCCATCTATGTAAGTACGGCGAATAGGAAGAGCCATTCCACAGAGTCGAAGGCCTTCTTGGCATCGAGTAGTACCGCTATAGCCTGGCTGGTGGGTTCGAGAGCCTCGATAATCCCAAAAAGATGCCGAACGTCGTGCAGCGTCCGGGCACAAATCCAGCCTGTTCTGCGATCACGAGAACCCGGCATCAGCGGCAGTAGCCTGTTTGTGAGTATTTTGGCCAGTATTGTATTGTCGAGATTAAGTAGAGAAATGGGTCTATATGATGAACACTCCTCCGGTTTACATGCCTTGTGTAATAGGATAATGTTGGCCTCGCGGGACGACTGTGGGAGTGAACCTTTTTCTAATGCTTCGTGGTATACCTCTGCGAGTAAGGGGGCAAGGGTTTCAGCAAAGGCCTTGTAAAATTCCCTAGTTAGACCATCGGGCCCTGGGGCTTTGGTGTTTGGAAGGGTTTTAATGGTTTCCACGATTTCATCTGGAGTGATGATTTAATTAAGGGGTTCACGTAGTTCTCTTTCCACCCAGTAGAGTTCAGTGTCTTTGAGGTAATTGTTTAGGGTGTCTGTGTTTGAGTTATATTTAGATGTGTATAGGTTTTGATAGAAGGCTTGGAATTCTTTGGCTATTTCGTCATCTGTATGCACAAATGTGCCATGTTTGGAGTGTATTCACTCGACCATCGTTGGCTTCCGGACAGCTCTGATCAGTCTTGCAAGGAGGGATCTGGGTCTCTGGCCCTCGCCATATTGACAAATTTGATTGTTACGGCCTAGGAATTTCAGCTTGCGTTCTGCCACGGTCCTGAACGTTTGTAGCTCCTCCTTGAGTGCTGCTTGGGTGCGTGGGTCGTCCTCAGTGGAGAGCTTAAGTTCAAGTTGTTTCAATAGTTCCTCACTGGCGGTGAGTTCCTGCTGGATCAGCTTGATGATTCTGTTTTCTTTGGCAAGACAGAACCCTCTAAAGAAACACTTCAGAGTTTTCCAGATCATGCCAGCAGACGTGACTGTGCCCAGGTTTATGTCTAGGAAGGTTGAGATTTTGTCTCGGAGTTTGGATGCAAACACTTGATCTTGTAAGGACTTGGTTTTAAAGTGCCACTGTAATAGGCAGGACTTAGGTGTCGCCGGATTGCATATGAGAGTTACTGGTGAGTGATCGAAAAAGGTTTTGGGCAGGATTTGACATTGTTCCCAGTGGAGAGTGCCGCTGGCAGATGCCGTCAGGTAGTCCAATCTGGAGTTGGAGTTGTGGACCTCCAAATGGAACGTGTAGTCGCGCTGATCACAATTGCTGTGTCTCCAAGTATCTACTAGGTGGTAGGCTCTGCACGTATCTTTCGCGGGGTCGAGGACAGTGTTTAGGTCGCCTCCCCAGATGATCGTTGCCGAGGTTTGCGTCGAAAGTTGCATCAGCACCCAGTCGAACTTGTTCGCCCCGTCGACGTTGGGGTCATAGGAGTTAACAAAGATGATTTCTTTGCCGGCAATTATCCCTCTCACTAGCAGTGCTTTGCCTTCGGGGTCTTTCTAAGTGCCAATCATCCGAAAGCCTGTCCGACGGTTAATCAGGATTGCCACTCCTCTGGCGTATGACGAAAAAGAGGAGAAGTACCTATGGCACCCCCAGTTTCTGGCCCACTGGTGCTCCCTCTCGGGGAAAAGGTGGGTTTCTTGAATCATGGCGACGTCTACTTCGTGCCTCTTTAGGTATAGGAGGATCCTTCTTGTTTTCGAGGGGAGGTTGCCTCCTCTAATGTTCCATGTGGCAACCTTGAATTGTTTGTCCGGTGTGGATGGTTGAGCTGATGTTGTTATATTCGTCCTGTGGGGACACAGGGCTCTGTGAGAGGCGTGTTTTGCTGATTTCAACAGTGTCCAGCGAAGGCGGTCTATTTTGGCATGGTGGATGGGGGGTGTTGTGGGGTGTGGTGGGTTGGAGGCACTTTCCAAACCCATTATCTGGCTTCCTTCCTTACACGGGCAAACCCCAACTGGCCCGTTTGCTTATGCCCTCGGAAAAGGAACCGCAACAGTTCGTGTCTGTCTCCTACTTTCCCACCCATCATCAGTGAACTGTTTTAAGAACTTTGCTGTGCAAGGGGTAGCAGAGGGCCTCCCAAGTGGCACGTCCTTGGAGCGTTTAACTCCTGTGTATATTTCGGTTAGGTCGATGAGTTTCTTGTATGCAGGTTTCGGGTTGTCGACCACCTGCTGTTTAAGGTGGGTTTCTGTGTGCTCTCTCCCGCTGTGTTTGTGCTTGGTTGGGGTTCGGCCCAGGGCATCGTGCTCTATCTAGGAAGGTGTTGGCTTCCTCTGGGGTCTGGAAGAAATGGACTTTCCCTTCATGTTGAATTCTGAGTCGCGCTGGAAAGAGCATTGAGAAAGTGAGTTGATTGTCCTTGAGCCTTTGTCTGACGGAGGTGAAGGATCTCCATTGTGCCTGGACTGCCGGGGAGAAATCTGGGTAAAAGTGTATTTTGTCTCCATCATGATGCAGCTCGCCCTTTTCTCTGGCTAGATGAAGAATCTTATCCCGATCTTTGTAATTTAGTAGTCTGGCGATTATTGGCCTGGAGGGTGCTCCTGGGATTGGTTTGGAAGAAGGGATCCTGTGTGCCCTCTCCACTACAAACATGTTGGAAAGGGCTTCACGACCGAAGAGGGTGGTGCATAGCTCCTCGACAGAATCTTCCATTTTTAGCCGCAACTGTTGTTCCCTCACCCCGATGATCCTAATGTTATTCCTTCTGGAGCGACCCTCCAAATCTTCTCTTTTGGCATTGGCTGCTTACATTTGGGATTTCAGTTGGTTAACTTTGGCTGCCAGGGTTGACATGCCGTCATCTAAGTTTGAAACGCGTTGTTCCACCTCATTGAGGCGTTCTGAGTGGGTATCCATTCTGTGTTGTAGGAGATCTACCTTCAATGAGAGACTGTCCATTTTGTTATTGAGGCTCCCTATGCCGACCTTAAGGTCCAATAGGAGGCTCTTGATATCTGTAGAGGAGGTATCCTCATCCATCCAGAGGGTGGTGCTGGTCATGGGATCTGAATCCTCCTGGAGCCTGGGGGTTTTGAGGAGTGCACCTGATTCAAAGGTTAGCTTCCTCTGGAATCTGTCTTTTTTCCCCATTAGGCTGGGGTAATGAACTTCGCCTTGTGGAGTGTGAAGATGATAAATAGTTGACTCGCTGTCTGTTGGTGCCCAGAAGCAGGGTTTGATTGCGCTATGCTGGCGTGATTCGTGGGGCGGTGGTGCCTGCAGGGTCAGGAGTAGCGATCAGGGTGTTTGGCTCTGGGAGCGGTTGCTCTTTTGTAGGTCTCTGGAGGATGCGCGACGGATGAGGGGGTTGGGTGTGCCTCACCCCGGCGGCAGAGTGCAGGGAACCGTTCTGGATAATTTGAGCAAAAGTTAGTGGGTGGTGGGTGCCCTCCAGGGGGGAAAAGGGGGAAAAAGCTCCAGTGCAGTGGACTTAGCTGGGTGAAATGTTCCTGCAGGCAGAAGATGCGGAGTGGGGGGGAGGTGACCAGAAGCCGGCAGCCACTGCTGGGAAGGAGAGCGGTTTGCTACCGAGGATATGGGAGGTCTCCCCCGACACGCTCTGCATTCAAAAGTCAGATTTTGCTTGAAACGTACTTGATTGCGTGGGGGGGACCAAGCTAAGCCATCGCAATTCAGATGTGCGCTCCCCCCAATGCGCTCCGTACCTGGTAAAAGTGTTTAGCTGCTGGGCACACGTTGCTGACTTTCTCTTGCCTCTCCTGCTCCTCGTTGGATCCCCGCAGTCTGAGGAGGGTAGACAGCGGGGGGGCAATGCCTCTCACCCCCGTGCCGTGGCCGCAGGACCGGCACTGTGGTCCCGCGCAGCAGGCTGGAACTTCTCGTCCCGCGTCGGATGGATTCGGCGAGAGGAGGGGGAGCCTGGAGGTGGTCCGGGCCCGCTCCCCTCCCAGCAGCCGTCCAGCGCGGATTTTCCATTGACCGCACAGCCCCTCCGCGGTCCTCAGGAATCTGTTCCGGCTGGGCCACGTGTGTCCTGGTAGGAGGGCCGATGTCGATGGGGGAGGGGGAGCCCCCCCCAAGCAGCGGCCGTGGAACGCAGGTGCACGGCCCGATCTCGCCTCATCATGACGCCACGCCGGGAAGGCGGCTCCTCCCGGCCTGCGCTCAGCTGCGGCCCGGCCCGTCACCCCTGGTCTTGGCTCCTGGCAGGCCTGGTTGCTTCTCAGAGGCACAAGTGCCGGGGGGGCAGCATTTTGGGACTTCGCTAATTCGGTTTGGCCCCAGACTTCACGGAATGGTGGAGCAGAGTCTGGCTGGCATGTGTGGTCGACAGCCAGGGCAGGTATACACCGATTTGAGGATGATTGTGTCTATTTGATATTAGGCCGTGCGGGAGCTCACTAAGAAGCAGCCATCTTGGTTGGACATCTAGCTCCCTCTCTCTCCTACCACACCTGTCCTGGTGCAGATGATGAAGTGAGAGCTCTGGTGCAGGCTGATGGGCTGCTTGAAGTGGGGTTGGGATGCAGACTGATGAGCTGCCTGTGGTGGGGGCTGATGTGCATGCTGCTGCTGGGCCACTGTACCTGAGAAATAATTTTTCTTAGCTGCCTGAGATGAAGCATTAATGCTTGTTCTCCTTCCATTGTGCTTTGAAAGCGAGGCTACATTTTCTATGCTTTTTCTGCTCTCCCCACCCCAGCAATAGTGGATCCATGTTTGTGTGGTTTGTTGAGAGGGTTGAATGGCTTGTTAGGATGAATGGAGTTGGCTGTGTCGTGTCTAATTGTACTCTGCCAAATTACACCTGCTCTTTCATTAACGCATATATGCCGGAAAATCTAATTAATAAAACATGTTTTATGACCAATGATACTTTTCTTCCTTCTTTTGAAAACATTTTCTGCTCTAGAGAAGTGTCGATTTATCAACATTTTAGTAGATTTGCTGAGTTATTTGAATCAAATGAAGCACCACTTGTGTCCTTCCTCAATTCTCCTTGGCAATATGGTTACAGTTCGATTGCAATTTGCTCCACTGGATCCAGAAGAACTGAATAAAGAAACAACATTTTACCATGAAGTGTTTTTTTGAGAAGTTGCCACCGGTGTGCTCAACCCAGAGATGGAGCAATTTGCGATTTACACTCGTTGACCTTTCCTCAATCAGAATTAAGGTTCTGTGCATTTAGGGAATTACCTTTCCTTTACTTTATTACACATGTTCTCACGTCAGTCGATCTAGGAGCCACTACCCAGTTGATTGATTCACTCGGATGGTCTATCTAATGGTACAGAGCTTGTTACAATCCACTATGCTCTAAAAGTAAACTCTTTCAGTGGTAATATTTCACATATACTACCGTTCAATGAAAAGGATTCCATTTGTACATGAAGCCATCTTAAAGCACTGCTCAAATAACCTGGAATATGGAAATAGGGAAATGTTGCACATCTCATAACGACTGAGGAGTGAACAATTGCACACCTCTTATTTATGTCTGAATGTTGTGAGATTCCCCACACAGAGACACAAAATAGTACCTACAGTTTTATTCAAAACTATAGTAAGGAAACATGTGTTTTATTATGCTTGTTCATGTGAACTAATTATACTTAAGTGTTTTTGCAGAAGCAGACTGTCGTGGGCAATACATGCCATTTAGGTACTCATTCAATCAAGTGATTAGGAAGATTGGGAAGATCAGACAAATGTACGGAGGTTCTGGAAAGCAGGGCTTCACTTCCAAGATTGCTCATCTTAGTTCTTTCATTTCTGCACTATAAGGTACCATATACCACAATTTGATATGTTACAAATCCTCTATAAAAAAATAGAAAAATTTTGGTATGAATATCAGAGGTGAGTCATTAAGTAAGCCAGGACCTCGCAGAAATTGGCTTGTGAGAGTTTAAAATTTGGTTTTAGAATGGGATCCTGCTGTGGCACACAACCCCAGAAGGTATTTGAGGTTTGAGTAGTTAATTGGCATCTGGAATCGTGAAAGGATGTATGCATGTGTGTATGTGTGTATGCATTTTGGGGATTTATACAGTGCAATCCTACCTGGGAAGCAACGGAACACTGTACATATGGGACACACCCAAAAGTTATATGTAACGGGTCAGAGGTAGTAAAAGAGCTGGGATAGATCGGACGAACAAGGGGAGGGAAACGAGTGCCTGAGCGGGAGAAGTAGGGTTGAGTGGAGCAATTGTAGAGAATGAGGACACTGTTCTTCACTTTTGGGAGGAAGGTTTTTGCCTGAATGCTAAACAGATGACTGCAAGCAGAGGACCAACACCTTGATTTATTGCACTAAAATGTGAAATAGTGACCTGTGGGGTAGATTCATATATATGCAGTAAGCACCTTTACACCAGGATCTATCTTTCAAGATGTTTTGATTTTTTTTATTTAATTTCGTTTTTTTAATTTCAATAATTGTATTTAGTAGAATTCTTTGAGTACTGATCAATTATATTTCATGAACCTTTTAAAATTGATTTTGCTCTTTTTCATTCCTGGCGCAAAATCTCATCTGTGTTCTAAAGACTTCATATGTTCTTGTGACTCATTGATCACCCCCGATATTGTTTTATGCCTCTTTTCAGCCCACTTGCTCATTTTCCTATTTCACGGAAAGCATTGGTTACGTTTTATAAGAAGGATTGTGGTCTTTTGGGTTCGTTGTTGACTGTGGAACTTAGAGACCAGGGTTCCAGATCTGCGTCTCCTATGGATTGAAATTGAATTAATGGAAATCTCTTTCTAACCTTGTTCCATGGTGAATCTATGCAGTAAGCTCTGGCACACTTGCAGGTAGCCTTCTTCCAGTTGTTCGACACTCCATCAAAAACATAATGATGCAATTAATCAGCATAATAGGAAGACTTGAAAGGACCAGATTGGTGCTCATAGTCTAATTCCTAGAATGTTTGTGAGTCCATGCTTAAACTGAATACACTGGGTTGTGCTACCATCTTGCAGTGTCTGGCATAAGTGGGTGATTCTGTGTAGATAGGGCATGAAAATATAGGACATGGGAGTGTTGGGTTTAGGCTTATTCTACCTAACGTATCGTGCATCAGTGTTTTTCCAGTGAATATGAAAATCATGTGTTTATTAGCATAAATACCTTTTGGAGTATAAATATAATGGGATACACCATGTTCTCAATGGATAAGCTATTGAAGGAACAGTCTCTCAAAAGGGGTAGTCAACAAACTTCTGCTGAAAAAGCTGACAACAAAGGTCAGTGAGATGCTGCCCCAAATATCCAGGGCAGGTTCAGTTTAGTGTGAGGGCCTGTTTGACAAAGGACCTGCAGAGGACCCTAATTTGCATATGTATTGACATCAATGTGAAATCAGTCAAAATGTTACAGGAAGGTTTTTCTGCGCCCGTGCTTGTCTTATTCTAACAAGACATATATTTGAATAGCCACAAAGACAGAAATGAGGCACACACAGGTAAGCTTCAAAATCTATATTACATACTTGTTTAGTTGAAAAAAACGTATTTGTCACTAGTCTGGAGCTATTTGTAGGAAATGTGGCAACAATTGAGATACGTTTATTTTTCGGTGTGTGTGAATTCATAGTCACATAAAAAGGCTTAAACTTGGCTACAACTGCTCAAAGTTGCACCTGCCCACTGACAAATACATTCTTTTAAAAAAACAACAACTCAAATAAATTGTTTCTGAGCATGTTTTATTTAAATCATACACTTGAGGGGAGGGGGGTGCGGGTCTGTTGGCACAAACAGAGACATTAAAAAAAAAAGAATCCATGTTAAACCATTTGTTGTATGGGGGCACCAGAGAGCCTGCACAAGATGGCCACAGGCAAATGCAGCTCCTGCCTGCAGTGGTACGGAGTTATGGATTTAATCACTTTAAAATTATCTGATCACCTCAAAAATGGAGAAGTAAGCAACTGCACCGAGGGAGCCCACATTTGCAAGCAATGAAGCGGAGGAACCGGCAAAGCAGAGAAGCAGCCTGCTGCAGCACCCCAAGTGATAAGAAGCAGAAGCCTGCCACAATCGCCATAGCCGACAGCTGGGCTACGGGACCTGCAGCACCAGTACACTTGTGCACACTGTCAGCGGCTCAGCTTTGAGTGGGGGACAGTCTCCGGCACCCGGAGCCATAGCCTGAGTGGGATGGCCACCGGACCCCCGCCACAAACGCAGAGTCACGAGCGGCAGCAAAGAGGGAGAGCGGGAACATCAGCCCAGCTGAGGATTGTAGACCGCAGCTGGGAAACAGACGGCGACCACCTTGCATCGCAGGAGATCCTGCCACCCGCGGCCTCCTTCGGAGCTGCAGACCTATAGGAAACACCAACAGTCGGGAACCCCCTCCAGCAGGGCACAGCGACGCAGCTGGAACCAGCGGATAACAAGTAAAAGGGAAGGCAACGGGGGTGCCCATAGAGCTGATGGGGAGAGACAATTATACTCAGCAGCACGGGAGTGGCACTGAGCCACCAGTGCAAACAAACACTACCAAGGCCCCATGAGGCCTGCACCCCTTCCCCTCCCATTGACATTCACCCCGAAAGAAGGCAACAGGGTGTGCAGCCCTGAAAGAGCCCCCACGCTCGGTAGTGCCAATGGATCACGGGCCCCCCAGTGGTGGCCTAGACTATGAGGATGACCCGGTGAGAGGAAAAAGGGCTGCAATCTAGGTGACACGAAGCAGCAAGGCACACAAAAAAGACTGCACCCAGACCCGCATAATGGCAGAGAAGGGGAGCGGCCCAGCAAAGCCTTGTGAGGTCAGCATGATAGGGCCACACAGTGGAAACTAAACCAGACCATCAGCAGGCCCCTGCACCCAATCCATCTTGCAACATGTGCTAAATCAGCGAGGCTTATCCCCACATATCTCAGACTCCTGGATAGTGCCAGCAACCATGGGCAAATGCAAGGAGCTGATCCACTGGCGCAAAAGCCCGGCCCCAGCGCTGCGCCACCTCGCTCAAACACAACAACAAAATCTGGATGCAACTGAACTTGGGGATAAGAAGGGGGTGTCAGCATGCAGACACAAGCAGGCTGCTTCGACAGGTCTTCCTATGGACAACTACACCCCCATGATTCGTCAGGGGCCCCCACCAGCTGAGCAGCTGACAGATAACACCATGACGGACCCGCAATACAGCAACTCAATGGGTGCATGCTGGCCGCAACTAATCCCAAAGAAAACAACCACAACCATGCCAATCACCTCACAGGGTGCCCAAGGCTTAGTACAAGGGAAGTAGCATCGGCAGCAACAAGCAGTATAACTGACCAAGGGGCTGGGGAAAACTGGAGCCCACCAACTATAGACAGCACCAGGCTGGGAGCGTGGCATAAGGACGGTCCCAAGTGTCCAGGAACCGCCCCACTAACCACCTAGCAGCGCACCCCAAGATCAATGGAGGGCAGGCCCCAGAGACAGAAGAACCACCCAAACTTGCTGCACTCATCCTTCCACGAAGGACCAACTGGACCAAGACAGAGATGGATGTCAAAGCGCATCTCTAGACTATACTGGCAAAAATGCGGATAATAGGTCAGCGAACCCAAGAGACAAATAACACCGTCTTAGACATTAAACGGAACCTCCAGGATGTCCAAACCCGTCTGCCAGTGCAGGCAGAGAGAACCACTGATAATGAGCAGCGTATCAGCGCAGTGGAAGATAACCAGATGACAATGGCAGCCAACCTAGACGGGGCCATCAGAGAGGTGCAACGCCTGGGTGACAAAATCGATGACCTGGAAAAACGCTTCCACCGCAATAACCTGAGAGTGATTGGCCTCCCAGAGAATGTAGAAGGGCAGAGTCTTGAGACATACATGTACAGCTTCCTGGTGATACCCTGAAGATCAAAAATGCACAAGAACTCACAATAGAGAGGGTACACGAGGCGCCGATCCCAAAGCCGATGCCCACGAGCACCCAAGGATCATAACAATGTGCCTCCTCAATTTTCAACATAATAGGGCCTTCCTAAAAGCCTACAGAATGGCAGGCCCCATCCAAGTGGAAGCAGCGGACATACATATATGCAATGACTACGCACTGGAGGTCTCTAGACATCGCAGGGGCTTCCACTCGATTTTCGAAACACTAAAGGCTACTGAATACAGACACTATTTGAAATTCCCAGTACTATGGTGCATCCAATTAGACAAAATATGAAACACCTTCGATGATCTGGAAACAGCATGAAGCTTTCTACAACAGCGCAACCTGGTCACCACCGACTACATCAGGCCAACACCGGAAGCCCAGCGCCAGGATAACTGCCCCTCCTCCAGCCAAGAAAACCACCAACCAAGCGGAAAGTGGCAGAAAAGTGGCAGATGCCGAAAGGCTGGCAGTCAAATCACAGTCAACAGAAGGTCACCCTAGCACACCGATATAAGAGCAAAGACTCCTCCGGGCCCCACCTAGGGGTGGAACTAACCACACTCCCTGGATACATGCTGTAGATGCAAGGAAGTTACCTCCAAAAAGCTAAAGAGAAGACACATAACTGACGCAGCAGCAGTAGGTCCTGGCCAAGTGAGGCAACAGGAACCCCTGGCTGGAAATAGCACCCGCGATCAGGTGCGGCAGGAGGGGAAGGAACACTGGCCTCCCCAAACCTCCCACTTGGGCACAGGTGCCACCTGTTGGGAACGGCTGGTTGGTTAGGCCGCCCCAACGTTACCATTTTACTAGTTGTTCAAGGGTTAAGAGGGGCTCATGTTGGAGCCCAGTTATGGTTAAAGCTCCTGGAAGAAGACACATGCAGCCCTCAAGTCCCCAGCCAGCACATACACGCATGGGACTGGTGGCAAGATAACACAAAACCCAGTGTAATGCCATTCCACAAACCCCACAAGATGGCCCAGGTCACCTAGTGTCAATCAACATTAAGGGTCTGGGTTACGCCATAAAACAAAGAAGAATGCAAAAAAAAAAAAATGTGAGACCTGCAAGGATACATCATTTTCCTGCAGGAAACCCATCTAGAGAAACAGAATCAGACAAACTGCAACAGGGCTGGTTGGGAAGAGCAATCCACTCGCCGCACCATGGGAAAAGGGGGGTATCCATTCTCATTAATAAGCGAGTCCCATTCCAGGTTAACAAAGGTTCTGGGATCTCAACCTGGTACAAGATTACACAGCCCACGCGTGCTGGGATGCCTTTAATGCCTACATATAGGGCAATACATATCACGCTGAGCGCACAAGCGTAAATTGTGGGGGAAGAAGAAGAAGCCCTGTTAACTGCTAACCTCAAAAAGATGAAAACGGACCATGGGTGCCTTACTGTTAATCATGGTATGTGCTCTGGTGACAATCCCTGCGTTAATGCCAGCATGACAGAGGAGCCCCTCATCGTGTCGCATGCACCCTGTTACACTCCTACTCCCTGGCCACACTCCATGGGCCCCCTCCGCACACCACTGTGTCAACTTTGACTCATCCCACACTTGCCTCTGCACATCACAGACCATGGCAAGAGGTCCAACCTACAGCATCACCACCTCAGAAGCACCCTCCCATAACTCAGCTACCCCCAGAAGTCAAATATCTCCAGGGTTCTAGTTCCCCCTAGGCTTGACAACAGCAACAGCCACTCCCTCAATATACCTCTTACCCCCTTCACCCCCTCAAACAAACCCAGAATAGTGCTGCATGAATCAACCTAGGCCTCGATCCATGGGACCACTTACCTCCATGCCTGGAATCACTCCACTGGCTCCCTATGACCACAAGAACCAATGTCAAAACACTCTGCCTCATATACAAGGCTGCCAGTGGCCTGGTCACACTGGTGCCAGCCCATCCTCGTCCAGTCACCCCCAGCATCCCTTATCATCACTGGCCCACAGACACCCTTCCCTGGACTAGCCTGATTTTGGACCATGCCATCCTCCCACGTTCACCCCTTGCACCGGCCCCTGTGGCTCCCATCATCACATGTCCAGCCCCTTGTTGCCCCTTCCCCTGCACTACACCCCCTCCTATCCCAGTCCCATCACTCCTCCCTCCCCTGCACAAAATTGATGGTGCATCGAGGAAAGGCATGAGCAGATGGCAGAACTCATGCGCTAGCACCTGGAGGAGACCAGGTTGATGCAGGAGGAGACCGGGTTGTTGTGGGGGAGCGAGCAGGCCACTGGCTGGCACTGTGCACGTGCATTGGGCTGCCCATCATGCACAATGGCCTTGCTCGCACACAGGGTCCGGGAGGGGAATGAGGCAATCTTTCACCAGCTGAATACCTCACCCTTTCCCTGCAGGTGGTACACCCTCAACAATCACCACGCCTGCAAGCTCACAACAGAGTGACACTGATGCCACATAGGGAGTGTTTTTGGAACAGCATGTTTGGGTGGCTTAGTCAGGGACGGTTAGTCGGGGTCTGTCAGTCGGTGAGGAATCGCTGGGGTGGGTTAGTGGGAGATTATTGGGGGTGGGTTAGTGGATTGTTAGTTTGAGGGGCTAGTTGAGGAGAGGGTGGTGGTCCACACATTTCTTGTTGTTTGTTCATGCAATAATACACATGGTAATGCATATGAATTCATGTACGGACATTCAATTTGTGTACTGTAGTGCCTTATTTTTGCACTGCTTCCCGTGCAGTGTGTTTCATGGGTGGTGTGCAGGTGCTGTGTAATAAGAAGTAGTTCTGTATGAGTTCCTGGTGAGCAGCACCCCCATCCCTGTCATCCCTGTGATGGTGTATTTAAATGTCTGCAGCTGCATCCACGTCACTGTCATCATCCGAAGAGGCATGCTCATGACCCGGGGCAGAGGAATGTTCCACCGGATGCATATATTGTGCAACATGGCACAGGCCAGGACTATCTTCCCCACTTTCACTGGCCTGTTCATCAGTGCCCCTCCATAGTGGTGAAGGCAACCAAACTGTGCCATCAACAGTCCAAAGGTCTGCTCAATTGCCGCCGTTGTTCTGTAGTGAGCACAGTTGTACACTGTTTCCTGCTTGCTCTGTGGATGTCTCACATGGGTCATTAGCCATGGTAGTATGCATTAGCCTGAGTCACTTGCATGGATAGGAACACAGTGAGGCCCATATTATTGAGGTGACTGTGCAGTGACTGGGCAGTGCATGCATGTTAGAATGTGGATGTATGACACATGCATCTGGGTCTGTGTGCTTGCAGGCCATCAGTCATCTTGCTGCACCCGTTGACATTACTCCCAAGGATGGTTGGTAGTGTTGAGTGGGGCAGAGTGAGGAGCTAAGTGAGGCAGTCTCAGCAGTGGAGAGTCTGCTTTCACTCTTGTTTGTTTTCCTGGAGGAGGTGGCGGTGTCCTAACAAAAACTGCCCCCTCTCGCAGAATGAGCCGCAGAGTGAGGAGCTGAGTGAGGCAGTCTCAGCAGTGGAGAGTCTGCTTTCACTTTTGTTTGTTTTTGTGGAGGCGGTGGCAGCATGCTACCAAAACCTACCACCTCTTGCGGAGCAAGCCACAGAGTAAGGAGTTGAGTGAGGCAGTCTGAGCAGTCTGAGCAGGTGGAGCAGCGGTGTGCGTGAACCCGGTCAGATCATCGTAACCCCCGTTGTGGAGGTAAGATTGCCCCCCCCCCTGCTGCAGTAGGAACTTGTGCTTGCCGAGAACTGAAACTAGTTCATAACTACAACTACATATTGATTGCATATTAATTGCGAAAACTGCCACACCCAGGCACCTTGGTCCTCTGTGACATGGCTTTACCGGGCCAATGCACTAGAAGGCAGGCTAAAGCGAGTGAGACAATGGCCACAGACATAACAAGTCTTGTCTCCTCCCTAGTGGGCCCATCTTTTGAGGCATGGAAAAATGGTACAACGGATATAAATGCCTGTAGTCCTGCTGGGGATGACTTTGAGCAGAAAGCGATTAATCTGCAAGAAGAAGAGTGAGGTCTGGGGGTACATATCCCTCGAAGAATTCTTTCTTTGTATGTGGCCCGATGAATAAATCCAAACCCCCAATTGCCGAATCCCCTTTCTTTGTTGCTCAATCAGTGCCCAGTCAATGGGTCCCGATAGCATTACTGCAGGAATGGAGATGGGGACTCTTGCAAGTTCCTCCACCCAGAGGATAATAGGGACTATGGGTCTGACCTTTGAGGAGGCCTCAATATTCGAGGATGACTATGCGCAACTTGAAACAGTCTTTAATTGACCTGACTCACCAGAATATGCAGTGTTGTCACCATCTGAGTCGAGATGGGATTTGGCCATCCAATTGCCCCCCTGTTCACCTGGCACACTTCTTGAATGTCAACACTTTGCCCTGGAAATGTGGCAGTTGGTATAAAGGTTGGTATCTTGCTTGCTTCAAATAGAATGCCCTGGAACCTACATCTGGTCACGGGGAAGATGTGGGTATGGTGGTTGTTAGTCCTACGAGCCCTGCAAATGCAGAAAAACAAGAAGAACTTGTGGGCTTTATGGCCGTATCACAAGTACCCCAAACCTCCTCTATCTCTATACCATAAGACTCATTATAAACCTCATTGGCTTTCACCTCTGGCGGCTCACATCTAAATCAATCACCAATGAGCATAGGGGAAGCTAGGATACACCAAGCACGGACACCTTGAGGGGCAGATTACACCCAGCTGTAGAATATGGTAATGGCAGTGTTAACAGTGACACTAAATCCATTTTTGAAGCTGTATGAACATTTTAATGACACAATGAAGGACAAAGTTACTCTATTGGCTATGCTACATAAAAAGCTGATACATTTGGAGTCTTTCTCTGATTTCGTGCAGTCTAGGCTTGACAAAGAAGCCAAGATGACTGTGTGGTGGCAAGCAAGGCTTTTTGACTTGGCAAGAGGAGAAGTGGCAGAAAAAACACACGTTGATGGCCTCAATCCTAGATCAAATGAAATGGACATCAGATAGGCTTAATCACATTTAACCGATTGGACAATGGGGCTTGTGGCGATCATCCTCATTTAGAAACTAGAGGGGGAGTCTTGAATATGGAGCTTCCTACTCCCAGATCTTTGACTTCGCTACATCAAGGATGCAATTATGATATAATGCATACAGGATCTCGACTAATTCAAAGTAAGAGCATAGACAGAGAAAAATCTACTCCAACATCAAGTCAGGCTGAGGGCATGGTCCTCTCCATGGGCCCTGATAGAGACATCCAGCAACCTGACACTGTGGAAGTCTCTGTTACAAATAGTCAACTAGCAACTGTTACAGATAAACTATATTCAGTTTTTTTTTTTTTATTGCAAATGATTAAGGAGGAAAAAGGCAACCTCGACACCACAAAACAAGTTAAAAAAAAACAGCAAAACCCCAAAAAAGCCTGTACATATGGATGTAGAGCATTTTTACGAAATATTCCTCTCCCGTGTTCTCAGGTTGCTGTGAAGAACTAGAAGATGTTGCAAGCTACTCTAAACTCCTCAAAGAATACTGAATGTGAACCAGCAATACAAGAAGAGCTGGATGAGAATATTCGCCTCTTAATGAATGTATCAACATATTAATCGGATGGAATAGCCGAGGAGGATGAAGAAAAGGCCAACAATACTAACGATCTTGTTGAGATGGAGGAGTCTGGGGTAATCATCCCTCCCAACATTCAATATAAGGGAATCAGAAATGACTCACCAGCCAGCTCAAATAAAGGATTATCTACCCCCACCCCATTTCCCACGATGGAACAACAAAGAGCCCGTTTGCTGGAAAAAAAGTAAAGAACTCAGCCATATCTCGTCTGGGAGGGTTCCGGCTTATTGAGAAGCTATGTCTACTTGGTTAAAAACCCTCCTCTGATGCCCCATGGTGATGAGAACATGTTGGTGTCAATAGAACGCTTGATCCCAGAAAGAGATTGTCTGATCATGAACCGGAAAAAACATCCTACAACTGTTCCTCTGCTCCACCAAGTTCAGATTTATTGGTCCTGATGACATCAAAATTGTGCAGTTTGCAAAGGAAAGCCATCTTGACTGGGTGATTTACACCTCTGGTTGATGCCGGTTTGAAGCTGCCTCATGAAGGAAGGTCTTGACCTGCTACCTCTAGACTTTGAAATCAAAGAGGGGGGCCGACTACCTGCAGTGGAAATGGAGAAGATGTCCAGGAAAGAGACAGAAATCAAACCTTTGGCAGGAGGTCATCATCAAGACACCGGAAATCGCAAGACATGAGGCAATGAACCTCCAGCGATCAGCGCTAAAAGGAGGAGCAGTAGGCCCCAGGCTGAAAGTGACCTTTGGAGCAACAAATGGAGAAGTGAGAAATGTCCAAATGCCAGTGGATTCAAAGACTTTGGCAAGCCCCCCAGCAGACTGGACCTGGCTAGCGGTTACGCTAGCACTGACCTCAGTCACATAACTCCCTCCTATTAATGGATCTGGTTTGCATTGAGCTTCATGGAATACACAAGGCTTTATGCACCTGTTTTAAAAAGAGGAACTTGCCATGGCGTCCTGTGATATATGCTGCTTGTAGGAGACATGGTTTTCGAATAAGCCCATTTGTGATGGCTTTGACATTTGCTTTAATCCTGCCATCAAGAGAACAACAGGAAGGCCATCAGCAGGTCTCATGACACTGGTGAAGAGGGGTGGCCCATGCTCTTTCTTAGAGTCTAGGAACCTAAATACATGTATCCATGTAGTGACTCTGTTGTGGTAAACGGTAGAGGGTCAAGACCTGGTGAACCTACCTCTACTCAATCGATACTGGAACCCTGCAGAGGTGGGAGAGGAAGACTTTGTTGGGGCAGTTACCAATGTAATAGATGAATTACGAGTAACAATGAGTGACCTGCACATGACATTATGCTGTGACCTCAATATAACATGTTTGAATGAGGCAAGAACGAAGTTACCTAAACGGTTGTTGAGTACAAAAGCAGTGTGCTGGGTCTCAGAACTCAAAGAATGTGATGTAGGTATGGTGAAAATCCATTTAAGAGGTGATATTCCTGGGAAGGTGACATGGTCTTGGGGCAGGCAGCACACCTAGACTATTATTTTGTGTCAGGAGATTTAATTAAATGGTTAAATACTCTGGAAATTCATCAGATGAGAAATAGTGATCACCACCTCCTATCCCTGTCCCTCAATGCTCGAGATACTGTACCCACTCATAATGCCAAACAAATCAAATGTTAACCTGGGGGGAAACAACCTAAGAGTAATATCAAGGGATATTGGGGGTGGGGGAGTTAGTTCCCCCTTCATAGCTGCTAGGCAATGGAAATCCCTTCTAATCGCCCTCAGATCTGAACCCTCACACCTGGTGTTTTGCAAAGCTATCAAAACTAGGCACTTCACCTAATCTCTTCTGTACCCAGCAGTGCCTCCAGGCATGGTTGTTGTGTCCACACTTTGAACATCAAACCATATGTAATATGTATCTGTATTATTTTCTATGCCATAATATGCTATAGTGCAGCCACATCGCCCTATGTACACCCACACATCTTTCACTGTAACTAAATAGTTTTCTTGTAACAGTGTCATGATGCCGCTGGGCTGTTTGTGTGCTTTATAAATGTACACAAATAAATACATAAATAAATATAAAAGGACTGACCGTGAACTATCAAATGGCCCTAAAGACTACCCGTGGTGGGGTAGAATACTCGTGCGCCCTGATGTGCTTTATGACCAAGCCCCCGATTGGCGTAAGATCTGAGTTTAAGAGACTACATTATCTGAATCACAAAGTAATGGGGATGAAGCAAACTCTGGGAGAATATCAACAGTGATAGACCGGGAAATTGAAGGTGAGGAAAAAATTGCAGAAGAAGGAAAAGAAAACAGCAATATAGAAATTGGCTATTGGCTACTAGAGCCCAGTGCTTCCAGGAAGACGCAGAAACTACAATGAAGAACCTAATAAAAACATGAGAGATATGTGGAAGCCTCTCAATAATAAGGGCACATTCCAACTGACTTCAATGATCCCCACTGTACCAGAAAAGATCTGGATTAAATACTTCAGCAACCTCTTTAGTGGCTGGGATGGTCGTCTAAAGCTGGTCCCAGGAAATTGCATCGCTCCATGGTCTATAGAATTCAATAAGGAAGATCTACGTATACAAATAAAAAGGCTAAATACATCTAGAGCAGCAGGCCCTGATGGTCTAAATAATAACACGTTAAAAGAGAACCCAGAAGATTGGGCAGAATTCTGCTGGATCCTATTTTAATCAGATTTTAAGGGCCAGAAAAATCCCACCATCATGGTGAAAGGCCTTGCTCATCCCTGTCTATAAAAGGGGTGACAGGGACAATCCTAAAAATTATAGACCAACTGTGCTTCTTGACAGTCTGGGGAAGATCTGTGCCTCAATCCTCTTGAAACATCTGAAGAAATGTGTACACGATTTGGGGCATTTGGATGTAAGTCAAGCAGGCTTTATCCCAGGGGTGGAGACATCCCTAAATCTCTTTCTTTTGAACAAACTAAAGATGAGGACGATTTAAACAAAGCAGAATGGTGAATTTGGAGCTTTTGATAGCATCAGCAGAGATCAACTTTGGCAAAATGTATCAGATTGGTCATGCCCCCCCAGACCTTGTGGATGCTATAGGTGAACTCTATAATGGCACTTTGACTCAAATAAGAATGTCAGCCGAGGGACTTTTAATAGAATCAATCAGGGCCTCTAGAGAACTGAAACAAGGCTACCCACTGGCACTGGCCGTTTTTAATCTCTTTCTCTCAGGTATGGCATACTGCCAGGAAGGGATATGAGTTTTCCTCTCTGTGTTATATAACCACCCTATCGCCTGGATGACATATGCAGACAATTTGGTGGTTATCGATTTAACACCTATTGGACTACAAAGAAGATTGACACAGTTAGAAAGTTCCTTCCAGACCAATGAACTCAGGATTAATGTAAAAAAAAATAAAAAAAAAATAAAAAAAAAATCCTGGTACTTTCTAATGCCTGTGGATAGCCGGAATCCTAAATTTACTTGGGTATTTGGCAAGGACAAGATTGACATTGTAGACTCGATTACGTATCTGAGAGACTCAATAAACTATAATATAAGTGAAAAACTTTGGGTGGATCGCTTGAGATTGAAGTGTCTAATACTGGCAGCCCAGAATAGAGTCCTACAGAGTAGGTTCGGTAAATTCCCACTGGTCCCAATAGTAACCTTTTACAAGCAAAAGGTTACCCTGATTCTATTGTATAGAGCTGAAACAGCCCTGTCCATGCTGCAAGATATTTCAAAGTACTTCAAGGTTTATTCTGGAAGCCAGTCTTGCGCCTCTCAATGTCCCTTCAGTTTGTTTGGTGAGGTTTGAACTGGGTCTAAAGTCCTTGATCTCAATGGTGAGGTGAACATCTCTGGACCTATAGCGGAAATTTATTGAAGACCATAACCCTGTTCCATTTGATATTCTAAAAGTGAATAAGAACAATAGTGAAGGCGGAGAGGATGGAATTGTGGATTCCTGAAAACTTAGGTGCAGGGAATTGCTGGGATCCCTTGACTTGTCTGAGCAAGTTCTTTTAAAAAATCCAGACAAGGTTTAAAACCAAATACGTCGTGTTGACTGTATCGCTACCAAGGCACAAAGACGTATGTAAAAACTAACGTCTGCTCTGTCTTTGGAACACAGGTCGAGAAACCAGATCCCTAGATACCTAGTGAAATTTCAGAGTTATAAAGATAGAAACATCTTTTTGAAGATGAGACTCAATATCATCCGTACGAGAGAAGATCTCGGAGCAAGGAAACAACTTGAGGGTGCTACTTCCTCTTGCTGATTCTGCAGGAGAAGTGACAGGATGGAAACAGCAAAGAATCTCCTAATAGAGTTTGAGGAATTGATCAACACATGAACAAAATAAATGAGTGAGGTTTCTTTGCGTTGTAAGACACTGACTGTGGATGAATGGTGGGAAATATGTATTAACAGAGAAAACAATGCAATGATATTAGGAGCAACGACATTTTTGGAGGAAGTATTACGATTGTAATCTGAAGATTGATGTTGTATGGACATTGATATTGAGGAAAGTTGGGAATGGGAAAAGTAAGATGATGGGATAATTTTAAGGTGTAATGTTTTTATTGTGTAGCTTTATTATAAGTTGTGTAGTTGTGAAAGGTTTTTAATAAACCAAACACTTGAAATATAATATATATGTATATGAATAGTGAGGATATGCTGTGTTTTGTGACATGCGTGTGTTGCATTCTGGTACCTGTGGTGCATTACATGTGCCTTTCTATCCGTGCCCAGATTGTGCTGGTGTGTCCTTCCATTGACTCATGTGCTACATGCTAGTCGTTCCCACCCACTCTTTATTGCAGAATGTGTCCCTGCATTTGCATGGTGCCTGTGTGCCACACCCTGTTGACAGTGAACATCCCCCATGCCTTGGTGCACATGCAATGTGGTGTGTGTGTTGATCCTTTGACTTACCCAATAGCCAGGTCCGCTGTCCACCATAACGTGCCATGTACCCAGGCAGCATGTTATTGCCCAAGACCATGGAGTGATGTGCTGATCCTGGGAAGCAAGCGCAGCAGTGTGTGATGGTCAGGTCCACGTTACAGACGACATTCACATTCATAGAGTGGTACAGCTTTCGGTTCCAATACACCTTCTATGTGGCGTGGGCAGCCACTAGCTCTATGTGTGTGCTGTCCACTGCTCCCAATACATTAAGCATGCCCGCAAAGGCATGGAAGCAGACCTGGGTGGTATTCACCTGTGCCTGTGTCGTTGCTAGGGTTATGTGTTGGGACACATGATGCAGGAGGGCATCCAGGACCTGCACAAGCACAATTGAAAATGCTGGCTGGAAGATGCCATGCAGCTCCCTGGCTGTGTGTTGGAATGAGCCTTTGGCAAGAAATTCTAGCACAGACACCGCCTTCAACAGGGGGTAAGGCAGTCTGAATGCAAATTACACTCTGGATGTCATCCTGTAGGAGGTACACTATTGCAAGGATGGTCTCCCTGTTCAGTCGTTAAAGTGTGTGGATCTGCCTCTCAGTCAGGGACCAGAGTGTGGCCCTTGTGCAGGGTATAGGTGCACGCCTCTTGGGCACAACCTGCTTCCCATTGTTCATCTGCATTCTCCTTCTCATTCTCCTCCTCCTCCACTGTCAGTTGCCACTGTTGCACCTCCTGCTCATATAGCTGCACTCCTGCATGCAGCACCTCCATGTTCATGACTGCTGCTAGGAGTGGCAGCATGGTTGTTTTTGAAGGTGTGTGTGGTGTGTTCCCTTTCAGCAGTCCCTGTGCTGATTGTGTGCAGCTGTTTCAATTGGGTGCACCTGTGGCCTGTTCTTCCACAACTGGGCCTGGTTACCGCCTGCTCTATAGTGCTGGTGTTTCCGGCACATTGTTCCCAGTGTCATCAGCATTTTTGTGCTGGTGTTTCTGGGAAATCCGCTGTTGTAATGCTGCCTTTTTTCCATGGTGCCAGAGTTTTCAGCACTGATTCACGAGGGTCCTGCAGTTTCAGTTACCTTTGCTACCGGAAATGGTAGCACAGTGTATGCTGTTGCTGGCAGTATTGATACTGGCATTCCATCTTGTAGTGCTGTAGTCCAGAATGAGTGCCGCTAATCGAAATTACCAGCATGTTGTTTCTGGACCACCACACTTAAAATAAGGGGCTGTGTCTTCCAGGTATCAGGTAATATTATCTCCATAATGTCACCATACATATAGTCACCGAGAAACGGCATAGGTGACATTATTTATGGGGACAATATATGGGGTAAATGGCAGTGGAGTTGCAGGGGGGTGCCCCACTAAATTTTAAAAAAGTGGGGGTTGCAGGGTTGTCCCCCACAGGTTCCATGTGATAATGTTGCCGCAACAAAATGGCCTCATTCTTGCATGGCAACATTTTTGCGGGGATATTATCACATGGAACTGTCTTACAATGTTTCTGACAGTGGTCAAGTCAGAGGTGAGACAATGGTTTCTACTGGGTTTAGTCAGCTTTCATTATTGGGATTTTAGGGCTAGCAGCAGGTTGAGATGTTCTGCAATTGATTGCTTCCATGAAAATCGAGATGGCAGTCGGGTTGCTTGAGATCATCTGGGACAATGGTTCGAGACAGATTCTGCATTGCTTGAAAATAAATGCTGCAGGACCTGTATTGTCTCAAAGTGTAGTGTGCACAGTAAAACTGGTTTGAACATGTTTAGGTGTGGTAGAACAGGATTCCATCTGCTGCTGGACTTCTTGGTTGCTAGGAGTTCCCATATGGGGCACCAGAACAAGGTGAGTCCTATATAAAGTTCAAATGTCATAGGTTCATGGTCCAAAGCAAACTTGCTGAAAAGGGTGCAATCCGGTTTGTTGTTACAAGTACTCTCTGCATTATGACATCACATAAAGAGTATCTTCCCTCCAGCAAATCGAGGGGACAGAAAAAAGGACCACCTCTCTGGCACCTCTATATCCACTAATTGCTCATGCCTTCTGACTTTTAAGGGTTTCCAGCACTGCCATTAGGAAATAAGAACAATCTATAATATTCATTTTTGGTTTAAATTATAGCTAATCCTCTGCCTTTCTTTGCAGGGTTTTCGACCTGAAGGATGGCATATTTGTCTGAGATAAAAAAATCTAAAAGCAGGTCAGACATATTTTTTAACCAGCTTTTGATAATACATGAACGATCAGGATCATGCAGCACAACGAGGTAATGGATAGCAATCATGTTAAAAACTGCTGAGCAGATATTTTGAAGCATAGATTTTAAATGCCCCCACTAGAAATTGCTGTAGGCGGGCTTAGAGAACTGAGAGTGATAATGTGACAGAATGTCATCTGGTGAGGGTGGAATAGCCCTAGCATTTTCTGATTTGTATCGATCGGGATAATTCAGTTTCTGAAAAAAATCTGATCACCCTTTCACACATGTTCCATGTCAAAATTATAATGCAGCTTTGTAAAATTATAATTTTACAATAGCTATTTTGCTATTTATTAACATAAAATTATGTAGGTAATTCGGTTTCTGAAAGAGAGGTCTGCTAATCAGACACCCTTTCATAAATGTTCCGTGCCAAAATTATTGCGCACAGACGTGTCTTTGTTGTATCCAGTCTACTAATATCTAGAGCTCCAACTCTGCGCTGACACCGGTCAGATTCAATGGGCACATGTGTATTGCTGACAGCTGCTGGGACACAAGGTTCCTGCAGGAATAGGGTATCTTTTTAATCGCCAGCACCTCTTTTTCCATCTTAATATTTCTGTGCATTTGTCAGTTTGGTGGCATGTAAATCTTTCAGTACAAACCATTCCTTGTCGTGGCATGGTGATTATTAAGAACACACAGTTGTACAGACACAGCAATTTAATATCATACTAGTGTCAGCTCAGTGAGCAGGAATGCATCTATGACAGGAATGATGTTTATTAGTGTCTGGTTGGACTGTCTCCAGTACAGCCACATGCAACAATGGCCAAGATGCTGATCCGTTTACACTTCTCCAAGATGGCTAAACAATTCCTTCAAGGAACTGGAACTTCACTCAGGAGCTGTCCTGGAAACCAGTTCCGCAAAGGCAGTACTGGCTTAACAAAGCAACTCACATATCTGTCCTCCCAGGTGCGCCATCTAGCCTTTGGTGTTCCTCGAGGATCTGTGCTTGGTCCCCTTTTTTTCTCTCAACACTTCACCTACTATTTATTCAGTTGGTTTTTCATGCCATCGCTACGCTGATGACTCACAGATCTTCTTGTCCTTCTCAGACTCCATACTTTCTGCCTGTGTACTATCAATCCAATCCTGCATAGCTTCTCAATATCTATATCTTAATCCCTCAAAAACGGAACTCTATTTCTCTCATGCCTCTACAATTCCTCCCTCTCTCCTCTGCCTTTTATCTATTTTGATCCTTCTTTACTTGCCATCTCTACTTCAGCCTACAACCTTGGAGTCATTTTTGACTCCACTCTCTCTTTCTCATCCCCTATCTCCTCAATGTTCCTCTCCCGCCAATATCAACTATTCAATATCCACAAATCCTGACAGTTCTTAACTTTTCATGCTGCCCAACTCCTAATTTCATCTCTAACCATTTCCCAGTTTTCCATTGCCCCTATTTGTTACTTGAATTTCCAGAAACGCATCTTGCCCCACTCCGCTTGATTTACCATCCTTTGATCCACATCCTCTGCTCCCCGTGTGAATATATTTATACTGTCCAGTCCCTCCAGTGGAAGACTTTTGAAACCTAACTTCTGTTCTCATTTCTTGGTCTGGTTTTCAAATGTCTTTACCATCTGGCTCCCTTCTATATGTTTCCCTTGGTCTCCTACTCTCTATCTTGTTCTCTTTGTTCTCTTTTCATTTTGGCTGTTCCTCACCCACGCTGTGCATCTTTTTGTTTCTGCTCCTTTTTCCCTCCTGGCCAAAAAGCACTGGAATGCCCTCACCCTCTCTATTCGGTCTTTGACTTCATTCACTCGCTTTAAAACTTGATTTAAAAGAGCACCTGCTCACAAACTGCTTATGTATTTACCAACTTGTTTTGTGTGCACCATTTTTTAACCTGTGTAAATCGCTAGGGGCTAGGCACTATAACAATTAAATAAAATACAAATACACCACATTATGGAATCATCCTTGAATCGTCTTTTAAATTTCCTGCATCCCTGCTGGGAGAACAATCCTATCTAACCTGGAAAGGGACTCACAGCTCCTGAAAATCAGACAGCCAATATACCTGTGTTTCTGACAGTGACCCACTGCGAGTCTTGATTAGAGCGTGTTCACCACCAAGGGGAACACCAGGACCATTCGAAGCTGACTTTGGTATTTATTGTTCTTCAAACAGCCATGTGCCAGTTCCATTCCATTCGCTGATGCAGCGCTCCAAATGAAAAGCGCTGTTGCATCGGCTTGAACCAAAGAAGAACCACTCCTTTCATTGCTCGGAGCACCGTTTGGACCACCAGCTTTATCATCGCTGCTCCTGTAAATTGATTGACCTGAACTTGGTGTCCCCCGAACAGCCACCAATGACCCTCTGCATCGAATCAAGTTACCTGCACATCCTGGAAGCAGCTCACCACCGTCGTGCCTCGACCACAGAAGCGAACATGATAACTGCCCCGATCCACACAGCTTGAGTAGAGGCTTTGAAACTTCAGCAGCATTTAATTCAAGCCCAACTTTACAATAGCTTGCAGCTGTATCACGACTTCTGCATCCTCGAACCAAAATCGACCCACAAAAGAAGCTCAGAAGCCTGGTTTGATGCTGTGGAACAGCAAAGACATTTGTGAAGTTATTACTGACTGACATCAGCCTGCTGGCCTAGTCTTGGGCACAAGAGACTGAATAGGTAATTTTCATCCCTTTTGAAAACTCAAGAAATATCCTTTTTGAACATTGCGGTCTTTTAATTGACTTGTTTATTTATTTTTATTTTTTATTGTATTATGTATTTATAGTGAGCCTATAGAGCAAAATGTGTTTCAAGGAACAACAAGACAAAGAGGGGGGCAGGGATGAAGAATAACAAACACCGTCCTTGTGTCATTCGGATCGTGCATGAGCAGTAACAAGCAGTGCATGGGAGAGGGGAGGTGGGGGGGGGGAGTGCCGGTCACAGCGGAATTTGCTAATGCTAAGGAGGGAGAGGAAGTGCAGGTCGTAGTGGAGAGCGTGCACGTGCCTGGGGAGGAGGGGGAAAGAGGGCACCTGGGCTGGGCGAGTGCTAAGGAGAGGCCTGGTCTACAAGTGCCAGGGGAATGCAGAGAGTGCAGGGGAATGAAGGTCCACATGCTAACTGTGAGGACGGTCCTGGATGGGCTCAATAGGGCTGCAGGCCCAGCCAGGCTAGTGCAGGGGGAGGGAGCACATAAGGGCAAGTGCAGGTTAGGGGAGGGGGTTCTGGGGGACCAAGGTGCTGGGGTAGACTAGGGAATCCTGGTGTCCTGTGTGAATCAGAAGAAACCAAGCAGCCAGTCAAACTTGTTTCCCCTGTCTCATTACCCACTGTTCTGTATCTGCTATGTTTGCATATTCTTTGTTCATTCTACAAGGGTGGATGTCTGTAGTGTTTTCTAGTAGTTGTAGATGCAGTGCCTCAGTTATCAAAAGGGCAACCACAGTTTATGTAACACTACCCTATCATTCTGAAGGCATAGGGGCCAATTGACAACATAGCAGCAGCACTTATACACACACTAGAAGTCTAAATCCCGCATGCATAACATGCAAAACATTGAGAAAATAATAGATATTCAGATTACCAAAATATCAACAAACCTTTTTTTTTCCAAATGGTCCTTTGACGGACAACAGCCACACTAGAAAACCTCTTAATGTTGTAATTCCCAAGAACGGGTGATAAGGGAGAAATGTGTTTTTAGCGGTTGTGACCCCATTGTAAAGAATGGAGGGGTGGGAGGGTTTGAGGGTAAATGAATGCATTCCTAAGCAGGTGACACCAGTCTAAAGCCTGTCAGTTGGGAAGTATGCACTGGTTCCGAGAAATGTGAATAATTGCTATTTGTGTTTCCTTTTGTGAATCAGGTGCGTAGTACTCGGACGAAAACTACAAATCTAAAATGGATATAATTATTCAATGAGTCTGAGTAGATCACTGGGTGGGCAACGCGCTCTGCATCACTGACAGCAGCGGAAGTGAGTGGAGCAAACCGTATGCATCTCTGTTTTGAAAAATAAATCGCACATCCTGGTCCAAATAATATGGAAAACAATACACAGTAGGGGGGTTAGGAGAACAACGAAGTCCTCCTTGAACACGTTCTACCCATCAGCATAATACCCACCATCTTATTGTCTTCCCAGTTCCAGCCCTACAGTCCGCAAGCGCATAAACAATCATACTAACTTTTCGAAAAACAATCACCGGCTAATGGAATTGTATGTGCTTAAGATAGAACTTGACAAGACAGACAGGATACACAGAAAAACAAAGGTTTCTAGCTCTAACTGAGAGGTAAAGCACAAAGAAGGATTGTGCTCGTTCTAAATAAGGCTAAAAATTCAAAAGAACAGCTACTGTGCAAATTAATATGCTTCAATCCAGTCGGCCTCAGGCTTTACTAGTCGGTCTTGTTATATTGCACTGCCATCTACTGGTAGTTCTTCGGAGGTTTAAACTAGGAAGCGTTGTCACCCAGCCATTCACTCCCCAAATTAGTTTTTTCCCGAAATGATTACTGTGAAATGTACCCAGCGCCCAAGCAGAGATGATCAATTTACCTTAAGCCTTGAGATGGTTTAACTGCCTTTGGAGAGGTGCCAAGTGAGACTTAGACATGGTTGTAGAGACCGACTGAATGCAAGGCTCATGTTATGTGCGCCTGCAAATTGTGTGTCTTTGTATTTGTGCAGCCGTATGTGCGCTTTGCGGTCTTTACTGATGGACGAGTTTGACAACAGTATTCATTTAATAAATAATAGCAATATATAAGTAACAATTTACAATTAGCACTCTTAACTGTGATTCGCTGGTTGAAAACGTTACTCTGCCACATTATGCGCGAGTGAATGGAACCGTGAAGTCTTTTAGAGAGAGATGAGGATCACAAAGCAGGAGTTGTATTGAGACAGCTTTAAACTGATAACATTGGGGTGAGGCCCCTTTAGTTTCACTTCTACTGCCCACAACGAGCGTCCAAGCTTAGTCTTAAAAGCACACGAGTTAGTAAAAAAAACTAAGAAATCAATTTCTCTGCTTTGCATACTCAAGTATTTCTGGGAATCCGAAACATATTTAAGAGAAGCACATAGATCAGGGGAGGACAGGCAACATTTGGAGGACAAGTGTAATTTCCTTCCATGCCCAAAGTGCGTGGCCAAAGCCTGCAAAGCAGCAGCCCCAACTTCCAGAACAGGTAAACTCAATACCAGGCTCTCCCTTGCCCACACTGCCTGAATTAGCTACAGTAGACCTTATGGACATCAATTTCCTTTTGTGCAGCATATCTTTCCGATATGTTTAATGTTTCCTAGAGAGTCGGATCCTCAGAAACTCTGTCACACACCAAACCTAAGAACATTTCATAAAGATAATATAATTGGTGGAATAGGAAAGTTGGAATTTCAGCTCAGGTTTCATGTTACAGCTTGCCATTTGGCAGCAGGTTACATCTCCTCGCATCTCATCTAATCCCATGTTTAGTTTTGGACCAATGAAAAGAGGGGACACAGCTAGACAATTCCTTGGTAGAGATGAGCGATAGCTGAACCAGGGGTTCTGGCTTCGCTCTCACAGCCAAACATGAGGTGGCATGGCAAAATACCCATACCCGGTTTTCGGCCTCCCCAGGCCCAAACACAAAACCCTTACCTGGCACCCTGTCATCCCAACCCCCACAACATAAGACCCTCCCTTGGCATTCTGCCTCCCAACCAGTACGCATTTTATGATTGGTTAAAGTAAAATGATGTATAGATTAACACTACACACTATAATCCCATACGAGTGAGACTTGCACTACAGATATTTAAGAAAAATAAGATGCACTGATGAAAAGCGATAACAAGTCATTTTTTCCGGATCGCGTAATGTACGAAGTGAGGAAGGTGGGATTTGAGCACTTTCTTCTTGGTTCCACACTTTACAACTTACAGAGCAGGGGAGACTTCAACTTCACCTAGTCCATCTTCAATATTAGGAACTACAAATTACTTTTTGCAAAGTTGTTATTCAAGCGTAAACTGGTACACTCTTCAATAAATCTAGTTTCAAAGCGCCAATGTATCTACAAGAGGCAACGACTTTAATCATATGTATCCTGAGGCAAATACATCTCAGAGCACAACACTGTGCACAATTTACTCGTAAAACACAATTTACTTGTTGTACAAGCACCTAACAAATGCACAATAAATACATGAATAAGATAATAATTATAATGAAAACTCACTATAATTCTAATCTTAGACTACACAGTTGTGTGTACATTCAAAACACCAAGACACATAATAAATCAACCTGAACAAATATAAGAGAAGCCTTCATTGAAACATACGTTTATGAAGCAGGTCTGCATCACTTTTTCAGAAAAAAGAAAGGGGTTGAGACAGTCACACAATCTAGGTCAGTGGCATGTAGGTCTGGCACAGATCTCAGCAACAGTCTATCAATCTGCTGACCTACCTTTCCAGATATGTACCTGTGTCTCTTTTACCCCGTGTTCCATACCCATCACCCTCTAGTGTCTTTCCCTTTCAGCAACTCTCAAAGCCACCTTGTTCCTTATAATTAACTTTCATACCTGTTTACCATTTCCTTCATCCGCTAACCCTTAAATCGATCCTCTTCCCTTACATTACATGCACACTCTCCCCTTACCCATATTGCTCAGTCATGTACTTGCCAATCACTTCCTTTTAACTGGCCATCACACTAAGCCCATGGCTTGCCCCTCACCACCTTCCAACGTCTTGGCTCACATGTAGACAGTAGACCACATTGGTTTACAAGTCAGTTGGTAATTGTGGCTACAGGGACTGCCCTTGGCAAACACAGAGCAAAAGACACTGAGTGATTTTGCGTTCATTGTGCTCCCAAGTTGCACTTTCTGGTAATGTTGGATGTACATTTCAATTCATGGAAGCAGAGGGAGCAGCAAGTGGATTCCGCCTGGGATCTGGTGATTGAGAAGAAGCATGAGCGACCTAATATATTTTATGTGTGTTTTCAAGTAAGATTGAATGTGTGTGTCTTTGTGTGTTTCAGTTTCTGTAATTGGGGTGATGTGTTTGAGTGTTTTTGAAAATGTGAAAAGTATAGGTGAAATGATGTATCTGTGGTCTGGGATGAATCTGAGGGCATCCTCACTTCTTTCCCCAATATATCCATCCCGCCAGGAGGCCGTCACTTTCGCATCCTGATCCTTGAGGTGGATATCTGAGGGAGGATCACCTAGGAGGACGAAACCTGGGGAGTGGGGTTAAGGCACTCTTGAGACAAGGTATCCTCAATTTCCCTTTCATATGGAATCAAATGTCTCCCAGGCTTTTATGGGATATTAGCAATCCCTTCCCAATTTTGACAGAAAGCCATCTCCTAATAGATACCACTATGGTACTGAGATGAGGAAGAGACAACATAGAAACATACATCCATTCTTTATTAACTCAGACATACACAAACACCACTCTGGTAATGGGACGAGGAAGAGAGATGACGAGTACTAAGACCATTGTGCAATTGAAGAATATTTCCTGCTTAACTAAGACCAAATGGTGGTATAAATTGCATGCTCAGGTGACGCTATAGAGAACACCTGTGGAACACTTGCAGAAGTAGAAGCTGGAGGTGAAGGCAAGGAGATGCATGTCCGAAGCGCAGAAGAGTTCAGAGTCGTTACAGTGGAAGCAGATTGTGGTGGACATTTTCGGAAGGTCTTTGGTGGCAGGGTTGGCCTGACAACCTTGTGGAGTCAAGAGGACTCCCTCGCCGGCAATCCGAGGCAGCAAAGACCCTGGAAGACATTTGTGCCGAGCCGGGAGCAGTGATAGCCACAGAGAGCTGACTGAAGCAGAGGACAACACATGGAGACAGCTTACCTGCTGAGTCGAAGCAGGCTGAATAATTCCGGTACACTGTGGTGCTGCCACGCATTGAATGCAGGTTCACTCATAAGTGAGTGAGTGAAGGACAGTGCAGGCAATGGGAATGTGGGTCCAACTTAAAATACAGATGATTGATAACTATGATTATTTTGTATTTTGTTTAATATTTATATCACACACCAAACCCTGAAGTAACTGGGCAAATAACTTGAAGGATAACACCAATGAATATAACAGTCTTTGAATACTGAGCTATAATGAAATTGACAAGGCCAAGGAAGGGCCAGAAAAGGATTGAACTTTAAAAGTGTGAATAAGCCTTTGAACAAGGGTGCACATTCCCAGCAGGAGAGTGAACTGGGAATTTGCAATGGCTTTATTTAATGTGCCTGTTTTGAAGCTTGTGAATACTGAAACAAAAGAAAATAACAATGATTGAATGCCACTTGGATTGAAAGCAGTGAAAAGCATTCCCTGATACAAAGGAACTATACATTAGGCAAACTAAAGAATATAAGTAACTGTGATATGAAGAATCTGAGGAAAACAAGCATTGGCAAGAGACATACAAAAAGAGGAACTGTATACAGTGAAAGCTGGAGCAGTGGCAAAGCTATGAGAAGATTTGATAATAAACAAGTAAATTGTGGCAAAAGAAGTACTGGAAAGGCTGCAAGTGTATAAGTCCAATACCACTGCTGAGCTGAAGCAGTGGTCGTGTAACTGTGGAAGAGAAGACAATAAGGTGTGTCGCTTGCCTGACCTGTAATGGGTGGACAGTGTGGTCTGACAGCTGTGTCTAGACTGAGTGCACCCAACTAAAGAAAACACACTTAACTCATCTATAAGTTTGTGAATGAAGGTCAAGAAAAAGCTTGAATATTATGAACTTAAAGAACTGAACTTTATGATATTGATGAAAGACACAGAAGCCTGAAAACTGGGAAGTATCCAGAGGAAGTGTGTTTTTTTGGAAACAATGAGAGACTTGAAAGCTTGGGGAAGGGAAGCCCTTTTTCATTAAAAGTCAACTGTTTTGAATTCTGGGGAAGGGAGAACCCCTTTTCGGACCAAGAGCTGGAAGAGTCTCCAAACGTTTGTTTGAATATTTTGGATTTGACACTGGCATCCCTACACGTTTTGAACAAGTAAACGTGAAGGCAAATATGGGTTTTGGACACAGACAGACATTTACTTTGGACTTCCTGACACAGACTACAATTAGCTTCAGTTAGGTAGGCAAATCCCACCTTAGCATAGGGCAAGTTAGGCCTTTTCCCAACCTTATTGTGATTTTAATAAATGTGTGTAGCCTAAACTTTTTTCAGTTGTCTATGTCTACTTCCTGACTCCTTCACAGTTCCTGTGACTTTGTATCTATATATCTGAATCTGTTATTGATTTGCATGTGTGTCTTTTGTTGGTCACATGAGATGACATTGTTTTGGACATAACAATGCAAACCGATCATAGACTTAGGGGTTCATTTAGAGTTGAGTGGTAATGGTAAAAGGGGAAATATTTGGCAAATACCATCGATTTTACCTCCCCCCAATTTGGGGTTTGATGAATTACAATTGGCAATATTCCAAGGCAACATTATCTGTGGTAACTTAATTGAACTATCTGCAGAAAATCTATCTATGTTTACCTCCACCTAGTACGTGGAGGTGAAAAACCCAAATTGGCCAGACATTTTTGAAAACCTTTTTACTGTACAGTAGGAAAGTGCAGTTGCTTCCCTTCAATAGAATGAAAACACGTTTTTTAAAAAGGTCCATGTTAAGGGATTAGAAATGTGGGCATCTCTGATTGCGTCAACCCCCTTGCCACCTAGCTAATGTAATGCATAAAAGGGTGATAAGTGACCCTTTTGTGCATAAAAAAGTACAAAGTAACAATGCACCGAGAGATACAATAGTGTTTCAAAATAAAGATGTGTCAAGCAATAGTTATATAATTCATAGGTGACTGCATTTCGTTTACTTCTCTTGTTCACAAGTATCAAGGAAAATAATGTGGTTCACAAGTATCAAGGAAAATCTTTAACCTTAAAAACTCAATTGCAATCCTAAACCTGTGTTTCTGCCCAATGAATGTGTGTCCATATACTGTCCACACAAGTCCTGCAATGCACAAATTCAACAGTAAGAGGTACACAGTGAGGTAGTGCCCTTAGTATTAGAAAACCCCAATTTGAGAGAAATAAAACATAATGGGCCTCATTACACGGTAGGCGGTAAGGGTTTACCGGTACCAGTAAATCCTAACCGCCTTACTATAAGGCCCCTTTGCGGGTTGGGGAATTTAACGCCTGCTTTTTGCAGGAGTTAAAAACCAACCCGCAAAGGGACCAGTGGAGCTAATTACGGTACCGCAATTTGCGGTACCGTAATTAGCGCCTTCCCCATTCCCGTAGAGCCCTATGGGGCAAAAATGGGTTTGGGGAAGGGCAATGGTGGAAGGGGGAATTACCTCCCCACCAACCTTGGAATGGGGCGGTAATTCCCCTTTCCACCGAGGCAGTGCCGGTATTTTACCGGCATGAACCATGGCGCTAATAGCACCATGGTTCTCCGCCTTCCGTGTAATGAAGCCCAATGACCTGTATGCAGCAGCACTTGCATTATCGCATATACACAATTAAAAAAAACCTTCAATGGGTAAGCTTGAAAACACGGACACACCTCTCTTGCCCAAAATTCCTGAAACTACAATCAGAGGATCCTTTCTGTCGAACAGTACCACCGACCCTGCTTTCAGTCAAGTTGGTTCTATGATCTCGACAGTGGGCCTCATTATAACCACAGTGGTTGCTGTGCTGGTAAAAATGGCATGGATGCCGCCAGAGTCATTTTTTTTCCAGCGCCCGCCAATGGGGACTTACCGGGCCATTTCAGCCCCGGTGGTCCCGGTAAAATGACTTCCCATTCCCATTCGAGTTCCATTGGACTCAATGAGACTGGGGAGGAAGGTAGCAACAGCACCATTATGAATGGTGCCTCTGCTACCGTGAAGGTCTGCGAGCGGGTGGCGTTCTGGTCTGCCAAGTCATACCTGGCGGGCTGAAAGGCACCCACTCGCAGAACTCGGAAAATGCCGGTCCGGTAACAACTGTAGCTTACCGGACTGGCACACTCATAATGAGGCCCAGTGTCTTGTTGATGACATTCAGCATGCATCTTGTTTAGAAATTCTGTAGCAGCTTGAAGAAAAAAAAATCCCCAAACCATAAGGGATAGCAGATCTTTCAGAAGTCCAAACAGAATTTCCTATTTTCACTGGCTACTGAACTCAAGTCAATTACTGTCTCTTTGCAACTTTTTGTGTTTTTCTGTCTGTCTTTCACCAGAGTCCAAAACAGCATAATGATAGTGCCCCCTTCGCTTAACAATTCCCTTTTGAAGATTGGGTAGGCAGTCTGAAGGCCCTCCTAATCTTATAGCTGTCAAATGTTCTTGTGAGACAAATTGAGTTTCATAACCAACTGCAGTTTTTCAGTAAGCAATCCTTCAAACAGGCTGGTGGGCGCTCTCCAGAACCTAATGTTGCCTGCTCTGCTAGAATCCTCATACCACTCCAGATTTCATTCCAACTTAATCATGGTGCATCCATTTTTCACAAAATAGTTTCAGACATAGGAAGTCTGTCCAACATTTTTAGAGCTACTCTTCCATTATCTGAATCTTCTTGCCCATATACTGAACCTTCTCACTGTTTATAAATTAAGGTCTAGTTTCCACAGGGATACTGCCTGCTCTACCTTGTCTATGTTCATGTGTAATGCTTCAATAGAAGTTAGAATACCTCCATGCCTCAACCCACCCCATCAACATCACTGCATGGTCTTTCACCTTGTCCATGTTTGGCAATACATGTGGCAATACATGTGTTTAAAGCTTACAAACATTTCTCCTACCTTGTTTTGCTGATTTGTTGGGAATTCAGATGGATCAGAGAATGCTGCATTTCAGTATTAATTAACCTGTGTCCTGCCACTGGCAATCTGCTGTGTCCAGTGATCTCACAAGTGATATGAAAATTCTGTCAAAGCTGATGTCGTCTCCCTTCCTCAATCCTCCACCTTCATGACAGCTTGGAGCACAGTGGCACCCTCTCAACAGGTGTGGTGGTCCCGCTATGTGAGTACTCTTTTCAAATATCCTCCATTTGTCCTCCCTGGTGGCCATGGGGTGGATACACAACCTGCTCCATCTTTTAGCACCATCTCTCAATCCTCACTGTCATCATCGGGCCAGCCAATAGACTATTGTCACCTGACATCAATTTTATTTTATTTTTTTTTAATTGTTTAAATTGTGGACCTAGCTCGGTTCAGCAGAGCACAGTACAGGATGTGGGTGGCAAGACATTGGGTTGGCATCTTTTAAGAATAGCACAGTGTGATAAGTTTCGAACTGTGTGTCAGTCTGAGCATCCACTGGAATTAGTTCAAAGCAAGGTGTTGTTGAAAATGCCAGGTTTTGAGAGATTCGAGAAATCAGAGAAATGTGAGGGAATTTATAGGCAATCGCTGGAGTCAATTTCCAGAGGGTGGGGCATGTAAAGCAGTGGATTGTTTGCAGGTCCTCTCTTTGTGGACAAGTTTTAATTTGAGCCTGTTTGTCGATTTTCTGTGTGAGATGAATGTGCCAACTGATGTGTGGAGTTTAGCCTCCATGTACAGTCACATGACCAGCGGCTTCCTCAATGCTATCTGCCTGGAGTTGGCCTGGAGTTCTTAAGTAGCTGCATAGAAGGCAAAACAACTGGTGGTGAGTGGAGCAGCTCAGCGGCAATGCCTGGCTAGCCAGGAGTCCTTAAGGAGCTGCCAGGAAGGTGCAAAAACTGTGGTGGGTGTAACAGCTGAGTGGCAGGGCCTAGTTATGAGACCAGCAGCCTCCTCAATGTCACCTTCTTGGAGCTGGCCTCTAATTCTCAAGTAGTTGCCTAGAAGGCACTAAAGGTGGTGGTGGGTGGTCTCGGGAGGATAGCTCAGGGGCAATGTGCTTGCCTTGGAAGCAAGAAGACACGGAGCACCACAGGTTTCGATCCCCGGGTCCACGCTTAGAAACCTCTGGGTATTAAGCGTGTTAAAAATAACATATCATATCATATCAGCAGCCTCCTACATGCTGTCTGCCTCCAGCTGGCCTGCTATCATTAAGTAGTTGCCTGAAAGGTGTGGAAACTGGTGGGGAGTGGAGCAACAGAGTGGCAGGGTCTGGTCACGTGCCCAGCAACCTCCACAATGCTATGTGACTGGAGCTGGCCTGAATCTCTTAAGTAGTTGCATGTAAGGGGCACAAACTGGTGGCGGGTTAATCAGCCTAATGGCAGGGCCTGGTCATGTAACTAGCATCCGCCTCATCTCTGTTTGCTTGGAGCTGGCCTGGATTTCTTAAGTATCTGCCTGCAAAGTGTGACAACTGGTGGTGGAAATAGCAGATGAGAGGCAGGGCCTGATCACTTGACCAGGCAGACATTTCAATGATGTCTCTTGAATGCATTTCCCTCTGTCCACAAACAGTCACTAAACTTCCAGGGTTCTGTTGAGTGAGTGCAGAGTGGTAATAGCGAGCAATCATTGCGGTGAACACTTAGCTCTTCTCCCGTGAATGCGTTTTTAAATATTCTCTCAACACTCATACATCTTTTACAAATGGAAAAGGCATGAACAAGGCAACCTTACCAGAAAAGTGTAGATTTTGAAACTGCACTTGTTTAAGCCAATTTTCTTTGAATGCATATGATTGCTTCAGTTATCTTCGTCCCTACTTTTGTTAGGGTATCTTCACTGTGATGGAGGAGTTGGGGAACTCAGAGTGTGCTGCATGTGCACACCAAGATATTGTGAATGTTAAGGGCACATGTTAATAATGTTCCCCACTTGCAGAGGCTGGAATGATGAATAATAGTTGTGTGCCTGTGTTAAAAGACATGTCATCTTTCCGTCATTCCTTCATAGAATGTGTCGAGAGACACTGACTTTTATTACCAGAGACATGTGTCAATTTAAATATGATATAGTTTTCAGGTGGAATGGTGTGGAACTGTATTGCGACCCAGGAAACACTCAATTTGAAATGCTCACAACTGGGTGCAGTTTTATGATTCTGTAAAATAATGTTCAAAATATTTTTGATTTTATCATTACCTTTTGAGCCATTCTGGCATATGTACCTTTCACCATTTACCTACTAAGCTGCTTCTAATGTGTTTATGATGACTACAAGGCTGAGTCCTAGTGCACGCCTATGTTGAGGTGTGAGAGGTTCAAAGTTCTAGGCAAAGGGACATGAGTTGATCTTTGTATGTCGGAGGCAACCCAAATGTGATATGTTCAATGCTTTGTGAAACATCAGTCATTTATACTCGAGCAGGGAATGGCAAAGAAGGGAGTTCTGCAGGGCTCAACCGTGTGCATGTAGAGCACTACTGCCAAAAAGTAATTGTCTGAAATGAAAGAAGTCCAGTAGTATGTGAGTAGCTTACATAAGTAGCTTACCTAAGGCATCTAGTTGGCCGATAATGGGGGAATACTTTGGTCATGTACTTGTGCACAGGATCATGGAATTGGTGCTCTGTGCTAAACATAATGATCCTGATTCACAAACAGTTGCATAGTTGCGCTGAACCAAATAAGGAGATGCCCATGACAGTTCCAGATAAGCACCTGGCATGTTAACCTTGATTCACAATTCCTATAGGAGGAGCAAATCTACATGTGCCTGGAGCATCTGTGAGATGCCCATGATCAAACATTACTGATTAATGTTTGCACGTGAGTATCTCAAATACGTTTCAGTTATATCTACAAGGTGCATATCTGAGATGCTCACATGAACTTCCGATTTTGTCCAATTAAATCAGGCTTCAAACCTAAGTAATACCATTCACTATCAGCCTGTGCAAGGGAGATAAGTGTTTGGGAGATATGATCAAAATATGTAGGGAAACCAGTGCTCTAAAATAAAATACTACAAGTAAATTAGGAAAGCTGAAAGGACAATAATAATGTTCTGTTCTGTCTTTAAGATAAGACATATACCCCAAAGAGGGCATATGTGAAGAAGACTGGTTTAACAACTGCATCTAATAAGTGTAGAAAGGACAGGCCAGGGTAAAAGTTGTGGGGTAAATACAACCCCAAGAAGGATGAGCTGCCCTGGACATGTTAGGCCCACAATGTGCAGAAATATGTAAAGCAAGGTGTGACTGTCAAAAAAAAAGGGCAGCATTTCATGCTCAACTGCCACACATCAAAAAGCTGTTTACAGAAAAACAAAGAATGCAAACACAAAATGGGCTGTGTATTTGAATGACAAAGCCCCAAAACCAAAGGCCTACCTTTAACTACATTATGAATAAATGAAAGGCACTTTTCACAAAAAGAAACTTTCCATGGAAAAATAGAAATTGACACATTCTGCAGACTGGTAGGAAAGGAACACATGGGAAATGAAATTCAAATTGCTAGAAGTAAATTTAAAGACACAGATTAAAGAAACTGGTGGCTCATCAAAACTGTTTTAAATAACTGCAAGAAGAAATATGGAAACCATATATTTTGTATTTCAAGACATTGGTGGAAGTTCCATGTAGAAAAGTCAGAATGTAAAAGCATCATTTATTTGCTGTTCATAGGAACTGAATAAAGAGCTGTGATGAACTCAGTGATTTTTCCAAAGAAAAACAAAATGTCAAGCATCTAATAATATCTTTGGAGGTCACTGAACCAAAAAAGGGGAGGAGCTTGTGACAGACTAATGTTTATGAGATGAACAGATGACCACTGTAAAAACATAAGACCCAGTCTATTCAAGGAAACTTTTCAAAATACATGTAATTACAATTTGATTCATAGTGAGGTCCAGGCTCTGACTGACAAGAGTTTTCATCCTCTGTTCAGATAAGATAAGCAGACCCATGGCCCAGCTATTAACTTTGGAAGGAGCTAATGACGTAATAGCAAGCCTTGTCAACAAAGAAGCAGATGGCCTAAATTACAGGTTAATTTATTGAGGAGAAGAAATGTGAGGTTGATTAAAGTTAAAATCATACAGGCCATAGAGATTGCCATAGGTGTATATAGAGGATCATATTTTGTTTATTATCTCAGGAACCATAATGTGCAAAAACAAAATGACTGAAATATGTTTAAACAGCCTATTAGAAGACATGTCTGATGAGATCACTTTGATAAAACTTCAACCTTGAGAACTACATTTATAAGGTGAAATGTGATCATAGTGTTCCAGAACATGTCACAAAGTGGAGATTTGGGGAGATGATAGCTTGTTGAAGTAGATATCTGTAAAGGAAATCTCATGTTGATAACGGTTATATTTTTTAAATAAATAACAAAAATCTGACATTCAAACCTGCAACATCGTGCTAACGCCAGACACATTTAATTAAGTCTGGCATGGTTAGAACTATATATATATATATATGTGTTTGTTCTTCTGCCTATATATATTTATCGAAGACAAAGGAAAAAGCTGATTGCAGCTTTGTGGCGGCACTCCCCTCCACATAAGAAAATATCAACCAGATGAAAAAAGGATCTCTGTCATAAGTCCTTTTTTTTTCTCAAAACGGTGGACAAGTAACTAGAGAGAAAACAAACAATAAAGCGTTTCACCCTTACGGGCTTCATCGGATTGTAAACATAAAGAGCAGGTCCTTTCTTCCGTTCTTTGTGTTTGTTTGTGTAACCAAGTTCGTTTGTCATTTCCATGGGCGCCATGTTGGACGTGTTTTCATGTTTGATGTTATTCTTTTGTACATCCATAACGGGACCATTTAGAGTTAACTTTGAAATGTCCTAAAAGCATCTATTGCCATTGTCTTTTAAGCTGAATGGAACCTCATGCTCAGCTGTCGTTGCTGAAATGTATTGCTTTATTTTGATGACATTTATGCTTATAACCATAGGTCACATTCTTCAATATATGTTTGTATATAATTTAACAGACAGATAAAGATGGTATATTTGTAATGGCGCCTATAATGCAATACAAATGAAATTGAAGAATGTTACTGTGTAATTGGACATAACGTGTCATGTACTTTCGAAAAATGTATTGCGCAAAAAGTGCAGTCGCACAAGTTAATGTTACTGAAATGCATGATGCTTGTAAACAATATCGCTAACGTTATTTAAGTTAATGCTTACAATTAAAAACAAGAATGCTTGCAAATTAATATATACTAAAATCAATGCCAAGCAATTTGAAATAAAATAAAATGGCCCCATTATTATAGGTTGTAATGAACCGTATATTTTCAGATTTAGTTTCCATTGTTCTCAATTTGCTTTTATCTTTGTTTTTTTTCTTAGGATCTCTTCTCAAGTTTGTTTAATACATTGATTATATGCATTGTTAATTGTTGATTTTTTGTAGCCTATTGCCGCAAAATTAGCCACTGTTGTAATTGCATTTTTTTCAAAAGTTGTAATCTCACTGCAATTTCTTTTCATTCTCAAAAATTCACCATACGGTATGCTATTTTTTAGACATCTTGGATGTGCACTCTCTGCATGAAGCAATGAATTGGTGCAGGTTGGTTTACAATATGTTTCCGTTGTAATTACTTCATTAACCACTTTGATCTTAATGTCCTAAAATACCACTTCTGTTGGATCATGTTGCTGGGTGAATTTGAGATTGATGTTTTGTGGATTTAAGACATTGAAGAAGCATATCCATTTTTTAGGTCATCTATAACTAAGTCTTCAACAAAATCAATATGTGCCATGTTGTTAATCGGCGGGATGAATTTTGATTTTTTTCTTAATTGGCTAGGAGCTGACATGCATGTAGATAAATTGTCTGGTATAATAGAATTCCATTCTGGATTGAGTAAGTTAGGTTCTGCCACAACTTCATTGTCCTCCTGTAGTGATGTCAATGTGCATAATGTTGGTATATCTCTGATAGTTAGTTTGGGTGGTATATTACATTTTACATTGTTTGGTGTTACAGATGTATTTGTATTGGCAAAAAATGTTGCCAGTCTGATTTTTCTGACAACCAAATTTAAGTACACCCTAAATTGGGCATAGTCAAAATTCGATGTTAAACAGAAGGATAAACCCTTTGACAATACTTTGATTTCCGTGTCAGTTAGTATTTTCTTTGATATGTTGACAACTTGCAAGTTTTGAGTCGTCATTACTGTTTCTGTTTTTTGGTTTTGCCAGAGCGTGTCTGCCGGGCTCCTGATTGTCCTCTTTTTTTGGAATTTCCTTTGTCCTCAGCTTCCCTGTCTGTTCTTCCTCTTGTTGATGATTGGGACGTTTGTCTGTACCTTGGCTGGTTTCTGCCTTGTATGTTTTTCCCTACTTGATGTAAAAGTTTCATCTCTTCTAAAAAAATTCAATTTAGGAAGAAGTTCATTGGTGTTGCTCGAGGTTGAAGTGTCTGTTGATGAGCCGGCACTTGTTTCAGTCTGCATCTTAGACAACGGGAATTGGATTTTGTTTTTGATTTTGTATTCCCTTTCTCACTGAGTCATATTTTTTAGAGAAGGTGTATAGATATAGTTTATGATGCCTAGTGGTACATTGAAAAAAATGACATGGTGTAGATTTTAGCTGCAACTGTAAAAGTGTTCAGAAGGATAATTCAAGGGGGCGGGGAGTCATACACTCCCATCAATTGAGACTACTCACTAACAGAGACCAATCATTGCAATGGGGTTGGACAATAGTGGTCCAATCCAAATCAAGAGACAATAAGGTGGCACCGTATAATTTAGATATTTTGTGTGTGCAGTTTAGATTTTATAAAGGGATGCAAAATGGGATAAGGGGGGCTTTCTGAAATCATCTGAGTGGGGATTGCTGGATTAGACCAGGAGGAAGAATAAAATCCGATGGGAAGCTGGTGAAGCAAACAAAGGGATGGATTCTGGATGTCTCCATGACTTTACATGGAGAGGCCATCTAATCAAGTCTCTAAGTTTCCTTTGAGTATCCAGACACCTTGTTTACTTTTCCTCAGCAAAAAACCCAGAGTTGTTAAATATAACGAAATGTGTACAACAGAACCACGTCTTGTGATTTAATACCTTCCAATTATTGATTGGGAAGCCAGACCAAGTAGATCCTTAGCATGTTTACTAAATACTAATTTAATGAACTCTCATATAGTCAAAGCACACAGCGTGAGAATTGCAGAGTTCAAAATCTCTGATCCCTCTCCTAGCACTGTTTAAAGGTATAGTCATTTAAAATAAGTGGGTATCAATTACATTATTGTGGCGAACTCCAAAATTCACTAAAGTGGAGGGTGTATAAAAAAAAATGAAAATTCCCTCTTGCTCTCCATTCCCCAGACCCTGCCTGGGCAGAGTGGCTTCCATAATAAACTTAATATCCGGTTTACGCTGTGGCAGAAAAGTGTCTTGCAAAATTAAATAGAGTGAAGCGTGGGTATGTAGAAATGGCAACTGAAACAGCCCTCACATGTTTTTTTTTTCCCTTTGCTTTACTGGACGTGATGGAAAATAGAAATGACATCTTTCAATCAGGATTTGTAAGTGGCTCAGGGACAACTCCTCTGGCTCTCCTCTTGGCTATTCTGAAAGCCAAAGCCATGAAAACAAGGACCAAGATCCACCTGGCCTTCATTGATTTCTCAAAGACATTTGACAGCATAAGCAGGCAACGTCTTTGGGAAAATTTAACATATTGGAACTGCCCTGCAGACCTTGTGGAACAACTAACAAGCCTATACATGAAGACCTCTATAAGAGTATACCTTAATGCATCTGGGCTACTGAGCACAGTTATACCAAAGGGTAGGGGTGTCAAACAAGGATGCCCCTAGCTCCTGCACTTTTCAATCCACACATTGCAGATCTAGGGAAGTTTATGTCATAAGTCAGATGTTTCCCACCAAAGATAGATGAAGTGAAAATCAATCACATACTTTACACAGATGCACATACACTATATAGATGATCTAGTTATCCTTGAATATACTATAGCAGGTCTGCAAAGGCAGTTGAACAGATTGGCTGAATATGCCAAGGAAAATAACATGCAAATCAATACAGAGAAAACCAAAATTTTGACCATAAAAAAGGGCATAAAATTAAGGAAAAACGTATTTAAGTGGAGATTGGGGAGCACAGAAGTTACTTCAGTTGACTCCTTTAAATACCTGGGAATTCAAATCGCAAATAGTACAGTATAGAAAAACACTGTCAACTCCTTAAGAGGGAAAGCTAAGGCCCTTGCCAATCAAGCGCTGACTATAAAACTTAAGTTCTGCCGTTATTCAATTCTACCTATTATTGAATTCTACAAAGTCAAGATGGTCCCCACCTTGAGCTATGGAGCTGGTGGTCTACTGGTGTTGCCCCAAAAGACCTGGGCCTGGATGGAAGGCCTATTTTGGAAAAATATTCTGAGCCTGCCAAAATCAGTTCCGATCCAGGTCATCAGAAAGGAACTGGGCTTAATATCACTAAAAGCTTCAGCCGATTGGAAATCACTGACCCTCTGGGGGAAATGCATGAGTGGAAATACATCCAATGTTAGACCACATAAAAACAAAACTGGAAGGGGTGCCCAATAACGTTCTGGAAAATTGGGCTGCTGACTACAGGTCTCTGCTAATGGAGATGGGCTTGACGGTTGCTGAATTACTATCGAACCCAAATAAAGTCAAGAAATAATTATTTACACATGACTGGATAACCACCATTAAGGATGCCACCCACCATTGAGGAAGGCGGAACATACAAACTATACTATTGCCTGTCAAGGAAATCCCCCAGAATACCTAAACTAAATTCCAGATCCTGGCATTAGATGACAATTTTTGAGGATAAGAGTGAATTTGTGCAAAATAAAGGAGGTGACATTACTTAGAACTGGACAGGGACTAGACAACAGTACCTGTAGATTCTGTAAAATCAAAGGTTCAGTGAAAATCTTACCACATCTATATGTGAACTGCACTGGTTTAACCCAGGAGAGGACACTTTATTTTGGACGTTTCTTGGAGCGATACAAAGTAATGTCAACAGAAAACTGGTTGAGAGGGGAGAAAACCTTGCTGATTATTGCAGTGGTTAAATATTTTAGGACATGTTTGAACCCTCGTTTATGAGAAGGGTTAATATAAATGAAGCTGATTGGTCAACTCGAGGGTTAGCAAACGGGAAACATGTTTCTTGATGTTATGCTAAAAGTTTACGTGTTTCAGTAAATGCATTTTAATAAAAAAAAAATAAAAAAATAGAGTGAAGCCCTGATTTAAAAGCACACTCTGTAGATTGGGGAAGTGACTCCTGATATGGATTTGGGCTGTGGGCTTGGAATGCAGCCCAGGTTTGGGTGCCATGAAAAGGGCTCGGAGAAATGTGATCATCAAGCTCTATATCATTCTGGGACGTTTCGAGACAAATGAGAACAACACAAATCCAGGAGTGCGTTTGCAGCCAACAGCTGAAGACTAAGGTCTTAAATCATGTCAGACAATTTGCCATGTTGTTGAGCGAGAGTGAGACACATTTAGAAGGAGAAACCTAGTTTCTTGAACAACTAGGGCAACACAATGGAGGATATGCCAATGTACTTCACTAGTAGCTCTGGGAGACTCAATCTTAATATTGAAAATCTGTCAGATTGTGAGGAAAAGGCACCTTCTAGAAAATCTTTAACAATTCTGCCTCTGAATTTGCAGAGTACGCTATGCTGCTTTGACAGTGAGTTTTGCTTGCATTCAATGTGACAGGCTTGATGGCTAGATTGTGGGTCCTGCATGCAGAGCATCGAAAGAAGCTGTTGTGCTTCTCCAGTGACACTCGAGAGCTCTGTCTCTGCAGTTCATTGCCAATAGGCGATTGGCACACCAATTATTAGCCACAGCTTTGCTAGCCGATAAAAGAAGCCTGAGTCACTTTAATAGGTTGTGTTACAGAGTAACAACGACATATAAGGTTTCAAACTATTAAGTGGTGCAGGTTTTCACTAAAGAAACCTAATACTAAGGAAACGTAAAAGTACTGCAGTTAGCACCTGCACTGCAATCGTTTGGCCAGTGCTCAATCAAAATCAGGCACTTTGAGGTATCATTTACGGAAAAGAATAACGTGCACCCAAGAACTATTCAACAACAAAAATACACAATAAAATTCCATTTTTATGAGGTTACAAGGGATAGCTAATTCTCCCTGCAAGACCAGAATACAATAGAAAGATAACGAAATTCATCAATGTGTCAGCACAGAACACTAACTACCAAGGCCGTTGTTATGACAAAGACTGTACTGTCAGAAAATGTCTCAGTAATTTAATTATTACATATTTTGATGTGGAGAATTGAACTAACCTGGTGCGCGCAGCCTGACTGGATACAAGACCCAGAGCTGATGAACTGCGACTGAATTACAATGGAAGGTTAAGGGGATGCCCAGACGGCCATATATCTTCTGTGACTTGAGCTTCTTTTAAAATATCCATTTTTCATTGGAGAGTTTTTCATTCCCTTAGGTACATCATGAACTTAAAAGCAACCTAGATTCCGCACAGGACTTTTAGAGTAAATGATGGATCAATAATCTGTTGGTTTGTTTATGAAATATGCCAACTTACTGGGACAGAGTCATTTTTAAGAGGGAGCCAAGATCAATATATATGTGCATGGATTTATGGCTGTTTTTGTTACAATCAGAATAAGTATTTTTGCTTCGGGAATTTTAAACAGCGAGCTTGGCTCTTTTTCAGTCATCTGTTTGCTTGCCCTTGACGCTTCCATTCTCGAAGCTGAAAACATACAACTTGCAAAGCTTTGCAGGCTGATTCATGGAATTAATGTGCGCCAAAAATCTCTGCGCAAGCGTACGAAATCGCGCGAATCGCAGCGCAAGTCAAAAAAATCGCAGTGCAAGCGTGTGAAATCCACGCACATCGATTCATGGAAGTCCGTGCGCGTATAAAATCTGGGATGTGCACTAAAATTCTGCATGGCGCACGTGGGCGCACACGTCAGCAAACGGCGTGCGCTACGCGCACAGCGAAAGCGCACATAGCGCGGCGCACACAACAAAAGTAGGCAGAACATGGGGCGTAACACGCGGAATGGGGAACAACGCATGAAAATGTGGGCGTTACGGGGGAGGTACAGGAGGCAAATGCGCAGAACACCCACACGCGCCTACAAAACGTATTCATGGAATCGAAAAGGGCAAACGCATGTGCCAAAAAAGACGCGCTAATCCGGAAACACGTACGCCAGCAGGAAGCAAGCGTACGCGGACCCGCGCAGCCTAAAAGTGCATGCAAACAACAAACAAGCTCAGACACTACGATGAATATACCGTTTCTCGTAGCAGTGGTCGTGGGACACCGCAGGAGGAGGAGGATAGTCAGGGCCAGAATTTTTACACCCAGGACCAGCCTTTTTGGGATGCCTCATGACCAGGTGTATGGGAGGTACAGGTTTCCACCTCATATAACACTCGACCTGGTGAGTGAGTGGGAGGATGACCTCACATCACCCACCCTGTGCTCCCAAGAACTGAGCCCCTTGGAAAAGGTGCTCAATGTACTGCACTTCTTGGCCACTGGTTCATTTCAGCGGACAAGTGCCATAGTGGGGGGGGGTGTCACAGGCCACGCAGTCACGCTGCCTACACCAGGTGTTGGCCATCATGACTGCACGCCCATCAGTCCGCAGACACATATACCTGCCCAGAACACCTGCAGAAAGGCAGGCTTCCATCCAGGATTTTTGCGGGGTGGCACACTTCCCCAAAGTGCTATGTGCCATTGATTTCCCCCATGTGGCTCTACGTCCTCCCAGGGCAACTGAGCACATCTATAGAAACTGCAAGCACTGGCATTCCATCAACGTGCAGGTAGTATGTGATGCCAAGGGAATCATCACCTCAGTATATGCCAACTATCCAGGGTCCATCCATGAAAGTTTCATTTACAGAATGTCAACCCTAAACTGGGACCTAGAAGCTGGGCGGCATGGCGATACATGGCTGCTTGGTGAGTATAAATGCCTCTGCACATGCATGCATGTCAGAAACTGAGTAATGTCACAACAACACTAAAGATACCCATCATCACCTCCCCAGGGGACAGTGCCTACCCTCTGAGCACCCACCTGATGACGCCAATTCGGAACCCCACCACACCACCCGAGGTAAGATACAACACAGCCCATATTGCAACCCGGGGCATAGTGGAGCGCACATTCGGAGTGCTCAAGTCACGCTTTCGCTCCCTTGACCGCTCTGGTGGGCAGCTGCTATACGCGCCCCCGGTAGTGTGCAGGATCATAGTGGCAGAATGTGTCCTGCACAACGTTGCAACACGTCGGGGCCTGCCGGTGGACATGGTGGTGCCCCCACATCCCCAACCACATGCACGGCCGCTGCACATGGGAGGGGAAAGAGCACATGGTGAGGCAGCCCGTACACAGCTGGTGGCTAATTACTTGACCTAACATCACACCCCTGTGGAGTGCACACAGCCCTGGTACATACCAGCTGACAATCAATGATGATGACATAAGGGACAGTCAACTGTCACAAGCATACCAGCCTGAGATTGGTCACCAGGAAGTGTTACATTGTGTGCATCCCTACCTACCGAAAGACAACCAATGCTGTGTCACAAAAAGACACACATTTATGCTGCATGAATGACTACCCCCTTGCAAAATACAACATGAAAACAGCGCCATGTCACCCAACCCCTCCCCATCCCCTCTACCCAACACACCATGGCATGTCATGCAATTTGAAAGCAAACAAAGGAATGCACAACACATGACACAAGTGTCACAAAGTGCACTGTCCCAAATGGAAACAGGCCACAGACAATATGCTCCCAGTAATCAATAATAAACAGCACACATGACCAAATACTTACCAGCAACACAATACAGCAACACAGGATGAAACATTGCCAAAATATGACAGTACCAAATAAAAGTAGTGCACGTTTTACAACCTGAATAAGCCAGCACAACCACCCCTTCCAACTGCAGAGTGTTGACGTCAGGCAAATGTGTCAGTGTACTGCATACAACATGAACTGCATCCGCAAAGGAGACGGCCTTGTGAAGACATGCAGAAGGTACCTGTGAATAAGGAGGAAGACATGGATGCACAAGCACATATCAATACACCATGCAGTGTTCAATACAACAACAATCCCCACTAGGGATGTACACACAGTTTTGACTACAGACTGCCCACACAGCTCATGGGAGCCCAATGTCACTGTGTAAGTCACTGTCATTGGTCACACTCTTTGCAAGCCCATGGAAAGGGAAGCAGGAGGGGTGTGTGTGTCAGGAACCCAAGCATCTAACCCAAACACAGGACATGCCTGCATGTGCCCAGCTGGAATACACAGTGGATGCCAACGGGAGCCACACAAGGCAACACACTGTAAAAAAAAAAAATCAAAAAAAAAAATGTGGGAGGCAGGGGGGAGCACCCAGGAGGTTCGAGGACAGGGTGCACACCAACAGCCACCTGCGTGGATGTTGCGAAAAAAAAAAATACCTTCATCGGCTCATGGCCTGCACGACTACGCTAGTGTGAGAGGAGTGCTGCTGGCGCACTCATCACCCTCTGCTGCTGCATCAGGAGGTGGTGGTGCTATGGGAGGCAGCCCACGCAAAGCCCTGGTGTGGTCCTCCATGGCAGCAAGCATGCGGGTGTGGAAGGTCTCGTTCTGGAAGATTATAGTACGGAGATCCCCATACAGCACCTGACAGGTTGCCTGCATTTCTGCACGCATGGCCTCCTGTGATGCCCGGATCTCCTCCCGAGTTGCCTGCAGCTCAGCTGAGAGCGAACGTGTGAACTGCTCCAGCTGCTGTTCTGACCTTAAATTTCGGGAAGCCTCAAGTTCACCCAGAGTCTCCCTAAGTTTAGGGAGTTCTACCCTCAGGGCTTCCCTGTAGCCCCGTGACTCTATAGATATGGCTTTGCACACAGTCTCCAGTGCTGCCCATCGGTCCCTGTTGGATGCCAACATGTCTTCCCTGTGTGATTGGCAAATGGAGTCTGTTGCCTGCTGTTGTTACTCCATCTACCTTTCAGGGGTTAGAATGGAAGTGGTCACCCTCTCCATTGCCTGAGCCATCATTTCAACCGATGCTCCCTGTTGGGCTGCTATACTGTAAATGGAGTTTTTCCATACAGTATTGCCTGGTGGAGTACGGCCACCGCGTCGGCGGGCACCACACCTGTTCGGGGCAAGGTGATCTGCACCTTGCTGTGCTGGCACTGCCTGAGGCTGCAGGACTGCATTCCCCCTCTGATCTGCTGGCCCAGAAACAGGATCAGATGTTGTGTAGTGTGACCCTGCATCCGTAACCGCCAAAGGCGGACTTACCAACACTAACATCCCCATAGAGGGTTCTACCCCTGGTGCCGGTGGGTTGGACAGAACAGAATCCATGCCAGAAACACTCACCTGCGACGGCACATACGTCTCATCATCCTATTCAGCACCTGAATAGAGGTCTGGGGAGGTGCACCCAGAGACACCCCTGGACAGTATGGTCTGCAGTAAGATTGGGTTTTCACCCACCACCACACCACGTCCCCCACTGGTGCCCGGTCGTGCCTGGGATTCCTCCTGGGTCTGCACCATCTCCTCAACCTCAACAGCATCAAGTGTGTCATCACCTGCAAAAACATGAAAGACAAAAAATGGAAACAGACATTAGCACCATAGCACACAGGCCTGACAAGCCAGAGATCCAGTACATGATTTACACATGTCCCACATGACTATAATCCTGGCATTCATGCACTGTCAATGAGTTGGAAGAGGAGGAAAACAGCAGACACTGATGACACCATGATGGAAAAGCAACACATTTGCTGCATGCTGGGAAGCACTGGCATCACACATTAGCCTGTGAGTGGCATGTCCAATACACATACATGACACATGCCAGCACACATATGGCATGTAGCATAGCCATGGTACATTTGACAAGTACAGCCATATGTCAGTGAATGAGTACTGTCACCCATCCATGTGAGATGGACATGATGAGATGAACAATGCTATATAGTGTGACAAAATATGCATGTACCTCACACTGCAACACATCCAGTGTACAATAATACAGTGATGGCAGGCAGATGTACTGATCAATGGTTGGTCACTTCAACATGACAGGAAACAACTATCATGTACCACATTCAAACAGGCACCAAAAATTAACGTGAGCATGCCAATACTCAATCAGCCTGAATGGTCTAATCATTCACATGTCAAGGTAACAAATTTGGGCCAATGAGGGGTGTAATCAATGACAGAGGCATGTCACACATGTGGCATTAGGGCTGATAAATGCGTTGCAAAAATTGCAGAATTGAAAAAATCAGCCTGAATGAACCCTGAAAAAATCTGAACAATGTTGTTGCAAGATGACAGTTCAAGGGCAACTGCAGTAATGTTGCGCTAATTGGCTGCTGTGGGCAGAAGTGATACTGTCATACCCAAATTAAAGGCGGGTGAATGTTTTGGAGGAAGCACTTGGGTGACCCATACCACTCAGGAGTACACACCCTCACCGGGCACTCAATCAGAACCCGTCAACCAAACAACATACACATGGATTACACACACATGCATGGGCACTCACCGGACAATGCGTCGTAATCTGGTAGGTCTCCCACACCTTGGATCTGTTCCTCTGTGACGAAGGTTCCAGCAACGGACTCATGTTCAGTGAGTTGGTTGTCCTCTGGTGGAGACCCACCGCCCGTCACCAGAGTAGAATCATGATTTGAGGCCAGCTTGTTCTTTGCTCTGCGTTTCAGGTCATTCCACTGCTTGTAGCAATCATCAGCTGTGCCTCACTAATCCAAGGGCACTAATGATGTCTGCGATGGTCTGCCAGTGTACCTTACGTTGACCAGGTGTGGTCTTGCACCCTGCAGTCACCACCATTTCGCGGCTATGTGCTGACACATAGGCCACAAGTGCATCAAATTCAGCGTCATTAAAGCTAGGCTTCCTTGACGTGCCGGAGTGTGTAGCCGTGTCTGGGGTCTCAGCCTGTACTGCCAGAGCACCCTTCGTCTTCTTCTTCAAAGGTGGTGCGGATCCTGAGTGGCTTACACCGCTCTGGTCAGTAGGGGCAGAGGCGCCGGTGGACTGTGTACTAGGAGTGTTCGAATGCACAATGACCATAGGTCTTGGTGCAGGCATTGGCTGCAGGTGCCCCTCACTGCTGGGGGGTGGGGGTGCAGGGGGACATGAGTGGGACATGAGTGGGGACCTGCTGGCAGGTGCCCCTCACTGCTGGGGAGTGGGGTGCAGGGGGACATGAGTGGGACATGAGTGGGGGCCTGCTGGCAGGTGCCCCTGACTGCTGGGGGGTGGGGGTGCAGGGGGACATGAGTGGGGGCCTGCTGGCAGGTGCCCCTCACTGCTGGGGAGTGGGGGTGCAGGGGGACATGAGTGGGACATGAGTGGGGGCCTGCTGGCAGGTGCCCCTCACTGCTGGAGGTGGGGGTGCAGGGGGACATGAGTGGGACATGAGTGGGGGCCTGCTGGCAGGTGCCCCTCACTGCTGGGGGGTGGGGGTGCAGAGGAACATGAGTAGGGGCCTGCTGGCAGGTGCCCCTCACTGCTTGGGGATGGGGGTGCAGGGGGACATGAGTTTGTGATCACTAGTGCACGGTGACACGTGGCCTGGCTGGGGGGGCATGGCCATGGTGGATCGGCTGCCTGCGGGACATGACCAGGGGTGCAAGGTAGTCCCCTATGGTGTGGGCTGCCTGCAGGGGCTGTGGAGGGGGTAGAGGGCATACCTGGGAGGACCCATACTGCTAATTCACGTGTGGGACTCCCCGCGCACAAATACAATTGTATGCCACACAGAATCTGTGGGGCATATACCTGGTCACTCTAATCGAGAAAAAAAATCTCTTCAAGGTATTTCAACTATTAAAAAAAATATTACCGCTTTTAAATCAGAATTTTCATGAAAAACATATGTTCTGTAAGCATCTTTCAGTAGGTAATTATATTCATCATTCCCACAATATTCTAAAGAAGTTTCAATTTCAAAATTTCACTAAACACATCAGAAGTATTTCAAAACAAAAGAGCAGAAAATTCTCTTTTAGCAAAAAGCAATGTTTTTATAAAAGATTTCAAAAGAATGTTTTCAAAAGAATTTTTTCAACAATATTTCACAACATTTGCTGAATGTGTCCATTCTATACTGAATTTCAAGAAAATGGGTTTTGTTTCCCCACACAATAACAATCACATGATGTTAGTCCACTACGCGTTTCGGGGTCATTTTTACCCCTTTTTCAGGTGTTGATGTGATGTTTATAACAATGTTCTCGTGTCCTAAAAATAAATTTAGCCAAAAACAAAGATTTATGTCAGTGTTGTCTCTAAAGCACGGCGAGCGCCAATATCTCAAAAATGAATTTACAGCCACCAATATATAAATTTAACTGACCTTGGAATTTACCAGGGTCTCTTTATTCTCTTCCGACTGCCATATTGCTTTCTGAAAGGTATTTCAAGGTATGCCCAAATTTTCAAACACCCTGAAAAAAGATGTAATAATGGTGGTGAGTTACTTAACAACCCCCACCTACTAGTCACTCAATCTATCTCTAGGTGAATGCATCCAAAAAAGGAACAAACTCCCATATCCTCAAACTTACTTGCTCAAAACTTCAATGATGTCCAAGACGAATGCAGTAACGGCAAAAAAGGCTGCAACCACAGCCTCCCGTTCCGCGGTGCTTTTTAAATACAAAAAACCGTGAGTCACGTGATTGCGATCCCGATCACATGACCTAACGTCCGTATCTTTCCGACCAAAAGCCTTCAGAAGAAGTGCTTATTGATTACCTTGTTTTACAAACGCAACGCGGGAACGGTATGCTGGCTGTAATCACAGCCTCCCGTCCCGTGATGCCTAGAAAGTAAATCTTTCCATGGTCATGTGATTCACCCGATCACGTGACCCTTAATAAAGGACACACCACTGGATACACGTACCCCGCTCTGACAGCGAAATCGTGTGTGCGACTTCCCGCGCACCCCCGAAATACACGTACCCAGCTCGCACAGGGACAATCGCGTGTGAAACTTCCCACGTACCCCAGTAATACACGTACCATGCTCGCACATGGTCAATCGCGTGGGAAACTTCCCGCCCACCCCCGTAATCCACGTACCCCACTCGCACAGGGCCAATCGCGTGTGAAACTTCCTGCGTACCCCAGTAATACATGTACCCCGCTCGCACAGGGGCAATCGCGTGTGAAACTTCCCACGTACCCACGAAATCCACGTACCCCGCTCGCACAGGGCCAATCGCATGTGAAACTTCCCTCGCACCCCCGAAATCCATGTACCCCGCTCGCGCAGGGCCAATCGCGTGTGAAACTTCCCGCATACCCGAGTAATACACCTGCCCCGCTCGGCCAAGACCTATCGTGTGTGATAGTCCCCGCGAAACCCCCAAATACACGTAGCCTGCTCGCACAGGGCCTACCGCATGTGAAACTCCCCGCAAACCCTAGTAATACACGTCAAGGCCTATGGCGTGTGATAGTCCCCGCGAACCCCCCAAATACACATACCCCGCTCGCACAGGGCCTACCGCGTGTGATGATTCCAGCGCACTCCAGGAATACACATTCCACGCTCGGCGTTTGCTGTGTAGCGGCCCTGTTAGCTGGTCCAGGGTTAGCGCAGCCCTTTGCACTGGATTGGGGATTTTGAGGGCTTTTCCTTGTGCGAGGGTCGTTCTTGGGGGCGACTGGCGCTGCGGGATGTTCTCTGCGCCAGGGCTCTTTTTGCCTTGGGAATTCCATGAATACGCGCTGCACAGAATGCTGTTTAGTGCACACGGCTGGCGCACGATCCCACTCTGCGCTGCTCGCGTGCGTTGCCTCTGCGCTGAAATCTATGAATTACCCCGTTGATTGTAATGTGAGTCTCTTATAAATTGCTAGGGTATGCAAACAAAGGTTTGTGAAACCAACAGCAAGCATGGCCAGGTTTTCCAGTCATAATGGGAGCAAGATTTGACCACTAACAGGCACACTTCAAAAACTAGATGAGCGTTAATGGCAGCACACGAGAATTAAGGGCTTCCTATATGATGCATTCACATCTCCATTGAATAACCAATTGGAAAACGGATGATTGAGAAGGAGATCATGGCTTTGCGTTGTACAATCCGAGAAGATAGATGAATGCATAGTGTTGTGACTTTCAATAATTTTGGAACTGTGTAATGTGGTTGACTATCCAAGTGTCCCAGAGCCAAATCCTGACTCTCTCTCCTCATCCAAGAGATATTCAGATGGAAATGTATTGGGGAGTGTAGTGCAAACGATAGCCCTGTTTTTCATGCACTTTGTGTTTCATGCAATGGTGTAAAGTGTAGCTTATGTAAGTATAACTCTACTCCACAAAGTTCACTCAACAATATCTAAGTAATTATACAGTGGCATGTACTTAAATGGGATTTATCCATAGGTGCAACCAACAGGGGCGTTTAGGGTGACCTGATCCCCACAACATATCCAACCATCCCTCTATCCCCCTCTCCACCCAAATATTCCACACTACCTTTTTCTCTTTCCTAAGGGTGAGGGGGTCAGTGGGTTGGGGGGGCTGATTTGCATATGTAAGCTATGAAGTGGCACCCACTGCCCAAGTTTCAAGCAAATGCAGTCCACACATGTATTTATATATGTCTCACTGTTTGTAGCCATTTTACTGTTAGGGTGAGTGTTATGATGGAACGAGCAACAAGCCCATTGTGCATGCCCTGCTCAGAAATGGTTCCGCCTAAATCACTATCACAGGCATATGTCAAATATACACATCTTCTGCCATTCTTATGTTGCTTAAATTGCTCTATGACTTCATGCAAAGTAGTCCAGTGTAATTTGCATCCTTCCCTTGCATATAGGTGATTAATTTACATAATGAGTGTGATTTTCTAACTAGGGCTTAAAAAGATTCAGTGCAGTAAAATAAGCGTAAAACGAGATGTAATAAGCATGCAACCGACCTTCCACTTGTTTTATAGCTTGGGCATTTTATATATCTGTTGCAGTCACATTGGAGGCAGGAGGGGAAATACAACTCCTCCTCCTCCTCCTCATTCCTGCTCCGCCCACAAATCCGCCTAGTTTTATGCCCGCGTGAGCTTTTCCTGCAGGCATACAACTAATGGATTCCTATTGAATCCACCTGCATCTAGGACATTCTAAAAGCAGATGTTTTACGAAGGATCCTATTATAAAGCCGTGTGTAAAGGGTAGGGTGCACACCGATTTAACATTGTTCAACAAAACAAAGAATAAAAAGAAATAGTAAAGGCGATTTTGCTTGTATTTATTCTTTCCTTTTGAACTTTGTTTTGAAAAAGTAGAAAAAGTAGAACATTTCACAGAGGAAACATGCCAGCATGTAAGAGCTTATGTTAATATCCCCCCCAATAAGAAATTGTCACTAGCATTAAATGATCCTGACCAATTGTATTGTTTAAATACTGAGAGAGTGTTTATTTGAAGACAGCAATATTAATTTACAATTTGCAGGCCCCTTAGCCAATGTTCACCACTATTTAGGCCACCCCTCGGCATACATTTTGGATCAACTGTTTTTTTATGTGTTTCCTTGTAAAAAACAATTGTCAATTGAATGGCTTGTTACCCCATTTGTATTTTGTATGTGTATTTTATTTTAATTTATAGAACGCTTTCGCCAGAGTGCTGTACAAAAAGATTGAGAATGATACATTAATCAGGTGTTGATGAAACACAATTTCAAAACAGAAGATTTAGAGCCTGATTCACAGAAGCGTTTGTATAATGGCGAAATCCCATATGAAAACGCTCTGTGAATCAGGTCCCTAGTGAGGTGATAAGAGAGGATACGCTTTTAACAGCAGCAACATATGTGAAGAAAGGGGGAAGCACAGATATAGGATGGGAGAGCATTCAAAGACTTGAGGGCAAGAAGAGAGAATGAGCGAAAATGTGAAGGCACACCTGGGGGTTTACGGGTGGTGAGAAGATGAAGGTGTTGAAAGTGGAGAGAGCGTGACAGAGAATACGGTGAGATAAGAGAAGTAAGATAGGGAGGAACAAGGCCATGGTACACTTAAAAACTATACAGAGAAAATGAAAGAGGAGTCATAAGGAAAGAGAGAGGCAGAGTTTAGAGACAACCTGATAGTAGAAGATCGAGGGGGAAGTAGAAAAAGAAGTAAAATAGGGCAGTTAAATAGAGAATGAAAGGGAGTGAGATGTGAGGTGGGTAGACTAAAGAGTAAAGCAGAGTAGCAGTAGCCTCAGGGAAACATAGAAGACGTAATAAGAAGTTTAGCAGCAAGGAAGGACAGGTAGGGTCACATTTTACGTACCTTGAAGAGAAGAAAGTGACAGGTGCAGAAAGTCAGAGCTTTATGTGAATCAAAGGATAGTGTTGGATCAACAATGACCCCAAGATTGTGGGCATAAGATAAAAAGTAAGAAGCGATGGGGGAAAGCAAAAACCAGGAGGAGGTGGGGGAGGAGAGTGGAAACAGGATGTCTGTTTTTGAGGGATTGAGCTGAAGAAAGTGGGAGTGTATCTGAGTTTGCACAGCAGAAAGGCAGGATGAAACAGAGGTATGAAGAGAATCTGAAAATGTCGAGAAACAAAAAAGATGTGTGAATCATCTTCTTAGAAATGACAAGGAAGATGGCATGATTCAATGATAGAGAATAACACAATAGTACAAATAGAGAAAAGTAAAGGACCCAGCACTGAACCTTGAAGTTGAGGAAGGGAAGTGTGCTTGACCAAGGATACAGAGAAGGAATGGTTGGAAAGATAAGATAGAAACCAATGGATGATAGCAGTAGACAGATTAAATGAGGAAAGAGAGGAATTTTAAGTGGGGTGGCTGGCCGGATGTAAGGCTGCTGATAGGTCGAGAAGGATGCGACTAGAGGAGGAGTTAGTATGACATGCAGAGAGAAGGGAATTAGTGACATGGAGGAGGGCAGTTCCGTGGATTGGGCAGGGTGGAAACCAGATTGGGTCAATGGAAGGTGAGAAATAAGATTAAGATATGAGGACATTTGTGAGTAGACAGCCCATTCACCAAGTTCTGAGAGGAAGGAAAGAAGTGAACTAGACCGATAGATAGAGGTGAGGGGTTCAAAGAATACGTTTTTAGTATAGGACTAATTAGGGCATGCTGGAAGGTGGAAGGAACGGTGGCAGAAGAGAGTGACAAATGAAAGGAGATGTTAAACAAGGGTATAATCAGAGGAGAAACAGCAGGAATGAGGATTGAGGGAAGATGACAAAGGGTCAAGAGGAGAGGCATTGGGGTGAGCACGAGAGAGAAATGAAGCTGTATCTATGTCAGTGTTAGGGAAGAATAATAGAGGAGGAGCAGGGAAAGTTAGATGAGTTGATAGGAGTGGAGGTAAAGGTTGTGAAGGTAGATGAGCGAGTGATGAGGGCAGGGTTGAGTACATAGAAAAAAAGAAGTCAGAAAAGTCAGAAGAACAGAGAGAATAGAAGAGAGAAGGATCAGAAGCAACAGGGCAGAGTAACTTGTTAATAACCTGAAAGAGGCGATGGTGGTGATGTGAGAGAAAGAGAAGAACAATAATGAGTTTTAGCAGCAGCAGCATGAATAGATATATCAAAGGAAGCGTGATGTACATATAGAAGAGTGAGATTGTGTATTTTCTGCCTTCCAAAAGGCAGCTTGAAGGGAACGAATACCAGGAGTCAGCCAAGGTTGTGGAAGTTTACGAGAAGAAGAGAATGGGATAGAAAGGAGGAGTAGATCAAGACTGGAAGAAAGAGAGTTTTGGAGAGTAGTAGAAGCAGTGTCAATGGGAAGAGATGAAAAAGCAGGGAAAGGTGAAGAGTGGTCGAAAGAGAGAAGAGAAAGTAGGTTATAGAAAAATTGCTAAGGTCACAATGAGAGAAAGTAGTTAAGGAAGGGGGATTAGTAGTAAGAGGGAGGCAAAAAGAGAAAAATAACAAATAATGATTCGAGGAGTATATTGGATGTGAAGAAACCGAGATGTCAAGTGATGAGCCAAAAACATGGGAGGAAGGAGTAGGGGGCTGAAACATTGAGCATGAGTCAAGAGTGGAATAAAGAGGGATGACTGATGAGTAAATGAAAAATGAAGGTTACAATCACTGAGAAGAAAGAAGGTAGAATTTGAGTGAAGAAGACAGAAAGTAGAGAAGCAAAGTCTTCATAAAATGAGTACGCTTTGGGGGGTAGAATGTAGTGAGAAATTAATAATATGTGGTTTGGGGAACAAAGAAAATGGTCTTTGAAAGAAGAGTAAATTGGTAGATTAGGAAGAGGAGCAGAAAGAGTCCAGGAAGAGTGAAAACAAGTACCAGTATCACCACCAGAATCAGTAGGCCATGGGCAGAATGAACATTCTGTGGTAGGAGTGGTATGAAAGATGGGCATTGAAGTTTTCCGCAGTGTGGGCCATGTTTCAGTCAAGCAGAAAAATTGTAAACTAAGACAAAGAAATAAACTGAGAATCGAGAGAGACTTGTTGAAAATTGAGCAGGCATTACAGAGAGCAACAGTGCAAATAGGAGCAACAGAAGGAGGATAGATTGGGGTAAAACAGATTAGAGGGAGGCCGAAAGCGGGGGAGCAAGATGAGGAGAATGTGTGGATGATATGGACGGGATCGGAAAAGGCATATGTAGGAAAACTAAAAGAAGGAGCAAAAAATGAAGGCAATAAGAAATTAACATGTTTCTAGCTGCCCTTAAGAATAAAGAAGTAAGAGTAGCATAGAATAGGGGATGTATGGGTGCACTTAGCAAAAAGAGGAGCAAACAGGGTGGGTATTGGCCCTTAAATTTGTCGCCCTTGAGTGAGGCTGCCCAGGGCTAAGACACCCTGGAAAAATGGGAATGAAAGGGGTTGGCAGAGCAGTCACATGACATGCCACGCTCACCTTGACTATCTCTGGTGGGACAAAGCAGTTGATGGTGACAAGCAAGGGAGTCCTTGATTCAAATGGCTTAGGCAAAGGAGACTTGCGGCTCCGGTCGGCGATGGACTTCAATGTCTGGGTGCTTCGCTTCAGATTCCTCGACGGTTCCCATCTCCGGTCAGCAGCCTTTTGATTACTGACTTCCTGGGAGCCTTAGTGAAGGTTAGCTGGTGCAAAATGTTCCCTCATAGTTTAGGAAGAGGTCTCTTAGCCAGATCCTCTCTTGGATCAGTTCTTGGAGACACAACAGCTTTCGGATCGCAGCGAAGGAAAGCAGCAGCAAAGCCTTCTTCTTCTAGTTGGACTTCAAGTTAAGCATCACGTTTCGACTTCAGCTTCTGAACAATTTCCTTCAGTGGGAGGTCCCCAGATATACTGCTTGGTCTCTCATTCACTCTGCTGGATAACACTCAGGCTACCAATCATTCAGAAGGGCATTCAGCAGGCAGGCAGCCAATCAGGCTCACAGTGCATTTAGGCCATGCTTCTCCATCCAGACACTCACAACAAGGAATGTGGATTGAGACTGGTACCCAGCCATTCAGCACTCCACACTGCATTCATACCAGTTTCAGGCAGGGCTGTCTCATTCATTGTGTCATACACTAGAAACCAGACACCCATAACATGGAATGCATATTAGTCACTCACTCCATTCAACCAGGTCCCACCCCAAGGGTGTACCCACAACATACCGTCATTGGAAAGGCTCCAGCCAGTCTGGTCTGGACTTCCCCACAATGTCATATATGGAACTTCCACCCAACAGCCAGTCAGGGGAAGGGACAGAGTCAGGGCTTCCCAGGACTTTGGGAAAACAAGGTAACAGGCAATAGAAAGCAAGAGGCTGCAGGAGCCATCTTGTCTCCTATCAGGAATCAACTGATTCTAATAGAAGGGACTGGGTATCCCAAAATGGACGATACTCAGAGAAACTGTCAAATTCAGCATTGAGCTTCCACCAGCCTATACCGTAGGGGTACAGGGTTGTACCCCCACCCATGGGTGCCATACAGGTATCCCAAGTGTCTCTACACCAAACCAAAAAGAGGAAGAGCTGCACTGCCAGGAGTACTGCATGGACTCCTGTGCAGAAAATAACACAGAACACATATGATAAAAGGACTACAGGACAAGGACATGGAGACCCTGTCCCCCCAATGCATTTCCAGCATCACAGAGGGCACCTCAGGTGGAGAGCTGCTCAACAACTATGTCTGGTGGTGAGGTAGCTTTCAGGGGAAGGAGAAGTCTGAAGACAGCACAAGTCACAGTCACCTGACATGCTGCATTCACAGGGTGGTGGCAGGTCATTTTGTTGAGGCCAGGTACATCTGTGCACGGGAGGGGCAGGTGTGGATTGCATCTCAGGTTGAGAACCATATGGCAACATTGTATGGTGTTGATGTAGCTGCCAGGGGAAGTATCAGTCCAGGGACAACACAAGTCATGGTCATGTGACATGCCACATTCACATGGCGATGGCAAGCCCTTTCCTTGAGGCCAGAAAAGTCTGTACAGGGGAAGGCCAGGTGTGGAGGACACCTCAGGTGGAGGATCACATGGCAAATGAATGTTGTGGTGATGTAGCTGCCAGGGGTAAGAGCAGCCCAGGGACATCAAAGGTCACAATCACATGACACGCCATGTTCACATGGTGGTGGTAGATCCTTCACCTGAGGCCAGGTTTGTCTGTGCAGGGGAGGTCCAGGTGTGATATGATATGATAGTTTATATAGCGCCTATACACAATGTGTTTCAAAGCACTTTAGGAGGGTACATCAGGTGAAGAACCATGCAGCAAAGGTTTCTGGTGGTGATGTTGGTGTCAGGAGAAGAAAAAGTCAAGAGAGAGCAAATGTCATGGTGACAGAACACATGTTGGTGGCGGTTCCTTTCCTTGAGGCCAGGTACATCTGTACGGGGTAGGGCCAGGTATGGATGGAACTTTCGGTGGAGAGCCATATGGCAACAGCTTACTATGGTGATGAAGCTGCCAGGTCAAGGAACAGTCCAGAAACAGCACAGGTCATGGTCACAGGACAGACCATGTTCCGACCACAGCGGCAGGTCCTTTCCTTGAGGTCAGGAACAACTGTGCAGTACATCCGTGCATGTAAAATCTAGTTCCAGAGGGCACATCGGGCTGAGAACCACAAATCAAGCATGTGGCGATGTAGCTTCCAGGAGAAGGAGCAGTCCAGTGACAGCTCAAGTCATGTGACACACCAAATTCACACAGTGGCAGCAGCTTCTTTCCTTGAGGCAAGGTACGTCTGTGCAGGGGAGAGCCAGCCATGTGTGGATGGCACCCCAGGTGGAGAACCACACAGCAACAGTGTTTGGTGGTGATTTTCTCAAATATTGTGCTATTTTAAAGAGTCTCCCTACTTGTATCACAGTATCTTCTGTGCACTCAGTTGCTAACGCTAATTCATGGGAAATAGTAATGTTTCTCCAGTAAAAATAATCACCTGCTGCCACTTACATTAAATCATTTACTCAGGTGACATTTGCCCACTTGGCACAACAATCTGTCTCTACCACAGGCATACATACAGATAATAATGCTACTGGATATAAACACTGCTGGTTGGTACATTTAGGTGCCAGTGGTGTTGCATCAGCACCCTTTGTTTCTATAGATGAAAGATGTTGGGTTTGAATACAAATTTTAAATACATCTTTCACCAAGTGCAGCATGCGGAGCACTCTGTAGCAGAATGATCATCATGCACTTTGTCCATGCATGATGGCACGGTGTGTAAACCAGTTTTTGTATGTGTGTCAATGTTGGTTTACCACAATGTTCTTAGATAGGGCACTCGGATTCCATGTTACAATTTTAAGTTGTTGTATTACCTGATCTTGTACAGTTCTAAAACTAAATATTGGAAGAATACTGAAGTACTTAGAAAACAGCAGGGTTTTGATGGCATGGACCACTAGTGACATTATGATATGCTTACGCTTCAAACATCAGGATAACATCAGGATAATAAGAGAAAAGAAGGGCCAGTATCTCGAAAACACAGAGTTCTGCTTCATGGTGCAAAGGTTTCCTTATCACAATAGTCAGTCTTTCCACAGTTCCAGCAAACAGTTCAACTTATTGCAAAACAGATGATGGTTGCAAAACATAATGCTCAGAAGTTCATTACATTCTTAACAAATGGAAAAGTCAAATCAGAAGGTTTAATCCTCACAGAGAGTGTTGTTTACTCCACAGTTGAAGAGGTGGTGTTCTTCAAGTCCACCTTCCCTTTGATGGGGTTGTAAACATCATTCTCCTATAGACTAATGGTTCTTGGACATTCAAATGCTGTGGGGTCTTTCTGCTAGCTACCTCTTAAGCAGTTTTGGTGGGGCAGTCCTATGACAGACCCGCAAAGACTATCAGCCATAACACAGGTTGGTTTTCAGATAGGCACCTCAGCATAGTTCTATTGAGCTCTTGTAGGCTTCAATGGGAAAAACATGTCACTAGTCTCCTGTGTCTTCCACTGTTACTCTTGGCATACTTCATAGATCCCTTTCCTGCTTTGTCTACTTGTGGTCCACTCCTCCTATCACTGAGCATAACCATGCTGTATCATTCCTTCATTCATCTGTTCATTCTCCCCTGTTTCAACATGGCTCTCTTGGACCTGCCTATTTACCCCGTCTTGGTACCTGTTCTCTTCTTCCCTGTTTACTTCCTGAGGGTCTAGACTTCTCCTCTCTAGGCTTTTAACCCTTCAAGGCTTCTATTGATGGCATCTGCCTTCCAACTCCCAACTCTCTTCCAATTTCCTATCATCCTCATTCCTCTCCTCACAACAACCATGTTCTCTTTGCATACTGTGCCTTTTCTTCTCCCAGATAGTATCCTTGTCTCTAGCCTCACTTCTATTCTCTACCTAAGTCTCCCTGTCTAGGATCTGTTATAACCTCTTTTTTGAATGATGTCACTCTTCAACTTCCACAAACTGTTACCTTTCCTCTCATCACAACAATTGTGATCGGCCTCCCTTTTATACCCCTGTCCCTGATCCTCTTCCGAGGTGACACCCTCATATATTTCTTACACTTAGCAACTGTATGTCACTGCAGCAAACAAACTTCTCTCTCGGAGGATAGCACAGGGGCAATATGCTGGTCTTGGAAGGAAGAACACTCAAAGAAACAGAGGTTTGAATACCAGATCTGTGCTTAGAAACAGAACTCCGGTATGGTATTAGGCATGTTATAAAAAACAATTAAAAATAAAATAAATAAATGGTTGACTCTAACCCCTCCTTAGTTTAGAAATCAGTGTCTACCTTTCAAACTGGAGCATTGAAAATGTCCCAGGGCCCAGCAGGTATGGCCAAGATGTGTCCCAGAAAATTGGCAGCCCACCTTTATGACAAATCTTCCAGCAATTAATCTAAAATGCAAGTGTGATGGGGAATGCATGTGGGGGGCAGTTATAATAAAAATTAGGCATAGAATAAATAAAATGAAAAAGGACTTCCTGACAAGATCAAGGAAAATGACATGTATCGACTCAATTGTCCATTATCACGCCAAAGAAAAATGCCAATACGTATTTTCTTTCAGATATTGTGCAACCTACCGAATGTATATTGGATAGTATTTCCTATTCCTTGTCCATCTTTATTAGGTGTTTTGTATACATAGATTAATATTGGTAAAGTATATTTATGTTTGAATTCCTGAGCCCAAAATACCAAGCACAGAAAAGTACATGTTTGCGGTACAAAACAAAATAGTAAGAAGATACAGTGCAGCTTTAGACAAAGCAAAATGCATTTGTTTTAAGTGACTAGCTTTCTCTAAAATGACAAATTATTTTTTAAAATGTGTAAGCCATAGGGTAGCCTTATGTGGAAAAATAACACACAATCCTTTGTTTAAACGTATGCACAGTTAATTTAACCAAGGGAATCTGAAATACAAGAATAAAGCTGGAACATTCTTTAGGCTTCAGTTCTGCTTTACTAAGCAAATTGGTATGTGTAAGCTTCTAAACGCTGGGAAAAACACACACCCTACACCAGATGCCATATAACAGGTTTAAAGCTTACCTTCAAAGAAAAACAGTAGCATATCTTGTCTTTCAAGCCAGAGGCTCGTAAAAATGCATTAGTTATGAGCAGTCAACAGAGAAGGTGACTGACATTCAGATCCCCATCACCAGACATCTGCCTTAGTTCAGTCAATGTTGAAGGTAATTGAGAATATGCACACCAAGACAATTTAATTTCAATAGTGATAACATGGAAAGGAAATAATTAGGCTGTGTTCCATCTCTGCCCTCTGGTGGAAATCTGCTTGAGTTGTACACCAAAGGAATGCATGATTTTAAAATAGAGAGGAAAATATTTAACATGTTTAAAAACAAAATTAAGTGGTGCATCACCATGAAACATCCGATTGACGCCATATTTGGGCATTGTTTAGGAAGGCTAAGCTTTGTAGGAATATTGAAAACTATTTACATTTTGATTCATTAAGAATGGTCTGACAATTCTAAAAACTTGTATTATCATCCAAAATTATCAGAATGTCCTCATCCAACATTTCAAAATTTTTGTCCCGAATCGCAGAATGTAAAATGTATGTTTTATCAAGGCTGCACAGATAAGTCAGAAATTTGAGTACAAAAATGAAATAGGTATTCCTTCAGAAAGAGACAACTCCCTCCTACATTTTCTTATCAGGTGGCTGGAAACCACACCCCTGACAATCCAGGGGTGGGGATAGAGTGAATTGTAATACCATAGAACAGAGAGAGGGGATGATAGAATGATGGAATTTTGGGTGGGGAATATGGAGAAGGCGACCAGATTAGGAGAACAAAAGGACTGATTTGACTCAAAGAGAATAGCTATCCACTGACCCAGGTACAAGAACAGTCCAGAGAGGGAAGACCAGTCAGCGCTTGGTGATTGATTTCCAAATAAGCCACCTGAATTGAGGCTTTGCTAGCAGAATGATGCTGGGCTGATTGGGTCACCTGCTGGTCCTCCCAAAATTAGATGCATGCTAAAATGTAAATCAACCCCAACCCCTGAATTGTCCAATTTTGATATGGCTAAAATCTGGGAACATAGCAAGACTGGGAATGCAAGGGGGAGCAATTTGAAAACAGGGACAAAGACACTAACATCCAAATCGTCTGTTTTAGTTATATATATCAAATACAAAGTGAGATGTGGTTTGTTTAAGGCCTAGTCCACTTTGCTGTGAAAACCAAAATCCAAATCTGAACTCATTTTTGGTGCCACTGTAAGGTGGAAAAATTTGTTTTATATTATTTGATTATTTGAAATATAAATAGTGTTTTAAACTAGTGTGCAGTCGGGGGGGGGACATATTGCAATGGCAAGCACTTTTGCCTGGGATGATACAATGTAGTTTATGCTAAGGGTGGAGACCATCGTGTAGACTCGATGTGTGTGCAACACAATATTTGCTGAACTAATGTATTCTGTTCATTGAGAACTGTGGGAAGTGTAATTCCTCTTCATTCTCCTGTCTTTCAATGCAAAGGCAGAACAGGTGTAATGTGGGATGGAAAGGGTTTGCCAAAAAAATACCTGTGACTAGAGATAATTATATCTCCAGCCCAGAAGTCTGTAGAGGCTGATATTGATATAAGCAGGCTATTTTTAAACTGTGCTAGTATCTGGATTGAAAGGAATGTCATCATGTTCAAGGAAAGACACACACACACACATGTCTATGAGCTGGCAAATATTGCTGATTTTGTCAACGAAGAAGGTATTGATGGTGGATGTTTTGTGTGTGTATGGCAGGGTCGGGTAGCGGGTTGACACAGTGTTTGACCCCTTTGAAAAGGACTCTGCTTTTGTACTTGGCTTCTGCTATGGTGTTCTGATAGTTGGAGGTCTTGGCTGTGTTGATCAGGTGTCGATGGGTTGCTTGGAGTTCCTTGCAGTGCTCAAGGTCATATGCAGTGCTGTACTGGTGCCAGGTTTTCTCTGGTATGCTGATGACTCTTTTAATGAGGTTGAATTCTGCTGTGTACGAAGGGTGCTGACATTTTTGCTTTGCATGTGCGTTGTTTCAGAGGTGCATGTCGGTCGATGGAGGATTAGAGGGTGGCATTGAGTGCTTTCAGTAGAGAATCACAGTTCTCTTGGGGGTGTTCGGTCCATGTGAGGTGTAGGTTGCTGAGGTCTTCCATGAGTCTTCCACCGGGAAGTTCTTGAAGGACTTGAACATATATTTGTTGCTGCATGAGGAATGAATGAATCATTGGAACCCTGATAGTTGATCTGAAAATCAGACTATGGTAAGTTTATTCCTCTCATTTGGATGAATTGGCTGGAATTCAGTACTTGTTCAAATAAATATTACAATATTGACACATACTTGGTGAATAAGCAACCTAGCAGAGGATCTACATCATATTTTGAAATCCCTGCTATCCACCCACTTATTGAAATCAGATTGGGGTTTCCTAACCAAAAGTTCATCCAGAATTGTTTATATTTTCTGAAATTGTATTAAAACAAGACGTCCAGACAGTCTCTTGTTCAGTTAAGGGAAGGTTTTCAGGATCTTCTAGATCTTTATCGAATTTTCCAATAATAGGGTCTCCTTTTTGGGTGGTAATGGGGTCTTGATCTGGAAAATTTCTCTTCCATTGAAGAGTAGAAAGCCCACATTCAGCTTGTGATCGAGTGACTGCTGTTATTTGTATTTCTCCAAATGGATGTTTCATATCAATATATTCCCTTTGGATTGCACCAGTTTTGGCTGACTGAATAGCCATATCATTTACTGTCTTATCAGCACCCTCAACATTTGAGTGCCACTTCATTTGTTTCCAAAAAGGATCATGTTTTTTGGTGTTACTAAACCATCTATCGTTTGCATTAACTCCCGTGTTTCAGGAGTCTGTTGTTGTCACAGAGCACCCCTCAGGCATTCCGGTTTATGAAGTGCTCAACAAATCCTTTTCAAACATACACTGAATCTGTTATGATTATTAGTTCCTGGTGCTGACGACTGATGGCAGTACAGACCATCTTATATATGGCCATTGGTTCCACTGTCTGACTAATCCGGGGACACATTTTATTACCAGTTCAGGATTAAGGGATGTCAATCACTCAATCGTTTCCCACAGCAGATACTAATTACTTCTGATAGTTTTCTTTTATATGGTAGGAACATCCATACACATAAACTAAGGCATTTCATAACAGGTCATTTTGTTATACACCTTATGTGGATATGGTAAATATACCTACCTATATTTGGTTGTTCTGAGTTCTTCATCTTCTAAACAGTTATCTTGGACAAAGTTGTTTAGCTCAGTTAATTCTTTTGCCATCCAGCTCTTTTTATTTTGACCATATCTGATTTCAATGCAGAGTAATCCTGCATTGAAAGAATCCAGGAAGTAATCATTGAGTTGGAGACATTTACAGTCCATATTCGGTAAATCTGAAAATATTGAAGAGGTTTGTGGGAGATTGCAAACATAACATATTCCCCATGAATCAACTGACAGACGTTGTGGAACACACATACTGTTGCAGGAGTGATTTCTCACATGTATTGCACTTGATCTCAAAGTTTGGAAATGCTTTCTGTGTGCAAGGGATCAGTTTATTAACTTGGTTTTGCTTCTGAATTAAGAATAAGACTGCAGTTAAACAAGTGCCAGAAAATCCTGTTTCCATAATAAAAGTTTTACTTTTAATAGGGTAAGAAAATCACAGGCCTTTTCGAAAGACTTCTTTTCAGTTTTTTCACAACCTGTGTTTAAGAGTTCTCCACTCATGCTTCACTCTTGCATTCAATAGATGGATCAAGAGCTGAGTGATCCATGTGTAATTCACTATGTATTTATGACTGTAGTTTGTCAATCCTAGGGGACGTTGTACTTCACATCCATTTGTGGAGTTCTTCATTTTCAGTAGAGTCTCAATCTTCTTTTTCTAGGGATTAAGACCCTCAGCTGTGATTTCATTGCTTAAAATGTTTATGTTATTTATGCATCATTGAACTTTTTGAAATTATTATTTCCATCCTGCATTTTATAATTGGGTCAACAGGTGGTGGATCAACACCTGGTGTTCTTCCAAAGTTTTACTTTCGATTAGCAGGTTATTTCCAAAGGCCAAATTCCCTAGTTCTACAAGATCAGACATGACTTTTTGTAGGACTATGTAGAACTAATTTCCGCTGTTATTATAAGCAAGATAAATATGGATGCAGGCATATTGATTCCTCACAAACCTAAAGGCATGTTTACATTGATGTTTGCAGAGTACTGAAACAGTCACATACCCATTAGTAAAATTAAGGGCAAAATATACTTAGAATCTTGAATCTGTACAAGAACCTGATTGATATAAGGGAGCGTCCACCATGACATGTGTACCCTGTTATTCAATTCCCTCAAGTCTGCACAGAGTCTCCAATGTCCAGTGGGTTTCAATATTACCAGTACTAGGCAATTAAATGTACTTGATTGCATAATCCCACAGGATTGCACATTGGAAGGCATTTGTCCAAAATCATAGGAATCAACAGAGAAAACTTTCTGGAAATCTAGCAATACCTGCCTTCGCTTTTGCTTTTGCTGTTCGGTTTCAGAGGCAACCCCCATGCTGATATGTTCCTTGACCAGCTGATGGGAGCATCGAAATATTTCTATTTCTATTCCAGAAATCTCTGAGGTACCTTATAATTGGGTTGATATGTCGTTATTTAGGTCATCTGAACTATTGATTCCTTTGTATCAAGGTAATTACTATTGAAAGTGAATACTAACTTATAGTTCAGCATATCACAGGTGACATCGTCCACCCCATAAGAGCACAGGAAGTACACCATAACATTTTCCCTTGCCGAGTATAAAATGTTTCTGACCTGTTACCATCCATTTTGTTATAATTTAAGTAAGGTATGGGATAAATGATAGGGCTAAATCCATGGGAAATTGTCTGAAATCAACAGCCATTCCAATGGATGTGTTTTGGAATAGGGAGTAGAGACAGGCCATGTTGCTGAATGATATCTTTAAAATTAATACAAACTCCTTAATGAAACATGGTCTGTCATTTTCTGATATTTACAGGCAAAAGGTATTGTTGATTATTTTCCTGGAATAGTGATTTTCTTCTCTTATTTGAACTTCCACAGCACAAGGCAGCACTCCAGCAGGCTTAATTTACTTTTCTGGATCATTAAAGTGCATCAGGTTTCCTCCAATTCTGAATCAGACTTAATTATTTTTAGCACCTAGTGTCGGACAATGAGATTGTATCAATCAATCTGATTGGCCATCGCTGGGTCCCCACCAGCCCAACAAAGACTCACCTGCCAAGGTTCAAAGCACTGTGTCCCTCGGATTTCAATCCTTTTCTATCATGGAAAGGGAGAAGGGATCACGTGTAATCCCTTAGCCCCCGTCCATGGCATCCATTTTCTTTGTCTTCTTTTTTTGTATCTTTTGAATGGCTATCATGGAAAGGGAGAAAAGGGGAGAAGAGACTGCACATGGTCCCTTCTCTCTGATCCCTGGCAGACATTTATTTTGCATTTTTATTTGCTCGAGTTGAGAAACGGTTGAAATGTTGTTTCTCAACTTGAGTAAAAATACTTTTAGTAACCTGGTGCAATATGCCGGGGTACTAAAAGCAATAGAACCCAAGCAGGGCGCATTGTCCTTGCTTCACTCTGGCTTTTAAATATAACCCAGAGCATTAGCCGACTGGTAATGTCCCCCGCCCCCCACCTCAGGTACTTTTGCTTGAATAAGATCCAAATTAATTGCAAATTGGTGTAATATGTCAATGGAGATGTGCAATTATGATTTAATATTTTATTTCTGATTTTCATTTTCAGCATACACCCATTAGTAATGATGTGCTTTGTATCCATTACATCAAGGTTAGATTCCCATTTATCTATTTGAATTATCGTGGGAATTTACTGAACCTTCTGTAATTGCTTAAGCAAACCTTCGCTTATGAAGCTTCTTTTTTGAGTTAAACAGACTTTGGGAGAACTGGCTACTTGCCTTCATTGAGTTGAGTATTGAAGAATATGAGCTCTCCTTTTTTTGTATATTAGCTAAACTACCAAATTAATTTTTGGGTTATTCATCAGTTGACCTTGATCATAAAGGAGGTCTGCTGTGGATATAATTTTAGGGTATCTCCTTCTAAAGTGGTGAACCACTTATTGTTTGGAGGATGACTTATTCTCAACAGTTCTGTGGGAGTCCCTTGAATATCATGTTTATCTTTTACAGATATGATAGTGATGTCTGAGGCTTTTGTGTTTTGGAAATAAATCAAAACTGTGTATGGATGTTTTTCAATTAAATGGCAGATGCAATTAAAACTGATATGCTTGCCACTCCCTTTTAGTTTGATTGGAGAGTGTGTTTCAGTCCAGAGAACTGAATTCATGCAATGTTTCAAAAGTGAAAGACTTTGAAGCAAAAGTATTCCCTGTAAAACAGGTGTGCTCTGAGAAGCCATGACTATCACCGGATGGGTGAGCCAGTGTCCCATACTTTTTATTTAAACTTCAGTAACTCCATCTACAGGCATCTCCTTAACATCACAATTATAAAGCTCTGCCAGAAAGAATTTGAAGGTAATACAGTGATATTGCTTTCAAGTTTTTCTCTAACTATCAATGTCGCATAGGAACTTATATCTATGATAGCCAATAGGTCACACTGTCCTTGAATTTGGATAGGCACAACAATCGCTCATCTTTTACTTACTAAGTGGGTGTATGGTAGTGGATAATTCTGATTTTTGTTGATTTCTAGAGTTTCATGAATTTGACCTTAGAAAGCCCCATCATGGCCATTCGCCTCAGGACCCTGTAAGAATGAAAAGACATTTAGAAATTGAAAACGAGACAGGGAATTTCCACTTTCTGTGGATTTCAGGTAACTGCTGCTGTTTGGATTGCTATACCTAGAAAACTCCTCAGTAGAAATAGTTCTGTTTTCTTCCTACTCGGGTCTTGTGTGAAGTGTTTTTGTCTCTAGTCTCTTTCTTGCCTTTCAGCTTATTTGTTTATTTTTCTCAACTCCGATTTTCAGCACCTTTGGAAGAGGCACTAGATCAAGGAAAGAGGAAACAGTGGGTTCTATCACTACAGAGTTCTACTCCCTTTTAAAAATAATTGTCACATTTTTCTCCTCAAAATGTTTCACTTTTTATTTGTATCTGATTTTATCTCCAGGGATAAAAAGGGTCCCACATTGGCATTTGCCAGTTGTTCAGCAAATTCAACAGGATTTTCAGTGGAGGTAAAAGAAGTTTCCAATAAGGCTTGGAATACCTTTCTTATTGCATCCCACCGTTCCTTTTTTCCTTGTGTATTTTAAATTGGAACAGCTTCCTCCTGACCTGCCAACTTTTTCTGGAAAAGGCTTAGGTGAGCTTCGAATCAGGATTTCTCTGTAGGTATCTCATGAGTTTGCCAATGTTCTCTGTCAATTGTTGTTCTTATCAATCGAGATGTGAACATTTTGATCCACACCCCCAGACTGATGTGGTCTTTGGGCATTTTTCTCTTCCACCCTAGATGGGTAACTATCTATTCTCTGGGAGCAGTTTTGGTAACTCTGATAACTGTTTTGTATGTGATGTTTGGTCTCCAGTTATCCTTGCATGGGGATCTGTTATGGTTGAATCTTGGAGGAGAATGTGATTATTTTTCTTTGTAATGGGTTCTAGGAGGTGGTGATTCTGATTTGTATTTCCCTGGGAACCTGTTCTTGGGTTATTTTTTTTTGTCTCTAGGGAGGAACTTACTTATAGATAGGGATGGGCCTAAACCTAAATACTCACGACTGATGTAAGTCTCTGGTTTTGTGGGAGCAGAATTTTGCAGGTCCGGTGGAGGATTAGTCAGCTGGTTTTGAACAGTGGATATTCTCTGTCTGCTAGAATCTTTAACATCAGAGGAATAAGTCTTGGCCCTCCTGTCTCTAAGACCAGCCAAGGAATGCTTTTCACCTTAGCTCCCTTTGGGGCAACTGAATCATGCATTTGTTTGGGGTTCTGTTCATTTTTGGGAGTAGTTGGTTTCTGTACTTCAGAGACCCTCATAGGCTGGGTGATGATCCACTTGAGAGACCTAGAGTTATCATAATCACAAACTAACTGACTTACTATGTATTTTGGAATGGCATAGAAGAATGTAATGTTGAAATCTCAACTCTTGCTATCGACACATTGAGAAATATGGGTAAATGTGCCTTTGAGTTCTCGAGCTATTTCCCTAGGATATTGATCCTCATCACACAATACATTAAAGGATATCTTGGAGGCTTCTTGGGGATTTCTATGAGTGGAAAACATATTTTAAAATGGCTGCCTTGAAAAAGGACCATTTGCTATGATTTTGGTGTTTCAGCCCAAGCAACTAGAAAACTTCTGAGAAAACGTCTATGTTATGAATTCAATATTGTTTTGCCCATTCTTGAATCCACATGATTCCATAATATGTTGGTATAGTTCTAGATGTTCCCAAACAGAATATTTTGCATGTTATGATAAGATATTGTAAAACATTTTAGGTTTAAACTGTGTGATTGCGTCTTTCACAAAGTGTGATTGTGGTTTTCTGTTTCTATGGGCCTCATTACGAGGCTTGCGGTAAGGGGTTAACGGCACCGGTAAGGATGCCGGTGCTGTTAACCCCTTACTGCCACATTCTGAAGTCCCTTAGCGGGTCCCACTAAGGGACCAGGGAGCTAATAATGGGCCCGTAATTTACAGGTCTGTTATTAGCTCCCTTCCCATTCCCATTGAGCCATATGGGGGCTCGAATGGGAATGGGGAATGGTTTTCTGAATGAGGATTTACCGGGTCCTCCAAGGTTTGAATGACCTGGCAAGTCCCCATTCAGAGAACCCGGACACGAGTTTGGAGGCAGCCATAGCACTAAAAGCGCCATGCCTACCTCCAAACTCGTAATGACACCCAATGTCTCCTTACTAAGGTCCAACTTCACTCAACATAAAGCCACTTTTTGAGCCTGTTTACCGGCTTACATATTTTCCTGGATTTTACATATTTTACTGCTGGTGCTGTTGAATTTACTTGAACTACCTGGCCCAGAATTCCAATAGGCAGTGACTCTGGGCACACTCTTTTAGCCGCGTATTCTTCCGGGCATAAAAGCGTCAGCTAGCACTGAAGCTGTGCTTTGTTGTATTTTGCTGCTGGTGCTGTCGAACTTACTTGAACTACCTTGCCCAGAATTCCAACAGGCAGTGACTGCGGGAACACTCTTTGAGCTGCCTACTCTTCAGGGAATAAAAGAGTTGGCTAGAGCTGAAGCAGCGCTTCAGCGGCACAACAGCGATGCAACATGGTGACCATGGAGACTCCTGACTCTGTAATGGAGGATGAGTGCTTGCAGATAAACTGGAAAGTGATATCAGCCTTGATGATGAAGTCATGGTTAGAATTGCTAAATATGTTGAATCTCCAACTTGTGTACATTCACTTTGACACCCCAGGACATGTGCACAGAAGACATTAAGAGCTATGTGGCCAGAACCTAAAGGCAAAGTTGTGAATAATATCACACATTTTTTACCACATCTGATGGGAGCGCAAGACATCGGGGAGTGTACAGGTGGAAGAACTGAAAACAACGCTGGCGTACCTTTGTTCAAAGATGAATGAGGACATTGTGAACTACTTGGCACCTAATATGATTGATTTGACTGAGACAGTGGATAGTCTTGAGTTTATTGATGCTTTTACAAAAGAAGTGGCTGAGACAGATAACATTGCTAGCCATAGAGATAAATGCCTTTTGTATTATATCATAATCAGACTGAGTGAGTGTAGGAGAGGAGTTAGGAGGAAAGTGTTGGTGGGTTATATCCGCTAAGACATGAGCTATTGATTCCTGCTTCTGATACAGATACTTCTGTTTTGGCACAAGAGGCTGATGTTGCAAAATCCCACCTTTTTATCTCATTATCTGATGGGGAAAAAAGGAGAGATGTTGAGGGGGAGGTGGCTTTATTGGAGATAGCTTCCTTGGCGCACGATCTCCTGGAACAAGGTGATGTAACAGATGTGGGTAATTTAAGTAGTTCTTCCATGACGATGTACTCAGTTATGGAAAAATTACTAACTATTACTAAATGTGAGAAAATTTAAGGAACATTGGAACAGCAATTAGTGTGGCTGCACTTATTACAGACAGATTGAGGAAATCAACAGAATAACATTGTTAAAAATTCAAATGTAAAGCTAGTAATTGAAGAAGACATACAGGTTATATAATCCAGTGCTGGAAGGGATATTATCAAGGAATGGAAGGTGCAGCATATAGATGTGGAACAGTCCTTTTATTTGGAGGATACAAATACTACAGCGGGAGGACGAATGTGTGGTGTACATCTTTTTGGAGGGGTGGCGGCCATAGAATATAAGACAAATCTCACAAGGTGGGGAGGAAAGCTGTCTGGTCAAAAGGAAAAAAGGGAAAAACAGGAGGGATGTAGGTATACAAGAAATTATGTACAATAATACTAAATTAGCCAAGAGGAGGAAAGGACCTATTATAACTGACTCTAATGCTATTATCACCAGTGAACATGATGCTGGCTCCTATGATCCGAAATCTATTCCATCATCTGGTTCAAATGAGTAGCTCCTAAACCCAAAGTGTGTGGGAAAAAAAGAATGAGAGAATTTGTGGTGTGTGGAATAGCAGTATCTATAAAAAGGATTATGAAGTAAGCACAGAGGAGCTGGGTGTGGCTCATGGGCTTGAGATTAAACTACAATGTGGCACACCAACAGTGAAATATTGATTATATAACATTCATCGTTTTTTAAAGAGTTAAGGATCACAAAACTCAAAAGAAAAAATTCAGAAGGGAAAAAGGGGAAAGGATGATGGAAGGCTAAGAGGAAGATATGGAGGCTCTTAAGCATTTATTTCAGAATAGCCACACAAAGATATATAAACAAACCAAAGAAAGAATAACTCAAACTCAGAATCAGACCCATATAGGAAGTTGTGCAAAAGCTTGTCATGTCAAGATGGGAATTATTGTTGCTGGCGATACTGATGGTGACTCACAATGTACAAATGCAAGGGTATTGCAGTCAGATGCTGTGGGTCTAAATAAAGAAAATATTGTTAAGGTAGGACATGCCATAAGTGACTCAATGGCCTTTGACCACACAGGGGAGGATAGTTACGGTCATAAAGCACTTCAGATGCAGTTTGCATCTTCAGTAGAGAGGCATCTGTGGATTAATTGATCCCTATTGTTGCAAATATTTAATAGTATTTTATCATTACGGGTTATAACTACGGATAATATACAAATTGTGGATCAGATAGAAGATGCCAGAAGGTTCATGCCCAATATATTGTGTGCATCTGAAAATATTCAGGAATTCATAATGCTGCATGAAGAAAAACTATTTAAAAGATGATATATGCAGAATAGTGTTTAATAAGGTTAGCGGAAAATAAGGTTGATGCTCTAAGGAAGAGAGGTCATGTGGAGAAGGTGGGTACTAGAATTTCTAGTTTTGAGAGAAAGGATGATCGGCAAAATAGGCAGAGAGACCTAATTCCATGGAAGGGTAAGAGTAACTTAGAACCTGTATACACTGAAGGGAGATAACTGGAAGGGAGGCCCTCTGAACCTAATAAAGAGGTGGAGGGCTATTGTCAATGGCTGACAAAAGCTGTCTAATGCATTTTATTAATAAACCTTAATGATGCTTGTTTGATATGTTCCCAGAATACCAGGGGCTCTTCGTATTATAAAGAGGAAGATGGGTTGTTGGAGGATTTAGAAACATTTATGATCCTATCTTTACAAGAGACATACATTGCTGAGGAGGTTGAACTTGATGGCAGAATGACCAGCAATGCTCTTGCTACCAATGGCCCAAGAGGGAGGCCCAAAGGAAGCTTGTTGATTTCCATATCACCTCCTTGGTCTACTGAGAAAAAAGAAAAGAGCAAGCAATCTGTCCTTATTGGTATGTTAACTATGGAGGGACGTGTGACTAAAGAAATGATGCTAATTATCAATGTCTAGGATCTGTCAGGGAGTTGTATCAAAAATAGTTGACAAAGTGCCGCGTAAGATCAATGGGGATGGTTTGGTGATGGTGTGTGGAGACTTCAATGCAATGATTCCACCTATTGCAATCCCCATGACCTAGATCGTTCTTCAGCACCAGTTGAAAGGAGGTTGTATAATAAGAAAGGGGTCTTTTGGGCCAATGTATTATATCTGCACAATTTGACAATGTTGAATGCCTATTGCCCAGGTGACAATGAAATGGGATCCACCCGGCTAAGTAATTAAGGTTGTAGCATGATTGATTATATATTTGTGAATGAGGCCATAACGGGATTGGTAAAAGATATGTCTTTGATAATAAGAGAAGAAAGTGACCACCTACCGCTCTGTATATTATTAAATAAGGAAATGAGGTTGTAGAGGGATGATAGCATAGTATATGTATACGTTAACAAAAGGAAGAACCGTATTAGCTGGAACCAGAGGAGCCTGGAAAAGGCCAACAGGATGACCAGCCAAGAATTGGATACCTTCCAAAGTAGTAAAGTGTGACTGGGTGGTAGTGGTGACTTAGAGAAGATAACAGTTTTAATTTCCATTATGGAGGTGATTAAAACTGAAGTGGAGAATGATCAAAGTTTGAATGTTGGTGGTTCTTCTCACAGGAAACTTAAATGGAGGAAGACATACAATAAAGTGATACAAAAAGCAAAAGGTGATTGAGACAAGATATAAAATCTGTTCTAACCAATGCCAAGTTGCCATGGAGGTCTAGGTTGATTGATAGTAAAATAAGTAAAGTAAAATGTGAACATAACAAATGGGTGAGGAGACATGTGGCTGCAATTGTCTGGACATTTGTTGAATAATGAACAAAGCCTGTGTTGAGCGAAGATAAAGGGGTTTAATAATTCAAGAGGAAATTTAAATTGTGCCTGGGTAAACTGCATAGGTCAGACTATCGGAAAATGTGAAGTGATGGTACCTCCCCAGTACAATTTAAACACCAGCTGGGAATGTATGAGAACTACACATCTATTGAACAAAATGATCAAGAAATTAAAGTTTTCAGCTGAAGTTGGCCGAGATCGGTCTTGCAATGCACTAATAAAAAATAAAAAAAATACATGGCCAGCTGCATTGCAGAAATTGTTTATATCTATTGGTCAAATTGCAGTAATTCCTGATGCTCTGAAATATAGTATCATTGTGCCTGTGCACAAGAAAAGCAGCTGGAAGGAGCCCTGTAATTATTTACTTCTGGCTATGATAGATATACCGGCTAAAATGTTCATCAGAGTCTTATTGGGTGATCTTACAGACTGGATTGATAATAGCAATGTGCTCGCTTAACATCAGACCGGGTTCAGGAAACACTCCGCTATCCTTCAAAATTGAATATCACTGGTTGACTTAGTAGATTATCTGTGGAAGGTGCAATAGCTGCCTGTCTATGGTGTGTTTGTTGACTTTAGTGTGGCGTTTGATGCTATTAATAGAAGTTTGCTTTGGAAAAAAACGATTTGTGGGACATTTCTAGCAACTTTTTATCTATGATTCAATTGTTATATACAGGCAGGGCAATCAAAGTTTGTATACATGAAAAAGGGCAAGTTGCTGACTGGATACCCACAGGGTGAAGGGTTAGGCAGGGTAATCTTTATCTTGCTGATTGATGCCTTGAAAGGACCTAGGTCCTGTCCCGTTAAATTTGGGAAGGAAATAATAGTGTGTTTAGGCTATGTGGATGATGTACTTATTGTAGATCATACATTGATGTTTCTATAAGAAAAACTAAATGCCATAGGAATATATGCAACACAAAATGAATTAAAAATACACTTACTTAAATATATAAAACACACATATGTTATTTGCTCCTATAGGCTGGAAGGAGCATGTTTATTGTTGGACATTATTCAATACCACAATTGAAGTAGTTCAGTCCCACAAATATCTGAGCATCCTTGTTGACAATAAAGTCAACTGGTACGAATATTGAGACTTCATTGTGGGGAAAGCAAAACAGTTATTAGGAGCCTTTATTAAGTGTGTTGTTTCACAGGTAGATTATTTTAATACTCTATAGAACCACATCACGTCCTACCTTTTGTATGGTGCAGAAATGTGGACTCCCAGTTTGGAGGGGAAAAACTCAAATCCCTGTTTAGAATGCCTGTATCCACACCAGTGGGTTACATTCATTTTGAATTTCAAATTCAGACAATAACAATTATTGGGCTTCATTACACGGTAGGCGGTAGCCATGGCGCTATTAGCTCCCTGGCTACCCCCTTACCACATTCCGGGTGCGTGTTCCCTGAATAGGGATTTACCAGGTCATTTCGACCCTGGTGGACCCGGTAAGTTCCCATTCCAGGAACCATTCCCCATTCCCATTTGAGCCCTCATAGGGCTCAATGGAAATGGGGAAGGAGCTAATAACGGTACCACAATTTGCGGTACAGTTATTAGCTCTTAAGTCCCTTAGCGGGTCGCTTCCATAACGCCTGGTAAAACCAGGCGTTAGGGGAGGGATACGCTAAGGGACCTCGTAGTAGGGCGGTAAGGGATTGAACAACTACCGTGTAATGAGGCCCATTGTGTTGTATAAAAGGTTGATTATTTACTGCAAGATTTCAGGCCAGATTTGTAGTGCGATATTGAAGGAACTCTCAGATGCGCTTAGGGAAATTAGGGTTACTGCGTATGCAGATTATTCTGGTAGGATACAATCCCTACTACACAAATGCTGTTAATACAATGCATGAAATCCGCCTTCAAGGATTTGGTGAAAGCGAGACTGTGGAATTGGATAAGGAGAAGTTAGTTGCATTGACAACTGAGCTAAATAATAGCAATTTTATAAATTAAATACTCCACATAAAAGAATTACCATCATACAAGGCTTTTCCAGTCTGCAGTACAATAACAGATAATATTATGGTAACATTCAATGTTGCAGGCTCCTTAGAAATTCTAGGGGCCAGACAGGGTATAGAGCTAGTGCTCAGTATGTAGACTCTGCAGGGCTGAATATATAGAATCTGCTAAGAATCTATTGCTGGAGTGTGAAGCATTGTTCAATATACATTGCTGTTTTGGTAAATCATATGGGAATGAAACTGTATTTAAGAATGGCTGGATTTTATGGGATGCTTTTATGGAGGGTAATGATTGCAATTTAATGTTCTATGTAGTCACATTTTGGCAAAACGTATGGCTGATTCTGCAAGAACTGTTCTTTGAAGAGTTTTAAAATGTTAATTTGTGGGGATGAATTTTTGAGAAGGTTGAAGAGTTTTTAGGAAATGTCAATAATACAGTGTCAGGTTTTACCAAAAGGGATAGAGACTATACGTTGTTGTGTGTTTTATGTTTTTTTTTTTGTTTTTTTTGCGGTTATGTTGTTATATGCTATTTATCCTATTGTGATATAGTATTGTGGATGTTGGTAAACAAGGTCTTTCTGACAATAGTATAGAGTATTAAACTCATAATGGGTGTAGGGAGTTTTCCTATGGGTACGGTACAGGGGCGCCTCTGTTTCTTCTGAAACCATCTGTTTTTCTCAAAACATTTCTAGGAGCATGGCATCAATTCACATTTTCACCAAGAATCAGTGTTTCACCATCTAATCTACCTATGGGTTCAGTGATATACCAATACTTCTTGGCAAAGATAACAGTCATCAAGATGCGCTTTTTGAGTTTCAATTTCTGTGTCAATATGGGCTATATTGTCTCTCTGTTAAACCATGTGCTATAATTCTTGTTTTCTTAACTCATTTTCATATCCTGATTCACTAATTCACTGTTTAAGAGTACTCTCATTCCTCTCTTGTAATTCCTGATATATTAAATATGCCACACCCCTCGCCTGTCACTTGAATTTCTCAATATTCCTCTGTATCTGACAGGGAACTGAAATCTTCCTATCAGGTCTTTCTGGGTGATATTTTTGGAAGGAGATATTGTGTTCAGGATCCCCTATCGCAATGGCAAGGTGTGCCTAAGACAACAGCATGTCTGTGGGTGGATTCACTATTTGGCATAAGTCTCCCTTCTTCCATAAAACATGTCTGTGAGTTTAAGATTGTGATTCTGAATTCAACTGAATATCTATAATTTCTTGTCTCAATCTAGCATTATGGCCCATGTCAATAATCATCTGATGTTTACTCTGTACCAATTGTCCTTTAGATTCATTCAGACTAGCATGACTTATATCAAATCCGCCAGTTGGGAGGCCAATCATTCTTTCATGTTGTGTAACTCCTTCCGTAAGGATTATTTTCTTTCTGATGAATATGTATTTCATCCACTAGCATTGGTTTTATGGGCTGCCAGCAAAGTAATTATTTCTTTAGGTGCTGATTCTGTGGCATTGCATCATCAAGCTCTTTCCTTAATATTCCGGACTTCTCTCCCAATCCATATATTCTTTTATTCAGCCCAGCTCTTGTGAAGTCATCATACTCTGATAACCCCGTGCTAGTGTCTATGCCAACAGTAAGGTGAGCAAATGCATTTCATGACAAGCAGTATCATTTTCCTCTGCTGAGTATGTTGCTTTTTAATGATATTTACATAATTATGTAGATGATCAAATTCAGCTAACAAATCTACATCCTTAGTGGCAGCTGTTTATTTACTCTATTTAAATTACATTGGGCCTCATTACAAGTCCGGCGGTAGCCGTGCCGGTACAGAAGGCCGGCTGGCCGCCGGACTTGTGAGTTTTCCTGGGCCTGGCTTCCTGGAATTACCAGGTATTACAACACTGTCAGGAGCTGGAACAATTGTATTCCCCACCCCCACTGAGTCCAATAGGACTCAATGGGAATGATGGTAGCACTGGCACCATTCATAATGGTGCCAGTGCTACAATGAAAGTTTGTGAGCGGCTGCCGTTCCACCCTCCAGGTCACACCTGGCGGGCGGGAGGGCATCCAGCTCACAAACTTGTACTCTGCCGGTCCGGTAACAATGGTGCCAGTAAGCCTACCGGTTTTCCTACCGGCACTGTTGTTACCAGACCGGCAGGGTACAAATGACCCCCATTGTTATATTCATCACGTCCTCTAATAATACAAAGGTATACATAGCTTGATCACTTGTTTTATCCTTTTACTCAGCATGTTCCTGTAGGCACTGAAAATGATTGGAAATTAATCATTTCTCTTTCTAAGCATTGTTTGACTCTGCACACACTTTCATTTCACATTATATTGCCTCTACGAAATGATTCTGTTTCTTCAATAACACATGCTTGTAACACAGAAACTCATTCAACTCTTTTATTCACTTCGTTTGCTGATCACTAGCTTGTTGCATTAGTGTACATTCTGGTGAGGTATTTTAAGCAGTTTCTGTAAAGTGTTTCAAATAATTTAAGTTGTCAGCCAATCTGTCCTCCACCAGCTCAAGGTGGAAGACGGTATGGGGACAAAGGCTTACATGCTTCTGTTTTTTCTCCCTCGACGTGAAGTTCATGTATAATTGTTTCAATGGGCCTCATTACACGGATGGCGGAGAACCATGGCGCTATTAGCGCCATGGTTCATGCCGGTAAAATACCGGCAGCGCCATGGCGGAAAGGGGAATTACCGCCCCAATCCAAGGTTGGTGGGGCGGTAATTCCCCCTTCCACTATTGCCCTTCCCCATTCCCATTTTTGCCCCATAGGGCATAATGGGAATGGGGAAGGCGCTAATTACGGTACCGCAAATTGCAGTAACGTAATTAGCTCCCTGGGTCCCTTTGCGGGTTGGTTTTTAACGCCTGCAAAAAGCAGGCGTTAAATCCCCCAACCCGCAAAGGGACCTCGTAGTAAGGCGGTAAGGAATTACCGGTACCAGTATTTTACCGGTACCGGTAAATCCTTACCGCCATCCGTGTAATGAGGCCCAATGTGTCACCAAGTTAGAATTATGTTTCCCAAATAGATATAACTACATTTTGCATGTTTCTTTCATTTTGTCTTTTCATAACTTAATAGCTTGCATTACCCATTTGCCATGAAGGACTCATCTAGACAATGCATGAGCAAGGGGCAACTCTCACTGTGCCCTGACGTCTTGTTGCAACAATGCTAGATTGTATGTTTGATCAGAGCTGTGGACCAATCTATATAATGATGAACATTCTTTTATCAAATAAACAATCTACCTGAATTCTATGTTTCACTTCAAAGGCCATTTTTGTTCAACATACAATTCCACAGATTCCAAGTCAGAAACAATATGTGTAATTAATGCACCATAAAAAGGGACCATCTAATTCAAGACACCTTGGAACTTCTCACACATATGTGATCGTGTGCACAATCTGTGTTAAAGAATGCATTTCATTGTTGACATCAGTGATGTCATCTCACTGGTGTCCCAGGCAAAATAATACATTCTGCCTCATCATGAGTTTGGCGGTAACCCTTAAGTGCGGCGGTAACGCTATAACTGATGCATTAAAGAGTTTGCCAAATCAGGGGTTTGGCAGAATTTAACCCCAGCTCTGAGCTGCCGGCAAATCTGCCACAATTTTGCTGATTTTCGGTGCTATTACCACTGCACTAGTGTTTTGTGTGTTATGATTGTTCTTCACTAAGTGGGTAACTCTAATGTAATGTTCCCCAGCTGACAAACCCAGCCCACAATACTGGGAGAAGAAACAGGCTGTATTAGGCATCAACATGTCCCTTTATTCAACTAAATGAACTTGAAAGAACATCCCATAGGTTTATGCTGGGGAATTCTCCACAACACAATGTATATCAAAGGAAAAGTGTTTTGATCTGTAATGGGTCCCAAAATGACAATAAGAGGCTCTGCCGCCGGGTTTATAAAAATGGTATCCAATAGGCCTACAGCTTTCACTGTCTCTCCTAATATTGGAACATGGGGAAATATATTTATTCTCAAGGAAGATCTATTTGCCCCTGTATCCACCAGCCATGGTACTGGTATCCCTTGCACACTACAATGCGCATAGGGACCCTCTTGATCTACTGGGTTCATTAGTGCTTCCAGGGTCCATTTCCCCTCTGGTTGTCAAGATCCATTTAAATCTCAACTCGCCCTTTGCGGGTCTCCAGGATGAAAGGATTTGAATTCAGGTTTGGAAACTGAGGCATTCGCCCAGTCGTGACTGACTGCTTTTGGATTTGCCCTCTGTGATGTGGCACCTGCATGTTATTTGGAACATTATAACCCTGAGGCTGTGGCCTCTGTGGTCTAAATGGACACTCATTTTTCCAATAGCCCTCTTATTCCCAGTAAGTACAAATCAACATATCCGGTACCATGGCTCTAGAAGCCTGTTGGTTATTCCAATGTCTCTCTACCTGTTGTCCCTGTACTACCCATGCATGCTGTTGATCAACCAGTCCCCACTGTCTTGAATGTTGTGGTTGTCCCGCATATCCCCTTGCTGAGTTTGATACAACTGCAGGCCCCCTGGGCATCTGCCTCTTCCTTTACCTCTCTGCCCCCCCCCCGGACCAGATTTCCCCGGGGGGAAGCTGTCCCTGTATCTGTCCCTGAAGTCTCTGCATCTGTAATGAGATGAGTTTATTCTCAAATGTTTCCTTCTTTTGCTCCTGACAAGCGACACAAGCAACACAATGATTTGACACCACCACCAGCTCCACTAACAGCTAGATTGCCATCCTATGCACATATTCTGTTTCCTCCAGTTGTGTAATGCTAGAATACTGCCTAAATACCACCCTCAGTCTATCCAAGTAATCAGCAGGAGAATCACCCTTATTCTGCTTACTGATTGATTTTTTTGCACAATCATTCTTACTTCAAACCTCTGTGACAATACTTTCCTTCGCTTGCACAAGGGCTCCCCCTGTGCCTGTGTTAGCTGCTGGCCACCCACTCAACTAAACGCTGTCTCTCCTCCGGTGGCACCACTATGCTCATATGTTGATTCATATGAGCCCACAAGGAGTTATAACACTGCATTACTGTCTGCATGTCCACCAAACATCATTGGGGCTCTTCCCTTATGTTGGGGAACTCCTTTTCCAATGTCTGAATGTCCCCAGGTGTCAATGGTACTTGGACAATATATCCAAACCGCATGGTTGCTCCCTGTCCTCATGACTAGATGGTACTTGCCTGAGGGGAGCCAGAAAGGCGTGTGAATCCCTTCCATTTATATGACCTCTCATCATCATAGAGGGGGCATGCAAACGTGATGGCCCCCTGGATGCTTAACCCACAGCAGGTTCCAGCCCGCTCAGTCCTTACATCCCTAAGGCTGAGGACACCGAAGAAAGCATCACTACCAAGAGTGCCCCTTCTTTAGCCTCTGCCACTCCTGCCCCTACAAATGGTCTTATACTGGTGAAAAAATCAAGTATATCCTCGAGTGTCTCATTGTACTGGTCCTCCCTGTCCTCCTCTATCTTGTCTAACTCCACAACCCTTATTTCTCTGCTAGCTGGGGGCACAATGAAGCCTAGTCCATTCCTCTCCTAGCCCTCAAAAACTCCCACATTCAGCTCTTCCTTCTCACCTTCATCCTCACCTTCCCTCAGAGACTCAATGTTACCCATGCTCTGATTTTCTCTAGACTAGTCTATTCCTTAATCTTCTTTTGTCCACCATGCGACCCCTCCAGCTAACCCAGAATAGAGCAGAGAGACTTATTCTTGGCCTCAAGCCCAGGGATCACATTTCTCCTTCTCTACAAAGCCTTCACTGGCTCCCGGTCTGAGCACAGAATGCATTCAAATCCCTCTGTATCATCCACAAGGCTATCTGGGGCCTTCAATGCAGCCTGAACACATACTCCCCTTCTAGACCCCTGCATTCCTCTGGCACCAACTCCCTGTGTGTGAAGCAGTTTGCCAAACAGAGAGCTGGTGGTCAATCACTTTACTCGGCAGGCTCCCTTCTGTGGAATAGCCTCCCTCTCCCTCTGTAACTTGAGCAGACCCTCCCTAAATTTTAAAAAAAGCCTCAAGACCTTTCTCTTTTCCCCTTCCTTCTCCTCAGCTCTTTAATGCTAATCATACAGTACCGTGACTGTTGTGCAGGGCCCTTATGTATCCTTGGGGCCCTGACCCCCACATCTCTCATCCCAGCCACTGCCTTTTTCACTGCACTTACTTAGGCTACCATGGGAGGTTGCACTAATGTTCTTCTCTTCTTCGTACTTCACCCAAAGCACTTCTCAATTAGCACCTCAGCACCTATCCCTAGCCCCTCACCTCTGCACTTGCACGTTGTGTCTCCCCTCCCTGTGTTCCCATTATTTGTAGATTAAATTCAATTACTTATCGTTGTTGTAATTTATTTCCAGCTTCCCATTTCCCACACTTTTGCCCTGTGGGCGCTTTGAAATGGTGTTGCTAATTGTATAAGTCCCTAACAATTGACCAATACATAAATAAATAAATAAAATATCTGTCCCCTCAGTGATCATTAATCTCCCTCATTCTTCTGATCCTCCCATCACATTTCCTAGCTTTCGCTTCTTCCAGCCATGTGGTGAACACTCCAACTGTGTTGGCGATATTCTGGTACCTTCTGATTTTAAAGTCCTTCTTAGGGCTCTCAATTTATCTAAATGAAAAGTTCCCTCAATTGGAAACTGAGCCTGTCTGTTGCGTTGAGTCAAAAAATCCTATGAGTCCAAATAATCACAAGACAAACTAAACTTCCTAAATATGTAATGGCAGGTTGACACTATATAGATGCTATATCAAAACATATTTAATAGTATAGTCTCATTTCTAAACTACATAATCTAAGTGCATAATTGCATTGGATCTTATCAGCCATTGCCTTATTTTTACACATGAAAATTGAACACATTTTGGTTTATTTTATCCAATGTCAAAAACAATAGTATTGGTATCAGATATATTTTGCATAGAAAAACAACATTAATGTGAAAGACAATTGGAATGAATTCCCCATATATGTAGACATGGTGCTGTGGGTTTCTAGCATGTACATGCAACAGAAATATAAGCTCTAGAGTGTTTAACTGAAATCTACAAACTTCAGTTTGAGGAGATAGTGCTATACATTTCCGATACAGATAATATTAATGTATCTGCACTATGCATCCACCCAAGATTGTCATTTTCTGACAGGACAACAACTAACGCATCAATTCTCTTGGGATGATTTGGGTGCATCTAATTTGGGCTCCTCTCACTTCAAGACAAGATCATTGGAGATACGATGCTGTTCATTTGGAAGTGAATATTTGCAATGGAAACGGTAAACTCCATTTTATCACAGTCTGTCTTTTTGAATATATATTGCTTTCACAGTTGCTGATTTATAACTTCTCTGTCAGGCTATGAAGCGTTTGCATTGGTTCCTAGCCTCATTTGTTAAGTATACCTGTAACAAACTGCAAAATTCAATTTACTTGGCTATCATTTTCAAAATGCTGCACTCTTGGTGCTGCTAAATGCTCTTTGTTTTAAATTACACACACAGAAAAGAAAGATGCTATTTGTTCTTATTCTAATGTAATCTCACACAGCGTTAAGGTCAGTGAAAGTACAATACAATTCACACTAACATGCTATCATATTCTTTTACCATTATTTTGGTGGTATTTAATGAGCCACTGTGTACTGTGCACAAGAACATGCTATGTGTTCTCTGATAAGTCAGATTGTACTTGCTTTATTTATAGTGAGAAAACACTGTTAAATTTTACATTCAATTATTAAAATATTGTATTTGGGATGAGCCCTCCTACACCCAGTCGCATTTACATCTTGATTACACTCACTCTGAGCATATACGTACTTCTAGAGTGCCTGCATCTAATTATATTGGACAATATTCATGCTCACCTCCGAATAATTCTTTAACTGACAAAGCCAGCAGGCACCATCCAGGTTTTCAAATAAGTTCCAAGTCCACTAGGCCTCTTCTGGTCTCTTTCTTCTGCTAGGAAACCAGATCTGCCGCAGGTTAATCTGCTTCAGTCTTCCTCATGGATAATGCCTCTCTAATCCCCTTTAATCCCTATATATTAACCAATATCATCATTCATCCATTTGGAAAATGGGTTCCATATGTATGCAGCTTTCAAAATCGTAGCTACTCTAATTCCCTGTGTGTGTCATCTTATATATTGGTTAGTATTCCCCAACTCTGTCATTGTATGATAACACGTTTTATAGGTTCATTCATCCCATTGCTCTATTTAACAGGCTGGCACTCCCAGGGAATGCAACCATTAATTTTAATAGCTTAATCATAAATCTGAACATGGAAGAGGGTTGGGTCTAAATACTTTTGGCAATGTTGAGCTCACAATCATATATGTCCAACAGGACCTCTTAGCAACATGATACCTCAACGACATGTTTTATTTATTTATTTATTTACTTACCTATTTATTTATTTATTATAATGGGCCTCATTACGACCCAGGCGGTAATCTGCCGACATTACCGCCATGGCGTAATGAGCGTTTACGCCGTGGGCCGATGGCGTAAAGAGCGCCACATTACGACCCATCGCGCACGAGCATTACGCCATGGCGGTAATGTAAATAACGCCATGGCGGAAAGGGCCCCTACCGGCATCGTAGGGCGAGCAAGGTGCACTTCCGCCACCGTAAGTAGCGGCCACCGTAATTAGCGGTGGCCGCAATTAGCGGTCACCGTAAAAAGCAGAACCGGAAATAGCGTCATCGCGGCGGAACGGGAAACAGCACGTCGGCCATCTTTAAAAACACAATCCATTGCCATCCTTCCGAACAACACCAGATCCAACCCTGACACCTGTCCCAACCCATCACCCACCCATTCAACCACCCAAAAATGCCTAAAGTTGTTAAGAAGGCATGTGACCGCCAGCGCCAGGAAAGATTTACCCGGGAGGAAGTCTGCATGCTTGCGGAGACCCTGCAAGACAATGCAGCTGTCGTTTTCTCGCCGGAAATGACCAGGCCGGCGATAGCAAAAAAGAAGGCCATATGGGCCCTGGTGGCCGAGCGCGTCAGCGCGGTGGGGACCGTACCCCGCACCCTACAGCAGTGCAGGAAGCATTGGGATGACCTTCGCATACGGGTCAGAGCCGTCATCTCTAAGAACCGCAACCTTGCCCTGGGTACCAGTGGAGGTTCGGAATCCCCACTGAAACTCCAACCGTGGGAGGAAATATGTGCAACCACGATTGGCATGGAAGGCATTGAAGGCGTCGGAGGGATGGAAAGGGGAGTTCCGACATCAGGCGATGAAGGTAGGTGCCTCAAACAAGACATGCCATAGTCACTGCAGTCCATTCATGTGTAGCACAATGTTGCCCTAGAGTGTAAATGCAACACATTAGCTCGACACTGCCCATAGCCACATGCGAGCTCCACCCTGTATACACTGCTGGCACCCACATACCTCCATCCACATTCCACACAAAAAGGAGACAACCTGCATGGCCCTGCCTGAAATCTGCCTCATCTACTGACCAGAATCATGTCAATCATTGTCATTCCAAAGTCCGCAGACCCATCAATAACGCCCTCCCTCCTTTGCTCCACCACAGGCACAGAATCACACCCCGAGGACCAGGACACCCCTGCGACGAAGAGAGCTAAGAAGGCCAATAATACCATCCCCGCACCCTCAACCTCAGCTGCAGTGAGGCATACCCCACAACAAGCAGAATCCACTGCAAGCAAACCGGACGGCCCACCGGCAAGCACCCCAGTAGGCAGCAGGCCAGCAGCAGCAGCACCACCTGTACCAACATTGCCTGCCACAGAAGGCACCGGGTCTGCGGCCAGCAGCAACATGGGTGAAACAGCTGCAATTGCTGCATGTTCAGACTCTGACATTGAGGAGCACGAAGTCAGAAGCCCCACTGACCTTCTACATTCCCCCTGTTTGTCAAATGCCAGCCCCCATGAGGATCACACACACAGGGGCACACAGAGGAAGAGGAGTGGCCTTCTACCCCATGCCCAGTTCTCAGTCCACAGGAGGGGAGCAGCCCCTCCATCACACCACCAGCACTGGGCATGGCCCAGCAGGGGCAGCAGTCCCTCGAGGACATCATACAACGGCAGCAACATCTGTCCACGATGCTGACTGAGCATGCTGCGGAATGTGTGGGGGCTAGGGCAACCATTGAACTGGCCACGGAGACCCTATGGGCCGAAATTGCGCAGAGCACTGCCACCCTGAGGGATGCTATGCAGGCCATGTCAAGGGACATTTGTGGTGAACTTGCCGGGTTGCGTCGTGCGCTCACTGAGCTCTCCCACACACTACAGGACGTGCATGCACGGGAGCAGGCAGGGACATCCTCCGCTGCCAGTTCTGCACAGAGCAGCCCCGTCCGACGTTCCGGACGGAACCTGCGCTCCACAGCCAGGGGTGCCCCGGGGGCCGGGAGAGGGGGCTCGTAACAGCCTGTGGCCACTGTCACAGGCATCTGTTGACACTTACATGGGGTGTGTTGGGGTGTGCAGGGGGGAGGGGGGAGGTGGGAGGGGGTGTGTTGGGGTGTTCATGGGGCAGGGGGGAGGTTGGAGGGGGTGTGTTGGGGTGTGCAGGGGGAGGGGGAGGCGGGAGGGGGTGTGTCACGACGTTTTATGATTGAAATACACTTTTTCCTTTTCCTAAATGAAATGTGTGGACATTTTCATTGCATATGTGTGCTTTATTGGTGTACAGTCCACAGTGTGCATGTCCCAGAGACACACAGTGCCCCAAGTGCAGTCTCCATGTGATACACACCAGCCGTGTGTGCTAGAAGCAGTGGTCGATGATATTTTGACGCATTTCACGCCCCTCCTGTGCATCGCCTCCTCCATGAGGTGCCGCCCCATCTGCACCCTCCTCATCCTCATCGTCAGGTGGTTGCAGTTCTGTGTCAGGGGGCAGGGGCACATTCCGTCTGACGCACATATTGTGTAGCATGACACATGCCATGACGATCTTTGCCACCTTCTCATGGCGGTACAGGAGTGCCCCACCAGACCTGCTGAGGCATCGGAACTGTGCCTTCAATAGGCCGAATGTCTGCTCTATGACCACACGGGTACGTGTATGTGCACGGTTGAAGTCCTCCTCGTGCTGGTTCTTCGGGTTCCGGACTGGTTTAAGGAGCCACCTCTTCAGGGGATAGCCTGCATCACCTGTATGTAGGCGAGAATGTATGTGTCAGTCATGACGTCTGATCAAGAACATGATGTGCCACCATGGCTTGCATCCAACTGTTACTTTGGCTCACTTCTACATGCACTAATTGATTCACACAATGCAACCAGTATATGCTCATGGCTCCCATGGCCTGTTTGGCATGCCATCACCCAATGTGTGCAGAGGGGTGGAGTGCATTGTGAGTGCCCATCCACTGTGTCCGTTCATGCCGTTTGGTTAGTTGGCCTGGCACATGTCCTGTGATGGCAATGCGCACATCATTGCAACATTGCTGTGGGCCTCATCATGACCCCAGTGAGCAATGCTGATGTAGACAGGGACATTTTGGGGGCCCTGCTGTCTGTGTAATGGTGTGTTGATGTTTCTGTCCGTCATGTGCCTCCTTCGTGGGCAGTTATGGGGGACATGCCTATCGGTTGATGGTGTTTGGTGACGTGCATGTAGGTGCATTTCATTGTTGACAATGTGGTCTGAATTGGTAGAATGCACTTGCAGATGGTTGTGTCATGGTTGGGACACAACCTCATTCACATGGTAGGGCTGCATACATTGAGTATTGGCTTTACTGGTGTTGGGTGGAGTTTGGGTTGCTTTAGGGTATCATCTGTCTCCGTTCTCTCTGTTACTCACAGCCAATTGGAGTATGCATCATCTCCCCCCCCTTTCATCCAGGTGGAGTATGCATCATTCCCCCCCCTTTCAGCCAGGTGGAGTATGCATCATCCCCCCCCGTACAGCCAGGTGGAGTATGCATCACCCCCCCCACCTTTCAGCCAGGTGGAGTATGCATCATCCCCCCCCTTTCAGCCAGGTGGAGTATGCATCATCCCCCCCGTACAGCCAGGTGGAGTATGCATCACCCCCCCCACCTTTCAGCCAGGTGGAGTATGCATCATCCCCCCCCGTACAGCCAGGTGGAGTATGCATCACCCCCCCCCCCTTTCAGCCAGGTGGAGTATGCATCATCCCCCCCCGTACAGCCAGGTGGAGTATGCATCACCCCCCCCCACCTTTCAGCCAGGTGGAGTATGCATCATCCCCCCCCTTTCAGCCAGGTGGAGTATGCATCACCCCCCCCACCTTTCAGCCAGGTGGAGTATGCATCATCCCCCCCCTTTCAGCCAGGTGGAGTATGCATCATCCCCCCCCCCTTTCAGCCAGGTGGAGTATGCATTGGTACGTCATTCACCTACCCACTTCACATTTCCATGGTCATGACATTGGACTCACCGAGTAGCCAGGATCTTGGGCCCCTGTAGCGTGGTATTGTGGAGTTCCTCAGGACCATAGAATCATGGGTTGATCCGGGGAATCGGGCACAACAATGTGTGATGATCTTGTTGGAGTCACAGACCATTTGCACGTTGATTGAGTGGAACTGTTTCCGGTTGCGGTACGGTACATCCATGGCACGTGGAACCACCAATTCCACATGGGTGCAGTCGATGGCACCAATGCAACCAGGTATGCCGGCTAGTGCATGGAAACCCACTTTGGTGTTTGCAATCTCCTGGGCAGTCCGTGGTAATGAGATTTGGTCATCCGTGTGCTTGAGGAGGGCATCGAGCACTTGGATGAGTGTTCGTGAGAATAATGGTTGTGAAATGCCATGCAAGTGCCCCACTGTGTGCTGGTAGGTGCCTGTGGCCAGGAAGTGGAGTACAGACACTACCTTCAGTCGGGGTGGGATGGCGGTTGGAGTTTCTATCATGCTGACGATGTCGTTGTGTGTCATGTCTACGATGGCGGTGATGGTGTCCCGGTCCAAACGGTACAGGGTGTGGATCTGCTCAGCAGTGAGGTTGAATGGATTGGCTCTGATGCGTGGGATTGGGGGCTTCCTGCGTGGTGGCACTGGCTGTGCTGGTGGGGCTTGCTGGGCCTGCCTTGCCCTCCTTCTCCTCCTGCGTCTCCTCTGTGCTGCCTGTTGTTGTTGTTGCTGTTGTAGCACTTGCATTGCTATCAGGTCCTCCAGCCCCAACATTGCTAGTCGTATTGGTATCATTGTGGAGTGTGACTGGGTGTGGGAAGGGGTGGGGTGTGCTTTTTTTGTACTTCCTGAGTCTGTATTGCCTTCACCTGTGCTGTTTCTGTGCACCTGTGGCAGCTGCATTCACTTTACATGGCCATTTACGGTTGGTTCGCGATGGCGTAATTAGCACCATGGCGGTAAGGTACTTAACGGGCTGGGTGATGGCGTTAGGTGCATGTCCGCTTGGGTTGGCATTCGCGTACCTTTCCGCCATGGCGCTAAGTACGGTGTGGGTGGTCGCGTGCACGCGCCCCTGGCGCAGTTAGCGGCAGCGTTAACTACGATGCCGCTAATGGCATCGTAGTTAACGGTCACGGGTCATGATCGGACCTAGCGGAAAACGATGGCGATAACCATTTACCGCCATCGTTTTTCACTTAGCGCCAGGGTCGTAATAAGGCCCAATGTGGTTTAGTTCAAAATGAAACCTTTCACATAAAATTAAACAATACCTGTCCTATTTACATATCTGATCCAAACCACAATAACAATCACATTATTAAAACTCAAAAATTCATCAGCACTAAATAAATGCACACCACATGAAACCTCAACTCCTCCAGACTCAAGTTTGCCGAAGACAATCTCCCAGATTCCAAACAGGGCAGTCCACAAAGAAAAGTTGTTGATATTGAGGCAATATTGCCAAAATGCATTGCTGCAAATTGATTTATGTCTATGTACATAATCTGCTCTTGTACAAATCACTTAATCTAATACACCAAGTTGAAACGTGTTGAGACTACTCAAGACTATTAGGCATTTTGCATAATCAACAAATTCTCAAATCATGTGGAATATGCCACTAAGTGGTCCAGGTTGGTAGGTGGTCCAACCGCACCAATAGCATAAATTTCTAACTACAAATGAAGGGTATAACTACATAATATCCCCAACAATAATATTGCCGTAGATATGGCAGTTTGTTTCGCCATAGGCGATATTTTTGTTGGGGATATTATGTGGGAGCAGAGGTTGTGGGGGTGTCCCCCGCACATTAGAAAATGATGCGGGGGTTGCGGGGTGTCCCCCGCAGGGTCCATGTGTGAATTTTGCTGCAAAAATATGGTGATATTTTTGCATCGCGATATTTTCGCGGTGGAATTAACACATGGAACCAAATGAAGGGCGTCTGATTTAATAACACTGACGTTATATAAAACAATATTTCAAAACCGTATATCCTATATGCCACATGTGAAAAGTTCTGTCTCCAGTCCCATGATTCTAGTTTATGATTGAAGTATGCCTTCAAAGCAGAACATTCTAAAGATCAATCTGTATTCCAATCGAACTGTTTAAAGAAATCAAGCACAGACTTTTCCCAGAGAGATGATTGTCTATCACCATAAGTGTGTTTCCAGATTGCCTTACCAACACAATTTAAAAGAGGACAATTTGGATATTTTACATCCTTTAAATAAACAGTGTACTCTTCTGTCTTAATACCATGCCACCCAATGATCTCAGTCCCAGTTCTAGTTGTAGCAATTCTTTTGGTATAGATGATGGTAACTTTAGAATTGACCGCCAGAATTTGCCCTCCACTATTTTTAGCCAGCGATAGTCACTCATCTCTAAGGCCTCTATGCCATATATTACAGCCGGGCATAAACTCTGCTTATACAGCATACTAATGCCTATCATGCTGTACCCTGCTGGCTCTTTGACAAATGTCCTAATTAATGCAGCTTAAATGGTAGCCCTGTGGCGTTTCCCATCAATTAACACAGAATACTTCTCGTCATGCTTAATTTCCAATCCCAAGTATTTGTAATTGTGGACTTATTCCACCGTACCCTTGATTAAATGGATGAGTGATTTCTTACAACCCCTTGCCCTCCAGCACATATATTTGGCCTTATCTATGTTCAAGATAAGCTCATTGGCTTCCATGTATTGGCATACTTCAAGCGCAGTTCTACAGAGCCCCACATATGCGTGTCCCATTATGATGATATCATCCATGTATGCAAGCCAATCTGTATGTGTGCTGCCAATTTTGGGGGGGACAATTGACCACAGTTCTTAGACAGATCAGTAAGTTGCCCATATAGAGGATGACGAGAATAGGGGCCAGAACACAGCCCTACTTCATCCCACGATTAATCTTTCTGGGTCTGTCCCTCTCTATATTAAACTGCACCTGGGCACATGTTGACACATGAAGATGCATTATGATATGAAAAAGTTGCATAGGTACACTGTAGTTCTTCCTCTTAAGGCACGATTTAGACCAATGTATTGTGCCAAATGGGGCTCTTAGATCTATATACATCACATACAGTGGAGAACTTCCCTTCTTTCGAACTTCACAAATGAGTATATCTAATAATAGGATGTTATGTCTCTTAGTGAATCCACGTCTAAAACCGGTCTAGAATATCCCCAATATGGCCTTCTGATCCATCCAGCTTTGAAGCTCACGCAATACCAAACATGCTACTATTTTGCCTGTTGCGTCCAACATGGATAAAAGCAGATAGTTTAATGGTGATGTTCTAATGCCTCTTTTAAAGACTCTAAGTAATATGGCACATCTCCAAACCGGTGGCATAGAACCCTCTGCACATACCTTATCGAACATGATCCACAATATCAAAACTTATTGTTAGAACCAGAGGCTCTAGATCTGTTGAGATGCTGTATGCAATGCTCAGTATCCAAGCCATCATAGGTCAGCACAAAATGTCTATCCCTGTCCTGAATTCCCCCAGGGGTTGCCTCATTGCCATTATAATAGGTGTCTGTGATATGCTTCCTCCATACATTTGCTGAAATTGAACTTACCATACGATTAACTGTCTTGCCTTTGCACATCCCAAGAATTTACCAAATACCCTTAGGATTTCCTCCTGCAAGTGCCTCTATCAGAATGTTTATGGCGCTTTACCCAACTCACATATTTTTTTTCTTTATACTAAAAACACTATTTTCGTGATCAGGGCAGATTCTTTTAATGATCCTGATCACCCTGCTGACCAGTCGCTTGTTTTTGAGAATTTCTGCATCAAAATGTTTGATATTTTCACTACCAGTTTTCAATATACAGTTGTTCCCCACTGATGCAAACTCCATGGACAATTCAAGACCCATGATTCAATATCATTTGCGGACATACAGGCAATATCAAGTGGATAGAAGGTTCCTTTCTTGTCAAAATGCCTACACATTTTATTTATATTGTTCATGGACCAGCTTATTCAATGGCACTGTGGTTCACTATCCCACCGGCTAGACTCTCAGCCACACAAGTGTTCCCATCTAATTGAACTTGTAAAAAAGAGGGTTATGGTTGCTAACTCTATTTGCTGCAGTCTCTAATTTCGTAAACCATCTAATTAAAGAATGACTACAATAAAGGTAGTCAAGAGTAGTTTGCCTCCCATTACTGCCCAGGTGTGTCAACCTCGAACATCACCAGATGTACGACAATGTAACATAGACAGCTTAAGTTGATTCAAATATGTAGAGGACCATCTACCCTGACGATTTGCACTATTTTAGAGCAATTCAGAGTTGGCTGCCACCAAACACGCCACTATTTTGCCTGTTACGTCCAACATGGATAAAAGCGGGTAGTTTAAGGGTGATGTTCTAATGCCTCTTTTAAAAACTGGAAGTAATATGGAATGTCTCCAGGACAATGGAATAGAAACCTCTGCTCCTACCTTATCGAACATGATCAACAATATTGTAGCATATTTTTCAGGATGTAATTTTGGCGCTACACTGGCAAGGCCATTAGATCCAGGGGCTCTAGATCTTTTGAGATTCGGTATGCAAAGCTCAATATCCAAGCTGTCATAGGTCAAAGGGATGTCCCTGCCCTGAATTCCACCAGGGGTTGCCTTATTGTCATTATAATAGGTGTCTGTTGTATGCTTCCTCCAAACATTTGCAAAAATTGAATTGACCATAGGATGTCCTGTCTTGCCTTTCCTCAACCCAAACATTTCCCAAATACCCTTAGGATTTCTTCTTGCAAGTGCCTGTATCAGAATGTTTATGGAACTTTACCCAAGTTGCATATTTATTTGTTTTCTTTATACGAAAAACACTCTTTTCTTGATCGGGGCAGATTTTCGTAACCATCCTGATCACTCTTCTGAGCAGGTGCTTATTTGTGAGAATTTCTGCATCAAAAATGTTCATATTTTCACTACCAGTTTTCAATATATAGGTGTTCCCCACCAATGCAAACTCTCCTCAAGAGTTTGCATTGGTGTAGTATTGAAAACCTTTTTTTGCACCCCTATTTACCGCTTTGGCAACCCGGTGGGCTAATGGCCTTCATCCTCCAGTGCAGGGGCTGGAACATGGGATAACGGCCCGGAGCCCTCGCTATGCAAACTATGCACCCTCGCGTCACTTGGGCCTATAACTTGCGCTGCTGGGATGTTATCCCCATTCTAGCCTCTGCAACGGGGGTAAACATGACATTATTTACATTAGCATAACACAAAATGATAATAGAAATGTTAGAGAATCTTATTGAGTCAATCTACTTAATTGAGAAATGTAAAGTAGATGGATTGCATAAGATTATTTTTTACTATGAAAAGTGGTTACGAAAGGAACCTTTTTTTTTCTTTGAGGTCAGTAATTAAGTTGCGGAGGGAAATGAAGAAAGAGGCACCAACCACTAATACAGAGGAGCAGGTGGATAAAGGAAGATGTTGCGCGTGTGTTACATCTAAGGTAGGGGGCAGTGCTTCTCATGCTCCGTGATTATAGTTTCTAAAGCACATCGAAATTGCCCCCCCCCCTGCATAGTGGTGTGTTGCAGTATATACAGAGGACTGTCGTCTTCAAAAGATATGGATCAACAGCCTCTTTTCTCGCTTGCCAGGTAGCTGGTGGAATTTTGTGTGCCACCGAAGTAAGCTGTGTGGTTACAGTATTGGTTGAGGAAGATGAGGTGGAGGAAGACAGCCTAATACTTGCTAATAAAGGGACAACCTTTCTCAGAGCATTGCAGAGGTTGGATTTGGTGTGGGGGCAAATTGAGGTTGTCCCGTAGGAGTACTGTCCAGGTAGTCTGCTATTGAGTACAGTGTTGCACTAAGTGCATTTTACTTTGGAAGCTATAGCCTTTGGTACATTCCCAACAGTGGTAAAAACGGCCACACCCATGATTCTATCCTTGCAAGAGGTAGACACTTCCTCTATCTCATCTTCTTGGTCCTCTTCATTGTCTTTGGAAGTACTGCACTTTTTTTGTTGTGTAGGTCCTCCAGCTGGTGGTAGTGGGTCTTGGAGAGGAGGGATGCCAATAGATGATGCCATTTTTATGGTAAATAGAAGTTTTGCTAATATTCTTCCAAGTATGTGTTCTGTGCTAGATTGTTAATGGATAATGAGTAAGAATAGGTGTCGGAGCTGTGCAAGGGTACATTTTGAGCTTGAAAATTCCTAGAGCAACAGAAGCACAGACCCGATCGCGAAGTGAGGACGCATTCACAAGCACGTCATCGTGACACAGTCCAGAAAATCCACGAGCATGTCAAATATTCACAGACGTCGACAAACACAAAAACAGAGGGAAAAGTTGCAAAAAGTGTATTGAAGTGTTAACAATGATGCTATAAGATGGGGAATGGCAGAGTTTTAAGATGAAACTTTGGAATTTGGACAACAATTGTGCTATATTGGGGTAAGTATGATATTAGTAAGTATGGGTTAAGTATGAGAAATTAGTGTGCACTGGTAAAAACCCATGAAATTCACTGAAAAAAACTTTGTTAAAGGAACGTTATGGTTAAGTTTCACTAATTAAAAACCTATGAAATTCACTGAAAAACATTTGCTAAAGGGATGTTATGCTTAAATTGCACTGATAACAACCTATGAAATTCAATGAAAAAACGAACTTTGTTAAAGGGACATTTTGGTTACAAGTAAAACTGAAAAACTTCAGAAATCCACCAGTTACAGTAAGCTAAGCAACCATAACTCACGCCGCCATCGTGCACTGCTAAAACTAACACCCAGGATATGAAAGATGACGTATTCTGCAGCCCAAATTTGGGGGCTGCCTTCGGCTAGCAACAGTCCTGTGACCTCCTCTATAAATATACAAAACAAGAGTGGGGCCAAGACACATCCCTGCCTAACACATTGTGCGATGTTAAGCTGGTCAGTGACCTCTCCCCCGGGCCAACTCTGTTGACTGCCTTATTATCCCTGTAGAGGTATTGGATGATGGTAATTAAACTGCAGGATATGCACATTGTTTCCAAAGCTAGCCAAAGGAGGTCACTTGGTATGCAATTGAATGCTGTCCTGGGGTCGACGAAGGTGGCATGCAATTTCATTTTTCACAGGACGGTGTATTTTTGAATTATATTGAAAAGCCGTGCACTCTGATCCCTATTGCCTCTGCCACTCTGGATCCCCTCTTGCAGGATGCTTATAATCTCTGTTTCAATTACTGAAGTCTGGAAAAGAAATCCTGAACTGTCTAAGAGTGATATTGGACATTAATTAACCGGGCACTGCTTTTTACCCTTTTTTTATAAATTGGCACTATTTTTGGTAGCTATGAGCTAGGAACAGAATAAGTCACAGCGCACACTTCAAATATTCTCCTGAGGGATGGGGCCCAGATGGATGGCTCCTGTTTATCAATGTGAATTGGCACATTTACAGGGCCTGCCGCCTTCCCAGCCTTCTAAGAATTAATCACAATTTCCTCATCTCCAAACTAAATGTAACCTTGTTCTCTTCCCCCCTCCTTTGCCTGCTAACATCCCCTTTGTGTCTGTATCCCCTCCTCCACCATATAAGTTAGCAAAGTGTTCCAACCATTCCCCATCGGCTCTAGTACCCTCTATGTCCACATCCCCAATTACTTCGGCACTCAACAACAGTTTAGAAAATGCAGTATTGGTGTCCAGGGCAAGTGCCACCCACTTGAGAAACATTTTTTTTTTCATTTTAGTGATCGACTTATACTTGACCCGTTTCAAGCGCATTCGAGATTTATCAATGGTGTGTCCTTGGATCAATGCTCCTACCAGTTCTTGCTTTGCTAATATACACTCTTGGTCATATCATTCAACCTTTTTCAAAGCTTTGTGTTTTATTTGGCGTCTAGTGTGCGTGACAAAAGGAGAAATGTCTATGGCCAGTTTCCCAAAATGATCAATAACCTTTATTCCACTTATTCCATTTAAACGCACTTTTTCAAGGTGAGGAAGGATTGCATCATGAAGATGTGGTCTGAAATCAGTCTTGCCTAATTTTCCCCACTTGATGCAACTTCGACCATGCCCAGAAACTATGAAGGCTTGGTTTGATACTTTGTTCCCTTGGCTCATATGTTGCCGATAGGGGTCCATGGTCACTATCAAGACTGCTTAGGACATCAAACATCCTAATTTCTGACCATGCCCCAGTTGATATGAATATGTAATCAATCAAGTATGATCCCCTTGGTCATGCATATGTCATATTCATAGGTTGGTCAATAGAGAGACAACCATTACAGGCTCTAAAGCATGCGTTGATTGCCAACGCATGCGTTTTCTTGGTACATGGGGCTGACAATTATGAAATGTCCCATGCCTTATCTTGGCCATCCTAAATACATTGAAGTTCCAAACGTGGTTCCAACTGCATATTAAAGTCCCCACCCACAACAGTGAAAGCACCCTTAGTACAGGACACACCCAACCCCTGCACAAGCAGATTGCAGATTTCTGAAATGACAAGCATAGAATGTGGCCTGTTGTAAACATTAAAGTTTGGCATGCCTTCCCCTTTCTGGGTTTTTATAGACAGGTGTTGTATATCCCTGTGCTGGGTAAGTTCTATAGTCTTTGAACAAAAGACATTCCACTAGGTTTGGGCTGGTTAGAGATATTTGAATACAGTCAACCCAGCCATTAGCCCTTCTCTTCCACGTGCATTTTTCAATGTTTTCTCAAAATATCGAGGTGCACCCTATCGCACTCCTTATCAAGTGGATACAAGTGGATACATGTATTTCTCAAGGAGTCGAGATTTGAACCTGGGGTTAACCTCAGAACGTTGTTGCAATAGTATTAATATCTGTTCCAATTTGTCTCCCATAAGGTCCTGTGGGCCATTCTCTTGCATGCCGATAGTTTGCAGACCACCTGGTTGCTGCAGCTTTTTTATGTCATGGTCAGGCTGCCTCTCCCGTCGACTTCCTAAATCTTTTAGCTTAGAGTTTTGGCTGGTACATTTATCATTTTCATCATATTTTAGTCTATGCTTTTCAACTGGTGCACAGGGGGTGAGCTGACATCCTTTTCTTCGCTTGTTCTGTTGGGTCCTGCCTTCAACATTACAGGCACTATGATGGCCTAGGGCTGTGAATCTTTTGGACAGCGGGAAAATGGGGTCAATGACAATTATATTATCATGTGTCATTAAATCTTCCAACCCTGCTATCGGTTTACTTCCTTCAATCTCTGTGCCTATTCCCATTGGTGTAAGGTCAACTGACTCAATGGTAGTTGAGTTCAAGTCGACCTCATATATGTCCTGATGTATGCCCTGGTGGGGGTGTGCTTCAATAATATCACACACTACATTTCCCTCATTACACCCTGTCCGCCTCACTGCAAGGGCCGGTAAAACAAAATTCCTTCCCCCTTTTTGCCCTTCCCTTTTTCCTACTTCATATTAACACTTTAAGTCGGTCTTATAATTTTTCTTGCATCTCTATTTCCTCAGGGCCCCACTTTGGCAGTGGTGCCCAGAGGACTTGCATGCACAACCAAGGCACATATACTGATTTCATTGTCAACCCTGTTGCAACACAAGGTACATTTAAGAGGAGAGTTAACCTATATTTTCCCATTTGCATCAAGGCAATCAATAGCTTGAATTAAATCTTGGATTTCTGTTATCAAGACGTTCACGTCCTTTTTTGTACCAAACATTTTAGAGATGTGTTTCTGTCATGTCTCAGGTGAAATAGAGGATATTGCTTTCGGTTTAGTCATGGCAAGAGGGGTTTTATTGGATGATTTACACAAATGATACAGGTTAATACAATTCTCCGAAGGACAGAAGCCAGCAGTGTCCAAGATACAAAATATATAATTAAATAGTCAAAGTCTAAAATCAGGATCTCTGCTGAAAAAGGTAAAAATATAAAATATTGTACATATGAGGGATCAGGGCATTCCCACATGGTTTAGGAGGCTGTCAGACTCTGTCTCCCAAACCCCCATCTGAACCCCTATAAAAATAAATACCTCTGGGTAGTAAATTTAAAAGATCAAGGTTACAATTAGAATATTGTGAGTGCTGTGAGTGCCATGAAAGCAGGGTAGACAAAGCAGGAGAATGGCATGAAGAAAAGTCACCTTTCGAAATAGGCAGGCTCTTCCAGAGGCGCTACACTCCTGTCTCGTGTCCTTGTGTCTTCTCGGAGTACAGATTGTCAGTTTCTCTGTTTCCTTTTTCATCACTCAGCCAGTCCGGGGATTAGGAAAAATATACAATTAGAACTCTGACTCTTTTTCAACAGCAGCTGCTTAATTTTGCTTCCACAGTCTCTTGTACTCCTTGATGACTTGGTATCGAACTTGGACCTACAGCTACCGCTTTCAGATATCTTGATTCAGCGGGGGGTGCCTCGGGTCAATTAATGTTTTTGGACAATGGCTGCAAGGCAGAACAGTAGAGAGGAGGATCAAGAATGTTACCTCTCCTCACTGCTTCAGGACACAAACTCACTACGACACAAACTCCCATTCCCTTATCATCAAATAGCATGTGCAGCTGACAGCCACTCCCTTATCCACCGGGGGATTGCAACCCCGTTCAACTTTAACTTAGTCAGGAGCCGGTGGAAAAAATGAAAAGAGAGCAGGGGGCAAATGCAAACAGGACAGGCAGGACAGCGGGGACAGCAGGAACAGCCCGCTCTAGCTTTATATTAAATCTATTTGGCATGGCACACCTATCAGCAACAATTCCATTACTGGTGTCTAATTCAGATCCAGTAACATCCGATTCAGTTTCTTCTTCACTGTGGGCTTTTGAGCCCTCCGGCTGTTCTTTAAGTACCCAGCTCATTAGCGTTCCCACTTTTTTGTCTCCCTCCTCTTTTTCCTAACTGTTTTTGCCCTTGGGGCCGTTGGCTCCTGCTCAATCTCAACTGGCTTCATATTAGTCCCAGCTCAACCTATTTTGCGGTTGGTATTATTTTGCTGTTTCAGTTTATGCATTTGCTTCCAGATAAGGTGGATTTCCCAGGGGGCAACACTCATTTCCTCTGCAGCAATAATGGCGCCCTCCCCTTTCTCATTTCTGCTTTCTTCTTTATGTAATGATGTCAGCTTCTCTAATATGTTGCAATCATTTGCAGATCTAACAGAAGAAATGCCCCCCTCTTTATAGACTGGGTCCATAGATCTATGCATTGCAGCATTCCTCCATGTACGCATAATTCTTCATTCATATCTCTGAACAGTTAAGGTAAGATTTTGATAGCATAGAAATAGATTTTTGCAAATCTAGGGAACAACTGCTATCCTTGGCACATCTCCAACCGGTGGTAGGATCAAAATCCTATGCTTCCTCTCGTCCCCAAATAGTACAGACGAGGCACTCAATCTAACATCAACATCCTCCTCTGCATCCTTATTAGCGGGTCATTTTGAAACTTCATGATGTATTTGAGTTGCATCTTTTATTAAAGGCCATGACCATTGTTTATTAGATATAATACTATTTCGTTTTGCAGCGAATGCCATAAACTATGTAAAGAATGATTGTCCGCCATTGAGGTATGTGAACTGTTTTGTACACTTTGTGGGATTCTATATAGTGACTTCCTCAGCTTGATCTGGTTGAAAATAAGCTGTGATTCTTCCACCTAAAACAGCTATCAGCGTCTCTATACTGCTGGTGGTGAGCTGCTTAGACTTTTTGGAGTTTAACCTGCAGAGTATATCCTCTATTACGGTATACAAACAGATTCTCCCATCACATGGGTAACTCTGGAGCATATATTATTAAGTTGTAAGTACTTTTTTTGTTTTTCATTTTAGTAGTCATAGTCATTCAATTAATAGAAACTTGTTGCAGCATGAATATTTTGCTTCTGACTTGCAAATGCCGAGTCCTACCTTGGTCTCGAAGTCGAACGCAGTAGTTATCCACCAGCCTCTACATAGCCCACTGACTTCTGACTGCAAAACACTTCCATAACACTTACTGGATGTATAAACACAAGAATGCTGTATAAATGCTATCAGTAAGTATGATTAGCCGAGTTCCAAACAAGCCAATCACAACAATGGATCCGTAGTCTGGCTCCCAAACACAGTTAATAGCCCCTGCTGTTGACTGCAAAACACTTCCAGACACATACTGGACCCGCAAAGAAATATAAATTCCTGGGTTCCCATGACCCCTACAAATGCAGGTATATTTGCATGAATATGTGCAATAAAATATAGCTTAGTTATTAATATTTATAATGTTACACATTTTTAGGAAATATACAGACGTTGTTTTAGCATTGAATGCTAATTCAACTGAGTTTCATGTCCTTGAATTATTAAACTGCTAGTATACTGAGTCATGTTAACACGTTTCAGAGTCCCCTGTGTCTGATTTTCTATTAACTGGGCATGTAGTTCACTTTATTACATAGCTGATGTAAAGAGGTGACATTTTAGGTACATTTGGCTGTGTTTGAAGCAGTGTACCTGTAAAACTGGTCTGGTCATTGTGTGATCATTTCAGATTCTTTAGGCCTGTGGACTGTATTTTAGGCCTTCCAGGAATGAAAAGATGTATTATTTCTGATGAATATTTCCTTGAGATAGGCGTATGTCGATGGGAGCATGTAATTTCTCATGTGCTCTGAACAGATGGGTTCATGCCATAAAGAATGTAATGAGTTTCTATGATGGCTTTACATATAGAGATATCAGTGAAATTTGGTGTGGAGATCAGAGCATTTGAAATGTATTTGGCAGCCAGGGATGGTGTGAACTTAAGACCTGAAAAGTGGGCTGTGCTTCTTGTTAATGCTTTGGGTCTGGATTTCTATACTCGCCAGCTTGGATCTTATTAATGTGTGGAGTAATATCTTTACAGATATTGGCATCTGATTGCGAGTTTGGGAATCTGATTGATCAGCATTTGATAGTCCAAATTGTAGTGCAACAACAAAATGATCCAAGAAATAGTGCTAAATTGCAGGGAACTCACCTTGGACCAGGCACTGTACATAGCAGAACGCATGGAGGTGTTGGCCTGTAGAATGAAAGCTCTTGATCAACAGGTCGGTGACAGATAATTGTGTTGTTATGTGAATGAAAGGCCTGTGAGGATGATGTCAAGAGCAGGTACAACTAATGCGAGAAGAGAAGGAAGGGGCCTCATGCAAGAGTGCAATAGTTGTGGAAATGTTGGGCAACTCACATCAAGCAGGATGTGTTCAGCAATAAATAGAGAGTGCAGCTCATGTAGAAGTGCGGGTCATTTTGCAAAGACATGTCGATGGGGAAGAGGAGGAAGGGTGAACATTGCTGCAGAAGGCAAATCAACAGACGCCTAACAGGAACACATTGTGGTCATGGTTGGCATGAATGGCGAAATCACTAAGGAGAACTGATCATCATGTTGTAAAGTGAAGATTAATGGCAAGCATTTCAATTTGGTCACAGACTCTGGTGCTACTGTGAGCATAACATCTCTGGACACTTATAGAAGGATTTGTAGTTAGTGAGTCTGATGAAAGCTTCAATTGCACCTGAGCAGTAAGAAGGAGAGAGACTCACACTTCTAGAGTGTTTTCATGCTCAGCTGCAATTCAAGGGATGCTATGCTGAGGACAAGATATATGTGGAAAAAAAGGCATAAATGTGCTTTGATGGGAGTCACTGCCAAGTTTTAAAATAGTTCTGGACCCATGTAGTGAAGAAAAGATTTTGACCTACCCAACCGGATGAAATTTGGAGATAATTCTTCAGGAAAAAAATGAAGTTTATGAGTGCAGTCTTGGTAGCCTGAAGGTCTTCACACACCAGAATAGCTCAAACGGAATGAGGAAACCGTCAGACATAATGTTAGGGCTGTGCCATTCAGTGTGAGAAAGTAACTTGCTGTGCATTTGCAGATCATGGTTAAGGATCAAATAATTGAGCCGATTGAATCATCATTGTGGTTGTCACCTGTGGTGGTGGCAAGGAAGGGGAATGGGGACATTCAGCTTTTCATAGACTTGATGGGACTTAATACGGCAATTTGGGTGGATTACCATCCTTTGCCCAAGCTTGAGGATCTGATTGCAAATTTTGCAGATGCAAAGTGTTTTACAATGCTTGACTGCATACCACCAGATCCAACTGAATCCAGATTCTAGACATTTGACTGCTTTTGTGATGCCTGTGGGAGTGTTCCAATTTAAATGGATGGCATTTGGCCTGGCATCCTCTTCCTCAGTTTCCCAGCGTGTCTTGTTTGAAATGTTCAAGGAATTTGAATGGTGTGGTGGTGTTTCAGGGTGACTTATTGGTTTTTGGGCAAAATGTGGATGAGCAAAACATTATTTTGGCTGAGGTAGGTGTTGAGGAGGTTACCTGAGAGAGGAATGACTTTGCAGAAGGCCAACTGTGTGTTTTTAAAGACTTCAGTGGAGTACCACCTTGGCCATGTGTTATCTGCAGATGGAGTGAAACTGAGGGAATGATTGGTTGCTGCCATTGTTCAGGCAACAAGGGCTCGGGATAAGGAGTGTGTGTTGTCCTTCATGGGATTACGTGAATACTATTCACGGTTCGTGCCTGGATATGGCACAATTGTGGATCCCTTGAGACAATTGTTACATAAGGGTGTCGACTTTGGACTGAGGAGAGGGAAAACAAGTTTTTCAGCAATTAAAAGTTGCATTGGTGACGCACCTGTTTTGAGAGTGGTTTGCAAAGGTAGCGCGTGTGTGATTACAGTGGACGCAAGCTCATTTGGTTTTGGTGCTGTATTTGGAAAGGTGATTGCGGGTAAGGATTGTACTGTGACATTTGCATCACGCATGCTAAGTAAAGCTGAATGTCAGTATTCTGTAATCAAATGGGAAGCCCTGGCATGTGTTTGGGCAGTTCAACACTTTAAATCATATGTTTGGGGAATGATTTTCACATTGAGGACTGATCACAAGCCTCTGTTGAGTGTTCTGCATGCAGGTGAATTAGGAAAACCTAGTCAGAGACTTCCGCATTTGGCTTCTAAGCTTCATGAATACATGTACAGTATCGAATTTGTGCCAGGTAACAGACATATTAGAGGAGATGTTCTGTCTCGGATGCTGTTGATTTGTGATTATGCCAAAGAAGACGCAGAGGTTGAGGAAGAGATGGTGGTGGTCATCAGGGATGGTGAGGGTGCCATAGCATGTGATGAGTGGAAGAACATGATATTGAATGATGAGGAGCTGGCATGTGTTATGCATAACATTTTGAATGGGTGACCAAGGGAACCAGGTCTGGACAAAGAGATGCACATATATGTGAAGGTCCAGGAGGAATTGTCTGTACATGATGGTATGTTGTTTCGGGATCACATGATTGTGCCACCTGATGAGGTGCACAGGAGGCTGCCGAAAACGGCTCTTTAGGGGGATGTGGGGTCCATACATACTAAGAGGCATCTACAGGAGTGTTATTGGTGACCGAGAATGGATAAGGAGGTGGTTTGGTTAGTTGGTAGTTGTGGTGTGTGTTGCTCAGCTGACAAAGAATTGCAGTGTCGCAATGTGCTGTTGGAAATTGTAGATTGGCCCTAAGTGCCATGGATCATATTAGCTGTGTATTTTATCGGTCCCATGAACTTGTTGCCCCCAGGTGAGGGTTACGCATTGTTTGTGGTAGATTACCATTCCAGGTGGTGTGAGGTGAAATTCATGTCTCTGCCCAACACTAAGGTTCTGATCGAATATCTCTGGGAAATCTTTAGAAGAGAAGAGACCCCGGAAATTTTGGTGACTGATAACAGTGTGCAATTTACTTCAAGGGAGATGCAGATGTTTCTAAACGAGATGGAATCAAAAGTTGGTGCACGGCTCTGTATCATCCCTGAGGGAACGGCTTGCTGGAAAGGGTAAACATTACTGTAGCATTCAATGGGCATTTGCTGACCAGAGAGGTGCAGGCAGCAGTGTGGGAAATGTTGTGGGTGTACAGGACCACACCAAATGGTGTGACTGGTGTTTCTCCTTTCAAATTAGGAAGGCTGAGTTAAAATGAGTGCCAGTTTGGGTTGGGCAATTGTTACGTGGGGGATTTCCTGTGGTTGATGTTGACAGCGCGCACCAAAGGGTGTTGGATTCTCAGTACAAGAGCAACGTTGCTTTTGATACCCGAAAGTGTGTCAAACAGAAGGAAATCTTGGTGGGTGCTATTGACCGGTTAAAAAAACATTCAAAGTAGTCAAGGGGGAGTCTCACTATTCCAGTCCAGAAGTTGTCACTGACAAGAGACGTAGTTCAGTCAAATTGGGAAAAATATATAGTGGAACAAAGAAAGGATTGTCAGGTTGAACAGGAGGTGTAGGTTGCCAGAAATATAAGGTGGTGTCGGTGATGTGTTCTGCAAAGAGGGGGAGTGTGGAGTTTACTCCTGTGTGAGAAGGGTGGCATTTGAACTAATTTGTTAGTAGTTCAGCTGAAGATGTGGGACAAGATCATTTGAATGTTGGAGTGTTTGACCAGAGTAGTGAGATGGCAGTGGTGGTTGATTCATGTAATGTTAGAAATGGTTCTAGAGACCATCTTAGGTGCAATGTTGGCTGCTCTGAAAAGTTTAAAGACTATGTTTTCGTTGACTGGTTCTTGCTTGTATTTCCGTACTTGATTCTTTCTCAATTCATTGTTGAAAAGGAGAAGTGTTATGATCTTGTGTTCCATGGCGTTAGGCGCCTTTTGCCGCACGCCATGCAATACAGGGATAGAACGCTGGTCACGGGAGCGTGACGGGTGAAAATTGGGGTATTTGGCAATTCGTTGGGTGTGCCTGTGGTGGCGGCTGGCTCTGACCTCTGTGCGGGCCACATTAAAGTACTTTCTTGTCAACCATGTACTTTCTTCATTCACTACAAGGCCTCATTTTATCAAAAGTCAATAAAATGTTAATGTAAATAAAGAAAAATTAAAAATATCTGGCCATCGTTGAAAGTGTGATATCAGAAATTCTAGATGAAAATCTTGCATGTTAGAAATTAGGATAGGGAGAATCTTAACTTTAAAAAATGAGTCACAAATGATAAGCTTGTTGTTCATTATTTTATAAGCACAATAAATAGAACATTAAACAAATGTAAACATTAAAATGATATTGGTATTGTTTTCTTACCTACACCTACAGTACTTGTCATCCACATTGGTAACCCCGGCTTTCCCACAAGGGCAATGAGTGAAGGTTTGATGACACCCAACTCTAGCATCTTCTGAATTTTCAGTTGGTGTGTGTGTGTTTGTGTGTTTGTATGTGTGTGTGTATGTGTGTGTGTAACAGCATATCACTCTGTGACTTTCTCTATTAACGTGACTGCTTAATAAGTACCAGTTTCTGGTGACCCATGCTCACCGGCTCTCCCTTGGACTCATTCTGCTGTGTGAGACACCACTCCACAAGACCTTTTGTATCAGGTTCTACCCCAGTTACAGGCACTAGTCTATGGTTCTCTTCCCATGGATCATTAAGGTGACTACGGATACTATTGTCCAGATTGACTGCATTAAGGGATTTACGTAAAGGGATATTAACCAAAGGAATCTTTGTGTGGCAATCCTGTGCATCCTGTTTGTGACATTGAGAGGGTTACCAGGGTATGCACTCTGCCCTGGCCCCAATCTCGCTGCCTGTGACAGAACAGAAGCCCTTTTTCAACTCCACCTTTTCGCTCCAAGGACAGGCAAGAGACTTGGTCAGATACAACTCAAACGTGCCTTTTTTTCGGGCTTCAGACAATCAACAAACCCTAAAGGTAACTTTTGTCAGTAATCCCTACCTGCTGCCTCATGTCACCAATATTACTCCTAGATTCACTCCTCTTGAGACATGTTCCTACTGAAATTAATCATGACAACCCCAGAAGATGTTTAGCCGTGTTCAAATGTCCATATGCTTTGAACTCCAATTTAACAATGGTTATTTTCTCTTCAATCATAATGTTTGCCATTATTCACAGTGACGAGCAAAGGTTAAACAATCTTTTCTCATTTTTCTGTTATTTTGAATTCAGGACAAATTCAATGGTCAATACTATTTGAAATTATTCTTAATTTTGTGTTCTTAAAAATAATTTTAACAAATTAATCTGCCAGCCCTTCACACTTGTCACAATGTCATCCTATGAAATTGGGCGATGTGTCACGTGTGAGGAAAGGGTTGAATCAATCAGATCTCCTCTCATGCATTTGTCTGTAAGACACTATTATGGAACTACTGGGAGCTCGGTTACCGGAGGTTAACCCTTCGAGACAACTTTTTATTTTATTCGGATTTGTAAAGCGTGCAACAGCCATGGGGCATCGTGGCTCTTGTTACAGACATAACTTAGTTACATATCAATGACATACACACAAATTACAAGCAAGTAATAATGTACATAGAATTTACAGTGGCAGTTAAGCAGGTTATATTTACAGTGCAAGGAGTGAGGTTTTGAGTTTTCTTCGAAGGGCAGGGAGCAAGTTTTCTGCTCTGATGTCTGAGGGTAGTGCATTCCAGTATTTGGCAGCAATGTATGGGAAACCTAGGTCACCGGCTTTGGCTCTATTGATTTGTGGGATGTGTAGTTGGTTCATGTATTGTGTTCTGGTGGGACTTCTGGAGGATGATTTGGTGATTGTCTCAGATAAGTATGATGGTACAGAGAGAGTGAGGCGTTTATGTGTAAGGGTGAAGATTTTGAGAGTGAAACGCTCTTTTACAAGGAGCCATTGTGCTGATTGTCTGGCCTGGGAGATATGCTCCCTTTTTGAGATGCTTAAGGTGGCCCGAAAGTGCATTGTTCTGCGTGACTTGTAGCCTGTTTAAATTTGTTGCAGATGTGCCTGCTAGTAAGGCAATGCAATAGTCTAGTTTGGCTCCAATGGTTGCTTTAGCTATAGAAATACAATTAGGTTTGGATAATGTAAGCAACTTCAATTCAACACTACAGCTAAGTCAATGCCTAGTCTGGGATACTGATGGAAGCCCTTATTGATGTATTTTTATGTCCAGTTCGTTTACTCTGGATGACAACCCTTATATAACACCCCTCTCTCAGAATCCCCCTGACCCCGCTGAGCCAAGAAGTAGTTTTTTTTGCAAATTTAAAAGGTTTATTTGAAAATAAAACAATATATATCTATCACACTTTTATAGTAAATTAATATTTGATAGCACACTTGTGAAGATGATAGTGGTCAACAATGGATAATGTTACAGTGGTACACTCTTTTGATGGCTTAGAAGTGATATAGAGAGGATAAAGTAGCTGAGAATGCTCATGGCTTCAAGGACAATGCAATGATGAATGAAATGCAGTACAGAAAATAAACTTGATATGACTTCAACATAAGACAATGTAATCACTTTTCTTTGACAATTCACCCCCCCCCCTTTATGCAAGGTAAAGAGATGGAAGGAAAGCACACAGTTCTCAGTAATGCAATCAAATATATTTCAGTTCCCCCCTAGCAAGCTTAGAGGAAAACAGGTAGGAGTTTTAAACACAGGCAATATACTTTGATGTGGTATGCAAAGAAGTGAAAAATATGCTAAAATTATTTTAATTCCCTCTAGAGGTTCAGGGTGGGTGACAGCTACTTTGTATTAGTTCAGGATCACTTTAGCAATGCTCTATGAATGATTGTCAGGTTGCAAACGAATTTCAGCAAAGGAAAGCAAGGACAAATCTTTTTACACGTGGCTGAAATTAAGCAAAATGTCAAATCGTGGCAAATTTAGCCGCGTGCGTCAATCGCAATTACGGAGGGAGTATGAGGAGTAGCAAGTCGGTTTAGAGCGTCTTGGAAAGCTTAGAATCTCAGCTTCAAAATAAAAGTCTCGCTTCTATCACAAATGGTTCCGGAGATACGGCCGATTTAGTAAAGGTAGTTTTTCAGATTTTAAATTTTAAAGCTCAGAATGACAGATGACAGTTTTCAGGTTTAAAGATGATAGAATGACACGATTCTAGGAGGCAGTTCTAAATAGGTTAACATAGTTTGGATTAGATTATTTTAAACTAAGAGATTGGGTTTTGCACAGTTCTGGCGGCACTCACACTATATTTTGGACAGGAATGTGACTTTGCCACGGATCAGGTCAGGATTGGACTGCGGTTCCCTCGCCACGGACGGTCTCCGCCTGGTTCTGCTCACTGGATAATTCTACCTTCTGGGTCAGCTCTGCTAGCGGCACTGCACAGCGGTCTGGTCTCTGGTTCTGACAAAAGTTCTTGGCAAAAATTCAAACAGCTCGCCCGGCTGTTGAAAAGTTTGCAAATGATTTGGAGGCCTGCTGAAAAAGGATTCAGATTGTGGATTCAGGCATCTCTGCTACAAATTCTGGAGTTCATTTCTGGTCTCTGGAGATTGATGGATTTGAAGTCTGGATCTCTGGATGTGAAGTCTGAAGTCAAAATGCTCCGCAGAAAGTGAAAAATAAAAAGCCCTATCTGGCTTCCAGAGGCTCTTTTTATGTGTTTAGAAAGTGGGTGAGTTGGCTGATTCTGCATGCCCAACCCTCTCAACTTATCATTGGCCAGTTCCTCCTCTCTCCCTTGATTGGGGTAACTGGGTTGTGAGTCAGAGTGATGAGGTAGGCTTATGGTCAGAGGATCCTCCCCTTGTCAAATTGCACACAAATCTATTTCTGATCCAAATACATATTTATCTATGCACCATTTTTCTAATATTATACGTCCAGTTAACATATTTTCTGTAGCACCAAACCATCCGATCCCTGTGTGTGTAAGATGTTGTGTCCACTCATGACAGAATTCTGCCCTTTTCATCCAGATAACGACCTCTAAACCTTTCCAGATTTTACACAAATGTGCACCAGGGATATGGGTTTCAGATGACAAAGTGTCAGATTTTTAACATGCATACATTTGGAGTAACAACCTTTTTTCCTCTACTATCCCCAAGAACATACCACAGGGTCCTAACACCTCTTAAAATGCACACAGAAAAATCACAAGAATGATGATGTTATTTATATAATTTTTACAAGTCCGCACTATGAATTATCCATCTTTTTAAAATTATGCTCTGCCCCCAAAGGGGTGTGGTTTTCCGAAGCACATGGTGGAATTTCTGGTTTATCCACTTCCCCCAATCTCAGCTTGCTCACAGATGCAGTGCCCCTCCCATTTTCTCCCAAGAGGAAGCCATTTTTACGACCCCCCCCCAATATAACACTTGCCTGAGTCCAGGACAGGGCTTTGTTCAATTTCCTGCAGTCTGCAGGTACCACTCCCCTAATTCAATCAGAGAGGTGCCATCTCCTTTTGGCAGGGGCAGCAGGATGCAGCCAGGCCTGGGAACACAACTGCTGAATTCCCTCTCCAGTCGGGGGTAGTTGTCAGGCAGAATCCAGTTTCATTAAGCCAGGCTTCAGCTAAATGTCACTTTTGTTCCCAGTTTTTCTTCATTCAAATCAAACTCACAATTTTCACGCATGCAGCTAGAATGCTGACATTTAACATTTGCAAACTATGTGAAACTCAAAAGTAGGTCACTCATTTAATTTAAACATTTCGATTTTAGTGGTTTTAAATCCAATTTCAGTTAAGCTGCTGACATCCACAGCTCAGCCAGTTTTGTTATAAACATTGTTTTGGGTTCTTCATCTTTCCAGATTTTGTATGCACACAAAACTTCATTCTGCCAGATGTCTGCTGGTATTCAGTAAGATTTTTGAATATCCTGCAATGTTTGAAATAGGCATTTTGAGCTTGCATTCAGGGAAACAAAGGTGATTTTAAAGCGCCTTTTTAGCCAACCGGCACTGCTGTTTTTCCTTTGGCATACATTTCACTCATGGCACTCCTGGCCCATCATGCTTGCACTGGTGGGTGGCAGGTTAGGCAACCATTTTGGTGTGCGCACAAACTGCACGGTTTTCCCGGATTCTGGCACAACTGTGGGCTTTTCCACCATCTTGGATTTTCTAAGCCCACAGCACCAAATATTGCAGCTTAATAGTCCAAACGTGGGTCAGGACACCCAACAAGCCCCCCCGCCCGACTACACTTTGATTTCGAGTCGAGGAGGAGTCGGGTGCAAAGGATGTTTTGATCCACGCGCTGGTATGTCCGCATCATCTTCTTCCAATTCCGTAGATGGCACAGTTCAGCATCTTTTCCTCCATCCAGTTGGATCGATCTGTTCTCCTCGCCGGTCCTGATGGGAATATTGGGCGGTACCCCGGGCTCCTCGGATCTTTGCTCCCGGTCCCCGGGTCGTCCTCCTTGGTCGGTGTCCATGGTTTCATCTCTCCTAGGATGATAAAGCAAAGTGGCAATACACATTCCTAGACATTTTTCCACCACTATTAATGGTGTGGCGAACATATACATTTTATAAATCTGAATACATTTTGCAGTATTATTTTTAAAAAACAAGATATAACAGGAAATATTGACATTAGGTTACTATATTTTTGGTATGTGGAATATTTTAGGGTTAGAGCTTTTATTGATCTGGGGCGGCCCCCTCTTGGATTCCAGAGGATTCCTCCAGTTGTTGGAGAGTGTGGCTAGGATGGCAACACTTTAGCTGATTTATATGGACCCACTTATCTTCCCCCTCTGCCAAACTGCCTTTGGGGATGCGGATCTTGTGGGCTACAGAGGAGATTTTGTCTATAATTTCAAACAGTCCCTTCCATGTAGGCAAACATTTTCGCTGTTTGGCCTGGTTCCTTTGGAAATTGTATAGATAGACCGGGTCTCCAACATCATATACTTTCCTGGAAGTTTTCAGGTCATATTGGGTCTTCATGCTCTCAGCTGATCTTTCTAGATTCTGCTGAGCATAGGCAAAAGCATGCTGAAGGTGTTTCCTTAAATTCTCCACATACTCATGAGTTGTGGAGGCATTTATCAATGTCTGCTCTTGGGTCCTGTAGAACAAATGCTGGGGAAGCACCATCTTGCATCCAGTCATCAGCTCAAACGGTGACATTTTAGTTGCAGATGAAGGGGTAGATCTGATGGCCATTAGGACCAGAGGTAATCGGATATCCCAACTTGGCCCAGAATCTGCCACAAACTTTTTTAATATGCTCACAATGGTTCGGTTGTATCTCTCTACTGCTCCAGAAGAAGCTGACCTGTAAGCAATGTGTAGTTTCCTTTTAACCCCCAGTATCTCCCACATTTTAGTCATTACTTTGCTGGTGAAATGGCTACCTCTGTCTGACTCAATCCTTTGAGGTAGACCAAAACGGGAAAAGATGTGGTTAATCATGAGGGCAGCTGCTGTTTCTGCCTTGCAATTTGGGGCCGGGAGACATTCCACCCACTTGGTAAACAAGCATGTGACGGTCAACATGTACTTGTTTCCTCTAGACGAGCGAATTACAGGGCCTACGAAGTCGATTTGCAAATCTGACCATGGCAGTGTCATCCCCCTCTTTTGGAGAGGCGCCCGGTGTGTGAGGGATGTTGGCTGAAATTGTGCACACACCAGACACCCCTTCAAGTATTGGTCGAGGTCCTGCCCCATGTGTGGCCAGTATGCAACCTCTCTTAATATCTCAAGTGTTGTGTGAAACCCCCTATGACCGGCGGTGGCCGCATCATGGGCGTGACTTAACATCAGGCTTCGGAATGAGGTGGGAACCACCCACTGATCATGGCCATCTTGGGATTTCCTTACCAACAAACCATCTTGGATTCGGAACATCTTTGGACATTTCATCAACACTCTAAGGTCCTCCTTCCCAATGTAATCGGTATCCGTCAGGGGAATGTTCTCAGGGTCCTCAATGTGTTCGTAAAACTTACCAATTATTGGGTCCCCCTTCTGAGCTGTAATCAAATCAGCATCAGGGGTCTCCTTACTCCATTGTGCAGTTGAAAGATCATTGTGAGCATTTGTCTGGGACCTAGTGATAGCAGTGACCTGGATTTCCCCCAACAGGGACTCTATTTCTATTAGATCCCCTTGGATGGCACCGGTTTTGGCCAGCTGATCAGCTAAGTCATTTCCAGTTTTGTCTGGTCCCTCTACTTTGGAATGACCCTTGATCTTTTTCCAGTAGATGGTCATCCCATTCGAGGTGACCAGATCATCAATGTTTTGAATTAACTTCCCATGTTTCAAAGGTTTGTTATTAGCACATAGCATGCCTCTGGTTTTCCAATTGACCAGGTGCTCCGCAAACCCGTTCCGTACATAATCCGAATCTGTGATTATGACCAGTTCGTGGAGTTGATGTTGGACAGCAGTGAGGATGGCCTGATGCACAGCCATCAACTCTGCCACCTGACTACTTCGGGGACCAATTTTGTACCCAGTGGAGTGTTCTGGAAACTCCTTCACCCATGCATTTCCTACGCCAGCCACCAGTTCTTTCTCCCCGTTGTTGTCAACATGGTAAGAGCATCCATCCACATAGACAATGGGCATTCCCTCACACTTGTCTTCTTCAAAGACTTCGTGGAGGGAATTAAGGTATGCCTCCATGTTGTCCTTGATTTTTAGACTTTCGTCCTCGAGACAGTTTTCTCTGGTTACAATCATGCAAGTCAGCCAGGCCTTGCATGAGGGGACTCTTCTTGTTTTGGCCATATCTGACCTCCACAGGAAAGCCTTGCATTGACAGAATCCAGGAAGTAATTCGGGAATTACTCACATTTCCGGCCCGGATTCTGTCACTTTGGAGATATTGCAGAGGCTGGTGTGGAGTCTCCACTATGATGTGTTCCCCCTGGATAAACGGGCGGTAATTCTTCAATGCCCACACCGTTGCCAGGAGTGCCTTCTCACAAGCGTTGAATTTTTCCTCCACAGAGGATAAAGTTTTGCTCGCATAGGAGATTACTTTATTGACCTTGTCATGCTTTTGGTATAATACTGCCGTCAAGCACGTATTAGAGAACCCTGTCTCCAGGAAGAACTCCTTGTTTCTGATAGGGTAAGCTAGGCAAAGCGCTTTTGAGAGGCTTCTCTTGAGTTGTCTTACTGCCTCGGATTGTTCTGGACCCCATTCCCACTTGACCCCCCCCCCTCCAAGAGATGAATCAGGGGTCTAGTGATCTCTGTGTATCCTACAATGAACTTTCTGCTGTAATTAGTCAGTCCAAGGAGGCTACTTAGTTCCCGCAGAGTTGTGGGATCCTTCAGTTTCTGAAGTGTTTCCACTTTCTTTTCCTGGGGACAGAGACCCTGAGGAGTAATCTCATGCCCCAAGAAATTAACACGGGTTCTACACCACTGTGCTTTCTGAAAGGAAAGTTTTGCTCCGGCGGCCCACAACTGCGTCAGAACATAACAGATCTCCGCTATCTGTTCCTCCACAGATGAACTTTTGATGAGGACATCATCTACATAAGCCAGGTTACCTCTCGCACCCAGGTCGGGGATGGCCTTATGTAGGAAAATGTTGAATTCATTGCCGGAGTTGAGGTATCCGAAAGGATTTCGGGTCCATGTGTACTGCTGGACTCCAAAGGTAAAAGCCAGTTTGTATTGGTCCTCCCTACTGACAGGCACGGTCCAGTATCCATTGGTCAGGTCTATTGCTATGAATACCTGTGACTCCTGAATCTGGGCCAGCCCTTGGTCAATGTAGGGCAGAGGCCATCGGGAAGTATGGACCCATTTGTTGAGCTCCCTAAGGTCGGCGCAGAGTCTCCACTGGCCGTTTGGCTTCAATATTCCCAGCACCGGATTATTGAAAGTGCTGTGGACTGGACGGATTATTCCCCGGGACTCAAGGTTCTTAATTATTTCAGTAAGGGACTCCATGGATGCGAGAGGCAAACGATATTGCTTCACAAACACTAGGGTCATGCCAAGGTCCGTGGGAATTGTTGTCGTGTGGATGTCGGGGCGACCACAGTCATATGAGTCTACCGCAAAGAGATCTTGGAAATCCAAGAAAACTTGTTTCAACTTTTGTTTCTGTTCCAGAGTCACACAGGCATCAGCTAGGTTGACTCTCTCTTCCACCATCTGCCTGAAGCCTGGAAAGACTTCTGTTTTGGCTATCTCAGCGGCCTCCTCCAGCTGGGTGGAGAAGTCCCTGGTCAGAGTGCTGATTTGGACTGGGGGCTTCAGGTGGGAAAGGCAGCCCTCATGGACCTGGAAAATCACCTCATCCCTCCTGAAGTCACAAGTCACATCTTCCTTACCATAAGGGCAAGAAGTGTACACCAGGAAGTTCCCCCCATGCCGGGTGAAAATCCTGTCTGGTGTTGTATTGTCCTCACTGTCACTGTCAAAACAGTCCTTGGGGATTGGTCCTAACAGTTCATTTCCTAAATCAATGGAGAAATGTCGGTCATCAACCGCCATTCCAATAATGGTGCCTGCGGCTAGAGTAATACTCTTTAAGTCGCTGTTATCCATCTCTATTGGAATGGTGTCATGTTCTACGTTGACTAATGGTGTTGGGCTTACCCCAACCCTTGCTGTTGGAGAGAAGCATTTAGATGAATATAAGCATCAGGGTTTTTCAATTTTTGTCCTCTTTTAACTTTCACTTCCCGGGAGAATGGTCGGGTCCTTTCTGGGATGACTTCCTCTTTAATCTGAATTTCAACTGCATAAGGTAGCAATTGAGCTGACCTAAATGCTTTTTCTGGATCATCAAAGCCCATGGGATTATCCGCTAATCGGGACCAAGCTTTGAAGTTTATTAGGTCCAAACTAATGGCAAACCGATTGAGAATGTCACTGCCGAAGTAAAAGGCGGCAGTGACGTCTCGCACGACCCAACAATTATGGACTATGCTCTTGTTGCCAATGGAGATTTTGAGCGTACACCTGCTTGGCAGGAGATGTTTCGAATTGGGTGTTTCCAGATCCATTTCCCATTTGTCTATCAGTTTGAAGGTGGGAATGGCTGGATCTTTTGGGAGTTGGCGGAACATGGCTTCGCTGATGAAGCTCTTACCGTTGTTCACACATACTCGGGGGAGAACAGAGTCCTTCCCATCATTTAACTGAACAGGGATGAACAACTGCTCTCCAATTTGCCGAATATCAGCCAGGCTCTGAGCTGATTTCACATCTTTCTGGACCATAGGAGTGGGAGTGTCTGATTGTGGATTAGTAAAGAATTTCAGAGTGTTTCCTTCCAGTGTGGAATACCACCTTAAACTGGAAGGAAGATTGATTTTCAGAAATAGAGAGGACCCCCCATCCCCAGTCTGTTGTCCTACTGCGATTACTGTTACGTCTGGAATTTGGTTGTTCTGGAAGTGAAATTCAACTTGGTCAGATTTTTGTTCAACCATGTGGCAGGTGCTGTTTAAACTAACATGGTTGACACTCTGTTTTAATTTTATTGGTCGGCTAGTCTGGGTCCAGAGGACCTTGTTCACGCAATCTATTAGGGGTGACAACCTTCTCAGGAGGTCATTCCCTAGTAAACAAGGGGTGCCCTCTGGAGTCACTACTATGACCGGGTGTTTCACCCTGTGTCGCCCAATTTTGATGTCCAAATCTGCAGTCCACTCGACGGGAATTTCCTTCCCGTCAAAGTTCTGCAGTTGTCCAGGAAGAGGGGTGAGAGGAATACGGTAATTCTCCCCCCTTCCTACGTTTAGTGCATCAAAGGCCCTTCTGGACACAAGGGTAGCTTGGGATCCAGTGTCCACCAGTGCCGAAATTGTACCCTGCCCCTGTACTTGTACCGGGGCATTATATCTTCCCTCCTTCTCCTCAAGGGGGCACAGATAATGCACATTTTTGGACAACTGGTGGGCTAACCTTCTGGTTTTGGACATGGCGAGAGAAGAGATTTGGGCAGAATTCTGTGAAGAGCCTGGGGAATCTGAAAGAAAAAGTTTGCAACTGGAAATGGTTTCGGGTTCTGGGCCGCCCCCCCTTTTTGGAGGCAGTCATCAGGATGGGTTTGAACCATGGAATTTTGGTATTGTTGGTTCTGGGATAGAATGATGGGTGGCGACAGCTCAATTCCCACATCTACCCAGTCTGGATTGGAATCTCTTGGGACCCATTTTTCCTTGGGAGGAGTTCCCCCATCTCTGAAGGAGAAGATCCTTTTCCCAGGATCCTCTGAGGATCCCTCTCCCTCAAATTGGAAAACTTGTACCTCCTCCACAAAGTGGGTCTGTTTGGGTACTTTGTTTCTCCTATCCCCCCTCTGCTCCTTGGGAGGCAGACTTTCAGGGGTAGGAGATTTTGTTTCCGGTTCCTGGTTTTCCAGGGGCTGCTTACCAGTTGGGAAGGAAGCTTCCTCCAAGGCTTTACACCCCCCCTCCCCTTGTGCCTCCTCCCTGGGAACCGGTGGGTTACTGGGGTGCTGCCCCCGTCATTGTTCCGGAGCACTAGGTCCAGAGTTTGGGGCATTCTGTGCCGGCATGCCCATCTGAGGGTTCTGTTGGGCCCTCAGCATGCGGCCCAAATCCTGTGCCATGTTCTGAACCTGGCGCTCTATCTGGGAAACCCGCTCAGGCTGATACGGGGTCCGGTTTTCTCCCCTGGGCTGATCCCGGGAAGGGTAGCTATCCCTTCTCTGGTAATACCCCGGGTTGGGAAGATTTGGGTACCCCTCCACCCTTGGCCTCCCCTCTCCCGGATTAGGTTGTCTGGGCTCAGGGAATTCGGGAAAGAAGGATGGATGAGTTTGGGGCTGGAAACCTTGTGGATACCTGGGGAAAAAGTTCGGCCCAGGGTTTGGTGAATTTCTGCCCTCCTGTGGGAAGTTTGGAGGGAAGTTCTCTGGGTTAGGTGCTTGACTGTATCCCCCCCCTTGGCTAGAGGAGTCCACACATAACCCAGGATGGGTCGGTTTCCCTTGTAGCGGGGACTTACATAATCAGGGGAGCGAGGGACCCCATTTGTGGGACTACCTCCTCGACTCCCTGCCTGTGACTGGCCCGAGGGCCTTCTGGGCTGTGAATTATTTGGCACAGGCAGGTTTTTAGGCCCCCCCATCTCCAAATCTAAAACGGGGGCAACCTTTACCTCTGCCACCTTGGCAGCAGCAGGGGTGCTGTTGGTTTTGGGGGTTTTCTGAGCATTACTTTTATTTTCTATGGGCTTCTGCACCTCATAGATCCGGGTGGCTTGCCCAATGACCCAGTCTAAAGATCTTTTCTCGTGAAAATCTCTCACGAGCTGGGTCATTATGTACTTGGGAAGAGCATGGAAAAATGTGTTGATGAATTCTCTGCTGTCCGTGCGCACCCTTCTGGTGGTCTGTGCAAAGGCACGCTTCAATTCTTGCATGAATTCTTGTGGGGCCTGATCCTCCCCACATTGCAAATTGTAGGCTGCCTTGCGAGCCTCTTGGGGATTTCTATGTACAGAAAAATGTTTCAAGATGGCCGCCCTATATGTACACCATCTTGAATGGTTTTGGTCCTCCAGCACTGCAAAGAAACTGGAGTATTCAGGGGAGAATGTCCATTTGACGTACTGGATGCAGCTACTGCTGTCCTCCAATTGGAAAGTCTCCATCATTTGCTCATAGAGCTCCAAGTGTTCCCAAACAGAATACTTGGCGTTCTTATGATAAGGATTGATGACACTCCTGATTGCCTTAATGATATGATATGATATGATATGGCATTTGTAACGCGCCTATACACAAGTGTTTCAAGGCGACGAGGCAGGGCGGGGGGAACATGGGGGAGGACAGACAACGATCCTACTAGGCCAGGTGTCATTCAGACCGCGCAAGTGCAGGGGTAGGGGGAAGGGAAAAGTGCAGTACAAGGTAAGTAGAATAGAAATAAATAGATAAATAAATAAATAGGGCCAGCTGGTGGCAAGTGCAAGGTAAGTGCAGACAAGTGCTGGGAAGGGGGGGCTGTAGGGATACAGAGAACAGTCCCGCAGTGCAGGGGTTGCCAGGGAGGCAGTGCAAGTGGAGAGTGGCTGGGCCCAGGACCGAGGTCGGTGAGAGTGGCCAAGTTTCAGATCCAGTGCAGAATTTAGTGAAGAATTAGCAGGGGAGAGGGAGAGAGAAAGCAGAAGCAAAGAGGAAGGTTTTGAGGTGCTTCCGGAACCGGAGATGGTTCTCCTCAAGTTTCAGGGAGGCAGGAAGGCTGTTCCAGAGGGAGGCTCCTGCTGCGTAGAGAGATCTACCCCCAGCTCGTTGCTTCGAGAAGCGGCTGACAATGAGGGAGTTGGAGACGGATGAGCGAAGGGCTCGGGAAGGAAGATATTTAGGAAGAGAGAGTTGCAGGTATTTAGGCCCCAGGCCCGAGAAGGCCTTGTGGACAATGCAGAGGGATTTGAACTTAATCCTCGCAGCCACTGGGAGCCAGTGTAGAGATTTCAGTCCTGGAGAGATACGGTCCCTGGGCTTGAGGCCAAGGACAAGTCTCGCAGTTCTGTTCTGGATGAGTTGCAGAGGGCGGAGAGTGGAGGCAGGCAGATTAAGATAGAGACTGTTACAGTAGTCCAGATTCGAGAGAACCAGGGCTGGGGAGACAGTGAGCTTCTGGGGGAAGGAGAGAAAGGGAATAATACCTCTAAGGAGGTGCAGTTGGTAGTGTGACTTCTTAGAGACGTCAGATATATGAGGAGAGAAGGAGAGTGTGGAGTCAAAGATGACCCCGAGGTTTTTTCCCTTGCAGGTAGCTGCAGGAAGAGGCCCAAGAGAGACTGGCCAGAGAGCTGCAGGGAAGGAGGGAGTGGGTGTGCCAATGAGTAGAATCTGTTTTAAGGGGTCCTTAAGCAAGGCCCTTTTCACCTTATTGGCCTTTTTGGTTCGGGTAACCCTGGTCCATTCATCCTCTGATTCAGAAGCACTGCTCCCAGAGGTGCCCGTCTGATCTTCCAGGATTTCCCGGATTCTGCGAGCCTGGGAATAGCTGGCAGAATGTGGGGACCTCGTCTCCTGTGTCCTGTGACGCTCAGAGGAGTCTTCAGATCCCTCCTTGCTACCAGGATTTGATTGGTACCCCCCCCCACTGACCTAACTGGCAGAGGTTTTCAGGATGCCCTTAGTGGGCTTACTCTCCTGGGGTTCCCCCCTAAATTGCACTGTGCTTAGGTGCCCATACCTAGATGCCCGCCCATCCATTCCTGGGTGGTACTGGCCTATGAGCCCCATATTTTGGCTGGATAGTAATCTGCCATCCCTGTGGCCCTGTGCTCATGTGCGCCAGGGGACATGGGGGTGGCAGAGTCCAGGGACTGGGAGAGATGAAGGCCTCTGGTACTAGGGCTCCTGAGGTTATGCTCAGGTGTTTCCCTTTCCCAGCGAACCTCACCTCTATCAGCCCCTGCTCCCTGTTGCAATGCAAGAGCCTGCGCTTTCAGTTCCTCAGTTAAGGCCTTACTAGACTCTATCAGTCTCTCCTGCATGGCTTCCTGTTGCTGGAGCCTATCATTGTGCTGGCAGAGAGCCTCATTCTCTCTCTTTGCCTCCTGATTGGTCCTGGAGTACTGGGCAAGTCTTCGCTGCAGGAGGGTTACCTCCTGAGTCCCATCCCTACCGGCCTTCTCCTTTCTTGCCAGAGCCTCTTCCACCCTCCTGGTGTGCTCTAACATGTTCTGATGCTCTTTTTGGAGGTCACCCAGCCCCTGGAGGGCCAAGTGATTTTCTTCAGTTTTTCTTTTTAAATGGCAGACTTCCTGGCCTAAGGTGTCCCTTTCCTGACTAAGAGTCTGCATTTGTGCCGCCAGGTCGTCCCTTTGCCTTTAAAAGGCACCAGCTTTCTGGCGCTCCTGATCAAACTCTGCCTGGGTATCCAGGTCTTTCAGGATCAGTTTATTGCTCTCTGCCTTTTCCCTATCTAGGTGGCTTTGCAGGGTGACTACCTGCTCAGCCCATGCTCTATTGAAATCTAATTGTTGCTCCAGCTTTTTCTGGCACTGCAGTAGGGAGTCCAAACCTTCTTGGTACTCCTTCTGCAAGGCCAGAAATCTGGTATCCTGGTCAGACTTTTCCTGTTGCAGGATACACATGTCCTCTTTGATTTTAATGAGATACTGTCTGCTCTCATTTTCTGACTCCTGGCTTCTGTGCATCCTCTGCTCAGAAGAGACCAGGTCAGATTGGGCATTCTCTAACGCGATCTGTTGCCTGTTTGCCAGATCTTGGCCTTCAGCACATTTGTCCTGCATGGCTCCAATATATAGATACAAATATGCCACTATCCTAACCATCTTGTCGTGTTCATCTTTAGCTTTAGGAGCCATGTATAGTTCACTCAGGGCCACATGTAAAGGACTCTGATCTCTCCAGTATCTAACCCAGTTGCAGTAACCTGTTGTGTGATTGCCTGCAACCACGCATCCTGGCCCTGCTCAGTCCATTCACCTCTCACAAATAGCTTATGTAAGAAGTGCTCTCTGGCTATTTTGATGTCCACCAGTGTCGTCATTATGGAATTTGAGTTCCTTCCTGACTTGCCGAAGTTTGAATTTTATTTTGCAAAACATACCATTTCCCTTTAGCGTTCCTTTGAGGGGTGCTTTCACAGTGTAAAACAGCGTGGTGATCTAACCAGATATGTGTATCCGGTCAGTTGGCACACTGTATTAAGCTGCACAAGTGGTAATTCTAACCCAGAATATCCCGGCTCCGAGTCCCCACTTTGTAAGTGACTTCAATTCAACACTACAGCTAAGTCAATGCCTGGTCTGGGATGCTGATGGAAGCCCTTATTGATGTATTTGTATGTCCAGTTCGTTTACTCTGGATGACAACCCTTATGTAACACCCCTCTCTCAGAATCCCCCTGACCCCGCTGAGCCAAGAAGTAGGTTTGTTTTGCAAATTTAAAAGGTTTATTTGAAAATTAAACAATATATATCTATCACACTTTTATAGTAAATTAATATTTGATAGCACACTTGTGAAGATGATAGTGGTCAACAATGGATAATGTTACAGTGGTACACTCTTTTGATGGCTTAGAAGTGATATAGAGAGGATAAAGTAGCTGAGAATGCTCATGGCTTCAAGGACAATGCAATGATGAATGAAATGCAGTACAGAAAATAAACTTGATATGACTTCAACAAAAGACAATGTAATCACTTTTCTTTGACAATTCACCCCCCCCCTTTATGCAAGGTAAAGAGATGGAAGGAAAGCTCACAGTTCTCAGGAATGCAATCAAATATAATTCAGTTCCCCCCTAGCAAGCTTAGAGGAAAACCTTTTTTCCTCTACTGTCCTCAAGAACATACCACAGGATCCTAACACCTCTTAAAATGTGCACAGAAAAATCACAAGAATGATGATGTTATTTATATAATTTTTACAAGTCCGCACTATGAATTATCCATCTTTTTAAAATTATGCTCTGGCCCCAAAGGGGTGTGGTTTTCCAAAGCACATGGTGGAATTTCTGGTTTATCCACTTCCCCCACCCCAAGCTCAGCTTGCTCACAGATGCAGTGCCCCTCCCAGTTTCTCCCAAGAGGAAGCCATTTTATACGACCCCCCCCAATATAACATTTGCCTGAGTCCAGGACAGGGCTTTGTTCAATTTCCTGCAGTCTGCAGGTACCACTCCCCTAATTCAATCAGAGAGGTGTCATCTCCTTTTGGCAGGGGCAGCAGGATGCAGCCAGGCCTGGGAACACAGCTGCTGAATTCCCTCTCCTGTCGGGGTAGTTGTCAGGCAGAATCCCGTTTCATTAAGCCAGGCTTCAGCTAAATGTCACTTTTGTTCCCAGTTTTTCTTCATTCAAATCAAACTCACAATTTTTACACATGCAGCTAGAATGCTGATTCTAAGTTCAAAACTATGACATTTAACAGTTGCAAACTATGTGACACTCAAAAGTAGGTCACTCATTTAATTTAAACATTTTGATTTTAGTGGTTTTAAATCCAATTTCAGTTAAGCTGCTGACATCCACAGCTCAGCCAGTTTTGTTATAAACATTGTTTTGGGCTCTTCATCTTTCCAGATTTTGTATGCACACAAAACTTCATTCTGTCAGATGTCTGCTGGTGTTCAGTAAGATTTTTGAATATCCTGCAATGTTTGAAATAGGCATTTTGAGCTTGCATTCAGGGAAACAAAGGTGTTTTTAAAGCGCCTTTTTAGCCAACCGGCACTGCTGTTTTTCCTTTGACACACATTTCACTCATGGCACTCCTGGCCCATCATGCTTGCACTGGTGGGTGGCAGGTTAGGCAACCATTTTGGTGTGTGCACAAACTGCATGGTTTGCCCGGATCCTGGCGCAACTGTGGGCTTTTCCGCCATCTTGGATTTTCTAAGCCCACAGCACCAAACGTTGCAGCTTAATAGTCCAAACGTGGGTCAGGACACCCAACAATAAGTATGGTTTAATGGTGTTTATGAGATTGGTGGTATGTGCAGATGAGGATGTGATTGTGCTAACCTGTCTAGTCATGGATAGGGTGGAGTCTAAGTAGACCCCCAAAGTTTTGATGGCTGTGGACACGAGGATAATGGAGTTGTCAATGGTAAAATTGGCATACAGTTTATCAAGTTTGACTAGGGTGTTCTTTTGACCTAATATCATTATTTCTGTCTTATCCCCATTGAGGCAGAGGCCATTGACCGCCATCCAGGCCTGAATGGTGGAATAAATTGTGTGAAGCACCTCGGCGTCTGTGTGGTATGAACCGGAGAGAGGTAGGAGTACCTGTGTATCGTCAGTGTAGTTCGTATACGCGATATCAAGTGAGTCAAGCTTGTCAAAGAGAGGCTTCGTGAACAAATTGTATAATGTGGGTGCTGTGCAGGATCCCTGTGGGACTCCGGAGTGGATGTTGGTGGTTGCGGCATTTGCTATGTCCGAGAAAACTTTCATTGCTCTTCCTTCAAGGAAAGAGGTGACCCAGAGAGCTGCTTCTTTGGAGAAGTTAGCTGAGAGTGCAAGGTGAGATGTGAAAGTATTGTGGTCAACCAAATCGAAGGCGGCCGAGAGATCTAAGAGTAGTAAAAGGGCTGGCTTGCCTTTGTCTGTGATTTGAGTGATCTGGTTCTTTAGATCCACTAGGATTTCGGTTTCGGTGCCGTGTCCTTTCCTGAACCCAGATTGCCTTGTTCCTAGGATAGTGGGGGTTTCCAGGAAGTGTTGGATCTGGCTATGTGCGGCTTTGTCCAATAACTTAAGGAGGAAAGGCACAGTTGTTATAGGTCTGTAGTTATTTGGTTATAGAGGGTCGAGAGTCGGCTTTTTTTAGGAGGGGGCAGACCCAAGCCTCTTTGAGGCTGGCTGGGATAATGCCTGTTCTGAATGAAGCATTAATAAAAGCTGTAAAGAGCGGTGCAAAGCAGTCTGTGCAGTCCTTGATGAGCTTAGGTGGGCATATGTCTCCTTTACATGGTGAGGGTCTGAGGTTTTTGAGTAGGTTCATGACGGCTAATTCAGTGATGTCCTTGAAGGAGAGGACAGGTATGGTGGAGTTGGTAGAGGCGGGAGTTGAGTTAGTTGGCTTGGATCCAGTATGCAGCAGTAGGGCTTTGCAATGTTCTTGGATTTTCTTTTGGAGGAGATTGATTTTGTGTAGCATGGCAGATTGAATACTGGCATATCAGGCTTCATATTTGACTATTTCATCAGGTGTATTCGGTGAGAAGATGAGCTCATTGAAAATGGTGAAAATTTCCTTTGAGTGCAATTTGGCAATGGAGATGCGTGTGTTAAAAGCGTTTGCTTGGCTATGGTGATGGCAGCTTTGTATTGGTGGAAGATTAAGTTGAAATTGTTTTTGGCAATGTCACTTGGATTGGTTTGCCAATTTGTTAGTGCTATTCTTTTGCCAGAGTGCAATGACTGGAGTTCTTCAGTGAACCAGCAATTGGTGTGCAGAGATTTCTTTTCTTTTTTGCATTCAAGTGGTGCTATGTCATTAATGGCTTAAGTGAGAATATCTTTGTAGATGTCTGCTACAGTGTTTGGATCGTTGGAGAAGGGGGGGTGCTATCTAAGGGATGTTAAGGTAAGGGCGCAAGTTATCCTTGTTGAGCTTCTTGGAGCTTCTCACTTGAGTTGCAGTAGCATGGGTGAGAGTGTTGTGGGTTTTAGAGATGGGTAGAGTGAATTCAATACAGTTGTGATTAGTCCATGGCATGGCATTATTGGAGGTGCTAGAGGTGAGGCAGTTATGATCAGCGATCCAATCTAAAATGCGGCCTTTGGAGTGTGTGGGACTCAATACTTTTTGTGTAAATCCTAAGTCAGTGAGTTTCTTGGTGAGGGTATCAGCAGGTTTATCTATTGTGTCTTTGAATCCTAAGTTTAAGTCTCTTAGTAGGAGGGTCTTGGTGGAGTTCTTGATGTTGGTATGTGGATGAGGTGTTCTTGATAGTCTAAGGGGAGGCCTGGGGGGCGGTATAGCACATGAATGTTTATGGTGCTGTTGGGGGACAGAGTGAGTTTAGCAGATAGGAGGTCTGAGTTGCTAGTCGATGGGTGACTGACAAGTCGGAGAGAGAGGCTCTCTTTATAGATGAGGACTACTCCGCCTCCCACTCATGCTGGTCTATCTTGTCTGAGGATGGTAAAGCCTGGTGGAAGTGCAAGTCCGACAGCGGGACTGGAAGCTTCATGTAACCAGGTTTCTGTGATGGCAAGTAGGTTGATGTTTTTGTCTGTTATGAGGGTGTGAATTTCGAGTGTATGAGCTGGGAGGGAGCGTACATTGAGGAGGGCACATTTGATGTGCTGTGTGTGTTTTTATGGTGGTAGTGAGGGTGGTGGTGGAGTCTGGGTCTAGTGTGACATGTGTGCTAGCAGTGTGGGGCCTGATGTGGTTGGTGTGTGGCTGTTTGCATGTGCTGGAGTGTTCGACGAAGGGAGTGTGTATGTGGGTCGAGCGTGAGCCTAATCTATCATTTCTAAGTGCTTTGAGGGGGGGTTGCGAGCTGTATTCTGTAGGTAGAGGGCAAGTTCTGAGTCTGTTTAGTCTGCATGTTGTGGTGAGGCATAGTGGTGCGGAGGAATTGGCAGCATGTGGGTGGAGTGCTTGTTGTGATGTGTTCAGGATGTGCATGGTAGTAGTTTGTAAGGGAGCCGGGACGGGGCTAAGCGGTGTTAATTGGATAGAGGGGAGTGCAGTGAAAGTGGAGAGGATAGAGAGTGCAGTGAGTAGGGTGAGCAGAGTGGTAGCGGTCTGAGAGTTAGAGGTGTAGAGTTTGCTGGTGGCTATGGGCAGCATTGTGTGCGTGACGAAGACAGTGGGTGGTAGTAGTGACCTTGAATGGAGATAGGAATTAGCAGTGGATAGATACGATGTGATGTTAGTAGGGTAGCCTGGTATCAACAATGGCTAGTACAATATTAAACAGGTGGAATCAGCAGTAGGCAGATTCGAATTGGGTGGGGTAGCCTGGTATCAACAGTGACTAGTACAGTATTAAGCAGGGTGGAATCAACAGTAGGCAGATTCGAATTGGCCAGGGAAGCCTGGTATCAACAATGACTAGTACAATATTAAACAGGTGTAATCAACAGTAAGCAGATTCGAATTGGGCATGGTGGGCAGAAATAGGTAAATAAAGAGCCTTGGTGGGCAGGCTTGAGTTAATTGAGGTAAAGAGCATTGGTGCCCATAGGGGCACGAGGGGATTCGAGTGTCAACCACTATGCATGTGGTTGGCCTTAACAGGTTGCAGAGTTACCTTAAAGCAGGAGGCTGCAGGGTAGTGCATCCGTTGTAGCAAAGGATTAGGAATACCTGTAGCCAACTTTCCCTACCAGTGTTCCCAGTATGTTTCCGTGGACTGTGCCATCACCACGACAGCTTCCTTTCAGAAATGTTTGTCATTGCCAGGTTTTTCCTCACTACATCAATTCTCCATGCAAGACACAATTTTTTTGGTTAGCAGGTTCCAATAGTCTGAATCCATAATCTGCGATATTACACCATATTGGTGTGCCTTTTAAATATGTAATTTATTGTGTCTATATCTCACTTTGAAAATATATGCAATTACCTAGTAGCAACCAATTTAATTGGAATTGTGTTGGTGGTTTGTGGTCACTTATACCGGTGTTCAAACTCGTGGAAAGGTCAATCCTTCAAAAATCAGTTCACCCACATATAGGGGCAACAGAATCAACAAGAAATCCTCCCTCTCCATTCTTTCCACCCGTCCATAACGATTGTGCCTAGAGCATGAGATACTGTTGGCGGTCTCATCACAAACCCCATGGCGTGCTGTGGCAAATACTCAACGGGATGGGTTCACTCTACCTGGTAACACCACTCTAGCAAGTAGTCCATACAGTGTTATATTACGTTATAAAGCTTGTATACTGTGCTAAATCTCCACTGTAGTGGTTTCAGTGTGCTGAGGCTTGTTTCAGATGGTGTTGCATTGTGTCTTCAAACTCCTACCCATGTAGACAAAACTGTCAGTTTGATAGGTTTTTGCTCACCAGAAACGGTTCAATGAAGGAAAAAGAAAACGCATCTTCTTCTGAGTGTTCATTTTAATATACATTGGGCCTCATTACAAGTGTGCCGGTCTGGCAAACAATGGTACTGGTAAGCTTGCCGGTACCATTGTTTCCGGACCGGTAAACTACGAGTTCTGTGAGCGGGTGCCTTTCAGCCCGCCAGGTCTGGCCTGGCAGGCGGGACGGCACCCGCTGGCAGACCTTGACGGATGCACGGGCACCATTCATGAATGCTGCCGGTGCATCCGTCCTCCCCATTCCCATTAAGTCCAATGGCAATGGGAATAATATTTTCCGACGCCCTGGAATGGGCAATTACCGGGTCCACTGGGGCTGTAATACCCCAGTAATTGCCCATTCCCAGGCACCAGAAAATTAATGACTCCAGCGGCAACCATGCCAGTATTTACTGGCACTGTTCCCGCCAGAGTCATAATGACGCTCATTGTATTTGAAAGTGCAATCAATGCCAGCATGACCCGATATCAGCTAGTTATGCTTCTGCAAGACGCCTAATGATCCCAGCAGGACAGGAGGACAACTTTCTGCTCCATCCTGAATGATCGTTTTGATGCTTCAGCATAAATGCACGATCTTCATTAATCTAACGTAGTTATGAATTTCGAGTGCATGCCCATTGAGCTACTTGACAGCAATGTTAAGCATCACTGGAGCTTCTTTAAAGATCAGCACTATGCACAACTATTTTCAATTTACCTGCCATGGCATTTTTTTCTGCTTGGTGCCAATGACTGGAGAAAAAAAAATGCATGATTGAAACAACCACACAAAACAATTCCAAAGGGCTCAGGGCACACACAAGGTGAGTGACAACTACAGATTTAAGTGCCGTAATTCTATGATTAATATAAAGGGAGGGATTTAGATGATTTTTGAGGGCTGCCTTTAGGAGCAAAAATGTGATTCAAGTCACCTAAAGATTTGGCGTTAGGAAAGCTTGCTTAAGATGTGTCTTTGTAACGAGCCATCCATCCATAGTTCACAATAAAAAAACAGGGACGGGTGTTTTTTACACAGACTCTCAAGCTAATAAATCTTTCTTCTTTGCTTTAAAAAAAAAATGCTTCCCCGAAGGATGTCATAATTCTTAGAAGTGAAAATGAGACAGAACACATATCTGGCAAGGAAAAGAATATAACTGAAAAGTTTTTTTTTTCTTCAGTTTTTTGGATGAGAAATTGTGTTTATTACTACACTGAGACAGTGGTGAACCCTGATGTAGTCCCTAGTTGGGAACTTGGAACAAACAGAATCGATTAAAGATTTAGATTTCGTTATCAGTTGACATCACATTGGTGGTCATTAGGAGTATGCCGGTCTGGAAATAAGGTGCCGGTAACAACATTTACTGGCACCTTTTCCAGACCGGCATACTCCAAGTATGGCGCTAGGGGCAGTGAACTATCGGAGGGCATGACATGCCGGTACTTCAGGCCCCTACCAGCAGATAATTCACTGAAGCACCATTAACAGCGGTGCCAGTGCTTCAGTGGTTCCCATCCCATGGGTTCTATGGAACCCCATGGGAGTGGGAACGTACCGTTCCTCCCCCGCCCGTAATATATCGGTAATGCTGGGATATCGGGCGTCAGCAATGGTAAGCTGAGGTTGCCGGTAAGCCACAGGTACCACCAGCAGCTTACCGGCAACCTCGTAATGACCCCCATCATCTGTATTTGAACACATTACGGTTCACTGAACACCCCCAAATGGTGGACTGTGACTACTTGTGGGTCACGAGCCAACGTTTCGGTGACTAACAAATCAAACATACACATATCAATGTTGAGAGTGCAAATTAGCCTTTTTCGCAACAACATACAACACCTATATGCCTCCCTTTCCCCTGCTCTTTACGGCATTGCTACCCCCAAACCAGCGAAATAGAAATAGAATCACAACAAACAAATTTGACATGCCTCACTGCCATGTATAGGCATGTCCGCCTCCATTAATAGGGCAGGGGGTGCATGTAATAGAGATCTTCTGGGCAGGGAGCCGCCTTTCCTCTCTTGCAGGACATTCATATTATACCCTTGGGTAACCTCGAATGCTTGAAGACAAATGTTCTGAATGGTTTTAAAGGTCTGCAGGGCCTTCTCGCACCCAACAATGGGTGGTTTAAGTTATTCCCAAACTAGTTCGCCTTGGGCAAACACAGACGTTGGGCTTTATTAAAAAAATGTAATTCAAAATACTATTTTATCAAAATCTGCCATTTCAATTTCTACAATTTTTTTTAACCATTTATGTATATTCTTTTAAACAGGTCTACTATTCATATTATACACTACCCAATTGTCTCAATGGAGTCTGACAGCCATTTTATATGTGTAGCCATTGCTGATAATAACTGTTGGACCTGCATATTCTGTACATGGGGCCTGATTTACAAAAATGTTTTCAGTGGGACTTTTCCATATAAAAACATTTTTGTAAATCAGGCCCACAAGGTCCAAATAAGTTCGTTCTTTCTAGGAATGTGAACACGGGAAATCTACCCATAAGGCAACTAAAGTATTGTTTGTGGTTTCTAATTTGAACACAACATGTTTGATAATATTGAATGTATCAGAACATATATTGCTCAGTGATGGCCTCTGTGAAATGACAGATGCGTACATAACTGTGCCTGGAATTGATGTCTTGAAAGGTATGGCATGTGTATCGGAATCACTGAGCGAGTTTCCACTCTTATATATTGATAGTAGGAGGCCTATTTAAGAAAATAACATAATTGGTTGAACACGATACGCTTATATTTTCTACTGAACTGGAAAATTGACATCTTTGGTACATTATTTTGTCCAAGACATGAGAGAATTGGGGACCAATGTATTCAAGTGCCAATTACGAGTGAAAAGCAAGTGAAAAGCTACAAAACGCTGCTGTTAAATGTGCAAAAAAGACAAATGTGAAATCAGAAAATGCAATAGTGCACACATTTTCGGAGTCGAAAGCATTGTGAAATGGTTAGCAATGCACTCCTCTGGCTGCTACTAGTGGATAAGCATTAGCAAACTGCAAATAGCAGTGACCAAAGTAAAATATGCATCGCTTAGCGATTTCGCAAATAGCAATTCTCTGATAGCGATACATATCAATCATTATTGGACATGCATGTGGCTTTTGGCACGAGATAAGAAACGTGTGTGTGTTAGGGGACAGTGGACGAGATGGAACGTAGCTCGGGGGATTGTCAGGAGAGGGGTGCATGGGAGCAGGGACTGCGGACAAATAGGGAGGTGCAGACGGCCCAAACGCAATTGGGAGGAAATACTTGGGTGAAAAACAGCATTTGGTGTCATGGCATTCTGAATGTGGTGACATGGGTGTGGGAAGCGATTGGCACACTTGGTTCTTACACCATGAAAGCACACTATCACTTGTGGAAGGTGTTTGTTGTTAGCTGGCATGACACCGCATTAACAGTGACAATGGAGAGAGGAGAGATTCTAGAATAGCTATTGGCAGTGAGTACCTCTCTCCAGGACAGTTCTCAGCTTGTATCAGGCTTTTGTTCCTGATAATTGACATCTGCCGCTAGGAAAAGGCAACCACAATTCTCTTCTGAAACAAGGACATGTAAATGGCCTGAACGATAGATCTGTAACTAACAAGGCAATTTCTCAGGATTCCACCAAGCCCTGGGATAAGAATATGCCACTTGAGTGCAAACTATGAGCCAATAATCTCAGGCGTAGATTGGTTGTGGAAAATACAGTGCCAAACTTAAATTGGGCACTATCTCGCTTAGCAAGTCAATGCTGAGAGAGATCATGCCTGATACCACTGACTCCTTCCCATAAGGAGACCCTAGACTTCCTGTGCTTTCTAAACCCTAGTTCTGAAAACTGCCTCTCTCCATTTGTTTTGTCCCACATCTCCCATGATCGGTCTCCTTTGACTATGCTTGGTAGGACTGATAGGCTTTGTTGCCCAACACATCTTAACAGGAAAAAAAGTCCCCCTGGAAAGACACTCAGACACACCACTATGCTAACTCCCTCCTCTTCACCAACCAACAACAGAATGCAGCTACACCCCTCAATCAATTTGGCCTAGCTGCACACATACTTACACACCTTCACATCCACCTCAACAGTCTTTAGAATGCAGCTATACCCCTCAAAATTGGCCAAGCAGCACACTTAGTCTCATTCTCAAACACCAGAACCAGTTATGCCAAGAGAGTCCAGGAGGTCAAAGAGAGGCTTTGTAAATATTTTGTAGAGAGTGCTGAGACGCATGATCCTTGTGGTACCGCACAGTTGATAGTGGATGATGCGACACAAGCATTGTTCACAAATATTCTTATAACTCTAACCTCAAGTAAATAGGCAATCCAGGTTGCTGCTTCCGTGGAGAAGGTGGCTGTGAAGCTGGTGTCATGGCACAATATATTGTGATCGACTAAATCGAAGGCTTCAGACAGGTCTAGGAGGAGCATTAGGACAGGTTTCCCCTTGTCTCTAATCTTGTCTATCTGGTTTTTCAAGTCGAGGAGAGCTGGCTCTGTGCCATGCCATGTGCAGAAGCCAGATTGGCAAGTTCCTTGGATATGGTTCATTTCTTCTAGGTAATGTTGAATTTGAATATATGATGCTCTATTAAGTATTTTTCATAGAAAATAAACTGTAGTGATGGGCCAGTAGTTGTTGGTTAGAGCTGGGTCAAGGGACGTTTTTTTCAGGAGGGGTAGGACACAGGCCTCTTTGAGTCTTGAAGGTACCAGGCAAGATGAGAAAGAGTTGATGATGGCTGTGAAAAACGGTACCAGTACTTCAGCACAATCTTTGATTAGGGGGGCCGGGCAAATGTCCCCTTTGCATCTAGATCACTTAAGATTTTTTTTTAAAATATGTAGGGTGTCTTGAATGGTGATTTTGTTGAAATTGAACAGTGGGGCTCCTGGTGGGTTGGAAGTAGAGTTGGGGGTGGCCTTGGTATCCTGGCATCAGTGATTGAGGCTAAGTTGTTTGGCGAGTATTAGTATTAGCCTCATAGCGTTCTAAATGCTTGCGCACCGGCCTAGGTCTTTGGTCATGGTGGATGCTAGGAGCATTGGGGCTTCGAGTTCCTTGAGGATGGCGAATAGTCCTCTGATGTCCGAGTTGCATTGGCAATTGTTGTGTTGAAGGTGCTAGCTTTGGCCTGGATGATGGATTTTTAATATAGCTTGGAGAGGATTGAGAATTTTTTGTTTTAGGGCACCGGTGGGGTTGAATTTCCAGGTGGTTTTGGCAATTCCTTTTTCAGCTATGAGAACTGTTCAGAGCTACAGGTTTGGCTTTTTTAGGAGTTAAAGGGACGATGGTATTGATTGCCCTAGTCATTGCTTTATTATAGCGATCCACTAGGCAATTGGGGTCAGAGGTGTCCAGGATTTCAGGTATGAGGGCATCGAGGAATGGTAAGAGACTCTCTTTGGCTCGTTTTCGGGAACTGTGGGTCAAGGATGGTGATAGCATCTTGGTGGGGGGCTTGATATGCAGACCAAGGTTGATAGTGAATTTGATGATGTGGCGGTCTGACCACAGACAGGGAATGTTGTATTTGGGTAAGATGTGGCAATTGAGGTCCACTAGCCAGTATAGGGAGCATTGTGAAATTGGGGTTGGATCCCTGGCTTAAGTGGCCCTGGATATGGCAGTTGCCATGGGGTAAGGTAATACCCAAGAACAAGCTAAAAGAAACTGCTGCACACAGTTAGATGTTAAAGATGGTCAGTTTTAATGGTTTGTTCTCGGTAGGGGTAGTATTCTACCAATCCCGATAAAACATTGACAACCAATAAGCGGAACTCAAAATTCAAGCAACATGGAACTGTACAAAGTCAATCTGCACAGTCAGGAATAAACCTTGTGATCATTGATGTGCAGATGCTGTTAATGTGGGGTGAACTGTAAAAACAAGGCAAACAAACTGAGCACTTTTCGCAATATGCTTGAGCTACCTTGGCAAAGATGGGGATACCAATCATAGTTCACTTGGATAGTAATAGCACCTTTTACGAGAATTTGTAATGGAATGAGGCAGTCACGGTACGAGTGCTTTGGGCATCACTAGGTGGCCATTGTGATATGATATGATATGGCATTTGTAACGCGCCTATACACAAGTGTTTCAAGGCGCGACGAGGCAGGGAGGGGGGAACAGGGGAGACAGACAAATGATCCTACTAGGCCAGGTGTCATTCAGATCGTGCAAGTGCAGGGGTAAGGGGACGGGAAAAGTGCAGGGGGGAAAGGGAGAGGGGAAGTGCAGTACAAAGTGATTAGTAAAATACAAGATAAATAATGAGGGCCAGCTGGTGGCAAGTGCAGGATAAGTGCAGACAAGTGCTGGGAAAGGGGGCTGTAGGGATACAGAGGCAGTCCCGCAGTGCAGGGGTTGCCAGGGAGGCAGTGCAGGGGAGAGTGGCTGGACCAAGGACCGAAATTGGTAAGTGGCCCAGTTGCTGATTCAGTACAGTTACAGTGATTTAGCAGGGGAGAGGGGGAGAGAAAGCAGAAGCAAAGAGGAAGGTTTTGAGGTGCTTCCTGAACCGTAGATGGTTCTCCTCAAGTTTCAGGGAAGGCTGTTCCAGAGGGAGGCCCCTGCTGCGGAGAGAGATCTCCCCCCAACTCGTTGCTTGGAGAAGCGGCTGACCCATAGGGAGTTGGAGGAGGAAGAGCGAAGAGCTTGAGAAGGAAGATATTTAGGAAGAGAGAGTTGAAGGTATTTCGGCCCAAGGCCCCAGAAGGCCTTGTGGACGATGCAGAGGGTTTTGAACTTAATCCTCGCAGCCACAGGGAGCCAGTGTAGTGATTTCAGTCCTAGAGAGATACGGTCCCTTAGCTTGAGGCCAAGGATAAGTCTCACGGTCCTGTTCTGGATGAGTTGCAGAGGGCGGAGAGTAGAGGCAGGCAGATTTAGATAGAGGCTGTTACAGTAGTCCAGCTTCGAGAGAACTAGGGCTCTGGAGACTGTGAGCTTCTGGGGGAAGGAGAGGAAAGCAAGGATACCTCTGAGGAGGTGCAGCTGGTAGTGTGACTTCTTAGAAATATCAGAAATGTGAGGAGAGAAGGAGAGTGTGGAGTCGAAGATGACCCCAAGGTTTTTCGCCTTGCAGGTAGGAGCAGGAAAAGGGCCAAGAGAGGCTGGCCAGAGAGCTGCAGGGAAGGAGGGAGTGGGTGTGCTGATGAGTAGAATCTCAGTCTTACTGGCATTAAGGCAGAGGTCGTTGGCGGCACACCATTCCTGGATAGCAGAAAGACAGTCAGAGATGAGGGAAGGAGAAGAGGAGGCCGAGGGTAGCCTGAAAATGAGCTGGGTATCATCTGCATAGCACTGAAAGTTGGAGCAGAGAGCAGCGATGCGGTGGGAAAGAAGTTCCAGATACTGGTTGAACAGCCAGGGAGAGAGGTTAGAACCCTGGGGGACACCACAGGTAGAGAAAAAGATGTCAGAGAGGAAAGACCCCAGTTGGACCTGAGAGGATTGATTTGAGAGGGAATAGGTCAGCCAAGCCAGAGCCTGACCAGTGATACCCAGGTTATCATGGAGACGGTTGAGCAGGATGGTATGGTTGACAGTGTCAAAGGCAGAATAGAGATCAAGCAAAATGTGAACACATGGAATGTTAGAGTCAAGGTTCGAGAGTAGATCCTCACGGATGTTCAGGAGAGCAGTTTCTGTGGTTCTGGCAGCTCTAAAGCCAGACTGATGGTCATGAAGGCTACCAACAGATTCAGCATGGAGATTAAGCTGGGAGATGCCAGTCTCTCCAGGAGCTTGCCCAGGAAGGGAGTGATAGAGATTGGACGATAGTTAGCTGGGCAGGAAGGGTCAGAAGAGGGTTTCTTAAGAAGGGGGTGCACAAGGGTGTGCTTGAGATGGGATGGGAAGACTCCAGAGGCGAAGGAGTGGTTGCAGAAGTCAGCAAGGGCAGGAGCCAAGGAGTCGATGTGGTCCTAGATAGTTTTGGAGGAACAGGGGTGGACCTGTTTTGACGAGACTTTCATAGATCGGACTTGTCTAGAAACCTCATCAGCAGAAAAAAGGGGAAAGGCAGAGAAGGAGAGAGGAAGGGTGGCTGCAGAAGGGCCAGAGGATGGGGAGGGAATAGAGGGGGGGAGGTGATAGGAGGAGGGTGAGGACAGGATGTCCTCAGTTTTTGAAATGAAGTGGGAGGCCAGTGCCGTACAGAGGGCCTGTGAGGGGACAGGAGAAGTAGATAATGCAGCAGGATTGGCCAGCTCCTTGCAGATTTTAAAGAGTTCGGCCGAATTGTTAGATGCCGCAGTGATGCGGGCTTGGATAAGGGCTCTCTTCTTGGTGAGAACGGAGAGCCGGTATTGCCTTTGGAGCAGGCGACAGGCCAGTTTGTCAGAGGATGAACATATGGAGTCCCAAAGAGTCTGAAAATAACTTACAATGATGTTGTGACCAAACTACTTTTCAGGACCAGGGTGGTTGGTATTGGGCACAGCCAGAATAGAAAAAAAGGCAATTGGTGACTGCATTTGTGTTTTGTCACTCTGAGAGATACGAGCGGGTAAGAAAATTAATAAAGAAGTAGAAAGAGAACAGGTATTTGTTATGTTATGTTATGTTATTTAATTTGCAGAGCGCACCAGGTACCCTACGGTTTAAGGACACTTAAACAAAAAAGGGACAGACATTCAACAACACCACAGAGAAGAAAATGGCACAGATCAGGAGGTGACAGGAAGCCCAGATAAAAGGAACATGGCAATGTCAAAGTTTAAGAGAACAGGGCCGTTTTACTCCGTTCTTAAAAACGTCAGTTGAAGTTGTGGCTCTTAGCATGGGGGTAAGAGAGTTCCAGGACTGAGGTGCTGCAGATACAAATGCAGCATCTCTTAATTTCTTCAACTTAAGACCAGGAACCAAAAAGGTATACGACTCATCAGATCTAAGATTTCTTATGTTTTGCTTTGGGATAATGAGTTATTTCAGGTATGCCGGCATAGAGCCATGAACACATGTATGTGTGATGAGAAGCCGTCTAAATGAAACCCTGGCTTAAACAGGGAGCCAATGCAGTCTGTAAGAGGATTCAATCCAGCACTACAGCTAAGTCAATGCCTAGTCTGGGATACTGAATGTAAACCCTTATTGATATATCTTTATGTCCAGTTCATGAGTTCTGGATGACTACCCCTATATAACACCCCTCTCTTGGAACCCCCCTGACCCCACTGAGCCAAGAAGTAGTTCTGTTTTGCAAGTTTAAACGGTTTATTTGAGAATGTAAACAATATATATATATATATATATCACACTTTATAATAAATTAATAATTAATATCACACTTCAGAACATGAGCAGTTAACAACAATGGGTAATGTTCTACTAATAAACTGATTTGATTACCCAGGAGTAGTATAAAGGATGAGGTAGCACGCTTGGGAATAGGAACAGAAGAATAAGGTGGTAGAGAATGCTTTATCTAGTTTCAGATGGATGCAATGTTGAATGAAAATGCAATACAGAAAATACTCAATATGATTTCAACAAAACAATGTAATCACTTTTCTCTGGCAATCCACTCCCCCCCTTATGCAATGTAAGGAAATGAAGAGGAGAGCACACAGTTCTTAGAAATGCAATCAAATGTAATTCAGTTCACCCCAGCAAGCTTAGACTAGAGAAGTTTGAAACGCAGGCCCAAAATGCTTTTATATGTGCTGGCAATGAAGTGAGGAATATGCTGAAAATGGTTTTAATTCCCTTTAGGAGGTTCCGCCCAAACGGTTCCAGAGATACAGACGATTAAATAAAGGTAGTTTTTCGGATTTGAAATTTTAAAAGTTCAAAGCGACAGGTTACAGCTTGCAGCTAGAATATGACAGGTGACAGTTCTACTTAGGTTAAATAGATTGAATTATATTATATTAAACTAAGGGATAGGTTCTGAGTTTTGCTCAGTACTCACAAGAGATTTTGGACAGGAAGGCGACTTTGTCACGGATCCGGTCACTGCGCACAGCACTTCACAGCGATCTGGTCTCCGGTTCCGAGTACAGCTCTGCTTTCCGGGTCACCGGCACTGCTCCTGGATCTTGGGTTCTGCTGGTCTGGTCTAGCACCGGTCTGCACGGCTCCTAGTCCCGCTTTCTCCGGACACAGCAATGTTCTAGGCAGGGAATTCAAACAGCTCGCCCGGCTGTTGATAGTCTGCAAATGATTTTTGGGCCTGCTGACAAATACTTTTGCTTGCAGTGGGCCTTCTTGGTTCAAAGTTCTATAGTCTCTGTTTAGCTCGGAAGTCTAAGTGTAGGATCTCTGGACGTGAAGTCGTCGGTCAGCACGCTCCGCAGCAAATGGAATTGAATGTCTCTAGCTGTCCCAGCTGTCTCTTTTTATGTGTTTTGAAAGTGGGTGGAGAGGCTAGCTTTCTAGGCCCAATCCCGTCAGAGTTCTGATAGGTTGGAGAATTCTTTGCGTTCTCACTGGAGAACAGGATTGTGTGTCAGAATGATGTCATTTAATGGCTTGCACAAAGGACACTCCCCTGTCAAATTACACACAAATCTATATTTGACCTAAAGACATATTTCATAGATACACAGTGGTTTGAAATTACATGCACCCATCACAGATCACATGAGGTATACTCTGTTCAAACTCTGATGTTTCTAAGAGCTCGCATTCAGAACTGGCAACATTTTGCGTTTTTTAACTGGTTTTGCAACATTGGTTTTTCATTAAAAATTATACGCATATACACGGCCTGTCCATACATACTCCAGTAAATTCCCATGTCTCTAGCTTAAACACAGAGTCTGTGGTGTCAATAAATAGCGGGGTTTTGCTCCAGAACATCACACAAATTCCCAACGTGTCTTAAAACGTGCACTGAAAAATCACAAGAATTATGGTATCATTTAAATAATTTTGACAAGTCTGCACTGTGAGTTATACATCTTTCTTAGAATCATATTCTGGCCAACAGGGGTGTGTCTTTTCAGGTCACATGGTATAGAAACCAGTTTATCCAGTTTCTGCCAAGCTCAGAGACCCTGCCCCTCCCAGCTTCTTCCAAGAGGAAGCTGTTTTACGGTCCCTCCAATAAACCATCTGCCTGAGTCCTGGAAGGCCCATTGTTCAAGAGGAAGCCATTTATTACCTCCCCCCAATAAACCCTCTGCCTGGGTCCTTTGTTTAGTCTCTAGCAGTCCCTTGGTAATTCAATCAGAGAGGGGTAACCTCCCCTCAGAATGCAGCCAGGCCTGAGAACTGCTGTGGATCCAGTTTCACTCCAATTGGGGGGAAGTTGTCAGGCAGAATCCAGTTCCTTAAGCCAGGCCCCAGCTAATGTCACTTCTAGTTACCCAGTTTTCTGCATTCAAATAAAACTAACAATTTTTACACATGCAGCTAGAATGCTGATTCTAAGTTCAAAACTATGACATTTTAACAGTTACAAACTATGTGACACTCAAAAGTAGGTCACTCAGTTAATTTAAACATTTCGATTTTGGTGGTTTTAATCCAGTTTCAGTTAGGCTGCTGACATGCATAGCTCAGCCAGTTTTGTTATGAACATTGTTTTGGGCTCTTCATCTTCCCAGATTTAGTATGCACACATACTTCATTCTGCCAGATGTCCGCTGGTGTTCAGTGAGATTTTTGGATGTGTTGCAATGTTTGAAAATAGGCATTTTGAGCTGAGAAACAAAAGGTGATTTTAAAGTGTGGTTTTTCCTTTGGCACACATTTCACTCATGGCACCCCGTCCCATCCTGCTCGCACTGGTGGGTGGCAAGTTAGGCAACCATTGTAGTGTGCACAAACTGCGTGGTTCTCCTGGATTTTGGCGCACATGTGGGCTTTTTGGCCATCTTGGATTTTCTAAGCCCACAGCACCAAATGTTGCAGCATGATAGCTCAAACGTGGGTCAGGACACCCAACAAGTCTTCTACGTGTCTCTGAAACATGGTCTCTTTTTGCAATCTGGGGATGATGAAAATCTGATAGGGGTAAACCAACCAGGTGACTACAACAGTAATCAATCTTATCAGCGATGATAGCGCTTGCCAGGGATTCAGAGTTCCTTTCTGACACAAATGGTCTGAGGCAATGGAAGACCTTAATGTAATAGAAGGCCGAGGAGGCCGAGGAGGCACTAGGCTATTAACCTGAGCCTTCATGCTAAGATTTGTATCCAGATAGATCCCCAAGTTTTTACTTTACTCATGAATTCTATTGTACAATTGTCGATAATGAAGTTCTTATAGCAAGGGCCCAGCTTCACAAATTTGCTTTCTGAACCCACTAGTTAGAGCTCGGTTTTAGCACTATTAATCGCTAGGCCATTTGTCACCATCCAATCCTGGATCTTTTGCTATATGGAATTAATCAATAACTCATCCTTCACATGGACACCTGTTATCTGTATGACACAATGTGTGCCACATGCATAGTTTGCAAAAATTATCCCTTCCTCTACCAGCATCTGGAAGAAGGGGATCATGAAGATGTTATAAAAGCAGGGAGACACACAGGCCCCCTGTGGGACACCATATGTAAGTGAAAAAGGTTTTGCTTCTGCACTATCGCTGCCCACTCTGACTTGCCTACCCTTCAAAAAGGAGGTAGTCCAATCCACAGCTGCTTCAGAGAATTTAGCATTATTTTTTAACATGGTGGACAAAATGGAGTGATCTACTTGTGGTAGGAAGTAGTAGATTATGTAATGCTATGCATCCAGTGTTGGTCACAATCTTCTTGGCCAGTATTATATAGTTTAAATGCTTACAACTTGCCACATGAGGATGGAAGAGATGAATGCCAGAGATTTCTGCAAAAGGTGACTAGCAAGATGCACGCCCCTATCACGATCATCATGGATCTCATAAAAGTTATACTCACACAAACCAATTTTTTCTTCAATAGAAGATACTTCCTACAGAAGTGTGGAATGGGCATACAAATGGCACCTCAGTATTCTAATGTATTTATGGTAGACTTCTGGCAAAAGCTCTTATTGAAACCATTAACAACACGCAATGCGGTGATCACATGTTCTTGATTGGGACAGAGAGTGATTATTTGGATTACTAGATAGCTTTCACCACTACATAAATGTATAACTAAAATACTCCAAGAAAAACACACATGTGCTGGATGCCACTTTTTCTGTCATAAGGAATGGCCACCTAGAAACACAAGAAACCCAAGGCCAGGAACATATCTTCACAGAACAAGCTTCCATCCAAGCCATGCAAAACCATGCATTATCTACAGTCAACCCATTAGGTACTAATGCATATGTTCCAATAGGTAAACACTGGACAATCGGCTCAACACACTCAAGATCTCCTTCTTGCAAAAGTGCCACTCGGGCTGACACAGTGACAGGGTATTTGATTATGCATTGAAAATGCACAGAGACAAATGGCCAGCAAAACTACAGAACAAATAACCTTGGTGATCTATTATCATCCATCACTAAACACAACTGACTAGAGTTGTAGGGCTCATACACTCAATAGTCATGATGAACTCAGAGGCATTGTAAAGTAAACCCCCTTACTGGTATACAAGCATCATTAAAAGAAAACTTAGCACAGTCCTTGGCTAGAAGTGCATTACTATGAGATCAAGAAGAAATAAGACATAGGAAACAAACTTAGTGTTAGGAGGTGCAAAACTCACAAAATGCTTCAACTCTGTCATAACAACCCCCCAGAGCTATACAACACAGATGTAGAAGGGATATACAACTGCAAACTTCCCAATGTTGTAAGACTCATCCAATGAAAGAAATACCTCCAAGGAAAATATGTAGATGAAATAAACAAGAAACAATGTGAACGAATGTACCTGTATATATACACCATCTCAAACAATTAAACAACATCAATAGTGGGTTAATACTTTAAACAAAATGGACAGGCAGTGCAGGAAGAGTTGTTGGTGGTATTGGCAGGTGGCCTCTCAAATGCCACACAAACACACATAGAACGACTTTGGAAATGTGATAAAGGTCCCTTTCTGACTTTTGTTGTAGAGTGTAGGGTGGCCATGTGGTCCAGGTGCGGTTTGGTCCAGGGTCAGTGTGTGTGTAGGATCCCTAGTCCACCTGACTGTACCCAGGCCATTTGGAAGGGGTTTGTCTCATCTGTATGCTAGTAGGTTTACCCATGCTTCACACAGTAAATCATGTATTCATTGAACTAAACCATGCATTGAACCATTCATTGAACTAAACTATGCAACGCCCATAGGGCCACACAGGGCCTCGGCAGGGAGGGATTGTGGTGGTGCATCCTCCACTGGCGTTTGTGGTGCCTGGGTGGTTTTCTTATTCCGTGCGGGAATGCTCCGGGACCGGCCTCTGCACGTGGAGGTGGATGGACGGGTCGTCTGGGTATCCCCGCTGCCATGATCGGTGCCTGTGGGGGTAGAGGAGAGGGACAACATGAGTGATTGTATGATGCGCTAATTGCATAGATCGCTGCATTCACATTTCTGTAATTTGGGGTTTGTGGCCCTATGGGTGTTGCAACAGTACTAGTACATATGAATGTGAATTGAATGTACGCATGTGTACGCATGTGTCGGAGTGACTCATCCTGCCATAGTAATGTGCAGTCTGGCACACACACTGCCGAACCTGATGCACAATGTGCATGATGGAATGTGCAAGTTACTGCACTATGGCTGATGTGTGTTATGTACTTGCAGTTGGCCCTTGATTGCGTTGCAGTTGACTCAGCATTAGTTGGATGGGGGGGTGGCTACATGACAAGGTGCCTTTGGGGGAGTCTACATCATGCAATTGCCATTGGCAGTGTTGACTTTGGACACTCACCTCCATCGGCAGACCACGTTGCCCCGCAGTCCATTTCACCGATGCCCTCTATGCATTCCGTGCCAATCATTGCGGCGCATGTCTCCTCCCATGTCCTCCCATGCCTCAAGTCGCACAGGGGAACTTGGGCCCCCTCCAGTCTGCATGGCCTGACTCCTGTTGGCAGTGAGGAGTCCCCGCACCCGCACCCGCAAGTCATCCCACCGCTTGCGGCAGTCCTTGGGGGTGCGAGGGGTGGAGCCTACAGCGCTCACCCTTTGGGCGGTTTCTGCCCAGATGTTCTTTTTGCGGATAGTGGAGTCCCTCCGCATGTCTGGGCTGAACACCACGTCAGCGTGTTCTGCCAGGTGGTCCACCATGACCTGGAGCTCATCAGGGCAGAATCGCTTCTAGCGGAGCCGGTCCGCAGACTTCTTAGGTACTTTAGGCATTGTTCCTGGGTTCCTGATGCTTTCCCCTACTTCGGATTGCTCCCGAGGGTGCTGCCTGATGAGGATGGCTATGGATTGTGTTTTTATAGATGGCCGCCGCGCTCCTTCCCGTTCCTGTGCGATGACGTAATTTCCGGTTCCGTTGTTTTGCGGTGACCGTAATTTACGGGATCCGTAAATTACGGTCCCCGTTATTTACTGTCGCTGTTGCTTCCATGGCGGTGTTGTAATGTACGTGTCGCAGCAGGCCGGTAGGGGTTTTTCGGGGGGTTTTGCGGCATGCCACTAGGTACTTTTCCGGCATGGCGAAAAGCGCGTGTCCGAGAGGTCGGAATGGGACGCAATTAGCGGTCTGGAACCTTGCCGGAGTCGTACTTTACGTCATGCCGGAAATGACCGGTACTTACCTCCAACCTCGGAATGAGGCCCACTGTCATTTCTCCCATCACCTACCATCAAATGCCACTTCAATGGTATGTGCTTTGAACATTTTCATTTACCCATATCAGCCATTGTAATATCCAAACAGGAACTCTCTTCTTTCCTTCTGACAATGCTACACATTTTTTTCCACACTAACGCATCTCCTGCATAATTCGTAAAATGATTGTACAAAAGCAGCACTGAATATGTCCTATCAACCTACATGAAGTACATACATTGCATGCCTAAAACAGGGTGCCTGCCACTTACCTTGCACGCTTCACAGAATGTAACATTAGTTAGAAAAGCAAAACAATATATGTGTGCATTGACAACAGTACCAATGTGGATACAAAATCCAAGAAGTGTAATAATTGCTGTACTCAGGTAAGAAGCATATATGTGCAGAAATGTTAATGGAATTTCACACACAAACACATTTTCCTTTCCAAGCTGTACACCTTTCCCAACCTTTTTCTCACCCTTCCACAGCTAGGAGTAATCCATTTGCAAAGTGAATAGCCCTATTCCAATGCACACACTTGCTAAACAGCATATCATATGGTACACTTACAAATGAACCATGTACCCCCTTACCAACGATGCTGATGCTCCCAAATCCCCAATCATATACAAAGCCATTCAATTAAAGACACACACTAAACCTTCCTACCAAAACATCCCCCTACCCTTTTATGTAATGCATTCTCCAAATGCAGTCATTATGCCATTAACAAGCAAATTGTCCTATGGTCTTCTTTAACAGTTGCAGTCACCACCTCTGTCTGGCTTTTAGCAGTGGCGAGTCAACTTCAGAATGAAACCCAGAGGAAGCCTACTCTCGGCAGCCAACAAAGTAAGTGCAATGGTATCGTGGAGGTGCACCTCTTACTAAACAGTGCAGTGTTCTTGTATATAAAGGTACAAAATTGCGTCAACCCACTAGTATTTGCTTCATGTTTCCTAAGTGCACCTCAGCAGTTGCTCACTTTGTGTTATCATGTCGCCGGCAGTATAGTAACTAACAAATAGCAATGTTGCATTCCCACTCTATTCTAACAAACCATTACACAATCAAACACCTCTATCTGTATTCCTAAAATCATATTCATCCATTCATGCACAGATGCACACATATACATCACAAAATGTGCAGACCTAAACTTTTCTTTTTTTCTCAGCAGCTGCTACAGAATGCCTAGCAAAAAGGAACTCTATAGAAAATAATGCAAAAATAGCCCAGCTCTACCTAAAAGCATAGAAAGTAGCCATGCACCTAAACATGTACAGGAAGTTGAAAGAGAACAGCTAATACAGGCATAAAGGAAAACAAAAGCACCTACCAGTAAGGAGTATGTAATGCCTCCATCAAAATATATAAATGAAAATAAAGGCAGTGAAAGGTACTGAAAAGAGTGCAACTGTCACTATTGGTAACAGAGTATGTGCAAATGCTATGACACCGCAAGGAAGCAATCCAAAAAAGTATTTTTACAAAAAATGGCCCACCACAGAGTCCTTCAGAACCATATACGTAGAGGGTTGAAATCACGCTCAACCCTTAAACCTTACCGCAGAAATGTAATCCTGGAAACTGTTGTAGATAGTGCAATGCTCTTAAAACAAAAATTCTTTCAATTAAATTTAATGAAAATGAAGCCACTAAGAAAATTACTCTGTAAACTACCACCACTACTTAGAAGCAAACGCAATATTAAAATAGATACCTTCACAATATCAATACAAATCACTGGAGGCACACCACCAGCACAGAGGCATACTTCAAAGAGAAATCATACAAACAAGTGCAAAGAAACCAAATTGCCATACATAGCACTGTACGAGAGTATGAAAAGGTACACAACGGCATCATGGAAGAAGAAACACTGCTTTCAGAAATATCCCCAGCAAACTTAGATGCCACTGTATATGGTACCAAACCAATATGGCACATCTGCAAATCACCTTGCACATCAATTTGTAACAGTCGCCACAACTCTATAAAGTCATTGCAGCAGTTCCTCAAGTACCATGTAAAAGTCAGCAACAACGGAAAAAGTAAAATGCTACAAACTGTGAACTCCTGTCCAGTGCGCAAGCGCACAGGAGAACAAGGACATTTGTTAGCCTCCATTTCTGGACCTGCTTACAAAAGCACCTTCCACCATGTCCAAATATTAGTAACACTTCATTGTACTGTAAGAAATCTCATTTACAATGTGTAGAAAGCAAAAAGTACTCAGACACAAAACTGTCTGATCCATTCAAATGTTCCTATATAAGTGGTGTAAATTGGTATGCAAATTTAAAAAGGAATGGTGCATTGCAAATGGCACTAATTGTTTGAAACATTTATTAAAACGGCTCACACCAGTTGTGCTTAGAAATAATAGCCATGCACAGAAATGCTGCACACAATCCTGGAAACAGTTACAGGGGCTCAGGAATAAGGCAGGAATTAGACTACTGTGTTTGAAAAGTAAATGCACGTTAATAGAAAAGTAAATCCACAGGAAGTCATAATGTGCGTACTGCAGGTATTGGAAAGCAAAAACATACCCATGAATGAAATCTTTCAGATTTCCTACATGTGGAAACATACCTGCACTCTCTGCAATCATGTGATTCAGGAAGAAGTCCCTAAAAAACGCTTTCTCTATGTATGTATACCTAACTGTGATTCCATTCCATTTCAACAAGTGGTACAAAATGCAAACCATAGCATATTGTGTAGGCCTTCCAATTTCGATAATCGTTCCACCTTAAATATACAATCCCATAGGCAATATATAATATGAATCCTTTCAACGTACATTGAAGATGGGAAAAAAAAAGTAACTGCAAGCTTACTACCTTCAGACACAGACAGGTCTCATTTGGCAACAAAACTTTCACACCAATAGCCGTAATGTACCACACAGGCGACACAACCAGGTCAGGTCACTATGCTTCGTACATCAGAAAGCACGTACATTCTTTGAAGAAGTTGTAAAGGAATGTGTTTCCTTTCATGAAGGAGAGGCCCAACAATGTCCTTCCCAAAGGCACTAAGATGGCCCTGCCAACATATGCACAGCCATTGCACACAGAGTCTGCCAACATACACTGTAGATTTGTAACTCACTACACATATAAATAGCAGATAGGGGCCGTAAATGTACATGTATATATTGTGTCAGCTGTACATTCATTGCACCATGTATAAGGTACCAACATGTCTCCATGTACGTAAAGTGAAGTTCTATGTAACTGGAGTACTTAGCATCGGAAATGCACGATGAAATGGTAACACGTTGCCGCCTGATTTTGTTTTTGTAGCCCCTTGGTGACCGGAAATGCAAAACTGTCATACCTCTCTAGCAACAGGCGAAAAGCTCATTGTAAAACTGGCTTCAGTGGTACGCATGATTTGCGCCAAATGTAGAGATTCTATGCAATTGAAAAAGAAAATCCATATACCTATATCACAGTGTTGGCATGGATGGCTGCATAATGTTTTGATGAGTGTGGCCAAGGCCTACCATCTTCAGTGCATGGCCTACAGCCTACGGCCTTTGGCCATGCACCCAAGAGCCTAAGCCTTGGCCACACCCACCACAACGTTATGCAGCCATGCATGCGAACCTGTGGCTAGGTACCAGAACCCACAAACGTAATACAGCCACTGGCACTCCTACCCAACCCCTGCACCATAATACAGCCATGCATGCAAAAATGTAGGTAGTTGTAGTTAGCAAAAATCCACAAACATAATACAGCCTCCAGTACCTCTACCCACTTCCACTCACATATTATTGTTCCACTGCCAACCAAACCAAAAAATGCTCAGTAAATTGCCCCTGCTCCCAGCAGTCTATTAGGTAAAAAGGACCAATACATCATAGTACAGTACAGTACTCAGTAATCTGTGCAATGGCCACAATCTTCAGAACATTGCCCCTGCTTCCAGCAGACTATTAAGTGCACAGACCCAATACTGGTTTCTGCACTGTCCTCTGTGCTTGGAGGCACGCCCCCCTCTACTGCCTCCTGATTGGCCCCTGCCCTCCTCAAATCCAGAGACCCGACCTAGCCGTGAGACGAAGTCGGGTCCGCGCATTTAAGGGCAGCCCTTAAGGGCTCCTTCCTGTCTTTTCCCTGTGCCCTCCACCTGGAAGGATGGCCCCCTCGACCACCGTGGGACCCGGAATGCTGCTTTCTTCATCTCTGCAGCATCCGACGAGGCCATGCCAAGATGGCCGCCGTGCTTCCTTCTTCGTTTCTGCACCGTCCTCGGTGCTTGGAGGCACGTCCCCCTCTACTGCCTCCTGATTGGCCCCTGCCCTCCTCAAATGCAGAGACCCGACCTAGCAGTGAGGCGAAGCCGGGTCCGCGCATTTAAGGGCAGCGCTTAAGGGCTCCTTCCTGTCTTTTCCCTGTCCTTTCCATGGACTTGTCTATGGACTTTGCCTGCAGCCTACCCTCCTGGTCACCCAGCGTTCTTTGCAACACTTTGTTGCTGAGTCACAGCACAAAGGTAAGGTGTGCACGCACCTCCGTTTTTGCCCCTCCTGTTCCATGTCCGCCTTCCCCTCAGAACCTACCGAATAACCCAGCACTGTTGTAATCTTAACTTTGCAGCACCAATGTGACTCTTTCACTGCCCCCCATCACCAGTTGACTTCTGTTTTAGCCTCTCTACCTTCAGTGGACCCTAACCCTCAGTGCCACAACAATCATTCGCGTTTTGGGCACATGTTATTTTGCATGCCATCATCTTCATGAGCTGGTCATCTACAGTCTCTAATTCCACCGCAGTGGAATCTTTGTAACTTAACACTGTTAATATTGCCTGTAGTGGTCTTTGCACTCATTTTGTATACCACACATCTGCCCTCCATTGCTTTGGGGGATTTACCCGTACCTCATTCATGTTTCACCCTTCCTCTAAACAAACGCACTGCATATGCTTGATCCATTATCTATGCATGTTCCTGTGTTGCATTCACTGTTTTTAACTTACCTTGATTGCATACTTCTGCATACTTAGTGCCTTGTACACCTACTCTGACCCTTCCACCTCTCTCCCCCACCCCCCTTTTCACCCCTTGCCCCATTCCCTCTCCCTCTGATCGTCTTCCTCCCTCTCTCTTCTCATTCCTTGAATGCCTAAGCGTGCCCGCCTCTGTCGAGACTTGGTCCCGTTACGGCTTGACATTGCCATTTGCTTGTCCACTTCTTGCCCCTGCCTCTGGACCTTTGTGACCTTCCTACCCCTGCTCTGCGCTGACCCTACGCACGCTCTTGAGGTGCCTACCCTGTCCTATGCACATCAAACCCTTCCTTCCTCTTCTACTTCCCACTCTACTTCCTACTCTCACTTGCCTGCATCTCCCCCTCCTCTGGGGACCTAAACACTTCCTCAAGGTCTTTCCTCCTTGCACTTACTCCTATCATCTGTTCCTCGACCGATGATAGTAGCTTGTCTGTCCCCCCTCTTACCCTTTGTTCTCCATCCCCCTCCCCTGCTTCTAAATTTATCTGATGAATTTGGCTCAGCAGTTGTCTTGTTCCTCCTCTCCCCCTCTATCCCTGCCCTCCCCTCCCAACCCTCCTCTTGTATTCCTCCTGCACTGCGTAAATTGTCGACATACATAGTAATGTTACTGCTTGCTTTGTTCTCCTTCTCCATTCCCTCCTACCCTACTTGTTTTTGGCACTTGCACTATCAGAAATGTCGTCAGGCCTATTATGGTAGTTATTTTCCACATTCTATATTGCTCAAGGACTTTACTGAATGTACTGTATTTCCTATGTTCCCTCCCTCCTTGAAGCGCTTTAAAACACTTCTGTGTATAGGCGCTATATAAATAAACAATCATATCATATCATATCATGTCATATATCATATATCATATCATATCAATACATCATAGTACAGTGCAGTACTGTGTAATCTGCGCAATGACCACAACCCAACCACATAAAACATGCACTGGAACCCTATGCACTTCTATACACACAGTATTCCAACACATCACCTAGACACACTGCAGGACTGTTGACACCTAAAACTGTAGGATGTGCTAACAATCACCACACCCATTTAACCAACAATATGTACAATGCTGACACACCGCACACACAAGGCAACGATTTGAAACCTACTTGCAACTAGTGGACAAGGAAGTTGTACGTAACTGGACTACTTAACATCAGAAATGCACGATGACATGGTAACACGTTGCCACCTGATTTTGTTTTTGTAGCCGCATGGTAGCAGGAAATGGAAACCTGCCGTACCTCTCTATCAACAGGGGAAGAGCTCATTGTAAAATAGGCTTCAGTGGAACGTATAAATTGCACCAAAAGTACAGGTTCTATGCAATTGAAAAAGAAAATCTATATAGCAGTATCACAGTGTTGGCATGCATGGCTGCATAATGTTGCGGTGGGTGTGGCCAATGCCTACGCTCTACGGTGCATGGTCTGCGGCCTAGGGCCTTTGGCCATGCACCCAAGAGCCTAGGCCTTGGCCACACTCACTGCAGCGTTATGCAGCCATGCATGCGAACATGTGGCCAGGTACCAGGACCCACAAACATAATACAGCCACCAGCACTCCCACAGCCTATGTCCTTTGGCCATGCACCCAAGAGCCTAGGCCTTCTCCACACCCACCGCAACCTTATGCAGCCATGCATGCACACATGTGGACAAGTACCAAAATCCACAAACGTAGTACAGCCACCTGTACGCCTACCCAACCCCCGCACCATAATACAGCCATGCATGCAAACATGTAGATAGTTAGCACAATCTACAAACATAACACAGCCTCCGGCACGTCTACCCACTTCCACTCACATAGTATTTTCCTACTGCCAACCAAACCACAGAATCTTCAGAATATTGCCCCTGCTCCCAGCAGTCTATTAAGTACACAGAACCAATACACCATAGTACAGTACAGTAATCAGTAATCTCTGCAATGGCCACAATCCTCAGAACAGTGCCCCTGCTCCCAGAAGTCTATTAAGTACACAGACCCAAGACATCATAGTACAGTGCAGTACACTGCAATCTGTGCAATGGCCACAACCCAACCACATAAAACATGCACTGGAACCCTATGCACTTCTATACACACAGTATTACAAAACATCACCTAGGGAACACACTGCAGGACAGTTGACTCTATCATGTCCATCCATGCACCCAAAACTGTAGGATGTGCTAACAATCACCACACCATTTAACCAACAATATATACAATGCTGACACACCACACACACAAGGCAACAATGTGAAACCTACTTACAACTAATGGACATACTTTTTGGTGCAAGGCCTCCAGCAATACATCCAAGTTGCTAAGGGCTTACCTCACACAACACAGCCTGCTACACCCAATGCAAAAATGCTCATGTCATGTGCAATCCACTCCCCATCTGCAATTGAGCCTGCCAGCACTCAACACAGAAAGAGGTCACCTCAGGACCTATCGTGCCGTAACGAAGGCTGCCTGCAGTCACCATACAAGCTAGTCGCCTGAGGAGGTACCCGCAATTTGACGCAATACACATGCATAAACCTCCCCACTCTTTCCATCCCCTCTTACCACCACCATATGCCGGAATGGATGTTTTGCAGCCCCTTTCAGTGCCGCACTACCCTTTGATACAACACAGCAGCGTTTCCCAAAATTGTGACGCACATAACGCTTCCCTCCAACCAACCACCGGGAGCGTCCAATGTTCGCCGACATAACACCACACTCCAAGCCAATGAGACTTTTGACCACGGAGCAAACAGGGAAATGGGACCGCAGAGTGGAGGCAGATATCATTATTTGTTTGAGACATCCATTTCAGTTTTTGCTAAAAAAAAGTACTGCGCAGATGTTCAACAAAATTAGAAAAGCATGCTTTTGGAACCAAGCCACCGCTCCTGCTGTAAATTTGGTGAAAATATGTCTAGCGGTTTGGCCTGTAGGCGTGCACATAGTTTTTGTCCATTCAGTCTATGGGAAAAAAAAGGGATGTTATGGTTAAGTTGCACTAATAAAAACCTTTGAAATTCACTGAAAAAACTTTGTTAAAGGGACGTTATGGTTATGTTGGACTAATAAAAACCTATGAAATTAAAAGAAAAAACTTTGCTAAAGGGACGTTATGGTTTCAAGTAAAATTAAAAAAAAACAGAAATTCGCCAGTTATGGTAGGCTAAACAACCATAACCGTACACTGCTAAGACTAAGACCCAGGACATGGCTGCAAGACGCAAAAAAAAACTCCCAGCCTCATCACCCCTCACCTCCCCAGAGATTATTTGATAAGTTTGACAAGTGCAATGTTGTGTTTTTAATATGCGTTTAATATGTTTTTACTGTGATGTCCGTGGACACCAGCCGCTGTCCGCAAATCCAAGATGGCGGGTGTTACCTAAAATCGTACGCACTTCACGCACTTCACGCTCTTCACCATCCAATCAGCAAACACGTTGCATGTCCACGGACATGATGCAAGCCGATTAACCAATCGGTGTCCTGTGCGCTGAGCGATCAGGGAAGTGTGTCCGCAGACCTACTTTTTGGTCATTTTAAAAAGAACTACCAGACAGATTTTCACAAAATTTACAAAGGCATGCTTTCGGGACCAAGCCACTGCTCCTGCTGCAAATTTGGTGAAAATCCGTCCAGCGGTTTGGGTTGTAGGTGTGAGCAAAGTTTTTTCCCCATTCAGTCTATGGGAAAAAAATAAATTTTGGGACCCCCCCTATAACTTTGCCCCCCTGGAGCAAACCTCACCACACATTGCAACAAAAGTGCTCTTCCTATGAGATGAGCAACTTAACGATAACTTCATGGCCGCTACCCCAGGCCATGTAATATATATATATAGAGAGAGAGAGAGAGAGAGAGAGAGAGAGAGAGAGAGAGAGAGAGAGGGAGAGAGAGAGAGAGAGAGAGAGAGAGAGAAGGAGAGAGAGAGAGACAGAGAGAGAGAGAGAGAGAGAGAGAGAGAGAGAGAGAGATAAAATGTACATAAAATCCCCCAAGCCCTTTTAGGAGGACCCTGAACATGAGTAAGCCCACCCATGGCAGCTGAAAACCTGGGGGCCCATTTCCCTCAGAGCCTCAAGTCCCTCACCTCCCATGAGACATTATTTACAAAGGCAGCTATAACACAGGGAGTACAGTATAAGGGGGACCGACCAAGAGGGTAAGTGTTTAGAGTTTTCAAATTATGCAAAAAACTGAACACCAACAAAATAAATCCTACTCCTAACACCCAATGAATGTGGATACAAGGTGGCAGCTAGCCTTAGTGAAATCTTGGGCCCACGTTTACCAGTGGCATAATGAGAGATGCATGAATTCTTTTTCTTCACCCAATTGAGTTCAAACTTAAGAGCATCTCTTGTTTTATATGTGAAAGAAATGTACAACTTGTATTCTTTTCATGTTTTATTTCATACTGCGACCACCATTTGTCAAAGAAGTCTATGAACCTCAGACAGCTTCATTGTATCTCACCATCATGTTTTCATTGAGACTGATAAAACATATGAACACTTGATTTTGTAGTGATTTGAAAATAGGACTAATACACCAGGATTTGTGATACTGGAATCTAAAAAAGAAAATATTTACCCAATGTGTACACACCATTTTAGTAAAGACTAATGGAAAAGCAAAAGATGCATTCCTGATCTATCAAGCACCATCAGAACTGAATAGCAGTGGCTGAGTTGTATCTTGCGGAGGATCGCATCAACTGTCTTTTGTGAGTGACAGTTTTGTTCTGCTATTTCTCCTTGATTTTAACCTCTTAAGAATTTTAAATAGGTTATGTCAAGAAAAACCATGTTAGTAAATAAGGTATCAATTAAAAAAAAACTGAAATTGTGGTAAAGCAAATATTTACATTAGATAGATTAAACCAATAATAGTAGGTTTGCTGTAAAACCATGTTAACGCCAAGAAAAAGGATCAAGTATCCAGTGGCATGCACTCTAAACACTCTCTACTGGCTCAGTTAGTTATGCTCACCAACAAAGACGCTGCAGAGATGTGTGGGTTATTTGCAGAATCGTATATTCATGTTTGCGAGGGAGTGTTTGGAGAAAAGGCTAAGGTATTATGTTCAAAGATGATCAAGAAACTTTCTGAGAAACAAATAGTGATCAGAGAAGGGGACTACATATGGTTATGACTGGGATTTTTTGCATGGTAATTCCCTTTCCCCAGATACTTCCTGCTAAAGCTGGGTGGAAATGATTATCTGGTAGTGGACAACAGCTTGTCCATGTTTTTTTATGGCTTTGGTGTCTTGCAACATTCCCCTGGGCTTGTTCTTGAGAGGTGCCATAGCTCTCGAAGTTGAAGCTTGGTAATCACTTGGAGCTGATTTTGTAAGAGTGTGCTTCTTACGGAATTTTTGAGATTATTGGAGACATGTTGTGTGTTTTAAGTGTGTTTACTCATCCTGTTACACCAGCATCCCATAGATTTCCCCCAAGTCTGACTTCACCCATTCTTTTCTTTGAGTAGAGAAGTGGTCTGATTCTCTGCAGCGGTTGCACATTGTCCATGTATATCTTCAATAAGCAACACTGCTGAAGACGAGCACACTGGCTATATCCTCTTTGCTTGCATGGGCCCTTAACTCTACATAATTTGTAAACATTGCTTCCATACTTAAATATCACAGGTTACTTCTCACTGGCCAGTCCTAATTTATTCTCCTCCCCGTACAGGCCATTGTTCCCTCTTTCTTGTTTTATGCTGTTTGACCGTCTCCCTTTGACTCTTACCTCTCCATCAATTTGCTTCCACTTCCCTCAGTTACCTCTTTTTCAGCCCCCACTAATTCCACCAGGTCCTGCCCTCTTCTCTGTTCTCACTCACACCATCTTTTGTGACCCTTCTTTGGTCCTCTTTTCTCATGGCCCCTTTTCCTTTCTCCCAATTATCCATTTCACTCTGACATTCTGGCTTTATGTTCATTTACTTCTTCTACTCCACATTCCCTGTTAACCTCTCTTGCTTTAGTCAAATGGTTCTTGTTTTTCATTCAAACATTTTGTAGTTTGCCTCTCTCTTCTTTTCTGTTCGTAATGTATCTCTATCTGACCCAATTCCTCCCTCCTCATTGTGCATTAATAGTCTCACGGTCTCCCTTCCTTTCTTTCTTTTCTTCTACCTTGATTGTCCAACTGACAGTTTTCTCTACCTCATCGTCAGTTTGAATTGGTTTCTTTCACTGTCAGCCTCACTGTATGTTTTCTCTGTTCCACCTTCATTATTACTTACTTTTCCTTAGCTTAACACCTTTTGTTCTGTTTCTCCTTCCTTCTCCATGTATTCTTCTCATGTCTTATTTAATTTCCTGTAGTTCATTCATATCCCCACCCCCTCTCTCTCTTCTTCCTTGTGTTGCTAGCACTGATCTCCCGGATCCTGATGAATATGGAAGATTGATCTCTAGCCCTCTTTGTTCCTCCTATGATTAGGACACCAGCGAACCTTCTACCTGGCAGAGCCCCTACCTCTTATAGACAGTGAAGGCCCATGTCTTCTCAGCCTGGTTCAAACCTTTCTTGGTGCCTGTCCATTGGGCTTCAAATCTATTCCACTCCTCCAAACATTTTCAGTTTCTTCCTATTGGTAAACCAGGGTGAGTTTGAAATTAAGACTACATTTAAGAAGGATATGAGTACCTGTTATTGATCAAGGGAGTATGCAGGCCTCTGATATTTTATAAAATACTGCTGCTTTGAGCTTTTTTGAGTCACTTTTACTAACCCCATCACTTATTTGTTGTGAACAATAATCCACGGAGGGTTGATTTGAGACTGATATTTGCTGCTATTGAGTTCTTTTAACATTTGTAGACAATTATAATAAAACAAATATGTTTTTTGTATTAAACCAATGAACACAGAAATGTTCCTACGGGAAGAAAATATTTTGAATGGAGTGTGACTGAGCAAGATTGATATGATCTATGTTTAGTCAGATTCGCGAGAAACACATGTGTCTCCCACGGGTGTTCTTTTTTTCCAGATTTCCCTCCTGTCTGAGGAAGACACTAGTCCAGGCCCCACCTTTTTAGGCTCATCTTGTCCTACATTACAGACAGGGAGCTTTAAGTGACCTTGGACATTTGTAATTCAAATAGTGTTTTGCTTGTGTGTTGAGTCCCTCATGGTTTCATACTTTTACCATACCTTTTCCATGTATACCTTAAACCTCTAGCAAATCTCAATATTCCACAAAATGCCACCTTTCAAACCAATACAGATGATAAGCAAATTGACTTCCTCCCTGTGGTTCCCTGACTGACCTGCATAAAATCCCTGAGGTTTTATTCCAGACCCAGGACTGTATGATTGGCAATTACTTCTGCCTGAACACTAAGAAGACAGAAATTAACTCATATTGCCTATTTGACTGGCCCACCACTCTTGGGGATCAACACACCCCCTCACCATAAGTTACAAATTTAGGAGTTGATTTTTACAACCTCCTTATATTAGTACTACTCCTGAACATGACTTTAAAAGTTCAGGTGATGTCTGCTATGGTTCTCTCATGCTTGGTTTACTTGAATAGTCACTTGCTGTTCATCTTTAATAATCACATCAAAAAACTTCAAATTGTCTGGAAAAATGCATCCAGGATGATTGTATCCCATACATATTGCGACCATACTAACAGCAAACATTTGCATCATGCATTGGCATTCTATCTGTGTGTTCATCACTTACAAAGTTCTCTCTGCTATTCACAGGGTTTATTCACAAGAGCTAAGCCTACCGCAGACAGAATACCTTACTTCCACTCTCCTGAGAATGGAAGTTTCAAGTTTCAATTTTATGTATTTGTTTTCCCTCGACACATGTTTCTCCACCTTTTATTTTCTGGTGGTTCTTCAGGAGGGTTGTAAAATTCAAATCAGGTAATGGCCTTTAGATTGGTGTTTCCAGACTTTCGTTTTGTTGGTTTCCCAATCCAAAATCCAATCCAAAATGTGAGGCTTGCGATTACTATGGAAAAATACGTGCCAAGGGAAATCAAATGCTCTGAACTTGATTACAAATATATACTTTGAATTTGTGAGGAAAAACAAATGAATTGAATCCTACCACTTATATATAGGAAAATGTGTTTCACCCGTTGAATCAACAATTACATAAAATTGAAAACTGACTCAAAAAAACTCAGATTCTTTTGCTTTATTTTCTCAAAGAAAGCAACATATATATTGGATAGCCTCAGTATCATTAGAATCCGAACATGCAGCCTGCTGAATAGTTTACTAAACCTATATTTGCAATTTGAATGGGAATCACCATAATTTGTCATAAGGCTGTGATCTACAATATAAGAGATGTTGGGAATTATGCTGAACATTTCGAACAGACACACACACACACACACACACACACACACACAATACCACTAATTTCCCTTTTATATATAGAGTGATAGTTATCTTAGATTGTCTTCCTGCATTATATTTACATTAATAAGAAGAGTTGTGGTACAACCTGTTTTTATGTTATATTATAGCTTTTATGATAAAACATCATACAGGAGTTGCCTTATTAATATTAATTAAGTATTGCACAATCAATTCTACACACTATTCTTGGAACATATAGAACTTTATAAAGAAGTCTGTAAATCATGTTAGCTCATAGATGATAGTTGTCATCATGTCAAAAAGGAAAGCCCTCTGAAGCCCCCAATCCTGTGCGTATCACAAAAAAGCCATGCAACATTTTACAACCAGTAAAGGAGGCAGTCAAATTGACTAATGAAATAGATAGTTTGCTCTATTTCCTAAATGACAAGCCCCTTCCGGAAAGGATTGCCAAAGTAATAAAATCAAACATAGGCATCTTCGATCAAGAAAAAAGTGAACAATTAATGAATATTTAGGAAGACAACAAGATAGGTGATAAGGGGTTAATAAAGCAAATTAAATCGGCAGTAAAAAGGAACGTTCTTAAAATAAATAATATGAGATATTCCCGAGATCAACATAGGGACAAACACGCAATACCAAGGGCATCAAACCAAGTGCCTCGGGAAGAAGAGAAGATAATAATGATTGACCCTGTAATTCCAACAAAACATATGAGACTCCAAAAAACAACATAATTTGAGATATGAGACTCCGAAAAACAACATAAATCTAATTGGCCCGTCAGAACATTAAATGGATCAAAAGCAATCCATACTTACCTGTGAGGGAAAAAAAGCTGATAACAAAAGGAAACAAGATAGCAAAAACACTGCAAAAAAAGGTAAGACATTTTTTTTAAATCAGATCATAACACATGGAGCAAGGAGAACAAACACAACGATAGCTGATGTAATTGTGAAATGATTGCACACAACTTTCTATCTCATCAGATATGATAATGAAACTATGTGATGGCATGGGGCAATAAAGAAAGATGTGGAATTAATTCTAATGCTGCACCCCCCTCATCCCTCCGCAGCCCAACATTCAGCAATCAGGCCATCCCCAAGTGAATATAATGGAGGGAAGAAAGACCTGATGTACAAAGATAAAACAACAGAATGATGTATAAACCAGATGACACAGGTGGTCATAGGCAGAACATGACAATGATAGGAAGGGGCCCAAGTCAAGATGAGACAAACACAAACAAAATACAGCATTCACATAGCCTAGTAGCAATGAATCCATTGATCAACAGGGAGAGGGGAGGAGAAATGAAGAAGCAGAATGGGGGCAATTTAGAGCAAATAAGAAAATCATTTCATCAAGCGCCAGAGAGGGACTATAAAGTAGGTAATGAGGTCAATCCACACAATGCTATAAACATAACAAAATATGGATTTGCTACGAGTAAAGCCATATTCTTACATAAAGTACCCAAACTGATGACAGGAAATTGGGAAGACAGTTCATTACTCACCAACAAATGTGTACACTGGATCCGAGTGGCACAAGGTTGCCTATCAGTGATAAGAGATGGTGTATTGTGATGCAGTATGCCACCATAACTGGCACATCCAGCAAAGGATTACATTGCTCTAGACCTAAAAGATAATGGATGAGTACAAGGGATGCTTGGAATAGATTTAGGAAGCCTATCTAGACCTGGCACCTTGATTTAATTAAGACCTTATCCCCCAGACAGTTGATATCTGGCCTCAGTTCCCAAATGAGGACAAACACTGCACGATAGTTGTGAACTATACCAACGACAAAGAATACTAATATGGCAAAGATAAACAATATCAAGTTCCCAGCACATACCCAGCAATTTAGTGAACCAGTAATATTGGAAGACTTAGATGCTGTGGATTGACTGGATGATAAGCTGGCACAGTCTGCTCCAAGTAATGAACTACTAAGAGATAACTTGGCACAATTTAGCTCGGGAATAGGTCGACATCAGATAAAATGTACAGCTTGACAACCGTTAATGTACTCTCTTGGAATATAGTGGGCAAAGCGAAACCCATAAAAACTGTAAAACTAAAGAGAACACACAAACATGCAATGGAAATATTGTGTATATGTTTTAAGAGAATTGAGGGCATGTAATTGAGGAACAATGTGGGATTGACCAGCACACCACACTTTTGTAACAGATAATAAGTACTCTCACATAGATTATGTGCTTGTTACAATAAGGGATTGGCATTTTAGCTCATCTTGTGACATTTTTAAACATTTCAAAAGTGGCAACCAGCTGCTAAATTTAAAAATAATAACATATGGTTGGTTCTCGGGAAGCGTGGCTTGGTGCTGGACTAGGAGGATGTTAGCTTGCTGGGCTCTGCTGTGCATTTAAGTAAATCCTGAAAAATATTCTGCATCAGACTACACTAAGGACTGGATTATAATGATTTGCAAAGGTCCACTCCCCGGCATGATTTTGAAGTGATCCTGTGGAGGAACCATGTCAAGGGACCCTTTTTAGGTGGTGAAGATTGGGCCATCTATATTGCATTGATTTTGAGATCTTGCCCTGAGAGGCTTTGAGCGGAGCCGATGGAAGAATCAACTCCTGGATGCTACTAGACTGCACATCCAAGGACTGTCGTCACTCCCAGTGTTGTGTGGTACACTGACAAATAGTGGCTGCTGTGTCCTGCACATTACCCTGTTAAACCTATAGCACTATTTCTGATTTGCACTGTTGGGCTTACACTTGGTGAACCACGGCGTGTAGGCTGCATATAGTAGGGAAAGGTGGCAGACAACCCAAGTACTGTCTGGGGTGATCCGTATGGTGAAGGGACAGCAGAAATTCGACCAGCTTGTAAGCAGTAAGGGGAGACCCTAAAGGGCCATGCAGCAACCACAGCAGCCGAGTGAAGAGCCTACGGCGGAGGCCCCTGTGGTGGGCACAATTACTTTGGATGCCTTATGGTGGATATTCAAGATTCAAGGATCACACTGTAAAACAAGGTGTAGACGGTGGGCAATGAAGTCTCCATGGTGTGGGCAGATCTTAAAAAGGTGAACGAGAGAGTCACCAACGTCGAACAGAGTTTGAGTGACAATGAGGATCTGGTGTTGGTGTTAAAGGCTAGGGTTGACGCCCTCCTGGCCACCACAAGATGGTTTAATGTCAAAGTGGAAGATGCAGAGGGACACTCATGACGTTACAATGTAAGGATACTTGGTGTGGCAGAAGGTGAGGAATGACACAGTGGGGAATTGTACCATGAAAATCCGCTGACTGATTAGGTGGATAAAGAACGACTATCGAAATAGTGAAATAGTTCCATATTGAAAGAGATCACAGGCTACCTTGAAGGAGATTGCTTGTTGGGGTTCCCTCATGTGCATTAATTGTGAAGTTTGTCACCTTTCAAGACAGGAGCACTGTGCTGCAGGACCCCAGGAGGTGCTACTCTTATCAAGCAGGTGGATCAAGGATACAAATATTTCTGGACTTTACTCAGGGGGTGCAGAAAAAGTGGAAGTCTTTTGAGGCTGTGAAGAGGAAACCTCGTGAATGTGACTTTATATATATGATGTTCTACCCGGCTAGGCTAAAGGTTCTGACGCAGGATAGGTCTTTCTCCTTCACCTCACATGCAACATGGGACTGTTTGGAGAATTAGGTGAAGAGTGATGTTCTACAGAGGAAGACCGGGCAGATGCCCATGGAATTGCACCTGAACATTTACCTGCTTAGTCTGCGCCATTGGGGTGGGTGCTAGTGACTATAGATGGGACTCTTGATATCAGCAGAGGTCTGGGAGTTGTGGAAAAATAGGCTTAAGGAACCCTCCTGGTCACAGCATGTTGATTCATCTTCTAGTGTGTGGGTGATATTGATCGGGTGCTCTGCAGGGTGGGGCAATACTGACGAATAGGCTGTGTAGCCCAACCGTACCATTCCATAAAGACACAAATTAACATTATGGCAGGGATGGTTATGTTTTCTCTCTTTAGGTGTAGTAGGAGGTGGTTGTTGGTTTATGCGGGTGGTGGGATGGGCTTAGCTATCTTGTTTCCTGTCCTCTGCTCTGGGCTAGCCTGCCCCATGGTCCCTTACCGCAGGCTTGGTTGCTAAGCCATTCGGAGGTGACTGGTTTTGGGGATGGCACTGCAGATTGGATGGGGTGTGTTGGGCCTGTTGCCTAGGATGTGTGGGGAGGGGCTTTGCATCTGTGTGTTGGGGGTATGGGCACAGATAGAGGGTGGGATAAGGGTTGGTATTTGAGTTGGATTTTTTTTTTTCTGTTTTTTTCTGTTTCTGGAGCCCTTGCTGTGGAGCCCTTGCTTTGGGGGCGGAAGATCCACAGGGTACAAGCACATGGCCACACTAAATACTGTTAGCTGGCATGTGTGAGGGATTAATAATGCTGTGAAGCAAAGTAAAAAATATTTGTATTTGATTAGGCACACAGCAGATTTGGCCAGATTGCAGAAGACTCACCTGATGAGTGCAGAGTTAGTTAAACTCTCTGCGAAGTGGAGGGTGTGTGTGGTTGGCTCATTATTCTCTTCCTATGCATGGGTAGTTCTTATATGGGTCAAGGGATACTTATGCTCCTAACATGGACAAAGCAGGCTTTTTGGAAGGTATGAGAACATTGATTGTACTGGATTGAGTTGATGGGTTGTTGAGTTTTTGGTACTTTAACTGTGTTCTAAGTAAGGAACTGGTCACATTGAGTAAATTTACTAGCCACCGAAGCAGGCACCTAAAATGCTCTGCATGCTTATATCAGATATTCTTCTTATTGAGGTATGGCAATTAAAGCATGGGTCAGAGCGCTGTTTCTCATATTATTCTGGAGTCCATGGCTCCGTTTCACAGGGCCTCATTCCGAGTAGGGCGGTAAGGGTTAACGGTCACCGGTAATGAGACCTGCTTCTAGCAGGCGTTAAGGAAGGGACCCGCAATTGGATTCAGGGGTCAATAACGGTACCGTAATTTACGCTACCGTTATTGCTGCCTTCCCCCCTCCCATTGACCCCTATGGGGGCTCAAATGGGAATGGGGAATGGCCCTGGTGAATGGGGAATTACCAGTCCCTCCGACCTCGGAATGGACTGGTAATTACTCCATTCACCATGTCGGAGTTTGGACGAGTTCGGAGGCAGCCATGCCGCAAATAGCGGCGTGGTTACCTCCGAACTCGGAATGAGGCCCATTGATTATGTATTCTGTGTTGAAGAAGAGGCTAGGTTGGTTGTGGGTGCAGACATTTTGGAAAGGACGTTATCTGATCATGCACCACTTTGTTTGGAGATATCAAAGAGGATTTGGGTGAATACTATTCTGATGTGATGTGTCAATAATACTATGCTGCATAACACAAAATGTAGGTCTTCTTGTAATGATGAAATTACTCCATTTCTTGAGCGCAAATGGGGGTCCACTGACCATCAGTGTACTGAATCGGAGATGTTGAAGGTGTCTATCAGAGGCCTCTGTCTTTCTGCTAGGGTGAGGGTTTGCTGAGCGCTCCCCGATACAGTCCTTATGCTGGAAGGGGAGGAACTGCTGGCCTACAAGGATCAGGTGGGGAGAGATTTAGATGAGGCACAGGATAGATTTAATGCATTTCAATATGCAGCATATGTGGAGCAGCAACACTCTAAGGGGTCAGGGTGGGCTGGCTTCTTGCATGGTTAGTGAAGTGGGAGGGGGTAAGCAGTCATATGATAGTCTAAGGGATGTGAACAGGGATATGTTGGTTGATCAGTGTGATATCGGCAAGAAGTTTAAGGACTATTATGAGAGGTTGTACTCTAGAAGAATTGGGTTAGAGTTGGATCGGGCTTTCAGACGGTTGGATGAGGCTGGATTGTAAAGGCTTATGAGTGAACAGGGAGATGAGCTTGGTGCCCCTGTAGGGCTGCAGGATGTGGTGGGTGTAATTGATAGCTTATATTTGGGTAAGACTCTGGGAATTGATGACCTAACTGTGGATGTTTATAGGACGTATACCAATATTTTTGCTCCAAAGCTTCGGGGGTGTATTTGGAAGTGTTCGCTTTGGTTAGGTTTCTGAGTTCTTTGCTGGAGGCCTTGGTGGTTGTCATCCCTAACGCAAGCAGGTATGGAACAGATTGTGGGCTCTATAGGCCATTGTCTATGATCATGACTTGGGTTGATGAAGTTGTTATATGAAGGGTCCACTTCTAGAGTGCGGGTGAATAGGCTTGTATCCTCAACTGGGACGGTCCACAGGGGCACGCATCAGAGCTGTCCTTGTCACCTGTGATTTTTGCCGTGGTGACTGAGCCATTTGCGAGACCGGTACTTAGACGGCATGAGGCATTTGGCTTTAGATTTGGCTTGAACAGGTGCCATACTTCATTTCCATGCATGCTGATAATACATTGTTATACGTTCAGGACCTGGTCCATAACCTGGAAGCTGTGCTGGGATCAGTAAGTGAATATGTGAATTATCCGGATTGGTGGCCAATCAGATGAAATCGGCTATTTATACCTTATCTATGGGATACGGGACAGATTGCAGCATATTAGGATGGAAACCTTGATTGATGGTTTTAAGCATATGGGAATCATGGTGGGAGCTGATTGACAATGAGTGTATCAATGCAATGTGGAAGATGGTATGATAGCATTCAGTAAATCTTCTTTTTTGGTTGAAATTTCCTTTTTCTGTTTTGGGGCATGTGCACTTGTAAAAATGATAGCATTTGCTACATCTGCTGTATGTTTTCTCTAAGTCATGCCAATGCCCCTACGAAGTGCCTTTTTTTCGGAAGGTCCACATGAGAATAGGGATGTTTTGTGGAAGGACGCCTATGTTAGAGTGGCTTTCTTGATTTTTCAGCTCCTGGCTGGGAGTTGCGGTGTATGTGCACTTGATTTTCACGTATACTATTGGGCAGCTATCCTCCACATGGTAGACTGGTTTATGTTGCCTCAGGCTGACACGGTCACCAATATGATTGCCTTTGAATGTAGGCCACTTCAGCTGTTTGAGGTAATTGGTGCCCGGGAGGGGGAACTTAGGATACTTCCTTCTCTGGTAACCAGGCTGATATGAATATAGAAATAGGCGACCAAAGGGGACACAGAGAAATTACCTTTTTTATTAGAAATTAGTCTTTTGTGTGGGAGTTAGGATATGTAATGGGTAATTGGAGGGTTGGAAGCATTGATCGGATAATGTGGGAGGTCAGCTTGAGGATGTGTACACGGGTGATAGGGCCACCACATAATCAGCATTCAGAGAAGCGCATAGCGGAATATGACTTGGTGATTTTGCAAGGATGATGTTTATAGGAGGGGTTCCCGGTGCGACCGTAGATGCGTGTGACAAACGTTGCACTGACGAGCTTAACTGAGGGTGGCAGGCACGTAATAAAATGTATGCTGCTGCCATCTTGGCCAGAAAGGATGGTATGGTTGTACCGTGGAGTAGGTGGAGAGAGGACCTGGCTTAACCGCTTACTAACAATAAATGGGTTAAGACTCTTTTGCATGTAAAACAGGCATCCAAGAATGAACAGTTCCAGTGGATCCAGTATAAATGTGCGATGCGTCCATATCTCACACCCATTGTAGTTGCTAACATGGCCCATGGATCAGACCCTAATTGCTTGAGATATAGGAGAGAAGTTGGGACACATTTTGCATATGTGGTGGAAGTGTGCAGGGATTCAGGTATTCTGGGAATGGGTGTTAGGCAAGTTATTGGAACTTACTGTATTACTGATACAGGCGATTGTCTGGCAGTGCTTACTGTGTTTACTGACCTATAAAAAGAGAAAGAGACATAACATGCTTGCTCGGGTAATGTCCCTTGGGTTGATCATTTTTAAATGTGCCATTGTAATGACCTGGTAAGCGCTGGGTGGACTGATGTCTAGTAACTGGCTCAGGGATTTTAAGAAGTGGACCAAAGCAGAATTGGATGCTTCTGGTAGAAGGAGACGAGGTGAGGGGAATGCAGGTCACTACAGTGTGTGGCACAAGGTGTGGGACGTGTGGCAAATCAAATTTCTTCCAATCTCAGAACCACCTGAAAAGGGGCATGGGGTTTCATCACTACCCGGGTGGTGAGTATATGTGTGTAATGTAAGTTGTTAATGGGAATCAGACCTCCTATATGTTCAGTCACATCATTTTATCTTATGGGAAGGCAGACATCTAATAAGGGTTGTATTATTGTTCATGAAGGCAATTTGTTTGCCTCGAACTGTACGGTTTTTCTCATGCTGAGGCATTGCGGTCATCAAGGATTAAGAATATGGGTGGACTGGGTTTTGTAGAGAACTGGATGACAAAGGCGAGGTATTGGATGTGTTTTGAACACAAGCTAAATGTCGATCTCAGAGTTTAATTGTTGGGTTATTATATAATGTGACCCACTGTTGTGATTCTAAAGGATTCTGTTTCTTTGCTGTCAATGCGCGTGCACCAGTCTTTGTCTTAGTGTGTTGTTTCTTTTCTTATGTAAACTGTTACAACAACAATAAACATATTTTCAGCATATCTGGTTGGTTCCCAATGAATGTAATGAATAATGAATAGTGTACACAATATGAGATAGCAGGCAATGTGAGAACATCAATTAGATTGTCCGATATAGTAAAGCATGATGTTCTCCCATATATGTATTCTGAGATACGGGCCTAATGGAAAATGTCTTTAACACTGACATGAATTATTGCAAGAAAACCATTTGTTTGTATGAATTGATAGCAAAAGAAATGGATCTTTTGTAAATAAACCTAAGAAATTTGAATGCATAGAGAAAAAAAAGTATGCTTTTTAACGGGGTGAAAAACCCAGCTAACTTTTCAAAAGAAGACATTTGAAAATTGAGGAAAGATTATAAAATACTTCTAGAAAATAAAAATAAGTATTTTGTAACTAGGAAATGGAATGAATTACAGGAGGAAATAATCACATGTGATACTAAGACATTTTGGAAACTTGTAAGTATGGATTAATTATTTTACAGAAGTCTGCGACAGAGAACAACTTAATAACACCGCTAATTCAATAAAGGATCATCCAGAAGCAAAAACATACAACATAGAGATCACAACAGAGGAAGTAAAATGGCAATTAACATGAAAAGAGGTGGCAAGGCACCGGGACCAGATAAGATCCCATGTGACCTTTACAAAGAAGAAACAAGGGTATGGTCCCTGGTGTAAAAGTGGGCCCAAAAAATCTATCCATGAAACAATAATGAGATGCAACAATTGCAAGAAAAAAGATTTAATGCATACAATTAAAGCCCAGGAGGTCAGTGTAGTCTAAGGAGACTGCAAGCTGAAAACTCTCAACCCACCCACATTGATTTACAATATTTAAAGACAAAACCCACAAAATCTGAATAGATTACAGTACATTGCAAAATGTCAGGTGTATGTTAATTCCCTTGTCCCCATTGACTTCTACCCATATAAGAATCTAAAGAACAACATGCATTACCCCACTCCATTGTTAATACATTTCTAATGAAGTTATGAGTGCATCCTCCTACAGATGACTTAATCATGTGTATTGTCGGTGAGAAGAGTGACATCACCAACCCAAGCAACCAAATTGGACACAGTAATATCCCTCCCATGCTACTAGACATTTGCAAATGAAGATTTTGCTCAGACCTTGCAGCTTCCTCATATTTGAAACATATCTTTTGCAACTATCATATTTGAATAATGTTGCTACCACCATTATTGATCATTCTTGATATGCCAAGGACAGAAACGATGAGTTTGCAAGGCTTCATAAAATATGGGGCAGAAGTTCCATTCTCAAGCAATGATTTCTTATATTATTTGTGCTACCAGCCACTCTTTCAAAAACTCTGCAATCCTGGAATCCTCTAGCGGGTAGTAGAGTCACATCCCAATTCAGCACTTCGGCAATGTCTCAACAAGAGGCCTGGTTCGCACTAAAACATGTCTTCTGCACATTTTTTATTATCTTCTTCCTAATACTAAGACATAAACTGATATTATTCTATGCGCTCTCATCCTCTGGGAAAATCTGCATAAGCAAGGATGACAGAAGTATGAAACTTGTAATAATAACTAACGTTTGCTCTGTACCCTTCCACTGTGGGCCTTGGCAATCATAAGGCTTTCTGGAAAGAAGCAGAAATGAAGCCTAAATAAAAGAAATGACAGGAGCTGAGAAATGAGGCCTTGTGCAGCTAACCTATTGTGTCAGTTTAATACCAGAAACTCCAACATGGCCTATTCAAAATGGCAGGACTCTAGTGGCAAGAGTCCCGAATTATAATAAAACGTTTGATAATTAATTATGTTTAATATTTGCACTGTCTGACCATCCAGCCACGTACCTTAGCAACTTTAAAAGTTCTCTTGAATGCAGCAGAAACAAAGCCCAATTGAAAGTGACATTGACACCAAACACCATGGCATCAGTACCATCATTAAAATGGTGAAAACTTTGAAGTTTTTCATATTCTCTTAACCTATACTTTCTTTTAGCTTTTTGACGTTGTAGTCCCATATGAACACCAGTCCTTCTTCACTTTGTCTATGAAGCAGGGGTGGAAAGGTCTAGCCAATTATACTCTGATCTCCCTTCTGGATTCAGCAGGAAAGATTTTTGCTAAGGCTGTCCTTTCATTGACACATGGGCTTCTGAGCAGTGGGTGGTGAGTTATCTACAAGCAGGGTTCCAAGCCAGGCAAATCACAATGGATCAAAGCTTCTGCTTTTATTTATTTTGTATTTTATTGTTTTTATTTGTATTTGGCACAATGAACCTTTACAAATATTTAGAACAACACTTAGACAAATTTATAAAACATATGTGATATATGCAAACAAACTTATTCACATTTACATATTGTATTATCACAATAAATCTAAAATATACAGCCAGAATAAAACTAATTAAAAACAACTTATACATGACAACATCTATTATTCATTTTCGTAGGATTCCCCCTTTAACTAATCCATTATTTGGGAAGATTGTTTCATAGATTATCTCAGGGAGATCCTCTTATCCGAAGTTTCATGTATTCCAGAACTCCCTGGACCTACTCAGGAACCTGGGTATCAGTTCCAATGAGATGTTCCTGAATAACTGTTAGTAATTGTGCTAGTGCGAATATCAGCATCTGTCTGGTGCCCCACATAAATTGGGACCACAATAGGTCTCTAGATAAAAGCAGCTCAGCATTATAGAACTTGCCCATATGTACACTCCACACATTCTCAAAAGAACCACAGTGTATCACCAAATGTTTTAGTGACTCATAACTTTCAGTATCACCACAAAATCTACAACCATGATTGACAGCCACATTTTTATTTTTAGCCCAGTGCTTCGTCCTGTTTTTGGTATGAAACAAATTTAGCTTAAATCTCAGATACAGGCTTTTTGCTTTTGGACATGGAAAGTTACCAAGTATGTAGGCATGGGAATTGTTTATGAAGGAAACTTGCTTGGTCTCCATATGATTTATACTTGACATTTAGATCAATTGTGTTAGCCCAGTCCATTTGGAAGAATTATTTTTTTACCACACCTTGTTAATGACTCCAATCAAACATTCCCACTAAGTCAGTGCCTTGTCTGGGATTGCTCAAGGGAAGCCCTTATTTATATAGTTTTATGACAAGTTATAATCTGAATGATGAACCCTTGTATCACGCCCCTCTCTTAGAATCCCCCTGACCCAACTGAGCCAAGAAGTAGGTTTGTTTTGCAAATTAAAAAGGTTTGTTTGAAAAATTAAACAATAGATATATATCACACTTTTATAAAAAATCAATATTTGATATCACACTTAGACATATGACAGTGAGTGATCAACAATGGATGATGTTATACTAGCACACTGGTTTAATTACTTAGGAGTAGTATAGAGGATAAGGTAGCTGAAAATGCTTTATATGGTACAAGGAAATGCAAGGTGGAAAAGAAGCAACACAGGGATAAACTTGATATGATTTCAGCAAAAGATAATAGAATCACGTTTTCTCTGACAATTCACTCCCCCCCATGCAATGTAAGGAGATGGAAGTAACACACACATTCTTCAGGAATACAATCACAGTAAAATACGAATTCAGTTCCCCCCTAGCAAGCTTAGAGAAACAGGGGTGATTTTAAACACAGGCAAAGTACTTTAAAGGTGGTATGCAAAGAAGGGAAAAATATGCTAAAAATTATTTTAATTCCCTCTAGAGGTTCAGGGTGAGTGAGAGATACTTTAAATCAGTTCAGGCCAGCCCTATCAATGATTCAGGGATGGTTACCAGGTTGAAAACGGAATTCCGCAATTGAAGCAAAAGACAAATATTTTTACACGTGGCTGAAATGAAACAATATGTCAAATCGCGTCAATTTAGTCGCGTGCGTCGAGGGCAATTACGAAGGAACTATAAGGAGTAGCAAGTCGGTTTAGAGCTTGTTGGAAAGCTTAGAATCTCGGCTTTAAAATAAAAGTTAAATCTCGCTTCAAACGGTTCAAGAGATACGAACGATTTTGTGAAGGTTGATTCTCAAAATAAAAGTAAAGCTCAGAAGGACAGATGACAATTTTGCAGCTTTGAATCAACAGAAGGGACACAATTTCTATGATGCAGTTCTCAATAGGTTAAAATAGTTTGAATTAGATTAGTTTAAACTAAGAGATTGGTTTTGCACAGTTCTGGCTGAGTACTCACACTATATTTTGGACAGGAATGCTACTTCGTCACGGATCGGGTCAGGTTGTACTGGACTTCTGGGCGGTTTCTGGTACTGGTTCTCTGGTTCCGGATCTCTGGTTCTGCTCACAGCGATCTGTTCTGGGTCCGGTCTGCGGTTCTGGATAATGCTCTGCTTTCCGGGTGTTTCTGCTACCGGTTCTGGCAAAAGTTCTTGGCAAAGATTTGAAACAGCTCCCCCAGCTGTTGAATAGTTTGCAAATGATTTGGAGGCCTGCTGAAAAAGGATTCAGTTTGTGGATTCAAGCCTCTCTGCTACAAGTTCTGGAGTCTGGATTCAAAGTTCTGCTCTCTGGAGTATGATGGATTTGAAGTCTGGAGTCTCCCGGCAAAGCGTCCCACAAGAAAGTGGAAAGTGAATGTCCCTACCTGGGTTCCAGTGGCTCTTTTTATGTCTTTTGAAAATGGGTGTGGATGCTAACTTTCTTTGCCCAACCCACTCACGATTTTATAGGTCAAGGATTTCTCTTTGACCTGATTTGAGAAGGGAGCAGTGAGTCAGAGTGAGTCATCTTTATGGCATACAAAAAGAACACTCCGCTTTGCTTTTACCTTAGAAAATGATTTTCATAACTATACACATTCCCCAGATACACAAGTGGTTGACATTACATGTACAGATTGCAGATGACTTAAGGTACATTCTTGTTCAACTCTGATCTTCCCAAGAGTTTGCATTCAAAAATGACAACTTATTTTCGTTTTTAGTTGGTTTACCAAAATCGGACGTTTACCAAAAAAAGCACAAATGTACACTGCCTTTCTACACATATTCCAGTAAATTTCCATGTCTCTAGCTTAAACCCAGTGTCTGCAACATGAATAAATTGTGGGGTTCGGTCCCAGAAATTGAGTTTAGACTCAAATTGTCGGTACATTTCTCCATTTTAAGGATCTCCAAATTGTACATTCCTGTCATCTGGTTACAATTAGTTATCAGTGTTTTTATAAAACATATATTTGCCTTCAATTCAATTCACAAAAAGTGTTTGGCCCGCCCCTAGGAACTGGGTGAGTCAGGGATCACATGTCTCTTCTTCCAGGCAGAGCTCTGTTTACTATCCACACCCAAAATTAACATACCCCATTCAATTGAAAGGGTCTATCGTCTCTCTCCTCCAGGCTGAAGGGGAAACCCCCTCCCTCCCAATCAACAGGGCCATGTGATATCCTGCCTCCTGGTGTGGGTCTCCGGGGTGTTAAGAGTTCTCAGGAAAGGCAACCCCTTTGAACTTTTAATTGAATCAGACTGCCTCCTGGGAACAAACCTTTGAAGTCCCAGCTAGCTCAGGATGCTGTTTAGCTTCTGCAATACAGGTCCCCAGTCAGAGTTTAGACTGCTAGCGCCGGTTTGTGGAAAATGCCGGTACTGCACCTATTTTTGGGATCTGTCTTGAATTAATAAATTTCCAAAAGAAAGGATTTTACTTGATAGTATATGATCCTTGCTTGACATGGCATTGATGTGGATCTGTAGTAGAGTAAAGTAAAACACTCAACCATAGTTGGATTTTTGTTTGCTGGTTACGGGCCCATGATCTTAGTAATTTTTGACATTAATAAAAACGGGTTCTGAACAGAACCATCTTTCTTTGCACTGGTGGGTGACAGGTCAGGGGACCGTTTTGCTGTGCGCAAAACTGCAAGGTTCTCCAGGATTCTGGCGCAAATGTGGGCTTTTCCGCCATCTTGGATTTCCTAAGCCCACTGCACCAATTGTTGCAGCATCATAGTCCAAACGTGGGTCAGGACACCCAACAAGCCCCCCCGCTTTGATTTCGGGTCGAGGGGGAGTCGGGTGCAAAGGATGTTTTGATCCACGCACTGGTATGTCCGCATCATCTTCTTCCAATTCCGCAGATGGCACAGTTCAGCATCTTTTCCTCCATCCGGTTGGATCGATCGGTTCTCCTCGCCTGTCCTGATGGGAATATTGGGTGGTACCCTGGGCCCCTCAAATCTTTGCTCCCGGTCCCCGGGTCGTTCTCCTTGGTCAGTCTCCATGGTTTCATCTCTCCTAGGATGATAAAGCAAAGCGGCAATACACATTCCTAGACTTTTTTCCACCATTATTAATGGTGTGGCGAACATATACATTTTATACATCCGGATACATTTTGCAGTCTTATTTTAAAAAACAAGATATAACAGGAAACATTTTCATACCAGAATCATGATATTTTAGAGACTATATGCGGGATATTTTAGGGTTGGAACTGAATTTCTCTGGAGCAACCCCCTCTGGGATTCCAGAGGATTCCTCCAGTTGCTGCAGAGTGCGCCTGGGATGGCAACACTTTAGCTGATTTATATGTACCCACTTGTCTTCCCCTTCTGCCAGACTACCTTTGGGGATGCAGATCTTATAAGCTACTGGGGAGATCTTGTCTATAATTTCAAACGGTCCCTTCCATGTCGGTAAATATTTTCGTTGTTTGGCCTGGTTTCTTTGGAAATTGTATAGATAGACCCGGTCTCCCACATTATATTCCTTCCTGGTGGTTTTCAAATCATAGTGAGTTTCATGCTATCAGCTGATCTTTCTAGATTTCGCTGAGCATAGGCAAAAGCATGTTGAAGGTGTTTTCTTAAATTCTCCATGCACTCATGAGTTGTGGAGTCATTTATCAATGTCTGCTCTTGGGTCCAGTAGAGCAAATGCTGGGGAAGCACCATCTTGCGTCCAGTCATCAGCTCAAATGGTGACATTTTGGTTGCAGATGAAGGGGTAGATCTGATGGCCATTAGGAACAGAGGTAATCGGATATCCCAACTTGGCCCAGAATCTGCCACAAACGTTTTTAAGATGCTCACAATGGTTCGGTTATAGCATTCTACTGCCCAGAAGGAGCTGGTCGGTAAGCAATGTGTAGCTTCCTTTTGACCCCCAGTATCTCCCACATTTTAGTCATTACTTCGCTGGTAAAATGGCTACCTCTGTCTGACTCAATCCTTTGAGGTAGACCAAAACGGGAAAAGATGTGGTTAATCATCAGGGCAGCTGCTGTTTCTGCCTTGCAGTTTGGGGCCGGGAGACATTCCACCCACTTGGTAAACAAGCATGTGACCGTCAACATGTACTTGTTTCCCCTAGACGAGCGAATCACAGAGCCTACGAAGTCGATTTGCAAATCTGACCATGGCAGTGTCATCCCCCTCTTTTGGAGAGGCGCACGGTGTGTGAGGGATGATGGCTGAAATTGTGCACACACAAGACACCCCTTCAAGTATTGGTCGAGGTCCTGCCCCATGTGTGGCCAGTAAGCAACCTCTCTTAAGATCTCAAGTGTTGTATGAAACCCCCTATGACCGGCGGTGGCCGCATCATGGGCGTGACTTAAAATCAGGCTTCAGAATGAGGTAGGGACCACCCACTGATCATGGCCAGCTTGGGATTTCCTTACCAACAAACCATCTTGGATTCGGAACATCTTTGGACATTTCATCAACACTCTAAGGTCCTCTTTCCCCATGTAATCGGTATCCGTCAGGGGAAAGTTCTCAGGGTCCTCAATGTGTTAGTAAAACTTACCAATTATTGGATTCCCCTTTTGAGCCGTAATCAAATCAGCATCAGGGGTCTCCTTACTCCATTGTGCAGTTGAAAGATTATTGTGAGCATTTTTCTGGGACCTAGTGATAGCAGTGACCTGGATTTCCCCCAACAGGGACTCAATCTCTATTAGATCCCCTTGGATTGCCCCAGTTCTGGCCAGCTGATCAGCTAAGTCATTTCCAGTTTTGTCTGGTCCCTCTACTTTGGAATGACCCTTGATCTTTTTCCAGTAGATGGTCATCCCATTCAAGGTGACCAGATCATCAATGCTTTGGATCAACTTCCCATGTTTCAAGGGTTTTTTGTTAGCACATAGCATGCCTCTGGTTTTCCAATTGACCAAGTGCTCCACGAACCCGTTCCGTACATAATCCGAATCCGTGATTTTGACCAGTTCGTGGAGTTGATGTTGGACGCCGGCCACCAGTTCTTTTTCCCCGTTGTTGTCACCATGGTAAGAACATCCATCCAAATAGACAGTGGGCATTCCCTCACACTTGTCCTCTTCAAAGACTTTGTGTGGGGAATTAAGGTATGCCTCCATGTTGTCCTTGATTTTTAGACTTTCGTCCTCGAGACAGTTTTCTCTGGCACAATCATGCAAGTCAGCCAGACCTTGCGCATGGGGACTCTTCTTGTTTTGGCCATATCTGACCTCCACAGGAAAGCCTTGCATTGACAGAATCCAGGAAGTAATTCGGGAATTACTCACATTTCCGGCCCGGATTCTGTGACTTTGGAGATATTGCAGAGGCTCGTGTGGAGTCTCCACTATGATGTGTTCCCCCTGGATGAACGGGCGGTAATTCTTCAATGCCCACACTGTTGCCAGGAGTGCCTTCTCACAATCGTTTATTTTTTCTTCCACAGAGGATAAAGTTTTGCTCGTATAGGAGATTACTTTATTGACCTTGTCATGCTTTTGGTATAATACTGCTGTCAAGCACGTATCAGAGAACCCTGTCTCCAGGAAGAACTACTTGTTTCTGACAGGGTAAGCTAGGCAAGGCACTTGTGAGAGGCATCTTTTGAGTTGTCTTACTGCCTCGGATTGTTCTGGACCCCATTCCCACTTGACCCCCCCTTCAAGAGACGAATCAGGGGTCTGGTGATCTCTGCGTAGCCCTCAATGAACTTTCTGATGTAATTAGTCAGTCCAAGGAAGCTCCTTAGTTCCTGCAGAGTTGTGGGGTCTTTCAGTTTCTGAAGTGCTTCCACTTTCTTTTCCTGGGGACAGAGACCCTGAGGAGTAATCTCATGCCCCAAGAAATTAACACGGGTTCTACACCACTGTGCTTTCTGAAAGGAAAATTTTGCTCCGGCGGCCCTCAACTGTGTCAGAACATAACGGATCTCCGCTATATGTTCCTCCACAGATAACCTTTTGATGAGGACATCACCTACATAAGCCAAGTTACCCCTCGCAACCAGGTCGGGCATGGCCTTGTGTAGGAAAATGTTGAATTCATTGCCGGAGTTGAGGTATCCGAAGGGAGTCCGGGTCCATGTGTACTGCTGGCCCCTAAAGGTAAAAGCCAGTTTGTATTGGTCCTCCCTACTGACAGGCATGGCCCAGTATCCATTGGTCAGGTCTATTGCAGTGAATACCTGTGACCCCTGAATCTGGGCCAGCCCTTGGTCAATGTAGGGCAGAGGCCATCGGAAAGTATGGAGCCGTTTGTTTAGCTCCCTAAGGTCGGCACAGAGTCTCCACTGGCCGTTTGGCTTCAATATTCCCAGCACCGGATTATTGAAGGTGCTGTGTACTGGACAGATTATCCCCCGGGACTCAAGGTTCTTAATTATTTCAGTAAGGGACTCCATGGATGCGAGAGGTAAACGATATTGCTTCACAAACACTGGAGTCATGCCAAGGTCCGTGGGAATTGTTGTCGTGTGGATGTCGGGGCGACCACAGTCATATGAGTCTACCGCAAAGAGATCTTGGAAATCCAAGAAAACTTGTTTCAACTTTTGCTTCTGTTCCAGAGTCACACAGGCATCAGCTAGGTTGACTCTCTCTTCCACCATCTGCCTGAAGCCTGGAAAGACTTCTGGTTTTGCTATCTCAGCGGCCTCCTCCAGCTGGGTGGAGAAGTTCCTGGTCAGAGTGCTGATTTGGACCGGAGGCTTCAGGTGGGAAATGCAGCCCTCATGGACCTGGAAAATCACCTCATCCCCTCTGAAGTCACAAGTCACCATAAAGGCAAGAAGTGTACACCAGGAAGTTCCCCCCATGCTGGGTAAAGATCCTGTCTGGTGTTGTATTGTCATAACTGTCACTGTCAAAACAGTCCTTGGGGATTGGTCCTAACAGTTCATTTCCTAAATCAATGGAGAAATGTCAGTCATCAACCGCCATTCCAATAATGGTGCCTGCGGCTAGAGTAATACTCTTTAAGTCGCTGTTATCCACCTCTATTGGAATGGTGTCATGTTCTATGTTGACTAATGGTGTCGGGTTTACCCCTAACCCTTGCTGTTGGAGGAAAGCATTTAGATGAATATAAGCATCAGGGTTTTTCAATTTTTGCCCTCTTTTAACTTTCACTTCCAGGGAGAATTGTCGGGTCCTTTCTGGGATGGTGACTTCCTCTTTAATCTGAATTTCAACTGCATAAAGTAGCAACTGAGCTGACCTAAATGCTTTTTCTGGATCATCAAAGCCCATGGGATTATCCGCTAATCGGGACCAAGCTTTGAAGTTTATTAGGTCCAAACTAATGGCAAAGCGATTGAGAATGTCACTGCCTAAGTAAAAGGCGGCAGTGACGTCTCACACGACCCAACAATTATTGACTATGCTCTTGTTGCCAATGGAGAATTTGAGCATACACCTGCTTGGCAGGAGATGTTTCGAATTGGGTGTTTCCAGATCCATTTCCCATTTGTCTTTCAATTTGAATGTGGGAATGGCTGGATCTTTTGGGAGTTGGCGGAACATGGCTTCGCTGATGAAGCTCTTACCATTGTTCACACACACTCGAGCGAGAACAGAGTCCTTCCCATCATTTAACTGAACAGGGATGAATAACTGCTCTCCAATTTGCTAATTATCAGCCAGGCTCTGAGCTGATTTCACATCTTTCTGGACTATAGGAGTGGGAGTGTCTGATTGTGGATTGGTAAAGAATTTCAGAGTGTTTCCTTCCAGTGTGGAATACCACCTTAAACTGGAAGGAAGGTTGATTTTCAGAAATAGAGAGGACCCCCCATCACCAGTCTGTTGTCCTACTGCTATTACTGTCACGTCTGGAATTTGGTTGTTCTGGAAGTGAAATTCTACCTGGTCAGATTTTTGTTCAACCATGTGGCACGTGCCGTTTAAACTAACATGGTTGACACTCTGCTTTAATTGTATTGGTCGGCTAGTCTGGGTCCAGAGGACCTTGTTTACGCAATCTATTAGGGGTGGCAACCTTCTCAGGACTTCATTCCCTAGTAATCAAGGGGTGCCCTCTGGAGTCACTACTATGATCGGGTGTTTCACCTTGTGTCGCCCAATTTTGATGTCTAAATCTGCAGTCCCCTCGACAGGAATTTCAAAGTTCTGGAGTTGTCCAGGAAGAGAGGTGAGGGGAATTTGGTACTTCTCCCCCCTACCTGAATTCAGTTCATCAAAGGCCTTTCTGGACAGAAGGGTAGCTTGAGATCCAGTGTCCACCAGCGCCAAAATTGTACCCTGCCCCTGTACTTGTACCAGGGCATAGTATCTTCCCTCCTTCTCCTCAAGGGGGCACAGATAATGCACATTTTTGGACAACTGGTGGGCTAATTTTTTGGTTTTGGACATTGAAAGAGAAGAGATTTGGGCAGAATTCTGTGGAGAGTCGTAGGAATCTGCAAGAAAAAGTTGGCAACTTGAAATGGTTTTGGGTTCCCCTGGTTCCGGTTCTGGGCCAGCCCCTCCTTTTTGGAGGCTGTCATCAGGATGGGTTTGAACCAGGGGTTTTTGGTATTGTTGGTTCTGGGATAGGATGATGGGCGGAGACAGCTCGATCCCCACATCTACCCGGTCTGGATTGGAATCCCTTGGGACCCATTTCTCCTTGGGAGGAGTTCCCCATCTCTGAAGGAAAAGATCCTTTCCCCAGGATCCTCTTGGGATCCCTCTCCCTCAAATTGGAAGACCTGTACCTCCTCCACAAAATGGGTCTGTTTGGGTACTTTGTTTCTCCTAAATCCTCTCTGCTCATTGGGCGGCAGACTTCCAGGGGTAGGAGACTTTGTTTCCGGTTCCTGGGTTTCCAGGGGCTGTTTACAAGTGGGGACGGCAGCTTCATCCAAGGCTTTACACCCCCCTTCCCCTTGTGCCTCCTCCCTGGAAACCGGTGGGTTATCGGGGTGCTGCCCCCGTCATTGTTCTGGAGCACCAGGCCTAGAGTTTGGGGCATTCTGCGGTGGCATGCTCATCTGAGGGTTCTATTGAGCCCTCAGTATGTGACCCAGATCCCGTGCCATATTTTGGACCTGGCGCTCAAGTTGGGAAACCCGCTGAGGCTGCTACGGGGTTCTGTTTTCTAACCCCTGGGCTGATCACAGGAAGGGTAGCTATCCCTTCTCTGGTAGTGTCCCAGGGTTGGGAAGATTTGGGTACCCCTCCACCCTTGGCCTCCCCTCTCCCGGATTAGGTTATCTGGGCTCAGGGAAGTGGGGAAAGAAGGATGGATGATTTTGGGGCTGGAAGTTGGGTGGATACCTGGGGAACAAGTTCTGCCCAGGATTTGGTGAATTTCTGCCCTGATGGGGGAAGTGTGGAGGGAAGTTCCCTGGGTTGGGTGCTTGGTTGGATCCCCCCCCTTGGGCCGGAGGAGTCCACACATAACCCAGGATTGGACTGTTTCCCTTATAGCGGGGACTTACATAGTCAGTTGAGCTGGGGACCCCCTTTGTGGGACTACCTCCTTGACTCCCTGTCTGTGACTGTCCCGAGGGCCTTCTGGGCTGTGAATTATTTGGTGCAGGCAGGTTTTTAGGTCCCCCCATCTCCAAATCTAAAACGGGGGCAACCTTTACCTCTGCCAAATTGGCAGCAGCAGGGGTGCTGTTGGTTTTGGGGTTTTTGGGCAGATTCTTATTTTCCATCGGTTTCTGCACCTCATAGATGCGGGTGGCTTGCTCAATGACCCAGTCTAAAGATCTTTTCTCATGAAAATCTCTCACAAGCTGGGTCATTATGTATTTGGGGAGAGCATGGAAAATGTGTTGATGAATTCTCTGCTGTCTGTGCGCACCCTTCTGGTGGTCTGCGCAAAGGCCTGCATTAATTCTTGCACAAATTCTTGTGGGGCCTGATCCTCCCCACATTGCAAATTGTAGGCTGCCTTGCGAGCCTCTTGGGGATTCCTGTGAACAGAAAAATGTTTCAAGATGGCCGCCCTATATGTGGACCATCTTGAATGGTTTTGGTCCTCCAGCCCTGCAAAGAAACTGGAGTATTCTGGGGAGAATATCCATTTGACATACTGAATGCAGCTACTGCTGTCCTTCAAATGGAAAGTCTCCATCATTTGCTCATAGAGCTCCAAGTGTTCCCAAACAGAATACTTGGCGTTCTTGTGATAAGGGGTGATGACATTCCTTATTTCTTTGATCTGCTACAAGGGGTCCTTAAGCAAGGCCCTTTTTGCCTTATTGGCCTTTTTGGTTCGGGTAACCCTGGTCCACTCATCCTCTGACTCAGAGGCACTGCTCCCAGAGGTGCCTGTCTGATCTTCCAGGTTTTCCCGGATTTTGCGAGCCTGGGAATGGCTGGCAGAATGTGGGGACCTGGTCTCCTGTGTCCTGGGCTGCTCAGAGGAGTCTTCGTATCCCTCCTTGCTGCCAGGATTTTATGGGTACCCCCCCACTGACCTAACTGGGCGGAGGTTTTCAGGATGCCCTTAGTGGGCCTACTCTCCTGGGGTTCCCCACTAATTTGCACTGTGCTTGGGTGCCCATACCCAGATGCCCGCCCATCCATTCCTGGGAGGTACTGGCCTATGAACCCCATACTTTTGGCCGGATAGTAATCTGCCCTCCCTGTGGCCCTGTGCTCATGTGCGCCAGGGAACATGGGGGTGGCAGAGTCCAAGGACTGGGAGAGATGAAGGCCTCTGGTACTAGGGCTCCTGAGGTTATGCTCAGGTGTTTCCCCTTCCCGGCGAACTTCATCTCTATCAGCCCCTGCTCCCTGTTGCATTGCAAGAGCCTGCGCTTTCAGTTCCTCAGTTAAGGCCTTACTAGACTCTATCAGTCTCTCCTGCATGGCTACCTGTTGCTGGAGCCTATCATTGTGCTGACAGAGAGCCTCATTCTCTCTCTGTGCCTCCTGATTGGTCCTGGAATACTGGGCCAGTCTTTGCTGCAGGAGGGTTACCTCCTGAGCCCCATACCTACTGGCCTGCTCCTTTCTTGCCAGAGCATCTTCCACCCTCCTGGTGTGCTCTAACAAGTTCTGATGCTCTTTTTGGAGGTCACCCAGCCCCTGGAGCGCACGGTGATTTCCTTCAATTTTTTTCTTTTAATTGGCAGACTTCCTAGCCTAAGGTATCCCTTTCCTGAGTAAGAGCCTGCGTCTGTGCCGCCAGTTCGTCCCTCTGCCGTTGAAGGGAACCGCTTTTTGGCGCTCTTGATCAAACTCTGCCTGGGTATCCAGGTCTTTCAAAATCAATTTATTGCTTTCCTCTTTCTCTCTGTCTAGTCGGATTTGCAGGGTGGCTACCTGCTCTGTGCATTCCCTGTTAAAGTCTAGTTGTTGCTCCAGCTTTTTCTGGCTCTGCAGTAGGGCGTCCAAACCTTCTTGGTACTCCTTCTGCAAGGCCAGAATTCTGTTATCCTGGTCAGACTTTTCCTGTTTCAGGATATCCATTTTCTCCTTCATTTTAATAATATACCGCCTACTATCATTTTCTGACTCCTGGCTCCTCTGCAGCCTCTGCTCAGAAGAGACCAGGTCAGATTGGGCCTTCTCTAATGCCATCAGTTGCCTATTTGCCAGATCTTGGCCTTCAGCACATTTGTCCTGTATGGCTCCCATATGTAAATATAAATATGCCGATACCCTGGCAATCTTGTTGCGCTCATCCTTGGCCTTAGGGGCCATATATAGTTCACTCAGGGCCACATGTAAGGGACCCTGATCTCTCCATGTATCTGACCCTGTTTCAGTGATCTGGGGTGTGATTGCCTGCAACCAGACCGCCTGGTCCTGATGAGCCCACTCACCTCTCACAAATAGCTCATGTAAGAGGTGTTCTCTGGCTATTTTGATATCTACCAAGGTCGTCATTCTGGAACTTGATTTCCTTCCTGACTTACAGAAGTTTGTATTTTATTTTGCAAAACAGACCGTTTCCTTAGAGCGTTCCTTTGAGGGGTGTTTTTACAGTGTAACACAGCGTGGTGATGCAACAGAATTTATATATTCTGTCAGTTAGCACACTGTATTAATCTGCACAAGTGATAGTTCTAATACAGAATCCCCGGCTACGAGCCCCCACTCTGTTAATGACTCCAATCAAGCATTCCCACTAAGTCAGTGCCTTGTCTGGGATTGCTCAAGGGAAGCCCTTATTTATATATTTTTATGACAAGTTATAATCTGGATGATGAACCCTTGTATCACGCCCCTCTCTTAGAATCCCCCTGACCCCACTGAGCCAAGAAGTAGGTTTGTTTTGCGAATTAAAAAGGTTTATTTAAAAAATTAAACAATAGATATATATATCACACTTTTATAATAAATTAATATTTGATATCACACTTAGACATATGACAGTGAGTGATCAACAATGGATGAAGTTATACTAGCACACTTGTTTAATTACTTAGGAGTAGTATAGAGGATAGGGTAGCTGAGAATGCTTTATATGGTACAAGGAAATGCAAGGTGGAAAAGAAGCAACACAGGGATAAACTTGATATGATTTCAGCAAAAGATAATAGAATCACTTTTTCACTGACAATTCACTCCCCCCCTATGCAATGTAAGGAGATGGAAGTAACACACACAGTCTTCAGGAATACAATCACAGTACAATACGAATTCAGTTCCCCCCTAGCAAGCTTAGAGAAACAGGGATGATTTTAAACACAGGCAAAGTACTTTAAAGGTGGTATGCAAAGAAGGGAAAAATATGCTAAAAATTATTTTAATTCCCTCTAGAGGTTCAGGGTGAGTGAGAGATACTTTAAATCAGTTCAGGCCTGCCCTATCAATGATTCAGGGATGGTTACCAGGTTGAAAACGGAATTCCCTAATGGAAGCAAAAGACAAATATTTTTACACGTGGCTGAAATGAAACAAAATGTCAAATCGCTGCAATTTAGTCGCGTGCGTCGAGTGCAACTACGAAGGAACTCTAAGGAGTAGCAAGTCGGTTTAGAGCTTGTTGGAAAGCTTAGAATCTCAGCTTTAAAATAAAAGTTAAATCTCGCTTCAAACGGTTCAAGAGATACGGACGATTTTGTGAAGGTAGATTCTCAACATAAAAGTAAAGCTCAGAAAGACAGATGACAATTTTGCAGCTTTAAATCAATAGGAGGGACACGATTTCTATGATGCAGTTCTCAATAGGTTAAAATAGTTTGAATTAGATTATTTTAAACTACGAGATTGGTTTTGCACAGTTCTGGCTGAGTACTCACACTATATTTTGGACAGGAATGCGACTTTGTCACGGATTGGGTCAGGTTGAACTGGACTTCTGGCGGTTTCCGGTACTGGTTCTCTGGTTCAGGATCTCTGGTTCTGCTCACAGCGATCTGGTCTGGGTCCGGTCTGCGGTTCTGGATACAGCTCTGCTTTCTGGGTGTTTCTGCTACCGGTTCTGGCAAAAGTTCTTGGCAAAGATTTCAAACAGCTCGCCCGGCTGTTGAATAGTTTGCAAATGATTTGGAGGCCTGCTGAAAAAGGATTCAGTTTGTGGATTCAAACCTCTCTGCTACAAGTTCTGGAGTCTGGATTCAAAGTTCTGGTCTCTGGAGATTGATGAAGTCTGGAACCTCCCGGCAAAGCGTTCTGCAAGAAAGTGGAAAGTGAATGTCCCTACCTGGGTTCCAGTGGATCTTTTCATGTCTTTTGAAAATGGGTGTGGATACTAACTTTCTTTGCCCAACCCACTCACGATTTGATAGGTCAAGGATTTCTCTTTGACCTGATTTGAGAAGGGAGCAGTGAGTCAGAGTGAGTCATCTTTATGGCATACAGAAAGAACACTCCCCTTTGCTTTTACCTTCGAAAATCATTTTCATAACTAAACGCATTTCCCAGATGCAAAAGTGTTTTACATTACATGTACAGATTGCAGATGACTTAAGGTACATTCTTGTTCTACTCTGATCTTCCTAAGAGCTTGCATTAAAAAATGACAAATTATTTTCGTTTTTATTTGGTTTACCAATATCGGACGTTTACCAAAAATGGCACAAATGTACACCGCCTTTCTACACATATTCCAGTAAATTTCCATGTCTCTAGCTTACAGCCAGTGTCTGCAACATGAATAAATTGTGGGGTTCGGTCCCAGAACATCGTACCGAATTGAGTTTAGACTCAAATTGTAGGGACATTTCCATTTTAAGGATCTCCAAATTGTACATTCCTGTCATCTGGTTACAATTAGTTATCAGTGTTTTTATAAAACATATATTTGCCTTCAATTCAATTCACAAAAAGTGCCTGGCCCGCCCCTAGGAACTGGGTGAGTCAGGGATCACATGTCTCTTCTTCCAGGCAGAGCTCTGTTTACAGTCCACACCCAAAATTAACATACCCCATTCAATTAAAAGGGTCTATTGTCTCTCTCCTCCAGGCTGAAGGGGAAACCCTCTCCCTCCCAATCAACAGGGCCATGTGATATCCTGCCTCCTGGTGTGGGTCTCTGGGGTGTTAAGAGTTCTCAGGAAAGGCAACCCCTTCAAACTTTTAATTGAATCAGACTGCCTCCTAGGAACAAACCTTTGAAATCCCAGCTAGCTCAGGATGCTGTTTAGCTTCTGCAATACAGGTCCCCAGTCAGAGTTTAGACCGCTAGCGCCGGTTTGTGGAAAATGCCGGTACTGCACCTATTTTTGGGATCTGTCTTGAATTAATACATTTCCAAAAGAAATAATTTTACTTGATAGTATATGATCCTTGCTTGACATGGCATTGATGTGGATCTGTAGTAGAGTAAAGTCAAACACTCAACCATAGTTGGATTTTTGTTTGGTGGTTCCGGGCCCATGATTTTAGCAACCATCTTTCTTTGCACTGGTGGGTGGCAGGTCAGGGGACCATTTTGCTGTGCGCAAAACTGCACTGTTCTCCAGGATTCTGGTGCAAATGTGGGCTTTTCCGCCCTCTTGGATTTCCTAAGCCCACAGCACCAACTGTTGCAGCATCAAAGTCCAAACGTGGGTCAGGACACCCAACAACTTTCATATAATTCTTTTTGCTCCACAGCTATTAGCTGTAATATCATGTGCATCTTCCTAACATAGCACTTGATCGTCATTGGATATTCCTTCAACACCATTCTACAAAAGTCCTCATACAGCGAATTCGGGGGTTGGGGATGTAAATTTTTCTCATAATTCATCAACATTCGCCACCAAAATGTAACTGCTAGAGAATTCAGACTAAGTTCATGTATAATCAGTGAGTTTGGCAATGATTTTGGGAAACCCAACACAGCTTTCCACATTTTTCCTTGAAGCTTGTTTAGTACCTTTGTTAAATCCAGTATACATAGATCAAGTCTGAACAGTATGATTCGTTCAACCTTTAGCGTGTAAAACTCAATAGTGGGTAAGAGAGAGAATTTCGAGTACTTGTGATAAATGATTTTCATTTGGGATATGAGATGTATTACTTTGCTGTTTAGTGTACTGTTCCACATCGCTAAGGAATTGGAATCACATAGGTTATAACCCAAGTACCTACTTGCCAGTACCCGGTGAATTACCACTTCATTCATTTTCCAAGCAAATCTGCAGACTTTTTCTTCTATTTGCAAACACCATTATATTCGATTTGCTTGGATTTATGGCAGGTTGTTAATTTTCGCATATTCAGAGAACACATTCAATTTGGTTTGTAGCCCATATGGCGTTCGATCAAACAGAATGATGTCATCTGCGAATGCTAACCAATTGATTCTAGTGTCTCCTAACTTAACTGGAAATACCTCCAGGTTTTCCCATATTTTGTCAATTTCACAGATATAGAGGTTGAACTGTATAGCTGCCAACTGACAGCCCTGCTTCAACCCTATCTCTGTGTCAATTGCCTCTGTGGTAGACCCATCTTGATTAATCCGTACCATGTACAACGTTTTGGTGTGAAGTAGCGCTATTAATCCAACTATATGTTCTGGAATTCCATACCCAATCAACTTACTCCACAACCGGGCCCCTAAAACGCTATCAAAGGCGGCGGGCAGATCCAATGATGCCATGTAGATGGTATCATAAAGGTGTGGTGAGAGGTTTCCAAAAGGTGGGCAAGAATTGTGGTGTTAAGTGTAGTCCCCATCGCCTTCCTGAATCCTACCTGGTATCTAGATAACAAATGCTTGTCTGCTACACAATACTCTAGTTCCTTTAAAAGAAGAGTGGCAAATACTTTGGCAGGCACATCAATCAATAAAATGGGGTGAAAATTACCTGGGTCCTTAATTGGCCTTTTTTTCATGGATGGGGACAATTATTGCTGTAAGCCATGACTGAGGAATCAATCTGTTTTCAAAGATCGAGCAAAAGTAGGTTTTATGAATTTAGCTCAAAAATGCGGGTCATCCTTTAATAAACATGGCGAAATCCCATCAGACCCTGCAGCCTTGGAATAGTTAGATTTTTGATAGCCCATCTCACGTTTTCTAAATTCCATGCGCATTCACTTGGGATCATGGTAACTAAAGCAGAGATGTTGGTAGATGGAAAACCTCTCAGTAACGCATATCTATCTAAGATATACGTGCTCCACTTTTCACCCATAATTGCCGAATTAAAGATCAAATTATTCTCTTTACCATGGGAGCGAAGTATCTTTAGTTTTGTGGCTGCATATGAGCCTAATCATTTTTTGATTGTCTGCCAAGTGCTGTGCCCTCTTCACCCTTTTAAGTGCATATCTGCATCGCAATTGGATCTGTTTTTTTGTGTCAATAAATGCGTTTGAATCTTCTATTGACCTCTTCGCCCTTCTAATGTCCCCCTTGTGTGTGCATATTATATTGGCAATGTCAGAACTATATTTACAAGGATGACTGCTTACACACACCTTTTGGGAGTGCACAATATCAAACAGGTAACATTTTACCACATTAATGTTAAATTCATTGATTTTCTGTTTTTTCCAAAGCAAAAGGGGACATCTCTCTTTACACCACATGTCACGGGACACCAAGTATGCTAAATGTCTACATAGTTTTGGATTCCATCTAATCGACTTGGGGTGTCTGTCCAATTCGATTAGAGCCAGGTGTCTAGATTTCGTAAACATTTCTGATTGAACTTCTAAACTTAGTTTCAGCATCATGTGATCACTGCAGCCCATGTTATTTACCGCAATTGGCTTACATATTCTCAATATATTTTCAGATATAGCAAAGTAATCAAACAAAGACTGTGATTTCCCTCTGAACCATGTACAGTCACTCTGATTGTTTGCATGTGGGATCATGTGTATATTCCAATTTCCAAGAAACTTCAACCAACAATACCCTCTTTCATATGCCCTAGCGTTGTGTAGTTGACTTGCACGTGTTAGTTTGTAAAAAGAAGAGTCTTTCAAAATAGAATTGAAATCACCACCCAAAATTACTTCATGTTCTTCATTCCTGATAAACTCTTTCTGTAAAATAGCATCTAATTCATTGATTGTACTATGGTACGAACTTTGTTTCAGATTACTGTACAAATTGATGATTACTATGTTAGTATGATTTAGTATTACTTCAATAACAAGTAAATCATCAGAAGAGAACATTAGGTTGGCTGCCATTTTCACACTATTGTGGACGAGCGTCAATAGACCACCTGCTGGTCGACCAAACACTCCACGCCTAGCTGGATGACTAAAAGACTTAAAACCATCTACGTTAATGGGGTTAACAGCCATGGTTTCTTCTATCAAAATTATACTAGAATTGATCGATACCAAATTACTCTTGTAACATTTCTGCAGGTTATTAAAGCCACAACATTTCCAGCTTACTATGGAACTGTCTGGCAGTTATGTGGGGATCTGCTTAGCGTGTGTAGAACTTATTTATTTATTTATCCATTCATATTTTTAAAGTGCACAACAGCCCGTGGGCATCGTGGCACTGTTACATATGAGACATTAAGCTGGTTACAAAGGAAGGCAAATAATGATTACAAGGCAATTTGCTTTACCGGAGCATATTTGGTCACATATTCTGGCATTACAGACATACATCATTATGGTACAGTTGAAGGTCAGGGGAGGAGAGGGCAAAGGATAGAGGTTATGTGAAAAGTGTGGTTTTAAGGGATTTATGAAAGGAGTACAGAGAGGGTTTTGCTCTGAGAGAGTTGGGGAGAGGGTTCCAGAGCTCGGGTACTATGTGTGGGAAGTCAATGCCGCCAGCTTTGGCTCTTCTTATAGTTGGAACTTGGAGTTGGTTAGCATGATGGCCTCTTTTAGGACGGAGGGAAGAATTCCTGGTTATGGTTTCTGATTAGTAGGGAGGTGCAGTGTGATTGATGCATTTGTGTGTGAGGGTGAGTATTTTAAAATTGATTCTTTCCTTGACTGGGAGCCAGTGTGCATTTCTTCGGGCCTGTGAGACATGGTCAAATTTGGGGATGTGCAGTGCAGCGCGGAGCGCATTGTTTTGCACTATTTAGAGCCTCTTTAGATTTTTGGTTGATGTGCCTGCTAAAAGGGCCTTGAGTAGTCCAGTCTGGCTCCTATGGTGGCTCTGGTGATGGAGAGGCAGTTGGGTGCGGTAAGGTACGTTTTTATGGCATAGATGAGGTTGGTGGTCAGTGTGAATGCGGAGGAAATGGTGCTGGCTTGTCTTGTCATGGAGAGTGTGGGATCTAGGTAGACTCCTAAGGTCTTCACGGAAGTGGAGACAGGTATGTTAATGTTGTCAATGGTCATGTGTGAATAATCCCGGCTGAGCTTGATTAGAGTTTCACTAGGTGCCAGGATGAAGATCTCAGTGTTATCGCCGTTTAGGCAAAGACCATTAATAGCCATCCAAGTTTGGATAGTGGTGTAAATGATGAGGAGAGCTTCTGTGTCTTGGTCATAGTCTCTGGTGAGGGGGAAGAGTACGTGTGTGTCATCGGCATAGTTTGTGTAAGCTATACCGAGTGTGTCCAGTAAGTCAAAGAGGGGTTTAGTGAAGAGGTTATAGAGGGCGGGTGCAGTGCATGATCCTTGTGGGACTCAACAGCTGATGGTTGTGGGGGAGCATTGGGCTGTTCAGAGTACACTTTCATGGCCCTACCTTCTAGAAATGATGTGATCCATGTGGTTGCTTTGTGAGAGAAGTGAGCTGCATTGAATAGGTGAGAGGTGAGGATGCCATAGTCTACTAGGTCAAATGCTGCAGAGACATCGAGCAGTAGAAGGAGAGCAGGTTTGCCTGTGTCCATTATTTTGGTGATTTGATTCTTTAAATCTAGGAGGGTAGTTTCAGTCCCATGTCCTTTGCGGAATCCCAATTGTCTTCTGCCTAGGATGGCATAGGATTCCAGGTAGTGTTGGATTTGGTTATGGGCGGCTTTATCTAAGATTTTGAGGAGGAAGGGGACGGTGGTGATGGGGCAATAGTTATTGGGGGAGGTGGGATCCAGGGAGGTTTTTTTTAGGAGCGAGCAAACCCAGGCTTCTTTTATGCATTGTGGTACGGTTCCAGATGAGAATGAAGCATTGATGAATGCTGTGATGATAGGGGTGAGTGCTTCTGTGCACTCTTTGATGATGGTGGGTGGGCAGACAGCCCCTTTGCAAGTGGATGGATTGTTGTTTTTGAGAAGCTCTGAGACTTCTAGCTCTGTGACTTCTCTAAAAGCAAAGAGGGGTATTTGTGGATGAGGATTGTGAGTGGGAGGTGTGGGAGGACTGGAGTGGGTATTGAGGGATTTACATTGGGATGCTATTTTATCTTTGAGTGTTTTAACTTTGTTAAGGAGGGCAGTCCGGATGCCAGTGCACCATGCTTCATACTTGATGATTTCATCAAGACTGGAAGCGGGAGTGGTGAGTTCTTTGCATATAAGGAATATTTCTCTTGATTTGGAGCTGGCTCTGGTAATTCTCTGGTTATAGGATTCAGATTTAGCTTGGAATATGGCATTTTTGTAGGTCCGTGAGATTTCTTTGAATTTGTTGAGAGAAGATTGGTTGGGTGCTAATTGCCAGCTGGATAGGGCTTTTCATTTCTTGGTGCGCAAGGCGGATAGTTCTTCTGTGAACCAGGAATTGGAGTGCATAGATTTATTTTCTTTTTTAACTTCTAGAGGGGCAATTGTCTCAATGGCTTGGGTGAGAGCATTGGTATAAATGTTGGCGAGAGAGGTAGGGTCTTGGTTAAATGGATGTTTGAGTTCAGGGATATCGAGAAGAGGAGTGGGGTTGGTAGCAGTGAGTTTTTTTTTAGCTTCTCACTATAGCACAGGGGACATGAATAAGGGTTTTTCAGGTAGGTGTGGTGGGAATGGAGAATTGGATGTACTAGTGATCCGTCCATAGAAGGGCTGAGATGGAGGTGATGGAAGATGAGCAGTTATGATCTGCAATTCAGTCAATGGTCCGACCTTTGCAACAAGTTGGTGTAGTGATTTTGTGTTCGAACCCCATATGAGAGAGATCTTTAGCTAGGTGTGTGGCAGCCTTATTCTTAGGGTCAATTAAGCCAAGGTTAACATCACCGAGTAGGATGGTTTTAGTAGAGCTTTTGAGGGTGCTACCTATGATTTGGAGGAGTTGCTTTTGGTTGTATGGGGGTGAGCCTGGTGGTCTGTATGTGATTATGATGTTAATGGTGCAGTTAGGGGAGAGAGCTAGTTTGGCAGTGAGAAGATCAGCATTGTTGTCCCACTGTTGGTTACACGTTTTAATGGCGAGGGTGTTTTTAAAGATGAGGGTGATGTCACCACCTTCAGAGGTTTTGCATTCCTGTCTAAGGATGGTGTAATCTTGAGGGAGGGCAAGGTGTATGGATGGGCTGGATGATTCATGGAGACAGGTTTTGGATATGGCTAGTATGTCTAATTTGTGGGTGCTAATGATGTACTTAATCTCAATAGCATGGGCATGGATGCAGCAAGCATTAATGAGTGCGCATTTTAAGTCTAGGTTGGCTGGTGATGGAGCATGAGGGCTGGTGTTGGGGTCAGAGAGGTGGTAGATGCGTGTACGAGTGGGGGAGGTTGGAGTGTAATGGGAGCAGAGTGATGGGGGATGTGTGAATGGACAGGGAGGTGTGTGTGTGAGAATGTTGTGTGGGTGCGAGAGCTAAGCCTGTGGTTCCCACGGTAAGTGGAGGGTGGAGTGCTGCGGTGAGAGGAGGATGGTTTAGTGCACGTTCTTAGTCTTCAGAGCCTAAGGTGGTGTCTAGGCGGGTCAGTGGTGCAGTGGTTGAGTGTAGTTTGTAGTGTTGTGGATGATGCAGAATGCATGATGTCTGGTGGTGGTGTGAGGTCTAGGTGTGCAGGCAGTATGCTGCAGGTGGCCCAGAGAGGGAGAGTAATGAGGAAGATGGAGGAAGGGGAGAGGAGAGGCGTATGCGCTGTAGAGTATTTACCAGAGGAATGTAATTGTGGAACAGTTACTGTAGAGAGCTAGTGCAGAACTAGTTGGGCAAGTTCAATAGCATAGTATTCAGTGAAGCTGGCAGTGGTAAAAACAATCAATGGCCGCTAGGGGATGGCAGTGGTAAAAAACAATCCATGCCGCTGGGGGCTGGCAGTGGTAAAAACAATCAATGGCTGCTAGGGGCTGGCCGTGGGAAAAACAGTCAATGGATGCTAGGGGCTGGCAGCGCTAAAAACAATCAATGGCCACTGGGGGCTGGCAATGATAAAAAACAATCAATGGTCACTAGGGGCTGGCAGTGGTAAAAACAATTAATGGCCGCTAGGGGCTGGCAGTGGTAAAAAACAATCAATGGCCGCTAGGGGCTGGCAGTGGTAAAAACAGTCAATGGCCGCTAGGGGCTGACAGTGGTAAAAACAATCAATGGCCGCTAGCGCCTGGCAGTGGTTAAAAAAAAAAATCAATGGCCTCTGTGGGCTGGCAGTGGTAAAAACAGTCAATGGCCGCTAGGGACTGGCAGTGGTAAAAACAATCAATGGCCGCTAGGCAGTATATAAGCAGTATAAGAAGTAAGCTAGTTCATAAATGGCACAATGGGTGAGGTGTACGCGTTGGACCTTTCAACATAAGGTTAGGTATGATAATAGAAGGCTGTTATTGATTTTGCCAGTGAGTGGATTACAGGCAGTAGGGTGGAACAAGAATAACTTGAATTAAATCTAACTTGATGCATCAATGCAATAGTACTGTTACCGTGGGCTGTTGCTCTCTTAGTTGGCAACCCGAATAGTGACACTGACAATAGCTTACACAGGTTGTGGGCATTGAGAAATACTGCCCTGTTTTTGCAAGCGGCAAATTCAGGATTACGGCCGTGCTGGTTTAGGGTGTTAAAGTCATCAGGCAACGAGTGAATTAACAAGAATAACGTGGGTGGGTCACGCAGGCGCAGTGGGGTAGCATGTGTATGTAGGTGGACCAAACCATGAATATATTGCTTGAGTGTACCTCGGGATGATGAAATGAATGGGTACGAGTTAAAAGAAGAAGTCAATACCTTTCGTGGGAAGCAAGATGATCCTTGTCCTTGGAATGCGGGGAGGCGGCTGCCACCGGCAAACAACGGCAAACAAGGCCTTTTTTCTTGGCCTTTTCTTTTTGGCCGGCTTCCTTCCACCTGCCGGCGAAAGTGTGTATAGATAACCAACATCTTTCAGTAGTGTTTCCAATCCTGCCAACCCTTTTATGGCTTTAACCACTGAGGTAAGCTGGATTAACACATTTTGGGTCCTGGCTGTATCTGAGACCAATTGGATCCCAGCAGTTGATGTGCTTAACCTCTGTTAAGGTTGAAATTCTATAAAGCTTTTGGATTTGTTCATGTCTTCAAAGTGATACAGTTCATAACCTAACATATGAAAATGTTTGCATTGATCCCATAACATGTATGCAATTAAGGGAGATTGAACCTTACATAACATCCAATGCTGCTGATTTCCATAGGCTTTATTGATACCTTTTATACACAGTTATACACTCTGTGGCTCTGTTTCGACACCCGTGCCATATCGGTGCATGTGATTTTGACATTCATTTGAAGGCCCATATTTCGCAACATTTACACTGAAACTTGGCATGTCTGTTTGACTAATAATCTATGTGTACGAGATTCCAACGTTTCCATTACCAGGATTACTGTGTTTCAGAGATATGTATGGGATTTGTACTTGCGGTTGACGTTGTGGGCCTAGCAAAGTTATCGTTTGTGCTTGTTCTCCATTACAACTGTCTCTTTTAAAGGTTTTTTTGTTTTTTGTTACCTGGTAGAACCCAGCTAAATTAGATTGTTTCATATTAGTTCCTAGGCTCTCGATAGTGTTAAGAGTACAAGTGCCAGGACCCCCTTTAAGCACTGCAGATCCTTTCACTACATTCAGCCCATTCTGAGTTAAGTGTAGATTTTGTTGTATATTCACAGGCTCTTGGTGTATATTAACAGCTTCAATTTGGTGCTCGTGAATCTCCATTTCCAGATAGGCCCGAGATTAAGCATCTGGCTGGCTGAGGTCGAGACCATTTTCCTGTGTCAAATCTATCGATACTACTTGACTATTTTTTTTTCACACCCTTTTTTGCTTTACTGCTCTGTCTTATGTTCTGTTTTGTTTGGAGAAGTGCTAGCATTTCGATTCCTTATTTACTCCTCGCGTTTTTTTGCTCTTAGCTGTAGTTTTTTGGCTTTCCTAGACATACAAAATTTCCATCCGTGATTAGTCTCTGACTCATTTTCTGGAGTGTCGACAATCACCTCCTCCTTCTTTTGTCATTCTTCTTGATCCAAAAGTACTCTAAGTGCTGATGGACTGTCAGGTGTTTGTAAGGTGTCGACCCCCAGGACCTCTTTTATTGGCTCAACTTTAGATGTTCCACCAATGGCTTTGTTTCCCATCATTTCTTTTATGAAAAGGTTTTCCAGTACCAATAGTCTATCATTATGTAAATTTGCTACTTTGATTAAGTCAATTTTTTCTATCTCTTCCTGTGAAGGCTTACATGCTTCTCTTTTTCCTCTCATTATTAAATGCTCAATGTGAGGGTTCTCAACTTTATTATCTGTTTCAATGGTCTTTGTTGCTTGTGTTTTCCTGATGACAATGTGATTGGTGACACCGGGGAGATTTGTGTTACTAGCATACATGTTGGCATTTTGATTAGCCTGGGAATTTACCATAACTTTGTGTGCCAACATGAAGCGTTCTAGCTTGTTTAACTTCCCCAGCACCTCACCCAAAAATCCTTTAATTTCCTTTGTAGCAAAGTGCGTGAATTTGTGCCCTTTGTCCAAAAAGGTTCAAAATCCGTGTTAGTAGAGGAAATGTATGACAGTTTTGCTCATTCAAGTCAAGCATTGTTTCATCAGTAAGGTTATAAGTATTGGTCCCCCTTGCAAATTTTTGTGGAAGAATGTCTCCATTACCATTGTTATTCCTTATCAGCAGGTCAAACTCTTTGTGTGCATTGGATAGCCATTCTTGTTGCCCATCAGGAAAAGAAGGAGAGTGGACAACATCCGCTGCCAAGGCCGCCTTTTCCAAGACAAACTTAACAGGGGGTGTTTTATTGCAGCACAAGTCGCCTTCCTTGTTACTGTGCAAGTGTACAAAGTCCCTTTGTCTTCTAGGGGTGGATACTGGGGTAGAGGGGCCTGAAGATAAGCACACATGTCTACCCAGTTCTGCCATAATCACAGGTGCTAACATAGAGACATCTGCAATCTCACTGTTTCCTATATTCTCAGGTGGATAAGACATCTTGTGTTCATGATCCTCACTGGCTGGTGTTATATCATCCCCAATATCGTCTAGGCCATTCAATTCCCTTAGATATAATACCTTTTCATCATTTTTTTATAGGTTGGGCTGTTTGTTGTGGCATGCAACATGGGTTTTGTTCTTTAATGTGTGTTACTGAAGCATTGTATAGCAATTTTGATAATTGAGGCATTATTGATGGTATTGTAAAGGAGAGCTCTCTTGTCACGAGGTGTATACCGATGTCAGAACTCATAGCATCCACTACTATTTCATCTCTAGGTTGCGGTTTCAAGAGCACATTATTCTTTTTTGCCACTAGTGCCATCAAGTGTTTGCCATTTCTGAGACTTGTTTCCATGTTGATCTCTGTCAGGGCACCTAAATAACATTCAATCAATTTTACCCAAATACTCGTGTGTCTCCACATGGACATAATACTGTTCAGTCTTATATTTACCAAAACATTCTTTTACCAGATTACCTGTGGGCGCGTGATTTCCCTAATGTCAAACTTCTCATGTACCACTAGTTCTCAACCTGAGTGTGGAGCTTATAGGCTCTAAGGCCACAGTCACCCCAAGCTCGTATGACACCCAGGCCTCACAATACCTCTATTTAGGCTGTGCGCTCCCAGTGTTAGCACCCCTTGAGGTTCGAAGACTCTAAGGCCTGCAGTCACCCCAAGCTCCTGTAACAACAAAATCACAAAAAGCCACTGTTCACGCAGTGCGCTCTCTATACTGGGTCACCTGAAGGCTCCAAGGCTCTAATGCCCACAATCACCCCAAGCTCCTGTAACAGCAAAATCACAAATAGCCACTTTTCGGCAGTGCGCTCTCTACATTGTGTCACCTGAAGGCTGCAAGGCTCTAAAGCCCTCAGTCACCCCAAGCTCCTGTAACAGCAAAATCACAAATAGCCACTTTTTGCGCAGTGCGCTCTCTATACTGGGTCTCCTTGAGGCTCCAAGGCTCTGAGGACCGCATTCACCCCAAGCTCCTATACCAGCAAAATCACAAAATGCCACTTTTCAAACTTTGCACTCTGTATACTGGGTCTAAAGTGGGTCACCTGGAGGCTCTAAGGCCCGCAGTCACCTCTCAATGACCTCATAACCCACACACCTCAAATGTAAATGCTGGGTGTGTCATTAAACCCTTTAGGCAGTTCAATAATAATGCTCAAAGGCTCTAAGGCCTGTTTTCCCCACAGCTCACAAGCTGCTCTTATTACAATACAGTATTATTTTATGAAGAGGTGTCCAGCACAAAGCGGATAAAACAGGATTCCTTTCAGTTCGAAATAAGCACAGAGTTTGTGCGCTAAGTTTAGCTCAATGTGCCTGAAATTCACAGTGTATACAACAATTGGGAAAGTTCCCCAGTGTAACAGTTCATTTTTAATAAAGAACTCTGTAACCTCTCAGATACTCCACAAGGATCAGGTCATGTCCTTCCCATTTCTCGTAATTCCGTGTAGAGCTTTCCATCCAAGTCGGTGTGTCAGTAGTAGTAGCAGTAACATCTACGCTTTACCGCTGCTCGCAAACCCCCAAACACCAAAACATACTGCTGGCAAACTGCGCATGCGGAGTGTGTTTGTAGTTGCTTGCTGAAAATTAGAAGAAGTAGAAACAGGACTTCATGACTCCTCTGTAACAGATCTCACAAGGAAAAGCATGGAGCCCAAAACGAACAAGTCCTCCACCCAGCAACACCAAAAAACACTGCTGGCAACTGTGCAGCACTCCGCACAGCACTCTGTGCATGTGTGGTTTGTTTGTAGTTGCTTGCCAAAAATGAGTAGAAGTAGAAACAGGACTTCAGGACTCCTCTGTAACAGATCTCACAAGGAAAGGCACAGAGCCCAAAACGAACAAGTCCTCCACCCAGCAACACCAAAGCACACTGCTGGCACGCCGCTTCTGCTTTATTTTACTAGTGCAATAATGTGTGCAAAGAGAAAAATAAACCTATATACTGCCTTCATAGATCTGAAGGCAACTTTCAATTAGATTCCCTGTAGGAAACTATGGGAATTTCTAAAAGATGCGAAGATATCAACAGTGTTGCTGAAAGCAATCCAGTACCTATATTGTAGAAAAGAAGCCAGACTACGTTGGGGTATTAAGGGATATACCCTAGACCAAATAACGATAGAAAAAGTAATAAGACAAGGGCACATGCTGGTGCCCATGCTGTTTACTATCTTTATGAACACACTTGTCGAAACACTAATAATAAATCCAACAGATGCACAGAAGCTTGGCTCAGGCAATATTCCTATCCAACTGTATGCATATGATGCTATTTTTATTTCATTGACACCTTCTGGCCTTAGCAAGCAACTGGAATGCTTCAACAAGGGCTGTGCATACATGGGCTGATTAATTTAAATGGATATTAATAAAACAATGGTATTCCATCCCCCAGCAAGTAAACCACATTGTCTAAAATTGGCAAATGAAGAATTTGCTTATGAGCAAGTCTCAACGTTTGACGACTTAGGGGTTAGGCTGATGGGGAATTGTAAATGGACGGAACAGATAGAAAAATCTTGCACTGGACTAGAGAGCTCATGAAAGACAATTTTAAAATGTACAGTTTTCCATGGCAAGAGGGGTTTCTCACCCACTCTCAACATCTATAATGTGCACAAAGAATCTGCAGTGTTATATGGTTCCGAGTTATGAGGACACAAAGACACCATAAAACTATTGCAATCGATTATAAGTTCCAGAAGAAAATATTACTTTTACCCAAAAGCACATTGAATGATCTTCCACACATTGAATTAAATAAAATATGTATAAATGATGAAAACAATGATTAAACCAATCTATTACTGGTTTTGATTATGAACTTCCCAACACTTATCAGAATACAAAGTAGCACTCTTAGATGTACTGAGACAGGAAGCGGACATCTGCTTTGTAAGGATTGAAGGGGGTATTGGTACTTCTGCCCGCTATATGGTAGGTTAAAGGCAAAGAATACCCCAGCAAGGCTCTCAATTTGGTAACAGTGGACGAGCAGCCAGGCTAAAGCTTTCAGGAGGTAGGTGATGCAGGCAGGCAGGTTCTACATGATAATACAGATTCTTTATATAAAATAAGGTTTGCAACCTACACCAAATAGACATATAAAATGACACTTTGTACTTGGAATGCTTATCCAAATAATGGCAAATATATACACTCTATGTGGTACCAGACATTACTTAAATCCAGTAAAAGATGCACTAACTGCAGAGTGTTTTAAATAGGCAGGTGGATTCTTAAGTGAGGTGTAATAGCATAGAATAGGAAAGAAAGGCAGGTTAGTCTGAACAGTGGCAGAATAATTGATTTATCTTAGATAGATAATTCTGAGTGAGGATCCACCACCTGGGCAACCTGTAATGGAAAAGTTAGGGAGTAACTTATGTTGTCTTTTACAGACCGGTGCAATAATGCTTAATAACCTTGTGCTTTCTTTTAAAAATGTCTACCACCCTAAAGTACATGAGAGGCCACAGAAGAACAGGATCCAAGATGTCTTTGGAACCCCTGGACAACTCCTGAGGAAAGAAGATGCTCTTCCTCATCGCAGTACCTTTGGTGTCCTGGCAGGCAAAATGGCACAGTTTCTCGTCTTTACTCAACAATTCTCTCCAAGGATGGACCCTTTTGGAAGCAGGAGCCACTGGGATGCTGAGTCTGAGAATAAAAAGGAACCAAATTCCGTCTGAAGTGCAGCATTTTTACGATTTGCAGTGCTCTCCTTTGGTCTCATTTGATCGATGATTCCTATGAAGATGAAACTTGCTGGGGCTCTGTAAGTGATTTCAATCTGGCACACACCCAAGTCTTACCCAGCATGTAGTGCGCAAATGAAACCCTTATTTATTTGTATCTATAAGTTCAATATTCTGAGCAATATACCACTAATATCGCATCCTTCTCCTGAGACAACTGAACCAGGAATCAGGCTAGTTTGCAAAGGTAAATATTTATTTATGTATTTAGAATTTAAATCACAATATATTTTGATAGGTAACAAAATAACCAATGGGGTGACAGAACACTGGATAATATCTTTAATGCACTAGGAATCAAGTAATGAGCACCAAAAACAATGCATCAAAGAAAATAATACTTCTGGACTGGTTTAGAACAGATAGCACTTATGGTTAGGGGTTCCCCTGCTACACCCCTCAACCCACCAATAGGCAATTTAACTAGATGTGAGGAGAGAGCAGGTACTCAGTAATAACACAGATCAAACAGAATATCACTATCCCCTTCCCCCTTTAGACACAAGAGAAAAACAGAATTGACTTTTCACTGTCAGAATGGCTTTGCAAATGTCTGAGCAAAAACACCAACAGCCTGATTCATGGAATTATTAGCGCCGAAATTGCAGATTTGCGCAGCTTTCTGCCCGAAAATCCCTGTTTAAAGTATCGGGATTTTCGGGCAGAAAGGTGCGCAAATCTGCGATTTCGGCGCTAATAATTCCATGAATCAGGCTGGAAATGTGGTGAAAATGCTTAAATTATTATACATTTCTACGGAAGTCGCTTTGGACAGATGGAAGCAAACACCAGCAATGATATAATCAAAAGGAAACAGTTGGAATCTCAGAGTCAAAGAGGGAAAGAATTTAAAGCTAATTCACACGTGTTAAACTATTCAAAATGTCAATTTGCGGCAAACTTTTCCTTACGCGATTTTTTATATAACGGGTCAATCACACTGTTTTGCGCTGGAAAACAGAAATTCTGGTTTACAAATAACAGATAGGTTTCCTTATTCTATATTAAGGACTATGAAAAAGAGAATGCCACACAGGAATCAGTTATTCACAGCCGATCATAACTCTATTCATGCATGATACTCTAGTTTCCGTTTGGTTTGGGAATTATTTTTCTTAATCATATTAATAAGGAATTATGGTTTAGCAACACAGATGAGAAAAAAGTCAGCTCAAGGATAGTTCTAAGATGGGATGGGTTTGAGATTGGGATCATACGATGCAGATATATTATGGGTTATTTTTCTTCCTATTAATACTTACAGAATAAGTCATTAAATTGGACTGTCAGCTCTGGTCAATGAATTCGGTCTGGTCTACCGGCACAGGGCACTTATGGAGGGATTTGGATCAGCGGCGCAGTTCTGGTCAATTTTGGACTGCACCTCAGACTGGATTTGGAAGGGCCCCTTCTGGTTAATGGACACGGTAGATAGCCGGATGCAAGTTATCAGCAGGCAAGCCTAATGGTAGCCAGCCAAGCTAAATTAACATTAAGCCCCTTCAAGTTTGGGATTTTTGCCATGGGGTCTGGCTAGCAATAATTTTTCAATGCTAGAATCTGGATTCTGCAAAGAAATCTGGATCTTTCAAAGAATTCTGGAGTCAGCTACCAGTTGAAAAGTTCTGCAATAAGGTGATGCGCGGACATATGATAGGTTCTGGAAGCAGGCTGTTCTGGAAGCAGTCTCTCTGCAAGCAGTCTGTATGTGTAGTCAAAAACCTATATGTATCCATTACAAATTGTATGGCATTGGCAGGACTTCAAAACAAACCCCCCTGTCTCTGAGTGGCTACAGGGGTGCGCTTTGTTTTGGTTGGCAGCCTAAACAGAGCTGTCATCTTATGACAGGATTTAGGGACTCCAAAACATACTTCTTTTTGTTTTTTAAAACTCTTTATTGATTTTTAATAACATTACAAAAAACAAACAAAACATATAACATTTAACCAACATACTTTTGCACAAATGTACATTTCTACCATTATGTACATTCATACAATTAGACACATATTTTTCACATTTAATTGTCTACATTTACATTCACTTTCCATCTTTGGAGGAGATCGATTTGGTCATTCTATGGATTTTTATCAGATTTGCCACATAACACTTTGGATTAATCATATCTAATTTGACACATCTCTGTGCGCTGATCAGTGGATCATGTACATACAATTTTAAGCTTACAACATAAATAGTTTTGCCACAATCAGTGTTTTAGTGTATCTTTGGTCCCGTATGTAATAAGAACTCCTACCTCATCTTCAACTGTCTAGCATGCGCTCAGATTTATAAGTTTGGATTTTTCACTTGTCTACCTATTTTGGCTGTCATGTTAAATGTCATAAAGTACTGAGGCAAAACAAGTAATTTCCATTCAAAATTCAGTCCAGGTTTTTTTTTTCCTTGCTTCCAAAGTGAGCAGATGGCCAGTCCTTTGAAGTTCACTGATAAACCTCCCCCACATCCTGCTCCTCCTTTCAGAGGCCAATTCTCAGCATGTCCTTTGTTCTTTGGTCAGCCCGCAGACAAATGTCTAATGCAGCCCCATTGAGTAGCTTGCTAGGATTATGCTGGACCCCTTCACAGCTATTAGCCTTCCTGTTCTCAAGGGAGTGTCAACGGAGATGTCCGTTTTCCCAGGCCAGGCATTGTCAGATAAGAGTTCACATGTGGATTGGCTTCAGACTGGATTCATATACATTAAAATCTTTTCAGTTCACATATAAAATATAAGTACAGTGTATAAAGGATTTAAACATTTTAAAACAAATTAGCCCTTCACCAACATGCTTGAAATAGTGGATTTAGCAATTTTTCAGGACAAAGAAAATACATTTAAGCTACATTTTACAGCCAATTTCTTTGGGCAGCTGTCAGGCTGTGATGCCTGGATTCCTCTGACTGCCTGGAGGATCCATGATTCCAGCACACTTTCCATTCAATAATTCACTGGGGAAAATAACTGAACTTAGTGCCAAAACAGCACTTTGAAGATTGCCATTGATTAGAAAACTGTCTTTATGGGCATTTTCAGATTTTAGCCATTCTGTGGGCTTGTTTCCAGTGACAGATGACAGGTGACAGCTGTGATGACATATGACAGCAGTGATGACAGATGACAGCAGTTATTCCTGCTTTTACACCACCTTGCCAGTGTATGTGGCAGGGCATACAGGTCTTTTGATGGGTTATGAACGCTGCGTAATTTTGCAGACTTAGTGCGCACAGGGGTTATTGTCTCCATTCTTGGCAATTTCCTTTCCCTATTGGCAAAGGGGCGCAGTGTGGCACAGTGGTGTGGATAAAAATACTCCACAGCTCCCTAAAGACTTGGCAGATGAAAGTAGGACCCATCGGACCCTTCAATGACTTCTGGTGGTGATGGGTGCATAGGTAACTTTTGGTGTCGGGTATCGGTATATTGTGGTTTTCAGACTTTCAGTTTTTCAGTGCTGCAGCCGCAGCATGGATGTCTGGATGGCTTTGGGTTTCCTCGAGTTGACTACTGGAGTGGGCCTCAAACCCTCACCAAGTCTGGATCCTTGGGACATCTTCATTAGATTCTTGTGGTGGGAAACCCAGTACCGGACCTTCCACTTCACCCAACGACTCTGTGCTCTCTCCAGCAGGAAAAAGTGATCAGTGATGATGACGAGGATGTCTTTTCAAATGTTCTTAGTCAGTTTGGATATTTCGCGGCTGCGGGTGTCCAGCAGCCCTATGCCGGGTACCCCCTCTTCTGGGTGGTATACAGCAATGGCCTCTAGCAGTCAGAAAATGCACCTCCAGAGCCTGGTCGACAACAATGGACTTCTCTGGCTCGAGATGTCCGGCACTCATCTTCTGGACTTCAAAGATCCCGTATCCGGATAGCAGGCACACAAGACTGGTTTCCAAGATACTTTGATGAAGAGCAGCATCTTTGCACAATGGTCCCTCATAGCTTGGGCAGAGTTCTCCTTTGAAGGTCCTCTCTGGATCAGCCCTTGGGAGAGACAACAGCTTTTGGATCATATTGAAGAAATGCAGCAGCAGACTTCTCTTCCATTTGGGCTTCAGGGAACAGCTTCTTCTTGCTTCAGCTTTGACTTTAGCTTCTGAACCAATTGGTAAGTGAGAGCTCCCCAGATATACACATATGTTCCCCATTCACTCTGGCTGAGCCAGGCTCAGTCAGCCAATCACGCAGAAGGGCACTCATGCAAGCAGGCAGTCAATCAGGTTGACAGGCATTCAGGCGATTCACTCCACCCAGGCACCCATAACAAAGCATGTGGTATGGGGCAAGTACCCAGGCTTTCAGTACACTACACTGCATTCATGTCAGTTTCAGTCAGGGTTGTCTCATTCATTGTGCCACGCACACAGAAACCAGACACCCATAACACAGAATGTGAGTTCACATCAGACCCCTTTCATACAGGTCCCACACCTAAAGTGTACCCACAGCACACAACACCTGGGAAGGCTCCAGTCAATCTGACAAGAGGCCATCCCAGACCCATATATGGTAATTTCATGCAATCACCAGTCAGGAGGAAAGGATAGAGTCACAGCTTCCCAGGATCTTGAGAAACAAGGTAAAAGGAAATAGAAACCAACAGGCAACAGTGGTCACCTTACCTTCTATCAGGAATATATTGATAAATATGGCAGGGCCTAGTTGTCCCAAGAATAGAGGACACTCAGAGCCACTGCCACCTGCCCATACCCTGCTCTGTGGGCAACACAGAGGGGCCCACAAAACCCACATAAGCGGTGCCAGTCTGTACCCCCACCAATGGGCGCCATAAGGGTATCCAAAGGGTGTTGTTCAGCAAAAGATGAAATGAAGAGCTGCATTGCCAGAGGTCCAGGCTGGACCTCAGTGGCAGAACATAAGGAAGACACACACAGAGGTTTGGTAGGACAAGGACTAGGAGGCCCTGTCCCTCCCTGAGGCATTTCCAGCATCACATCATTCCATGGTGCAAACCAGTGAAATCGTCCTTAATAAAATGGGGGATCTCAGAATTGTGGTGTATAACAAAGGTGACATGAAGAGAGATTCAAAAGCATTAGTTTAATACAAATACACACATGACTTGCATGAAAAGTTACTAATACTATGTGAACATTCCAAAGAGGCAAGCATGATTTGGAATATATGTGGTCAGGCCTATTTGCTGTGTCTCAATTGTTAAATGTGGGTTACGCACTTACTCTGCCTGTGCAGACTATTATCGTCTCAGAATTTCAAGGGCTCTGAGCGACTGTCGTTTTTTTCACACCCTCCTTTAGCGCTTTGAAACACTTCCTGTGTATAGGCGCTTAATAAATAAACAATACAATATAAAAATATAATTTTGCAAAGAAAGATAACTAGATCCAATCAAGCTTGCTTTTGCGAGGCCTCTATATTTAAAGTTTGGGTTTTGCAGCCTTCCATCCCCAGCACTACTCCATAAATGAAATGAATCACGCCCAGAAGGATGCCGACATGTAAAGAAGCCGAAGACACTATTGAATACTTCTTATGTCTGTGCCCAGGATATACACGATTCAGACCAATATACCTAAAGCCATATTTACGTTAGGGAAATATTGGATCCATCATGTCTGCAATGGTCCTGTGCAAAACGACGACCGATATCTACATCACTGAATAACATGTACATACTTGCACAGGGCCTGGCTGAGGCAGAGAACACACATCACCGATATAATGGCATAACTTTGGGCTGCATACGAAATTAGACTGAATATTTCTCTAAAGCAAAGTCGCTATTCATTTTATTACTAAGTCATGAACCGCTTACGCAAATATAATGATTATGGAATGAGCTAATTAAGTTATTGTGAGGAGATTGGATACTATCTCTGCTCTAATGACACATTTTATTCTAATGTTATGAATTATGTATGCATAGTGGAATGATTAGAATGCATGTATGGAACGTCTGGAATCATTTTAATATGTGTTATATGTTTATTGTTTTTCTTCTTTATAAGTTTATCCTGACTCTTATCATACAACTTCGCGGGAATTTCAATAACTGGGCAAATGTACAGTTTCCTATCGTATAAAACATGATCTCATTTAACATCGCACCTGTAAAAAAAAGACAATAATACAATAAAGTGTGAAGTGCTAATAAATGATCAAGTTGTAGCAGCAATATGCTTACACACGTTTGGCAGCAATATACAATTTACAGATTTTACTACCAATCCTGAAGCGTTGACTTAGACATATGCAATTATAAAACAGGGTTAAAAGAAACTCGGTTATAACAAATTATATCTAATATTTCATTATAATTAAAAATCGTTCATTACAAATGACCTTGAATTACTATTGTAGATTTAACTACAGTGAATTACATGTTAGCCAGCATATACACAGTACTTTTTGTCCAGGCGCCACTCATGTAAAATAACAGTTGACTTTCTTTAGTATAATTGTTTAATTACCTACATAACTCAAGCGCTCCCTTAACAGTCCTTATACCATCTTGAATTAATAACTGCTTCAAACAGCGGTGCCTAAGGTTTGCATATTGAGGGCAAAGAAAGAGAACATGCGGTATCGTTTTGTCAATTGTTTTACAGTAGTAACAAGATTTGGCCTGGTTCCACCCCCATTTTGAGGTCATGTACCCGATCAGCAGAATACCCAATCTTATTTTTAATAGAAGCGAACGATTCCCGGTGAGCGACCTATCAATGTTTATTGTTATTGTAATGCTCTAAGACACAATTGTCAAATAAATTAATTTGATTGATTGATTGATTGAAAATGAAGAAAGTCACAGCTTCTATGCCCTTGCCTGATGACAATGCTGCACACCTACGCAAAAGGGTAAACACATTTCTCTGTAAGCAACAACTGAACTCGACCTACTAGATTGAGGATCTGTCTAAGTGAGGGCTTTGGCGTGATCCCCCATGGGCTCTGCTGTTCTTTCCTCATTTGCTGCATGCATTACTTCTACTGATGGCCATTTATTGCGCTTCCTTTTTCTTTGTTACAGTTCTTGTGGTTAAATAAGATGAGATGCTGTTGTCAATATGCTCTCCTCCTTGTCCCATCCCCTTGCAGTTAATGTATCTGAATGGTTGTCACAATCAGAGGCTTCCTCCCTCTCCTTTGTTTTGGAGGTGCGACAAAGAAACTGTACTCACAAATGGTGCCATATAAAATTCCAATTAATAAAAAAAATGAATGTGCATTCAACCAATAACATGATTTTATCTGACATGATGTCATGTTGACACTTGTTCCGGGATCAGGGAGGTGGGAGGCTGGGAGGGGAAGTGACCCAGGAGGGCGGGGTTAAAACAGGATAACGTTTGATGCAATATAGGGAAGACGTGTTTATGCAATGCTCTGTGTCCCTCATGTTCTTGCTGCACAGCACGGCGCTGGCCAGGCCTTCAACCCCGACCATCACACTGGCGGCGAGGCAGTGCTGTGGCTGCTCTAACCCATGACGGGGTTAGCCGTGCTACAAGCGGATGCCTGGAGACATCGCACAAGCAGGATTGAGACACGGCAAGGCCGTGTGGAATGGAGCAGGCATGCCGGGGGGAGCCCCTCATCTGCTTGCTCCTGTGAGCAGCTGTTCACTCCGGACCGCGGAAGTGATTCGGAACGTTCGTGGAACGTTCTGAGAAGTGATTTATGATCCCGGGCAGCAGCGGTGATAGATGGCTGAAAATAAAGTGCTATAGTCTTAAACGCAGGGAGGAAGGACACTTTCACAGGAGGTGAGAAGGGACTACAAAAGCAATGATGATGCATGTGCCTGGGGAGGCGGACATCATTGCAGCCCTTAAGGGGGTGTGCAGACATATACCTACACTAACATGGTGCTCGTGCCATACATGCGGCCGTGGGACTACCGGGACACAGAAGGAACAAAGTCCACATAATTAAGGAAAGATCCCTGCTCAGGACGGGGGACAGGGTGCACAGGCCCAAGTTCAAGGGCCACCAGCGCAAAACCAAGGTCCTTATAGACTGCCTGATGCCCTGGCAGCCAAATGCCAGGTGCTTTCGATGTGGCCGACAGAAGTAACATGAGTCCTAGGTGGGCCTTGTGGATAAGAGATTTTGAATTGTATATGGGGGCCAATGGGCCCAACGAAGATGACAGACAAAAATGCCTCCTCAAGCTGGCTGTGGGGCCAGCCACACGTGAAATCATTGATGAGATGTATGCCATTAGCATTGATTCCATACAAGACCCGAAGGACGCTTTGTCTGCATATTTCACCCCGCACAACAACGTGGACTATGAGCGTCACCTGTTCCACAGCACCAAGCAAGCCAAATGTGAGACAATGGATGCATATGTCATGAGAATAAAAATGAAGCACTGTGATTTTGTCAACTATTCAAACACAGAGGCCCTGAGATCTCAAATCATAGCAGGGTGCGAGTCGCAGGCTTTTAGGCAAAACTACTACAAAAATCCTGCACCCTAGATGAGATACTAATGCTGGCTCGAACTGAAATGGCCGTTAACTCGCAGGTGGAAAGCTTAAATACCTCCATGCCGGTCAAGGCGGTACATCGCCTCCAACAAGAAAAAAGATTGGAGGAACCCTTTTGCTACAAATGTGGGTTTGAATATCCACATGAAGATACGTGCCCCGCCGTTGGCCAGCGATGCGCCACATGCGGGAAGAAGGCCATTTCAAGTCGGTGTGCATGTTCTCCAGAGATAAAGGGAGGGAGATAACTAGGGAAACACCTCAGAGGTTCAAGTCAAAGACCGCACCGTCAGCACCAAAATCCCCTGGTATGATGTTGCAGCACCCGCAGAAACACACCGATCCGGAACCCAGAGAGCGATATTCCGGTGAGAAAAGACAGAGACAAGACAGAAAGGAATGGAGGAGGTATGTCACCCGAATCAGACCCGAACGCAGGTCCAGGCACCACATGTGCTATCTATTCGAACAATCCCAATCAGAGTCAGAAGTTAGCTCTTCAGTGAGCGACCAAAGGAAGAAAGCGTATGTGTATGTGCTGGGCAATCCCATGGCTACAGAGCACAGCCTGACACTGATCATCAAGCTAAATGAACAACCAACAGAATTCCTTATCGACACCGGTGAACATGGTCAGTGAGAAGATCTTCAAAGAACTGCCTCAGAGCAGAAAACTCACCACAGCCACCATAGACATCTACGCGTATGGAGCCAAGACACCACTCAAATGCATAGGACAATTTGAAGGCTCATGCCACTACAAGGGACAAGAAAAAGGGTCCCCATACACGTCCTGGTGACAGAAAATGAAAGTGGCTGCACATTCAGTTTTAAGGTGGCCGTCGACATGGGACTCATACATGTCCTATATAACCTCATGGTCCACAAGTACATTGACCCAGTTGAAATGATCACACACCTCGAACCCAATCTATTCAAGAGCATTGGAAGACTTAGAAACAGACAAGTGAAACTATACATAGACGACTCCCAAAAGAGCAACACTACAGGGGCATCCTGGTCAACATTAAAAAAAGGTGGAAGATGAACTACAAAAACTGCTGGAGCAGGACATAATAGAGCTGGCCACGGGTGGTCGCCTATTGTGCCAGTGCTCAAGAAAGGATCCTAAGCTATCCGGCTATGTGTCGATATGAGGTGATCCAATTAAGCCATACGAAGGGCGAGGCACATGGCTCCGGGCATCACCGACATGATTCACCTTTTGAACGGAGCCAGGGTTTTCTCCAAGTTGGACTTGAAGAAAGGGTACAATCAGCTGGTGCTGAGCCAGGAAAGCAGAAACATCACTACGTTTGTCACCCACCTCGGGTTATTTTGATATAAGAGGATGAGTTTCGGAGTATCCTCAGCGGCGGAAATCTTTCATGCCGAGGTGCATAATGTTATAAAGCATATCCCAAACTGCATATATTATAGCGACGACATCCTAGTCTTGGGACAGATGTCAACAAGCACGATGAAACCCTGACAAAGGTATGCAAGGCACTGGAAGCTCTAAATCTCACCCTTAACTGAGACAAGTGTGAGTTCAGAAAAGGCACACTGCGGTTCTTTGGCCACATCTTTTCAGAAAATGGCGTAACGCCGGATATGGAAAAGGTTGTAGCGCTGAACGAAACAGCACCCCCCACCAATGTATCAGAGCTGAGGTCATTCCTAGGTCTCGCCAGTTACTGCACACATTAAATCAAGGACTTTGCCACAGTAAGCGAACCCATGAGCGTGCTGACCAAGCAAGATGCTGTGTTCGACTGGTCAGACAAATGCCAGAGGGCCTTTTAAATCATCCAGGAGAGAGAGCTGAAAACATGTCCTATTATGACCCTGATTGGAAGACAGAGATGACAGTGGAAGCGAGTCCCGTGGGTCTGGGAGCCATCCTAGCTCAAGTGGACCTGAAGGATCCCTCTCAGACTCATATCATTGCCTAAGCCAGTAGGAGCCTCTCAGTCACCACGCAAGCCTATTCCCAGGCTGAATAGGAAGGCCTAGCTGTGGTCTGGGCATGCAATCACTTTCATCTTCTTCTGTACGGCAAACTGTTTTGAGTGGTGACAGACCATCAGGCGCTCTTGTTCCTGTATGGCAACCCCCAAGCCAAAATGCCACCCGCATCGCAAGGTGGGGTTTGAGGCTACAGGACTACTCGTTCGTGATTGTGCACCGGCCAGGCAAGGGCGAAAATCCCACTGACTTTCTCTCCAGATGCCCCAGAACTGGGTGCATCCCTGAACCGTCAATAGTGGACCTGTATCTCCAGTACCTCATTCAGAAAGCCGTGCCAGAAGGAATTGAGTCAGCTCAGCTAGACCGAGAAGTGGAGACTGTTATGGCCTGTCAGATCATTTGCGAAGGACTTCGCTCAGGTGTGTGGAGGAGAGCCAAAGAAAGAGGGCAGGCAGGAAGCGACAATGTGCGAACAGAAGTAGAGCAGCTGCTGCAAGTGAAAGAGGGACTGGCACTCTCAGACGACCACCTGCTGTTGAAGGACTGCAAGGTGGTAATTCCAACATCCCTGCGAAGAAAAAACATTGTTGAACTCGCGCACGGGGGCCATTGGGCGGTGGTTTCCACCAGCGCATGTTGTGCCAGAAAGTCTGGTTTCCACATCTGGACACCATGGTGGAAGATCTGCTAAAAGCATGCCCCACCTGCTGCCTCATCATGCCAAACAGACACCCGGAGCCACTGAGGATGTCTGAACTCCCTGACGGGGTGTGGGAGGCTGTGGCTGCCGACGTCTTCGGCCCTATCGAGGAGGGGAAATATGTGCAAGGCATCATGGACGAGTACTCCAGGTACCCTGAAGCTCAGCTTATATCGTCAACAGCGGCCCATCACATGATACCAGTGATAGACCACATCTTCTCCACTTATGGTGTCCCTAAGGTACTGAAGACTGACAACGGGCCCCCGTTCAGTGCTTTGCAAAGTTTGCAGAGTACATGGGGTTTCACCATCAAAAGATCACTCACTTGTGGCCCCAAGCAAATGGCATGATCGAGAGATTCATGGCAAACCTGAAGAGAGCACTACAGGTCACCAAACTCACTGGACAACCATATGAGCAGGTACTGCACCAATTATTAGGGACTACCGGAGCACACCACACAGTACCACAGGAAAAACCCTGGCAGAAATAATGTTTGGAAGGGACGTCCAGACGAGATTACCACAAGCCAAGCTGTCTGATGATCGACCAAGTGTGGATAGAGAAGTAATGGAGCAAGATGGAGCCACGAAGGAGCGCATGAAATCATACGCAGATGAGCGCCAGAGAGCACGAGAACGATAGCTGGAAGTGGGAGACATTGTTGCTGTGAAACAGACACACAAAACCACTGCTTTCTTTCACGAGGAACCTCTGCTTGTCACGGAAAAGAAGGGGTCCATGGTCACGGTACAAGGGACTGGTGGTTCCACCACCCGCAACTCATCTCATTTCAAGAAAGTCCCACTATCAGTCTCCCGACTTCTAAGTGGGAGAGTGGGAATCCCTATTGAATACGCGTCCGATGACCCCTATCAAGGTGATCAGGTGAACACAGGAGCCTCAGACCAAGGGGATCAGTTCAAAGTCATGGGCATCAGTGGATCTCCTGAACGGTTTAGCTCTCGACCACAGCGAGCCAGGAACAAGCCTCGCCGCCTCATTGAAGAGATGGCATAGTGAATAAAGTTCATACCAGAGCCTGTTGCTTAAGTTGAGTGACTATTTAAATGGGGGGAGATGTCATGTTGACACTTGTTCCAGGATCAGGGAGGCGGGAGGCTGGGAGGAGAAGTGACGCAGGAGGGCGGGGTTTAAACAGGATAACGTTTGATGCAATAAAGGGAAGACTGTCTATGCAACAATCCGTGTCCCTCATGTTCTTTGCTGCGTGGCGCTGGCCAGGCCTTCATCCCCGACCATCACATATTCCTCCTTTTCCTCTTATAGGGAACTCAGCCCCATTGCTCATTTAGGGTACAGATGGGTAATTAGGACCCCTGCACCCCATCACCCCCCGCTCACAGGCCAGAAGGTCAACAGAACACCATCATTAATAAAACTACCAAACCAACCTATCTTATTCAATCAGTTTGGCAACTCCATTGAAATAGGCTCAAGACAGTCGCTATCTAGGTAAAGTCCCCTCTAACAATGGGGGTCTCTTTGATAAGCAAACACGCTGTGAAAGGGCTCGGAGGTGACGTGGTTCATTGCAAAACTAAAACCGTTAATCAATAATTAAATATACAAGCATTGAAAAAGCCAATAGTTTTGGCAGATATAGAGGGGTGTGCATCATGTTTTTAGGCACTCACACCATTTGCCAACTATTTCCATCATATGCCCAGCAAGTACATCTTTTATCAGTTAGTGATACAATGGGATCTGATTCTCATATCCCAGGTATTGCTACTTTTTTACCAAATGTTGCCATGAATAGCCTAGGTAATCCTATCATTTGTACATGTTGGCATGAAATACCAAAGAACCCCCGCCTTTGCCAAATGTTGCCATCTAAATCCACTTATTAGCACTGTTGCCATCCGATTGTTGGGACATAAAACCATTGTCAAGGATATTTCTAGTTAAAAGAGCAATGCCAGATTCCATTATGCCCAGTTAAAAGATCAGCTATCCACAAATTGATTTTTCCCAGCTCAGTTAGGCAAGATTCGTTTATGCAACAGTAGTGCCAAATTGCGTTATGCCCAGTTAGCACAGTAAGGCCACGTACCAAGATTCAACATTCAAAGTATCAGAGTAAATCCAGTTATAATTATGTACAGAAAGCATTGTAATCCCATATTCCAGTATGCCTAGTTATCACTTCAAGGCCAGATTCCATTGTAGCTTCAGATCTGTGTTTGGTGCTGGGTCAGTGTGTGGGCAATGCTTGCTATTCTACAGCCAGTGTGGGCAGTGCTATGGGTGTTGTGTGAGTGTGCAATCAGGTGGGTGTTGTGTATGCAGTAATGAGAGTGGCATGTGTGTGCAGAGCAGCAGTGGTTTGTGTGTGTGCAGTACTGAAGGGTGTGTGTGTGCGTAGATGCTGCAACTGCACTTTGTTATTATATCTTCTATATTTATAAAAGTGAAAATGTGTGGGTTTATTTGTGGCATGGAGAAGAGTTATTCCTCATACAATTCCACACTTTTTCACAATCTGCAAGAAATGTTGCATAGTTACCTGTTAGGACTCGCTGGACAATACTGGGTAGATGACATTTGGACACCTCACCCCGATCCTTGGATTTCAGGAAAACTCTACATTTGTTTGTGGATTTGTGGCTTGGTGAAGCATTGTTCCTTATACAATTCCACACTATTTTACCATTTTACCAATCTCCACCAATTTTTGTATAGTTACCTGTTAGGACTCTCTGGACAATACCGGCTACATGACATTTGGACACCCCACCCCTTTCCCCAGATGTCAGCACCTTCACAGATGAGACGGTTGCCTGAAATCAGCGAAACATCTATGGGCTCGTAGAAGGACCGGTCCTCAACACTAAAATGAATGGTATCTGGGACAGTTGCACTGAAATGCACCACAACAAACTGTACCATGCCACGGTGAGGCAACAGGTGGGGAGGGAGCACAGTAGGTCCCCGTATGCAGCAGCACACCAACTCTTGCCTCGCCCCAAAATCTGCTCCGAGGTATATCATCCAGCCACACACACCCATTTTTAATGGCGTTTACTTCAGAGTGCAAAGCACATCAAGCGATAACCAAATCCGAACAGCGACAGGATCATTGATTTTCAACAATTGATGAGAGTGTTGTCATGTCCGTCCACAGAACCCGTTCGATGACTGGGTACTTTTTTCTAGTGTCAAATAAATAGTAATGATCTTGACAAAACAAATGATATTTGGGCCTGATTTACAACAATGCTTTTCCATTGGAAAGTCCCCTTGAAAACATTTTTGCAAATCAGGCCCTGTGCGTTCAAAGCTTCACAATAGAATTGGGTTGGGAAATACTCTATTTATTGTAGCCAAAGAATACTTCAAGCTGTGCACCCCTTTTTCATAGGTCTCTTTTTACGCTCTTATACCAGTAGTTTTGCCACACTAGACGTCGCGAGAGTATTGCTCTGGAAGGATTTGGAAAGCGTCTGCCATCACTGTTATGCGTGCACATCAGCAGTAGTTCATGGCATGTATTGCACATTGGCCAGTTCTCAAAACTGCGGTTCACGAGTCAAGTGTTCGTCCTACACAAGAAGACAGATTTGAAAATGTAAACCCAATCCTCATTGGAACAGGGAGCTGTATACATTTTAATCAACATGTTACTATTAGTAATTTTGGGAATCAATGAGTTGCAACGTTATTCCAATGTGCTGAAGCTAGCCATGAGCATCATTGCTGCTGATGTTGCAGATGAGCTGTTTAGCCAAAGTAATTCGAAGGCTTGTAGACAGAATGCATTTGCATACATCGATATTTCTGTGAATGGGTGAAACTGCCGGTTGTGACGTTAGGCTCTAATTATGCAAACGGACATTTTTAACGTGGCGATTTTGCTGCTTTATTCGGGTTATGTGCAGAGACAATATCTGAGGACTTGCGATGTTTGAATTATGAAACATATTGTTATTGTGATTAGGCACTATTGCCCAATGAAATCTAAGCGCTAGACCAAAGGAAGGTCAGAGGGCGGGGAACAGTGAGTTGGGAAGGGAGCCGCGTCCTCACCATCACCTGCTGGCATTTTAACATGTATTTAGCTCCTTTTGGATTTCGTTTTTCCAGCTGGAATGGATCTCATTTTCCTCGTCATGACCCTCTGCTGACTAAGCTCGGGAAAGGTTACACGAGTAGACGGTATCTGATCTCGAGTGTGGCGACTTCATTAGATAGCCACTAATCTCTTAACTTGGCGAGTCAGATAAGGCTTTGCCACTACACAGAAAGTCAAAGCCCAATCAACCTGCGGTATCTGATGTGCTTAACTTCCCAAAGGTGCCTTCTGATCATTAGAGACCTTTATCGGACAGGTCCTTGCTGCTGCTGCTGCACTCTGATATGCATCCTGAGATGTTCCAGCAGCTTCTTGCTGATAAGGAGATCTTCTTGGAAGAAATAAATGATCGGTGCAGTTCCCAACTTGTGTTAAAAAATCATATAGTTCTTATGAAGTAAAGTGGTTGCTGGGGGCTTTACGTAGGGTCCAGGCAAGATGGCCGTTACATATACGGGTGTCCGAAATAGGGAGGTAGTTTGGGACAGTAAAATGGGATAACACAATGGAAGATTCCCTAAAGTTTAGAACTGTACAAATGTGCAGTCAGTGTTCACAATGTAGTATTATGAGGCAGAGTTCAAAGGAAGTCATATGATTCTCACTTCCAGTCACAAAAGTTGCTGGCTTTTGAGGGCACCCTTGCAGTAAGTTAATATGTGACTGTCTTTGGTTACTAAAGCTAGGATATTCTAGTGGCGCAGCGGCGGGAGGAGAGCAAGGGAGTAAAAGTGTGCCCCAGCACTGGATACATAGGAAATGTTTAGGTTGAGGAGAGCCTATGAGCTGAGTATGGGAGGGCGGCGGTAGTGGGTGTTACTATGAGCCAGGTGGGGGTGGGGCGAGACAAAATACTGATTCATAGACAAGAAAAAGGAGTGTGAAGAAGGAGTGGGTCTGTATTGCTAGCCATCCTGCATGACAGTGGAAGTGTGCGCTGAGTATAGGAGGGTTAGAGTGCGCGGGCAGCAAAGATCAGTACATTGTTATTGTTAAAATGGGTAGACTTAAAAAGTGGGAAACCTGTAAGGTTTTACGCAATTTTTGTGGATCTACAAACAGCGTTTGACAGCATCTGTTGTACTAAGCTATGGCATATATTGAGAGAAAAGGGAATCCTGCTGATCTTTTAGAAAACATCCAAGCACTATACTGTCATAATAGGGCTGCTGTGAGGTGGGGGATGAATGGTGAAACCACAGATTATTTTGCTGTAGAGAAGGGGGTACAGCAGGGCTGTGTGCTGACCATCATAGAGGCGTTGCTGGTGACATGTCTAGACCCCCCAAAAGTTGGGAAGGGACAGATTTCCGGCACTCCTCTATGCAGACAATGCGGTACTCCTATCCACAACCCTGAAGGGGCTACAACAGAACTTAAACATTTTTACAGAGAAGTGTTGAGAACTTTCTATGTCACTTAATTTCAAGGAGACCAAGGTAATGGTCTTCGTTAAAGAAACCAAAAGAAACTCAAATTAACGATATTTGTAGGTGACTATGGGCTGGAACAAGTGCAGCACTATGACTGCTTGGGAGTTAAATTTGCTGAGGATCTCACATAGTCAGCACATCTTGTTAAAGCTGCTTCTACCCTGTAAAAATGCAGCGGGGGTATACGCTGCCTTTATAATAAAATAGGAAGGGATGAGGTGACCCCTGCTATTAAATTGTATTTGGAACTAGGGCGGCCAGCAGCGATGTATGGAGCAGAAATCTGGGATGACTGTTCATCAGCGGACCTGAGGCGGGTGGACAACGGCTTCCTACAGAGTCTTTTTGTGCAGCCCAAGGGAGATCCGATGGTAAGTGTAAGGTGGAAGTGTGCCCTAAAGCCCATTGGGGAAGTTATAGCCATGAAGCCACTTGTCTACTGGGCAAGGCTCTGTAGCTACCCAGAACTTGCAAAATACAGTGAAGCAATGCTTAATTTGAAAGGCACTATGGGTATGAGCCATATGCCCTGGCTGTGATTTATAAAGTGTGGCTTAGAGAAGTTGGGTATGGGGCTCTTTTGGACTAGCCCGGATAGCTTAACCCTAAGTGATAAGGCTGGGTTAAGGGATAAGTGTAATCAGGCCATAATTAATCAGATGAGAATCTCCTATGAGGTTTAAAGCACTTGAGCATTGAATATATTACTGAAACAGGACTATGGTTTTGAACCTTATCTCGATTCGGTAACTCCTCTTTATGCCCAAAGCTTACATATCCAACTATGCACTAACACTCTCAAACTAGCAAGTTTCTCAAAAAGGTGGTCTCCAAGCCCTGAGTTGGGCTGTAAGGTCTGTGGCAATCCTGAGGAGTACATTGTGCATTTTTTGTTATTTTGCCCCAGGATACTTATGGCTGAGAAAGTGTTATCTGCTCCCAGTATTTCGCATAAAGGGTATTTGATCATCTACTGAGGCTGTGTCCTTGTGTAAAAACTCTACAGACCTGAATTTGGTATATTATATTGTGAAATGTGCTCACAGAGCCTGGCTGTATAGGGACAATTATCGAACACTGGGTATGTAAAGGGACTGGATGGTGAATTTTATACTATCCTGGATCATGGCCTTTACTAACTGTAATTTTAATGATTTTTGAACTAAAGAGTTTGTGCAGAATGCGATGGGATGGGCTGGTGATAAGTTATGTCCCTATAACTGATTCATTGTTATTCTCTTGGACCTTGGCTTTTACCAATTGAAATTTTACCTATTTTAAATTATGTGACTCAATGAATATGTATATGGTGCGTATGTGATCGTTTTTGTGCTGTTATCTCTTTCATCTGAATAAAGTTATGTTCAACACACACAGACGCAATGCGTTTGGAGAAGCAGTGCAACCTGCTGAGGACAAGAATGGAAATAAGTGTTTTGCTAGAGTGAAAACGCAGATGGGAAATTATATTCTCTTTATTAAGCAGTTCGAGACTGGAACCCATTTTGTTGTACCTTATAAATTAATGGAATTTCATTTTTCTTTCAGATGACCCTCATATTGTGCACCCACGGGAATGGGGAAAGGAGATGATTTCAAAATAAACTTGAGAAGGTAAAAAGGGTGAGGTGGTAGAGACTGTAGATGACTTTAGTTTTTGGAGGAGTTGAGCATAAAGCATCATAGCAACATCCAGTGATAGATGCTAGGCCATGAGCTTGTGATGCAAGATGACATTTCTTGGTTGCGAGTTGGGAAAGTGAAGAAGATTTGTATTTCATCAGTAAATTGATTATATGAAAAGCCAAACTAGGGGATATGATTGCAAAGAAAGGTATGTCGTGTAAAATGGAGCGAATCAATGGCAAACATATTTGAAATGCCTAATGGGAGGGGATGGTGGCAAAACATATCCTGCAAAACCAGAAGATGAAGAACGTGCTTGTGGCCCCCTAGAAGGTGATCCGAATAAGTGTGCATGATATATGGACACAGTCCTTCCATCAATAAGTAGCAGGTGTAATTTTCCTTCTTTGTTATTTAATTTTCTGAACTTTTCTTTCTCCATGTATGATTTTCTCCAAGTCTATGCCTGTCTTTTTTGTCTTGTTTTGTTCCTGCTACCTTTTCCCACTGTGTCCTCATCTCTTTATTCTATTGTCTTAGTTGTTCTTTCTATATTCATTATATCTTTTACTATCTCATTGTATGCTCTATTTGCTTCCTTTTTTTATGTTTTAATGTCATTTTACCTGTTGTTTACATTTGTCACTTTCTGATTTTTCTGCCATTATTCTTTCTTTATTTGCTTTATTTTCTTTCATTGTCTGTAACTTTTTCTTAGCTCCCTTCTTATTCGAGTATTTTCTTTTGTATGCACTCGTTTCCTTGCTGTATTTATTCCTTCCTTTTTATCAAATTAATTTCTCTTCTGATAACAGAAAATCTTTTTCTTGAGTGAATGTACAGCTTTCAGTTTTATCGTTAGTTAGAGGGACTCACCATCCTTTATTTAAGGAGCTTGAGGGACTAAGTCACTGAGTCACAGCTCAGGTCAAAAGATTGTGTTGTGTCCAACTGCTCTAAAGACAGTATTTAACCCATTTTCCAGATAGATGTATTTCTGCTGCATCAGCATATGTGTAAAAAAAAGTTGAACACAAATTAAATTTGCTAAACACTTGCACTTGACAATAATGAAGGATTAGTATGCATTCCAACAATAGAGTTCAACAAATGTTTGCTGCATGCTCAGGTGTCTGGTTACCTGGGTTCCTTATTGGGCTTACCTGGGGGTTATACCTTAATAATTAAATCAGATTGCTAGATCTTGTAGAGACTTTTCAACATTACTGAATTGTCTAATGGAGAGTTAGAAGTTGTAGTACTGTTTGGTACCTTGCCATATATAAATTAGGAATTCCAGACTTCGTTCTACATTCATGATAGTATGCCCTCGACCAACTGCTGGCAAAGGCATAACTAACAGCAATCCCATGCCTGCAAATGTAAAAGTAACCAACTCCCTGAACAGCAAAGTCACTGACACTCTGGGGGTAATTAATGGATTATTTGTGCCGAAAAAACGGATTTGTGCGCCATTCTGCCCGCAAATCCCCATTTGCTAAACAGGGATTTGCGGGCAGAATGGCGCACAAATCCCGTTTTTTTTGGCGCAAATAATCCATGAATTACCCCCTCTATCTCTGCAAGAAAATACTACCACCTCCAAAAAGTACACAGACACCACCACCTTGCCCATCAAGGGAGCACTTATAAAAGCCAGATCCCTGCCAGCTCACGCACTTGATATTGCCAACCTTATAACCAAGAATGACCTCAATTTTCTAGCCATAACGGAGTCATAGCTTCATGCTGCGGCAGGGCCATCACTCTCACTCACTATACCAGACGAGTACACCATCATCAGACAAGACAGAGAATCTTCTAAAGGTGGTACTGTTGCCTTTATTGCTAAAACCTGACTAGGCCTTAGATCCTTACTTAACCAAACATTCCTTAGAGGGGAACCACTATCTATCAAGCTACCTCTCACAGCATCATGAACTACGATTATCCATCTCTTATATAGACCACCAGGTCCACTATCCTCCTTTGAGGAAGACATTACCACACTTCTCACAACAAATACCAAACTAGGGTACCAAATCATTTTATTAGGAGAATTCAACCTAGGACTGCACAACCCTAAATTACAAGGCCTTAGCTGTTGCTAATTCCATAGCTGAACTAGGTTTCACACATCGTATTACTGAACTTAACCACAATAAAGGGAGAACTCTAGATTGGATCACTGACGCTAACTGCAACACCAACATCTTCTCCAACTCACCATGTGCCTGGTCCAATCACATTATCCTTTTTACTATACAGGACAGCAACCATACTAAACATGGCAACCCCCCCTTGCACCTCCCACACTTACTAGGAACAACTGCAACATAGCAGTAGAGAAACTACTCCCTCTGCTACAGCCTATCCTTAACCACCCCAGCCACAACAATGACCCGTCTTCACTAGTAGATCTGTACAACAGCACACTATTCAATGCCATCAACAAAATAGTGCCACTGAAAATGCGGAAAGCCAGACCTCACTCACAATTAAAAACATTGTTCACCCTGCACCTCAGAACTATGTGCAAAAACAAAAGAACTGCCAAAGCACTATGGGAAAGCCTGCCCTCAACACCTAACAAAGACACATTTATAGAAGCCTCCATCACTTATAAAACTGCCACCCACCAATCTAAAAGTGGCTCTTACAATAATAGAATCATCAATGCAACATCTAGCACCAAAGAATTAGTCAACATCCTTAGAGAGTTGGAATCTCCGATATCTCCACCAGAGACCTGCACCAATGATATGGGTTGGTGTGCTAATATACAGAAAGCGTTACTAGACAAAGTTGAGCTTCTTCAAGCCAAAATTGAATCAAAGTAACTTAGCCTTACTGCTGACTCCCCCCCTACTCCTACCTTCCTCATTGACACCTGATCTACACAATATGTTCAAGTTTTCACCTCTCTTCATTAAGGATGTTGAGGACATAATAACAAACTTGAAACTATCAAGATGTCACAGGGACATCTGCCCAGCTAAAACCATTAAAGAGGCAGCGAGGGATCTCTCACTCTTTATTACCTCAGTAATCAATGCCTCTTTTGGAAACAGCATAGTCCCTACTGATCTGAAAGACGCCTGGGACCTTCCTTTCTTAAAGAAACCAACCCTTGACCCAAACAACCCTACAAACTATAGACCAATCACTAATGTTCCATTCCTTCTAAACATTCTTGACAGAGCAGCCTACCTTCAGATCCAGGAACATCTTGAAAGAAACAACCGTGTGGGCCTCAGAGCCTCCGACAAGCAGGCTTTAGACCTAGACATGTCACAGAGACAGCCTTGATAGATCTAAAAACACAAATGAACATAATAAAGGACAAAGGTAACCTAGCCCTCCTACTATTACTAGACCTATCAGCTGCTTTCGACTTAGTAAACCATTAAATGTTATGCAACCACCTCTCAACTGCAGGCCACTTCTGCGACAAGGCAACTGCTTGAAACCGGTCCTTCTTAAATAACAGAACCACGAGAGTGTTCGCACCCACAGCATCGGTTTAGCCAGCACCGGTCACATGTGGTGTACCCCAGGGTTCCTGCGTCTCCCAGATCCTTTATAATATTTTTACGAAGCCCCTCTTTGACGACCTTGACCATTTGGGTGTCTCCTATACCAACTATGCAGATGACACCCACATTCTGATTCCCCTCACTGGTGACTATCAGATTGACTCCAAACTTCTAAATGACATATATCTAATCATACAAGCCTGGATGACTAAACACGGACGGTGTCTTAACGACGATAAGACAGAACTACTCCTGATAGGCTCACAATCAAGACTTAACAGGTTAGACAAACAGTTCAACTCATTCAACATTGATGGCAACAACATAATGTATCTAAGGAAGTGAAAACGCTAGGCATATACCTTGACTCATTACTAACACTGACAAGACAGGTCAATGTGATAGCCTCAATCTCAGCTTACACCTATAAATTAATTAATGCTTGCCGACCTTTCCTGTATACATACAATTCCATCACTATAGCCAGAGCTTTGATCCTATCGAAACTCGACTATTGTAACACCTTATACCTAGGAACAAATCAACACAACCTAAAAAAGCTGCAAAAACTCCAAAATAATGTGCTTAGATCGGCCATGAACATTCCAGATCTCACCTTATATCAGAGTTAAGACGCAATGCGCACTGGCTTTCAATTCATCAAAGAATCACATTTAAAAACACTCTCACTCACCCACAAATATCTCTCTAACCTAGCACCTAAATACCTAAGCAACAAGTTTTCATGTAACCTCTCTGACCGACCAACAAGATCTGCACAACTACACTGTCTTAAGATCCCCAGGTTCAAGCTTCAGAAGGCTGGGGGCAGCAGTTTCCCAGTTTTAGCAGCCAAAATGTGGAACACACTGCAGGTAGCCCTTAGATCAGAACCATCCTACACTAAGTTCAGAAATAATACTAAACTTTGGCTGACCATGCAAGAAACACAATCACTTATACCTTCTAGGAATGCTCTCCTCTTTGCACCTCTCTATGATGCACTTTAGTCAATTTTATATTCAATTCCTGTTTTCATTCATTACCTGTATTCAATTCCTGCTCTGTCTCAACAGTATGTAAACATGTAAACTATGTAACTGTAAGAAATGTGCCCAGATACCTAAGGGTTCAGTGCGCTATATAAATAAACAAAATACCAATAGAAATACAAAGAAAGTCCTCATGCACTATTTCATGTTGCTAGACAGGAGGTTTTTTCTTCGTCGATTCTGGTGAGCATGTGCCAGTCGTTCCCATTGAATTGATTAAATAACATTTTGTGGATGAATATGATGTTAAGTACATCTTCCAAGGTCAATGTGGCTTTGGAAATATTTCCATCTGAGTTCAGAGCGTTTTCCTTTCAAACGTACAATGACCATTGACAGGAAACGTGTCATGTCTCACTCCATCAGCACAAGGCCTTGCTCCAATAGACCCCTCCACCCTCATAGACTCTGCCCAAGGGTCACACTGTTTGCACAATGTATGTCTCTCCTTCAAGGATTTACCCATCAACCACCACAGATGATGCATAATGTGTGCTTAAGCCTATTGGTCTAAATGACTACAGATATTCAGGAATCCAACAACAAAATACACAAATGCAATACTTGCCCCAAGGAGTTTAATTATACTCTAGTTTATTGGTCCATAGTATATTTCTTTTGTATATATTCATGACCCTATATAATTGTATTTGCTCAGTGTGTTGTTAGTGTATTGCTTGTTTTCCCATATGGAAAAGTAGAACAAGGTAGCCCATTCTTATTTACTGTAGTACAATGTGAGCAAACCAAAAAGACTTTCCATCACTAAGCCCCAAAAATAATTATTTACCCTTTTCCAATGTCACCCTGCATGTTTGTTAATGTTGTCTCATCTGCCTGCTTGCTGTCCCGTTACTTGTGTTGGTTTGTCATGTAGTAGTATCCTTTGCAGTTATGTAGTTTGCATTGTTGTAATGCATACAGTGTTTTCACTTGTTCTAATCCTAGGGTTATGCTTATTTGTTCGCAGGGGTGGTTTTTCTTCATACTTTTATGGTTCTCTGGCTGTGCTTCATTTTTCCTGCTGCTGACGTTCCATGCTCACTAGTGTCACTATCACTAGTTAATTGTGGTTCTCTAGTCGTAGCACTTCTGAAAATCCTGGAAACGGAAGGGGCAGCAGTTGGCAGAAGAGGAGAAGGAGGAGCTGTTTTTCTCACAGGAGGATGAGGCGTTCCCCAGGTGAAGGAATGGTAGAGGAGGCTGTGCCAGTGGAGGAGGCCCAAGCAGTGCTCACTAGGGGTGTGGCTGTCCTACTACATCCTCTAGCAGTAGTGAGTACAGGGAGAGAGTCCTAGTACTTTCCTGGGCATGGGTGCACCAAAAAAGTAACATGCTAAAACAGCCATCATCATCTGAGCTGGTGTGTTGGCTATGGGTTGATGTCATTCAGTAGTCTTCTGTAATAAAATGACAGTTATTCAGTATTTGTCACTATTCGGCTTCTCCACCGATTAGACACAATAGTCTGGGCGACACTAACAATATTTATGGACTGCACCCTTGCAGAGCGCAGCTTAGGGATTCAACAGCAGGTGCACATGCTCCTGCAGTGCCAGTATTCTACTGGGTCATCCTGCCTTCCCACGGTAGAAGAGTCAAGTATATAGGCATCAAGGATATGTGTGGCTGATGGTCCACTGTCTGTTTCGGTTAAGGAACCATCTGTATTCATAATGTCTTAGTCATCGAAGCGGGTGTATCACTGCATCAATCGCTGCAGCATGCTCCTCCATGGCTCAGAAACCTTTCAACAGGATTCAGTGATGTGCCATCTGTTGTTGCCAGCAATCTTGAGCTTAATGTTCCTGTTGCCTGCGTTCCTTCTCAAATACATGCTGCAAGTGCAGAAGTAAAACATCCTTGCACATTTGCACAGTGTCTCTTCAGAATATTTCCCCACTGACACATGCAGAGAAAAGGAAGTCACCTTCACCTTGAAACATAGATCCATTAAAAAAAAGTCAGCAGGTACTCAATGTCACATTTAAATCCACCTGTTAATCATCACACAATGTTGAAAGCATCTTCTCTGCCAGTTGTGCTGCATTAGCATCACATGCCCATACTATTAAGGTCAGGTTCATCCCAAGCAGGTAAACAAGAGAAGAAACCTCACTGACTGGCGCTCTGTGATGGATTACCTCCTCAGTGGCATCATGGACCAGAGTGTGGCTACCACGATGCCATGATAAAGGACTGAGCTGTGCTCCTAAAATGGATCCTTTATATGATCCTTTGCGCCCACGTCTGGAAGCTGGGTATCACTGAGGGAGTGACGAAAGATCTGTGTCATGACCCGAGTGAATCCTGTGTGGATTGATGGCCCGGTTCGACAGATATGTGCTGTAGTCTGTGAGCATAGTGGATTCCATGATGATGACCGCCATTGGCCTGCGGGCTGCCTGAGAGTGAACGGTGAGGGGGACATTGGAGACTGTGTACCGGCATGTTGGTGTGTTCGCACCCTACTACTGCTTCTCTGTGAAGAAAAATATGGCCCAAGGACATACTGGGTGCAGTGCCCCTGTCACTTGGTGTGGCTATCTCTGGGGGGTCATGCACAGAGGAGGTGGAATGGTGTGAGGAGCGGGGGTGCCTGTTCAGCCCGCCTTTTCTGCAGATGCGTTGCTCGGGGATCGGAGATCCCAATGAAGATTGCTGCCTGCAGCGTGGTGAGCAGCATGCAGACGATTTGGCAGGAGTGAGCGCCCGTAAGGGAACAGTGAAGTGCCCCATGAGCTCAAAAGCCACCTGTTAGGGAAAACATGTTGTACATGGGAAGCCCTGCAGGGAGAGACGCGGTCAGAGACCTGGGCCAACTGATGTGCTGCTAATGTGAGGAGGAGTACCTGCCGGCGACCACCTTGAGGTACAGCAGCAGTGCAAACAGCGTGGAGGTGCTGTGATCCTATTGATGGGAGCTGAAGTGATAATGAGGAGAGGTGCAGGCTAAGAAGCTTGCATGAAACAGCAGAAGCAACAACAATGTGGTTGAAATGAACCGTTTGGTATATATGGAGACTGAGGATTTGCTTTGCCTGCTGCACTTTCATTATGCTAAATGGAAGCCCAGGTGCTGCCTCTCAGATGAAATAGTGATATATGGTGTCACTAGTGCTGCATCCTTCTATATCTGTTGGTTCCACTCAAATGTTTCAGCTTGACAAATTGTAATCCATATTGTTTTGAGCTCCTCTGGGAGTGCTATTCTACTATCCCTACCTACCTAGTGTGCAGGCCCTGTAGACCTGCTGCCCTTGCCTTATTTTCACTTTCCTTGTCTTCTTAAGCTCCAGTGGTTGGTCTAATTTCTCCTGCCCATGCTTAATTGTTTGCTCTTTTCCTTACCTTTGATTTTAAAATCTGGCTCTGTTTTACATCTGCTGTCCTGCTGAAAATGTTGATATATCCCTGCACCTTTGAGATTCAAATGTAGATGTGTTTTACTTTGGCTGTTCTGCTGAAAATGTTGTTCTTTCCCTGCACATTTGAAATTCTAATCCAGGTGTGTTTTGCATCTGCTGTCCTGCTGAAAATGTTGATATTTCCCTGCACATTTGAAATTCAAATCTAGATGTGTTTTTCCTCTGCTGTCCTACTGAAAATGTTGATGTTTCCCTGTACATTTGAAATTCCAACCAGTGTTCTTAAAAACCCTTTTTAAACTCTGCTCAAAGGACCCTCTCATCTGTGTCTGTTTGGCTGTTAGGCTGCCTGGTAAGTTCTTTTGTGCATGGTGCAGTTCTTTACCTCTCCTCCTCCTGGGTATCCTTCTTCCCCAACACCTTGGTGCAGTCCCTTCTACTACTATCCACCCCAACCACTCGCGTGTATCTATGGTGCTCTCTATTTATGTGATCTACTATAATTGCTACTCTTTCGCCCTTTCCTTCCTCTCTGTCTAACTCTGGAAGAATAAAATGTAATGAAGCACTCCTGGTCTCCAACCCAGGATTGTCCATTGCTGACACCTACCTCAATGCGTCCTCCAGGCAGACTATTACTTACCATCCCCTCTCCTGACTGATGGATTCCTCATATGATCGCATTCCTCCACCCTTTTCTTCCTCTCCCATAAATGGTGGAACCAGAAGGGAAGTTCTCGTGGCATACTTCCTATCATCCAGGTGCATCATTAATGTTTACCAGAATGGTTACTATCATGGCCTAGGGCTTGCAGCCCAACCTCCTCCTCCTTGACAGGCGTCTTCCTTCTCTCATTAACTTCTTCCCTCCTCCTGCCACTCCTCTTTCTTCCACTCCTCGTTCATCCACCCACAGGCCTCTTTGCCCCCATTGACAGTTGTACCCAGTCCCTGCACCCTGCCTCGGAAGAACTTTAAAGGTGGCAACCTGCTTCACATAGCTACCCTCAACTCTCGCTCTGCTGTCAAACACTCCTCTGACATCTGTCACCTCCTTGAAGACCTTGACCTAGACATCCTCATTCTCACTGAGAAGTGGTTCAATGCCAGCTCCATCACTGCTTTTGACACTCTCCTTCCTGAGGGCTACAAGATCCTCTCCAAATCCAGGTCCAATCGGTCTGGAAGTGGAATGGCTCTTGTCTTCCCGAATGGCTCTCTGCTTCCATCATACCCACTCAATCTTACTCTTCCTTTGAATGGCTTGTTTGTAAGCTTTGCATCTCTCCTCCCTCTCGCTCACTATCGTAACTATTTACAGGACCCCAGGGCCGATCTCCCTCTTCCTCTCAGAGTGGGCCAACCTTGTCTCTTCCCTTATGACTTCTACCTCAGCTTCTCCTCCTTTGAGACTCCAATATCCACCAGGACTCTTTTCATGCAGTCACTCTACCCTTCCACAACCTCTGTGACTCTCTTTCCCTCACCATTCTTCCCTCTGGCCCAACCCACTCAGCCGGGCACACCATGGATGCACTAATCACAGCTGATATCTCTCTCACTAACCCTCTCATTACCCCTCTCTCTTGGTCTGACCATGCTCTCCTCTCCTCTCCTTCTCCGTCATCCGACGGATGAAGCGAGTGTCATTTGCTGTTTTTTTCCACCCACATCATTCCTCCCCTCACCACTGCTATTGACTCCAATACTGGCTCTTCCCTTTTGAACCATCACGTCTAAATCTCCAACACTCTTGATATCCTTGCTCCTGCATTGAGGATCTGCTTGAAGCCTGCCTCCAAGTGCAATAGCTAATATGACTCTGACCTATCCTCGCTTAAGCACAAGTGCAAATTTGCTGAACAAAAATAGTTGGTTTCTTGCACATCATCTGACAAACTGGCCTGTCACCTTCTCCAGAGGCAATACAGACTCTCCATCCGCTCCAAGAATCTGGCCCACATCCAAGCCTGCATCTCCGGGGCCACTAATAACACAACTGTACTTGCCAATCCTACCTATGTCTCTACAAGGCCCTCTGCAAGGCCTTGGCTACCCACTTCACTACCAAAACTCTTTTCTACCTCCCACTCCCCCCTCTGTAACCAGGCCTCCCTTGGCCCCCCTCTATCTCTCCCCGTTCTCTCTTCCTTTACACCCATAGCACCAGATGAAGTCACCAAGACAGTCTGCTCTTTGGAAGTCTCATCCAAACAGGTTCACCCCTGCTCTTCTAGAACTATCAAGGACAACATTGCCTCTCTTCCTCCTTCCTTGGCTGAGTTCTGTAACCATTCCTTCCCCACTGGCTCCTTTCCTTCTCCACTCAAGCACTCTCTTGTGCACCCTCTCCATCTGCAGACACTTCCTGCCTGGCTAACCACTGCCCTATCTCCACTACCCCGTTCTTTCACAAACTATTGGAGAAGTTGGTCTTCTCCCAGGGAAACTACTCTCCTGAGCACCTATGTTGACCTGCTCTCTAACCTTGATTCCAACTCTCCTTCTGTTGTAATTCTATTCGATATGTCCTCCACCTTTGATATGGTCTATCTCTCCACCCTTTATTAATCAGCGACGTGATACCATTGACATCACTGACCGGGCACTGGACCGGTTGAACTCCATTCTATCAAACATACCCAGCCAAGTGAAACTGAGTCTGCTTCTCTCCTCTATCTCCCTCTCCACCTGCAATGTCCCTTAGGTCTCTATCCTCTCACTCTGGCTCTTCTACATTTACCTTGCCCCTCTCGCTCACCTGATCTCCACCTTCTCACCTCATTTTCAATGTCATGCTGAAGGCACACAGCTTTCCTTTAAGCTTCCCTCCTCTTCCTCCTCTCCTTCCTCTCTCATTCCCAACTGTCTGCATGCTATTCAGGCATGGTGTGCATCTAGCGATAGCTGCCTTAATGCCAGTAAGACTCAGATCCTTCTCATTGAGACTTCTGCCCCCTATTTTCCCCCTACTCTTTGGCCACCCTCCTTGGGCCCCCTCCCATCATCCTCTCATGAGGCAAAAAAACTGAGAGGTATTTTTGACTCATCTCTCTCCTTCTCACCCAACATTACTGTCCTTGTCAAGAAATCATACTTTCAGCTTCAGAGGCATTCTCACTTTCCTCACCTTCCCACAGAAACTCAACGTCTCTAGAGCTCTGGTTCTCTCCAAGCTTGACTACTGTGACAGCCTCCTCCTTAATCTACCTCTTTCCTCCCTCTGCCCACTTCAACAAATCCAGAATAGGACTGCAAGACTTATCCTTGGCTTCAAGCATAGGGACTGCATCTCTCCAACCTTGAAAGCTCTACATTAGCTTCATGTGGCTGCAAGGATTAAATTCAAGACCCTCTAAATTATCTACAAGGCTTTCTGTGGCCTTGGACCTCATGACATCCAACACTCTCTCCCTAAATACTTCCCTGCTAGAGTTTTCAATTCCTCTAGCTCTAACACTGAGCAAGTTAAACACTTCTCCAAGCAGAACGTAGGAGATAGAGCTCTCTCTTCAGCAGGAGCCTCTCTCTGGAATGAACTTCCTACCATTCTTCATCTTGTGCCAGATCTCCTTAAATTCCAGAAGCTTTGCAAGACATTCCCCTTCTCCTCATCCCTCTCCTTCCCCCTTCCTGCTAAATCGACCTGCCTTTTTTCTGGTTGCTTGTTGTCCTCATGAGCCTTACTGGGGATAGGCCTTCCTTTTACTAGTCCCTGCCCTATCCCCCCACCAGCACTTGCCCTTGGGTGCCCTTCCCTGACTAGCATACTGAGTCTGGTCCACCCCCCCCCCAGCCTTGCACTATTGGACCCCCTTCCCTTCTCCCTGAGCACTTATCCTCCTATTCCTACCCTGCACTTGCCTGTCTCCCTGCCCCCTCTGTCCTGCAATTCTCCCCCTTACACTCTCACTGCACTCTCTGTTATTGCACTCTCATGATACAAATGTCACAAGGACTAGTAGGACCATTTATTTTATTTCTCATGTGTCCCCCACCCCCGTTATGTCCTGTGGTGCTTGGAAACACTTCTAAAGTAAAGGCACCATCCACATGTTCAACAAATAAATCATTCTAACGCTGTAATTAGACAGAAGCTGCCACCAGTGTTAGGAATGCAGCATCCAGTGCTCTGCTTTGAGTTTTTCAGACATTTCTGATGGCATTGCATGGGTCATGTATCATATCTATGATATGTAAAGTAGAGGTCCAACAGTGGTCACTGAGGTATTCAGGTTGCGCAGAGGTAAATCCGCCAGGATACTGGCAAGTGGTAATACCATTACGGGCAGTCGGCAAGGTGGTATTACCACTGGATTCTGAGTGCCGGGTAACAGTGTTAAAACCTATTTTGCCAGTATTTCATGCGCTGGTATTACTGGTGCCTGTAATACTGGCAAAATCATAGTTGGCAAGTGCGGTAATGTGCTGGTATTCATAATTACCAGCACGTTATTTCTGCACTGGACAACTTGTCATGATGCCCGTTAATGTGCCTCCACCTCCTCCACCTTACACGAGATTCCAACTCCCGTGTGCCTTCTGATCTTCAAATTTCATGCACATTGTGACCTGCACCGAATGGCCTACACCGTTTATCCCCTTGCATTGCAACAGGACCCCACGTGGCTGGTAAATGAAAGAAATGCCATCCAGTCTGTTTGTGAAGCATTGCTATCTGGCAAGGGTGTAGATGCCCTGACTTTTTTTATTTTTATAATACTAACATGCTGTGTGTAATTTCTTCTCAGAACAGGTGGCCTGCAAAGTAGGCCTGCCTTTCTGCCAACTCCATTCCAAAAGCATAGTATACGCCTGTGCCCTGCTGAATCAGTATCCAACAGCGCATACTTGCCAGTGGCACAGCACAGGTTCAGTGGGCATGGGTACTTTCTTGACAGCTGCAGGGATAGCCAAGTCATTTCAGAAAAAAGGGGCTGCATTTAAGACATGCACCTCTGTTCCCAATGGCAGTTGTATGTTTAAATATAAGCCATACCTGAGTTTAAAGTATGGTGGCTGATATCTCTCATAAATATCAAATTGACCATACATGTATCAGCACTGTGAGCCCAGCAGAGTTATGGAAAGGTTATGTGTAATATGGTCAGACAGCCTGTAACGGTCAACTTGCAGTAAACAGAATGACTACACCTATTCTTTGATCCTTTTATCCTTTTTGAGTTCTAATAACACCTCTCACCAGCAGAACAGCCTCCCAGCATAAGTTGTCCCTGGGAAAAGGAATGAAAGCGCACACCCCTCTCAAACAGACTAGCCTCAATAAGAGAACTGCATGCCAAAAGGGCTGTTGATGCTTTAGACGAGGGAAGGGGTGGATTTAGTGTACACAGAGGGAGTTCAGCATAGCTGGAGGACAATTCCATCTTGCTTCTCTCTCTATCTTTCCTTCCTGTCTCTTTTACTTCCTTTAGCACACAAAATGAGAGTAGGATGTCAGAAGGCAAAGACCACTTGGCTCCAGAGCAGACATTGGACCTCTAAAAGCAGGCTTTCTTTAGTCTAATCACATGTGGATAATTGCATTTAAAAGAAGGAGTTTCCCACTGCTTCTTGAATTCACTCTTGAAAAGAATCCCAAGGAAGAATTCATTGGACCTCTCTTGGGAAAGTAACATTTCCAGAGCACTCTGCCAGTGAGGTGAAGGGTGTCCAAGGCAGAAGCAAGCTCTGCTCCCTAGCCATCCTCAGGGCACAATTGGGGTGACCTGCTGCTGGAGCAAGACCTGAGCCACATAGCTGCCTAGGACCTCACTGTGCTGAAGGAGCCCTGATGGCCTGTGCCAGACCTACCTGTGTTTGGGAGCCCCAAATAAAATCACTGAACCTTGTCCCGGAGACGCTAGAGTTGGACTTACAGTGTCAAGACATCCAGGATCCTTGCACTTTGCTGTTGAATTGCTGTGAGTTGTGATTCAAACCCATTTGACCCATTCTTACCAACAACACCATCTGGAGCTGCCTGTGACACTCGACTGATCTGCAAACTGACATCTCACACTCAGACAGTTTACCACTGCACTACACCTGCTTAGCGCATTGTGACATTGGCTCAAACTTGAAGCCTATTGTTGCAGCCCCCACATGTGAACCAACTTTCAAACCACCAGCCTCTTCATTGCTAATCTGCATCACTAGTGAATCCAACCCTGGTGGCTTCATTGAGCCATGACCATCCAAAGACAAATTGAACCACTCGACTCACACTGAGCATCCAGTCATCAGCAACTTTGCCATCAAACCGACTGTCGAACTGACCCTGGTGGCCTTCGCGATTTTGACTTTGTTGAGAGTCTCATTGAATTGTCCACATAGAACAGGGCACCCAGTCACCGGCATCTTTGCCATTGAACCAACTGTCGAACCTACCCTGGTGGCCCTCACAATCCACCCTTCTTTATGTATCTCAACAAGCTGCAACAAACTTCTGGTTGAACCCATCTCGACAACTCCCTATCTGGAACAATGCAAATGCCACATTCTGAGCCTGATTCAAACCACAAGAACAGTAGTCAAGAGCCTGGTATGATGCTGTCAAACCCCCAAGAACAGTAAGAGGTAATACTGACTAGTAGCTGCCCCCTTGGTCCATCATTGGGTTCTAGAGACTGATAAGGCCATCTGTAATCCCTTTTTTCTCTAGAGCATATCCTTATTTTAATATAATGTTGGTTATTTATTGCCTTTTCCACCCCGTTTTCATTACCCAGAGTGCTCCATTTTTGTATCTATGCATATTCTGTTATTTCAACAGGGGTGGGTTTTGCACAGTGTTTCTGTTTAGTTGTTACTGCAAATAGTATGTTTGATTAAAGAATATATATTTTTGTAGAGCCTTTATTGGAAATGTCATTTTGTTACTGTTATAGTTTGCTGTTTGGGTTGCTACTCATTCACACCCCTCTTGAGAGTAAGATATGATATGATATGGCATTTATAACGCACCTATACACAAGTGTTTCAAGGTGTGATAAAGCAAGGGAGGGGGAACAGAGAGAGGAAAGAGACAACAATATTACTAGGCCAGGTGAGATTGAGATTGTGAAAGTGCAGGGGAGAGGCTAGGGTAAAAGTGCCAGGGGAAGGGTAGGGGGCAGTGCTTTACATGGGGTCACAATAACAAGAAGTGCTGACATTAGGTGGCAGGTGCAAGGGTAAGTGCAGACAGCGGGTGTCCAATAAGTCCAAGTAGGCGGACTGTATGGTTACAGATATAGACCCAAGTGCAAGGGTTGCCATGAGGCAGTGTGGGTGTGCTACTGGGTGGGCAGGGACCTGGGTCCGAAATCAGTTGTAGCCAGGTGACCAGTGCAGTATCAGACAGGAGATCAGCAGGGGAGAGGAAGAGAGAAGGCAGAAGCAAAGAGGAAGATCTTAAGGTGCTTGCGGAATTAGAGATGGTTCTCCTCAAGTTTCAGAGAGGCATGGAAGCTGTTCCAAAGGGAGGCCTCAGCCAAGGAAAGAGATCTACCGCCAACTCATTGCTTGAGGACACATCTGACCCTGAGGGAGTTGGAGGTGGAGGAGCAGAGAGCTTGAGTAGGAAGTTATTTACGAAGAGAGAGTTGGAGGTATTGAGGACCTAGTCCCCAGAAGGCATTGTGGACAATGCAGATGGTCTTGAACTTAATCCCTGCATCCACTGGGAGCCAGTGAAGAGATTTCAGTGTTGGAGAGTTACAATCCCTGGGCTTGAAGCCAAGGACTAGTCTTGCAGTCCTGTTCTGGATGAGTTGCATAGGGTGGAGAGTGGAAGCAGGCAGATTTAGAAAGAGGCTGTTGCAGTAGTCCAGCCTAGAGAGAACCAGAGCTCTAGAGACAGTGAGCTTCTGGGACATTCACTCGCCCAATGTTACCACAAAAGGAGAAGGAGATATATCTCTTAATGATGGCTGTTTCATCTTTATGCCTGGGATCACATGTGTTTTGAAGAAGTGTGGTAGGTGATTATGTGGTTTAGCCAATACTCATCCTTGCATTCCTGCGTGGCAGATGTAATTTTTGTCAGAATTATTATCAGGCATTTTTTATTGCTACAATGTATGTTCACATTAGCTTTGCAAACACTGTGGCAATAGATGAGCTTCATGAGTTTTGACAAGCAAGTAGACTCCCCTTCAGCAGAATGGTTGCAAAGCTGAACTGTTTAAAGGCATGCAAGATGTTAAGGAGGCTAATTGGGTGGAGGGTTCCTAGGAGCCCAGTAGTGACACTGAGACCCCACAGCAGATATCAGTTTCTCTGGGGAAAGTGGATGTTAATGAGGAAAGCAATTGCAATTGTGCATCCCAATATTGCACCCAGAGATATGGGAATGTAGATTCCCAGAGATCCCAGATGTGCCGTAGCTCTTTCAGGCCTTAGTCAGGTACCACACTTCTGTAAATTCCAAAGCTTCTGCTAGTTCTTGAGTGAGTCACATTGGGGACATCATACTAGATGAAAGGTTTTATTTTTTCTTGAGATTAAGATGACCATAGAGGAGCATAATCAGAGGGATGAAAGACACAGGCAGAGGAGAAAACTAAAGGAGGAGAAGGAAGAAAAAAGATTGCAGCAGCCTTAGAGGAATAAAAACAGAAAAACTTATTCCTGCAGCACAAGCACAAACTGCAGACCCAGCCATAACACAGCACTTCACACTAGAAGTGAGGAGGGAAGTATCTCCAGTGGTCCCTCCCAAGGAAAGTACCAACTCTCCAAGCACTTGTCCTACTTTATGAGCAGGGTAGAGACATGTTTTACTGTTTTGAAAGCTAGCATTCTGCCTCCCAGAGGTAGAAGAGGAGTTGTGGGGTGCAGAGTTTATGAGCTGTTTACAGATGTTTGGAACTGAGATAATTAATCAGTTGGCTCCTGAAGAGAGATCCAACTATCAGAAGATGGAGACTGATGTCTTCTGCACATTCTGCAAAACCCCATAACAATACTTTAGGATCTTTAAGGAGCTCAACAAGAAGGGGAGTCAAACCTTTGTGGCATTTTCACATCAACCCTTGAAGTATCTGGATGGTTGGGTCACAGGTTTAATTTGATGACATGTCAAAGTGTCCCTGAAAGTTGTGAGATGGAGTTACACCAGCATTTAGTGGATAAGAAGATCATAAAATGTAGAGAGCTGGCCAAGACTGATAACAGATAGCAAGAGGCATGTTAACAGTAAACCAAAGAAAATGAAGGACAACGGTTCTCACCCTCTTGTTAAGAAAGGTACCCAAAAACATAAGCATACATTCCAGTCACTTACATCCTCTGCTCCCACAGAAGAAAAGGGCCTAACAGTGGGACACCTATATGCTGTCACGATCCATGCCCCTGACCCCCTCAAGTATAACAGCCCCCTGGCAGCATTGGGGCTAAAGCCCTTCACACTGGCCCCACGGGTCTTAAAACTCCACCAGAAACATACATGGAGTCAGTCCTGGCGCCTTTGGCGCCAGGCTCATTATCAGGAATAAAGCAATACCAGTTTTGGACCTTAATCCAACATGGAGGCCTATTACACAGCTCAGTTCTTTAGAACCAAGCCATGAGGTCTGGTGTTTTGGGTGTGGCTGGGCCAGGAACTACTTGGACTGGAACTACTTTACCTGGGCTATTTAAACCACACCCAAACAGCAGAACACACTTCGCGTTATTCTGCACTCCTGCAGCGTAACGCTCACTGTGTCCAGCTCCTGATCATCTGCTTCTCCGGCGGCCCGATCCTGAAGCCCTAGATCCGGATTCCATTAATAACCTGGAAGAAAAAGAACAGCATTAGCAAGCAAGAACACTTAACTGTGAAGTAACCGGTCTTGAATCCATCCTGCGCTTCGCTTACCTCGCCCATCTCCGGAGTTGCCGCAACCTGCAAAGGTAAAGAAACAAGGACAGCATTAATACAATTCTTACCTGGGCAATCAGCGAGTCCTGGCAGCACCCTGTGCTTCTCTTACCTCGCCCATCTCCGGGTTTCACTGCAACCTGCAAGGGAGAAGGAACAAGGTCAGCATTAACAAAGCACTTACATGGGCAAGCAGTGCTTCAATCGTTCATCACTCCGGAACATCACTGCAACATGTAAAAGAAGGGAAGAGAACACAGGTTAGCAATGAACACCAATAAACAGAGCAGCGCTCCGCGCATCAATAACTCACCGTGGTCTTTGCCATCAGCGTGACAATTCCGAGATCGCAACCATCCCTGTGAAAACAAAAAGAGACATTGTTAGGAAACACCATAGTGGAGCAAGACACAGAGAAGACAGAGAAAACAGTGAGAAAGAAAAAGACATTATAACTCACCTGGAAGACAGCAAGCAGAGTCAAAGTTACAGCCGGTCTGGACCGACATAAGGGTACATGGACCAGTGAAGCAACTAGGTCCACAGAACACCCGCACCAACTACGCGCCCCTGCACAGAGACGCAGGATGGAGAGTTCAATGCACACAAACCTAAGGTGAGCAATAACCCCAAGGGAGGGGATTTGGAGCCGAGGGAGGTGGGAGTCCACCCATCACAGAACCAGTATCCTAACCCTCCATTCTCCTGTTATAGGTGCTACCCAATGTCTGGCACATAACCAAGCAGAGAGGGGTCTGGGATAGCGCTTAGACCTCCATCCTTTATCGTGTGGCACCCCCGTGGATACCAGGTGAGCGTAACATATGCACAGCCCCGCAGGGATTCGATACATGTGGACATTGGTGTCTGTTGATGATGAATTTAGTCTTTCTGAGTGGGAAAGGTACTGGATTTCCAAAAGAGGCCATGGTTCCTGATAATACACAGATCTTCTTGGACCACGTGTTCATACATTTTAACAGCGCACCAGCACTTCTTGATACCGCTGAGACTACTATTGCTGTCTGACAATGGTGGTTTCAAGAGGATCAGATCATCCCATGTCCTCTCAAACTAGTTAGGTTATTTGATGGCTTCACCAATTCCCACTGGCTTTCGTGGAGTTCAGTTGGAGGAGTGGAAGCCTCAGCTTTGCATCGCTGGCAGGCATGCAATTCTCCTGGACGATCTGCTAGAGAATTACAAGCCAAATGTAGAAATCCTTGCCAAGAACAGAAAGTCTAGGGCCAAGGAATTAGCACAGGTTCCAGTGGTGCTTCAAACTGGAGATGGTAAAAGACTGGCACTGCTGGTACTGCTCAGTACAGATCCAGTGTACAGAGATGCCTGCTCTTGTCGGAGATGCCTTCTCTGGTAATACCATACTCTTTGATCCCAGAGTTGCCTACGGGGATAGAACCACAACCTGGGAGGAAGGACACAGTGGATTCAGACCTTAAGGGCCTACCAGAAATGAGTGACTTGTCCGCAGATGTAGGTCCTAAGCATGCTTACTTTTGCCAAGCACAGTGCAACTGCCACACTCTGGCAGATTTGTGTGAACAGGCAGATAAACAGTCTCAGGAGTAAGTCACTGTGTTGTTCAAAATGTGCTGGGAGGAGGGTCTTCTGTAAAGTGAGCCCAATAATTTTGAGGCAGGGGTCAACTGGAGATTGTTGGTGCCCCAATACCACGTAAAGTTCCTATTAATCTTGGCTCACAACATTCCTTTGGCAGGTCATTTAGGAATGACAAAGGCAGCTGAAATGCTGCCAGCCCATTTTACTGGCCCCAGATGGGAGTACAATTAAAAGAGTTTAACCAGTTCTGCCATACTCTCCACTCATCTGGTAAGGCTGGTGGAGCTTCAAAGGCTTAGTTATTCATTCAGTGTACCTTTGAGGAGCACTAAGCCCCTGTGGTGGTCAAGGCCCTCATAGATCTATTCTCCTGTGTGGGATTCCATGAGGAAGTTATTTTTGCCAGGGGATCCAATTTCATATCTGCATACATGAAGGTCATGTGGGATGATTGTGGAGTAACTTGAAAGTTCTCCACAGCCTTTCACCCATAGAAATGTGGGCTTGCTGAGCAGTTCAATAGGACTCTCAAAGGCATGATAGCGGGCTTGGAAGAGCCCCTGCTGAGAAAGTGGATATTCTTCTACCATGCCTCCTGTTCTGGGAGGTGCCACAGAGCAGTGTTGGGTTCAGTACCTTTGTGCTCCTGTTTGACCACCCTGTTAGGGATCCCCCAATTCTGGTGCAGGAAGGATGGGCAGGCAATCCTCAAATTGCTATCCACAACATAGTGGACTATGTTCTTAGCCTCAGATCCAGAATTGCCAAGTACAGTGAACAGAGTACCCAGGACCTGAATGCAAGCCAAGATCTAATTAAGCACTGGCATTACCAGAAGGCCTCCATGAATGAGCACATGTCAGGCCAAATGATCTGAATCATAGAACCAGTGAAACGCTGCGTCCTTCATGATAAGACTGGGCTCTTTGTAGTACTAGAGAAAACAGTGATATTAACTACCTAATTGATACCAAGACCCTGAAGGAGATCCATCAGAACTTTCATGTCAACTGGTTGAAGCCCCTTTACAGTCGGGATGACTTAGTGGTGGCTCTGGTCACTGATGATGAGAGTAAGGAGGAGACGGATCTCCTCCCAGACTTGTTGCACACAGATGGATTGACGGGTCTCTGGAAGGAACCCTGATCTTCCCAGATCTCAATGAGCAGCAAAGCTGGACTGCCAGTCACCGCTGGTCCAGTTTGCATGTCTATTCTCACTGACTCCAGAAAAAATGAAATCAATAACTATGACAGTAAGCCGTTGAAGTCTAGGATTCACCTGAGGTCTGAAAAGGTCAATGAAAACATCAAGGAGGAAGACTCCAAGATGTTGGACTTGGAAGGGTTCATGAGCCCTCCCTCGGCCACTGGACTAGCCCAGTGGTACTGATTCCTTAAATGTCCTGTAGTGGGAAAACCAAAGTCTGCTTTTGTGTGGACTACAAGGGGCTGAATTCTTTCACCAAGAGAGGCACACATCCCATAACTAGGGTAAATGAATGCATTAGCAAATGAGGCACTGTCAAGTTCATGAGTACCCTTCACCTTATGGCAAGGTACTTGCATGTCAGCCTAACTGATAAAGCAAAAGAGAGGTCATGTGGAGAAAAGTATAAATATTTTACTACAGTACTTTGGAAACATGGGGACTGCTTCAATATAAATCGAGAGATGCTTTGCCGAAAATATTATGTTCATGAAGGATTTCTGCCTCTCACTCGCTACCATTATAATATTGGTGCACCTGCAAGAAATGAACAATTACAGCTTCAGCCAATAGATAACCTTTAACAAAAGTAATTAACACAAGCTCTCATTGGTCTGGAAGTACCGCTCAGGTGAGACAGGTTAGTTTTGGAAGCAAGACAACTAAAAAAAAAACACAAGTTTGAGTCCCAGTCCTGTGCTTACAGACTTTTGTCTGACATTAAAAGGTGAATTTTTAATTCATTCATTCTTTCTAGGGGCCTTTTGGGCCTCATTATGAGTATGGAGGTGTTGGAAAAAACAGTGGTAATGCAGTGGTAACTGTTATTAATGCATTACCACATCATGATACTACAAGTTTGGTAGTAAGGTCAAGGATTTTCCTCCAGTAAAATGCTGGAGGTAAATCCTCAAAAGTATCACCAATAACATCAAACTCAGTGGAATTACCACCAGCGGAATTACCACTGACTGTAATTCTCCTGAGGTCTACATGGAGTCCAATAGACTGCAACACATGGGGACTTACACCACCTACCACCACTTCCGCAGGACAAAGTGTTGGTAACTGTAATTCCCTTTGGAAGTATTTTGCCAGATTTCCCACCAAAATACTGCCAAACTTGTAATGCGGCCAATGTGTCCAGGAAGTGGGTTATCGCTGCCAAGAAAAAGGACATGCAGAAGTAGTCCTTTTGAAAACTGAACATTTCCACAGGTAAAAGGCTGTGCCCCAGACATTAGAGTGTGATTTCGAGAAAATAAACTCAGTCCAAATTCCAAATGATTTATTTTAAAACTATGAAGTTTGAAAGAACTCAATTTCCAAGCATGTTTTCACATTCCTGATGGTAAAAAGCAGAGAAAATACATCTGTGATTTTACAATTATATGTTACCCTTTCTGCCAACTCCATGCTAAAAGCATAGCATACACATGTGCCCTGCTGAATCAGTATCCTGATCTATAGCATTTGCTCTCCAGTGGAGTAGAACTGGTCCAGTGAGCACAAGTGCCCCCTTGACACACTGTAATGGGGCAGATGAATGTGCAGGGAATACCCACCGCCCGACTCAGATGAGTATTAAAGTACCACTTCCTATCCCTACCACTCGTCAGTATCGTCCAGTTGAGAAATCATAACAGCTGAGACAGCCCTACTGGCCCAAGAGCCTGTGGTGAAAGACAAAACTAAGCAAGATCATGAAGATGTTGTTATGATTAGAATAAATGGTGTGACCAGTAGAGTAACAGGTATATGATACTATATACATATATAGAGATAGAGAATAACTAGATGTTTACACACATGCACATGAAGTACACATAGCAGACACAAGTACATATAGAAATGAAAAGCACAGAGACATAAATAATACTTGCACATAGACATGAAGTATGTATGCACGCAGACATGAAGAATATTTGCACGTAGGCATGAAGAACAAACACACATATAAGTGCAACCCCTAAAACCATTAACATATAACAAATGGAGGGCATAACATGACGAAGAATGAATCAAGGTGCAGCCATTTTCCTAAACACAGAGGTCACAGCACGTTGCAGAATTTAGCAAGGCCTCAGAACACAAGATGCAGAATCTGCAAAAATACATGTATTCTAGAAACTTTTGCACAGCTCAGACAGTAGCCACAGCTAGAGCCAAGGTCAGAAACTAGGTAGGGAGTAATGGATACACGGAATGCAGGCATGAGATAACAGTTCCCAGGACGAAGAGCGGTAGACTCTCCAGTTAATCAATTTTAATAAGAGAACTAACAACCACTGATGTCCAGTTGCATGAGATCAGCAAGCCAAAAGACTTTGCAGAAAGTAACTGAACATAGTGTTCCCAGTGGCCATAAAGAACACAGCATGCACATTTCAAGTAGCTAAAACCTTAAACAATAGAAGGAAATACACTCTCAAACCTGGTACCATAGCATGTGATCCAAATACAAGAAACACTGGCTATTCATTATGAGCCAAACGCAGTCAGGACACATGCGGAACTCCCTTACCATGCACACAGACACCAGATAGCACACAAGCCTATGTTCAAAGAACAGGAAATGTCTCATCACCTCAGGATGATTCAGAACATTCTATAATTGGAAATATGGCAGACAATGGAAGTTTCTTCCCCCACTCATGCCTCGCCCATATCTTGACACCTTGTCTGGCTGTCCAAGGTTGGACAATAGATGGCAGCAAATGAAAAGTCCCCTTGCCACAACGTCCATAATGGATAGTGCCAACCAATCAACTATCCCTATAATGATGTATTAGAAATAGTATTTGTATTAGGATGGGTCCAGGAGGAGCCATCAGAAAGGTATCCACCAATAAAGTGACTAACCCATATATGTCCTATATGTAGTATATTTCCATCAACCAACCCCATTTCCCCGTAGGTTTTGTAAACTGATAATGTAATGTGACATCGGCTCTGACATAATTTTGTAACAAAACCAGCTTGCAATCTTTTGAAGTGTGAGAGCTATGAGATGAAATGCTTGTATGCTTTCCCAGCTTGGATTTGTTGTTTGAGTCCTCCATCACTGAGTATTATTCTGACTAATTTTGTGATCCTGAGCGCACGTTAACAAGAAGCAGTGACAGCTAAGTCACTTCTACACAGGGGCGGCATTTATGACATGCAGCTCTATTCCCAAACAGCATAACTATGAGGGTCACTATCCTGGTGGCCATTGAAAACGTTAAATATAAGACTTACCTCAGTTTAAGATATGGTGGCTAGTATCGCTCATAATTATCCAAGCCATGGCACATTGATACCACACATGTGTCAACAACTATGGAAGGGTTGTGTGCACTCTGATTATTTGGCTTTGTCCTGCCAATGTGCAGGACAGGAGACTGAATGACTGAGCCACTCCTTTGATCATTTGTGAGGCCCAATAACACCTCTCTCCAGCAGGACAGTCTCCCAGCAGAAGCTGTCCTGGGAAACAGGGTTCAAAGGGCACACCTCTCCCTAATTGATTCACCTCACACCAAGGTGTTTAATATCAAAAGAGCATTTGATGCTATATACAGGGGAAGGGGCGGGATTTGTGGAGACAGAGGGAGATGGAGCTCAGCATAGCTGGATGAAGTTTACACCATCTTGATTCTGTCTCTTCCATTCCTTCATTCCAGTCTCTTCCACTTAATTTAGAACAGAGCACTTCATGTATGAAGTCAAAAAGCAAAGACCAATTGTCTCTAGAACAGGGATTGGACCCCTAAAAGCAGACTTGCGTTAGTCCAATCACATGTGAACTTTTGCCTTTTTGAAGAAGGGTTTCCCTACTCGTACTTGAAGTTACTCTCAAACAAACACTTCAGGAAGAATTCATTGGACTTCTTTTGGGAGAGTTGACTTGCCAAAACACTCTGCCAGTGAGGTGGAGACTGAGTGAAAAAAGTTGAGGCAAGCTCTGCTTCCTACCTATCCTCAGTATACATTGGAGTGACCTGCTTCTGGAGAAAGTTTTGTATGTCTGCCAGCCAGCCACACTGCTGCCCAGGGTCTCACTGTGCTGAAGTAGCCCCAAATATGTGTGCTAGCCTCCCCTGTACTTGTGAGCCTGGGAACAAGGTCTAAAGCTTGTCCCGGAGACTCTGCAGTGGAACCCAAAACACAAGAGTTCAAAGACAACCAGGAACCCTGTGTTTTCAACAACAAACTGCTCCGAGATGTGATTTTAGCCTATTTGACCCATCAACCAATAGGAACCTCCACAGCTTTCTTTTGCATGCAACAGATCTTTGAGTCGCTATCTTGCATGTTCAAGCCATTTCGCCATGGCACTGCAACAGAAGAGCGGTATCTTGTCTCACCTCAAACCTGTTGCCCGTTGTTGCATCTGACAAGTTCAAACCACCTTTTGAACCTCAAGCATCTTCGCTTTCAACCTACATTACCAGTTGAACTGACCTTCATCCAACCATGACCAAAGGATGATCCATCGAACCACCCAACTCGAACTGTGAATCCAGTTACCAGCGTCTTCGCCATCGAACTGAGGGTTGAATCAACCATGGTGTCTCTCATGATCTGCACTCCCTCGAGCACCTCAGTGAACCAACTGCATAGAACAACGCATCCAGTCACAAGCATCTTTTCTATTGAACTGACTGGTGAATAAACCCTGGTGGCCCTCACAATCTGCTCTTCTTCAGGGATTGTTTTGAACTGCAATGAACTTCATCTTGACCCTGGCTTGACACTGTTTCCTGTCTGGATCAGTGGGGCTGCCACATTCTGAACCTGATTCAAACCATACTAACAGTATTGCAAAGCCTGGTTCAACACTGAAACCCCAAGACCAACAAACATTATAATTGACTGGTAAATGTCCTCTTAGTCCATCTTTTGGCTGTAGGGACTGGCCATGTCGTGTTTAATCTCTTTTTGCACCAGGGCATATACCTTTTTGACATCATTGTGGTTATTTATTGCCCTTTCTGCCCTTTTTTGCATTACTCAGAGTGCTGCAACTTTCAATCGGCATATTCTATGTTCTTTCCACAGGGATGGGTTTTGTGTTGTATTTTTCTTTTTGGTAATTATTGGAATGTTTTAATTTCATTGAATTTGTATAGCACTTTCAGCAAAGTGCTAAACAATACTAAAAGCATTACAACAACATGGTAACATGACAAGTAACAGGCTTCCAGTAATCATATATTAAGGTTATGAAAGCAAATCATTTTTCAAGGCCGTACAAAAAAGATGAAAAGTGGTATAAGAGCATATAGAAGGAGGAGGGGAGTTCCAGAGATTAGGAGCAAATATCAAAAAAGAACAGACACTTCATGAGACACATGTAGGTTTAGGGACAGAAAGAAGGTATAGGTGTTCAGAACAGAGAGAGCGGGTAGCAGTGTAGAGAGAGATAGGAGAGGCAAGATAGAAAGGGGTAAGACAATGAATGCATTTATAGACAATGCAGAAAAAGTAAACTAGAATGTGTTTGTCAAATGACAGTAGAGAGGCAGAGCGTAGATGAGGTGCAACAGAGGAACGAGTGAGTAGTAAGAACATAAGACCGATAGCAGATTTCAAGAATGAGCAGAGGAGGGCAAGCTGGGGGTTCAGAAGAGAGGAACAGTGGTTCGGTCGGTAAAAGACAAGAGAGAACATGTGAAGTTTAGTAGCATGGTGAGACAGGAAGGGATGGGCCCGATGAATGTTACAGAGATGATAGTGGCAAGTGGAAGTGGTACTAGAGATGTGAGTAGTGAAAGAGTGCAAAGAGTCACGTATGACGCCAGGTTTTCTTGCTGTGCAAGAGAAAGGGAGAAAAGCAGATGGAAAAGGATGCCAGAGGAGTAAGCGGAGGCAAGGAGATTGGAGGAGGGAAAGAAAAGTAGTTCCATTTTAAATGGGTTTAAATAAAGGAAAGGGGTGAGCATGCAGCGTTTAATGGTTGAGAGGCAAGCAGAGACATTAGACTCCATGGAGACAGAAAAGGTGGAGAAAGAGAAGAAAAGTTGATTGTCATCTAAAGAAAAATGAGGGGATGGATTCAAGTAAAATATGAGTTTCGAGAGAGGGATTGTACAACCGGAGAAGAGAAGAAGACCAAGGACTGAACCCTCCAAGACACCACATTGAAGTGGATGAGATACAGAGGTAAATCCAACCCATGAGACTGAAAAGGAGTTATTGGAAAGATAAAAGATGAAATAAGAAAGGACAGTACCAGAGAGACTGAATGGCAAGGCAAGGTTAACCGAAAGGTGGGGTATTTCACAATGTCAGATAGCATGGATAAGTCGAGAAGGATAGGAACTGGAGAATGTTTTTTGTGCTGGGAAGAATGAAGAAAGCAGGTGACAAGTAGAAGGGCAGTTTCTGTGGAATGGGTTGGACAGACACCAGATTGTAGAGGAGGAAGCAAAGAGTGGATGTTGAGGTAGGAAGAGACTTGAGGGTAAATAATTCACTCTAACTGTTTCGAGAGGTCAAGTGCGGTTTTATTTTAAAGAACTGGAATAATAATAGTGTTTGAATGAAGAAGGAACAAGAGCAGAAGAGAGAAAGAGAGAGATTTGGGAGACAAGTCAGATAGGGGAATAAGATGTGGGTAGACAAATGGTATTAAGGATTAAGGAAGAGGATCGAGGTGTGAGGAGGTAGGATGAGTACAACGCAGGTAGGAAACTGTGCCTGAGAGTAGGTGAAAAGAAGAGGGAGTGGGTGCGGTTGGTATGAGGGAGGTGGGGAAGATAGGGTTAATTCAGAAAAATAAGGAATGAAGGTTGGACATTTTGGAAACGAGGAAGTCAGTAAACTGAATTCCTGAAAAAGGAGCAGAGAGAGGGATCTGGGGGTTTGGGAGAGATCATTTGAATGAGGAGCTGAAGAAGGTGATGAGGATGATAAGAGAAAGAAGCAGTCAAAGAGGAACAGCATTGTTTTTAGGCATGAAGCAGAAAACAGTCATAAGAAAAGTGAAGGGAGGAGGCAGAGGGAAGGTCATAGGGGGAGTAGGATTATTTTTCAAAAGCCAGACTGCCTTGCACTGTGGTGATAGAAAATAATGAAAAGGGTAGTGAGGATCAAAAGCATGTACAAGGTTAGTATGCAGAACAATGTTGGCCTGTTCATAGGAGAAGATATGGAAAGTGTCAATAGATGGGAGAGCAGAATTGATACTAGAGAGGAAGATAGAACAGCTGATAGGCCGCAACTCACATTGTCAAAATGAGATAGGAATAGAAACTGGCAAATGAGAAAGATGAAGATCACAAGACAAAGAAAGCAAGAAATTATCAGAGTGGCAGAGTGGGTGATCACAAAATGTTGTTTTGAAAGTCTTATAGGATAACCTTAGATCTAAAGGGGAGTTTGAGATATGAGACGGGGTAGAGATTTCAGAGAGATGATAGTAATCAAGAAAGGAAAGTAGGGCACAGAAGGAAGGAGTGCAAGAAAGATGGATATTAATAACCCCAAGAAGCAGGAGGGGAAAGTAGTGGGGAGGATATTTGACAAAAGGCAGTCAAGATCATCCTAGAATTTGAGAAGACAACCAGGAGGAGGGTAGAGGATGAGAAAAGAGATATGGAAAGCTGTGAGAAAGAGATGTGGTATTCAAAAGAAGAAAGCATAGGGAAGTGATAGAAAATGAGTAAGAGACAAAGGTACATTATAAAGGATACCGGTTCCCCGGCCTTCACCATCATGATGGGAAGTGTGTGAAAAATGTATGCTATGGGTTAAGAGTACAGCAGGTGTGACAATATTGTAGGGGCTGAGCCATGTTTCACTAATACATAGGAAATCAAAGTTGAACTGAGAACATAGATCGAAAATAAAATGAGACTTATTGCGAATGGAACCAGGATTCCATGTGCTTAAAGAAGTGGAGGAAGGAGGATACTGAGGAAACGGTGAGGTGGATATTAGGAAGGTATATTAAGTAAGTTATGAAAGAAGTGAGAGGGGGAGGACAGTGGTAGAAAGATTGATCGAGACCGACAGGGGGAGAGAAATAGAAAGAAAGCGTGGGGTAGCTTAGGAAATTCATGAGTATGTGCTTGAAATGGAACAGCAGAGGACGCACTTGGCAGGTTGAGCACACCAGGGACAGACAAGGGTAAACAGAAGAAGAATAACACCCTTGAATGCATATCATGTGCTTAAATAAAGTATGTATATTTTATAGAACCTTGATTGGGCAGTTTCTTTTTCTTCTTTGTTTGAGATGCCACTGGATCACATTCACATCCCTCTTGTGAGTATACCCTTACCCCGGCCCACGTTACCACAAAAGCAGAAGGAGGTATATCTGTTAACGGTGCATGTTTCATATCTGTGTTTGGGGTTTCTTTTGTTTTGTAGAAGTGTGAGGGCTGATTAGGCAGTTCAGGCACTACTAATCATTGTACTCCTGCAAGGCAGAAGTCATTTCGTTACACTGCTGAAATGTCCATGTATTCACTGCCCTGACCGCTGTTCCACATGGATATGTTGAAGTGGATTGTTATGGCCCATGGATCGCTATTGTACCCATCCCACTATAGCCATATCCTCATTATACAATCCCACTGGTGCCTTGTGAGTAGAAACATGGTGGCCAAGAACTTCCAAATGGTAATCGACTTTTGGCTTAATCCACTGGAAACCAGGGTTTTCCTTTCCACATATAATACACATGGATAAGAGGTCTATAGCCAACACTAGAGCCAGATTAGGATTGAGCAGGTGTTATCTGTCAAGTGGCTTTTTATAATTGTTTGCCCAGGCTCATCATTTCCACAACACTGGTCTGATGTAATGGGTGATCAATGTAGCTGTCCATTGTGGGGTATGAGAGCAGAGCTTGCTGCCACACGTGCAATAGCATGTTCAGTCATTGTAGGGATAATTGTGTGGTCCGGTGGAGGTATTCTGCTTGTTTTATGGTATGGGTGGATTCATTTTGTTCTGATTTGTTTTGACCTCTTCCCATGTTATGCATGGTTCAGCTGCATATAATAGAACGTGGATCTGCTGCCCAAGTAAGTCCCTTCCTTCTCCTGCCTCCTGCCTCCTGCCACCGGCTTTCTTTTTCTCACAGAGTATGGCATTGTGCAGACTTAGGTGCTGCTTATTCTCTGTGAAATATTCCCACACTTTCGGCTTTTATACTGGGTTACTAATACACACACTGTGTGCATCTAGACATGATGATGCTGATGTACTGGTGGTGTTCTGGATATCACATTATGATGTGATGTACTTTCCCATCTGTGCCAGAAAGGTTGTTTCATAAAAAGACTTATACAGATGGGGTGAGCTTCTATAATTAATGCAGCCTTTGTTTCTGTGGTGTCATTTACATCAACCACCTGAGTATCACTGCTTTACATGAGCAATGCACAGTCCTATGTGGATGCTGGCGTATCAAAATGTTTCTTGATCATCTATGTCTTCATCATCACCATCGTCATCTGATTTACAAATGAATTGGGGTGGTGGGGATAGAGACGTATCATTTTCAATTTCGTTCCATTTTTGAATTATTTTGTGTGTTTTTCTTCCCTTACCTTCGGTAGGTACGTTACATAAAATAGGTTCTGTACCCATCCTTCCTCTGACCCACGTTAAGTGGTATGAACTCCAAGTGCAAGCTTCGGTGATGGTCCCAGTAGATATAAATCATAATCTCGGTGCAATACCTGTTCACATACTTGTACTGGTGCAAGATGGACTACTGTTCCCAGGCACTCAGCTACTCGTTCGTTTTAAATTGCTTTTTCACACCATTTTATATTTTATTATTGAACCACCTTTATTATCCACTCCCAAAATATCCCTTGTATTCTTGCTGCGGGGTTTTTTTAAATTTATTTTTTATCTCACTTGTGTTTGCTAATCTTCTGTACCAGTTGCCCTCAGAGTTTTTTTTTTCTATCTCAATTTGGGCAACATGAGTCAGCTGACTCCTTTCCTCGGCACATACAAGCCGTGAGACAGGACGGTTGGCTGGCTGTTAGAAAGTAAGGGGAAGCTGGATTAGTGTTCCCTGGCGCTCAGATTCTCGTTCATTTTAAAGTGCTTGAAAACAGTTTATTTTATTTTATTAGTGATCTACCATTATTATCCTCTGCCCAAATGTCCCTTATGTACTTGCTGCTGTGTGTATTTTTTTTTCTTACTTGTGTTTGCTAATCTTCTGTGCCGTTTGCTCTAGAAGTATATAGTTTTATCTCCACTCTAGCAACCCAAGTCAGCAGACTCCTTTCCTCGGCACATATGTGCCCGGTCCCTCACCTGTGCAGCGGACATGCGAGGCGGGCACATCTAATGCGTGCCGTAGGCACGCAAAAGGCCAGCCTGTCTGGGCCCGTCAGGACCTCAAAAGCACCTGGAAGCACCAGTCTTTGGTCGCAACCGGTAAGCTACTCTACTTTCCCCACGCTGGAGATACTTCTGAGCCTTGCCCCTTACTCCACTGTCTTTCCTCCGGGCTTATGTAAGGTTATAGCCCCTATTAGTCTGTCCCCATCTACAATTCCTTTATCTGTGACTATTTTATTGTTGAAGTCCCGTTCCCTTATAGCTCACACTGCTGATTGTTATAGTCTCCTACAGGAAACATTCCCCTGACCTTACTTCTATCACTGAAACCTTGTTTAGTGACTCTACCAGTCCCTCAGTGGTTCAGCTGCTTCCTCCTGATTATACATTTTCTATGTCTAAGCACCCCGGTGGTGGCATAGCCGTTATTTTAACGCTCAATATTTTGGCAAGGTTTTACACTTGGTTCATAACCTCAAAATTGAAGTGACACTTCGACTTTAATCTTAAACATTGCGCTCCTTCGGACCCCATGGTTCTGAGATTTGTGAACACCATGGATGATCTTTCCCTGCCTCAGCTAGTTACTGGTCCTAGTCATTTTCTGGGCAATACCCTTGATCTCCTATTTGCCCCTGCCTCTGGTATCGCAGTATATCCAGCACTTCCCATTACTTTGATAAAGATCACTTTATTGGTCCGTTCACTTGGGATTTTATAGCTCCCCACCCCCCGTTTAAGGGCTCCCTTTAAAGCAGGAACTGGCAGTCCATCACTCAAAGTACTATTGCCACTCATTTCACTGACCTGTATGCCCGTGCCTCTGTATATGACCTTGAGACTGTTTCACAAGCCTTTATCACTCTGGCTGATCATCTTGCACCCCTTAAGCTCTGTACCCCCAGGGCTCGCATTTCTGAACCCTAGTTTAATTAATCTCTTTGATCTTTTTGGCTGTCTCAGAGGCAGGCAGAATGTAAATGGCATGTGTGCTACTGCTCTGAAGCTAAAATTGCTTTTCAGCGCTAGTCATTTTTTTATCATATAGCTAAGGTCAAAGCTAAACGTGGAAATTTCTCTAATTTAGTGGAAAAATCCCTGAATAAACCTAGGGATCGCTTCAGAGTGGTTGATTCTCTGCCCTCTAACTCTACCAAATAAGTTGTCCCCTCTCTGTCCTTGTGCAACTCCCTTTCTATCTTTTTCACTGAGAAAATCAATAAGATCCGTGCCCTCAGTGCTTCTGTTAAAAGGGATTTTATGTTCCCGCCATGTACATCTCACTGCCTGTTCTTCTCATTCTTGGTCATCCTTTCCTCTGTGTTCACATGTTGAAGTTGCCTCTGCACTCTCTAGACTTAAATCTGTTTCACCCTCTGACCCTCTTCCTCCGATCAAAGAAATATCTCCTCTTATTATCCATGTGCTCACTCATGCGGTTAATGCGTTCTTCACTACAGGCTCTATTCCATCCTCTCTTAAACATGCTGTGGTGGTTCCACTTCTGAAAAAGCCCTTCCTGGAATCCTCTGTCCCTGCTAACTGTTGGCCTATTTCTATTCTCCCTTTCATCATGAAACACTGTGAGTCCCTGTAATGTCCCCTTTTTAGCATGATCAGGGCGGTGTGGGAGCCCTCATTGCGTTGGCTCACTCTGCCGCCTTTGACATGGTTGTCCATGCAGTCCTTCTTGATTGCTTGGTCGGGCTGGTATATCTGTAGTCCTTCTCTCCTGGTTTCTGTCTTTTCTTCCAGTCTTTCTGGTTCCCCTTTTTCGGTCAATCCTGTCACTTTGTCTTGTGGTGTCCCTCAGGGTTTGGCTATTTCCCCGGTATTGTTTAATGTGTATATCCAAACCCTCACTAAGCTTTTTTCATCTTTTTGGTTTGTCTGCAATTCCTATGCAGACAATACCCAAATTGTTTTCTGCCTTGATCTCTCTTCCTCTGAAACCTCATTCTGGCTTACATCCTGCTTTTTATCTGTGGGGGAATGGATGAGCCTTAACTGGTTAAACCTCAATGTTCATCGCGCTTTACACAGCACACGTGCAGAATACCTTCAAACAAAATTTCGTTTGTATGTCCATCTCCGTTCCCTCTGCTCGGGTCAAGCTGGACATGTTTCTGTCCCACGCTTCAGATGAGTGCATAGAGGTGGGTTTTACCTCTCTGTGTTGGCGAGCCAACTTTGGAACTCACTTCCGCCCACCCTCCGTGTTATGGATAACTATCTTCCATTCAGATGTGTGCTTAAAACCCACTTCTACTGAGACCCCTTGCTTTCTGTTGCTGATGTTCTTAGTGCCAAGTTGCCTCTGGGTGTTCACAACCTCTACAAATTCTCATAACATAACATGTACTAGTCCAACCTGACTAATGATGGGGGAATGTGAAACATGAGTTGCATGATACCTTCAATTGGCCACATTAATTTCTGGTTTCTGCAAAGTACACAGCAAGTACCTGTGCAGATATATAAAAAGACGATCACATGCAGAATACCCCTCACCAGCATCTGGATTCTTTGGATTCTTCTGGCATGGTGTCTCAATGTGTTATTCACTCATACACTGGCGTGTTACCCATCTCCTGCTACTTCCTCCCACAAAAAACATGTGATTGTGACTCTCTCACACGCTGTCGTCAGGATTTCCTGTTCCTCATGCTCTTATTCTCAGGTGTCACCTGGTGGAATGTGTCTCGTGCAGTGAGTTCCAGAGACGGGTATTGACTATCTTCCTCCCGGTATCCCTGTTGCTTTACTCCCACAAAAAATCATACTGGTTTGACTCGCCCTCAAGCTTCCCTCAGAGATTCCATGCTCCTCCTGCACCTCCTCCGAGTAGTCACCTGATGGAATATCCATCAACCACTCACTTCATGAGAAAAACACAGACTACTGTATCACCCTCCTCGCTGAATATCTGCTACTTTGATCCTTCGCCAAATTGATTGGAGTGTGACTATACCCCAGAAGTTGCCAACAGGAATTCCCAGATCCACCTACTTCTCTTCCCAGGTGTCAAGCAATAGCGTATGTCTCATCCACTACCTTCAAGAGATAGACACCGACAGCTGTCACACCTGACTCCCCAAATCCCTGCTCCTCGTCCCACTGATGTCCACATGTGTGACTCTCAAACAAGCTGTCCTTGGGAAATTAAAATGCATATGCATGTGTCTTTCGGAGTCAGAATCACCCAAGATGCATTCCCTCATAGAAATCCAATTTCCACAAATTCATACCAGAAGACAAACGTGTGTTGTGTGGTAGGAACGCATGGATGACACTAGGTTGTTTTGCTTTGTAAGGCATTGCTCGTGTGTTGCTGTGACTTTGACTGCTTTATGACTTTCAAGCTTTTCTCATGCCTTATTTTGCTTGTCATAATTTCTTAAATGTTGTTTCAGGATTGGCTGTGCTCCTCGTAATAATTTTTACCAATGGCACCCATTGCTTCTTTCCCCCACCACTTGTAAACCTCATTTGTAAACTACCTTCTCCTCCCAGACTAACCAACTCACTGCTTGCATCTCCTACCACCTGACTCCACGTGCACAAAGCCCCATACAAAAACACCACAGACATCGCCATTACCACATGAACATTAATTGAGCTATGACTAATTCTGCAATTTCTACCCTTATCACAGTTCCTCACATTTCTCCTCAGTGGGTAACAAAGTGCTATATTCTATCAGATCTTGGGCTCTGCCCTTCAGATTACGCATTCCCAAGTATCTCCTCTAATTCCATAGAAGCAAAACATAATTCCTTTATTTGCCACCACAACCATCAACATCACAGGTTTCATATCTCTCTTTCTAGCTATCCCACTAGTGCCATTTTCAATGAGGCCAAAAAACATGGAGGAAGGGTGCTATATAACCCATGTAACATCATATTAGACTTCTAGTCACTGACTGTGTCACGCAGAGCTGCATAAGCAAAATCTACCGCCCACCAACTCCCTTTCCACTCCCTACCTTTGTTCGCACTCATCTACTCTGATGCCACTACAGTTTAGCCCTCCACCGCCCCCTCCCTAACTTTCCCGAGCCTGCCTTCAGCAATCACCTCCTGCCTCACTGAAAGATGGCAATGACTGAAAATGAACTCCAAGCACATGTTATCCCTTTAATGCATGTGGTCTAACTTTGAGGAAACAATTTAAAATAGTGTGTCTGTGGTTTTACTTGATTGAATCACCTGAAATTCTGTTGATTTGAGGTTCTAGTGATAAAGCTCATCCTGCAGCAGGTGGTCAGACGGGCTCCCGGCTCCCCACTGAACTAAAGCTAAGGACCTCCATTCAGATAATTGCATCTTGTAGCAAGGATTCTTGCAAGTGATAGTGGCTCACAAAAGCAAGCAGCAGGTGAGTAATTTATTTTTGAGGGCTAGAGGGGAACAAAAAATGGAAAATGCTCATAAGAGTGCAGGTAGCAGGGTGGCCCGCTTTCTGGCAGGCAGTTCCAGGAAGGTGCCCCAGCTGCAAGATGTGAAAGTACTAGGGACCTACAGGGAACAGGGCTGGCGCAATGCAAAAAATGTGTCAGGTGGTGTGACAGCATTGTGTGAAGAGCTGTGGACAGCAAGCTACAGCTGCCAGAAGGATCCGGTAGATGGAAAGTCAGAAAGGCGACCATACAGAATGTGGGCTTAGATCAGTAGTTAAAGCCTGCATTCCCTGCTCTCTTGATAATCCAGGATGCATCCCAAGGCTGCTGATGTTGTCATCCTGCACCCTCAACATTTCCCATGTCCTCATCCTTGAGCTGATGCAATCAACTGCTATCTACGCTCACCTGCACACTGACGTATCAGTTGGCCATTTTTCTGTACAGTAATTCACTTGAAATAAATAAATAGGAAATACACATACACAAACAAATGTAAATTTCAGACATATGGGAATATGATTACAATGTTCAATAGTTGCCTGGCTGCTTTTAGCTGGACACTCCAACATCATGACCTCATTCTTGCTTGTGGTGTGCAGAATCACAATGAGGTTGACTCGTGCGAGTGGCCTGTTAAAGACACTTTTTTTTTAAGATAAAGGGTGTAATTCATAGATTCCCACGCAGAAGTAGCGCAAGCGGCTGGCGCAGAGAAGGATCGTGCGCCTGCTTTCGCCAGCCGCGTGCGCCAAATCCCATTTTGATGCACCGCGTATCCATGGATTTAAAAATCCATAACCAGCAGTTGCACAGTGTGGCACAGTGACCCTGCAGCAGCGCCAGTTATGCCCCCAAACCTGCCCCATGTGCCAAAAACATTGCACAAATCCCCTACATGGTGCAAAGGCCAGTGGACCAGCATACTGCCCCAACCATGAAAATGAGCTAAAAACGCCACTCAGCCCTCACGCGACAACCCAATCGCGTGTAAAACTCCCTGCGCACCCCTTGGAATACGCGTACCCCGCTTGCGCCAGCGAAATCACGTATAAAACTCCCTGTGCACCCCTCGGAATACATGTACTTTACTTGCGCCAGCGAAATTGCGTATAAAACTCCCTGCGCACACCTCGGAATACGCGTAAGCCGCTCGCGCCGGCAGAATCATGTGTTAAACTCCCTGCGCACACCTCGGAATACGCGTAAGCCACTCGCGCCAGCGAAATCGCATTTAAAACTCACTGCGCACCCCTCGGAATACGTGTACCACGCTCGCACCTTCAAAATTGTGTGTAATTCTCACTCCCATACCCCCAGATTCACGCAGCAATGTGTTGAGGAGCCACATGCACCCCCTGCAGCCAGACCACGATGCAGGGGTCCACCCTACACCCCTCCCCATGACCCGCAGACAGCCCATCACCCCTGACCATACCCCGCAGGCAGCCCATCACCCCTGACCATGCCCCGCAAGCAGCCCATCCACCCCTCCCCATGCCCCACAGGCAACCCATCCACCCTGACCATGTCCCGCAGGCAGCCCATTACCCCTCCCCATGCCCCACAGGCAGCCCATCCACCCTGACCATGCCCTGCAGGCAGCCCATCCACCCTCCCCATGCCCTGCAGGCAGGCCACATGGCACCATGCACTTGGGTGCCCCGACTCATGCCCCCCCATTGACGGGCACCTGCCAGCAGGCCCGACTCATGTCCCCAACCCCATCCCCATTGAAGGGCACCTGCCAGCAGGCCCTGACTCATGTCCCCCACCCCACCCCAATTGACAGGCACCTGCCAGCAGGCCCCGACTCATGCCCCCCCAATTGACAGGCACCTGCCAGCAGGCCCCGACTCATGCCCCCCGATTGATGGGCACTTGCCAGCAAGCCCCGACTCATGCCCCCCAATTGACAGGCACCTGCCAACAGGCCCTGACTCATGTTCCCCAACCACACTCCCATTGACGGGCACCTGCCAGCAGTCCCCAACTAATGTGCCCCCAAACACCACGTCCTAACTATACTGACCCATGGCCCTAATGCCAACCCAAATCCCACCCCCGAGTACAAACACCCAACAATCCACTGCACACACTCCCTAGTAAATTACCCATTCCATGATAGTCTGAGAAGAACCAGCATGACCATCAACAAATGTCCTACAGAGCCACACAATGGCAACACATTACTTGACCAATGCTCATGGAGACATGCACAAAATAAATCATAGTACACCACAAGAATGAAGTTGAATTATGAAATGTATGAAAAAGTATAACAAATGACAAAATGAAAACCACACAAGCAAATGAAGAAATAATTAGTGCAATAAGAAAAAGAAAGTCAAAAACAAATCCAAAACATGAAAAAATCATAAGCTGAAAAGCATAAAAAAACATGAATCCATATGAACATCTAAAAAAGAAAGTATGTACATGTCCAGAAAAATTATAAATGAAGGTCTGAAGGGTCCATTTTCCCAAAACAAAAGGAAACCTACCTAAAACCCTATCTAAAATACAACTATATACAAAAAGTGGAGCAAAGTCCGTGGACTCCAAATCATAATAAAAACCAAATGAAACCTAAACCTAAACAACTATATACAAAGGCGGCGGGCTAGTCCGTCGGCTCACTTATTGATGTCCCGGGCCAGAGCATCATTGAACTCCATGTCGATGTTCCGGAGGCGGGCCTGTTCACTGGCCTTGAGGTCTCGCTGGGAAGCAGCCATGGACTCCTCCAACTCCCTGCGAGTTGCCTCGAGGCACTCAGCCCACCTCAAAGCCTGGTGCATGGAGTTCTCCGCCCTGACTATTGTGAGCCATGCCCTCTCCACCCGCCGCCGCTCTGCATCTATTCGCTGGCCCAACCACTGCCACACGGAAGACCCAATCCTGGGTCCTCCTGACTGCTGGCCGATGCCTGCCCCGATGATGTAGAGGGCCCCGAGGCCTCATGCCTCCTACGTCGAGCCTGCAGCTGCCTTTCTGCTGCCTGCCGCCGCTACCACGACTGCCTCCGGGTAGATGGCAACACCCGGGGTCGTCGTGCAGGTGCCCTGCTTGTATGTGCCTGCACATCGTTCATTGCCAGGGGTCCAGTTGCTGGGGTGACCACCTGTGCTGGAGTCCGACTCCGGACTGTGGCAGGGATGGGATCTCCACCAGCCTGGCTGCGTTGGTTGGGGCAGGTTCACAAGGGGCCCTGGTGGCATCTGGGCCGGAAGACGGCACAGAGAACAACTGGTGTATAGTGTGCACAGAGGAGGAGTGGGCCTCAAGACAGAGCGACACATGGAGGAAACCCCAACCATGAGCCCTCCAAGCTGGGCCACGCTGGCAAACATCTGTTTGTGATGACGTGCGTGGTCGGTCCAGGAAGCAAGCACGTCATCATGAATGTCACGTGTGCGCAACATGACACCAATCAGGATGGACTCAATCCTGTCACGGGCCCCACGTCTGCAGGTAGAGGAGTGCCAGATGACGTGGACCTCCGCTCTACCTGCGGACGGGCCTGGGACGGGGCATCCCTGCTAGTGCATGGTGTTGCAGTCAAAGTGTCAGGAACAGTGACATGCACAGGCCCCTCTGCGACGACCTGTGCTGCCTCCTGCCCCTGCCCCTGGACTGCACCACTTGCACCAGTGGAATGACCCCCACCAGGCCCCATGTGCGGCTCTGAAGCAGCTTCCTCCGTACACACCACCAACCTGGATGGATCCGCACCATCTTCCGCCGTCGCCAGCCCCTGTGGGGGGTCACCCACCCCTTCCACTGCAGCCGTAGTGGCGGACCCGGCACCAGTCCCCTTGCTCCCGGATCATAGAATTACCTGGGAGGGTGACTGGGCCTGGCGTGGCCGGCCGGTGGAGGCATCGCTGCTGCTTTCCTCCACAGCGCCATCTCCACCCTCTTCTTCACTCGCCGCTGTGTAAAGGGAGACATTGAACACAAGCATCAGGGTACTGTACAATAGTCCCCTAGACACAAAGCAATAGCACATGAGTGGCACTGTCAAATGTCACTTCCTTCATGTCCCTCCACAACACATGGGTCAGCGCAGGCAACACACATGCAGGAACCGGCATGGCACATGCAACAAACATTTGCATCCATGTCCAAGGCACTGTAGAAACACCCAACGGTGGGCTGAAACTCACATGAATCATGGGACATGCTGATCACATGCACACACATCACCGGAGGGTCATGCATCTGGCCCTGTATATACCCAGACACAGTGGATACAAGGATAACTAGGCTGTATCAGTGAATCAACACATCGTCACGGACATGTGTCATGCATCCATGGCATTTACCAGTCACTCACACACTACTCAGACACACGGACATGTACACCATGCATGTCCATGACAGCAGCACCCATCTCTCACACCCCAAACATGTCCAAGTACAGACACAGGCATGCAAGCATGTGTGCATTCCGCATGCTGCTCCACATGATGCATTGTAACACATACACCATCCATGTGGGTCATACCTGACTGGACTTACATGCAGCACCATCATGTCCCTGCACACACACATCCATACATGACCCATGTCACACATACAGCCAAGTAGCTAACTACCACCAAAATGCAACATGAGATGTTTTAAATGGGAATGCATGGGCACTTACCGCTTGACTCCAGACGGGCCTGCATCCTGAGGATCTGGTGGTGAACCACTGGGCAAATGCGCTCCAGGACCCTCATCTGCTCGGTGGTAAGGTGGCTCCTGTGCCCCACTGCATTTGCGGTGTCCAAGAGGCACCAGGCCTTCTTCAGGGTCCTGGACTTGTAGTCCTCCCAGCGCTTCTGGACGTGTTAGATGTTGCAGGGTGCCAGCCCCTCCGCGTTGATGGCCCGCACTATGTCTGTACAGATCCTCTTCCGTCCTTCCTTGTCGACGTGCGATTGTGAGAAGAGGACATCATAATGCCCCAGGACTTGCTCCACCAGGATGCCAACTTCATTGGCAGTGAAGCTGGCAGCCCTCTGCCTCTCTGCTGGGGGTTCCACTGGTGCCGGATGTTGTTGCGTCGGACATGGCAACCCCCGAGGCAGGTGTGGGTGGGCAACTGGGTCCTGGGGCTGGGCTGTGGAGCGATGGAACACCAATCGGGAGTCTTCCGTTTCAACAGGGGTGGTCACAGCAACTGGACCCCTGCATATGGCTGATGTGCAGGCACCAAATGGCAGGGCACTGTTGGCAGCAGGCAGGTAGGCAGCAGCAGATGGCTCATTGAAGGCTCCCCAGGGCTCTGGTGGGCAGGAAAATGGCCTTCTGGGCCGGAACGTGGTCGTCCGTGTGTTGTCGCGTGGCCAGCTTCATGCAGAGTGAATTGGTGTGTGAAAAAACAGCATGTCAGCGTGTAATACGAGGAAAGGGCCTTAGAGCGTAAGTGCATAAGTGACGTAACGCACGTGGGAGTTTCCCTCTGCATGTGTTAATGGTCCGTGCGGGTATGCAGCGCACTGTACGTGCTTTCAGTGGAGACCGACGCGTGTGTTTTTCCTACTTTGGAGTTCACACGCGATTACTTCACAGCGGTAACAGTGCCTATGCGTATTTCTTTTCCACACAACTCAGATGGTGAGTCGCGCACACTATCGCACGCTATATTTCCCACTGCGGGTGCCCCTTTTTGTGGTGTACCCCATTTATTGAGGTCATAGTAGCCCGCGTGTTAATCGTGTATGCTTTTTTGTCTTCCCGGGTGCCACAGCATGCTGCGTGAGGTTTTTTTACACGCACGTGGGCTACAGGGGTTGCGTATAGGTTTTTCTTGTATTTTTGGGGTGCCTGAGCATTGCGGGACCGTCATTAATCCCCAGGGTCCACAGGAAGCCTTGCAGAAGCACAGGGGTGCGTCTACCATCACGTACCCTGCCCCCTTCACCCCAATCGACCAGGACAATTGTTCAGTGCACCTCCCATTGGCATTAGTACATCTGTTCCATGGTTGGGAGGACACCAAAGTTAAGGGGGGCGCAGCTGGATGTCCTGCATGTGTTGGGAGTGGTCAGGCACGTGGCTGGGGTGACCAGGGAGTACGTGGAGTCCAGGGTGGCCAGGGTGGCCTTAGAGCGGGAAGAGGCAGGGGTGCACAACAGGGGCAGGATGTTCAGCCACGTGCTGGTGCAGCTATTCCACCACCCCCTGTGGCTCCAGGTGATGCTGCTGTTGCATCCGACCCTGGCACCCTTGTGACCCAACAGTAAGTAACATGTGCTGACACGGGCCAACCGGTAGTGGTAGCTGCAGGTGCAGCTGTGGCGACCACCACACAGCCCGCCACCCGCCAGGGTTACTCGTAATATGGTGGTACGGTATGGACGGTGCCAGTGAGGTACTGGCACCGTCTATGGCGTACCGCCATACTAATAATGACCCCCTTTGTATGTGTGGGAGATTTTTGCCAACTGAGTTTATTAGATTCCATGTCAGGTGTGATTGTCTCGTGCCTGTTTACATTTCTCACGTTGCACTTAATGACGATAGTGTCATGTGTTGTGCATTTGGTTGGCTGTTTAGCTGTTGCATGCCATGGCATGGCATGGAGGACAGGGGTTATGGGGGTTGGGTGACATACCAATGATTTTCATGGCCTGTTTTGCAGGGGGCGGGTGGGATATGCACCTTGCATGTATTCCTTTTGGTCACACCAGATTGGTTATTTTTAAGTAGCTAGGGATGCACACAATGGGCCTCATTACACGTTGTGCGGTAAAAATCGGAATTTTACGGCATGGCGCTATTAGCATGTCCGCCCTCGCTAAAGACCGCTAATAGCGGCCCATTACGAGTTCGCGGACACCAGCATAGCGCCATGCCGTAAATGTCATTACCGCCATGCCACAAAAGTCCACAAAATGCCCATTACCGGCCTCGACCACAGTGCTGATAGCACCTCCTCCCTCACGCAACATGCTAATAGCGGTCACCGCTATTAGCGGACACCGTCAAAAAGCGGAACCGGAAATAGCGTCATCGCACAGGAACAGGAAAGAGAACGGCGGCCATCTTTAAAAACACAATCCAGTGCCATCCTCTGCATCCAGGACATCTTACCGGGGAACTCTGACCAAAAACCATCCAGGACTGCCTGAAGATGTCAAAGGCCCCGAAAAAATCCTCTGACCGACAGCGGAAAGAGAAATTCACACCAGAGGAGCTCATTATGCTGACTAGCACACTTGCAGCCAATGCGGAGATCGTAATCGCCAATGATATGCGCCGGGCGGCGATCATCAAGAAAAAGGACATCTGGGATGAAGTAGCCCGCAAAGTAAGTGCAGTGGGCACTACCACCCGCAGCGTGAAGGACTGCCGCAAGAGGTGGGACGACCTCCGGCTACGTGTGCGGAATATCCTTTCAGTCAACCGCAACCTTGCAATGGCCACAGGAGGAGGCGCAGAATCACACTGAAGATGAAGGAGTGGGAGGAGACATGTGCCTCCACCATCGGAGTCGAAGCCATAGAGGGGGTCGGAGACATGGAGCATGGTGTGGCCATCTCATCTGATGGAGGTGAGTGAATACATCAAACAATGCACAGTGAAGGGTGAGGGGGTACCCCAAACACGTGTCGATGACCAGGCCATTCTGCCACACACATACATGCATGCATCACCATATACACGTGCAATACTGACCCATCTATGCATGACCAACCCGACATCCCCATGACAAGAATCACTGATGAATAGGCCCCAATGCATAGAGCAGCATGACGTGAACATTCTGCATGAGGCACCTAGACACATTAACGATGATGTACCCTATTCATGTCCTCCACAGGATCACCGACGGACACTGGAGAGACAAGCACCGCAGCAAGTACTCCCCCAGCAGCCAAAAAAGCCAGAATGCATGAGAGGGGTGACACCGCCACCACCTCCAGTGGAAGTGGGAGGACAGTCCATCTGCAGAGGGCCTAGGGCAGCAGGAGCACCATTGCATCACAGCCTGAGGGCACGGCTCCTGTTGTAGCCGAACTCACGCAAGTGTGCCCCATCACTGCTGAGATGAGCACGGAGGGGACGCACTCCGCAGCCACCAGCTCCACTGGGGAGGCAGCAGCCACCGCACCGGCCAGTGACGAGGAGGACGCAATCGACGTTCTACAACTCATCCATGACCCCAGCCCAACATGGTCCATTGAGGGGAGTCCGAGGGCAACGTCCGGATCTGCTACCCAGGGAGCACATGACACCCTCACTGTAGAAGGTGCATGGAGCCCTCAGCTGTCCTCACCGGATGCCGGGTGCATGGACCAGGGCGCGCCGTCCAGCCCAGCGGCATCTACCACCCTGGAAGACCTTGCAACCATCAGCCGGAGGCAGGAAGTGTGGGATGTATTTACCCATGCATCCGAGCCATACCTCAAAACTGTGCAGTACTGACATGGAAAACATCATGATGGCCAGAGCTTCCCAGAAAATGCACAGGGAAATGCATGAAGAATAGGCTGCCATTCATTTTTGCCGATGTTATGGGCACAGAAGGAAACTGCCTAAAACCACCATTGGACTACCCACACAGTAGTCTGAAACCATTGGGAATGGCAATGCTGATTGCCAAATGCAACCTAGAATTGTTGGGAATTCATTTTCTTAAATCCCAAAAATGGGTGCAGTACCAGTACTCACCACTATCCAAAAGCTGGCGTTTTAAAACCACTCTGTTTCCCTGAAGGCAAGTCAAAATGCCTATTTTCAAACATTGCAATATGTGCAAAATATTCACTGAACACCAGCAGACATTTGGTAGAATGGAGTTTTGTGTGCCTACAAAATCTGGGAAATGAAGAGCCCAAAACAATGCTTATAACAAAACTGCTATGGAGTCAGCAGTTTAAGTTGCACTGGATTTAAAGACACTAAAATCGAAAATGTTTAGATTAAATGAGTGAGCTATGTTTGGTGTCACATGCCTTTGTAACTGTTTAAATGTCATAGTTTTAAACTTAGAATCAGCCTTCTAGCTGCATATGTAAAAATGTTTAGTTTTATTTGAATGCAGAAACTGGGGAACAAAAAGTGACATTTTATCTGAAACCCGGCTTAAGGAACTGAATTCTGCCTGGCAACTACCCCCATCAGGAGGGAAATTTGAGTCACCACTGTGTTCCCAGGCCAACCTTCCTTTTGCTGCCCACACGAAGGATATGCCATCTATCTGATAATTGAATTATCTGTGCTCTGCAAGAGAGTGAACAAAGCCCTCTTCACTCAGGCAAAGGTTTTTATTACCGCAGTCGTAAATTGTAGCTTCCTCTTGGCAGGAGCTGGGAGGAGCACTGCCTGTGAGAGCAAGCTGGCTTGGCAGAAACTGGAAAGACTGGTTTCTATACCATGTGACCTGGGAAACCACACCCCTTTGAAGCCAGAACATAACTTTAAAAAGATGAATAACTCATAGAGCGGACATGTGAAAATTTTATAAATGATACCATAATTCTTGTGATTTTTCTGCCCACATTTTAAGAGGTTTTTCGACCCGGTGGCATGTTCAGGGGGGTTTTAGCGGAAAAGTGGATATTACTCTAAATGTATGCATGTTAAAAATCTGAAACTTCATCAGTTAATGTCCGTACTCCCTGCACACATGTATGTAAAGTTGGGTCAATGTCAGAAATTGCAAAATCAGTTAAAAAGTGAAATATGTGCCAGTTCTGAATGCAAGCTCCCACGAAGAGCAGAGTTTGAACAGGGTATACCTCCTGTAATGCATGATGGGTGCATATGATTTTAAAACAATATGTACCTCTGCAAATATGTATTTGTTTCAAATCTAGATTTGTGTGTAAATTGACAGGAGGAGTGGACTTTCTGCAGGCTGTAAAATGACATCACTCTGACTCACAGTTCATTCCCCAATCAAATGATACATGGAAGTTTGACCAATTAGAAGCTGAGAGAGAGGTAGGGTCAGTGATGCTAGAACACACCCACATTCTAAACACATAAAAGCAGACAGACAGGACAGAGAGGGACTTTTCCAAATCCATCTGCAGCGGGACGCTCTGCCGGAAAAATCCATACTTACCTCCATCAACCTCCAGAAAGCCAAACTAGAGACTTCAATCTATCCAGAACTAAGAGAACCAGAGAGAAAGCAGTGCTGTACTAAGAGACCAGACCCAGAGAGAAATCAGTGCTGTACTAAGAGACCAGCAGAGAGAGTGACCAGAGCCCAGTCTAAAACCCTGACCAGATCCGTGATGAGGCCCATTTAATTCAAGAATATAGTGTGAGTACCCAGCAGAACTGTGTAGAACCAATCTCTTAGTTTAAATTCATCTAATTCAATCTATTTAACCTAAGTAGAACTGCCTCCTAGCTGTCACCTGTCATTTCTAGTTGCAAGCTGCACTTGTCATTTTGAGCTTTTGAAATTTGCAAAAACCAAAAACGACCTCTAGTAAATCGGTCATATCTCCGCAACCAGTTGGGCTAGAGACTTGCAGTAACTTTCCTCTGATAGCTTAGAATCGTAGCTTTGAATCGCACCAAGAACCGCATTCCTACCCCTTATAGTTTTACCGCAATCGCGGAACACGCATTTGCGAATTTTACCGCGATTTGCAAATTTCTTCACATGTAAAAACTGCTGCTGCTTGCCTTCCATTTGCCAGAAATTCGTTTAACCTGCTAACTATCCCTGCCTCATTGCTAGTGTGAGCCTGGACTAATATTAACTAGATACCACTCACCCTGAACCTCTGAAAGGGAATTAAAAGCGTTTCCAGCATATTTCTCATTCATTGCCAGCACATATCAAAGCAATTTGGGCCTGTGATTTCAAAACTCCTATCTGTTTTCTGTTGTCTAAGCTTGCTGGATTGAACTGATTACATTGATTGCATTTCTGAGAACTGTGTGCTTTCCTCCCATTTCCTTGCATTGCATAAAGAGGGGGGGAGTGAATAGCCAGAGAAAAGTGATTACATTGTTTGGTTGAAATCATATTGAGTATTTTCTGTACTGCATTCATTGAATATTGCATCCACCTGAGCTTACATAAAGCATCCTCTACCACATTATACTTTTGTTCCTATTTACCAGTGTGCTACCTTATCCATTTCATCTCAACTCCTTATTGATTATAAGAAGTGTGCTAGCGCCAGATTCTCCGTTGTTGATCTTTATCATATCAGATTAAGTGTGCTATTCAAGTATTAATTTATTATAAAGTGTGATATATCTATTTTAAATTATCAAATAAACCTTTTAAACTTGCAAAACAGAACTACTTCTTGGCTCAGTGGGGTCAGGGGGATTCCAAGAGAGGGGTGTTATATAGGGTTAGTCATCCAGAACGCATGAACTGGACCTAAAGATATATCAATAAGGGTTTTCATTCAGTATTATAGACTAGGCGTTGACTTAGCTGTAGTGTTGAATTGAATCCTCTTACAAATTGGGGGCTCGAGCCGAGACGTTGGGTTAGATTTACCACTTGTGCAGCTTAATACAGTGTGCTAACTGACGGGATACATACATCCGGTCGGATCACCACGCTGTATTACGCTGTGAAGCATTCCTCAAAAGGGACACTCCAAGAAAAGTTCTGTTCTGCAAAAATAAAATACAAACTTCTGTAAGTCAGGACAGAGACCAATCTCTAGAATGACGACCTTAGTAGACATGAAAATAGCCAGAGAGCACCTCTTGCATAAGCTATTTGTGAGAGGTGAATGGACCGAACAGGGCCAGGATGCGTGGTTGCAGGCCATCACACAACAGGTCACTGAAACAGGGTCAGATATATATAGAGATCAGGGTCCCTTACATGTGGCCCTGAGTGAACTATATATGGCTCCTAAAGCCAAAGATGAACACAATAAGATTGCCAGGGTAGCGGCGTATTTATATTTACATATGGGAGCCGTGCAGGACAAATGTGCTGAAGGCCAAGATCTGGCGAGTAGGCAACTGCTGGCATTACAGAAGGTCCAATCTGACCTGGTCTCTTCTGAGCAGAGGCTGCAGAGGAGCCAGGAGTCAGAAAATGACAGCAGACTGTACATCACTAAAATGAGGGAGGATATGGATGTGCTGCAAAAGGAAAAGTCAGAACAGGATACCAGATTTCTGGCCCTGCAGAAGGAGCACCAAGATAGTTTGGACTCCTTACTGCAGAGCCAGAAAAAGCTGGAGCAACAATTAGACTTTAGCAGGGCATGCACGGAGCAGGTAGCCACCCTGCAAAGTCATCTAGATAGAGTGAAGGTAGAGAGCAACAAGCTGATCTTGAAAGACCTGGATACCCAGGCAGAGTTTGATGAGGAGCGCCAAAAAGCTGGTGCCCTTCAACGGCAAAGGGACGACCTGGCGGCACAAATGCAGGCTCTTAGTCAGGAAAGAGACGCCTTAGGCCAGGAAGTCTGCCATTTAAAAAGAAAAATGGAAGAAAATCACCTGGCCCACCAGGGACTGGGTGATCTCCAAAAAGAACACCAGAACTTGTTAGAGCACACCAGGAGGGTGGAGGATGCTCTAGCAAGAAAGGAGCAGGCCAATAGGGACACAGCTCAGGAGGTAACCCTCCTGCAGCAAAGACTGGCCCAGTTCTCCAGGACCAACCAGGAAGCACAGAGGGAAAACGAGGCCCTCTGTGAACACAATGATAGGCTCCAACAACAGGTAGCGATGCAGGAGAGACTGATAGAGTCCAGTAAGGCCTTAACTGAAGAACTGAAGGCACAAATGCAGGCTCTTGCATTGCAACAGGGAGCAGGGGCGGATAGAGATGAGGTTCGCTGGGAAAGGGAAACTCCGGAGCATAACCTCAGGAGCCCTAGTACCAGAGGCCCTCATACCTCTCAGTCCCTGGACTCTGCCACCCCCATGTTCCCTGGCGCACATGAGCACAGGGCCACAGGGATGGCAGATTACTATCCAGCTAAGAGTATGGGGCTCATAGGCCAGAACCACTCAGGAATGGAGGGGTGGGCATCCGGGTATGGGCACCCAAGTACAGTACAGTTCAATGGGGAACCCCAGGAGAGTAGGCCCATTAAGGGCATCCTGAAAACCTCTGCCCAGTTAGGTCAGTGGAGGGGGTACCCATCAAATCCTGGCAGCAAGGAGGAATCTGAAGACCCCTCTGAACTGCGCAGGACGCAGGAGACCAGGTCCCCACATTCTGCCAGCCATTCCCAGGCTCGCAGAATCCGGGAAAACCTGGAAGAACAGACGGGAACCTCTGGGAGCAGTGCCTCTGAGTCCGAGGAAGAATGGACAAGGGTTACCCGAACCAAAAAGGCCAATAAGGCAAAAAGGGCCTTGCTTAAGGACCCCTTAAAGCAGATTAAGGCGATCAGGAGCGTCATCACGCCTTACCATAAGAACGCTAAGTATTCTGTTTGGGAGCACTTAGAGTTGTTTGAAAAAATGATGGAGACTTTCCATTTGAAGGACAGCCAAAGCTGTATTCAATATGTAAAGTGGACCTTCTCCCCGGAATACTCCAGTTTCTTTGCGGGGCTGGAGGACCAAAATCATTTAAGATGGTCCACCTATAAGGCGGCCATCTTGAAACATTTTTCTGTTCACAGAAATCCTCAAGAGGCTCGCAAGGCAGCCTACAATCTGCAATGTGGGGAGGATCAGGCCCCACAAGAATTTGTGCAGGAGTTAAAGCGCGCTTTTGCACAGACCACAAGAAGGGTGCGCACAGACAGTCGAGAATTCGTTAATACATTTTTTCATGCCTTGCCCAAATACATCATGACCCAGCTCGTGAGGGATTTTCACGAGAAAAGATCCTTAGACTGGGTCATTGAACAGGCTACCCGGATCTATGAGGTGCAGAAACCGATAGATAGCAAAAGTAATGCCCAGAAATACCCCAAAGCCAACAGCACCCCTGCTGCTGCCAAGGTGGCAGAGGTAAAGGTCACCCCCGTTTTGGATTTGGAGATGGGGGGGGCCTAAAAACCTGCCTGCACCTATTAATGCTAGGCCCATGAGGTCCTCGGGTCAGTCACAGACAGGGAGCCAAGGAGGCAGCCCCACAAATGGGGTCCCTCGCTCTCCTGATTATGTAAGTCCCCGTTACAAGGGAAATCGACCCATCCTGGGTTATGTGTGGACTCCTCCAGCCCAAGGGGGGGGATCCAGACAAGCACCTAACCCAGGGAACTTCCCTCCAAACTTCCCACAGGAGGGCAGAAATTTACCAAACCCTGGGCAGAACTTTTTCCCCAGATATCCACCCGACTTTCAGCCACAAAACCATCCATCCTTCTTTCCCCAATTCCCTGAGCCCAGACCACTGAATCCGGGAGAGGGGAGGCCAAGGGTGGAGGGGTACCCAAATCTTCCCAACCCGGGGTATTACCAGAGAAGGGACAGCTACCCTTCCCGGGATCAGCCCAGGGGAGAAAACAGGGCCCCGTATCAGCCTGAGCGGGTTTCCCAGTTAGAGCGCCAGGTTCAAAACATGGCGCGGGATCTGGGTCACATACTGAGGGCTCAGCAGAACCCTCAGATGGGCGTGCCGGCACAGAACGCACCCAACTCTGGACCTGGTGCTCCAGAACAATGACGGGGGCAGCACCCCGATAACTCACCGGTTCCCAGGGAGGAGGCACAAAGGGAAGGGGGGTGTAGAGCCTTGGAGGAAGCTTCCTTCCTCACTTGTAAACAGCCCCTGGAAACCCAGGAACCAGAAACAAAATCTCTTGCCCCTGAAAGTCTGCCTCCTAAGGAGCAGAGGGGGGGTAGGAGAAACAAAAGACCCAAACAGACTCAGTTTGAGGAGGAGGTACAGATCTTCCAATTTGAGGGAGAGGGATCCTCAGAGGATCCTGGGGAAAGGATCTTCTCCTTCAGAGAGGGGGGAACTCCTCCCAAAGAAAAATGGGTCCCTAGGGATGCAAATCCAGACTGGGGAGATGTGGAGACTGAGCTACCGCCGCCCACCATCTCATCCCAGAACCAACATCAAGAAAATCCCCTGGTTCGAACCCGTCCTGGGGACTGCCTCCAAAAAGGGGGGGGCGGCCCAGAACTGGAGCCAGGGGAACCCACAATGGCTCTGATCTCCAGTTGCCAAATTTTTCTTTCAGATTCCCAAGACTCTCCACAGAATGTTGCCCAAATCTCTTCGCTAGCAATGTCCAAAACCAGAAAGTTAGCCCACCAGTTGTCCAAAAATGTGCATTATCTGTGCCCCCTTGAGGAGAAGGAGGGAAGATATTATGCCCCGGTACAAGTACAGGGGCAGGGTACAATCTCGGCACTGGTGGACACTGGATCTCAAGCTACCCTTCTGTCCAGAAGGGCCTTTGATGAACTGAATGCAGGAAGGGGAGAGGATTACCAAATTCCTCTCACCTCTCTTCCGGGACAACTACAGAACTTTGACGGGAAGGAAATTCCCGTTGAGGGGACTGCAGACTTGGACATTAAAATTGGGCGACATAAGTTGAAACACCCGGTCATTGTAGTGACCCCAGAGGGCACCCCTTGTTTACTAGGGAATGACCTCCTGAGAAGGTTGTCACCCCTAATAGATTGCGTAAACAAGGTCCTCTGGACCCAGACTAGCCGACCAATAAAATTAAAACAGAGTGTCAACCATGTTAGTTTAAACGGCACATGCCACATGGTTGAACAAAAATCTGACCAAGTAGAATTTCACTTCCAGAACCACCAAATTCCAGACGTGACAGTCATAGCAGTAGGACAACAGACTGGTGATGGGGGGTCCTCTCTATTTCTGAAAATCAACCTTCCTTCCAGTCTAAAGTGGTATTCCACGCTGGAAGGAAACACTTTGAAATTCTATACCAATCCACAATCTGAAACTCCCACTCCTATAGTCCAGAAAGATGTGAAATCAGCTCAAAGCCTGGCTGATATTCAGCAAATTGGAGGGCAGTTGTTCATCCCTGTTCAGTTAAATGATGGGAAGGACTCTGTTCTCGCTCGAGTGTGCGTGAACATTGGTAAGAGCTTCATCAGCGAAGCCATGTTTCGCCAACTCCCAAAAGATCCAGCCATTCCCACCTTCAAACTGATAGACAAGTGGGAAATGGACCTGGAAGCACCCAATTCAAAACATCTCCTGCCAAGCAGGTGTATGCTCAAAATCTCCATTGGCAACAAGAGCATAGTCCATAATTGTTGGGTCGTGCGAGACGTCACTGCCGCCTTTTACTTAGGCAGTGACATTCTCAATCGCTTTGCCATTAGTTTGGACCTAATAAACTTCAAAGCTTGGTCCCGATTAGCGGATAATCCCATGGGCTTTGATGATCCAGAAAAAGCATTTAGGTCAGCTCAATTGCTACCTTATGCAGTTGAAATTCAGATCAAAGAGGAAGTCACCATCCCAGAAAGGACCCGACAATTCTCCCTGGAAGTGAAAGTTAAAAGGGGACAAGAGTTGAAAAACCCTGATGCTTACCTACATCTAAATGCTTCTCTCCAACAGCAAGGGTTGGGGGTAAACCCAACACCATTAGTCAACATAGAACATGACACCATTCTAATAGAGGTGGATAACAGCGACTTAAAGAGTATTACTCTAGCCGCAGGCACCATTATTGGAATGGCGGTTGATGACCGACATTTCTCCATTGATCTTGTAAACGAACTGTTAGGACCAATCCCCAAGGACTGTTTTGACAGTGACAGTGATGACAATACAACACCAGACAGGATTTTTACCCGGCATGGGGGGAACTTCCTGGTGTACACTTCTTGCCCTTATGGTAAGGAAGATGTGACTTGTGACTTCAGGAGGGATGAGGTGATTTTCCAGGTCCATGAGGGCTGCCTTTCCCACCTGAAGCCTCCAGTCCAAATCAGCACTCTGACCAGGGACTTCTCCACCCAGCTGGAGGAGGCCGCTGAGATAGCCAAACCAGAAGTCTTTCCAGGCTTCAGGCAGATGGTGGAAGAGAGAGTCAACCTAGCTGATGCCTGTGTGACTCTGGAACAAAAGCAAAAGTTGAAACAAGTTTTCTTGGATTTCCAAGATCTCTTTGCGGTAGACTCATATGACTGTGGTCGCACTGACATCCACACAACAACGATCCCCACGGACCCTGGCATGACTCCTGTGTTTGTGAAGCAATATCGTTTGCCTCTCGCATCCATGGAGTCCCTTACTGAAATAATTAAGAACCTTGAGTCCCGGGGAATAATCCGTCCAGTCCACAGCACCTTCAATAATCCGGTGCTGGGAATATTGAAGCCAAACGGCCAGTGGAGACTCTGCGCCGACCTCAGGGAGCTCAACAAACGGGTCCATACTTCCCGATGGCCTCTGCCCTACATTGACCAAGGGCTGGCCCAGATCCAGGGGTCACAGGTATTCACTGCAATAGACCTGACCAATGGGTACTGGACCGTGCCTGTCAGTAGGGAGGACCAATACAAACTGGCTTTTACCTTTGGGGGCCAGCAGTACACATGGACCCGGACTCCCTTCGGATACCTTAACTCCGGTAATGAGTTCAATATTTTCCTACATAAGGCCATGCCCGACCTGGGTGCAAGGGGTAACCTGGCTTATGTAGATGATGTCCTCATCAAAAGTTCATCTGTGGAGGAACACATAGCGGAGATCCGTTATGTTCTGACCCAGTTGAGAGCCGCCGGAGCAAAACTTTCCTTTCAGAAAGCACAGTGGTGTAAAACCCGTGTTAACTTCTTGGGGCATGAGATTACTCCTCAGGGTCTTTGTCCCCAGGAAAAGAAAGTGGAAGCACTCCAAAAATTGAAAGACCCCACAACTCTGCGGGAACTAAGGAGCCTCCTTGGACTGACTAATTACAGCAGAAAGTTCATTGAGGGCTACGCAGAGATCACCAGACCCCTGATTCATCTCCTGAAGGGGGGGGTCAAGTGGGAATGGGGTCCAGAACAAGCCGAGGCAGTAAGACAACTCAAGAGAAGCCTCTCACAAGCGCCTTGCCTAGCTTACCCTGTCAGAAACGAGGAGTTCTTCCTGGAGACGGGGTTCTCTAATACGTGCTTGACGGCAGTATTATACCAAAAGCATGACAAGGTCAATAAAGTAATCTCCTATGCGAGCAAAACTTTATCCTCTGTGGAGGAAAAATTCAACGATTGTGAGAAGGCACTCCTGGCAACGGTGTGGGCATTGAAGAATTACCGCCCGTTTATCCAGGGGGAACACATCATAGTGGAGACTCCACACCAGCCTCTGCAATATCCCCAAAGTGACAGAATCCGGGCCGGAAATGTGAGTAATTCCCGAATTACTTCCTGGATTCTGTCAATGCAAGGCTTTCCTGTGGAGGTCAGATATGGCCAAAACAAGAAGAGTCCACTCGCGCAAGGTCTGGCTGACTTGCATGATTGTGCCAGAGAAAACTGTCTCGAGGACGAAAGTCTAAAAATAAAGGACAACATGGAGGCATACCTTAATTCCCCCCACAAAGTCTTTGAAGAAGACAAGTGTGAGGGAATGCCCACTGTCTATGTGGATGGATGCTCTTACCATGTTGACAACAACGGGGAGAAAGAACTGGTGGCCGGCGTAGGGAATGCATGGGTGAATGAGTCCCCAGAACCCTCCGCTGGATACAAAATTGGTCCCCGAAGTAGTCAGGTGGCAGAATTGATGGCTGTGCATCAGGCCATCCTCACTGCTGTCCAGCATCAACTCCACGAACTGGTCATAATCACAGATTCAGATTATGTACGGAACGGGTTCGTGGAGCACCTGGTTAATTGGAAAACCAGAGGCATGTTATGTGCTAACAACAAACCCTTGAAACATGGGAAGTTGATCCAAAACATTGATGATCTGGTCACATCGAATGGGATGACCATCTACTGGAAAAAGATCAAGGGTCATTCCAAAGTAGAGGGACCAGACAAAACTGGAAATGACTTAGCTGATCAGCTGGCCAAAACCGGGGCCATCCAAGGGGATCTAATTGAGATTGAGTCCCTGTTGGGGGAAATCCAGGTCACTGCTATCACTAGGTCCCAGACAAATGCTCACAACGACCTTTCAATTGCACAATGGAGTAAGGAGACCCCTGATGCTGATTTGATTACCGCTCAGAAGGGGGATCCAATTATTGGTAAATTTTACCAGCACCTGGAGGACCCTGAGAACTTTCCCCTGACGGATACCGATTACATTGGGAAAGAGGACCTAAGAGTGTTGATGAAATGTCCAAAAATGTTCCGGATCCAAGACGGTTTGCTGGTAAGGAAATCCAAAGCTGGCCACGACCAGTGGGTGGTTCCTACCTCATTCCGAAGCCTGATGTTAAGTCACGCCCATGATGCGGCCACCGCCGGTCATAGGGGGTTTCACACAACATTGGAAATCTTAAGAGAGGTTGCATACTGGCCACACATGGGGCAGGACCTCGACCAATACTTGAAGGGGTGTCTTGTGTGTGCACAATTTCAGCCGACATCCCTCACACACCGGGCGCCTTTACAAAAGAGGGGAATGACACTGCCATGGTCAGATTTACAAATCGACTTTGTAGGCCCTGTGATTCGCTCGGCTAGGGGGAATAAGTACATGTTGACTGTGACATGCTTGTTTACCAAGTGGGTGGAATGTCTCCCAGCCCCAAATTGCAAGGCAGAAACTGCAGCTGCCTTGATGATTAACCACATCTTTTCCCGTTTTGGTCTACCTCAAAGGATTGAGTCAGACAGAGGTAGCCACTTCACCAGTGAAGTAATGACAAAGATGTGGGAGATACTGGGGGTCAAGAGAAAGCTGCATATTGCTTATAGACCAGCTTCTTCTGGGGCAGTAGAGAGATATAACCGAACCATTGTGAGCATATTAAAGAAGTTTGTGGCAGATTCTGGGCCAAGTTGGGATATCCGATTACCTCTGGTCCTAATGGCCATCAGATCTACCCCTTCATCTGCAACCAAAATGTCACCATTTGAGTTGATGACTGGGCGCAAGATGGTGCTTCCGCAGCATTTGCTCTACAGGACCCAAGAGCAGACACTGGTAAATGCCTCCACTACTCATGAGTATGTAGAGAATTTAAGGAAACACCTCCAACATGCTTTTGCTTATGCTCAGCGGAATCTAGAAAGATCAGCTGATAGCATGAAGACCCATTATGACCTGAAAACTTCCAGGAAGGAATATCAGGTGGGAGACCGGGTCTATCTATACAACTTCCAAAGGAACCAGGCCAAGCAGCGCAAATTTTTGCCTACATGGAAGGGACCCTTTGAGATCATCGACAAGATCTCCCCTGTGGCCTACAAGATCCGCATCCCCAAAGGCGGTTCGGCAGAGGGGGAAGACAAGTGGGTCCACATAACCCAGTTGAAATGTTGCCATCCCAGGCACACTCTGCAACAACTGGAGGAATCCTCTGGAATCCTAGCGGGTACTGTCTCAGACTAATTCTGTTCCAATCATAAAACATACCACATCTAGTCTCTAAAATATTGTGATTTGCATGAAACTGTCTCTTAGTCATACTGTTTTTATTAAAATAAGAATGTAATGTTTCGTTATGATAAAATGCATATGCTGCCCCACTATCTCAACGGTGGTGGAAAAACGTCTATGAATAGGTATTGCCGCTCTTCCTTTGTCGTCCTAGGAGAAAGAAAACCTTGAGACGGGCCAAGGAGGACGATCCGGAGGCCGGGAGCTGAGACGCAACGGGCTCGGGGTACCGCCCAATACTCCCATCAGGACTGGCGAGGAGAACCGATCGATCAGTACCGGATGGAGAAGAAGGCGATGAACTGTGCCATCTATTGGAAGAAGATGAGGAAACATCCCAGGTCTTGCGAGTCCCATTCGTGAAATAGAATGGCCATCGCAAGAGGGGGGCTTGTGGGATGTATTTACCCATGCATCCGAGCCATACCTCAAAACTGTGCAGTACTGACATGGAAAACATCATGATGGCCAGAGCTTCCCAGAAAATGCACAGGGAAATGCATGAAGAATAGGCTGCCATTCATTTTTGCCGATGTTATGGGCACAGAAGGAAACTGCCTAAAACCACCATTGGACTACCCACACAGTAGTCTGAAACCATTGGGAATGGCAATGCTGATTGCCAAATGCAACCTAGAATTGTTGGGAATTCATTTTCTTAAATCCCAAAAATGGGTGCAGTACCAGTACTCACCACTATCCAAAAGCCGGCGTTTTAAAACCACTCTGTTTCCCTGAAGGCAAGTCAAAATGCCTATTTTCAAACATTGCAATATGTGCAAAATATTCACTGAACACCAGCAGACATTTGGTAGAATGGAGTTTTGTGTGCCTACAAAATCTGGGAAATGAAGAGCCCAAAACAATGCTTATAACAAAACTGCTATGGAGTCAGCAGTTTAAGTTGCACTGGATTTAAAGACACTAAAATCGAAAATGTTTAGATTAAATGAGTGAGCTATGTTTGGTGTCACATGCCTTTGTAACTGTTTAAATGTCATAGTTTTAAACTTAGAATCAGCCTTCTAGCTGCATATGTAAAAATGTTTAGTTTTATTTGAATGCAGAAACTGGGGAACAAAAAGTGACATTTTATCTGAAACCCGGCTTAAGGAACTGAATTCTGCCTGGCAACTACCCCCATCAGGAGGGAAATTTGAGTCACCACTGTGTTCCCAGGCCAACCTTCCTTTTGCTGCCCACACGAAGGATATGCCATCTATCTGATAATTGAATTATCTGTGCTCTGCAAGAGAGTGAACAAAGCCCTCTTCACTCAGGCAAAGGTTTTTATTACCGCAGTCGTAAATTGTAGCTTCCTCTTGGCAGGAGCTGGGAGGAGCACTGCCTGTGAGAGCAAGCTGGCTTGGCAGAAACTGGAAAGACTGGTTTCTATACCATGTGACCTGGGAAACCACACCCCTTTGGAGCCAGAACATAACTTTAAAAAGATGAATAACTCATAGAGCGGACATGTGAAAATTTTATAAATGATACCATAATTCTTGTGATTTTTCTGCCCACATTTTAAGAGGTTTTTCGACCCGGTGGCATGTTCAGGGGGGTTTTAGCGGAAAAGTGGATATTACTCTAAATGTATGCATGTTAAAAATCTGAAACTTCATCAGTTAATGTCCGTACTCCCTGCACACATGTATGTAAAGTTGGGTCAATGTCAGAAATTGCAAAATCAGTTAAAAAGTGAAATATGTGCCAGTTCTGAATGCAAGCTCCCACGAAGAGCAGAGTTTGAACAGGGTATACCTCCTGTAATGCATGATGGGTGCATATGATTTTAAAACAATATGTACCTCTGCAAATATGTATTTGTTTCAAATCTAGATTTGTGTGTAAATTGACAGGAGGAGTGGACTTTCTGCAGGCTGTAAAATGACATCACTCTGACTCACAGTTCATTCCCCAATCAAATGATAAATGGAAGTTTGACCAATTAGAAGCTGAGAGAGAGGTAGGGTCAGTGATGCTAGAACACACCCACATTCTAAACACATAAAAGCAGACAGACAGGACAGAGAGGGACTTTTCCAAATCCATCTGCAGCGGGACGCTCTGCCGGAAAAATCCATACTTACCTCCATCAACCTCCAGAAAGCCAAACTAGAGACTTCAATCTATCCAGAACTAAGAGAACCAGAGAGAAAGCAGTGCTGTACTAAGAGACCAGACCCAGAGAGAAAGCAGTGCTGTACTAAGAGACCAGCAGAGAGAGTGACCAGAGCCCAGTCTAAAACCCTGACCAGATCCGTGATGAGGCCCATTTAATTCAAGAATATAGTGTGAGTACCCAGCAGAACTGTGTAGAACCAATCTCTTAGTTTAAATTCATCTAATTCAATCTATTTAACCTAAGTAGAACTGCCTCCTAGCTGTCACCTGTCATTTCTAGTTGCAAGCTGCACTTGTCATTTTGAGCTTTTGAAATTTGCAAAAACCAAAAACGACCTCTAGTAAATCGGTCATATCTCCGCAACCGGTTGGGCTAGAGACTTGCAGTAACTTTCCTCTGATAGCTTAGAATCGTAGCTTTGAATCGCACCAAGAACCGCATTCCTACCCCTTATAGTTTTACCGCAATCGCGGAACACGCATTCGCGAATTTTACCGCGATTTGCAAATTTCTTCACATGTAAAAACTGCTGCTGCTTGCCTTCCATTTGCCAGAAATTCGTTTAACCTGCTAACTATCCCTGCCTCATTGCTAGTGTGAGCCTGGACTAATATTAACTAGATACCACTCACCCTGAACCTCTGAAAGGGAATTAAAAGCGTTTCCAGCATATTTCTCATTCATTGCCAGCACATATCAAAGCAATTTGGGCCTGTGATTTCAAAACTCCTATCTGTTTTCTGTTGTCTAAGCTTGCTGGATTGAACTGATTACATTGATTGCATTTCTGAGAACTGTGTGCTTTCCTCCCATTTCCTTGCATTGCATAAAGAGGGGGGGAGTGAATAGCCAGAGAAAAGTGATTACATTGTTTGGTTGAAATCATATTGAGTATTTTCTGTACTGCATTCATTGAATATTGCATCCACCTGAGCTTACATAAAGCATCCTCTACCACATTATACTTTTGTTCCTATTTACCAGTGTGCTACCTTATCCATTTCATCTCAACTCCTTATTGATTATAAGAAGTGTGCTAGCGCCAGATTCTCCGTTGTTGATCTTTATCATATCAGATTAAGTGTGCTATTCAAGTATTAATTTATTATAAAGTGTGATATATCTATTTTAAATTATCAAATAAACCTTTTAAACTTGCAAAACAGAACTACTTCTTGGCTCAGTGGGGTCAGGGGGATTCCAAGAGAGGGGTGTTATATAGGGGTAGTCATCCAGAACGCATGAACTGGACCTAAAGATATATCAATAAGGGTTTTCATTCAGTATTATAGACTAGGCGTTGACTTAGCTGTAGTGTTGAATTGAATCCTCTTACAGAAGACATGGCTGCGCTGGTTGCCCAGCATGTGTCCGAGACAGTCCGTCTAAGGGATGACCTCAAAAAATATGCTGGACAAACAAAGGAGGCCATGGAGGCCTGCACTGACAGGATATGCCAGGAGATGGGCCAACTCCGCCAGGCCATTCTACGTATTGGGGACATCATGGAGCAGCATCACCAACCCCCAACACAGGATCGACCGGGAACCTCCTCCTCAGCAAGTTCCCAGCAGGCCAGCCCCCTGCGCCGCTCACTGCGCAACCTGAGGCGCCCTGCATCACAGCAACCCAATGTCGGTGGGGGCCCTGATGCTTAGCTGCACCAAGGACCAGGTGGCACATGTGGTGCAGGAAACATTATAGACACCATGAGACTCACCTGGGTGTTTTGGGGGGGAAGGGGGTAAGGGTGCATTTGGGTGTTTGGGGGGGAGGGGGGTAAGGGTGCATTTGGGTGTTTGGGGGGAGGGGGTAAGGGTGCATTTGGGTGTTTGGGGGAGAGGGGGGTAAGGGTGCATTTGGGTGTTTGGGGGGGTAAGGGTGCATTTGGGTGTTTGGGGGTGTTGCATTTATTATCACATTCTGTTCAATACACAGTTGTTCTGAAGTTGAAACCCAAGCATGGTCTCCATCATTGCGTATGTGTCATTTATCTCGGACAGGGTCCTTTATGGTACTCCAAACATGCACCAGGGCAACAATATCCATCTCCGTCCATGCTTTTCCACCTTTGTGCCTGATGGGATTTCAGAATCAGATGCTGACGCACATCATTGTGCCCTCTTGGCATTGCCTCTTGCATGTCCTGCCGGGGCATTCCACCCGTACTCATCCACATCCCCATCATGCTCTTCTGGTGGTTGCATGTCAATTTCAGGTGGCATTGGCACATTCCGTCATTTGCACATTTTTGGTGCTCTACACATGGCTTGGTTATCTTTGCCACTTTGACACGGCTGTACAGGAGTGCCTCACACAGGCTGCTTAGGCAGCGGAGCACTGTCATTGGAAGTCTGACTGCCAGCTCTATCATGACGCAGGTACGGGGATGTGCAATATTGTTGTCCTCTTCCTGCTGGTTCTGTGGGTTCCGTACAGGGGTTGGGAGCCACCTCCTCAGTGGATCGCTGGCATTGCCTGTATGGTGTGAGGAATGGGTACCTGTTACGGGTCACCTCAGGTGTGGCCTGTTGTTGTTGGTGCTGCACTGCTATCATGTAGTCAAGGCTGTCATGTCATGCTGCTGCTATTGGGGCCATCTTGGTGTGGGAAGGGGTGTGGGTAGGCGTGTGGTGTGCTCTTTTGTGCTGCCTGTCTCCATTGCATGCACCTGTGCGGATTGTGTCCACCTGTAGTTGATGGGTACACTGCTCAGGTCTCTTAACGGGTGCTTTTCGATGCCGTTATTAGCGCCATGCCGGTAAGGGGTTTTTGGGTGTTTTGCATGCCGCTAATATCATGTCCGCATGGCTTGTGATGGCCTGGTATTAGCGCCATGGCGCTAATTCCGGCCTGGGGGTTGCGCGCCCGCGCCCTTGCCGCTATTAGTGGCACCGTAATTAACGGGTGCGCAGATAGCGGTGGGTCCGGGTTGTGATTGGCTTAGGGAATTAACGGTACCGGTAAAACTTTACCGGTACCGGTATTCCATTACCGCACAACGTGTAATCAGGCCCAATGTAGCACTTCCGTGAAAACATTCTCAGGGTGGTAAGTTTGTGATAGTTGACTGTCTCTTTGTCATCATCGATTGTCACCTGCTATGTGCCAGGCCTGTGTGCACTCCGCAGGGGTGAGAGTTTAGGTGAAAAATGTGGCCACAAGCTGGGTCCGGGCTGCCTCGCCACGTACCCTTTCCCCTCCCATCAGCGGCACCTGTGCATGTGGTTGGGGATGTGGGGGCACCACCATGTCCACCGGTACGCCCCGCCGTGTTGCGACATTGTGCAGGGCACATGCTGCCACAATGATCCTGCACACTACTCGGGGTGCATATAGTAGCTGGCTGCCAGAGCGGTCATGGGAGCGTAAGCGTGACTTGAGCACTCCGAATGTACGCTCCACTATGGCCCTGGTTGCAATATGAGCTGCTTTGTATCTTACCTGGGGTGGTGTGGTGGGGTTCCGTATTAGCATCATCATGTGGGTGCTCAGAGGGTAGGCACTGTCCCCTGGGGAGGTGATGATGGTTCTCATTAGTTGGCTTTGTGTATTTGTCTGTGTGTGACATGCATGCATGTGCACAGAGATTTGTACTCACCTATGAGCCATGTGTCGCCATGCTTCCCAGCTTCCACGGCCCGGCTCAGGGCAGACATTCTGTATATGAAACTGTCATGAGTGGACCCTGGATAGTTTGCATAGACAGAGGTGATGATTCCCTTGGCATCGCATACAGCCTGCACGTTCATGGAATGCCAGTGCTTGTGGTTGTGGTAGATGTTTTCAGTGGGCCTAGGTGGACGTAGGGCCACATGGGTGCACTTTGGGGAAGTGTGCCACCCTGTAGAAGTCTAGGACCACGGCCTGCCTTTCTGCAGGTGTTCTGGGCATGTATATGTGCCTGCGGACTGAGGGGCGCGCAGTGATGATTGCCAACACCTGGTGTAGGCAACGTGACTCTGTGGGCTGTAAGACGCCCCCCACTATGACAGTTGTCCGCTGAAATGACCCAGTGGCTAAAAAATGCAGTACATTGACCACCTTCCCCAAGGAGCTCAATGCTTGGGAGCACAGGGTGGGTAATGTGAGTTAATCCACTCAGTGACCAGGTCTAGGATGATATGAGGTGGAAACCTATACCTGCCATAGACCTGGTCATCAGGCATCCCAAAAAGGCTGGTTCTGGTCAAATAAATGCGGGGCCTCGCTATTCTCCTCCTCCTGAGGTGTCCCACGATCACTGCTGCGAGGAATGGGACATTCATCGTAGCTGTATATGCTTGTTTGTTGTTTGCGCGCACTTTAATATTGTGCGGGGGTGCTTCCGCCTGCTTTCGTGTGGCGGATGTATTTGTGCATGTGCGTGTGTTTTGATGTGCGCGTGTTTTCCTTATTCAATTCCATGAATAAGTGTTCACTAGCATGTGGGCATTGCGTGTGTTTCCCAGCGGTACTTCCCATGTTACGCCTACATTTTCACGCGTTGTTCCCCACTCCCCGTGTTCCGCCCCCTTTTTAGGTGTGTGCGCAAGAATTTGTGCGCTTTCCCCGTTCCTGTCGTGCATGCGTTTGGAAAGACGCAGTGACGTGTAAGATAAGCATGGATTTGGCACACATCCTGGGAAAAACATGCGCAGGGCCTTCCATGAATCGCATGTGTGCGCTAGCTTTTTCACGCTTGCGCCAGCTTGCGCCACAAATTTCAGCGCACAATTATTCCATGAATTACCCTCAAAATTGTGCTGCTCCTTGCATCTGTGTGAAGAGGTAAACTCTTATGAGGAAATCATCATGTGTATGTCAGTGTTGAATGTCAAATGTTGCCTGGATAAACACTCAAACACCTTAATAGGCTGGATATTGTACAGTCCAATTTAAGAACAGCATCTTTTAGCAGAGGTAAATTCCAGATACCATTTTGAGTACACCTCCACTGAGCGGGTTTCATTGTTATTTGTGCCAACACCGTTAACAGACCTGTCACAGGCAAGAGGCAGAGGCAAGAGGCTGAGGCAGCCCCTGTGTCTTCTGAGTTCTTCATTAGGACACACAGTAAATCCACGTATCGTGTCTTTCACAGGTGCAGAGTTAAGACTCCGATAGCTCGGCAAAGTCAATTAAAACGCGACTAGGCCGCTTAATCACTGCACTCTCGCTATCTGTTTCTCTGCAGTGGGTACCAGCTCTCACCTGAAATCGCAGCCGCGCGCGGCCTTCAGAAATGGGACTCAATCAAAGGACCGCGCGCCCGATAATCAGAGGCCCTAAACAACTGGAGCTCCTCTCATTGGCCACCGGGGGATTATCAATCCAGTAGCTAGAGCGCGGCGCTTCGATCCGAGCACCTGTGCGTAATGACAAGTCCCCAAAGCCTTAGATCAGAGCCAAGCAAGGGCCACTGCCAAGATAAGTGGAAGCCCGCTAATTCCGAAGGAGATCCTATCTCGCGAGATGAAAATAGATGCTGGCCTCTGTGTGCTGGATGATTAGAAGAATGGGGGCGGATTAGAGGAGACGCAGCGAGGGAAGCTCAGTGGCTCATTTACATGGCATTACTGCTGACAGATAAGTGTTAAGAGAGCAGAGTAGCCCGAAGGCGGAACTGTAGCAGAATTACAGCTGCATTTATTTGCTCTGGTTATACGGGGATTAGTTCTGTTGATTTTACCTCAACCCACCGCCTTGTCTATTAGGCACTTTGATGCGAGCTCAATTGGTCCTTGAAAAGTACTGCACAGCTGCTCAGAGGAAGGTTTCTTTGATTTGTAATAGGACGTGGAACTCGCAAGCCAGCAGCCCCGCTATACTTCTCTAAATAACTCACCAATAATATAGGTGTGTTTACTGGCATTGTTTCTGTAACTTATATGAGGCGTGCAAACAATCCTCCCCATGTTTAAAACGCCACATTTCCGTTATCCTTCACACATTTCTGTGTAGTTAAATGGAGCATGGGTGAATTAAGCACACGAGTGCTTCTTTGTTTCATTTCGAAATTTATCATAAGACAACATATACTCCACAAGAGACATTATATTACTTAAACATCCATGTCATATACACCCATGTCATACACTAAACATTTATCATGAAAAAATGATAAGAATTTGCCCACAGAAAAAGGGGTTCTGGAGATCAACCGAAGCGTGCAGTTCCTCCCAACAATACAGGAGGGGCTCATTTGCAAAGATTATTTTTATAATTATTATTATTATTATTATGTTTATTATTATTATTATTATTATTATTATTTACTTGAAAGAAGTGCTTAAGCATATCATTTTCTTGCGTGAATAAAATACTGGTATTCACAAAAGCTGTTCAAGATGTGAGCACCATGCATGTTATGTGGTATCTGTATAGCGCAATGGTTGAAGTGGATGGGAGCCGTTGGGAGTGGTGCTCCTCTACTTTTTTAATTAAGTTTTTTTCTGTTCATATAATTTTATTTTAAAAAGAAACCGTTCTGGAATGGTTTTATTTTAAAATTAAAGTGTAGTAAAGTGTAGGGCGAAGTGCACTGCACTGAAAATTCCCTTAAATTGCATGTGTATTAGTTAGGGGGTTTGGATTGCACGTAAGAGGGGCGTGGCGATGGGGTGTGTGGTGAGCGGGGAAGGCAAGTAGGGAACATAGTTTCACTACATCTTTTTGTTCACTTCGACCACTGGTATAGCGCCTAATTGCTGTGGCATGACCTTGAGGCGTTATACGTTGTCTGGGAGTTGGTTAATTTGTACGCTAAACATTCATGATTAAAATTAATCCCGCAAGTGCAATGTGCCGAGAATGACACAGTGCGAGCCTGCGTGCATAAGTAAGTCTGCGCACTCCACATATTCATGGATCGAAATGCGCATTTCTAGGAGATATGCAAAGGGAATCAAGCTGTGCGAGGAACGCCCACAACACGCCCCCACACAAACCAAAAACCAAGCCATATCCCAACCCAAGCCCAAACCTCAGCGTCCACCCCTGATCCACAATACAGCCCCCCTGTGAAAATGCAAGAGCTCCTTTGGAAGTTAAGGCAGCATACCTGCGATAGCTCATAGCCTTCCTCGCAAGTAAATGGGGCACCTTGGCTAAAACGCGAGATCTCCCTGGGAAATCAAGGATGAATCCCTGGAAAACCACAAAAGCTCTCTCATAAATCGAGGCTGCACCCCTGAGAAAACGCACAATCTTCCACTTAAGTCTCTGCCAAACCCTGGCAAAATCTCAAGCGCTTCCTTTTAAGTCAAGGCTGCACCCCTGTGAAAGCGCATGGCTTTCCTCGCAAGTCAATACAGCACCACTGCAAGAATGTGAGAGCTCCCTCGTGAGTCGAGGCTGCACCGCAGCAAAAACGCACTGCAAAAATGCACTGGCTCCCTTGTAATTCAAGGCGGCAACCCTGCAAAACTGCGAGTCCATCCCCATACACCCTAGGCATCCAATCTGGTGGCATATACTCCTACTGCACATCAACCCCCTTAACTCCAGATACCACTCACCATCCCCATTCACCTCTGACACAACCCCCAGGCAGCCACCTCAAGTCCAGATACCACCCACCATCACCCCTCACCTCCAACACTACCCCGGCCAGCCTCCTGACAGTACACTCCCCTCCCCACACTGTCCTCACCTCCGACACTCCCCCAGAGGCAGCGCCCTGAAGTCCAGACACCACCCACCAGCTCCCATCAGCTCTGACACTACCCCAGGCAACCCTCAGACAATATATGTCCCTCCCCACACTGTTCTTAGGTATGATACTCCCCTAGGCAGCACCCTAACAGTACACTTCCTTCTGCACACTGTCCTGACCATCAATACTACCCCCAGACAGCCTCATGTCATTATAAACCCCTCCTCAAACACTGTCCTCACCTCCAATACTCCCCCCAGGCAGCCCCCTCAAGTCCAGAAACCACCCACCAGCCTCTCTCACCTCGGACACTACCCCCAGGAAGCGCCCTCAAGTCAAGACACCACCAAGCAGCCACCCTCACCTCCGACACTCCCCCAGGCAGCCTCCTGACAGTACACTCCCCTCTCCACACTGTCCTCACCTCCGACACTGCCCCCAGGTAGCCCCTGACAGTACACCCTCTTCCCACACTGTCCTCACCTCCAACACTCCCGCCAGGAAGTCCCCTCAAGTCCAGACACCACCCACCAGCCCTCTCAACTCCCACACTACACCCAGGCAGCCCCCTGACAATACACTCCCCTCCCCATGCTTTTACTGACCTCTGACACTCCCCCAAGCAGCCCTCTGACAGTACACTCCCCTCCCCACACTGTCTTCACCTCTGCCACTCCCCCCAGGCAGTCCCCTGACAGGACACACCCCTCGCCACACTGCCCTCACCTCTGACACTACCCTCATGTAGCCCCCTGACAGTACACCCCCGTCCCCATGCTATTCTCACCTCCGACACTACCCACAGTCAGCCACTGACAGTATACTCCCCTCCCCATACTGTCCTCCCTCTGAGACTACGCTCAGGCACCCCCCTCAAGTCTAGAAACCACCCACTACCCCAGTCAGCCCCCTGACAGTCTCCCACACATCAAGTACAATGATGTCTGCAAATCACCTCAACTTCTGTGGTCTGCCTTCACCATGAAGCTGAGCCCCAACATGTCCACCGCCAGCACGATCACCCGGAAGCACAGAACACAATTCTAGGACCGGATTATCCTCTGTCACTCACTTGCAAACCCAGATCTGCAGAACCACATCCAGACTGCACCATATTTCCCCAACAACACTGTGGCAATCCCATCCATATGGGACAAGTAAATCGAATGCAAAGTGGCGTTTGCATGCTGGCCATGGGTCACTGCAAAGGCACCAAAGGACAGCAAACTAATTTGACCTCAGGACAGAAGCAAATCCATTTGATCATTGGCCAGATCAATAATTAATAACCTAGCATATTAGAGCCTGAGCATAACTGATCTGGGTTGAAGGGGTGGCAGAGTCCCTGTCAGGGACCACAACCTGACTGGCCTGTGCATGGTTGATGTGAGGGCAGTCAGAGAGTGCATGACTCATTGAGACAGGAAATGTGTGCTGCCACACAAAATGAGCAAACATGGGTCACCACAGCATTCCTGGGGCAGGGATGGAGCAAGACATGAGAGCAGGCAGTGTGAGACTGCACATGCTGGTGGTCAAGTGCGCATGACATGGGAGGGAAAGAGCAATGATAAAGCAATGTCCAAGTGACGTGACCAGGCCACTCATCCACAGTCAGATCACCTCCCATCACAGCTACTGCAATGCAAAATATACAATGTAGTGAACAGAGCATGGTCACATGCACAATACCAGGCATGTGCAAAGTGGACACATGATCAACAGAGGGCATGAAATTAAAAAGATGTGAAATTGAAAAACACACAGTAACAGGTGGCATTACATCCACAGAGTCAAAGTAAAAATATAAAACACATCCATACATCAATGCAAACATATCTGGATGACCATCTCACACACACCAGAACCCTGCCCCCCACCAAACAGATTGAGGCCAAACACACAGTGAAGATGCACATGTACATGTGATTCCAAAGCCCCAGTGCAACCCCCCAGTTGCCTGATGGACCCACTCCACATGCCAGGCACATGTGCAAGCCTCAACCCACAACCATCACAGCAACAACATCACACACAGGCACTCCACAATACACATGACCTGCAATGATGAGATGCACTGTGTGAAATGTCAACATTGAATGTTGCAGACACACAAATGAACTGCATGAAGCGTGGTATGGAATGGAATCATATCAAACCTGTATTAAATATCACTATATACATATAAATAAGGGAAGGAAGGTACAAGAAGTATGTTGAAATGATGACAAATGAAAAGAAACCTACACCTAAATAACTATATACATGAAAAACAGGGATGGAAAGTCGACCAAGTCTTGGGCAAAATAAAAATAATAATAAATGAAACCTATACCTAAATAACTATGTACAAAGGCAGCGGGCTAGTCCTTATCCCCAATGTTACCCAACCTGTTCACCACGGCTGAGTCACACGCCATGTCTTCCTCAATGAGCTTGGCCTCCGTTGATTCCTGGAGGGCTTGGAGGGTGGATAGCATATGCAGTTCAGCGTCCCTCCCCACCCTGTAAATTGCCTTCAGGAAGGCAGCTCGCCTCCTCGCTGGACGCAGTACAACCTCAGCCCTGGCCAACATCACCCGTGCCTCACGTACCGACTGCCTCTCTGCCAGCAGCTGCCTCTTGTAACCACAGCACACGGAAGATACAGCATTGAGCGCTACCACATGATCCTCATGCCTCAAAGTAGCTGCCTGCCTCCTTGTTGTGGACTGCCCTGCAACACTCTGCCTCCTCCTAGTTGCTGTCTGCTGCCACTGAGCCCTGTGCATGCTGTGTTGGTACACCCTTTTGTAGAGGAGGAACCAAGTGCCTCTACCGAATGTCCTGCCCCCATTTTGTCGATATATTGGAAACCGGAAATGGTGACATGCTCGACGCCAATAATGGTCTCTATACCGCAAAGAGTCCTCGAAACAAGGTATCCATTGAGAAAACCCTATATGAATGTACCTGTGGAGAAATGGCAGTCTTTTAAAGGAGGTTCCGGAAGAAGTGTGAAGATGAATGAAAGAACAGACTGGTGACGTCACATGAAGCAGAAATGACGCACCCAGAAGAAATGCCAATAAAGAGAGTATGTAGACCTTATAGAATATGATGGCGAAGTAAAGAATTGAGCAACATTTCATGAGCAAAATGAAGATTGCACGTAAAGAGAGCACTGAAGAAAATTCAAGTCTTTTTATGATTTTAAAGATGCTGTGACGCAGGCAGATTAAGTAATCATGAGGCTGGCTATACGTAGTGAGTAGATTGCAGGCAGCACCACCAATATATATAAGTGTGTATAGAATCTGGATGTTCCATGATGCATTTTAGCAAACTAGGACCACGTGAACAGAAGGGCTGAAAGTGTGGCGCAGTTGAAGAAAACAGCTGACGGCGAAGGAGGATTCGAGAAAGGTGGTCTGGCTCTGTGTCAAGGGTTGGGGCAGCCAAGAAACTGGTTATCTATTCAAGAAGATACAATGAACGTGAGAAGCAAGTCAAGCTCCTGCTGAGTTGTAATGGAAAAACACTAGAAGTGCCAGGTTGTGTTCATTTAATAGTGTTATATGCGAAGAAGTAGCTCAAAACACGGTCTCCTGTCACATGGTCAAGTTGAAAATAGACTTTGGGCGAGCTGCACTGAGAACAGAAGATAAGACCATGCTCACACTCCCTTCTATTTTCAGGTGCAGTGATACTTGCAAGGCCGAGTTCAAAAGATTCATTTGAATAGCAGACAGTGGAACGGATGATCCATGTTGGGCTAATTAGGTGGGGAGGCATGGTCAAGTCCAACCCTCCAGTACCTGGCTACCAGCTTGCGTGCTGCTAACGAGTGGACTATTCCCGAAGGGTATATGCGTGCCAACCAATCTTAGATGGCCACATAGTGAAGAGCCCTATAGTTTGAAAGCCAATGAAATGTGTATTTTATGACACAGAAGATGACTTGCACCAGGGGTAGCAAAGCTGTCCACCTGACCTTAGAGAGCCAATCACAGTACTATCCCCCATAGAAAGTATACTTAGATGTTCCCCTTAAGCCTATCACAACCCCAAGTAGGTTTCCTTATTTTGCCAAGTAGTATGACGTCACGTATGACAAATGTTTGTTATAAATATGTGCTTTTTCATGTGAAACATTAAGAAATGCTTGTCTGGTGTACGTTGATGTCTGTTGTTCTCCCTGTTTTAGATACTTAATAAAACAGCTAACGATTTGCCAACTTCCTGAGGCGGTCTTAATATTGGTGTCAGAGTAAAATCTGCATCCCCATCCATCCCAGATAGCACTACTCCGCTCAAAGGGCTTACAGGTACACGTGGTAGCAGAGGGAGGATGGTTCTGGGCCATCGGTTAGTAGGTCTTTATTGTTTGCAGATAATCTGACACCCTCCGCCATTGAGCTGGAGGATCGCAAAGTTTCCTGTGGAGAGCGGCTGATATAGAACTCTTGCAAGAAAATCGATACAGGTGGTCTCTCTTTGACGAAATCCCTCCTGGTTTCCACAGGCGCTGAGCAGACTGAAGGTGACGGTGGTCGATTGGAGGGGGGGGACGATCCGGAAGGTCTTGAGTTGAAAAGCGAATGGTGAGTAGATTGAGGGGACTGGCAAAATATGGGGATGGGGTTGTGGCAATAAAGAAAAGTAACGGGGGCTTGTTTAGTATAAACGAGAAGTGTGTGAACGAGGAGCGTTCTATAGAGCCTGGTTTCCTACCTCAAAGCAGGTCTAGAAAGAGTATTTTCAAAACTCCAAGGGAGTAAATAGGCTGCACATAAACAGGTTTATTAGCCGGAATTACTCAAACCCCAATTTTATGGGCTAGGAGAAAAGGAATACCATGGTGTTTTTGTGAAAAGTTGAATAGTCTGTTTTTTGTGTATTTTGAAAAGAGGTGTCGAAGAACGACGAGAATAAAAGTGTGTGGTTAAAGAAGAGATAAAAAGTTATCTATGCTTAGTCCTTGTCGGCGGCGACTGAATAGATAGGTTGAGATAATTGAGATGCAGAGGCTTGAGCGGCGAGGTTGAAGAACGCTTATATATTTTTTTTTCTGGAACGTATCTGTGTAACTAATAGTAAGTATTGACGGTCAATCGAGACTTGTCACAATGGGGGATGTTACTCCACTGATACATTTGTGCAAGACGCTGCCAAAACATGCGCATAAACTCAGACAGTATAGTGCAGAGTGGGTAAAGGGCACAGCAGACAAGATGTTCATGCCATGGCCACAAGAGTAATCACTGTCAAAGGTGGTTTTGCAACACATGACCACTTACTTCCACGCTTTGTATACAGGGAAGCAATTGGAAAAGAGGATAGCTATTTTAGAGCTCTGAAAAATGTACCAGGAGAAGCGGGAAGGTGCACCTCCTGAGGATTGGATGCTTAATCAGTATAGAGAAGAAGGTATTGAGCCTTCTGTTCCTCTTACCTCACCTGAAGCAAACAGCAAAAGTACAGAAGATGTAGGATTGTATCCATTAAAGGAACTAAAAGCGGCAACAGGATATATTATTCCGATATATGAACCACCTGCCTACAGCAGTGACGATGGTCCAGAAGGGACTAAAAGAAAGGAGGAGTTCTTTAAGGTCTTACAGGACAAAGAGAAAAAAGTGAACAACTGATTATATCAGCAGACATAGAAAAAGAGATTAAGAGATGGAAAGGAAAGGAGTAAGTTGACGAGGTAACCCTTGTACAGAACAAATAGAAAGGTGGACAGATATTGCTCAAGCTTGATGGAAAAACTATCAAGGAATTTAGGCTAAGGGAAGATCAAGACGAACAGGATAGAAAAGGACACGGAACGAGAGAAAAGATTGAAAGAAGATGAGCATAAAAGAAAGAATAGTCAGAAACAAGAACAGCGGTATCAGGAAGAACAGAAGAGAAAGGAAGAAAGGGTAGAGGAGCAAAGGAAGTATAATAATTGTCAGAGAGCAATCGAAGAATGAGATAAGCAAGAAAAGAAGAGAGAAGGTAAGGAAGTGCAGACATTAAGGGATAAAAGAATACAAAGACTAAGGGAAGATGAAGAGTGTAGAGAGCATGAAAGAAGGGAAGGGAAAAGCCAAGAAGAGGAAAGGGTTAGTGGGAAGTAAAAAAAGCAAAGAGAATTAGACAAAGAAATGGAGCGAAAGGGAACACAACATTGATCGTATTCAGAAAGAGTTCATGGAGCCGAGTCCAGTAATATCATGCAACCATATAGAGAAGTTCCTCCCATCGCAGGGAGCAACTGCAGGGCCATCTAGTACAACCCTAGAGGAGAATTTTGACATAGGGAGCATCAGGGAGAGAATCGATAAAGCCCATCAAGGCATAAGAGAAAGCATCAGAACAATTGCTGGACCTACAATCACGTAGCAAGGAAAGAGACCTGTTCACATGCGATCATAGAGTCTTGTCCACATTACAACTCAGGCGTTAAGGGTTAACGCCGTTGTTAACCTTTAAAGCCTGATTCCAATTTTAACGGCTGCTTTTAGCAGCCGTTAAAATCCATGGTGTTAAACCGCCTTGGTGCTAATTACGGCACCGTAATTTACGGTGACGTAATTAGCGCCTTCCCCACTCCCATTATGCCCTATGGGGCAAAAATGGGAATGGGGATGGGTAAATGGGAAATGGGGATTTACCGCCCCACTCACCTTGGAATGGGGCGGTAAATCCACCATCCACCAGTTTACACCATGGTGGTAAAGTTTGTGTACTTACCGCCTGGGTCGTAATGACCCCCGCTGACTTTAATCAAGGGTGATGGGGATGAAAGCAACACTAGTTGGGGGACTAGATATGTCAGACGAAGAGAGAGAAACCTTCCGTGGGGAGGAGGGAGAAAGTGCATGCAGTCCTGAGGGATGTCTGCAGACAGACAAGGAAGTGAGATGGTCTTATTTAGGAGAGCCTAAGGATATGGCACCAGATCCTATAGCATATCCAGAGCACCATAAAGGACGATCACCTAGTGAGAAGGGAGAGTCGCCACCATATGTGAGCAGGCTGAGGTCATTACCAGGTAGACGGCAATCAGGAACCATTGCCCCCACTATGGATAGGCAGACAATGGGAGACAATTGCGGATTGGGGTTCCCACAATACCCTTTATTGGAGAAAGGAGGGGCCAGACCGCAGTATATTCCCTGGCCACAAATGGATAAGGATAATTTAAGATGCAAACTTCCCCGCTTGATGGCGTGTGCAGGAAAATGGATTTAAGAGCTAGAGAAAATTACAGGAGGAAATACTCTTGCAATAGGGGTCATTAAGGGTCTCATCGCAGCCATTCTTGGAGAAGGGCTGATGACATTTGGACGAGAGCAGGTTACTCAAGGGTCACAGTATAGAACACTGTGCATGATGGAGCGCCATTTAATATCTGTAGAGAAGATGGCTGGAGAGTGCTCTGGGTACAGTATCCTGATACATCAGCTATGGGTGCAATTATGGCATGTAAGATGAAAGATGACGAAGAACTGCTTGCTTACTTTCAAAGTATTCAGGAACACTGGACTCTTGAAGCGAGGGAGCCGTGTGGGAAATCAGTGGCAGTATTTCGCCACATTGTGCGTCAGGGATTGCCAGATCAGGTACAGAGACAGCTCAAGATTATTCAGAATGGAAGCGGTGCCATGGGCAGAAATACAGTCGACTATAGCCCATCAATGCCGGCTGCTACAAGAGAAAAATAAGAAGAAGGAAGATGCTAGAAAACTTGAGGAAGCCAAGTTAGTTCAGAAGAAATTGTCAAAGTGCGCCATAGAAGGGGCGGTATTGACAGGCAGAGATGGATTGGGAATGCAGCAAACACTGGGTGCATCTCAAGCGAATAATCCATGCCAGATGGACCAAAATAGGGAATGGGTTTATGGTGCGAGACAGAGGAATGGGCTGCAGTGGAAGGGGTGGTTTTCAGAATATTTAAGGTGGCGTTCAGAATATGCAGAATGATAATCAAAATGTGCAAGGAGGATTTAATCAAGGAGGACTAGTCAGAAGAGCTCCTCTTGTATGTTGGACATGTGGGATGACAGGGCACATTGTGCGAACATGTGGAAGCCAAGGGTATGCACAGAATGGGCAATTCTCAAAAGGGGGGAGAGCTTATCCTCTAGCATATAGCTCACAAGCTAGGGATGGGTTTGCCCAAGATCAGACAGTGTATCAAGCACAAGCGCTGCAAAAGCAACATGCATTGCAACCACATCAAGCATCATTGAATCTACCACAAGGTAGATTCAATGATGCTTGCAGATACAGCAGAATGCAAACACAGGACAGTCACTGACATCTAGAGTAGGGGGTGTCACTGTGGTGGGAGGAAGTCCTTTTATGGGTAAGGGGATAACCATGTAGCCACAATAGGACAGTTCCCAGGGTTACTTTATGTGTTCAGTACTATCAGTGACACCAGATACCCAAGAGGAACCAAGGGTTGATGTGACCATAGGAGGAAAATCTTTTTCTTTTTTTAGTAGACACTACTCTCTCATGTATACGAGAGGGCAAATATCCAATGTCGGGAATTGCCATGAATGCACAAGGTTGCTTTGGACCTACAAGTAGAGTTCCTTTTACTGATGAATTACCAGTTTCCAGAGCAGAGTGTGACATGTCTGTTCCATTATTGTATTCAAAGCAGGCACTGGTTATTATTCTGGGCCGAGATTTAATGACGAAGCTGAATATGACAATTTCTTTTACTGATGATGGTATAGTGTGTTTTACTCCAGGATACATTATATGAATGTGGGCACATGTATATTGGCGTTTACAGGGCAAATGGCTCTGTGAGAAACGCCATTAGAGCCAGAAGTCTTTCTTTATGGGGTACACATTTTGTTGACATGGTTTCCTGGCCTAGTGGGAAAGATTATGAGAATACCTAATGAGTTTTTGTTCAGGCCAGAGATACTGATGGATGAAGAGGGGGGACAGACTAATCCCCTAGAGTTTAATAGAGCCATGGTGCAAGGGGAATTGGCCATGCTCAAAAGGAACAGATGATGTGGTCAGGCCATGGAGAAGAGTGATCACCATTAGGGAAGGGTGTAGAATGACTGACATCACAGACAAAGGCATTTTCAGAGATGACCCATTAGATGATGAAGTAAAATTCGAGATGAATATTACATATTGGATCAGAATAGAGAAAAGAGAAATCCCACAAAGATTTAGAAAAAGTGCCAAATTCTTTATGGACTACAGGCCCCTAGGATGTAGACATATTGAAGGGGATAGGGGAGGTTCTGATTAAACTGAAGCCAGGAGCAATTTTACCTCTAGCAAGACAGTACCCAATGTTTTGAGAGGTGGATGAGGGTATTTTAAGACTATATCAGCCCTGATTAAACAAGGTATCTTAGTGACATGACATCAGAGACACTGTGCAACACTGCGGTGTACCCTGTGAAGAAATCAAAGGGGTGGTTTTGGACATTTATTGAAGATATGAGACCAATTAACCAGATTTTCCTTTATGAGACCAATTAACCAGGCACAGTTTCCTTTAGTTCCGAATCCAGTGATGATTTTATCCCAGCAGAGGCACGATATTTCACAGTGATTGACTTGCGTTTTTCTCAATCCTGTTACATAAAGACTGCCAAGACCTTACGTCATTTACATTTTGCCAAACTAAGCTGAAGAGCACTCGTTTGCCTCAAGGATACTTTGAGTATCCATCGATCATTAATAGGGTCCTGCAGATGGACCTAAGCAACATTTATTTGCAAAGTGTTGTGCTGCCGTACGTAGATGATGTTTTGGTTTGTGGCACAAGAGAAGATGAGTGCAAGCAAGATTCCATTTAGTTAATGACTAGTCTAGCAGACAAGAGATATAAAGTAGACAAGGAGAAGTTACAATATTGTCAAGAAGAGGTGTTGTAAAAAGGTCAGTTAATCTCACATGGAGGTAAGAGAGTCACACCTGAAAGATCTGAGGCAATTATGAAAACAGCAAAACCGCACACGGTAAAACAAATGCAGCAGTATTTGGGATTGTGCAACTATGTTAGATCATGGGTATTTGATTATGGTTCATACACAAGACCCCTTTTGCAGGCTTTGAAAAAAGGGCAACTGAATAAGGAAAGAATAGAATTGTCTGAGGAAATGGAGAGAGAGTTTGAAGATTTGAAGAAAGCAATTTTTACAGCTCCAGTTTTAGGAATTTCCAACAATGATGAGGAATAATTTATTTTTCATATTCAAATGGGACATTTTTGACAGCAGTGCTCACACAGAGCACTATGTTGGGGTATAAACACCTGGCGTATTACAGTGGAATTTTAGATCCAGTTTCGAGAGAGCACTTCCCTTGCGAACAATCGCTGGCAGCAGCCGCGTTTGCAATAGAGAAGTTTACTAGCATTGTGATGTGGTGTTCTATGACATTGTTTGTTCAGCGTGATTTGTTTGCTGTTTTGGAGAAAACTAAGGGTACATTGACATCTCAGAGGGCTTCCACATACGAGGTAGTTATATCGAATCCAGCAATCAAAATAGTCAGGTTTAAAATAGTGAACCCTGTCAAGTTTGTAGCTGAGCCTGTGGCAGAGAGTGAGCAGAGTAAAGGAGAGTGCGCTAGCAGGAGGGAGATTCTCTTTATTGACGGGTCTTCAAAAATTGGTCAAACTGATGGGGAAAGGCATTCAGGTTCAGCTGTGGTAAGGTAGAGACCTAATGAGGAATTTGAAGTGGTAGCAAGTGCAAGACTACATCTCACTTTTCAGCACATGCAGCAAAATTGATGGTGCTTATTGTCTCGCTTGAGATACATGCAGGGCAGGAAGTGATGGGGTACAGTGACTCTGCCTGTGTGACGTCAGCCTTGCACGCAGGGCTAGCACATTGTAAAAGGAAGGGCTAGCTCTGAGAAGAAGACGGTACTCCAGTGCAACACACAGCATTATTGGACAAGCTTATCAAGGCACTGCAACTCCCAGTAGCCATCGCAATAGTTAAATGCGTGGCACATACTAAGCAAACAGACTTTATCTCTCGCGGGAATGAAGCCGAAGACAAAGAGGCCAAAAGGGGTTGCATATTCCCCAGACATTTCAAGTTTTGATACTCCAGATGTAAAGAAAAAAGTAGTTACAATTATGATTGTAAATGAAGGGTTTAATCACTTATCAAAAACAAAGTTGATGGAGGATCAAAGCAGTGCACCACAGGAAGAGCAAGAATTGTGGAAATGAAGGGAGTGTTCTTTATCCCCCTCTGAAGCATTGTAGCAACAGGACAGCAATGGAAAGCCAGTGAAAACTGTAGCCTTGTTAAGGGAGACACTTGAACAGCTGCACTACCCTGCACATGTAACTACAGAAAGCCTCACAGCAGCTATTGCGGAGGACTGGTTCATAACAAACCTGTTAGAACACATTGCATTTTATGTTGGAAATTGCATCTTATGTCAAATGTTTACCGCTGGGCACACACTGTGATTCCTCGACCGAATGGTCCTTTCCAGCATTTACATATTGACTATGTTCATATGCTGCAAGTATGTAGTGGATACAGGTATAGGATAGTGGTGGTGTGTCCCTTTTCTAGGTGGATTGAAGCAGGTCCATGTACACACCCTGATGCCACTTGTGCAGCAAAGTCTTTAATCTGGGAACTCTTTCACAGTTGGGGAGTATGTGAGGTGCTGAGAGCTGACAATGGGCCCTGTTTTATTAATGAAGTGTTTGAACAGATTAGCCTTTTGCTTAGTATAAAACACACGTTTTACTCTGCTTATCACCTGCAAGCTACCGGAATATGTGAGAGACTCAACGGTCTTCTCAAAGAGAGAATTGCTAAACTCAAATTGACACTGAAATAGGGATGGCTGTATTGCCTGCCCCTAGCCTTATATGCATTAAGGAATCAGCCTGGTTCAGACCACCACCTCACACCCCATGAGCTAGTGACAGGGATGTGAATGAGAATGCCCTTTTTGCCTCCATCGAGGAGCAGAAGTGATGCCCAGAAGACTGCAGAAATGTTAGGAAATGTGTTACGTGCTTATTTGACATGTATGACTGCTAGTATTTCTGTCATTTCAGATCATCTCAAGTGCAAGGGGTTTTAGTCTCAGGACACAGATGAAGACCATTCAGCAACAAGACTTCAAGAACTTTTACCTGCACCTAAAACGTTTATTGGAGATTCAGACCTAGTGCACAACTTTACAAGGAAGTAGCATGTGCCCTGTTTTAGTGGATCCTTTATTGTGGAGAACTTTGCTCCCTCAGCAGTAGTCCAAGAAAGACACACTTGGATACATATGGGTGACGTGAAATCATATGCTGCTGAGATTGATGTACCCCCAATCGTTGATTCAGATTAAGACAAGAAGAAGAAGTTCAGCACGCGCAGACTTGATTGATGACGAGCAAGAAGAACGCTAAGATTGCTGATTAAATACATGCAAGTGTGCATTTGGACTGTGGCTCATCATGGACACTCTTTATAGATATTTTAGCCGGAGAGAAAAGCAAATTTCTCGAGCCACAGGAATCTGTGAATTGGACATTAGAAAGTATTGATGTGCTAAATATGCCAAATCTAGAATTTGAGTTTGACGACTGAAAGTGGGGGCAGTTTCTCGATTCTTTCCTCACTGAGTTTCTCTTTGGTTAAGCCCATGGTCCTATCAGATGCAGGTGCCCATAGACTACTTCTTGCTGTCTTTGTATACATACTCAGAGCATATTCTGCTCTTGTTGGGCGTAGTACTAATAGATGTGTTTTTCTGCAAGATTAAAAAAATGGCCCTGCGATTAGGAGGATACTTGTGGTGATAGTTGACAGATCCTGCAACTACCTGATCATTTAACATGGTTGCCTGATTAAAAAGTTTTTTTTCCTTACTTAAAGTAGTACACAGTCAAAATGTGGACTGTCGAGAATAATGCAGTTCTGGAAAATGAGCAAACTCAACGACGTGTGGAAAATCAAAAGTGGTGGGGACTGATGTATTGTGCATAATATATGCGTGCTCACCATTTATTATTGTTTTTCTGATTTTGCTAATCCATACTGTCTAGTTCATTGATCCAAGTAAGGTAGAAGTCATCCTGATTCTTCCAACTCCAGTGACTTATGCAGATTTGTCTAGTACTGAAAGACAAAAGCCATATGAGATTATCCCTACACCAGTGGCAAGTGTAAGGTCACCCATTTCTCTGACAAGTGTTCCTCTGTTTCCCCCTGTAGGAAGGACTCTTATTGATGTACTGCATGAGCATTACACACGCACCCTCCATGCAAGAAGGAGACACAAGAGAAGCACAAGGAAAGATGATTATTAGTTAAATAATTATCTAGACAGTACAGCACATTTGGGGGGCAACATGTGCTATCAGACCATGAAAGAGGTGGGGAAAAGATTCTCTATGGAGAGTTGCTATGTTTGTGCTCTCCTACTTTATGCTATGGGGACTTATAAGATATTCACAGCTATAGAAGTAGCAGTCAGACAGCTCATTGCCTGACTCACCTTGCACTCTGCCATACGAGAGGTCAGTTCTAGGGTCAAACAGCATCCTTGGTATGGCTGACTGAATGGACAGCTCCAGAAGAAGATGATTACATGCAAGATTTAAAGACAAGAGAGAGACCACACACCAGAGATCATGTGATAAGATACAAACAGCCTGGAATGAAGGGAGCAGGAATCCGATGCTAAATAAATAAAAACCTCAATTGTCAACGAAAGAATGATGAAGAAATACGAAGATGCAAGGAGAGACGCCAGATGCAAATCAGGGGAACGGTACTTTCTCCAGATGGTTGAGAGGAAGGCATAGTTGTATGCAGAGCGGTGCCAGTAACAGGACATTACGAGCCAGGTATAGATCATGTGGTGAAGGGATGTAAACCTCTTTGGCCGAAGTTTGCAAAGTTGCTAACATGGGTTGATGACAAAGGAGGCCCGTTGCAGATAGTGGCTCTGGCTAGTGCAGAGCTATGCTTCAGAAACTATGCCACAAGAAAAGTTGGAGAGAATCAGCAGTGTGGTCGAATCGTTCCCCACTTCTCATCTCTATGGATCACGCAGGCAATCAGTCCCACTCACTCGCAGATGCATACATGCTGTGATACTCTCTCACACACACTAGAATTACAACAGGCACTCACACAATTAGTACTTTGACCTTGTAAGAGGTGGTTAGCGCCCTTCTCAGCTGATAGTGGGCGCTCTACTGAGGAGCCCAGAGCCAGTACTAAATGTTGTGGCACTGGAAGAGAAGGATCAAAGTCCTGAACTCTCAATGTGCCATCATATATGTTTGCAGACCCCTATTATCTCCCGCCTTGCCTGGTGTACCAGGTTCTTGCCAGACATGTCCACTTGTCACAATGGGAATCAACCGCAAAGCAAGCGTTCACCAGTGAAAGACAAACGTCTCAAAGTACTGCCGGATGAGTATATCTGACAGTTTTTCAAAGTAGTCAATATGAAAAATTGCAGGCTAGCCATATGGATGATTTTATCAATAAATTGCTTCCAGAAGGAGTTTTTCCTGATGCCCTTATGTATCAGTCACCACCCAATGCTTAGGAAACCTATTCTTGATCCAACTGTTCACAGTAATTATCTTCTCATTGTCAGTTTTCACAATTTTGCACCATGTTGTGACCTCTTAATTACAGCAGTTTGTGTACTATCATTGCGCTTTTATCATTTGCCAGTCACTTCAAATTAACGATGATGCAGAGGCTGCCTTAGTGTCAGTTTGGCACAAAATTCTTTCAGAGGCTGTGAGCGGCACCTTCCAATATTAGTGATGTTTTTCCCCTCAGCAGAATACAATTCAATACTCTATGAAGTACTTTTTCCCGTCTGTCAAAACTTGCAGGGGTTTCAGACAAAGGCCGTGCCTGATTTCAAGACTTCCTTAACGATTGTTTCAAGGGAGTCAGATTGACTGCTTCCTGCTCTTATTTAAGTGTGTCATCCCAAAAGGTTCCCCTTTGTATTTGCTTTATCTCCTTTGATAGATATGATCATGTCTATGTTAAAGCCAATGTACCAAGCAATGACTTTGAAACTGTTATGTGTTGTCTTGATGAAATAGATTGCTTAATGTTTGATAATGAAGATTGCTCATGCTTACAGCGCAGGCTAGTATCGATTCTATTAAAGACACAGAGGCGAGCATTATGCTGTCCTTCTTTATTACTGCTCTCACAGCCTTTTAAATTTCTTAGCATTTTAAACATTTCTTAAAATTTGAAAACACATTCTTGTGGCCCCCGACGCTCCTCTGGGGGTCCAAACAAAAAGGGGGTCATAAAGTTTGAACCATAATGTTAAATGTCTCTTCAACTACCAATCCCTACAATACTCAGGTTTAGAGTAGTCCTGAGCTGCTCCTCCTGTCCTATCAGGATCAGCCGGTTCTTATAAATAAGCCAGCCTCGAAGCCTACTCCTCTTTCTTTGTTGCTGCCTCCAAGAGATAAGTACTCTTTCAGTAACACTTTTAATGTGTATAATGTTCAGAAGTACATTTATAGCCTTAGTACAGTGCATTTGTTTATAAAGCAAGACGCGCACAACCGTAACATTACCTTTATAAGCAGCACGTTATGAGATAAAAGATTGTACAGGTTTGTGAGTATCCACAAAGTGTCTTTTCTTTCAGCGGGAGTTTGGGCCGGATCAGGCCCCATCTCCTATCACTGACTTCCCCACTGACCTGGGGGAGCTTTTTTGTTATTTCAGAATGGGACGCCGAGAAACAGCACTACGGGGTACTAAGACCCAGCGGGAGCACGATAACGCCTCCCTATTCACAGCAGGCACTGTGCCAATTTTCAAACAAGCCTCACACAGAGTGAATGTTCTCCGCGCCATAGAATGGACAACAATTAATCAAAATAAGATGGGGATGATTCGTCCAAAGACTAGTTATAAAACCCTGTCTTTCTGCCTGCTTCACTTAAGCTTCTTGGTCAGAATTACTGGCAACCCGATTTGCATTTCTCTCTGCAGATGGGAGATGTTTTAAAGGCTTCTTTTTTTATAAACTTGGCCTTCTCTGCTGTGTTTTGTCTTTTCTCTGAAAAGAGTAACATGCATCATTGCTGGGTCTTAAATCCAAATTAGAAATGCCAGTGCTCTTTATGCCCGACTACCACACCCGACTGGACACCGGACTGGACGTTAGAACATTTTCAGCAAGTCACAAAGGCTGTTGTTTGCTTCATTTTTCCCTGTCGAAAACTAGATAGAAGCTGTACAACTTTCAAAACAATCCTTACACTGGCTTAGATCTACATGTGCAATGTATTAAAAGATCTTCTTGTTAGCCTTATAGAGCTTGCATAATTTACCCTCGAATTTTCTTGAAAATATGATCAATCCCTGCAGATGCCCAAGGTCACTACAATCAGAACACCACTTTTTCATGCCATAACTAAATCTAGACGTACATCTAGGGGTGACAGCAGAGTCTCTTTTAATGTGGAATTACTTTACTGTGACCATGAATACGATGGCGAATTATTCTTTATTTGCTTTTGGAAATCCTAAAAAGCACACTTGTTCTGCTGAAGACTCTTTTCTGCTTTTTTCCATCATTTCCTTTTCTCTCTCCACACCTAGATACAGCTTAGGCTGCCCAGCTACGTATAATAAATGCAAAGAAAATCAAATAAAATTAAATGTGATCAGATCTAGAACATTGGTTTATTGGACTAGATCATGAAGCAGCCATACACCATCAGTTTACAGAGAGATATTGTGTGATGTCCTTGAGTAACCAGTGGCCAATACAACACTCCACTTGTTGAAACATATTCAAACTATATTTCTTAATTTGGGAATTACTGATGTTTGCGAGCGTCCTAGCCAAATGGTCAAATCTAAGAAAACCAACATTTTCATCTGGCTGAATGAGCCTTGATCCATTGTCCTTCAACCTCCTACATATTAATGTTACATATGAATTTCAATTTTAACTGGACATGACTGAACCCTGACTCATCAAAGCCTTTCTAACTGAATTATGTATGGACATTCTTTGATGATCCTGAAGGCCTACTGGAAGCAAGAATGTAACCCTAATGGTCCCTACAGTATTGGTACGCAAGTGGAAGGAAACACTTTTTATTATGTGTCCTCTGTATCATAAGGCAAGAAAATCGTGTCTTATGCCTCTTTTTACGTAATCAGGAGAAACACACTGTTAGAGATGCGCTAGTAGCTAGTTGCTCAATGACCCTCTCATGTGTGCTTCTAGTAGTAATGATGTACTACATGAAGGGTTGGTCTGAAAGGGCCGTTTACATACAATTAGCATTATACTTGCTGAGTAGGAATAAATAATCCCTCTGTTTTGTAGTGCCAAGGGCAAGAGTCAGATTGCAATGATGTTATGCATTATATTCCTCCAATTGTTTTAAATGTATAGGGATGCTAGAAGAACTATGAAATGTAAAAGTATTGTTTGCAAATACATCTATACTGAGATGCTCTTCAATCTATTTTAACCTTTAATAGTTATGCTTATGTTTTCTTTTACTTTATCTGTTTTAAGAAAATGTTTCTGAAATAAACAGCAATTGAATAACTTTTTCAACTTATCTTTTTCCACACAGTGGGGGTCATTCCGAGCTAGGAGGTAAGTACCGGTAAATTCCGGCATGGCGGAAAGTACGACACCGCCTTGGCGTCAGACTGCTATTTGCTGCCCATATTGACCTCGCAGACACACGCTTTCTGCCATGCCGGAAAAGTTCTGAGCAGCATGCCGCTAAACGACCCGCAAAACCCCCTGCTGGCATGCTGCGACACGTAAATAACAACACCGCCTTGGAAGCAGCAGCGTCTGTAAATAACAGTGACCGTAATTTACGGATCCCGTAAATTACGGTCACCGCAAAAAAACAGAACCGGAAATTTCGTCATCGCACAGGAACGGGAAGGAGCGCGGCGACCGTCTTTAAAAACACAATCCATTGCAATCCTCATCAGCCAGCACCCTTGGGAGCAAACTGAAGTGGGGAAAAGGATCACACCACAAGGAAGAATGCCAAAAGCCCCAAAGAAGACTGCGGACCAGCTCCGCAAGCAGAAATTCAGCCCTGAAGAACTGCAGGCCATGGTGGACTCCCTGGCAGAGCATGCTGATGTTGTGTTCAGCCCTGACATGCGCAGAGAATCCATCATCTGGAAAAAAACATTTGGGCTCAAATTGGCCAGAGGGTGAGCACTGTAGGCATCACCCCCCGCACCCTCAGGGAGTGTCGCAAGCAGTGGGATGACCTGCAGGCAGTTGCGGGGCCTCCTCTCCGCAAACCGGAGTCAGGCTATGCAGACCGGAGGAGGCCCAAGTTCCCCTGTCAGACTTGAGCCTTGGGAGGAGACATGTGCCACATTGATTGGTACCAAATCCATTGAGGGCGTTGGCGACATGGAGTGTGGGGCAACGTCGTCTGCCGAAGGAGGTGAGTGTCCAAAGTCTACACTGCCAATGGCCATTGCATGATTAAAACTCCCCCAAGGGCTATCGAAGGCACCTTCTCATGTTGCTTTCCCCCCCCATCCAACTCTACCCCCCTATCCAACTAATGCAGAGCCAACTGGCACGCAATCAAGGGCCAAGTGCAAGTACATAACGCACATCAACCATTTTGCATTAACTTGCACATCACATCATGGACACTGTGCAGCCGGTTTGGCAGTGTGCCAGCCAGACTGCACATTACCAGGCCATGATGAGTCACTCCGAAAATTGCGTACATGTCATACTCATGCACATGTATCAAAGCCCAATTGACAGAAATGTGAATGCCGCCATGTATGCAATTAGGACATCATACAATCACTCATGTTGGCCCTCTCTTCTACCCTCACAGGCACTGATTATGACAGCGGTGAGCCACAGTCCAGCTGCCCAACCACCTCCATGGGCAGTGGCAGGGTCTGGCGCATTCCTGCACCGAAGAGAACACCTACGCCCCTCCGGAAAGGCCAGTGGAGGCCGCATCACCCCAATCCCTCCCAGCATTGGCGCCTGCCACAGTGCCCACCCCAACCTCAGCACAGTCCAGCATTTCGGGGGAGGTAGCAGCTACAGGCCCCGTGGATAATGTGGACAGCTCCCCATCCATCTGTGGGGTGTCCGAGGATGAGTTCTATCCGACAGTCCAAACGCCGGACCCCTGCAATGTCCCGCTGGCCTCATGCAGTGACTCTGGAGATCCACAAACCCCTGCCCGTAGTCCTCCTACCGACACGCAGGGGCACGAAGATTGTGGGCTAAGTCCACCAGTACAGTCCTCGCCAGAGCACGCAGGGCCAAGTCGATTGAGCGCTGGATTACCATCATTTGGCACACGTCATGCAAATCAGCTTGCTGATCAAATCAATGAGTTCATTGAGGACACCCGCCAGGCCAGGGTGGAATGGCACAATGAACTCAGGGAAATGCGCCAGTCACTCACTGACAGCACCAACAGGTTGTGTGAGACAGTCACTGACAGCACAAACCGTTTGTGTCACGTCCTAGGACGCATAGCCAATGCCCTTGAGGCTGCCCAATCAAATCCGCAGCATCAGCAGGAGGAAACGCCCTCATCCAGTGGGGCCACTCCAGCAAGCCCACCAAGACGCACTCTGCGTTCCATGTGGCGCAGGGACATGCCTCCGCCGGGCCCCGGGAGCAAGAATCAATAGTCAATGCTGCCACATGTGGCCTTCACATACTACATGGGACTACTGTTGTTGAGTTGGGGTGAGGGGGGTAGGGGGTGAAGGTTTGTTGTGGAGTTGGGGGGGAGGGGAGTAGTGGGGGAGGGTTTGTTGTGGAGTTGGGGGGCAGGGGGGTGGCTGGAGGGCATGCTCACACTCCTCATTGAGCATGTGTATTATGACGTCTGACAGTGCATGGTCTACAAGTATACACACACCCAGTGCCCTGTGTGCCCATGTAATGCCACCCTCTGCTGACGTGTGCTCTGGTTGTTATGTCCAATCATTGTTTGGCACACGACATGTCCCTCAAGTGCACCGCATCCATGATGCCATCTTGCCACTTCCTCCTCCTCCTTCACTCCATCTTCATGTGCTGCTAGCAGTCCCATGTCAGGGGACAGAGACGCAATCCAAGGGATGCACTATTTGTTCAGCTTTACACATGACATGGGGATCTTGGACACCACATAGCAGTAGAAGGGTCCCCCGTCAGTCCAGCTTTGCCAACTCATATGTGCCTTATGCAAGCCAGGTGACTGATTCATCTCCACACATGCACGGGTATGGCCAGTGTTTAAGTGCTCCCTGGGCCTGTTATGTGGGTTACTGACATGGTCATGTACCATGGTGTCAAGGGGCAGCCACCAACACCTGCATGTCTAGCCAATTGAGGTAAGTGTTTGAACTGTCACGGTGGAGAACTGAACTTGGCTGACATGGCAGCGTGTAACTGATGGCCATATGCACATGCCCATGGATGCATTTCGACCAGTCATGGCCACATTATGTGTCCAGTTCAATGAAATGCTGTAGGGGGGTGCGTCTACAAGATGGTCCATGAACAATGGCACGAACATCTCGTGGTACATGCTTCGTTGATGCATGCAGCAGTCCTGATGTTATATCCATGTAGTGCTGTGTACTGTGTGAATCCGTAGTTGGGTGTGTTGGATGTAGTCAGTGGCTCATAATCTTCATACTGCTCTGATCCATACTTTGGTGAATTCCAACACTCCTATGGGTGTGCCAAACCAGTGACATGGTGTGGTATCCCTGCTGCCCTCAGTTCAATCCACTCCCAGGGATGAGTTTCCGGTGTGGTGCCATGCTGGGGGCAGCCACATTGTGCATATGCAGTGTGTCTTCCTACATGCCCTTACGGTTGTGGTGTCCGTCAATGAGTGGTGCATGTGTTGTGGGATTTGGCCTTGTCAGATGTTGGAAATGTTGTGTTTTGTGTGTGCCTTACTCCATCGATGTGGGAATCTGTACTGATGTCACGTTGCACTGGTTCTGTGGCAGGGTGGTTGGTGGGGTGAACATCGTGCACTGGTTTCATCATTTCGACCCAGTTTGTTCATGCAGGCACCCACCTCATGGCACCAATTCACTGGCATGACACAGTCAGACGACTCACCAGGCAGCCAGGCACGTCATCCTGCATGTCACCCCATGCAGCACGGTAGCATGGTGATCAGCTGGCCCATTGAGTCATGAGTTGTTCCTTGATGTTGGGCCCACCCATGTGTGATGTTCTTGGTAGCATTGCATTCCATCTGCACGTAGGGGGAGTGGTATTGCATGCAGTTGCTATTCGCCACCTGCATGCCATGCTGGTCCACCTACGACACATGGGTGGTGTCAGGGGCACTCATGTCATTTGGCATGCCTGTCAATGCATGGGGGCCAACTTTAGTGTTTTATATCTCCTGGGTAGTCCATGTTAGGGATTTGTAGGCCCTTGTGTGCTTGGGGAGGTGAACCAGCACTTGTTTATGTGTCCGTGTAATGGACGGTTGTGACATGCCATGCATGGGCCCCACTGTGTGCTGGTAGGTGCCTGTGGCATGGGTGTGGGGCACAGGCAACACCTTCAGTTGTGCCAGGATGGCAGTGTGTATTTGTATGCTGCTCGCTTACCTCATTATTTCTCGACCCAATTATGGTGTTGATGGTGTCACAGTCAAGCTGGTAGGGGGTGTGTATCTGCTCAGGGGTTTTCTTGAGGGACCGGACATGCTGCTTGGGAATGGGGGCTGCTGGGTGGTGACGGAGGTTGCACTGGTGCTGCATGCTGGGCCTGTCTCCCCCTCCTTCTCTCCCTGTGTCTCCTCAATGGGGGGGGGGGGCTGGTATTGTAGGTGTAGTTATTGTGGTTGTGCCCTTGCTGGCACTATTGGTTTCATCTTGGTGTGGGAGGGGGTTTGGTGTGTGGGTGTGTTCCTTTTCTACTGTGGCAGACTCCATTGCCTCAACCTGTGCTGATTGTGTGCACCTGTGGCTCTGGGAACCACTGCTCGGGGTTCTTTACTCCTTCTCTGAGAAGCCTGTATGTACTCCATGCCGGTAAGGTACTTCACGGGTTTAAGGAGGCCGTTATTTACGTGTGCTCCTTGCTTGTGATCAGCTCCGGTTTACGCCATGCTGCTAATTTCGGCATGGTGGGGCGTGCGCGCGACCCAAGACCGATAATTACGGCATTGAAGTTTACAGTGCTGTAATTAGTGGTCTGAGAGGTCAGAATAGCCTGTAGCGGTAAACGATGCCGGTAAATCATCACCGGAACGGTTTTTCCCTTACCTCCTAGCTCAGAATGACCCCCAGTGTCTCCTACAGTGGCATTGCAGCAACACAGGCATCCTTCTTGCTTGACAGGGGCAGGGCTTCTTCCACACTATTGATGTTCCTCATTCTGTGACAGGAGGCTTTTTCTTGTTCCTGGGACTAGGAAACAGGAAGACACCTCCACCAGCCAATAAGACAAACAACCCTCTTTTGTTGAGATGCAGCATGTGGCTCTTCTGTGGTTACTGAAGCAGCGACTAGAGTAAGTTGCTGAGTCCCATATGGTGCATGCGGGGACAAACATCACCAAAAAAAAGAAAGCACTTAAAATTGAATTAATATACTATACTCTCGGGTCAGCCTGGTTTTCCCAAAGGAAATACTTGTGAATACAAGATGGCCGCCTTAATACATCATTGCAGATACATAAAAGATGTTTGTGCCTCCCCATCTTTCTCTTGTTACACAAAAATCAATTGATGAAAGTCCAATATGTGGTTTGTGGTGCACATGTGAGCAGACATTAGAAATATTTCCCTATCGGAAATGCAATGCAAAATCCAGAAAACAAACTTTGTATTTGATGCATTATAATGGTCAAACCATTGAACGGATTTAGACCCTGCTTTACATTCATTTATAACACGGGTAACAAACATTTTGCGAATTTCCATGAAGATTTGGCAACTGGATCAAAAGATATTATCCATTATAGATTTTTGAGACAGTCAATGCATCAAGGTTTCAGCTTAACTTGTCAACCTACAGGATAAATAATGTCTTTAAGTTTACATTTGATATACATTTTTCTAGTCCCTTTGCTCTTTGTTGTGGGACCAATTCGGTTTCTAGATGCAGAGAACAGTATGACATATTGCTGACTTATAGGACATGTTAATTAGTGTTGCAGATACCAATTATCTAATGGAGAAATCACAATAACATCTGAAGTACGTTGGTTGTTACACCTTTGGGTCTTTTGCGTGAAGGTCTTACATATTGCCTTCAAGTGTACCTCTGTCTGTGACAACAAGTGAGACATTTTCTGTGAATTGCTAATAATTCAATGAAGGTGCAGAATCCTATTCTGTTACTAATTTTGATACAGAAATTAAGATCTGGCCAACAAGAGGAACAATTTATCAGGGCATAGTGTGCAGATCCTGTTCTCCATTGATGGATTTATTTTTGGATTTTGAGTTCATAATAGTTAATTTTTCATTTGTTTTGCTGCGCCTCTCAGCAGCATTGGGGATTACAGATACTATTTATTCTCTTTGGAGCATATGTTTGGAGGAGGCTGTCTTTCTCTGGATTAGTGTTATGTTGTGTCAACAGGATTTATATGATACAATGCTGCCAATTTCATGGTCTCCAAGCACTCAGGAGGATCTGGAGGAAAAGGGGAGGCATGGGTTTGTTAGTGGGAGGAGAGGGACAGCTCAAGAGTGCTTTGCTGTCCTGTTGTTAGTTTTATTTTGGAAATACTGGTCACTGTAAGAGGGTTTGCATCAGGATGCCATGCAGCAGTGGGTGTTGTAAGGGATTTTGTCAGAGGGCTATACCTAGTTTTTTGGTATTTTATAATTGTGGTAAAATGGTGGTTTAGCATTATTATGGTAATGCCCTATATGGTGTGAAAACCTCCCCTCCATCACCTGTATTCTACTTAGGGTCAACTCTAAATACAGATCACCGGGCCTATCACACTAAAATGTGTTGACAATGTTACCTGTCATCACAGCCACTTATTTATCAGGTTGGACTACTGTCTTTGACAGATTTGTTCATAACACATTTTCCATTGTGAATGATTCATCAGTCACACATGCATCATACACTTTTAAACTTGCTTACTATGAACACCAAAATGTACCTCCTGTTTTACCACCTGTGGTAAATTGTATTACTTTCTTGGGCACACTGGGGCTCTTCCCTGTAACCTCACACCCTCTTTGCCAATGAATACATTTATACAGAGAAAATCCAATCCCGTTGTTTCAGTTTTGAAAATGTTTGTTTTTATATGTGCTATTACTTTTACTAATTTATTCGGAGAACATGTTGTGCAGTATAAGCATTAATACAAAATAGAACGTAGATTGCATGACCGACCAATTTGTATTCATGAATAAACATCCACAGTTTGTATCTTACCACAGACCTTGTTCAAACACAATTGGCAGTATAAGAGAGAAAAAAAAACATGACAGCAGGCCAACTTTCTTTTTTTCTCCTTTTACACTTTCAAATTTGTATCTCCTTCAAATGCTAAAAAAACAGTATTAATAAAAATGACCAGTTGATCCTGACTGAATATAAAAACAAACCCAATCATCCATACGTACTGCTCACTTCACAAATATATTCACCTTTCACTCCAGTGAGATTCCTGCACTGTTATCTCCGGACCCCTCTGAACTGGGTTATCATCACACAGAAGTATCGCAAACTCTGCACAGCCCAGCCACTCACATGAAGGACACAGTTTGTCTGCCAAAGCTTCAGTTTCCCCCGGTGTCTACCGCCCGTTAGCTCAGTCTCCAGATAGCCTGTGCAGATCTGCCTGGAATATCTTGCCTCTCTGCACTGTTATCTCCAGCCAGTCACTTGCACATCTGTCGGCTGAACTCCCCACACCCCTTTTGTCTCTTGAATGTATATGCTATCCATGTCAATCTTACTAAAAACCTGCCTCTAACATGATGTGCATCATCACCCGATTTAGTTTCTCTGACGGCATAGCTTTGTGAATATATTTGTAACAATCATTTCCTCTGGGTACAATGGTGCTTTCCCCAGAATGCATACTTTCCTCGCAGTTTGTGCAAAGAAATCACAGCCAGCAAACGTGTGCCTGCACGTTTTAACTACACTGTAAAAAACAACTAACTTTTGACATGTCATATGAATCCTTTTGCAATGCTTTGTTAAAGATAAAATGATTAGCAATTAATGGGAAGGGGTGTTAATTGGTCAGTTTGGGATAATATACACATAATGCAAACTGGACAGATGATCTGTGCACCCTGAAGTGGATCATTTTAAAACGTGCTTACCACAAGAATGTGCATTTCCGTTTGTAATGTAGGGCAGCTATTTGATGTCTGTATTCTGTTTACTGCCTCCTCTGAATATAATGTCATGGCTCACTTACTTCCTCTCATATACAGTATCCCAACACAGTATCTCTCCTATATCTCCCTCCTTTTTCTACTGCTGGGATATCACTGCAGAAGAAACAAAAATAAGCTTCTTAGAATGTTTGCACCGCTTGACATCTTTCCTTCCCCATTGTCATCAAAATAAGAACCAACATCCTCATCTTAATGGTGAGAACAATCAGCCATCCCACAATCAAAACGATTGGAACTGCCAGAATTACCAAACCTCTCTTAACTGAGGCCCCCCAATTGCATGTATTTTCTTCCATCAAACCCAGGATGCTCACAGTGATATCATCCTTTTTTAAATTAATTCTAATGGTATGCACATTTTATGGTTCAATAAAAATTCTATATCTGGATCAATAGGACATTCATTTTTCTGGAAAAAATCAATATTTTCGACCTTTCCTTCCCATAGACATCATCAGCATGAAATAGCATCAATTCCCCTATTGATACCACAATATTGTTGGAAAATATATGTAGAACATTCTATGTTTCAATTGTTTCACAATAACGGACCCATGGTTAAGATGAGTGACTGTATAATCTTTCAGAGAGGTGCTCACCAACCATTTATCTTTAATCAACTTGGCTTGGGCCAGTTCCTCAATCCCGGGATTACTAATGATCACCTCACATCCCCCAGATACCCCAGGATCTGATTTCAGCCCACAAACAGCATCCTCCACATCAGGAACAAATGGCTTGCCCGGGCACATGTCATTCTGCTCTTTGAATTTTAGACAGTTATCCATATTTAGAATCAAATAAAAATTGGGTTGCCAGGATTGAAATGCTATCATTTCTGGAGCCTTTATCCTAATATACTTCCCATCCTGCCAAAACCCCACATTGTGCACTAATTTGTTCTGGTATGTTAACGTGGGAGCAATGTATGGGATGCATAACAAGAACCCTATTTCCATTCTCTCTATATTTATGTATAGAGGCATTGCACTCCCCAATCTCGAAGGTGATCTTGACCTGCACCATTTCCACTGCCCTTTGTGTGATCTGTGCTATTATTTGGTGGATGACATCAGATGACACAAAGTACAAAGGTAAATGTCCTTGAATCTACTTGATATAACACTTTGATCTTCCAGCAGTTATTTCCCCAGCATCCTTTCAAATGGATTGATCACATTTACAAGATCATTCAGTAATGTATCATGTTCAACAATAACATTTGTGCTTTGTTCTAGCATCTTGGCCTGCTCATTCAAAATTAAAATAGTTTCATTTAGATATTTGAATTGATCACTTTGTCCACCTCAAATTCCATCTAATATTCACTGAATTGTGTTCAAATACATTTCAAGTTACTAGGGGAATCCAGATGTGGACCCCTTGCTCACTACTCTTAGAGAGGCACAGCTCCTCCCTACTGATGAGGTCCAACCAGACTGAAACACGTGTCTGGGGATGCTGTTGGTACTCTTGTTCAGAGGAGAATTGCCTAGCATTTTGGTGTTGGACTGCCCCAGGGCAGGACAAAGACTGATATATCTGGGATATTACTTCTCTGTGAAAGATAGTGAGCTAAAGACTCTGGGTAAGTCTCTCATAACCAGGACTAATGTCTGGCAGAGGGACTCCCAGGACCCCCTTGTTAATTTGCAAATTTAAGTAACTTTGGGTCTCACCCTAAGTTACTTGGGGAATCCAGACGTGGACCCCTTGCTCACTACTCTTAGAGAGGCACAGCTCCTCCCTACTGATGAGGTCCAACCAGACCGAAACACGTGTCTGGGGATGCTGTTGGTACTCTTGTTCAGAGGAGAATTGCCTAGCATTTCGGTGCTGGACTGCCCCAGGGCAGGACAAAGACTGATATGTCTGGGATATTTCTTCTCTGTGAAAGATAGTGAGCTAAAGACTCTGGGTAAGTCTCTCATAACCAGGACTGATGTCTGGCAGAGGGACTCCCAGGACCCCCTTGTTAATTTGCATATTTAAGTAACTTTGGGTCTCACCCTAAGTTACTAGAGGAATCCAGACGTGGACCCCTTGCTCACTACACTTAGAGAGGCACAGCTCCCCCCTACTGATGAGGTCCAACCAGACCGAAACACGTGTCTGGGGATGCTGTTGGTACTCTTGTTCAGAGGAGAATTGCCTAGCATTTCGGTGCTGGACTGCCAAGCGCAGGACAAAGACTGATATGTCTGGGATATTTCTTCTCTGTGAAAGATAGTGAGCTGAAGACTCTGGGTAAGTCTCTCATAACCAGGACTAATGTCTGGCAAAGGGACTCCCAGGACCCCCTTGTTAATTTGCATATTTAAGTAACTTTGGGTCTCACCCTAAGATACTAGGGGAATCCAGACGTGGACCCCTTGCTCTCTACTCTTAGAGAGGCACAGATCCTCCCTACTGATGAGATCCAACCAGACCGAAACACGTGTCTGGGGATGCTGTTGGTACTCTTGTTCAGAGAAGAATTGCCTAGCATTTCGGTGCTGAACTGCCCCAGGGAAGGACAAAGACTGATATGTCTGGGATATTTCTTCTCTGTGAAAGATAGTGAGCTAAAGACTCTGGGTAAGTCTCTCGTAACCAGGACTAATGTCTGGCAGAGGGACTCCCAGGACCCCCTTGTTAATTTGCATCCTTTATTATCCACCATGATTTTGATGGGTCCATCCCCAATCTCTACCAGTGGTTTAGATTCACATTCTAGTCATTGCTGCCTCATGGGATCATTGAGGCACACAAATGCATCAGAATCTTTTAACGTTTGTCCCTTTCTGTGTTTTAGCATTATTGTAACTTGCCTGGTAAATCCAGGAATGCTAACATCCTTTTCACCTGTAATTTAATTGCGTATGGCACTATCTGTGTACAATAATAAGCTTGACTCTTGTCTTCAAATTCAGGCGCAGGTCCCCCCAATCTGAACCACACTTTGTTATTTAGAAAGTCTAGAACCATACATTTTCTGTGCATAATGTCATTTCCCAGATAAAAGTTATTCTCAGCCCCACTCACTATCCATATTTTGTGACAGATAGTTTTAGGGCCAATTGTGATTTTCAGTATGCATCTCCCTATGACCTGACTCTGGATTATTCTACCCAAAAATGTGTTTTTAAAACAATATATTCCCTGTCAATTATTTGCTGAAGCATTTTCTCATCAATGAAACTCCTTTTCTGCTCAAGTGCTAAAGTGGCTTCTATCACTAAAGAATGCCCATTTACCCCTATAGGGATCCATGGCTGTCCATTTTCCATGCGTATTTGAGGTTTATAGTCATTGCATCGAATTAAATAGCATCAAATGCCTTACCATTGGAAAAAAAGCATTGAAAAAAGCATTGAATGCATTTTTTAAATATGTTTTTAATGGAGGCTCCCCCAGAGCCCCTCTTGTTTAACCTTTAAAACCTGTTACAATTAAAATAAACCTTTGAACCTAAAAATTTGCATTCAATGCTTTTTTGCGATGCATTTATTTCTATGATACGGCATTCGCTGATATTTAATTCGATGCAATGACTAGATAATGTATTTCAGAAAGTATTGTAATGCGTTTTACTGTGTTCAGCTCTAGAGTAACAGGTGCCTTGCATTTTTCTTCCTTTAAATAAAACGTAATGTGTTTTCATCTATTTCTGTTTGCCATTTTTCTTGGGGTCCACAAAAATCTCTAGAGACTGCTTCTCTTCTTCACATCGCATTTCACCCTGACACATTAGAATTACAATGACACTAGGCACACAGCCATTCTGAAAATAGGATGTATACTGATTGACCTTTTCACAATTGACCTCGGGAGAATTGACCTTGGGAAGAATTTACCTAATTTAAAAGGTCAATTAGGATATATATGTGGGGGGAAACCCCCCGCAACCTGTAGCCAATACAAAAAACCCACAATCCCTCACCCAATCACCTTATATTATTTATAATCCAAAACCAACCCAACACATATATAACATAACGAAAATAATATAAAGGTCAATTTTTCAGAAGGTCAATTAAGACCACTCTAATTAGGTCAATTAGGACAAAAGGTCAATTGTAAAAGGTCAATTTGGGTACTACCTGAAGGATATACTTCCACTGCATCATCTTATTTAGCCACTGTATGGCATTCTTTTAAACTGCCGTTTTGTGACACCACTTTCTTAGGCCTCAAGTTTTTTTTTTGGCTAGGGACCATAAGACCCCATTTACCCCATCAATGAGGGGCGATAACCCTTTCAGGAATGTTTTCCCCATCAGAAATGGGATTTCACTGAGAGATGTGATCAACACTTCCTGTCTCATTCTGTGTTCCTCTATCTTTATGACAAAATCAGTGACACCTTCGATCAGTATTTCCTCACCATTACAATTGTGCACAGGGCCTTGGTTTTGTCTCACGTTTATTTGATTTTGTGGGACTCTCCCTTCATTGATACTTTTTACCAACTCTTTGGACATGATTGTAGCCTGTGCACCAGTGTCAATCATTGCAAATGTATTGCATTTCTCTTCCACAGTGATAGGAGCATAATACCTGTCCTCAACTTCTTCCAGCACACACAAAAAGTGTGAATTTGTGCTGATTTCAGGACTCACCTTTCTAAGCCCCTTTTCACTTCTTGAAAAGCACAGAGGCATGTGAAATTATATTTTCCCTCCTTTTTGCTCATTTCATTTTGGGAATCTTTGTCTATTTTCACCTGTTCAGAATCCATTTGGAGAGTAGCCACTGTCTGGCCCTCTGATCTGGGACCATCAGTGTTTACATTGCAGTTTTTTGACTGAACATTTTCACAAAGATTATTTGGTAGCTTGTTATTTTCTCGCTCAGACCACCTATTTGCATTTCGCATGGTGTCTGTCTTTTCGGTCTCCTTATATATGTGTGGCTCAAAATACTCCTCAGGTGACTGGCCTGCAGCCTCCTTTTGAGCAACCATTCTTTCAGACAGGCCTTCATCAGTATTCTGACTATCAAAGGAGGATATGTTAACAGCTATCCCTACTTCGTTATTAGGTGTCTTATCTTCATATAAGACATCCTTTTTAAATTGGTCTCTCTGTTCTTTATGATTTTCCTTTTTGTTTTCATGTGTGAATAGTCTGGTTTAACTCTAAATTGAACCACACTCCCTTTGTGTGTGTGTGAGTACCACTTGTCTCACTTTCATTCGTGGCTATTTTTATTTTTGAATCATCAAGCAATTACGGACTGTTAGACAAAACTGGTTCTGTATTTTTATCATTGCAGGAGCTATTACATAGTCACTTGTTTTCAGAACGCACACAATCACTCATATGACATTCTGCACCTTCACTTGGCTGCTGTTTTTGGACTGCAGAGAGTTTTCCTATTTGGTCACATAACATCTTAACTTGGGCCCCAAGGCATAGAATATGTTCATGACTCTAGATTTCTCTCCTTGCGGCCTAGGGCGAAATGGGTTAAATTCACCCTGATTGGGCCTATTTTGGTATCTCTCAGGAGATTGATTTCTACTTGGGTTGTTTCTGAATTCATTGGTCATAGGAGGTGGAGAGCGTGGTGTGACCATTCTTTGATTGTGGTGGACTGGTGGTGGTGATTGATTATAATGGCGCAGGACATAATTTATGTTTTGTCTTTCGTTTGGGGGGAACTGTCCCCTATGCCAACTTTCATTTTCAATTAACCTATCCACATACCAGGGCCTTTCCTGATGGCCATATTCCATGGCATTAGGGACAAATCTGCTATGTGCCCCCAGTGTCTGGTATGGGCCATTGTTCCTTTGATTCTGATTTTGATTGTTATTTATGACTGACATATTGGGTCAGAATCCTACCCTAGGGTTTTTATCCAAATATCTAGGACTAATGTAATTCTCTCTATTCCTCGGATCATGTGATTGAAATACAGGGTTTTGGGGGGCATCCATTGTGGTGGTGTGCCCCTTTGATTAGGTGTCATACTGTTCCTTGCCTGAGTTTGGGCTGATTCAAGAGGCATTTTTGCCGATTTAATCTCCATTATCGTTGGTGTGGAATCTTAAGAATTTGATATTGTCTCTCTATTACAATAGATTACCTCATATAATTTAGTCCCCTGCTCCAGGATCCATTCTAAGGATTTTACTCTGTCAAATTTGCGAATTAACTGTTATATAATGTCCTTTTGAAGACAATAAAAGTATGCTGCCTAAAATTCTGCATAATTAGGGATAAAACATACATACACACAGGAAAATGCTCTTTTCAATTCCTGGAGGAACCAGTGAGGTGACATATCTGGCTTTGCTGTCATTGTATACGCTGCCTTTTTGGCCTCTTGCATCGGCTGGTAAGGTGAGAAATGCTGTCTGACCTCTGTTTCAAAGTCTGCCCATGACAGGTTTTCTTGTTCATTAAGGCCCCAAATGACACTTGCAGTTGCAGAATCAAGTGTTAGGGGAAAGTACTGCCTATACTGTTCCCTAGGTATCTGAAGAGCTTTAGATATATCATGCACTGTTTCTAAATGGTCTTCTAGACCGCAATCTCCTCCTTTTTTGAATAGTTTAATCAAAGTTTTGATGGAATTCATCATTTTGATATGGCTACTTAGCACATTCTGGGGTATATTATTCAGTTGCCCATTTCTTTTCTCAAGAGGTCAGGACTGATGATAACCACCAGCGGGTGAATCAAATCACCCCAATGGGCTAAAACCAGATCTAGCCTCATTTATAGCTATTGGTACATTGTTTCCTCGGGTGGGCCTGGCGCTGATCTCAACTCCATTAAATGTAGTAGTAAAGGTATTTTTACACTTTTTTCCTTCATGCACCAAAAAACCAAAGAAAAAACTCCACTCAGTAGGAATATAGTTATTAAAGCTGTGTATTTATATAAACGGGTGTCCTTTATGATGACACGTGTTTCGACAGACTTGGCCGTCTTTTTCAAATCAGGGCCAATGGTATGGTTTATAATTCAGAACTCTGCTTTTCAACAGGTCATACAAGTCATGGGCTCAATCCCAACCTCTGTATTTTCAACAGCAGCTCTGTGCAAATCTGTCCGCGTTCGAACGTAGACAAATTTGCACGGAGCTGCTGTTGAAAATGCAGAGGTTGGGATTGAGCCCAAACCATACCATTGGCCCTGATTTGAAAAAGACGGCCAAGTCCATCGAAACACATGTCATCATAAAGGGCACCGGTTCATATAAATACACAGCTTTAATAACTATATTCCTACTGAGTGGAGTTTTTCTTTGGTTTTTTGGCGCATGAAGGAAAAAAGTGTAACAATACCTTTACTACTAGTTTACAAAACGGAGTGGAGGAAACACGTTTTCTCCGTTGTTACCCAATCCATGTGACAAACAGTATCATCATCATTTTTCCAACATACAGAAGGGTGCTGAGGTCTAGCCTGAGAAGTGTCCGTTGTCTAAAGGTTCCTCAATTGATTCTATTTTTCCATTAAATATAGTGCCTTGATGTTTCTCTTGAAATTTGAAACAAAATATTTGTTGTTCCAAATCCTTGAACCTATTATGAAGTAGGTCTGCCTCCTGAAAAAGGTTAAAGTTCACATCACTAATCTTATTAATCACGGCCTGCATTTCATTTATTTGCATTTGGTACTAATTAAACTAAACTCTCTGTCCTTCTTGTCATTCTCTTCTAAAATTTTAACCACTTCTTGCTCTATAGCATGACATTCGTTTTCTCTCTACATGTTATTTTTTTTTTGCAGTGTCTGCATTACCAAAATAGTATCATCCTTGTCTTCTCTAATTGTGTCTATGACCCCTTTTAATTGCGTCAGTTTCTGTTCACTCTCCTCAAACTGCCATTTTTCTGAAACAGCTGTTTGTCCATTTTTCCAGATTTATGCTGCATCTATGTGTTAGATTGCTCTAATGCCAATTTTAAAGACTTTATTTGTGTACTTGCCTTATCCAAACTGGTCTATAAAGTATTAATCACTTCAGAATCATTCTCCTGCAGTCTTAAAAAACCAATTTAGGAGAAACTAAAGCTTCACACATAATCTTGTTATGCAATCTTTTTCTGCATTTTTGTCTGAAGCCCTGAAAAGTCTTAATAGGCAAACCTGTAAGACACTGCCCTCTTCAAAAATGTCATGCAATTACTTTTTTTGCACCTCTCCAGATATGCGGTCCCGCCATAAAGCTGCATTTTCTGATGACCACACCCCATGGGCAAATAGCTTTGCCTCCAGGTAGGTCACCAGCTCGGAACAATTTGCTTCAATTGTGGACATAATGACACTGCACACAGCACCACACTACCACCTCACAGAATTACTTCCCTTTTAAGTGCACCAAATGGCTGTGCATAACACACTTGCCACGCCCAGTAACTGCTTTAAAATTCCTTCCCGGCCAATGCACCAAAATATGTCAGGGATTTTGTCAGACGGCTATACCTAGTTTGGTGGCATTTTAATATCATGGAAAAATGGTGGCTTAGCATTATTATAGTAATGCCCTATATAGTGTGACAAGACTCCCCTCCATTACCTGTATTCTACTTAGGGTCAACTCTAAATACAGATTACCAGGCCTATCACACTAAAATGTGTTGACAGTGTTACCTGTCACCCCAGCCACTTATTTATGAGGCTGGACTACTGTCTTTGACAGATTTGTTCATGAAACGTTTTCCATTGTGAACGATTCACAAATCACACATGCATCATACACTTTTAAAAACTTGCTTACTATGAACATCAAAATATACCTCCTGTTTTACCACCTGTGGTAAAATATATTACATCATTGGGCACACTGGGCCTCTTCCCTGTAACCTCACACCCTCTTTGTCATTTAATTCAATTATACACAGAAAACGCAATCCCACTGTTTCATGTTTGAAAATGTTTGTATTTACATATGCTATTGCTTGAATGTATTTGGAGAACACATTGTCCGGTATAAGCATTAATACAAAAAAGAACCTCTACATTAGATTGCATGACCAATTTGTATTCATAAATAAACATTCACAGTTCTTATCTTGCCACAGACCTTGTTCCGACACAACTGGCAGGAGACACAGCCTAAGAGAGAAAAAAAACAAAAAAACATGACAGCAGGCCAACTTTATTTTTTTCTCCTTTTACACTTTCAAATGTGTATCTCCTTCAAAGGCTAAAACGGCATTATTCATAAAAATGACCAGTTGATCCTGACTGACTATAGAAATAAATCCAATCATCTGTACGTACTCCTCACTTCACAAATATATACACCTTTCACTCCAGTGAGATTCCTGCACTGTTATCTCCGGTCCTCTCTGAACTGAATTATCAGCACATGTGAGTATCACAAACTCTAAAAGCCCAGCCGCTCAACCTAAGGACACAGCTTGTCTGCCTAAGCTTTAGTTTCCCCCGGTATCTACCGCCCATTAGCTCAGTCTCCAGAGAGAATCTGAAGTTCTGTCAGGAAAATCTTGCCTCTCTGCACTGTCATTTCTGGCCAGTCACTTGCACATCTGTCGGCTGAACTCTCCACACCTCTTCTGTCTCTTGAATTTATATGCTATCCCTGTCCATCTTACTAAAAACCTGCCTCTAACATGACATGCATCATCACCCGATTTGGTTACTCTGAAAGCAGAGCTTTGTGAATATATTTGTAATAATCAATTCCTCTGGATAGAATGGCTCTTTCTCCTTAATGCATACTTTCCTTGCACTTTGTGCAATTAGATCACAGCCAGCAAAATTGTGCCTTCATGTTTTAACTTGACTGTAAAAACACCTTACCTTTGACATGTCACCTGAATGTTTTGCACTGCTTTGTTAAAGATAAAATAACCAATTAATGGTAAGGGGTGTTAATTTGTTAGTTTGGGTTCAAATCTACATAGTGCAAACTGGACAGATAACCTGTCCACCTTGAAGAGGATCATTTTAAAATGTGCTTACCACAAGACTGTGCATTTCTGTTTGTAATGTAGGCCATCTATTTGATGTCTGTATTCTGTTTACTGCCTCCTCTGAATATAATGTCATGGCTCACTTACTGCCCCTCATATGCCGTATCCCTACATCTACAATATCTCTCCTACAGTGTTGGGTGCATAGGTCTGTGTACAAGGACGTGTGTGCCACTGGCATAGAGTGGATTGAACATCTGACTTTGTGATGTGTGAGGTTTTTCTGTTTTGTGTCATTGTGGGAGTTGTCGTAGCCATATTTGGGTGTCGTATGTGGTTGGTGTGTAGTCAGTGTGCAAGAGTTTTAGAATAGTTAGTGGGAAGAAGGGGCTGATATTTGCACCATTCTTTCATTCCTTTTTCAATTTAAAGCTGGAATCAAGTGTGCTGTGGCCAATAATGTCAGGTATTGCTTTCACTGTTATGCAATCCTCTTCGTTTTCATGATCTTGGAGTCCTATCTGAACCTCTTTGTATTGAAGATGCATGCTTACTATAGAATAGAGACATGTTTGTGGTGCTTTTCTGAGGGTCAGGTTTTCCTCTAATGTGCGTATTTACTTGGGAAGTTTGTTACAGAGTTTTGTTGAGATGAATGAAAAGGATGATCTGCCATATTTTATTTTCAAATATGGTTTGTGCCCCAGTCATATGTCATTGCTAGACATCAGATTTCTTTTTGGTCTATAGATGGAGATTTGTTCTGGCTGGAATTTTCTCTTCCTTGGATAGGGATTGATCTGTGGACAATCCAGAGTATTTTCAAGTAGATCTGCGTATTAACTAATAGCCAGTGCAGGCATTTTAGCGCTGGTGTGATGGGATCTCCCTTGACCAGTCTGAGGTAGAGTCTTTCAGCTGCATTTTGTAGTCGGTGCAGTTTTTTGATGAGGTATTCTGACATTCAAATGCAGATGCTGTTGATGTAATCTATTCTTGACATGACGAAAGAGATTATGGCAAGTGTTCTGTGTGGTAAGGTGAGAAAGTGTAATACCTTCTTCATGGAGTGTAAATGGAGCAAGCATTTCTTCACTACTGCGCTGACTTGGGGTTCCAGCGTTAGGTCAAAATTATGAGATTTCTAGCTACCTTTCTGTTCCCCTATTTCAGTAGGTCAGGGTATATGGTGTTGTATAGAGAGAGTATTGGGTGTGCTGATGGTTGGGCTTGGTGCACACCACTTTGATATGTGTCTATTGCATTTTCAGGTTTAAAGAAATTATGTGTGAACTATTGATGTGTTGGGAGTGGCACTGTATTGTGTTGCAAAGTAGAGTGTCATGAAATAGAGGATTGGATACAAGTCATGTTCATAATTATTCTGTCTTTGATGTCACAATTGACTAAGTTCCTAAGCAGGTGCTTAGAGAGGCACAGCTTCTCCTCACTGGTGAAGCCCGACTAGGCTGAAACACTTGTCTGGGGTTGCTGAAGGTACTCTTCTGCCCATATGTTTGGGACAAAGACTGATAAGCAAATGGATGTTTCTCCTCTGTGAAAGATACAGTAAGCTAAAATGTGCATATAGACCCTCCCGAGTGGGCACCCTCCTATAGAACAGGCTGTTTGTGTTCATTCCCGGTAAAGGGGCTCCCAGGCCTTTTTGTCCATACAAAATCGATTGCATTTGTTAATGGCCTACCATTAAGGCCAGCATTTGTTCAGTTTCCTTTGTGCACACCGCTCTGCATTGTTTTGAGAAATTACAATCTGCTCAAATTAATAAAATATAAAGGGAAATATTTACAAATTACATTTTCTCTTGTGAATTAAGCTTCCATCATATCTATGAATGATGTTTTTTTTCTCTGCATTTCTGCAGGATTTATGAAGGCACATATCACCCAGAGTCCTTCTCTCTTGAATTTAGGTCTGCTAGAGTCTTTTCCCCTGTAATACTGCTCAGTGACATGGAAACAGAGTGTCTCATTGATACATTTTTTATTAGGGAGACTGTAGATGATTTATGTTATTAGAGCTGTTGTTCATCTTGCGTGTCTACATGGTCGTCCATTGCACTGTTGTTAATGCATGAAACAGGTACATCTTCTTGGTTGAGGGAAGATGCTACCTTTCTGCTGATGGGTATTCTCTCCAATAGATGTCGCCATCTTCAGCCACGTTTCATAATTAGCTGAGAACGTTTTGTGCTTGGGGGATGTGAGACCCAGAGCTTACAATTTTGATTTCTGAGATTGGGTTGGTTTGTTTGTCTTTATAATTACTATTTATTTCAAGGTGTAGGCCCCGTCTCCACTCGCTGTGGAGTGAAGCACTGTAAACCCTGCTACTTAGGCTGGGGAAACCACCTGAAGACGGTGGTTCGTATCACCCATTGTCTCTCATAAATACTGATGCAAAGATATTCGCGAAGATACTGGCCACCCGGCTGAACCCCCTTATGCCACATATGGTGCATGAGGACCAAGTGGGACTTGTACAAGGCAGATCCACGGTGACTAACATAAGGCGGTGCTATAACATTTTATCTAAGATCCCAAAAGAAGCCAAAGGGGCCGTAATCACAGTAGACATGCAAAATGCCTTTGAAACTTTGTACTGGCCCTTTTTGTTTAGAGTTCTAACCAATTATGGGTTTGGTCCAAACTTCATAAAGTGGATCCGGATATTCTACATGCAATCATATGCGAGGGTGTGTGTTAATGGGACACTATCGCCAATTCTAGAACTAGGGGAAAGTACGAGACAAGGCGGCCCACTGTCCCCATATCTATTTGCCTTAGTGATTGAACCATTAGCTGACCTACTGAGGGCACGACAGAGCTGGGATATTAATAGCAGAAGAGTAGAGCTAATAACCTTATACGTGGATGATATCATGCTGTATGTTAGGTACCCCGAGAGATACCTGACAAATATATTAAAAGCTGTAAGTGAATTTGGGGAGTACTCGAACCTAAGATTGAACACTGCTAAATCCGAGACATTCCTATTGACAGATGTGACTAAACAACCTGCAGAACTGCACAGGCTCAAATGGGCACCCCAACGGGTGAAATATCTGGGAGTAGTAATAGCTTGCACACCACAACTAGCGTGCACTCTTAACTACGATGAACTTGAGGATGTACTCTGCGCTAAATGTGACCATTGGAATGAGCTCCCAATCTCACTCATGGGATGACTGGCATTGATTAAAATGATTATAGTCCCCAAACTATTCTACCTGTTTAGCACAGTACCAGTATGGCCAGGGAGTTCCCTCCTTACAAAGAGACAAGGGGCATGCTCATCATAATGCCATATGAGCAAGGATGGCAGGCAGCCCTGACTTTGAATTGTACTTTCTCTCAGCGTAAGCTTAGTACGGGGTGTACTTGGTGGAAGGGTGTACTGCAGCATCACATGTGACATATTGGGGACACAAGGGGGAGACCCAGCGTGTCTTCTACGCGAGCTAGCAGAAGGGAAGATAAGGAGTGACAACCAAATGGATCCCACCCTGGTTACATACCAGGGGTGGACCAGGTTAATTGGCCGCACCCGGAAATACTGTGATGTATAATCCAGGCATGCCTGTATGGGGTGCATCTTACCTGCCCCAGCACAAGATGTGAATCTGGTCAAGCACTGGCATGAAAAGGGCATACATCACTTCAAAGACCTATTCTGCGATAGTCACTTCATTAGCTGGGAAGATATGAAAGCAATTATAGGCAATACTCCGCTAAGATTGCGTTCGGCAATGGCAACCACGTAGGATGGTTTCCCAGTGGAGCCTCCATCGCACCTGAGCCTGGGGCATGTACTCTCAACCAGCACAGTGAAGGAATCAGCCTCTTCACTGTACAAAATCATGCTGTCAACTAAGAAGCTCCTGGCGCCAGATGTTAAAGGGGAGTGATATGATATGGCATTTATAACGTGCCTATACACAAGTGTTTCAAGGCGCGATGAGGCAAGGGAGGGGAAACAGAGGGAAGACAGAGACAACGATCCTACTAGGCCAGGTGACATTGAGATTGCGCTAGTGCAGAGGAGGGGGAAGGGGAAAAGTGAAGGGGGAAAGGGGAGGGAGCAGAGCAGTACATATTATAACAGTAAAATAAATAAAGACAATAAATAAAAGTGTAGCCAGTTGGTGGCAAGGATAAGTTGCGACATCAAGTGTGAAGTGCTAGTAGGGGCTGTATAAAGATACAGAAACAGCTCCCAAGTGCAAGGGTTGCCAGAAAGGCAGTGCAGGTGTGCAACTGGCAGGGGGGGACCTGGGCCCAATATCAGAGGGTAGCCAGGTAACCAATGCAGTTTCAGATTCAGCCATGAGATCAATAAAGGAGAGGAGGAGAGAAAGCAGAAGAAAAGAAGAAGGTCTTGAGGTGCTTCCAGAACCGAAGATGGTTCTCCTCAAGTTTCAGAGAAGCAGGGAGGCTGTTCCATAGGGAGGCCCAAGCAGAAGAGAGACATCTACCACCAAATCATTGCTTGGAGAAGCGACTAACCCTGAGGGAGTTGGAGGTGGATGAGCAAAGAGCTCGAGAAGAAAGATATTTAGGAAGAGAGAGTTGAAAGTATTGAGGTCCCATGCCCCAGAAGGCCTTGTGGACAATGCAGAGGGTTTTGAACTTAATCCTCACGGCCACTGGGAGCCAGTGCAGAGATTTCAGTCCTGGAGAGATACAATCCCAGGGCTTGAGGCAAAGGACAAGTCTCACAGTCCTGTGCTGGATGAGTTTCAGAGGGAGGAGAGTAGAGGCAGGCAGATTTAGAAAGAGGCTGTTGCAGTAGTCCAGCCCAGAGAGAACCAGAGGTCTGGAGACAGTGAGCTTCTGGGGAAAGGAGAGGAAAGGAAGGATACATCTGAGGAGGTGCAGCTGGTAGTGTGTCTTCTTAGAGATGTCAGAGATGTGAGGAGAGAAGGAAAGTGTGGAGTCGAAGATGACCCCAAGGTTTTTAGCCTCACAGGTGGGAGCAGGAAGAGGGCCAAGAGAGGCAAGCAAGAGAGTTACAGGAAAGGAGGGAGCAGATGTGCCAATGAGGAGAATCTCAGTCTTACTGGCATTAAAGCTGAAATCATTGTCGGCACACCACTCCTGGATGGCGGACAGACTGTCGGAGATGAGAGAGGAAGAAGAGGTGGCTGAAGGGAGCCTGAAAATGAGCTCAGTGTCATCTGCATAGCACTGAAAGTTGGGGCATAGAGTGGCCACACACTGGGCAAGAAGTACCAGGTATTGGTTGAACAGCTAGGGAGAGAGGTTAGAGGGGAACACCACAGGTAGAGCTAGAGACAGAGGAGAGGAAGGACCCAAGTTGGACTTGGGAGGGTTGATCGGAGAGGAAGGAGGTCAGCCAACGGAGGGCCAGAACGGTGATACCCAGGTTATCACAGAGACGGTTGAGCAGGATGGCATGGTTGACCGTGTAAGGGCAGAAGAGAGCTCAAGTAAGATGAGGACACAGGGGTTGTTGCAATCGAGGTTGGAGAACAGGTCTTCACGGATGTTCAGGTGAGAAATTTCTGTGCTTCTGGCAGCTCTGAAGCCAGACTGATGGTCATGGAGACAACCAACAGATTCAGAGTGAACATTAAGCTGGGAGATGGCCATCTTTTCCAGGAGTTTGCCCAGCAAAGGAGTGATGGAGATTGGACAATAGTTATCCGGGCAGGAAGGGTCACCTGTGAGTTTCTTAAGAAGAGGGTGCACAAGAGAGTGCTTCAGGGAGGAGGGGAAGACTCCAGTAGCAAAGGAGTGGTTGCATACATCAGCCAGAGCAGGAGCCAGAGTGTCAATGTGGTCCTTGATGGTTTTGGAGGAACAGGGGTGATTTCGTTTTGATGAGACTTTCATAGATCGGACTTGTCTAGAAACCTTGTCTGAGGAGAACAAGGGAAAGGCAGAGAAGGAGCATGGAGAGGTGGCCGAAGAAGGGCCAGAGGAAGAGCAGGGAGTAGAGGGAAGAGGAGGAGATGAAGAGACAGAAGACAGGATGTTCTGAGTTTTAGAGATGCAATGAGAAGACAGGACCGTGCATAGGGCCAGGGAGGCGACAGGTGAGGTAGACACTTCAGCAGGATTGGCTAGCTCTTTGCAGATTTTAAAGAGTTCAACCAAATTGTTAGATGCTGTAGAGACATGGGCTTGGATGTCAGCTCTCTTCTTGGTGCGGACAGAGAGCTGGTATTGCATTTGGAGCAGTCAGCAGGCCAGTTTGTCAGAAGATGTACCAAAAGCATGCCATTTCCCCTCAGCCACTCTGCATTTGCTTTTAAGGGTGATGAGGTCTGAGTCATACCAAGAGTTGCACTTGGCTTTGGGATTCAAGCAGATCCTCATGACAGGGGCAAGAACATCAAGAGTATCAGATAAAGCAGAGTGGAGCATGGAAAGCGCTGTGTCGGGGTGTGAGTCAGCCAAGGCGGGAGGAGGCGTGAGATAGTGGCGGCGAAAGCCTCAACTGACACACGCTTCATGGGTCGGATAACCGAGAAGGTAGGTGGCAGTGCTGGGGTTGGCTTGGCCTGAGGGGTAGAGAGGGTGAGATGAGAGGAAAGGAGAAAGTGGTCACTCCAGGAGAGAGGAGTGGTGAGAGAGGTTGACAGAGGAAGGTCTGAACAAATCAGAACATCCAGAGTGTGCCCTGCAGAGTTAGTCAGGCCAGAGAGGAGAATAGAGAATGAGAGACAGTCGCAAAGGTCACGAAAGTGTCCAGAGGAAGGACAGGAAGCATCCAGGTGGATGTTGAAGTCTCCAAGAAGGAGGAGTTGAGTGGTTGAGACCAGGAGGGAGGAGGAGAGGTCCACCCACTCAGAGAGGAAGGAGGAGATCTGACCAGGTGGCCGATAGATGGTAGCCACAGTAAGGGAATGGCCAGGAGAGAGAGAGAGCCTGCATTTGAGGCATTCGAAAGAGGAATAGGCAGAGGCAGGAATCCACTCAGGGAAGATCAGGGCTACACCCCCCTGAACAGTTATATCAGGGCACAGAGAGGATCTTGTAGCCATCAAGGAGGAGAGTGTCAAAGCTTTTGACAGAGATGGCTGTGAACCAAGTGTCAGTGAGACCAAGGACATCAAGGTCATGTTTCTCAAGGAGACGGCAGATGTCAGAGGAGTGTTTGACAGCTGAGCATGAGTTTAGGGTGGCAATATGGAGAAGGTTACCATCCTTGAAAGACTTCCGGGGAGGCATACAAATCAGAGGCACGCCCTGCAGAGGTGTAGAAGCAGCCCGTGGGGGGGCAGAAGAGGAAGGACGAGTAGGCAAGGTAGCCAAGGAGGAGACAGCAGGGGAAGGCAAGGAAGCTGTGAGAGGGGAGAGGGGACAGCAGGAGAGGAAAGGAAATTAATGAGGCAAGGGAAGCGTCTATCAAAGAGGAGAAGGTTGGCTTGAGGGCCTTGGACCAAGACGGAGCCATTCAAGTAAACATTAATGATGAGTGAAAGGAGGCCAGCAGAGCCTCCCACCGAATGCCACCTTTAATGGGAGAGGAAGAGAAGGGAGAGAACACAGAGACCATATGTAGAGTCCATAGGTATGGTGAGGGACCGACAAAGAGGATGTCAGTGAAAATTTGCATGCAGGAGGCACTGGTATAGGTGTCAGCGATAGGGTGTCCTGGGTTGGGGACCAGGATGTCCGTTTTGAACTTCTTCCTACCAGAATTAGTGAGGAGAGCAGGATAGTCGATAGAGAAGCAGTTAGAAAACATAGGAGAGACAGAGAGCACCATAGAGTAGGTGGGGAAAGGAGAGAAGAGGAGAGGAGTGGGAAGGGGTAGGGGAGAACATTAGAGAAGGACACAGGGCAGGGTGCAAGCAGATGAGACAGTGAGACGAGACAAGTTGACAATTGGACAAGACAACAGGTGCATTAGATAGTGGTAGAAAGGTTCGCTCGATGAGTGCTTTAGCTCAGAGGCAAGCCATAGAATGAAACTACTTTCACAATGCAATTTTTAAAAGAAACAGGAGAAAAGAAACCTAAGTTTGAGAGTATTGAATAGTGGGGAAAAAGGCCTTGATTTCAAAATGAAATTTCAAAGAAACAGGAGAGAAACTCACCTAGGTTTGAGAGTCCTGAATAGTGGGGAAAGGCCTGGATTTCACAATGCAATTTTAAATACTTTCACAATGCAATTTAAAAACCTGAGCAAAATATGAAAAATACACACCTAAGTCTGCGATGCTGCTATGTGGCTGGGTTTACAGGGTAGAGTGAAAGCTCAATGCCTGTCCTGGGCCACACCTACCTTACTTAGTAGCTTCTAGTTGATGGCTGGCAACTGGCTTACCCTGCTGACACCTGCAGACACGAAAGGGAGCCGCCTCTAAGGGAGCCACCCTTTGCCTAGAGTCCCTTAGCCACGGGGCTGCCGGGCAGATGGCTGCCCTGGGAAGGATTGGTTAAGAGAAGCGACACAACCAATCAGAGCATGGATAGGAGGGCTGGGAGGTGGGCACTGAACCAGGAAGTAATGGAGGGCCTGTAGCGGCCTCGTAGTGAGAGCACTGAGCGTGCTAACAGTACCAAAACACACCAACACACAAATAAATGCCAAAACAGCTTAGATGCGCCATGGAGCTCTTACCCCTAAAGATGCAGCGATGAAGTGGCTGCCACGAGGAGAGAACCGTGAGATAGACCCACTTACAAAACAACGGGCCTCACGCCCAATCAGAGCATGGATGGGAGGTCTGGGAGGTGGGCACATAACCAGAAAGTAATGGAGGCCCTGTAGCGGCCTCGAGGTGAGAGCACAGAGCGTGCTAAAAGTACCAAAACACACCAACACACAAATGAATTACAAAATAGCTGATATGCCTCACAGAGCTCTTACCCCTAAAGATGCAGCGATGAAGAGGCTGCCGTGAGGAGAGAACCGCGGGATAGACCCACTTCCAAAACAACAGGCCTCACACCCAATCAGAGCATGGATGGGAGGGCTGGGAGGTGGGCACAGAACCAGAAAGTAATTGAGGCCCTGTAGCAGCCTCAAGGTGAGAGCACCGAGTGTGCTAAAGTACCAAAACACACCAACTCACAAATAAAAGACAAAATAGCTGTGATGCCTCACAGAGCTCTTACCCCTAAAGATACAGTGATGAAGTGGCTGCCACAAGGAGAGAACCACGTGATAGACCCATTTCCAACACAACAGGCCTCACGCCCAATCACAGCATGGATGGGAGGGCTGGGAGGCAAACCCAGAACCAGGAAGTAATGGAGGCCATTGAGGCCCTGTAGCAGCCTCGAGGTGAGAGCACCAAACATGCTAACAGTACCAATACACACCAACACACAAATAAATGATAAAATAGCTGAGACGCCTCACAGAGCTCTTACCCCTAAAGATGCAGCAACAAAATGGCTGCCGTGAGGAGAGAACCGTGGGATAGACCGATTTCCAACACAACGGGTCTCATGCCCAATCAGAACATGGATGGGAGGGCTGGGAGGTGGGCACAGAACCAGGAAATAATGGAAGCCCATTAGCGGCCTCAAGTTGAGAGCACTGAGTGGGCTAAAAGTACCAAAACACACCAACACACAAATAAATGGCTGAGATGCCTCCCAGAGCTCTTACCCCTAAAGATGCAGCGATGAAGTGGAAAAACATTTGGGGATTACTATCACAGACACGCATTGGACACAATTATGCAGGCTATCGAATAATATATCTTGTAACCCTGCTCCACTCGGATACTTCAATCTGTGTAAAATGCAAGGACTTCTTGCTGCTCCAATTTGGACTCATCTCGGTCTAAAACAAGGTTGTGTTTTGGCAGCAATCTTATTTAATGTATTTATTCATGATCTACGATATAACTTCTTGCAATTAATTTCTGACCCTACACGCCTAGATAATGCTGAGGTATCCTGGATTCTATACGGGGATGACCGTGTTCTGTTATCCAAGATGCCCACTGGCCTACAAAAGTTATTATCTGCCTTAGAGCAATATGCCCAAACAAATGGTTTAGAAATAAATACAAATAAAAGAAAGGTTCTACGTTCGTCAAATAAAAAATCCTCTAGATCATCCTCTTACAAATGGCATCTAGATAATAAAAAACAAGAGACAGCTAATGAATACAGATACCTAGGGATCGGCATTAATAATGACATGAATGATGACGCATATGTTAATGAGTTAAAGGGAAAGATATCCTCCAGTAACTCACAAGCGATTCGTATACAGGGAAAGTACAGGAAGTTCTCCTACCAACTGGCTATCACTTTCTATATGCAGAAAGTGACAGCAATAATTCTCTATGGAAGTAAAACCAAACCCTTAAAGAGTGTGACATTGTGGACCCAAATTGAAGGCATTTATTGGAAGAGAGTTTTAAACCTGCCTAAGAGTCAACTGATGTGTCTAATAAGATACGAATTGGGTTTACCATCTCTTCATGCCATGGCAAATTGGAAACTAATTGCACTATATAGAAAACTCATCTTAATTCCAGATTCCAATCTAATACCGTAAAAACTTGTGAGGTACATGTTGGAGTCTTCTCATGTATATCCACGATCATGGCAAAATTTTGTAGGATCTCTGATGGTTACAGCAAGTATATCGGAAACTCTCTTGACAGAAAACCCCACACGAGCGAAATGTAAGCTGTGGTGGTTAGATTGGAGCAACATCATGAATTGCTGCAAAACACACAGAAATTGTCAAGAAAACCCTCTTCAGGGAAAGAGATTTAGAATAACTGAAATGTACTTATTGAAATTCCCTCAGCAAAAGTTACAAAATACATTTTTACAATTTTGTTTAAATCTCTGTATACTAGAGACTTAAGAGCCTCTAGAAAGCAGTTATCGAGTCAAGAGAATTTCTGTAGATTTTGCTCTAACCAACAGATCCATGAAACCCTCCAACATGTCATGAGTGAGTGTCCGGCGCTGCTAAACCAACAAAACATGCTATTCAAACCGCACATTCAAGAACAGACAATGTTTACAGCTGAGGACCTCTGCAAAAGACTTTACCACACAAGATCTGTTCGTCTGCAAATTGGAATTGTGAAATATATATTTCTGCTAGACCTGGACTCATGAATACTCTATCAAAAATCGAATGGTGGGTCAAAACTACATATGGACATCACCATTTAACATACAACACTCACTGCTCATTGAGTGACATGATTTTGATGACTGGTGGTAGCTGAAAATCCATAATTCAAGTTGTACTATTAATAATGGTGCATCCATGATCGTGGATACTATGCTTGTGCCTTAGTAAGTGTTAATAGTATTACATTATGCATGGACTCATTTGCTGATTGATGTTCTTTGTTTAATTCTTTTGTTTACACACGAGGCCATATACTAGGAAAATGATTGTTATTTGTTCTGAATTGATTATCTTATTTTTCTTATATTCTTTCCCTCCTAACCACTTGTGAATTCTATAATTTTATATTTCTTTTTTTTGGGAAATGTTACATTTTAATATTTTGGTTGATTATGAAATGTTTAAATAAGAATGTATTGAAAAGCTTTTTGATAACTGTATCAAAAAAAAAGAAAAGAAAAAAAAACTCCACGTACAGACTGATTCATTACAAAATCATGAACAGATTTAATTTCACTCCAGCCCGACTCAAAAACATGTATGATACTGTGATGGGAAAGTGCCCGAGTTGTGGAAGTGATGAAGCAGGCATATTTCACATGCTGTGGTCTTGCAGAATGCTTGCTAATTACTGGACGTATGTGTGCAAAAGATTTGAAGGAATGCTGGACATGCCTATAGACTGGGAATCAGGTTCATATCTGTTGGGCTTTGTGAGCAAAGTGAACCGTATCCAGCGCAGACTTTTTTTTTTTAACTTGAATTTTATTGATTTTGACATTGGAAATAAACATACAGGTGGATATATATTATGCATTAACAGTTACATCAAGAAATTGTTCTGGTCCACCTTAACAATGCTTAACACCTTTAATGTGTGTCGTGCCAATGGATGTAAAATGAACAACCCCTGTCCCTTCCTCCCTCCCCCCCTCTGAGCTCTTGAGTCCTCCATGTCCATGGCGTTAGTGTGGTGAGCTATAGTGGACTGTGTGACGTTCTTGTTTGGTCATACTTAGGTCATGGAACTCCAATGTGGCCTGTGACAGGCATGGGTAGGTGCAGTGGGTCTTTCGGTGGTGTGGGTTGTGTCCTAATGGTTTGCTACGTCGGCTCGTCCGTGGTCAGTGATGTGATGAATTGCTCGACAAAATCGCACCAGGCTTCCTCTTGCCGTGCGGCCTTTTCATGCAGTATTGCTGTAATTTTCTCCATTGTGTAAATCTTTGTGGCAATCTGTATACAGTCTTTTTTATCCGGAAGGCGTGGGCATTTCCATTTTATAACCAGGCATGCCCTTGCCACGAGCAGCAGAGGAGATACTAGTCCTTTTACCCTAATTAGCTCGTCTTCTTCTTCTTCCAGGCCAAAAAGAATCAGGAGGGGGGACGATTCCCTCTCTATGCCATTGAGATGCTTAATCCATCCCAGGACCTCTTCCCAGTAGATGCGAACTTTGGGGCAATTCCACCACATGTGCCAGTAGTCGGCATCCATGCCACATTGTCGCCAGCATCTCGGGTTGGAAGTTTGGAACATTTTGGATAGCCTGTGTGGGTCGTACTGCCACCTGTGAAGCAATTTTATGGCGTGTAGTTTATACTGCATTGCGATCGATATTTTGGATGGTGTCTCGCAAATTTTGTTCCAAGCCTGTTGGTAAAATTCTCTGGCAAAATCTCTCTCCCATCTTGCTTTGAGCTGGAGACTCAGAGCATCGTCTTTGGTGATCAGGGCTCTGTACATGCATGCTATTAGGCCTTTGGAGGTGGTGGACGTGTCCAGAATCGTCTCAAAGGGTGTTAGTTCTCTTTGTGTGGTGGCCTGCCATTCTCTTCTGGATAATACTCCTTTCAACCGCAAGTACAGAAAGATCGATATCAGGTGAATTTGGAGGGCTTCTTCTAGTTCCGCAATGGAGATGAATCTTCCATTTCTCCACAGCTGACCGTCTCTCTCAGACCGGCGTCAAACCATGTTTGGTATCTGGAATGTTCCGAAATCTCCTCTCTGATCCCGGGGGACCAGAGATTACTCAGAGGTGAAGGCCACGTGGTGACCCCCACCATCGCTTTCCCCTTTTTCCATATGTTCAGTCTTCTCGCGAGTTTCGGTCTGGGGACCCATAACCATTCTGCTAGGGTTACGTTGACTAGAATGTTGTTATCCAGCTGGACCCATTGGAGGTCTTTTCTGTCTCTTAGGTGGGGGATCAGGATTCTGAGTTGCGTGGCTTGGTAATAGCATTCTATGTCCGGGAGGCCTACTCCGCCTAGTTCCTTTGGTAGTATTAAGACGTCGTATGGGATCCTGGGTTTCCTTCCATTCCATAGGAAGTCTAGTATGGCCTTCTTGACTTGTCTGAAGAAGTTTTCTGGGATCGTGATGGGCAGGACCTGAAAAGGTTACAAGAACCGTTGGAGGGTCACCATTTTGATTCCATTTGTTTATGCATCCCATCCAGGAGATTGTCAGTGGTTTCCATTTCCTAAGATCAGCTTTGAGGGATTCAAGCAGTGGAGGAAAGTTTGCTTCGTAAAGGGTGTCGAGGCGGCGCGTTAAATTGATCCCTTAGTATCTCAGTGTTGGACCTCCGATGGTCAGTTTAAGGTGTTCAAGTTCTATTGTTCAGGGGATAAGTCATGGAGTGGAAAGAGGATTGATTTGGTTTTGTTCATTATAAAACCCGAGATTGTGCCGTATTCCTCAATCAAGCGGATTGCTCGTGGAATTGAGGACGTTGGGTTTGATACATGGAGCAGGATATCGTCTGTATATAAGGCTAGTTTGTATTCCCTGTCATTTACCTGAATCCCCTCCACTGTGGGGTCTGCTCTAAGCATTGGGACAAGAGGCTCCAAGGACAGCGCGAAGAGTATTGCCGAAAGTGGGCAACCTTGTCTCGTACCCCTACTGAAAGGAAACCAGCGGGAGAATTGGGAGTTCACTTTAACCGATGCTCTCGGAGATGTGTAGACAGCCTTAATCCCTCGGCGGAGTGTAGGGCCTAAGCCTATCTTCTTCAACGTGGCCTCCAGGAAATGCCATTCGACTCTGTCGAACGCCTTCTTGGCATCGATTGAAAATAGTGCAGGTGTGTTCAACAATTTTTGGGCCTCGTGAACTAAGTGCAAAGTCTTTCGGGTGGAGTCTGCGCCCTGTCTGCCTATGATAAAGCCCACTTGGTCATTATGGAATATTGAGGGCATGTGCAACTCTAGCCTTGCAGTGAGGACTCTTGTGTAGATTTTAGCATCGATATTTAGAAGGGATATTGGGCGGTAGGAGGCGCAGTGCTTTGGGTCCTTACCCTCCTTGGGAATAACTGTTATTAATGCTTCTGAGAAGGATTCAGGCGCTACACCGGATTGAAGGATGCTGTTAAAGAGGTCAACCATGAATGGCAGGAGAACATGTTTGAAATTCTTGTAGAACTCTGCTGTATAGCCGTCGTTTCCAGGAGCTTTCCCAGTCAGAAGTCTATTGATTGCTTCTTCAATTTCCTCTCCTCTGATGGGCACTTCCAAGATTTGTACTGTATCGGATGGGATGGCAGGCAGTCATATTTTGTCCATGTAATCTGTTATCGCTTCTGGGTGCGGGGCAGCGTGCGAAGTGTATCATTTTTCGTAGAAGTCGGCAAAGACTTCAGGGATGCTTTGGGGATATGAGTCTTTGGGATTTCCTTCGTTTTGGATTGTAGGTACCCATCGCTCTTTGCGTTGACCGCAAAGTCTCGCGGCTAGTAAGGCGCCTGCTTTGTCCCCGTGTTCATAATGCTTTTGCTTCAGGTATTGGAGCTTGCGAGCAATGCTACCCACCTCCAACTGACGTAGTTCTTCCCTTTTGGCATTGGCCTGTTTAATCTTCTGCGGTCTATCTTGTTCTGCCGATTGAGCCATGAGGTTGAGTTGGGTGATTTCGTTTCGGAGCCTGTTTTCAATCAGTTGTCGTTCTCTTTTCTTTGCTGCTCCCTCTTTGATGAGTAGCCCTCTCCAGGGCGCCTTGCCTGCTTCCCATACCGTGTTCATGGAGACTTCACCCGTGTTGTTGTGTTCAAAGTTTTGGGTAATGTCCTGCTCAGCTGTTCCTGGAAAACTGGATCCTTGAAGAGAGTCTTGTTGCAGCGCCATTTGGAACTCCTTTGGGGGAGGGCCATCTGATCAATGGTGACCGTGACCATATCGTGGTCCGACCATGTGACAGGAGTGATGGTGGATTCAGACATCGCCACTGTGAGGTGTGAGGTCCGGTATATATAGTCTATCCTGGAGAACGTCGCATGTGGCGTTGAAAAGGATGTAAAGCCAGTTTGGTTGGGGTTCATATGTCTCCATGCGTCAGTAAGGTTGCAGGCATCCATCATGTCTGCGGCCGGTGGGCGTCCAATGCTCGATGGAGGGGTCGTGGAAAAGTGGCCTGATTGCCTATCTTGATTTGGGTTCATCCACGTGTTCAGATCACCTCCCAGTATTGCTTCGCCCTCTGCTTCACTCATGACTTTCGGGATTATTTGTTGTAAGAATCTTGATTGTCCTGTATTGGGTGCATACACTGACGCGAGGGTGATGACTGCGCCTTGTATCTTGCCCACTAAAACTAGCGCTCTGCCACTTACGTCCCTCCAGGACTTTAGGAGTTCAAAACGGATCATCTTGTTAACTAGGATGCCGACTCCTGCTTTCTTCAATGGGCCGGAGCCCCAGTATTCCGATCCCAGCGTGGCGTAGAGGACCTTCCTCTCTTCCCCTTTGCTGTACCGAGTTTCTTGTAGAAAGAGGACATCCAGTTTTGCCCTCGTGAACTCTCTGGACACCAGTGACCGTTTGGTGGGGGAGTTAAGTCCCTTAACATTCAGCGTGCCAATTTTGAGTGTGCAATGCCTGTAACTTGATTCGTTATGACTGTTGATCATTGTTATGTTCATAGTAATCGATCGTGACGTCACGCTGCCCAATGCGAGAAATTGCTGTGGTGAAGGAATGTAGTGGGTGTGCTTGATTGATGGAGGTTTTACAGTTTTGTATGCCCGTTCCCCCCTCCCCTTCCAGGTATTAAACAACATACCCGTCGTCCCCAATGTCAACTGTTCGCCCCTCATTTTACTCGCGGGGGTCTCTGTCCCACTTGGGTGGCGTCCGATTAGGACCAGCTGCATGCAGCTGGTCTACTGTCGGATCACGAGTGAGGGTCATAACTCCATGACCCCAAACGCGTCTATCACCTACATAACATTCTGAGCCTCCCCTTTTACATTTTGTATGCAATTAGCTCTTATCAACAGAGGAACAAACAATGGTAACTACTACTGAGATCTCGTTCGTGCATTAATACTTGCTGTTTTAGAGTTCATCTCCACCAGCTGTTCGTCTGTGCTTTTCAGGTGACGGTTCTGTCATGAACCCAAGCAGGCTGAGTCACTCTATTGAGCTTGAAAGTGCAAATAGTCACCTGGGCTTGGTATTAAGGCGTACGTCGCTGTGAAGAGTGACCTGCGTATAGCCTGCGTATAGCCTGTCACGTGTTACTGTCTGGAGTATCATTGGGTCGTCTATACTTTCTAGATCCCTTAACTTTTTTCCTTTTCAGGCATTGGGGCCCTCCTCTCGTTCTATTTTGTAGTGATTCTTCCTGCATTCCGTCACTAGGATCGGGTCCGAGCAGGTCCGCGATACATTCATGGATATCTTCTTCAGAGCGGAGGATTACCTTCCTACTTCCATGTTCAAACGTGAGGGAGAAGGGGTATCCCCACCTGTATCTGGTCCCTTGCTCTTTCAACCATTTCGTTAGGGGGCTGCAGAGATGGCGCAGTGCCAGGGTAAGAGAGGATAGGTCTTGAAAGATAGTGATCCGGGCTCCCCCGAGGGTGTGGGCATCACAGGACCTGGCCTTCACGAGTATTCTGGCCCTATCTTGGTATCTGTGAAATCTGGCAAGGACAGATGTCGGACCACCCGGGGGACCACTGGCTCAGAGTATTCTCTCTAATGTTGGCTCATCAATGTTCTCGTCCGCAGCTTCTTTCTCTATTTTCTAAATCATCAATCTTCAAACGGATTTCATCCTCCCTCCTCTCTATGCTGCGCATTCTGAGGTCCAGTTGTGTTTCTAATGTGTCTATAGAAGCTTGGTTGTTTTCAACGCCTTCTAGTCTCTCTTCAATTTTGTCCACTCTCTGCGTCATCTTATCAATTTTGCCGCCAAGGTTGGCACGCATGTTCCGGATTTCACTTAAGAGAGTGGCAATGTCTCCCTTTGTGGCTGCCACACCTGGCTCAGACGTTTCCATTGACATGGTGGTGTTTGTTTCTGGTTCCAGGTGTGGTGGGTTGTAGGCGAACCTGGCCAGCTTGCTTTGGATGTTCATATGATGCCCGTACACGAGGAGGTACACGCACCAGGAGTGGGGGCGTTACCCTCTGTACTGACGTGATGTGGGGATTCCAAGGTACGTGGTGGCGCTCCGTTCCAGGAGTTCAAAATGGTGGGGGCTTACTGGTAGGAGGAGGCACACACCCTGGGACCAGGGGCCTTCCCTCCACTTGAGTCTGTTTCCGATTCCGGAACCGCTGTGATGTTAGGGGGGTCCAGTGTATGGACTGCTCTTATCGATGGACTCAAGAGGAGTTGTGGTAAATAGATCCCGCGGCAGGAGGCCCAAGCTTGGCGAGGTTCAGAGGGGTACCTGTATGAGTGTCACATCTGAGTGCATTGCTGATCCATCTGCGTTGCTCTTAGCGGGGGCAATAGAGTATATGGTGCGCAGAGGGGGGCACACGCCCAAATGATGGGGGCCTAACCCTCAGCGTTATCCTCTGTTTAGAGGCTTATTTCTCTCGCTATATGATATAGCTCCTAGGAGTATGTCCATGAAGTGTCCTATGGTGGATGGTGGGGGATAGGACTCAGCGTTGGGTGTTTGGCTTGAGGAACGCATTTGCGGAGGGTATACAGATTCCAGATGCACTGAATGTGCTGTGGGTTGTGGTGTGGCCAGGGGTTGGCTTTGTGGCCTATGTCAAGCCTGTGGTGGGGTGCATGGGTCACAGGTGGCAGTTCATATGGGCCTCCGGGCCTCTCAAGGTAGGGAGAGCTGGGGGAGGTCCCCGTGAAGGCGCCCCTCCTAGCAGGGATAGGCGGCGAGTGCAGCTGTCTGTGTCAGCAGATGCGGAGTCAGGCCCAGCACGCTCCGCGTTCTGTCCGCGGTCGTGTCCTCTGTCGGGGAGTAGGGGGGCCCCTCCCCCACCCACAATGAGGCCCGCGGAGTGCACCTCGGGGGGAGGTGAGGTCCCAACAAGGGCACACGCTCGCCAAGTGTTCCGAGGGAGGGAGAGGCGGGGGGCACCTACCCGCTCCATTGTGCCTCCTTCCTATGGGCGTGAAATTCGAACTCCGGTCGAACGAGAGGACTGGGGGCGCACCACATGCCTCTCCACTCCACACCCGTAAGCTGCAGCGGGGTCTGCGCTCTGCACGAGCGGGCGGTGGGAGGGGCTGGGCGTCTCAGTGCTCGCTCTGGTACTGCTGTCGGCTCCTCTGCTGCGTGTGTTTTTGGAGGGAGGGGGGCCTCGCGCCAGGGATCCCTTCCTCCTTCCAGGTCCACTGTTTTCCACCGAATTTTCGATCCTTTGGTGGAGGAAGGATCACACTTCAGGGGGTGTCACGATTATGCACGGGGGCTCAAAAGTGGGGGCTCAGGTCACTTTTGGGGCCCGTGTTGAGAGAGCTCACACGGAGATGCTGCTCATCCGTGCGCCCCCTGGTGGCCAGTCCCTGCAGACTTTTAAACCTGGCCCTGCTTCTAGTAAAGCGTGCAATACTATTACGCTGGAAGAGCAAGGACCTTCCTGGGAAGGAAGAATGGCTGAGCAATGTGACCTGGGCAAACGATAATGAAGAGATATATTCTAGCCTGCTACCAATGACGTGCCATCCTAAAGACTTCTGGGGTGAATTCAGACAATACCTAATTGAAAAGAGCATAACTGAGAAAATAGCCAAGAATACATTTAATAATATATGTATAACAAATGCCAACTACGCTCACGTCTGTATAAATGTAACGAAAAGTAACACATCTGAAAGAAATGTAATGTTGTAAATCTGTGCAAGTTAAATAAAGGTTTAAAACAAATTGTTATCTTATGCCATCTACACATGTATTGTTCATGTGCTCTTTCCTCTATTGGCATTGCTATTTGTTTAATAAAACGACAGCCTTTTTTTACATATGCAACCATTTCTGAAGCAGGACATTGCATGTCATGTAGCTAGACATTTTAAGGAGTTTCATACTTCTGAACCTACCTACCTAAGATGTTTTGGTTTAGGGAAAAAGTAGCCACACTCCAGTTATGGACATTTAGATTATATTGTCATAAGGAAGCAAGAAGAATAAGTAGATTACAAGCCCTGATGCCCAGTGATATCACCACAGATGTGAATATTATGGGCCTAATCCATAGAATGTCTGCACACTGAAAAGGCACTTTGCTCCGAAAAAGCATACATTATGGCACGCAACAATCAATTTCCTGAGTCATGAATCAGTCTTTTTGTGACTTTGCGCGACTTTGCATGGGTATGTCACTACTTTGCATGGTGCTGAGTGCTTTGTGTGGCACACTGCATAAAGTGTGGGATGCTCCATGTGCAAAGAAACAAATAGGGGCAGAAGCATATTCCACATTTTCACTACAAAATGAGGAAGAGCAAGGACTAATGTGGGTTTGTTGAGGGACGCGGCATGGTAATAAATTACATGCCCAATCAAACAGAAACCTAACCAAATTCATGGATTACAAAGCACAACTTCACATCGTGAAAAGGCATAAGCAAACCCTGTGAACATACCTCCACATGAAATGAGATGCAACGTACAAAGCTGGGGAGTAGGCCAGCAGTTTAGGAGCCTTGAAACTAGGGGTGACAGTGTGCATATTCACCGGGGTGCTAGCTTGCCTTGCAGAGACAGTTCTTAGCTTTTAACCAGGGTGCCGCTTGACCTTGGGATGACCGTCCACAGTTTATGTGCTGCTTAGAGTTAGAGGTGTTGCTTTGAGTTAGGAGTGACAGTCAACGATTCGCCTGTGCTGCCTTGAGTTACTGGTTGATGGCCAGCAGTTTCGTCTGGGTGCTACCTTGAGTTACAGGGGACAGTATGCAGTTTGACTGAGTTGCTGGATGGTGGGAAAGGTAGGCGCAAGAGTGGTTAGTTGGTGCTGGGTTTTTTTTTTGCATGGGGAGTGTTGTGGGCGTTCCAGGCGCTTCTAATTTTTCTTTGCGCCTTGGGTTTCTTTGCACCTTTGAATCCATGAATACGTGGAACACCCACAAATTTTCAAACGCGCAAGTAGGCACAAAGTTGTTTATGGCAAAAAGTAGTTTGTGGTGACTTAACACATTTTCTATGAATGAGCCCTGTGACCCTGATTCATGGAACTGTGCATAGTGTTTTTTTGCAGTTCAAAGTTCATGCAAAGTCATTTTGTTCTAAACAAAATGACTATGCACTGACTTTGAACGAATTTTGCAATGCACAAAATAAACTTTGCACAGTTCCATAAATATGGGGTTGTGTCAGCAGCGCAAAGTCACTTTTCAGCAATGCAAAGTCACTTAGAACCGTGGAAATAATTTCCATGAATTGGGCCCATGTGTTGTTATAAGAACTTTCCCCCAAAAAATTCAGAAATGTAATGCATATTTGGGTCTTCTCCCTCGAGAAGTTTCTTTCTTGGATGCTATAAACTCATGAAGTAAGATTCCTAATTTCCTGTCTCATGATAAGGTTTAGCCATTCATGATGTGATTTGCACTTTGATCCCGTTCTTTGTCCCGGGAGGATAGCTCAGCAGCAATGTGCATGCCTTGGAAGCAAGATGACACGAAGCAACACAGGTTCGATTCCCGGGTCTGCGCTTAGAAACCTCTGGGCTTTTAAGCGCATTAAAAATACGCAACTCAGACAAAAACAATTACACAACTAAAAAACAAACAATTCCTGTGACAGCGCCTCGATGTCCGTGGGCTGTGTGAGCGCTTTAAAAATTCAAATAAATAAATAAATCCTGATAGGGGGCTTCTTGGCCAAAAACACTTTGGACGAATGAATGCATTTTAGCACTTTACACCACTTGGCTGCTTCATGAAACATTTGCCTTGTAGTTTGCGATAGTCCTCTTTATGCATACACTTTCACTGTTCTTGTGTTTTGCTAACCAGATGTTTCTGTTTGCTGCGTCCCTGTATACCTCATGTATTCACATCATATACATATTTATGAAATGTACTCTCTCAATCATTTTTTATTTTGATGGGCCCTATTTGGAAGGGTGTGTTTTGTTTTACACTGTTCCATTGTTGGCAGGGACATCTTTGTTAATGCATAGGGATTTAAAGGAGTAGATTATATACACAGTTTGATTGATTTTTCTTTTGTTTCCGTCAATTTACTGAAGGACTGTTGTTTTGAATTGTTGTTTTCCTATCGGTCAAGTTTGCTGCATGACTCTTGTCCGAGTGATGTTAATTGAATAATGGGCTCTGCTTGGTTGTGGGTACATTTAAGTCCTAAGGCAGAACACCCCTACAACAAAAACTGCATTTCAGCAGTCGCCCAGAAATGGCTGTGTTATGTTCTGCTGAGCACATATGGGGCGAAAGCTGAACACAGCCACCACAAGAATAGCTGCATTTTGTTGTCATTCACCTGAATCCAGACAAAACCACTCAAATTCAGAATGGCTGTGCTTTGCTGTTCTGTCATTTAAACATTCAAGGCTGCACAGGAAAATGACCTACATTTGAAACGGCATCACCCTGGTGCTACTTTCATTTTTAACATCACACAGTTTGGTTCCACTAAAACACAGCCCTGTCCATGTACTTCATTTTGAACACCATCAAATAAGGCCATCCCACACAGAATCGGCATTGTTTCATCAGTAAAGTCCATGAAAAGCAAAAGAATTCTGCTTCAAGAAACTTGGATTTACTTTTTGAAATAAACCAACACACACAAAGTACTTCAAAGGAAAGATGCTCTCTTTTGACTTGTGTCAATTACCAAGAAACCATTCTCAAGCATATTTCTGTGTCAAGAAACTGACCAGATCTATAAAAAGCCTTTCAGAAAGTTAATGCAAAGGAAGCTCTGTGCGAAAAAAAAAAAGCATCTGGTGAAATCAACATGTAAAAAAAGTGGACACGTGTAAATCTGCTTTTGCAAAGCAGAAAATGACATTGGGAAACCTATGTGTGAAATAATACTTTAGCTCGCACAGAAACACAAGTGTACATGGGGAAAGAGAGGCTGCAAAGATATGTATGGTGTGCTCTATTTTTCCCCCCAAAAGACACATCATCCTGGCTGAGGCCCAGGAAATTCTGTCAAACCAGTTTGGTAGCAAGGCCAATGTCGCACCTCCCTGTGAACTGATACTGCAAGGGCAGGGGCGCTGTTATTATGGACCTGACAGTGTGATAATTACAAGTTCTCTCAGACTGCCAGGCCGAACTGCTCCCAAGGACAAAGGATGGGGTGAAGCCCTGGGTTTTGTCTTGGGGGTAATTTCCTCTACATTCAAACTGGAGGACGTCAAAGGGGAGTCATGGAAACCCTTGTGTAAACTGACCCAGGGGTGACAGTTTGGATTGTGGGGGTGGCAGTGCCACCCACATCTTTGGCAAATCCACTTCATTGACAATGCAGGACATGTATACTTTAAAACATGTTTCCCCGCAACATGAATAAGCAGTAATGTGAGAATTATGACAGTTTTAATGTGATTTTTGGACAAGCACAATAAGACTAGGTGCATCTTTCTGGCACGTGGTGAAATGAAATGGCAGAAAAAATGAATTTCTGGGGAAAGCATAAATGGCACAAATATTAAACTTGGGGAAACTATGCCAAATACCATTATGCATATGTGTAGCCATTTGCAGAATTTTAGATGATATGTTTAGCCTAAAAACATTGAAATTGTGCCCAAGGACGAGGAAACATCGCACAGAATTGGCGTCCGAACTGGCATATTCCTTGTGTAATATGGGATCTGATTTTTATGATGGTGACTATTGTAAATATGAAGTTTTCTTCCATAACCCACTTTTGTGAAAAATATGCTTGTGAGACAAAGGGAGTCATACAAATGTACATACCTAAGGTGAGGTCACATCCCTGGAACCAATCAGCTCGGAGGCGAAAGCAATAGCCCTGACCTATCCCATTCAAGTGGTAAGTCCAGGATACGTCCGCCCATAACATTCTCTGATATAATTCTCGATATATAAGGGGTAGACAGGGAGACACAGGGAAAAATTCAGCATTCAAAATTCACCCTTCAAGATTCTAAGACTCCAGATCCAGGCAGAACCACCTATCCAGACCCAGGCTTACCCAATAATCAAGGGAGAAAGGAGGAAAGGGGAGAAAGGAAGAAAGGCTACTGATCCCCTTTAGGAGAATCCAGCAAGCAGACCTTTTGCCCAGCTGACCCATCCCGCTGTCCACAGTGACCAGACTTTGCCCAGCTGTTGCCCACCAGGAGAGCCCAGCTGACTCAGAAACCAGATCACTTGACCCTGCTGCCCAAGACCAAATCCATGGCCCCGCCACCTAGAGACCCTGCTGGCTGTCCAAATTACCAAATCCAACCTTCCATTGTAAGCACCCTATCACCCAGTACCCAAAAATTGCATATCCTGCTATTTTACCTTGCATCCTGTTCAAACTCTATTAAAATCCCATAAAAACTCTAGTTATTTCCCAAATTGCCAGTATCCTCTGTTCACCCTTTCCTTGGAAGAATCTGTATAAGTCCATATAAATTAGCATCATTTTTTTCCTTTATTTCCTTCAGCTACCTGTGTAAGTCCCTAGTATCATTTGGAATAAATTAATATTCCCCATTGACAATTCATGTTCATTATTGTTGCATTTCAAAAGTAACAATTTTTTTGAGAGTTTTTACTTATTATAGCCTTAAAATATAGTTTTAGTAGAACTACTCATTGTGCTAACAAAACCAACTTTGCCCATGTATTATGCTTTCTTTAAAATCCGAATTGCATTACATCTAATAAAAACCCATAACATCATCCCATAAGAGTCATCCCTTCCCCTTAATGTCCTATCTGTTCAGGGTCTTTGTTTCCCATCTAAAAAAAAAAGATTTCCGATTTTGACTGCTAAGCCAATTTTCTTAGCTGTTTGCCAATTTAAAGCCTCTGGGAAACAAGACATTGCAATTCTGTCGCCGGTATTTTTTGTTGCATTGTTTTCCTCCCAAGATCGGTGCCCTGCTCAGTAGACTGTAATTTTCCTTGTCTCTTTAGTGCAGCCACACACATTTCTGTCCTATCTATCCTACCACAAGTGTAAACTGATCTACAAGTAACAAGTGCAACCCAAGTATGCTATTTTGCTCATTTTGAAGGTTTTCATTTTTCGTTTTTGGCTCCCATTCAGGGGTGGTTGATCAAATTTAAAAACCAATGTTTCCCTCTTCTTGCTGACTCCTTGCCACTGCTTTCCATCCCCACAGAATTTAGTTACCAGGTGTTTGGGGGAGTGCTGCAGGGTGCGTGCATACCATATTGTACCATCTATGCTTGTGAAGAAAAGTGATTTTATTTTAATTTCCATTTAAGATTCATGTAAATGATGTCAGAAAGTTGAATTGATTGTATTATAACATTTTGCATTAAATTGTCACCACATTGATGATTGCTGCCCTAAATTTTGTTGTGCTCTGATTTTCATTTGAATTTTAAAAATAAAAAAATATTTCTTTGTTACATACCAGCCTGGTTCATGGTCCATTGCAACACATGATGTTTGTTAGGTGGGTGTGAGACGGGTTGGGTGCCTCTACAAGAAAAAATCCAGGGTTCAAATAAAAATAAAAAGGTGTGTTTTATTGTGCACCCCCTTCAGCGTCAGTAGAAGAAGTCTCTGGCTGGAGTGTACCGTGCCATAAAATCCATTACATGGTGCATTCTCATATGATGATAACTGGGATTAGGAAAAGGGACAAAGTTGTAATGCTTTTATGACTTACCACTAATTCAGCCCCGCCACCGAGGGAGGGGGTCTGAAGCGAACCTGAAGCCTGAAGTTCATAAATGCTCATTATCTCCCTTCCCAGGGTCTATAAGGCTATTAATACTGCAGTTGTGGAACTAAAAGGAAAGTGAAACATTGTAGACTACTGCTTATTGCAAAATGGTCAGAGATTATAGAGTGCAATGCAAACATTTTGATGGGTTAAGAGATGATCCATAACGCAGCTTATCTGCTAATGTTCTTTAGCACCCTGGAGCACAGCCAATCATGCTATTTGGAATGCAGGCTCTATTCTCCAATGAAGTATGAGTGCATCCCGTGCATCATCACCATATGCTTCCTTTCACTGGATCACCCCTCCTGCGCCCCGTGTTAATTTATCATAGCACTGTCTGGACTCTCACAATGTACAGTAAATAATGGCATTCAATTAAGGCTTTGTGAGAAGCATCCCCGCTTCTATTAGATAGACATCTCATCTTAGCCAATCACCATTTAAGACTAAACCAGAACGTATTATTTTACAGATTCATATGCGCACATACACTGGCATGAAACTCTGCAAAGAACCTGAAAGATAAATAATTTAGAAAGTTGCAATAAGCAGGGAAATAGGAGAGAAGCCTGGACTTGCGGAAACACTGCATCCATGTAAGCAGAGAGCCTACAACAGTGGAAATGAAACATCATTTGCTGTTGATTTATTTAAACTGTAAGTTAGTTTCACATGAGCACGAAACCCTACCTGGTATGTGTCCCTCCTTTGCAGGAAGTCGACATGACTTATAAAATCTATTTTAAGGGCTGCTTCAGCAGACGTGCCACTTCCAAACAGCCATTTGCTTTAACCGTCAGAATATTTATTTCACCGCCTAAATGAAATCCAATTTGAACCCATTAATATTAATGCGCAGAGATAATTCTGATGATGAATTAATAACACACTTGGACTCTCAGGATGCTGTTTGATCTGGCCATTTAATGGTACTTTTAACTGGAATGGAGACGGAGAGATAGAGGAGGCTCCAGCAGAGGACGGAGAATTAGAAACCACTTCATTGTTTTTAGCGTGCTGCTTTAATGGCGATCGATGCTATCGATTTTGGACTAGAGAAGAATCTGCTAAATCTTTATCATGTGCTACGTTCTCCATTTAGATTCCTCGAACATCGTCTCCATGAAACACTGATTTGAGGCACCGCCTTTGGTCAATAGTAAAATGCATGCTTTGTCTATTTTGGAATATGTGTTTTAAATTGCACCGCCTTGCAGAACTGATGCAGCTCTTGTCACACGTGTTTCAGACTAGCTCTGCTGGTTAAGTAGGATCATTGCAAAGGCTGCCATGGAACGTAGAACATGTTTTACCAGTATATAGCTGCCAACCTTTAAAGAAAGCGCTTTAAACAGTAGTTGTGCTGTTCTGCCTGATCCAGTAAAGGCTTTTTGTAGTTACTGCTGGCTGACATAGCACCCTACACTTGACTTTGCTTTGGGCCCATGGATGTCCGCGACCAGTTCACGCATAAAAGCATAAGGAGCCGTTAGGTCTTCAGCCAGATAGCTCAATTAGTCAAGATATTGTGGCTTCCAATGTAGAACCCCTGCTAACTGCGCAGGGAGTATTAATTCTGTTAAAGACCAGGAGGCGAGCATTATGCTTTCACTTCTTTTATTACTCTTCAGCAGTTTCAACTATAACATGTGGAAAAAACAGAAAAAGATGTCTTTATGTTCAGCACTTTTCTTTTTTTCCCATAACAAAACTACAAGTTCCAAGATATCTGTAGTCCATCTAGCACTGTCCCTTGCTATGACCACATCCTCTTCCTTAGGCTCCTCCTCTTATTTTAATGCTCTGAACTGCATCCTTCCAACTTGAAACAACGACTGGTCCAACAACGTGGTCAACTCTGAACTGATGCCTGTCCGTGCTGCGGAATCCGCTGCGGGGCAAACCTTTATACGATCAATGAATATCCAAATCTTCCGATCTCAGTTGCTCTTTTGGTCTTCCCCTGAGGAGCATACAAACAAATAACATCAGGGTGGTGTTATGGTACTGCAGTACAAAGTCACAAACAATGGCAACATTTTACTTTACTGTGCAGTACGCATGAGGGAGGGGAAGTAATGGCCGCCTCCTAGTATTTAATAGAATTAATACTCCCTGCGCAGTTAGCAGGGGTAATCTACATTCTATGACAAGACTGGAGGCGAGCATTATGCTTGTTTAAAACTTCCCTAATACAGTTGTTGCCATCCCTCTAATAGGTTTAAAATAAAACTGTTTAAATGTACAATCGCTTGCCCAGTCTGCTGCTTGCATAATCCCCTGTAGGGTTACCCCTGCTGTGAATGCTTTGGACAGCAGGGCCCCTCTCACTGAGTGTGCTCCATATTCCCTGAGGTCTATGCCTGCCAATTGCATCACTTTGTGCACCCATCTAGCTATGGTAGCCGTAGCAACCGCCTGAAACGGTTTCCTGTGCGTAATTAATAATTGAGTGGTGCCGGCTGCCCTGCACTCGGCTGTTCTGATTTCGTATTCCTTAATGCATCTAGCGACGCACCACTTGGAATTATCCAGAAAATACGGATAGTGCACTGAGGTGGATCCCATCTTTGTCCTCCCCGCTATCGAGAATGTAACCCCCTGGGGCCAAAAACCTTCCTATTAATCTCCAAGGCCTTCACATCTGCTACTCTCTTACATGACATCAGACACACCAGCAACGCTAGTTTGCCTGATAATTGTTTTAACAATAAAAATCTGTCTGATGGCCAGCTGTCTATCAGCCTGAGCACAACTGTGACGTCCCACAGTTGCCTATACCTTGGCTCGGGAGGTGCCTTGTATCGAGCTCCTTTTATGAGCCTGGCTACTGCCAGGTGTTCTCCTGCCGGCATGCCTTCCACTGGCAAGTAGCCTGCTGAGATGGCTGACCTGTAGACCCCAATTGTCCTAAAGGCCTTCCCGTCCTGCAACAGGTGTGCTAAAAAATTAAAGATTACGACTATAGGTGCTGAAACGGGATGAACATTTCTCCCTCTGCACCATTTTGTCCAATTGGCCCAAGCTGCGTCATAGCTCCTCTGGTTGGAGGGAGCCTAGGATGCTCCGATAAGCTCAGCAACCTGTGTCGAAATGCCTGGCAAATCCCAGCATCTCCTGATACTCTGCATGCTATCAGCGGGAGCATCCCCCTCACTCTCAGAGGGTGAAACAATCCATCTGGGTCCGTGAGCAGGTGCTGCCCTTCCGGGAGCAACAGAGGAATGTCCGCGGTCCTCTCCATCAATGTCGGAAACCACACTTGGGACTTCCACATCGGGGCTATTAGGATCAGCTCCACTCTCTCCCGGCGACACTTTGCTAGTACTCTGCTTAGCATTGCAAAGGGAGTAAAAGCGTAATGTATCTGCCCTGACCACGTCTGGAGAAAAGCATCCGTGCCCTGTGCGGCTGGGTCCAGCCTCCAGCTGAAAAAGCTGCTTGTCTGTGTGTTGAGCCGTGATGCAAATAGATCGTAGTGCACCAGGCCCCATCTCTTGTTCAGGAGCTGAAACGTCTCTGGCTCCAGTTTCCAGTCACTGGAGTCTGTCAGATAATGCGATTTCCAATCAGCTCTCACGTTGAGTTCTCCTGGTAGGTATTCTGCTGTGACTGACGTTCTGGACTGAAGGCATGAGTGCCAGAAGTCCATTGCCAGTTCTGCCAACAGTTTGGATCTCGTACCGCCCAAGTGATTTATGTATCTCACGGCTGATATGTTGTCCATTTTGACGAGTACGCAAGAACTCACTCTCTCCCTGGTGAATGACTTGATGGCGAATGACCCTGCCAGGAGCTCCAGGCAGTTTATATGAAGCTGAAGTTCTTCTTCGCTCCATTTCCCTCTGGTTTCTAGGGACCCGCATCTCGCTCCCTAACCTTGTCGACTTGCGTCCGACTCTATCACTAGGTCTGGTTGGTCTCCAAAGATGGCACGCCCATTCCAGGCGTCCATATTGTTCAACCACCACTCCAGTTCTGTGATAGAATCCTGGTCTAGGGGCACTCTCTGGTGGTATCTCATACCCCGTTGAAGGTGACTGATCTTCAGTCTCTGCAGGGATCTATAATGTAAGGGCCCCGGAAAAATAGCTTGGATCGAGGCAGCTAACATCCACACTATCCTCGCTAGTCTCCTGAGGGAGATCTCTTGTTCTTTCAGGCAGTCTCTGATCTCCATTTTGATATCTTTGATCTTTCTGTTCGGTAATTCCAAGGTTGCTTTTCTGGTGTCTAGGACGAAACCCAGGAAGTCTAACCTTTGCTCTGGCTTGGTCTGTGACTTCTCTCTGTTCACTAGGAAACCTAGAGATTGTAAGAGCTCCTGCACCCAGGCGGTTTGGTACACCAGTGTACTCCGATCCTGGGCTAGAAGGAGAAGATCGCCCAGATATACGATAATTCCTATAGCCTTCTCCCGGATCACTGCTGGTGAAGACCCAGGGCACTGAGGCTAGCCCAAAGGGCATTGTGCTGAAACGCCACAGCTGTCCCTTCCACTTGAATGCTAGATACTCTCTGAACTCTGCCTGCACTGGTATAGTGAGGTAGGCATATTTCAGGTCTATCCTGGTTAGCCAGTCTCCCTCTCTCAGGGTGTCCCGAAGCTGGTGTATGCCTTCCATATGAAATGCTGGTATACCACCCAGCTGTTCAGTTCCTTTAGATTTATAATGGGTCGTACCTTCTCTTTCCTGTGTAGCAGGAACATAGGAATGACAAAGGGAGGGCTCGTTTTGCAGATCTCTATGGCACCCTTCAGCTGGAGTTGCTGAAGCTCGTGGTGTAGTTTGACCTGGTCTGCTTGCTGCAGGTAGATCTCTGCCAGTCGAGACTCTTGCCCTGGCGCTTGAATGAAATCTATGTGTAACTATCAAGGATTGGTGACTGGCCTGCAGAATTGCCCACTAGGTCTGTAATGTCCTCCTCCTCACTTGATAAGAATGGTTCCCCCAAAATGCCGTCCTCCTCCTCACCTGATGTTGAAGAGTAGTGGGTTCTCCTTCGACGTGGTTTCTCCCTTTGAGACTTCTTCTTGGAGAGCAGATACGGTCTGCCTCGAAAAGAAGCCACCGTGAATCTCAACAGAGAAAAACTCACGATGACCCCCTCCCGTGACAGCCAGTTGTTATTGGGGGAAAAAGCCTCCGAGGCCCAAAAAACCCCCACAAGTTGACAGAAGACTCCTGAAGCAGGTCCGTTGAAGCGTGGAGTACAAGAAGCAGTATCCAGAGAAATCGGCTCCAGGCAGAAGCGGTGGAATCACAAGAAGGAAACGAAGCACCGTGAATGGGCGCCACAGAGGAGAGAGCTCCTGGGAAGCTGACAGGAGAAAATGGCCAGCGGGGAGAAAAACTCCGATAGAGCAGGAAGCGAGGAAAAGGGGAGAGAGCAAGCGGGAGAGAGAGTAGCAGGAATAGGGGGGTGGAAGATCGCTAGGAGGAGATAACGCTACTGAGCGCACGCAACGAACGGGAAAGCAAGTTGCAACGCGCCAACCCGCCGAGATTCGAATAGTGAAATACTCGGCGGGCGGCCATGTTGGAAAAACACTAGACTGCGCCGTACATTGAAACAAAAAACGTAACGGAACTGTCTAATGGCGACGGAACTTCCACCTTCGCCAAACCCTCCAAGCGCCAATGGTCGTGACAGTATGCCCCCTTCGAAGGCCCCTTCCTCCTGGCTTACCCGGGTGGAGACGGTGGAATCGTAGAAGCAATCGGGGAGCAAAAACCTGTGCAGCTGGTTCCCAAGTATCCTCGGAAGAGGGGTAGCCTTTCCAATGTATGAGGTACTCCAGGCGTCCTTGATGGTACCGAGAGTCTCGAATTTGGGAGACCTCATATTCCTCCGAGGAAGAAGAAGGTGGAATCACTAACTTGGGAGCAGCTTGTTTCCTGGCATCAGGGACAAAGGGTCGAAGGAGGGAGGAATGGAACACCGGATGTATCCGTCGGAGAGTCTTTGGCAACTTTAAACGGTAGGCAACAGGGTTGATCATTGACTCTATCTTGAAAGGTCCAATGAAACGAGGGGACAACTTAGAAGGGCGGACCCAACGGGGTAGGAACTTGGTGGACAACATGACCTCTGTACCCTTGTCCCAAGAAGGCACTTGTCGTCGATGCCTATCGGATAGTTCCTTATACCGTCGGCTAGTCTCACTTAAACTTCGTTCCGCGGTGTCATGAGCTTCATGCAGATGATTTAGAGTGGTCTCTAAAGACGGGATGTTGGTCTCATTCCAGGCTGTTGGTATGATGGATTTAGGATGGAACCCATAAGTACAAAAAAAAGGGCTGATGCCCGTAGCGGAATGCACAGCATTATTATATGCAAACTCAGCTGTGGGAAGTAGAGCGACCCAGTTGTCTTGTTGTTGATTTGTGAAACACCTTAAATACTGTTCCAGTGAACCATTGAGTCTTTCAGTCTGGCCATTAGTTTGAGGGTGATACCCAGAAGAGAGAGCCCTCTCCATGCCCAAGAGCTTACACAAGGCCGTCCAGAACTTGGAGGTGTATTGGGTACCACGATCAGATACGATCTTCTGGGGTAAGCCGTGTAATCTAAAGATATCCCTGAGGAATACTTCAGCCATGAATGAGGCTGCAGGCAGCTTGGATAAGGGAGAGAAATGAGCGAGTTTGGAGTAGGTGTCGACAGTAACCATGATGCAAGTACAACCCTGGGAACTAGGTAGTTCTACGATGAAGTCGGTAGAGATGGATTTCCAAGGACCCGAAGGAACAGGTTCTTGTTGTAACAATCCCAGTGGTTTTTGGGTAGAATACTTGTTCTGTTGACACAGTAAACAAGACCTTACATAGGTCTTGGTATCTGTCCTCATGTTGGGCCAATGAAAAGAATGTTTTAACAGTTCCAAAGTTCCTCTAATTCCTCGATGTCCGGCGGTCTTGGCGTCGTGACACCACTGAAGAGCCTGTTGGCGATGTTTCTGCGCGGGCAAGAACAGTTTTCCCTGGATGAAGTATAGACCATCTTTCCTACAGACAGGCAGCTTATTGACGTCTAGAGCAGGGACATCTGAAGAGGTTTCCCTTACCTCCTGCATAAAAGAGGACACCATTGAGATAATATGAGTATGTGGGAACATTAACTCCTTTCTGTAGGTAGGGTTCAAGTCGTCTCTGCGGGACAAGGCATCAGCAATCTGATTTTGAGTACCCGGGATGTAGGAAATGTTAAAATGAAATTGAGCAAAGAAATGAGCCCACCTGGCCTGTCGGGTGTTGTAACATTCTTGTTGTCTGAGGACCTGTAAGTTTTTATGATCGGTGCGTATTTGGAAAGGATGAAAGCTTCCTTGGAGTAGATGTCTCCACTCGAGGCAAGCCAGCTTCATGGCCAAAAGCTCCCGCTCGATGACTGAATAGTTCCGTTGGCTCGCAGTCAGTGTCTTTGAGAAGTAGGCCACAGGGTGTTCCTGGCCATGGTCCGATTGCAGAAGAACCGCTCCTACAGCTGCCGCTGAAGCGTCGGTCTCCAAAATGAAAGGACTCAGCTGATCGGGCTGTCTAAGTATAGGTGCTGAACAGAAACTTCGTTTCAGGCGGAGAAAACTATCCTCAGCGGCTGTTGACCAGATAAAAGGTCCAGAAGACTTCTTTAACAGCGAGGTTATGGGTAGAGTGAGCTGTGAGAAGTTGGGTATAAACTTTCTGTAAAAGTTGGCTAGTCCCAAAAACCGTTGTATCTCTTTGACGGAGGTGGGGGACGGCCAACCAAGAATAGATTCGACCTTTTTGGGGTCCATCGTAATCCCTTGCTCGGATAGAATGAATCCTAAGTAGGATAAGGAAGACTGGGCAAAGGTACATTTCTCCGGCTTTACTAGAAGGTGATGTTGTTTAAGCCTACTTAGGACCTCTCGAACTTGAAGAATGTGGTCTTTTAGATTGCGAGAATACACCAGAATGTCATCCAAGTAGACCACGGTATTTTGACCCAGAAGATCTGAAAATAAACGATCCATGAACCTCTGAAATATAGAGGGTGCATTTACTAGGCCAAACGGCATTACTTGATATTCGTAAAGGCCGTAGGGAGTGCGAAAAGCCGTCTTCCATTCATCACCCGCTCTTATCCGAAGTAGATGGTAGGCGTTTCGTAGGTCGAGCTTGGTGAATACTACAGAGCCCTGAACAGCTTCCAGGATCTCATGGATGATAGGCATCGGGTAACGGTCTTTGATGGTCACTTTGTTGAGACCCCTGTAGTCTATACACGGTCTCAACTCTTTGCTCTCGCGTTTAGGAATGAAAAACAAAGAGGCGCCTGCGGGGGATTTAGAAGAACGAATCAGTCCATTGGCGAGATTGTCGTCAAGGTAGCGCCTGAGGACTGCCTTTTCTGACAATGAGAGGGGATACATCCTGCCGAAAGGAACCAACGCCTGAGGAACCAGATCAATGCCACAGTCTTCGGGTCTATGCGGTGGTAGTTCAATGGGTACCTGCTCTTGAAACACTTCGGTAAATTCGGAATAGCAACAGGGTATACAATTTACGGTATTCTGTTCCGTAGCACATACCGTCCTTACCAATTCATGTTGGGGTTCAGGTAAACACTCCTTCTGACAATACTTGGAATGAAAGCTTAACAGGTTGTTTGTCCAATCCACAGTTGGGTTGTGCTTCCGGAGCCAACCGATACCCAAGATGACAGGGAAGTGAGCAGCTCGGATTATGTCAAATGATATCTGCTCCTTGTGTTGCTGAATAGATACATGTATAACTTCAGTGGTATGAGTTATGAGTCCGGAACATAGGGGTGTTCCGTCCACTCCTTCCACCTTTTGATCCTCCTTTTTTGCAATTCTAAGTAGACCCACCTTATCCGCCCACAAGGTGTCCAGAAAGTTTCCAGCGGCTCCGCAATCCAACAACGCTTGCGTGTCAATTTCCTTGTCTCTGAAGCGGAGCGTGATGCCTATCACCATCAGGCGGAGGTCCTCTGGCGTTCTGGCAGAGGTAACGGAAAGTGTGGTGTAAGAACAGGGAAGCACCCCTCGGTAGTCCGTCCTACCAACTACCGAGGGCGCTCGTTTCCCGACCTTCGGGGGGGCACATCTGGGCAGTTCCTCAACAGATGGGCAGCAGAACCGCAATACAGACAAAGATTCTCGTCACGTCTCTTCCTCTTCTCTTCGGCGGTCAAGGGAGGTCGGGTTGTTCCGACTTGCATGGGTTCGTCTCGGATCTTTCAAGTAGCAGGTGAGGAGGCGGGGGTGTGAGAGTCCAAAAACAGGTTAGAGCCACGGCTCTTCTTTCTTTCGTTCTTCCGTTCGGTTAAGCGGAAGTCTATTCTTAGTACTGCTGCTAATAGATCCGAGAAGGAGTCAGGACGAGGAATCCTGGCAAGTTCGTCCTTTAGTTCTTCCCGTAAACCTCTGCGGAAAATCGTGTACTGAGCCTGTTCTTGCCACCCAGCTTCCGCAGCCAATGTCTTGAATGTTGCTATGTAGGACAGTAAATCTGAGTTCCCTTGCCGCACATCCAGTAAATCCTTGCTAGCTATGTGGGCACATTCCGTCCGTAAAAAGGTCTGTTTAAGGAGATCCTTAAAGGCAGTATAATCCTGTAACACAGGATCTGACTGGGAGACCAATGGGGTTGCCCATGCCAAAGCGTTCCCAGTTAAGTGTGTGATCATGAAACCCACCTTTGCATGATCCGTGGAAAATGCATAGGGTCTAAAGGTGAAATGAATATTGCAGGCTTCAAGGAATTCCTTCACCCTTCTCTCAGTGCCATCAAACTTTCCTGACACTAAAGGCAAAGGGGGTAGATCAGTAGCCTGTTGTTCTCTAGCAGCTACTCTCTGTTGGAGTGCTGCGTTGTCGGTCTTGAGTGTTTGGACCTCAACATTAAGGTTCTGAACTGCGGCCACCAGCTCCTGTAACTGCTGTGGCATGGCCATGTCTTCTTCTTCTTTTAGGCGTTGCAAGCTATCAAGGATTGGTGACTGGCCTGCAGAATTGCCCACTAGGTCTGTAATGTCCTCCTCCTCACTTGATAAGAATGGTTCCCCCAAAATGCCGTCCTCCTCCTCACCTGATGTTGAAGAGTAGTGGGTTCTCCTTCGACGTGGTTTCTCCCTTTGAGACTTCTTCTTGGAGAGCAGATACGGTCTGCCTCGAAAAGAAGCCACCGTGAATCTCAACAGAGAAAAACTCACGATGACCCCCTCCCGTGACAGCCAGTTGTTATTGGGGGAAAAAGCCTCCGAGGCCCAAAAAACCCCCACAAGTTGACAGAAGACTCCTGAAGCAGGTCCGTTGAAGCGTGGAGTACAAGAAGCAGTATCCAGAGAAATCGGCTCCAGGCAGAAGCGGTGGAATCACAAGAAGGAAACGAAGCACCGTGAATGGGCGCCACAGAGGAGAGAGCTCCTGGGAAGCTGACAGGAGAAAATGGCCAGCGGGGAGAAAAACTCCGATAGAGCAGGAAGCGAGGAAAAGGGGAGAGAGCAAGCGGGAGAGAGAGTAGCAGGAATAGGGGGGTGGAAGATCGCTAGGAGGAGATAACGCTACTGAGCGCACGCAACGAACGGGAAAGCAAGTTGCAACGCGCCAACCCGCCGAGATTCGAATAGTGAAATACTCGGCGGGCGGCCATGTTGGAAAAACACTAGACTGCGCCGTACATTGAAACAAAAAACGTAACGGAACTGTCTAATGGCGACGGAACTTCCACCTTCGCCAAACCCTCCAAGCGCCAATGGTCGTGACAGTAACCCTCTTACTGTCTGCAGAACCCATGCGTCGGAGGATAGCTTGCACCAGTTCTCCCAATAGAGCTGAGTTCTCCCCCCCACTGGAGGATAGTACCCTTCTCTCACCTGGTGAAAAGTTCTGGCCACGGCTGGCTCCTCTTCCTCTGCGACCTCTAGGGAAGCGACCTCTCGATGGGAAGAAAGAGTCTTGCTGTTTGACTCCCAATACTGCGCTCTTGAATTCTGGGGTCTTCTTCCTCCTTGGTGGCGACCGGCCGATCGACCCTGATGGCGGCCGGTCCCGGCAAAACCTCTGCCAGGAAATATCCTGCGGATGGATGCCTGAGCTTTCTCTAGAGAGGTGTAAGTGGTAACGAATGTGCCCATCTCCTTGCCGAAAGTATCTCCAAAAAGGAGTCCTTGGGCCGACTCTCCTGCTTCGTAATTCACCAGATCACTTAGCTTGGCGTCGATCTTGAGTAGAAGGCCACGTCTCCTCTCGGATGAGATGGCACAGTTGGCGTTCCTCAGCAGGCATACCGCCCTTTGGGACCAGTTCGCAAGGGTTTCAGGGTCAATTTCCTCTCCTGTGTCTCTGGCCCTCTCGGCCAGGTCCATTATCTTAGCCAGGGGTCCTGCGATGTCTAGGACCTTCTCCTGACAACTCCTCCAGGACCTATCAATACCCTTCCTCGGCTCTTTGCTTGTTTTCGTGACAAAGGTCAGCATCTTCGGAACTAGGTCCGGCGTGTCCGCTACTTGTCCTGGTAGGTCTGGGTGAGGGCATTCCGCCCGTAAGCGCTGCCTCATTTCTTTGTCTAAGGCTTTTCTTAGCCTGGCAGTCATATATTGTGTCACTCTTGGAGACGGTTGCCAATAAGAGGCTTTCGGGTTCCTAATACTATCAGGATCAAACATATTGGAATCCTCCTCTGGCTCTTCGTTCAGGTGTTTTTCTTTGCGGGTTCTTTTACCGCTGGGTTTCACCCATTCCTCCTCCTTCTCATCTCCTTCTAGCGAGGATCGCTCGTCCTCCACTGGCTCTTCTTCTGAGCCTAGGTCTTCAGTTCCCATATTCTCTTCCCCTGGGCAGGGGGTCTCGAGACTTGTCACAGCCGATCGCTGTATAAAAGCTTCCTTAAACTTAGAGAAAGCGTCGGCAGCCTCTGGGGCCTTATCAGGTACCCCGTATGAACGACCCGGGGGGTCATAAGATGCCTTCCTCTTATGGGTCTGTGTACTCCCCTTAGCTTGCGTAGGCGTGCTGCTCTTTTTCAAGGTGCTCTCCCTGTGCTGGATCAGCATAGACTCTAGGGTCTCCAGCCGCTCTTGGAGGGGTTTCACCCCCTGTGCCACTGCATCTTCCGAATGAGCTCCCCAGCACTTGTTTGAAACTGTCAGCGAGGTCCAGGGACTGCTCCTCCTCGCTCCATTCAAACTCAGACATTTTAATAGTGCTGTGTGCCTAGTACCTCTGCAGTGTCTATTGCAGGCCCACAGCTCCATTGGTTCAGTATGGGCGAAGAGGGTTATCCTTCTATGCCCACAACTCAGCAATCCCTACAAAATAGTAGGATTGTGTAATGTAAATAATTATATAAATAAATACTTTTTATATGTATATATATTTTTCGATTTAGTGGCTAACAACTGTGTCCTGCTGACTTTCAACGCACTCTACTCAGTGCTAGTAACTTCCTTGATCACAGCGTCTGCTGCTTCCCTTCTCTGCTCGTGAGCTTTCTGCTTCCACGTTAGCTTCTGCCGTGCAGCCCTGATGTTCGGGCATTCCTCCGATTACTGATCCGCAAAGGATCGAGGATGAAACGTGCTTCATTCTTTATTTAGAACGTCATGAACAAAGGATGTGATACGAATTGACCGCATAATTGACTAGCAACGGTGCCGGCTTCAAATATGTGCGCAAGGGAAGTGCGTCACGCTGCAGGCCCGTCTCTCTAAAGGAGGGGGCTGTCGTGTCACTCTCTTTCCTCGCTCAGCCCCCCCAAAGGTGGGGGCTGCCGCGTACGGCCTGGAAAGGGAGGGTGAGCCCCCAGGCGTATCGTGAATGCGACACAGGGCTCCTCTCCCTTTTTGCCGACCGACGGAGGCTTTCAACGCCTGAAAAGATACCGCGCCTCGATGGATACGCACGCGTGTGCCGTGACTCCTGCCTCAGGCCCCTGATGAGGTGGTGTAACTATGGCAGGAAAAGCATGTCTATATACAGCTATAAATCATCGCGCCTCTGAAGTGGTACACTATATGTGTCTAAGACAGAATCCTTTCATATACTAACATTCTACTCCCCGTTCTAACTATGAATTTATCTAGGCTAACCAAAATAGCTCGGGGGAAAACAAGGAATGCACTTATCTGCTTGAAGAGCAGGAAAAGAAGAGGAGGAGCCTAAGGACGAGTATGTGGTCATAGCAAGGGACACTGCTAGATGGACTACAGATATCTTGGAACTTGTAGTTTTGTTATGGGAAAAAAAGAAAAGTGCTGAACATAAAAACATCTTTTTTTGCTTTTTCCTCATGTTATAGTTGAAACTGCTGAAGAGTAATAAAAGAAGTGAAAGCATAATGCTCGCCTACAGTCTTGTCATAGAATGTTGCTCAGCAGGCAGTCATGGGTTTAAATCCCACATTTCTCTCTTCCATCCAAAATAAACATATTACAGTCTTTATTACAATTGTCAAGAGTAACAATCGTAACTAAATATCAAAAAACGCTGGTGGCAAATACTGTATGAAACAAGCCATTACTATGATGGTAATCTATGTGTGCAGGGAAGTGCCCTTGTTTTGTTTATTGCTAGACTTTACACGTGCTCAAACATTGGTAGGAAAGCTGCTGTGGCTGAGAGCTGAAGAGTGAACAAAGTGCAGTGGGCCTTCATGTGATATCAAGAGTTCATGCGTATCATTAGTGAGATTGCTAAAGAGGCTTATTATGGGACGAATCTGAGCTCATCAGCAGGAAAAGAAGCAGTGGGGAGACAGAGCCTGGGGCCTAGAGCATGTAAACGTTGTCAAGTCTCTTGTTGAATGCCCAGCGATCCTTCCAATGTGGTATCCCAGTGCTAGGAGCAAACAGGTGCATCCATTTGTCAATTGCCCTTGACATAGATCCCAAAGACACTGATTTTGGTATTAATTGTGAAGATATTAACAACCCCCCCCCCCCAGTTTACTAATGGACAACGAGAGCTATGCCCGTTTGCACCTCTCACTGAGACCCTGTAGATGATAGGTGTAGGGTGAGGGACAAGGGGCGGCTGGGTGAGTTAATGTGGCAGTGCAAACCAGAGCAAGCAGAACCTACTATAGTGCTCAAGATCACAGAGGATTCTTTGTCTCAAAACCTTGCGCTATTTTGATGAACTCTTAGGCTGACCTCCTTTGGCTTCAGGTGCAAGTGAGGAGAGTGAGCGCCTGCAGGGACATCTGTTTATTGATGATTGCGCACGTAGTTTAGAATCAAACGTTACACAAATAAGCAACACAACACACACGATACAAATATTAAGAATGAATACAAACTATCATATAATGCACAAATATTTTTAAGGACATAATTTAACAAAAAAAGAAAAAACAGAAGTCATTGGGAGTTTGAGTTTGTGGAAGAATTACCTCAAGAAAAATCTAGAGGTGCATCTTAACAGTGTGGTAAATCCACTAGAAGTAATTCACCAAAATCCCCATGATTACTTATGTACTCCAAAAAACGGGAATTATGACCACTTGTAATCCCATGATAGAGCTACAGGACCAAGTGGCGGTAAGGATAATTGTGCTTGGCAGTAATTCAGCATGATTCACCACAAGATAGTAATGAGCCCATTGTTTCCAAATGCATCCAAGTTATGTACAACATTCTTCGTATACAATCTGCTCAGGTTATACGTCAGCCAGTGCATACTTGTTTAACAGTTCCAGTGGTACTTTTCCTTTCACACAGCGATACAACCTGACCTTTCCAGCAGTTTTTATACATAGCACCAAATAGCATATTAGTCACACACACGAACATACATGAACAATCTTGCATATTGCCCAGTCTGAAAATACTCTATACAGGGTTGTGTTTCATAAACCCAGGAAAGAGTACAACAAATCGGGTATCGAAATGTTTATTTTTAAGGTAGGAATACTTTGAGTTCTAGTCCCACCGTAAACAGTTACCTGTTTCTTCCTGTCTAGGGTTGCTTGATGTCTCGTGCAGAAGGGATGTGACCAAGCAGTTTGGGCTGGACTGCCCCTTTTTTAGATGGGACCAAGCCTGATTTGCATATGGCATTTCCCCTCCTGTAATGGCTGGGCAGGCTGAGGAACAGTGGTCTGAAGGGTTGCCCAGAGTGATTGCCAGGGGTTAAGATTTATTCTAAACCTTCAACCCATCACATCTTTTGTTTTTCATGCTGATGCTAGTATCGTGGATTAGTGCCTTAAATCAAGTATTCAGTCATTAAAACATAGGTCCTTCCCTTTGTGTGGGCCATCAAAACATTAAAACTATTCACGTGGGGTTCAAAATGTACCGGAGAAAAGACCATAAGACACTGAGAGCCATATTCACTGAGAAAGAAATGCATGTTGTTACCAATACGAATCCAGTGTGGTCACTGTATTGCTAGGGGCTATATTACCAGTAGAGTATTTTCACGATGAACAGAGTATTTGTCCAGACTTCTTCTATAGAAAGCCTCTACTGTTGACTGATGTAGATATTGCAGAGGATAGTACGCATATTTACCTAGTGGCAGATGGTATCACATCCAATAATGGCTTGAATGGGGATTTGAGAGAAAACAAGAGTTAAACACACTTATGGAGCATGTAAGAACAGGATAGTTTCAGGCCCGTTTGATAATGATTGTGTTTAGTAGTTTAGGAAAGACAAGTGAGGACTGTGTTTCACAGGAGAACTGCTTTGCTTCTAGAAGTCTTAGAAAGAGAATTTTGGAACTTGCTCATGAATCACATCTAGGGATGCTAAAAGTAAAGAGGAGGAGTGACAACACATATTGGCGACTTGCTATGTATAAGGTTGTGGAAGATTTAGTCAGTGAGTGGAGTGACTGTCAAGATAGTGACAATGTAAATACAACTGGTCTGATGTTTCTATGCCCTATAGAATATCAGAGGTTTAGAGGGGGCGTGTCCTTGGAAGTCATTGGGCCAATAGCAGGAAGAGGTGTGAGGTTAAGGTACATGGTTGCCTTGTTGGGTCTATTTTCCAAATGGCCAGACGTTGACATTATTTCAGGTATTACCAGAACAGTGGTGAGAAGATGTTTTGCATAGTGTTTCAAAGACAGGATTGTCCTGCTAAAATAAATGCACACAATTGAGAACAACTGGTCTCCACATGAATGCAGAGCTATATTAGTGCAAGTAGTGTTGTGCAGACTGGATCTCCTCTTTATCAACATGAAATCAATGACTGCATTGAAAGATTTAATCACAGCATTGTGGATAATGTGAAGATAGCAGTAACTAAAGGAAAATAATAGGCACGCACATTTTGGGGGAGGTTGTGCCAGACTCCATCATCAGTCTTGTGCTCTTTGTGCTGTTAAGGCGCTTGTAAACCACATAAGGGAAGGCACCCAGGAAGGTCGAAGGAGTGGATTGTGTAAAGTATTATGAAGATGGTTTGCACGATAAAGTAGGGACATGATAAAGAGCTAATGAAAGAATAGCCAACATGTTGCCAGGCAGCTTAAGGTGAGTGCGAGGGGTGTTGTGAAGTTTCATCTCCCTGGAAATGGAAGAAACAAATGTTCGGTATTTTCTGATCCAAGGTGGTCTGTTAAGTATATGGTTAGCCCTACAAAGCTAGAGGATGTCTGCATGTGGGACAATGGCTGTGTTGTGTGTATGGCTGTTCCGGAGGTTTGAATGTAAAATTCATTCTTATGTTCAAAATATGAATTCATTGCAATGAAAGAGAGTAGTGATAAGATGAATTCTTTTGCTGCTCCTATATCGTTTTCCTGTAAAAGGAGCCACTCTACGGCTTCCTGTCCCAAGTCATGTGGAATGCTTGTATAGAGGTTTACCACATCTATGGTGAAAAGTATGTCATTCTCTGTAAGTTGGACTCCTTCTATGATGTTCAGAAAGTGTGTGCTGTCTTTCACATACGTAGATGTCTTCTGTATTAAAGGGTTCAAGAAAAAGTCTATGTATGTTCCTAGTGGTTGTAGAATCGCTCCTGTGGCTGCTACTATCGGTCTACCAGGTAGATTGTTAAGACCTTTATGGATTTTGGGCAGCAAGTAAAAGTGAGGAATGTTTGGTAAACACAATAATTGAAAAATTAAAAAATCTACATATTTTTGAATTACGATTGAAGTTGGACTTTATTAACTGAATAACGAGCACAAAAGAAATTGATTAACCCTTAGTGGGAGATAAGGGTGTGCGGCCCACACCGAAAGCATAATTGCCTCGGTCTCTTTTTCTCCAAACTTATGTGTTCACTACAGACACTGGTATTCATATTAGAATGATACAAAAGCTGTTCTGGGTTCCTTCTTTTTTTTTTACCTTTGTTGTTATAGGGTTTGTGCAAGGCACTACCCATATAAATGTCCAAAGAGTTTGAACATTGGTGTTTCAAGTCTTGTTATTGAAGGCATCACATGGGCCTCTCCAGTCAGGTCCTCAAAATGCCCAACAATGTCCTTGTGATTGAGTCATTCAGAGGACCTTATGAAGAAAGCAAAGAAACCCATACACAATGCGCCACAAAACCCACCCACAAATAGGGCAACATTTTAGACATCATTGTCTCTTCTCTCTCCACCTTCAACTACCACAAAACAAGTGTTCATTAAACACCAGCAAAATGCACGTGAGCATTGCTATGGTGGGATGGCCATACTTGTGAAAACTAGTTTTACTAGCCAGATAACAAAATCATGTTTACAAATTGTCAGGGTAAAAGTGTCAAATGTGAAAGACATCCTGCTGGTGAAATGATTGCAACAGCTCCCACTCCCAATATGCAGGTGGTTGTTTAACCCAATTCATTATGAGTGTAGACGATTTGCTAAAGAATTTGGAAAAGCATGATGTGTTTTTAATTCCAGGTGGGGACTTAAATGTAAAAATGGGAGCTGGTCCCCTGTGCGATTTATTTGATGAGACAGAAGACAATATGGCAGGGATCCCAAGCCAATCATGAAGTATAAATAAATCTGCTGGGAGGGGTTAAGGCTGCTTTGGAGTTTGAATGATTGGGGTATGCAAACAGTGAATGTCTGGTTCCCCAATAATATACCTGTGAAGGCCACGTTTTGCACAGCCCAAGGTAGTTCGTCTATGGACTATTTCTTCCTCCCAATGAACTACTGGGAATCAATTTGGGATGTTTGGGTTGCTGTAGATATAATCAGCAACCATAATCCAATGGTGCTAAAACTCAAAATACTCATGGGCCAAAATTCCAACTTTTACCACACCTGTCCAAAACGTCTGTGGATACTAGTAAAAGAAGGTTGAAGTGACAATTGATAGACAAGAGGAAAATAATAAGAAACAATTGTACCTCCAATCAACATATCATAAACATTCTATTGGAGGGGCAGGACGATCCGAGTGGTAATTTGGCCAATTCTACCAAACAGATGGCCAATGTATCGAATTAATTTACAACTGTGTTTTGTAGGAGGAAGAAGCCAGGTTCCCCGGGTTGGTTTAACTCTGATAGCACAAAAGCCAAAATGAGGCTGCTTACACTCCTACAGAAAACATCACCGGTAGGCAGGAAATTATAGAGCTGAGAGCCATTTATAAACAAGCTTCAGCTCATAGGAAGAAAGACTTAGAGAGTAAGTCATGGTCGGATTTAGTGCATGCCTCTGAACAAAAGGATGTCAAAACGTTTTGGTAATAGTGAATCATGGCGCATTTTACAAATATAAGTAGGAAGGTCTGGATACCATGGTCCCTGATCATGTATGGGTGGATCACTTCACCAGTTTTTTAAGGGCTGCACTTGCAGGGGGTGAGTGAATCGCAATTTAATTATTAGATGATCAGGGGCCTTATCCTTGTCAAGGAGAAGGAAAAGGAACATAGTTGGAATTCCCTGTTGAGGAAATCATTGTTTCTAATCTAAAGGTGGGGATCCCCTTCTTCATGGGCATCTGGGGTTACAACTATAAAGTGTAAGCCTAGGGTGATGCCACATGGAACACAAATATTTTATCGCATTTACTTACCTTCTACATAATACAATTGTTCCGTACAGCAGTACTCGGATTGAAGGCAGTGTATGGCAGATAAAACATAAACCATGTTTTCAAAAACTTTTTCCATTTTATTAAACATATTCTACTATAAAAACATCAAATAGACACATATGATTTAACATAGCATAGTTTCAGCATTAAAAAGTATTCCATGTACATTCAAAAGTTTCTATTTTCACTTGATTTTCATATAAACATTATAACTATATCTAGGCTAATCCTCAAATCATCTAGCCTACAAACAACATAAAGACCCTATCTAGTTGTGCAAAGTTTCCATGTGGAAAATATCGCAGGCAGAACAAAATATACTAAAGTGTTAAGCACCTATTTAGAATATAAGAAGTGCAAACTTCAGTTCCCTACTACGGGCGGTAAGTCCACTAAGGCCGACCACTCAGTAAAATGCCAACACTCTAATAGGTCTAGGGACCAGATAGCATTCTGGCAGACCTATGCGGTGCTGAAATAGATCTATGGGCACCTATTCTTGCAATTGATTTTAATGCAATCACCACTTGGGGATTGATACCTGCTTCTTAGTTCTCAGCTATAATCCAGACAGTTTAAAAAAGGCATTGGGGATTACCTGGGCTCATACAGACCGATTTCGCTCTTGGACTCTCCTTTAAAAATCTTTTGACCAGTTTTCCTAGCTAGGATCGAGGACTGTACAGAAATAAATATATCCTGCCCCCAGTACCTCTGGGCTTTAGAGCAGTGTTGGCCACATGTTAGAAAAAGGAGCCAAGTTATCTGGCCTTCATGAAACTGATCACAGTAAATCAAATTAAGTTATGACAGGTGCTCAGGTCCATGAATTACCCAGTGGCAATTGTTATTCTTTTAATCAAGCTCCATCATCACACACAAGCTTGTGCAAGAAGCGTGAAGGATGGCCGATGTACCGATTATTTCCCAATGGACACAGGTGTGTGCCAGTCCCTTGTCCTGTTGCCTTTACTTTTTAGTTTTTACATAAAAGGACTTCAAGAGTTTCTACTGAGTTTCTGCTGAGCTCAATCTCTGACCTACCGAGATTGGGGAGTATTGTCGCTTCTAGCCTATGCGTATGATACTGTATTGATAGAGCGTCCACCACAAGCGCTTCAGAAACCCATTAATGATTATAGAAAATGTATGGCTAAGCTTGATCTTAAGGAGAACACTTACCGCATGTTAACCTTATCGTAGGATGTTTTCTTCGCCTTAGAGCCCCATGTAACTGGTTCCTTAGCTCCCTGCTGCCTAAGGATTTGTGCGCTCTATACAAATGAAAGAAAATACATAAATCAATATCAGCTGTCTGGGTATGCTATAAGGGAAGACGAGGGCCTACATGTCCACCTATGAGCATTAATGGTACTGCAGTAATGGTACTAACATTCCAATGGTTGGTGAATTTGAATACCATGGGGTAATCTCTTCATCAAATTATTTACCGGACGCATACATTGAAAAGCATTCTTTGAGGGTCAGGTAAGCTGTAGTGCTTTGTTGTACATCGTTTTTTAAAGCAAAACCCTTAGACCTAATTTTAAAAGTATGTCAGAGTAAAGATGTATTGGTAGCTCTGGGAATGGCGCTGCGGGGGATGGTGCTGTGGGGTTATACCAAAACACTTGTTATCCCGGTAATAGAACATTATTTTTCAAACACAGTTTGGGACTTAAAAGCTCTGGCCCATCTGGAATTGAATTGCACTTTAGCACTGACTAACTTTCAATACAACCATCACTCTACTGGCTACATCTCAGGAGGTATAAAAAAAAACGATTTGATGAATGATTTAATTAGGTTCTTAGTTATAAAAGATTTCTATGTCATTATACCTTGGTTAAAATCTATTGCTGCTTCCCCCAATAACACAGCAATGCCTTTTCACCCCCCTGCAGGCCACAGGGCGTTAAGGTCCCTGCTCACTGTTTCAAAGCCCCGCTCTCTCAACCCTCACCCATGGAACCTCCCGTGAGCACAATCAACTCAATGTGAAGTATCACTCTGTCTGCTACAGTGGCATAAACATAGTCTGCCCACCAGTAGCCCTGTGCATACCCTGCCTTGTACTTCACCTAACTGCAGGGCCACCATAATCCCAGCTCCATTGGTCACACGCCCCCATCACCCTAGGAAATGAGAGACTCCTATGTAGAGCAACCCTTTTGCACACCACTTATGCTCAGACCACACTCAACAGAAACCTTAGCCGGATAGTCCTATGGCTGCCCATAATTTAGCTTACCCTGTGAGACACTTCGCCACCATTACCTACACTACTAGCCTTCCACAGCCTATACCACATGAGCCAACCCCCACCACCGATAAATCCCCTCCAAAAGTAGAACAGACAATAGCAATCACGCACCAAAATATCTCTAACATCTATGACACCCAGCATGCCCATTTAAAAGGAGCCTTGATCAATGCAAGATCAGTACTGTTCCATGCCTTGGACATCTACAAACTCATTGTATCATTTAAATTAGAATTCCCAGCCCTCAATGAGTCCTGGCTACATCTAGCCTCAGGTCCTGTGCTATACCAAGCCATTCCCCCTGGGTTTGCCATCCGAAGATCAGACAGGCAGGATGCTAGGGGAGGGACGTTGCACTAATAGACAGAGAAACCCTAAATATTAGAGAGTGCCCATCTAAACTAGAGGGGAATTGTGATCTGCTCTCACCTCCCACACTAGCTCTATACTGCTCAACCTAGCATACAGGCCAACTGGTCTCCTAGGCACTTTTGAGGACAACCTCATTCATCTCATTAATGCCAACCTCACACCAACATCCAAAGTCATCCGCCTAGGAGATATGAACCTATGCTTGAATGAACCGGCTGACCACAATGCCACCTCACTAGCGAGTGCACTAACAGCATTAGGCTTCACACTCCATATAAACACCCCCACACATACCAAGGGCAGCACTGTGGACTGGCTGGGAGTCCTAAACTGCAAAGTTAACATCAATGAAATCTACCCCTGCCCCTGGTCCGACCACTTTGTCTTCAACTTCGACATCCCACTACCCCAGGACAACAGACAAGCCAGCACCCCTATGCCCCCAGAATTACTAGAAACACACTCATGCCACTTCTCTCCAACCTCCACCCTGACCACCTTGCACATTGGGCTGATAACCCAGTGGTGCTGGCTGATCTCTAACTAAGGACACCAGCGACAGCAGTGGACACAGTCACCCCAATGGCACCACATAAGGCACAATCGCTGTCCCACGCCAACTCCTGGTTTACAGAGAATCTCCAAAACCTGAAAGCTAAGAAATGCCAGACTGAAGCATCCTAGAAGAAACACAAAACGGACACCTACAAGGCTCTATTCAAGTCCACAGCCAGGACTTACAAACTAGCCATCACCCAGGACAAGGCTACTTCATATAATGACAGGATAGCAAAAGTAAACTCTAACACTAATGAGCTTTTCCCCATCCTCCAGGAACTGCAAGCCCTAGCACCTGACCCCCCAGGCATCATCAAAGATGAAACCTAGTGTGTAAACATTCAAGAAGACTTGCTAAAAAAGGTTTCCTCCCTTCAGCAAAATAATTTCACCAAGAAATCCTCCATTAAAACCCCCTCTCCCACACTGCCTCAACCTACCCCCCATGATCTAGCCCTCTTCAATGTATGCCAAGCCTAGGAAACACAAGTGATCACCATCCTTATAAATTTCAAACCTTCAAGATGTAAAGGGGGCACCTACCCCACCCCTGTCATCAAAGAATGCACAGGAGCTCTTATCCCTTTCATCACCAGCTGCTTCAATGCCTCCTTCTCCACAAATATGGTTCCCACTGCTCTGAAAGAAGCATAGGTCCTCCCCCTTCTAAAAAAGAACCTCACTAGAGCTGGCCACACCCAGCAACTATCAGCCTATTACGACAGTATCATTCCTCCTCAAAATCATGGATAGAACTACTTACTTACACATCCAGCACTATGTTAAATAGAACCAAATCCTACGTCTGCGTCAATCTGCCTTCAGAACAGGTCATGGATTGGAATCAGCCTTGCTGGACCTAAAGAATCAACTGGGCTCCGTCAGAGATCAAGGCAAGCATGCTCTTCTTCTCCTATTAGATCTCTCTGCTGCCTTTGACCTGTTTGACCACAACATTTTATGCCACCATCTGACCTAAGCAGCCAACTTTTCAGAGGAAGCCACCACCTCGGTAGCCACTTTCCTGGCTGACAGAACAATAAGAGTCTTCTCAAAAATTGCCTGTGCCCCCCCTTCCCCTTTTCCATGCAGTGTACACCAACTATGCTGATGATGTGCAAATTCTGCCACCCCTCAATGGTAAATACTTAGAAGACTCCCACGCCCTGAGCATGATCCACTCAGCTATCCTTGCTTGGATGGCAGCCAATGTCCTTTGCTTAAATGACAAAAAGACAGAGATCCTGATGGTCGGGCCCCCATTAATTATAAAAATCCTATGCCCCCAATATCCAAACTAGACAATCGTCTGATAACATTCTCCACGTCGGTCAAGACCGTAGGTGTTTACCTGGACTCCTCACTTTCCCTGACATGCCAGGCCAACACCATTGTAACAACAGCCGCCTGCGCGACAAAGCAGATAAATGCCGCTAGACATTTTCTAGGCCCTTTCAACTGCCTCACCATCGCAAGATTATTAGAATGCCTTCTTTGCCGGCATTTCATCACAAAACATTCATAAACTACGAGTGATCCCGAACAATGCAATCAAGCAGCTCTTAATATCCCTAAAAGAGAGCACATTTCCAAGGTGAGAAGAAATGCCCACTGGCTACCAGTCAAGGAAAGGATAATCTTTACAACTCTCTATATCACACCGATGCCTCACCAACTCGGCACCATCTTACCTGTCATAAAGCTTTGCTAAAGCTCTGTCCGTAAGACCTATCAGGAGGGCTTACGTCCACAGACATGTCCTGTCTAAATCTAAGCGAGCCAAGAGTGGAGGCACCAGCTTTCCATCTGTAGCTGCTCTTCAATGGAACTCATTCCCACCACATCTGAGGGTGTAACAATCATAATGAGCCTTCAGAAAAGCCCTGAAAACCTGACTCTTATCCTAATGCCTTAGACACTTTGCACTCTGCTTCTTGTCCTTTCCTTCCTTCTTCTCCACAATGTAAAAGTACCTGGCTGTAACAGCACCTCAATGCCCGTGGAGTTTGTGCACTTAACAAATGTAAACATAAATAAATAAATAAATAAATACATAAATAAATAAATAAGCAAGAAGCACTATTTTTTTATGTTCACAGAAATGGCAAACACACTTGAGTGGTTGGAAGAAAACTTCCCAAAAGAAGAAAAGAGTGATGATAACATCTCTAATGGTAAACAATACATCTTTCAATGTAAACAAATAATGTAATCTATACAGAGCTCAGTGAAATAATAATGTCTTCTTCTCGTATAGCCCATACATATGAAGAAACAACACCCCCATTTAATTATGGACAATCCCAAGAATCACAAAAACAATCTCTGTCCCCAATCGTATATAATGAAATCATGATCTTGTCTACAAAATTGAATGATCTAAGTAATGATTTTAAGGAACTTAGACATTATTTTAAAAATCATGTTATTAGAAATGTTGATCGTCACTGTCCTTATTGTACCTGTCTCCCTTGGCCCCAGAAATCACCCATCAGATTCCCAATATATAAATGAAAGATACTTTGATGAAACGTTCCCCCCTCCCTCCCCTGATTAATTCTCCCATTTATGTTTCCCATTCTGATACCCCATCCCTTTCATAAATACATTTAGTTTTAAACTATACATATCTTGAATATTGTTGTTACATATATATATTTTTTTAAACCCCAATTAATAGTCCACGGACTATATGACAGTTCAGGGCATCTGGTTATGCAATGGTTTCTCTGCAGACATCGCGCCATGTCTGGACATGTCCAGTATAGCATGACCCATTCTTAGTTGATATGTCAACATTTTATAACTATCCAATGCCTATTTTCAACATGGTAGACAGCGGACTGTCACCATGTCTGCGGAAGTTACCCACCCATTGCTTCTAGTCATTCTCAGTCTTGGAGAGAACCTTAGAGCATCTGGTTTGCAGAGCTGAACTGTATTGGAGAGCTACCTTTCTAACAAATGGCATCAGTATTGACTATGCCCACCCCTCCTTCCCATGACCACCATAACCATCACCACAACAACCTGGAGGACCTGTAGAGGGGAACAGATGCAGAGATGCCGAAGAGGATGAAGAGGAAGAGCAAGATGAGGTAGAGGAAGTGCCTACCTCCAGCGCCCAGAGTGAATAATGGTTGTGGCGATGTTTCACCACTGTTGGGGGTGTACCAAATTCTGGGGAAACCAAGGTGAGATGCACTGAGTGTGGGGTCATACTCAGTTGTGGAATACCTGCACTGTACTCCTACGGGACCACCACAATGCACCACCACACCAGATACCACCACCTGGGTGCTCTGAGAAAGGTTGTTCCTTTCTCAAGGATAAGTGGGTTGATGGCCTCTACCCCATCTTTCTTGGTTGCTCCTGCCACCACATAGGCTAATCCTGTGGGGCAGAGGATCCGAGCGGCCACCTCACAGGCTATACAGAACTCTGTTGACCCTTACCTTTCGAGGGTCACAGTAGTATGTTTGTAATGCAACAAACCGATCTGCAGGTGTGATCAATTTTGAAGTGGTTTTGTGGCTGCGGTTAAGGAGCCAAGAGAAACACTGCAACCTACATTACATTTAAAACATGTCCAAAATCTACCTCTGTCCAGCTGCCCCTCGATTTGAAGTGGTTGGTGCCCCATCCCTTCCTTCCCTCCCCCACCTTACCTTGCCTCTCCTATAAAAAACTAAATAAGCAAAAAAGGTAAAAATACAAAATAATTGTTCCTTTAAGTGCCACCTTTCACAGTAAAATATAGAACCCTTTGCAGCCTGCATAGTCTGTGGACAGTCCGGTAGTTTACGGACACAAGGAAAATTTACGGTGCGGTGTGGGGGAATGAAAATCAGTTTAATTGTTTTTGTTAAAAAATGTTGGCTCTTAAAATAACCTTTTTTTCTCTTTCTGGCTTTTATATAAGTTGTTTAATTATTTGGTTGTATGTACTAATCTAACAAATGTCCTACTAAACGTAATCATTTTTTGTAAATTTCACAAAAAGTGCTTCTAATTAATTTTTTGTTTTTATTTTTTGTTTACTTCAACTACTAAATAATACTTGAATCAATATTTTATGTGTTTACAGAAACTGCTTCAATGCACTTTGAAAGTGGGAAAATCTGACTGCCCACATCAATTAGATGCACTCCATCTCTTCAAAAAATGTTGACAATATCAAACTTGATATTTTCATTTTGAAAAGATGTCATGCCAACATCACACAAAAAAGCACGTACAACTTTGTTCACCTTGCTTTCTCAATTTGTGGACAAAAAAAATTAGAGTCAATTCACTTTTGTCTCTGAGCTATCCGAGAAAAAAAATATTTTGAATCTGGAAACAGTTCCATCAACTGTCAAAATGTATGCTTCATGGTAAACTGTAATACAATTTTAGTAACATAGCCCAAACTGTTGCCTACACAGTAAACTACAATGATGTCTGGATGCTTCCAGTTAACCATATTCTCACAAAACGGGAGAAATTCCGCCCACTTCATTCTTCAAACTCCATACCATGAAACTTGAAATTCATCTAATTCAAGATGCTCAGACAATCCAGACTTCTCAAAATACACCTTTAGCCAATGAACCCAAGGATTGCCCATGATCCAGAGACTCTGCTTCCTCAAAGTCATAGCCATAGCCATCTTCACTGCACAGAACAAAGAACAAAAATAAATCTTGCTACACAGTCTTCCTGTACAACACACCCCCAAAACATCATGACTGTCCACGATCTCCACAGTCCCCTTTCCATGCCTGGCATGCTTAACGGACCCGAATGGCACTTGTGATGTGCTCGCGGACTACCGCGGTATCCACGGACACTGTAGCACAGGGCAGCCTGTTTACTATTTTTACTATTATGTTTGCAGCACTCCCTCATTTGCTGCTTTCAAACAGTCACACATCATCCATCAATCACATCCACAAACTCTACATGTACACCTGTGATCTCAGTTCAACAATTCAGATGAACTCTTGAAATCTCAGAGTACATGTGTCCTGTTACTCACACTACCTGCAACAGAAATGACTATACAACTCTCAAAGATTTCTATTTACTGATTCAACAACATCTGCATCTACCAAGACTTAGTACAGGTATGCTTATATTTGTGTAATTGTTTTTTCAACTCTTTTACAAATGTATATATATATATATATATATATATATATATATATATATATATATATATATATATATATATATATAGGGTTCCTGTCACTTACACTGTAATACACTTCTCAATAAGCATATTCTCTTTTTCAACCACTCTAGCAAATGCCATGTATTGCAGCATTCAGCATGTGCTAAGATCAAGTGGCAGTTACTTACAATGCTGTGTGTTTAAAACAATTTCTTTTTAGGAAAATTTTGATGAAAGTAAACACATGCATATGTGCATTTATAGGAGCAGTGTGTGTAACTTTTTTTCTAAAAGAAAGGAAAAGAAGATTCAAAATATTTACACATCATTGTAAATGGCACACAGTGTGTGGAAATTGAATATGTTGACAGTACATGCATACTGGCCAACATGACCCATTCCAATGTACAGGCGCCTATCAACCCAATGGTTCCAATTAGCTTTATTTCTAACAACATAAAAAAAAAACAAAATAACTGAACCCTTGATAGTTTGTACGTACTTCAAAATAAATCTTGACAATAATCTTAAATTCCATCACCTGCTATTACTAACAACTTAGACATCTTCCCACTTCCAAAAGCTCTCCAACAACTAAAACAGCTCAATAGACTGCATCTGAGTTACTGAAAGGCATACATTACAAAGTAGTATAATTGCCATTAGATCTTAATGAAAATGTTGAAACCCTAGGAGTATGTCAGCCAATAGATTGTCATTGTACTAGTTAATGGTGTATCAACAAAAGACAAAGACATTTGGCAACAACTAGTAGACTTAAACAAAGTTGGAAAAGCACAAAAATATCTCAATCAAAACAATCAATACTACAAAGATATAAACATAGAGGAAAATGTAAGAGAAACCACCAAAGTAATTCAAGATTCACCACCAACTGGGCAATTTGAATGTGTCGATCCTGTTACTTTAGCCAACATTTTAGACCAGTATGCAATTCATCCACTACACTCCAAAGACACCAAAGAAGATGCATTAGAAACATATTGAATGTGCCAAGCCAAAGGATCCCCAATGAGCAAATGGGAGAAAAGTGTAGAAGCATGTTATTTTCCTCTACTCTTTCCTACAGGAAAAGGACGAAGATATGATGAAAGATCCATACAAATGAATACATCAGAATATCACTCTTTTCAAATGTATTCTGAAGACCCCAGATTCAGAAAAAAGTTATAATACATTGCCCACTTCCTGTTCGAGAATGAACTAGCAACTCTGTGTTAAGGAGTTGAACACACATTAAAAACAGGCTCAATTTCTTTAAACATATCCACTACCCATCTGCTTCAAAAGATAAAAGACAAAGATGAAGTTTTGCAGTCAACTATGACAGATCTCTTGGCAAACATGTGTGGTACAAAAGAATACTGGTTCAGTTGTCACACTGATGTCTGTTTGTATGCTAAGGAACCTAGCCCCCACAACATGGTTTGTTACTATTTGTTATGCAGAATACGCATTGGATGACTTGCACGACTTCTTACACACTAATGGATAAAAGATGCTCCCACATTTGGCCATAACAGTGATGCCACTGTTTAACAGTTTATTAAAAAAATGCATTACCTGTGACATCCCTACAGAAACCACACATAGTTAGCCAAGTATATAAATAACGCTTAGGTAGATATAAAAACAAATGTAAATACTATACCAAATGTCGCTTTGACTTCCCTAGACCAGTTTGCAAAAAGGAAAAGGAAATATCTTGATGTCTTCTGTAAGACACAGTGTAATAGGCGAATCCCCTAAAAACACATAGAACATTAAACGGGATGAAGCATCCAAGTACATCAAAGATAACAATACAATCATTGCCCTCTTGCGGAATGCAAACATAGACATAAAATACACTGCAGACAATTCCACTGCAGATGCAAGATATGTCACAGCCGATCTCACCAAAGCTGAGAAAACAGAGCTAAACAAACTCTGGGATGACTCATCATCAGACAAAACACTTTCACAAAAAGTGTACAGGTTCAGTATTAAAATGCTCTCCAATAGAGACTGTGAGCACTATAAAGCTGCAGACCGTTTAACAAGTACAGTTTTACATGGCAAATCTGAACACATTGTCTGGGTAAACCTTGGTCTAGCTTCATCCCACAAAAGAATACAAGAATTCCCAAAACAAGATAGAAACAATAGCCACAAATGATCCCAACAGCAAAGACATCTAAAAAAAAACAATTTAATTGACAAATACTACCCAAACAAAAGTACTGTTTTGGAAAAATAAATACCTGTACGACATAGCCCAAAACTACTCCAAAAACAATGTACCACCAGATGAGACAACTGGAAAATATTCAACTTGTGAAGTAAGCCTAGTTAAATTTACCAAACCCAGCCCCATTAATCATATTTCATAAATCTCTGCAACATATAGAACTTTATTACATGGCCCTTCTGAAACATTTTAAACTCTGTAGAAAAGAAGAAGAATTATTTGGTGGCCATGACTCATTTGAAGCTGCATTCAAAGCAAATGAAAGCAGTAAAACAAATGTCAATTTCCAACAATACAATGAAATGTTGGACAGGGAATGCAAACAAGAGAAATAAATTGAAGCTCTACTAGATAATGACACACCTGAGGGCAGTCAACCTTCTCTTACCGGAAGCCAAGAACCACTTGGAGAACCACTCATTTTAAATGAAGCAGACATAGCCACAACTGAGGTAGAAAATACCAGGTATCAATCTAAACAATCCGAAGAAGACTTGTCAGTGCTCAAATCACAGCTAAATGATGAATAACTCACCATTTATCTAGAAGTCACTCAAGAAATTGAACATGGTTTTGAACATGAAACTAAAACTTGTAGCTGCAAAATGAATAAACCTCTGCTCCTGTATGTAAGTGGTGAAACTGCATCTGGTAAAACGTTCTTAATTAAAATAATCAGCAAATGTCTTCAAGACTTAACAAACAACAATCTGTCATCTGTTGTAACAGCCCCACAGTTTTAGCTGCCTACAACATAGAAGGTGTACCTTTACACCTACTACTGTTCCTCATAGTAGAACACTCAAACGAATTACAATACTACAAATTATCAGCAGAAGCTGCTAATGAAGTACAAAGTATTCTGAAACACATGCAAGTGCTCATGATAGATGAAGTAAGCATGGTTTGTAACACATGTTGTCTGTAATTAATCGCAGATTGCAAGAAGTCCTAAAAATCGATTATGAATAACTGTTTGGAGGAAAACTCATCATTGTTTTCGGAGACCTCCTACAGTAAACACCATTAAAAGGTCAACCTATTTTCATAACATTAGGACACACGCAATGTCATACCAGTCTCGGCAGCATTGAAAATGTAAATCTCTGGCAACATTTTGGCTACAGAGAACTAACTCAAAACATGTGTCAGTCTGCAGATCTCACCTATGCTAACATTTAAAAAACATTAGAACTGGTCTGCTTACTAAAGATGCAAAATCCATCTTAAATACTAGGCTAATCCATGGGCTATATAGGCAAAACACATATGCTTCTGATGTCATGGAACAATTAACTCAAAAATATATAAAATGCATGTCCTCAAGGCCAACCTTTGCAAGCTGTAGTCAATTCAAGGATACAATGTTGAAACAAAATGCAACCCATACTGCATATCAGCTCCACAGATAAACTATAACTGCATTGCATGACACTCCCTGTGTGTCAATAAGCAACAGCACGAATAAATAGATTAGAAAAATGTATCTCCAACAAAGCTAGATTAGAAAAAGTATTAACTTTTTATCTAAACTGCAGAGTAATTTGAAAATGTAACCTTTCTGTATAACAAGGTTTAGTGAATGGAACAATTGGTACAGTTGTTGGCTTCCAAATATATACACATGACAACAACATTCAGTTTGTCAACATCCACTTTGACAAACTTTCAGGATTAACAAAATATGCTGGACAATAGGATATTTCCTTCTTTTCAAAGACACGTACATACGCAGAGAAAAAGTCTCTCTATCTCTTGCTTATGCTGTCACTATTCACAAAATGCAAGGTGTAACCCTAGATCAGGCATTGATTGACATTGGCAGCACAATCTTTAAAGAAGGTTTGAGTTACATAGCATGTTTGCGTCTGTGCACACTCAATGGTCTTTTCCTAGTGAACTTTGATGCAAAAAAAGGTAAACTGATAAACAGACCTTCCTTGCATCCTAGAATACAACAGGCTATGTGCACTGTACAGGCCATCTATTTATGTAGCCTCTACATCAAAAAAGAAATCCTTTAAAATGAAAACTAATACAAACTGCTACTCAAACCAATAATACAACTACAAAATTGACTAGTTCAAAATCAACTGCATGACCATCAGAAGACAAAGACACACATGCCTCTTCTAAAAGTAAAAACAACTGCAGGCCTACCAAAGGATACATAGGCACAACTCTGTGGTCCATTTAAATTCAGAAACACAACTGGAGTAAATTGCTATGCAAATGTAGCAATCAATCTTCTCTTCAAATTGCGACCAGTTGTTCATAACATTTACTTAAACGGCTCAGACCAGTTGTGTTTGCAAATACTGTCCTTCATAGAATTGCCACAAATAATGCTGACAGCACTTACAGTGTCTCAGGCATAAGGCAAGAATTGGACGACTGTACATGAATGGTCAAATTCACCATAAACACACAGGATGTTCCACACAAATTCCTAAGGCACTTACTACAAGTATTGGAAACCAAAAACATCCCTATAAATGAAATCTTCCAGATTCTATACACGTGGAAACATACATGCACTATCTGCAACCATGTTTCACAAGAGCACATCCCTAAATTACAATTTGTGTATGTATCCATACCAAATTCTGAATCAATTCCATTTCACCAGCTTCTGCAGATTGCAAATCATAGCATATTGTGCCCTTTTAGTAATTCAGAGAATCGTTCCAACATACAAATAAACTCACATGTCCAACATGTGATACTAATGCTTCTAAGGTACAAAGCAGATGGTTCCAACAACAACTGTTAGCTTACAGACTTCACACAAGGCCAAGTATCTCTTGGCAAGGAAACCTTCACAACAGTGGGCATAATCTACCACACTGGTGCTACAACGTCTTCAGGCCACTATACTGCATATATCAAAAAAATAATTGGTTGGTTTGAAACTAACAACACCTCAGTTACTCTAAAACATAGGTTACCAGCAAATCTAACAAATGCCTACTTAATATTTCTGTAATTTAGTCACTAAACTGTAGCACAATAAACAGTTAAAATACGCCAATGGGTATCTAACTATTTCCATATTAAAGCCAAGATAGTTAGAATATGCCAAAAGGTATCTAATTACTTCAAACATATCATTAAGTACATTGTACTTCAAATATGCATCACAGTTCTTGTTACTGCATTTCTTCTCATAAAACCAATACAGTTACAATTAACCAATGTTACCACCAAATCCAACTCATGCCTACTCAATGTTCCTTCACCCCAAATTTACTCACTAAACTATGGTACAATAAACAGTTAGATTGCACCAACTGGTATCTAAATACATCTAAAATAATACAATAGCATGTTTAAAACACAAAACAGTTAGAATAGGCCAAAATATATCTAACTACTTCTAAAATACCCTCCATTGCAATACACTTCCAATATACCATCACAGTTATTCTTACTGCACAACTTCTTGTAAAGTGCAATATAATTAGAATATGCCAACATCTATCTAAGTACTTTAAACATTCCCTTAATTACAAAACTCTTCAAACAAACATACTATCACACTTTCACTTACATGATTATACTATTTATTTATTAATCATCTTTGGGCTTGTTTCCCAATGGCCTAATGATTATTTCCTGTCGATACAACAACAGTGTAGCACACACTAATGTTGTACCAAACATAGTACATAGAATGTACTGTTTATGAGTGTCCAAAAAGTACATGTATATGTAAAATTGTATGTAATTAAAGTGTTTAATCTATCCTGTTTAACAGATTATATTGGTTGTTTTTCCCAGAAAAACAACCAGACATTCCTGCTTTATTACTGTATGCAACTAGGTAGCAATACCAAGTAGTATCCTATTTCTTATCATCACAAAGAAACAAATACATATTCCATAAGCAATGTCCTCAATTGTACTACAATCATAAATACCATATACACTTCAATGATATAATTCCACCATATTACAAATAATGTATACACCCCTACATTACCTATAATTACTATACACATATTATTATATTATGTGTTGCCAGTAGCCACAACCACCACAATAGGGTTAAACCATATAACATGTACATACAATACACCTTCAAATAACAAGACTCACTCTGAACCCCTTGCAATCCAAATGATGTCCACATGCACTAAAAGTGACCGCAGACTCGGTGGCACCTGCACACCTTTTTTACCTATAAAAACAGCTCCATATCAACTTTATTCCACTCCCCCACCCTTTCCAGCTCCTCTTTCGGCCATCAAATATCCCCAAATGTGTTTTCCACATTGTTTCCTCATCCATGGACACTGATGGCTCTCCGCAGATCCAACACGGCCACCGTTTCCAAAAATATGACACAGCTCACGTTTTGCACCATCCAATAAGCGGGCGCCTACGATGTCCGCAGACATCATGCCAGACCCTGATTGGTCCAGAGGTGTACATGGACCCCAAATCAGGCAATGAGTCCCAGGACTGGACCCAGATATCACTAATTTCTTTTACCTACTTTTTGGCCATTTTTTAAAAAACGATTGGATGGATTGACACCAAATTTGCAAAAGCACGCTTTTAGAACCAAGCTGACGCTCCTAGCACAAACTTTGAAAAAATCCATCCAGCAGTTTGGGCTCTAGGTGCAAGGAATTTTTGTTCCATTGCGGCCCTGAGGATTTCCACAAATCTTGAGACTTCCCCTATAGTTTTTCCCACCCCTTGTCAAAACGGCACCAAACCTCACAAAACCATTCTCAGGGGCCCATATACTTTTATTGCAAAGTTTGGTGAGGATTCATGAGGAGGGCAAAGTTATAAGCCACACAAAATGTGCTCTTTCTATAAGTTGAGCAACTTAACCATAAGTACAGGGTTGCTACCGCAGGGCCTGTAATGAAGGACAAGAAAGAAGCGCATGAGCTACTAAAACCATTTAATCAGAGGCATGTGATCATAACTGAACCCGGTGTTAAAAAATGCTTGTTATGAGCGCCAATTCTACCCATAGAATCCTGCTCACTATGGCGCAATTTAACTGCCTTCCTTTAAGACCATTCACAGCGTTATGGAAAGGTATTAAAAATAGAGCAAATCAAACATATTTAATATGTAATGTGCCACTAGAGGACCTGGCTCACTCTTTTTTGTTTTGTCCCATGTATCATGAAATCAGATCCGGGAGTATAAGGCAAATATTGCGCGAAGCACCGTTTGTTCAGTTTCGGCCAGCATTAACTTATCTCTTGTGGGCAGACACTCCCAGGAAGGGATGGACACTTTTGATATATTTGTGGAATTCCCTGCATAAAAGGAAACTTTTAATGATATTTCAAAGGTTAATTCGTAAGATATGCTTGTTTATGCTCATAGGCTGTTGACATGTCTTTTAATTATGTATTTTATAGCATTTTTTATATACATTCTATATTAATATTGTTATATACTTTGGTTTTATGTTCGTATATTTTTCTGGAAATTATATTTTTTGCAAAATAAACTTTATCTTTGATGATGAAAAACAATCCGCTGGACTGGTTAAGCCACCAGGAAATACACTTTTAATTCCCACAATTATTACCATTAATACCATCCAACCCACAATGTTGAAACTCCTCTCCTTTGCCTTTACAAATGTTCAGGATGAACCACTAATCCTTGAAGTAAACGTGGTAGTCAGATCCCATCACCCATTTTTCATGTACTGCAAGAGCTCAATCAGACCACTGAACTCAAAGACAGCAACAATGCACCTTGTATATTGAACACGTTAATGCGTACATCTTTTGCAATTAGGAAGATCCAAAAATGTATAAATTAAAAGAAAAGATATTCATATGTGTGTGAAAACCTGGTGAGATGCTGCTCTCCTAAAGAACGCCCACTCCATCATTGCAAGTTATAGAAATGTGGGTGATATTAATGGTTATAAATATTACTGTATTTGTTCTTGTAAAGACAAATCTTCACCATGCATTTTCATTAGGTCAGCAATGTACTCATGCCAAACTAATCCCTCATTGCTGGTATTGGCAGATACTCCATCATCTACATGTCTTTGAACATGGGTCTACCATTGGACAACTATTCTGTTATGCTATCAACTTCAAATATATAGGCTGTCATTTTTCCTAATCTCATCATTCAAAAAAGTCCAGAACCAATTTGTGCCTGACACAAAGCTGGTACAATATTTTGCCGACCACAACCGCTAGCAATGTATACAAATCCCTGCATCAGGTATTTGGTCACATTGAACATGCACAGATCACTTTAGCGCTCGTGCACGTGTATATATATATATACACACACACACACACACACACACACACACACACTTTTGAGTACAAGTGTTCATAAATATCTGGAGAAAAGACCACATGTATGCATAAACATAGTGATGCAAGTGTATTGATAAAAACAGCAACCTATGTGTTTTGATGGCAAACTATATAGGTCTAATTCCCGCACATTCTATTCAGGAAGCACATCAGATCAAATAGCTGTGCCCACTGTCTCATAACATACTCCTACACTTTAAAGGTGAAATGTCCTTTTGGGGATTTAGGAAATGCCATGTAAATAAATAATATACATTTTAGAGTAGTTGCCTCACAGGACAAGTGTATACCTAACTCTGGTAAATATGAGCAATGGTAGTTGATTTGTACATAATTTTAAATAAAAGGACTGCATTACCGGGCATGGTCATTGACTCAGGTATCTTTGTGTTAGAAAGTAGTGTGAGTCAAACTTTGCTGCGTACTTATAGTTCTTGAGGGTGGACAGGTGCAAATAAATATTTGTCGAATCCCACATCTTCACTTTGTTTTTAAACAATTGGCTAAGGGTATGTGTACTTGTCCCTCGTTTCAAATCTGGGCACCTTCCTATCCACTCATATATCCGGGCCATCATAAGGCCATATCGTGTTTTGCACTTTCTAGTGAGACAACCTTCTGTCTCACTAAGGATGGTAAGTAATTTACATCGGGCTGGGAATTCGCTTTAATTTACAATAGGCCCTGTTTCACTATCAAATGCCCTTTGAGGGATAACAAACCCAGCTCCAGTCTGAGATATTGCATCGGGTTGAAAGCGTTCAGTTTTAATAATCAAGTCAAAGGTGGCCTTCCAGAATGTCCAACAACCTATAGTCGCCCATACAAAGAGATTCCAACCCATACAATATCGCTGGGCAAAAACATTGAGAATAAAGAGTTATGGTTCTGTTGAGGGTGTAACCCATGGTTTTGGCTGAAAATACTCTTATTAAGACCGTCAATTGCCTGGCCTTTATACGTTTAGCCTCTTTGATATCCTTATAGGGCCTATTGGCGCTCACCTCAAGCCCCAGATATCCGTAGGAGCCTACATATTCAATCCTACGCAAGCTAGTAGCAAAGTTCATATGCTTTCTTCTTTTTTGATGAAACAGTCATAACCTTGGTCTTCCCAAGGTTTATTGTTTGATCGTTATCTCTGTTTAACCCAATGTAACGCTCACCTGATTTCCACGGAGGCGCTGGGCTGGACTGAGCTGTCGCCATGTCTTCTAGTGTGACTCGTAGATCTCGGCCTTCTCCTAGGGCTGGTCCCCTTCTCACGATGTACCGGACGTGTAGAGTGAGGTGTCTGCAGACGGAAGAACAAGGATTTAGGAACTGGATTGACTGAACTTCTCCTTCCTCAGTCCTCTTATTCGAACCAAGGGCGTGGCTTGCTCACCTTAGATATATTTAGGCCGGGCTCTCCATCCTGCGTCTTTGCAGGGGCGCAAGTACAAGTTACTTCACTGGTTCACTGACGATCCTCTTGATTGCAGAGGTTGATGTTGGAAGATACCGCCGTTTACCGCACGAGCGGTTTCTTGATAGTTATTGGAGCACCCTTAATTTAGTCCCTTGCTCAGTCTCAGGGTGTCAAGATTGAAATTGTAGAGGAATGATGCGGCGAGCAGGTGAGTAGGAAAGATGACCGGTTGCTGTCACCCTTTCTAATGTCTCTCTTTCTCCTGCAGGTTTAGGTGCAATGGACGCTGATGAATAAGTGCCCAGGATCGTGCAAGCGCGTATGTACGAAGAAGATGAAGCACGGTGCACGTAAGTAAAATGACTGCTGTTTGTTTCAAAAGCACGCCTTAATGTCTCTTTTGTCCTTCCAGATCGTGGATGCAGACAGCGTTGCTAGATGGATGCCGGCGAACGTGCAAGCGCGTAAGTAGAAAGTTTATGGTTGGTTTAGAATGCGCCTTAAAATGTCTCCCTTTGTTTTGCAGATGCCGGCATGCAGCGCTTCTTGAAGTTCAGAACGTGCGGAGCGCAGGTAAGCAATTCAAGAATGCAATGCTTAATCAAGTCCTTTTCTTTGCAGATGTCGATGGGGAGCCGAAGAAAGCGGAGGAAGGCTTTGGAAGATGCCGCCGTATTTGGTAAGTAAGAGCGCTGCTCTCGAATTGAATTCTGCTAACCTGTTGTTTTGTCTTGGCAGGTGCAGCTGAGGATCGGATCTCTAGCAGGTAAGGAATTCGTTTTCACAGGGACTGGAGCTGAAGAATCTCAGGAAGACTGGAGCTGACACGGTGAGCGTCCTGCTGCAGATGCGGAATAACGCAAAGCACTTTTCATCAATCGGGTGTGGTTTAAATAGCCTTCTGTAGTGCTTAGGCGTCTTCTTCCACAGCCTCGCCCAGGTAAGAAAAGAGTTACTGTGTTCTGATTCCAGGGAGTGGCTCCTGCCCCACCCAAACAGGAAAAGTAGTTCCAGGCAGAGAAGGATCAGAAGACCATCGAGCTGGTAAGTAAGCAGCATGGTCTGCTGCAGGTAGGTCCACCCAAGCACTCTTAAGCATTATGAGCCCGGCGCTTCCAGCGCCGGGACCGGTCATCTTTATGAGCCTGGTGCCACTGGCGCCAGGACAAGGTCCAAAAGGTCCCGATAGGGACTGGCTGGTACCCAGGATCAAGGTTATGGGCCTGCTTCCAAGGATGTGAGGCAGGTCCTGACCCCTTGGAAGCAGGGATCATGACAGCACCCCCCCTCAAGGCCCCTCCCAAGCTTGACTTCTCCGGGGGTCTTGGTTTGTTAGGAAATGTTCGATGAAATTTCTTGACTAAACGAGGTGCGTGGACATGTTCTGCAGGTTCTCAAGACCTTTCCTGGGGGCCATAAACTTTCCAGTCAATCAGGTAGTATAGCCTTGATTTGGAGATTTTGGAATCTAAGATGTTTTTGATTTCAAACTCGAGTTCTCCATCAACTAGGATAGGTTCTGGAGATTTAGTCAATCGGGTCTCTGGCTGCACATGTTTTAGTAGCGAGACATGGAAGACTGGGTGCATTTTCATATGAGGGGGCAAGTCCAACTTGACTGCCACTGGGTTTATTATGGTAGTGATTGAGTAGGGTCCCAGGTATCTTGGGTTGAAGGTGCGCGGTCCTTTTAGGGATAAATGTTTGGTGGATAACCAGACTTGATCTCCTACTTGATATTGAGGGGCCTCCTTCCGATGTTGGTCTGCTCCTTTCTTGTATTGTTCCTTAGCCCTTTGCAGATGAGAAGTGGCTTCCTTAAAGGCTTGGGTGATTGCAGAATGCAGGTGGTCTACTGCTGGTGTCCCTAGATCCTGAGGTGGATCCAGATTAGAGGTTCGAGGATGGCTACCATATAAAAGAAAAAACGGGTTTTTTCCGGTTCCAGAGTGGACTGAATTATTGTAAGCGTACTCGGCTATCCAAAGGATGTCCTTCCAAGTTCTTTCTGTTTGTTGCAGCATGCAGCGTAAGTACTGTTCCAAAGTTTGATTGGTCCTCTCGGTCTGTCCGTCGGTTTGGGGGTGGTGACTGGTTGAAAGCCTTACATCAATTTGAGCCAACCGACAGCAACTCTGCCAAAAGTGGGAGACAAATTGACTTCCTCTATCCGAGATTAAAACTGAAGGAAAGCCGTGCAACCGAACGATGTTTTCGAGAAACTCCCGGGCCATGATTGCTGCTGACGGTAGACCTTTCAGTGGGATGAAGTGCGCCATCTTGGAGAATAGGTCCACGATTACTAAGATCGTATTATATCCGGAACATGAAGGTAAGTCGGTGATGAAATCCATGGAGAGAGTATGCCAGGGACGAGGTGGGATGTCAAGTGGGCGTAAGAGGCCTGCTGGTTTCTCCTTTTGACTTTTATTTTGAGCGCACACTCCACAGGACATTACAAAGTCTCTGATATCCTTTCTCCAAGACGGCCATCAGAAGTGACGCTTGATCTTTTCCGAGGTCTTGGCCATACCGGGGTGTCCCTCCATTAGGGAGTCGTGATAACAAGAGATGACTTGATTCTGTAAACTAGCACAGGGTAGATATAACCGTTCTTGGAAGTACAATAGGTCGTTCTTCACCGTGAAGTCTTTTCCCTGAAGATGCCAATTCTGTATGTCTGCTGGAGTTATAAGTTGTTTAACTTTGGCTTCAACTTCTTCGATGGATTGTGTGCCGATTAGACCTAGGATTCTTTGTTCGGGAATGATAGGTACGGGTTCAGGATTGACCATGTGCTCTTCCACTCCCATCCGGGAAAGGGCATCAGCTTTACCGTTCTTGTTGCCTGGTTGGTAGGTAATGACGAAGTCAAACTCGGCAAAAAATAGTGCCCAGCGGAGTTGTCTGGAGGATTGAGCTTTAGCTGTCTTTAGGTATTGTAAGTTGCGTTGGTCTGTAATCACTGTGACTGTGTGTCTGGCACCCAGAAGATAGTGTCGCCAGGCCTTGAAGGCGGACTTAATAGCCAGAAGTTCCTTATCGGTAATGGTGTAGTTGATTTCAGGAGCCGAGAATTTGCGGGACCAAAATGCCACGGGGTATAACTGGTTTGTTTCTGGATCTCTTTGCGATAGGACTGCACCCATCGCAAGACTGGAGGCGTCGGTTTCTACGATGTAAGGAAGCTCTGGGCGGGGATGTCTCAAAACAGGAGCGGAGATAAACTTGGCTTTTAACTCTTGGAAGGCTTGCTCCGCCTCGGTAGACCACACAAAGCGTTTGTTTTTCCTTAGAAGGGCAGTAATGGGCTGGACTATTCGGGAGAATTCTGGAATGAATCTACGGTAGAAATTGGCGAAACCCAAAATGCTTTGGACTCCTTTCACCGACGTTGGTGATGGCCACTTAATGATTGCGTCTACCTTTCTTGAATCCATGTGGACTCAATTTGGTGACAGAATGAATCCCAGAAATTCGACCTCGGTGACATGGAAAACGCACTTCTCAAGCTTGGCAAAGAGTTTATGTTGGCGAAGCCTCTCAAGAACTGCCCTGACGTGTTTCCGGTGATCGGCCTCAGAGGATGAATATATAAGGATATCGTCGATGTAGACAACTGTACACACGTCAATTAGTTCTCTGAGGATGTCATTCATGAAGTACTGGAAGGCAGCCGGGGCGTTACATAGTCCAAAGGGCATTACTTGATACTCAAATAATCCATACTTGGTGCGGAAGGCCGTCTTCCATTCGTCGCCCTCTTTTATTCGGACCAAGTGGTAAGCTCCTCTGAGATCCAACTTCGTATAAGTGCGAGCATTCTTGACTTGGTCTAGAAGTTCAGGGATCAATGGCAAAGGATATCTGTTCTTGACTGTAATCTGATTCAGGGCGCGATAATCGATACATGTTCTGAGATCCCCTTCCTTTTTCGGAACGAAGAACAGAGCTGAAGAGGCTGGAGACTTAGAAGGACGAATAAATCCATTGGCCAGGTATTGGTCCAAATACTGCCTAAGGTGGAGATTTTCTGGTTCGGTGAGAGCATAGATCCTACTACATGGAGGAGTGGACCCAGGTACCAGGTCTATCTGACAGTCGTATGACCTGTGCGGGGGTAGGAAGTTGGCTTGTTCTTTCTGGAAGACATCTTGGAACTCTAGATATTCAGGAGGCAGTTGGGGACCCTCGGATGTAATTGCTGCCAGCTTAATGTCGGACTTCAGATAACAAGTGGAGGCACATTCCGGAAACTGAATCGTCTTTGCTCGCCAATCAATTTGAGGATTGTGTTTTTCTAACCAAGGGATCCCCAGGATAATTTGAAACTGAGGGGCCTTGATCACATCAAACACGATCTCCTCACGATGTCCATTTTGACTTACTAACGTCACTCCCTCGGTGGTATGGGTAACTGGTCCGGAAGCTATTTCCGTACCATCCACTGTGGTAATAACGTCTTTAACCATTTTAGGACAGAGAGGTAGATTCATCCTGGATGCCATCTCGCAATCCACATAATTGCCGATTGCTCCACTGTCAATGTATGCCTTGATGGCATGCAAACGATCTGGCTTCTCTGGGCTTATTAGGACCATGGGCACGATGAAATGCGAGGTCAAAGAACTGGTTTTAAAGCTCGGCAAGCGGACCTCTACACTTGTCGGGCGAGGTCGTTTCCCGATTCTGGCTTTTCGATGCTTTTGTCGGAAGCTCCCACGGTCTTCTTAGCAGGTTTCACCGGGCATTCACGAAGAAAATGTCCTGAATTCCCACAATAGAGGCACAATTGCAGCTGTCTTCTTCTTTCTCGTTCCTTTTGTGTTAATGGCCCTTTCACGACTCCTATTTGCATAGGTTCTACGGTATCGACTCCTTTGGCGGAACTCTGTGGTCTTGAAAAAACCCGAGCTTCGAATCTGGAGCGATCAGCCTTCCTATTCTGTAACCTGTGATCCAGTTGAACCACCAGGTCAATATATTCAGAACAATCTTGCGGAGGATTTACTACTTGGGCCAGGACATCTTTGAGTTCTCCACGCAACCCCCTATAAAACAGCGTAATCCTTTTATCCTCGGGCCATCTGGCTTCAACTACCAGTCTGTTAAATGATGCAATATATGCCAGAAGATCCTGATTACCTTGTCGTAAAGAGAGGAGTTCGTTATCTAAGGCCTGTCCCTGAGAGTGTCTGGCAAATAGTCTTTCCATACTGGACTGGAAGGCCTGAAAATTACGAAGAATCGGGTCATCCTGGGTTACCAGGGGAATTGACCAGTCTGCAGCACTGCCACTTAGATATGAAAGTACGAAGGCCACTTTGGCCTGATCAGTGGGAAATGCAGCTGGCCTACACAGGAAGTGCAGACGACATTGATTGATGAACACTGCAAACCTTTTGGGATCGCCTGAGAAGCGTTCGGGTGGAGCCAAAGGCACATTTCCAGGTAGATTAATTTGTACAGGATTAGTGGAGGTCGCTGGGATATTACCCCGCCCTGGGGTCGGCAGTGGTGTTTGCCCCGCCTGCGTTTGTAACAACTGTCTAGCAAGATCATCTGTGCGCTCTTTGGACACAATTAGCTCCCCCCTTAGGGCGTTCGTTTCCTGGCGCGCTGCTAGTACTTCTGCTCTTAATTCCCCTAGCAACTGGGCTAGTTGGTCAGTATCTGAGGTTTCCATTGCGCCTGGGTGGAGGATTTGTGGTGGGCTTCGCGTTCTGTAACGCTCACCTGATTTCCACGGAGGCGCTGGGCTGGACTGAGCTGTCGCTGTGTCTTCTAGTGTGACTCGTAGATCTCGGCCTTCTCCTAGGGCTGGTCCCCTTCTCACGATATACCGGATGTGTAGAGTGAGGTGTCTGCAGACGGAAGAACAAGGATTTAGGAACTGGATTGACTGAACTTCTCCTTCCTCAGTCCTCTTATTCGAACCAAGGGCGTGGCTTGCTCACCTTAGATATATTAAGGCCGGGCTCTCCATCCTGCGTCTTTGCAGGGGCGCAAGTACCAGTTACTTCACTGGTTCACTGACGATCCTCTTGATTGCAGAGGTTGATGTTGGAAGATACCGCCGTTTACCGGACGAGCGGTTTCTTGATAGTTATTGGAGCACCCTTAATTTAGTCCCTTGCTCAGTCTCAGGGTGTCAAGATTGAAATTGTAGAGGAATGATGCGGCGAGCAGGTGAGTAGGAAAGATGACCGGTTGCTGTCACCCTTTCTAATGTCTCTCTTTGTCCTGCAGGTTTAGGTGCAATGGACGCTGATAAATAAGTGCCCAGGATCGTGCAAGCGCGTATGTACGAAGAAGATGAAGCGCGGTGCACGTAAGTAAAATGACTGCTGTTTGTTTCAAAAGCACGCCTTAATGTCTCTTTTGTCCTTGCAGATCGTGGATGCAGAGAGTGTTGCTAGATGGATGCCGGCGAACGTGGAAGCGCGTAAGTAGAAAGTTTATGGTTGGTTTAGAATGCGCCTTAAAATGTCTCCCTTTGTTTTGCAGATGCCGGCATGCAGCGCTTCTTGAAGTTCAGAACGTGCGGAGCGCAGGTAAGCAATTCAAGAATGGAATGCTTAATCAAGTCCTTTTCTTTGCAGATGTCGATGGGGAGCCGAAGAAAACGGCGGAAGGCTTTGGAAGATGCCGCCGTATTTGGTAAGTAAGAGCGCTGCTCTCGAATTGAATTCTGCTAACCTGTTGTTTTGTCTTGGCAGGTGCAGCTGAGGATCAGATCTCTAGCAGGTAAGGAATTCGTTTTCACAGGAACTGGAGCTGAAGAATCTCAGGAAGACTGGAGCTGACACGGTGAGCGTCCTGCTGCAGATGCAGAATAACGCGAAGCACGTTTCATCAATCGGGTGTGGTTTAAATAGCCTTCTGTAGTGCTTAGGCGTCTTCTTCCACAGCCTCGCCCAGGTAAGAAAAGTGTTCCTGTGTTCTGATTCCAGGGAGTGGCTCCTGCCCCACCCAGACAGGAAAAGTAGTTCCAGGCAGAGAAGGATCAGAAGACCATCGAGCTGGTAAGTAAGCAGCATGGTCTGCTGCCGGTAGGTCCACCCAAGCACTCTTAAGCATTATGAGCCCGGCGCTTCCAGCGCCGGGACCGGTCATCTTTATGAGCCTGGTGCCACTGGCGCCAGGACAAGGTCCAAAAGGTCCCGATAGGGACTGGCTGGTACCCAGGATCAAGGTTATGGGCCTGCTTCCAAGGATGTGAGGCAAGTCCTGACCCCTTGGAAGCAGGGATCATGACACCCAACCCCTGGGCACCCGACAGATTATGATCAAACATGATCAGATCGTCTGCATATAACATTCATGGAATAGGGCAATTCCCAATCTGTGGAAAACCCCTGACTTCTAGCCCATTGTGTTTTGGTTAATCTGCCATGTAAGAGTTGCACAAAAAGGGGGCCAAAGGGCACCACTGCTTAACTCCTCTGTAAATCTGCATCATGGGTGACATGTTGTACTGATCACCCAGCCGTATGTGGGCTTGAGTATTTAACTGCAAGCCCCTAAGAAGACTAAGAAGCGATTCCAGGCACCCACGGTTTCTCATTTTTGCCCATAGATTCTCACGGTTGACTCCATCAAAAGCAGCACGAAAGTCAACAAAAGTGATGTACAGGGTCACCCCGCCCAGCCTGAAGCTCCCTGAGTGAGTATGTCTAAAACCCTCAGGTTATGCATTGTACTGCAGCCAGACCGGAACCCCGTTTGAGTAAAGTGAAAAAGATCAGAGATTGCAGCCCAGCTTTCGAGGGCCCTCAGGGTATATATTGCATTTTATTTCCCTGTTACATCAAGGAGCAATAGCAGGCGGCAATCATCAGGCATAAGTTGTGCCACTTTCTTATAAACTGGGACCAATTTTGACTGCTGCCATGAATATGGTATGGTTTGAGAACTACAGACTTTGTCAAACAAGTGTTTGAGTATGCGTGCCCATCTAACTGGGTTTTCTTTAAGAACCACATTAGCAAGCCTGTTCAGCCCAGGAGCTCATGAGTCTTTAAGGCTTCACATAACCCTTTCAATCTCTTGTTCCTCAAGTCCAAACACCACCCCTTCAGTTGATAACTCATGGGATCTTTGTCTACTTGTACCCCGGCTCTCCCCTGAATGTAATCCATCCATCTGTCTACTTGAATAAGATTCAGGGTTTTCGCTCTCGAGCCACGTCTGGCCCTAGAAAGTTCCACCCAAATACTTCTAGGTTGACCCCTACAAAGCACCAAACATATGTGTTGCCATTGTGAGTTTAAGGTTGAACTTTTCCAGTTACGTAACGAGCAGGCATAGTCCTTTTCAATTTGTTTCATCCTAAGGGCTTTCAAATTAGGCATAATTGCTGCCTGGTGGGTCGACTTAATCTTGCACTGCATCTCACATGTTGTGTCTTTTATAGCTCTAACAAACGTATGTGAGTGTTTAATGCATCTAAAGTTAGGTTGCGCCACCCAGCAGCCCGTTTCTCCTGCCATGTCCTTTATCCATGACTTAATTTGATTCGGCCCACACTGATCCAGGCTCTCAATTGTTTCCTCTGTGAGATTACTGATCTATTTACCCACCCTCTGAATTTGTCTAATAGCCCACTGGATATGGTTACCACTTTAGTTTGTTGTTATAACAGCAGCTTACTGGAGCTTCACACAAGGGTTCTCAATATTAAGGGTAATGACCAAAATATTGTGATCACTTTGGTCGTTGTGAATCACCTTAAGCTCTGTAGTAGACATTAGACATTGATTATTTCCAAAATAGTAGTCCTATGTCGATTGACCATGGTTCCCGTTCCACGTGTACTTCCCCGGAATATCGCCATTTGTCCGGCCATAAAGCATTGTCAGATATGTAGGATTATTTAGCGTGTTTTTGGAGTGCAGCACCACTGCATGGGATCAATGTATTGCTATAATGCGGTACAGCAAGCCATGTGTTGCCGGTGTAACATATGGATATGTAAATGAAGACAGGCTACTCAGTCAAAAAACACATCATTTTTTTCACTGTTAGAAATGCACCATTTGTTTTTCCTCACCTGAAATGCCTCTGTTGCAGGAGACACATTAGAGGATTGATGAACTAATATAATTAACAGTACTAACATGATTATAACTTATTAATATCATAATGTGTTCTCCAAGTGCAAAGTGAGGCAGGCTGAAACTCATTTTAAACGGACATTCAGAATTTTTTTTTCCTTTCTCTTTCTCTCTGCTTTCAGGAAACAAAACTCGAATAAGCAGGAAATTAGTGGATACAGTTTCTTACTGAAAAGTGAGCTATTGTTTGAAGAAGGAGGGTATGACATAGTGGATTCTTATTGGGCAGGCATCACGTTAGGGGCTGTAACAGAGGTCTCTTGAAGCAGCCCGGGGAGAAAGAAAGGCAGTGGACATTTTGCACAGCTTCGGTGAGGACTTGGGGGAGTTGCTGTGGGGCTGCCTGATTGAGGGGCGTCATTCCAGTGTACTGCTGACCTTCACAGGCTGGAGATTCCAGTCAATTGGCACCGGCTTGAGGACCAAAGAGTGCAGATTGGAACTGCATGTCCTCGCCGGGTGCTATAAAAGGAAGCCCCGAGCCATTTAAAGAAAGTGACCTGTCCAGAGAGTTTGCATGCTGAACTGCTACAATTTTGCTGGTAATTATCTTACACGAAGCAAGAATGCGGTGTGTGAATGAAAGCTATTTCAGTCAAGCAGCGTAGCGATAGCTGCATTCTAATGTTGCCATTCAGAACTGCAAGTCAACTGATGCACTGTTCTTTTTATTGCTGCAAAGAATCTAATGAAATGCCATGTATTTTGCAATTGCTTCTCTTATGTTTATTCTAGAAAAGACTGCCTCACAAAACTGGTAATGTATGATTTTTTAAATGAAACTGATGTAAATCACAATCTGTGTAAAGGCTTCTGTTTGCTTCTGTTTTTCTCTGGTGCAGTTAGCACATATCGCCTGACAAAAGGGGAGGTTATTAGGTAATATATGCCAAGCATCCCATGTGGAAAAAGTTATGTTATGAGTAATTATAAATAGCTGTGTGCGTGGTTCCACTCAGTGTATATGTGTGTGTGACTTCTGAGTGGAACACAATCTGATAGTCTGCTGGACGTACATGAGTCAGCAGAGAGAGAGGCCTCTGGAAATAGTTTCGCTAATGTAGATACATTAGTGATTATACCACATGTTATTGTGAATACTTTGTGGAAGCATAGCTCACTGGGGTAGATAAATCAGTGATAACAGCCATAAGTGGCACTCCATATGAAAATGCGGTGTTCTTGAATAATGTAGAAGCCTGAGGCCTCTTGAGATCACAAGAACAGTCTAAACAAAAGAAAGGGGTTTTGTATGTTGGGGCCACAAATAAAACAAAGAAATTATGTTCATCACTATACCACAACAAAATGCATACCAACTAAATGTATCTGTTACTGAAATAATGCATAGCCACAATACCACTATAATACCAAACCCAATCTGAATGAAAGGAGTGATTATTTCTAAATTACTTTTATTCTTGGTGGTAAGAAAATACTGCTAGGCCTCAAATCTACAAAAAATACCCTACAAGTCCCATAGTCTCAAGAACTTGATCCATCTGTTGCCCCTGGCATTCCCCCCCCCTCTTGTACCATAATACTCTGCTTAACTATGTTTTCACTTTGGGCAGAGGGTAATTTGTCCTTGCACTTTGCATTTAAGCCTCCTCCCAAAATGGCACAATGCACGCCACAGGCTCTTTTATTCACAGAAAATACTTCTGTAAGCTGTTCAAACAGCATGCTAGTAGAGCTCGAACCTGGAAAAGCATAGATGTTAATGAGGAGCATCTTCCACTTGCCATCTGGTGTATTAGACCCCAGTTCTACCACCAACACATTTGCCCCTGTGTCATCAGGGTCACTCTATGCATGCAGATGTTATATCTCACTCCAATTATTAGCCCCTCAAAAGGTCTGGCCCTTTAATCGTGTGAACTTGGTAAATAGTATAACCATCCACTAATAGGGCACAGTCCAGCCAAGTCTCCTGCAACATAAAAATGTCAAACTCCAACCCATCTTTACCCAAAAGATGACTGAGCCCCCTGGTGCTCCAACTTATGGGCTCAGTTTAATACAATCAGTTTGACCTCCTGGGGAACTATTTTAGGTGGGAGCATAGCCCCTTGGATGGCTTCAAAACCTGTTGACCAGTGCCCCAGCAACAGACCTCTACCTGTCTGGTTTTCTAGCCCATCAAAAACCTCCCTGGTTTTCCTTACAATAGAAGAACCCTCACTGGAGGGTTCAACATACCTGGAGTGAGTACTTAGCTCATTACACGTGATGAATTTCAACCCCATGGTCAGTAGGACCCCAGCATTTGCACACAACAATGTCACTGTACTTGAGGCAACAAATCTAATCAGGACTCAATTCGTCGTTTCAGTTGTGCCATATCAGAGGAAATGATAGATGATAACCAAGAAGTGTTAGCCCATAGGCGAAGGAGCATAGATCTCTTCATGAAAGGGGTTCTGTCTGTGGGGTGCACTTCTTCCAATTTGAATTACCCGGTTTGATGGGACGTGTCACCCTATTTCCCGTAGACATACAAAAGTGCAACATCTTGGAGGAGTGCTGCCCCCAGAATACTTTCTGCCCCCCTGCTCCCATTGCCTAAAAGGGGATGAGCCCCCAAAACAGTTTGTTCATGGGGCATATTGGCATCCCTTACGTTAAACCAAATATTCAGAGCCATCCCAGGGAAGAGGTAGGTGGCCGAATTGCTTTCCACCACTTCTTTGGCTATTTTCTTAGCTTTAACTTTCTCCAAAACAGATTGTGTGTACACACGTGGTAGATGTGGGGGAGCTGCACTATTTGGATTAGTCCATTGGTCCAAGGGACCTTTTGGCGTCACTGTGCGCTTAGTCCCATCCTTCAGATTTCTAGTCACTATCTGGCCTGGGGTCCATATTTTCCTACTGCCGCCCTCTTCCACTGGTCCGGAGCGAGCCAAGCAGGGGGGGGGAGAGGCTTTCCTGGTAGCCGTTTGCCGTGTGCCCAGCCTAGGCTCAGTCCGCTTGGGCTAATCATCTACGGAGGGTATAGATTTCTCCACCATGTAGATTTCGGCACATAGAGCTTCCAGTGCATACTTCACGTTCACTGCTGTAATGTTAACTGAGTCCTGCAAATTCCAAGACATGTCTGATGCCTCATCGTCAGCAACCCCAGTGCACCCCCATCCCCGGGTAGGATTCTTTTGTGAAACTAGTTGCTCTTTCTTCGGTACCCTCGATGTTAACCCCCTACCGATATCTGACTGTAAAGCAGGCTGGGTATTCATATTAAGGGCTGACTTTATTTTCAAAAGATTTGTCATTTTCACTTTCACATTGCATTGGTCTGAGGCAATAACAGAATAGAGGGCCATGAAAGGGTCTGATTTGGCCGACAGATCATTGAGGATTGGTAAAAACCTGTCCATTTCCACCATCATAGCCTTCTCCAGCCTTACACTAGGCTGTGTGGGCTCATAATTTGAAACCTCAGTCTCAGGTTAGGGCTGGACGATAGATTTGTAGAGTTCCCCAACTTGTCAGTACAGGGACTGCTCTGCGTATTGCCCCATAAGGTTCTACACAGATTGAGTAGAGACCCATTGTTGTCTAATGACTACAGCGAGAAGGAGAGCAGAGCACATGCATCACCCTGCCCTGGACTGGAATCAGAGCAGGCTTAATGAGAGCTTGTATTTCAGAGGGCCGGGGGCCCTGTTTCTCAGACAGGGGTATGAGGTACCCCCCAGGTGGACCACCGACTGAGTAGAAGTGTTCCTGGTGCCGGAGAAGAATCCATATATCCTTGGTTGGCTGGTGTAGGAGATCCCCTCCTTACCTACCTGGTCCTTCTTCCCCTTTTTTCTCTGTGGAGACTCTCTATGGGCTTAATTAGCTAGGGTGGGGCTCAGTGTCCGCTTCCCTTTCTGCAGGCTTGTACTGCCTAAGTCCGGCCTCCGGACTGGCCTGACCTTCATGGTGGATAGTATTGTCCAAGTGAAAAATAGAAGCGGCAGGGCTCAACAAATTAGGAGAAAAACACAGCCTCAGCGCAGCGACTTCGAGTTTACTTTGTGCCAAATAGGTGGACTATATCATGGAAGAGGGAACAGTTCCTCAAGACCGGAGGGCATCTAGGCCAATTAACCACCTTCACCCGGTAGAGGGAGACAGTAAATTAATCCGGAACCTTTATCTTCAATCACCAACCTCCGTGGCAGATGTATCAGCCACCGCTTGTAGAGTCGTAGGCAAAGGAAATTGGGAGGAAGGGGAAGGGTTCACGGGCCAGCCACCCAAGTGTTATTCACATAGTTCACTGAAACGCACCCCTGGCGGGGATTAGTGAGAGGCTTCCTCACCTGGGGGTTAATGAGGAGGTCCGAGTGCAGGATATAATACTCTCCCGTAAGTGGTAAGCCCCTTCTCATCCAAGTGTCAAACTCAAATCCCTCTCCAGAGCTTCAAAAGCAGGGTTAGCGAAAGTCCAACTACGGACAGGGCAAACTTTCCTGCGTGAGTTTGCCGCACCACTGCACCCAAACACCAAGACACACTCAGCAGCACTCCTCCGCAGCTCCGCCTCGGTGCGTGGTTTTTCAAGCACAGCCTCAATGGAAATTGTAAGAAGACTACAGTCTGCATAGCGTGTCCTCAAAGCACAAGACACACTCAGCAGCACTCCCACTCTGTTATTTAAACTGTGGGTAGGTGGGCCTTGCAGTGCTCAGCTCGAATCATGCTTTGAATACATAAAATAACGTGGTTTGCATCAGTCTGAATCATCGAAAAACCTAAAGTGTTGATTAATAAGAGGTTTCGGACTTGTACTTAAAGGGCCCTTTTTGCATTGCTTGTGGTATGAGTTCAGTTAGATTAGTTGGAACCATGAGCACCTGTGTGTTTTAATCAGGTAAAATGTATACAAATCTGAATACAATCCCAATGCCAGAATAAAACATATAAAACTATTGAGAACCAACACAGAAAGATGATATTTAAAAAATAAATGAATGGCAAACATCAAACTGGCAAAAGTTTGATTCTGTTAACTATCCAACGCTACTTGAATCGAATTTGAATAGTCAAACAGCGTTTTTGCTTCAGCTCTAAGCGTTTGACCCAATGCTACATATTCAAAACCCCGATATTTAGAAAGGATGGCAGGAGATTCAAACCACCTATTGACACTCTAAATTATACTTATTTTTGTATTTGTTTATGCAGTTTTATAAAGTGCCATGCCTTGGGGTATTTAAGACTGCTACCCAATGGAGGGAAGAACAAGTGAACGCTCCTGGTAAAGTGGTTGAAGGGGAGATGTTCTGAAAACCAAAAACAAATGTTTAGAAGTTTAATGGACAGTCGTGAGGCACATGTGCAAGTCAAGGATTACATATTTTCATGCTTCGCAGGTGATGAATCAGTATAAGGAGAATAACGAGGAGGGGTATTTCTTGGGAAAGTGTGAGAGAAAGGATAAGTAGACAGCGTTTTTGGCATACGAAGAATGGGGAAAATGGAAAAGGCGGGCAGTTAAGACAGCTGCATTTCTGGGTAAGGAGGCAGGTTGGGAAATGCTAGGAGAGAATATCATCCATGGGAGGGGGCGAGGGCAGACAGTGAAGCTATATTCATTCATTAGTAAGGAATCTAGGTGAACAATGAGGGATGAAATTATTAGCAAACAATGTAGAGCAGCAGGGTAGAGGGAGTGGACATTCTGGGGGCTAGGAGTAATTGGTGGAGAAGAAGTGGTAAGAGAAAGGTGGGATGTGGTCTTGACAGCATATTGTATATAAGGTTAAGGTCAGAAAAGGAGTCTAGCACTAAAACCAAAAGCATTCAGAGGATACAGGTAAACGAAGAAGACCATTAGCTGTGGCTGTAACCCACCAGGAGCAAAATAGATGTTCAAAAGAATGCCATTAGAATAAGAAGAGGAGCCATGTACGAATACGTATTGACTGATTTAAATAAACGTAATTTTTTTTATTTTTTTTTCAATTGGACAAACCACATTAAAAAACGCTTTGTAAATCAGGCCTATATGTACAATATAGCAACCCCATAGAGGGTGTAGTTAAGGTCATTGAAGCCTGTGAGGTTGCTCAATGGCAGAAAGTACAGCTGAAGTCTTCCATGTAAAGCAGAGGGTCTGTGGGGAAATTGATACTGGAACAATGGTGAATTTAACACTCGAAAAAAAAAACGAAAAAAACAAACTGTTTTTACTTGGTTAATGTGTCCAGGCAAAATAAATCCTCCTACGAGTCATATGAGGGTCTGGTCAATAAAGTTATTCAATTCATTGGCTGAGAGCAAAGAGGGGATGCTATTCAATAATACAGAATGACATAGCACATTTATAACGCATGGCGAGACCAGATCAGAGAGACTTTATAAAAGTGGAGCTTGTGAGGGAGCGATTGATAGAAGGTGTACTGTCAATGGAACATAGGACCTTGCCACCTGTGGGTCTCTAAATTGAAATAAGAATGAGCCCACTGACCCTCCAAGTGAAGCGGGCAGATGGACCATGTAAGTCCTATGACAAGCAGAGGGAACAATCACATGGCCCCCTGCCCGCTCCCTGCTGGCTGGCTTATCAAGTGAACTGAACTGTATGGAGCAATTAGGTTTCCGGCATCAACTACCGAGAAACTAGCGGTGGTGGTAAACCAAGTCCAACAGGGTTATTATGGCCCGATTCAATGGGCCCTAGCCCACCAACCCAGTAGCTGTCAAACTGATGATTAGCCAAGACTGCCTGCTGCCAAACGGCCCCCGTCTTGGAGGGATTTGCAGGCAATAGGCTGGAAGGACAATTGGGCTGACGAGGCCCGGACCCCACTCCTGAGGACCACTTCCCAGCATCAGAAAGGGATAGGATTTTTCTGAGGAGCACTAGTACATCAGGATTAAACTTAGGTCCGGGGACAGGGGTGTGTATGCTGTCCTGGAACATAGCAGGTGTGAGCAAGTACCTAACAGATGAGTACTGGCTAGAATGAATATACATGTTTGGAATCATAAGCTAACAAGAAACATGGGTCATTAACCCACCCCGCCATTTACAGGGATATGCTGCCTTTGCAATCCCGGCTTCTGCATAGGTAACCACATGAGCCTCTTCGATTATGTTCTGGTTAACCTTGAAGCATGGGTTCTGATAAAGAGCTGATAAAGAGCTTCACCATTCTCCAACGCACTCAGAGTGACCACTTTCCTCTGAGCATCACAGTAGAAGGTTCTTTTTTTGGGCCAAACAGGAGAATATCTCCAGTTTGAATGTGGCTTTCACATTCACAGTGAATGCTAGACGTACCATAAAATGGCCGAAGCTGGACCTTGATGTTCTGTTGTCACAGGTCTATGATCACTTACTCCCTGCTTTGGAAGCTTGTTTTGTGCTAGGCAGAGGTATTGGATGCTCAGGTGAAACTCCATAATAGTCTATGTGGATTCTTCACAAAATCACACAATGAGGTCACCCATCATGCAGAGGGAATGGTACCCTGGTATGATGGGGACTGTCAGGGCGCAAAGAGCTGCCTGATTCTCCAGGCCAAAAGAGTATAACACGATGGGGTGGGCGCATTATGAGAGGCCAGAAATAACTACTGTAGGATCATGAAAAATAAGGAAACAGCATTTGAAGGGAGGTATGGGATTCCCTAATGGCTGCTATTAAAACAGGGGACAACTGCAAGTACTGGCCAAAAATGAGCACGGGCCGCTGGGAGAATTGCAACCCCAGCAAGGGATGCTTCTCTGCAGAAACATGGGCAAACCACTTTACAGATCTTTACCATGAAACCAGGCAATTTGTGATATTAGCTAATCTAGAGCTGGGTCGTGAACAGGTAGCGTGGACAATTGGGCATTCCCCTTCATGTTCTCAGTAGAGGAAATTAGGTTGTCTTTATGTAGCCAAAAGTGTGGAAAAGTGCCAGGCCCAGGTAGGGTCCCAGTTGATCTCTATGCTTTCGGAGTCTAATATTTGGAACCCATGTTTCCATAAGTTGTGCAATGCAGCGTTACCACACAGGGTTGTCCCTTCCACATGGACACACGGAGAACTAGTACCCATTTTTAAAAAGGGGTGTATGTACCAACCAATGAACTACAGGCCCATTTCTGTATTAGGGTCAGGGGGCAAGGTATTTTCAAGGGTTGTTCTTGGACATCTAGAAGCATGGCTAGAGCAGCAGGAAATCCCAAACCATCTACAAGCTGGCTTTCACACTGCTACCTCCACAGTTGATCAGAGTTTAAGGCTTCAACTCCTTTGTGGAAAATATTTACAGCTTGAGAAGATGCGTATCTATGCAGTTTTTACAGATCTGTGAACGGCATTCAATACTTTATGGAGTACTTTATAGACTTGCGATGATGTCACCCTTGCTGAAAGCCATTTAATCCTTGTACGCAGAAAATAAGGCGTTAATAAGGTGGGGCAACGATGGCAGCATAGCAGAGGAAGTGGACATAGAAATGGGTGCATGCCAGGGCTAGATCCTCATGCCCAAACTATTCAGTGTGTACATTAATGGAGTGATTGAAATGCTGATGGCAAATACGCTAGGTGCACCTACATTGGCCCGGGGCAATATACCAATACTAATGTTTGCGGACAACGCTGTGATTCTCTCTTTGACCCAGAGAGGCTTCAAAACGCAACTGAGGGTTTTCACAGAGTGCTGCGATGCAAATGGGTTGTTTATTAATTCCACCAAAACAAAGTCAATGATATTTAGTAACTACAGGCAGAGAAACAGGGGAATGTTTATTGTTGAGTTAATTCCTATGATTACCTGGGCATGAAGGTGACTGAGGACTGCAAACAGCAGGTACAACTCTAGCTCGGCACAGTGGGACACTAACAAGATTCACAGAGGAGCATGGCCATGGGGCGATTAAAGTCTTGCTTGAGGCATACAAGTCACAGGCAAGGCAAGGTGCCCATTATGGCACCGAACTCTATGGGCACGGAAACTGTGACAAGTTTTCAGTTATTGAAAATCCATTTCTTAAGAACTTGCTGGGACTACCCAAAACTATGCCTAATCTCCCAATCTTCCTCGATACTAATATGCAAAGTATACGACGTATTTGCAGAGCTAGACCAGTTTATTACTGAGTGAAAGTCTGGACCACAGGTCATTTGGGGAAGTATAGAGAAGCCATTAGAAATATAATGGGACATGAAGGAGGCTAATTTCTCCCCTGGCTTCTACACATCAGGAGAGAGCTGAGTCACATTGGACTAATTGAATATCGGCATAGTCCCATTGGCAGCATGGATGCCAGGGTTAACAGGGACGTCATTTAGGGGTCGCCAGAGGTCGCAACTGCGACCTCTGAGGTCTCCCTTGCAACCTCTGTGATCTCCCTTGCGACCTCTAAAAAAAAGGAAGAAAAAATATATATATTTTTTTTGGTAATTCAAGCTCTTGGGCTGTGACCAGTACCATGTGACTCGTGGCTGGCTTTCTTGTTCAAGCCCCTTACAAAAAAAGAAGACAAATAAGAACAGGAGTGCCACAAGGGTAACACTTTCAGCAGTGACCCTAAATATGAAAGAATAGGAATACCAAATAATATGTCTTTCTGGAATTCTATACAATAATTGCTAGATTCATTAAAGGTTTATTTCAGGCACACTGCAGGGGGTGAGTCACTGATTTAGTCTATTCTTAAACACCTCAACTCATCCTTTCATCCTTCTGAGGTCGATAAACGAGTACCAACACAGGTTGGGTGATATTGGGTGTATTTTTTTTTCTACATAAAGCGCTTAAGCGTAATTGCTTTATAATAACACATCATTATCATTTGGTCATGGACATCTGCTTGAATTCACAGTAATTTGGTAATATGGGCCTACACAGACTAATCTTAATGATACATATGGCGATCCATTCTTGTATGAAATGTACATCACATTATAGTGATATCGTAACCATATTTATTGTAGTTTACAATGCTATGTGATGCCACTTCCTATTTTGTCAACGGGTGAAAGGTCGTGTTCCATCGCTTCCCGCGATATTACATTGGGGTGGGGTCAAATGACATCACTTCCTGTTATGTCATCAGGGGTCAAGGGTCGTGTGATGTCACTTCCGCTACCCCTGGCATTTTGGTGAGATGACGTCCCTGAGTAGTAAGAGAGTGATAATGTCCACCTATGCTAAGTGAAATGAAGCTGAAATACATGAGAAAGTGAAGCGTCCAGGCTTAATGACCAGATTCTGGGGCATTAAGCAAACCTTCGGAAATGAGACAGATCTAGATGAAGTGTCTCGAAATTTGCGAGAGCTTTATGGATGAAGTTGCGTCTTGACATATTGCTGATGGCTGCACTTTGCAGCAAGTGGAATCCTAACACCAGCCCAATGTGTCCGTTTATCGGACGGAGATGGGAACTGGCATCCATTTCGTTCTCAAATGCCTGGGTTATCTAGACTTAAGAAAAAAAGTACCTAAATCCCCTGTGTAGAGAGGGCTAGATAAGAACTACAAGGCAAACCCTGCGGCTATGCTGTCTCCCCATAGGCACCTTGGCAGTACACTCTTCTGCTGACTACCTAACCCCGACATGGAGAAGAAATCAGGCTATGTTATCTCACAAAGCACTTTAGCAATGTCACTAATGCAGCTGATCATTGCATTTGCACTTTGAAACATCCCTTTCTTTTTAGATATGCAAGGAAAGCATACTAATATTAATGACATTGCATATTGATTTTAGAGTTGTTTTAACATCCTTTTAAGCACTAGTTGTGTGATGTTGTTTTGAATATGAAATGTTGTGTTTTGTGCTTTTATGGTACTGGTTATCGGAATAACGTGCACTGAGATTTTGTTAGATTACTCTCCAATGCTATGGATTATAAATATTACACAACTGCGAGAGGCTTTACCTAAATTGTTCAAGTGTATTAAAGCTGGAAAACACATGCACTGGCAGTGTGCAAGGTGAACAAGGATCAGGTTTCATTTCCCCAACTATTTGCGGTGAAGAAAGCAGAAAATAGTTGCCATATTTGGGATATTTAATGCAAGAATTCTGCATTGCCATTGCCTGGTCAACCAAAAAGGGGACTATGGCAGAATATACACTTAAAGATTTGATCGGGCAAGAAGTTTTGTTTAAAAAAAAAAAAATCTTTTGATGTTCTTTTTCAGCATTTTCAGTAACAGCATCATTGGGGGCCACAGACGGAATCAATGATATACATGAACTTTATGCGTACAGCAGAGACTTGTTTGAAAATATGTCCGGCTCAATCTTGCACGAATACATGTGTCTGTAAGAAGGAGACAGAGGAGCAATGCATTCTATTAAAGCATCTTTAACAAGCTTTAACTTGGGACCAACACAGAGTAAGCAGAAGCAGAACAAAAACCCATTACAGATTCCTATGGTATGCATCATATGGTCATGTGATGGGCCTCACCTCTGGAAGTCACATCATCCACAGCTTTCTGCTCACTGAAGCCTCCCAGCGGCACTGCCATGGCAAACATAGATGTCAACCTTTATCAAGGTAGGCTCATATGCGAACGAGGAACATCATGCATTCTCTGGTTGCAATTCACCAATTCTGCTCTGACCAGAAGAGCATTTGGATAGGGTGATGCTGAATATCTGCAGAGCTAATGAGAAACTATTCATTGTGATGAAATGAAATAAATAAAAAAAATATTTTTTCATATCAGATCACACTGTAGTCTTGTTAATTCAGAAGAGCATGTGATTAGGGTGATGCTGAACATCTGCAGAGCTAAGGAGATCCAAGAGGGCAGCTTGATGGGGTCAGCAGAGCCTGTGTAGACTACAGAGGATTTTAGCAAACAGAGGTGCCCCGGTGAAGTAGGAAACAAGTTGTGGATTGCAATGCAGAGGGTGGTTCTTACCCTTGGGCACACATCAGGAAGCCCTTTTGGTACTATGGGCATTGCCAAGCTTGAATGTGCACAGAAGGGCACATGGGTAGAGTGATGGCATGGAAGAAGAGCTTCCAAGCCTTGTCCAGAAGAGGTGAATGCCAGCACAATAGTGCAAGCAGTATTTTATAACTGGAAGAAGGAGGGACTCTAGTGGACAGTGGAGTATCCCCCACTCAAAAAATGGTAAGGCCTGCCAGTATTAAATACTGTTGGGCACGGGTTATACAATGGTGCTGGGTGGTCCCTCACACCCCCGCCTTTACCTCCTTGCTTTAAAGAAATCTAAACTGAGAAACAAGATGTATGAGACGGTCTACAGCTTTCCCCACTCACTTGTACATAACTCAAGGTGTGTCTTAACGTTGTGAGGTGCTTTCCTAAGTTCGCAGAGTTTCTGTAGTTGGAACAGCAAACAATATCTGTGAGCTACGTATGAAGGATCAGCCAGGTTACGAGATGCGAATAAGAGTCCGAGGCCGAGACTGAGGCTGAGACTGGCTAGAGGACGGTGGAGGACAATGGAAATCCATTGTGGACCGTAGAGAATTGGCCAGTGTTTGCGTAGAACGTACAGTTCATTCCACTGGCATTGTTCCCAGACCACCAGCTCTGTTAGCCCCTGGGGAAGCTGCTCTTGTGGATGTAGGAGGAAGGGCCAAACCTCAACTTCAGTTGCTCATGTGAGTATCGGCTACCTGTGATTGCTGATGGCGGCCTTGTGTCTCTTTTAAATTATACAAGAAGACAATACAACAAGTTCATGCTGCTCTGAGGGTTCCCATATAGGTGCTCATATACACAAGCTCCTATGCATGATTTGCTGGGTGCTTATGAAAATAATGCTGTGCACGTAGACATCTGAGAGTGATGCAGAAAGTGCTATTTGGCCGTCCACGGTAGGTCGCCGGTTGGGGACCTTTAAACCATCTGCACTTTGTATAGGGTATCTCGTAAATATTTCTTAACGGTAGTTGGGCAATGCATGCCAAACATATAAGACAAATCCTACAATGATTTAATTACCAGATGCTTCTTGAGTGTAAATGTGAACACGATATTGTCAGAATCCATGAATGTTAACACTAAAGCTAAAGCTGACTAAACACTACGGTGACTACAAATCTACATATAGAGGCGCAAACCAATATGTTGCTTCTTTTGTCTAGGCACGACCATGTGGCCTGCAATAATCATCAAGATGTATATCTTAATAATAATGCATCTTTTTTGCACTAGGGCAATTTCTGCCCTGGTGCTTTTAATATGTCAAACTGCCCTTGTCATGGTGCAATCGTTTTCTAGTGTGTGCCACTGTTTTTAAAAATAGGGCAAACTTTGCCCTAGTGCTAATATCGTGCAACTTTGCACTTGCCACGGTGCAAAGTTTCTGTAATCTGGCCCCAGGTGGTCGAAACACGTGTTGGCTGTAGACAATGGAATAAACCCCTACTTAGTGAGGGTTGTCAATCCCTGAAGATTCCACATTATAATATTCAGGAAGTCCATCTTTCCTAGAATGTCTGATTTAAATTGGGCTATTGAGTGCCATGCAGGTTATGAGTAGGTTGCAGACTGAGCTTTAATATTGAAAGCTAGTGAGTGTATCATTGCATAAATAAGAAGAGGAACCATATAAATGGGAAAAAGGAGTAAGTGAGGGAAGCGTGTGGTTAGCCATCCCCTTGCAGGAGAATAGCACAGTAGGGCATCCAGGGGGAGGTGGCAAGCATCAGTAATATCAAGACTGTAGGAGCACCATCTCATTGTCAGTGTTAATTGGCAATACAGTAAATAGCCATTGTAAAAATGATCTAGAGTTCAACAGCTATGTGAAGCCAATCCAACTTGCATAATCCCGCTCCCTCATCTAGTGGTGATTTACAAATTTTCATGTCATGTAGGGGCTTCCACCCAAGGGTATTAGATGCACGTTTAGCTGGTGTCAAATATGTCCATCACTTTAGTGTTTATCTATGCTTGAAGCGCATACAGATCTGCATAGAGGAGCAGTCTTGCCAGGATAAGAAGGTTGTATTTTATTCTGAGCCTTCTCATTAGTGGGTACAACGATTGGCACCTTTTCCAAGTAGCAGCATCAGCAGAAATCTTGTTTGATACAAATATTGTGAATGACCCACTTCAATGGTGGCAGTTGTTTTGCTGGTCACATGATATCTGTAACTCAAGTGAATTGGAACAGGTTCTTCTACTTCTTTTGAAAGAATTTCTTTTGAAAGTTTGCACTTTGGTCTTTCACTTTTGGTCAAACTGAATTTCAATCCATTCTTTTGTTTTTAAATGGGGGGTTGATTCGACAAAAAGTGCACGATCAAAGTACAGACTTTCAAAAAAGATATTTTAAAACAAGGGATAGCAGAAAAAAGATAGAAAATTTTACCCATCGTATTCTCTGACCTCGGATTTGACATAAATCCTAGATTGTTTCACTTGCTATTGTCTAACGCCTAAAAGATAGAGTAGACTTAATGTTGCAGTCAAGATGTTTTGGTTAATACTTCCTTTCAAACTCTGATGTGGTTTGACAGTGCAGATGTCTGCTGCACCAACTTATTCAGACCTTCCTTAATGTTCATCATGTCTGCTTGTAGTTTAGTGATGTTACCGTTCAACTAATCATTAAAAAGGCTCAGTGATTCAATCTCAACTATAAGTTGCAAGAGAGAGGACTCTTTGGAAGATTTTGAAAGACATTGTAGAACAGACTTGTATTTGGATCTAGGGATGAGCATGACTAGAATATCCTTCCTCACTGATTTTAGATTGGCCATTCTAGCACTGTGCTTGGATATTTGAGACATTCCCCGCCATGTCACTGTAGCTACCATCCTTCAGTGGTCAGGATTTCAGCTATGGAAGATTCCTGAGCTGATAAAAAATAAATGTGCTGTTATGTGTAGCATGTATGGAGGGGTGTGTTTTTCACACCATGGTTACAAGGTTTATGATCCACAGTTATGCAGTTCTGTTATGACATGGAAGTCGGCATTAATATCGATAGACTAGCACTTTGCTGAATTTACTCAAGCAAGACTACCATAAAAGTAGCCGCTCAGGATACTGTTAATATGCCCTCACTCACACAATATGGACTATCCCTCATGGTACCACTAAATAGCCTATATGCTTCATTCTGATTCCACATATGGCTCTCATGGTCACTGTGATTACATCTAATCAGTCCACTAGCACATTTATGGAATTGCCTTCCATGTTGCGTGTAGGTGCAATCTTATAGTGCTGGGCAGAATTAGCAGCAGTATTGGAAGGGCATCTAAATAATCAGCTGAAACGAAGGACATGACTAAAAGCACCTTCAGTTCTGTAAGGCACCATTACTTAGATGGTGCTGCATTCTCAAAAAGGCTGTGTGCTTCACCATGAAATGGCCACCGATTCCATCCCTGTGTTCCATTGTGGTTCCTTCACATACATACGGTTTTTCTCATGCAATGTCTCATGCTCCCGACAGCCTTTGGAATGTCCTTTTGGGGATTTAGGAAATGCCATGTAAATACATAATATACATTTTAGAGTAGTTGCCTCACAGGACAAGTGTATACCTAACTCCGGTAAATATGAGCAATGGTAGTTGATTTGTACATAATTTTAAATAAAAGGACTGCATTGCCGGGCATGGTCATTGACTCAGGTATCTTTGTGTTAGAAAGTAGTGTGAGTCAAACTTTGCTGCGTACTTATAGTTCTTGAGGGTGGACAGGTACAAATAATTATTTGTCCAATCCCACATCTTCACTTTGTTTTTAAACAATTGGCTAAGGGTATGTGTACTTGTCCCTCGTTTGAAATCTGGGCACCTTCCTATCCACTCATATATCCGGGCCATCATAAGGCCATATCGTGTTTTGCACTTTCTAGTGAGACAACCTTCTGTCTCACTAAGGATGGTAAGTAATTTACATCGGGCTGGGAATTGGCATTAATTTACAATAGGCCCTGTTTCACTATCAAATGCCCTTTGAGGGATAGCAAACCCAGCTCCAGTCTGAGATATTGCATCGGGGTGAAGGGGTTCAGTTTTAATAATCAAGTCAAAGGTGGCCTTCCAGAATGTCCAACAACCTATAGTCGCCCATACAAAGAGATTCCAACCCATACAATATCGCTGGGCAAAAACATTGAGAATAAAGAGTTATGGTTCTGTTGAGGGTGTAACCCACGGTTTTGGCTGAAAATACTCTTATTAAGACCGTCAATTGCCTGGCCTTTATACGTTTAGCCTCTTTGATATCCTTATAGGGCCTATTGGCGCTCACCTCAAGCCCCAGATATCAGTAGGAGCCTACATATTCAATCCTACACAAGCTAGTAGCAAAGTTCATATGCTTTCTTCTTTTTTGATGAAACAGTCATAACCTTGGTCTTCCCAAGGTTTATTGTTTGATCGTTATCTCTGTTTAACCCAACCCCTGGGCACCCGACAGATTATGATCAAACATGATCAGATCGTCTGCATATAACATTCATGGAATAGGGCAATTCCCAATCTGTGGAAAACCCCTGACTTCTAGCCCAATGTGTTTTGGTTAATCTGCCATGAAAGAGTTGTACAAAAAGGGGGCCAAAGGGCACCACTTCTTAACTCCTCTGTAAATCTGCATCACGGGTGACATGTTGTACTGATCACCCAGCCGTATGTGGGCTTGAGTATCTAACTGCAAGCCCCTAAGAAGACTAAGAAGCGATTCCAGGCATCCCCGGTTTCTCATTTTTGCCCATAGCTTCTCACGGTTGACTCCATCAAAAGCAGCACGAAAGTCAACAAAAGTGATGTACAGGGTCACCCCGCCCAGCCTGAAGCTCCCTGAGTGAGTATGTCTAAAACCCTCAGGTTATGCATTGTACTGCAGCCAGACCGGAACCCCGTTTGAGTAAAGTGAAAAAGATCAGAGATTGCAGCCCAGCTTTCGAGGGCCCTCAGGGTAAATATTGCATTTTATTTCCCTGTTACATCAAGGAGCAATAGCAGGCGGCAATTATCAGGCATAAGTTGTGCCACGTTCTTATAAACTGGGACCAATTTTGACTGCTGCCAAGAATATGGTATGGTTTGAGAACTACAGACTTTGTCAAACAAGTGTTTGAGTATACGTGCCCATCTAACTGGGTTTTCTTTAAGAACCACATTAGCAAGCCTGTTCAGCCCAGGAGCTCATGAGTCTTTAAGGCTTCACATAACCCTTTCAATCTCTTGTTCCTGAAGTCCAAACACCACCCCTTCAGTTGATAACTCATGGGATCTTTGTCTACGTGTACCCCGGCTCTCCCCTGAATGTAATCCATCCATCTGTCTACTTGAATAAGATTCAGGGTTTTCGCTCTCGAGCCATGTCTGGCCCTAGAAAGTTCCACCCAAATACTTCTAGGTTGACCCCTACAAAGCACCAAACATATGTGTTGCCATTGTGAGTTTAAGGTTGAACTTTTCCAGTTACGTAACGAGCAGGCATAGTCCTTTTCAATTTGTTTCATCCTAAGGGCTTTCACATTAGGCATAATTGCTGCCTGGTGGGTCGACTTAATCTTGCACTGCATCTCACATGTTGTGTCTTTTATAGCTCTAACAAACGTATGTGAGTGTTTAATGCATCTAAAGTTAGGTTGCGCCACCCAGCAGCCCGTTTCTCCTGCCATGTCCTTTATCCATGACTTAATTTGATTCGGCCCACACTGATCCAGGCTCTCAATTGTTTCCTCTGTGAGATTACTGATCTATTTACCCACCCTCTGAATTTGTCTAGTAGCCCACTGGATATGGTTACCACTTTAGTTTGTTGTTATAACAGCAGCTTACTGGAGCTTCACACAAGGGTTCTCAATATTAAGGGTAATGACCAAAATATTGTGATCACTTTGGTCGTTGTGAATCACCTTAAGCTCTGTAGTAGACATTAGACATTGATTATTTCCAAAATAGTAGTCCTATGTCGATTGACCATGGTTCCCGTTCCACGTGTACTTCCCCGGAATATCGCCATTTATCCGGCCATAAAGCATTGTCAGATATGTAGGATTATTTAGCGTGTTTTTGGAGTGCAGCACCACTGCATGGGATCAATGTATTGCTATAATGCAGTACAGCAAGCCATGTGTTGCCGGTGTAACATATGGATATGTAAATGAAGACAGGCTACTCAGTCAAAAAACACATCATTTTTTTCACTGTTAGAAATGCACCATTTCTTTTTCCTCACCTGAAATGCCTCTGTTGCAGGAGACACATTAGAGAATTAATGAACTAATATAATTAACAGTACTAACATGATTATAACTTATTAATATCATAATGTGTTCTCCAAGTGCAAAGTGAGGCAGGCTGAAACTCATTTTAAACGGACATTCAGAATTTTTTTTTCCTTTCTCTTTCTCTCTGCTTTCAGGAAACAAAACTCGAATAAGCAGGAAATTAGTGGATAAAGTTTCTTACTGAAAAGTGAGCTATTGTTTGAAGAAGGAGGGTATGACATAGTGGATTCTTATTGGGCAGGCATCACGTTAGGGGCTGTAGCAGAGGTCTCTTGAAGCAGCCCGGGGAGAAAGAAAGGCAGTGGACATTTTGCACAGCTTCGGTGAGGACTTGGAGGGAGTTGCTGTGGGGCTGCCTGATTGAGGGGCGTCATTCCAGTGTACTGCTGACCTTCACAGGCTGGAGATTCCAGTCAATTGGCACCGGCTTGAGGACCAAAGAGTGCAGATTGGAACTGCATGTCCTCGCCGGGTGCTCTAAAAGGAAGCCCCGAGCCATTATAAGAAAGTGACCTGTCCAGAGAGTTTGCATGCTGAACTGCTACAATTTTGCTGGTAATTATCTTACACGAAGCAAGAATGCGGTGTGTGAATGAAAGCTATTTCAGTCAAGCAGCGTAGCGATAGCTGCATTCTAATGTTGTCATTAAGAACTGCAAGTCAACTGATGCACTGTTCTTTTTATTGCTGCAAAGAATCTAATGAAATGCCATGTATTTTGCAATTGCTTCTCTTATGTTTATTCTAGAAAAGACTGCCTCACAAAACTGGTAATGTATGATTTTTTAAATGAAACTGATGTAAATCACAATCTGTGTAAAGGCTTCTGTTTGCTTCTGTTTTTCTCTGGTGCAGTTAGCACATATCGCCTGACAAAAGGGGAGGTTATTAGGTAATATATGCCAAGCATCCCATGTGGAAAAAGTTATGTTATGAGTAATTATAAATAGCTGTTTGCGTGGTTCCACTCAGTGTATATGTGTGTGTGACTTCTGAGTGGAACACAATCTGATAGTCTGCTGGACGTACATGAGTCAGCAGAGAGAGAGGCCTCTGTAAATAGTTTCGCTAATGTAAATACATTAGTGATTATACCACATGTTATTGTGAATACTTTATGGAAGCATAGCTCACTGGGGTAGATAAATCAGTGATAACAGCCATAAGTGGCACGCCATATGAAAATGTGGTGTTCTTGAATAATGTAGAAGCCTGAGGTCTCTTGAGATCACAAGAACAGTCTAAACAAAAGAAAGGGGTTTTGTATGTTGGGGCCACAAATAAAACAAAGAAATTATGCTCATCACTATACCACAACAAAATGCATACCAACTAAATGTATCTGTTACTGAAATAATGCATAGCCACAATACCACTATAATACCAAACCCAATCTGAATGAAAGGAGTGATTATTGCTAAATTACTTTTATTCTTGGTGGTAAGAAAATACTGCTAGGCCTCAAATCTACAAAAAATACCCTACAAGTCCCATAGTCTCAAGAACTTGATCCATCTGTTGCCCCTGGCATTCTCCCCCCCCCTCTTGTACCATAATACTCTGCTTAACTATGTTTTCACTTTGGGCAGAGGGTAATTTGTCCTTGCACTTTGCATTTAAGCCTCCTCCCAAAATGGCACAATGCACGCCACAGGCTCTTTTATTCACAGAAGATACTTCTGTAAGCTGTTCAAACAGCATGCTAGTAGAGCCCGAACCTGGAAAAGCATAGATGTTAATGAGGAGCATCTTCCACTTGCCATCTGGTGTATTAGACCCCAGTTCTACCACCAACACATTGGCCCCTGTGGTCATCAGGGTCACTCTATGCATGCAGATGTTATATCTCACTCCAATTATTAGCCCCTCAAAAGGTCTGGCCCTTTAATCGTGTGAACTTGGTAAATAGTATAAGCATCCACTAATAGGGCACAGTCCAGCCAAGTCTCCTGCAACATAAAAATGTCGAACTCCAACCCATCTTTACCCAAAAGATGACTGAACCCCCTGGTGCTCCAACTTATGGGCTCAGTTTAATACAATCAGTTTGACCTCCTGGGGAACTATTTTAGGTGGGAGCATAGCCCCTTGGATGGCTTCAAAACCTGTTGACCAGTGCCCCAGCAACAGACCTCTACCTGTCTGGTTTTCTAGCCCATCAAAAACCTCCCTGGTTTTCCTTACAATAGAAGAACCCTCACTATAGGGTTCAACATACCTGGAGTGAGTACTTAGCTCATTACACGTGATGAATTTCAACCCCATGGTCAGTAGGACCCCAGCATTTGCACACAACAATGTCACTATACTTGAGGCAACAAATCTAATCAGGACTCAATTTGTCGTACTCCCCCATTTGAGCAGTTTCAGTTGTGCCATATCAGAGGAAGTGATAGATGATAACCAAGAAGTGTTAGCCCATAGGCGAAGGAGCATAGATTTCTTCAGGAAAGGGGTTCTGTCTGTGGGGTGCACTTCTTCCAATTTGACAGAATTAGCCGGTTTGATGGGACGTGTCACCCTATTTCCCGTAGACATACAAAAGTGCAACATCTTGGAGGAGTGCTGCCCCCAGAATACTTTCTGCCCCCCTGCTCCCATTGCCTAAAAGGGGATGAGCCCCCAAAACAGTTTGTTCATGGGGCATATTGGCATCCCTTACGTTAAACCAAATATTCAGAGCCATCCCAGGGAAGAGGTAGGTTGCCGAATTGCTTTCCACCACTTCTTTGGCTATTTTCTTAGCTTTAACTTTCTCCAAAACAGATTGTGTGTACACACGTGGTAGATGTGGGGGAGCTGCACTATTTGGATTAGTCCATTGGTCCAAGGGACCTTTTGGCGTCACTGTACGCTTAGTCCCATCCTTCAGATTTCTAGTCACTATCTGGCCTGGGGTCGATATTTTCCTACTGCCGCCCTCTTCCACTGGTCTGGAGCGAGCCAAGCAGGGGGGGGGGGAGAGGCTTTCCTGGTAGCCGTTTGCCGTGTGCCCAGCCTAGGCTCAGTCCGTTTGGGCAAATCATCTACAGAGGGTATAGATTTCTCCACCATGTAGATTTCGGCACATAGAGCTTCCAGTGCATACTTCACGTTCACTGCTGTAATGTTAACTGAGTCCTGCAAATTCCAAGACATGTCTGATGCCTCATCGTCAGCAACCCCAGTGCACCCCAATCCCCGGGTAGGATTCTTTTGTGAAAGTAGTTGCTCTTTCTTCGGTACCCTCGATGTTAACCCCCTACCGATATCTGAGTGTAAAGCAGGCTGGCTATTCATATTAAGCGCTGACTTTATTTTCAAAAGATTTGTCATTTTCACTTTCACATTGCATTGGTCTGAGGCAATAACAGAATAGAGGGCCATGAAAGGGTCTAATTTGGCCGAGAGATCATTGAGGATTGGTAAAAACCTGTCCATTTCCACCATCATAGCCTTCTCCAGCCTTACACTAGGCTGTGTGGGCTCATAATTTGAAACCTCAGTCTCATGTTAGGGCTGGACGATAGATTTGTAGAGTTCCCCAACTTGTCAGTACAGGGACTGCTCTGCGTATTGCCCCATAAGGTTCTACACAGATTGAGTAGAGACCCATTGTTGTCTAATGACTACAGCGAGAAGGAGAGCAGAGCACATGCATCACCCTGCCCTGGACTGGAATCAGAGCAGGCTTAATGAGAGCTTGTATTTCAGAGGGCTGGGGGCCCTGTTTCTCAGACAGGGGTATGAGGTACCCCCCAGGTGGACCACCGACTGAGTAGAAGTGTTCCTGGTGCCGGAGAAGAATCCATATATCCTTGGTTGGCTGGTGTAGAAGATCCCCTCCTTACCTACCTGGTCCTTCTTCCCCTTCTTTCTCTGTGGAGCCTCTCTATGGGCTTAATTAGCTAGGGTGGGGCTCAGTGTCCGCTTCCCTTTCTGCAGGCTTGTACTGCCTAAGTCCGGCCTCCGGACTGGCCTGACCTTCATGGTGGATAGTATTGTCCAAGTGAAAAATAGAAGCGGCTGGGCTCAACAAATTAGGAGAAAAACACAGCCTCAGCGCAGCGACTTGGCGTTTACTTTGTGCCAAATAGGTGGACTATATCATGGAAGAGGGAACAGTTCCTCAAGACCGGAGGGCATCTAGGCCAATTAACCACCTTCACCCGGTAGAGGGAGACAGTAAATTAATCCGGAACCTTTATCTTCAATCACCAACCTCCGTGGCAGATGTATCAGCCACCGCTTGTAGAGTCGTAGGCAAAGGAAATTGGGAGGAAGGGGAAGGGTTCACGGGCCAGCCACCCAAGTGTTATTCACATAGTACACTGAAACGCACCCCTGGCGGGGATTAGTGAGAGGCTTCCTCACCTGGGGGTTGAGGAGGTCCGAGTGCAGGATATAATACTCTCCCGTAAGTGGTAAGCCCCTTCTCATCCAAGTGTCAAACTCAAATCCCTCTCCAGAGCTTCAAAAGCAGGGTGAGCGAAAGTCCAACTACGGACAGGACAAACTTTCCTGCGTGAGTTTGCCGCACCACTGCACCCAAACACCAAGAGACACTCAGCAGCACTCCTCCGCAGCTCCGCCTCGGTGCGTGGTTTTTCAAGCACAGCCTCAATGGAAATTGTAAGAAGACTACAGTCTGCATAGTGTGTCTTCAAAGCACAAGACACACTCAGCAGCACTCTACTGCAGCTGAGCCTCGGTGCATGGTTTTTCAAGCACAGCCTCAATGAAAATTGTAAACAGACTACGGCCTGTATAGCGTGTCCTCAAAGCACAAGACACACTCAGCAGCACTCCCACTCTGTTATTTAAACTGTGGGCGGGTGGGCCTTGCAGTGCTCAGCTCGAATCATGCTTTGAATACATAAAATAACGTGGTTTGCATCAGTCTGAATCATCGAAAAACCTAAAGTGTTGATTAATAAGAGGATTCGGACTTGTACTTAAAGGGCCCTTTTTGCATTGCTTGTGGTATGAGTTCAGTTAGATTAGTTGGAACCATGAGCACCTCTGTGTTTTAATCAGGTAAAATGTATACAAATCTGAATACAATCCCAATGCCAGAATAAAACGTATAAAACTATTGAGAACCAACACAGAAAGATGATATTTAAAAAATAAATGAATGGCAAACATCAAACTGGCAAAAGTTTGATTCTGTTAACTATCCAACGCTACTTGAATCGAATTTGAATAGTCAAACAGCGTTTTTGCTTCAGCTCTAAGCGTTTGACCCAATGCTACATATTCAAAACCCCGATATTTAGAAAGGATGGCAGGAGATTCAAACCACCTATTGACACTCTAAATTATACTTATTTTTGTATTTGTTTATGCAGTTTTATAAAGTGCCATGCCTTGGGGTATTTAAGACTGCTACCCAATGGAGGGAAGAACAAGTGAACGCTCCTGGTAAAGTGGTTGAAGGGGAGATGTTCTGAAAACCAAAAACAAATGTTTAGAAGTTTAATGGACAGTCGTGAGGCACATGTGCAAGTCAAGGATTACATCTTTTCATGCTTCGCAGGTGATGAATCAGTATAAGGAGAATGACGAGGAGGGGCATTTCTTGGGAAAGTGTGAGAGAAAGGATAAGTAGACAGCGTTTTTGGCACACGAAGAATGGGGAAAATGGAAAAGGCGGGCAGTTAAGACAGCTGCATTTCTGGGTAAGGAGGCAGGTTGGGAAATGCTAGGAGAGAATATCATCCATGGGAGGGGGCGAGGGCAGACAGGGAAGCTATATTCATTCATTAGTAAGGAATCTAGGTGAACAATGAGGGATGAAATTATTAGCAAACAATGTAGAGCAGCAGGGTAGAGGGAGTGGACATTCTGGGGGCTAGGAGTAATTGGTGGAGAAGAAGTGGTAAGAGAAAGGTGGGATGTGGTCTTGATAGCATATTGTATATAAGGTTAAGGTCAGAAAAGGAGTCTAGCACTAAAACCAAAAGCATTCAGAGGATACAGGTAAACGAAGAAGACCACTAGCTGTGGCTGTAACCCACCAGGAGCAAAATAGATGTTCAAAAGAATGCCATTAGAATAAGAAGAGGAGCCATGTACGAATACGTATTGACTGATTTAAATAAACCTTATTTTTTTTATTTTTTTTCAATTGGACAAACCACATTGAAAAACGCTTTGTAAATCAGGCTTATATGTACAATATAGCAACCCCATAGAGGGTGTAGTTAAGGTCATTGAAGCCTGTGAGGTTGCTCAATGGCAGAAAGTACAGCTGAAGTCTTCCATGTAAAGCAGAGGGTCTGTGGGGAAATTGATACTGGAACAATGGTGAATTTAACACTCGAAAAAAAAAACGAAAAAAACAAACTGTTTTTACTTGGTTAATGTGTCCAGGCAAAATAAATCCTCCTACGAGTCATATGAGGGTCTGGTCAATAAAGTTATTCAATTCATTGGCTGAGAGCAAAGAGGGGATGCTATTCAATAATACAGAATGACATAGCACATTTATAACGCATGGCGAGACCAGATCAGAGAGACTTTATAAAAGTGGAGCTTGTGAGGGAGCGATTGATAGAAGGTGTACTGTCAATGGAACAGAGGACCTTGCCACCTGTGGGTCTCTAAATTGAAATAAGAATGAGCCCACTGACCCTCCAAGTGAAGCGGGCAGATGGACCATGTAAGTCCTATGACAAGCAGAGGGAACAATCACATGGCCCCCTGCCCGCTCCCTGCTGGCTGGCTTATCAAGTGAACTGAACTGTATGGAGCAATTAAGTTTCCGGCATCAACTACCGAGAAACTAGCGGTGGTGGTAAACCAAGTCCAACAGGGTTATTATGGCCCGATTCAATGGGCCCTAGCCACCAACCCAGTAGCTGTCAAACTGATGATTAGCCAAGACTGCCTGCTGCCAAACGGCCCCCGTCTTGGAGGGATTTGCAGGCAATAGGCTGGAAGGACAATTGGGCTGACGAGGCCCGGACCCCACTCCTGAGGACCACTTCCCAGCATCAGAAAGGGATAGGATTTTTCTGAGGAGCACTAGTACATCAGGATTAAACTTAGGTCCGGGGACAGGGGTGTGTATGCTGTCCTGGTGTGAGCAAGTACCTAACAGATGAGTACTGGCTAGAATGAATATACATGTTTGGAATCATAAGCTAACAAGAAACATGGGTCATTAACCCACCCCGCCATTTACAGAGATATGCTGCCTTTGCAATCCCGGCTTCTGCATAGGTAACCACATGAGCCTCTTCGATTATGTTCTGGTTAACCTTGAAGCATGGGTTCTGATAAAGAGCTGATAAAGAGCTTCACCATTCTCCAACGCACTCAGAGTGACCACTTTCCTCTGAGCATCACAGTAGAAGGTTCTTTTTTTGGGCCAAACAGGAGAATATCTCCAGTTTGAATGTGGCCTTCACATTCACAGTGAATGCTAGACGTACCATAAAATGGCCGAAGCTGGACCTTGATGTTCTGTTGTCACAGGTCTATGATCACTTACTCCCTGCTTTGGAAGCTTGTTTTGTGCTAGGCAGAGATATTGGATGCTCAGGTGAAACTCCATAAGGTCTATGTGGATTCTTCACAAAATCACGCAATGAGGTCACCCATCATGCAGAGGGAATGGTACCCTGGTATGATGGGGACTGTCATGGCACAAAGAGCTGCCTGATTCTCCAGGCCAAAAGAGTATAACACAATGGGGTGGGCGCATTATGAGAGGCCAGAAATAACTACTGTAGGATCATGAAAAATAAAGAAACAGCATTTGAAGGGAGGTATGGGATTCCCTAATGGCTGCTATTAAAACAGGGGACAACTGCAAGTACTGGCCAAAAATGAGCACGGGCCGCTGGGAGAATTGCAACCCCAGCAAGGGATGCTTCTCTGCAGAAACATGGGCAAACCACTTTACAGATCTTTACCATGAAACCAGGCAATTTGTGATATTAGCTAATCTAGAGCTGGGTCGTGAACAGGTAGCGTGGACAATTGGGCATTCCCCTTCATGTTCTCAGTAGAGGAAATTAGGTTGTCTTTATGTAGGCAAAAGTGTGGAAAAGTGCCAGGCCCAGGCAGGGTCCCAGTTGATCTCTATGCTTTCGGAGTCTAATATTTGGAACCCATGTTTCCATAAGTTGTGCAATGCAGCGTTACCACACAGGGTTGTCCCTTCCACATGGACACACGGAGAACTAGTACCCATTTTTAAAAAGGGGTGTATGTACCAACCAATGAACTATAGGCCCATTTCTGTATTAGGGTCAGGGAGCAAGGCATTTTCAAGGGTTGTTCTTGGAAATCTAGAAGCATGGCTAGAGCAGCAGGAAATCCCAAACCATCTACAAGCTGGCTTTCACACTGCTACCTCAACAGTTGATCAGAATTTAAGGCTTCAACTCCTTTGTGGAAAATATATACAGCTTGAGAAGATGCGTATCTATGCAGTTTTTACAGATCTGTGAACGGCATTCAATACTTTATGGAGTACTTTATAGACTTGCGATGATGTCACCCTTGCTGAAAGCCATTTAATCCTTGTACGCAGAAAATAAGGCGTTAATAAGGTGGGGCAACGATGGCAGCATAGCAGAGGAAGTGGACATAGAAATGGGTGCATGGCAGGGCTAGATCCTCATGCCCAAACTATTCAGTGTGTACATTAATGGAGTGATTGAAATGCTGATGGCAAATACGCTAGGTGCACCTACATTGGCCCGGGGCAATATACCAATACTAATGTTTGCGGACGACGCTGTGATTCTCTCTTTGACCCAGAGAGGCTTCAAAACGCAACTGAGGGTTTTTCTCAGAGTGCTGCGATGCAAATGGGTTGTTTATTAATTCCACCAAAACAAAGTCAATGATATTTAGTAACTACAGGCAGAGAAACAGGGGAATGTTTATTGTTGAGTTAATTCCTATGATTACCTGGGCATGAAGGTGACTGAGGACTGCAAACAGCAGGTACAACTCTAGCTCGGCACAGTGGGACACTAACAAGATTCACAGAGGAGCATGGCCATGGGGCGATTAAAGTCTTGCATGAGGCATACAAGTCACAGGCAAGGCAAGGTGCCCATTATGGCACCAAACTCTATGGGCACGGAAACTGTGACAAGCTTTCAGTTATTGAAAATCCATTTCTTAAGAACTTGCTGGGACTACCCAAAACTATGCCTAATCTCCCAATCTTCCTGGATACTAATATGCAAAGTATACGACGTATTTGCAGAGCTAGACCAGTTTATTACTGAGTGAAAGTCTGGACCACAGGTCATTTGGGGAAGTATAGAGAAGCCATTAGAAATATAATGGGACATGAAGGAGGCTAATTTCTCCCCTGGCTTCTACACATCAGGAGAGAGCTGAGTCACATTGGACTAATTGAATATCGGCATAGTACCATTGGCAGCATGGATGCCAGTAGTAACAGGGACGTCATTTAGGGGTCGCCAGAGGTCGCAACTGCGACCTCTGAGGTCTCCCTTGCAACCTCTGTGATCTCCCTTGCGACCTCTAAAAAAAAAGGAAGAAAAAATATATATATATTTTTTTGGTAATTCAAGCTCTTGGGCTGTGACCAGTACCATGTGACTCGTGGCTGGCTTTCTTGTTCAAGCCCCTTACAAAAAAAGAAGACAAATAAGAACAGGAGTGCCACAAGGGTAACACTTTCAGCAGTGACCCTAAATATGAAAGAATAGGAATACCAAATAATGTGTCTTTCTGGAATTCTATACAATAATTGCTAGATTCATTAAAGGTTTATTTCAGGCACACTGCAGGGGGTGAGTCACTGATTTAGTCTATTCTTAAACACCTCAACTCATCCTTTCATCCTTCTGAGGTCGATAAACGAGTAACAACACAGGTTGGGTGATATTGGGTGTATTTTTTTTCTACATAAAGCGCTTAAGCGTAATTGCTTTATAATAACACATCATTATCATTTGGTTATGGACATCTGCTTGAATTCACAGTAATTTGGTAATATGGGCCTACACACACTAATCTTAATGATATATATGGCGATCCATTCTTGTATGAAATGTACATCACATTATTGTGATATCGTAACCATATTTATTGTAGTTTACAATGCTATGTGATGCCACTTCCTATTTTGTCAACGGGTGAAAGGTCGTGTTCCATCGCTTCACGCGATATTACTTTGGGGTGGGCTCAAATGACATCACTTCCTGTTATGTCATCAGGGGTCAAGGGTCGTGTGATGTCACTTCCGCTACCCCTGGCATTTTGGTGAGATGACGTCCCTGAGTAGTAAGAGAGTGATAAAGTCCACCTATGCTAAGTGAAATGAAGCTGAAATACATGAGAAAGTGAAGCGTCCAGACTGAATGACCAGATTCTGGGGCATTAAGCAAACCTTCGGAAATGAGACAGATCTAGATGAAGTGTCTCGAAATTTGCGAGAGCTTTATGGATGAAGTTGCGTCTTGACATACTGCTGATGGCTGCACTTTGCAGCAAGTGGAATCCTAACACCAGCCCAATGTGTCCGTTTGTCGGACGGAGGGGAACTGGCATCCATTTCGTTCTCAAATGCCTGGGTTATCTAGACTTAAGAAAAAAAATACCTAAAGCCCCTGTGTAGAGAGGGCTAGATAAGAACTACAAGGCAAACCCTGCGGCTATGCTGTCTCCCCATAGGCACCTTGGCAGTACACTCTTCTGCTGACTACCTAACCCCGACATGGAGAAGAAATCAGGCTATGTTATCTCACAAAGCACTTTAGCAATGTCACTAATGCAGCTGATCATTGCATTTGCACTTTGAAACATCCCTTTCTTTTTAGATATGCAAGGAAAGCATACTAATATTAATGACATTGCATATTGATTTTAGAGTTGTTTTAACATCCTTTTAAGCACTAGTTGTGTGATGTTGTTTTGAATATGAAATGTTGTGTTTTGTGCTTTTATGGTACTGGTTATCGGAATAACGTGCACTGAGATTTTGTTAGATTACTCTCCAATGCTATGGATTATAAATATTACACAACTGCGAGAGACTTTACCTAAATTGCTCAAGTGTATTAAAGCTGGAAAACACATGCACTGGCAGTGTGCTTGTGAGCAAGGTGAAAAAGGATCAGGTTTTATTTCCCCCACTATTTGCGGTGAAGAAAGCAGAAAACAGTTGCCATATTTGGGATATTTCATGCAAGAATTCTGCATTGCCATTGCCTGCACGCTTTCCAGGTCAACCAAAAAGGGGACTATGGCAGAATATACACTTAAAGATTTGATCGGGCAAGACGTTTTGTTTAAAAAAAAAAAATCTTTTGATGTTCTTTTTCAGCATTTTCAGTAACAGCATCATTGGGGGCCACAGACGGAATCAATGATATGCATGAACTTTATGCGTACAGCAGAGACTTGTTTGAAAATATGTCCGGCTCAATCTTGCACGAATACATGTGTCTGTAAGAAGGAGACAGAGGAGCAATGCATTCTATTAAAGCATCTTTAACAAGCTTTAACTTGGGACCAACACAGAGTAAGCAGAAGCAGAACAAAAACCCATTACAGATTCCTATGGTATGCATCATTTGGTCATGTGATGGGCCTCACCTCTGGCAGTCACATCATCCACAGCTTTCTGCTCACTGAAGCCTCCCAGCGGCACTGCCATGGCAAACATAGATGTTAACCTTTATCAAGGTAGGCTCATATGCGAACGAGGAACATCATGCATTCTCTGGTTGCAATTCACCAATTCTGCTCTGACCAGAAGAGCATTTGGATAGGGTGATGCTGAATATCTGCAGAGCTAATGAGAAACTATTCATTGTGATGAAATGAAATAAATAAATAAAAAAAAATTTCATATCAGATCACACTGTAGTCTTGTTAATTCAGAAGAGCATGTGATTAGGGTGATGCTGAACATCTGCAGAGCTAAGGAGATCCAAGAGGGCAGCTTGATGGGGTCAGCAGGGCCTGTGTAGACTACAGAGGATTTTAGCAAACAGAGGTGCCCCGGTGAAGTAGGAAACAAGTTGTGGATTGCAATGCGGAGGGTGGTTCTTACCCTTGGGCACACATCAGGAAGCCCTTTTGGTACTATGGGCATTGCCAAGCTTGAAAGTGCACAGCAAGGCACATGGGTAGAGTGATGGCATGGAAGAAGAGCTGCCAAGCCTTGTCCAGAAGAGGTGAATGCCAGCACAATAGTGCAAGCAGTATTTTATAACTGGAAGAAGGAGGGACTCTAGTGGACAGTGGAGTATCCCCCACTCAAAAATGGTAAGGCCTGCCAGTATTAAATACTGTTGGGCACGGGTTATACAATGGTGCTGGGTGGTCCCTCACACCCCCGCCTTCACCTCCTTGCTTTAAAGAAATCTAAACTGAGAAACAAGATGTATGAGACGGTCTACAGCTTTCCCCACTCACTTGTACATAACTCAAGGTGTGTCTTAACGTTGTGAGGTGCTTTCCTAAGTTCGCAGAGTTTCTGTAGTTGGAACAGCAAGCAATATCTGTGAGCTAGGTATGAAGGATCAGCCAGGTTACGAGATGCGAATAAGAGTCCGAGGCCGAGACTGAGGCTGAGACTGGCTAGAGGACGGTGGAGGACAATGGAAATCCATTGTGGACCGTAGAGAATTGGCCAGTGTTTGCGTAGAACGTACAGTTCATTCCACTGGCATTGTTCCCAGACCACCAGCTCTGTTAGCCCCTGGGGAAGCTGCTCTTGTGGATGTAGGAGGAAGGGCCAAACCTCAACTTCAGTTGCTCATGTGAGTATCGGCTACCTGTAATTGCTGATGGCGGCCTTGTGCCTCTTTTAAATTATACAAGAAGACAATACAACAAGTTCATGCTGCTCTGAGGGTTCCCATATAGGTGCTCATATACACAAGCTCCTATGCATGATTTTCTGGGTGCTTATGAAAATAATGCTGTGCACGTAGACATCTGAGAGTGATGCAGAAAGTGCTATTTGGCCGTCCATGGTAGGTCGCCGGTTGGGGACCTTTAAACCATCTGCACTTTGTATAGGGTATCTGGTAAATATTTCTTAACGGTAGTTGGGCAATGCATGCCAAACATATAAGACAAATCCTACAATGATTTAATTACCAGATGCTTCTTGAGGGTAAATGTGAACACGATATTGTCAGAATCCATGAATGTTAACACTAAAGCTGACTAAACACTACGGTGACTACAAATCTACATATAGAGGCGCAAACCAATATGTTGCTTCTTTTGTCTAGGCACGACCATGTGGCCTGCAATAATCATCAAGATGTATATCTTAATAATAATGCATCTTTTTTGCACTAGGGCAATTTCTGCCCTGGTGCTTTTAATATGTCAAACTGCCCTTGTCATGGTGCTATTGTTTTCTAGTGTGTGCCACTGTTTTTAAAAATAGGGCAAACTTTGCCCTAGTGCTAATATCGTGCAACTTTGCACTTGCCACGGTGCAAAGTTTCTGTAATCTGGCCCCAGGTGGTCGAAACACGTGTTGGCTGTAGACAATGGAATAAACCCCTACTTAGTGAGGGTTGTCAATCCCTGAAGATTCCACATTATAATATTCAGGAAGTCCATCTTTCCTAGAATGTCTGATTTAAATTGGGCTATTGAGTGCCATGCAGGTTATGAGTAGGTTGCAGACTGAGCTTTAATATTGAAAGCTAGTGAGTGTATCATTGCATAAATAAGAAGAGGAACCATAAAAATGGGAAAAAGGAGTAAGTGAGGGAAGCGTGTGGTTAGCCATCCCCTTGCAGGAGAATAGCACAGTAGGGCATCCAGGGGGAGGTGGCAAGCATCAGTGATATCAAGACTGTAGGAGCACCATCTCATTGTCAGTGTTAATTGGCAATACAGTAAATAGCCATTGTAAAAATGATCTAGAGTTCAACAGCTATGTGAAGCCAATCCAACTTGCATAATCCCCCCCCTCATCTAGTGGTGATTTACAAATTTTCATGTCATGTAGGGGCTTCCACCGAAGGTTATTAGATGCACGTTTAGCTGGTGTCAAATATGTCCATCACTTTAGTGTTTATCTATGCTTGAAGCGCATACAGATCTGCATAGAGGAGCAGTCTTGCCAGGATAAGAAGGTCGTATTTTATTCTGAGCCTTCTCATTAGTGGGTACAACGATTGGCACCTTTTCCAAGTAGCAGCATCAGCAGAAATCTTGTTTGATACAAATGTTGTGAATGACCCACTTCAATGGTGGCAGTTGTTTTGCTGGTCACATGATATCTGTAACTCAAGTGAATTGGAACAGGTTCTTCTACTTCTTTTGAAAGAATTTCTTTTGAAAGTTTGCACTTTGGTCTTTCACTTTTGGTCAAACTGAATTTCAATCCATTCTTTTGTTTTTAAATGGGGGGTTGATTCGACAAAAAGTGCACGATCAAAGTACAGACTTTCAAAAAAGATATTTTAAAACAAGGGATAGCAGAAAAAAGATAGAAAATTCTACCCATCGTATTCTCTGACCTCGGGGTTGACATAAATCCTAGATTGTTTCACTTGCTTTTGTCTAACGCCTAAAAGATAGAGTAGACTTAATGTTGCAGTCAAGATGTTTTGGTTAATACTTCCTTTCAAACTCTGATGTGGTTTGACAGTGCAGATGTCTGCTGCACCAACTTATTCAGACCTTCCTTAATGTTCATCATGTCTGCTTGTAGTTTAGTGATGTTACCGTTCAACTAATCATTAAAAAGGCTCAGTGATTCAATCTCAACTATAAGTTGCAAGAGAGAGGACTCTTTGGAAGATTTTGAAAGACATTGTAGAACAGACTTGTATTTGGATCTAGGGATGAGCATGACTAGAATATCCTTCCTCACTGATTTTAGATTGGCCATTCTAGCACTGTGCTTGGATATTTGAGACATTCCCCGCCATGTCACTGTAGCTACCATCCTTCAGTGGTCAGGATTTCAGCTATGGAAGATTCCTGAGCTGATAAAAAATAAATGTGCTGTTATGTGTAGCATGTATGGAGGGGTGTGTTTTTCACACCATGGTTACAAGGTTTATGATCCACAGTTATGCAGTTCTGTTATGACATGGAAGTCGGCATTAATATCGATAGACTAGCACTTTGCTGAATTTATTGAAGCAAGACTACCATAAAAGTAGCCGCTCAGGATACTGTTAATATGCCCTCACTCACACAATATGGACTATCCCTCATGGTACCACTAAATAGCCTATATGCTTCATTCTGATTCCATACATGGCTCTTATGGTCACTGTGATTACATCTAATCAGTCCACTAGCACATTTATGGAATTGCCTTCCATGTTGCGTGTAGGTGCATTCTTATAGTGCTGGGCAGAATTAGCAGCAGTATTGGAAGGGCATCTAAATAATCAGCTGAAACGAAGGACATGACTAAAAGCACCTTCAGTTCTGTAAGGCACCATTACTTAGATGGTGCTGCATTCTCAAAAAGGCTGTGTGCTTCACCATGAAATGGCCACCGATTCCATCCCTGTGTTCCATTGTGGTTCCTTCACATACATAAGGTTTTTCTCATGCAATGTCTCATGCTCCCGACAGCCTTTGGAGTGATGGGTAATTGAGATTGCCTGGTAGTGCAAGCATGGTCTCCAGAAGGTTTCCCAGAAAGCAGCGTGTCTCATTCCAGGCAATAAACTGTCTGTCACTGATTCACTTCATTGCTTGTAGATGATGCCTGGTTCCCATAAAGCTGGTTTTACCTCCGGCAGGTAAAACACAGAGCGCCCATTTTGAGTTGCATCCCCTGCTGGCCTGAGAAGGAAAAGTATGAAGAGAATTGTTTTACATAAATAAACCTACTGTGCCAATATTATAAACTTTAAGTACATCATATTGTTTTTTTAGGTGCCCCAAGTTGCTAAGTAATGCTGTCTTGTGAACACTTGTGATCACTCTGATCAGAGGAGTAGCACTTACAGGTGGTGGAAAAACCACTAGATCATCGAGATAGCTGGGTGACATGGACAGCGAGAGTAATAAGGGCATGTCCTTGGGCCAATTGTCACAGGGAGCTCGATCTCTGCCCTGTGAAGCATGTACAGGGATGAATGTTGGCAGATGAGACTCAGTGCACGTTTCTCTGGAAGCCCACCACTTGGGTGGCTAACAATGATAGGACCACTTGGTATGGGGGGATCATAGTGAAGCAACGGAAAGATCATAGCTAATACGATAGTGAAAAGAGCAACCCACCTCCTCACCAAAGCCTTCCTTTAATTGAATCAATTTTCATGGAAAATGAATTTGCATGGACTTTGAGGGAGCAGTCCTCCCTTGAATTGGCTTCAACGCTGGCACAGCACACCCAACAAAATATGCAAACAAACAATAAAGCTGTTTTGGAAGAATAACTCTGCCAGAAAAAAGACAACCTCTCCTCGGAGCGATTCACCATGCACCGTGATGCAAATACTCTGCCATCAGGGCATGTGTTGCCCTAATTACTCAGAACAGGTGTTTAATGACACGTCGTATTGCATATACACGGATACAAATGTACATGTCAGCACCTGTCTCGGAATCACTGAGCTAAGAAACATAAATGACCAGAATAATGTGCAAGAAAACACAATAATATTAAAGATGACGCTCAGTTCAGCTCGTGGGTGGCACGATGTGAATGGTCCTTGTAAGGAAACCGACCATCTCGTTTAATGTCTCACTGGAGATTGATTTCCATTCTGAAGGTTGGTTTGGATCTCATTTTTTTTATGCCCTGTTATTGATATAATGGCAACAAAATTACCAATGTGGCAATTATTTCCACATTTACCTAAAAAGAAAGGCATTAACATCAGATTATAGTGTGGTGCTGACAAGTCAGGTTCCTGTCATGTTCTGCTCTACCAGCTTCAACATGTTCGAGTCTGCATGGCAGGTTATTAAAATAAATGAGGGGGCCCTGGACGTCTGTTGCACTCTCCTCTAATGGGAGTTCACAAATACGCAAGCTCCCATCATACCTTGACTGATGCTGGATGCTGAAAAGAGTTGGCTAAAGTGGACAATTAGGAGCATTTCTGCAGAGCTGAGTGAAATATTCCCTGTTATTTGAATAATTCAGACCAGACTAATTTCCAGAGGCTGAGTTTGTCAGGATAATGTGCCGTGTGCTTGTCTACTTGTCATTTTTAACTCAGTTCTACACGTTACAGGTGCAGTCTAGCACACACAATAGGCAGGCCAGTTGCTAACATATTTGCATAAAGAACCCTGCTAGAGAGTACAAAAAACACACCCAACATTGATTGTTTATAAATGCCAATAAACAAAGTTTAAAACCAGTACTAAGACTATAATTTGTACTCGCCTTGAAAGAAGGAATTAGACTTTCGGAGCTATTGAATCATCAATTTAACTGGCATTTTTTATCTTTTAAGTATTTATTGTTCTCTTGTTAGGCGCTTATACAGCAAGTACATACTGTTTCAAAATGCCCACAGGGCAAAGGGAGGGAACAAGGGAGTGATACATATGGAATACTCAACAGAGGAGGAAAAGGAAAAAAGGACAAACCTACCATTCCTTGTGATCAGGGAAGCTGACTCATGAATTTCCTGGGGGTGCCCAAATATAGGAAGTGACATCACCGGCAGTTATAGGACTGCATTTGAACGTAGTCGCCAACTTGGTGCAAGGGTGCAGTGGGGGAGGGCAGAACAGTGCAAACATTGTCTCGCATGTAATGTATATACTAAAGTCAAGTAAGAAGGAGATTTAAGCCTTCCATTTGCATTGCAGTAAGCCATCACTGCCCATACTCCATCCCTCTATAATCATCCAGGTTTTAGTAGCCCTCACAAGGCAGAGCAACACAACTAGGATGGTAGTACGAAATGCTTGCTAAAAAGAGGGTACAGCTGCAAGGCGGAGTACCACCACCAACACCAACAAAAAGTTCCCAATTCAAGGGAAAAGAAGAAGGAAAGAAGTTTCCTGATTAAAAATGACAACCGTGCTTTGTAATGATCTACATCATACCCGTCATACCACAGCATGACAATCACCCCAAAGGTGGTCTAAATGCCCACCTGAAGCTATGGACGTTTTTTAGACCGTATTGCTGTACCAGAAGGACCCTGTGGAAGTTGGTCACTGGAGTACAAGAGACACTACTACCCCTGAGAACCGGGCAGGCTTACTATTGGACAGCAACATTGTTTTGGGTCCACCGTCTTTGTGAATATATATTTTATGATTTGTACCCATTTGTTGTGTTTTTGATTAACATTAAATGCTATCAGTTTCTTTGCTACAGTTTCAGTAAACCACTTGCATTGTAATGGCTTTTATACTCAAATAGAAACACATTAAAATGCTCACTTTTGTTTAGTATTTATGTATATTTATTAACTTGTAAAGATAATGTATGAGCCTTAAGAATGGCATTGTCAAATACACAGTTCACTTATTGCTAATATTCATGAGTAAATACCCAGCATCCTACTCTTCTATTTACTTGGAAAATATTTAAACTACCAAGCAAGATGTGTGTGGTGCCATAGCCCAGTAAAACTTTAACAAATCAAACTTACACTAGAGCTGCTGTACATTGGCCAGCCAAGAGAACAGGTGAGCTGTTTTCATTGCAGCACCTTCCCCATGCAAAATGTATTTTTGCGGACAACAGTTTGTTTTATAAATTCATCTGCAATGGTTTCAAAATCCAGATGTGCAGCTTCATCTTTGAGTTCAGGTGGCAGGCAACCGCATTTAATCGAGCTTGCAAGGTCGGACTGTGACAAGAAATAGGCCCGGATACCCAAAAAAAAGTGGCCCACCCGTCACCTCAAAAAAAGTGCCCCACCCCTCACCTCAAAAAGTGGCCCACCGCTCAGCTCAAAAAAAGTGGCCCTCAAACCATCATCCGTGAATCGCGTCAATTCACGACTTTACAGAAAATGCTACTTATGGAGGGTTTATGTGTCTGTTGCATGTTGTTATGTTTTGTGTAAATGCTTGCAGGACATTCACAGCGGAGATGAAAATGTGAGAATTTGTAATGTACACATTCACATCTGCTTTGTGAAAACATTATACACAGTAGCTGTAGCAGATGATGCTGAATGTGGAGGGAAATGCATACTCCTATTAATAAATGTAAGCTTTTCTGCGTGTGTATGTCCAGAACAGTCACCTGGCCGAGAGGTGCACAAACTGGTGGTTGTAAAGGGAAATGGAAATTGGAATTGGAATTGGAAAGGGAAACACAACTCAAGGATGCAACAGGGACACCTCTGTGCATGGGTGGAATGCCACCAAGGGTCTGTTGGAGGGCCCCCCAAACCCAAATAAAGGGAAGGCGTATATTAAAAGGAACCATTTTGTTGTAACATTAAACGACATGGACCCTAACAGGCCAACATTGCTTTACATGTCCCAGTAGCTTAATATGATATAGTAGTAACATTAGCATACAAATATAACACAGTATTCAATACCAAGAAAGAATAGCGTTTCACAGCAAGGTAGAGCATTAGGAACCCACAGTAGCATAGCACAACTATGCAGAAAGAAAGCTGGCCCCGTGAGCATACATACAATGCATGGCAGAGGCCTCTAAATCCTGTAGCCGGGTGTCTAATGCATTATTACGGTAAATTATATGATTGGTTATTTAAAACGTGCTTAATACCCGCAGGTTTCTAAGCGCCACGGACCGAAGTAGTCCTCGTGCATGGAGCACTGGTGAATTCTGAGATCCACTGTGGTGGCGCCTGGCACCCTGGCATTGGCATAATACGGACAGGTGATGGTGAACCACACACCCTGGGGGTGCACAGTGCAGCCGGCAGCCATCACCCAGAGGCAACTGTCTGGGGCTCCTTAAGCGGGCGCCCACACACCTGGGTGGACGTGGACCTTGTCAGTGGGCGCACTGGCTGCTATTGGCACTGTGGCACATGACTCATCTGCAAACCGCCACGCCATGTGCAACAGTGCAGCCCACAAATCGTGCGTCCCGTCGGAATATTTTACCAAGTGTGGTGCGCACCTGCACATGGCCCCAAGGGAGAGCGCCTACACGCCGGAGGCGCTACATATTAGCTATGGCCTAGTTGGAGCACGCGCTGGCCAGGGTGCATCATTGTCTCAGGACCTGTCACCTTTCAAGTTCCATTCTTAAACTTTGTACGCCCGCTGGATGACTAAGGTTCCCAATACAGGCTCGCTCAGCGCCTAGAGGCATACATACCGTAACCTTGCTCTTATAATAAGCTGTAAACCCCAGTCACCCGCATGCTACTTTTCTCATTTTGTATATGAAACATCAACTCACTCAATACATTCACATTAAGGCCTGTTTCAACAAAGTGACTTCTTTGCGCTACTACCATCACAATTTCACAAACTCTGATTTGTGGAACTATGCAAATGAAAGTTTTTTTTTTTCTGTGCAAAGTCATATCGTACAGTGCATATATGACCACTTGCACTACAAAAATACACTTTGCACTCTGTCCGACCATGAATCAGGGTTAAGAGTAAGGGAAGGTTCTGACTGAGCCCTGAATAGCTTCTCTCAGAACCTGCGCCAATAGTGCATTAATGATACAGAAGCGCTACCTGGCTGCTTTGGGCTGCCATGCAAGGCACTGTCTGAGAGTGTGACTGCCCCGGAACGGTCGGGAACTGGGCTATCCCCATAGAATAAGTAATAGTTTGAGTGCTTACCTGAGAAGATTGTGTCTTCCCTGACCAAGACAATCTAAGTGGGGCCAGTAAGAATGCGGGAGGATTTGTGACAAAATCACTGTGGCAACACCAGCCAAGAGGGAATAGGGGAACTCTAGGACCCAGGGACAGCAAACTGCTCTGTGATGTGGCACTAAATGGTGCATCAGCCAGAGCTAGTCCAGCCTTCTGCAATGAAGGCCAGGGAGGCTCTAGGCACATTCTTTACTATGGATAGACAGCAGATAATTGATAGCTGAATTAGAATGCTTGCTAACACAAACTCAGGCAGCTGTTTGAGATAGATCCATATGTCAGTTAATGTACACAAGTTGATGCGTAGAGAGAGTCCCAGGATGTTGTGCACCAAAGGGACAAATACTGACATGCAATGCAGAACAGCCACTAAAGCAAAATGCATGACAGAGACAGGGATCAGACATATGTGCATGACATGTTATAGCATATCGAGGAATTCAGTTAAAGATACAAGATCAAAAAGGGTGGCCAGTTTCCCATCCCAGGAAGGTCACTAGGTCAAGCATCACCTAAACGCTCCTGTCTGGTTCTTACTAACTAAACTCGTAGAAACCCCCTGCATCTAGAGTTGAGGGGGTTACACAAAAGAGGATGAGGTGGGCACAAGGGGCCAGGGCCAAACCGGGCAGTGTAAATTCAAGAGGGAACTGGCCAGCCTGTCAAAGCACTTATTGCCTAGAACATTGCTTTAACCCCACAATAACAGCCAGACTGTCTCAATCAGCTTTATTGGGAGTTGAAGATGTTCCTGAAAGCTGGTTTTACTGAAGGAGAGAGCAAAACTATGTGGGAAAGGCAAAGCTGGAGGGTAAGTACCTAGAGAGTCGTCTGGGGGCTAACTAGGGGAACAGTTGGGGTTACTCTCTAAGGGATCACTGTGGTCCAGTGCCCAGAGAAGAAGCCAGAAAAGGTAAAGGGCTTAATCCGTTTCTGGGCACTGTGGCTTCTAAGGGTTAGTCAGAGTACTAACATGTTTTCCAAAGTGATTCAGTGATATCTGTTACTGCAGATAAAGGTCAGGTATGATGTTACTTTGCCAGAACGTGTGGGGGTAGGCCTTAGATCTGTTACTGTGGTCATTTACTGCCTGGCGGTGCATGCAGGATGCGGCCAGCACAGGCACACCCAGGACTGGAGGGGAGGGGGTGACAGGGGAGGAGCAGGAGACCATACCCAGGCACCCAGTCCCAGAGCAGGAACTTGAGACGCATGTGTCACCAGGGAGGAGGACAAGAGGAGGAAGAGGCAAAGCATGAAACCGATAAGGAGTGTGTGCATGGCCTACTCGAGCTGATGTTGAACTGAGGCGATCCGAGGCATGGAGACAGATTTTGTGCGCGTTGGCCACCATGCACTCCTGCTGTTTAGTCAGCGAGCAAAGAAGTTAGTTAAAGTAACCCACAAAAAAGAACTGATTGTGATTGAATGGGGAGAGGTGAAGGGTGGGGTGTCTGGTCCTGGATTTTTCGTTCTGTTGGAGGAGCCCATCAAGGGCATGAAGTAGTTAATCGAGAAAGCAGGGCAACTCCCCTATGTAGTGTGTGTAGGGGAGGAAATTGGCAATATTCTTTCCCACATCTACCAGAATGTTGGTCTGACATAACGTGTTGGGGTGTTTGTGCCCATATATCGGTAGAAGGGGACTCAGGCGTAAGTCACTGCTTCATAACGGGAACCTTCAGCTTCAGACCTTCAGTGCTTTGCGCATGGGAATTGGGGAAGCACGAAGCAGTGATAGGATTTTCTACAGTGCTCACTGTGTTCAAAATCACCAATTTCGCTTAAGGGCGAGGGGGAAGTGTCAGCATGCATCCAAAAGGGCACGCCATGGATGGGTTGAAGGAACCGTGGATCACTGAGGTGAAAGTGCTCAGAGTCCTACAATGAAGAAAGGCTGCTGCACTGAGAGGTCACAGCGCCCTGAGGGAGCCTACAAAACAATGAGGACTAAATACACCGTGAGGCCTTCACTGAGAGGTGACAGCTCTAGGTGGGCAAATGAGGGCTAAATGCACCCTGAGGCCTTCAATGAGACGGAGAGGTGACAGCTCTAGGTGTCCGACAATGAGGTCTAAAGTGTTCTGAGGTGTGTCTTAAGAATTGAGAGTACTGTGTGGGGCCTGCATTTACGCTTGTGCACTGATAGCTCATAATGACAGAGATGTCATAGCATTCCAAGCCCACTATTAAGGGAGGAAAGTATGCTGGGGCTCCCCACCTAGGCCTCAGGCTGGTGACAGGCTGACAGCTCTTGAAAGTTGCACAGATATGGCATCATGGCGCTGCAAATCATGTGCTGATCGGCACGCTGCCGCTGACAGTGTGCTGCGAGGCTGCCTGTTCGGCTGTTCACTAAGATCTGAAAGTGTGCAGAGGCCTGCATTGAGAAATGAAAGTGCTGCTGGGTGGCTTGCACGAATAGCTGAAACTGCTACATTTTTTGCAATGAGAAGCAGTCCTGCTCTGAGGCCTGCACTGCAGACCTGGACGGGCCACACTGGCTGGCCTCTGAGGCCAGGGCTCTGCTGAGGTCTCTGTCAGTACAGAGATTGAGACAGAGAGCTTGACTGACTGACAACTACTCACTTCTCCTCACCCACATCCTGCATCGGAGACCAGTTACAGAATCAGTGTAAAACGAAAAACCTGCCTTTCCTGGCAGGTGGCCAGGCCAACAGTGACACACAACACACCATACCATGACTTGACTAGTACCATCTGCCTACGACTACCGAACTAACCAGTGTCACTCTTAAATTAAAGCTTAGCTCAAAAAGGTGCAGCACGTGCTGTTAAAGCGAAACATTTGCGCTGGCTGGCCCTGGGCCCTGTGCTGTGGATCATCATTCTTACCTGATTTTTGTCACGTCGGCCACCATGCACTCTCTTCGGCCCGGATGGGTCTGTGCTGCTGCGGGCGGCTGTGGCTCAGGAAGTGATTGTAGTGCTGAGGTCTGGAGTGAAGTGCAGACCGGGACCGGTGCGTGTCCTCCTCGTTGTCAAGGTCTTCTTCTGCTGCTGCTGGCTGCCTCGTTGTGTGGGGTGGTGGTGGGTGGGTGCCCAAAAAATAATGCCCAGGTGAGCAGGGGAGGCCCACTATATCCTCTCTCAGAGACTAGTCTCAGACTGACAGAGAGTCACATGTCCAATTGTGGTGTCACAGAGTCTGTGTCGGCCCCCCAGACCGCAGCCCCAGGCACAAGTTGCTTTCACCTTTGCAGGGCAACATATTTGTTGTTGTTAGTTCCTGCAAAGTTTAAAGGAACTTGTGAACTTAGTTGCAGCCCCGCCCCAGCCCAGCACGGCAGTCTGCTGCAGTAACACTAGGCCCGGCGGGCCGGTGTTCGTTCGTATTAACATAGATAAGATAATCACACGGCCACACAGGGCCACCGGGCCACGGCTGCCTGGCGGCAGTGGGCCCTTGAAGCATCATGCATAAAGTAACAACTTGTTGTTACCTTGCTTTGATGAATAATTATGCATCATGCATGCATCATGCTCATGCAGATATGCATCTGCAATTTGTGCAATTGCAAATCATCAAAGCAAGGTACCAACTTGTTGTTAGCTTCCTTTGATGAATAAATATACTCCCGCCAGCCAGGTCTGCAGGTCAGCAGCACCAGCTCCCATGCTCCGCTCCAGGCCCAGCCCCTGGGCCATGGCTGGCTGGAAGTGGAACCAACCCCCCCCCCTCAGAGAGAGAGTGTCAGTCCTTTCAAGTGCCCGGCGCGCAGCGTGACCCCGAACCTCAGGCGAGCTGCTGCTCGGCGTTGGGCCGTGCCCAGGAGCCGCCACAGCAGTAGTGATGGCGCACACTGCATCTTTCTACAAAATGTCACACGTGAGAAAGCAACAACATCAACAATTTAATTAAAAAAAAAAAAAAGGTCCAGCTTGGGCATGAGTTTTTTTTTCCTAAACATTTTACCAGAAAATAAAACGGCACTGGGGTGGCCTCATGAAAACCGGCCCCCCAGGTCCTCAAAGGTCATCAGGCAGTGGCCGATGGGCCGATGCCGCCAGTCCGACCCTGCAAGCTTGGCCCATTGTAGCTCTCAGATATGTATCGATGTGCCAAAGGCAAGAAAATGAACGCTCCAAAAAACAAGAGGATACAGTGATAGTTACTGCAATTTGAAGTAGTCGTGCCAGTTCTGGGAACAAATTGTGCATAGGATGACCACTTTCACTTTGGAACACGTCAAAGACATCCTGAAAACACATAACCAGAGTCTTATCCCTCTGTACAAGTTCAAGGTACATATTTCTATGTAACTCTAGATTGCATTCATGGAAGTCAGTCTTATAAAAGTTCATGACGTATTCACTGGTGGCCTCCCCTGTAACAAATGTTTCTGTGTTAACCATATGGTCACATTCAGTTGTATTGAAATGTTCTGAGAAAGCTACCAACGTACCGTCCATGAGTTTGTAATAACCTTGTCTATATAGCTCTTTGGGAGACTGAAAAACATGGGGAACTGACCTTCATCCAGGCGCCGTGGGATTTTCCTGGCTCTTCTTTGCACAAAATGCTCCTCTAGATTCCCATCTAAATCATCGGCTGCTGATGTGAATTTTGAGAATCCCTCATGCAGTTGTGCAATTATGGTCATAAGGTTTTCAATCATAACCGAGGCTTCATGGAACCTAAAATTGACCTTCTGTAGAGCAGTGTTCATACTTTCAACATGAGAAAATACCATGTAAAGAAGATGAAAACCTAGAAAGGTTTCGAGTTCATGGCGCTGCAAGTGCAACCCATGGGCTTTTGCTCCTGTTTTATTGTGCTATTGCAAGAACCAGAAATTCTATTACAGAACTGTAGTTAGCGAGCACAGTCTTGAAAGACTTTGCTCAAACTTTCCATTGGGTAGGACAGAATGGAAGCAGCATGACACTCCCTTCCTCTTGACAAGGTTCAAAACCTGTAAGGTGTTTCGGGGAATTTCAAATGAACCCAGTCAATTCATTTACAAAAACCAGTAGATCCCTGAACTTGTCAATACCCGTAGCAACATCCTCAACTACTAAGTTCAGATTGTGTGAAAAGCAGTGCACATAAATAGCTTGTTATGCCACCTCCTTTACCAATGTCTGCAAACCATGTTGATGTCCAGCCATATTAGAAGCACCTTCATAACACTGCCCCGACAGTTTTCCATTTTATAGCCAAACCTCGGGAGAACATCTTTTAAAATTGCAAACAGAGTTTGTGATGTAGTGCTAGACGTTTGATAAAAAAGCCCCAAAAAATCTCCCCTACCTGAAGATCCTCATTTGCAATGTGAAAGACTACACAGACCGACTCTTTTATTGACACATCAGCAGTCCCATCTAAAATAATAGAAAATAATTTTGCAGCATGAATCTCTTTCATCAGGCCACGGAGCAAATTATGTGACATAATTGCCAGCATTGGATTTAATATGTCATGCAACATCCATTTGTACTCTGTTCTTTGAAGCCAAGTTTGCAGTTCTAGGACATCTCTGCCAAGAAGTGACAGAATTGCCTTTAGATTAGAGTCCTCCTCAGTATGGCCCCAAATTGCAAGACCTTGCTGACCTAAGCCAACAATGTGGTCAAGATATTCAACAGCGCACTTCTGTTATCCCTCATCTGCTTGAAGTGGGCCAATGACTGAGCTGCTGCAACATTCATACCCCTTTTCACAGGTGCTAGCGCTATTGCAGACACCCGATGAAGACTTGAAATCTGATGGCTGTTACATCTCTCTATGGCCTTCATAAAATTGTTAAAGCCATGTTTATTAAAAACATTCCAGGCATCCTTATCACGGCTACTTGTTGGCAATGTCACATCCTTTTCATTAGCAGTCTGGCATACCTTAATGAGCATTTTTTTAACAGACTCATCATATGTAAACCATTTATAGGTTTCTAGCCATTTCTTTTGAAAAGTGTGGGCCTGCTGGGACTTAAAACCATTTGATTCACTCATGTTTGGACAGCATTCCTGTTTCAAATTGCTGCTGCCAAGATCACTGACTTTAGGTGCATCTGGTATCCTTTCCACGCATTGTGCCTGGCAGTTTGATGCAATTGTGGAGCGTTAAATTGCTACAACTGCCTTGTCAGGCACATGGGACCTCTGCTTTGGTTTAGCAGGGGTTATTTTAATGAACCTCTCCAAGATCACTTTGGGGTTTCAGATGCATCTTTTCCAGGGGACTTGGGTGAAGGGGTCGCTGCTAGGTATGCCTCAGAAAACATCTACCTGGCATACAACTGCAAGAAAGAAAATGTGTTGCTGTAATCCATGCAAAATATGCTAATGCAAGACATTTTCTGATATTTTTATTCGAGTTTACTGACTTTACGTTGTATTCGGTTTAGTTCCTCACCATTCAATTTGTCGCCGTACGGGGTGATCTTTAGTTTTTTGTCTTATTCCAAGGGCCCACGGACCAGATGCCTGGTAATTTCACACTGGATATCCATAGGTTTCTCAGGATTTGATGACATGTGGTTCTCCCACTTGGGAACAAGAAGCTAGTACAAAGCATCCCACAAATCGTGCATATCATTTTGTCCATTATTTATGACCGCATATACTTTAAATGCCATATAGATGCGCCCTGGCTATTATGGCTGTTATGGCTGGCCCCTCTTGTATTAACCTACTGTAAAGATGTTGTGCACAAGTGACATTTGCTAAGATGTTACCTCTGGGTCATCAGATTCACAAATAGAGTGCGGGATGTAACTTTCTCTTAACCTCTCAGTGGACACACCAGACGTTCTGGATGAAGTATAACACAATCATGTGTGGTTTCAGACTTGGGGTAGAGTGTTAACTGCTTTTAACATTGTAGTTTACCAGAAATTCTGGTAACGTAGTGTACAGTGTTAAAAGTGGTAACCTGATGTTTGGTACTGATGGAAGGACTCGCGTCTAAAAGTTGTAGCCATGGTCGTCTCCATTTTTTAAAATCACCCATTTGGTTTTCAACATTCATTTGAAACACCCCATATTCATAAAATGAAGGAGTCAGTAAATAAATAATGTCTTACCTTCCAAGAGACAAGCATACACCTCTTTATACTGCCTTATTGTATTCACAACACGGAAGCCACTGTTTCACACAAGCATTTAGAGAAAATATGAAGCATACGATGCATTGTTAACACAGTGCACATATCCACAAATTAGACACTCACAGACTAGTCATTGGTAAATTAAAAAGGCACGGGGCATTGATTAAATTGTGGAATTGCCGGGGGACCAGGAAATACAGGGCAGGGGAGGTGAGAGCTTTCGGACCATACAGGTGTGGTCTTAGCACTTTGAAAATATGGAGTAACATGACAATTATAGAATTAATGAGAAGAAAAACATTGATTCGGCTCAGGCCGGTCATTCAAGCACTGCCAGTTTCCCCAAGTCACAGCTAGGTAGACACACACAGTGTCCATGGCACTGCAGATCGTTAAGGAGAGCAGGTTTCAAACACATTTCTTTTATCTGTGGCAGAACCTATCATTTGCATGATGGATCATTTCCAACTGAAAGAGCTTGCAAACCGCCACCTTGCAAATCAGTGATAGTTAAAGTAGGGTGCACAGATGTTGATGTACACCCAAACCAAAACGATTTTTAAAAATGGAGGCAAAGCAAGAAGGGTGCACAGATGTACAAATACACCCAACCCAGGTGCGCACAGATGTAGAAATACACCGAACCCAAAACGATTTTAGAAATGGAGGCATAACAAGAGGGGTGCACAGATATACAAATACACTCAACCCAAAATGATTTTTAAAAATTGAGGCAATGCAAAAGGGGTGCACAGATGGACAAATACACCCAACCCAAAACGATGTTACCTCTACATATACGCACCCATCTTTCTTTGCATCTGTGCCTCCATGTTTAAAATTGTTTTGGTTTGGGTGTACATCTACATCTGTGCATCCCTCTTGGACAGATGTAGAAGTGTATCCAACCCAAAATGGATGGAGGCACATATGCAATGCAAGAGGGGTTCACAGATGTAGAGGTACAATCAACCCAAAACGATTTTTAGAAATGGAGGCACAGATGTAGAAGTGGGGGAAGGTAAAAGGGGTGCTTGGCAAATAAAATAACGGTGGTCGGGGAATGGGGAAGAACAAAAAGTAGCAAAATAACAGTGGTCGAGAAGAGCAAAAAGTAGCAGAGGATAAGGAGAAAAGGGCCAAAATGTAAAAGGGTAAAAAAGTACCTACTACTTTCTGAACGTGCTGCTCTCTGCTTCGGCTGGCATTGTGTCCCGTGTGCCTGCTGCTCCTGCATTAAACACAGGCCTACTGGAACTAAAACAACAGAAGCTTCCGGTGGCCCCTAAGCCCTCCTCTCCAGGACCCATATGAGGTCTAGAGGGGACGACTTAGTTGGACATTTTTTACTGCTTTTACCCGGTCCAGAGACAGACACGGTATGGATGGAACAAAGAGGAATCCATACTGTGTCTCTTCTCTCCAGCCCCGACTCAGAGGGGGGCTCAGACCCTACCTCATTTTGCCGGTGGCTGCCTGGGCCCTGGAGCACCCGCTTACTCTGTGCCCCTGCTTGTGAGTATTCAGAACGTGCAAGTGCAGAAAGGAAGAGGGCAGAGGGGGTAGGTGCTGGAGTGTCCATGCTTGTGAGTGAGCAACAGATGGAGTGCATTGTGTGGTACGTGGTACACAGTCTGGAGCCGTGTTGGGTGTAAGTGCAAGCCTCCATAGCGGAGGGAGTGCGAAGGAAAGTGCTGAGAGTAGACAGAAGCTGGGGGATTGGGTGTGTGGGGTCAGGGGCCCAAGATGGAAGGAGATGTGGAAGAGGAAAGTCTTGAGGAGCTTCTGGAATGTAAGTCCTGCTCAAGGCGCAGAGGGAGGGGGAGGCTGTTCCATAGTAGGGAACCATCTGAGGAAAGCGATCAACCTCTGTTAAGCAAAGCACTTTACACACAAAAAGTTGGTGCCCAAGGAACATAGAGGTCTGGAGGGAGTGTATTTAGTGAGAGAACGTTGAAGATACTGAGGTTCCTCGGGCTCAGACAGCCTTGGAGGTGATGCAGAGGGATTTGAATTTAATATGTGCAGCGTCTGGGAGCCAGTGAAGTCTTTTTAGGGCAGGAGAGATGCGGTCTCTGGGCTTAAGGCCAAGGATAAGTCTTGCTGCCCTATTCGGGATGAGGTCAAGAAGTCACAGAGTGGAAGAAGGTAAATTCAGGAGGAGGCAATTGCAATAGTCAATCCTAGAGAGAACCAGGTCTCCGGTAACGTTGAGCCTCTGGGGGAAAGTGAGAAAATGCAGAATTCCTTTGAGAAGGAACAGCTGAAAGTGTGACTTCTTTGCAATATCCTGAGTGTGAGGGAGGAAGGAGAACCAGGAGTTGAAGATGACTCCAAGCTTTCTGTCTTCAAAAGAAAGAGCAGGGTGGACAGCCCATGGAGGAAGGCCAAAGTAAAGGGAAGAAAGCGGGTGCGGGGTTCCCAATGCTAAGGTTCTCAGTTTTACAGGCATTGAGGCAGAGATCGCTGGGAGTGCACCAGGACTGAATGGCGAAACTCTGGGGGCATGTGGAGACCAAGTCCCTTGCAGTTTCTGAGACAACATTTCTGAAGAATATTCCTGGGGTGCCCGAACAGTCCCAGTGCTTTTGGAAAATGGATTGGAGGGGTTTGAGATGATCTGTAAGTTACGTCCGGTCCTTGACTGGGCTCGCCTATGGTCTAATCCTCACCTTTGTAAATACAAAGAGGCAGTTACAGATGTTTTGTCCCAGCAGGCGGGCAGCTCCTTAAAGTGGGCTGCCCATGTGAAAGGATATCTGGGTTTGCTCTGTCTGGAGGATTAGTGGTCAAATCCTTCAATCATCCCACTGGTTGCAAAGGAAGCAATCAAGAGAGCAGCAGGGGCAAATGCGCGGGAGGACATCCAGGGAAGAACCAGGGCTTCTGAGCAGCTGGCCGGATATCTTTCAATAAAGATGCGGTCGGGCTGCGAAATGTCTCGCCCAGTTGGAAAAGAGCATTATATTTAAAGTTCTGTATTGAAATCTTGCTGACTGTGTTATTTGGGCATAGATGGAATATTGCTGTTTCCGCGTCATGTATCTTTTGTGTTGAGTCTGAAGAGACGGTGCAACACCATTTCTTACTCTGTCCGGCAACAATGCCTCTGAGGAAGCGTTCCCTAAAGTGTCTGTTCTTAAGCTGTTGATGTAGGTCCCTAGCTGGTGCTATGGCAATTTGCCTGGATGCCTCAGATAAGGAGGATGTGCTTACCACTACAAGTTATCTGTGCTGGACAAGCCTATTTTTTATGAGGAATGCTAAATTGCTGAACAGTGCTATGGGGTAAAGATAGATTTCTGTACAAGCTGCGATTGTCTGTATAATGTTGATCTGCTTTTATTTGGTTTTAAGGTAAAGCACTGATTCTGTAATTTTAGTGGAGTAATTAGGAGCTAAGTGATTGCGACGATGCAACTAATGTGTTTTTTTAAACTTTTCTGTGAACTGCTTTTATGACTACTTTATTGAAGTAAAGCAATAAAGGTAAGGTATTCTTTCTATGCTGTGAATACAGTAGTAATGTGAGGCCGACCGTGAGCACACGGCCGGCCTCACAGGTGCTGGGGTGCCCAGCACCCTGTTGGGTTTACGGGGTTACCTGGACTTACAATAGTTGCAGGGCCAGACCATGATATGCCATGGGGACATGGCCTGTGTGTCGGGGGCACCATAGATGCTGGGAGCATCCAAGATGGAGGGTGCCTGGGGTGGATCCAGGGCACCAGGGTGGTCTGGGGGCCCAGACCAGCAGGGACCCGCAGTGCCATGATCACACGGTGCAGGCTCAGAGCATCTAAACACCTGTTTACTGAGTCTTCTTTGAGAACTTGCATGACTGCAGGAGACTAGTTGAGTTTGCATCAGTTTCCGTTCAGGATAGTCACTAGCACGGGTCAAGGTCTATTGGTGGCATGGTTCAAAGGCCAGCAAAGCCGCACCTGGGAGCACCATGGGCCACATTGGCTTAGTGCCTTGATATTGGGGAGGCAGTGAGATGCAGGTAGCAGGGTGTCTAGGCTGCGCCACGTTCAGGCTCAGTCCCTAGATGTTGGAGCAGGCAGCGAGGCACGGGTAGCCGGGCACCTGGGCTGCACCACATTCAGGCTCCCCCAGGCAGGAATGCCTCTGGGTGTTGACAGGGCAGGGGTTGGCAGCATGTTGCTCCATTCTCGGCAGGTGATCTTGTGGAACACCTCATGAACTGGCCGCACAAGCACTCTCATAGGGCCAGAGCCACAGCCAGGTAGGTGCCTTGCAGGGCGGAGGGGCTGCCCACTTGTCAGCCGGGCAGTTCCACTTGGTGATCTTCCCAATGCAGCAGAAGACCACTCTCGGTCTCTCCCTTCTTCAGGCAGGGGGTCACTGCTATAGATGTGGTGCAGTGGTCCTGGCCAGTCCTAGCTTCCCTCTTCCCTTGCAGTATAATTGGGCAGGTGAAGTCCAAGTTCACTGGCTGGTAGAAACCAGCAGCCGGGGCCACATTGGCCTGGTCATGGACGGTAGGGCAGGCAGTGCAAAACTAGTGGCAGGATGTCAGGGCCTCGCCATTTCCTTCGCTCCCCCAGGCATGAGTTGTTGGCCACATTGGCCTGGTCATGGACGGTAGGGCAGGCAGTGCAACACTAGTGGCAGGATGTCAGGGCCTCGCCACTTCCTTCGCTCTCCCAGGCATGAGTTGTTGACAGGACGCTGCCGGTAGCAGAGAGCGCACAAGCACTCAAACTGAGCTGCAACCTTCTTGTCTCTTTGCATTTGACATGTGCCAGTTCAGTTCTTCCAGCCGCTTCTTACCTCTTTTATGGAGCAGTGTCCACTTCCTAGGTGTACCCAGGAATAGTCAGCAGGTTTACTACAACAACATAGTGGTACAGAAACAGAGCTTTCCATGATGCTCAAAACAGGCACTGCTGCAGTCAGTGGTTATTGGTTCTTTTCCATCAGACATCAAACTAGCATTGTTGCAGGGCTTATCTAGTTATTGTTACCTAGTTATTGTGCACCCAAACGCAGGCATCATGCGTTGCTTCCTTTCCCCTGTTTCTCCCTTGCATTATTATTGTGCACCTTACCGCCGTTTGTATTGCGCCCACTCAAAGCACTTCACTCTTTCCCTTCTTGGGCGGGAGATGCTCAAAATAAAGTGGCTATGAATGCTGTGCTGCAGCGCTCCACCAGTCAGGAGATTGATAACAGTTCATGCTGCGGCAGAGCTGTGTGCGGGAAATGCATCTGTTTATGCAAGGACGAGGGGATGAGTGTTCGCATAGCCCCAACAGCATGCATGGTGTGCTTTCACTTCAATTGTGCAATATGCAATCACACTTTTTTTTAAAAATCCATCGCCCATGGCCCAGGATCGCTGGAGAGCCATACGCATCTATTTTATTTGCACCAATCCGTAATGCTTCATTCTCTTTCCAATGCCGGGTGGCCCAGGATCTTTTCTGGCTTTCCAGCAGGCGGCAGCCTGCAGGCTTTCCCCGCAGCTATGGTCAAAGGGCTGGGCCGCACCTCACTTCTTTCCACTCTGCTGGGAGAGTCATTTATTGACTGCGGCATTGCCACCAGCACTGAAGCAACATACTCTCCCTCCATAATGCTGCAGAGGCTGCTTAGCATCTACTCTCCTCTTGAGGCACATTTCTTCTCTACAGTGGTGAATGCCGCCTCCTCTGCATTTCACTTTTGGTGGCAGATGCCACTTCATCTGTGTTCGGCTTTGGCCAGCAGAGCTGGGCACTTTCTCCCTCTGGGGGACCAAAACCACTGTTGTGGCCTGAATAGATGACAGGACGCTGTAGGGTTTCTAACAGTCTTTATTGACTGACAACAGGGAGAAAGGCTCTAAGGTGGCCTGGTGGCGCTGGGCGCTTACTTACAGTTCATTGCGATCAAGTCCTGTGCTTTCCCAGTTGATTCACTGTGGAAAGGTTGTGCTCACCGGTGGCACGCTGTAAACTTCTAGGGCCCCCATGAAGCCTCCAATGGCTGTGGTGTTACGCCCTAGAAGCTGTGGTGTGAGTTCTGTGGCTCACTGCTTCTTCTCCTGTGATCAGGAGCAGCGCTCCTCTGTGATCGCTTCAGCTGGCCGAGCGCCAACTCTGAAGCGGGAACGTTTTCCCGCAGACCGTGGGCTCGCGAGATCCCGTCTCGCGAGATCTCGCGAGAACACGCTCCTGCGATCATGTGATATCCCCACACACCTCCTTTGCTGGGAAAAAGGATGGGTGGTCACTCCATGATGAAGTCCGCATATTTCCTGGGTTTCATTCTCTCTCTCTGGGGCCTGCCAGGATCGGGGTATGGAGCGGAATCGATGAAGTGTCTTTGGGAAGGTGCTGGTGATTCAGGTTCTCTTTGTCCAGCTCTTTGCTGTGATTCCCTGGGTGTTGTTGGGGGATGGGGCTTGCAAAGTCATTGTGATGGTGCGGCTCTATGGTATCTCTACTGGGAGGTGATGGTTCTCGTATGACTCTTGGCAGACTGGATCTCCTCCAGTGTCTCCTTGTGAGTGTACAGTGTCTTCTTTCCTGCGGTACATGGCTATCCTTTCTAGATTCCATCTCCTGCCATCGCTGGTGCAGATGTGGTTTGTCCCTCTCTCCATGACTTCTATGGGACTGCTGTATCTGGAACCAGTGGAGGTGTCCTTGTGGGGAAGTCGTATCTTCACCAGATCCCCTTTGTTGACTTGTGTGTGTCGAGCGGCTCGGCGCAAATCCCCCTGTGCTTTCATTGCTTCTTTGTTGCGCTGCATGCGGCACGTTATGTCATCCATGTCAACGTCTTCGTCGGCCCTCACTTGCTGGAGCCATGGTGATACCAGTGAGGATGCTGCCCTTCTCCCCCTCAGCAGATGGAAAGGTGAAACACCTGTGACGGCGTTGGGGGTGAGGCGGTGGGCCGCTACGGCTTCTTTGACTGTCTTGTATGGGTCTAGGCCCGAGGCGTGAGCCAGTTGCAGCGCCCCCTGGATGAAGCGGTTTGCCCGCTCGACTAGGCCATTTGCCTGTGGGTGGTATAAACTTGCTTTCCGCTGTTGGATGTTGTTGAGCTTGAGAAATTTTTCCATTTCTCTGGAGACTAGCTGGACTCCGTTGTCCGTGACGAGTTCTTCGGGCAGGCCCTCCTGCTGGAATATGGCGGTGAGTGTTTCAATGACTGTTCCTGTGGTGATGTCTGAGGTGAAGTCAGCTTCCACCCATTTGGAAAAATAGTCGACCATGACTATCCCGTACCTGTGCTCTGGGGGCATGTTGTCCAGCGGCCCTATGAAATCCAGACCCAGTTTTCGCCACACCCCTTTGGGGACTTCCGTGGGCAGCATGGGGGCTTGCCTCACGGCTAGGCGCTTGTCGCTGTTTGAGCATTCATGGCACCTATCGACCATCTGCCGTACGTCCTGGTCCATGCCTGGCCACCAGTATGCGTCGCGTATCCTTCGTCTGGTCATGTTGCACCCTAAATGGCCCGAGTGTGCTCTGCACAGTATGACTTTGCGGATTCCGCTAGGTGGGATGATTTGATCACCTCTGAGAATGAGACCGTTCATGGCGGTGATTTCCTCGTTCACCTTCCAGTAGGGACGAAGGCCTTCGGGGATCGCTCTCTCGTTGGGCCATCCATTTCGAACCCAGGTGCTTACGTGCCTTAGGGCGTAGTCCTGCTCGAACTCTTCCTGCCAGTGGCGCTCGCTCATTTCCATGTACTCGACGTTCCTCAAGTCGCCGATGGAAGCAACAACACATTCGTCTTCCAGGAATGTGGTGCCGGGGGCACTTTGGTTCAGGAGCCTGGACATGCAGTCCGCTTGTGCGTTTTTCCAGCCCGCAATGTGTTGTATCTCATAGGTATACTCTTGGAGCTTTGCGGCGATCCTGGCCATTCTGGGGGTGGCCGTCTTGGTGCTGCCCGGGCTCAACATGTGAATTAGGGGTTTGTGATCGGTGATCAACTTGAATCTTGTCCCCCATACGTATGATCTGAAATAGTCGACGGCCCAGGCGCATGCCAACATCTCTTTCTCTACCGTAGAGTAATTCTTCTCGGATAAGGATAATGCCTTGGATGCAAACGCCACAATGTTCTCAGTGTTGCCCTTCTTCTGGGTCAAGGTGGCCCCCAGGCCATATGCGCTGGCGTCAGTGGTGATGCAGGTGTCCCATTCAGGGTTGTATGGTTTAAGACACGGCGCGTGTAGAATCCTTTTCTTGATTTCGCCGAAAGCCTCATCCTGTTCTGAGCCCCAAGAGTTAGCTGCCCCCTTCTTCAGGAGCTCCCTCATGGGAGACGTGGTCTCAGGGAACCTGGGGACGAATTTGGCATAATACTCGGCTAGGCCCAAGAATGAGCGTAGTTCCTCTTTGGACATCGGCGCCGGTGCTTCTGTAATGGCCTCCATCAGGTTCTTCTTGGGGCTTACCCCATCACTCGAGATGCAGTACCCAAGATATTCTACCTTGTTCACCCCGAAGACACACTTTTCATGGCGTAGGTGAATGCCTTCCTCCTGACGTCTGCTCAGGACTGACTTGAGTGCCTTGTCATGGGTCTCGTTGTCTTTGGCGTACACCAGGATGTCATCTTGGAAGAATGAGACATTGGTGAGTCCTTTGAGCAGGGAGTTCATCATCCTCTGGAATGCGGATGCTGCGGACGATAACCCGAAAGGCATGCGGGTGTATTGGAAGGTGCCAAAAGGAGTGATGAACGCCGTCAGAGGGCGGGAGGACTTGTGTAGAGGAATCTGATGATAGGCATCACGCATGTCCAGCTTCGAGAAAATGGCCGCCTCCTTCACCATTAGGACAATCTCATTGATGCTGGGGAGTGGGAAGCTATCCGTGATCACCTCTAAGTTCAGGCTTCTCAGGTCGATGCAGATCCTGAGATCGTTGCTGGACTTTTTCTTTACTAATACTACCGGACTCAGCCACTCTGAGGATTCCACGGTTTCAATGGTTCCTTCTTCGACCATCTTCCGCAGGTGGGCGTCCAAAGCTGGTCTTGCGGTGGCAGGTACTGCCCTTACTTTGTGCTTGACCGGGGTGGCGTTGGGTTTCAGCCGAATCTTGTGGACAAAGTTTTTCACTTTTCCCGGTTTCTCGGAAAACAGGTTTGGAAAGATCTCCTTGTAGTTTTGCGCTGCTCCTGATGAGATCATGAGCACCTGTTCCGGAGTACTGGGATTTAGTTTCATGCTGAGTTTGTGTTGGTCATCCCACCCCAGCACCGCTGGACCTTTGGGTGAAAAATACACTTTGGTGGTGGTAGACCTCCCTTTAAAATCGATCCGGGCTTTGATGTAGCCCAAAAGGTCGACCGTTGCCCCTCCAAACACGGTCGGTTTTTGCCTGGTTGATCTAATCTCCACTTTTTCTTGTCCCATCATCTCCTTGTACGTGTTGATGGGCAGAATGGTGAGGTCGGATCCCGAATCAGCCATGACGCGCGTTTCCATTCCGTCCACTTTAATGGTGCAGTGGGGCTTTTCTCTTCTGGCATGGGGGGCATTGACCATGACAACCATGGGTCTGTCCTGTAGTTCATCATCATCAGTTGAGGTGCAGTCACCGTCAACACGGGAAACAGTTTTCTCCCGCCACATGCATGCCGGAGCCACGTGGCCAATGCGTCCGCACTTGGAGCACTCCTTATTCCTGGCGGGGCAGTCGCAGTCGTTCGCCATGTGCTTGGAGCTGGCGCATCTGTAACATTTCGGTGCCTCCTTTTTCCTGGGACTTTTGTCTTTGGGGCTGTCGCGGGAATGCTTGCCTCTGCGACCTTTCCATTGTAGCGCCGCCATTTCGGGCACAGGCAGGTGACTTCCCGCCTCGTTGCGTCTGCTGGAGGTTTCTTCCTCCGCCCTGGCAATCTGGATGGCTTTATCGAGGGTGACCTCCTTTTCCTGGATGAGTTTGTCCTGTACTTTCCTAGAGTTGGTGTGGACAACAAGCATGTCGCAGATAACCTGTTCTGCATTTTCTCCAAAGGCGCAAAGAGAAGGGAGTTCCCTCATCCTGGTGATGTAGTCATCCACGGGTTCGCTCCCTTCCTGTTTGCGAGTGTAGAATCTCAGCCTGTGCAGTACAATGTTCTCCTTATTGGTGAATCTCTTCATGATGCGACGAGTCGCTTCTTTGTAAACATTGTCGTTGTCATCGTCGGCCGCAGGTATTTAAGGCCGGCAAAGATGCGCTGACCTTCAACCCCTAACGCATTTAACAGCATCGCCCTCTTCCTGATGGGGGCATATCGCGTGCCGCCCACTGCTTCCTAGTAGGTGGAGAAAAGGAGTTCCTATTGCATCCAAGGAATTGCCGGTGTCCTGGCAAGGGGAGAAACGCAGAGGGTGGTGTGGCGCCTTGCATGGTGGGTCCGAGGGACTTCTGGTATCCTCGTCGCCAGTTATGTTGTGGCCTAAATAGATGACAGGACGCTGTAGGGTTTCTAACAGTCTTTATTGACTGACAACAGGGATAAAGGCTCTAAGGTGGCCTGGTGGCGCTGGGCGCTTACTTACAGTTCATTGCGATCAAGTCCTGTGCTTTCCCAGTTGATTCACTGTGGAAAGGTTGTGCTCACCGGTGGCACGCTGTAAACTTCTAGGGCCCCCATGAAGCCTCCAGTGGCTGTGGTGTTACGCCCTAGAAGCTGTGGTGTGAGTTCTGTGGCTCACTGCTTCTTCTCCTGTGATCAGGAGCAGCGCTCCTCTGTGACCGCTTCAGCTGGCCGAGCGCCAACTCTGAAGCGGGAACGTTTTCCCGCGGAGCGTGGGCTCGCGAGATCCCGTCTCGCGAGATCTCGCGAGAACACGCTCCCGCGATCATGTGATGTCCCCACAACCACATGTTGTGGCGGCCAATGCCGCTGGGGCTAGGGACTTGCCTTCACCACGGCTGGATGAGCACCCTCTTCACTGAGGGACATGGCCAAGGTGGGTTTGCCAGCAGGGTGTTGGGGCATCCTCTCGCTTCCTCATCGGATGCCGCAGGGATGCAGGCACTCTCCCTCCACCAGGCGGGGCTGATGTCGCCTTGGTGAGGCTACAGCTGGGCCAGAGCTGCTCTTTTGTTTTCCTTTCAAGCACAGCGGCCAGCCACACCACAGGGGTTCTTCCACTTCTCGTTGCCATTATTGTGGGGCCAGCCATGGGCACGCCTCCGGCCTCACAGGTGCTGGGAGAACCAGAGCAGCAGGGAACTGCAGGACCATGATCACATGGAGAGACGGACACAGGACCGCCATTGTTGGAGTCTGCAGCCATTATGAGGCACGTGCAGGGGATCCATTTATTAGGTCAGGCCAGGATTAAATGTCCTGGCCCATATTTAAAGGGCAATCCACTCTGGAGGGTCACACCATCTTAAAAGGGCAATACACCTGGGAGGGTCACACATAACAAGTAGGGCTAATTTAGATTCTGTATATTCACACTTTACCCGAGACCAATGTTGAGTTACTACTAAGATATTGTTATATCAAAGACAGATCTTTTTTGGAAGTCCATACTTTTTTAAGGCCAATAGACGTTAAACATGTGCCACATGACAGGGAGGAATTTGCCTTGGTCAGAGAATGTACATTCCTAATGTTATTTTAAACGGTTGGATTACTCCACTGGAATATACAGCCTATTGAAAGGTGAAGAGCTATGAAATGTTCAGTTCAATTGGTTCTCAGACCCTACCACAAATTCTGGATGGAGGAAGTCTTGCATAATCTCAAAAGGCATGTTAAAATGTAGTTTCCACTGTCACAACTGCAAAACACCTATGGTATCCCCAAAATTAAGCACCATAAAGGGCAGTTGGTCATCCCTTTGCCATATATATAAGAAGAAAGATCATCTGTCAGCCACAAAAAATGAGTGTTAGGGGCCGAATACTGAAACAAAACAAGATTTACCTTTATGCATGTGTCCCTGACAACCTAACAGTTTACTGATTGTCAAACCTGATTGTCAAACCCAAGTACTGCATTTATTAATGTTTTGATTTTTATTACATTTTAATACAAATGTTAAGCAATTTTTTGCAATTCCTATATATTAGATGTTTCTTCTGCCTTGAATGACTATCAACATTTCTCTTGAATAATTCACCCACAAAGCAGATAACAGTTTTCTGAAACAACATGATGGATGTGCTTTTCTCATCTTTAAAGTGGCAGTCTGTCAGGACATGTGAAATCTCTCACGTTATAATATTAATGGAAACATTAAAAAGTGTTTGAGCCAAAAAGTAGCTCTGGCACACTCATCTGTTGACTTCGAAAGATTTAGCAATCTGTCCATAGGCCCAAAAAATGGACTGCCATATCATTATTGTTTTGTTTGTATGTTTGTGGCCTGTTTCGTTGACAGTAGATGATTACATTATGGCAGTGTGCCACCTAGCTCGTACATGCACATTCAGAAATAACTTTGACAAGCACATCTAAGAACAATTCACGGTTCACTGTTCGAACAACAAGATAAGAGAGGAGCTTTGGCTGAAAGATGACCCCTCGTTGGAAGAATTACTTCAAATTGCTAAGCGAGTTGAACACTCATTGGCATATCTTATCAAAATAAACAAGAAAACGATCAAAGAACTAGCACCAGAAATCCAGGCAATAGCATATTTCAACCCCAGGAGTGGTCAACGTGGTTATGACAGAGGAAATTGAGGAAATATGAGAGGTTTGTGGTGAAATGAAACTAGACAGGCAACCAGGACGGAAAGAAAATCCATGAGTGGGAAGGCATGCTTCAGGTGCAGAAGCATGAAACATTTTGCTAGCTGTAACGTTTGTCCAGGAAGAAAAGATATGTGCAACAGATGCAAAAGATAGGGATATTTCACCAACTACTGTGACAAATTCCGATTGGGAGCAAGGCCACTTAAAGTGGTGCAGAGAATAGAAGAAGATATAGAAAATGGAGATGATGATGAGGAAGAAGCGGAAATAATGACAAATTACCTGTTAATATCACAGCATTGATGAGGAAGAGGAATGTGAAAGTCTGATGGTGAATATTATGGTGAATGGGGGCTGTGTGGAAGTGATGACTGATTCAGGGGTGAAGATAGCTTTGATCTCTAGGAGTGGGAATGGAAATGTTGTGAGATGTTTTGTAGGGGATGTATCACTTCCAGACATCATTCAAGGAGGGTATAATCGAGATAAAATACATCTCATAATATATTTTGTTGCCAAGTTGGAATTTAGGGGAGAAGTACCGAAAGTAAAGTGTATGTGATGATCAAGGGTGCATTATTATTACCCCTGTAAAATCTGTTATACTTTGTGGATGGCCGTCAGAGCCATGGTTCACAGAAGACCTGAGGGCTCTTCACCTCAAACTGAGGCACGCAGAAACATAAATGGCGCTCCTCCAATGGGCTAAATAATAAGACGTTATCTTTTTTTATTAGCCTTTATTTGGTTTTGACATTTGAAAACAGTTTGCCTGGGTTATTTCAATAAAAATCTAAACAAATCTATAAAATTGTCGAAGAACAAACACAACTTCATCAATGACGTTCTTTACAGTTCTGTTCTTGTTTTTTAAGATGTTAATTGTGTAATTGTGTTGAAGATTTCTAACAGGAGTTTTACTAGGGCTAGCGTCACTCAGGGTTGTTGTCCTCTTAACAGTTCCAACCACCATTCTTCGCTTGTTCTTCCAAAATAGTTCTTGGTGAATTCAGTCATGAGTTGTGTTCTCTTTTCATCCATTTCTGGACAGAATAAAACTAGATGTTTTAATGACTCAACAGAGGCTTCACTGTGGCATAATCAGCAGTGGGCTTTCAGCTTTTGGTTGGACCTTGCACTGAGTATCTCTCCTGTGTGAAATAGGTTCAGCCTGAATCTCATATATTGGTCTCTATAGAACCAATTTGGAAAGAATTCTAGATACTTTGGTAAGGTATTTAATTTTCTTTCTTCAACATATGGTTTTCCGTACAGTTTTAAATCTTGTCTTTCTTGTTGGGTTTTGATCCAGATTAATTTGTATAGTTTCCGCTTGATTTTATCTAGATTCTCCTTTAACGCTCAATCCGATTCATCCAGATATTTGATAGTGGCTTGGCATTCCGTTTCCATTCGACAACATCAATTTGTTGTTCTGTTCAAGAGCTTCTTTTAGTACAGTGAAACCTCCTTTCTCCGTAGGATCTAAGCAATTGCGATATAGAGCCAGTGATCATCTTCATAGATGTCAAGCCTAGCTCCATGCACAAAGCTTGGATAGGTGTACTCAAGGGAACTCGCATAACTCTTTTCCAAAAATTCCCATCTATCAGCAGCGTCCAATTTTCAGAGCAGAACAAAAATCGGGTTTCTGCACTGTATATTAGAATGTGGAGGGCATTTAGTAGATTAATTTCAATACAAGGTTTTAATGTGAAACCACAGTATCTTTTCAACAGAATTCTTCCTTGACTGGTGAGATTTTTAGCTTTTGCTCTAAAAATTTCCAGTCGCGGTCTGTCTATTCTGCTAGTATTTAGACATACTCCTAAATATGTAAATGCTGATACATTGTTGAATCTGTTTGCCATTTAAATGCTAGGTATTTTTTTTTTCCGTGTTGTTCCAGCATGTTTGCTAAAAGCCATCACCCTTGATTTGAGCTGGTTAATTCTCAGGCCATTTGTTTGGACATAGCTTTGAAGCAAATCCAGTTGTCGCTGCGGCCCTAGTGGGGTTTGATCCAGTAAGACCACGTCATCAGCATAGAGTAAGCTACCTATTTTGGTTCCTCCGATGTTGGGGGGAAAAACATCTGGTGTGACTAAATGCAAGTTCAATATCTGAAATAAACATGTTAAATAGGACTGCAGACTAGGGGCAGCCTTGTTTTAGCCCCTTGTTTTTTATGTTTTTGTCAGCATGCCTAGTTTGTCCAGTCTTATCTATATTGATGTATCTGAATACAAAGCCTGGATCACTTCTAAAATTGGTGTCGGACATCCCAACTGCATAATTTTCAAGCACAGTTCCGGCCATTCGACTGCGTCGAAAGCTTTAGTGAGGTCAAAAAAGTCCATGTAGGTTTGTTTCCCTTTTGTCCGTTCCGTTTGTGCCTTAAAGATGTTGATTAGAAAGATATTTAAAGATGTGCCAACGCCCTTAATAAACCGATTTTGCCAAATGTCACGATGATTGCTTTCTTTGCTCCACTTGCTCAATCATTTTGCAACAAATGAGGCGAACACATTGCCCACAACATCAAGCAATGCTATAGGCCGGTAGTTACTTGGATTCGATCTTAAGCCTTTTTTAAAGATCGGAATTATCACAGTGGACTTCCAGGAGATTGGGACTACTTGTTTATCTATAATATGGGAGAATTAAATAATAATATGTTTTTCGATCTGAGGTTGTATATCATGGTCTATGCATCTTGCTGTATGATCATCTTCTTGTGATTTTTCTGCCAATTCCTATATATTTGTTTTATTTTGTTAACTTGGTTTAATCGTTGGGGAGAGGCTTCATTTTTTTATGCTCTAATCTCTTTATCCTTGTTTTTTTTTTGTTCTGCCATAGCCAGATCAAAGATATGTTGATGAACAAATCTTGGTTTGGTTAATCCTCCTTTTTTTGTTTCAAATGCTTTTAGAAAAGTTATGTAGCCGACTGTTCCTGGAGATTTTCTTTACATTTTTAGCTTTTTTGCAGCCTCCAGATTTTTTCCTAGGTATGGTAGCTGGTCAGATATTATCCTCAGTTTATTTTGACCTGAGACTAGTTTGGGGTCTGTGTTATAAGTCTGTGTTATGCGATGGCTTCTACATGACCAGGTTATTCCTAGGAGGTTGTGATCACTTTGTAATTTCTCTTCGACATAAATTGTGATGGGATACCTCATTATGTTTTCAGATATGCACATTTAATCTAGGATCTGACCTCTCTTTTTCCCTCTCTGTGTTATTGTTCCTGGTTTGTACACATGTTATTATCGGTCATAAGCTGTAAATTCCTTGGTGTCATGCCCCTTTTTCTTGCAGCAGTTACTCAGGTAGGATCATCATCTGTGTCGTAGCCGTCAGTGTTCCAACAATAGGCGTTTTAATCCCCACAAAGAATAAAGTGAGCATTATTCAGTTTTTCTCTTTGTTAGTCCACCAATAGCGCCATTTGATCCAGAAAATCATGTAATTCCTTTTTTGCAAGGTTCCAATAAAGATTTGTGATGGCTAAAGTTATTAGTTCATTGTTAGATGTTACAACAAGTTTTCCGACCACCGATTGTATATAAGCATTTGGATTATTTATTTTGATGATCTCAAACTGTAACGTGTTTTTAATTGCTATGAGTAGACCAGACATAGGTCTATCTCTTAGGCCTTTGAGTGCTGGATTAAGATGTACAGAATAACCATCCATTAATGGGGGATCTTGCAGCCATGTCTCTTGTAGACAGATGATATCATGAGTCATACTTGGTTGATCTTTACAAAGAGAAAGATGAGCAGACCCCCTAGTATTTCAGCTTGCCAATGTTAGAGGGGCATTGTTATTTGATAGCTGACTCTATTGCTTATTCATTTTCGTGGAAAGCAACCCAGCTAGCCATCTCCAGTGTTCTTCGGAGCTTTAGTCAGAAATCTGTGTATTTCTTACTACTTTCGGGCGATTGATCAATGGTTCACGCTCTTTTCTCGAATGTGTTTCTAAGTCGCACAAGTATGCCCTCTCTTTTTTGTCATCATAATCCAATTTTGTATCTCTTGATTTTCTAGATGCTGGTTTCCATCTTTTCGCTTGTTCTTCAGTTAGTACAACTTCATTCAATTCTATTACATCAAAGTCAATTGGTCTTAATCTCTGCGCTTACTCCAATAGTAGATGCTTGATAAGTGAACTAGCTAGGTGAATAATCAGTCTATCCATTCTGTCATCATCTGGAAATTCGATGGTTACCAGATCTTCACTCGTCAACAGTCTGAGAGCAGGTAGGTGATGAAATAGCCTAATAACGTTTGCTCTATTCAAAATTAGGCCGTCGTCTGCTGGTATTATTCTTTCCAGATTTAGGCGCAGGGTTATCTTGACTTGGTCTCCTGATCCCCTGATCCTCCATTTGACAGCTTCCCTGACTGTAGTTATTCAGTTGGTATTTCTTTTTGTTTCACGAATTTCAATGGGGATTTCATATAGTTGTCTATTGCGTGGGAGGTATTTTGTGTCCTGTATATATTACTTTTCATCTGAGTTTGTTTTGTGTAACGGTTACTGATTGGTTCTCCTCTGCTGTTTCAGGTTTGTGGTAGACTCTTCCTTGGAGATTTCCTCTGATCACTATTACCACTTCTCTCTGGTTTAGATGCAGCTCTGCCGATTTTTTCAGTTTTTAAGGGTACCCCTGCATGCTCTTGTGTTATTATTAGTATCCTTAGTTTCTCGATGGCCCACTCATCTTTCTGCCTTTTTGGGTTGAGTTAACCAGTGGTTCCATTGGATCTTTTGTATCTTTCTATCTATCACCAAAGATCTTTGTTGATTTATGATATTATTGTGAATTTACAAACATTGGCCCCACCGGGCGAACAGCCCACCTAGGCTTTTGAGCCACTTCATGGTCGTCTTCACTTTCTGATGATGCTGGGTCACATGATGATTCCTCGTCTTTTGTGGATATTATATCTGAATGTTCAGACATCGAGAATTGTATAGGTTGATAAGTACATGTATCTATAATTGATGTATCGGTTGCTAATGTGATGTCATCATGGCCTTCATTTTCTGCTGGCTCCTCAGCCAGTTTCGTTATTTTTTTTGTTGTTATTATCATTTTATTTAATTTAGGAAGTGTGATGTTTTTATAAATGTCTTCCTTCCATTTGATTTCTGTTTTGTGGTCAGAGCTATTGCTTCATGTTATTTCCATATTTTTTCTTTGTCTGTTTTTTCTTCACAATGTCATTGCTGTCTGCTGCTTGAGATGATGTGATTCGATTGCTTTTTAGTGATTTAGAAAAGATGACACACATCTTCTTTGTTGGATCCTTTACATTTATTGCTGGCATTTCTCCTATTCTGGGATTTTTCACGCGATTGTTCGTCAGCACATCTGTATTAAATAGGTCATCTTTGTCCTTCACCATAGATGACATAACACCTGTCTGTATGTTTTGTTCTTCTATATTTGGTAATTGGGAATTACTGGCTCTGGCAGGCGCTGCCCGGTCAGATTGTTTTTCTGGGTTGGTGATGCCGTTCGTTTCTGTAATGAAAAAACACTTCTGTGTGTAGATTTATCTGCTTGTTCCATCGTTTCTGTTTGGGAAGCCATCGATAGCAGGACTTTATGAAGTAATGGATACTGTAGATTTAGTTCTGTTTGCTCGAATGCTTGTGAGAGTCTGCATGCTTGCTTTTCTTTTATTATTAGGTCCAATTCCCTGTGCAATAATGTGGATACTTTAGCTGTACTAGTGTCCATATTCTGTTGTACTCCCGTGAAGAATCCTTCAACTTAGAGCATCTTTGAATGTAACATTGCGAGAACTGTAGTTTGATCTTTTATCTGATCTCCGATTTATTCATAAAGCTTCATAAAAGGTGCTAGCATAGACTTTAATGTTGAAATCACTAAAAAAAGTATGAGCCTTTACCAGTATTATCTTGAGCCACTCCTTTCAGATGTTTTTTATTTATTTCATCTGTTTGTGTTTCTTTTGAGCAACAGATTGGGCTTTGTTCGTAAGCTGACTTCCAATTCTCTTTTCCAACTGTCTATTGATGGATTGTGCTGGAAGCTCTGCATTTTCACTAGTTTGTATCATGGTGCACTGTAACTGAATTGGAGGTTGGGGTGTGGGCCATTCCAAACCTGCTGATGTTGTATTCACCTTTGCATTATTTGTGTTATTTTGTGAAGATCAGATCAGATCATGTTCTCTTGCTAAGTCCATTGTCAGAGAGGTTTCTAATAAGAGATAATCTGGAATTTTAAGGTCATTGTAGCTATGGTCTTTTTCAGCCGCAGTAAGCTGATGTTGTGATTCTGTCGTTCTCATGCCTTCTGACGATCGCACACTCTCCCGTGTCAGGCTTGGGTGGTAGAAACATTTTCTTAGTGAAGAAGTATGTTATGGTTTTAGACTCATAGGCTTCCAGAAGTTCGGTTTCTTGGCCTGGAGCTATGAAGCTCGTTCTTCGTGATATGGTGTATCATACTTTCTTTTGTAGTGGAAAAATGGATGTTGATACTCGTGTGCATGAGAGTCCTTAAAAAGGTTAATTTCTGCGGTAGACGCAGGTTATACAGATAAAGTATGCTGCCTATGTTTTTGGTGTTGAACATTAATTGCAGGATTTTGCAGTTTTGCTGTTATTGCATCGTATTCCATCATGTTTACTACGATGTCCTATTAAGCATTAGAGTAATTTAAGCTTGTTATAATGGGTACTACATTTGTGCCGTCCTGCTGTGCTGATACAGCGTGTGAGATCACCTTTGCACCCTCTCTGTTTTTTTCCTCTTCCCCCATTATCATTTCTCTTTTGTCAAATTGGGCTCCACCCTTATATTCATTTCCTCTATTGTCCCTCTGGTTATTGAGAACAGGGCTCCCAGTGTGGGCAGGGCTCCGTTCTAATGCCGGCACGCTGATTTGTATAATGTTTAGGTGTGTTCCTGTGCGTGGTGCAATTTCTACTTCCACAATAAATGGAGGCAAGAGCTTGTGCTGTAACTGGTGGTGAAGGTCAGGAGACGTATGTAAATATAAACCTGGGGGGAGCTACGATGTCACTATTGCAACATGTGTTATTGACCATTGTACTCCCATTTTCTGGACGTTCAGTGACAGTTTCATAACTATATAAGCTTACCTCGTTACGCTTGCCATTCATGTTGCTTTCATCTTCTTCATCTCGAGGTAAATCTCCCGAGTGGTCACCTGCCTCCTGTGCGAGTGATCTGTGCAGTTTTTCCGTAGCAGCAGAATTTGTGGCCTTAACATTTTTTTCTGATCGGGATATCAAGTGCAAGCAAAACAGATAGGTTAAAGCTTGTCGGTTCTTCGGTCTGCTGGACTGCATGGCTGTCCACCCCTATCCATCTCCATCCGTGAATGCTCCGCATTGTGGAAGCTGATTTTAAGGCTCCTCCTCTCCCAGTTGGCAATAGTTAAAAACGATGAAAGACTCCAACAGACAGTCTAACTGCAGGACTGTTCACCTCTGTCCAGCTGCGTCCGTGAACACTCTGCGTTGTGGAAACTGGTTTTAAGGCTCCTCCTCTCCCAGGTGGCAATAGTTGAAAACGTAGAAAGACTCCAACAGACAGTCTAACTGCAGGACTGTCCACCTCTATCCAGCTGCGTCCATACGCTGTTATTAGGTCAAATACCTAAGCATTACCATCAAGCTATTTGGGAAGCCAAGTGTGCTATTTATGCCTACAAAAGTTGAGACTGCTTTCAACTGAGCTAAATAGTTATTCTCAGTGGTTCGGTTACATTCATCTAACACTTCTCCTTTGGCAGGTGTGGTTTCTTCTGAAATGCTTTGTAACTCTCTGTCCAAATTTTTTGTGGCCAAAATGTGGCCGTTCAGAAAAAAAACATTCAATTATCTAGCTTGATTGTTGGCATTCTGGTCTTAGCCAAACTGGAGGCTATTCCACTCTATTTCTGGTCTTCTTTTACTTTGTTCACCCCAGAGACAATATTAACTGCCACCAGGGGTCTTAAATTGGCATTTCATCCTTACCCTATTCCCCTAGGTGTGCTTAAGGACATTATGCCAGAGAAAGCCATCTGGGTGACTCAAGCAGTGAATTGTCAATGGCAGGCTGGCTTTATTTCAGTGGAATTAAAACAGGCTCTTGTTATCCCTCTTCTTAAAAACCTACACTTGACCCCATTGTGTTGGCTAATTTCCATCCAATTTCACTCCTTCCTTTTTATGAAACTTTTGGAGTCTTTGATTTCTCCCCTTCTTTGTTCTTTTTTGGAAACTTCTAATTTCTTGGACCCCTTTCAGTCTGGTATTTGCACTGGTCGGGGCACTGGAAGTGTACTGGTCTAGGTAGTGGACAACCTGGCCCAGAATACTGACATGGGGGGAGTAGGAGAAATGATTTTATTAGATCTTTCTGCTGCTTTCGACATGATCAAACACTCCCTCCTGTTCACCTTCTTGGCCTCGATGGGATGCTCTGGTTCTGTATTATCCAGGTTTGATTCCTTGCTGACTGATAGGGGCCAATCTCTTTCTCTTTCTCCTTTTCAATCTCCTTCATGCACCTTTCTCCAATGCCATTTAATATCTATATGCAGCCTCTTGTTGGTCTCATTCAGTCCCACGGCCTCTGCTTTTACTCCTATGCTGACGACACTCAGATTATTGTATGGGTTATTCGCATTAGACCTGAGGTTGCATAGTGCTTTAAGGGGTGTTTGGTGGCTGTGGGTTGTTTGATGAGTAGAAACTGGCTTAAGTTGAATAGAGATAAGACAGAGGTTCTGGTTGTCGGTCCCATAGTATAATTTAGCGTGTTTTGGTGTGCAGCGCCACTGCATGGGATCACAGTATTGCTGTAATGTGGTGCAGCAAGCCATGTGTTGCCAGGGTAACATATGGACAGCTATATGAAGACAGGATATTTATGTTAATACACACCATTTTTCTCAATACTTAGTTAAAAGCACACCATTTTTTTTTCTCTCACCTGAAATGCCTCAATTACAGGAGAAACATTAGATAATTAATTAACTTGATTAACAAATACTAACACGATTTTAACTCCTTAACATTATAATGTGTTCTCCATGTGCAAAATGAGGCAGGCTGAGATTCATTTTAAATGTGTGTTCAGATTTTTTTTTCTCTCTCTTTGCTCTGTTCACAGTCTTTGCAGGAAGCGAAATTCAAATAGCAGGAAATCAGTGAGATACAGTTGCTTACTGTAAAAGTGAGCCATTGTTGAGGAAGGATGGTAGAAAATTGTGTATTTTGATTGGTGACACTTTACCTTAGGGGCTGCAACAGAGGTTTCTTGAAGCAGCTCAGGGAGAAGTAATGGGAGAAGACATTTTGCGGAGTTGCAGTGAGGTCACCTTCGTTCTGCTGCTGTGAGGAGCTGGGCCACTGACCTTCAGAGACTGGGGTTTCCTAGTTACTTGGCACCGGCTTGAGAACTGCATGTTCTCGCTGGGTGTTTTAAAGAAAGAAATAAAGAGCCCTGGGTCACTGTTCAAAGACGACAAGCCAGGAGACTTTGCGTGCTGAAAAGCTACAAATAGCTGATAAATATACAAATGGAGTGAGATTGCTGTGACTGCCGGACGAATGATCTAATATTAGACAGGCAGTATAGCGATAGGGAATTCTCCTGTGTTTAAATGCCACTTTATAATATTGCCATCTAAATGACTGTTCTTTTTATTGTTGCAAAAGATAATGAAATGTCTTGTATTTTTGCACTTGTTTCGCTTCTGTTTATTTTAGAAAGACTGCCTCGCAAAGATGGTAATGTATTATTTTGAAATGAAACTGTTATAAATCACAGCATGTGTAAAGTTTTTTTTTTGCTTCTGTCTTTCCCTGGTGCATTTAGCATATATCACATAATAAAAGGGGAGGTTATTAGGTAATATATGTGCCACACTTCCTATGCAGATGAAGTAATGTTATGAGCAATTAAAAATAGCTGAGTGAGTGGTTCTACTCAGGGTATGTATGTGTGTGTGTGTGGCTTCTGAGTGGAACATAATGCAATAATCTGCTGAGCATATATGAATCAGCAGAGAGAGGCCTATGGAAACATAGTCTCACTAATGTAAATAAATTAGTGATAACAGCCATAGGCGGCACTCTGTGTGAAAATGGTGATATCCATAAAATGTAGGCCCAAGGTCTCTCTAGTGATCACACAAACAAACCAAGCAAAACGGAGGGGGGTTTGTATATTGGGGACCACAAGTAGAACAGAAAATCATGCTCATCACTATACCACAATGAAATGTTTACCAACCAAATGTATCTGTGTACTGAAATAATGCATAGCCACTATGCTATTATAATACCAAACCGCATCTAAATACAAGGAGTGATTATTGCTAAATTATTTTTGTTTTTGACGGTAAGAAAATACCACTGGGCCCTAAATCTACACAAAATACCCTACATATTTATGGTGCATTGCAGGCCGGGAAAGTGATCATACAGCACCTACTGGGCGTGGCAAGTGTTTCTCACACTGCCATCTATACATTAAAGGGAACCCATTTCATAATAGCAGTGTGTCACTAAAAACGAATTTCAGAATGTCTCAAATGGAAGCCACATTCCCAGATCTAGTGCAATATTTAGAGGCAAAATTATTTGCACATGGGACCTGGTCTTCGAATAGTATCTCAGAATGGCATGACCGCATTCATGGTGAGGTGCAGAAAGAAAAACTAGACAATATTTTTGCAGAAGGCAGCATAAATCAGGTCTGCCTTCTAAGGTTATTAAATGCAGCTAAGAAACATGCAGCAAAAGATTGTTTGATACGGCTATGCACCAAGATCTGGTTTATTTTTAATAGATCCCTGCGAATGCAGGAAAATGATACCCAGCTAATTAACAGGTTAAAGACTGACTTGGGGCAAGTAAGAAAGAGGAAATATTAAGAGCAGAATTAGAAGGATGTCAGAAAGATATGCAGTTAAAGTGCAGAGAATTTGATATTCAATTCTCCAAAAGCAAGAAACAGTTTGAAGACAGTGAACAAGAATTGGTATACTTAAAAGCAATGGTGGACCACATTAGACAAGATAAAGATTAGATGGTTTCAGAAATGCAAGTTTTACAAAAAGAACATTTTGAAAAAGAAAGTGATCTCCAAAATGCAGAACAAGAAATGGTTAAAATGCTTCAAGAAAGGGACAAGAGAAATAAATAATTTAATGAATGCCAAATGCAAATGTGCGACATGCAGGAGTTAATTATTAAAATGAGTGATGAAAACAACTATTTGCAAAACGAAGCAGACAGGCTCCTTAAAAAGTGTAAGGACTTGGAACAGCAAATGTGCATTCCCAGGTCCCAGGAGAGGCGGCAGGGCACCACATTCAATAGAGTTGAGGTGAATTCTATTTCTACCCAAAGAGCTAGTGCCCCAGTGAATGGGCCGGTGAATGAACTTGGTTGCAGCGCCCTTGGGGGATTTGATACTCCCATTGGGAGCCGCCACCAATCCCATATACCTGGAAGCAGGGTTGTGTCACCAAGTAGTGCAATTCCATGCATTTCAACAAGTAGCCCCATAACGATAATGAAATCCATTAAAGCCCTGATCAAACCATTTAAAAAGGGAGGGGAATGCTGCATAGAGGATCACTTAGAAGCGGTTCATGACATTTTTAAAGCCCTCCAGATACCTAAGGAACAGTACAGGCAGTATTTTCATTTAACTTTAGATGCTCCGACGGCCAGTATCATAAGAGGATTGAATGAACAGCAGAATATGACCTGGGCAGAGTTTGAAAAAGAGATTAGGTGTCATTTTTCTCCTTTCCAGTCATTGCAGGAGGCAAAGAAAGTCGCTTACACAATCACTGCTGGGCCTAATACATCCCCTCACCAGTTTTTACAAGACTTAAAAAGAGCATTTTCTCGCTTTGATGTATCTTTTGACCCCAATTCTAATTAATTTAAAACCGCCTACTTCTATGGGCTACAGAAAAACATCATATCCCAATTGGTTCGTGAATTTGATCATGACAAGTCCCTTGAGTGGATTGTGCATCAAAGCACAAAACTATATGAGGTACTCTATTGTTAGGGTAGAGAAAGTGATAAAATGAAAGATACTAGACCTAAATCTAAAGAACCCTCATTAACAGTGATGGAAATCAGGTCAGCCAAAATGTCCCTTGAGTCTGCTCAAAGTCCAGGTAAAAATAATTTGGCACCTGAACAAAGGGTTAATCAACAAAGGTCATCACACTCTGCACCAATGTTTCAATCACATGATCCTAGTAATAGGGAGAGCTACATCAGTCCTAGGTATTTAGGAGATAGGCCCCGAGCAGGCTATCGGCCTGATATGTTAGGTATGAACTATAATCAGAGACAAAATCAAGATCAAAGAAATGATGGTCCCTACCAGACATTGGGGACACAGAGCAAATTTGATCCCAACACCATGATATATGGTAATCAAGATAGACCCCGATATGTGGATTGATTTGCTGATAATGGGAATCAACATAGGGGTGAGTACCCACAACATGAGAGACAGGACATGAGACAGAACATGAATTATACTCCACGTCAGTACAATGATTCCCAAAGGACTACAACCAAAGGATGGGTGCACCCTGCTCCCCTCCACAAATGAATCAAGAGTTCAGAAACTATCCCAATAGAAATCACTCACCTGAGAGGTATCAGAATAGATCCAATAAGGGAGAAAGCAACCAATATCGATCTAGGCCACAGAGGGAGGATTCTAGAGAGATGGAAAGGTTCCAGTGCCTTGAGGCCCAAGTGAAAATGTTAGCTGAACAAATAGGGAAGCTTTGTACAGCACAAAACAGTCATCAAAGGAGGGGGCTGATGGCCATAGCAATGACAGGGGGCTTCTTCTGAAAAGTGACTAAGTACTCATGATACCTACAGCGCCGAAAAGACAGATTGCTCTGATGTTATTTTCCATAATGACTCTGAGATGCCTAATGATTTAAAATGAAAATACCAGTAAATGAACATGTAGCAGAAAATGCAAATACTTCTAAAAGAGAGGTACGGTTTAACCTAGAACTAAATCAAACATTGGAGATTTGTACAAATGAAATAGGAAAACCTGAAGATCCAAAAGAACAAAGAGACATATTTAAGAAAAATGACTCATGCATGGGGAATACCAGTGAACCGGGAGTAAGTGGCGATGCTATAACTCCTTCCCTGGGTAATCAAAACAATGACCAAACACAGGCAGAAAAAAGAAATGCACAAAAGGAGGGTACAGGTCAATCACCTAAAGAATTCTTTGAGCCACATATTTTTGAAGATGTTAAAAGGGCTGGTACACAATAAATTATCACAAATGCACAGAATTAGACAATGAAAAATTGCCAAGTGGTGTTGTTACACATGTTCAGTTGGAGGTTTGTAATGTGGTCTCTGATGGTACCTGGATGGATGGGCAAACAGTGGCCACACTCCAAAAAACCTCTGAACATGGGGAAATGAATAAAGTCTCTCACACAGGAATGGGTAAAAAGGAGGGAAAAATGTCTTTCCATTTACCAATGTGCTTAGCCAAAAGTGAAAAAGGCCTGAGAAAGGTGAGCCCTGAAATCAGTAAGATTTCACACTTCTTACTGGTGTTAGAGGAAGTTGAGGACAGGTATTATGCTCCCACCACTGTAGAAGAAAAATGCAATACATTTGCAATGATTGACACAGGCGCACAGGCCAAAATTATGTCTAAAGAATTGGTAAAGAGTATCAATGAAGGGAGATCCCCGCAGAATCAGATTACAGTGAAGGAAAGTCAAGGTCCAGTGTATAATTTTAATGGGGAGGAGGTACCTATCATAGGCATCACTGAGGTTGACATAAAGATAGGTAAACACAGAATGAAACAGGAGGTATTGGTCACATCCATTTGTGAAATTACATTTCTGATGGGAACGGATTGCCTGAAAAGGTTGTCTCCTCTCATAGATGGGGTGAATGGAGTACTGTGGTCCTTAACCAAAAAACCATTGAGACCTAAAAAACTAAAATCACAAAACAGCAATATAAATGAATGTCACACCGTTGCCAAAACAAATGGTGCAGTGGAGGTATATCTCCAGAATAGTTGCATACCTAGTGTCACTATGATATTAATGTGTCTGGACAAAATGCAGAGCGAAAATGAAAAACAATCTGTACAGATATACTTGGACCCAAGGAAAAGATGTCAAACTGCCATAGATGAGCACACATTACGCTTTTATTTAAAAGAGAAAACATGCAACCAGAATATTGCTCCTAAAGCAGATTCAGAAAAACACATCACCACTCTTGCTGAAATACACATGGAAGATGAGCAACCATGGGTTCACATTGGTATAAATGATTATTCTAAAACAACACAAGCCAATTTAGCACTTGAACAGGAAAGCATTTTAATTATTGAGAAATTGTTGCAAACAATAATGGAGAGGGAGGAGATCCCGAAATTTAGAATTAAAAACCAATATGTCTCTGGTTTGGACCGTCCAGACTTTGAAAACCGAATTGCAGGAAGATGCATGTTAAAAATTAGCATTGGGCAGAAAACAATTTACCATAATGTATGGATAGTGAGCGGAACACAAAATGACTTTTAAATGGGCAATGATATCATGCACAGAATGTGTATGGTGTTAGATTTCCTTAATCAAAAGATATGGTCACGCCTAGGTGGGCCGGCACCTGAATTTGAAGACAAAAGAAGGGCTTATAATTGGGCACAGCTGGTCCCATATGCAATTGAATTACAACTGAGGAAGGATAATATTATCCCTGCATTCACCAAACATGTTACACTGAAATGCACAAATGGACAGCAGTTGAAAGTTTCTGATGCATTTGTCTGCTTGAATGAATCCATAAAACAGCAAGGCCTGGATTATGAATACATTCCATTGGTAGATATTGGTGAAGGGTCTGTAAAAATTAAGGTGAATAATAAAGGTTGTCAAGATATTCATTTAGAGGAAAACTCCCCATTAGGAATGGCCATACAAAAATCACATTACACAGCAGATCTAAATAACATGGTGATTGGAAATATCCCTGAAAAGTTTGCGGATGCCAAGAGTGAAATGCCAGAATACCTGGATTCTCAGCCCAAATGAATATTTAGAATTCATTCTGTGTACCCTTATGATTCAAGTGAGACTGTGTGCTGTCATCAAGAGGATTGCATAACATTTAACTTAAATGAAAATGAAATAGAAAATCAGCCCATTGAAGTGGAAGCTGATATGCCAAAACATTTAAAAGTGGCGGCTTTACAGAGAGACACAGCCACACAGTTAGAGGAAAGCGCCGAGATTCACCTACCAGAACATTTTCCAGAATTCTCCAAAATGGTAGATGAGCAGATTTTATCAGCGGATGCATGTGACAACGATGAGGATAGAAATGAACTGAGGAAGATATTTGTGGAGTTTAAAGATGTATTCGCAAAAGATGCTTATGATTGTGGTCTAACTGATTTACATGTGGCCACACTACCGGAAGGGTGTAGCAGAAGCCCAGTATTTGTGCGCCAGTATAGATTACCATTGGCATGTTTAGAGTCATTGGCAGAGATTATTAAAAATTTTGAGTCGCGGGGAATAATCAGGCCCATTCATAGCACATCCAACATACCTATTTTAGGTGTGTTAAAGCCAAATGGTCAATGGCGGCTATGTGCAGATTTGAGGGAGTTAAATAAAAGAGTGCCAGTATCCAGATGGCCACTGCCATTCATTGATCAGGGCCTAGCTCAGGTAAATGGTTCAAAAGTGTTTACCACGTTAGATCTCACCTCTGGATATTGGTGCGTGCCATTAGCAGACGAGATACAGCATTTATTTTCATTTTCATTTGATAAGACTCAATACACATGTTTTAGAGTTCCATTTGGGTATGTCAATAGTGGGAGTGAATTTGGAATATTTTTGAGAAAGGCCATGCCTGATGCAGCGGAAAGAGGCACCATAGTTTATGTGGATTATGTGCTGATAAAAAATGAAAGCTTGAAAAACCATTTTGATGCAATAAGACATTTTCTTGGCCAATTGCAGAAAGCAGGTGCCAAAGTATCTTTACAAAAGGCACAATGGTGCAAGAAAAGGTGAATTTTCTAGGCCATGAAGTGACCAAACATGGATTAAACCCACAAAAGAAGAAAGTAGAGGCTATACAAAAACTAAAAGACCCTAAAAATGTGAAAGGGATAAAAAGAATGATGGGCTATAAGAGGAAGTTCATTTAAAATGATGCTGAAACTACTCAACCATTAACTAAGCTGTTAAAGCTGAATACACCCTGGAAATGGGAAAAGAGCAGTCTGAGGCAGTGGCTAAATTAAAGGAATGTCTTGTAAAGGCACCATGTTTAGCATATCTCATAACGGATAGGGATTTCTTTATAGAAATAGGTTTCTCTGAACAATGTATGTCAGCAGTGCTATCACAAAAACATGATTTGAATCACAAAACCATTGCCTATGCAAGAAAGGGCTTTTCCCAGGTTGAAATTAAATTCAGTGAATGTGAAAATCCCTTTTGACCACTGTGTGGGTGCTACAGCATTTCCGCCCCATTGTTCAGGGAGAAAGGGTAATTATTGAGACCAATCATCAACCATTGCAGTTTTTAGAGAGTAAAAGAATCAGGTCAGGTAACCTAGCACAGTCCAGAATCACTTCATGGACGCTAGCATTACAAGATTTTTCTGTAGAAGTGAGATATGGCCAAATAAAAAAAGCCCAGTTGCTCAAGGTTTACCAGATTTACATGACTGTGCAGCTGAACAAGTATCAAACGAAATGGAAGTGGAAAGTAATTTACAGGAATTTGAACAATCACCACACAAAGCTTTTGATTAAAAGACATGCAAGGATTTGCCAACTGTATATGTTGATGGTTGTGCTTTTCACATTGAAAATGACAGTAATAAACAATTAGTGTCCGGAATAGGAAATGTCTGGTTGAAATGTGAAGGCGTCCCCAGTATAGGGAGGAGAATTGGAGCTAGGAGCAGTCAAGTAGCGGAATTGGCAGCTATTTATAAAGCAATTACTACTGCAGTTGATAATAAATTCAGTGAAATTGTCCTGGTGACTGATTCTGACTATGCACGAAATAGCTTTGTGGAATATTTACCTGGCTGGAAAGCGAGAGGCATGATTACATAGAGCAAAAAGCCACTTAAACATGGAAAAATTATACAAGCCATAGACAAATTGGTGTCGGAGAATGATTTAACAATATACTGGAGGAAAATTTGTGGGCATTTAAAAACTCCAGGAGAGGATAAGGAGGGGATGATAAGGCAAATCACCTGGCTATAATTTGGGCTGTGATGGGAGAATTGCTACCTATTGAACATTTACTTGGTGAAATACAAATTGATGCAGTAACATGTTCTAAAGCACCAAAGGAGGTAGATCAACCAGTAGTACAATGGAGTTATGATACACCAGATCAAGATCTGATTGAGGCACAAAAGGATGATCGAATCCTGGGAATCTATTATAATCATTTGATATATCCTGAACAAAACCCTTTAACAGAAAATGATTGTATAGGAAAATAAGAGCTGAGGGTGCTATTAAAGAATAAAAAACGAATTAGTCTACAGGATGGACTCGTGATCAGAGAGTCCATAACAGGACAGATACAGTGGGTGGTACCCCTTTCATTCAGAGGGTTAATGCTACACCATGCACATGATGCAATAAATGCAGGCCACAGAGGGTCACAAAAAACATTGGAAATACTAAAATATTATGTTTACTGGCCACATATGTCCCAGGATGTGGAATTATATACTAGAGGATGTCTAGTATGCGCCCAATTTAAACCTGCTTCACCAATGCATAGAGCTCTATTAATGAAAAGAGGCTTAACTCTTCCATGGTCAGATTTGCAAATAGAATATGTAGGGCCTCTAAAGAGGTCGAGCAGGGGGAACCGTTATATTGTGTGGTGTGTTTGATATCCAAATGGATTGAGTGTATTCCTGTACCAGATTGTAGTGCGCAAATAGCAGCTACATTACGGGTGAATCATGTGTTTTCAAGGTTTGGATTGCCACAAAGAATAGAATCAGACAGAGGAAGTCATTTCACAAGTGCTCTAATGAGTGAGGTATGGCAAATACTGGGTGTGAAAAGAAAATTACATATTGCATATCGGGCGGCTTCTTCAGAGGGAGTTGAACGCTGAAATAGGTCTGTTGTGGACATATTAAAGAAATTTGTAGCATAAGCAGGTTCCAGCTGGGATTTACGTTTACCTTTGGTTTTAATGGCAATCAGATCAACTCCTGCCAAAGCAACAGGTATTAGCCCACATGAGGTCTTGACAGGTAGGAAAATGGTGTTACCACAACACCTGCTATACAGAACACATGAGCAGACACTTGTGAGCGCATCCACAGTTCATGAATACATTGATGAACTGAGGAGGCATTTACAAAATGCATTTGCTTTTGTACAGCGAAATCTAGAAAGAGCTGCTGACAGTGCAAAGTCATATTATGATAAAAAGACATCAGTGAAAGAATATTGTGTGGGCGATCAGGTGTATAAATTTCATTTTGGAAAAGGTAAACAGAAAAATTCCAAATTTATAGCAACCTGGCAGGGGCCATTTTGAATTATAGATAAGGTCTCTCCTGTGGTTTATAAAATTTTAAAAAGTTGAAGGTGAAACATCAACAGAACAGTTTGTTCATGTAAACCAAATTAAACCCTGGCACCCCAGACACAAAATTAAAAGACATGAATGAGTGTGTAGAAACAGATAAAGCCCCTTAAATACATCAAAAGAGATACATGGGTCTATTCATAGAACAATGACAGAAAGGTAAAAGTAGAAGTGATTATGTATATTTATATATATATATATATATATATATATATATATATATATATACAAGAAAAAAAACTATATGTGGTGATCATTGAAAGAGGGTTGAAGCTGATTTTATTCTACAAAGTTAATATTGGAAATGATCAATGCTATTTTATGTATGTTTGTTTTCTCTTTAACATGTGCTTAATTTCAGAAGGTGAGAGGAAAAGGGTGAAATGTTTTGCAAAGCATGTTTTATTTTTGGCAAAAGGGTGAAGTTAGTATTATGCTATGCACTTAATTTGTTTCTTTTCTATTTGATTTAGAATATTAACACATTTTGGCTTGGAAGTTACAGGACCGGAGGACACGGGAGATGATGGAGTCCTGGAGTCCCCTGGATGAAGATCAAATGATGCCTGCCTCCGGGTGGAGGTGAAGACAGAGTAACCAGGATGCCAAGAGGGATGACTCCTATGAAAAAGCATCCAAGAGTGCCAGGATGAAGGAGTACCCGAATTAACCATATGATGTGACATCGCTGGTCGGGACATATCAGAGGCAGACAAATGTCCTGGAGTATGGAGTTCCACGTATTTATTATTTTAATTAATTATTTTTATCTGTTATGTTAATTCTTTATTTTAACTATTTGTTTTATTTTATTGTTTTGTGATTGACTTCAAGTATAAAAGTGAGAAAATGGACTATGGACACTTCCATTGGGAAGAAATATGTAAAATATTTTATAAGAACTGATGGACTCAGAGATGAATTTTGATATTATGATGATTGAACAATGATTTTTTCAATTTTCTTTTTCCGCATGTGAATATTCATTTTGTTGGATTTATACATTTTAAAAGAAGAAAGGGAGCAAGTTGGGTTTCTTCCAATTGTGGCTTGGACCATGGCCAAATTCTCAGAAAAAGGAGGGTATGTAGTATAATTTAGCGTGTTTTGCATTGCAGTGCAACTGCATGGGATCACAGTATTGCTGTAATGTGGTACAGCAAGCCATGTTTTGCCAGGGTAACATATGGACAGGTATATGAAGACAGGATATTTATGTTAAAACACACCATTTTTCTCAATACTTAGTTAAAAGCACACCATTTTATTTTTGCTCTCACCTGAAATGCCTCAATTAAAGGAGAAACATTAGATACTTAATTAATTAACTTGATTAACAAATACTAACACGATTTTAACTCTTTAACATTATAATGTGTTCTCCATGTGCAAAATGAGGCAGGCTGAGATTCATTTAAAACGTGTTTTCAGATTTTTTTTTCTCTCTCTTTGCTCTGTTCACGGTCTTTGCAGGAAGCGAAATTCAAATAGCAGGAAATCAGTTAGATAGAGTTGCTTACTGTAAAAGTGAGCCATTGTTGAGGAAGGAGGGTAGAATATTGTGTATTTTGATTGGTGACACGTCACCTTAGGGGCTGTAACAGATGTTTCTTGAAGCAGCTCGGGGAGAAGGACTGGGAGAAGACATTTTGCGGAGTTGCAGTGAGGTCACCTTCGTTCTGCTGCTGTGAGGTGCTGGACCACTGACCTTCAGAGACCGGGGTTTCCTAGTCACTTGGCATCGGCTTGAGAACTGCATGTTCTCGCTAGGTGCTTTAAAGAAAGAAAAAAAGAGCCCCGGGTCACTGTTCAAAGACGACAAGCCAGGAGACTTTGCATGCTGAAAAGCTACAAATAGCTGGTAAATATACAAATGGAGTGAGATTGCTGTGACTGCCGGACGAATGATCTAATATTAGACGGGCAGTGTAGCGATAGGGAATTCGCCTGTGTTTAAATGCCACTTTATAATATTGCCATCTAAATGACTGTTCTTTTTATTGTTGCAAAAGATAATGAAATGCCTTGTATTTTTGCACTTGTTTCGCTTCTGTTTATTCTAGAAAAGACTGCCTTGCAAAGATGGTAATGTATTATTTTGAAATGAAACTGTTATAAATCACAGCCTGTGTAAAGTTTTTTTTTTTTTGCTTCTGTCTTTCTCTGGTGCATTTAGCACATATCACATAATAAAAGGGAAGGTTATTAGGTAATATATGTGCCAAACTTCCTATGCAGATGAAGTAATGTTATGAGCAATTATAAATAGCTGGGTGAGTGGTTCCTCTCAGGGTATGCATGTGTGTGTGGCTTCTGAGTGGAACATAATGCAATAGTCTGCTGAGCGTATACGAATCAGCAGAGAGAGGCCTATGCCATTATAATACCAAACCGCATCGAAATGCAAGGAGTGATTATTGCTTAATTATTTTTGTTTTTGGCAGTAAGAAAATACCGCTGGGCCCTAATTCTACACAAAATACCCTACAGTACCCTTCCACTATTTCTTTGTGGTCTCCTGTTTGGCCATCTGCTTTAGGTTCTTTCCCTACATAAGTGACAGTTGTTAAAGATGTAGGCTTTATGATTTCTACCTTGTTCGCTGTAGCGGTCCAGGTCAGTACTATATGTCAGACCAGCCACTTTCATCTGAAGGTTCCCGCAGATTGTTTCCCTTTTGGCCCACACATCTTCATGCCTTGGTCGTTGCTTCTCTTATTTTAAGCTGCACTGACTATTGCGACTTACTTTTTTTGACTCAACCTCTCTATTTTACGAACAAACTGCAGCTTCTTCAAAACTTGCCAGCTCAGGTTGCAACAGGCACTCCCATGGTGCTCATATTTCCCCTTCCCTCTGCTCCTTACACTGGCTCACTTGCATAAAAAGGGTTGAATTTAAGTCCCTATGCCTAGTTCATTGAGCATTATATGGCCAGGGGGCTGAGTTTTTATGGTATAAGTTTGTTCCTAACATCCCTGGGTGCCTTCTTCGCTCTTGGGATGATTGTTTTATCAAATATCATTGATTTAGTATATCTAGAACTGGAGGGTGGGCCTTCTCTGTTGTAGCTACTAAATTGTGGAATGTCCCACCGCTTTCTCTCATAGCTTCTGAGAATCACTATGAGTTTAGGCGTTCATTGAAAATCCTGTTATTTTAGATGTCAGGATGTTGTCCTTTAGTGGTACTTGTTGTATTCCCCGGACCAAGATGCCCTTGGGTGGATGTGCGCTTTATAAATGTATGTAATACAACGTATAACATTATTAGGGTGGAGAGAACAAAAAAAAGTTGCATACAAAGCATGTAAATCTAGACCCCAACACTGTTGAACAAATATTACACATTTGCACAGGAAGTCAGGGAGAAGAGTCGTGCAGAGAGATTGTGTTTAGGGGAGGGGAGAGGTACGGAGACTCAAAGGTTTTGTTCATCAGATTAAAAAAAGAAAGATCACCAAGCCATTTGTAGTGAGGCTCATGCCTGTACCTTGAATTTTAGAGACACAGTGTAATAAGAGTTACAGAAGTTGTGTCAACAAGAGATAACAGGTAGATCTGGAGCTGTCAAATGGGTGTGCTCAGTAGTGGTGGCAAGGAAGGTGAATAATGAGAGTAGACTTTGGGCCTCATTGCAAGGTGGCCTGTGCACTACAGCCATATTATTGCCACATTAGTGCACCACCCAACTACGGTATTGGCGCTGGTGTGGAGGAAATACCTCCAGCAAAATGCTGGAGGTCAATCCACCACATTAGTGCCAATATGCGGCTATTGCAGCAGATTTTCTGCTGGCAGAATTACTGGCGGTCATAATTCCACCAAATCCCCATGGAGTGCATAAAAGAGGGCTACCACAGCCATACCATCACTTGTAATCCGCTGTTAATTCCGCTGGACCAAGTGGCAGTAACGGTAATTCTGTTTGGTGGAATTCCAGAGGGAAATGCACTGGAATACGACCAAACTCGTAATGAGGCCTGTCAGCTGAACAAGTGTGTCATATTAGAAAGACACCCATTTCCCAACATGGGGGAGATGGTGTACTTGGTCTAAGTTGTTCTCGAAATATGCTTATCACCAGGTAGTTTTGCATAAGGGGTCAAGTGATTTAACTGCTTTTAATACCCATGAGGGAGTATTTTGTTTAAGGGGAATGCCATTTGGTTTTGCATTCTATCAGACGTTTGTGAAGAATTTTGTGGGCAAAATGTGCAATCTTAGAGGAAAATAAATGAAATATGCAGTATTTCCCTGGTATTAGAAGTGCCAGAGAGAAATGGAGAGGATCAAAGAGGAGATATATATGGCATGGGATTTTGGCACAGTTTGATACAACTTTGATATCATTTATCACAGTAAATGCCACTGATGTTTGTATAGGTGCAGTGATATCCCAGAGGGGGTTAGGAGGTTTGGAGGGGATACTAGCCCATGCCTCCAGATTGCTAAATAGAACCAAGAAGAGTTACTCTGTGGTGTTGTACAAAGCAATGGCTTGTGTGAGAAACCAGAGGCGTTTCTCCCATGCTATTCCCGGGGATCCCTGACTCAGGTGGCCAGGGGAGGGCCACCGCTCTTGGATCCCAACCCTGGGGGCGGACAAGCGAGGGAGGATTGCCTGGGAAATGGACCCTTGGAGACTGTGGAAGGAACGCCCTCGGGCGAGACATGTTATCCTCCAATTCCAATACATCCCTACCCACCATCCCCTCAGTTATCATGGGATATTATTGCGCAAACCCCATTCACCCACAACAATTCACCTGCCCACTTCACCCTGACAAAAACCCACATGATTTTTCCATGATCCCTAAGAAAAACTACAACTCCCACAATTCCTCCATCCACTATAAAGATGCAAAGAGACTAGGAAGATGACGTATAATGATATGCAATGGCCCTGTCCCACTATTAAGACCTAGCAGGGTCAGGTGCTCATCACCATCACGCCCACTCTGCCGGTCGGAAATATGTACAGTGCCATTACATGTTCCCCACTCCATTTTTGAACAATACTGAGAAGATGAAGAGGGAAATGGGAGCTATGAACATTAACCATAGGAGCCAATGCACCTGAGATTCCTATGGGCAGTCGCCATTTTGTCCTGATAATGAGGCCAGGCAAGGTCAGGCTTCCCTCCACAATCATTTCCACCTGAAACCTGTTAAGCCTCCCAGTCAGTATAAAAAGCAGAACACACAAGCACACTTTGAACAAGCTGGGGAGGTTGAGAGGATATTGCTGTACAGAGGAGCAAAGGAGAAGCTGTAGAAACCATGGGAAGGAACCCTGAGAAGGAGGACAGGCTGCTAAGTCACTGGGCCTATGAGTGCAGGAGAGGCTGTAGAGAGCTGTGCTTCCAGGCAGCCAGACCAGGGCCGCTGGAGCTATCTGACAGTACCCACGCCAAAGCTCATTCCCTTGGTGTAACATTAAAACCCAGGCCTCTGATGAGCAGGTGGGATGACCCTGACCCCAAAAAAGCCCTATTGGAAGCTCAACAACTACCATAAATTGCAGAATGCCGTTTTGGGGAGCTGATGAAGTGTGAGCAAAATAAGAATGCTGCATTGTGGGATCTGAAGTCCAGAGCATTTTTTTATTCAACTTTTGTGCAAAGTGAGAGGGTGACCCATGAGATTGGAGCAGGGTGGAACACTAAAAGGAGCAGAACATCTGGGACAAACCCAGTGGAGCAGACCGACCGATCGAGGAACCAGAGCAAAGTGTTGGGGGAAACCCTGAAGTTCCCTGCAGGAGGTCGTTGCCTTCAAAAAATGGGAGAGAGCCAAATCCCTGACAAGAAGACGGCATTGTGCTTCAAGGACGCCAGGAAAGTGTCAGAGGAAGGATGTAGAGCAGAATGGTGTTGAGGGAGGAGGATTTTAAAGGCAGTGATTAGGTGGGTGTGAGTAAAATGGTGATAAAGAGGAAAGGACATGTCTGTGGAGTGAGCCAATGCAACTGGAGAGAGTTATATGTGGGGCTGTAGGGTTAAGAGGAGGACAGTTGTGAAACCTAAATAGAGTTGCTAAGTTGGCTGCATTGGGAAAGTGAAGGAGAGAAGGTGTGTTGTGATTTCACAAGTGGAAGGAGAGTATTCTCATTACATGTACAAGGTTCCTGAAGAAGACAGTTGGAAGAAGAAGCAACAGTTCTTTTGAGGTGTGAACTCTACCTCTATGCTTACCTTTAATTAACAAAACCGATAAATCCACAAAACGTCCCACCGTTTGTGGGACGTTCTTTGTTCAAGCTGAGATATTGATGCGCAGCAGGCGCTATGCAGCAGTGAACTTGTTTAAACATGCAGTTCTGTGGTTAGAATTCAGTGAGTGACTAAGGCAGCTCCAGAGAGTCCTGTTGGTTGGAACGTAGTTGAACATGCTTGAATTATGGCTCACAGGATTGATGGTGAAGGTGCAGGCCTCCTGGCTGTCTTTGTTCTCAGGAGCTTTGAGTACAACTCCAGCATCTCAAGGGCAAGCATACTCATTTTCTCAGACTTCCAAACATGGGGGAGGCTGGGACATGGCAGAGTTCCTTCAGTACTGTCAGATCCTGGGTACCAGTGTGGCTGGCAGAGACCTAGATCTTGCTCCAGTAGCAGGCATCACCCATTGTGTCCTGGGGATGGTTATGGAATGGAGCTTGCCTCTGCCTTTGACATCTGTCTTCACCTCAAAACTGGAGGACTTTGGTAAGGACTATTCTCCCAACAGGGTCCAATGAAATCTTCTTCAAGGTTTAAAGTCCCCAGATGATTCAAAGCAGGGCTGGACGACCCCTTATTATAAAGGTAAATGTTTACAGGTGATTGGACAAAAGAAAGCCTGGATTAAGAGTCCAATTCCTGTTCTTGGAACAAGTACAGTTTGCCTTCGGTCATCACATCCAAAGTGCTTTGTGTTAAAGGAAGTGGGAGGGACAGAATGGAAGAGAGTTCAAGAGAAAAAACTAGATGCTAAAAGCTTCCTCCAGCTGGTCTGAGCTTCCTCTGTCTATACTAACACCTCCCCTTCCCCAGTCAATAGAATCAAAGGCCCTTTTGGTATGCAGCACCCTGTTGTGAAGCTGGTCCTTTTATGAGCGATGTGCTCTTTAATCCAGTACACTTCCTGTGAAGTGGTTCATTCAGTGGAGAGGGTGTTACATGCTCTCACAAAGGGTCAGCGAGCAGCATCCCTAAGAGCTACAGTCTTTCTGGCAGCAGCAAAGATAGTGTATCTGGGGGAATACACATAACCCTTCTGCAGCTGAGCTGGGATCACATGGCTTACACAAGTGTGATATCAACTTGATGTGGCTTGGATAAATATGAGAGGTGCTAACTACTACACCTCAACCTCAGGTGTGGCTTTTATCTACTGCTTAATGTGCCACCAGGATTGCAAATCTCACAGTTATGTAATTTCCTTGAACAGAAATGCACATCTTACATGCAGACCCTGTGCTGCAGGGACTCGGCTGTCACTGCAGTTGCCAAGAGGGCATCTGGGACCTGAACTTGCTCTGTGAAACTGGAGAACAGGAGCTGCAAATCACACTACTGTTCAGCAGGGAACAGTTGTGCACTATGCTTTTGGCATGGAGCTTAGCAAATCCCCCTTTCTTAGATCATTTTATTCATTAATACACATTTTTTTAAAAACAGCCCTTTCACACCCTTAGCAGATGGGAATTCCTCATACTCCCATACTAGGCCAAGACTAGGATCCCTAGATAGGGCCACTGCATTCAGTAACCCTCAGAAAGAAAAGCACAAATCCATATCTCCATTGAAAACCCATACTTCCTCAGAGCCGTAACCAGTAACATAAGAGTGACTACATTGTTAGCCAAGTTATTTTCCCTGAATACAACAGAGGTTGATCTGCACTAATGTAATTTCTTTAGGCACTACAATAATGGATCTGGGACTGGTATGGTCTTTGTTGCATCCCCCTTCTCTATTATCACCCAGTTATCCAGTTGTTGGTCCTTCCCTGGTTTAGGGGGAGATTTGCATTGGTGAACCTCAGGCCTCCAAGGATTGGCCTTATTGCTGCTAATTGTGAGGTATAAATGACTGCCTTCTTTGAATGAGTACAAAGATGTGCATCAACCTCTACAGCTTTATTTTCTTTCTATCCTATACATTCTTAGAAGCTTCTTGATTTGCTTCAGCAGATAGGTATTAAAAACGTACATTATAAGCTGCAGCAAGATGTTTATCTGTCCCTGATGTGCGGATAGGTAATCTCTTTTTGGGTCTTACTTCTGGCAGCATCATAACACTTTCTTTACTTACTGCCAGATGTACATGATTAATGTTGTCACATGGGATTTTAAGAGCCTATTATCCCCTATTAGGAGACACAGTTGTGTCTCAGCAGAGGAAGATTGACTCTTATTTGCCAATTTTCAAGAGTAACTTAACTTAATGGCAAGACAGTTGTGAGCTTGCAAAAGCAATGGGTGGGTCAGGTCTTCTACTCCGAGGCGAGTGGGCAAAGAGGTGGAGTTACTGTTTTGTTTTATAAGACTCTGAAGGCTTCCATTTTGGAAAACAAGTCAGAAGAGGATGGGATGTGGATCTTGGTAAAACGTAACATCAAACGTACTGATGTGAATATTCTAAATATGTATGGCCCCAATAAAGCAGGCATGGTGCATGGGTTTTTGTTACAACTTACACCATAAGACTCACTCTCTAAGCTCCTCTTTCTTCTTGCTTGGGAGAGATTGTAAATACTTTTAGATTTCATCTTAGATTGGAAGTCACTTTGCAGATTCTTCCTTCTTATTTGTCATTTCTGTAACAGGGGCATCATTTATTCAGATAATTCATACTAATTCAATTCAAACGTGAATCCCAACTTTTATATATTTATATTAATATTCATATTTTGTTGTACATTTATAATGCGTTTAATACCAGGTAGTGGTTTCTAAGTGCGGGATCAAGATTTGAACCTGTGTTTCACCGCTTTGTCTTGCTTCCAAGACAAACTTGTTGCCCCTGATCTATCATTCCTTCTTGCCAATCCATGGAATGGCGACTTGTAAGACTTAGACTGATTCATGGAACAGTACTAATGCACTCGAATTTTTATTTTATTAAGAGAATTGCTGTCTACATTAATTAATTTGAATTTATGTTGATTTGCCTATTTAAGGGATTTTGCTGTACTATAATGATACTTGCCAAAGAATATCCTTGAGAAAGACCACTGTTGGTCGAAAGGTCAAGGCTTTTGTGTTTCTTTCTGTACGATAATTGGCAAGGACACGGTTCTGATCTTTGTACTATATGTGTTTATTCAAAAAAATCTTTATGACATAACTGGAGAAGAGCAATTTATGGTGGTTAAAGATAGGGATATAGTGAGTGCCTTATCTAAATATATGAACCCTTGTACATATCATTTCAATAGTAAATGTAATGCTTCCTTATGGAACACACCAATCCTACACAGCACTCTCAATCTGTTCCAACCTGAAAAAGGAAAAAAGCCCTGTGACCGGATGGACTACCTATAGACTCTTTTCACACCTTTATAGATGTACTTGCACCTAGGTTGCTGACATTATTTACATGCTATACTTCAGCTGGGGAATTGAGAGGCACCTTATTCGATGCTATGACCTGTATGTATGTACATGTATTTCCCAAGCCTGGAAAAGATCTCATATAGGTTAAGAACTATAGGTCCATATCCCTGATTAATTCAGAAGCAAAGATCTTCACCAACATTTTACACAAGAGCCTTTTAGACTAGACGGGAGCCTTTATTGCTAAACTAGTCTGTAAGGATCAATCAGGTTTTGTCAAAGGCAGACTATCTTTTGTTAATACTCATCTGTTTTGTGACATTTTAGAGCTGACATTTTAGAGCTGACCCCCCAAAAATGATAAACCATAGATGGTCATTATGCTTGAAGTGGGTGGGGCATTTTTGACTGAAACGTTACATTGGCTTGTATCTGATTAAAGTATGTGTCCTTTATTTTGAGCACTTATCTACAGCCCAGAGTCACTATCTTTGTCAATGTCATATTTCCCACTATTAACACCATCTCGGGAAGATAGCTCAAAGGCAACATGCTCGCCTTCAATGCAAGACGACACAGAGCCATACAGGTTCTATCCCCGGGTGCGTGTTTAGAAGCTTCTGGGTGTTAAGTGCGTTATAAATAACCTATCATATCATGTCATCAAACAGGGCAGACACTTGTCCCCGTATTTACTTATTCAAAACCCCCCAAAATGCATAAGGATTAATCACTCAATAAAAGTGGTAGGTACCGAATCTCTCAAAATTAAAATTTCAACATATACAGATGACATTTTAGCATACATTGACGACCTCATGAACTCCATTCTTCCCTTTCAGATGAAATCTCGCAGTATTTGAGTATTTCAGGATAAAAACTGACAATACTGAAATGACAAAACTGAAGACCTGCCCTAAACAAATCATGTTTCAAATCATACATTTCTAATTCAGAAATGTATGGCAGCCAACAGGGATTACATACCTAAGTAATTAGTGTACTAACAATGTGCAGGTTACTACAAAAATAAATGTTGATAATAAGGCAAAGGTTGAAGGTCTAATATCTTAATGATCTCTGCTCCTCCTGAGCTGGCTGGGCTCAGGAAGAACACCAAAATGTTCATTACCCCAGTCACTTTATACAGCCTCAGAATGTTACCATTTGACAGGATACCCTCTTTCTTAAACAGTATCAGTAGAGTACTCTGAGATGCAGATTATAGGTTTGCACCACGTTTTTTGTATTTTGTACTTGTAATATGAGTTGCTTTGTCCTGGAGCTACCAGTCTGGCAAAGGTCCTTTGGCATCTGGACCTCACTAACTAGCAAAACAGAGAAAATAAGGTGACTAAACATTATTAAGTCTTGTGCTCTCAGTTAGGCCCTCGTCAGGTCTGCATAGGTGAATCATATGTTTGAAAAGTTTTTTTTCAAAGTAAAACATACAAAAATCAGAAAGAAATTTCACGAGGGAAATGTTTAATTCACATTTCTAGCTTCCGTGTCTCATATTTTACTTCTATGTAATGAGGCAACCAATAAATACGTAGGTTAGCTTATTTGTAAGTACGTGTGCCAATGCATTTCGGTCTATGACCATCTTCAGGGCTGTACTCAAATCATATTCACATTCGTGATGATGAATTCCTCACGGCTATGAGTAAAAAATCAGGATATGTCCAACGCTCCTGTTAGGCAAAAGCGAAGCCTATCAGAGCCCATCTATGTTAGCCGTGAGGAATTCATCATCACGAATGTGAATATGATTTGAATTTAAATAATTCTGAGTAGTGAAGTATGCATGATTGAGGAGAAGACTATCAATGTATTTGACAACGGACATTTGTCGACATTGAATTTCTAAACTAGTGTGCATGTGTGATGCAGTCAGGACTAAGGCAGAGGACATTCATGGTTGTGTTAGTTTCCCTGCTCTTTTAATGGATTCTTAGATGTGTATAACAAGCCCATCAACTTGTTACTCTCTACATTAAAGATCCAATTTTTGGCTGTTTTACTGGTGGAAATCTTCTGAGAAGCTCATGAGACACAAATACATCTGCTGCAGTCTGCGGGAACCATGCAAGGTAGCCCACATACGTGCTCTGCCAGTTCAGAGGAAAAAGCATGAGGGCAGTTTGTTGATGGTATCCGAAACATATGCATGATTTCAAAAATAACATCCAAGGCTAAACACAGATCAGTCCATGTTGCAGGCAATTTGGGGAGAATTCCTTTGCATTTAGGTGAGATACATTTCAGAGAACCACTGCTCCAATCCCATTGTGGTTGCAATTAAAACATACATGTCAAAACTCCCAAATTAAGTGGCCCAATGGGAGGGAGATGTGGTTGGAAGCAGTTGCAAAAAAATGGCAGAAGTGATTGGAGAAGGAAAGAACAGATGCAGTAGAGGCATGGAGAATTTGGACGGAAGAGGCTGAGGTTCTATGTTCATTCATCACCAGTCTTTTTTCCCATGGGTTTTTTTCTGATTTCTTTTTGCTAAACTCATTGAAAAAAAAAGTATTTTTTTATTTTTGGGGGCTACCCCCTAACGCCTCTCCCTTATTTATTTTATACTATTCCCTAAGTCCCCCACACCTTATATACTCTTACCCACCCCCCATATATTTTTCAATTTGTTCATTAAAAAAAACGAATTGTCTGGAAAAAAACATTAAAAAAGAACTGCTGATGAATGAACGTTATACAGGCTGAGGTGGTGACAGTTGTAAGTGATTCCAACCCGGCACTTCACCTAAGTCAATGCCTAGCGTGTGATGCACAGCTGAAACCCTTAATTATTTATTTGTGTCTATAAGTTCTTTTATTTCTGAACGATGTACCACTTATATCACGCCCCTCTCTTTTAACCCACACTGAACCAGGAATCAGACTGGTTTGCAAAGTTAAACTATTTATTTATGGATTTCACTATATATATATATATCACGCTATTTGAATGGGTATACAATGATCACCAATGGGGCGATGTCACACTAAGCAATCTCTTTAATCACAAGGAGCAATGATGGCAAAAAATAATGCAGCACAGAAATAATATTTTTGTGTGTGTTCAATCAAATGGCAATGTAATGACTATTTCCCCCTGCACACCCCTCAATCCCCCCAATATGCAATATGAACAAATGGAAGGAGAGAAAACAGGTTTCAGAAATGCAGAACTCAAGCAAATATATCAATCCCAATTGACCCCCCAGCAAACACCAGAGAAAAACAGAATTGATTGGCAAACTTGTCAAAAATGATTTTAAAGTTGGCTTGAATGAATGGGTAAAAACACTGAAAATTGTTTAAATCACTGATATTGTTGAAATTCTCATGGGAGCCACTTGGCATGGTTTCAGACAAGCACTAGCAATGATTAGAGAATAATAAGCAAGTAGGAAACTTAATTTTGAGGTCGGGTGCAAATAAAAGCTATTTCACACATTATAGATTTTGGCCAAACGAATAATTTGTGGGAAAACTTTTCCATGCGTGGTAAATGCAATTGTGGAAAAACTATTGAGATGCGGCTTTGGATTCATTCGAAAGCTTTGGATGTTAGCTTCAAGTAGACACTTAGATTTCGTTTCTAGCATCAAGTATGAAGAAGTTATTAACGTTTTTGTGGAGGTTGTTTTTTCTCAGATAGAGGCAAAATGTAAATCAAGATCGCGCTTTTAAAAATATAAACAAGGTTTCTTTACACTAGGAATGGACTATGAAGATACAAACTACACAACAGCACAAGCACCAGACCAGGACGTCACCGATCAGGTTTTTGCCCACCGAGATGCTTGCCTTTCTTCAGAGAAAATATATCAGCGCAAAGATGATTTTAACAATATTATGACAGAAGGACTACAGGAAAAGAGAGAGAGTTCAGGTAAGGCAAAAAGGATTTCTAGCAATACAGCTCTGGATAAAATATAGATTTGATTTTGATAGGGATGACTATAGATAGTACATAGGATAGTGACAGTCCTATGCTACGGATACTCACTACCAATGTTTGAATGGAACCGTCAGGGATTCTGGTCAAAGATTTCTGGGACAGACTGCTGGGCACATCGGACTGGGCGGGTCAGCGATCAGCAAGGCCCTCTGTACACCGCACGGCAGGACTGGACTGGATCTGCAATGGCTCTCTGGTCTGCACAGCACAGCACGGCCCGGCACCAGAGTGGGATTTAATCTTCCCTCTGGTTATGAAAATAATTCTTTGGCAGGCAAGCAGTTACAGCACAGCATGGGTGCTCTTTGGTTTCCCCTTTAAGTTGAGGGATGGGTTAGTTAGGCCCAGCTGAAAGTGGTTAAGCTATGCAAGGAAATGGGCCTTTCTGCTTGCAAAGTTTTTGGAGTCTGGGACAAAGAGTATGGATGGATCTCCTTCAAAGTGCTTTGCCAATCTCGAGATGGTGGGTGGTTCAGTCTCTTTTCTAGGTCCTTTGCTGTCTCTGTGGGTAAGCTGAATTATCATAGGCGAACCCCCAAGGCAGTCCATTGGCTAAAGCCTGCTCTCTCCCTTGATTGGAGAAGAAAACAGAGTGTCATCATGGTGATGCGGTTTATGAGGCAAAACCCCCTCCCCTTTGCCTTTTGCACATAAAATCTATTTTGGATATAATACATCTTTACATGTGTACAATCTTTATACCCACGACATACATGGATCACATATTCTTCCAAACCCCATAGCTGTGAGGTCTTAGGTCTGGATGTGACAATTTTTCACATTTTTTATCTGGGACACAACATCTGATTTGTCCACAATTTTATACATATGTGCGCATGATATCTGGGCATAATCATATGAAGTTTCATGCTCCGGACATGAATAAAATTGCAACAAAACCAGAATTTTCACTACGCCTTCTCAGAACATCGCACAGAGCTCTGGGTCCTTTTAAAATATGCCCAGAAAATTCACATTAACCATACTGTAATTTTACAATTTTTACAAATTCGCACAGTCCTTTGTCCGTCTTTTTAGAAATATGCTTTCTGTCCATTGAGAATCAACAAAAATGTCTATCCCCGCCTCCAAAGGTTTCTTGTAGCTCAAGAGCAATCCCCACCTTCTTCCTCTGGCAGGGGACACTTTTGACACTTACAATCTGCATATCCTTTCAGCCAAGGAAGGTTCATTGTCTCCTCCAGGAGCAGCCCCAGTGCCCCTCCCCTCTTAATCAAAACCTGAATGTGAGTTCCTGGGCCAGAGAGCAGAAGGGAGGTGCCTTGCTCAGTGGGGAATTTGCTTTGTATTTTTCTGAGTCAGGCTTACTTTAAAAGTCAGTTTTGTTAAATTTTTCTTTGTTGAAAAAAAAACTTGCAATTTTAAAACAGGCAACTCTACTGTAATTCCAGTCTCTAAATCATGGAGATTAAATAGTTACAACCTATATTACTTTTGAATGACAGGTCACTTAGATTTAAGACATTAGATCTTAATGGTGCAACTTTGCAGTTTAAATGCAGGCTTTTGAAACAGAAGCAGGCGGCCGATGGTACTGCGCCCATATTTTGACAGATTTTCACAGGCAAGCACACTTTTTACTGTGGATATTTCCATGATAGATTCCACTTTCCTGACATTGTGGGTTCATATTGATTCCTTAAATGAAGTGGCGGGTAACACTCAGCAAAGAAATTGGGTGTTTTGTGGTGTTTTGACCCGGTATTATGTATTTTCAGCAAACAAGAAAAAAAGGATTTAAGAGCAATTTCTGGGTTTCTTGCACTAAAGCACTGCCTTTCATGCAGTTTCCCTTTTTCCTTGGTAGGCAGCCCATTGACAGGTTTGAGCAGCGTGGTCTCCATTCCACCCCTGACACAGGCAATGTAGATTTGGCAGCCATCCTTTCTGGTTTCAAAGCACAATTTCCATAGGCTTGGCACGCATAGGGCTTTTGCGCAATTTCGCTGATTCTGGTACCACCATCCCACAGGGATGTCGCAGGGCAGAGCCTAGTGGGTTAAAACATCCCACAAAGCCCACCCCCCCTCGCAATTTGCCTTTTGACTGGCCGTCAATGGGTAGTCGCGAGATTGGGATGTTCAGGTTTTTCTTTCTGGTCCAAATGACAAAATGCATTTGCTTCTCCCATCAGTGCTGGATCACAGGTTCTCCTCGCCGGTTCCTGATGAGAGTATGGAGCGATACCCCGGGCCCCGGGGGTCTTCTCTTCCGGTCCCCGAGTGGTCCTCCTTGATACTTACGATCCATGGTTTAAAATTCTAGGATGACAAAACAGAGCATATTTGTAGACATTTCCCCACCACTATTTATGTAGTGGGGCAGATGCATACATTTGATAGATACAACAATCTTTTCTGTTTGCAAGTATCACTAATTATAACAGGTGGAATAGTTTTATAGTTGGAATTCTAGGGATCCAGAGTATCCCACTCTGGGTTTCCAGATGAATCCTCTAGTTGCTGCAGAGTGTGCCTAGGAGTGTGCCTAGGATGGCAACACTTCAGTTGGTTGATGTGGACCCACTTATCTTCCCCCTCTGCCAAACTGCCTTTGGGGATACAGATTTTGTAGGCGACTGGTGACTGGTGAGATTTTGTCTACAATTTCAAAAGGACCCCTACAGCTAGGCAGAAATTTGCGCTGTTTGGCCTGGTTCCTTTGGAAATTGTATAAGTAGACCCGGTCTCCTACTTGGTATTCTTTTCTAGTAGTCTTTAGGTCATAGTGGGTCTTCATAATGTCTGCAGATCTTTCTAGATTTCGCTGAGCCTAGGCAAAAGCATGTTGAAGGTGTTTTCTCAGATTTTCAACATACTCATGAGTTGTGGAGGCATTGATCAATGTCTGCTCTTGGGTTCTGTAGAGCAGATGCTGGGGAAGCACCATCCTGCATCCAGTCATCAGCTCAAACGGTGACATTTTAGGGGCCGATTCATGGAACAAACGTGCGCCGAAAATCTACGCGCAAGCAGGCGCAAGCAGGCGCAAGCGGAAAAAAAGAGGCGATTCATGGAAGTCCCTGCGCGTGTCTTCCTCGGGATGTGCGCCAAACCCGTGCATGGCGCACACATCACTGCAACATCGCGAAAGGCGTGCGCGACGCGCACAGTGAAAGCGCACAACCGCAGCGCACACACCAGAAAGTGGGCGGGACATGGGGCGTAACGCGCGGAATGGGGAACAACACGCGAAAATAAGGGCGTAACTGGGGATGTACTGCAGGGAAGCAGACGGAACGCCCACACGCACTCGAACCACATGTATTCATGGAATCGAATAGGGCAAAGCCACGCACAGCCAAAGACACGCACAAGCTGAAACACGGCCGCCACACGAAGGCAGGCGGTAGAGTCCCAGCGCATCCAAAAAGTGGCGCGCGGGAAGTTAAATACGCGATTGAGCGGGTACGTGGATTTCAGGGGTGCGCGAGAAATACTACACGCGATTGGCCTGGGTACGTGTATTACAGGGGTGCGCGAGAAAATCTACACGCGATTGGCCTGGGTACGTGGATTTCAGGGGTGCGCTAGAAAATCTACACGCGATTGGCCTGGGTACGTGGATTTCAGGGGTGCACGAGAAATGCTACACGCGATTGGCCTGGGTACGTGCATTACAGGGCTGCGCGAGAAAATCTACACGCGATTGGCCTAGGTACGTGGATTTCAGGGGTGCGCGAGAAATGCTACACGCGATTGGCCTGGGTACGTGTATTACAGGGGTGCGCGAGAAAATCTACACGCGATTGGCCTGGGTACGTGGATTTCAGGGGTGCGCGAGAAAATCTACACGCGATTGGCCTGGGTACGTGGATTTCAGGGGTGCACGAGAAATGCTACACGCGATTGGCCTGGGTACGTGTATTATAGGGGTGCGCGAGAAAATCTACACGCGATTGGCCTGGGTACGTGGATTTCAGGGGTGCGCGAGAAATGCTACACGCGATTGGCCTGGGTACGTGTATTACAGGGGTGCGCGAGAAAATCTACACGCGATTGGCCTGGGTACGTGGATTTCAGGGGTGCGCGAGAAAATCTACACGCGATTGGGCCTGTGCGAGTGGGGCAGTGTATTACGTGGGTGTGCGGGAAGTTGAAGAGGTGAATTGCCAGTGTGGGTCCTCCCAGGTCTCCCCTCTACCCCCTCCACGACCTCTGCAGGCAGCCCACACCACAGGGGACTACCCTGCACCCCTGGTCATGTCCCGCAGGCAGCCCATCCACCATGGGCATGCCCCCCAGCCAAGCCACATGTCCCCTTGCACCCCCACCCCCCAGCAGGCCCCCAACCATGTCCCCTTGCACCCCCACCCCCCAGCAGGCCCCCACCCATGTCTCCCACCACCCCCACCACCCAGTCACCAGGGGCAGCCTCCACAAGGCCCCCACCCATGTCTCACACCACCCCCACCCCTCCAGTCACCAGGGTCAGCCTCCACCAGGCCCCCACCCATGTCTCCCACCACCCCCACCCCTCCAGTCACCAGGGGCAGCCTCCACCAGGCCCCCACCCATGTCTCCCACCACCCCCACCCCCCAGCAGGCCCCCAACCATGTCTCCCACCACCCCCACCCCTCCAGTCACCAGGGGCAGCCTCCACCAGGCCCCCACCCATGTCTCCCACCACCCCCACCCCTCCAGTCACCAGGGGCAGCCTCCACAAGGCCCCCACCCATGTCTCCCACCACCCCCACCCCTCCAGTCACCAGGGGCAGCCTCCACCAGGCCCCCACTCATGTCTCCCACCACCCCCACCCCTCCAGTCACCAGGGGCAGCCTCCACCAGGCCCCATGTGTGGCTCAGTAGCGGCCTCCTCCCCCTCTGTGGAAACCACCAACCTGGATGTCTCCACGCCATCTTCCGCCGGTGCAAGCCCCTGTGGGGGCTCACCCACCCCTTCCGCTGCAGCCGTGGTGGCATCCCCGCCGCTCTGCTCCACAGCGCCTTCTCCGCCCTCTTCTTCACTTGCCACTGTGTAGAGGGAGACATAGAACACAAGCATCAGGGTACTGTACAATGGTCCCCTAGACAGGAAGCAACAGCAGATGAGTGGCACTGTCATACATCACTTCCATCATGTCCCGCCACAACACATGGGTCAGTGCAGGCAAAACACATACAGTAACAGGCATGGCGCATGCCATGGACATTGGCTTCCATGACCAAGGGACTCATGATTCATACAATGTTGGTTTTAAACTCACATGCATCATGGGTCTTGCCATCACATGCACACACCTCACCGTAGTTCCATCCATCTGGCCTCGTACACCACAGACGCAGTGGATACAAGGATGACTAGGCTGCATCAGTGAATCTGAACATTGTCACAGACATGTGTCATGCATCCATGGCAGTTACAAGTCACAGACACGCAGTTCAGACACACACACATGGGCACCATACGTGTACATGGGACCAGCACCCATCCCTCACCCCCACCCATGTCCAGGAACAGAGACTGCCATGCTTCCATGTGTCCATTCCGCACAGAGCCCCCCATGTTGCAATAGAACACATGCACCAACCATGTGGTTCACACATCACTGTACTCACATGCCTGACCATGATGTCCCTGCACACACACATACGTACATGGCCTATGTCACACATACAGGCAGGTATCAGACAACCAGCACACTGCAACATGCCCTGTCTCACACAGTAATGCTTGGCCACTTACCGGCCAACTCCAGATGGGTCTGCCTCCGAAGGATCTGGGCGTGGAGCGCTGGGTCTACGCGTTCCAGGACCCTCATCTCGATGTCACTCAGGCGTGCCCGGCCCCCCTCCGCGAGGCGCCGGGCCTTATTGAGGGTCCTGGACCTCAAGTCCTCCCAGCGCTTCTTGATGTGCTTGATGTCGCGGGTTGCCACCCCCTCCGCGTTGATGGCAACCACTACATCGTCCCAGATCCTCTCCCGTCCTTCCTTGTTGGCGCGTGGTCTTCCGAAGAGGGCATCATAATGCCCCAGGACATGCTCCACCAGGACACCAAATTCCTTCTCACTGAAGCTGGTGGCCCTCTGCCTCTCTGGCTGGGGGTCGCCACTGGTCTCAGATGGTGCTTGCCCCGACATGGCGACCCCCGAGGCAGGCGTGGGTGGGCAACTGGGTCCTGGGGCTGGGCTGTGGAGCGATGGTATCCCAGTCGGGAGTCTACTGTTGCAGCAGGGGTCGACACAGCAACTGGACCCCTGCAGATGGCTGATGTGCAGGCACCAAATGGCAGGGCACGGTGGCAGCAGGCAGGCAGGCAGGCAGGCAGCAGCAGATGGCACGTGGGAGGCTGCTCGGGGCACTGGGGGGCAGTGATTCGGCCTTCTGGGCAGGAGCGTGGTCTTCTGTGTGTATTCGTGGCCAGCTTGATACGGAGTGATTTGGCACGTGAAAAATCTGCACGTCCGCGTGTAATGCGCGTAATCGCGCATGAAAAACTGCACGTCCGCATGTGACGTGACGCGCGCGTGCGTTTCCCTCAGCACGGGTTAAAGGTGAGCGGGCCCAGCAGTTCGCTGTACGTGCCTTCCGTGGAGACCGACGTGTGTTGCTGCTTCCAGTTGTTTCGCGCGCCATCTACTTCACAGCTCTCAAGGACGTATCTCTTCTTTTGGCGGGGGTATTGGCTACGCGTGTTTTTCTGCATCGCGCTAGTCAGACGGTGAGTCGCAAACGCCCCTTTTCCCACTGCGGGTGCCCCTGTGTATTGCACCCATTTTCGATGTCATCGTAGCCTGCGTGTCCCACGCGTACGCGTTATTCGTGTTACTGGGTGCCACCGCGTACTGCGGGAGGTCAAATCCATGCACGTAGGCTGCAGGGTTGCGTGCACGGTTTTACTGCAGTTTTGGGGTGCCTGAGCGTTGCGTGACCCGTCACCACATCACCGGGGTCACATACAGCCTTGCAGGTGCAGGGGGGCTGTTAACATCTTGCTTCCCACCCCCTTCACCCCAATTGCCCAGGACAATTGTGGTGTACACCTCCCATTGGCACCACTCCATCTGTGCCAGCACTATTACATCTGTGCCATGGTTGGGAGGCCACCAAAGGTGAGGGGCGCCTCAGCTGGGCGTACTCCTCATGGCGGGCGTGGTCGGGGACGTGGCCGTGGTGACCAGGGAGTAGGGGGACTCCAGGGTGTCCAGGGCAGCCACAGAGGGGGAAGAGGCAGGGGTGCGCCACTTGAGCACAATGTTGTGCCATGTGTCGGTGCACCCATGCCACCACCCCCTGTGGTTCCGGGGGATGCAGCTCCTGCATCTGGCACTGGCACCCGTATGACCCAGCAGTCCGTTCCATCGACTGCCACGGGCCCAAGGGTAGCGGTAGCTGCAGGTGCAGCTGTGGACACCGCCACCCAGGCTCAGGGTCTGCCAGCGCAGGCTGCGTTGGCACTTGAAGAACCCTTGGTAGATCTCCAACAGGCCAGGGGGGAAACCATAGGGGCACGCCGGGCTGCTCAGACCAAGACACGTGTCCCTGGGGCAGTCATGTCATCTGCTGCCCCGAACAGCCGGGTGTTGGCAAGTGCAGGGGCAGATGCACCCAACAGCACCCCGGTTGTGAGTCTGCCAACCAGGACCGTTGCGGTCAATGACCCTGCCACAGCTGATGTTGCTGCGCAGGGTCCATTAGTGGGCACCCAGCTGCCACTGACACAAGTCAGGCCTTTGGTCATCCCTCCACCTGCCACTCCCTCGGCTCAATCCACCGAACCCACTGGCCATACTGGTCAGGGCGGCATTAGCCAGCCAGGGTCTGCGCCACAGTCCAAGAGGAGGAAGGTTGCACCTGCAGCACAGGCTGGGACCCCACACACAGCCACGACCTCCTGCACGTCGAGGAAGAAGCCTTTCTGTAAGCAGGAACTGGACTTCCTCGTGGACTACGTGCGGGGACACAGCCGTGACATGCTAGTGGGTGCCAATAGTCAGACTACGGCTGCCCAACGTGACACCCACTGGAAGCATGTTGCGGAACATGTCAGTTCATTCGGCCATGAGGTGCGCACAGCGCAGGAGTGCAAAAAGCGCTGGAATGACATCAAGCGCAGCACTAAGGCTAAGCGTGCCTCAAATTACAACTTGACTCTGGTGACTGGCGGTGGGCCTGCACCAGAGGAGGAAGAACTCACTCCGCATGAGGCTCTCGTTGCGGAGTTCATACCACCAGAATTGGTCGAAGGTGTGGGAGAGATGCTGGACTTTGATGCCCAGTCCAGTGAGTGTTGAAGCGTAGTTGTTGAGGACGTGTGTGTTTCACTTGTGGGATGTGTTGTGCATGATTGCTGCTACATGTGACGTGTACATGGTTCTGAGGTGTAAGTAATGCAATGCTACCGTCATGCATGTCTCCTCTGCCTGCATGCGGGACTCCATGTGGGCATGCTCCCTTGCCCCTACTCCGCCACTCTGCACCCCAGTTCCACCTTTGCACTGGTCTGCTACATTCTTGCCAATGTGTAGTTTCTTGTTCATGTGTCCTGTGTAGATGCTAACTTCCAGCTTAGAAACTGCCAGACATATGCCGTGTGGTACAGCCTTAGTACTCGATGCAGGGTATCCCACTTGTACTGTGCATGGGTCAGATGTCCCGCAGGGACATGAGTGCCCATTCGTGCTCCATGTGCATTGCACGCATGCCCCTATGTGTCCTTGACTGGATGAGCACTGTAATATGAGTCCTTGGTTACATACATTGCCTGCCATATTATCGGCCTCCCCATGTCAATCTGTGTGGCTCACAGGCCTCAGCCTGTTCAATGGCCAATGACTCTGTCCAACTCTTGTCATGTCTTCTTCACACGTGGCTGGCCTCCGGATCTTCCATCATGTGTCTTGCCCACTGTCCCAGCATCATTAGCAGTGTTGTAATTTGATTCACATTAAGCTGTTGATGCCAGTCAACACTGCTTGTCAATACACAGGTGGATGGGCAGCCTTTTGATACCATGCTAGGCATCCCTGCTTTGGTACTGGTGTGGAGGGGTGCTTGGCTGCTAGACATGGTACACATTGAATACACAATGCACGTGATGTCTGAATTTGACATTGCACTGCCTTCACATTTCCTGGCACACACCATGGAGTGCTTGTACATGTAGGTAGTGAGTGGCGTACACATTTTCAGCACTGCATAGACCCACTTCCATGCAAACTGCCACCTTTCAACAGGTCTGATCACAGTGGCTATTCTAAGTAGACCCAGCATGCATGCCAGGTCATATGTTGTGTGTCACATGTCTGCCGGATGCCTTTGCTGTCGGTGTGTGTGTGTGTTGTGTGCTTCTGACATGTGTAGTTACCTTTTCCTCTCTATTTTTCAGGTGATGACGCAATGGATGCAGAGGATGGTGTTGTCACGCCAGACACAGGGTTGGTAAGACCACATCAACCCGGCACTAGTGGGGGTCGTGGGGTGGTAGGCCACGAAACCCCCCAAGTGCTGCAGTCCATCCTGTCTCTGGCTGCCTATGAGTCCAGCCTTGATGACGACTCTGACGTCCATGTTGAGTTGGATGACCATCAAGTCCATGTGTCAGGGGTGAGTGATTCTGATGTGGACACTCCTCTGTCTGCGACACCTGCACTGAGGGATCAGACAGTCTTGGTTCCTCCGCCCGTGGTGGATCGGGACGCAGGGTCACTCTCCACACCAGTCACTGATGTGCCTGGGACATCACGTCGACGGGGGCATGTAGTCGTGCAGCCGCAGGCGGTGCCAACACAGCGAGGACCTCCGGTCCTTGGGTCCCGCAGGGGTCAAGCCCGGCAACGCGGTCGCCGCGCGCAACCGCTGTATACTGAGTGGGAGCAAGACATGACTGCCAATACCGAACGGCAGGGGGCAGCAATGGAGAACATCGCTGACAGCATGGAGCGTGTGGCCCGATCTGTGCTCCCCCCTGCTAGGCAGGTGCCCCACAGTGCTGGGGGGTGGGGGTGCAAGGGGACATGAGTGGGGGCCTGCTGGGGGGTGGGGGTGCAAGGGGACATGGTTGGGGGCCTGCTGGCAGGTGCCCCACAGTGCTGGGGGGTGGGGGTGCAAGGGGACATGAGTGGGACATGGTTGGGGGCCTGGTGGCAGGTGCCCCACAGTGCTGGGGGGTGGGGGTGCAGGGGGACATGAGTGGGGGCCTGCTGGGGGTGGGGGTGCAAGTGGACATGAGTGGGGGCCTGGTGGAGGCTGCCCCTGGTGACTGGGGGGTGGGGGTGGTGGGAGACATGGGTGGGGGCCTGGTGGAGGCTGCCCCTTCACTGCTGGGGGGTGGGGGTGCTGGGAGACATGGGTGGGGGCCTGCTGGGGGGTGGGGGTGGTGGGAGACATGGGTGGGGGCCTGGTGGAGGCTGCCCCTGGTGACTGGAGGGGTGGGGGTGCTGGGAGACATGGGTGGGGGCCTGGTGGAGGCTGCCCCTGGTGACTGGAGGGGTGGGGGTGGTGGGAGACATGGGTGGGGGCCTGGTGGAGGCTGCCCCTGGTGACTGGGGGGGTAGGGGTGGTGGGAGACATGGGTGGGGGCCTAGTGGAGGCTGCCCCTGGTGACTGGAGGGGTGGGGGTGGTGGGAGACATGGGTGGGGGCCTTGTGGAGGCTGCCCCTGGTGACTGGAGGGGTGGGGGTGGTGGGAGACATGGGTGGGGGCCTGGTGGAGGCTGCCCCTGCACTGCTGGGGGGTGGGGGTGCTGGGAGACATGGGTTGGACATGGGTGGGGGCCTGGTGGAGGCTGCCCCTGCACTGCTGGGGGGTGGGGGTGCTGGGAGACATGGGTGGGGGCCTGCTGGGGGGTGGGGGTGCAAGGGGACATGTGGCTTGGCTGGGGGGCATGCCCATGGTGGATGGGCTGCCTGCGGGACATGACCAGGGGTGCAGGGTAGTCCCCTGTGGTGTGGGCTGCCTGCAGAGGTCGTGGAGGGGGTAGAGGGGAGACCTGGGAGGACCCACACTGGCAATTCACCTCTTCAACTTCCCGCACACCTACGTAATACACTGCCCCACTCGCACAGGCCCAATCGCGTGTAGGATTTCTCGCGCACCCCTGAAATCCACGTACCCAGGCCAATCGCGTGTAGATTTTCTCGCGCACCCCTGAAATCCACATACCCAGGCCAATCGCGTGTAGAATTTCTCGCGCACCCCTGAAATCCACGTACCCAGCCCAATCGCGTGTAGAATTTCTCGCCCACCCCTGAAATCCACGTGCCCAGGCCAATCGCGTGTAGAATTTCTCGCGCACCCCTGAAATCCACGTACCCAGGCCAATCGCGTGTAGAATTTCTCGCGCACCCCTGAAATCCACGTACCCAGCCCAATCGCGTGTAGATTTTCTCGCGCACCCCTGAAATCCACGTACCCAGGCCAATCGCGTGTAGAATTTCTCGCGCACCCCTGAAATCCACGTACCCAGCCCAATCGCGTGTAGAATTTCTCGCGCACCCCTGAAATCCACGTACCCAGGCCAATCGCGTGTAGAATTTCTCGCGCACCCCTGAAATCCACGTACCCAGGCCAATCGCGTGTAGAATTTCTCGCGCACCCCTGAAATCCACGTACCCAGGCCAATCGCGTGTAGAATTTCTCGCGCACCACTGAAATACACGCGCCCAGGCTATTCGCGTGTGGAACTTCCCGCGCACCCCTGAAATACATGCGCCCAGGCTATTCGCGTGTGGCACTTCCCGCGCACCCCTGAAATACATGTACCCTGCTGAAATCGTGTGTGAAACTTCACGTGAACCCCTGTAATACACGTAGCCCGCTTGCCGTGCTGGTACAGGGTTAGCGCAGCCCTTTGCGCTGGATTGGGGATTTTGATGGCTTTTCCCTGCGCGGAAGGCGTTCTTGGGGGCGTAACTGGCGCTGCTGCAAGGTCGCTGCGCCACTGTGCGCCACGGCTGGTTTTGGTGGCTGGAATCCATGAATACGCTGTGCACGGAAATGTGTTTCGGCGCACGCGGCTGGCGCAGACTACCGCACGCGCACACTGTGCGCCAGCCGCGTGCGCCACTTGTGCGCCGAATTCTATGAATTGGCCCCTTAATTGCAGAGGAAGGGATAGATATGATGGCCATCAGGACAAGAGGTAGTGGGATGTCCCAACTTGGCCCAGAATCTGCCACAAACGTTTTTAATATGATCACAATTGTCTTGTTATATCTCTCCACTGCACCACTAGAGGCTAGCCGGTAGCCAATGTGTAGTTTCCTTTTGACCCAAAGTATCTCCCACATCTTTGTCATTACTTCGCTAGTGAAGTGGCTACCTCGGTCTGACTCGATCCTTTGGGGTAGTCCAAAACGTGAGAAGATGTGGTTGATCGTCAGTGCAGCTGCTGTTTCTGCCTTGCAGTTTGGGGCTGGGATACATTCCACCCATTTAGTGAACAAGCATGTCACGGTCAACATGTACTTGTTCCCCTTAGAGGAGCAAATCACGGGCCCAATAAAACCGACTTGTAAATCTGACCAAGGCAGTGTCATCCCCCTCTTTTTTGGAGAGGTGCACGCTGTGGGAGGGATGTTGGCTGAAATTGTGCACACACAAGACACCCCTTCAAGTATTGGTCGAGGTCTGCCCCATGTGTGGCCAGTATGCAACCTCTCTTAAGATTTCAAGTGTTGTATGAAACCCCCTATGACCTGCTGTGGACGCATCATGGGTGTGACTTAGCATCAGGCTTCGGAATGAGGTAGGGACCACCCACTGATCATGGCCAGCTAGGGATCTCCTCACCAACAAACCGTCTTGGATTCAGAAAATTTTTTGGACATTTCATCAACACTCTGTGGTCCTCTTTCCCTATGTAATCGGTATCCGGCAGGGGAAAGTTCTCAGGGTCCTCAATGTGTTGATAAAACTTACCAATTATTGGATCCCCTTTTTGAGCCATAGTCAAATCTGCATTTGGGGTCTCCTTACTCCATTGTGCAGTTGAGAGTTCATTGTGAGCATTTGTGTGGGACCTATTGATAGCAGCGACCTGGATTTCCCCCAACAGGGACTCGATCTCAAGTAGATCCCCTTGGATGGCTCCGGTTTTGGCCAGCTGATCAGCTTGGACATTTCCAGTTTTGTCTGGTCCCTCTGACCCTTGATCTATTTCCAGTAGATGGTCATCCAATTCGAGATGACCAGATCATCAATATTTTGGATTCATTTCCCATGTTTCAATGGTTTGTTATTAGCACAGAGCATGCCTCTGGTTTTCCAGTTAACCAGGTGCTCCACAAACCCGTTCCGTACATAATCCGAATCTGTGATTATGACCAGTTCATGGAGTTGGTGTTGGACAGCAGTGAGGATGTCTTGATGCACAGACATCAACTCTGCCACATGACTATTTCGGGGACTGATTTTGTACCCAGTGGAGGGTTCTGGGGCATCATTCACCCATGCATTCCCTGTTGTTGTCAACATGATAGGAGCATCCATCCACATAGACAGTGGGCATTCCCTTACACTTGTCTTCTTCAAAGACTTTGTGTGGGGAATTAAGGTATGCCTCCATGGTGTCCTTGATTTTAAGACTTTCGTCCTCGAGACAGTTTTCTCTGGCACAATCATGCAAGTCAGCCATACCTTGCGCGAGGGGACTCTTCTTGTTTTGGCCATATCTGACCTCCACAGGAAAGCCTTGCATTGACAGGATCCAGGAAGTAATTCGGGAATTACTCATATTTCCGGGACAGATTCTGTCACTTTGGAGATATTGCACAGGCTGGTGTGGAGTCTCCACTATGATGTGTTCCCCATGGATAAACGGGCGGTAATTCTTCAATGTCCACACCATTGCCAGGAGCGCCTTCTTACAATCGTTGAATTTTTCCTCCACAGACGATAAAGTTTTACTCGCATAGGAGATTGCTTTATTGACCTTGTCATGCTTTTGATATAATACTGCAGTCAAGCATGTATTTGAGAACCCTGTCTCCAAGAAGAACTCCTTGTTTTTGACAGGGTCAGCTAGGCAAGGAGCTTGTGAGAGGCTTCTCTTGAGTTGTTTTACTGCCTCGGCTTGTTCTGGACCCCACTCCCACTTGACCCCCCCCTTCAAAAGATGGATCAGGGGTCTTGTGATCTCTGAGTAGTCCTCAATTAACTTTCTGCTGTAATTAGTTAGTACAAAGAAGGTTCCATAGTTCCCGCAGAGTTGCGGGGTCTTTCAATTTCTGGAGTGCTTCCACTTTCTTTTCCTGGGGAGAGAGACCCTGAGGAGTAATCTCATGCCCCAAGAAATTGACACGGTTTCTGCACCACTGTGCCTTTTGAAAGGAGAGTTTTGCTCCGGCAGCCCTCAACTGTGTCAGAACATAACGGATCTCCGCTATGTATTCCTTCACAGTTGAGCTTTTGACTAAAACATCATCTACATAGGCCAGGTTACCCCTTTCACCAAGGTATGGCATGGCCTTGTGTAGAAAAATGTTGAATGAATTGCTGCAGTTGATGTATCCGAAGGGAGTCCGGGTCCATGTATACTGCTGCCCCCGAAGGTGAAATCCAGCTTGTATTGGTCCTCCCTACTGACAGGTACAGTCCAGGAATATCACCTCATCCCTCCTGAAGTCACAGGTCACATCTTCCTTACCATAAGGGCAGGAAGGGTACACCAGGAAATTCACCCCATGCCAGGTGAAGATCCTGTCTGGTGTTGAGTCATCGTCGCTATCACTGTCAAAACAGTCCTCGGGTTGGTCCTAACAGTTCATCACCTAAATCTATGGAAAAATGTCAGTCATCAACCGCCATTCCAATAATGATGCCTGCGGCTAGAGTGATATTCTTTAAGTCGCTGTTATCCACCTCTATTGGAATGGTGTTGTGTTCTATTTTGACTAGTGGTGCTGGGTTTACCCCCAACCCTTGCTGTTGAAGTGAGCATTAAGATGAATATAGGAGTCAGGGTTTTTCAGTTTCTGTCCTTTTTTAACTTTCACTTCCAGTGAGAATTGTCGGGTCCGTTCTGGGATGGAATCTTCCTCTCCAATCTGAATTTCAACTGCATAAGGCAGCAGTTGAGCTGACCTAAATGCTTTCTCTGGGTCATCAAAGCCCATGGGATTACCCGCTAATCAGGACCAAGCTTTGAAGTTTATTAGGTCCAAACTAATGGCAAAGCGATTGAGAATGTCACTGCCTAAGTAAAATGCGTCCGGGACATCTCGCACGACCCAAAAATTATGGACTATGCTCTTGTTGCCTATGGAAATTCTGAGCATACACCTGCTAGGCAGGAGATGTTTGGAATTGGGTGTTTCCAGGGCCATTTCCCAGTTGTCTATCAGTTTAAATGTGGGAATAACTGGATCGTTTGGGAGTTTGCGGAACATGGCCTCGCTGATGAAGCTCTTACCGTTGTTCACACACACTCGGGCGAAAACAGAGTCCTTCCCTTCATTTAACTGAATAGGGATGAACCACTGCTCTCCAATTTTCTGAATATCAGCCAGGCTTTGAGCTGATTTTTTATCTTTCTGGACTATAGGAGTAGGATTTTCTGATTGTGAATTTGTAAAGAATTTCAGAGTGTTTCCTTCCAGTGTGGAATGCCACCTTAGACTGGAAGGAAGATTGATTTTCAGAAATAGAGAGGACCCCCCGTCATCAGTTTGTTGTCCTACTGCTATTACTGTCATGTCTGGGATTTGATTATTCTGGAAGTGAAATTCTATTTGGTCAGATTTGTGTTCAACCATGTGGCATGTGCCGTTTAAACTAACATGGTTGACACTGTTCAATTTTATTGGTCGGCTAGTGTGGGTCCAGAGGACCTTGTTTGCACAATCTATTAGGGGTGACAATATACGCAGGATGCCATTCCCTAGTAAACAAGGGGTGCCCTCTGGAGTCACAACTATGACCGGGTGCTTCACCTTTTGTCACCCAATTTTAATATCCAAATCTGCAGTCCCCTCGATGGGAATTTCCTTCCTGTCGAAGTTCTGAAGTTGTCCAGGAAGAGGGGTGAGAGGAATTTGGTATTTCTCACCCCTTCCCGAATTCAGTTGGTCAAAGGCCCTTTTTGCCAGAAGGGTAGCTTGGGATCCAGTGTCTGTCAGTGCCAAAATTGTACACTGCCCCTGTATTTGGACCGGGGCATAGAATCTTCCCTCCCTTTCCTCAAGGGGGCAAAGATAATGTACATTTTTGGACAACTGGTGGGTTAGTGTCTTGGTTTTGGTTTTGGACACTGACAGGAAGGTGATTTGGGCAGGATTCTGTTTGGAGTCTTGGAAATATGAAAGTAAAAGGTATGGGGGAAGTTTTGGGTTTCCCTGGTTCTGGGCTGCCCCCCCATTTTTGGAGGCAGTCACCAGGATGGGTTTGAACAGGAGATTTTCATGCTGATGATTCTGGGATTGATGATGGGCGGTGCTGACTCAGGCCCCACATCTACCCAGTCTGGATTTGGTTCCTTTGGGACCCATTTTTCTTTGGGAGGAGTTCCCCCATCTCTGAAGGAGAAGATCCTTTTCACAGGATCCTCTGAGGATCCCTTTCCTTCAACTTGGAAGACGTGTACCTCCTCCTCAAATGGGTTTTTTTGGGCTCTTTATTTCTCCTACCCCCCCTCTGCTCCTTGGCCTGCAGACTTTCAGGGGCAGGATATTTTGGTTCCGGTTCCTGGGTTTCCAGGGGCTTTTTACAAGTGGGGAAGGAAGCTTCCTCCAAGGCTTTACATCCCCCTTCCCCTTGTGCTTGCTCCCTGGGAACCGGTGGGTAGTCAGGGTTCTTACACCGTCATTGCTATGGAGCACCAGGTCCTGGGTTTGAGGCATTCTGCACCAGGTCAGGTCATCTGAGGGTTCTGTTGAGCCCTCAGCATGCAACTCAGATCCTGTGCCATGTTTTGGCGCTCTCGTTGGGACACCCGCTCTGGCTGGTATGGGGCCCTCATGTCTCAACTGGGCTGATCCTGGGAAGTGTAGCTATCCCTTCTCCCAAAATAACCGGGGTTTGGAAAGTTTGGGTACCCCTCCACCCTTGGCTTCCCCTCTCCCGGATTGGGTTGTCTGGGCTCATGAAAGTGGGGAAAGAAGGATGGGTTGTTTTGGGGGTTAAAGTTTTGCGGGTACCTTGGGAAGAAATTCTGTCCAGTATTTGGGGGATTACTGCCCTCCTGGGGTAAGTGAGGAGGGAAGTTCCCTGGGTTAGCTGCTGTCTGGTTGGATCCCCCTCCTTGGGCTGGAGGAGTCCACACATAACCCAGGATGAGTCGATTACCCTTGTAGCGTGGGCTGATGTAGTCAGGGGAGTTAGGGGTACAATTTGTGGGACTAACTCCCTGGCTCCCTGTTTGTGATTGGCCCAAGGGCCTTCTGGGTTTGGGGTTGTTCTGATTCTGTGCAGGCAGGTTTTTAGGCCCCCCATCTCTAAATCTAAAATGGGGGCAACCTTCACCTCCGCCACTTTGGCAGCAGCAGGGGTGTTGGTTGTTTTGGGGCTTTTTGGATTATTTTTGTTTTCCACTGGCTTTTGCACCTCATAAATGCACGTGGCTTGTTCGATGACACAGTCTAGTGATCTTTTCTTGTGAAAGTCCTTCACTAGCTGAATCATGATGTACTTGGGGAGAGCGTGGAAGAAAGTATTTACAAACTCTTTGCTGTCAGTGCGCACCCTTCTAGTGGTCTGCACAAAGGCACATTTCAACTCTTGAACAAATTCTTGTGGGGCCTGATCTTCCCCACATTGAAAGTTATAGGCTGCCTTGCGAGTCTCCTGAGGATTCCTGTGCACAGAAACATGTTTCAAGATGGCCGCCCTATAGGTGGACCATCTGGAATGATTCTGATCCTCCAGTCCCGCAAAGAAGCTGGAGTACTCAGGACAGAAGGTCCACTTTACATATTGAATACAGCTTTGGCTGTCCTTCAAATGGAAAGTCTCCATCATTTGTTCAAAGAGCTCAAGGTGCTCCCAAACCGAATATTTCGCATTCTTATGATAGGGCGTGATGACGCTCCTAATGGCCTTTATTTGTTTTAGGGGATCCTTGAGCAAGGCCCTTTTAACCTTGTTGGCTTTTTTGGCTCGGGTGACCCAGGAACACTCATCCTCTGACTCAGAGGCACTGCTACCAGAGGGGCCTGTCTGGTCTTCTAGGCTCTACCGGATTCTGCGAGCTTGGGAATGGCTGGCAGAATGTGGGGGCCTAGTTTGCTGAGTCCTGTGGCGCTCAGAGGAGTCCTCTGATTCCTCCTTGCTCCCAGGATTTGCTGAGTACCCCCCCCCCACTCTCCTAGCTGGGCAGAGGCTTTCAGGATGCCCTTAGTGGGTCCCCACTAAACTTTACAATCTGGTCTCTAGTTAAATGGTATTTTTGAGGATCCATTTCTCTGACCCTCCCCTCATTGGAGTCTCCCTGATCAGCGCAGATGGCCCTAGTACTTGTAACCCATACCCAGATGCCCGGCCATCTATTCCTGGGAGGTGCTGACCTATGAGCCCCACATTCCTCATTTGATTGAAGTCTGCCATCCCCGTGGCCCTTGGCTCATGTGGGCCAGTGGACATGGGGGTGGCGGAGTCCATTGAGTGGAAGAGATGAAGGCCTCTGATACTAGGGTTCCTGAGGTTATGCTCAGGTGTTTCCCTTTTCCAGCGGACCTCATCTCTCTCAGCCCCGGCTCTCTGTTGCCATGCAAGAACCTGCCCTTTCTGTTCCTCTATCAAGGCCTTGCTAGTCTCTATCAGTTGTTCCTGCATAGCTACCTGCTGTGGAGCCTGTCATTTTTCTTAAGTAAGCCTTGTTGTCTCTCTCTGCTTCCTGTGTCATTTTAGAGTACTTTGCCAATTTTTGCTGCAAGAGGGTTACCCCCTGAGTCCTGTCCTTACTGGCCTGGTCAGTTTTTGCCAGAGCATCTTCCATCCTCCTGGAGTGCTCTAACAGTTTTGTGTAATCTTTTTGGAGCTCACCCAGTCCCTGGAGGACCATGTGATTCTCTTCCATCTTATCTTTTAAATAACTGACCTCCTGGCTCAAGGTGTCCCTTTCCTGAATAAGAGTACCCCTCTGTGCAGCCAGGTCGCCTCTTTGTTTTTGAGTGCACCAGCTTTCTGGCGCTCCTCATCAAATTCTTCCTGGGTGTCCAGGTCTTTGAGAATGAATTTATTATTCTCTTCTTTTTCTTGGTCTAGGCGGTTTTGCAGGGTGACTACCTGCTCTGTGCATGCTCTATTAAAATGTATTTGCCGTTCCAGCTTTTTCTGGCTCTGTATTAGAGAGTCCAAACTTTCTTGGCACTCCTTATGCAGGGCCAGTACTTTGGTATCCTGTCCTACCTTCTCCTGCTGCATAATATCCATATCTTTTTTATTTTGATCAGGTATTGCCTGGTTTCATTTTCTGATTCATGGCTCTTTTGTAGCCTTTGCTCTGCAGAGTCCAGATCAGTTTGGGCCTTTTCTAGTAATTGTAGTTGCTTGTTTACCAGATCTAGATTTTCAGCATATTGGTCCTGTATCGCTCCAATGCGTAAATACAGATATGCTGCTATTTTGGCAATCTTACATTGCTCTTCTTTTACCTTAGGGGCCATGTACATTTCACTCAGTGCCATTGTAATGGACCCTGAGACTGCCATATATTTAATCCTGTTGCAGTGGCCTGTTCCTTAATTCCCTGCAACCAAACATTCTGTTCCTGTTCTGTCCATTCACCCCTGACAAATAATTTGTGCAGCAGGTGTTCTTTTGCCATATTGATTTCTACCAATGTCGCCATTCCGGAAATATTAATTTCCTTTCTGACTTACAGGAGTTTATTTTATTTTTGCAAAACAGACCAAATTCCGTAGAGTGTTCCTATTGAAGGGTGCTTTTCACAGTGTAGCACAGTTTGGTAGCCCACCAAGGTTTATGTACACCGTTTGTTAGCACGCTGTATTAAGCTGTCACAAGTGGTATGTCTAATTCAGAAATCCTGGACGAGCCCTCAATCTTCTAAGTGATTCCAACCCGGCACTTCACCTAAGTCAATTCCTAGCGTGTGATGCACAGCTGAAACCCTTAATTATTTATTTGTGTCTATAAGTTCTTTTATTTCTGAACGATGTTCCACTTATATCACGCCTCTCTCTTTTAACCACCCCGTCAGACTGAACCAGGAATCAGGCTGGTTTGCAAAGTTAAAATATTTATTTATGGATTTCACAATATATATATATCACACTATTTGAATGGGTATACACTGATCACCAATGGGGTGATGTCACACTAAACAATCTCTTTAATCAGAAATGATGGGAAAAAATAATGCAACACGGAAATAATACTTTTGTGTGTGTTCAATCAAATGGCAATGTAATTACTATTTCCCCCTGCGCACCCCTCAATCCCCCCAATATGCAATATGAAGAAATAGAAGGAGAGAAAACAAGTTTCAGGAATGCAGAACTCAAGCAAATATATCAATCCCAATTTCTCCCAGCAAACACCAGAGAAAATCAGAATTGATTGGCAAACTTGTCAAAAATGATTTTAAAGTTGGCTTGAATGAATGGGTAAAAACACTGAAAATGGTTTAAATCACTGATATTGTTGAAATTCTCATGGGAGCCACTTGGTATGGTATGGTTTCAGACAAGCACTAGCAATGATTAGAGATTAATAAGCAAGTAGATGAACTTAATTTTGAGGTCGGGTGCAATGAAAAGCTATTTCCCAATTTATAGATTTTGGCCAAACGAAAAATTTGCAGCAAAATCATGAAGAAGTTATGAATGTTTTTGTGGAGGTAGTTTTTTCTCAGATAGAGGCAAAATGTAAATCAATATCATGTTTTTAAAAATACAAACAAGGTTTCTTTACACTAGGAATGGACTATGAAGATACAAACTACACGAAGGCACAAGCACCAGACCAGGACGTCACCGATCCGGTTTTTAAACGCCGAGACGCTTGTCTTTCTTCAGAGAAAATATATCAGCGCAAAGATGATTTTAACAATATTATGACAGAAGGACTATAGGATAAGAGAGAGAGTTCAGGTAAGACGAAAAGGATTTCTAGCAATACAGTTCTGGATAAAAGATAGATTTGATTTTGATAGGGATGACTATGGATAGTACATAGGCTAGTGACAGTCCTATGCTATGGAAACTCACTACCAATGTTTGAATGGAACCGTCAGCGATTCTGGTCAAAGATTTCTGGGACAGGCTGCTGGGCACACCGAACTGGACGGGTCAGCGATTAGCAAGGCTCTCTGGACACTTCACGACAGGACTGGACTGGATCTGCAATGGCTCTCTGGTCTGCACAGCACAGCACAGCATGGCCCAGCACCGGAGTGGGATTTAATATGCCCTTCTGGTTATGAAAATGATTATTTGGCAGACAAGCAGTTACAGCACAGCATGGCTGCTCTTTGGTTTCCCCTTTAAGTTGAGGGATGGGTTCTGGAAGTTAGGGCCAGCTGAAAGTGGTTCAGCTATGCAAGGAAATGGGCCTTTCTGCTTGCAAAGTTTTTTGAGTCTGGAACAAGGAGTATGGATGGATCTCCTTCAAAGTGCTTCGCCAATCTCGAGATGGTGGGTGGATCAGTCTCTTTTCTAGGTCCTCTGCTGTCTCTATTTATGTGTTTCATAAAGGGGTGGGTAAGCTGAATTATCCTGGGCGCACCCCTTAGGTAGTCCATTGGCTAAAGCCTGCTCTCTCTCTTTATTGGAGGAGAAAACAGAGTGTCATCATGGTGATGCGGTTCATGAGGCAAAAACCCCACCCCTTTGCCTTTTGCACATAAAATCTATTTTGGATATAATACATCTTTACATGTGTACAATCTTTATACCCACGACATACATAGATCACATATTTGTTGGAGCACAAATTCTTCCAAACCCCATAGCTGTGAGGTCTTGGGTTTGGATTTGACAATTTTTCTCACTTTTTATCCGGGACACAACATCTGATTTGCCACAATTGTATACATATGTGCGCATGATATCTGGGCATAATCATATGAAGTTTCATGCTCCTGACACGAATACAATTGTTACAAAACCAGAATTTTCACTACGCCTTCTCAGATCATCGCACAGAGTTCTGGGTCCTTTTAAAATGTGCCCAGAAAATTCACATTAACCATACTGTAATTTTACAATTTTTACAAATTCGCACAGTCCTTTGTCGTCTTTTTAGAAATATGCTTTCTGTCCATTGAGAATCAACAAAAATGTCTATCCCCGCCTCCAAGGTTTCTTGTAGCTCAATAGCAATCCCCACCTTCTTCCTCTGGCAGAGGCCACTCTTGACAGTAACAATCTGCATATCCTTTCAGCCAAGGAAGGTTCACTGTCTCCTCCAGGAGCAGCCCCAGTGCCCCTCCCCTCTTAATCAACACCTGAATGTGAGTTCCTGGGACAGAGAGCAGAAGGGAGATGCCTTGCTCAGCGGGGAATTTGCTTTGTAGTTTTGTGAGTAAGGCTTACTTTAAAAGTCAGTTTTGTTACATTTTTCTTTGTTGAAAAAAAAACTTGCAATTTTAAAACAGGCAACTCTACTCTAATTCCAGTCTCTAAATCATGGAGATTAAATAGTTACAACCTATATTACTTTTGAATGACAGGTCACTTAGATTTAAGACATTAGATCTTAATGGTGCAACTTTGCAGTTTAAATGCAGGCTTTTGAAACAGTCACAGGCAGCCGATGGTACTGTGCCCATATTTTGACAGATTTTCACAGGAAAGCACACTTTTTACTGTGGATATTTTCATGCCAGATTCCACTTTCCTGACATTGTGGGTTCATATTGATTCCCTAAATGAAGTGGTGGGTAACACCCAGCAAAGATATTGGGTGTTTTGTGGTGTTTTGATCCAGTATTCTGTATTTTCAACAACCAAGAAAAAAAAGGATTTAAGAGCAATTTCTGGGTTTCTTGCAATAAAGCACTGCCTTTCACGCAGTTTCCCTTTTTCCTTGGTAGACAGCCCAGTGAGAGGTTTCAGCAGCGTGGTCTCCATCCCACCCCTGACACAGGCAATGTAGATTTGGCAGCCATCCTTTCCGGTTTCAAAGCGCAATTTCCATAGGCTTGGCAGGCATAGGGCTTTTTTGCGGCCATTTCGCTGATTCTGGTGCCACCAGCCCACACTGATGTCGCAGGGCAGAGCCTAGTGGGTTAAAACATCCCACACAGTCCGGTGGATGAAAGAGGAACTGTCGGTTGAGGTAAGTAGAAAGAGGAAATATGAGTTTGAGCCAAGGAGGAATTGGATGAGTGAACAAAGTAAGACTAGAAGAGATTAAGCCAGCATGGTGGAAGGGAGCTAGGGCAAGAATAAAATAGGTGGAGTAAGTGAATGCATACTGAGAAAAGAACACTAAAGTAGTGGTGGGTAGGTTGACCAGTGGGATATGAGGAAGGCCAGAATAACAGCAGGAAGGCAGTCAAGTGGATAAAAAGAAGAGGAGCTTACAGGAAATATCAGCACATGATAGAACGTTAGTAACCAGGTGGAGAGTAAGAAACAACTAGAGGAGATGTGAGGTGGTAATAGAAAGACAGAGAGAGAGAAAGCTATCAGCAGGATGCCAGGAGAAGACTTCAGGAGGAGAATGGGGAAGAAATTAGAGAACAAGTTGGCTGGAATGAAACACCAAATGGACGTTGAAGGAGATACTAGGGAGAGAGAGGAGGATGGAAGGAGACACCAGAAGGAGGTTAAGAGAAATGCAGATGAAAAGTCTGTGGAAGATCAGAATCAGGCCAAGCAAAATGAAGCATTTGATTGCCAAAATTAGATGCATGAGGGGAGAGGGAGACAGTTTGGCAACGAAAGCGAAGAAGGTTCAGGATAGAGCATTAGAATGTTTTACGACACATTGTGGAGGAAATTGATGGTGGGACATTGGAGAATGTTGGGAGAACTCTAAAAGAGTGGGGATGTAGTGAGAAAACAGAAACAAAGCCCCAAGAGTCACTCAGACTGCGAAACTATTGCTGAAATTTCTGGAGTTTTGTTCACTGCTTGTCTTTTCTCACTTCTACTCTTGCTCCTGGAAAAGAACAATAAGCAGAGGACCTGAGTTGGTGAATGCAGGAGATAAGAAAGAAGTGCAGGAACACTTACAAATCCCGGTACTGTGGGCAGCTATGAATTTATCAACTAAAGGAACACAAATTGACAATCTAAAAGTCTTGAACTATTGCAAATAAGGCACATCTCACCAGCTGTTGATATTGAAGTTGTATATCTGTCACAGTTGTCCAAAAGAACATTCAAAGAGATAGTTCCAAGGTGTTTATGAATTTTCTTGATGAGCACTGAGGCCATCCCATCCTCTCACATCTAGAGGTAGTGTCCCTTATCCCTGGGTTAGTTTATAGTGAGTATTGAGCCCTAGTGTCTATTTTATATCTTGCTAGTTGGGAGAACATAAAGGCAGTTTCCTTCTCTGGACTGCCTCAGAGACTTACTAAACTAGCCTTACACTATCACTTTGCTAGTAGCTACCAGAGGTTCTGGTGATGTGCCTTTCGGACAATCTACCTGACGTGGTCTTCTTCCTCTGATGTTCCTCTCCATGGCACTGTATACTATTCTCCTCTCTCTAATTTCCCTCTTCCTACTCCGCCCTCCTTCACTGATTCTACTCCCTGCATATTCCTCCTGTGTCCCTCCATTGTCTCACACCTCTTCTACCATTTTCCTCACCCTTTGATGTTAATACTCTCTCCTCTACATTTCTGTTCTCTCCTCAACACTACTGATCCCTCCTCCGCACTACTGCTTTGTTCTTCACACAACTGAACCCTCCTCTATACTATAACCCCATACTCCAAACTACGATTCCCTCCTCCATGCTACTACTGTCACTTTTCCCCAGTCACACTCCTTTCATTCTCACAACCACTTCCCACCAATTCCCTACACACCCCTCTAACAATTTCACTCACTTGCCTTGCAAGCATACTCAGCACTCAGGACCACTTGCTCTCAACAACCAACAACTTGCATTTACCCAAAATTGCCTCCCCTTTGATATTGATGACATTCTTGGGGTTATCAAGAGGCTTAAGGCATCCAGAGCACCAGGCCCTGCTGGGTTAGCCAATGCAGTAATTAAAGGAAACCCTGCTAAGTGGGCCGTTTTGCTGCTTTAATGATTTGTGTTGATATGGGAAAGTGGTGGCATTCAAGAAAGTTGGAGGAACTCCATCTTGTTCCCTATTTTTAAAAAGGTATCTGGATCGATGTCTTCTGACTATAGACTACTGGTCATGTCAGACACGTGTTGCAACATTTTTAGCACACTTTTATTGGAAATCAGCAATACTTGGGTAGTGGAGCAAAATATTATTCCGTACCAGTAAACTGGCTTTAGTTCAGGACATAGCACACTAAATAATATGTCCATGCTAAATTATCTCATCTCTGACACCCTAATTGATCCAGAAAAGAATCTCTACCTATGCTTCATTGAATATAGTGGAGCATTTGATTGCGTGAATAGGGGAACACTTTGGTTGAAGTTGCAGAAATGGGACATTTGTCTGGTGGTGCTGCATTTCAACAGAGCAATGCATTCTGCAACTTCTGTTCCAATTTGTGTTGATGGAAGCGGAAATCTCACTCCCCCTGTCCACACAAATAGAGGGCTAAAATAGGGATGTGTTATCACTCCTGTATTGTATAATGTGTATGTAGCAGACATGAATACTAGTCCGTGCTTGGTTAATTGTTTTCCTCCTAAAATAGATGAAGTGGGAATAATGTGGTTATCCTATGTGGATTACACCATTGTTATGGATTAGACCCCTATTGGCCCACAAAGATTACTGGACACAATATGTGTATATGCCTCGAACAATGATCTTGTTATTGACATCCAACAGACTAAAGTCATGATGATAGGTGCGCAATCCAGGAAAACAATAAAATCTTTTCTATGGAAGATAAATAATAAATGTCTGGAACTTGTGGATACTTACCCATATTTGGGCATGCCTGTCGTTAGCCATCCAACTTTGTTAATGTATGACAACATATTATCTTGTAGGATGATTAACCGGTGGAATGTTATCAGAAGATAGCTCGCAGCAAGGGGTGGTTATTCCATTTAGGGCTTTATTGAAATATATAGATATGGTATTATTCCTGGAGTACTGTACGCATAGGAAGTTCTAAATGACAAATATGTGCAATGGCTCGATAAACTTGAGGGGACATTCTGGAAACCATTTCTTAAACTTCCTGGAGCCAAACCCTGATAGAAGCAATTAGATGTGAACTAGGAATTGTTTCACTGACCACATTGAGGAAAATACGTTCTGTCAAACTTTATAACAGTGTTATGCATCCATCTCAATCGCTAAGCCTTTTTGACATTATAGCTAATGCTATTCGCGCTGTTCATACAAATACCCTTGTGAGCACTTTTCAGAAGACTGTGAATTCCATTTTATTGAATATTAACTGAAATAATATTGATTTTAAAAATGAGGACCTTTGTTTTATTAATCTAATGAAAAGGAAAGCTACCGAATGGGATATGATTAACTGCCTGGAGTATTTGAATATCAAAAAAAGATATGCCTCCTATATTAAACAAGGATAGAGGTTTGGTAAGCCATGTGATTATCTGTTAAGACATGGACAAGCTGATTTTAAGCGATTTATGATATTTTTACATTTTAATGTTCTTACTTATAAAGAGTACACTGAGTGTTGGAGATTGGTTCAGTATGAATTGAGGAAATGTCGACACTGTGGTGTCGAGGTAGAAATGGCGAGACCTCTACTCACCAGGTGCTATAAACTTGCTCGGCTATATATCAAGGGATATCCTCACGTTGTAGGCAATTTGGAAATAGTAAGTACAAATCAATTCTGGGCTGTTATTTATGCTGCACAATCTCAGGTGTATATTGGTGCAACAAATTACATTTGGAAAAGATTTTATGTCATTCTATGTAATTCCTTTTATGCAACCTATGTAATTTTATGTCATGTTTTTTATATGCTTTGTATGATCGATATGGATTTAATACATTTCTTATACTGTCTGAATAAGGATTTAATTAACCAATTTGCACAATAAAGATTTTGTGCTAGTCCTTTGTTCTGCTACCTCCTTCTCGTGTGACCTCACTAGAAGAACCCACACCATCCTGCTTCCTGTTACCTCTATTATCCTCCTCACCCTACATTGGATTGCTTTCCCTGCCAATCAGGCCCTGTCTTCCCTGACAGGGAGGTGTTACAATCAAAGAGAGTTGCAATGAGTGGGCTAAGCCCTGCCTCTTTTCTATGTGTGGGAAAACCATGTCTGCATCGTTGGTTACCCATGCTGAAAAGTCCAGAGTTCTTGTTAGGACCTGTGGCGTAGTCAACCCCACGGTATGTTTGGTCGTGTAGAGTGCTTCCCACTCCATCATAATTCCCTGGTGGTCTAGTTTGGTAATGTTTCTGCTGCGGCACTACTTGCCAAGGTTGGTGAGCATTGTCTAGTACCTAAGTAAGTAGCATAGGCTTTCCAGTTCCTTCTTTGCTGGTGCTCCCTCTCCACATTAGTACTGCATGTTGAGGCTGGGGAGCAGTGCACAACACCTGGGGGAGCCGTGAAGGCTCTCTGGTTCTTCTATTGCTGAATTATTCCTAATGGTTGTTGATGCTGTTGCTGAAGGTATACATGGGGTGTTGGTGACTTGCTGTCATGTGGGTAGTATCCTTGTATTGCTAATGCTTTTCTTGTGGCTCTGGAAACTAGTGAATAAACATGGCCAGGACTTTCTCCAGTAGTTCTGGGGTGATGCAAATTGGTATTTCACATGTAAAGATAGACACTTGGGCAGGGAGAAAATGAGGCCCTCTCAACTGCTACACCCCCACACCCTGTCTGAGGTAGGATTGACTCTTGGCTTCCAGCCCGGTAGTCCTCCTGCCCCACGCTGAGAGTGGTTTCTAAGCCCTTGTGACAAGGTTAGATTACTGACCTATCACACATTGAATTTTCCCTTATTTGATTTAACCTGTAACTAGCACTAATACATATTTTTTAACTTTAACTTATTGTGTCTGCCTCATGTTGATCCTACTTGGATTTATGACACGTGCCAGCCAAATCTAAGTAGCTCTCTAATATTCTGTGAGCATGGGTCAATTAGTGTGGTTGTGTTAAGGGGAAAACTTACTTGACAGAATTCGAATTTGAGTTTTTGTTTTTATTTGTCTCCAATTACCAAAGTGTAATAATAGCACAATACGTCTCACAATAAATAAATACATAAATAAATAGTAGAACTTTGAGATGCCTGTAATGCCTATAACCTTGGCACTTTTCAATAGATCTGCAGGACACACCGAATATCTTTGAAACATGTCTTGAAGTTCTGTAAAGGGAGACCAAAGTTCTGGGGAGTCCCAACAGATGCATTTATCCTTCAAATTCCAGTATGGATTATTAGCTCTCATGTGCAATAAAAAGAATGCCCAGAAAATGGCCACCTAACCTGTGTGCTCCCTCCATCGGCACTCCTGATCCCTCGAATCCTGCTACTCTAAAATGACAAAAATGAGGAAACATGGAATACTTTTGAATACCTGTTTATTTCATTGCCTGAACACAGCAAGACCACAGGACTTGAAGTAGAGGGGGGGGGGGGTAGATTCTCAATGCCAAGAAGGAATCATGAAACAAGGTACTCCTCCATCAGAATAGATACAACTAATGAGACAGTCTTGTGGCATTGGAATGGAGTGTCAGTGGCATAAAGCATTCCCACCGCAGTGAACCAAACAGGCATATAGGCAATAGACATAAAAAACTAGGACCTGATACTACAACACTTTACTATCTTTAATACCACTGGGAAGCAGGTATATTGCTTTTTTTTTGCCATATTGGTTTAGTTCATTTTTTTGGACAAATTGCACAATGGTCGGTTGGGGTTAAGGAATTTTGATGGGGAGAGTTTGAGGGTGGGAAGTAGTATTTGCAACCCACAAGGGTCTCTCCCTTCTTTCTTTCTTAATAAATGTGACCCATAAAAATGTGTCCTAAATAAATGTGACCAAAAAAAATCGAGCATTAGATGTGTGATCCAAATACTGTTAATGGTATAGATGCATCAGTAAAAAACACACATTTGGAGTTAATGGCCATAAAACCTGATATGTGCAAATACTGTCAAAGGCTAGTAGAAGTCAAGAAGAAGTTTGGTAAAGTGGAGGAAACAGCGGAAATGATACTTAACCTGCAAATCCAAGTTGAAGGACTGAAACTAGCGTGACACTAACTATAACAAAGACTTAGGAGTTTCAAAATACTCCTCTTCACTTTACTCGGGAATATTGAGGGGAAAGATACCACCTTCTTGGAGAAATGGATACCTGGAGTGATGAAGTAAGGTGATGGGGTAAGGAAAAGTGAAAGAACTAACAATAAATAAACACACCTTCTAATAGAGTGTTTGCTCAGTTACCAACACATTTGGTAAATACTATCAGTGGCTAGAAAACTGTACCCGATTCTTTGAGAGGGACATAAACTATACATTGTAGACGACTTCTCAAGGGAAACAATGAACACTAGGAAAATATTTCTAGTAATGAAACCAATGTTTCATAAATGGCACATCAGATACGGGCTGCTAGATCTCGCCAGGATGCTAATCACGAATAACCCGTAGGCCAAAAAATGCACAGCTACTGTAGAACTACGGGAGATTTTTTATAATAAATAGATAAACAAGCCACAGAGGTCAAACAGCAGAAGGAAGAAGGAGATGGCAAAAAACATCAACTATAAGGTTTGAAACTGATCTGCAAGAGAATATGTGGACAGGACAGACCCAAGCAGGTAGAAGGCGACATACCAGAGAAGAAGATGATAATCGAGGGGGATAAAACTGACAAAGGGAAAATTCAGGTCACCGATAAAAGCCAGTGCATTTGTGGTCACTGGGAACTGACCAAGACAGCGCAATGCTGGAAACAGCATTAGATAACCTCCAAAAGCACGCTGGTGTGGGTGTTTTCTAAGGTGATGCCATAGAAAATTGGTGCCGGAACACATGTTGGCTATTCCCTATCCAAATCCTACTGAAACCAGTTGTATCAAGTCTATTGTAAGAGGATGCAATTCAGCACTACAGCCAAGTCAACGCCTAGTCTAGAATACTGAATGAAAACCCTTATTGATATATCTTTATGTCCAGTTCATGCGTTCTGGATGACTACCCCTATATAACACCCCTCTCTTGGAATCCTCCTGACCCCACTGAGCCAAGAAGTAGTTCTGTTTTGCAAGTTAAAGGTTTATTTGATAATTTAAACAATATATATATATATATATCACGCTTTATAATAAATTAATAATTGAATATCACACTTAATCTGATATGATAAAGATTAACAACGGAGAATCTGGCACTAGCACACTTCTTTATAATCACTAAGGAATTGACATGAAATGGATAAGATAGCAACAATACTTTTATGGTTTCCAATGGATGCAATGTGGAATGAAATGCAGTAAAGAAAATAACTTGATAGAATTTCAGCAAAAGACAATGTAATCACTTTCTTGTACAATTCACCCCCCCTTTTATGCAATGCAAGGAAAGGGAAGGAAGGCACACAATTCTCAGAAATGCAATTCAAATGTAATTCAGTTCACCCAGCAACTTAGACTACAGAAGTTGAAAACACAGGCAAAATGCTTTGATATGTGCTGGCAATGGAGTGAAAATATGTTAAAATGCTTTTAATTCCCTCTAGAGGTTCAGGGTGAGTGGTATCTAGTTAATATTAGTCCAGGCTCACACTAGCAATGATTCAGGGATAATTAGCAGGTTAAACGCATTTCTGGCAAATGGAAGCAAGAAGCTTCTGTTTTCACACGTGGAGAAATTTGCAAATCGCGGCAAAATTCGCGAATGCGTCTGGTGCGATTACAGAGGAACTACAAGGGCTAGCAATATCGTTTTGGGGTCCTAGGAAAGCCTAGGATCTCAGCTTCCAGATGAAAGTTACTGCAAGTCTCTAGCATAAACGGTCACGGAGATATGAGCGATTAAATAAAGGTCGTTTTTCAGATTTGAAATTTTAAAGTTCAAAAAGACAAGTGCAGCTTGCAACTAGCAAATCACAGGTGACAGCTTTACAAATGACAGGTGACAGTTAGGAGGCAGTTCTACTTAGATTAAAATAGCTTGGATTATATTATTTTAACTAAGAGATTGGTTCTGCACAGTTTTCTAGGTACTCACACTATGTTCTTGAGTTAAATGGGCCACGCCACGGATCTGGTCAGGTTTTAGACTGGACTCTGGTCTCTGCACTTCACAGTGATCTGGGTCAGCTCTCTCTGGTTCTGCTAACAGGTCAGCTCTACTCTGCTGGTCTGGTCTGGGTCTCTGAAGGTTGATGGAGGTAAAGTATGGATTTTCCCGGCAGAGCTTCCAGCTGCAAATGGATTTGAAGGTCCCTATCTGTCCTGTCTCTCTGCTTTTATGTGTTTTGAAAATGGGTGTGTGTGAGCAGCATCACTAGCCAGCCCCTCTCCACTTATCATTGGCCAAGCTTTCATTTCTCCCCTGATTGGGGGAGCTAGGTTGTGTCAGAGTGATGTCATTTTACAGCCTGCAGAAAGTCCACTCCTCCTGTCAACTTGCACACAAATCTAGATTTGAACCAAATACATATTTGCAGAGGTACATATTGTTTTAAAATCATATGCACCCATCATGCATTACAGGAGGTATACCCTGTTCAAACTCTGCTATTCCTGAGAGCTTGCATTCAGAAATAGCGATATTTTGCACTTTTTAACTGGTTTGCAATCCCGGACATTACCCCAAATTTACATACATGTGCGCAAGGAGTATGGACATTAGTTGATGAAGTGTCAGATTTTCCACATGCACACATTTTGAGTAATATCCTCTTTTCCGCTAAAACCCCCCTGAACATGCCACCGGTTCTAAAAACCTCTTAAAATGTGGGCAGAAAAATCACAAGAATTATGGTGTCATTTAAATAATTTTCACAAGTCCGCTCTATGAGTTATTCATCTTTTTCTAAAACCATATTCTGGCTATAGAGGTGTGTCTTTTCATGTCACATGGTACAGAAACCAGTCTTTCCAGTTTCTGCCAAGCTCAGAGACCCTGCCCCTCCCAGCTTCTGCCAAGAGGAAGCTCCATTTACGACTCCCGCCAATAAAACATTTGCCTGAGTCAGGACAGGGCTTTGTTCAGAGCTCCTGTATTCTGTGGGGGCTCCCCTTAATTCAATTATCAGAGAGATGGCATATCCTTAGTGTGGCCAGCAAAAGGCAGATAGGCCTGGGAACACAGCTGTGACTCAAGTTTCACTCCTTATGGGGGGTAGTTGCCAGGCAGAATTCAGTTCCTTAAGCCAGGTTTCAGATAAAATGTCACTTCTGTTCCCCAGTTTAAGTCAAGACATTTTTTTACATATGCAGCTAGGATGCTGATTCTAAGTTTAAAACTATGACATTTGAACAATTGAAACCTATGTGACACACAAAAGTAGGTCACTCAGTCAATTTAAACATTTAGATTTTTTAGTGTCTTTCAGTCCAAATTTACTTAAACTGCTGAAATCCACAGCTCAGCCAGTCTTGTTATAAACCTTCAAGTCACTTCAGAATATAACTTTACATTGGATCCACCTCTTAGTAAGTCTTTCTTTGGCATGTTTTGGGTTCATTTATTCAGTTTTCTACAAAATCTGGTGGTTTTAAAATGCCGGCTTTTGGATAGTGGTGAGTACTGGTACTGCACCCCTTTTTGGGATTTAAGAAAATGAATTCCCAACAGTTATGGGTTTGCTTTTGGCAATCAGCATTGCCACTCCCAATGGTTTCAGACTAATGTGTGGGTAGTCCAATGGTGGTTTTAGGCAGCGTCCTTCTGTGCCCATAACATCGGCAAAAAATGAGTGGCAGCCTATTCTTCATGCATTTCCCTGTGCATTTTCTGGGAAGCTCTGGCCATCATGATGTTTTCCATGTCAATACTGCACAGTTTTGAGGTAGGGCTCGGATGCATGGGTAAATACATCCCACAAGCCCCCCTCTTGCGATGGCCATTCTATTTCACGAATGGGACTCGCAAGACCTGGGATGTTTCCTCATCTTCTTCCAATAGATGGCACAGTTCAGCATCTTTTCCTCCATCCGGTACTGATCGATCGGTTCTCCTCGCCGGTCCTGATGGGAATATTGGGCGGTACACCGGGCACGTTGCGTCTCTGCTCCCGGTCTCCGGATCGTCCTCCTTGGCCCGTCTCCAGGTTTTCTTTCTCCTAGGACGACAAAGGAAGAGCGGCAATACCTATTCATAGACGTTTTTTTCCACCACTGTTGAGATAGTGGGGCAGCATATGCATTTCATCATAACGAAACATTACATTCTTATTTTGAAAAAAAAACAGTATAACTAAGATACAGTTTCATGCAAATCACAATATTTTAGAGACTAGATGTGGTATGTTTTATGGTTGGAACTGAATTAATCTGAGACAGTACCCGCTAGGATTCCAGAGGATTCCTCCAGTTGTTGCAGAGTGTGCCTGGGATGGCAACATTTCAACTGGTTTATGTGGACCCACTTGTCTTCCCCCGCTGCCAAAGGACCTTTGGGGATGTGGATTTTGTAGGCCACAGGGGAGATCTTGTCGATGATCTCAAAGGGTCCCTTCCATGTAGGCAAAAATGTGCGCTGCTTGGCCTGGTTCCTTTGGAAGTTGTATAGATAGACCCGGTCCCCCACCTGATATTCCTTCCTGGAAGTTTTCAGGTCATAGTGGGTCTTCATGCTATCAGCTGATCTTTCTAGATTCCGCTGAGCGTAAGCAAAAGCATGTTGAAGGTGTTTCCTTAAATTCTCCACATACTCATGAGTAGTGGAGGCATTTATCAGTGTCTGCTCTTGGGTCCTGTAGAGCAAATGCTGCGGAAGCACCATCTTGCGCCCAGTCATCAACTCAAATGGTGACATTTTGGTTGCAGATGAAGGGGTAGATCTGATGGCCATTAGGACCAGAGGTAATCGGATATCCCAACTTGGCCCAGAATCTGCCACAAACTTCTTTAATATGCTCACAATGGTTCGGTTATATCTCTCTACTGCCCCAGAAGAAGCTGGCCTGTAAGCAATATGCAACTTCCTTTTGACCCCCAGTATCTCCCACATCTTTGTCATCACTTCACTGGTGAAGTGGCTACCTCTGTCTGACTCAATCCTTTGAGGTAGACCAAAACGGGAAAAGATGTGGTTAATCATCAAGGCAGCTGCCGTTTCTGCCTTGCAGTTTGGGGCTGGGAGACATTCCACCCACTTGGTAAACAAGCATGTCACAGTCAACATGTACTTATTCCCACTAGCCGAGCGAATCACGGGGCCTACAAAGTCGATTTGTAAATCTGACCATGGCAGTGTCATCCCCCTCTTTTGGAGAGGCGCGCGGTGCGTGAGGGATGATGGCTGAAATTGTGCACACACAAGACACCCCTTCAAATATTGGTCGAGGTCCTGCCCCATGTGTGGCCAGTATGCAACCTCTCTTAAGATTTCCAATGTTGTGTGAAACCCCCTATGACCGGCGGTGGCCGCATCATGGGCGTGACTTAACATCAGGCTTCGGAATGAGGTAGGAACCACCCACTGGTCATGGCCAGCTTTGGATTTCCTTACCAACAAACCGTCTTGGATTCGGAACATTTTTGGACATTTCATCAACACTCTTAGGTCCTCTTTCCCAATGTAATCGTTATCCGTCAGGGGAAAGTTCTCAGGGTCCTCAAGGTGTTGGTAAAATTTACCAATTATTGGATCCCCCTTCTGAGCTGTAATCAAATCAGCATCAGGGGTCTCCTTGCTCCATTGTGCAATTGAAAGGTCGTTGTGAGCATTTGTCTGGGACCTAGTGATAGCAGTGACCTGGATTTCCCCCAACAGGGACTCAATCTCAATTAGATCCCCTTGGATGGCCCCGGTTTTGGCCAGCTGATCAGCTAAGTCATTTCCAGTTTTGTCTGGTCCCTCAACTTTGGAATGACCCTTGATCTTTTTCCAATAGATGGTCATCTCATTCGAGGTGACCAGATCATCAATGTTTTGGATCAACTTCCCATGTTTCAAGGGTTTGTTATTAGCACATAACATGCCTCTGGTTTTCCAATTAACCAGGTGCTCCACGAATCCGTTCCGTACATAATCCGAATCTGTGATTATGACCAGTTCGTGGAGTTGATGCTGGACAGCAGTGAGGATGGCCTGATGCACAGCCATCAACTCTGCCACCTGACTACTTCGGGGACCAATTTTGTATCCAGCGGAGGGTTCTGGGGACTCATTCACCCATGCATTCCCTATGCCGGCCACCAGTTCTTTCTCACCGTTGTTGTCAACATGGTAAGAGCATCCATCCACATAGACAGTGGGCATTCCCTCACACTTGTCCTCTTCAAAGACTTTGTGTGGGGAATTAAGGTATGCCTCCGTGTTGTCCTTGATTTTTAGACTTTCGTCCTCGAGACAGTTTTCTCTGGCACAATCATGCAAGTCAGCCAGACCTTGCGCGAGGGGACTCTTCTTGTTTTGGCCATATCTGACCTCCACAGGAAACCCTTGCATTGATAGAATCCAGGAAGTAATCCGGGAATTACTCACATTTCCGGCCCGGATTCTGTCACTTTGGAGATATTGCAGAGGCTGGTGTGGAGTCTCCACTATGATGTGTTCCCCCTGGATAAACGGGCGGTAATTCTTCAATGCCCACACCGTTGCCAGGAGTGCCTTCTCACAATCGTTGAATTTTTCCTCCACAGAGGATAAAGTTTTGCTCGCATAGGAGATTACTTTATTGACCTTGTCATGCTTTTGGTATAATACTGCCGTCAAGCACGTATTAGAGAACCCCGTCTCCAGGAAGAACTCCTTGTTTCTGACAGGGTAAGCTAGGCAAGGCGCTTGTGAGAGGCTTCTCTTGAGTTGTTTTACCGCCTCGGCTTGTTCTGGACCCCATTCCCACTTGACCCCCCCCTTCAGGAGATGAATCAGGGGTCTGGTGATCTCTGCGTAGCCCTCAATGAACTTTCTGCTGTAATTAGTCAGTCCAAGGAGGCTCCTTAGTTCCTGCAGAGTTGTGGGGTCTTTCAGTTTCTGAAGTGCTTCCACTTTCTTTTCCTGGGGACAGAGGCCCTGAGGAGTAATCTCATGCCCCAAGAAATTAACACGGGTTCTACACCACTGTGCTTTCTGAAAGGAAAGTTTTGCTCCGGCGGCCCTCAACTGCGTCAGAACATAACGGATCTCAGCTATGTGTTCCTCCACAGATGAACTTTTGATGAGGACATCATCTACATAAGCCAGGTTACCCCTCGCACCCAGGTCGGGCATGGCCTTATGTAGAAAAATGTTGAATTCATTGCCGGAGTTGAGGTATCCGAAGGGAGTCCGGGTCCATGTATACTGATGGCCCCCAAAGGTAAAAGCCAGCTTGTATTGGTCCTCCCTACTGACAGGCACGCTCCAGTATCCATTGGTCAGGTCTATTGCTGTGAATACCTGTGACCCCTGGATCTGGGCCAGCCCTTGGTCAATGTAGGGCAGAGGCCATCGGGAAGTATGGACCCGTTTGTTGAGCTCCCTGAGGTCAGCACAGAGTCTCCACTGGCCGTTTGGCTTCAATATTCCCAGCACCGGATTATTGAAGGTGCTGTGGACTGGACGGATTATTCCCCGGGACTCAAGGTTCTTAATTATTTCAGTAAGGGACTCCATTGATGCGAGAGGCAAGCGATATTGCTTCACAAACACAGGAGTCATGCCAGGGTCCGTGGGGATTGTTGTTGTGTGGATGTCGGTGCGACCACAGTCATATGAGTCTACCGCAAAGAGATCTTGGAAATCCAAGAAAACTTGTTTCAACTTTTGCTTTTGTTCCAGAGTCACACAGGCATCAGCTAGGTTGACTCTCTCTTCCACCATCTGCCTGAAGCCTGGAAAGACTTCTGGTTTGGCTATTTCAGCGGCCTCCTCCAGCTGGGTGGAGAAGTCCCTGGTCAGAGTGCTGATTTGGACTGGAGGCTTCAGGTGGGAAAGGCAGCCCTCATGGACCTGGAAAATCACCTCATCCCTCCTGAAGTCACACGTCACATCTTCCTTACCATAGGGGCAGGAAGTGTACACCAGGAAATTCCCCCCATGCCGGGTAAAAATCCTGTCTGGTGTTGTATTGTCCTCACTGTCACTGTCAAAACAGTCCTTGGGGATTGGTCCTAACAGTTCATTTACTAAGTCGATGGAAAAATGTCGGTCATCAACCGCCATTCCAATAATGGTGCCTGCGGCTAGAGTAATACTCTTTAAGTCGCTGTTATCCACCTCTATTGGAATGGTGTCATGTTCTATGTTGACTAATGGAGTTGGGTTTACCCCCAACCCTTGCTGTTGGAGAGAAGCATTTAGATGTATGTAAGCATCAGGGTTTTTCAACTCTTGTCCCCTTTTAACTTTCACTTCCAGGGAGAATTGTCGGGTCCTTTCTGGGATGGTGACTTCCTCTTTGATCTGAATTTCAACTGCATAAGGTAGCAATTGAGCTGACCTAAATGCTTTTTCTGGATCATCAAAGCCCATGGGATTATCCGCTAATCGGGACCAAGCTTTGAAGTTTATTAGGTCCAAACTAATGGCAAAGCGATTGAGAATGTCACTGCCTAAGTAAAAGGCGGCAGGGACATCTCGCACGACCCAACAATTATGGACTATGCTCTTGTTGCCAATGGAGATTTTGAGCATACACCTGCTTGGCAGGAGCTGTTTGGAATTAGGTGCTTCCAGGTCCATTTCCCATTTGTCTATCAGTTTGAATGTGGGAATGGCTGGATCTTTTGGGAGTTGGCGAATCATGGCTTCGCTGATGAAGCTCTTACCGTTGTTCACACACACTCGAGCGAGAACAGAGTCCTTCCCATCATTTAACTGAACAGGGATGAACAACTGCTCTCCAATTTGCTGAATATCAGCCAGGCTCTGAGCTGATTTCACATCTTTCTGGACTATAGGAGTGGGAGTTTCTGATTGTGGATTAGTATAGAATTTCAGAGTTTTTCCTTCCAGCGTGGAATACCACTTTAGACTGGAAGGAAGGTTGATTTTCAGAAATAGAGAGGACCCCCCATCACCAGTCTGTTGTCCTACTGCTATTACTGTCACGTCTGGAATCTGGTTGTTCTGGAAGTGAAATTCTACTTGGTCAGATTTTTGTTCAACCATGTGGCAGGTGCCGTTTAAACTAACATGGTTGACACTCTGTTTTAATTTTATTGGTCGGCTAGTCTGGGTCCAGAGGACCTTGTTTACGCAATCTATTAGGGGTGACAACCTTCTCAGGAGGTCATTCCCTAGTAAACAAGGGGTGCCCTCTGGAGTCACAACTATGACCGGGTGTTTCAACTTGTGTCGCCCAATTTTAATGTCCAAGTCTGCTGTTCCCTCGACGGGAATTTCCTTCCCGTCAAAGTTCTGGAGTTGTCCAGGAAGTGAGGTGAGAGGTATTTGGTAATTCTCTCCCCTTCCTGCATTCAGTTCATCAAAGGCCCTTCTGGACAGAAGGGTAGCTTGAGATCCCGTGTCCACCAGCGCCAAAATTGTACCCTGCCCCTGTACTTGTACCGGGGCATAATATCTTCCCTCCTTCTCCTCAAGGGGTCACAGATAATGCACATTTTTGGACAACTGGTGGGCTAACTTTCTGGTTTTGGACATCGCTGGAGAAGAGATTTGGGCAGAATTCTGTGGAGAGCCTTTGGAATCTGAAAGAAAAAGTTGGCAACTGGAGATCAGAGCCATTGTGGGTTCCCCTGGCTCCGGTTCCGGGCCGCCCCCCCCTTTTTGGAGGCAGTCACCAGGATGGGTTTGAACCAGGGGATTTTCTTGCTGTTGGTTCTGGGATGAGATGGTGGGCGGCGGTAGCTCAGTCTCCACATCTCCCCAGTCTGGATTTGCATCCCTAGGGACCCATTTTTCTTTGGGAGGAGTTCCCGCCTCTCTGAAGGAGAAGATCCTTTTCCCAGGATCCTCTGAGGATCCCTCTCCCTCAAATTGGAAGATCTGTACCTCCTCCTCAAACTGAGTCTGTTTGGGTCTTTTGTTTCTCCTACCCCCCCTCTGCTCCTTAGGAGGCAGACTTTCAGGGGCAAGAGATTTTGTTTCTGGTTCCTGGGTTTCCAGGGGCTGTTTACAAGTGAGGAAGGAGGCTTCCTCCAAGGCTTTACACCCCCCTTCCCTTTGTGCCTCCTCCCTGGGAACCGGTGAGTTATCGGGGTGCTGCCCCCGTCATTGTTCTGGAGCACCAGGTCCAGAGTTGGGTGCGTTCTGCGCCGGCACGCCCATCTGAGGGTTCTGCTGAGCCCTCAGTATGTGACCCAGATCCCGCGCCATGTTTTGAACCTGGCGCTCTAACTGGGAAACCCGCTCAGGCTGATACGGGGCCCTGTTTTCTCCCCTGGGCTGATCCCGGGAAGGGTAGCTGTCCCTCCTCTGGTAATACCCCGGGTTGGGAAGATTTGGGTACCCCTCCACCCTTGGCCTCCCCTCTCCCGGATTAGGTTGTCTGGGCTCAGGGAATTGGGGAAAGAAGGATGGATGATTTTGGGGTTGGAAATTGGGTGGATACCTGGGGAAAAAGTTCTGCCCAGGATTTGGAGAATTTCTGCCCTCCTGTGGGAAGTTGGGAGGGAAGTTCCCTGGGTTAGGTGCTTGGCTGGATCCCCCCCCTTGGGCTGGAGGAGTCCACACATAACCCAGGATGGGTCGATTTCCCTTGTAACGGGGACTTACATAATCAGGAGAGCGAGGGACCCCATTTGTGGGGCTGCCTCCCTGGCTCCCTGTCTGTGACTGGCCCGAGGACCTTCTGGGCCTAGCATTATTAGGTGCAGGTAGGTTTTTAGGCCCCCCCATCTCCAAATCCAAAACGGGGGTGACCTTTACCTCTGCCACCTTGGCAGCAGCAGGGGTGCTGTTGGCTTTGGGGTTTTTCTGGGCATTACTTTTGCTATCTACCGGTTTCTGCACCTCATAGATCCGGGTAGCCTGTTCAATGACCCAGTCTAAAGATCTTTTCTCGTGAAAATCCCTCACGAGCTGGGTCATTATGTATTTGGGCAAGGCATGAAAAAATGTATTAATGAATTCTCTACTGTCTGTGCGCACCCTTCTGGTGGTCTGCGCAAAAGCACGCTTTAACTCCTGCACAAATTCTTGTGGGGCCTGATCCTCCCCACATTGTAAATTGTAGGCTGCCTTGCGAGCCTCTTGAGGAATTCTATGAATGGAAAAATGTTTCAAGATGGCCGCCTTATAGGTGGACCATCTTAAATGATTTTGGTCCTCCAGCCCCGCAAAGAAACTGGAGTATTCCGGGGAGAAGGTCCACTTTACATATTGAATACAGCTTTGGCTGTCCTTCAAATGGAAAGTCTCCATCATTTGCTCAAACAACTCTAAGTGCTCCCAAACAGAATACTTAGTGTTCTTATGGTAAGGCGTGATGACGCTCCTGATCGCCTTAATCTGCTTTAAGGGGTCCTTAAGCAAGGCCCTTTTTGCCTTATTGGCCTTTTTGGTTCGGGTAACCCTTGTCCATTCATCCTCTGACTCAGAGGCACTGCTCCCAGAGGTTCCTGTCTGCTCTTCCAGGTTTTCCCGGATTCTGCGAGCCTGGGAATGGCTGGCCGAATGTGGGGACCTGGTCTCCTGTGTCCTGCGCAGTTCAGAGGAGTCTTCAGATTCCTCCTTGCTGCCAGGATTTGATGGGTACCCCCCCCACTGACCTAACTGGGCAGAGGTTTTCAGGATGCCCTTAATGGGCCTACTCTCCTGGGGTTCCCCATTAAATTGCACTGTGCTGGGGTGCCCATACCCGGATGCCCGCCCCTCCATACCTGGGTGGTACTGGCCTATGAGCCCCATACTTTTGTCTGGATAGTAGTCTGCCATCCCTGTGGCCCGGTGCTCATGTGCGCCAGGGAATATGGGGGTGGCAGAGTCCAGTGACTGAGAGGTATGAGGGCCTCTGGTACTAGGGCTCCTGAGGTTATGCTCCGGAGCTTCCCTTTCCCAGCGAATCTCATCTCTATCCGCCCCTGCTCCCTGTTGCAATGCAAGAGCCTGCATTTGTGCCTTCAGTTCCTCAGTCAAGGCCTTACTAGACTCTATCAGTCTCTACTGCATCGCTACCTGTTGCTGGAGCCTATCATTGTGCTGGCAGAGAGCCTCATTCTCTCTCTGTGTTTCCTGATTGGTCCTGGAGCACTGGGCCAGTCTTTGCTGCAGGAGGGTTACCTCCTGAGCTGTGTCCCTATTGGCCTGCTCCTTTCTTGCTAGAGCATCCTCCACCCTCCTGGTGTGCTCTAACAAGTTCTGGTCTTCTTTTTGGAGGTCACCCAGTCCCTGGTGGGCCAGGTGATTTTCTTCCATTTTTCTTTTTAAATGGCAGACTTCCTGGCCTAAGGCGTCTCTTTCCTGACTAAGAGCCTGCATTTGTGCCGCCAGGTCGTCCCTTTGCCTTTGGAAGGCACCAGCTTTCTGGCGTTCTTCATCAAACTCTGCCTGGGTATCCAGGTCTTTCATAATCAGCTTGTTGCTCTCTACCTTCACTCTATCTAGATGACTTTGCAGGGTGGCTACCTGCTCCGTGCATGCCCTGTTAAAGTCTAATTGTTGCTCCAGCTTTTTCTGGCTCTGCAGTAAGGAGTCCAAACTGTCTTGGTGCTCCTTCTGCAGGGCCAGAAATCTAGTATCCTGGTCAGCCTTTTCCTGTTGCAGTATATCCATGTCCTCTTTTATTTTAATGATATACTGCCTAGTATCATTTTCTGACTCCTGGCTCCTCTGCAGCCTCTGCTCAGAAGAGTCCAGATCAGATTGGGCCTTCTGTAATGCCAGCAGTTGCCTACTCACCAAATCTTGGCCTTCAGCACATTTGTCCTGCATGGCTCCCATATGTAAATATAAATATGCCGCTACCCTGGCAATCTTGTTGTGCTCATCCTTGGCCTTAGAGGACATATATAGTTCACTCAGGGCCACATGTAAGGGACCCTGGTCTCTCCATATATCTGACCCTGTTTCCGTGATTTGGGGTGTGATGGCCTGCAACCAGACTGTTTGGTCCTGGTGAGTCCACTCACCTCTCACAAATAACTTATGTAAGAAGTGCTCTCTGGCTATTTTCATGTCTACTAAGGTCGTCATTCTAGAGATTGGTCTCTGTCCTGACTTACAGAAGTTTGTATTTTATTTTTGCAAAACAGACCTTTTCCTAAGAGCGTTCCTATGAGGAGTGCTTTACAGCGTAACACAGCGTGGTGATCCGACCGGATATGTGTATCTGGTCAGCTGGCACGCTGTATTAATCTGCACAAGTGATAGATCTAATCCAAACGTCCGGCACGAGCCCCCAATTTGTAAGAGGATGCAATTCAGCACTACAGCCAAGTCAACGCCTAGTCTAGAATACTGAATGAAAACCCTTATTGATATATCTTTATGTCCAGTTCATGCGTTCTGGATGACTACCCCTATATAACACCCCTCTCTTGGAATCCTCCTGACCCCACTGAGCCAAGAAGTAGTTCTGTTTTGCAAGTTAAAGGTTTATTTGATAATTTAAACAATATATATATATTTATATCACGCTTTATAATAAATTAATAATTAAATATCACACTTAATCTGATATGATAAAGATTAACAACTGAGAATCTGGCACTAGCACACTTCTTTATAATCACTAAGGAATTGACATGAAATGGATAAGATAGCAACAATACTTTTATGGTTTCCAATGGATGCAATGTGGAATGAAATGCAGTAAAGAAAATAACTTGATAGAATTTCAGCAAAAGACAATGTAATCACTTTCTTGTACAATTCACCCCCCCTTTTATGCAATGCAAGGAAAGGGAAGGAAGGCACACAATTCTCAGAAATGCAATTCAAATGTAATTCAGTTCACCCAGCAACTTAGACTACAGAAGTTGAAAACACAGGCAAAATGCTTTGATATGTGCTGGCAATGGAGTGAAAATATGTTAAAATGCTTTTAATTCCCTCTAGAGGTTCAGGGTGAGTGGTATCTAGTTAATATTAGTCCAGGCTCACACTAGCAATGATTCAGGGATAATTAGCAGGTTAAACGAATTTCTGGCAAATGGAAGCAAGAAGCTTCTGTTTTCACACGTGGAGAAATTTGCAAATCGCGGCAAAATTCGCGAATGCGTCTGGTGTGATTACAGAGGAAATACAAGGGCTAGCAATATCGTTTTGGGGTCCTAGGAAAGCCTAGAATCTCAGCTTTCAGATGAAAGTTACTGCAAGTCTCTAGCACAAACGGTCACGGAGATATGAGCGATTAAATAAAGGTCGTTTTTCAGATTTGAAATTTTAAAGTTCAAAAAGACAAGTGCAGCTTGCAACTAGCAAATCACAGGTGACAGCTTTACAAATGACAGGTGACAGTTAGGAGGCAGTTCTACTTAGATTAAAATAGCTTAGATTATATTATTTTAACTAAGAGATTGGTTCTGCACAGTTTTCTAGGTACTCACACTATGTTCTTGAGTTAAATGGGCCACGCCACGGATCTGGTCAGGTTTTAGACTGGACTCTGGTCTCTGCACTTCACAGTGATCTGGGTCAGCTCTCTCTGGTTCTGCTAACAGGTCAGCTCTACTCTGCTGGTCTGGTCTGGGTCTCTGAAGGTTGATGGAGGTAAAGTATGGATTTTCCCGGCAGAGCTTCCAGCTGCAAATGGATTTGAAGGTCCCTAACTGTCCTGTCTCTCTGCTTTTATGTGTTTTGAAAATGGGTGTGTGTGAGCAGCATCACTAGCCAGCCCCTCTCCACTTATCATTGGCCAAGCTTTCATTTCTCCCCTGATTGGGGGAGCTAGGTTGTGTCAGAGTGATGTCATTTTACAGCCTGCAGAAAGTCCACTCCTCCTGTCAACTTGCACACAAATCTAGATTTGAACCAAATACATATTTGCAGAGGTACATATTGTTTTAAAATCATATGCACCCATCATGCATTACAGGAGGTATACCCTGTTCAAACTCTGCTATTCCTGAGAGCTTGCATTCAGAAATAGCGATATTTTGCACTTTTTAACTGGTTTGCAATCCCGGACATTACCCCAAATTTACACACATGTGCGCAAGGAGTATGGACATTAGTTGATGAAGTGTCAGATTTTTCACATGCACACATTTTGAGTAATATCCTCTTTTCCGCTAAAACCCCCCTGAACATGCCACCGGTTCTAAAAACCTCTTAAAATGTGGGCAGAAAAATCACAAGAATTATGGTGTCATTTAAATAATTTTCACAAGTCCGCTCTATGAGTTATTCATCTTTTTCTAAAACCATATTCTGGCTATAGAGGTGTGTCTTTTCATGTCACATGGTACAGAAACCAGTCTTTCCAGTTTCTGCCAAGCTCAGAGACCCTGCCCCTCCCAGCTTCTGCCAAGAGGAAGCTCCATTTACGACTCCCGCCAATAAAACATTTGCCTGAGTCAGGACAGGGCTTTGTTCAGAGCTCCTGTATTCTGTGGGGGCTCCCCTTAATTCAATTATCAGAGAGATGGCATATCCTTAGTGTGGCCAGCAAAAGGCAGATAGGCCTGGGAACACAGCTGTGACTCAAGTTTCACTCCTTATGGGGGGTAGTTGCCAGGCAGAATTCAGTTCCTTAAGCCAGGTTTCAGATAAAATGTCACTTCTTTTCCCCAGTTTAAGTCAAGACATTTTTTTACATATGCAGCTAGGATGCTGATTCTAAGTTTAAAACTATGACATTTAAACAATTGAAACCTATGTGACACACAAAAGTAGGTCACTCAGTCAATTTAAACATTTAGATTTTTTAGTGTCTTTCAGTCCAAATTTACTTAAACTGCTGAAATCCACAGCTCAGCCAGTCTTGTTATAAACCTTCAAGTCACTTCAGAATATAACTCTACATTGGATCCACCTCTTAGTAAGTCTTTCTTTGGCATGTTTTGGGTTCATTTATTCAGTTTTCTACAAAATCTGGTGGTTTTAAAACGCCGGCTTTTGGATAGTGGTGAGTACTGGTACTGCACCCCTTTTTGGGATTTAAGAAAATGAATTCCCAACAGTTATGGGTTTGCTTTTGGCAATCAGCATTGCCACTCCCAATGGTTTCAGACTACTGTGTGGGTAGTCCAATGGTGGTTTTAGGCAGCGTCCTTCTGTGCCCATAACATCGGCAAAAAATGAGTGGCAGCCTATTCTTCATGCATTTCCCTGTGCATTTTCTGGGAAGCTCTGGCCATCATGATGTTTTCCATGTCAATACTGCACAGTTTTGAGGTAGGGCTCGGATGCATGGGTAAATACATCCCACACTATTTAGGTAATTCTACGGAAGTGCTCTCAAATAGTGTAGAGAATAAGGACATTTATAAGATAATCATGACATTGGAGAAAACAGGGATGGAGATGTGGAAGTGAGATTCCTATTCTGAAGCTGCCTTGGTAGCACGACCCAACACATGTTTTAAATCCATAAATGGAATATTTCTCCTGTAAAAAGAGGTCTTATCTATACCTACAGAAGGGGAATACAGAGTAGAGGAAATAAAAGGTCAGCTAGGGACTGAAGTGGGGTTCATTGTTATGTTGATTTCAAATGTATTGTCATTTGTATAGAAATTGTTCAAGTTGCAACATACAGGGGATAAAGACAGACATTATGTGAGGAACCCATTCTGCATAGTGGGTGACTCCTGCGCTCAAAATAGGCAGCCAACAACAAAGGATTGAAATTAATTAAGAAACAAGAACATTTGTGATATGCCTGAAAAGAATTTGGATATGGAACTCAGAGGATAATCACTGAATATTAACACGCTAAACCATTACATTAAACAAAACAAGTCCTCAGATATCTTACCTCTAAACAGCCTGATTAAGCACTAATTCAGGAACACATATACAAAAACAAAAAGCTGATAAGCTACAAACATACTGAGTTGGGAGTGTATACCATAGCTGCTCAACAGATGGTTATTCATTTGGCGTAGCAAATCTAGTTCCTAAAGTTCTGCCAGCTAGAATACCTACATTCTGGTTGGACAGACAAGGGAGACTAACAGAAATTAGACTGTGTGTGGGGGAGATATCATTCTAGGCTCAATATATGCTCCTACTGACAATATGCAACCTTTCTTATTTTACATGATTAGAATCCATTCCGAGATACTCAGAAGATAGATTTTCTTTGGATGAGACTGTAACTTGCCATGTCCGTTCCTGGATAAATCCGAAAGACTCAGGAATGTTAGTCAGAGGGACACAGAGATTCTACAATACATTATGGAAGATCATGGCCTTGTCATTCTCTGCCGTTTTAACCATCCTGTGGACAGAGACGGCACATTTACTTTATGTGCATTTGGAGTGCAAACAAGTATTGATTACAATCTAATTTCACTACATTCAGTAAACAACGGTTCATAGTGAACACCATATAGAGAGTATTGGCTGCAGGGAAAGCCCGTTTGAGAGGGATACTAATACAGAAAGTGGCAAACAAAAGGAAGATAAAGAATGACAAATATCTCTGTGGCTGAAAAGGGCAGCATTGTTGACACTAGGAACACTGTAATGTACAGATGTTTATGTTGCCCTGCTATAAGGTTGCCATTCGATATGTTAGTTGCTTTTAAGATTTTATATGGGACAATTCCCCAGACTTTGTAGTTTTGGGTGTTTATCTGCACAATGGACAATAGGCCTCATTACGAGGTTGGCAGTAAACCGCCAGTGGGACTGGCGGGTTGCCGACAACCCCTTAAAACACTGAATCCAGCACCTGACTTCCCAGTGCCACTTGGACATTACAAGTCCCGGTGGCGCGGGAAGTCAGTCGCAGGATTTTGTAACTCCACAGGCTCTATGGGAGTGGGGAGATGGAAGCACTGGCACTGTTGCAAACTCACAATGTGGCGGTCCGAAAACAAGGGTACCTGTAAGCTTACCATCACCCGTGTTTCAGGACTGCCACGCTTGTAATGAGGCCTATATTGTTTGTGGACTATTTTTTTACTTTTTGGCTTGATTGCACATGTGTTATTAAAAACAATGCTGGGTTTGCACTTACATTTCATCCCATGCTTATGCTGCTATTCTAAGAAGTTACCCATTTCACATTTGTTATGTATTATGTGGAAATAGTTTAAAGTCCTAATGAAGCCTTAATAAAGTGTTTTAACTGAATGACAGGTTAAGGCATTTAACAATCGAGGAGTAATACTTGATTTGCTATTAAAATGGAAAACTCTGAAAACAGTTTTGAAGAATATACCGAAAAAGGCAATGGCTCTATTAACTGTATTGGAAAGAAAATATACGGGACATATCCCGTAATTCATACTTTGCATTTCCATATGGTCAATATGCGTCCAAAGGCCTTTATTGGTACCGAAGTTTCTATAGAAGAGATATGCCCCGAGGTGGCGGGCCCACCCTCTGGTTAATGGCCCACCACCCAAGTTAAGGACCCGAGTGAAGCGAGGGTCCCTAAATGAGGGTGGTGAGCTGTTAACCACGGGGTGGGCCCAGCCAGCGTGGGGCATTTCGCCATTAGCACCCGTGTAGCATGCTACACAGGTGCTTATGTTTTAAAAAGAAAAAAAGAAGGAAAAATGGACAGCATTTTCTCTCCGCCAATGGAATGCCTTGCAACATTCCATTCACGGAGAGAAAATGCCATACCAACATGGCCGCCATGGAATTGGAAGGCAAGGCTCCATATGGAGCCTCTCTGCCATTTCCATGCTGGTCACACTGGTCCAACAGCTGACAGGTGCTACGGCGGTGGGTCTCCGCTGCTGCAAACAGGTAAGTGGGATGGGGGAGGGAAAGAGAAAAATACATTTAAAATAAAATAATAAACCTGAGTCGGTGATGGAAAGGTGCGTGTTGGGCGAACCAGTCATCAGGTGTCTTGGAACGCGGGCTGACACTAGTAGTGTCAGCCCGCATTCCGAGCTCCCTGATTGGCTCACGCCCCCGCCCAGGGTGCTAATTAGACATACAAGTTTACACAGACTGCTGTGAACAATCTGGAGGAAATCATTGGGCATTGAAGAGGATTTCGGTTTGCTATCTACAATGTGTGTAATCTTCCTGTAATCCTATTGTGGACACATTATTTTTCTTCTGATAGCATTAACTTTTTGAAGATCCTTAGAGGGATATTTAATTATTCAATTAAAAAACGTAATTTTACTACACATTGATATGTTAGTGATTTACGGCCAGATTCTCAAAACCTTTTTGGCGCAAATGATGAAATGTGCTATTGAATCTACCCACTTGTGCCACAAAGTGACCCCAGTATTTGAGAATAAGGTGACCTGTGCATTTCAGCATTGAGTGCAAATAAAAAGAGCACATTCTGTGCTGATTTTCTTGTTTTCTTGTTTGGCCTTCACTGTTGTTTTTCAGCAACGGCCTGGTCTTGTCTAGAAATGACAAGATACACAGATAGACTGATCAGTATGTGGACATAAGGCAAGGCTGGAGATAAGACTCTGCAAACAAACATGCTGCCGTAAGTGGGTGATAGGAATTGCGACCCACTTTCCTGCCCACTTTCACCTAAGGGGTAGGACTATCTCTAATTAGCTTTTTTACCCGCTTTTTCTCATGTGGATAGGGGTTCCCTCCCCCTATTCACAGTGCCAGGGACCTGGCCTTGGCACACAACTGCACCCTTCCTGTCGACTCTTGCCCTATTTCTTGCTGCTAGATAACTTCTCCCCCAACCCAGTAAAGTATTTTCTCAATCCTTGAACCTCCCTGGGACACTGGTCAAAGTCTGTGCATAGTAAGAATTCTTCTGGGAATCTGGGAATATATATGGACATCATGGTTCAGGACTCATACCATAACATCATGGTGGCTTGAAGGTAGATATCAACATCCCGATGTATGCAGACAATAAGGATGGGGCACACAGGGCTCAACTCTTCCCAGGTGATTATGTTGGCTCAAACAGCTGTATTTTTGGTTGTGGAGTATGGCAGGGCTTTTACTGAGAGATGTTGAACTTACACAGGAAGATGGCATTTGTAGTCTGTTTCCCCAAGGATACACGCTGCCCAGCCTCTCGACTCCATCTCTACCTCTTCAGCTGGGAATTGGTAGGTGAGGTATTCCGGATCCAAATTTGGGTCAATCTAATTAAGAAGGTCTGCCTGTGGATCGAAGTTTTCTGATGATTGGAGGAGACTGATATCCATTGGTACCTATTTGGATTTCTACAGGCAGGATCTGGCTAGTTGTACTGGTTTCCCATGGGCAGAATACCAGAAGAATTCTGGTCCAATTAGCGGTCTGGGTCTCAATGCATTGACCTTAGTCAGTGATCTTGGATTATACTTGCTAGGCATTGGTGTTATGGGAACTGATCTTCGAAGGATTTCACTTTTGTCTCACCCTGTATGAGCAGATATCTTACTCTATACGATAGCTGTCAAGGAGTTGCTTCCTGAAAAAGCCATAGATGTTGAAGGCGAAACTGATAGTGCTCACAGTCTGGGCCTAGTCTCTTGAGGCTACCATTCTTCAAGTCTTCGTAGGGACCCACCCATCCAGATTTAGACCCGGAATGCTTGTTGGGCTTCATTGGTTTACAACAGGGCAATGCACTTGGTCCACCAGGTGTGATGCCACCCTGCTGTCTCAGCTGCCCTCTCAAAGTGGACATAGGAGCTGTAATGATTGTCTATTGTAACAAACTTTGTAGGAAAGCCAGTGGAACCATAGGCTGCTTCAGATTCTCTGCCACCATACCTTGTAAAGCTACCAAAGTAGGTGTTGAAGGCTGATGTTTAGCTGGCCTTTGATCAGGGCCTGTGAAATGTCATCCGTTTTTATTTGATCGGGATCTTGGGGAGTGGTTGGTTTGCCCTACAACCACTGGAGGGTGAAGTAGTATTATTTATTACTTTACTGAGCTAGTGGGATTCCTCCACTTCCTGAAGATACAGATTCTGTGACGATCTGGTAAACCGCTTCCTCTAGCTTGGGATCTTCTCCTCTGGCTGATCTTCTGGCCAACCTCTGTATCAGGGTCTACAAACACCACTCCTGAAACCACATGTTGCAGATGACACAGAAAACACTCAGAGTCATAGAGACAGTTGAAGGATTTTTAGTTTCTTTGTGGGTCGTAGGTCCATCCCTCTCCTTCTCATCTGGATTTGACCCTCTTCCCTAACCCAGGCGTCCATAACCTCTGTTTAGTGCTATAGAATGCTGACACCTACTGCCTACATGCTCTCTTAGTGTACAGATGATAAGCAAAGACGTTGGTTATCTAAACACCCTCCCAACATCCTAATTGGCCATACTTTATCTTACGGTTACTGCTCCAATGGAAATTTGGATAGTGCCTTGCACTTACAATGGTTTGATTCAGCATGTCCTTGCACACCCGGGTCACATCACCGATTCTACTATGACTATTTTCCTCCCACCTTTCTGTTGACCCCTGAATGTTTCACTTCTCCTGATCTTGCCTTCATCCTTTGATGTTACTTCTCCTCCCACTCCACATTACTACTCTTTATGCTAGTAAAACCCTCCTTCACACTACCACTCCCCTCCTCCACACTACTACATCCCTCTTTCAGACGTCTAATCCCTCCTCCATACTCATCCAGCTCCAACTCTCTGAGGGTTAGCAGAGAGTTGGGGGCAGATCTATCTCCTCGGCTGGGGCCTTCCTCTGGAACAGCCTCTCTGCCTCTCTCAAACTTGAGCAGACCCACCTCCGGTTCCAGAAGCAACTCAAGACCTTCCTTTTTGCTTCTGATTTCTCTCTTTCTCACCCCTGCTGATGCACCTGACTGCTCCGCGCACTAGTCATCTGGACACCCTCTGAACTCAAGCCCAGGCTCCTGCATGTCCATTTGCCCTTGCACTGCATCCGAGCTCCCCAGCTCTTAAGGTTCTGTATCTGCAACGCTACAGTCCCTTTTCTCTGCACTCATGAGCCACCCACTGGCTGCACTTGTGAGTTAACTGCACTTCCCCCTTCTCCTCCCCCTTGCACTTCTCCCCTTCCCTCTTCCATGCACTTGCGCGATCTGAATGACACAAGGCCTAGTAAGATTGTTATTTTGTTATCCCTTTGTTTCCCCCTCCTTATCTTGTCGAGCCTAGACACCCTTGTGTACAGGTGTGTTATAAATGCCACATCATATGATATCATACTACTTCTCCCACCTCTATACTACTATCCCACTTCTCCTTCCAACTACTCAATAACCCATCTTCCCTCAGCATCATCCACTTAACAATCACTCGTTACTGTAATCTGTCAAAACACACTTGCCACACACACATGCACACTCACAGTACAGAGCCACTTCTACTCCTAAGCCAATATCTTACCTTATCCATGAATCTCCTCTACAAGACACCATTTCCTTCTACCTCTTGCTGGTCTCTTGGTCATCATCCAGCGCCACCTCTTACATCACCCGAAACAAAAAAACACTTCCTTCTTCTGGTGCCCTGATTAAATGACCCTCCCCCTGTGATGACTGGACAACTTTCCCTGTCCAATCTGACCCTTCCATTCTGGTTCTATGAACGTTCCCCACAGCCCATTTTTGTTGAAACGTATTTCTCTGAGTTCTGTTATGGCACTGTGGTGAAACAGTTTACCCTCTCAGCGACCCTTCAATTTACCGTCTCTATCCAAGGAAGCTCCTGCAACACCCTTTCTCCCCTCCCACCTTTCTCCCTGACACCCATTATTTCATGTGTTCCACGAGGGACAACCAAATGACCTCCACCCACTCTCCCGTTCCCTACATGCTATACATTAATTCATACACACACACATGCCCCACACACATATATACACACATATACACATGCTCCTAACTCCCCCAAACCACCTCCTTATCTCATCTTTCACCCCACCACCGCCGCCAGTCCCACTTCCTGGATGCGCCGTAAGCTCATACGTTGTTCTCCGACAAGCCGCGGCTCAGCAGAAGCGGCCTGTCAAAGAACTGCAGTCAGTAAAAAGTCACTAGATGACCTTCCTCACTCGGGGTGTGTAGTGTTTTGGTGTGATTGCAATTCATAAGAACCGGACTAAGCCATTCACATTTTCATGCTGTCTCAGAGCCTATGAAATGGTGGATTTGGGGAGTCCAATATTCAAATTTGTGTTCTGGACTTGTTACCCTGGGCTGTCCTAATAAGTTTGGGGGAGGATGGCCCCTTTCCCACCTTTATTTTCCTGGTGGTTTAGAGGACATGTGACATTTTGTTTGAGCTCTCAACCGTGTGTCTGTGCCTAGCTGCAGCTGGTGTCTCTTTCTCCAATACTGGTGCACTGCTACAGTCGGGTCTCTGCTCGGCTGTAGTTTTTCTCTGTGGATTTCCTTCACTGTCTTTCCTGGTGTTTACTCTTCCACCTGTGTCTTGATTGGCCTTCGCTGTTGGCTTTCTGAATTGGTCTGGTAGTCTCTAGAAATGAAAAGAGACACTGGCCAGTATCTGAGACATGAGGTAAGGCTGGAATATATGGTCAGCAAACTAACATTACTAGCTCAAGGAAATTCAGACCAAATTGGTGCCGTCTATACTGCCCCCGTCCACATCAGGGATAAGACTGACGCTGGATATCTTGTCCCTTTTTCCACAAGTGGAAAGGAGTTCATTCCCCTACTACTTGGCCTTGTCACATTATTAAGAAAGAGGTCAAGAAAATATTTCAGGTGCATGTTATTGAGCCATCCTCCAACCAGTGGTCATCACCAGTAATGCTCATTGAAAAATCTAGGGAACCTGATGGTTCCATATAGCTCTCCAAAGGGTAAATGCTGTCTCTACCTTTATCATTCATTCATAACTTTATTTCAGTTAAGACATACAAAGTTAAAACAGCATTATATGTATAGCAATTACAATATAACCAATCCTAATGAGACAAGTAAAAGTACAGACAAATCCATAATAAATATAGGAATTGAATGAAATGAACTTTATATGACCATTTTAAGGTATGCAAATAAAAGTCTGAAAAAAAGCTCTTGGGTAGCTTCCTACCTTCTGTCTTCATCCAGACGACGAGGCATCATCTCAAGGAGAAAGGCCTTTCCTCTTCCCTATGACCTCACCAAGGACCTCTCAGGTAAGGCCATCATTGAGAGGTTACAACATCACTTGTAGAGAGAGGATTGAACTGCTACAAGAGCTTCTAGCAGCAGTATGAAACTTCAATTTAGAGGTTCAAAGTCTCAAGACAGAAAATGCTGTTCTTCGTCAGGCCATAGCGAACCATGGCACAATGACAGAAACGTCACAGAGTCTCAGTGCATCAATATAGTAATTCCAAGGGGATCCCTAGACATACAGAGCATTCTTGGATGCCTTTACTGTTGCCTTTATGTTCAGACAAGCTGCGTTCCCCACGGTTTAGTCGAAGGTAGGATTTCTACTCTCACGCCTGGCTGGAAGTGCATTGGCATGGGCAACCCCTTTTATTACTTGTATTACTTCTGGAAAAACCATTTTAGATGATTATAGAGGGTTTCTTGTGGCATTTTCTGATTTATTATTTTTGTTTGTTTTTTGTAATCAGTTCAATCAAGAACATTTACAATTTCATCAGTCATAACAATCTACACATTTTTTAAATCCATACTAATTAATTACATTAATAACATCAAACCCTATACTTCATAGAATGAAAAAAAATCAAAGCATCATGACTTAAAATTATAAACTTCAAAAATGCTATGACTGTCAATCATCAATCATCATGGCCTTTAAGGTCATGACTCGTTTCCATACTATATAAAGTGCAATGTGCAGTGCCCCACATTCTGTATTCAGACAATATGTTGCCGACTCATAGAATTTAATGCAGAAATCGTGCAAGGGCCCCGTGCTGAGAAGGACACTGCACGAGCCTGTATGCAGGAAGAAAAATGTACGCAACGCGTATTTATGGAATTGTTTGCGCAAAGTAACCGTATTCACAAGTCATGCCTGGAACGCCCCGACATGCCCAGATGCAAAGCAGGAAACTGCCAGATCAGCTACCTTTGCATGGACCCTAGGCGCGAATACATGCACCTTTCAAACTGTGTGTGGGGTCCCCCCCGTAAGCAGGCCTGCGACTTAGGGATCTATACAGTGTATGCGCACCCCTACATTACATCGGAACCTCGATTGAGTACACACATCCCGAAATATGACATGCAATCCTACCTGAACACTGAAATCCTGCACTCAAGGGTACTTAGCCAGCCTTCGGGTATGTATGGGCATATCCCAGCTGAGACATTGCGTGATCGATCCCATGAATGCATCTTGTGCAATAGTGGGCATACGAGGGACTGCCTGCAGGCCGTCTGTCGGAAAAACCCACTTCTTCACAAGTTAGTCCCCATTTCTGGTGTTCTGCCACCTTCCCAGCCCTCTGCACAGGCCACGGACACCCTCTGCTTGGAGCTTTGTGCAAGGCCCTCGATGGCTCACACAGGCGTGCTAGGCAAGTGTGAAGTCCACTCAAGTCCTGGAAAAGTGCAGCGTATTCAATTCCATGAATTGACAAACAAGGTTGCATGCGCAGATTGGGCGCAGGTTGGGCACAAGTACCCTATTTTCGCTGTAGTAAAGAATTGGCCCCTATGTCTAGAGTTCTGGAGTTTTAATAAAGTCAAAATCATGTGCCAAGTTGCCCAGGGTGGTCATATATAAGAAACCTAGTTTGGAGTATTCAGTTAGTAAGTGTTTTGCTGTCTCTTTTACTATTGGAATTTCAGATATTCTACAGAATCTTCCCTCCAGTGGTATATTCCTTTGAGCTCCATGGGTAACACACACAGGGAGCTTGTTTATGCGCATTAGGGCCTGAATCTCAAGGCAGCATAGCAAGTAACCCTGTGGCCTCATATAATTATCTACAACCTTTTCAACCGATACGTAACCATGCAGGGTCGGTAGATGTTCATAATTTCCCTACCAGTCCCATTTAGACTCCCTCAAAATTTGGAAATGATTGCAACGCTTGAAATCAGGCTTCCAATGTATCATAAGAAACAGCTTTATAACCAATTTCATATACCTTAGTCCTTGTCCCATATCATGTGCCAAGCAGTAATTTCAAGCAAGCTTAGCCAATACTGGGGATGTCTTTGCCTTCAAAAATAATTTGCCTCTGCATTTTAGACCAGACCCACCTCCAAGCGAACATATTCGATTAAGGCTGATCGCGGCAATCCCAAAACACTGCGCCAAAAGAAACCCTCGGTCACCTTTAGCCATTCTAAATCCCTTAGTGCCAAAGCTTCTAAACTGTATAGAACAGGGCCACAAAACTACTGTTTGTAGAGGGCAAGTACTCCACCCAGTGAGAACCCAGCATGTTGGTTTGCAAACCTACGAAGTAGGAGAGACATTTGTTTGCCCCTTATCGAAACGTATCAGTGTAATCAATGCACCCCAGACTAGTATCCAAGGTTTTCTTTTTTACTGTTTGCGCCGAGAACGCCATGGTTTTAGTCTTCTTTAAATTTACAGATAAACCATGTTCATCTGCACACCAAGACAATGCGTTCATCATTGCTTTCATGCCAGCAAGTAGTTGGTCGCATATCACAAAGAGCCCGTTTTCCCTTTCCATGGCGGCCATCGGGAGCGGAAGCGCTGGAAACAGAAGCGTTTACAGCGTGTCCGCTCCCGAAAAAAAGAAGGTAAGTGGGGTTGGGAGGGCAGAAGGGAGGGGAAAGGAAAAAAAATTGAAAACAATAAAAAAACGTACCTGGGTCCCCGGCGGGGGACGATTGAAGTCTCCTGCCATGTGGAGGCTCGGAGGAGGGATGGCCCCACTCTGAGTCTTCACACGGCTGGAGGCTTTCATCGTCCCCCGCCGGGGACCAAGGCATAGAAGTTAAGTGGGGTGGGGAGGGCAGGGAGGTGGGAGAAGGGAGGGAGGGAAGGGAAAAAAAAAGCCTTAGCTCTGTCCCCGGCGGGGGGCAAAGGTAGCCTCTCAGCCTTGGGGAGGCTCTGAGCGGGGATGGCCCCGCTTCAAGCCTCCTCATTGGCTGAGGTGCTGCCATGCCCCCTGCTGGGGACAAAGGCCGTGGAATCCCGACTGAGGGATTCCCGGACTGGTAACGACTCAGCGAGGGCCATTCAGAATGGCTCTTTCATTCTGATTGCACCCTCGCCAGGTACTCATTATTATTATTAACCCAGACCTGTAGTTGCTCCAGTGCATAAGTAGAAAGGACTTTGCCTGTTATGTCTAAAAGGGGCAATAGTCGATAATTTTCTGGAATCAAGCGATCCCAAGTTTTAAAAACTGGAACAAAAATTGTCCTTTTCCATGATGTGGGAATCTTACGGGCCCTACATACCTTCTCAAACAGGACACATAATGTAACAGCCCAGCGGTCACTGTCTCCCTTCAGAACTCCAGCTGACAATCCATTAGGGCCAGGCACCCTAGAATTCATTAGTCTAGATATATGGTCTATCATGTTTTCTAGGCTAAAATGCATGGGTTATGCATGAGCATTAATTTCTATAACCATTTCATGGTCAGAGCATGGTAGTCCAGGAATTACTTTTTTCAATTTCATTCAATTTCAGTCTCAAAGGATTGGGGGAGGGGGGAAAACCATGAATATGGCTCTCCAAAGTGGGGGCATAATAGCCCCGGTGCTGCTGCCTCTGGAGCCCGGGTCTCCTGTAACATTAAGTAGAAAAAGAAGGTCAGGCGCGCACTCTGGTCCCTCCCCCAATTGTGGGTAAGATTTGTGTTTGGAGGGGAGTTGGTTCCTGGTCTCCTGAATGAAACACTTATGCCATCACTACAATAACCAGAATCCTTTGAGACTGAAATTGAAAAAAGTAATTAGCAACACCTGAAAAGGAACACAGCTAACACAGCCTCCCTGATGAGAGTTTGAGACTTGAAAGTACTTGGAGGAGTAGAACTAACTATTGTGCTTTGGAACTGTAGCAGTTGGGATTTAACCCTGATAATTTTTGAACATTGTTGGGACTATTTGCATCTTGGATTCAGCCCTGTTATTATTTTTTTAACTGTGTTGGGATTCAACCCTGTTATTACTTACATCAGGATTAAATGACTTGGAACCAGAGTGCGCGCCTGACCTTCTTTTTCTACTTAATAGCATAAGCACTATTGCCTGGGGGATACAATGGACCTCATTATAAGTTTGCCAGTCCGGAAACAAGGGTGCCTTGGATTGGGTTTAAAATAAGTCGTCGTCTGGCCCACACTTGCCATATTGCCCTCCTTTGTTAATTCTTGGTTGCAAAAAACCTCACATGCTCTATATGAACGGCCCTCAAAGTTGCTGGCACACTTGTAGCCATGAGATGTCACATAGAGTTTTGTATTCCTCAAATAGTAATTCTGTTGTTTTCATGGGGCTCTTCTTAACATAGTAAGATGCAGCTCAGAAATTAACGGCCAATGCATGGGACTCACTGGATCAACGCACACTAGTTTGCATATGTAGCGGTAAGAATGGTACCACTTTGCCAAAACATACAACCGATTCAAACACCCTTTCAAAGAAGGTAGCAGGCGCTCCTCTCCCTCATGCGATGGTCTTTCTGGAGAGGAGCGCCAGCTACCTTCTTTGAAATGTTTGCAAGGAACTTGGGGTTGGTCACCCTGAGTTACCAGGGGGCAACCAGGCGTGGACTCCCTGCTCACTGTGATCAGAGAGACAAAGCTTCACCTCACTAATGAGGCCCAACAAGGCTGAAACACGTGTATGGGGTTGCTTTTGGTACACTTGTTCAGAGAGGAATTCCCATAGCATTTCGGTGCTGGACTGCCCATGTGGGCGGGACAAAGACTGATATGCAAATGGATATTTCCCATTTGTGAAAGGTACAGTGAGCAAAAAGCGTGTGCTGCAAACTCTCATCTCAGAACAGGTTATCAGGCCATGTTCTTTCTGGAGTGGAGCGCCTGCTACCTTCTTTGAAAGATCCAACTACCCATCACACCAGAAAATGCAACTTACTATTGTCCAAAGACTCTGAAGTAGTCCACTCAGCAGGACCCAGCCGTCAGTTCCAAGGGAGTTCAATGTGATACGCTCAAACATCCATGGATGCATAGAGGGTGGGGCAGACTCTGAACCAGCGTGGGCCCTGGACAGCAAGCTTCACACAGTATTTGTATTAGGGTCTCGCCACGTCTCCCTTCCTGGTATATTTGACAGACCTGAACTCACTTATTCTAAGCAGGATAATCTATTGGGCTTTGTCCAAGGAAGTATGAATGTGTTAACGTACACAATAACATTTCAACAACTGTCACTAAAAACTGCCTGACCAGAGGAAGCGTGCTTTACATTGTATTGGCATCGATTATCTGAAGACCTCAAATATGAGCTCACTAGAGTTCCTCACATGACATATTTTGATGATTTATTTAAACTCATTCTAAAAATGTACTACAGGCTCCAGGAGAGAAACCAAGAACAAAAGAAACAATGTGAAGTATGCCTCAGCTCATGAATCTTCCTTCTGCACCTACCTCAGAAGAAGTTCCAGGGGTCAAACACATGCAGATTGGAACTGAAGAAGCCCTTTATTTGATGAAGAATGCATTTGCAGATGTACTAAAGGTTTATGTATGTATTGCAGCTCCTCCACTCATCTTGTTCGTCTTTGTCCCCAGACACCATCATGAAGAGGGGGAAACCTATCTCCCACTCTAAAAAGGGACACTAGTCTTGGAGAAAGTTTCTCATCCCCAGTGTATTAATAAGGAGAGCCTAGCCTTGGAACAGAAGCATGTTATCCTATTAGTTTTGAAAGTACAATTATATCCCCATGAATCTAGCATTATCAAATCTGCTGTATTGGTTGATTCAGACACTGCAAGGATCAAGATCAGGCCCAGAAGATGGGAATACAATACATTACCAAGTAAGAAGCCCAACCGGCAGAAGGCATTGATGGCAGACCTTTAGTCAGTGGTCCTATTATTATAGTTCTGGGCATGAACATAAATCAACATTGGGAAACACTCACCTCTGCTGTAGCTAATTTTACATTCATCCTTTGTATACCATGGCTGTCATTGCACAACCCATGTATCAACTGGGCGGCTCAGTCATTATTCCTTGGTTCTGAAAAATGCGTAAATCATTGTCCCTCAACTTTTCACTACCAGAGGAAACCGTAGGACCAGTGGTCTAAACCCATCAATTGGTTCGGATGAAATACACACAATTCAAAGACATGTTTCAAAAAGAAGAAGAAAAGAAACTGACTCCCTACAGACGGAGGATTGTAACATCGATCTGATACCGGACTCTACCATCCCGTTCAGCCAGATGCACATGCTGTCCCCTTACAAAAAGATGACTGTACGGGAATATCTAGATAAAAACATACAAAACAGCCTAATTAAAGTATGGATATCATCAGGTGGTGCTTCTCTATTTTGTATCCCCAAGAAGGAGACATCTGAATTATGGCCATGCATTGATTATAGGGGTTTGAATCGTATTATAATAAAAGAAAAATACCCTCTTCCACTCATCCCTGACATCCTAGAAGCAGCAAGGTCAGCTCGGAACTTCACCAAACCGGACTTGCCAGGAGACTATCAGCTCATCATGATCAAGGTGGATGAATGTAAAACAGCTTTCCATTACCTTTTGAACACTTTCAATATCAGTTAATGCTCTTTGGGCTAGCTAATGTCTCGCCCATATTCCAAAGATTTATGGATCATTTGTTTGCTAACTCTCCTCTTCACACAGTCGTCGTCTATTTAGATGAGTTATTAATATTTTCACAGAAAGAGAACGACCATCAACATAATTTCTGTGAGATACCTTTGCATTTGCAACAGAACAAATTGAAATCTAAACCTGTAAAGCGTCTTTTTGCGTATCATCAGAAGTATACTTGGGCTATACCCTTTCAGATCATGGAGTTGCAATGGACCTTCGCAAAGTTCAAGCTATTTTTCAATGAAAGGCACCCAGATCAGTAAAATAAATTCAGCATTTTCTGGGCATAGCTATTTTTTACAGAATATTTATTTGTGGATTTTCCAGTTTGGTGTTACCACTTACGAGACTATTAAAAAAGGATATTACGATGGACTCAGGAGACTGAAGAAGCTTTTGAGAAATTGAAGAGATGCTTTACAACAGCCCCCCTTCTAAAACAACCTCTGTTTGACCAACCTTATTACAGACAGATGCCTCTCATTTTGCAGCCGTCTTATAACAGAAACACAGGATACATGAGGAAAACCCTTTTGCGTACTATTCCAGGACCTTGACTGAGGCTGAATGCAATTTTTTGGTGTTGGAGAAAGAATTTTTGGCAATACAACTTGCCTTTCAAGAGTGGAGACATGTGTTGCTTGGAGCAAAATGTCTGGTCAACATACAAACCAAAGAAAGGGACCTCCAGTTGCTCCAAAATTATGATTGTCAAAATAGTTATCAGGGAAGATGGGTACATTTATTTTTACATTACCAGTTTAATTTGATGTATAATCCTGGAACTCAAAACATATTGGCTGATACAATGTCATGGATGGGCTGACAGAGAAGGAAATACCAATCTTAAGAGGGAAGATGCTAACACATGGCGCACTTATCATGGTGGTAAACACATTTCTTCAACAGCTGCAACATAACACATTACTGTTTACAACAGACCAAGCAGTTAAAAAGAAACTTGAATCTAGGAGTGGGTTGTTTCCGTGGCTCCAACAAATGTACGTTCCAATGGAAGGTTTATGCAAAAAGATGTAATTACTGGCTCATGACTATGCTGTAGCAGAGCATCGGAGATGAACATTTACCTTAGACCTGATCCAGCTGTACTTTTGGTCACCCCGGATGAGAAGAATGGTCCATTAACATTTCCTTACCTTTTTGTACCTGTGCTCAGAGTAAAACTCCTTGTCAGTATCCAGTTGGTAAGCTAACACAAGCACCATTACGCACCAGACTATGGCAAAGGACGTCTACTGAATGTACTACCTTCAGCATGTTCAGCAAAATGGCACATTTCTTCCTGCAGTAAAAACTACCTACTGCTAGTGAAATTAGTTGTGTGTTCATTAGTGATATATTTCCGTCAGCATGACTTACTAGTAGTTATCGTTTTCCTATAGGGGAACACAGTATACTTCGGGATTCTGGAAGGCAGTTTGCAAGGCTTTCGGGATTGACAGAGCCCTCCCTTCTGGGCACCATCCTGAATCTAACAGACAAAGAGAAAGATTGAAACAATCACTCAAACAATACTTGAGATGTTTCACCAATGCTACACTAGACAGCTGGTTGTCTCTTCTGGCTGTCACAGAGTTCTCAAACAATAAAAAGCTACATTCTGCACTAAAGATGAGTCCATTCCACTTCACCTACGGTTACCACCTGAGCTGGCACCCATCCTCTCAGCTCCAGTAGTTGAAGAACCTTTATGGGACTTGCATGAGGTTCACCACCAAACCCAACAGGCTTTGAAACATGCAGAATAGGAATCAAAAAAGTATGCAGATAGGAAGAGAATACCTGCTCTGGAATTCCTCATAGGGGAACTAGTCTGGTTATCAGTAAAATATCTACCACAACAGTTTATGCCCTCCAAGTTATCCATGAGATATTTTGGACTATTTGAATCCTAAAGAGGATAAATCCTGTGGCTTACCATATTTGTCTTCCACCGTCCTGACATAGAATACATCCAGTATTTCATCTATCGTTACTCAACCCCTTCCAGGGTGTAAGGACACGGAGAACCAGACCACCTGTTATCGACAACAACCAAGTCGAGTATGAGGTGGCAGCAATCTGTGACTCCAATTTCTATTGTGGCAATCTACATTATCTTGTGCATTGGAAAGGGCAGAGCATCACAGAAATATCTTGGGAACCTGTATGCAATGTTCAAGCCCCCATTCTGATAAGGAACTTTCATCATTGTTGTCCATAGAAACCTGGTTGCACTGGATTTGGAATGAGGCATAATCTTAGAACACCTCACAACAGCACAGGGGCCTGAAAGATGTCAACGACCATGTCGTTGTGGCAACGGTGGAGGAGGAAACAGACGTCCTCAATATGGTGCAATGAGACATTCGCAAGCCCATTCCAAGGTGAAACTTGTGTATGGACAAACTGACGTCCTGACGCCAAATAGGGCCCCGTGGTTTGGAAGCAGACTGAGGATTTGGTGGCTATAAGGGAGTGTGATGCCTGGTAAGTAGTGCATCATTACTCTTGTCTTTCCCTCCCCCAGTTGCAATACACAAGTGTTCCTGGTTCTTGTACCCTCCTATTTCCTCCTGCATTGCTCTTTCTTTCCTGGACCCTTCTGTTGATGGCATTCTGCCTTATTACTGGAACTCTGCTCTGGGGTACACCATGCAAACTTATGTTTGTTCTGTGGAGGTGGTCACTTCTCATTTCTGGTCTTCATTCCTGCTTCCTTCTCGTCTCTAGAGGAGTTTCTTTTCCTGGTCATCTGGTTTTCCTCCTTGTTGGACCCATGTTCCTGGGGCAGCCTCTTGCCTTCAGTCTTCATACAGTGGGCGAGGTGGCTTCTTGTGGAGACAGGCCTTTCCTCTTCCCTACGAACTCACAAGGGACCTCTCAAGTAAGGCATGTTGCCGAGAAGGACATAGGCAGATGACTCTCCAATGCCGACACCACTGCTTTGTCCATTCAATTTGAGCAATGGAGTAAGAAGAAAGCAGCAAATGTGGACATATTTCAAGTATACAAAATTAAGTGGATACGAATTTTCTACAAATTCCAGCAAAACTGACAAAACACTGACCCCACTGCAGAGTTTGAGCCGATTGCTAGAATGCGTTCAGTCAGAAATACATTGAATCTAAAGAGTCCCAGCAATATTCTAAGCATGACATCTGTAATTTTTGTTAGGTAAGTCCCAATCTGATTGTGCATGTTCATCCTAAAATGATCTCTATTACATTCTTCCCCACCTGCGTCTCCTCCATCCTATTCTGCCAACCGGTCAACTTTGATATGGAAGATGGATTGGAGAACAAATGTAAGCAATTGGTTTAGGCTGGAATATTTACAATACATGTAATACATGATTTCATATACTCTATGGATGGTGGAAGCTCAAGGGTCCTACAGGGTGCGGCAGCAGGGTGATATATTGCTTGCTTTGGCGTGCCACACTGTGGACTACTCCCCCCTATTCCACTGTGGGTGTTTAGTTTTGAGAGGGTTCCCTGTATATCTGATGACTACAGCTACCATATGTCCTTGCAGCAGAATCAACATTGTTTGATTACACTTGCATTAGTTTTTTGCTGCTAGTGAGGCTGCCTCCCTGATGACATGATGAGCACAGAAACCGGTCGGAGGAGAACATTGGTAGCTGTGGAGGTGAATTGAGAAGGGAACCATAGTGCACCCTTTCCATCCAGTGTTGCTTATGTTTTAGGTACACTTGAGTGTGGCTGCTCCAGGGTACTACAGGGTAATGCACCAGGGCAATATATGCCTTGCTTTTGAGTGCCACACTGTGGGCTACTCCCCTCCTCCCCCACAGTGAGTGTTTGGTTTGAGCGGGTTCTCTACACCATATGACTACAGCTATCATAAGTGCTTGCAGCAGAATAAACATTGATTGAATACATGTGCGCTGGTGTTTGGCTGCAAGTGAGACTGCCTCCTGATGACATGATGAGCACAGAAACCGGTCGGAAGATAACAACTGTAGCTTTGAAGGTTAAGTGTGCAGGGAACCAGAGTGTGCCCCTTCCATCCAGTGCTGTTTATATTTAAGGTACTCTGGAGGGTGGAAGCTCCAAGGTCCTACAGGGTGCTGCACCGGGGCGATATATGGCTTGCTTTGGAGTGCCAAATTGTGGGATATTATATGATATTTTATTTGTATTGCGCTCGTACACAAGTGATTCAGAGCGTGACTAGGCAAGGGAGGGGAACAGGGGAGAACACAACACAACAACAACAACGATCTTACTAGGCCCAGTGACATTGAGAACGTGCAAGTCCATGGGAATGGGAAAAGGGAAAAAGTGCATGGAAGTGGGAGAGTGGAAAGTGCGGTGCAGAGGAGAGCAGATAAATAATAATAAATAAAATACATAGAAAATGGGGGCAATAAACAGTGGTAGTGCAGCCAGTAAGTGGCAAGTGCTGTGTGCTGTGTTTAAGGCAGCAGACAGGGTAAGTCTGATAAGTGCAGAAAAAGAAGAAAAATGGGGTAGGCTGTAAAGGTACAGATACAGTCCCCAGTGCAAAGAGTGGCCAGGAGGCAGTGCATGAGGGTGGCAAGGTGAGTAGGTACCTGGGCTCAGGTACACAGTGCCAAGTGAGAGCAGATCAGCAGGGGAAACGGGGTGCGAAGGCAGAAGCTAAGAGGAAGGTCTTGAGGTTCTTCCGGAACCGGATCTCCCCCTTCCCTCCACTGTGGGTGTTTGGGTTTGAGCACATTCCCTGCAAACCTGATGATTGTAGCTACCATCTGTCCTTGCAGCAGAATCAACATTGATTGATTACACCTGCACCCGCTTTTGGCTACAAGGGAGACTGCCTCCCTGATGACATGATGAGCAGAGAAACCAGTTAGAGGTGAAAAACGGTAGCTGTGGGGGTGAATTGTGCAGGGTAACATAGTGTGCCCCTTCCATCCAGTGATGTTTATGTTTAAGGTACTATTGAGGGTGGAAGCTCCAGGGCCGTGCAGGGTGCTGCACCAGGGTGGTATTGCCTTGCTTTGGAGTGCCACACTGTAGGTTATTCTGCCCCCCATCCAACTCCCCCAACGTGGGTATTTGTGGTTGAGCGGGTTCCCTGCAAACCTGATCACTACAGCTACCATAAATCCTTGCAGCAGAATCAGCATTCATTGATTACACCTGCACTGCCCTTGGGCTGCAATTGAGACTGCCTCCATGATGACGTGATGAGCACAGAAACAGGTTGAAGGAGAACATTGGTAGCTGTGGAGGTGAAGTGTGCAGTGAACCAGAGTGCACACGTTCAGTGCTGTTTACTATTATTTAAAAATCTACATTTGTCATGCACTTTTGGTCGAATTCAACAATTTACATATTGCTATCTATATATGTATATTTGTATGGGGGTAGGTGGGTAGCAGTGAGAGGGTGGAGATGTGGACTGGTCAGTTTGGGGAAACCACCATTAAAAAAAATAACTGGTTGAATTCCTGATGACCAAAAGTGCAGGAAACAAATGAAGAATTTTAAAATGAAGTCTATGAAAACATTTAGAACCATATTAAAAAACAGCCATGGAATTCTCCTGGAAAATTACATCCCAGAAAGTTAATAGGAATTAAACAGACTTCTATTTTAAAGCATCTTCTACACATGGTTGAGATTACTATGCAAAGTGAACGATGAAAAAGACCTATGGATATCATCTCCCTCTTATAGCACAACTATCCCACAATTAACTGATCTAACAGGTCCTTCCATTGGATGCAGAGCAACACCTCAAAGTTCACAAATGCAGTCTAGATCAAGACCCATTCCTTCTATTATACAAACCTTGGAAGTAGGAAAATGAGTAAGCTGCTATTGGCCTTTGGCTGAACACATCCTACAGAATGGCACCTTAAACATTAGTACCCGGCGTGGGTGTGTCCACGGGATACATGTAACGTGATTGGCTCGTTGCTGAGCCATGCCACAGTGTAATCCCATGAATGCACCTACGTGCCTGCGTTTGTTCCCGGCGGGGGGGTCATGGCAGCCCCTTAGCCAATGAAGAAGCTCGAAATGGGGCAATCCCCGCTCCGAGCCTCCCCATGGCTGGAGGCTGCCTTCGTCCCCCGCTGGGGACTCAGGTAGTTTTTTTTTTCCTACACCCCCCTCCCCTGCAAACTATCCCCTCCCCGCCCTCTCAACCCCACTTACCTTCTTTTTTCTTCTTTTATCTTCTTTTTTCTTCTTTTCTCTGGAGCGAACACGCTGGGAACACTTCTGTTCCCTTCCCATCGTGTCTGCTCCCGATGGCTGCCATGGAAAGGGAAAACAGACTACGTTTTCCCTTTCTCAGCGGCCATTTTATTTCAGTTTATTTCACTTTTTTTTTTCCTGTTCCGAAACGCGTTTCAGAACAGAAAAAAATGCAATTAGTACCCCGGTCTAACGGGCCAGGGTACTGATGGCTATTAACCCCTCGACAGTGTGCCAATACTAGCCATGGTAATGCCCCCTGGGGTGGTATTGGCCCGCTGTCTCGTGGCTTATTGCCACAGTATATCTGTGGATCAGGTTGCAAAATCCTCAAACGCCCAAGACTTCTTTAGTATATGTCTTCCTAGTGTATGAAAGAGTATGACATTTCCCTCAAATGGCTGATGGAGCTCTTTGCAATTAATATAACATGGTACATCACAGCATAAAGAAAACATGTCAAATCTAAAAATAGGTATAAAATAATAGAAGATGCCAGAAATAAAAAGAACACTATTATAAAATTTAGAAAGTTAATGCAATTAAAATGTTAACTCAAATAAGACTAAACACTAGTTACATAAGTATTGGGTGATTGGGAGAGTCTTTCATTCCTTCTTCAACTACAGGAGCAAAGTTTCCTGAAGTGTTGAGACTGGTAGAGAATTTTAGTGTAACACCCAATTTGATTGCATTAAACTGTCCGCATGGACATTTGGATCGCATTGGGTGTTACTGTTTTGTGCGCAGTCGTAAATACCGAAGATATGAAGCACGGGCTACGGGGTGTTCCCCGCTCCACATGTTTGGTATTTTGGTGTTTTACAGGTGTGGGGGTCTCCCCCACCGTCTTAAAATTGGCTTCAGGGGACAAAAATTGATCAGGCCCCCGTTTACAATGAACTTTCAAAACAAGGACCCAAGCACTCGCACTACGTGGAGTTTACCGACGAACAAATCGTCCGTGAATAAACAACCCAGATCCGAATTCCAGAAACATGTTTCCACCACAGAGAACGCCTGTTTAGGATTTCTTGACAAAGGAGTTTCCAACCGAGCAACAGACTTATTTTAAGTCATCTGAGAGACATTAAGCAGGAATAATTTGGTGGTTAAGGCTTTCCAGCTAAACCAAGTTGGATGAAGCAATGTAGAAACATGTTAAATTGTCTTTGTTCAACCAACCAATCGAGCTGCAGAAACGAATATGGCTTTAAGGGATAACAGTATGCTCTTATGTAGGCCAATAAACAAAGTGTTTGCCCTGTCAATTTGTCAGAGCTCAAGGGACTGGACAATTTGTCCGAAACATGCATTCACTGAAAAATGGAAAATCTAGCACAAGAGAGAAAGTTGGAATTGAGAGATTTGAGTTTTTGAGCAATACGATTTTTAAAATAAAATGTGTACTCTAAAAAAAAACACAAATATGTAGCTGAATCAACTATCGCTCCACAAATGCCTCCAGGATTAATACAGAAAGCCAGAACTTTGGACAAGTACCTGCATTTTCTGGTAAAGGAAGGGGTGGACTAAGCTGAAACAAGCTGCCATTTCAGCAAACCCCAAATAAGGGAGAAAATGGTTGCATTGCTATGCAGAAAGTTAACAAATAAAGGCTGAATGCATACCACCATGTTTGTTCGGCATTCAAAGCAGATTGCAAATGTGAGGAAATTTGACAGCAACCAAGGTCACCTCTTTTACCACCAATTTGGTGCTTCTCTTTGAGGCCCCACTCTCCCATTGTAGCAACTGTGGGTAGTTCCTCTGCATACTTGCCTGTGAACCAAATGAACCCCCACCCACCCACCCACCCTTCCACACACAGCTTAGGGATAAAGTTGCCTGCAGCTCATGAATGCTGCCCAAACGCTGGCCATCTTGGAGGTCATTTACATAGGCAAGACAAAGAAATGGCTGAACAATCTGTCATCTTGGAAGAAGATCCAACATGGTTATTAATTCATGATATTAAGCCAAAATAATCGTTTTTAAAAATACTCATTCGGCCAGACTGTTGCTCTCTGCCACAATTGTTTACTTGTTTTTATTGAATGGCAATCTAGAGTCCATTTATCAACTTTGAGTTACTATGCTGAACGGCGATATGGAAGAAACACAAAACCCTGCTTGCAGATTATCTTATAAAGATGACTTTTTTAAGAAGCACTTGCAGCGGCATGGAATGGCCACATGTAAACTATTCAGCAGAAAAAATAAACGCCCATTTGCAGAGCCTCTGAAATGTATTCAGACGAATTTTAAAAAGTGCATCGCATAGGCGCATCCATGTTTGAGCTTGACAGGCAGCTGAGTGGGGGATTATAACATCTTTAAATATGTGGAGAGTTCGAAACCCATTTCCCAATCCATTTGACCCGGTAGACTAAATTGGCTATCACACACTTAGATTGCTTCGTCTCCGAATCCTACTTGATTCTCGCAGTCTTACAAAATGGTACACTGTTTTCATTTTCATAATACTACACTGTTATTATGATTGCATGAGACAATCCCTCAAGAAAAAAAACAGGCACAATAAGTCTACACATTAGAATGAAAGGGAGGAAATTATACGCAAACCACTTAAACGCACTCATTATTATGGCCATTGCTACCCAGGGCCGCTGGAGAATTTCTAATTTAGTGCGCATTATGCAGTTTGAACCGTTTCATGTTCTGCATGGGAGCCGGCTGCAATTCAAATATCAGTGGCCATGAAAATTATGCACATACGTTTAGCATTAAAATCTCCAAGGGCACGGGAGAGGAGATGGGCACATGTCGCCACTGCGCGTGATGGAGGGTTCCTGTGAATTAATCATGTGGACATAATTTATCGCCATTTTACGTTTAGCTAGGGACGTTTCCCTGCATTTGTTGGAGTGCCTTATTATACATGCACAGTCCAGGCAGATAATGAGGCCAAAGCTTTCAGTGGCTAAAGGCAACAGGTCTTTGCTGGATCCGGTTATGATATACACTGGATTTTCAATGACGCATCAGTACTGATAACATGAGCAATTGTCGCTTTTGATGAGTGCACGCATTGTGCACAGTTGCGCTTCCCATGCAATTACATAACTTATTGCAGGCCCATATTTTCATGGATTTTCCTCATTACTGAAGTCCTCCATTTGCAATAGCTGCTGCTTTAAACATTTTAGGAACGTGTATTTATTTTCAAATATAAGCTGATCTTTTGGCAGCTGCAAGCATGATTGCAGTTTAAAAAAAAAATAACAATGTAATGTTTTCTCGTATTTGTCCAGGAAGGGAAATTAATAGAGGGGTGCTGAAGATGACCCTCAGATAAGGGATCTATTTTGTTTGAGTAACCATCGGCTTTTGGCCTAGCAAAGGTTTTTTCTGGAATTCCAATTCATACTCAATGTCAACATTAGGGCTTTTCCACGAAAGGTCGCAATCTGAGAGATGACGTTCCCTTCTCTGCCCTGCAGTTTAGAGAAGGCACATTTTGGACATGCCTCAGAGATAATGCCCTTAGTCAGAGTCCCCACAGGTGTCATTGTTATTCAATTTAAGAGTACTCCGTGTATCGATTTCGGAACCACTGGGATTTGAACTCAGCAGTCTTGAATGTACTATGGTACCCTTAGTACCACTTACTACTAGAAGTTTCTTGATACATTTGGGCCTCATAAGTAGCCCTGGATGAAAAAAATGTGATAAACCACGTCACCAAAATTTGAAAGTTTTCCGTCAGGTCAGATACCAAATTCATTTAATGGTAAGTTTGACCGGGTTCAATCTCACGGGCTATGAAGGTGCACTCTTGATCAATGTTTGCTTTCATTATTAGGTTGCTTCCAGGGTGACAGTTGGAGGCAGGCTAGAACATGGTTTACTAACTGGATTTAGTAGTTGAGCAGGGAGAAGGATAGGGAGATGTAGTAAGGAGTTAGGGTTTTAGATTTACGGAGGGCTTTGTTTTGATAGGTTTTTATTTGTTATGTCCTTGCTGTGTAATACGTTCAGCGATTAGAAGTTAATGTTAATGTTAAAGGACATTTGTACCGCGCACTATCACCATCGGAGTGGTGCCTTGGCGCTCTGGCGGCTCTGAAACGGGAGGGGAGGTTGAGTTAGTGGGAGGAAGCAGGAAAAGTGCACGAGGGCAGTGATGTACTGTTGGCGGCCTCAGCCCGGTGGGTCCGTTGGCTGGGCCTGGGGTGTTTGCGGCCGGTAGTCGTCGTGTACTGTTGTGCAAGGCAAGGCTATGTGTGTTTTTGTTTTGTTGTTGCAGTGTAGTGAAGTTTGTGCGGTTTGTTGTGCTGTAGGTTTTGGTTGTGTTTGGTTTGGAGTTTGAGAGGTGTATGCAGAAAGGGAAATAGTTAGTAGGGGTTGGTTAGTTTGCGTCTCTATCCTGAATTAATGCGCTCTGTTTGTGTAGTCTCCCCTGTTGCGGCTCTGTCATGAACTGGGTCTGACTGGCCTACAGGTTCCTTACTCCTCTAGCCCCTGCCTCTGACATGTTCTCTCATAGCTCCCCTTATCTTCCATTCATCCTCCTGTGGCCATTGCACCTGCCAATGACAACCTCTTAGGTAGTGGGCGATTGCCAATATCTCGATAATTCCACACCCATATGGTACCTGGTGGTAGTTAATTAAGGGGCAGTGAAAGTGTTGGTGGGATTGTCTGGGGCAGTTGACTCATTCTCCATGCGTATCGCCTGTGTTCCAGTCTAGCTAGTGTCACCCGTCCAGGTGTCGTGGGCGTTACTCTCTCAGGTCCGGGATGTCCGTGTCTTTTGGTTTAGTCATCCTTTTCCAGTTATGGTTTCCTGGTTTAATCTGTGGTGTTGTTGTAGAGCCAGGTTTTTAGTGATTTCCTGAATTTTAGGTGATCTTCAGTGTTTCTTATTTCTTTTGCTATGTTGTTCCAGGTTTTTGCGGCTAAGTGGTAGATGGAGGTGCCTCCAATTTTTTTCTTATGGTATGGTTTGAGTTCCAGGCGGATTTAGTTGCTTGATCGGAGGGGCCTTGTTGGTTTGTAGACTGTTATTTTCTTTTGTAGGAATTCTGCTCCTTGTCCGCTGATTGCCCTGTGCGTTATGCACATTGTTTTGAAGGTGATGCGATGTTTTACTGAGAGCCAGTGTAATGTTTTTAGGGCTGGAGTGATGTGGTCTCTTCTGGATAGTTTGAGGAGTAGTCTTGCTGCTGCATTTTGGATCTGTTGCAGTTTCTTAAGGAGGTATTCTGGTATTCCTAGGTAGAGGCTGTTTCCATAGTCGATTTTAGACATGATTAGGGCGATGATAGTGAGTGTTTTGTGCACGAAGGAGAGGAAAGGTAGAATTCTTCTTGCCGTGCGGAGGAGGAAAAAACATTTCTTCACTGTTGCATTTATTTGTGGTTCCAGGGTTAGGTTGTTGTCCATTAGGACTCCCAGATTTTTTACTACCTTCGATGGTGTTGGTGCGTTTCCCATTTCTGTTGGCCATGGGACGGTGGCTTCGTTCTCTTGGTCTTTGGATACGATCATGATTTCTGTCTTTCCTGGGTTGATTTTCAGGTTGTTGGCATCCTTCCAGTTGAAGACTTCTTTTAGACAGTCGGTTAGGGTTGGATGGTCGGCATCGGTGTCTTTGATTTTGTAGTTGATCTGAGTGTCATCTGCATAGTTGTAACATGTAATGTTGTATTTTTTGAAGATTCTGATGACTGGAGTCTGATAGATGTTGAAATATAGTGGAGATAGTGTGGATCCTTGTGGTACTCCGCAATCGTTGACTCGTGGAGTGGATTTGAAAGGTTTTATCCATACGGTCTCTGTTCTGTCTGCTAGGAATTATTTGGTCCAGCGTAGTGCTGTGTCTGTTATGCTTATGTCTTCTAATCCTTTGGTCAGGGTGTCGTGGCTAACTGTGTCAAAGGCTGCGGAGAGGTCGAACAGAATAAGGGCTGAGGTAGTGTTTGAGTCTGCGTTAGTTTTGAGGTCGTCCCAGATGGATAGTAGTGCTGTTTCCGTTCCTCTCGCTGGTCTGAAACCAATTTGGGCTTGGTCCAGCAGATGGTATTTTTCTACGTGTTTTTGGGTTAGTTTATATACGTAGGTTTCAAGAAGTTTCGCTGGGTAGGGGATGTTGGGGATTGGCCTGTAGTTGGAAAGGTCAACTACGTCACCACTTGTGTTTTTTAAGAGTGGCATGATGTGTGCTGATTTGAAGATCTTCGGTACAGTCCCTGTTGAAAGTGATAGATTTAGAAGGTTTCTGTAGTGTTCTGCTGGTGATCCTTGTGCGAGGATTGATTTGTAGATGTCTGGGGGGCATGGGTCCATGCGTGATTCCGCTTTCTTGCTTCGTTTAACCAGCATTGCGAATGCCTCTGCTGATATTTCAGGAAAGCTTCGGAGTTTGAGTTGTGGTTCCGAGTTGGGTTCGTTGGGTTGTATGTTGTGGTTGGTTGGTCGCTTTTGTATGGTTTGAAGAATGTCATTGATTTTTTTTTTGAAGTGATCTGCCAGGTCGTTGCATCATTTTTCTGGGGGGGTTGGGGTGTTATCACAGCCTAGTGGGTTTCTCATTTCTTCAATGATGTTAAACATTTATTTTTTTGTGTTGGTGGCATTATTGATTCTGTCATCGTAATGTCTTTTCTTTGCCTTTTGAATTTCCTTCTTGTATGCACGGATTTGTTTCTGGTACAGTTTTTTCCCTGGGTTATATTCTTTCCTCCATTCCAATTCCATCTTTCTGTTTTCCTTTTTCATGTAGTTTAATTGTCGGGTGAACCATTTTGCCATTGCTCTTTTTTTTGATGGGGTGAACGGTTTTTCTGGGGCAATCTTGTCTATAGTATCTGCGATCCATTTGTGCAGTACCTATGCTTTTCCGTCTAGGTCAGCTAGCTCCAGTTCTGTAGTTGAGGGTTTCGTTAATCCCAGTTGTTCGAATAGGTTGCTTTCTTTGACGTGTTTCCAGTTTCTTTTGGTGGTGGTTGTGAGTTTTGGATGTTGGATGTAGGCTTGGGTAGGCAGAGTAATCACGAATGGGATGATGAGATGGTCGCTCCATAGTATTTGTATCGGAGGTGCTGTGGTGATGAGTTTTTCTTTGGCGAAAATTGCATCTAGGGTGTGTCCTGCCGAGTGTGTTGCTCCTTTGACTAGTTGTCGTAGTTTCATGGTGCCGAGTTGATCAATTAGTGAGTTTTGGGAGTTGGCGTGGCTGTCTTCAAACCAGATGTTGAAGTCCCCCAGGATGATTAGGTGTTCGTGGTTGATGGCTAAGTTGGCGGTGTCTTCTATGAAGTTATCGGCGAATGTTGCATCATATGTTGGTGGTCTGTATACCAGGATGAATGTGATGTTGGTTTTTGGGCTCGCTGTTAGGTACATTACCATGGTTTCGCAGTTGAGGATGTTGAGTCGTTCGTCAGTTTTTATTTTCAGGTGTTCTTTGAATTCTATGGCGATGCCTCCTCCTTTTTTCTTTTTTCTGTTTATTTGTAGGCATTTGAAGTCGGTCGGAAGGCAGCTTTGAAGTGTGATTTTGTAGTTGTCGTCCAGCCATGTTTCTGTGATGAACAGGATGTCAATGCCGTTGTCGTCGAGTAGGTCGAGGATCTCTGTTGAGTGTTTTGACATGGATCTTGCGTTTATTAGATTGCAGTGAAGTTTGGAGTGAAGTGGGTGAACAAAAGTAGTGTAACCAGATAAATGTAGGGAGAAGGAATCCCTATGAGTGAATGCAGCTTGGGTGACCACGAGAGACACATATCCATGATTTGCATGTGTATGATATCTGTCTGTGAGAAAATACCAGTGATTGAAGATAGATAATACTAGTCATTGGGCCTCATTACGAGTTTGGCGGTAACCCGCCAGTGCTACCTGCAGGTTGCTGCCAAACTCATAACAACGTTTCACAACCTGATATCCCAGTGCCATCGGCACATTACAAGTCCCACAGCTCCAGGATATCAGGCGGTGGAAAGTGTAAGTCCCCAATCCCATGGAGTCCCAGAGGACTCCATGGGAATGGGACATGGTAGCACCGGCACCTTTGGTAACAGTGTCGGTAACAGCTTCTGTTACAACCATGGCTGCAGGGGCTGGTGCAACCATCCCTGCAGGCATACTCATAGTCTGGGGGCCCTGAAAGCGTGGCAGTACATTGTTACAAGCACCCCTATTTCTGGACTGCCAGGCTCATAATGAGGTCCATTGTGTGATTTAGGTGACTTTTAATGACACATGGTGATATGAGACAAACTTGTGCAATATTTGTGGGAAAAGGTGCAGTTTTAGTGAGGTGGGAGTTATCATTCAATGTACATCACCTGAAATGAGTGATTGAGCTACATGCCATGAAAGGCATTTTAGTGAAGCAGGAGGAAAGGTGGATCCCTGCGGTGGCTTGTTTGAGGCGAAAGCATTGTTTATGGAAGAAAGTAGCAGTGACTTAGTGAGCAATGGCAATGCTAGTCACTGTCCATATCTTGACATGAGTAACACAGTAACCATCCAATTACGTTCAGGTAGTGGAGGAGGAGGGAGAGCAGGTAAAGCAGGGACTCCTGAAGGGAAGCTTGTGGAAATACAAACATAGGAAATATTTGGAGAAGAAAGTATCAGACATTCAGGGAGGTGAGAGGTACCATTCAGTGTCCAACTAATGTAGTGTGTGAATGACACAAGTATCATCAGTTAACACTTATGTGGTGGTGAAGGGGCATCAGGAACAAAGGATCTCTAATAACAGTTTGGGTCAGATCAGGCTTGCACAATATTTGCTGGAGAACATTGCAAGGATTCTGGGAAGCAGATATACCATTTAGAGGGCCTCATCACGACTTCGGCGGTAACCCTTAAATCCGGCAGTAGCGCTATTACCGCCAGATTTAAGGGTCCGCCGAATCAGGGCTTTGGCGGATTTCACCCCAGCTCTGAGCTGGGGGGAAATCTGCTGTAAATTCACACTATTACCGCCGGCGGGAAATCTGCCGGCGGTATTAGCGCAAAGATTCCCCATTGAGCCCAATGGGGAATGGGGCATTCCCAAATGGGCTCAGTGGGGAATGGGGACTTACATTACCGCAGAACTCGTGATCCGTCGCTATTAGCGCCGGGGAGTTCGGCGGTAGGGCTAATACCGCCCGCGCTAATAGTGGTACCGTTACCGCCCAAGTCGTGATGAGGCCCAGAGAGTAGACAACACATTTAAACAATATGTTTAGATCGCTCGAATAATGCATTGGAGGGGGGGAGACATGCTGCTAATATGTTCTTCACTTATTCTGAAGAATATTCTGTATGCATTGGTGATGCCAAAATTGTATTTGGTCCAAAGAAGGTATGAGAAATCTTACCTTCTTCACCTTGTCACAAGTTGCTCTGGAGTAAATGTTCCAGTACAAGTACACAAAGTGGTATTGCACCAAGGGCGTTCCCCAACAGCGCTTTGAGGCCATTCCAATGGCATTAGGTGCTATACAAATGCCATATTTATTTATTGATTCCATTAATTAATTTATTAATGGATTTATAAAGCGCACTAAACCCACAGACATCAAGACACTTGTTACAGATTAGTCAAACCAGGTCGGGTAGAAGAGAGTCAGAAAAAGTTAGGGGTTTCTGATCAGTCCTGCAACAGGCCCTAGGAGAATGGCAGTATAGTAAGGTGTTTCCAGAAGGTCCAGTAGGATTGTTCTGCACTCCGTGCTGGGGGTAGAGCGTTCCAGTTCTTGGTGGCTATTAAAAGGAAGCTCCTCCCATCGGCTCTTGTTCACTTGAATCTTGGGGTAATCCGTTGTTGCGAATAGCCGGAGCGAGTTGGCCCTGCAGATTGGTCTTTTTTGGGGTTTTGGGTCAGGTATATGGGCCAGTCTTTGGAAAGTAATGTGGTCACAAATAGGGAGCCATTGAGCTTTTTTCTGGCAGCTGAAATATGCCCACACCAGGCGATGTTCAGTGCAGCTCAAAGTGCATTGTTCTGGATGACTTGAAGTTTGTTTATGTTGTGAGTGGTGGTACCAGCAAATAGGGCGTTGCAATGGTCAAGTCTGGACCCATTAAGTGCACAGGCGATGGTAAGGCAGCTGTGTTCACAGAGGAATATCCTGCTAGTGTTGATTAGCTCGGTGGTGTGCAGCTGGAGAAGCTATGGCAGTGACATGCCTAGTTAGTGACAGGCTAGCATCTATATGTACACCCAGGGTCTTCACAGTGTTCGAGAGATGGCTAGTTATGACATTTATGTTGACGGCCGTGTAGGCCTGGTGCAGCTTGTTGAGGACGACTTGAGAAACAATCAGGTGAATTTTTTTCTTGTCATCATTTAGTCAGAGAAGGTTATCTGCTATCCAGGCTTGGATTGTTTGGTACACTGTTTGCTGAGCGATGGAATCAGTGGCGTAGTTGCTAGTTAGGGGAAGGAGAATTTGTGTATCATCCTTGTAGTTTTTGTAGGATATGCCCTCGTTATCGAGGTTGTCAAACAGCTTTGGTGAATATGTTGTAGAGTGTGGGAAAGACGCAGGAGCTTTGGGGTACACCTCAGGTGACTGGCAATGAGGGGGATGAGGCATTGTCGGCGGAGACTCTCATGGTCCTGTTGGATAAGAAGGAGGTTTCCCAGGTGATAGCTTCAGGTGAGAAATTTGCCACAGAGGCAAAGTACTGGCATAGGATTTGATGGTCTATGAGGTTGAAGGCTACGGACAGGTCCAGTAGTATATTTATACATACCATAACATCATGAACATCTTCCAAGACTGACAGAGGAGGCTGCACTTTCAGCGGTATCTCAGGGTCAGTATGGCGACAGGTGCAGACCTCATGAAGAGCAGGGGATGATTGAACATTCCATGGCTCTATCTCTTCTACCCCAATACACTGATACATCAGATAATTATTTCGAGTATGATGAGGGCATGGATCTAGATAAGGGATAAGGCAATAATGTATGTTGCGGTTAGAAAACTGTGATGCTGAAGACGATGATGAGGAGGGCAATGCCAGCACGCATACAGAGGCAAAAGTATTAATGGAAGCTTGGCTCCCTCTTATGGACTGTGTCTTCCAGAAACAACTTTCCTGTCACACCTGGAACATCATCACCACCACCAGACCCAGATAAGTGCAGCCTGTGTGTTGATGGGTCACCAAACAAATCAAAAGCGTGGCAGTACTTTACATAGAAAATACAGCAATCCAGGCAGGCCAGTTGCATCCTCTGCTGGAAAATGGCACATAACAGTTATCCTCCATTGCGTCAGGTCAGTGTTGAAGACGACATAAAGTGATGGCAAACACATTACAAGTCACATGACAGACAGTGCCTACTCAATGCTAACCTGGCTTTATTGTTGACATCAATCCTCTTGCCTTACTATTTTGGTGAAAACCCTTTATTCTGTCAGCTTGTGAGAATGGCAGCTCAGTGCTCTGAAATTAAACACCACCTTTACTGAGATTGTATGACACGGTTATGGCTATTATAGGGTACTACAGGTTCATACTAACGCAGTCATAGTTCCATAACATCTACTTCATGATAGACAAATGAACAGTGTCTACATGGTATGAAACACCAAACAGGGTGGACTTTTCTTCATCCACTAGAAAGGATGGGTCCTGAAGTAATGCACATGGGCAGCAGTTGTATGCAGTTCATCAGCAGGTAATGTTGTGTATGCAAAAATATGAGGCATGAAGCCATTGTGGGGTTGCTTTCTGGGAGAAGGTGGATGAGTTGGAGGTAAAGTAGCTAAATGTTTGCAGTCATCTGTGTTTTTTTTTTTATACAGCAGACCATGGATTGTACGTATTTGCTGTTTTATATATTGGCAAGACAATGCAAGTCCCACATTTTGCACATGTCCTGTACATTGTTGTTGCATGCTTTGTGAAACATAGTTAACTTCAGAAAGAAATGGTCAACGTGGCCCACAAAATACCAGCTCACATTTTAGATACACTTAGCATGCCAAAATTCCTCTGTGCCAATTGGAATTGCGCCACAATCTGACACAGCAAAACCTGAATATCTTTGTGGTCATTTGCTAGAATTCGGATTTACACATGTTGGCAGTCTATATGAACAGTACAGTGCTATCACTGATCATGTCAACGCTCACAGCTACATCCTAGATGGAGAATTCTTTCAAATGATCCAGTAGCAGTTGCCATCCAAAAGCTGTGCTCTGCTATTGCCTTCAAACAAGCCACCAAGCAGATTAGCCAACAAAAGGCACAACCTTCCTTTAATCTCTCCTTCTGATGTACTTGCTTCATGTGGACCTGACATGATATGATATGATATGATATGAAATGATATGATATGATATGCCTGTGCCTTGGCAGATGTTGCAGAGTTGAACAGCTGGTGAGGGATCTCCTTTAAACCTACCATGGTGATGCATGAATAACTTGATTAAAAGCTGCTACCTGATACTTTACCTATGGGAAAGTATGATTATTTAGGACAATGCAGGTACAGCCAAAAAGAGTTGTTGCATCAAAGCCTTTCGTGTCTGCCTGCATGAGACATCTTTCAGTGCCACGTGCTGAACAATTGACATTTATGTCAATGAACAAGCACTTCATTGAGGGGTATCCAGTGATAACGTCTTCATGGAAAATGTCTCCGGGGGAAGATATTAACCCACATTTGCATCCTGAATAAAATCAAGCACTTTGCCAAATATTCTAGGACTGGAGTTTAGATTAGTAATTGACAACCGTCCAAGAATATTTGGCAAAGCGCCTGATTTTATATAGGTTGCAAATGTGGGAAAATATCTCCTCTCTGAAGCGATATGGCAGGGAAGTATTTTTAGGGTGTAGGAAACAAATGCCTCACTAGTGACAACCAGTGACATCATCACATAGAGCCCATTGAGGTACACTACGGAGAGCCATTTACCGTTAGTTAATACAGTAGCTATTCTATTCTATAGGATTTTTATAGAGTGCCAACTCGCCCGCAGGTCTCAGAGCGCTCAGTTGAGGACTTGTTACCTTCTGCATATTAAAAACCAAAACGTGTAGCTTGGTTGTTTCATTTTCTTGGGAAACTGATATATGTCGTACTTACCAAGAAGCCCTGCCTTACTGATGACAACACTTCACTCCTTTTTGTGTCAGTACAGCGTTTGGGTCTTTCAATTGCCAGGACTGGCCACTTGGCAAAGGTTATGATGTTCTCCAACAGGCACATTCCCTCCATTAACTTCTCAAGTTCTCCCACAAGCCACAGACAATCCTAAAGTAGCCACCCCTACATGTAGTAGTCACTCTCAAATATGTTTGGAGCCTCCCAAGTGGATATTAAGTACCTTATGACTGCCTCGCCATGCCCACTGACTTACACAAGGGAAGGTAGAGCTGCAGCATATACCTTTCCATAACATACCCCATGTTGGTAAATTCTGGCACCCGCAGGATAATAGGCACCTGTAAATGCAAGGGAGTTCGGGCGCAGAGTTCAGTCTGCATCAGTCTTGTTGGAGAGAGGAGCTGAAGCTACTGGCTACTGGAACTCGAATTTGTTTTCTTGTGCTTTTTGGGTGAGTGCACCTTTAAGGAAAACAACTCCTACAGCCTTTAAAAACTTCTGGCGAGCGCGGAGCGCATGCAGAGTTCGGGCGCAGAGTTCAGTCTGCAGCAGTCTGCAGCTGAAAGCAGAGGTAAGCCCCAACATATGGCCGAAATTGGCCCACAGACACGCTCAAAGTTAAAGCAATCTTTGCAATTGTGAGACTGTGCTTTGAATCAAAACACGCTGCAACAACATAGAGATGTGTTAGAACTAACAGGGGTGCTGGGGGGGGTATGATTGGTCAAGGGGGGAGCCGGAAGAGTGTGAGGACGTGCTGTTAAGACTTCAAAGCTCCCAAAGCCCCAAAAGCCTCCAAAGCACTGAACCCCGACCTTCACCTTCAAACATGCAACGGAGTGTCTGCATGCCACAAGACAGCAACCAAGGCCAACAAATGCGGCAATGGAAATCAATGCGGCAGTAGCTTTCAATGTCGATGATCATGGCGACAACGTTTTCACTAATGCAGCTGCAAGCGCCCTGCGGGCTGAGGCGGAGGTCTCGACCAGCGAGGTAGCTGAGGTAGCTGAGGCTGGCGGTGAACTCAACATGAAGGTACATGCTAACACGAAGATGAATGCTGACAAAAATACGGATGCAATATCAAACGTGATTGAAGTCAACATTACTGCCTTTCAATCTCCATTCGATGTAACCGACACCGAGTTGCTGGAGATGGAAGTGCCTACAATTCACACAGATACAAAACTCCTAAAATGTACTTTTCCGGAGAAAACAAAGGTGGGCAGTATAAACTTTGCAAACAGCTTAAATAGCGCTGCCACAGAGTCATCTGTCACGGGGAGACAGTCTAAAATGGAGACGCAAAAAATACTAACAAAACAAACACTGTGCTTCCTGAGAGAGTCACGAAAGTATAACCGGAGAAAATCGTCATCAATGCGCAGAGCAAGAACTACAAAATTACCCCACAGCCGCCCATAAAAACGGTATTAGTGCAGACAAGAGAACCAAGCACAAACCCTAATGGGCTTGATCTTGCTGGGTGGGAAGCTAGGCTCACAGAGTGTCTCAGAGCAGACTTTGAAACAATGAAGGAGGGACTGTCTGAAAAGTCGCAGATGGCAGAAGCAAGCAGTCTGCTGCATATTTCACACTCAAACAATGTAGCACAAGCGCAACATACAGATTTGACCCAATGCGAGGAAATGGTGTCTGTCCGATACCTCGCACAGGGTTCAAAGAGTAAAGCGGTGCACAATCGAGACAACAGGCCCCTTCAAAACATTAAAGATATAATCTTACCGGCAAGGCCTCCGTCTCACTGCTCTACCCCGAAGACGCAGTTTGATTCAAGGCGACCATGAACCGATTAACACGAGCAACGAAAATGAATTGACGCATGTTCTTAAAGAGGCGTCATCTGCTGTGAAATCCAACCTGTCGGCAGCCGCTTCCATACAGATCCACAATAATGTACTAGCAGTCACATCGCTGGCGCTAATCCCTTTTACCAAGCTTTATGAAAATCTACATGAAGCTGTACAAAACAATGGGGCAATGCTGGGTCAATTAAATGAAAAGATAATAAAAATGGAAAGCTTGAACACAACGTTACAAGGCCATTTGGATAATGAAGCCGCAACCTCAACACTGTGGCACAACAGACAGAACGATATAGCTGTGAAAGACATTCCGGAAAAAAAACGCTGATGGACGCCATGATCAAGTGTATGAAACAATTGACTAAAATTCTGAGACACGAATCAACTATGGTCTTGGAGATGAGCTGTAGCGTCTCCAACGTGACAACACAGGTAAACTTGCCTACTGAGGTTCACAATACGAACATGCAGAATAATGTTGTCCAACCGGCTGGCACCTTACAAGGATTAAATAACACAATCCCTGAGGAAATTGCCACACCAACTATTAAGATTCCTAATAAGATACCAGCTACTCAGAGTGTGAGTCCAAACTCGGCAGAGGCCAGCCACCTCCGCAACACTGAGCGTGTAACCATACCACCTGTGATCTCTGATAAGCCTGTAAAAAAGACAAACAAAGAGTCTTCTGAAAAAGCTCCTATACAACAATCCCCTGTTATCACACATTGTTCACCAAGAAAAATGTCATTTGGAATATTTAGTGGGGCTGCAAAAACCTTGAAGACTGCGAATGTAAAGCAGAAATTGCAAGAGGCTGGCTCTGGCCAAACCAAAAAAAAAGGAGAAAAAGAAAAACTGTGTGCCGAACAAATCGTCCAGCAATTCAAGAAATTTTATAAGAAATCTAACCACACCGGCCAAACCAAGCCTATTTGTACGAGAAAAAAATGGGGAGACAGCCAAATCAAGACATTTGGACGAGTTGAAAATCGTAGAGGTCATAACGACAAAATTACTTACACCGAATCCAAAAAAACGACAAAGATTGGACTCGGACATACAGTCAATCCACTCAGTGACATCATCCGAAGAGTTATGTAACCTCTCAACCTACTCCGAAGAATTTGAGGAGGAAAATAGCCTCGATGTACACGAGGCGAGCTCATCTTGCCTCAATGATTTGGATAGGCAGGACAGAACGGCTGAGATGCTAACTTCAAATACATGGATTGCAAAAACTCAAAATGGTTTAAAATCTGATGGTGAGGGTGCACGGAAAGATAGACATAGACGAGTTGGAATCAGACAAGAAAAGGGTATACCTGCAGCCATCCAAAGAGGAGCCGAAGAAAGCCAACGCTTGGTTGCTCAAGAAATGAAACTAAAAATGCCAGTGAAATTGAATCCTAAATTAACGGCAGCTCAGAGACAGAAGGAGCAAATTCAAGCTGAACAACAAATTAGGGCGGACCTCAAGCCATTGACTTCGAAAGTTTGTGTTGCGAATATATTTGAGGATGACAATGATGTCAACCTGAACAGCGGAAACGTAATTCGACTTCTGCATTCAGTACCGGCTCTAATAACTGTGTCCTCTCGTTGCATTTCTATCGTTGAAAAGATTTCAGAAGACCAAGCTGACAGAGTCTACCTACACCTAAAATCTCAGGCCGTACGCAAGATCATATTGTCCGCAGAAGAAGAACTGCTGTTGCTGGGTTTTGAGGTGTCAGAAGTGATGCTTGAAACACAAATAAATCAACCCAAAAACAGTGATAATTGCCCGAATGGGATTACCAATGAGCAGCGCAGAGATGAATTAAGGCAACATCTGACCATAGCGCAAAACTCACAACAATCATCTGGCAAAGGGAAGCCTGGCGGGAGAAATCATTAGCTAAACCAGAGCTTCATAGAAACACCCTCGACATTGATATCCTGGAACACAAGAGGATTCCGACATTTATACGACGACTTTCCTGTGGATCTGAGTAACAACTTTGCAATCTGTCTCCAGGAAACATGGTTGAGAAACTCTCCGGTGAAAGATGGCTATGTGACTTTGTTAAATCCAGCAGGAAAAAACTCCCAGAGCCGTCCATTCTCAGGCCTAATAACGATGATAAAGATTGGGACAAATTGGAAAATGATCGAATCCGAAAACCCAAATATTTTTGTGCAAAGTACGTTGATGCAACACTTCACCGCTAAAACTTCCAAACTGCAGCAGTTACTGCTAATTAATGTGTACTGGAACCCGGCTCAGATAACCTCAGAAAAATATGAGTCATCCGTAATGGCGATTATAGACAAACATCAACAAACTCATCGTGACCTTCTCATAATTGTATGCGGCGATATGAACATTACTTGGCTCAATGCAAATGGAGACCGCATCAAAGAGACCAGGAAGGAAGGGCAAAATCATCATTCAATAAGGGCAAAATGGGAAACCGAAATGGAGGCATGCGACCGTGACATGGCCAATGGACAGGTAGAGGGCGATATACCGCCCAATAACACCTGGTATAATATGGGCCATGAGAAGACCTTGGATTATATCTGGCTATCAAAAAAATGTTGGCACAAAATCGTGAGCATGAGAACAACTCCGACAACAAACAGTGACCATGATGCACTGGTAATGGACATGACCTTACCTTAAAAAATAGAAATTTCGAGATTGGCCCAAAATTTTGAGGTAAATAATTGGCAAAATAGGCTCAGAATAACCAACATACAAATAACCTTGCTGACCAATAATTTCCAAAAGTTGGACAAGTCTGACAGAGCTTCGGTAAACTATTTGGCACTTCTTCCTTGCCAAAAAGAGAGATCCTTATTGAAAAAAAAAAAACAACTAAAATACATACTCATGAATGGAGCACGAAAGTAAACAAGGAAAAAAAGAAGGCTTACAAAGAAATATGCAAACTAAAAATGCAAGGGGTAGTGGGTGCCCTCGCTAGGATCAAACAACAGAAGCAAAAATATTGCAATTGGGCCAAAACCTTTGCCTTTGTGCGTGATCAAGAACGAGGAGAGGTCATGCTGGAACTAATAAAATTGAACAATTTCAGAGAGATTTGGCGTATCCTGAATAACTGCACCAGAAATCAAGCAGACAGGATGGCTAGTGGGGTGGCTGAAAGTGAGTGGAAAAAACATTACAATAAAGTGTTCTCAAAGGACAATGTAACAGCATTTCCAGCACATGAGGAAGTGGTGGCTGGATGGGACTGCAATGAGACAGCCGAAGATATAAGTGCCCTAATTGCAAAGTTGAAAAACTTGTGCGTGGCTGGGCCGGACGGCATTACCAACGTTATGCTGAAATCAAACAAACATGAGTGGTCGAACTTCATTGCAAAATTACTCGCAAGAATTACTATCGCCCGATTGCCCTTCTTGACACAATCGGCAAGATATTCGCAAATCTTTTGCAGCAGAAATTAACAGCCTGGGCAATTATGAAAGGAATTACCGATTGTCGTCAAACTGGATTCACAAAGGGCGTCAGGACTGAAATCAACCTGACACTGGTAAATATGCTAAAATTGGACGACCTAGAAAAAAGGTCAAAGCTTTTCCTAGCTTTTATTGATATGCACCAAGCATTTGATACAATCAACCGCGAAATGCTGTGGCAGAAATTAAAAAACTGGGACTGCTCGGATAGTCTCTTACAACCAATAAAAGCCTTACATACAATGACATCAATTCAAATAAGAATAAATGAAAAAGGACAACTATCAGAAGCTATGAAGACGCAAAAGGGAGTGAAACAGGGCTGACCGATAGCTGCATATTTGTTTAAACTGTTTATTGCCGATGTGCCTGCGGCCCTAAGTGATGTGAAATGTTTCCCTCCGAAGATAAATGGTCACCACATCAATTGCATAACCTATGCCGACAATTTAGTTTTGGTTGACACGACCCAGATAAGGTTACATTGATTGCTGACGAAGCTCCAGTATTAATTGAACTACAATGATCTAAAAATAAATGTCACCAAAACAAAAATCATGAAAATTGGTTCAGTAAAAGGAGCCAAAAACAAAAACTTCCGTTGGAGGATTGAAAACACAGCTATCGAAGAAATTGTTGAAATTAGATACCTGTGCGATGCATCAAAACTTTGGCCTTACAAGGTGCCGAATACATAGCCTGTACGGAAAATTCACCTTAACACCAGTACGGACCTTTTACTTGCAAAAGTTAATACCTGCCATCACCTTTAGCTCCGAAGCAGGGTGGAACTTAAACCATAGAATTTGGGCAAAAATGGAAGGGCTTTTTTGGAAGCGAGTATTTAAATTCCCAAAATACACATTGATTACCATCATCAGACACGAGTTGGCATTAGAAGAACTGTACGTAAATGTGATCTGGAAGTCGATGGCACTCCTAAGAAAGATGATAATCCCAAATCCAGAGCCGGCTGTTAGGGAGAATTATCTGTAAATGCTAATTTCCCAAACCTAGTGAGTCCCCCAGCAGCTTTGCTGTATTTTTGGGGTTTATTTTTTTCTCCTGCTAAGAGTGAGACTCTTTTCCTCCCACTCTTAGACATGATTTGAGGTGTTCCTTTGACTTTGTATGTGTTTTATGTGTTCCTTTACCCCATAGGGCTTCATGTGTTTTTGGTATGTGGGTTACACATCACCCTCCGTGCCATAACCCACGGGTGTCGTAGCGACCCCCAAACATAGACTCCATACCCTGGGACTGACTACTGTCTCCCAGGACATGTTAAGTCACCATTGGCTTTACTAGTCTGAAATTGTGAACAGAACCAGTACAAACCATCATATTGTGGCTGTACTGGTCAGGGCACTTCGATTGCACCAGGGTCTGTTGTTCGAGGGGGCACTGTCCAGTCCCCCCAAATGAGTTTTGGCTGGTGGCAGTGGATACTACTTTTTATATTCGACCGCAAATATATTCCTATGGGATTTTCCCAAAGTTCGAGGCTACCACTTTTTAATATAGCCTCGAACATACCGCTGGTTTATTAAATTAATATTAATTCACCGGTTGGTAATCTTTGCCGAAACTTGGTTCCAAAATGGCGTTTGTGTTCGCTTCTGTGACTCCAACCCAAGTCGAGCCCTTTGTTCCACAGAAGCCTCCAAAAGTGGTGCCACTCTGTCTGGGAACCACAGGGGTGTAGGAGGGGGTTTAGGCACCCTGGACTGAGTTGCCTCGGCAACTCAAGTCGCACTCTTGTGTGATTGGCCCAAGTGGTTAGCCACCCGGCCCACCACTTAGCATGTTTGATTGACAGCTAGGCTGAATAAATGGGGGTTTTCTGCATAAAAGCAGGGCTTTGGGGACTGGATCTTCAGAAGTCGCCAGAGGACCTAAAGAATCCGAGGAGGGAGAAGCCGAGCCGACTTGCAATGACGACACCACCGGTGGAGCCCTGCGGATCCGTCTCACCACTTTTCCCGATGACAGAGGAGATCTCCAGCCCGTAGAGTCTTCTTCCTTTGACTGGTGGGGATAACCAGTTTGCCCGTCTTTTCGCCTTCCTGGACCATCTCGTGGCTGCCTTGCCCGTGCCAAGCACCCCGGCAACCGGAATACCACAGATCACCACTACCGCGAAGAACAGGGTGGTACCTTGTAACCGGGAAACTCTGCGGCTGGGTTCTTCCCTGGCAGCGCAACAACCTTCAGCTTTCCTCCACGTCGAGACCTCCTCTTCCTCTGGATGAAACACCAACTTGCGCCCGCTACCAGGAACAACTGCCCGGTGGAGCGTTCTTCCCACTTTCAGGTACTGTGTCCCACCTGGCTTCCCTTGCGAAAGATCGTTCGGGGTGACAGTAAATCCTCGACTTTCTAACCTGGGCTAGCCCGGGGCCTGTTAACTAACTTTTCCTGACTTCATCTCAATCTTTTGTGAACTTTCTACAAAGGCTCTTTGGGCATAACCCCACTGTGTGATCCTGGACACATTTCGCTTGCTCTCTCTAAGAGTGGGTCTGGCATTTGAACTTCCTTGCTCTCCAGTAGACTTTGCCTAACCTGCCTTACCTGCCTCACTGTGGTTCTTTGAAAAGTATTGAAAATTGTGTGCTTTCATAACTCTGCCTTTTTCCCTCCCTTTTTAATAACTTATTAGAGTGCCATCTTATGTTACGCGCTCACCTCTGTCTGAAAATAAGTGGTGTTTCTCATTAAGACTTGTCTAATAAGTAATTAGGGTTGTATATATATAATAGTGACTGTGTGTTGAATTTAGTTATCTCTCTTTGTGCTAGTGTAATTTACAAGTGTGTCTTTAAATAAATAATTATATACTTTTACACCAAAGCTCTGGTCAGTGTTTGCTTGTGCTACTGTGTCTCTGTACCTATTGTGTATATTCTATATACTGCCTAGCTCATCTTGAGAGAGGTCTGACTGCTCAGCCACAGCTACCAGGTAAATCTGGGTGGTACAGACTGCTACCAATTGGGTTTACTGCCAACCACCTGTAGTCCTAAATCTTTTGCAGTTGTCTCTAAGGGAACTGCACAGGTTTCTGCCTAACACCGGCGTATGAAATACTCGCCCCTAACAACCGACAACCATATGCGGGAATCCTCTTGCAATGGGTCCAAGGACTAAAGGCGATTCTGCAAGCCGCTTACATAAATAGTGATACGTTAACGGCACAACCGCAAATTGCAAAAAGAAAATTGAAACAATGGGCATGGATACAAAACCTGGCCAAGTTTGAAGGATTAACAACAGCTCCAGAACTCGGGCCTACAATGAATAAATTGAACAAAATTCTGAGGTATCTGATACAATTTCCATCACAATATCATTGTGATGGATTTCTTCGTCTACGACTGAATGCCATCAAAACCAAAGAAATGCTGCTGATGAGACATGATCAGGCTACCAAGGACAATGTATGTAGATAATGTGAGCTTAAGACAGACTCATTAAGACACTTGATAACAGAATGCTCTATGCTCAAAGAATTGAGAACTCTGCATCTTGGAAAGTTCGCTCCCCTGAACATGAATATGGACGATTGGTGGTTCCGCATATTAAGAAGGAGTTCTATGCACTTAACATGTTCAGTCGTAAATTTTGTAGACACAATCATGTGTTAAATCAAAATGGAAAATCTGATTTGTAAAAGAGTAGAAAACTATTAGTTGCGCAATGTGATATGTGGAATATAGAGTAATTGGAAAATGAAATGAGAGGATTTTTGTAATAAAAGTTTGTAATACACTATATGTTACAATAAAAAAAACAATAAAAACATGTTTAAATAAATGCAAGCTATATGTGTATTCATGTCTTATTAGCCATTCAACAGATTCTGCTGAAATGTATTGCTGACTCCAGTCTGTTTTTTGGAAAACAGTGGCAAGACAGGTCTGTTATTTCTCACTCATTGTTACCAGTGCCAATAGCACTTACTGGGCAGGTTGGTTGGGTGCTGTGATTGCCTACTACTTGGAATGGCATGCTCAAAACCTTTGTGCTGCATCCAGGCCCTGAGAGGTGGAGGCAAAATCCCGGTCACCATTGCCAAAGGTGGCTGTAGTGGCAGTTTGGACAATGACAGGTTTAATGGTGGTGGGTGATTCATTCTCCCTGTATATGTCTTGGTTGCTCCACTGATTGCAATTATACATGATTGCATCTCCCCGTGTGTGGCCCTTGCTTCTTGGATCTTGTCTCCCCATCGTGACATAGCACTCCAACTTGCAGAGAACCACATATTAATCATCCTCCCATCTTCTCTGATGGTTGAACAAATTATTTCCCCATCCAGGATGATGAGGGCAGTGTAAAGGACTTAAAGAGCTTTGCTCCATGCTCCAGGATTGTCAGATGCAGGGTGAGGATCCTTGTCCACAAGCTCCTCATGCAAGCTGGTGCTCTTCCTCCACTATGTCTTAACCCTCCTCCTCTACCCCCTCTCCGTCCTCCTCCTCGTGTAGGTCCACAAACTTGTGGCACCCCATTACAGAGTGGTCCTCCCCTGTGGCTCTTCACAGAAATAACGCTTGTCAATGACATTCTCCTCATTTGCACCCATACCCTGCTGGATCAAGACTACTTCATTTTCTTCAATGACCCCCACCTAGACAAGAACCATCTGTAAACACTACAGTGCAGTGCATGCTGCAACTGCCTATTCTTGCCACATAACTGGCAGACCTATGCCCTTTTTCTTTCACTGACACCTAAATCATGAAAGTTTGCTCCACCACAGGGCCTACCTCCTTCTTTCATGCTCAATGTGGCCTTCACCAGAGACCCTACTCCAATATCTCCATGTGACCACCATCACACAACCTGCCACCCCTGCCTCTCCTCTCTGCTCAATGGATCCCCCAACAAAAGCCATTCCTTCCATGCATCTACAGATGACAAAAGCCTCTCCTGAAGGTCCTGGCCCCTCGTTCACTCCTCCCCCACCTTATGTGTGAGCCCACCCCAATTCCTCAGACTTTCTCTCCCACTCAGAATGTTGGAGATGCTGTGTGGCTTGTGTTCATGAGCCAGTGTGAAAAAACATCTTGCGATTCCCACTCTTCTCTATCATAGGTGAACATTCAGCCAAAGGCAGTTTCTCCTCCTTGCCTAATCATTCCTTCTCTTACAAGGACCACAAGCAGGCCATTTGGCTTGTCCCCACTAACACCTCTCTCAGATCTAAACCAAATCATGAAGAGAACTGGATAACTAGAGAACTAAAGAATGAAAACTAAAAAGAACAAAGGAACACCCAGAGAATTAATGAAACACACAAAGACCCACACCCAAAGAAGAATTCCCAACACATGTTAGCACTACAGTACAACCAAATTGCAGGTCACACAAAATTGATAAACCAATTTAACAAGCAGGTGGAGAGATAACAACAACATACATGGCAGGGTAAACCTCGTAAGGGTATACAATGTATTTTCTTGATTGTTGTTTGTTTGTTTTGGGTGCAAAGGAGGACAGGTGGGGACAGGAACATTTACTGTAGCCTTTCAAAGGGAAACAAAAGGGATTTTGGCCAGAAGGTTTTTAGATTGTCTTTAATCGGTGGAAAATACTAAACAACATGGAGCAGAAAATTAGGGCCAAACACACAGACAACAGAAATTCCCCACAAAAAGGCCAAACAACTGTAAATACATAAAAACAAACACCAAAGTTGTTAACATCTTTGAAAATGCTCATTGGAACCTTCAATACTGGGCCTGCTCTGTGTCACTCCTTTTCTCACAACATGACAAAAAAGGACCACAAAGTGAGCTGGATCTTTTGCATATTCTCAAACTTCCTTCAGGTGATTTGAGGCCTGTGATTGGCTAAACAAACTCAACACAACATTCAATGCGAGATTGAAATCTCCTCATAAAAACTCCAATCAATGCAAGACTCATAAACCTTTGCCCAGATGCATCCACATCAAACACCTGTTATAACCTTGAGAGATTGGATCAGCCTCACCTAAAGAGGTACACAGGTCTTAAGCATTATAAAACGTTCCAGAAGAAGCAGGAGCTTTAATAAACCCCCTGCTCTTTGGATTAAAAGCCATTTTGGTACAGGGCACTGGCGTTTTGGCAACAGATTTGAATCTGAGAGTTTGCATGTGGAAACAGCAGTTCACAAATGGTCCAGGTTGTACAAATGTACAGATGGAAGCTGCTCTGGGATGATTTATTTTAATAAAAGCCACCCTTCTCCTATCAGTCAATCATAGTTTTATTAGGCATTAAAACCATAAAGTTCATACAAACATTTACATTATTACAACATAATAAAAAGAAGAAGAATAACACAGTTAATAATCTCATAAAAATTACTAAAGTGCAATGTGCAATAAAAAATACAATACATACAGTTTCATAAATTTCAAACAGGGAGAGTATACTCGCAACCCAGCTATGGTGCATTACTTTAATAAATACAAATTTTCCATAGCAAATTTCTCTCTATTTGCTTTCTGTGCTGTTATCATAATCAACAGTTGTGGTTATTTTCTGTATGCGCAGCCATGCCCGATGGATATAGTGGGCAACACAGTTTAATATGTGGGGGTCTGTGCACCCGTAACACCATTCCAGGGCTTCAGTGGTTGCTTGAGGCCCTGACACCCTGAGCAAAGATCTCAGATACCAAATTTTTAGGGGTCTTAGTGTATCACATATAAACAGAAAATGAATAACGGCTTCCTCACCCGATCTACATAAGGGACAAATAACCAACCCATCCAATCCACAAGTGTATGTAAAAGAGGCTATCTGCAGTGTCTCGAGTCTAAAGCTGACATGAAGTGCTCTTGCATAAAATGGTCTTATATAATCAAAATATCCTTCCAACAAAGGTATTCTGCGTCTAGTTTCAGCTTGTTGGCCGCTCCTACTATTTTCTTCCTGGCCTAGGCACTTGCTGCTTTCTTATTCCTATTTGAATATGCTTTACCTGCACTATAAGGATTCTCCCACAGCCCAACCACATACAAATTAAGCAAAAATATTTTTACATATGCCTCCCAAGGTATACTTTTACCCCCACATAAGCTCAAGAGATGTTTCAATGCATCTTGATGCCACCAATGGATCCAGCACCACCTGGGGAGACCGTTCATGTACCCAGGATTTGAGTTTTTGGGGTTTTCAGGATAATGCAGCAAATAGCACGGTTTTTAGGGCTTTTTTGAAGGTGAGGTAGATTTTGGTGAGGCAGATGTGCAGAGGAAGGGTGTTCCAGCTGGTGGGCGCTAGGATAAAGAAAGCCTGAGCCACCAAATCTGGTGAAGTGGTGCAGCGGAATCGCCAGCAGGAGATCTGAGCCCGATCAGAGGTTCCTTGGGGACTGGTAGAGGATGATATTTTTTCGGAAAGAACTTGGTCTCAGAGCAATAAAACATTTACACACAACCTTTAAATTAACCACTGTATACAGTCCTTAAAGTGAACAGCATCCTAATCACAAGTAAAACCGTCAATTTACAGGCATGCCCCAGCGCTGAGGTTAGTCCAAAGGTTTTCAAGCAGCTCGCATCAAGCAAATAACACTGCATTTACCAACAGCTAGCCTTCTTGGCCTTACTTTAATAGTGTAAATGAGTTAAGTGCAGAGCTGAATTTTCAGAAGCATTATTGACCTATCACGGTAGTCTGCATATCCATATCCATAACTTGTTATATGCATAGCTTGTGTAATTTGTGTTATTCAGGATAGCACTGTTTACTCAGTTGACTATTAACTTTCATATTCTTCCTTCTTCATCTCATAGTACTAAGCCATCTCATACCCCACCTTCCTACATGTCAGAGTCCCCCAATTCCCAGTCCTTGCCCCATTACCCTCCATAGCTCTTCCTATGGGTATCTTATCTTATCATTTGAGTTCTCCTACCACCTCTTTCCAGTTGGCAATCAAGTATTTTTCTCCACCCCTACTCTCACTCCAAACATATTTCTGACTGCCTATCAGCAATCAACCACGCAATGCCACTTTGATGTCCAATGGTTAACTCCTCAAAGACCAAAGGTATCTACCGCATGAATATCAAAGAACCGATCTCCCTTTCTCATCTATTAATGTCTTTGTTACGTACACCACCATCCCCTAAGGCACACAACCCTTGGGTCCTTTTTGACAGTGATCTCAATTGTCAATATGTTCTGAAAGCTATTGCTACTGCTGCCAAGATTAACCTGCTTAACATAAGAAAAATCCACCCTCTCCTCAACAGCCATTTTGCCGAACCCATCATACTAACTATGTGCTGTAATGACACCCATGAAAAAAGTGATCATATTTCAACACATATTTATTCTGAAGATTTCCAGGTACAGGTTTGGTCCAAATGACATAGGTTTAAGGGTATATATTATACATGATGAAGGCATATCAAAAGGAAAACATAGTCCGACTTGGACAAAATAATCATGTTCCATGTGCTCAGCGAGTGTCAACAGATTTAACACGTAGTTGAAAATCCTATTCTTTCAAGTACTTGCCCCAAATGTGAGACCCTAATCTACAAATAAATTCACATGATGTGCCCAACAGAATGTCTAGGAACTTAACCTTAATGAGTCCTTGGCTTCCAGGATATGGTAACTTTCAAACATAAAATGTCCAAAATGTGGCAAACAAAAGCTTTTTTAATCCTGATCTTGAAGGCCCATCCCTAATTAAGAAATCAAACAAACACTTCTGTTTAAGAAAGTTCCTCCAGGGTTTACTAACAATAATGACTTTTGGTAGTCTTCCTGCTTTCACCAGCACTCTGAAGGCCTCACCCAGATGTTGGGCCTTGTGTTTACTTGCGTCATTTTTTTTCTTTCTATGCTCTGTCGCTCTGTCGCCACCTTCGGTTTCTTGATTTAATTTCTCACAATAGGTCTGCCCAGACCCTAGGTTTCTTCTGTATGTACGGCAGGTTTCTTGCAGACACTTGGATCCACAAAATGCACAACTGCTCTCTCCTAGACCTTATGTTCCTTAAGCATATGCATTGGGTCCCTTCCAGATCTTGGGTTTATCAGAATTCTCTTTAGTGTGACTTTCCCACACCAAGGATTTAGTAAGTATTCCATTACTCCCTCATTCAGTGTACTTTACAGGCAGCAGATAGTCTGGCATTCTCCTGACAGCTGTCAATCAGGAAATATATTTCCTTAGGCGTCCCTGTTCCTGCCACTGGATCCTTCACTACATCCAGCTTTGTCTAGTCATGTGGTCCTTAGGAGGTAGGACTCTGACTCAGCCATCACTGAATTAGCTGGATCTGCTCCCCAGATAGTGTGGTCCCCATGTATCCAGTGATCGTTGGAAGTTGCATCTATTTTCCTGCAAACTTTTTTTCTCCTCTTTCTCTTTGTGCCTCCTTTTATAGGACTTGCAGAACATTGGTACTTCACCAGGCGAACGGTTGTTGCCTTTGTGCCTTTGTGGCTTTGGTAATTTCCTTCTACATGGTTCTCGTGTTGTTTTTTTGCCAACTGATATTCAAATTCTTGATTTGTATTTGCTTGGTAATGATTACTTGCAAGATTTTGCTCACATGTTCTCTCCGTGTTTATTAATGTGCCTTCGAAGTGTCCCAGTTCAAGCTTCCATATGTACAGAAATAATGTGAACAGGGAGATGGTCTGTAGCTGTGACTATCAATTTCTTTCTACCACGGTAACCGTTGTCCTCTGAACTTGGTTGAATGTGAGTTCAGGACCAACTGGATTGCTTCATGGTCCATGCTTGCCCTTTCTACACGTTTCTGGTGGTTTTATTTTAACAGTACTCTGATGTTCTTGGTCAATCTAATATGGTGAGATGGTTTGATACTGGACTCCAAAGTGGTAGGAATGTTAGGCATGATAGTCTTTAGTTTATTTTGCGTTTTTGGCCAGATGTTTAAACCAGTACTTTCCCTAGATAAGAAGTAGGGTTTTGGGACCCCTCATTGGGTATACTATGAAGCTTTGGTGGGGCAGTAAGCCAGTGGGATCCCACTTCTTCCTCCCTTTGGGAGTCACATCTTGCATTCTTCACATACTATGGGGAGTTCTTGTAACTCACCCTTCTCTGGTACCCAGTCACATTGATTACTGCTATCCTCCATACTGACATCCACCACTACCTCTTCTTATTGCTTGACAAAAAAGTCAAGTTCGCCACACCTATCATGTATTATCTTCCTAGATCTTCTCCCTTTTCCCCTACTGCATACATGTCAGTTTGCACTATATAAAAAAGTCAGTTTCCACATTTCTGTTGCTTGACTATAATTCCAAAGGTTTACCAAGAGGCATAGCCAGCATTGTCTAATAAGTGGGGCCTAAAGTTAATGTAATTGGGTACACCACAGCGACATTGACATCTATAAATGCCCACATAGCACTGATGAGTGGGCATTTACAGATTTTGTGGGGGCCTTGCCCGCTCAGGCCTGACCCTGTGTACGCCTCTTGACTTAATTCACACTACCTGGCAGAAACTATCTCCATACTCTCATTCATGCATCCTTTACCATCCTCCTTAGTCTAATTCTCTCTCCTTTGCCCTCCCCATTAGAGTGCAGTATCCCTTCATGTCAAAGCTGGATTTATAACCTCTCCTTTTAATCTGCACTGAAGCTGCACCTTTTGAGAATGGAAGGAGCGTCCCAAATTTTCTGTCACCACCCCTGACTACTCTATCACTAGCTATATCGTAAATAGAGTTCTGTACATGTTCAGTCCTCTCTGACAACTGTCTGTTGTTTCTCTTGCCCCATCTCTCTTGAATGTATCATGAAGTATCCAACACCAACTAGGCAGTTGCTCATTACAGTACTATATAACGAACATGAAAGTATTTCTGTCACAGCACCTTGTTCCCTCAATAAGTAGAAATAAGATCTGGTCTGGGTGGGCAATCTCTGTTTTCAGCTAATCTATTCTGTGGGAGCAGGCTATGCTCTTAGGAAATGTGGTTCAGGTGAGCACTATGATCACTCGCTGAATCTGATAACAGTGAGTCAATTTCATTGTAGTTGACTATAATTAACATGGTATTGCATCTTAAATCTGCCTTGATCTATCGGTTGATTTTAAATGAGATAGAATCATTTTTGGGGTTGGGTTTTGAAGTTCGCCGTTACAAAAACAAGAACTGGTGGAAATGCTATTACAAGATAGAGTTCATAAAAATTCCTTGTGTGACATGATGCATGACAAGGATTCATTATTTGTCCACAGTGGACAATAGTGTGGGTGGTCTTGAATTAAAATTTACACTTTCTTTGGTAGGATTGAGATGTGTTTTTTGTGTTAATCCAAAATGCAAACAAATTGTTTGTTGTGAGGACTGGTCCTGGATCTCTACAGCTTTGGTCAAGACAAATCATCGAAATGCAAATGATAATCTTTATTCTAGTCCAATTCTGTTCAATGTCATGGAATAGTAGAGGGTACATGAACTTTTTGAAAGATAAAAGGGGCACTGGAGGTAGACCTGCTGAATGCCTCCTATTGGGGATTGCAAATTATTTTTGTGCCAAAACTGAAAAATGGGAGCAATCTTCGGATGATATGTTAGCTGTGCAACTCTCTTTGCTTCAGGGGAAAATTACCGCTGGTGTATATATGCTTATTATAAATATCTATTGGAACGTTAATAGGACTATAAATAAGATATTTCTTGACCACTTAATAATCTTTTGAATGAGTAGTATTGTGAATATGGTGTTGAAAATATGATCCTGATGAGAGATCTTAATTGCACGATTCCTAATTTGGACATCAAGGATTTATCTTATGAACTCCACCACCAAATAGAGAAATTAGTGATTTCCCTTCTTGACACTTCATCAAAGATCATTGCTTCTCTGCTCTTGGACAAACTTTCTGCTTTGGCATGAACAAAGACACGCCTACAAAATATCAACCTGGGGTTCTCAAGCAATGAGGGAAAACATTGTGGGGCTGATTCATGGAATTATGTGCACCGATAAGCGGGCTTTGTGTGCCATTCTGCTCGCAAAAACCCATTTGTGAAACAGGGATTTGCGGGCAGAATGGCACACAAAGCCCGTTTTTCAGCACACGTAATTCCATGAATCAGCCCCTAAATGGTTTGATTATATATTTTTTATAAAAACATGGCCATGGTAAGGAACAACAACTTATATGTGTGGCTTGTGTTGATCTCTTAAGTGCCTTTGTTTGTGTAGATAGTACTAGGCTATGGAATAGGTCATTTGACTGGGGAATTCCAGGGGTCTTACTAAAGTTGTTAATTGAATTACACTCCAACACTTCAGTCCTGATCAGTCTTGATAGCAATAGGAGTTTATTAGCCATGGTTGACATTTATTCTGGTCTTATACAGGATGCATGTTAGTTTCATGTCTGTTTCATTTATATTTGTCAAACCTAGTGAAACACCTAAATCATTGTCAAGAATTGTGCCCAAAGTTTGACCACTTAAGGACTCAAGCCCCTTTGTTCTATGAAGACATTGTTTTGTTTGATACAACTAATATGAGGCTTCAAAGAGCAATTCATTATTTACTTAGTACTTGACATTGAATAAGCTTAAGCTCAACCCTGGTAGATCTGCAATTCTGGTTTCTACATTCTCAAGAATAAGGCACAATTATAAATGGCCTATATAGGGCATGCATATTAAACACCTATACTTGAGCTTTCCGATGTATAGCAAATCAAGGATAGATGACAGTATGACATGATTGAAGGCAAAATTAGCTCCTCTCTATGACCAAATGAGCAAATTGTTATTCACATTTTGTAAATACACTATGATGCTGTTATTCATATACTATGTTGTCAAGGAAATCCCATCAATTTTGTATGGAGTAGAGCAGTGGACTGGAACGTCTGGGCAGAGTTGAGGGTATGGTCTGGAAAAGGTTATTGGGACTCTCAGCCACTGACCCATTTATGGGATTAAGACATAACATGGGTTTTTTTATCATGAAGATCCTATGTTAATATAGAAAAGTTGAGGATGTATCGCAAACTACCAGATCTCCCAGGCCTCTCTTATCCTGGTTCTGTCTAAGAACTGCAATCAGAACCGATTACATTTGTACAGGAATGTGAGAATATCCTTGCCAAAATTGTATCTAACAAAGCACACCTGGTGGCAACCCCAAAAGTATTTCAAAGAGGATTACAATTGCTCAATAGTCTAAAGATCATGATCAAATTTCAAGAAATAAATTATATTCAGAGTTCTCTCAAATACACAGGCCTCCCACTTCTTTACCGTTATATTTACCTATATTTCCTAACCATATTCATCGGAATATTTTTTAGGGCTTTTGTCTAAATTTGTTGTGGAAACTACAAAGGTGGGTACCGAATAAGGGCCTGTGCTTGCAGGATAGGACTGTAGGCTATGGTGAGATATGTTGTCACCGGAAACTTTAAAACATTGGTTACCATGATGCTCAGCAACAGTGAACTTGCGGCGGAAAACATTTTCACAAATTTGGGAATATTACTGATTACTATGTTGGCCTGCATTGATGGGGTGGAAACAAACTTGATTAATTATAGTTTTAATTCATGTTTTAATAGATATTTGCAATATTTTGGGGGAAAACATGTATGACAATTCAATCAATGTGGGTATAATAGGATGAATCAACAAGTTTAATAAACAGGAATTAAGAATAGAACTTTTATGACTTATGACTGTTTTAGATGTAATGCTCTACTTTGTTTTTTTTAAATGTATTTATTTGGTAAATGTGTTATTTTTCTTAGTGTATTACATTATTATTTTAATAAACAAAAACAAAAAACAATTAATTTAGATGATCAAGTTGTTTTGGTAGAATGTTGCTAGGTGGACAACCTATGCTCTAGGGAAACCTGCTTTGAACAAGCAGGCATTGTTCAACCAAAAATTATTTATTTAAACAAAATCAAACTGGTGTGGTTGCTTATGATTTTTATACAGATTATGAGTTAGTCTTTAGACCCAAATTGCATTTGCCATATAATCACATGCTAGTTATTCAGTGTGATGAATTGGATTGAAGTAGAAAGATGAGTAGGGTTAAAATGGCCCACTCAGCTCTCTCACTTCGACAAACCAAAACACAACTCAATCATATAGGTAAAACAGGGCAATCAAGAGATATACCTCCTTTGCCATTTGTGGTAACACGGGCCGAGGGAAGACTATACTCTCAAGGGGGTGTGAGGGTGAACCAGTACTGACCCAAACACCACAGTATCACAGTTCAAAGTAAAGGGAATGTCCAATCAAAGTTTCTATAAAAATATAAGAACTTTAATAGAACACACCATTTGCAAGTAGAATGAGTTCCATGTCACAGTAGCTGGATTAAGTGCCCGGTAGGGCTGACTAACCAGACCCAGGTTCAAACATTGATGCGAGCTGATCATGCTCAATCCGGTACATAGGGTTGTGGGGGCCATAGCAGCAAGTGGGTGTCGGGTTGGGCAAATGCAGGTGATCTGTGTGGTCAAATGGCAGCCGTTCAGTGAGGCTAGTCCGGGCATTCCCAAAAACAATTCACCGTTGGTGAGGCTGAGTCAGGCTTTAGCTGCTAGAAGAGTTCAGCGAGTGATGCTCCAGCGGTTCGAGTCAGCGGACGACGGTGGTTGAAGTGGTGATTGAGGGTACGTTGTTGTGCAGCCAATGAGACTGTGGTTCTTAAGTTAGCTAGGCCAAGCAGTGGATTTAAGCCCAGGGTAGAGTCGTTGAGTGACCCTTCAGTGATTTGGTCTGGGTTCTGGTGTTGAGCAGATGCTTCGGGACTAGTAGGTGATGTGCTTTGCTAGAACACAATGCACTTTAAAGCAGATTTAGATACAATGCAATAGTTTGGCTGGTTGGAGGAATGCAGACACCACAGCCAGTGACATCCCTATTGATCAGGAAGCAGGGAACACAGAGCGGTTCAGTTTGGTTCAATATAATGGGGAGCTGCGGCTGGTCTGGTCCTCTAGCTGCTGTGAGCCCTTCAAAAAGGACTAGAGGACAGGATGTTCCAGTTCAGGGCCTGCTCTTCTGGCACAGAAGATATGTTGCAGAATGTTTGGTTAGGTCCACCACACTCATCACTCTCGATGTTCCCTGGGAGTGGTTAGGGTATAGATCTTTCTTCTGTCTTGGAAGGCTCCTTTAACACCTCTGGTGGAGGGCTTTGGACAGTGCAACTGTCCTATAGGAAGCTCAGGTGAGAATGTTCATAGTGTCTTTTCAGCCTTAAATGAACCTTGAGGAACTGAGGGGAATTTGCCTTCTTTTAAAGGCACAAGTTTGCAGGCGATTGGTCTAAAGCTGCCCTGCTTTAGGGGACCAATCCCTGCTCCTGGCTGGCTGATGTTGACCTTGCAATGTTGGTCTTCCCCCAAAGTGCTTTGCTGGAGGGATCTACTTACATAAAAATAGGCCACCTCTTAAGAAGCGAGTGAACGTTTGTCTGTATAGCAAGTTTATTGTACAAATGTCCGATAGGGGCTAGATGACTCTTTAGAGACTATACTAACCAGATTCTCCCTGAACCACACAAAGGTACACATTATATACATTTTGAAACATTTAACACAATCCCACATATTCTATTAAAAAGTAATCCCCCAAACATGATTGGTTAGTCCTATACAAGGAAATCTAATCCCCCAAAGTTTCCATGCTCTCATTAGCTAAATGCACTTAATCATCAACCCCTTTCATCATACATTTAAATTATTTTATTTTTACAACACACCCTTTTTTGAGATCTTTCCATTGTAGGTTATGACATCATCACATGGTTACAAACCCACCACAACAATCCTAATTTTGTACAGGTTCCATCTGATCAGGGACCTATAACCCCAATTGTGATGCACATGCCTTTACAAGGACACTTCAAAAATGTGAGGAGGCAGAGAAACAAACAAACAAGTTCCCTTTAGACCGATGATAGCCATCTTATCCACCAAAAATGAATGGTGTCCCTGGGATCTCTCATTTCACGCTATTCTATAACAACTACCATTTCAGCACACATGGCCTCTGACCACATCCTGGTCATTCCTGAGAACTGATTGCCACCCATAAACCATTGACCAACTCTGTCCTTAAGCACCCTTTGCACCATGTTTTTTACCTGGTCCCAAGTTGATCCTACAAGGTGGCTGGACTTCCCTGGTCACTGAATAACAAACTCCCATGTACTTAGAAAGATTACATCTCCATTTCACAATAGCACCACGTCGTGAAGGCCTTGCCTGGCCCAACTGCCCAGCTTCCTTGTCAAAGTCCTACATACTCTATATACACCAAGCTCCTATGCATGCAAGTAGGAATCCCCTCAATAAACATGAACAAAGAACAGTCAGATTCCACACAGTTAACTTTTAATGTACAACATTAACATAAAATTAAATCTAATACAGCTGAAACTACATTAGATTATGGTGTTCGTCCAACAAAGAGTTTGTAGTGCTTTATGCCATTGCAGGTGTTGCCCATGCATCTGCATGGCAAATCTCCTAAATTAAGTTGAGCCCAACAGGAGAAGTCCTGCCCACACTACTGTGAGCCGTAGTTTTGGAAAATTTTATCCATTTGCTAAGAGTACTTGCATAAGCTTTCACAGCAGGATTGGAAGTACCATAAGTCACAAACAGTGAATAAACCTGTTGAAAAGGAGATGTGCACAGCAGATGTATTGAAAGTGGCATAGCCAAATCTAGCATGCGCTGCAACCCTCCCTGGTGTACACCAATCAAGTCTGGGAGAACCATGAGAGTGTGACGTAACCTTAGGCTAAAATGATGAAGGAAAATGTAGAACAACTCTATTTAAAAAGAAAAAATTCAAATAAGGATCAATCAATTGGAGTGTACTGAGTTCCACTCTCCTAGGGTGGAACCATGAATCTAAAATGAGGATGTCTCCTCTCAAAAATATAAAACAGCTTTGAAACTAGAGTCCCAATACAGGGCCGTTGATATTCTTGTGAGGACAAGAGAGGCGCATAAGAAATCAGTCCCTCAAGAAATCCACTACCTGAAAAGTGTTGACCACAGATGGAGAATACCCCATTCCTTGCACACCAGGATGCAAAAGAATCGCAGTGAGGCTGGTAAGCTTTTCTAGTTACCAGTTTCCTCACCTCCTATATTCATAATGCAACACCCTTGGAACAACACAGATGGTGTAATTATATCCCCTCAAGGTCCATTCTTCTTAGTGGAGTTTCCTCAAAGGGTGCACCTGGAGAATGGGAAACATCATCAGAGGAGACTGAAGTGGAAAAAACCAAAGAGCCCCTTTTACTAATTGCAATAGCAAGGGGACCCTTGGCCTTCAAGGTTGTTAGGGAATCATCACTAGAACAGCAGCCCTGTCTTGCTTGATCTATTTTAGGAACAGAGGAATCGAGGGAATTAGAGGAAAACATAAAGCCAACCCCGAGGCCACAGGAAGGAAAACAAGTCCACCCTCAAAGCCTGTCCAGACTGGACTGGACTGCTTATACAAATACCATATAATCACAGTCATGGTCTGATGCAAACAGATCTACTGTGGGACTCCCAATTCTTTGACATAAGGGGCAAGCACCCCAGGGCTGAACAAGTAATGAACCGAGAATGGAATCAATTCTGCTCAAATGATCTGCATTCACATTCATCTTACCCGGAAGACACTGCTGTCAGATCTTCCAGGTCCCAGTCTGCCAACTAAAAAATCTGCTAAGATACCCTTCCCAAGATTTCGTACCACCATGCTGGCCGAGGTATAACTTTGTGTTCTGATTCTCTGCACTTCCAAGTACTCTCTTTCCTTGTATGGATGGGGTGAAATGAAGAAAGGCCCTGTGGACAACTGATAGCTCCCTCCATTTGCAAGAATTCTCTGACTCCTCTCTGCCCCAGTAAGAGTAACTCACCTGGGATTTCACAGTCGCTCACCAACTGAAGCTACTGGCATCTGTCATCAAGATCCATGGAATCTGGGGAGCAAGGAGAGCACCCCATAGCAGATGATCCTGAATTAGTAACCCTCGCATGTCCGCCCCGAGTGACATGGCCCTACGAATAGGGACTTCAACTTGGAGAGAATCTGGAGTCCAATACTGGAGGAGGTTTCTTGCTAGGGGCGTGAGATATGCTCAAGCCCATGACACCACCTTTGTTGTGACTGACACATTTCCATAGACCATAAGACATTCTCAGTTTGATCATCCAATTGCTCAGAAGGAACACCTTCCCCACCCCATGTTGAAGACTATGCCATTAAACTGTAGTGCCTGAGTTGGTTGGAGATGGCACTTGTCCCAGTAGAGCATAAAGACGAGGCCTTGCAGGGTTCTGCATACTGTCAGAACATCTGACATGGCCTTAATATAATAAAGAGCAGTGATCGGCATGTCATTTAAGTATGGAAATAATATAATGCACTTTTTTTGCAATATAAATACCACAAGGCTACAACCTGAGTGAAAACCCTGGGTTCCAGTTCCAGGCCAGATGGTTAAACTTGGAAAGGATAGTGTTTCAGCATGCAGGCAAACTGCAGGACACCCTGGTCAGAGGTATGGGAGCCCCTCTATTGAGGATGAGCATGGTCCAAATAACTAGTTATTTGGTATGAACCACACTCAGAAGGGTCTCCAACCGTGTTTTAGCTTTCTGCATCCTTCACAGAGAAATATTAGGCAATTCTACTTTGAACAAGAGTACAATCTGTAACCTCCAAACATGTGTTTTGGCCATGTTGGGCCTCATTAGTTAGGTTAAATTGAGCCTCTCTATGGCCCAGTGACTATGGCGTCCATGTGTAGATTATCCTCAGTTACTTAAGGTAAAACTCCAAGTTTTACTAAATGTACTGTCCCCCGTAATTTTCCAAGGAAATAATGGATGCCAGTGTCACCATTTATAATATTTAGTATGTCACTAAGCAGTTCTGGGCCTTCAGATTAAACACAGAGCAGAATTCCCCTGAAGGCTTTTGTAGCAGGAACAATGAGTGTGTGCCCTTTCCTCATTGGTCTCTTAACTCCAGGGCAATTGTGTTCCTTGCCAATAGGGTGGAGATCCCCTCCTTTATTTCCTGAGCGTTGAAGGGATTCTGTGCCATTGAAGTGGCCATCATTCTTGTAGAGGGAGCTGGAGATAGTTGCATTTCCCTTGGCAAGAATCTTAAGGACCAGCTCATCTGTGAGTTTCTTCTGCTAGAAAGGTAGGATTGTGATGCCATATTTGATTTGGGTGAGTTTGCACAGTGTATTGTGGTGGCGCAGGTTATGGTTGTGCAGCTTAGCATAACTGGCAAATTTCTTTGGTTTTTAGATTTTACCTTGCAGCCATAACGTCTCTCTAACAACGTATTTTCAGTGAATTTCATAGGTTTTTATTAGTGCAATTTCACCATAATGTTTTTTTACAACGTTTTTTCACTGAATTTCAAGGGAAAATGTTTCACGATGTTACGTCACTGCACATATAAATGATTAATAATTACTATTTTAACAAATATGAAAGGGCTATGAACCTCCTTTAACACACTTTTATTTACAGCACATACTGATGTTTGTCTTTTTCTGCAGAGCATGCTGGGGTTGCAAGACTTGGCTGAATAGCTTAGAGCATGAGGCTCCACCATGACCCTGGCCCCACCAAACACCCTAGTTACCCACTGAACCTAGCCTAAATCCTTGTCCAGTGTTCACTATGCCCCATAATGTGACCAAAGGCCAGTGATCATGGCTTGCAGCCATTGCTCGTCCACAATCAATGGGGCATAGGCGTTGGCCATGCAAAGTCCTCAATCTGCAAATCAGTATAGACATTTGTCCTTTCTGGAGGCCAGGCCCCTGCCAAGGCACCAAAGATATATCACTATTTTGTGTACCAAAATGTTGTCACTTTGCTAAGAAAAAACAATGAAGGACAGATTTGCAAAAGCATGTGTTCAGGTCCTAGCTGATGCTCCTTGTCCAATTTTTCAGGAAACTCATCCAGCTATTTTGGCGGTTGCTGCCAGCAGAATGTGTCTTCCCATTCATGCCTATCCCAATTTCAAAATTTTTACCACATAGCCAGTTTTTGGTGGCCATGGCCAGTTGCCACGGGCTAAAGCTCAGGCACCAAAGTTAGATCACTATTTTCTGTCCCTAAATTATGACCCTTCAAAAAATAAAACAAAGGCCAATTTTGCAAAAGCATGCTTTAGGGTCCTTGCCAATGTCACTCTCACACTTTTTCTGCCAATCCTTCCAGCATTTTATTTCCCATTCAGGCTTATCCCAATTTGGAATAATTTTTTGCCCCCCTCCCCCACAACTTTGACCCCTCTTGACAAAGTCCTTTACAACTTTGCACAAACATTCAAAGTTGGATTTATAATCACTTTACAAATATTTGTGCAGATTTGTCTAACAGCATCATAGTTATAAGCCATCAAATAATGATGAGACACCCCACTAATTTTGTTCCCAATTAACATTGTCCCACCAAACTTTGCAAAAACATTCAAAGTTGGGTCTATAATCATTTAGCAAAGATATGTCAAATGGCACCAAAGGTATAAGCCATCAAAACATTTTGTGACACCCCTCTAATTTTTTCCCCTCTTGACGAAAAATGGCACAAACTTTGCAACATTTAAAGTTCGTCTATATTTGTTGAATGGCGCCAAAGTTCTAAGCCATCTAATAACTGCTGTTCAACAAACCTGTAATGCACACATATGTAGGGATGTCCTTGAACATTTGCCCCATTCGCCAACATCACAGCAATGTCCACGAACATGTGAGATGTTTGTGGACATAGAGAAGAGAAAACACCTGACTTTTGCCTTTTTCTGGACATATCCCATCCCCTCGTCATCACCCCTTACCTCCCCAGACATTGTTTCATTTGTTTGACAAGTTTAATGTTGTGTTTTTGAATTTGTTTTTACTGTGGTGTTTGCGGTCCTTGGGTACAGTTCGCAAATCCAACATGGTGTCTGTGTCAAATGTTTTGACAAACCTCACATTTCCTAATTGGCTAATCGATGGCTCTCTGACTGGTGCAAAAGTGTTTATGGACATATCACACATTTTTTGGACCTACTCTTTTGGCATTTAAAACAAATCTAATCTACGGATTAACACCAAATTTGGAAAAAGCATGATTGCGGGACCAGGCAAATGCTCCTTGCGCAAGTTTGGTGCAAATCCGTCCAGCAGTTTGGCTTGTAGTCATGAGCACAATTTCTTTACATTCATTTTTATTGGGATTTCAAAAGTTTTGGGACCCCCCACTAACAAATGTCCCTCCTTGACGAAATTGTACAAAACTTTGCAAAGTAATTCAGCGTTGACTTTATCCTTTTTGCGCCAAGCATACAAGCCGCCCAACAACTACTCTTCCTATGGGTTGAGCAACTTAAACATAAATACAGGTTTGCTAACGCAGACATATTTAGTATATTGGAGTATAAGCAGAGAGAGTGCAGCAACAGATTTGTTAACAATTCAATAAATAAATTAATACATGAATAATTAGTAAACTTTTGAAGGAATTTAATAATTAACTTTTTTTCATTTTGCAAATTGTTATCGATTTTACGAAATTGCCAAAAGCCAAATTGTCATGTTCTACACATCTCTATTTGAATTGATGCTGGCATACAATAAAAGGTGGTGTCAGATGCACATGTGATAAATAGGTGTGGTGCAGCAGGATGAACACAAGGAGAGGGATCCCGGGTAATGAGGAGGAGGAGTAGCTGGTGAAACACAAGAGATGGATGCAGGGCAAGAGTCTGAGTATTTTATTGTATTGTTTATTTATAAAGCCCCTATACACAGGCAAGTGTTTCAAAGTGCTCAAGGAGGGTGGGAACATGGGGAAAAAACAGTTGTTCAGAGCCCTTGAAATTCTGAGACGATAATAGGCTGCACAGACAGAGTAAGAGCGTGAAATAGATTTAACAGTTTGAGACACAGAAAATATGCCTGCAAGAGATTCTGCAGTTTTACTACTGCAATTTATGGGTGAAGACAAGGCATAACAGACAGACAATCTTCAGGCTCGGTGCGTACAGATTGTGCAAGTGAACAGACCGTCACAGGGAGGGAGAGGTCCAAGTGCAAATGGTCGGTGGAGACTGGGGTAAGTGCAGAGAGAGCCACTCTCTTGGGTTATTGCTCAAGTGTGTGGGTGGGGTATAGGGCTGTGAAGCAAATGCACAAGAGGACTGGCAGAGGTGCCAGAGACTTGTGAGACTCTGAGGTACAACAGGTGGCCAGTCGGCAGGCTTTAAGGAAAGAAGAGGGAGAGAGGGAAAGAACAAATACTAGGTTAGAAGGTTAGAGGGAAGGAGAAGGAAGAGGAGAAGAGGAAGTTCTTGAGGATTTTCTGAAACTTCAGAAAAGCAACCTCCAGACAGAGGGTGGCAGGAAGGCTATTCCAGAAGGAGGCACCTGTTGGGGATAAGGATCTCCCTCCAAATCTCTGCTTGGAGAACCGGCTCACTCGCAGAAGGTTGGAGGTAGATGAGCAGAGGGCTGGTGAGGGACAGTATTTAGGTAGGCAGCATTGCAGGTAGGTCAGTCCCAGGACCCAGAAAGCCTTGTTAAGAATGCAAAGGGTCTTGAACTTGATCCTTGCAGCCATGGGGAGCCTGAACCTTGAAGCAGCGGAGAGATGCAGTCCCTGGGCTTGAGGCCAAGGATACATTTGCGGTTCTGTTCTGATGAGTTGCAGAGGGCACAGGCCAGAAGAAGGGAGATTGAGGAAGAGGCTGTTGCAATAGTCCAGCCTAGAGAGAACCAGGGCTCTGGAGACAGTGAGCCATTGGGGGAATGTGAAAAAGGTAGAGTACCTATGAGGAGGTGTAGCTGATAGTTTGATGTTTTAGAGTTGTCCGAAATGTGAATGAAGAAGGGGAAAGTGGAGTCAAAAATTACCCCAAGGTGTTTTGCCTCGCAGGTGGGTGCTGGTGCAGGGCCAAGGGAGGCCGACCAGAGTGATGTCTGAAGGAGGAAGAGGAGGTACATGAAGAGGTAGAATAGGCTCTGGATGTGGGCAGGGGAGAAAGTGGAAGATAGCCAGAGTAGAAGGAGGCTGACTGTACTGATGCTGGCTGCTTTTATCCAGTGGATAGGGGTAACATCACCCACAGTATGAGACAAAGCACATGAAACTGTCTCATCAATGTCTGCACTTTTCTCCTCTTGAGTGTGGCAGTACATTGGATCTCCCCGCCCTATCTGCTGCTGCTACTTTCCCCTGCATGTCTCTCCACTTTCCCTCCTCTACCTTTAATCCCTTTCTCAACCTTTACCTTGTTTCCCCTTTCTTAACACATACCTGTGTCACCTCATCAGTTTCTAGAGTGTTTGAGTGTTATCCTCCTCTAGGCAGAGGACTTTTCCAGTGGCACGTGCGGGGCGGTGAGCGGAAGATTACTCAAAGGAAAATAAATGTATGACTTACATGCCTAGTTCCTGTCATCTTTTGATGCACTTAGTCTAACCCAATATATTTGACAATTACCTGCTTATTGTGCATAGTTTCTGTTTCAAAACAACATGTGTTCATGGCCTGGAAGGAGTGCTACTGCTTGACCACACATTTCTAACAACAGAGGGAAGTGACAACGGAGCTGAAATATTCACAAACCGCCTGACAGACTGAGGTGAGTGATTGCGCCATTGGCTACTACCTGAGCTACTCAATAGGTAAGGAGAGTGACAAGCAATGGAAAGAACTACAGAAGACATTAGTGACATCAGAGCCAGGAAGTTGAGATAACCTACTGCATGAACGCTCTATTGATTGCATTGCTTAGTGTCAAGACAATTCTTCCAGTGGTGTAGCAAGAAAGAGTTTTGCCTAGAAATCAGGACTCTGTAAGAGGATGTAGCCTCTCTGCCACCACATGGTCTTAACACATGCTCAGAACTGTCTCCCATATGTCACTGCTCTACATCAAAGAACAGTTAATCTCTACTAGAAGAGTCACAGTGCACATGTTATAACAAAAAAAGGAAGTAGCATCTTGTCACAACCCAGCCAACAGGGCAAGCAAACACATTGCCATAACCAAAGCAATAAAATGATTTCACAGCGTACAATAATGCTCAGTTCCAGAGCCACAGGCATAATCAGAGCCAACAGTATTCCTTCTATGCTCTGTAAAACCAGTAGTGCAATAAAATTATTAAAAACATGTGTTTTAAATATAGAGCATGATCCTAGGTAAAGCATGGATAGGAAGGATGCCTTGCTTTACCTCTGTTTTGGGTCATGAAAAACAAAAAGTGTCCACTGACTACCAGACACAAAGAAGCAAAGGGCACAGAATCTTTGAACATGTTTGAGAAAATCTTGGTAACAATGGATAAACATGATCTGGCTAAAGGTTACATTTTAGCTCACTATCCCTTTGCCACATGTGAGTAACAGTAGGGAGAGGCTATAGAAGAATGTGTCGCTACTTTTCAAGAACTGGTGGTAAAGTGCAAATTAGGTCTCAGACATGATGAACAATTATGGTATCAACTCATGATTAAGACCAACAATCACTTATTTAGGGAGAAAATCTGGAAAAACAATGACAAAAACTTAAATGAGGCAGGTGAGGTTGCCACAGGGGTTAAACATACTTAAACTTGAATAAAGAAAGAGGAGTCTGAAATTATTTTTTTAAAAAAAACTGAAATGAGCACTGCGGCCAAAAGCAGGGAGCCCTACAAATTATGCTAGATGTGCTGATCCTATGCCAGGAAGGTGGAAAGAGGAAGCAATAAGATAACAGGAGCAAATGCAAGACCCTTGTAGCCATATGCCCTTACAGTCTTTTAGTATGGCAACATAGGCCACCAGCTCAACAACCATGCCTGTTATGCTTTTAACACGGTTTGTCAGATGTGTGGTAAAATAAAAAAGCCCAGATGCTTAATGATAGCTGAATGGAAGTCCATACAGGAAAACAATGCAATGTCATTTCATTCCAATTCTTAAATCAAATGCGAGAGAATGGAAAAACACCAATAATCATGTTTTCATTTAAATACGGTATTCAATGTAAAAACCATAACGTAAAAATGCAAATTATAACACAATCATACATTCCCAATCCATTCTTAAAACTAAAAAATAAGTCCATTTACAGTAACCATCATACATAAATTCTAAACAGATATAATCGAATTAAAATAAGACAGCTCCTTGGCATCTTAACTAGAGGAGATCAAGCTCGCAGCCCCTCAGACTTGCATAACATTAAGAGAAAAGCAATCTGTTCAACATACTTTTGACAGAAGATCACAGTTGCTTCCAACCTCTTCCCTCTTTTCCAATATTTTCATTTTGGTTAACCAAGCCCTTAGAATATAACAGACTACTGGGAATTCAACGTGGTGCACATTTGTGCCCTTGCAGAACTTAACTGCTTCACTGGTAGAACGTACCCCGGAGCAATGACTTTAGATGATATCCTCTCAAGACGCTCAATATTTCACATAAAAAACAGAAAGTGCGCTACAGTTTCCATAGCAGCATCACATAAGGGGCATATACCTGATCCTCCCAAACACCAAGATTTAGTGAAGCTGAACAGAGGTAGTGTTCCCATCCTAAATCGGACAAACAGAGATCTTTCAGATGTCGGATGCATATAGTCAAGTAAGCACTCAACGCTTTAATCAGCTTTACCCTCTAGATAATCTAAGCCCAATTTCAGCTTTGTAGCAGCCTCTATCATCTTTTCTCGATTCCTTATGGCTACTAAATTCTTAATCCTTGGTAAAGCAGATTTATCAATACTCTCAGGGGTTTCCCATAGCGCACACACATTTAGTCCGATTAGTTGTGCTTTGACATGTGCAGCCCAGGGAATACTTTTCCCCCCTGCCAGGCTCAGATGTTTTAATGCCTCTCAATACTTCCCAAGGCCTTCTGTGCTCCACAATCTGAGCCAGTAGAGATCTGGCTTCAGAGCCACCAAACCCGCTATCTAGCCAATATCCTACTCCAAATGCAGCAGTGCTGCAGGTGAGCTCTGTGACAACTGGAGCAGATTTTTCAATTACGTATTTTAAATTCTATATAGAGACCGATGGCTCGCATATCCCCAAATTTCCACTCTAAAAACAAAAGCCGGAATTGCCTGCCTCTGATATAATTCAAGTGCCAGGGAAATTGCAGAGGTCCCTTGTTTTTTAAAGAAGACATTCTTACCCCTACTATACTTTCCCAAGTTACAGCAGGCTTTTACAATTTGTGAGGACCATCCGCAGTTCACATGGAATTTAATTCCAAGATGGTCATAAAATAGGGTCTGTTCCAACTTAATCCTATCTACAAAGATGTCCACTTGTCTATATTTCTCTTGCAAAAATGCCACCTCTATCAGGTGACGCTTCATCTTATGGAGCAAAATATGATGCCTCCTGGGGGATTTCACTCCCCGACATTATAAGCCAGACATTGCAGTTCCATATACCTAAATATCGAAGAGAAATGCGTAACACTCACCACCACTCACTATGGGGGCATCGGTTTAAAGCCTCTCCTTTCTCTAAATAGGCAGACCAACCTGCCAAGCATAGCTTCCCATGAACTAAGCAACTTAGAACAAGAAACATTAAACATGTATATAGACCCCCTCACAGTAGGTGTGTATCAGCAGTAACATCCACCCGGTTGGGGACTGGTCCCCTAATCAACAAGCACACTTCCCCTTTCCATGGGAGAGACACCACTGGCCACCCCACACCACATCAAACCCTAAACAGCAAACATGATCCACTGACCCCAACAACTTGTGATCCACCCTATTACCATATATCAGGCTCAACCCATGGGCCACTGAATCATTCCCCTTTCTCACTTCACCCCTCTCCCCTGGATCCTGTTCCAAACTCTAGCACTATCCTCATCCTTATCTCATCCCAAGTTGATGCCCAGACCCCGGCCGCTTCTTCTGGCACAGTGCAACGCCACTCTTTTCCTTCCCATAAAAAAGCAGACCAAATATGAATGTCTATCTGTATTGAATGTGCTGCTGCCACAGCTTTCCTGTGACTGGGCAAAACGCCACCCTTTTCTGTCAGTGTCACCAAGTCCCACAATATCAGGAGCATCTGGTTACCATAGATAATTTCTCATTTCGCCTTTGGCGCTTAAAGAAACGTCTCTTTAACTGTGTAAGCATGGAATTTGAAGAATATGTCTATAGGCTGTGCACATGGTCATATCCGTGGCAGACCCACCCAGTGATCAGGGTTTTAATCTGCTCAGCGATGGCCTTGTGGAAGGTATCTGAAAAGTCCAGGTGTGGCCGGTTTGTGCAACATTTGCATGGCTGAGTGATGAATGGTTCGGAGAAATGGTGTGAAAGTGGTTCTGCAGTTGGCAGTGTTTCTTTTTCTCTTCAGTGTTTCCCCACTCCCTGGATAAGATTGTGCCGGCTTCTTTGATTCTTTGCTTCCATGTGTATGCAAGGCTTTAATCCGACGGAGTTAATTTAAACAAAAGGAGCCTTCTCCTTTTTAAATCTGAAGGGGACGCAGTGCGGGCTGACGAGCCCCACCCCCCTACATCAGCAAAAAACCACTTCCGCAAAGCGGGCGCAAAGTGGTGTCATAAGTGGTTCTGCAGTTAGCAGTTAGCAGTAAGCGGTAACTGCTCCAGACGTTTTCTTCTTTCTTGTTGACTCTCACTTTGCCCTGTTAGTGGAAACAGCACAACAAGTTACCTAAACCACAAAACCGTAAGTGCTGTGATAAGAAGGCACGCCCATAGGAACCTTTTGCTTTCCAAGGTCCTTCAAACTTTGATTGGTACCTTTATATGCACCGCTGACCGGGGAGTGTGGGGAGCATTTAAATTTCTTACAAATTAATTACTGTGCTGTGATACAGCAGTTTCGCAAATTGCAGCGTTGCAGGGAGACAGTGGGTTTTTTCCTTTGATCCCTGCAGCAGGGTTTTAAGTGTCTAGAGGGCATACCCCTACTTACTCCAGTTAAAACTCATCTACAAAAGTGTGTACCGCCTCTTTCTTATTGGGCAACCCACCTCAGCCTTCAGACCTCATTCTCTGGTGTGTGCTGCCATTTGTTTCAAACGAATATGGATTAACTAATTACGAGCTCAGACAATGGAAATCCAAGTGTTCTTGGACATAAAGGGTAAAAGGGCTTTTCACTAACGGTCCTTGGGTGAAGAATGATAACCCCCCCCTTCTGACCGAAGATCATGTCACGTTCATACAATCTGCGGAGCAAAGCCCTGGGGCATAACTTAAATGCAACAGAATTTGACATCCTGGAGGCTGGGGGGAAAAGCTGAATAATATCCAAAAGACCAATTTTTAAGCCCTACCCCGCATGAGGGGATAGTTTCTTTCCTCCAAAGAGCCTCTTCGTGCAGGATAATCAAGTCCCCACAGGCCCCGGGTCAATCGATTCCAATTGAATCGACTCAAGGCTTCTTGTTGCCTCCATGCCTTCCCACTCACTCATGAATGGTGTGTTGGCCACCAACTTGTAATACACACTTACATCTACCACACTTAACACCATAGCAGAATTTTTCCCCTCAAAAGAAAATGGTGGACATGTAACTACCACAATTATGGTTGGGGGGAGTCCCCCTAATCAACTCATCGAGGAAAACCCTCAGCATAGATCTTTTGGAACTGATGGACATGGCCCGGTTGGGAACATCGAGGGGGCCACAGTAGCACATATATCCCTTGACTCATCATTTGAATTAAACACCATATCTGCCCTACTGGAAGTTTTGAAATTAGTGACAGAACAACATGATGCCACTAGATAGAGGGAGCAGTCGTTTCTCATAAAACCATGCAGACTAATACAGACCCAGCTCCTACAACACCAACACTGACAGCCCTAACCTTTGTCCTGAGTTCACTTGTTAAAGTGTGCCAAGCTATTAAATCCAAAGTACACCAGCATTCCGGCATCTTCTGGAAATCAGTAAAGACATGGAAATGAATGAGTCGTCCTTGGTAGCTCTAAAATTAGCACTTAATGGCTATGTCTGGAAGACACCAGCAGAGATCCAAATGGAAACGAAAAAACAATAAAAAATGTTTACCTCATACAAATGCAATGGGAGGAGCTTAAGAGAGAACTGGCTCTATTAAATTCTAATCTGATAGAAGCCAGGAGCGGGTCCCATTGCAGTCCAGGGGATAGACCAGTGGATGTCTTGGAAGGCTGTCTCAAGAATCAGCAAAGACCGTGTCAGATGACACTCCTCTGTCAGCCTCAGTCATGGAAGATTTTGTGCGCCTGGCTCAACTGGTGGACGGGCCAGCTATAGACCTGTCGAGTGACAATCCAGTTAGCCCACAAAACCTCATGATACTAGTGATAAATCTGCCAAACCTAATGGCAAGACAAAAAAGAAAAGGAAATATTGTCTTATAGAATCTGCTTTGGACATACCAGTGGACTCAGGGAAAAATAAGAAAGCAAAACACATCAAAAGTAAGAAAAACAGGAGCTCGATTACAAATCAGTTCATTAGGAAAATCAAATGAGCTGACTTAGATGAAAGGCATCAACCTCACTGTCAGTCAAGGGCTATCTAAAGAAACCACCAGCCCAATACCTATGAAAATGACAGTGGGAGTCAAACAGAGGCCCCACGGGAAGCCATAAAGATCGCTCCCATTTTTCTTAGAGGCAAAAAACATGCCAACCCTCATCAAGAGAATGTGACTGGGACTTTTCCAGGCAAAAATAAGAACCCAAACCCAGCAATCAGAACTATACCCATCAATCCCCTTGTGTCCGTCCTGACAAATGCCAACTTAAAGCCCTCTGAAGGGATGGAGAACCCTGCGGTCAGAAGGGAGACCTCTGCTGGGGACATGAGAATGGGCAGAAATATCCAGAATATCCAGAACGACGAAGAGCGGGCGTGTGCTCGATGCGCATGCATGAAGGGTCCTTCTGAAAAACCTATTTGACTGCAGGAAAAGCAAAAACTACAGGGGCCATATAATAAGAACTGCCCTGTCGCCTTCATTACAAGATTAGATGTGATGAACCCAAGAAGGAGCCCTTTGAATAGGAGCATTATTTTAATGATTATGAAATAAATTCCAGACCTACATTTCTTTACTTCATCAGATATTGAATGCATCCACTTTCCCAGTGCACCCTTCTACAGACATGATGAAACTGGGCCTCAAATCCAGGCTAGGCGTAGATGCGAGATGGAAAGCGGATGCAGACTTGAAAAGGAGGCACTTCTGATCCACCAACAACCCTTAAGTCAACTCAAGGTTGGAGTCGGAAAAATACGATGAGGCAATTGAAAACATCTCCCACACAGAGGGCCAAACCTGCCCCAAATGTTTGGACGTTGGTTCTGGAGATTGTCTCCCAAATATTTCTCAAACTGGGTCTGCCTGAGAAAAATCTCTAGTAAAAGAGTCTGGTGACCTGTTAGTCTGGAATACACAGGGCTACAGATCCTTGGGAACTGAAAGTAGAAAGAGATATATTTTAGAGAATGTTGACATTATAGCGTTCCAGTAAACCGGCTACAAGCTCCCTTTGATTTGGATGGACTGTCAACTTTCCATCAATTGGCAGAAGTGGAGGGGTTGGGCCGGCCCTCAGGGGGTCTTTGTGTTGCTTGCAGAAATTACTATTCTGAATTGGTTTCCAATAAAGAGGTGGGTATTGTGGCCATTAAAGCTGAATCGGGGCAGGACAAGGGTGATCTGAAATGGATTGTTATAAACATTTACTGGAACCTGAAGAGGGTTGGCCTCTTAGTTTTTCAGCATCTCCGTTCCCTTCTTTGGTCGGGTCAGTTCTCCTGTCATGAATTATTGGTCATGGGAGACCTTAATTCCCAATGTATAGACAGTTCTGCCCTGGGGTCCGTGTACCACAAGCCCCCTTCAGATAATGGGGGGTGTTGGATGAATGTTTTAACAGGGTGGCCGCTTATGATGGCCAATGGTTCTATTGTAGGGGCTATCCCCCCGTCTCTTAACTGGAGGATGGAGAAAGGTTTTTCTACTATTGATTACCTATTCTTGTCCAGAACCATATTTAAAAGCTGTCTCTGTTTTACGATTACCAATGGTCACCCCAGGACCATGACATCTTGGAGGCAGTGTTAGTTAAAAAAAACAAAGCCCTGGGTAATACCTCTATATTTCCCCCTAGATGTGACAGTCAACAACGGGGGAAATAGAGTGATAAGATTCAAAAAGAGTGGACAGGTTTTGGTTGATTGTCTGGGGAAGGTTGCCCATCCTTGTACGAATTAGACCTACAGAAGATCTGTAAACCAAATACTTTTGTGGATTTCTTATGGGACATTAACCCCCCTGCTGCGTCTTCCCCGTCTATACACATTAAACATTCCCACCATTTTCACATTGAGACTTGCGAAAAGAAGAGAGAAATGAGGAGGCAACTTAGAAGCCTTAAAGCTGGGACCATAGACAGAACAGAATATGTTAAGCAAGTGAAAATCATAAAAAACATGTTTAGAAATTGGTCCAGAGCCCACCACCCAATGCGTGCACAACTGGAGGGAGAAATAATGCTGAGGGCTATCTACCAAAACAACTCAATAGATAATCTGGTTACTCTTGGCAAGGATGGAGTTATCCAGGAGCATGTACCGGTTGATCATTTCTCTAAGTTGTATGGAGTCCCATGCCCAGAAAAGGTGAAGATTGCAATGACACATTGGGGTCAGTGAGGTTTTGACAATGTGAAAAAAAAAAATTATAATGAAAAGCTCTCGATTTACATCTCCCGGACCCAACGGCCTGAGCAACGAGATCCTCAAATCTAATCCTGATATGTGGGCTTGGGTCTTGGTGGCCCTGTTTAATTGTATAATTGATTCCAAACAAATACCAAATACATGAAGAAGAGTGATCATCATCCCCATTTTCAAAAGGGGGGACCGTTTAGACCCCTCTAATTACTGCCCGATATCACTGCTGGCTGCAGACGGAAATAATGTTGCTGGCCTAGTCGTTAGGGACTTAGAAATCTTTGCTAAGGCACAGTAAATGTTTCCAAAACACCAAATTGGTTTCCGTAGGGGACATTCAACATCTTTGAATAGCCTGGTGTTGCACGCAGTGAGCTCAAAGTCGCTCTCCAAAGGCGGCCAACCTTTGTTTGGGGCATGGATTGACCTGTCCCAGGCATTTGAAACCATCAACAGTCACCGCCTTTGGGGAAACCTGAGATATTGGGGCTTGCCCGATAATTTGCTGGCCATTCTGATTGAGCTTCCTAAGAACTCAGAGCTGCAAGTCATACTGAATAGGTTGGGAAATCTCTCAAAAGGGATTGTAACTGATAGGGGCGTGAGACAGGGATGCCTGGTAGCACCGTTGCTTTTCAACCGCTACTTAGCCGACGTAGTGAAATGGATATTGGATTCGGCTTTGACAAGCCCTGAACTGGGTAGTTCAAAGATCAATTGGCTCGCCTACACCAATTACATCGTGCTATTAGATCGCACACAGATTGGCCTGAAGAGATTGCTGTCCGCATTCCAGACATATGCAGAACTAAACGACCTAAAGATCAATCCCAATAAATCTAAAATCATAATTTTTAAACATCGATTAAGAGTATCCAAGGCCTTCAACTGGCATTTATATAACCTCATGGTACTGATAGTTAAAGAGACAATCTACTTGGGTTCTGTGGTTAGATCTTTCCCCACTAAGGGGCACACCACTGCCAATCTGGACCAAATATACTTCAATTGGGATCGCAAATGAAAAGAACATATAAGAAATGCTGCAAGTTCTACATTCTCACGATTGTCAAATATTATACTGGTAAAATTATACCAGCCCTACTCTTTGGCAACAACACAAACCCACAATAACATTCCATTGGGATCGATTAGAGGGATGCTTGTGGAGAAGAGTCTTGAACTTGCCTAATTGCGTGCCCATTGCAAGCCGGAAATATGAGCTGGGCTTGCAATCATTAAAGGAATAGTGTGCTCTAAAATATTATTGGCTAAAAAGATGGCCCATAAACAAAAATATAACAAAAAAAAATATTTTTAAACAAAGTCCCTATGTACAGTATTGAGCAAATGAAGCTCAAACTCAAAAATGTGAAGCACTAGGAGGCATCCATTTTGTGAAAAGGATGCCTCTTGTGCTTGCCCTTGTGGCACTAATGAAGCAAAAGCCAGTCAGCTGTAATAAACAAAAGCTACCAGTGGGTGGTTTTTGCTTCATTGGTGCGGGATACCAGAGACTGCAGGCAGGAAAGCTGCATATGGGTAAGTGCTTATTTCTTTTTTTTAAATAAGCACTAGCTGCGGTTTTCTTTCTATGTTTTCCGGGCTGGAGGAGCCCAGAAAACTTGGAAAGAAAACCGCAGCTTTTAATACATTGTATTTATGTTTGTGGGGGCTTCAGCTTGGAGCCCCCTGGGGCTCCAAGCTGAAGCTACCGCAAACATAAATACAATGTTGTTGTGTTTAAAAACAATGTGGTTTTCACTTTGAGTCTCCTGGACTCCCCCAGGGGAGCCCAGGAGACTCAAAGTGAAAGCCGCTGCAGGCAGAAACACAACATGGTTGCATTTTGAAATGCTGCAGTGTTTCTCACTACGGCAGCTTTCGCGTGGAGTCTCCTGGGCTCTCCCAACCCTGAGGGAGCCCTGTAGACTCAAAGTGAAAGCCGCTTCAGGCAGAAACACCACGGCATTTGAAAACACAACAGTGTTGTGTTTCTGTCTGCAGCGGTGTTCACTTTGTGAAAGCCGCTGCAGGCAGAAACACAACAGCATCTGGAAACACAACAACATTCTTGTATATATGATTTCCGTGGTTTTCAAACCACGGCAATCACAAATACAACAACATTGTATTTGTAATTGCAGCGCCTTTGCTTTTTGCCTTCATTTTACGTTTTCTGTACTTCCTTGGGCTTGGGGAGCACCGAAAATGTAAAATGAAAGTGAAGGCAGCCTCCTCACCTCATGCAGCTCTGCTCTGGCTGCAGTAAGCAAAAGCTCCTAGTAGAGGGCTTTTGCTGCTTGTTTAGTGCCGCCAGGGCAGAGCTGAGGAGGCTGCCTGAAATGGCAAAATGGATGTTCCGATGTGAACGCTTTGAGCCTTGTTTGCTCAAAGGTTTACATAGGAACTTTCATTAAAAATATGTTTAAAGTGTGTTTTAGACTACCATTTAAGGCAATAATATTTTAGAGTGCACTATTCCTTTAAGAGCACACCTAGAGTGGAAGTGTATTTCTCCATACAGGCCGATTTTGGTGCCCCCTTGCCTCTCTCCCTGTACGAAGAGGTCTTAGCCACACTTCAAGACCAAAGAATGCCCACCTGAACAACATAAACAAGGTCTCTATTAATATCTTAGTTGAACCAGAACGTCTTGAAGAAACTCTGTTTCAGAATCCCTTGAAAGTTAAAGAACAAAAGATGGATTGGATAAGAACTATTGCAATTATGAGAAAATCTAATACATGCATTTCAATGACCCCCACAGATAAACCTATAAACTCGCTGACAACTTACCTGAAGAAATTCCCTGATTCCACCATTAGAGAGTAATTTCTCAGATTTCTCCTAAACTTTGGAATTACAACACAAGAAATGCTGTAGAAACACCTAACCCCATTTGTCAAAAATTTGACAGCCAGGAAATTCAATCATTTAAACATCTAATGAGTAAGTGTTTAGGAACTTTAGACCAAAGAAGATTTGACCCCCCCCCCATTATTGGTGGTTGGAAACTGATTGCTTTTGGAAGAGTTTGGCATCAGGCCAGGAAGTCTTCCTCACTAATGAAGTGGTTAAGCTATTGGAACAGTGGAATCTGCTGAAAGTGAATGAATGACCAAGAGTCTCCATCTGTTTAATTTCCACTAAGGCAAGGTGTAATGAATTCTATTGTTGATTTGTTTGACTCTTTTGGTTTCTAAAGAATTGTAACCTTTTGTATGAATAATGTAGTAATTATGTATCTTATATATTCTGTGTTATGATTTGATATATCTCTTTTTTCATGGTGTTTTTGTATACATGATGAGTTGTGAAAAGTCGAATTTTAATATACTTTGACTATATCACATTAAAAAAGAAAACAAAAGAAATGGTCTCCTATAAAAGCATTACACAGGTACTTTTATTCCTAACTTATTGTTCCATTCAATATTTCTACTGTCCTCGCACTCCAAGACAAAATGCTCAATCTTAAAACTAATATTCCTACCCAGAATGTTATTGCATATCATACTAAACACATGGGGATAGTCTACCTATTTCGGTCTATGGAATTTACTTCCCAAATAGCCAATGCTTATCGGTTCCATGTGTTAAAATTGTGGCAAAAATGGCAGTGCACACAAAATATTGTGGCAAAAGGGCTGTGGATTTGCCACCGCAATCCATGTAAAGGATGCAGGGGACACCCCTGCAACCCTGGACCAATTATACCATTTAAGGGGAGCAGGGAACACCCCTGCAACCCCTGGTCTCCACCACAGCATTTTTGCCATGATTTTTTATCCAGGCGACATTTTTGCTGCAATTTTATCACTGCATAGCTACTTATACTAGAGTACCATGAGAAAAAATCTCTGAATATTCTCTTGAACCCTGTTAGACATATAATGTAAAGGTTTTAAAAGGGAATGATAATTCCCTACAACAGATACATAAACAAGCTTGGATGGCCTTATGCTCGAGCAAATCTAAATGTTTCTGAATAATAACCTGCTGAGCATGCTGTACTGGTTACTAAATTGATGTCTGAAATGGATATTCATAGCATTAACAGTAGCCAGGTGGTACGTAATATATTAGACACTAATGTTGATGCTAGTGACTCTATTCAGGACATATCTTTGTTGAATACACAATCTCTTGTCCAGCATAAAGTCAAGATTGCAGACCATCTTGCTATATCTAAATTGGATATGTTTGCCATGTCTAAAAGAGACATGGCTTCATGAGGCATCCCAGATAGCAGCTTCTCAGGCCCTCCTCCCGGTTATAAGATATTTAGATCTGATAATCTTGGACAGAGAGGTGGAGAGGTTGTGCGTATTGTTAGAGAACATTTGGGTTGTCATTCTATTAATACTAAACATCTTCAGGGCTGTGAAAGCCTGTTGGCAAAAATGAAGGTTAATCCAAACATATCCTTGAGTGTTCTTACCCTATATAAACCTCCTAAGCTCATGCCTCAGTTTGAAGAACATTTCCTTGCTCTCCTCAACAACATCACTAAGCCTCAACCACCAGTGATTGTTTTGGGTGATTTCAATCTCTGGGCATAGGATAAGAAGGACGTGCACGTCTCTTGCATACTTTGGCTACAGCCAACTAGTGAAGGAACAAACCCATGAAGATGGCCATCTTTTAGATTGGGTGTTGTCACACAATCAAATTACTGTCGCTACCTCCATAATGCTGTGTCCAGGCTCAGACCATAGAATGATGAATATATCAGTATTATTACCATCTAGACCACCTAAGCTGGACAAACAGCCAAGAATACCAAAAAAGGGCAGGAACTTTAAAAATGTTACAGCATCTATTTTGTTGACACATCTAGCTAACAAGCTAAATTCTCTGGAATCTCTTAATGACCCCACTGACCTGGTACCACATCAATCACTTGTTATTTCTTATGCCACCACATTTTTGGCACCAGAAATAAACAAGATGGTCAAACCAGGGAATGTTAAGAATTTGTGGTTCGGTGACAACATTATTCAGGCCAGCAAAGAGAAAAGAGCCTTGGAGCGGGAGTGGCGAAAGAATCCTTGTCCCCACAAGATACGTATCTAAAAAAATCTATGAAAACATGTAAGCATGCTATCATTGAGGCCAAATACAGGAACTATAACACTAGAATTAATAATGGAAGATTGAGTTCTAGTGAACTCTTTAAAATCCTCAAAGAGATTGAGGGTAACATTCCAAATTTCCATTTAAACATCAGGAATGCAGCCTGGTGTCATGAAGTGTAGAATGAGTTTGTAAATAAAATTATTGGTCATCAACAAGTTATTACAGCTCCCCAGCCCAGTCTCGGAGGTTCCAATCTGGTGATTGATGCTTCTTGTACACCTGTTATTTCTACCACCAGCCTGTGTCTCCCCAAGCTTGAATTTAAACAATGCACTGAAGCAGAAATCCATGCTATAGTTTCAAATTTAAAACTAACTTCAAGTTTTGGAGATGTTCGCCCAGCTAATATCTTTAAGGGGTCTCTTTATACATTTGTCCCGTGGATTACAAAGATTGTGAACACCTCCTTCAGGGATGGCATAGTTCCGTCATCTCTTAAGGAGGTATGGATGGCGCCATTACTAAAGAAGAGTAGCCTAGATCCTTCACTGGTTAAAAACTATCTTCCAATAACAAGTGTCCCATATCTCCTTAACATTCCCGATTGAGTTGCCTACTTAGAGCTTCAGGAGATTGTGGAGACTAATAAGATTGTAGGTATCTGAAAGTCAGGATTTAGAGCCAATCATGCGACAGAAACTACCCGATTGGTTCTCATGACCAATATTACTGCCATTTTGCAAGAAGGCCATGATGCATTGCTGCTGCTATTGGACCTCTCGGCGGCCTTTGATCTTGTCAACCACAAACTTCTGTTCAACATATTCAAGGGCATGCTGCTCAGAGATGGCCGCACAGTGGATTGATTCCTTTTTGGGCCCAAGAAAAACTAGAGTGATGATTAAGAATGCTGAAACATCTCTCAATATTACCAACTGTTTAGTTCCGCAAGGCTCATGCATGTCGCCTAACCTGTTCAGCATGTATGTTAGGCCTCCATTCGACCTCTTGAATGATCTGGATGTACAGTATACAAATTACACTGATGACACCCAGGTTCTCCTTGAGCTGTATGGTAATTATGTTCACAGCCCACACCACAGGGGACTACCCCGCACCCCTGCACATGTCCCGCAGGCAGCCCATCCACCATGGCCATGCCCCCCAGCCAACCCACATGTCACCTTGCACTACTGCCCACCAACGCATGTCTCCCATCACCCCCACCCACCAGCATCCAGGGGCACCCTCCACCAGGCCCCCACTAATGTCCAACTCATGTCTCCTTACACCCCCACCCCCCAGCAGTCAGGGTCACCTTCCACCAGGCCCCCACTCATTTCCCCCTCCACCCCCACCCCCCAGCATCCAGGGGCACCTGCCAGCAGGCCCCACTCATGTCCAACTCATGTCCCCCTGCACCCCCACCCCCCAGCAGTCAGGGGCACCCTCCACCAGGCCCCCACTCATGTCCAACTCATGTCTCCCTGCACCCCCACCCACCAGCAGACAGGGTCACCCTCCACCAGGCCCCCACTCATGTCCCACTGCACCCCCACCCCCCAGCATCCAGTGGCACCCTCCACCAGGCCCCCACTCATGTCCCCCTGCACCCCCACCCCCCAGCATCCAGTGGCACCCTCCAGCAGGCCCCCACTCATGTCCAACTCATGTCCCCCTGCACCCCCACCCCCCAGCATCCAGGGGCACCCTCCACCAGGCCCCCACACATGTCCCCGTGCACCCCCACCCCCCAGCATCCAGGGTCACTCTCCACCAGGCTCCCACTCATGTCCCCCTGCACCCCCACCCCCCAGCATCCAGGGGCACCCTCCACCAGGCCCCCACTCATGTCTCCTAGCACCCCCACACCCCAGCATCCAGGGGCACCCTCCACCAGGTCCCCACTCATGTCCCCCTGCACCCCCACAACCCAGCATCCAGGGGCACTTGCCAGCAGGCCCCCACTCATGTCCAAATCATGTCCCCCTACACCCCCACCCCCCAGCAGTCAGGGGCACCCTCCACCAGGCCACCACTCATGTCCAACTCATGTCTCCCTGCACCCCCACCCCCCAGCAGTCAGGGTCACCCTCCACCAGGCCCCCACTCATGTCCCCCTGCACCCCCACCCCCCAGCATCAAGGGGCACCCTCCACCAGGCCCCCACCCATGTCTCCCAGCACCCCCACTCCCCAGCATCCAGGGGCACCCTCCAGCAGGCTCCCACTCATGTCCCCCTGCACCCCCACCCCCCAGCATCCAGGGGCACCTGCCAGCAGGCCCCCACTCATGTCCAACTCATGCCCCCCTGCACCCCCACCCCCCAGCAGTCAGGGTCACCCTCCACCAGGCCCCCACTCATGTCCCCCTGCACCCCCACCCCCCAGCATCCAGGGGCACCCTCCACCAGGCCCCCACTCATGTCTCCCAGCACCCCCACCCCCCAGCATCCAGGGGCACCCTCCACCAGGCCTCCACTCATGTCCCCCTGCACCACCAACCCCAGCATCCAGGGGCACCTGCCAGCAGGCCCCCACTCATATCCAACTCATGTCCCCCTGCACCCCCACCCCCCAGCAGTCAGGGACACCCTCCACCAGGCCCCCACTCATGTGCCCCTGCACCCCCACCCCCCAGCATCCAGGGGCACCCTCCACCAGGCCCCCACTCATGTCTCCCAGCACCTCCACCCCCGAGCATTCAGGGGCACCCTCCACCAGGCCCCCACTCATGTCCCCCTGCACCCCCATCCCCCAGCATCCAGGGGCACCCTCCACCAGGCCCCCACTCATGTCTCCCAGCACCCCCACCCCCCAGCATCCAGGGGCACCCTCCACCAGGCCCCCACTCATGTCCCCCTGCGCCCCCACCCGCCAACATCCGGGGGCACCTGCCAGCAGGCCCCCACTCAAGTTCAATTCATGTCCCCCTGCACCCCCACCCCCCAGCAGTCAGGGGCACGATCCACCAGGCCCCCACTCATGTCCCCCTGCACACCCACCCCCTAGCATCCAGGGGCACCCTCCACCAGGCCCCCACTCATGTCTCCCAGCACCCCCACCCCCCAGCATCCAGGGGAACACTCCACCAGGCCCCCACTCATGTCTCCCAGCACCCCGACCCCCCAGCATCCAGGGGCACCCTCCACCAGTCCCCCAATAATGTCCAACTCATGTCTCCCTGCACCCCCACCCCCCAGCAGTCAGGGTCACCCTCCACCAGGCCCCCACTCATGTCTCCCAGCACCACCACCCCCCAGCATCCAGGGGCACCCTCCACCAGGCCCCCACTCATGTCCAACTCATGTCCCCCTGCAGCCCACCCCCCAGCATCCAGTGGCACCCTCCACCAGGCCCCCACTCATGTCCCCCTGCACCCCCACCCCCCAGCATCCAGGGGCACCCTCCACCAGGCCCCCACTCATGTCTCCCAGCACCCCCACCCCCCAGCATCCAGGGGCACCCTCCAGCAGGCCCCCACTCATGTCCTCCTGCACCCCCACCCCCCAGCATCCAGGGGCACCTGCCAGCAGGCCCCCACTCATGTCCAACTCATGTCCCCCTGCACCCCCACCCCCCAGCAGTCATGGGCACCCTCCACCAGGCCCCCACTCATGTCCAACTCATGTCTCCCTGCACCCCCACACCCAGCAGTCAGGGTCACCCTCCACCAGGCCCCCACTCATGTCCCCCTGCACCCCCACCCCCAGCATCCAGGGGCACCCTCCACCAGGCCCCCACTCATGTCTCCCAGCACCGCCACCCCCCTTCATCCACGGGCACCCTCCACCAGGCCCCACTCATATCCCCCTGCACCCCCACCCCCCAGCATCCAGGGGCACCTGCCAGCAGGCCCCCACTCATGTCCCCCTGCACCCCCACCCCCCAGCAGTCAGGGGCACCCTCCACCAGGCCCTCACTCATGTCCCCATGCACCCCCACCCCCCAGCATCCAGGGGCACCCTCCACCAGGCCCCCACTCATGTCCCCCTGTACCCCCATCCCCCAGCATCCAGGGGCACCCTCCACCAGGCCCCCACTCATGTCTCCCAGCACCCCCACCCCCCAGCATCCAGGGGCACCCTCCACCAGGCCCACACTCATGTCCCCCTGCACCCCCACCCGCCAGTATCCGGGGGCACCTGCCAGCAGGCCCCCACTCATGTCCAACTCATGTCCCCCTGCACCCCCACCCCCCAGCAGTCAGGGGCACGATCCACCAGGCCCCCACTCATGTCCCCCTGCACCCCCACACCCCAGCATCCAGGGGCACCCTCCACCAGGCCCCCACTCATGTCTCCCAGCACCCCCACCCCCCAGCAGTCAGGGTCACCCTCCACCAGACCCCCAATCATGTCTCCCAGCACCACCACCCCCCAGCATCCAGGAGCAACCTCCACCAGGCCCCCACTCATGTCTCCCAGCACCCCCACCCCCCCAGCATCCAGGGGCACCCTCCACCAGGCCCCCACTCATGTCCAACTCATGTCCCGCTGCACCCCCACCCCCCAGCAGTCAGGGGCACCCTCCACCATGCCCCCCCTCATGTCCAACTCATGTCTCCCTGCACCCCCACCCCCCTGCAGTCAGGGTCACCCTCCACCAGGCCCCCACTCATGTCCCCCTGCTCCCCCCACCAGGCCCCCACTCATGTCTCCCAGCACCCCCACCCCTCAGCATCCAGGGACACCCTCCACCAGGCCCCCACTCATGTCCCCCTGCACCCCCACCCCCCAGCATCGAGGGGCACCTGCCAGCAGGCCTCCACTCATGTCCAACTCATGTCCCCCTGCACCCCCACCCCACAGCATCCAGGGGCACCCTCCACCAGGCCCCCACTCATGTCTCCCAGCACCCCCACCCCCCAGCATCCAAGGGCACCCTCCGCCAGTCCCCCACTCATGTCTCCCAGCACCCCCACCCCCCAGCATCCAGGGGCACCCTCCACCAGGCCCCCACTCATGTCCCACTCAAGTCTCCATGCACCCCCACCGCCCAGCAGTCAGCGTCACCCTCCACCAGGCCCCCACTAATGTCTCCCAGCACCCCCACCCCCCAGCAACCAGGGGCACCCTCCACCAGGCCCCCACTCATGTCTCCCAGCACCCCTACCCCTCAGCATCCAGGGGCACCCTCCACCAGGCCCCCACTCATGTCCAACTCATGTCTCCCTCACCCACACCCCCCAGCAGTCAGGGTCACCCTCCACCAGGCCCCCACTCATGTCCCCCTGCACCCCCACTCCCTAGCATCCAGGGGCACCCTCCACCAGGCCCCCACTCATGTCTCCCAGCACCCCCACCCCCCAGCATCCAGGGGCACCCTCCACCAGGCCCCCACTCATGTCCAACTCATGTCTCTCTGCACCCCCACCTCCCAGCAGTCAGGGTCACCCTCCACCAGGCCCCCACTCATGTCTCCCAGCACTCCCACCCCCCCAGCATCCAAGGGAATCCTCCACCAGGCCCCCACTCATGTCTCCCAGCACCCCCACCCCCCAGCATCCAGGGGCACCCTCCACCAGGCCCCCACTCATGTCCCCCTTCACCCCACCCCCCAGCATCCAGGGGCACCTGCCAGCAGGCCCCCACTCATGTCCAACTCATTTCCCCCTGCACACCCACCCCCAGCAGTCAGGGGCACCCTCCACCAGGCCCCCACTCATGTCCAACTCATGTCTCCCTGCACCCCCACCCCCCAGCATCCAGGAGCACCTGCCAGCAGGGCCCCACCCATGTCCAACTCATGTCCCCCTGTACCCCCACCCCCAGCATCCAGAGGCACCCTCCATCAGGCCCCCACTCATGTCTCCCAGCACTCCCACCCCCCAGCATCCAGGGGAACCCTCCACCAGGCCCCCACTCATGTCTCCCAGCACCCCACCCCCCAGCATCCAGGGGCACCCTCCACCAGGCCCCCACTCATGTCCCCCTTCACCCCACCCCCCAGCATCCAGGGGCACCTGCCAGCAGGCCCCCACTCATGTCCAACTCATTTCCCCCTGCACACCCACCCCCAGCAGTCAGGGGCACCCTCCTCCAGGCCCCCACTCATGTCCAACTCATGTCTCCCTGCACCCCCACCCCCCAGCATCCAGGAGCACCTGCCAGCAGGGCCCCACCCATGTCCAACTCATGTCCCCCTGCACCCCCACCCCCCAGCATCCAGAGGCACCCTCCATCAGGCCCCCACTCATGTCTCCCAGCACTCCCACCCCCCAGCATCCAGGGGAACCCTCCACCAGGCCCCCACTCATGTCTCCCAGCACCCCCACCCCCCAGCATCCAGGGGCACCCTCCACCAGGCCCCCACTCATGTCCCCCTTCACCCCCACCCCCCAGCATCCAGGGGCACCTGCCAGCTGGCCCCCACTCATGTCCAACTCATTTCCCCCTGCACACCCACCCCCAGCAGTCAGGGGCACCCTCCACCAGGCCCCCATTCATGTCCAACTCATGTCTCCCTGCACCCCCACTTCCCAGCAGTCAGGGTCACCCTCCACCAGGCCCCCACTCATGTCTCCCTGCACCCCCACCTCCCAGCAGTCAGGGTCACCCTCCACCAGGCCCCCACTCATGTCTCCCTGCACCCCCACCCCCCAGCATCCAGGGGCACCTTCCACCAGGGCCCCACTCATGTCTCCCAGCACCCCCACCCCCCAGCATCCAGGGGCCCCCTCCACTAGGCCCCCACTTATGTCTCCCAGCACCCCCACCACCCAGCATCCAGGGGCACCCTCCACCAGGCCCCCACTCATGTCCAACTCATGTCTCTCTGCACCCCCACCTCCCAGCAGTCAGGGTCACCGTCCACCAGGCCCCCACTCATGTCTCCCAGCACTCCCACCCCCCCAGCATCCAAGGGAATCCTCCACCAGGCCCCCACTCATGTCCCCCTGCACCCCCACCCCCAGCATCCAGGGGCACCCTCCACCAGGCCCCCACTCATGTCTCCCAGCACCGCCACCCCCCTTCATCCAGGGGCACCCTCCACCAGGCCCCACTCATATCCCCATGAACCCCCACCCCCCAGCATCCAGGGGCACCTGCCAGCAGGCCCCCACTCATGTCCCCCTGCACCCCCACCCCCCAGCAGTCAGGGGCACCCTCCACCAGGCCCTCACTCATGTCCCCATGCACACCCACCCCCCAGCATCCAGGGGCACCCTCCACCAGGCCCCCACTCATGTCCCCCTGCACCCCCATCCCCCAGCATCCAGGGGCACCCTCCACCAGGCCCCCACTCATGTCTCCCAGCACCCCCACCCCCCAGCATCCAGGGGCACCCTCCACCAGGCCCACACTCATGTCCCCCTGCACCCCCACCCGCCAGCATCCGGGGGCACCTTCCAGCAGGCCCCCACTCATGTCCAACTCATGTCCCCCTGCACCCCCACCCGCAGCAGTCAGGGGCACGATCCACCAGGCCCCCACTCATGTCCCCCTGCACCCCCACACCCCAGCATCCAGGGGCACCCTCCACCAGGCCCCCACTCATGTCTCCCAGCACCCCCACCCCCCAGCAGTCAGGGTCACCCTCCACCAGACCCCCAATCATGTCTCCCAGCACCACCACCCCCCAGCATCCAGGAGCACCCTCCACCAGGCCCCCACTCATGTCTCCCAGCACCCCCACCCCCCCAGCATCCAGGGGTACCCTCCACCAGGCCCCCACTCATGTCCAACTCATGTCCCGCCGCACCCCCACCCCCCAGCAGTCAGGGGCACCCTCCACCATGCCCCCGCTCATGTCCAACTCATGTCTCCCTGCACCCCCACCCCCCTGCAGTCAGGGTCACCCTCCACCAGGCCCCCACTCATGTCCCCCTGCTCCCCCCACCAGGCCCCCACTCATGTCTCCCAGCACCCCCACCCCTCAGCATCCAGGGGCACCCTCCACCAGGCCCCCACTCATGTCCCCCTGCACCCCCACCCCCCAGCATCGAGGGGCACCTGCCAGCAGGCCTCCACTCATGTCCAACTCATGTCCCCCTGCACCCCCACCCCACAGCATCCAGGGGCACCCTCCACCAGGCCCCCACTCATGTCTCCCAGCACCCCCACCCCCCAGCATCCAAGGGCACCCTCCGCCAGTCCCCCACTCATGTCTCCCAGCACCCCCACCCCCCAGCATCCAGGGGCACCCTCCACCAGGCCCCCACTCATGTCCCACTCAAGTCTCCATGCACCCCCACCCCCCAGCAGTCAGCGTCACCCTCCACCAGGCCCCCACTAATGTCTCCCAGCACCCCCACCCCCCAGCAACCAGGGGCACCCTCCACCAGGCCCCCACTCATGTCTCCCAGCACCCCTACCCCTCAGCATCCAGGGGCACCCTCCACCAGGCCCCCACTCATGTCCAACTCATGTCTCCCTCACCCACACCCCCCAGCAGTCAGGGTCACCCTCCACCAGGCCCCCACTCATGTCCCCCTGCACCCCCACTCCCTAGCATCCAGGGGCACCCTCCACCAGGCCCCCACTCATGTCTCCCAGCACCCCCACCCCCCAGCATCCAGGGGCACCCTCCACCAGGCCCCCACTCATGTCCAACTCATGTCTCTCTGCACCCCCACCTCCCAGCAGTCAGGGTCACCCTCCACCAGGCCCCCACTCATGTCTCCCAGCACTCCCACCCCCCCAGCATCCAAGGGAATCCTCCACCAGGCCCGCACTCATGTCTCCCAGCACCCCCACCCCTCAGCATCCAGGGGCACCCTCCACCAGGCCCCCACTCATGTCCCCCTGCACCCCCACCCCCCAGCATCGAGGGGCACCTGCCAGCAGGCCTCCACTCATGTCCAACTCATGTCCCCCTGCACCCCCACCCCACAGCATCCAGGGGCACCCTCCACCAGGCCCCCACTCATGTCTCCCAGCACCCCCACCCCCCAGCATCCAAGGGCACCCTCCGCCAGTCCCCCACTCATGTCTCCCAGCACCCCCACCCCCCAGCATCCAGGGGCACCCTCCACCAGGCCCCCACTCATGTCCCACTCAAGTCTCCATGCACACCCACCCCCCAGCAGTCAGCGTCACCCTCCACCAGGCCCCCACTAATGTCTCCCAGCACCCCCACCCCCCAGCAACCAGGGGCACCCTCCACCAGGCCCCCACTCATGTCTCCCAGCACCCCTACCCCTCAGCATCCAGGGGCACCCTCCACCAGGCCCCCACTCATGTCCAACTCATGTCTCCCTCACCCACACCCCCCAGCAGTCAGGGTCACCCTCCACCAGGCCCCCACTCATGTCCCCCTGCACCCCCACTCCCTAGCATCCAGGGGCACCCTCCACCAGGCCCCCACTCATGTCTCCCAGCACCCCCACCCCCCAGCATCCAGGGGCACCCTCCACCAGGCCCCCACTCATGTCCAACTCATGTCTCTCTGCACCCCCACCTCCCAGCAGTCAGGGTCACCCTCCACCAGGCCCCCACTCATGTCTCCCAGCACTCCCACCCCCCCAGCATCCAAGGGAATCCTCCACCAGGCCCCCACTCATGTCTCCCAGCACCCCCACCCCCCAGCATCCAGGGGCACCCTCCACCAGGCCCCCACTCATGTCCCCCTTCACCCCACCCCCCAGCATCCAGGGGCACCTGCCAGCAGGCCCCCACTCATGTCCAACTCATTTCCCCCTGCACACCCACCCCCAGCAGTCAGGGGCACCCTCCAGCAGGCCCCCACTCATGTCCAACTCATGTCTCCCTGCACCCCCACCCCCCAGCATCCAGGAGCACCTGCCAGCAGGGCCCCACCCATGTCCAACTCATGTCCCCCTGTACCCCCACCCCCAGCATCCAGAGGCACCCTCCATCAGGCCCCCACTCATGTCTCCCAGCACTCCCACCCCCCAGCATCCAGGGGAACCCTCCACCAGGCCCCCACTCATGTCTCCCAGCACCCCCACCCCCCAGCATCCAGGGGCACCCTCCACCAGGCCCCCACTCATGTCCCCCTTCACCCCACCCCCCAGCATCCAGGGGCACCTGCCAGCAGGCCCCCACTCATGTCCAACTCATTTCCCCCTGCACACCCACCCCCAGCAGTCAGGGGCACCCTCCTCCAGGCCCCCACTCATGTCCAACTCATGTCTCCCTGCACCCCCACCCCCCAGCATCCAGGAGCACCTGCCAGCAGGGCCCCACCCATGTCCAACTCATGTCCCCCTGCACCCCCACCCCCCAGCATCCAGAGGCACCCTCCATCAGGCCCCCACTCATGTCTCCCAGCACTCCCACCCCCCAGCATCCAGGGGAACCCTCCACCAGGCCCCCACTCATGTCTCCCAGCACCCCCACCCCCCAGCATCCAGGGGCACCCTCCACCAGGCCCCCACTCATGTCCCCCTTCACCCCCACCCCCCAGCATCCAGGGGCACCTGCCAGCTGGCCCCCACTCATGTCCAACTCATTTCCCCCTGCACACCCACCCCCAGCAGTCAGGGGCACCCTCCACCAGGCCCCCATTCATGTCCAACTCATGTCTCCCTGCACCCCCACTTCCCAGCAGTCAGGGTCACCCTCCACCAGGCCCCCACTCATGTCTCCCTGCACCCCCACCTCCCAGCAGTCAGGGTCACCCTCCATCAGGCCCCCACTCATGTCTCCCTGCACCCCCACCCCCCAGCATCCAGGGGCACCTTCCACCAGGGCCCCACTCATGTCTCCCAGCACCCCCACCCCCAGCATCCAGGGGCACCCTCCACTAGGCCCCCACTTATGTCTCCCAGCACCCCCACCACCCAGCATCCAGGGGCACCCTCCACCAGGCCCCCACTCATGTCCCCCTGCACCCCCACCCCCCAGCATCCAGGGGCACCCTCCACCAGGCCCCCACTCATGTCCCCCTGCACCCCCACACCCCAGCATCCAGGGGCACCCTCCACCAGGCCCCCACTCATGTCTCCCAGCACCCCCACCCCCAGCATCCAGGGGCACCCTCCACCAGGCCCCCACTCATGTATCCCAGCACCCCCACCCCCCAGCATCCAGGGGCACCCTCCACCAGGCCCCCACTCATGTCCCCCTGCTCCCCCACCCCCCAGCATCCAGGGGCACCCTCCACCAGGCCCCCACTCATGTCCCCCTGCACCCCCACCCCCCAGCATCCAGGGGCACCCTCCACCAGGCCCCCACTGATGTCCCCCTGCACCTCCACCCCCCAGCAGTCAGGGGCACCCTCCACCAGGCCCCCACTCATGTCCCCCTGCACCCCCACCCCCCAGCATCCAGGGGCACCTGCCAACAGGGCCCCGCCCATGTCCAACTCATGTCCCCCTGCACCCCCACCCCCCAGCATCCAGGGGCACCCTCCACCAGGCCCCCACTCATGTCTCCAAGCACCCCCACCCCCCAGCATCCAGGGGCACCCTCCACCAGGCCCCCACTCATGTCCCCCTGCACCCCCACCCCCCAGCAGTCAGGGGCACCCTCCACCAGGCCCCCACTCATGTCCCCCTGCACCCCCACCCCCCAGCATCCAGGGGCACCCTCCACCAGGCCCCCACTCATATCTCCCAGCACCCCCACACCCAACATCCAGGGGCACCCTCCAGAAGGCCCCCACTCATGTCCAACACATGTCCTCCTGCACCCCCACCCCCCAGAAGTCAGGGTTACCCTCCACCAGGCCCCCACTCATGTCCCCCTGCACCCCCACCCCCCAGCATCCAGGGGCACCTGCCAGCAGGGCCCCACCCATGTCCAACTCATGTCTCCCTGCACCCCCACCCCCCAGCATCCAGGGGCACCCTCCACCAGGCCCCCACTCATGTCTCCCATCACCCCCACCCACCAGCATCCAGGGGCACCCTCCACCAGGCCCCCACTCATATCCCCCTGCACCCCCACCCCCCAGCATCCAGGGGCACCCTCCACCAGGCCCCCACTCATGTCCCCCTGCACCCCCACCCCCCAGCATCCAGGGGCACCCTCCACCAGGCCCCCACTCATGTCTCCCAGCACCCCCACCCCCCAGCATCCAGGGGCACCCTCCACCAGGCCCCCACTCATGTCCCCCTTCACCCCACCCAACAGCATCCAGGGGCACCTGCCAGCAGGCCCCCACTCATGTCCAACTCATTTCCCCCTGCACTCCCACCCCCAGCAGTCAGGGGCACCCTCCACCAGGCCCCCCCTCATGTCCAACTCATGTCTCCCTGCACCCCCACCCCCCAGCATCCAGGGGCACCCTCCACCAGGCCCCCACTCATGTCTCCCAGCGCCCCCACCCCCAGCATCCAGGGGCACCCTCCACCAGGCCCCCACTCATGTCTCCCAGCACCCCCACCTCCCAGCATCCAGGGGCACCCTCCACCAGGCCCCCACTCATGTCCCCCTGCACCTCCACCCCCCAGCATCCAGGGGCACCTGCCAGCAGGTCCCCACTCATGTCCAACTCATGTCCCCCTGCAGCCCCACCCCCAGCATCCAGGGGCACCCTCCACCAAGCCCCCACTCATGTCTCCCAGCACCCCCACCCCCCAGCAGTCAAGGTCACCATTCACCAGGCCCCCACTCATGTCTCCCAGCACCCCCACCCCCCAGCATCCAGGCGCACCTACCAGCAGGCCCCCACTCATGTCCAACTCATGTCCCCTTGCACCCCTACCCCCCAGCAGTCAGGGGCACCCTCCACCAGGCCCCCACTCATGTCCAACTCATGTCTCCCTGCACCCCTACCCCCCAGCAGTCAGGGTCACCCTCTACCAGGCCCCCACTCATGTCCCCCTGCACCCCCACCCCCCAGCATCCAGGGGCACCCTCCACCAGGCCCCCACTCATGTCTCCCAGCACCCCCACCCCCCAGCATCCAGGGGCACCCTCCACCAGGCCCCCACTCATGTCCCCCTGCACCCCCACCCCCCAGCATCCAGGGGCACCTGCCAGCAGGCCCCCACTCATGTCCAACTCATGTCCCCCTGGACCCCCACCCCCCAGCATCCAGGGGCACCCTCCACCAGGCCCCCACTCATGTCTCCCAGCACCCCCACCCCCCAGCAGTGCGATTGGCCTAGGTACTTGTATTTCAGGGGTGCGCGGGTAGTTTTACACACAATCACAGCAGGGTACGTGTATTTCGGGGTGCGCGTGATGTTCCACACACGATATCAGCAGGGTACGTGTATTTCGAGGTGCGCGTGAAGTTCCACACGCGACATCAGCAGGGTACGTGTATTACGGGTTCGCGTGAACTTCCACATGCGATATCAGCAGGGTACGTGTATTCCTGGGGTGGGCGGGAAGATTTACACGCGACTGGGCCTGGGAGAGCGTGTTACGTGTATTCCTGGGGTGGGCGGGAAGATTTACACGGTCGCCTACAACGCGCCAAAAAAGACGGTCCAAACCGGAAACACGTACGCCAGCATGAAGCAGGCGCACGTCGACTTGCAGGAAGCAGACGTACGTCAACCAGCGCAGCATAAAAGTGTGCGCAAACAACAAACAAGCTCAGACACCAGGATGAATATACTGTTCCTAGCAGCAGTGGCTGTGGGATACCGCATGAGGAGGAGGAGGATAGTCAGGGCCAGAATCTTTACACCCAGAACCAGCCTTTTTGATATGCCTGATGACCAGGTGTATGGGAGGTACAGGTTTCCACCTCACATAATACTCGTCCTGGTCAGTGAGTGGGAGGATGACCTCACATCACCCACTGTGCTCCCAAGCACTCAGCCCCCTGGAGAAGGTCCTCAATTTACTGCACTTCTTGGCTACCGGATCATTTCAGCGGACATGTGCCATAGCGGGGGGGTGTCACAGGCCACGCAGTCACAGTGCCTACACCAGGTGTTGGCCATCATCACTGCACGCCCATCAGTCCGCAGGCACATATACCTGCCCAGAACACCTGCAGAAAGGCAAGCTGTCATCAGGGATTTCTACGGGGTGGCACAATTCCCCAAAGTGCTAGGTGCCATTGATTGCACCCATGTGGCTCTACGTCCCCACATGGCATCTGAGCACATCTATAGAAACCGCAAGCACTGGCATTCCATCAACGTCCAGGTAGTATGTGATGCCGAGGGAATCATCACCTCAGTATATGCCAACTATCCAGGGTCCAGCCACGACAGCTTCATTTACAGGATGTGAACCCTAAACCGGGACATGGAAGCTGGGCGGCATAGCGATGCATGGCTGCTTGGTGAGTAGAAATGCCACAGCACATGCATGCATGACAGATACAGAGTAATGCCAATACCCCACTAATGATCCCCATCACCACCTCCCCAGGGGACAGTGCCTACCCTCTGAGCACACACATGATGACGCCACTTCGGAACCCCATCACGCCTCCTGAGGTAAGATACAACACAGCCCATATTGCAACACGGGGCATAGTGGAGCGCACATTCGGAGTGCTCAAGTCACGCTTTCGCTCCCTTGACCGTTCTGGCGGGCAGCTGTTATACGCTCCCCCAGTAGTGTGCAGGATCATAGTGGCAGCATGTGTCCTGCACAATGTTGCAACACGCCGGGGCCTGGCTGTGGACATGGTGGTGCCCCAACATTCCCAACCACATGCACGCCCGCTACGCATGGGAGGGGAAAGGGCACGGGGTGAGGCAGCCCGTACGCAGCTGGTGGCTAATTACTTCACATAGAAAGCACACCCCTGTGGAGTGCACACAGCCCTGGCACATACCATCTGACAATCAATGATGACTCAATCTGACAATTATGATGAACAAAGGGACAGTCAACTGTCAGAACCATAGCAGCCTGAGATTGTTCATCTGGAAGTGTCACAATGTGTGCATCCCTACCTACACAAACACCACCAATGCAGTGTCATCAAAAGACACACTTCCATGCAGCAAAAATGAATACCCACTTGCAAAATAAAACATGAGAACAGTGCCATGTCACCCAACCCCTCCCCGGCACGGCCACACAACACACCACGGCATGTCATGCAATGTGAGAGCAAACAAATTAATCCCCACAACATGCCCCAAGTGTCACCATCTACAGTGTCCCTAATGGAAACTGGCCACACATGAAATGCTCACAGTAATGCAGGACCAACAACACACATTACCAAATACTTACCAAGACTACCATTCACCTACACAACCTCCAACCTACCATAAACATGACAGTACGGACTTAAAAAATTGGTAGCCTCACTACCTGATAATGGCAGCACTTCGAACACTTCCAAGTATACAGTGTTAGCGCCACGCAAGAGTGTAGGTGCACTGCTTACAAGATGGACTCCAGTCCCAAAGTAGACCACCTTGTGAAGACATGAGAAATGGACCTGCAAATTAGGAGGATGAGATGGATGCAGAGGCACATATCAATACACCATGCAGTGTACAATACAACAACAATATGCACTAGGAATGTATACACAGTATTGACTACAGACTGCCCACACATCAAATGGGAGTCCAACGTCACTGTGTAAGTCAATGTCACTTGGGCACACCCTTTGCAAGCCCATGGAAACGGGAAGCAGGAGGGGTGTGTGTCACACAAACCCAAGCATCTAACCCAAATTCAGGACGTGCCCAGCCACAATATAACGTATGCCCACGGGAGCCACACAACGCAACACACTGTAAAAAAAAATCAAAAATCAAAAATCAAAAATGGCCATGTATTGGCCGTGGTTGGGTGGGGCAGGCCACAGAGGAGGTCTGAGGACAGGGTGCACACCAAAACCCACCTGTGTGGATTCTGGGGAAAAAAAAACACCTCCATGGGTTCATGGCCTGCACGGCTACACTATTGTGAGAGAATCGCTGCTGTCGCTCTCCTCACCCTCTGCAGCTGCATCAGGAGGTGGTGGTACTATGGGAGGCAGCCTACGCAAAGCCCTAGTCTGGTCCTCCATGGCAGCAAGCATGCAGGTGTGGAAGGTCTGGTTCTGGAGGATAATCGTGCGGAGGTACCCATGCAACAACTCACAGGATGCCCGGACCTCCTCCTGAGTTGCCTGCATCTCAGCTGAGAGCGTACGTGTGAGCTGCTCCAGCTGCTGTTCTGTCCTCGTGTGAGTTGAAGCCTCAAGCTCAACAAGAGTCACCCTGAGCTGACGGAGTTCCACCCTCAGGGCTTCCCTGTGGCCCTGGGACTCAATAGAAATGGCTTCCCGCAGAGTCTCCAGTGCCGCCCGTCTGTCCCTGTTGGACACCAACATGTCCTCCCTTTGTGACTGGCAAATGGACTCTGTTGCCTGCTGTAGTTGTTCCATCAGCCTTTCTTGGGGGACAATGTAAGTGGCCACCCTATCCATGGCCTGAGCCATCATCTCAGATGATGCTGCCTGTTGGTTTGCCATACCGTATATGGATTGCTCCCATGCGGTATTGCCAGGTGGCGTACGGCCACCGCGTTGGCGGGCACCACACCTGTCTGGGGCAAGGCAAACTGCGCCTTGCTGTGCCGGCACTGCCTGAGGCTGCAGGACTGCATTCCCCCTCTGTACTGCTGGCCCAGGATCAGATGTTGTGGAGTGTGACCCTGCATCCATAACCACCAAAGGCGGACCTACCAACACTGACATCCCCATTGAGGGTTCTACCCCTGGTGCAGGTGGGTTGGACAGTACAGAATCCCTCCCAGAAACAATTACCTGCGACGGCATATAGGTCTCATCATCCGAATAGACACCTGAATAGAGCTCGGGGGAGGTGCACCCAGAGACACCCTTTGAGAGAATGGTCTGCAGCAAGTGTGGGTTCTCACCCACCACCACACCACGTCCCTCACTGGTTCCCAGTCGGGCCTCAGACCGCTCCTGGGTCTGCACCATCTCCACAACCCCAGCAGTATCAAGTGTGTCATCCCCTGCAAAGACATGAAAGAAAAGAAATGGGAACAGGCATTAGCACCATGGCACACAATTAGGGCTGAGAAGCAACAGAACCAGTACTTCATTGACACATGTCCCACATGACTATAACCCTCCCATGCATGGGGGAGGCAAATGGCACACATTGATGACACCAAGATGGAAGACCAACACATTTGCTGCATGCTGGCTAGCAGTGCCATCACACATTGGCCTGTGATTGGCATGTCCAATACACATACATGACACATGCCATCACACAGATGGCATGTACCATAGCCATGTCACACATGTGACAATTGGACTGAGAAATGCCTAGTGAAAGAGGTGGAATGCAAACAATCAGCCTGAATGAACACAGAATAATACGCAACAATGTTGTGGCAAGATGACACTTCAAGGGCAACTGGCGTGAGGTTGGGCTAAATGTCTACTGTTGCCAGAAGGTATACGGCAATACCCAAATCCTGGTGCGCAGAATGTATTGGATGAAGCACATGGGTGACCCAAACCACTCAGGCACACACACCCTCACCTGGCACTCAGTCAGAAGCCCTCACACACACACCATGCACAGGAATGACACACACATGCATGTGCACTCACCGGACAATGCCTCGTAATCTGGCAAGTCTCCCACGCCTTGGATCTGTCCCTCCATGACGTAGGTCCCAGCAGCATACTCATGTGGAGTGAGTTCAATGTCCTCTGCTGGAGACCCACCTCCAGTCACTAGAGTAGCGGCATGACTTGAAGCCAGCTTTTTCTTTGCCCTGCGCTTCAGGTCTTTCCAGCGCTTTTAGCAATCATTAGCTGTGCGCCTCACGAATCCAAGGGCACTTATGATGTCCGTGATGGTCTGCCAGTGTGCCAGACATTGTGCAGGTGTGGTCTTGCATCCTGCAGTAATCACCATTTTGCTGTCATGTGCGGACACATACTCCACAAGTGCATCAAGTTCGGCCTGATTGAAGTTGGGCTTCCTTGGCGGGCCGGACTGTGTAGCTGTGTCTGGGGCATCAGCCTGTACTGGACGAGCACTCTTCCTCTTCCGCTTGGAAGGTGGTGGGGATCCTGAGTGTCCTACGCCACTCTGGACACTAGGGGCAGGAGCCCCGGTGTACTGTGGACTAGGAGTGTGGGAATGAACACTCACCATGGGACTTGGTGCAGGCATTAGCTGAAGTGTGATGTAGTCAGGGGGAACGTCAGCAGGATGGATTGGGACCTACACTGTCCTGGCTGGGAGACTCAGAGCTGGGGTGGATGGAGCCGCAGCTGCCCCTGCAGCCTCCCCACCCTGCCTACTCGGGGCAGCAGATGACATAGCTGCCCCTGATCCACGTGGCCTGGTGACACCAACGTGCACCGCCACACGTGGCCTAGACCTGCTGACCTGGAAGTCAGCCATGGCGTCACCCTGTGCCAGGTCTGGTGCCACAATGGGCTGGTCCAACAAGGGCTGAGCAGGGATGGTGTCAGCCACATTACCCTCAACCAGGGGGGGCATGGGTGTCCCTGACTGGTCACCCACACATGGGGGGCTAGGGGCAACCTGCAAGTCCCGGCCACGCAACCCCTCCAAGACCACGTGCATGGAAAAATAAACCTGCACTACGCTGTGGCACCCAGAAACACAAAAATGAACGTATGCGTGTCACACACAGCCTAGAATGACCTCTGAAGGGGTACGCAACACACAGGGCAAGCACAGATGTTAAATACGTGCGCGACTCACCGTCTGCCTGGAAAAATAGCGTGAAAAAGACGCGCGTGTGTGCGTTGGCAACACCCCCGCCAAAAGAAGAATTGTATGCTGTCTGAGGAGACAGGACAACAGAAGAAGTGAACGCTGTTTGAGGAAACAGGCACAGGAAAAAGACAAAAAGACAAAAAGCTGTCAGAGGTAACAGGGAGTACGAACTCGGAATGCCGTGAAGTAAATCGCGTGTGAACTGACAAGAAGTACAGATTTCACCCACTCGCTCTCCACGAAAAGCACGTACAAGGAAATGGCGTTCTACAAGTACCTTTTAAACATGCCCACACGTCCAGCGTCACTTCCGCGTGTATGCGCTAAGGCCCTATCCTCCAATTGCACAAGCTGACACTCTGACGTGCAGTCATTGGACGTGTAACATGCACCTGTGTACAGGGAAATGCCCGTGCACACACGTCACAGACGCGCATAAGCGCTGAGGCCCTTTCCACCAATTACAGGCTATGACACTCTGACGTGCTTATTTTTTCTACGCGCCATGGAAAACGCACGCGCGCGTAATGTCATAGACGCGCCTACACGCTGGGGGCCTTTGGGCCAATGAATTCGCGTACGTGTGCTGACGCACCTACCCGCTAAGGCACTTTCCTCGAATTACACGCAGACGTGCCAAATCACTCCGTATCAAGCTGGCCACGCGTAAGCACACGGAAGACCACGCTCCTGCCCAGAATGCCGAATTACTGCCCCCCAGAGCCCCGAGCACACTCCCACCAGCCATCTGCTGCTGCCTCATTGCCTGCTGCCCATGTGCTGCCTGCATATCAGCCAGGGGTGCTGTTGCTGTGACCACCCCTGCTGGAACCGAAGACTCCCGACTGGGATTCCATCGCTCCACAGACCAGCCCCAGGACCCAGTTGCCCACCCACTCCTGCCTCTGGGGTTGTTATGTTGGGCACTGCAACATCTGGCACCACTGGCAAACCCCAGCCAGAGAGGCAGAGGGGCACCAGCTTCACTGCCACCGAAGTTGGTGTCCTGATGGAGCAAGTCCTGGGGCAGTATGATGCCCTCTTCGGAAGTTTGTGCGCCAACAAGGAAGGACGGACTCGGATCTGGACGGACATCATGACTGCCATCAACGCGGAGGGGGTGGCAGTCCGACTATTCCATCATGTCAAGAAGCGCTGGGAGGACTTCAGGTCCAGCACCCTCAACAAGGCCCGGCACCTCTTGAAGGCAGCGGATGCTAAGGGGCGCCGGGGCCACTGAAGCCTGTGTTTTATTTCTCCCTGTCTGCAGCGTCAACTGATGAAGAGGGCGGAGAAGGTGCTGTGGAGCACAGCGGCAGGGATCACACCACCAGCCGGAGACGCAAGGCCCGGCTCCCCTCCCTGGTTGTCATCTCGTCGGGGAGTGAGAAGTCCGGTGCCGCGTCCCAGGCCGCAGCTGTCGGGGGGAGGTCCAAGAGGCAGAGGTCGGAGTTGGACTACTTGGCAGCAGAAGGGGCATCTGGGACCCCACAGGGCCAAACGGGGGAAGATGGCACGGAGTCATCCAGGTTGGTGGGGGGTTTGGTGGAGGAGGAGGCCGTGCAAGCGACAGAGACGGGTCTGGAGGTGGAGATTCCACTGGTGCTAGTGGTGCAGTGCAGGACGAGGGACAGGAGGCAGCACAGGCCACCGCAGAGGTGCCTGTGTGCAATCCTGTCCCTGATCCTGTCACTGCATCATCTTGCACCAGCAGGGATGCCTATGTCCAGACCTGTTTTCAGGCAGGGGATGAGCTTACAACAACTGGCCTTCCTCTGCCTGCGGACGTGGCTATCCAGGTACGGGTTGAGCCTGTCCTGACTGGTGTGGTGTTGCGTCAACGGGCCATGCGAGGTGACCTGCAGTCTTTTCATGAGGAGACTGCATGTCATCTCGAATGGCTCGTTGACCGCGTCGGCCTACTGGGACAGGTCACCCAGGCCGGATTCCTCCATTTGCTGGAGCTTGTTCCGACCCCCTCCTCAACTGAACACCCTATGCGCCAGTCATCCTCCATGCCATCTTTCCACCCATTTGTCACCTGGGTGCCCTGTGGCGCTGCCTCTGACGGTGCGGCCAGGCTGGTGGAGGACACATCCCTGCCACAGTCGGGAGTCGGATGTCCAGCAGGGGTGGCCACATCAATGACTGCACCCCGGCCGGTGGAGGATGTGCAGGCAGCAGGAGCCAGGGCACGGGCACAGGCACAGCAGCAGCAGCAACGAGGTGGGAGCCATGATGGCTTGGGGCCTTTGACATCGGAGGGGCAGGCATCGGCCGGAGGGCAGGAGGACCCAGGACAGGAAGTGTCTTCCGTGTGGCAGAGGTTGGGCCATGCCATAGATGCGGTGCGGCAGCGGGCGGTAGAGGCACAGCTCACGATGGTCAGGGCGGAGAACTCCATGCGGAGGGCCCTGAGGCGGGCCGAGTGCCTCGAGGCAATCCGCAGGGAGTTGGAGGAGAACATGTTGTCATCCCTGCGGACCCTCGGGGCCATGGAAGAGGACCGCATCCAGGACATTGAGCAGGAGTTCGATGATGCCCTGGCCCGGAACATTTAGAAGTGAGCCGTCGGACTAGCCCGCTGCCCTTCTAAATAGTTATTTAGTGTTAAGTTTCCTTTCGGTTTTGTTTTGTTTTGCGGCGCTTGGACAATGCCCCAACTTCTTGTATATAGTTCTTCATTAGGTAGGTTTTCATTTTATAGGTTTCATTTAAAGGATTGGGCACATGGACCCTGGATGTTCACTTTGTACATAGTTTGACAATGGATTTGGATTGTTGATTTTTTTTTTCACATGGATCAATGGTTTTTTATTATTTTTGCACCTTGGATTTATTTTCTCAGACTGACACTTTGGAGACTTGCTTTTGGATTGCTTTTCATTTGTATTTCATGCATCTTTTTCATTTATTGGACATGCTGGATTTCATTTATTATTTCCATTTTCTTCTGTTCCATAACATGGCCTTGCTTTTCTGTTTAATACATTATCATTTGGTACTTCAATGTGTGGTATTCTCTCTTTGGTTTCATGCATGTCACAATGTGTGTTTTATCATTCATATGCTGTCATTGTGTGGGTTTGACGGATATATGTTGATGTGCAGACTAGCCATTTGGGATGCATCATGTGCTGGTGATTTCTTTGTGGGGTGGATGTCATACCTGGTGGTGTGTTCGGACTGGGGTGGCATAGGCAGTGTATTGAGGGGGCATGGTGGCCATTATTATGGATCGTCATGAGGTGTTGGGGGGACATGTATGGGGGCCTGCTGGCAGGTGCCCCACAGTGCTGGGGGTGGGGGTGCAGGGAGACATGAGTTGGACATGAGTGGGGGCCTGCTGGCAGGTGCCCTGCACTGCTGGGGGGTGGTGGTGCAGAGGGACATGTGTGGGGGCCTGCTGGCGGATGCCCTGCAATGCTGGGGTTGTGGGGGTGCAGGGGGACATGAGTGGGGGCCTGGTGGAGGGTGCCCTGCACTGCTGGGGGGTGGGGGTACAGGGGCACATGAGTGGGGGCCTGGTGTAGGGTGCCCTGCACTGCTGGGGGGTGGGGGTGCAGGGAGACATGAGTGGGGGCCTGCTGGAGGGTGCCCCACAGTGCTGAGGGGTGGGGGTGCTGGGAGACATGCGTTGTTGATCAGTAGTGCAAGGTGACATGTTGCTTGACTGGGGGGCATGGCCATGGTGGATGGGCTGCCTGCGGGACATGAGCAGGGGTGCAGGGTAGTCCCCTGTGGTGTGGGCTGCCTGCAGGGGCCCTGGAGGGTGTAGAGGGAACACCTGGGAGGACCCACATGGCCAATTCACGTGTAGTACACCCCGGAACCCCTGAAATACACGTACCCTGCTGAATTTGCGTGTGAAACTTCCCGCGCACCCCTAAATGACGTGCAAAGGGGTACGCGACAAACACGGACACCCGCTGTGTGAATAATAGCGTTTGCGTGTATTTCGTGGGTGCGCGGGAAGTCTAACACGCGATCGGGCCTGGGGGAGCGGGGTACGTGTATTTCAGGGGCTCGCGGGAAGTTTAACATGCGATCGGGCCTGGGGGAGCGGAGTACGTGTATTTCAGGGGCTCGCGGGAAGTTTAACACGCGATTGGGCCTGGGGGAGCGGGGTATGTGTATTTCAGGGGCTCGTGGGATGTTTAACACACGATCGGGCCTGGGGGAGCGGGGTACGTGTATTTCAGGGGAACGTGGGAAGTTTAACACACGATAGTGCCTGGGGGAGCGGGGTACCTGTATTTCAGGGGCTCGCAGGAAGTTTAAAACCCGATCGGGTCTGGGGGAGCGGGGTACGTGTATTTCAGGGGCACGCAGGAAGTTTAACACGCGATCGGGTTTGGGGGAGCGGGGTACGTGTATTTCAGGGGCTCGCAGGTAGTTTAACACGCGATCGGGCCTGGGGGAGCAGGGTACCACTCACCGTCTGCCTTGCGTGTGGAAGAACGCATAGCCAACACCCACCCGCTGTGAAGTAATAGCGTGTGAACCCTAACACCTGCAGAACACACGCACCGCACCCCACGAAAAGCACGTACAGAGCAATGGAAATCCACGTGGGATCTTCAAGCCCTGCCAGGGCAACGCCCGTGCGTGATATGTCACAGACGCGCTTACGTGCTAAGGGCCTTTGGTCCAATGGAATCGCATATGCGTGCTGACGCGCTTACGCGCTAAGGGCCTTTCCTCGAATTACACGCTGACGTGCAGAATTTTCACGTGCCAAATCACTCCGTATCAAGCTGGCCACGCGTAAGCACACGGAAGACCACGCTCCTGCCCAAAAGGCCGAATTACTGCCCTCCAGAGCCCCGAGCAGCCTCCCACAAGCCATCTGTTGCTGCCTGCCTGCCTGCCTGCTGCCACCGTGCCCTGCCATTTGGTGCCTGCACATCAGCCATCTGCAGGAGTCCAGTTGCTGTGTCCACCCCTGCTGGAACAGAAAACTCCCGACTGGGATACCATAGCTTCACAGCCCAGCCCCAGGACCCAGTTACCCACCCACGCCTGCCTCGGGGGTTGCCATGTCGGGGCAAACACCATCCGAGACCACTGGTGACCCCCCAGCCAGAGGGGCAGAGAGCCACCAGCTTCAGTCAGAAGGAAGTTGGTGTCCTGGTGGAGCTTGTCCTGGGGCATTATGATGCCCTCTTTGGATCATCACGCGCTGACAAGGAAGGACGGGACAGGATCTGGGACGACTTTGTGGTTGCCATCAATGCGGAGGGGGTGGCAACCCGCAACATCAAGCAAGTCAAGAAGCGCTGGGAGGACTTGAGGTCCAGGACCCTCATAAAGGCCCGGCACCTCGTGGAGGGGGGCCGGGGCAGCATGAGTACCATCCAGCTGAGGGTCCTGGAACGTGTACGCCCAGCGCTCCATGCCGAGATCCTTGAGAGGAAGACCCATCTGGAGTCGAGCGGTAAGTGGCCAAGCATTGCTGTATGAGACAGGGCATGTTGCAGTGTTCTGGTTGTCTGATATTTGCCTGTATGTGTGACATAGGCCATGTACGCGTGTGTGTGTGCAGGGACATCATGGTCATGCATGTGAGACCAGTAATGTGTGAAGCACACGGTTGGTGTATGTGTTTAAATGCAACATGGGGAGCCCTATGCGGAATGGACACATGAGAGCATGCCAGTCTCTGTTCCTGAACATGGGTGGGGGTGAGGGATGGGTGCTGATGCCATGTACATGTATGGTGTCCATGTCTGTGTGTGTGACCTGCGTGTCTGTGACTTGTGAATGCCATGGATGCATGACACATGTCTGTGACAATGTTCAGAATCACTGATGCAGCCTAGTTATCCTTGCATCCACTTTGTCTGGGGTGTACGAGTCCAGATGGATGAAAGTACGGTGACGCGTGCGCATGTGATAGGCATGACCCATGATGCATGTGACTTCAAAAACAACATTGTATGTTTCAAGAGTCCCTTGGACATGTTTCTAATGTCCATAGCATGTGCCATGCCTGTTACTGCTTGTGTTTTGCCTGCACTGACCCATGTGTTGTGGAGGGACATGATGGAAGTGATCTTTGACAGTGCCACTCATCTGCTATTGCTTCCTGTCTAGGGGACCATTGTACAGTACCCTGATTCTTGTGTTCTATGTCTCCCTCTACACAGCGCAAAGTGAAGAAGAGGGCAGAGACGGCGCTGTGGAGCAAAGCTGCTGGGATGCCCCCACGGCTGCAGCAGAAGGGGTGGGTGAGCCCCCAGAGGGGATTGCAACGGCAGAAGACGGGGTGGAGCCATCCAGGTTGGTGGTTTCCACAGAGGAGAAGGTGGCTGCTACTGAGCTGCACATGGGGCTTGGTGGGGCATCCCTGCTGGTGCAAGTGGTGCAGTCCAGGGGCAGGGGCAGGAGACAGCACAGGTCGCTGTGGAGGTGCCTGTGCATGTCACTGTCCCTGACACTGTGACTGCACCACCATGCACCAGCAGGGATGCCCCATCCCAGGCCCGTCCGCAGGTAGGGGGGATGTCCATGTCATCTGACTCCCCTCCACCTGCGGACGAGGGGACTCCTGGCCGTATGGAGAAGGTCCTGATTGGTGTCGCGTTGCGCACGGGTGTCATTCGTGATGAGGTGCGTGCTTCCCGGGGGGAGCACGCACGTCATCACGAAGAGCACCGTGCCAACGTGGCCCAGTTGGGAGCGGCCGTGGTCGGGGGTTTCGTACATGTGTCGGGCACTCTGGCGACCCTCTCCTCCTCTGTGGAGGCTATGCGCCAGTCGTTCTCCATGCCGTCTTCCGGCCCAGATGCCACCAGGGCCCCCTGTGGACCTGCCCTGACCAACGAAGCCAACTCGGTGGGGATCCCATCCCTGCCACAGTCGGGAGTCAGAGGTCCAGCAGGGGTGGACACACCAGCAACTGGACCCCAGCAGATGGAGGATGTGACGGCATCATTGGGCAGGGCACGTGCACGACGGCGTCGGTGGATTCCATCAGCCTGGATGCCGTCGTGCTGGCACAGGCAGTTGCGTCGGAGGCAGCGGCAGGCTCGACGTGGGAGGCATCATGGCTCGGGGCCATCAACATTAGGGGGGCAGGCATCGGCCGGAGGGTAGGAGAACCCTGGAATGGGAGTGTCTTCCGTGTGGGAGCGGTTGGGCCAGCAGATAGGTGCGGAGTGGCAGCGGGCAGAGGAGGAACGGCTCACAATGGTCAGGGCGGTGAACTCCATGCGGAGGGCGCTGAGGCGGGCCGAGTGCCTCGAGGGTATTCTCAGGGAGTTGGAGCTGGACACTGCATTATCCCTGCGAGACCTCAGGGCCAGGGAACATGCTCACCTCCAAGCCATTGAACAGTGGTTCGATGATGCCCTGGCCCATGACAACAACCAGTGAGCCGTCGGACTAGCCCGCTGCCCTTGTAAATAGTTATGTAGTTAGTGTTAGGTTTCCTTTGCTTTTTTATTTTTTTTGGACCTTTTGGACAATGGACCACATTTTTGTATATAGTTTTTTTAATAGGTAGTATTATTAGATAGGTTTCATTTCTTCCGTTGGGATCATGGACCCTGGATTGTTTATCTGTATATAGTTGACTGTTGGATTATTTTATTTTTTTTGGGATTTACCCATGGAGCAATGGTTTTCGGTTTTGTTTTTCCCTTGGATTTACTTTTTTGAACTGTGACTTTGGACACCTTTCCTTTGGATTATGATTTGTGGTTTTTCATTATTTTATGGACATGCTGCTTTTGTTTTTTATTTCCCATTGTCGTTTGTTTATTTTTAATTCCATTTATGTTGCTTTTAATATATTTTTTTCATCAAACTTCAATGTGTGGTATCATCTCATTGGTTTCATGCATATCATGATATGGGTTTTGACATTCACTTACACCCATTGTGTGTATGTGAGGGACATGTGTTCATTTACATACTTGCCATTGGGGTTGTATCATGTAATTGGCATTTCTAAGTGGGTGGATGCAATACTTGGGTGGGTGTTTGGCATGTGGAGGCTGCCCATAAGGGCCAGGGATCTAGATTGTGATGACGTGTTGGCTGGGGGACATGAGTGGGGGCCTGCTGGCAGGTGCCCCGCAATGCTGGGGGGTGGGGCTGCAGGGGGACATGAGTGGGACATGAGTGAGGGCCTGCTGGCAGGTGCCCCGCAATGCTGGGGGGTGGGGGTGCAGGGGCACATGAGTGAGACATGAGTGGGGGCCTGCTGGCAGGTGCCCCGCAATGCTGGGGGGTGGGGGTGCAGGGGGACATGAGTGGGACATGAGTGGGGGCCTTCTGGCAGGTGCCCCGCAATGCTGGGGGGTGGGGGTGCAGGGGGACATGAGTGGGACATGAGTGGGGGCCTGCTGGCAGGTGCCCCGCAATGCTGGGGGTGGGGGTGCAGGAGGACATGAGTGGGGGCCTGCTGGCAGGTGCCCCACAATGCTGGGCGGTGGGGGTGCAGGGGGACATGAGTGGGACATGAGTGGGGGCCTGCTGGCAGGTGCCCCGCAATGCTTGGGGGTGGGGGTGCAGGGGGACATGAGTGGGACATGAGTGGAGGCCTGCTGGCAGGTGCCCCGCAATGCTGGGGGGTGGGGGTGCAGGGGGACATGAGTGGGACATGAGTGGGGGCCTGCTGGCAGGTGCCCCGCAATGCTGGGGGGTGGGGGTGCAAGGGGACATGAGTTGGTGATCAGTAGTGCAAGGAGACATGTGCCTTTGCTGGGGGGCATGCCCATGTTGGGTGGGCTGCCTGCGGGACATGACCAGGGATGCAGGGTAGTCCCCTGTGGTGTGGGCTGCCTGCAGGGGCCGTGGAGGTTGTACAGGGAACACCTGGGAGGACCCACACTGCCAAATCACGTGTTGGACTCCGCGTGCACCCCTGAAATACACGTACCCAGGCCAATCGCGTGTGAAACTTCACACAAACCCCAGTTATACACGTACACCGCTCCCCCAGGCCCGATCGCGTGTAAAACTTCCCGCGCAACCCAGTAATACACGTACCCTGCTGAAATCGCGTGTGAAACTTCCTGCGCACCTCAGTAATACACGTACCCTGCTGAAATTGCGTGTGAAACTTCCCGCGCACCCCAGTAATACACGTACCCTGCTGAAATCGCGTGTGAAACTTCCCGCGCACAATACACGTACCCTGCTGAAATCGCGTGTGAAACTTCCCAAGCACCCCTGAAATACACGTACCCAGGCCAATCGCGTGTGGAAACACCCGCGCACCCCTGAAATACACGTACCCAGGCCAGTCGTGTGTGAGAACACACGCGCACCCCTGAAATACACGTACCCAGACCAATCGCGTGTAGAATTTCCCGCGCACCCCTGAAATACACGTACCCAGGCCAATCGCATGTGAAAACACCCACGCACCCCTGAAATACACGTACCCAGGCCAGTCGCATGTGAAAACACACGCGCACCCCTGAAATACACGTACCCAGGCCAATCGCGTGTAGAACTTCCCGCGCACCCCTGGAATACACGTACACCGCTCCCCCAGGCTTGATCGCGTGTCAAACTTCCCGCGCACCCCTGAAATACACGTACCCAGCCCAATCGCGTGTTAAACTTCCCGCGCACCCCTGAAATACACGTACCCAGGCCAATCACGTGTGAAACTTCACACGAACCCCAGTTATACACATACCCGCTCGCACAGGCCCTTTTGCGTGTGGAAGTTACCGCGAAACCCGTAATACATGTTCCCCGCTTTGCGTTTGCTGTTTGGCAGTCCGGTAAACTGGTTTTGGGTTGTGGCATACCTTTGCACTGGATTGGGGATTTTGATGCCTTTTCCTTGTGCAATGGCGTTCTTGAAGGCGTAATTGGCGCTGCTGCAGGGTCGCTCCGCCACTCTGCGCCACGTCTGGTTTTGGAGGCTAAAATACATGAATACGCTGTGCGCTGAAATGGATTTTATCGCACGCGGCTGGCGCAGTCTATCGCATGGGAACACTGTGCGCCAGCCGCCTGCGCCACTTTTGTGCAAATTTCCATGAATTACCCTGTAAGTGTGTATTTGAATGCTGAATTGCCCATGAAATCCCATGTCTCTCATATCTGCTCTGCCTGTGGATATGTTACCAAGTTACTACATCAAACAAGGCCCTATTTGTCCATTGCAAATATCTCTCTCTCTTAGCCATTGACCTGGTTAATACTAGACTTGATTATTGCAATAGCATCTTAATTGGACCATCTCAAGCTTACTTACAGTTCCTCCAAACAACACAAAATGGTGTGATGAGAGCCATTCGTAGTTTATTAAAACAAGAACAAGTGGCTCCATCTCGCTGGGTCTTCCCTGTCAGGCATAGGATCACTCATAAATTGTTGTCACTAATGTACAAATGTTAGACATTTATTGCTCCTCAATACGTGACCAATCGCCTGGCTGTCGATCAACCCAGGTGTAATTTGAGTTCCAGTGACAACCATACATTTTTGAAACCACACTTTAAGCTGATGAAATTTGATGGAACACGTTTTGAAGTGCAGCCACCAAAGGAATTGAATGGTCTTCCCCTTTCTCTGAGGACATCTCTGTCCCTTATTTAATTTAAAAGATCCATCAAAACGCGCTTGTTCAACCTGAAAGCAGGTTAAAGAGAACTGACCTTATTACATTTTTGTCGTTCTATTGTGTGATTGTTTAGCTTGTTCACCCCTTTGTTGGGTGTGTGCCCTGAGGCCCATGGGCATATGGTGCAAATAAAAAATAAATAATAGTAATATTATTAATAATAATAATAATAATAATAATAATAATAATAATAATAATAATAATAATAATAATAATAATAATAATAATAATAATAATAGAATGCATGTCCTCAAGTCCACCCTCTCAACATTCTCCTCCATGGCACCAATTCTAAGGTTCTTCCTTCTTTGTCTATTCTACAGGTCCTCAATGGTGGAAACCAGTTCTTCCATGCCCTGCTTTGCCACCACCAACTCTCCTTGCAGGTTTATAACATCCTCTTGGAGCAACTTCATCACCTCCTCTGCATCCCCCACTCTCATATTTGTTTGCATCAGCTCTTTGTAGAGGTCCATCAGAGATTTCTGAAATCCCTCTGTTGCTTCAGAAATATCTCTTTTGACCAAGAGGGAGCTTTCCTTCTTGAGAGTAGACATACCCTTAAGTAGGTCCCTCGTAGTGAGCGTGTCTCCTCCAGCCCTGTTGCTCACCTTGCTAGTCACGTCTCTTCTTGCAGGGCCACTCTCCCCCTCTTTATCTTCACATGCTCCAGATGGAGACCAGAGGGATATCACTGTCCAAATCTTAATCTGGGCTCTGAGTGGCGACATGCAGAGTGAATCCCTTCCCAATCAGTGGACCGTGTTTCTCTCCTACTCGCTGTTAGGGCGCGGAGTGGGTCGATAACCCAGCCGGTCCAGGTGCGCCTATGTGTCAGAGTACTTGCACAGTTGGAGCCCCTGGTGGCACATATTGTCTCACTGCCACAATCTCCAGAAACAGCTGATACCCTTGCCATGAGCATAAAAGTGTGCGCAAACAACAAACAAGCTCAGACACCAGGATGAATATACTGTTCCTAGCAGCAGTGGCTGTGGGATACCGCATGAGGAGGAGGAGGATAGTCAGGGCCAGAATCTTTACACCCAGAACCAGCCTTTTTGATATGCCTGATGACCAGGTGTATGGGAGGTACAGGTTTCCACCTCACATAATACTCGTCCTGGTCAGTGAGTGGGAGGATGACCTCACATCACCCACTGTGCTCCCAAGCACTCAGCCCCCTGGAGAAGGTCCTCCATTTACTGCACTTCTTGGCTACCGGATCATTTCAGCGGACATGTGCCATAGCGGGGGGGGTGTCACAGGCCACGCAGTCACAGTGCCTACACCAGGTGTTGGCCATCATCACTGCACGCCCATCAGTCCGCAGGCACATATACCTGCCCAGAACACCTGCAGAAAGGCAAGCTGTCATCAGGGATTTCTACGGGGTGGCACAATTCCCCAAAGTGCTAGGTGCCATTGATTGCACCCATGTGGCTCTACGTCCCCACATGGCATCTGAGCACATCTATAGAAACCGCAAGCACTGGCATTCCATCAACGTCCAGGTAGTATGTGATGCCGAGGGAATCATCACCTCAGTATATGCCAACTATCCAGGGTCCAGCCACGACAGCTTCATTTACAGGATGTGAACCCTAAACCGGGACATGGAAGCTGGGCGGCATAGCGATGCATGGCTGCTTGGTGAGTAGAAATGCCACAGCACACGCATGCATGACAGATACAGAGTAATGCCAATACCCCACTAATGATCCCCATCACCACCTCCCCAGGGGACAGTGCCTACCCTCTGAGCACACACATGATGACGCCACTTCGGAACCCCATCACGCCTCCTGAGGTAAGATACAACACAGCCCATATTGCAACACGGGGCATAGTGGAGCGCACATTCGGAGTGCTCAAGTCACGCTTTCGCTCCCTTGACCGTTCTGGCGGGCAGCTGTTATACGCTCCCCCAGTAGTGTGCAGGATCATAGTGGCAGCATGTGTCCTGCACAATGTTGCAACACGCCGGGGCCTGGCTGTGGACATGGTGGTGCCCCAACATTCCCAACCACATGCACGCCCGCTACGCATGGGAGGGGAAAGGGCACGGGGTGAGGCAGCCCGTACGCAGCTGGTGGCTAATTACTTCACATAGAAAGCACACCCCTGTGGAGTGCACACAGCCCTGGCACATACCATCTGACAATCAATGATGACTCAATCTGACAATTATGATGAACAAAGGGACAGTCAACTGTCAGAACCATAGCAGCCTGAGATTGTTCATCTGGAAGTGTCACAATGTGTGCATCCCTACCTACACAAACACCACCAATGCAGTGTCATCAAAAGACACACTTCCATGCAGCAAAAATGAATACCCACTTGCAAAATAAAACATAAGAACAGTGCCATGTCACCCAACCCCTCCCCGGCACGGCCACACAACACACCATGGCATGTCATGCAATGTGAGAGCAAACAAATTAATCCCCACAACATGCCCCAAGTGTCACCATCTACAGTGTCCCTAATGGAAACTGGCCACACATGAAATGCTCACAGTAATGCAGGACCAACAACACACATTACCAAATACTTACCAAGAATACCATTCACCTACACAACCTCCAACCTACCATAAACATGACAGTACGGACTTAAAAAATTGGTAGCCTCACTACCTGATAATGGCAGCACTTCGAACACTTCCAAGTATACAGTGTTAGCGCCACGCAAGAGTGTAGGTGCACTGCTTACAAGATGGACTCCAGTCCCAAAGTAGACCACCTTGTGAAGACATGAGGAATGGACCTGCAAATTAGGAGGATGAGATGGATGCAGAGGCACATATCAATACACCATGCAGTGTACAATACAACAACAATATGCACTAGGAATGTATACACAGTATTTACTACAGACTGCCCACACATCAAATGGGAGTCCAACGTCACTGTGTAAGTCAATGTCACTTGGGCACACCCTTTGCAAGCCCATGGAAACGGGAAGCAGGAGGGGTGTGTGTCACACAAACCCAAGCATCTAACCCATATTCAGGACGTGCCCAGCCACAATATAACGTATGCCCACGGGAGCCACACAAGGCAACACACTGTAAAAAAAAATCAAAAATCAAAAATCAAAAATGGCCATGTATGGGCCGGGGGGGTGTGGGAGGCCACCCAGGAGGTCCGAGGACAGGGTGCACACCAAAACCCACCTGTGTGGATTCTGGGGAAAAAAAAACACCTCCATGGGTTCATGGCCTGCACGGCTACACTATTGTGAGAGAATCGCTGCTGTCGCTCTCCTCACCCTCTGCAGCTGCATCAGGAGGTGGTGGTACTATGGGAGGCAGCCCACGCAAAGCCCTAGTCTGGTCCTCCATGGCAGCAAGCATGCAGGTGTGGAAGGTCTGGTTCTGGAGGATAATCGTGCGGAGGTCCCCATGCAACAACTCACAGGATGCCCGGACCTCCTCCTGAGTTGCCTGCATCTCAGCTGAGAGCGTACGTGTGAGCTGCTCCAGCTGCTGTTCTGTCCTCGTGTGAGTTGAAGCCTCAAGCTCAACAAGAGTCACCCTGAGCTGATGGAGTTCCACCCTCAGGGCTTCCCTGTGGCCCTGGGACTCAAAAGAAATGGCTTCCCGCAGAGTCTCCAGTGCCGCCCGTCTGTCCCTGTTGGACACCAACATGTCCTCCCTGTGTGACTGGCAAATGGACTCTGTTGCCTGCTGTAGTTGTTCCATCAGCCTTTCTTGGGGGACAATGGAAGTGGCCACCCTATCCATGGCCTGAGCCATCATCTCAGAGGATGCTGCCTGTTGGTTTGCCATACCGTATATGGATTGCTCCCATGCGGTATTGCCAGGTGGCGTACGGCCACCGCGTTGGCAGGCACCACACCTGTCTGGGGCAAGGCAAACTGCGCCTTGCTGTGCCGGCACTGCCTGAGGCTGCAGGACTGCATTCCCCCTCTGTACTGCTGGCCCAGGAACAGGATCAGATGTTGCGGAGTGTGACCCTGCATCCATAACCACCAAAGGTGGACCTACCAACACTGACATCCCCATTGAGGGTTCTACCCCTGGCGTTCTACACGTACCTTTTAAACATGCCCACACGTCCAGCGTCACTTCCGCGTGTACGCGCTAAGGCCCTATCCTCCAATTGCACAAGCTGACACTCTGACGTGCAGTCATTGGACGTGTAACATGCACCTGTGTACAGGGAAATGCCCGTGCACGCACGTCACAGACGCGCATAAGCGCTGAGGCCCTTTCCACCAATTACAGGCTATGACACTCTGACGTGCTTATTTTTTCTACGCGCCATGGAAAACGCACGCGCGCGTAATGTCATAGACGCACCTACACGCTGGGGGCCTTTGGGCCAATGAATTCGCGTACGTGTGCTGACGCACCTACCCGCTAAGGCACTTTCCTCGAATTACACGCAGACGTGCCAAATCACTCCGTATCAAGCTGGCCACGTGTAAGCACACGGAAGACCACGCTCCTGCCCAGAAGGCCGAATTACTGCCCCCCAGAGCCCCGAGCACACTCCCAATAGCCATCTGCTGCTGCCTCATTGTGCTGCCTGCACATCAGCCAGGGGTGCTGTTGCTGTGACCACCCCTGTGACCACACCTGTAACCACCCCTGCTGGAACCGAAGACTCCCGACTGGGATTCCATCGCTCCACAGACCAGGACCCAGTTGCCCACCCACTCCTGCCTCTGGGGTTGTTATGTTGGGCACTGCAACATCTGGCACCACTGGCAAACCCCAGCCAGAGAGGCAGAGGGGCACCAGCTTCACTGCCACCGAAGTTGGTGTCCTGATGGAGCAAGTCCTGGGGCAGTATGATGCCCTCTTCGGAAGTTTGTGCGCCAACAAGGAAGGACGGACTCGGATCTGGACGGACATCATGACTGCCATCAACGTGGAGGGGTGGCAGTCCAACTATTCCATCATGTCAAGAAGCGCTGGGAGGACTTCAGGTCCAGCACCCTCAACAAGGCCCGGCACCTCTTGAAGGCAGCGGATGCTAAGGGGCGCCGGGGCCACTGAAGCCTGTGTTTTATTTCTCCCTGTCTGCAGCGTCAACTGATGAAGAGGGCGGAGAAGGTGCTGTGGAGCACAGCGGCAGGGATCACACCACCAGCCGGAGACGCAAGGCCCGGCTCCCCTCCCAGGTTGTCATCTCGTCGGGGAGTGAGAAGTCCGGTGCCGCGTCCCAGTCCGCAGCTGTCGGGGGGAGGTCCAAGAGGCAGAGGTCGGAGTTGGACTACTTGGCAGCAGAAGGGGCAGCTGGGACCCCACAGGGCCAAACGGGGGAAGATGGCACGGAGTCATCCAGGTTGGTGGGGGGTTTGGTGGAGGAGGAGGCCGTGCAAGCGACAGAGACGGGTCTGGAGGTGGAGATTCCACTGGTGCTAGTGGTGCAGTGCAGGACGAGGGACAGGAGTGGCTATCCAGGTATGGGTTGAGCCTGTCCTGACTGGTGTGGAGTTGCGTCAACGGGCCATGCGAGGTGACCTGCAGTCTTTTCATGAGGAGACTGCATGTCATCTCGAATGGCTCGTTGACCACGTCGGCCTACTGGGACAGGTCACCCAGGCCGGATTCCTCCGTTTGCTGGAGCTTGTTCCGACCCCCTCCTCAACTGAACACCCTATGCGCCAGTCATCCTCCATGCCATCTTTCCACCCATTTGTCACCTGGGTGCCCTGTGGCGCTGCCTCTGACGGTGCGGCCAGGCTGGTGGAGGACACATCCCTGCCACAGTCGGGAGTCGGACGTCCAGCAGGGGTGGCCACATCAATGACTGCATCCCGGCCGGTGGAGGATGTGCAGGCAGCAGGAGCCAGGGCACGGGCACAGGCACAGCAGCAGCAGCAACGAGGTGGGAGCCATGATGGCTTGGGGCCTTCGACATAGGAGGGGCAGGCATCGGCCGGAGGGCAGGAGGACCCAGGACAGGAAGTGTCTTCCGTGTGGCAGAGGTTGGGCCATGCCATAGATGCGGTGCCGCAGCGGGCGGAAGAGGCACAGCTCACGATGGTCAGGGCGGAGAACTCCATGCGGAGGGCCCTGAGGCGGGCCGAGTGCCTCGAGGCAATCCGCAGGGAGTTGGAGGAGAACATGTTGTCATCCCTGCGGACCCTCGGGGCCATGGAAGAGGACCGCCTCCAGGACATTGAGCAGGAGTTCGATGATGCCCTGGCCCAGAACATTTAGAAGTGAGCCGTCGGACTAGCCCGCTGCCCTTCTAAATAGTTATTTAGTGTTAAGTTTCCTTTCGGTTTTGTTTTGTTTTGCGGAGCTCGGACAATGCCCCAACTTCTTGTATATAGTTCTTCATTAGGTAGGTTTGTATTTTATAGGTTTCATTTAAAGGATTGGGCACATGGACCCTGGATGTTCACTTTGTACATAGTTTGACAATGGATTTGGATTGTTGATTTTTTTTTTCACATGGATCAATGGTTTTTTATTATTTTTGCACCTTGGATTTATTTTCTCAGACTGACACTTTGGAGACTTGCTTTTGGATTGCTTTTCATTTGTATTTCATGCATCTTTTTCATTTATTGGACATGCTGGATTTCATTTATTATTTCCATTTTCTTCTGTTCCATGTCATGGCCTTGCTTTTCTGTTTAATACATTATCATTTGGTACTTCAATGTGTGGTATTCTCTCTTTGGTTTCATGCATGTCACAATGTGTGTTTTATCATTCATATGCTGTCATTGTGTGGGTTTGACGGATATATGTTGATGTGCAGACTAGCCATTTGGGATGCATCATGTGCTGGTGATTTCTTTGTGGGGTGGATGTCATACCTGGTGGTGTGTTCAGACTGGGGTGGCATAGGCAGTGTATTGAGGGGGCATGGTGGCCATTATTATGGATCGTCATGAGGTGTTGGGGGGACATGTATGGGGGCCTGCTGGCAGGTGCCCCACAGTGCTGGGGGGTGGGGGTGCAGGGAGACATGAGTTGGACATGAGTGGGGGCCTGCTGGCAGGTGCCCTGCACTGTTGGGGGGTGGTGGTGCAGAGGGACATGTGTGGGGGCCTGCTGGCGGGTGCCCTGCAATGCTGGGGGGTGGGGGTGCAGGGGGACATGAGTGGGGGCCTGGTGGAGGGTGCCCTGCACTGCTGGGGGGTGGGGGTACAGGGGGACATGAGTGGGGGCCTGGTGGAGGGTGCCCTGCACTGCTGGGGGGTGGGGGTGCAGGGAGACATGAGTGGGGGCCTGCTGGAGGGTGCCCCACAGTGCTGAGGGGTGGGGGTGCTGGGAGACATGCGTTGTTGATCAGTAGTGCAAGGTGACATGTTGCTTGTCTGGGGGGCATGGCCATGGTGGATGGGCTGCCTGCGGGACATGAGCAGGGGTGCAGGGTAGTCCCCTGTGGTGTGGGCTGCCTGCAGGGGCCGTGGAGGGTGTAGAGGGAACACCTGGGAGGACCCACACGGCCAATTCACGTGTAGTACACCCCGGAACCCCTGAAATACACGTACCCTGCTGAATTTGCGTGTGAAACTTCCCGCGCACCCCTAAATGACGTGCAAAGTGGTACGCGACAAACACGGACACCCGCTGTGTGAAAAATAGCGTTTGCGTGTATTTCGTGGGTGCGCGGGAAGTCTAACACGCGATCGGGCCTGGGGGAGCGGGGTACGTGTATTTCAGGGGCTCGCGGGAAGTTTAACATGCGATCGGGCCTGGGGGAGCGGAGTACGTGTATTGCAGGGGCTCACGGGAAGTTTAACACGCGATTGGGCCTGGGGGAGCGGGGTATGTGTATTTCAGGGGCTTGTGGGAAGTTTAACACGCGATCGGGCCTGGAGGAGCGGGGTACGTGTATTTCAGGGGAACGTGGGAAGTTTAACACACGATAGTGCCTGGGGGAGCGGTGTACCTGTATTTCAGGGGCTCGCAGGACGTTTAAAACGCGATCGGGCCTGGGGGAGCGGGGTACGTGTATTTCAGGGGCTCGCAGGAAGTTTAACACGCGATCGGGTTTGGGGGAGCGGGGTACGTGTATTTCAGGGGCTCGCAGGTAGTTTAACATGCGATCGGGCCTGGGGGAGCCGGGTACCACTCACCGTCTGCCTTGCATGTGGAAGAACGCGTAGCCAACACCCACCCGCTGTGAAGTAATAGCGTGTGAACCCTAACACCTGCAGAACACACGCACCGCACCCCACGAAAAGCACGTACAGAGCAATGGAAATCCACGTGGGATCTTCAAGCACTGCCAGGGCAACGCCCGTGCGCGATACGTCACAGACGCGCTTACGTGCTAAGGGCCTTTGGTCCAATGGAATCGCGTATGCGTGCTGACGCGCTTACGCGCTAAGGGCCTTTCCTCGAATTACACGCTGACGTGCAGAATTTTCACGTGCCAAATCACTCCGTATCAAGCTGGCCACGCGTAAGCACACGGAAGACCACGCTCCTGCCCAAAAGGCCGAATTACTGCCCTCCAGAGCCCTGAGCAGCCTCCCACGAGCCATCTGTTGCTGCCTGCCTGCCTGCTGCCACCGTGCCCTGCCATTTGGTGCCTGCACATCAGCCATCTGCAGGAGTCCAGTTGCTGTGTCCACCCCTGCTGGAACAGAAAACTCCCGACAGGGATACCATAGCTTCACAGCCCAGCCCCAGGACCCAGTTACCCACCCACGCCTGCCTCGGGGGTTGCCATGTCGGGGCAAACACCATCCGAGACCACTGGCGACCCCCCAGCCAGAGGGGCAGAGAGCCACCAGCTTCAGTCAGAAGGAAGTTGGTGTCCTGGTGGAGCTTGTCCTGGGGCATTATGATGCCCTCTTTGGATCATCACGCGCTGACAAGGAAGGACGGGACAGGATCTGGGACGACTTTGTGGTTGCCATCAATACGGAGGGGGTGGCAACCCGTAACATCAAGCAAGTCAAGAAGCGCTGGGAGGACTTGAGGTCCAGGACCCTCATAAAGGCCCGGCACCTCGTGGAGGGGGGCCGGGGCAGCATGAGTACCATCCAGCTGAGGGTCCTGGAACGCGTACGCCCAGCGCTCCATGCCCAGATCCTTGAGAGGAAGACCCATCTGGAGTCGAGCGGTAAGTGGCCAAGCATTGCTGTATGAGACAGGGCATGTTGCAGTGTTCTGGTTGTCTGATATTTGCCTGTATGTGTGACATAGGCCATGTACGCGTGTGTGTGTGCAGGGACATCATGGTCATGCATGTGAGACCAGTAATGTGTGAAGCACACGGTTGGTGTATGTGTTTAAATGCAACATGGGGAGCCCTATGCGGAATGGACACATGAGAGCATGCCAGTCTCTGTTCCTGGACATGGGTGGGGGTGAGGGATGGGTGCTGATGCCATGTACATGTATGGTGTCCATGTCTGTGTGTGTGACCTGCGTGTCTGTGACTTGTGAATGCCATGGATGCATGACACATGTCTGTGACAATGTTCAGAATCACTGATGCAGCCTAGTTATCCTTGCATCCACTTTGTCTGGGGTGTACGAGTCCAGATGGATGAAAGTACGGTGACGCGTGCGCATGTGATAGGCATGACCCATGATGCATGTGACTTCAAAAACAACATTGTATGTTTCAAGAGTCCCTTGGACATGTTTCTAATGTCCATAGCTTGTGCCATGCCTGTTACTGCTTGTGTTTTGCCTGCACTGACCCATGTGTTGTGGAGGGACATGATGGAAGTGATCTTTGACAGTGCCACTCATCTGCTATTGCTTCCTGTCTAGGGGACCATTGTACAGTACCCTGATTCTTGTGTTCTATGTCTCCCTCTACACAGCGCAAAGTGAAGAAGAGGGCAGAGACGGCGCTGTGGAGCAAAGCGGCAGGGATGCCCCCACGGCTGCAGCAGAAGGGGTGGGTGAGCCCCCAGAGGGGCTTGCAACGGCGGAAGACGGGGTGGAGCCATCCAGGTTGGTGGTTTCCACAGAGGAGAAGGAGGCTGCTACTGAGCCGCACATGGGGCCTGGTGGGGCATCCCTGCTGGTGCAAGTGGTGCAGTCCAGGGGCAGGAGACAGCACAGGTCGCCGTGGAGGTGCCTGTGCATGTCACTGTCCCTGACACTGTGACTGCACCACCATGCACCAGCAGGGATGCCCCATCCCAGGCTCGTCCGCAGGTAGGGGGGGTGTCCATGTCATCTGACTCCCCTCCACCTGCGGACGAGGGGACCCCTGGCCGTATGGAGAAGGTCCTGATTGGTGTCGCGTTGCGCACGGGTGTCATTCGTGATGAGGTGCGTGCTTCCCGGGGGGAGCACGCACGTCATCACGAAGAGCACCGTGCCAACGTGGCCCAGTTGGGAGCGGCCGTGGTCGGGGGTTTCGTACATGTGTCGGGCACTCTGGCGACCCTCTCCTCCTCTGTGGAGGCTATGCGCCAGTCGTTCTCCATGCCGTCTTCCGGCCCAGATGCCACCAGGGCCCCCTGTGGACCTGCCCTGACCAACGAAGCCAACTCGGTGGGGATCCCATCCCTGCCACAGTCGGGAGTCAGAGGTCCAGCAGGGGTGGACACACCAGCAACTGGACCCCAGCAGATGGAGGATGTGACGGCATCATTGGGCAGGGCACATGCACGACGGCGTCGGTGGATTCCATCAGCATGGATGCCGTCGTGCTGGCACAGGCAGTTGCGTCGGAGGCAGCGGCAGGCTCGACGTGGGAGGCATCATGGCTCGGGGCCATCAACATCAGGGGGGCAGGCATCGGCCGGAGGGTAGGAGAACCCTGGAATGGGAGTGTCTTCCGTGTGGGAGCGGTTGGGCCAGCAGATAGGTGCGGAGTGGCAGCGGCAGAGGAGGAACGGCTCACAATGGTCAGGGCGGTGAACTCCATGCGGAGGGCGCTGAGGCGGGTCGAGTGCCTCGAGGGTATTCTCAGGGAGTTGGAGCTGGACACTGCATTAACCCTGCGAGACCTCAGGGCCAGGGAACATGCCCACCTCCAAGCCATTGAACAGTGGTTCGATGATGCCCTGGCCCATGACAACAACCAGTGAGCCGTCGGACTAGCCCGCTGCCCTTGTAAATAGTTATGTAGTTAGTGTTAGGTTTCCTTCGCTTTTTTTATTTTTTTTGGACCTTTTGGACAATGGACCACATTTTTGTATATAGTTTTTTTAATAGGTAGTATTATTAGATAGGTTTCATTTCTTCCGTTGGGATCATGGACCCTGGATTGTTTATCTGTATATAGTTGACTGTTGGATTATTTTATTTTTTTTGGGATTTACCCATGGAGCAATGGTTTTCGGTTTTGTTTTTCCCTTGGATTTACTTTTTTGAACTGTGACTTTGGACACCTTTCCTTTGGATTATGATTTGTGGTTTTTCATTATTTTATGGACATGCTGCTTTTGGTTTTTATTTCCCATTGTCGTTTGTTTATTTTTAATTCCATTTATGTTGCTTTTAATATATTTTTTCCATCAAACTTCAATGTGTGGTATCATCTCATTGTTTTCATGCATATCATGATATGGGTTTTGACATTCACTTACACCCATTGTGTGTATGTGAGGGACATGTGTTCATTTACATACTTGCCATTGGGGTTGTATCATGTAATTGGCATTTCTAAGTGGGTGGATGCAATACTTGGGTGGGTGTTTGGCATGTGGAGGCTGCCCATAAGGGCCAGGGATCTAGATTGTGATGACGTGTTGGCTGGGGGACATGAGTGGGGACCTGCTGGCAGGTGCCCCGCAATGATGGGGGGTGGGGGTGCAGGGGGACTTGAGTGGGACATGAGTGAGGGCCTGCTGGCAGGTGCCCCGCAATGCTGGGGGGTGGGGGTGCAGGGGCACATGAGTGAGACATGAGTGGGGGCCTGCTGGCAGGTGCCCCGCAATGCTGGGGGGTGGGGGTGCAGGGGGACATGAGTGGGACATGAGTGGGGGCCTGCTGGCAGGTGCCCCGCAATGCTGGGGGGTGGGGGTGCAGGGGGACATGAGTGGGACATGAGTGGGGGCCTGCTGGCAGGTGCCCCGCAATGCTGGGGGTGGGGGTGCAGGAGGACATGAGTGGGACATGAGTGGGGGCCTGCTGGCAGGTGCCCCACAATGCTGGGGGGTGGGGGTGCAGGGGGACATGAGTGGGACATGAGTGGGGGCCTGCTGGCAGGTGCCCCGCAATGCTGGGGGGTGGGGGTGCAGGGGGACATAAGTGGGACATGAGTGGGGGCCTGCTGGCAGGTGCCCCGCAATGCTGGGGGGTGGGGGTGCAAGGGGACATGAGTTGGTGATCCGTAGTGCAAGGAGACATGTGCCTTTGCTGGGGGGCATGCCCATGTTGGGTGGGCTGCCTGCGGGACATGACCAGGGATGCAGGGTAGTCCCCTGTGGTGTGGGCTGCCTGCAGGGGCCGTGGAGGTTGTACAGGGAACACCTGGGAGGACCCACACTGCCAAATCACGTGTTGGACTCCCCGTGCACCCCTGAAATACACGTACCGAGGCCAATCGCGTGTGAAACTTCACACAAACCCCAGTTATACACGTACACCGCTCCCCCAGGCCCGATCGCGTGTAAAACTTCCTGCGCAACCCAGTAATACACGTACCCTGCTGAAATCGCGTGTGAAACTTCCTGTGCACCCCAGTAATACACGTACCCTGCTGAAATTGCGTGTGAAACTTCCCGCGCACCCCAGTAATACACGTACCCTGCTGAAATCGCGTGTGAAACTTCCCGCGCACAATACACGTACCCTGCTGAAATCGCGTGTGAAACTTCCCACGCACCCCTGAAATACACGTACCCAGGCCAATCGCGTGTGGAAACACCCGCGCACCCCTGAAATACACGTACCCAGGCCAGTCGTGTGTGAGAACACACGCGCACCCCTGAAATACACGTACCCAGACCAATCGCGTGTAGAATTTCCCGCGCACCCCTGAAATACACGTACCCAGGCCAATCGCATGTGAAAACACCCACGCACCCCTGAAATACACGTACCCAGGCCAGTCGCGTGTGAAAACACACGCGCACCCCTGAAATACACGTACCCAGGCCAATCGCGTGTAGAACTTCCCGCGCACCCCTGGAATACATGTACACCGCTCCCCCAGGCTTGATCGCGTGTCAAACTTCCCGCGCACCCCTGAAATACACGTACCCAGCCCAATCGCGTGTTAAACTTCCCGCGCACCCCTGAAATACACGTACCCAGGCCAATCACGTGTGAAACTTCTCACGAACCCCAGTTATACACATACCCGCTCGCACAGGCCCTTTTGCGTGTGGAAGTTACCGCGAAACCCGTAATACATGTTCCCCGCTTTGCGTTTGCTGTTTGGCAGTCCGGTAAACTGGTTTTGGGTTGTCGCATACCTTTGCACTGGATTGGGGATTTTGATGCCTTTTCCTTGTGCAATGGCGTTCTTGGGGGCGTAATTGGCGCTGCTGCAGGGTCGCTCCGCCACTCTGCGCCACGGCTGGTTTTGGAGGCTAAAATACATGAATACGCTGTGCGCTGAAATGGATTTTATCGCACGCGGCTGGCGCAGTCTATCGCATGGGAACACTGTGCGCCAGCCGCCTGCGCCACTTTTGTGCAAATTTCCATGAATTACCCTGTAAGTGTGTATTTGAATGCTGAATTGCCCATGAAATCCCATGTCTCTCATATCTGCTCTGCCTGTGGATATGTTACCAAGTTACTACATCAAACAAGGCCCTATTTGTCCATTGCAAATATCTCTCTCTCTTAGCCATTGACCTGGTTAATACTAGACTTGATTATTGCAATAGCATCTTAATTGGACCATCTCAAGCTTACTTACAGTTCCTCCAAACAACACAAAATGGTGCGATGAGAGCCATTCGTAGTTTATTAAAACAAGAACAAGTGGCTCCATCTCGCTGGGTCTTCCCTGTCAGGCATAGGATCACTCATAAATTGTTGTCACTAATGTACAAATGTTAGACATTTATTGCTCCTCAATACGTGACCAATCGCCTGGCTGTCGATCAACCCAGGTGTAATTTGAGTTCCAGTGACAACCATACATTTTTGAAACCACACTTTAAGCTGATGAAATTTGATGGAACACGTTTTGAAGTGCAGCCACCAAAGGAATTGAATGGTCTTCCCCTTTCTCTGAGGACATCTCTGTCCCTTATTTAATTTAAAAGATCCATCAAAACGCGCTTGTTCAACCTGAAAGCAGGTTAAAGAGAACTGACCTTATTACATTTTTGTCGTTCTATTGTGTGATTGTTTAGCTTGTTCATCCCTTTGTTGGGTGTGTGCCCTGAGGCCCATGGGCATATGGTGCATAATAAAAAATAAATAATAGTAATATTATTATTAATAATAATAATAATAATAATAATAATAATAATAATAATAATAGAATGCATGTCCTCAAGTCCACCCTCTCAACGTTCTCCTCCATGGCACCAATTCTAAGGTTCTTCCTTCTTTGTCTATTCTACAGGTCCTCAATGGTGGAAACCAGTTCTTCCATGCCCTGCTTTGCCACCACCAACTCTCCTTGCAGGTTTATAACATCCTCTTGGAGCAACTTTATCACCTCCTCTGCATCCCCCACTCTCATATTTGTTTGCATCAGCTCTTTGTAGAGGTCCATCAGAGATTTCTGAATTCCCTCTGTTGCTTCAGAAATATCTCTTTTGACCAAGAGGGAGCTTTCCTTCTTGAGAGTAGACATACCCTTAAGTAGGTCCCTCGTAGTGAGCGTGTCTCCTCCAGCCCTGTTGCTCACCTTGCTAGTCATGTCTCTTCTTGCAGGGCCACTCTCCCCCTCTTTATCTTCACATGCTCCAGATGGAGACCAGAGGGATATCACTGTCCAAATCTTAATCTGGGCTCTAAGTGGCGACATGCAGAGTGAATCCCTTCCCAATCAGTGGACCGTGTTTCTCTCCTACTCGCTGTTAGGGCGCGGAGTGGGTCGATAACCCAGCCGGTCCAGGTGCGCCTATGTGTCAGAGTACTTGCACAGTTGGAGCCCCTGGTGGCACATATTGTCTCACTGCCACAATCTCGAGAAACAGTTGATACCCTTGCCATGAGCCGTCTGCTGATTCATTCTGCCAACCAGAACCAGGCCTTCCACCCACCTGAATAACGGCAGCAGCCCAGAGCACCTATGGGAGCCAGCATACTCCCTCAATCTCTTGGACATCAGCCTGACACTTGTATGACTGAATGAATACCCGAGTTACATATTAACATCTGTGTTAGTAGCTCTTTTTTTTTTTTGCATTTATGTAGCGCTACGGACCCTCAGGTATCTGAGCGCTGCTTATTACCCATTGTGTGTGGTGCTCATTTATCAAACTCGGAAGGATGAACGGCTGAGTTTGGCCCTGCAGGGATTCAAAACTGCGTAAACAGTCGCTGAACAGATATCAAAGCGAGTGTCCTACTCACTGTGCTATCAAACCAGATACCTCTACCTTCTTATCTTAGTCAAGACATGAGCTGGCGCCACATTGATTTACTCCTCAACTGGGGGGCAGAAAGGAGAAGATTCACAATGCAGCCACTCAATGCACTTCTGTTGCTGTTAGGCGGAACCCTGTGCAGTTCCCTCTGGGACCACTGCAAAAGATTTAGGACTACAGGTGTTTGGCAGTAAACCCACTTGGTAGCAGTCTGTACCACACAGATTCACTTGGTAGCTGTGGCTGAGTAGTCAGACTTCTCTCAAGAAGAGGTAAGCAGTATGTGGAGTATACAATATAGGACAATTCTTCACAGTAAGACAAGCAAACACGCAACAAGGCTTCAGTGTAAAGATATTAAGATATTTATTTATAACGGAACATCTATAGAAAACACTATGGCACTATCACGGCAAACACTTCAATTACAATTACAATTACTCTACGAAGAAGAAACGATCATATATTTCGACAAGTCTAGGTTCTACCGGCATCACTTATTTACAGACAGAGGTGTATGCCTCAACCTGGATGGCACTCTAATATTAGTTAGGACGGGAGAGAAAAATAGGCAGGTTACGAAATCAACACAGTTCAATACTTCACGGGTAAAGAAGGCAAGAACCACAATAGATCATAAAGTTCAGAGGCCAGGCCCACTCGGAGAGAGGCAAGGCGATATGTCCCAAAAAGTCTCTAGTGGAAATGCGTTTGAGTCTTTGTAGCAAATTGTTATCGGCAGATTGAACCAGTTCAGAACAACACGCTAGAGAAAGCTTGGAGGCGACCCAACGGAAAGGCGAGGATTAAGACACCTCACTCGAACCGATCGAAAGGGAAGCCAGGCGGACACGGTACCTTGTTTGTGGAGAGACAGCTCCGGCGGGGGCAGTTGTTCCTGGTGGTGGATGCACGTCGGGTCTTTGCCAAGAGTAGAGATGATCTCGTCGTCGAAGAAAAGTGAAGTCCGGTGCACCACCAGGGTAGAGACCAGCCGCGGAGTGCTCCATCACAAGGCACCACCTTTTGGTCGTGGTTCGGGGGTAGTGGCTATCCGGTTGCCGGGGTGCTCTGCACGGGCAATTCGACCACCGCTTCCTGAGGCGAAGAAAAAGCAAAGGGGACTGGTTGTTCCCACCAGTCAGGGGAAGAGACACTCTGGCAGGGAGATCTCCTCTGTCGTCGGGAAGTGGTGAGTCGGTTCAGCAGGGCTCCACCGGAGGTGTCGTCGTTGCAGGTCGGCTCAGCGTTACCCTCGTCGGATTCTTAGGTCCTGTGGCGACTTCTGAAGATCCAGTCCCAAAAGCCCTGCTTTTATGCTGAAAACCCCCCATTCATTCAGCCTAGCTGTCAATCAACACTCGCTAAGTGGTGAGTGGGGAGGCTCACCACTTGGGCCAATCACTCCAGAGTGCGACCGGAGTTGGCAAGGCAACTCGGTCCAGGGTGCCCAAACCCCCTCCCACACCCCTGTGGTAACCCAGACAGAATGGCACCACTTTGGAGGGTCTCTGTACAGAGGCCCGCCAAAAGTGGAACAAAGGGCTCAACCTTTGGTTTAGGAGTCACAGAGACGAACACAGACGCCATTTTAAAAACCGAGTTCTGGCAGAAAATACCATCCGATAAACTTATTTAAGATAAGTGGACCGGTGGTACGTTAGAGATTAACGAGGAAAAGTATCAATCTCCAACAATGGGACGAATCCCATAGGGTTATGTTCGGGGTCGAACATAACAAGTAGTTTCCACTGCCACCAGCCAAAACTCGACGAGGGGGGACGGGACAGTGCCCCTTCGAGTAACAGACCCAGGAGTAATCGAATTACCCCTACTAGCACGTCCACAATAAGATGGTTTGTACTAGTTCTGTTAGTAAATTTAGGTTTAGTAAAGCCAATGGTGACTTTCCATGCCCGGGGAGACAGTAGTCAGTCCCCGGGTATGGAGTCTATGGTGGAGGTCCGCTAGGACGCCCCAGTGTTACGGCACGTAGGGTGCGGTGTAACACACATAGAAAAACATATGAGACCCTATGGAGTAAAAGACCCCATAGCCCATTGAACACATTGACATTCAAAGGAATTACACATATTCATGTCCAAGAGTGGGAGGAAAAGAGTCTCACTCTTGGCAGGATGGAAAAAACAAACTCCAGAAATCCAGCAAAGCCCCTGGGGACTCACTAGGTTAGGAAATTCAGCCTAAACAGAGAATTCTCCCTAACACTCGCCCCCCCCAGACTAAGGGACAGGAGGATTTAATCCACTCCTGGATGAATCTCATACCTCTAGTCGATGACATACATCCTAGAGAGACCATCAGCATTTTGGTGGTGACATCCTGACCTGTGCTCAATGGTGAAATCAAACCCTTGCAGGCAGATCGACCATCTCAATAGTTTTGGGTTTTCCCCTTTCATTTGCATTAAGCATCTCAAGGGTTGGCGGTCAGTCTGAATGACAAAAGTAGAACCATACAAGTATGGCCTAAACTTCTTCAGAGCCCACACGATAGCAAAGCACTCTCTTTCGATTGTTGCCCACCTTGTTTCAGGATCCTTCAGCTTGCGGCTGATGAAGCAAACGGGGTGCTCCCTACCTTTCCCATCCAGTTGACTGAGTACGGCACCTATCCCTACATTTGAAGCATCTGTCTGCACAATGAAGTGTTGGCGGTAATCAGGAGCTCTGAGTACTGGGGCTTGGCAAAGAGCCTTTTTCAGGTTTTCAAAAGCCTGATTGCACTCCTCGTTCCATTTAACCTTTTTAGGAAATTTGGGCGAGGAGATGACATTCAGTGGAGAAGCTATGGTCCCATAGTTCTCTATGAAATTCCTGTAGTACCCAGTGAGACCTAGGAAGGCTCTCACTTGGGTTTGAGTAGTAGGTGTTGTCCAATTTTGCACAGCTTCAATCTTACTGAGCAAAGGCCTTATTTCTCCACCTCCTACCTCATGTCCAAGATAGACTACCTTACTCTGTCCAATTTGGCATTTACTCACCTTTATGGTCAGATTGGCTCGTCCAAGAGCCTGCAAAACATCTCTTAGGTGGGTTACATGTTCTTCCCAGGAATTGCTGAACACTGCGATGTCATCCAAGTATGACATGCAGAAGTCCTCCATTCCATTCAGAACCTGGTTTACCATCCGTTGAAACGTAGCAGGTGCATTCTTCAATCCGAAAGGCATTACCTTAAACTGGTATAAGCCAACGGGGGTAGAAAATGCAGTTTTCTCCTTGGCATGGTCTGTCAGGGCTATTTGCCAATCGCCTGACGTCAAGTCAAATGTGCTGAGGAACTTGGCAGCGCCAAGTTTATCCACCAACTCATCTGTTCTTGGCAAAGGGTGGGCATCAGTCTTGGTGACTGCATTAAGAGCTCTATAATCCACGCAGAATCTAAGCTCTTTAGATCCAGCCTTTGGTACTAACACAACTGGGCTAGACCATGGACTCGTAGAGGGCTCTATTACCCCGAGATCAAGCATCTTGCTGACCTCACCTTTGATGTGGGTTCGTACGTTTTCTGACATTCGGTATCCTGTGCTTTTGACTGGCAGACAGTCACCAGTGAGTATGTCATGTTGGCCCCAAGGGGTCAAGCCTGGTGAAAGCGAGAACAGGGAGGCAAACTGATTCAACATGGATTTGCACTCTTCTTGTTGCTCAGGTGTCAGTTTGGAGGAGAGATTTACTCCTTCAATTTGTTCATCTAAAGGTAAGCCTCTGAGGAGATCTGGAAGAGCTTCACTCTCTTCTTCTTCCTCGGATGATGCTAGAAGCAACGCTCCTACATCAGGTCGTGAGACATACGCTTTGAGGCGGTTGGTGTGGAAGACGGTCGGAGCCTCCTTGGGATTGCCCAAGTCCACCTGATAGTTAACCTCTCCGAGTTTACCCACAACTCTGAAGGGTCCCATCCATTTATCTTGCAAGACCCTCTGCCTTGTTGGGATCATAACGAGAATGAACTGGTCTTGAGCGAACTCAACCATGTTAGCCTTTTGATCGTCCCAGTGCTTGACCAATGCTTGTCCAGCTTTCAAGTTATCGCTTGCTTCCGTCATCATGTGCGACATTCTCCTCCGGAGACCTATCACGTAGTCAGTCACTCTGACTGGCTTGGGGGAAGGAGCACTCTTTAACCCCTCCCTAATCAGGGCCAATGGACCTCTGACGGGATGACCATAGAGAAGTTCGAAGGGAGAGTAACCTACTCCCTCCTGAGGGACTTCTCTATAAGCAAACAGAAGGCATGGCAGTAGAAGGTCCCACTTACGCTTAAGGGGTTCTTCTAAAGCACCTATCATGCTCTTCATGGTTCGGTTGAACCGTTCTACCAACCCATTGGTTTGGGGGTGGTAAGCTGTTGAGAACTTGTAAGTAACTCCACAGGTTTTCCACATGGCTTTCATGTAGTGGGACATAAAGTTTGACCCCCTGTCAGAGATTACTTCCTTAGGAAACCCGACCCTAGTAAAAATACCAAGGAGGGCCTTAGCCACAGCTGTAACAGTCCTCATAGGAATTGCCTCAGGATACCTAGTAGCAGGGTCTACTACAACAAGTATAAACCTGTTGCCTGAGGAGGTTGGAGGATCAAGGGGACCAACAATGTCAATCCCTACTCTCTCAAATGGAACTCCCACAACTGGGAGAGGCACTAAAGGTGCCACATTCTTGGAGCCAACCTTACCAGAGGTCTGGCAGGTGTGGCAGCTCCTGCATTGTTTTTCTACTTCGGACCCCATCTTTGGCCAATAGAAGTAGAGATAGAGCCTTTCCTTAGTCTTCTTGAAACTCAAGTGACCAGCCAAAGGAATCTCGTGGGCTAACTGCAAGAACTGTGGTCTGTTCTCTTGGGATACTACAAGTCGTTTGTAGTCTCCAGGTGCAGACTCGGTCGGTTCACTGTAGAAGAGGCCATCTTCCCAGTGCAACCTGTATTTCTCAGGCTCTTGCCCTTCAGCCTGAGCTTCTGCCTGGTGGCGAAGACCTTCCAGAGTTGGACATTCTCTCTGTCCCTTACTGAAGTCTGCCCTGCTGGGTCCACCTTCTGCCAGTAAAGACTGCAGCTCAGGATGGTCAACAGGATCCAGATCTACAATGAGTTCCTGGCCTTCCATTAGCTCTTCCTCAGAGTCTAATTCTACCACACAGGGTTGTACCTCCCTCTCAGCTTCAGCTGGAGGTGGAGTTATGGGTATAACTTTGGACAACCGCGGGGAAGTCCGTGTTGGGTGCACTGAAATGCTGGCTGCTGGTTTCGGGATAGAAGTCTTAGGTTTCCCTTTCGCTTCTGATTTCTTGGAGACAGCTGCCGACAATTCTAGTGGAGCAGGAGTGATTTCTGTCTTCATCATCTCCTGGAGAGTACCGCGCATGGTCCTCTCTCTTGCGGGTCTGGTTAGCTCCTGTAACCGTTTACTAGGAGGTCTGGGAGTATGCAATACAACTCCGAGAGTTTTCAAATCGTTACCCAACAGTACGCGTCCTGGTACCTCACTCTGTATGCTGACCGGTATCTTTACAGTCATGTCGTTACACTGGATGAGAACTGGTAATTGGGGAAGCATCTGCACAGGCCCTCCAGCTAACTTGGTGAGGCGTTTGGGTGCTTTAGCAACATCCTCAGCCTGAAAAAACGATTTATCCACCACAGTTATGCTGGCCCCAGTGTCCCTAATGGCAGGAGTCTCCTGGCCATTCACCTGGACACTGTCCTTATAATACTCTTTAGTATTATCGGGGATAGAATTATAGACATCTAAATTCTGTTGTTCCCACAACCCCAGAGATACTAAAGAAACGCTGGCTGAGACTCCATTGGGTTCGTCAGCTAGCAGTAGAAAGTTTCCACTTGCCATTTGGACTTCCTCCTCTGGAGTGAAGGCTAAGGAGACAAGCTGGACCCCTGAAGGTTTACCCTTACATCTGGGATATCCTTTCACGTGGTCAGTCGAGCCACAAACCAAGCATTTAATGAACGCTTTTTGGAATGGTGGCTTGTTCTGACCTCCTTCCGGTTTAGCACCAGAAGACACACCATTCTGCTGTGGTTTTCCCGGTGGCTTACCCTTCTGGTTTTGTTTGGGGCCCTCTTTGGAATGTGAGTTATTCAAATTCTCTTTTGAGTCTTTTTTTGGCTGTTTTCCCTCATCCTTTTTCTGAGTTGCCCCAGAATCCTTATGAGTAGCCCTGTTGGCAACCCACAAGTCAGCGGCCTTAGCTAGCGTCCGGGAATCCAATTCCTTCGAATGAGCCAAGTGCTGTCTGAGTCAGGAGAACAGGCATCATAAATCGACTCCAACATAAAAAGATTCTTCATGACCTCATAAGTGTTCACTTTGTAACCCTTAATCCATCCCTCTAAGTTTTTCAACCCTTCACTCACCCAGGTAGCCCAAGGGGTACCATCATGCTTTTTGAGGGTTCTAAACCTCTTAAGATACTAGGAAGGGGTCTTCCCGAATCTAGCTATCAAAGCTAGTTTCACACTTTCGTAATCCATCTTATCCGCCTCCCCCAACTCCATTACCACATCAGTCGCAACAGGAGGTAGCCTAGAGAACAACCAGGGAAGTAAATCATTCCCGGTGATGTCCTGGAGCCCATGATTGTACTCAAACAGTTGTAACCAATCCAACACATCCAATCTCGGTTCATACATACCCACTAATTCCTTCGGCATCCGGGGTCTTTTGGGACTGGAGCTCCTAGAGGAACCAGAGGAGAGAGAAGCATTTTCCATAGACAACTTTTTCATTTCTAACTCGTGATTAAGTTCTATTTCCCTGAGTCTTAACTCAGCTTGCTTCTGCTCAGCCTGGGCATTCATCCATCTGAACTCGAGCTCTTGGTTTCGTTCAGATTGAGCCAAGAACCGTTTGTATTCTAATTCGAGCTTCATTTTTTCAAGTTCAAAATAAGCAGGGTTACTTGTGGGACCTGGTATGGGCCCCGTAGGTACAGCTGGTAAGGCAGGTAGAGGAGCAGGGGAGACAGTTTCGTTAGCCTCTCCGTCCTCATCAGCCTCTTCATCACTATCATCAGAATTACGATTTAGATCAACACCATCACTGTTATCTACATTTGCTGGAGAAATTGGTTCCTCTGAACCACTACCCAGACTTTGGTTCGCCAGCAATCTCTCTATTAGTTCTAACTTCTTGCCTCTTACAGAAAGATTCTCTTGCCTACAGAGAGCTCGCAAACTCTCAGTATTTTCACCTGACAAGGATTCTTGACTGTAAGTTTCCATCGTAGACATGTTTGTGAAAGTTGCTTTTTAGTACTAAGCTTTGTGGTTAGTTATCCTAAAGTGTCGAAAAGCACTCTAAACTGTATACTCGATACAAATCCCACCGTTGCCACCAGTGTTAGGCGGAAACCTGTGCAGTTCCCTCTGGGACCACTGCAAAAGATTTAGGACTAAAGGTGTTTGGCAGTAAACCCACTTGGTAGCAGTCTGTACCACACAGATTCACTTGGGAGCTGTGGCTGAGCAGTCAGACTTCTCTCAAGAAGAGTTAAGCAGTATGTGGAGTATACAATATAGGACAATTCTTCACAGTAAGACAAGCAAACACGCAACAAGGCTTCAGTGTAAAGATATTAAGGTATTTATTTATAACGGAACATCTATAGAAAACACTATGGCACTATCACAGCAAACACTTCAATTACAATTACTCTACGAAGAAGAAACGATCAAACCCCCTAACAATATTTCGACAAGTCTAGGTTCTACCGGCATCACTTATTTACAGACAGAGGTGTATGTCTCAACCTAGATGGCACTCTAATATTAGTTAGGACGGGAGAGAAAAATAGGCAGGTTACGAAATCAACACAGTTCAATACTTCACGGGTAAAAATGCAAGGCAAGAAGGCAAGAACCACAATAGATCATAAAGTTCAGAGGCCAGGCCCACTCAGAGAGAGGCAAGGCGATATGTCCCAAAAAGTCTCTAGTGGAAATGTGTTCGAGTTTTTGTAGCAAATTGTTAGCGGCAGATTGAACCAGTTCAGAACAACACGCTAGAGAAAGCTTGGAGGCGACCCAACGGAAAGACGAGGATTAAGACACCTTACTCGAACCGATCGAAAGGGAAGCCAGGCGGACACGGTACCTTGTTTGTGGAGAGACAGCTCCGGCGGGGGCAGTTGTTCCTGGTGGTGGATGCACGTCGGGTCTTTGCCAAGAGTAGAGATGATCTCGTCGTCGAAGAAAAGTGAAGTCCGGTGCACCACCAGGGAAGAGACCAGCCGCGGAGTGCTCCGTCACAAGGCACCACCTTTTGGTCGCGGTACAGGCGTAGTGGCTATCCGGTTGCCGGGGTGCTCTGCACGGGCAATTCGACCACCGTGTCCTGAGGCGAAGAAAAAGCAAAGGGGACTGGTTGTTCCCACCAGTCAGGGGAAGAGACTCTCCGGCAGGGAGATCTCCTCTGTCGTCGGGAAGTGGTGAGTCGGTTCAGCAGGGCTCCACCAGAGGTGTCATCGTTGCAGGTCGGCTCAGCGTTACCCTCGTCGGATTCTTAGGTCCTGTGGCGACTTCTGAAGATCCATTCCCAAAAGCCCTGCTTTTATGCAGAAAACCCCCATTCATTCAGCCTAGCTGTCAATCAACACTCGCTAAGTGGTGAGCGGGGAGGCTCACCACTTGGGCCAATCACTCCAGAGTGCGACCGGAGTTGGCAAGGCAACTCGGTCCAGGGTGCCTAAACCCCCTCCCACACCCCTGTGGTAACCCAGACAGAATGGCACCACTTTGGAGGGTCTCTGTACAGAGGCCCGCCAAAAGTGGAACAAAGGGCTCAACCTTTGGTTTAGGAGTCACAGAGACGAACACAGATGCCATTTTAAAAACCGAGTTCTGGCAGAAAATACCATCCGATAAACTTATTTAAGATAAGTGGACCGGTGGTACGTTAGAGATTAACGAGGAAAAGTATCAATCTCCAACAATGGGACGAATCCCATAGGGTTATGTTCGGGGTCGAACATAACAAGTAGTTTCCACTGCCACCAGCCAAAACTCGACGAGGGGGGACGGGACAGTGCCCCCTCGAGTAACAGACCCAGGAGTAATCGAATTACCCCTACTAGCACATCCACAATAAGATGGTTTGTACTAGTTCTTTTAGTAAATGTAGGTCTAGTAAAGCCAATGGTGACTTTACATGCCCGGGGAGACAGTAGTCAGTCCCCGGGTATGGAGTCTATGGTGGAGGTCCGCTAGGACGCCCCAGTGTTACGGCACGTAGGGTGCGGTGTAACACACATAGAAAAACATATGAGACCCTATGGAGTAAAAGACCCCATAGCCCATAGAACACATTGACATTCAAAGGAATTACACACATTCATGTCCAAGAGTGGGAGGAAAAGAGTCTCACTCTTGGCAGGATGGAAAAAACAAACTCCAGAAATCCAGCAAAGCCGCTGGGGGACTCACTAGGTTAGGAAATTCAGCCTAAACAGAGAATTCTCCCTAACAGTTGCACCGCTAGTACCTTTGTAGTCTTCCTCTAGTGGTCTGAAGTATCCAGCCTGCCTCCAGGGGGACTCGGGGCTACTCAGGGCCCACTCAGACTTTAGAGGCAAATGTCACCCAGATATCAGAGGGCCCCCGAGACCCCTGACCAAGAAACCGCTGCTGGCTGTCACTGATCCAGCAGACTTGCAGAGTCACAGTGTGGTTTCCCCCATGTCACAACGGCACTCCTCCTCACTGTGTGACTGGGTGGCGGTGCCTTCAGGATTGCTGGTGCTCTCCGGTATCAGCGCCCTACAGAGCCGTCACTCATCAGGCTTCTGTGCGGCAGCACCTCCACCTCTGACAGCCCACCACCCTTCTCTCCGCACCTGCACAGCACAAAGCATCCCCTGCGGCACGCTCCACGCAGTGCTGTTCGCCACCATGTGGCTAAGTCTCTGCACCTCTGCTTTCATTGTTGGCTGCCAGGGAGGTTCCAGCCCAGGTGCTGCTGTCATACAGGGTCTAGATGCTCCTCAAGGCGCTGACAGATCACTGCCTCTGCACTACATCACGGCAAACCGGTTGTCACATCACCAGTGTAGTTGCCTAGATAGCACCCGCCTTGGTCACATCCGGCCACGCCACTCAAAATCTTCTAACAGGAAAGTATAGTCTAGAACATTGGAGGGCTATGGTACACATGTAGTTACGGCTGCTTTATATGGTACACACTTTTGGTGCCACACATACCTCAACAATATCGAGGTTAAAAAAATAAGATTTAAAACATCTATCAAGGCTATTGTAAACTGCACCTTCCTTGCCAGTTGGGGCTGAACTGAGGGCAGATGACGTAGCTCAAAAATAAGGTTGAAACCCCTTTTATATTGGATGAAGATCTCCTAATCTAAATGTTTATGTAGATTTGTTTAACCCCTTAAGTGCCAAGGACAAGCTATCTTGTCCTTAGCATTACCTTTCTGTTGCCAAGGACGAGCTAGCTTGTCCTTTTTGGCGCGTCAAGTGATATTGAACCCCTGGGCTATGTGAGGAGGAGGTTTCTCATCATGGCCCGGGGGTTGGATTTCTTTCATTTTCTCGTTAGCATGCGTAATGCATGCTGATGTGAAACAAAAAGTAATTTTCACAGCTGTAGCCATTTAGGCTGCCGCGGTGAAAAGGTACGTTTCTTTTTTTTCTCCCTCGATCTGCAGCATTATTGTTCCATTCGGATCGAGGGAGGTGTTATTGGAAAGGGAAGACTCTCTGCGCACAGCAAAGCCACTAGACCACCAGGGATCTGTTTGTGAAAAGGGGGAGGGGGCTGCTTACTATGTAAGCGCCCTCCCCCCAACCCCCAAATCAAGTTATAAATTAAATAAATACATTCAGTTTTGGGTGAGGGTGGGGGGACACTAGACCACCAGGAATTGTATACAATGAAAGGGGGGTGGCCCACATATAGCTCTCACTGGATTTCTGCCCTTAGGAAGGGGTACATGAGATCCATTTGGGGTGGGGAGAGAGGCCATCAGGAATATTGGCACAACCCCCCCCCGAAGCCTGGGACAATATGTTTTGCCCCCCCCCAACTAGGGAAGCGGCAAACAAAAACAAAAAAAAATGTGAAAAAAGATGATTTGGGGGCTGAGGAGACACTAAACCACCAGTGATCATATATAATGAAAAGGGGGGCGGCCCTCTCCCCCCCACCCCAAGTGGATGGGGGCACCTCATGTAGCCCTCCCTGGGGGCAGATTTTACCTGAGATGCCCACATCGACTTGGGATGGGGGGAGAGGCCACTACAAATATTGGTACAGTCCCACCCCCCCCAAGCCTGGGGCAGTATGTTTTGACTCACCTCGGGGTAGATGGGCACACTCATGTGCCCATCTACTCCTAGGAAATGTGTAAAAAACAAAAAAAAAAACAAACAAGGGTATTTTAGGTGGGGGACACTAAACCACCAGTGAATATATGGAATGAAAAGAGGGCTAGCCCTCTCCCCCGATCCAATGGATGGGGGCACCTCATGTAGCCCTCCCTTCTGCCCTATCTGCCCCAGGGAGGGCTACATGTGATTGCCCCCATCCATTTGGTGTGTGGGGGAGAGGACCCCAAAAAATCTTGGCACAGCCCCCCCAAACCTGGGGAAGTACATTTTGCCCACCCTGGGGGCAGATGGGCACTGTAATGTGGTCATCTGCCCCTAGGGTATGGGCAAAACAAACAAAAAAGATCAAAAATATCCCTGGACTTGGGTGGCTGTCTCCCATGTGGTTTGACCATCCCCAAGCCCAGTGTTGGTTCCAGGGAGGCCCAGGACATTCCCCGTCCTTTCCCAGAGGGAGAAGCTGTAACGCAGACTAGTCAGAGCTCAAGGAAAGTTGGGGCTAATGGCCCTGACCTTGGGCGGCTGTCTCCCATGTGGGTTGACCATGCCTAAGTGCAACGGCAGTCGCAGGGACCCCTGGCAGGGAACCCCTCCCTTCCCGTAGGTAAATTCTATAACGCATCCCAGCCAGACCACCAGAATGGTCAGGGGTGATGTCCCTGTCCTTGGGTACCCGTATCCCATGTGGATCGACAATCCCCTAGCCCAGCTGTGGTTCCAGGGAGCCTGGGCAGGGTCCCCAACCTTTCCCGCAGGGAGAAGCTGAAATGCAGACCAGCTAGAGCTGCATGGGATGGTCGACCCACATGGGTGACGGGTGTGCCAGGCCTGGGACATCAACCCAACCATCCTTGAGATCTGGCTGGGTTGCGTTACACCTTCTCCCTCTGGGAAAGGACGGGGAGCCCGCCAAGGCTCCCTGAAACCGCTGCTGGACTTGTGGACGGTGAATCCACATGAGGGACAACCACACAATGCCAGGGACATCACCCCCGACCATCCTGGAGCTCTGGCTCGGCAGCCTTACAGAATTTCCCTCTGGGAATGGACAGGGACCCTCCCGGGGCTCCCTGGGACTGCCGTTGGACTTGTGGATGGTCAACACTTTTTATTTTCTGCCCAGGTAGGTGCACCCACACATGTGAGGTACTGTTTTCATCCAGACACCTTTGGGCATGTGGGAGGGTAGGACATGTGTTGTTGGCAGCGTGTTTCAGTAGTTTCCAGGTGGGAAATGTCAAATTTCAGACTTCGCCAGGGATTGTGGGTAATACATTCTTCGGCGATTCGCGCAAGTCAGACCTCTGTGGATTCCCATGGGTGTCTTCTTTTCAGAAATACATTGGGGACCCTGTTTTCCTTGGTGGCTGCGACACCCTAGGCCTATTCTGTAGGTTGTCCACAAGATCTAAATCCTGCAAAAAATCTGCTCTGCCGAAAGACTTGGGGTTACCAGTGAATTAGCCTTTTCCCTTTGCGCCCAGGTAGGTGCACCCACACATGTGAGGTACTGTTTTTGTTGGGACACCTGTGGGAATGCAGGAAGGTAGGACATATGTTGTTGGAAGCGTGTTTCGGTAGGTTGGCAGAGGGATATGTCTGAAAATTGAGATTTTTCCCCAAATTTTGGACTTTGCCACTGATTGTAGGTAGTAATTTCTGGGGCGATTCACGCAAGTCAGACCTCTCTGGATTCCCAATGGTGTCCTCGTTTCGGAAATGCATGGGGTTCCCTGTTTTTCTTGGTGGCTGCGACACCCTAGGCCCAATCTGTAGTTTGTCCACAAAAGCTAAATCCCGCAAAAAATTCAGCTCTGCTGAAAGACTTGGGGTTACCAGTGGATTAGCCTTTTCTCTTTGCACCAGGTAGGTGCAACCACACATGTGAGGTAGCGTTTTTGTTGTGACTCCTGTGGGAACGCTGGAAGGTAAGACATGTGTTGTTGGAAGCGTGTTTCGGTGGGTTGGCAGAGGGAAATGTTTGAAAATTGAGTTTTTTTCCCAAATTGTAGACTTTGCTGGGGATTGTGAGTAATACATTCTGGGGAGATTCATGGACGTCATACCTCTGTTGATTCCTAAGGGTGTCCTCTTTTCAGAAATGCATGGGGTTCCCTGTTTTCCTTGGTGGCTGCGACACCCTAGGCCCAATCTGTAGGTTGCCCACAAGAGCTAAATCCCACAAAAAATCTGCTCTGCCAAAATACTTGGGGTTACCAGTGGTTTAGACTTTTCCCTTTGCACCCAAGTAGGTGCACCCACACATGTGAGGTACTATTTTCATCAGGACACCTTTCGGAATGCAGGAAGGTAGGACATGTGTTGTTGGAAGCGTGTTTCAGTGGGTTGGCAGAGGGAAATATCTGAACATTTTGATTTTTTCCCAAATTCTGGACTTTGCCGGGGATTGCGGGTAATAAATTCTGGGACGATGCGTGCAAGTCAGACCTCTGTGGATTCCCATGAGTGTCCTTGTTTCAGAAATGCATGGGTTCCCTGTTTTCCTTGGTGGCTGTGACACCCTAGGCCCAATCTGTAGGTTGTCCACAAGAGTTAAATACTGCAAAGAATCTTCTCTGCCGGAACACTTGGGGTTACCAGTGGTTTAGCCTTTTCCCTTTGCGCCCAGGTAGGTGCACCCACACATGTGAGGTACTGTTTTTGTTGGGACTCCTGTGGGAATGCAGGAATCTAGGACATATGTTGTTGGCAGCATGTTTCGGTGGGTTGACAGAGGGATATGTCTGAAAATTGAGATTTTTCCACAAATTTTGGACTTTGCCAGGGATTGTAGGTAATAATTTCTGGGGCGATTCACGCAAGTCAGACCTCTGTGAATTCCCATGGGTGTCCTCTTTTCATTAATACATGGGGTTCCCTGTTTTCCTTGGTGGCTGTGACACCCTTGATCCAATCTGTAGGTTGTCCACAAAAGCTAAATCCCACAAAAAATCTGGTCTGCTGAAAGACTTGGGGTTACCAGTGGTTTAGCCTTTTTTCTTTGCGCCCAGGTAGGTGCACCCACACATGTGAGGTACCATTTTTGTTGGCACACCTGTGGGAATGCCGGAAGGTAGGACATGTGTTGTTGGCACATTTCTCAGTGGGTTGGCAGAGGGAAATGTCTGAAAATTGAGTTTTTTTCCCAAATTGCGGACTTTGCCAGGGATTGTGGGTAATACATTCTGGGGAGATTCACGCAAGTCCGACCTCTGTTGATTCCAATGGGTGTCCTCTTTTCAGAAATGCATGGGGTCCCTGTTTTCCTTGGTGGCTGCGACGCCCTAGGCCCAATCTGTAGGTTGCCCACAAGAGCTAAATCTCGCAAAAAATCTGCTCTGGTGAAAGATTTGGTGTTACCAGTGGTTTAGCCTATTCTCTTTGCACCCAGGTAGGTGCACCCACACATGTGAGGTACCGTTTTTGTTGGGACACCTGTGGGAATGCCGGAAGGTAGGACATGTGTTGTTGGCAGTTTGTTTCGGTGGGTTGGCAGAGGGAAATGTCTGAAAATTTAGTTTTTCCCCCTAATTGTGGACTTTGCCAGTGATTGTGGGTAATACATTCTGGGGAGATTCACGCAAGTCGGACCTCTGTGGATTCCAACAGGTGTCCTCTTTTCAGAAATGCATGGGGTTCCCTGTTTCTCTTGGTGGCTGCGACACACTAGGCCCAATCTGGAGTTTGTCCACAAGAGCTAAATCCTGCAAAAAATCTGCTCTGTCAAAAGGCTTGGGGTTAACAGTGGTTTAGCCTTTTCTCTTTGTGCCCAGGTAGGAGCACCCACACATGTGAGGTACCATTTTCATTGGGACACGTGTGAGAACCCGGGAAGGTAGGACATGTGTTGTTGTTGGCTGCATTTTCTGGTGGGTTGGCAGAGGGAAATGTCTGAAAATTGTGTTTATTCAGCAAATTTCGGACTTTGATAGGGATTGTGGATTATACATTCTGATGAGATTCACGCAAGTCAGACCATTTTGGATTCCCATGAATGTCTTCTGTTCGGAAATGCATGGGGATACCTTTTTTCCTTGGTGGCTGCGACATCTAGGCCCAATCTGTAGGTTGTCCACAAGAGCTAAATCCCGCAAAAAATCTGCTCTGCTGAAAGACTTGGGGTTACCAGTGGTTTAGCCTTTTCTCTTTGCACCCAGGTAAGTGCACCCACATATATGAGGTACCATTTTTGTTGTGACGGCCTGTGGGAATGCAGGGAGGTAGGACATGTGTTGTTGCCAGCGTGTTTCGGTGGGTTGGCAGAGGGAAATAACTGAAAATTGAGGGTTTTTTCCCAAATGTCTGACTTTTTCGGAGATTTTGGGTAATACATTCTGGGGAGATTCATACAAGTCAGACCTCTCTGGATTCCAATGGGTGTCCTCCTTTCAGAAATTCATGGGTTCCCTGTTTTCCTTGGTGGCTGCGTGTCACGTGAGTAGGTTCGCAGAGACTAGGAATACCTCCGTCCCCAAGCACCGGTCAGGGAGAGTTAATGAACTCCCTGACCAGTTATTGAGGCCACAGGTGCTGGAACGGTAGCCCCGGAACCCCAGGAGGCTGCAAAGGAACACCAGATGAGTGAGAAATGTACAAAGGGAACAGTAAGGTCAGCAAGGGCACAGAATTGGATAACAGCAAATAGGATGCCTTACCTAAGGGAATGCTGTAGTGCAGCTCGTAGTCAAGGGGGTGTTGGGAACTTCCCTTATTTTGGGAGCTCGATGGAATAGGTAACATGCAGCAGCTGCAAGGCAGCGTATGACTGGCTGCTTTGATGGTATTATCAAAGACCCTGGTCATTTCGGTGATCAATAAATCAAAATCCTATAGCACGGGGCTATTGCCTTCCAACAATGGATTGGCCCATGTGGCAGCGATGCCACCCAAATGGGACAGGGTAAATGCGGCTTTGGTGGTGGAGTCTGTGAATGCCTGGGGGCAACACAGAAAGTGCAATTTGCACTGGTTGATGAAAGTACAGAACTTCCTGGAATCACCCTGGAATTTCTCTGGGGCTGCTAAAGGGAAAGGAGTGGGTACATAGATGTGAGCCTGTGGAAAAGGGGCACCTGATGGGTCAGTCTGTGGGGGGGCATCACCAAATTCAGGGTCAGCTGGTAATGCATTCCTCTTGCTCTGAAAAGCATCCAACCGCTGATGGATGGCCGCGGTGGCGGCCGTCATATCAGCGCGTAGGACCACGATAGCCTGAACCAGAATGCCTACAGGGTCTCCAGCAGAGGCATCGATAGTCTAGGTGTGCAGCTTCTCATTCTGTCATGTGAATAGGTCCGCATAGACTAGGAATACCTCCATCCCAAAGCACCGGTCAGGGAGAGTTAGTGAACTCCCTGACAAGATATTGAGGCCACAGGTGCTGGAACAGAATCTCCAGAACCCCAGGAGGCTGCAAAGGAAAACCAGGTGAGTAAGAAATGTACAAAGTGAACAGTAAGGGCAGCAAGGGCACAGAATTGGATAACAGCAAACAGGATGCCTTACCTAAGGGAACACTGGGGTGCAACTCGTAGTCAAGGGGGTGTTGGGACCTTGCCCTATTTCGGGAGCTCAATGGTATAGGTTATATACAGCAGCTGCAAGGCAGCGTATGACTGGCTGCTTTGATGGAAGAAGCGTGGGCACACTTGACAAGAGCAGTGTTTCACAGGAGCAACTTAACAAAACGTAGTGAACAGGACAATCCATAAAACAAAGCCTGGTCCATGACCGTGTAAGTAATCCGTCAGGTATCCATAGCCAAACAGTGGAAAGAGCAGTCCGTGGAGCAAGCTGAGAATTAGCGAGTCACGGTATCAGGAGCACTGAGGAGAGCAATCTGTGAAACTAGCTGAGGACTGTGAGCCGTGTAAGCAAGAGTTGAGTCACCGTAACAGAAGTGTTGACGAAAGCTGGAAGTCTGAAATGCAAGCCGTAGTCAAAGTTCCGTAGAGCAAATCCAGATAATAACAAACGAAGCGCATCGTGGCTGTCAATCATGAACAGCTGAGAAGCCCTGAATGGCAGTAGTTGAATCCTTTTGAACTCCCAAGCAGTCACATGACTGATTCCACATTTGGAAATGCGCATGAGACGACGTCACGAGACCTGATCACAGGAGGCGGCTGGCCTCCTTCAGTTTCCATGGAAAACGCAGTGTCCAGCGTGGCCATAACCGCCAGGAAGGCCGTATCTGAATCCCTCAAAAACCAGGATGACTGCAGCGTCGTCTGCTGCCCTGCTGCTGCTGGAGGGAAGAGGCTAACATGGAGGCAAGTGGTGTAGATGTGGACGTTGGCGTGACACTGCGACACCCTAAGCCCAATCTGGAGGTTGTCCACAAGAGCTAAATCTCCCAAAAAATGTGCTCTGCCAAAAGACTTGGGGTTACCAGTGGTTTACCCTTTTCTCTTTGCGCCCATGTAGGTGCACCCACACATGTAAGGTACCATTTTCATTGGGACACCTATGGGAACGTTGGAAGGTAGGACATGTGTTGTTGGCTGCATGTATCAGTGGGTTGGCAGAGGGAAATGTCTGAAAATTGTGTTTTTTTGCCAAATTTCGAATTTTGCCTGGGATTGTGGGTAGTCAATTCTGGGGCAATTCACGCAAGTCAGACCTCTGTGGATTCCCACGGGTGTCTTCTTTTTAAAAAATGCATGGGGTTCCCTGTTTTCCTTGCTGGCTGCGACACCCTGGGCCCAAATCTGTAGGTTGTCCATAAGAGCAAAATCCCACAAAATCTGCTCTGTCGAAAGACATGGGATTACCAGTGGTTTCGCTTTTTCCCTTTGCTCCCAGGTAGTTGCACCCAAACATGTGCGGTACCGTTTTTGTTGGGACACCGGTGCCAACCCGGGAAGGTAGGTCATGTGTTGTTAGTGATGTGTTTCGGTGGTTTGGCAGAGGGAAATGTCTGAAAATTGTGGGGGTTTTCGCCAAATTTCGGACTCTGCTGGGGATTGTCTATAATACATTCTGGGGCAATTCACACAAGTCAGACCTCTGTGTATTCCAACGGGTGTCTTCTTTTCAGAAATGCATGGGGTTCCCTGTTTTCCTTGGTGGCTTCGTCAACCTAGGCCCAATCTGTAGGTTGTCCACAAGAGCTAAATCCCGCTCAAAATCTGCTCTGCCGAAAAACTTGGGGTTACCAGTGTTTTTTTTTTTCCTTTGTGCCCAGGTTCGTGCTCCCACACATGTGAGGTATCATTTGTGTCGGGACACCTGGGGAAATACGTGAAGGTAGTACACATGTTGTTGGCAGCATGTTTTGGTGGCTTGGCATTGGGAAATATCTTATATTGTGTTTTTCCACCAAATTTCAAACTTTATTTTGAACTTTGCTGAGGATTGTGGGTAATACATTCTGGGGTGATTCGCGCAAGTCAGACCTCTGTGGATTCCCCCGGGTGTCTTCTTTTCGGAAAAGCATGGGGTTCTCTGTTTTCCCTGGTAGCTGCGACACCCCAGGCCCAAATCTGTAGGTTGTCCACAAGAGCAAATTCCCACAGAATCTACTGTGCCAAAACACTTGGGGTTACCAGTGGTTTAGCCATTTCCCTTTGCGCCCAGGTAGGTGCATCCACACATTTGAGGTACCCTTTTCATCGGGACACCTGTGGAAACGAGGGAAAGTATTACATTTGTTGTGTTTCTTTGGTTTTCTTAATGTTTTCATATATTTGCTGCTGCACCTTGTCACACAACCCTTTCATTTCCCAAATGTGAACTACATGTATTCACTGATTTAGTCACTATATACTTTTGTAACCTGCACAAGTCACATACCCTTCAAAAGGTATGCCTGTGCTCTTTCAGAAAATGTATGCTTGCCCTTCCTCACCACACTGGTTTTCCTTACTTACACATGCTAAATACGTCTGTTTAGGCCGTTGGCATAAAAAACCTGTGTACCATGGCTCAGTTTTTGGCTTGTGGTCTTGCTTGTTTTGTGAGACATTACGTAAAATGTGTGATTTCCTAACTGGAAGAATCGAGGGAATGTAGCAGGCATTGCTTTTCTCAAAATTCACAGAAGCTATTGCCTTACCGGGCCAACTATGTCCACCACATACCATTTTTATCTGTCATTTTTCCAATTTTTCCCCAAACTATGGAATTTTTTCCCGACATATCTGTTGCCTGACCTGCGCAAATCACCCTTTCCTAAACTTAGAATTTTGTCTACGTTTCAGAAATGTATGCCTTTCTGTCTTCCCATTCAGATTTCCTACCCTCCTCTTCCATTCTGTCCACGCATGTCCCATTGGAAAAAAGGGCAAAATCGCCTACCTCTCACAAAATGGCTGGTAATCATATCAAAATATGCTTTTTGGTTTCCACTCATACCTGTTCTTGAAAGCCTGGAAAATGGCGAATTCAGCACAGCAAACCATTTGTTCCTAACTCTTAAAAGGAAAAATCATAATTTTATTGGCATTTCCTGAAAAAAACCAAAATGTTCTACCTTTTTATTTATTTTCTCTCAACCCCCACAGCAATCTCGGTGGCGTTATGACTGCCTACATGTGGGAAGAACAGGGGCCAAATTTGGCCGAGATATATCACGGAACAAAAAAGTTACAAGGGATTGAATGGCGACATACCAAAATCTCCAAAAAAGGCCTTGGCACTGGGGGGGCTTGGCAGTTAAGGAGTTAAAGATTGTTTATCCTCAGCTGGTGTGTATTTTTCCCCTGTTTAAGCACATTAAATATATTTTCTATTCTGTACACCTGTCAGAATTATGAGTTCACCCTTGCTGTGAGGATCTAAACTTTATAAAAAAGCATGTTGAGAATGTGTGAGTAACGAAAGGTTGTCCTATTGTCCTATAGTGAGGGCAACATATTAATCAATGAGTACTCGGTAGTAAAGAGTATGGTTGGTTGCAAAAAATATCTGGATAGTTTGGAGGTAAAGGACAGGATCCTCCTTTTAAAACTTTGTCTTGGTTATCCCTCAGTGGGTTCACAGCCAGGTGGGAAAGGAATACACTTGCACATTGCCATTTCTTCCCTACGCTTGAGGAATCGGTTGTCACTTTCTATTTATTTTTCCTCCATACAAAGCACTAATAGGTTTTTATATGGCACCCACATTTATTGCATATGGTATGAAGAATGTGGGAAATTCCTTAAGACTATGTAAATCTACTAGTGATTGGGATGTATTTCCCAACCTTTATCTAAGGCCTGGAATAAGAGAATGAGGCACCTGATTGTGTCATTTTAGATTATATAAATAATTGCCAAGAAAGATTATCTTGGCCCCAAATAAAGCAACTGTAACTAGCTATAGTTGGGACCAGACTAACTAGCAACAACCTTGACAACGGTCCTAATAAATATTACGAATTGTATTCAAATGTTGTTTTTATGATGAAGAGCATTTCGTAGAGCATTGGCACTTTATTAAGAGGTATTTGTTTGCTTTTAAAATGCCATTTATAAGTGGAGGATAGTATGTTCTAGAACACTAGCACTTTTTAAGAGTTTTTTTTAATAGTATTAGTTCTTCAAGTATTTGTTCTACTTCTGGGCCACACACATTTTATTGTATGCCAAGCTGTTTATCTTTGGAGAGACTGAAGCCAGGAAATGTTGACCTGCATATAGGTATTGTGAAGAATGAGGTGCTTACAATTCTGATGTATTTTAAGCTTTTAAGAAAAATAATTTTTAGTTTTTTAGCATGCCTGAATGATATTGTTGCACTGTTTGTTTTATTGATTGCTCTTGAATGCATTGTTGCGTTGCACTTTATCGTCTAGACCCAAAAAAAGATTGAATTGAAAAAAAGAGACATTGGTATGACATCATCAGCATGTCATGTGTTTATTTGTGATACTTATTCTAATTTCCACTTAATTTGCTGCAAGCACAACATGGACATAATGCGTGTATAGTGTCAACAAGCAAAGTAGCAATATAATGCAAGCAGTTGATGTTTGGCTACTTCTGGAGTGTTCTTCCACCATCATTTGCGGTGGACCTAGCATTCTTGCAATGAGTATTCTTTTGGAATCTGCAAACGTGCTGTGTTTCCATACATTCAGAACTACTCTGCTGAATGTGTACTGTGGCTGTTATCATGTTAATTATGTCTTTTTCCATGTTCAGCACTTCACTTGTATTTTTCGAAAATGCCACGAAAACATTCCCACTTTATCACACATTTTGTTGACAGGTTTTTTTTTTTTAAATTTACTTTTATTATTTAAAGTGCAGACCTAGCTCGGGATCAGTGAAGTGCTGTACAGAGTGTGGGTAGCCAGCATTTGAGCTGGCATCTGCTGGCATCTTTTAACAGTTGTGCAGTACTGTGAGGTCTGTGTTTTGGTATGTGCATCCATTGGAATTAGTACTTGGTCAGGTGTTATTGAAAGAGCCATGTTTTGAGAGATTTGCAAAATTGGAGAAATGTGGAGGAATTCCGAGTTGACACCGGATCGAGTTCCAGAGGGTGGCTGCAGACAAGAGAAGGATTGTTTGTGGGTCCTCTCTTTGGACGAGTTGTGATTCAAGCTAGTTGGTCGATTTGCTGCGCGAGGAGGATGTGCGCACCACACATGTGGATCTTGGTGGCCAGGTACGTTGGTCTGCTATCGTGACTGCTTTGTAGATGATACATGCAGTCTTGACCAGTGTTCTGGCTTGGAGTGGATGTCGATGTAGTTTGCGTAGGATAGGGGTAATTCAGTAAAATATCCATTCTTCCATAATAAAACGTGCTGCAGCTTGGTGGACTGCTTTTAGTTGAGCCAAGTGAGCAGCTGTAAGCCCTGTCAGGAGCGAATTTCCCCATCCATGTGCAAGAACACAAGGCCCTGCACTATGGTCTGGAAGTTCAGCAGCAGGATAGAGGGCTTGTTTTTTCAAAGGGTAGAAATTATGAGCCAGGCTGTATGGCCCTTCAAAGGATGTCCATGAAATGATTGAATGTAAAATATTGTAGGAGAAATGACCAAATAGTTTTTTTTAATAATGGGGGAGCCCCCCTGCAATGCTCCCTGAACCCCCTACCCTAACTAATATCCTCGCCCCACCCCACACCTATATTATTTTACAAAAATGACCCAAATGTCCAAAAATGAAGGTAAAGCAATTCAGTCATTTATCCTTACGATTCTTACTATTGGATCATTTATACGGATACCCCTTCAAAGACTATCGGCCTCATTACAAGGTCGGTGGTAACCGCCGGTGCCATCAGCAGGTTGCTGCCGACCCTGAAACACTGTTTTCAGTGTCTGACCTCCTGGTGCCACCAGGACATTACAAGTCCCGGCAGGGTGGGAAGTCAGGCGTCAGATTTGGTAAATCCCAATTCCAGTGGAGTCCCATGCTAACAGTGCCGGTGCTTCTGTGACTAATCTGCCTACCAGGGCCATTGCGCGCAGCAGGCTCAGACTTACCAGGTGCAAAAGCCCCTGCAGACAGACTTGGAATGTGGCGGCACGGAAACAAGGGTACTAGTAAGCTTGCCAGCACCCTTGTTTCCAGACTGCCACATTTGTAATGAGGCTATGTGTTTCTAAAAGGACAGACTGTTGTCAATAATGAAGCCTAACGATTTTGCTGAGTCTGAGAGTTATGGATCAAACCCTACTAGGCATAACAAACTGAATGTAAACTTCCACTTTTCATAGTAGTATGTAACTTCGATGTTACCTTTCATGCAATCCTTCATCCTTTTGTTGAATTGGAGGCTAAGACAAATGCTATATAACAGTTTTTCATTTATCAATCAATACTATTCATGTGGTGAGTAAAACATCTTCTCCTCCCACACATTCATCTCTGTATTCTCCCACATATGTATTCTTGCCACTGTTGGGGTTATGAGGAATGGTCCTCGTGATCACGAGGGGTCCATGTTGCACGCACCTAATGACTGGGGGTGAAGTGAACTGTGCGCATTGTCGCAATTTCATATGTATCCAGTGTAGTTCATTATGGATGGGATATCTTACTTTTAGTTTTACTTTTTGGTTTGAAATTATACATATTAGATTCACACACACGTAGAATGATAAAATGTTAAAACCGTCAAATGTTACATGAACATAATTCACACATTGGGTGCTCTGAAGTGTGTGGAAATGGGGAGACGGAGAAGGTTTTAATGCGCATGCGATGGGAGGCCTGTCCTGAAATCTCACGATAAAGGAGGAATAATATTTATAAAACATGCACACAGAGGAACATATAAGAGGAGTTTATAAAAAGTTTATATAAATCTGTATGTAGTGGGATTTGTGAATTAATTCTGTCTTTTCAGCTAGCAGTTGCACAATTAATTTCAAGTAACTGAGAAGTTCTGGTTTTGCAGGCTTAGGGATTGACGGAGGAATAATGATTCATCCAGTACAAGGTCAGCCGGCGGACAGGACGCAGTGGTGTATGGGTTACCAGTTCCGCAAGGAACAGATTTAATCTTCCCCACTGCATTGAAGTCATGAAGAGGGGTTTGGCCATTTGGTCAGGCCGGCAATAAATATGGGGCCCGAGGCCATGAAATCCGGTGATCAATTGAACTAGAGGCTATACGTGCTGGCGTGGTAGTCACAAAATTAGAATGGCTTAAGTGGAGCCAGTAAATCAGCATGGATGATATAGAAATCAGTAGTTTAAAGAGAACCTCTTTGCTCAGTTTTTCCTCCTGTTGCTAAGATATCCATGCGGACCAAGTGCAATCACACTTAAGGTTAAAATGCCATAGGCCAGTTGTTGCTAGTAATAAATTATGTTTGTAGGTTAATGTTTTATTATGTCATGATGTCACAACTCACTATGGTCCAATCCCTAGCAAAGGGGAACTTCGATTATGATCTGAAGATGGCAGTAAAGATTGTTGATGACCAATGATAAAAAAGAAAGAAAGAAAGAAGTAAGTTATTTGCGTATGTTTTGTCGAATCATGTGTGAGGAGTGGGTTGCAATAAAGTATCTGGGAGTGTTTTAATTGTTGCAAAAATGTATAAAATGTATCAATTGATGTGGTTTGTTGAAACTTGGCTTATTTGGACTCCTCTATGTCATCTAACTGCTCCCTTGATGATTGTACAATACACTTGCTTTTCGTACAAAATGTGCACTCGTTCCTCAGGTGGTGGACCTGTTTGGGCTGAGGTAATTAGGCATCCTCCCTGACAAATATGGCAGCTATCAACGGACGCCAGGCTTTATGAGACATTGGGGGTCTTCTCTCCACACCTTTCGGCTGTAGCACCTCACAGTGAAAGAGGTCGGCGGACGCCATATTGGTCAAATATCCATCTGCTCCCTGGAGGACTGGTGGCATGGTCCAGCTGTGCAGGGTGATTTGACGGAGCACCACATCGGAGTGCTTTGGGTCATGTGAGTGTACTTTTGAATGTAAAGCAAGGAGGTAAAGAAGGCTGGTTTCTTTTCTGATTCACAGGGTGTAATGTTTTAGGCAAAAACATGGTGCCTGCGTGCAGTGAATATAGGGTGCACCCAGAGCCATAATGGACATTTGCTCCAGGCCTCTGTGGAAGCTGCACTTGATGTGAGCCCATGTTAATATTAAGATATTCTGGAAGCCTGGGAATCCACAAGATGTCTGAGCTTTGATAGATACCGGGGCAGAGGACTAATTGATTCATGGAAATCATTCAAGATTTAAAGGTTGATACTTTACCATTACTGGGCTGGGGGAAAGGAAACAGCCGCAGTACAGACAGAAGTGGAGATGAAGAAACGCAATTTGTCAAAGCAGAAATATAAAGTGGTGTATGTCCCGATATCTGAGTATGTAATTTGTTTTGATATTTTGGAGGGGTTGACATTGGCACTAGGAGGTAAATTCATTCAATTTGGAGTAAACACATTTACTTGTATGCCAGTTATTGTAGTCAAATTGAAAATCCCTCCGGTGCACGTTCCCTTGGCCACAAAGCGTGTATCTATGAAGCAATACCGCATTCCTGTGGGACATAAGGACATTTCAGACACCATTAAGGGATATGTAGAAGCAGGAGTGTTATGCCCAGTTACCACTGCTTCGAATAACCCAGTCGGGTCTGTGTAAAGGTTTCATGTAATAATGTCACCACAAAAATCTCGCCATGCAAAAATATCGCCGTAAAATTGCAGTTTTTTGTGGCGACATTATTGCATGGAACATGCGGGGGACAACCCGGCAACCCCCCAAACTTTTTTTTTTGCTCCTGTCCCCATATATATGGTCACTCATATAATATCGCCACAACCTTTTCCCGGCGATATTATTTACGGCGACCATATATATGGGGATAATATTACCTGATACCTGTGAAAAAGGGTGATGGGAGCTGGAGAATTACTGTGGATTATAGAGAATTTAATACATACACTCCTCCTTTAGTCCATGCAGTCCCAGATGCTATCACTTTGATTGAGAACCTACAAAAGTGTGAGGGAACCTGGTATGCTGTGTTAGACTTAGAAAATGCCTTCTTCTTAGTGCCAGTTGCTGAGGAGTGTCAGGAGCAGTTTTCATTTTCTTGGAATGGGCATCAGTACAGCTTCATGAGTTTGCATATAGAGTACTTGCACAGCCCAACCATTTGTCACCAGCTGGTGGAAGAGTATGTGGACAAAATACCATGGAAACCTGATATACAGATTTCACATTACATTGATGACCTTTTGATTCAGGGCAAAGATGAGCTCAGTGTGCAAAATCAGTTAGAAGTAATCATTAACAGGTTAAAGAAGGAAGGGTGGAAGATTAACCCTAACAAAATTCAAGGGCAAGCTGAGGCCGTGGTATTTCGGGAATTCAATGGCATAATGGGCATCGAGAGATGATGCCGAAAGCCTGATAAAAGATACTTGAGTTTACCATGCCTGTGAACAAGAAACATGCTTAACAGTTCATATTGCTGTTTGCATTTTAGAGACAGCATATTCCACATTTAGGGCAAATATTGCTCGACTCTACAAAGTGACTCGAAAGAAGTATGAATTTGTGTGGGGAGAGGAACAACAGATATCATTTGACTTGACAAAAGACACTGTGCAGTGTGTGTTTGATCTGTGGTCTTTGAAGTCAGGAGAAGTGGAGTTGAATGTATCGATACAAGACAATTATGCTAACTGAAGCTTGTAGCAAAAGTAAGACAGGAAATGGGTTCCCTTGGGATTTTGGAGTCACAAATTACCTGAGGCTGGTGATAAATACACTGCATTTGAGAAGCAATTGCAAGCATGCTATTGGGCTCTTCTTGATACCGAGCACATTTCAGCGGGTCATGATTTATTGATCAGGCCTGAAATCCTGATTATGCAGTGGGTTTTGAGTTATCCTAAATACACAGGATAGGACACGGCCAAGAATCCAGTACAATCAAGTGAACATGGCATATCCAAGGTACAGCAAAATCAGGAATGGGTCTAGTTGCCAAACTACATGAGCAAGTGGCTAGTGTACCACCTGTAGACTATATACCGCTGGAAGTGACCGAACTGCATGGGTCTCCAGTAAAATGGGGAGTACGTTATGGTGATTTGATGGGAGAACAGGCAGAACATGCCTGGTTCACTGATGGCTCAGCCCGTTTTGTAGGAACTGAGTATTATTGGACAGCTGTGTCATATAATCCCAAGACAAAACAGATCCTAACCATGTCAGGTAAAGGAAAGAGGAGCCAGTCTGCAGAACTGTTTGCAGTACATCATGCTTTAAAAGGGATTGATTGCCCCTAGATCTGGATTAGAATTAAAGGCCATACAAGTAATGGGAGGAGTAATAGATGCTGATTACCAAGGAGAAATGGAAGTCCATTTTAACGAACAGTGGAGACCAAGTGCTACCTAGTCATAAGGCAGACAAGATAGCCCAACTGATTGATATACCTGTCCATGATCAGAAAGGGGGAGCCCCCTATGGTGTTAATTACTCATGGGGATAGTGGTTTTGGCTCATCAGACAGCATGGTACCAGGTAAAAAGGTGTGGGCAGAAAAAACAGGTGGCCAATCCATGCCCACGGATATCCCAGCATCAGGCAATGACCAAGTAGATTTGGTAATAGGGCCTGGCAAATAGAAATGAAATGTGTGCCAGCAAACAAATGCTATGCCTGGCTGGTATAGTTTTGGTACTAAATGGACTCTGTTGGAGATGGTTAAGCGGCACACTACAGCAAGGTATCATATCTGCGCAGCCGACCAATGTGAGTCTGACGATGATGAGAAATTCTGTCCAATGGCCTTCTGATACCGACGCCAATGCACCAGCTACAACAGGAATGAAACACCAGATTCGTAAAGTGTTGAGAATATGCGAGGTACGAGCTCAATAAACTATGATTTTCGGCTGAACAGGAGATGGTACGGCAGAGGTATTCACTGATGATTGCCCAAACAGAGAACATGTGGGTATATTTCACACAGAAGGTTCTGAACATTTTACATTTATGTTTGACTGACATGGACAATGCAGGAGTTTTGCTGAACATATGTCTAGTAGTGGTGCCAATGCTTGCTTCAATTTTGAGACAGATTTTGGGAACTTTGCACAATGATTCTTTAGTGGAGGATCCCGATGTGTGGCAATCATTCTCCGTTTATAAATATTGTAGGTTTTGCCAAGAAACAAACCAAAAGTGGAGAATCCTTATTCATGTGCTTCAACACAGCTTGGTTTAATGATACTTCCTTTGCAATCAGCATTACATCAAATTCGAAGATCAACATTTGAATCTATAGGGCTATCCACAGACTGCGATTCAAATGTGCACCTGTAAGAGTCAGAAGTTTTAGCTTTTGCATATTCATGGGTGGGAGTTTGTGGATTAGCTGCTGGGGGATATACATCAGTAAATAAGCGAGCTTGTTTAGTGATAAAAAAGTACACAACCATACCTCTCAAGCTTTAGAGGAAATGTTTCTAGATAACCAAACTATGAGAAAGGCAACCTAGCAAAATCGAGCTGCTATTTATTATTTGTTGCTGAAACATAGCCCGGGTTGTAACCATTTGAAATCATGTACTGTTATAATTTAAGTGACCATTCCCAGTCTATTGAAAATTGCATTCACAGTTTGAAAGACTTAATGGAACAGCTAACCCAATATTGTACTGTCAATTGGTGGGATTTTTGTTTTCTTGGATTCCGGATGTTGGAGGAACTCTGCGTTATGCCTTTGCTTGTATTTCTGTGATTGTTGCTATTATCAGTTTGTGTTTTTGTTGTATTCAATGTATACCTAACTTGTTTATGATATTTCCTCAGTGGAAGAAGCCGATTTTAGTGCTACTGACTTATGGAAGTCAAATGCCCAAGTTTGGATTGTAATGCTTTTGACTAAACATGGCGCCTGTGTGAAAGTAATAATTCTGGGTGATTTTAACATATGTTGCAATGAACCAGACAACTTGGAATATATCCTGCTCATGGATATCATGTATTCCCAGACCTTAGGCTTGTGACTGGCATCTCATGTAGATGGCAACTGTTTGGACATAGTAATGTTAGGTGATAGATGTTTTTCCTGTGCAGGCCTTCGAGCTTGGAATTCCTTGCCACATGATCTTTGAAAACTGAATCCCTTTGTGAATTTAGGAAAAAAGTTGAAGACCTTTCTCTTTAAATAATTGTTCCTGATGAATCTGGCTTCCTGGTCCTTGTCATTCTATCACCTGCACCCTGATGACATTATTGTGCTTGGTTCCAATGGATCTGTGCCATATACATATGAAAATCAAATCAAATCAATGAGAAGGAAAGAAAAAAGAAAGATGCAACTTATTTGTATATGTTTTGTCCAACCATGTGTGAGGGGTGGGTTGTAATAAAGTATCTGGAAGTGGTTTAACTGTTGCATAAAATGTATCAGTTGATGTGGTTAATTGAAACTTTGGTTAGTTTTTACTCTGTTCATCATCTAACTACTACCTGGACAATTGTACAATAAGCTTGCTTTATGTACAAGATGAGCACTTGCTCCTAAGGATGCGGACCCGGTTTGGGCTGAAGTAATTAGAGGTCAGCTTTGACACAGCCATCACCTTCTTTTACAAACTTCTCCTTTTAGGAGGGAAAATCTGGACCAATGATGAACAACGTGCACCAATCCTAGACCCACCTGACAGACCAAGCAGACTGAAAATGTACATCTCTTATATTCATCATGGAAGAAAAACCTTGAAAATTCCAAAGTCATGCAGTTGCAAGTTCCAGTGCAGGAAGGCTATGGTAAGGACTGGAGCACCTCACAGAGCACCCCACACCCTGGGATGGACAGTTAAAGGGAACTGGCACCTCTCTTTCATCTGGTGCCTGAACTGAAAGAGAGAAGTACAGCTCCCCATTGTACAATTACCGAGAACCCACAGAAGACTTTCCTTCCATCCCATACTAGCAAAAAGACTAAAGAATGATTAACTCTGGGCTTACACACAGCTACAGCCACGGCAGAGGGAGAGGCTGTAACCTCAACCCCTATTTCAAAATTGGTTAAAACCAAGCACAAACACTCAACATCTAAGAAGAAATAGATTTCAGTATCCCCATTCATCAGAAGAATTAAACAGCAATTACCTTGTCAATTACAGAGATACAACCACACTGTGCCAATTAGCCCTCAAAATTGTATTTAATTAAGATTTTAGACAAGGCGAAGCAACTTCTGAACTAGCCGACATGTGTTTCAAGCGCTGCTCTTTCTCAAGGCTTATGTTCCTGCTACAAGGGGTTCCGTCCTAGAACAATTACGGAAACATTGCTGGTAATTACCCAGAAGCTTAATCTATAATTCTTGGCTGTGGTGTCTGTGTTTGGCACTTACCTTGAACTGGTGGATATAAAAGCAACTAAAATTAACTCCATATGTAAGGATCCCTTTTGTCTGAATGAGAGAGCAAAGCTAGCACCTGCAGCCTCACCAGTAGCCACCAAACAATTTGAATCGATTCAAGGAGGTATCTAGCCTTTTTGAAGAATTCCTCCCATGGGCAGGACTACAAAGACTCTCTACCACTGAGAATGTTGATAGGGATAAGGTAGATTATCCTCCCAGTCACTGAAAGCTATTAAACTTCAGCCCTTTACAAAAACATTCTCCCAGGACACAATATTGGGTTGTTGGAGTTGGAGTCTAGAGAGCTAGAGAGGTGAGGAGAATTGTAAGACATGGCGTGCAAAGAGGGACTGTAAAACCCAGACACTGGAGGGACCTGAAGTGTAAGGATATTTGGCGTGTTACAGCACAGAGTACAGCACTACTGCACAGGTAGCAATTTTTTTTTGATGCAGCACCACCACATGGGTGTGGTGCATTGCTATATGTGTTGCCAGAGTAACATGGACATATAAGTAAAGACAGGCTATTCAGTCAAAAACGATTTTTACATATAAGATGCAAATCTATTTTTACAGTTAAAAGCACACATGTGCACATTCAAAAATGCACACTATTTTTCACCAGAAATGCCTATGTTGCAAGAGACACATTTGGAAATTAATAACTAACCTTATTAATAGCTAACCTGACTAATAAAACTTCATTTAACATAACCCACTAATAAAAATTTGTCTCCACTGCAGAATTAGGCCTACTCTGAAAGTGAACTTTTAAACGCACATTCATTTTTTTTTCTCTGCTGCCCTGTCCACATAACTACAGGAAGCAAAGAGCTCGAAGGAACAGGAAATCAGTTTGTTACAATTTTTAGTGTAGAAATGAGCCATTGTGTAGTGAGGGAGGAGATGACATGATTGATTCTGATTGGAGCAGCGTCATAGCAAGTATCATGCTAGAGGCTGTGATTAGAGTTTTGCTGGGGAAGCTTGAGGAGAGGGGGAGAACAATCGAGATCTTGCACAGCTGGGAGAAGGACCTGTTTCCTGGCTGAAGCATTCCTGCTGCAAAAGCTGAGAATTCCAGGCAATAACCCCGGTTTGAGAACGGCAGACGCTTGTTTTCACTGGGGTTAATCTTCAAGGGAGCCAAATTCAGAAAGAGAATAGCCGGAGAAAACTCATGCTGAACAGATAAGGTAATTACAGAAGTGTGGGAGCTGTGCGAAAGTGTGCAAAACTGTTCAGTCAGTGTATTCGAGGGAGTCCCAGTGCCTTATCAGCATATTTAATGTTACCAATTGAATATATTCTCGCAGTTCTCTGTTCATTTTATCACAAATAATGTTGTACTATTTCATTTATTTCTGTAAAAAAAGATTAAACTGTGTTTAAAGGAAATTTCTATAATACAAAAATATCTGAAAACAGATAGCTAGTGTGTATTATTTCTCTCTTTCATTTTGCATGGGAAAAGGTTTAAACGTGGGTAGATTTTTAAACAGTGCAATTGTCATTTTAAAACAGATGTGTGCATGATTATATTCAGTATGGACAGTTGTGAGTGCCTGTTTGTAGCATAGCTTGTTGGAGGTACATGAGCCAACGGGAAGAGAGACTCTCTGGACATAGTTCCATACCGTATATAAGGTAGTGGAAATTACCACAAAAATACCACAATAGCCCATGGTGGCACACAACACTAACACTGAAAATGTGGTATCCCTAAAATGTAGGCCTGAGGTCTCTCTAGTGATCAAGAACAATCTAGATAAAAAACAAGGGATGTTGGATATTGGGGCCACAAATAAACCAACCACGCAAATTATCGTGCACATTATCTAAATAGGTCTGAATTCTGAAATAATGCAATGTATTATTGTTATGTGTGATCCAATATGAATACAGAGAGTGATTATTGCTAAAGGTATTTTGGCAGTAAGAAAATACCGCAAAGCCCCAAATATCCACAAAATACCCAACAGAAGTAAGGGAAAAACATCAGAGACTAGAGGGGAATTAAATCCAATAGAAAGAAGAAAGGCGAAGTGAAAAGCGAAACCCAGAGATTGGGTGACAATAAGATCCAAAGACGTTCCAAGTGCAGTTAAAGAGATAATACCAAAATAAAATGAGGAGAGATAATCTCTCATCCAGAAGCAACCAAAGAGATAGAATTTGGTAGCCTGGTTGGAAGAGATAGAAGGGTGAACACCCTAAACTTGGAAAGTGAGCAAATAGTTCATGAGACAGCAAAGAAGAATAGACCAGTGCCAAACATGAAGCAAGAGATAACAGCCAACCCCATCACATTACGACTACCCTTATACTGGGTCAGGGACACTCAGATATACCTCACCTATCCTGACAAAAAAGCCATGTTGAATTGTCATCATTGGTTTTGTCATTTGTAATCCATAATAACATGTAACTACAAGAAAAGGCATGGGACAGGGTTTGTCCAGAAGAAAAACACAATTGCAACGTAGTTCACTGCTAAAGTTGCTTTCAATTACTTTACATGTTTTACTTTGTACATCTTCCTGCACAATATGCATGCCCACTGGACCCCGAGGGGCTCACTTTGGTGAATGTGTAATTTGGCAGCAAGGACCCATTACATGCAGACATACATGTAGGTGGGTCCCCACCACTTAATTTTGGTCATTTGCATGGAAGAGGGCAAACTTGCAGGGTAAAATGTGGCGTACACTCATGTATGTCTTTTGTACTGCACTTTTACACTCGCCATGCAAACAGAGCAAACGCTGCCTGCCTTATACGCATGGCAGCCAGTGTTGCAATGGATCCCTATGAGGTCCACCTGTTGTTTGCTGTTACATAAAGTGGGCGGCCCCCATAGGGAAGCGTACGGAAAACCTGATACTTGTGGACACTGACTCATCTCTTTATACATTAAAATGTACTGTGTCATACGTTTTGGCTTTAACATTGTCTGACTAATGAGATTTCATATTAAGAAAATTCTGTTATATTAGCAAAGTGTTGTGTCAAAGCATGACCTTGTGGTTCTCGCAGGAGGAACCCTGTGAGTTTTTTCTGCGGACCCCATAGGGATCCATAAAACGTGCTGCTCCAGCATGAAAATCAATGCCGGCTCAACTGCTGGGTCTATTTTTATGTCAGAGGGTAAGGGAGCAGTGGAAACTAAAACCATATAGCTTAAAACCAATACTTACCCAAGTATTTTATGCCATCCATTTGCGTTACGGTCCCGATGAAAATTAGCTCCTTGGTGTCTCTTCAAAAGACATGTATTTTGGCTCTTTCTATGATCCTCCGCAGTATTCGACGCATGCATTTCCTTAGTGGTGCTTCTTGTGTTGGGCACTGTGCTTACTTTATTAGCAAGTTACTCTCAGGTGGAAACTTCCACAGACAAAGGAATTCGATGAGCTTGTGCCCCAAAAGTGATAGAGTCATGCTCAATGACCCGATTTACAAAGTGCATATGTGTGACTGTGATACTGATCTGAATGTTCTCTGATGGATGTGTGGTCGGGGTGTGGGAAGTTTGTGATCTGCTATAAGTGACATACTATTATGCAAGTCTATGCAAAAAGGACATTATGCGAAATGTGCAATACAAGATAAAAAGCTCAGATCCTTCACATTGCACATCTATGTTGTTCCTCTTACAAACCCTGGCAGAACATCGATCGCCAATATATGTGGATTTTCTGTTGGATAAAACAATCCTTGTTGTATTAGTGGTCAACACTCTTTCATAGTTTGCTTTGTGAATGGCATGTTTGCTAATTTTTCACATAAAAACAACCTCTGATTAACCACATTGTGGTCATTGTCAACATCTCAAACAGCAGTCCATGAGAGTGCAAAGAGGAGGAGGGTCCTATATGAAAACCTTATTGCACTAGATTAAAAAGTCAGGACTTTCCAGAATCCCCTTGAACCTAGTTTTATGGAAAACAGAGTTTTCTGTACTGCTAGTTTTCCTGAAACATGAACGTTTGGAAAAATGGAATGAGTCTTGAATGAGTGTGCAGCTGTTGCACAAGAAATGTAAAAATCCCACAGCCGAGTAGGTAATACAAATAATCTAAATGATTATCTCCGCCAATGCTTTTTCTAGAATTTATAAGAGGGAAACAGTGAAAAACAATCATAGCAGTTTACATCTCAACTGCAATCTGATTTGACATAAGAGAACAAAATGAAAGTCAAATCAGGAGCGTCTCACTTTTGCCCATCTCACTCACTAGGCCATTAACCCACCCAAGCTGTTAATAAATGTCTGTTTGATGCTCCCTCCACTCCCCCAGTGGGATCGCAGGTCCAGTACTTGTTGTGTTACACTTCAACGTCTGATAAATACAAATATGTAAAGACATATCACCAGTACAGGGTAATATTTCGCAATATGCCATACCGAGTTGTGGAAACAAGTGTTGGAAATGTCTTATATGCTTACCAATTACATGTATAACTGCGGAGTCGCTGGATACAGGTGTGATTGTTCCCACATTCTAGTTGTATGTACGTAGTTTCTTACAACCCTATCTGCCATATTGATAATTTGACTAAATGTATTGGTGAATTATTGCGTTAAAAGGTGATATATATTCAGTCCAGTATATATGAATGATATCAGGTGAAGAACTGGGATTTTGAGAAGGGATAAACACAAAAGAAACCATACTCAAACTATTTCTGATTGTAGGTACATTTCAGCTTTAGCATCAGAAGAGGTTCTCAGCCCGTGTCATGCATGGACCTTTGCAAAACTTTCATTAGCTCCAGTCATCCTACTCTATCAAATATCATGCATCCATAGGTCATAGGCAGATCCCCACTAAATATGTGTGCAGTTCAATGATGGCCTGGCAATTGTATTCCCTTATGGTACAGACAGGTCAACCACTACATATTTTAATCTCATCAAGATATTCAAGAACTGTGTTTCTTGATACTAACTCTTTTGACATTTATATTTAAGATTTAATGAAGCCTGAGGCAGATATTCTACATATAAGTTCTAATAGACTACCTATCCTTTTCCACAAAGAGGATGTATTGATGTCTCAGGAGGCCAGCTCAGGGGCAATGCGCTCCTCTTGGAAACAAGACGATGTGCAGCAACACAGGTTCGATGCCCGAGTTCCCGCTTAAAAACCTCTTGGTATTAAGCGCATTATAAATAACCAATTACATTACATAAACTCAAACCCCAGGGGCAAGACTCAACCTGATATTGATATTGATATTTATGTTCAGTTTATGTATTGGAGAAGGTAAGTTGTGAAACAAGCCAAATGCAGCACAGTAGCAAAGGGTGGTTGAGCCAATCCTGGTTCAACAATCTGACCACTCACATTGAGGACTTTGTTACAGAACACACAAATAACAAGGCCTGTCTCACAATAGCTCAACTCAATAGAGGAATATTGTGATTTTCAACAGCTTTGAAACCTTTGCTTTCTGCTCTTAGAATTTACCAAGTCAAATCTGCACCAGCAGGCTTATATCCGAATGAAGTTCAATGGTACCTTACTAGTGTCTCAGGCAAATGAAAATAACGTTTCTTAAACAATGAATTAGGGTTCCCCTAGAACATGTGATTGTGTCTGAACCACTTCACTTGGAATTGGGTCATGGCAAAAACAAGGATCTAAGTAAAGCCTTGATGTTGTCACACGCCCGGATTCTAGATAAATAAATACTTTCGACGTTTAATTCAACAGCTTTGACCATCATGCATTTGGTGTGTCACGATAAACCACGGCAAAATAACATTTAAACCGAAAAATGAAAAAAAGGGAAAATGTGTAAAGAGAGGGGAACATTGGAGCGCATAAAGCTGAAAAAAGAATACACACAGGACACATGACAGGAATGAAAGGTAGCTGATTTTAAAGAAACACACTTGCTATGAGAAATGCATTCCTTCATGGTTTAACACCCACATGAGATTGTCATGCAGGTGGAAATTCACTTTGTATGGAATCTGCCTTCTTTTAGCATCTGCAAAGTGTAAATTGCCGACAGAATTTACGTTTTTTTACGAAATGTACAGTACATTTTGTAATTGTGAATTTCCCTTTTTTTTCTCTTGTATTTACCACTCTTTGTTCTTATTGCGAAAATTGAATGGATGCGACCAAACAGCATATACATGCTACGTTGCTGCATGCAATTTAAAATATTTTCAAAATGACCTCCAGTGTGAAATTAAGCTGAGTGCATGGTCAGTTATTATCTATCCCAGCACAGCCGAGCACAGAGGTTGGCACTGCAAAATAGGGATATGTATTTTAATTCCTTGAAAACATTTCCATATAAATGTTTTCATTTAGGGATTTCTTATGAGAGCCGTGGTTGCACACGTAAGAAAAAAGCAGACATAAGTTTAAATGTCAGACACCCCGCAACAACACATGCACTCCACAAATACAGTGTTTACTTCCAACCAATCAGCTGAAACGAATCTTTTCATTTCTAAGTGCTCCGCCCCATTGTAGGAGAACAACCTTCAGGTCAAATGAAACTCTGTCAATGGGGATGCCTAGATGTCGATTTGTCTAGAGGCCGGGCAGTTCAACTTAAAACAGTAATTTAAAGAATCTTACACCAGTAATTTACAGATTGTGCATCATGATTACAGCACAGAAAAAAAAATACAGAAAATGTATCCATGCTGGTGTCCTTGGTTCCCCCCAAATGTGATCCAGATTCAACAACCAACATTTGATGATGGGATGTTTGACAACGTGATCCCTGCTTTGTTTCCTGTTCCCTTTTCATTACAAGTCAATTATTGGCTATGTGTTTTCAGAGTGTTTGCCTTTCGTGTAATAGAATTCAAAAAAGGGAGAAACACCCACCCACCCACACGCACCCTCTTTTATTTTTCCCTGCCCTGCTTCCTTTTAAAATCTGCTTTCAGTTGACCTGTAATTAAAGGTCATTGATCAGCTGGATGGGCTGACAACACAATGTTATCACATTCTGCCAGGCTCTGCTATAACACCTCTTTGTGAAATGATCACTGAATCTTTTGTATCTGGTCGCTAACCAGAAGGCGTCAGATTGACCTAATTATGGTCCTCCTGAAGAGAAACAAATCTCACACTCAGTGTGCCAGTTACAGACCTACAATCCTCATAAATACTGATGGCAAGATTCTGGCCAAAATACTAGTGAAACAACTAGAAATCATGGCACCTCTGTTGATCCATGAGAACCAAGTTGGCTTTGTAAGCGGATGACATGTTGCTGACAATATGAGAACATCATTGGTGACATTATATCTAGGAAAACAAGCCCCGGATATGGTAGCAACCATATCTTTAGATGCTGAGAAAGTATTTGGTATAATTGAATGGAGCTACCTATTTACAACTCTGAAGCTATTTGGTTTTGGGGTGACATTTATGAGAGCTGTAAGCCTGCTATACACAGATCCTTCTGCCAGCATTTTCATAAATTGCCTCATCTCAATTAAATTCAACCTCCAGTGGGCCCCTAGACCAGGTTTTCCCCTTTAACTATTATTGTTTATCATTGCAATGGAACCTTTGGCCATTATGCTGAGAAGAAATTGAGATATCAGTGCTGTTGGCTGTGCTGGTGAAGCAGGGAAGATATGACTCCATGCTGATGACCTTTTGATTGTGGTACACAATCCTGATATGGGTATGGCCACCTCATGGAAATAATTGAATCTTTTTCAGAGATATCAGGATACAAATGTGTAGTATGGCACCTGCCAGCCCTCCTACGTCATCTGCGGGAGATGACCACCGCCAGCCTTATCTCGTAGTCTGCATGCTGGGTGGTCGAATATGAGAGCGAGGACAGAGAGACGTTTGGAGAAAGGACGGAGAGAGGGGCGAAGGCTGACAGGTATCCTTACTTATTCTGAACTTGATCCCTAAAGTAAACTTCCCCATGGTGCCTCTGTGTCTCTGTATTAACCCAATACACTACAATGGCGAAGAGGATGGCCAGATTCCCCTGAACCCCACAGCCACCAAGGCGCAGCCTTACCCGACTGCACTGCTGCACCAAAGACGGTGACCTCATCAATCCCAATGTTAAGCCGGGATCCCCTGGGCTAACCGAGCTCTCCCACAGCCCCTCCAGCTGAGCAACTCATGTGCGGCAACCCTTCCTTTGCTGTAGATACATTACCAGAGCTTCCACATAATGACACAGAGCTCAGAAAGCTCAACAATTCCTACCATATTACACAGTGAATAAAGACCATGCACTCCAACACTGCAAAATAAACTACCGTAACTCCACTGCTATATCCTCCTGAAAATTGGCTCACCACCAGCGTTCACAGTAATTCACCATTTAAATATATTTAAACTGCTTCTTTGAGTATTTCGAGACAACAAGCGCTTTTGGGACCAAGTATAAGTTAGACTGTGACGGTATACATAATCACTCATTACTGCACCACCATTTCATTTTCATTTTTACGAAGTATAAGTCAGACTGCAAATGCACTTGCACTTGCACGTTCTAAACACTCACAAGGCATAGTAGGTTCGTTTCCCCCTCCCCATTGTCTCTTCTTACATTTAATTATTTAACATTGTTGTTATGTCATTGTCTATAATCCTCTGTCCCCTCCCAGTTGCCCTGTGGGCGCTTGGAAACAGTATTTGCTTCCTACATAATTGCCTAACACGTGAACAATAAATAAATAAATATATAATCACTCATCACTGCACCGCCATTTCATTTTTTTTTTATTTTGAAACCACCTACGCTGCCCTCCACCACAACAATGGCGTTTAGCAGCGTTCCCAACCAGCTTTCTTTCTACCAGAAAAAGGAGAACCTGCAATACAGTGGAAGAGATGGATAAAGTCATTTGAGATGGATAAAGTCAACAACTGTGGCAAATCCGAAATACTGTTGTTCTCCTTGTCCTGTTTGCAAGTTATTTAATCAATAGAACTTCACGTGGTGCCAGACAAGGATAAAATACCTGGCATCTGTCTGTCTCTTATTGATGCAGATCAATGTTGCAACACTATTGCCAAAAAGCAAATCGGACCTGGAAAGATGGTGTTTCCTGAAAATGTTCCTATGGGGCAAGGTCAGAAGCATAAAACTTAACGGTGCACCCAAAATCAACAACATCCTATCTATGCTTCCTATTAAACCAGCGAAAGGCCATTTCAAGAAAGTAGATGCTTTGACACAATGATTCCTTTGGGAACACAAGCCTCCTAAATTGGCACTTTGGATATTGCAGCTACCAACTTCTTTGTGGGGAATGAATGACCCCACCTTTAAAAACTACCATCTGGCTTTCACGTTGAGGCACTTCTACAGAATACCAAAATCAGATACAAATATAGAGGCACATTCGGAATCTCGCAGAATCTAGCTTTGGAACCTGGTTTGATAATAAAAACCAAGCCTGGAAGATCATCTGAGAACGTCCCCCCCCCTCCCACCCCCCTGCAGAAGCTTTAAGAGACAGCTATTTCATGTCAACTTGGTGCAGACTCTGTTGCTTTCGCTGTTGCTTCACTCTGGCAGAACCCTAGAATCACACTTCACGGTAACAGTATCTTGTGGCGGAACCGTTACCTATGTAGAATTTGCTATATTAGATACGTGCTTGCAAATGGGGAATGGATCCCCCAATGGACGTCTATGTCAGCAACACAACCTGAATGGCAGCACCTACTCAGAATACTGTCAGTTAAGAAAGATTTTAACAAAACTCTGGAGGCTACACCAGGTTTGCTACCCGTGAGTGATGCATGGCTGGAATTGCATTCATACCCGGCCAATATTCACTCCAAAGATGTCTTACTGCTGTGGACCGAAAGAATATGGCAAACATTAGAGACCTGACCTCTGGTCTATGTGCTGCAATATTATCCGACTTGCATTATTGGACTAGAGCTTATGGAGCAGTCACATTAAACTACTACACTGTGTGCACTGGACAAATGACCAGGTGTATGAAAGGAATATGTGTTACAGGGACCGATGTTGGAAATGTAAAAGAGAAAAGGGTGCGTTGACTCATATGATTTGGTTGTGTCCTAAAACAAATGAACTCTGGGAAGAGGTGTCTGAGAGAATTAACCTAACAATGGAAACACATATCCCGATGAAAGCCTCCATTTTCTTCATGGGTGATGACAAACTGGTGTGCCACCTGCCAAATGCAAATAAGGCTTGTCTTTTCAGGGGATGCGTGCTGGCAAAAAAACATTGATTTGTGCTTGGAAATCGACAAACTGTATGAGCTAGACTAGATCCGAGATTTGCTGACCCTCTTTGCTTTTAAACGGGTCATATACAAATGTGGAAATGACCTTGTAGCATCCGAGGCAATCTAAAGTCCATTCCTGGAAACATATGGCCTGTTTCCAAACTGCTGGTAACAACTGCATAGCACACATATTACCGTCTCTGTTGGACACTGTATGCATTACACAGAAGTTGATATTACATTATACTAATTATCAATAGCTGTCTTCTTAGGCAATCTGACTCAGATCATAAATATATATCGTAGTGAATTGTTTTCCCTTTGCTCCTTCTCTCTTCTTTCTTTTTCCACTTATATTCTGCAAAGATTCTGAATTTTATCCTGACCTGTTAATTCCATTTTAACTATGTTTTATATTTGTTATACGAATAACAACTTCTAAGAAAAGGTCACTGATCAAAAGGCGCGCGTAAGAGTTGAAAGACTTACAGGAAATGGCTGGTTGGAGATCTGTTATGAAAATGATTTCTAAACCCAACAGTGAAAGACATATTTGGTGACTTATTGAACATCTCCATCAGTGTCTTTTCTAGCACAGAGGGAAAAATACTAAGTTGCACTCGGTGCTTTTCGAGTATATATATAGTCTAGCTGCAAACTGTTATTTAGCTATGAGTTGATGTGAACAGAAACCAGACCTGCATCTAAGGCCTGTTTTGCTGCCTGTTTATAGTGTGCGAGATATGCATGACCAGGCTTCAATGAAATATATGCAGACGGAAATATATAAATCATTTAGTGGAACCTGACTGTTCGTGCATAATGATTATTTGCAGAGGCGTCCATGTGAAGTTTCTAAAATTTTATATTTTTCAGGGTCAACAATGTAAATTCAGCTTTCAGCCAAAACAAAACATATATATATTAACTCTAATTAATGGGTCAAGGAAATAGAGGTTTTTAATTCGTACATTCTCGAAAACCTGTCTGAACTGCAAACTCGAGTCTGTATTGCGGGTCCCTTCTTGCATTTATATTTAACTTCCCTTTCGTCTGGCCTTTATTAGACAGGCTCCCCACTCCCGCTTGTAGCACGTCTGAAACAGCAACAGTGGGCGGAAGGCAATGCAGAATAATGTATCAGGACTCACATTTGCATGGTCAAGTGTCAAAAAAATTAGGGCTTCTTGAGAACCACGTCAAGAGGAATAACATAAGTGGCTGACTCGGTAGCAGGTATGCCATTTCCAGTTAGCTCATGCTGTCATCAGCAACTGGGAATGGAAGCCGTGGTCATTAGCCATACTGCTGCAGCGGAGGCTTCTTTTTTTGTGCCCATCCTCCGACATAAATTCACATAGAGGCCTCACTTTGTGTCGGTGTCTCGCCGATGAGATGGAAGGCGCGGCTTTGGTGTGTAAAGGGATGCTTGTAAAATAAGTGATTATTCCGCTAGCTGTCTGTGGCATGCAAGGACGCCCCTGCTCATTGGATAAATACTCATTTAGAGTAATCACTTTATTTCAGCTCTGTAATGACATTAACAAGCTTGGAATACAGGGAATTACATCTGCCCCCACAAATAATTGAATATTCCACCATCGCAGAGCGCAGGCACGAGACTGGCTTAATGTCATGCCACTTTGGGAGCTCACGCGTGCCGGCAATTGGATAATAGGCTTAAGAAGCAGAAAATTGACTCACCGCCATTTTTAGCAGCAGAAAAAAGTAGCTATTCATTGTGAAACTTTCCTCTGCTGTAATTTCAAACAACCAACTAAGATGACGTGACAAGGCGAGGTCCCTTTGCGGGTTGGTACTTTAATGCCTGCTTTTAGCAGGCGTTAAAAAACGAACCCGCAAAGGGACCATGGTGCTAATTACGGTACCGCAATTTGCGGTACTGTAATTAGCGCCATCCCCATTCCCATTATGCCCTATGGGGGCAAAAATGGGAATGGGGAAGGGCCTTGGTAAATGGGGAATTACCGCCCCCGCTCACCTTGGAGTAGGGCGGTAATTCCGCCATCCACCAAGGCGGACACGGTAAAATACGTGTAATGAGGCCCTAAATCTCAGCATAAGTATTAAGACCTTCTGCGGTGCTGTGGATGTGGCAATGGAACACGTGTTGAAAAATACTAACCAGAACTCAACAACAAAAAGAACCACTATTTTAGAAACAACGTGTGATTCCTACAAACCAAGAGATCAATGTATGTATTCATTAGTTCAAAAAATGACTATGAGATAAATTACATCTTGATAGTAAATCTACTTGTGCACTTGGACCCCAAATGGCCCATAAAGCTGGGGGTTGCCCAATAGCACTTTAAGATGGAATAGCAGCCCCCGTGAGATGGATGGGGATGCAGTTTAATACTCTAGCATCAAATCAATAATTACAACTCAACGGTTTGGCAAAGGGAGTCCATTTAATGATAAGTACAAAAAAACGGGGAGTTTCATGAATATCAGCGGTTGTTTGAGCTTCCTTCTCGCTTCATAAAAAACACATCATTTATACTGAAAACTGGTCATCAATGACATGTAATGCTTAAAATGTTGCATGCAATTCTATTGGTTCTAGGGATGTAACTTTAATATAGGTACTATATCTGTATATGGTAACAGAGTGAGGGGATTGGGTAAACACTGTCAGGTGGGGCATCTAAACCCTACCTTAAAAATGGCTACTGTAGACGTTCACTAAAAGTATGACGTCCCATTGGTTCTATTAACTATAGAACCCTAGATTACTTTGTCCACTGTGATTGGGTTGGCACCAACCCCACTCATACTTTTCCACTTTGCCTAGCAGTATGCAGAATGGTCGGCCAGCTGCAGGGTGCATGTCAGCTCCCCCAGCCTTTCTCCAATTGTTGCTACAATCAATCATCACTTTGGTGGTCATGTGTCAATTATTTTACTGTGGTAGGCCTTGAGACTGCATCTCTGTCTGGAAAAGTTCTGATATCTTTTCATGATACACCGCGATGCGTAGGTGTGAAAATCCCCTTTCTTCTCACTCGGCTGGTCACGTGATTCAGACACCGTAAAATCACCTAATTCTTCATGTAATTCGTGTATTTGATTTTCGTTTTGTCCACCACTTGCCTTCTGCTTCTTATCTTGACCCTTCCCAGCAGGATATTCTGTTCCTTGCTTCATTAATTGTAGCTACTGTTGGCCTATTTTGGCTGATACGACCTTGGCTTTTTGGCACGATTTGACTCTGTCTGAGTTTTGTTTCTGTATTTTATTCTTGATTTGTTAACTATGAAACTCTCTTCATGCAACCTCTAGTAACCTTTGGTTGTTTCTGCCCTTGTGTGTAGTGGAAGTATACTTATATAGGGTGCTTCTATTGAGGTAGGTATGTATAGGTGGCACTTGCCGCAATCTATCTTACTACTAAGCATAGCAAGCCACATGGTTTTCTTAGCTTTCTTGTGGTTCCAAGCATATGTACACGTGTAAACTAAATGAATATCTTTGTCGTGCTCATGGCATAATCTTCTTACATTTGACATCATCCTTTCACTTTAGGTTCATGATTTTCCTTATCCATGGCGTTTCATCACTTTTTGTCATTCACAGGTCGTCATATCTTCTATATGTGTCAGTCCAGGTTCTTGTGATGTAATCATTCGTCTTCCATTAAGACCTTTGTCGCTTCTTCAGAGACTGTACTCAGACAATCTTAATTCTGTTTCATTTGTTGATATGGTTTTCTCAATGGATACTTTACTGTCCAGGTTTTCTTAGGTGTAGGTACCTCAATGGGTGCAGTTCTTCTGATAGGTGCTGGACAGAGTCCCACTGCGGCTCTGCTGGTTTATTTGCTCCTCGTACGTCACATACTTCGGCGTGAATGTTCCTGGTACTTCAAAATGTACGGTTGTAGAGTGGGCCGTACTTGGGATCTCCTCTACATTCTACTTCAAAATCAATTGTATTCCAATTTCATACATTTGTGTCTACCGCATCAAGCATGGACGTAGATGCCAACAATAATTGTAAAAAGAGATAGAAGGGGATAAAAGGGAAAATAAAATCTTAATGCTCTCCACTCTCCTTCCCCCAACCTCATGTACCTTTCTCCCTATCAATGGTGTGGGGTAAAATATAGCCCCTAAATGCCAGAAATAAAGAGGCCAGAGTGATTTGTGGTGTCCCATTGATGTCTAAAGACATAACAAAAATGGTGATGTCAGACATGAAACCTATTGAACTAAAGACAGGCCTAAATCTCAAATGAAGGAGACATATGCTAGGAAGTTCAAAAGTGCGAAGATATCCGCAATGTATTTCAGCAAGGACAGCGAAAGACGTGGCTGAAAATGCTGTTTTAGTAAATCCATGGAAAGCTACACTTTTTACTTAAAGAGACGGATAGCACCGTGTAAATTATCTTCAATGTAATAACAGACCGTGATTGAGAAATCTACGGTGAAACCAAGCTTATTGTAATTATAAGAAATACAAGAACTTCCTTTTTCCTCATCCAAATGATAGTGTGAAAAGAGAAGTGCTCACTTGGTTTCAAGGTAAACATGGTGTTCACATATAACTGCCTTGTGTATGGACACTCCAGAAGTGATACTCAAGTCTTCTGCAACTGTAAGATTATAGAAAGACATTGCACATCAATATAAGGACTGGATGCATTATAAAATGCTTCATGTAAAATGCATTGTAAAATGCAGCTGGGCATTTCTACTGACATTACACTTTAACCCCAAAGACCTTTTGTTTGCTTGTACTGGAGAGGAAGGTCTGTTTGTCAACAATCAATCAGGTCAATTCCTTAAAAATACAAAGAAATGCACTGCCATTGATTGAAACCATGGTGAAGATAGATAAAGCCCTGCCTGTTTTTCAGAAGAAGTGACCTTGAGGTCACACCTCCCATAAAATGTGCATTAAAGCTATAGCCAGGACCATTGGGAGGCCAAGAAGGGATAAGCTAAGATAAATATGAGCCAGCATCTGGCTGGTCACATGATTAAAGGTAAATGAAACTTAGAAAGAAAAAACTGAGGGCTAGAGTGAGCGAGGCATGTGAGGCTGCGGTGTGATTAATAGAAAAATATGTGTTATTGCATAAAAAGGGCAACGTATATACCACAACAATAATTCCAGACTTTTATTAAAGGTGGCAGTAATCCCCTTTGACCCATGCCAACACACTATTTATGTGATAGAAATAACTGAAGTTTTTAAGTAAAATTTGATTTGGACCTTCCCATGACTCCAAGAGATTTGAAAGTTGGTGTGAGGGTGAAGGACACAATTAACATGGGAACTAGGAAGCATGATATTTTTCACTGATGCGGCTCCTGAGCAAACGAGGAAAAAAAAACATAATTCTTCACAGGAAGGGCGTGCCGATTTGAGATTAACATCATCTGGTATGCCTTAAAATGTAGTTCTTAAAAATATATCCATACATGTAAAGATTCGAAAAATCAGCATACTTGCCATGTTGATACATTTTCAGAGTTTAAACATGGCAAACCCAATTGTCAGTTTGGGATGGCAAAGCTTTCTCCTCCCCCAGTTTTCCTAACTCACACCCCGCAACTCCTTGTCCTATTACAACACAGGTGGGAGGATGGTGGATAGAACCAACCAATTCCTTCCACTGGAATCATGACAAGGTCGTGATGTCATTTGCCATATAAGTAGACCAATGTGCATCAGAACTGGCCTTTTCACTTATTCCGGGAGGTAACCTGCTGCTGAACTCTTGCAAGAAACACCCAAGCAAAGAGGGCACAAATCATGCTTTGGAGACAGGGACAAGGAGACATAGAATCTGACTGAGCCCCCTTGGAGGAGCTAGAGGGGTCTATCCTTGACAGACACCCTTGCTGTCCCAGAGGTGCCCTGCTGTTCCCTGATGCCCACCACAAGCCCTCTCCTGGAAGTAAAACTATCCCAAACCCATAGACTTTGTAGGCCCTGCATTTTTCAAGTATTGTTCTAGTTATTTCCCCATAGCAAAATACCCTGTTTGTCTGTGTAGTTCCTTAGCATATTTAATTAAAGTAAATCAATGAGTGCCCCTATAGAAATCACGGGATGTGTTTTATTAGCATTAGAAACTGACAAGATCCTCCCAGTGTATTTCAAGCCGGTATAGACATAAAGATTTGACTGACTATTTGTAAGAAAACACCTGACTTCAGTACTGAAACGGGGGTCCTGAATTCAAAGAATTAATCCCCAAAACCCTGTTTTCAATTGAGTGTGCAGGGTGCAAAACAAAATTTACCATTGATCACCTGCCTTGTAGATCAGGAGTGTGAAGCCTTGTATTTTCTTTGCATGTGTGGTGGAAAAATAAAATTGTCCATTTGTTCAATTTGTGCTCTGACCCAAACCACAAAGCCCTGCCTGTTCTTTTTACGTGTGGCCAAACAAAGTTTCCCATTGTTTTTGTTTCCCTCATATTGCCTCTTTAGCAATAAGTGCAAAACAATTGTTTGGCTATAATCTCTGTTCCAAAGAGTGCATTTCCATATCAGAACCAAAAACGATTTTCCGAATGTGTTTGCACTCTTTGCCACTTGCCTTCAATTCAGAGGGGTCAAGTCTGATTGATGCTTGAGGCTGTGGGTTTCTGGGAGAAAAATGATTATAACCAAATCAGCAATCACTATGTGCCTTGAATTGTTCTTTTTCTGTATTGGTGAGTGATTTGAAAAGAAAGCTTCAGAAACATGTGTTGATGCCACTATGGAAATCACTTTTGTTCTTGTGTTGCCACAGCATTGGCGCTTGATGTTAGTCTGTTTGTCAAATTTGATTTAAATAAATGAATACATCTATATTATTATGACACACCAGCTTGGTTCCTAGTCCATTGTGGTACTGACTTTTTGTTGGGATCGGGTGTGAGACCAGTTGGAGGCCTTACCAAACTGAACCTTAACAAAATCATTGTGCTTTGTTGTGCGCCACCTTGATTGGGGGAAAGGAACTCCCTGAGTTTATTATGACCGCGTAATAAACCACAACAATGTTTCTATCCTCTCTCTGCATCTCGGGCCCCCATCAGTTCTCCCACCCTCCCACAATCTCTTACCCAGAACCTCTTTCTGTTCCTCCTCACTAGCTCTTCCCTTTACTTAAACCTGTCTCACCCTACTATCCTTGACCTTAGGCTCGTCTCATGCCAACTACGCCATACCTCTGCTTTGCAACAGTTCATCTTCTCTCTTATAACCACTTCACCTTTATTCCTTCTACTCTCCATTATCCCGTCTTACCTCTCTCTCCTCTTTCTCCCTCATATGCTTTGGATGTCTCTCCAATGGCTTCCACACTTTCATCTTTCTTTCTAACCTCGCCAAAACTGCAAAGAAAAAAGACTCTTAAAAGACATCCTTGAATGCCCTTCACTGACTCATAAATCTGCATAAACTCTAAATAAATAATGACATACATTGTTATTTAGCATGCACAGTCTTTAAATGCCCCTACTGGATACATAGAAATAAATGGAGTATTTTTAAACATATTTTGTAAGTTGTTTTTCAGTCCTTAAAACTTGTTTTTAATATTTACAAAGATGGCATCTTCAGAGCTCAGGGTAGCTGTAACAACCTCTTAAATTCTGCCCCCTGTTTCTTTTCCCCATCCATTCCGCTTCTGCTCTAGATCATAATTCTGTCTCACTTCACCCTTCCCCTACCTCTACTGCCTCTACATTTGGCTACACAAAGTATACCAGCTGAATTAACTCTTGCATGGCCTCATCAGCCATCAACCCTCGACCCTAGAATACCCACACTTTCATAATGGAAAATAACAACCATGAATGCACTTTCTGGAGGCAAACATTCAGTGAACCTTCATGATCTTCTCGAGGTCATTGATCTTGACATATTAGCCATAATAGGGACTTGGTTTAATAATTATTACACCACTCTGGTCTTCCTTCTGTCATTAAAATCAAATCCTGTAATAGATCATCCTGGCGGTGTTGCCTTGACCTATCTTTTCTCTTGTGCCATCATCCCTTTATGCACCATGATCACTGTCTCCTTTTGATCCTGTGTCTGTAAATATGTGACTAATACAAACACCTGTATCACCTTCATACCATCTACAGACCTCCTTTAGATCCTCCTTTTAACTCGATGTAAAGGAACTCTTCCTGTCTAACCTCCAAACCACTATGAACCTCTTAGATTTGTTATGAGACATCAATGTGTGGCTTCACTGTCCTGTGAATAGGCATACCCTGCACTTCATTTTTGTTTTTTATTTTATTTTATTGTTTGCTTGTTAGGTGCTTATACAATAAAAACATACTGTTTCAAAGTTGCAGGGAGGGAGCAAAGGTGGGAAATACATTACAACACAGTAATTGAGAACAGTGGGGGAAGAGGGAAAGGGACAAACCTACTATGCCTTGTGAATATTCAAAATGTGCAAGTGCAGCAAGGAAGGTGGAAGTGGAGGTACGTGCTGGGGGGGGGGCGAGTTCATGGGTGAGCCAGAGATGAAGTGCTAGGAATATTGAGTGCTACACGGACTGGGACCGTGAGAGGTGTAAGTGTGAACCTTCAGAGCCAAGGGTGTGCAGATGTAAGTGCTGCAGATAGACAGGTGCTGGGCAGAGTTGGTGTAGGAGGTCAGGGCCTGAGTATGCATAAGGGTCCAGGACACCAATTCAGGAACTATGGGACTAGCAGAGGAGAGAGGAAGGTGAATGAGGAGGAAAAGAGGAAGGTGTTGAGGAGCTTCTGGAATTTGAGAAGATCATGCTCAAGGCTCAGGAGCGGAGGGGCTATTCCAAAGTAGGGAGCCTGCTGAAGAGAGTGAACGACCCCCTGCCATCTGTTTAGAAAAACGCTTTACACACAAAGAGTTGGTGCCAGAGGAACATACAGGTTAATTCATGGAATACATGTGCGCCGAAAAGGGGAGTGCAAGCGTGAAAATTGCAGTGAACGCGTGCTAAAGCCATGCACGCAGCCATTCGTCGATTCATGGAATGCACTGTGCGTGTAAACCCTGGGATGTGCGCCAAATCCGTGGGTGGTGCACACAGGCGCACAAGTCACTAAACGGCATGCGTGACACGCACAGCGAAATCGCACAACGTGTAGCACACACAACAAAAGGGGGTGGAACACGGGGCATGACAGGTGCAATGGGGAACAACGTGTGAAAATGTGGGCGTTACGGGGGAAGTACCGCAGGAAAATGCTCGCAATGCCCACACGCACCCTAACAACACTTATTCATGGAATCGAAAAAGGGAAACGTGTGTGCCAAAAATACACGCTAATCCGGAAAAATGTATGCCAGCAGGAAGCATGCGTAAGCGGCCCTGCGCAGCATAAAAGTGCGTGCAAACAACAAAAAGCTCATACGCTATGATTAATATACCGTTCCTCGCAGCAGTGGTCGTGGGACACCACAGGAGGAGGAGGATAGCCAGGCCCCACATTTTTTTTACCAAGGACCAGCCTTTTTGGGATGCCTGATGACCAGGTCTATGGGAGGTTCAGGTTTCCACACCATATCATCCTAGAACTGGTTGCTGAGTGGGAGTATGACCTCACATCACCCACCCTGTGCTCCCAAGCACTGAGCCCCTTGGAAAATGTGCTCAATGTACTGCATGTCTTGGCTACTGGGTCATTTCAGCGGATAAGTGCCATAGTTGGGGGTGTCTCACAGGCCATGCAGTCACGCTGCCTACACCAGGTGTTGGCGATCATGACTGCACTCCCCTCAGTCCGCAGGCACATATACATTCCCAGAACACCTGCAGAAAGGCAGGCCATCGTCCAGGACATTTCCCCAAAGTGCTAGGTGCCATTGATTGCACCCATGTGGCTTTACGTCCTCCCAGGGCCTCTGAGCACATCTATTGAAACTGCAAGCACTGGCATTCCATCAACATGCAGGTTGTATGTGATGCCAAGGGAATCATCACCTCAGGATATGCCAACTATCCGGGGTCCAGCAATGATAGTTTCATATTCTGAATGACACCCCTAAACCGGGACCTGGAAGCTGGGAGGCATGGCGACACATGGCTAATTGGTGAGTACAAATGCCTCTGCACATGCATGCACATCAGACACTGAGAAATGGGAAAACCCAACTAATGACAACCATTATCACCTCCCCAGGGGACAGTGCCTACCCTCTGAGCATCTACATGATGACGCCAATACGGAACCCCATCACACTACCCGAGGTAAGATACAACACAGCCCATATTGCAACCCGGGGCATAGTGGAGGGCACATTCGGAGTGCTGAAGTCATGTTTTCGCTCCCTTGACCGTCTGGTAGGCAGCTGCTATATGCGCCCCCAGTACTGTGCAAGATCATGGTGGCACTATGTGGACTGCACAACGTTGCAACCCGGTGGGGCATGCCGGTGGACATGGTGGTGCCCCCAAATCCCCAACCACATGCACGGCCATTGCACATGGGAGGTGAAAGGGCACATGGTGAGGCAGCCCGTACCCAGCTTGTGGCAAATTTCTTCACCTAAAATCCCACCCTGCGGAGTGCACACAGGCCTGGCACATATCAACTGACAATTGATGATGATAACAAAAGGGACAGTCAACTGTCACAACCATACCACCCTGAGATTGTTTACCTGGAAATGCTACATTGTGTGCAACCCTAGCTACATAAACATACCCAATGCTGTGTCAGTAAAAGGTACACATTCATGCAGCAGGAAGGACTACCCCCTTGCAAAATAGTACACCCAAATAGTTCCCTGTCACCCAACCCCACCCTAACCCCATCTCAGCTACCCAACACACCATTTCATGGCATGCAAAGTGAAATCAACCAAATGAATGCACAACACATGACACAAGTGTCACAAAGTGCACATTCCCAAATGGAAACAGCCCAGAGACAATTCCCTCTCACTAATGAAAAAGAAACAGCACACATAAACAAATACTTACCAGCAAGACAAACCTTTAGTACAGGACCCAACAATGGCAACGTATGACAGTAAAAAAAGAAAGTAGTGCAAGTGTTATAACCTGACAAAGGCAGCACATCGACCCCTTCCATCTCCAGTGTGTTGTTGGTAGGTAAATGTGGCAGTTTACTACATACAACATGAACTGCATCTGCAATGGAGACTGTCTTGTTATACATGAAGAAGCTACATGCAAATATGCCAAATGTCCTGTATGGAATACAATATACTAATCAACCATGCAGTGGAGAAATCATCACCAATCCCCACTAGGGGTGTATACACAGTTTGGACTACATACTGCCCACACAACTTATGGGAGCCCAATGCCTCTGTGTAAATTACTGTCACTTGGTCACCATCTTGTGAGCCCATGGAAAGGGGAAGCAGGAGTGGCATAAGTGTCAGGAACCCAAGTTTCAAACCCAAACACAGGACAAGCCTGCATGTGTCCAGCTGTAACACACAGTGGATGCCTACAGGAGCCACACAAAGCAACACACGGTAACATGAATGTACAATCTGAAAGAAAATAGTTATCAACAGAAAAGTAAATGTAACTTAAAATAATTAAATGAAAAATAATAAAAAAATATAGAAAAGGAAAAGTAAACAAAATGAATCAAATGGAAATTTAAAAATAAAAATAGTAAATAAAAAATAAAAACTTTTAATAAAATCAACACAAAATCAAAACATCAAAAGAAACATGAAAAGAAAATGAAAAAAATAAACAGAAAAAATCCAAATAAAAAATTTAAATGAAGAAATGAAATTCTAATGAAAAACTTCATATCGGAATCAAATATGAACTACAAAAAAGAAAAAGGAAAATCTAAAAAAAATTCTATTTTGTCAAAAATAAAAATAAAAAATAAAAATCAAAAGTGGCCATTAGTCAACCGGGGGGTCGTGGGGGAACCCAGGGAGGAGGTACAGGGCGCACCCCAACACCCACATGCGTGGATGTTGAGAAAAAAATATCTCTCCATGGGCTCATGGCCTGCACGGCTACCCTATAGTGGGAGAACTGCCATTGCTGTCATCACCCTCTGGTGATACATTAGAAGGTGCGCGTGGTATGGGAGGCAGACCACGCAAAGCCCTGGCATGCTCATCCATGGAGGAAAGCATGCAGGTCTGAAAGGTTTGGTTCTGCAGGATGATGGTACGGAGATCCCCATGCAGCACCTCATGGCTAGCACAGATTTCTGCCTGCAAGGCCTCACGTGATGCCCAGATCTCCTCACGGGTTGCCTGGAGCTCAGCTGAGATTGTGCGTGTTAGCTACTCCAGCTGCTATTCTGACCTTGTACTCTGGGACACCTCAAGTGCACCCAGAGTATCTCTGAGGGATTTGTGTTCTAACCTCAGGGCACCCCTGTGGGCCTGTGACTCTGCAGATATGGCTGTGCGCAGAGTCTCCAGTCCACCCCGTCGGTCCCTGTAGGATACCATAATGTACTCCCTGTGTGAGCGGCACATGGACTCTGTTGCTTGCTGCTGGAGCTCCACCTGCCTATGACGGGGGAGAATGGAAGTGGCCACCCTATCCACAGCCTGAGCCATCATCTCACACAATGCCCCCTGTTGTGCTGCAATAGTATACATGGAGTTGTCCCACAAAGTATTGCCTGGTGGCGCATGGCCACCGCGTTGGTGGGCACCACAACTGTTTGGGGCAAGGTGATGTGCACCTTGCTGTGCTGGCATTGCTTGAGGCTGCAGGACTGCATTCCTCCTTTGATCTGCTGGCCCAGGAACAGGGGCAAATATAGTGGAGTGTGACCCTGCATCCGTAACCACCACAGGTGGACTTTCCAACACTGAATGCCCCATAGAGGGGTCTACCCCCAGTGGAGGTGGGTAGGACAGAACAGCATCCCTGCCAGAAACACTCACCTGCGACGGGACATTTGTCTCAATGTCAGATTCAGCACCAGATGAATAGAGGTCTTCGGAGGTGTACCCAGAGACACCCGTGAACAGGATGGTCTGTAGGAGTAATGGATTTTCACCCACCGCCACCCCACGTCCTCCACTGGTGCCTGGTTGGGGCTGTGAGTACTCCTGCCCCTGCGCCATCTCCTCCTCCTCAACAGCATCTAGTGCCTCATCACCTGCAAAAACATAAAAGAAAAGTAATGAAGACAGGCTTGAGCAGCATAGCCCACACACATACGCATCACAATGTACACATCGAATACATAAATGACACATGTCACACATGACACTAACTCTGGCATGCATGCACTGGCAATCAAGTGAAAGGGGAGCCTAAAAGAAGACACTGCGGACTCCAAGATGGAAAAGCAACACATTTGCTGCATGCTGCATAGCACCTGCATCACACATTAGCATGTGAGTGGCATGGACAATCCACATACATGACACATGCCAGCACACAGATGGCACGTAGCATAGCCATGGCAGATTTAACAAGGACACCCAGATGGTAGCAAATCAGTACTGTCCCCACTCCATGTGAGATGTACATCATGAAATAGAACATGCAAAAGAGTGTGACAAAACATGCATGTGCCACAAGCTGCAACAAAGTCAGTGTTTCCTAATACAGTGATGGCAGGCACATGGATACATCAATGGTTGGACGCTTGGACATGAGAGAAGTCAATTGTCATGTTGAACATTCAAACAGGGCCCCAAAGTGATTGTGTGCAGGGCATGTGTAGGTGCATCAATCAGCCTGATTGATGAAATCATTCCCATAATAAGTAAACAAATTTGAGGCATTCTGGGGTAAAATCTATGTCTGAAGTATGGTGAATTTGGGGCAGAATGGCACAAAAAAGTGTGTTAATCATGCAAATGATTCCATTAATCAGGCAGAATGAACAGGAAAACAGTATCAACAATGTGTGGCATGATGGCAGTTGAAGGGCAAGTGCAGTGATCAGGTGCAAATTGTTAACTATGGTCAGAAGGGATACTGTAAAACCCAAACCCAAGGCCGGGGGATGGTTTGGATGCACCACATGGGTGACACATAGCGGTCATGACTACAGAGCCTCACCTGGCACTCAATCAGAACACATCACCCAAGCAACATACACATGATTTGCACAAACATGCATGGCCACTCACCGGGCATTGCGTCAAGATCTGGTAGGTCTTCCACGCCTTGGATCTAATCCTCTGTGATGAAGCCTCCAGCGATTGACTCATGTTCTGTGAGTACTTCCTCCTCTGGTGGAGACCCACTGCCTGTCACCAGAGTAGAGGCATGATTGGAAGCCAGCTTGTTTTTTGCTCTGCGTTTGAGATCATTCCACCGCTTAGAGCAATCATCAGCTGTGTACCTCATGAATCCAAGGGAACTAATCTGGTCTGCAATGCACTGCCAGTAGGCCCTACGTTGAGCAGTCTGAGTCTTTCACCCTGCAGTCACCAGCATTTCACGGCCAAGGTCCGACACGTAGCCCACAAGTGCGTCTAGTTCCACATCATTGAAATGCCGCTTCCTTGACATGCCGGAGGTGGGAGCCTTGTCTGGGTTCCCAGCCTGTACCGCAAGGCCACCCTTCTTCCTCTTCAGAGTTGGTGCGGACCCTTATTGGTTTACGCCGCTCTAGTTGGTAGGGGCTGAATCGCAGGTCGACTGGGCACTGGAAGGAGCCAAAGGCACGATGACCAAAGGTCTCACTGCAGGCATTGGCTCCTGGATGATGTTGGCAGGACCAACGTTGGTGTGATGGTCTTGGACCAACACTGTTCCGGCTGGGTGACTCGTAGCTGGGGTGGATTGAGCTGCAGCTGCCCCTGCAGCCTCCTCATCCTGGCTACTTGGGGCAGCAGATGACATTGCTGCCCAGATCCACGTGGCCTGGTGACAGCAACTTTCACTGCCACACGTGGCTTTGACTTGGTGACACGGAAGTTGGCCTGTGAGTCATCCCGTGCCAGTTCGGTGAACAATATGGGCCGGGCTAACAGGGCCTCAGCTGGGATGGTGTCAGCTGCATCTCCTCGACCCATTGGGGGCATAGGTATCCCTGATTGGTCCTCCACACAATGGCCTCTTAGGCCAGCCTGCACATCCTGGCCACGTCTCCTACCGCAGACACCTCTTGGAGGTCGGCCACCTTTGCCTCCCTTACCACTTGGTCATATCCCAACCATGGCACTGATATTCTTGTGCGAGTGGGAGGTGCAGTAAACAATTATCCTGGGCAATTGGAGTGAAGAGGGCAGGGTACTAGATGGAATACATACCATAGTGCTCTAGCAAGGCTGTCTGTGACCCCTAGGGGAAGATGATGGGTCACGCAACGCTCAGGCACCCCGAAAACAAAATTTAATGTGCACGCGACCCCTGGTAGCCCACGTGCATGGAATAAAGGACCCACACTACGCTGAGGCACCCAGAAACACAAAAATAAGCGTATGCGGTGTACACACAGACTACAATGACCTCTGAATGGGTATGCGACACACGGGGGCAACCACAGTTGAAAAATACGTGCACGAATCACCGTCTGCCTGGAAAAAGAATGTGAAAAAGATGCGCTTGTGCGCGTTCGCAACACCCCTGCCAAAAGAAGAATTGAACGCTGTCTGAGTATACAAGGAGTATGAACTGACACCGTTGTGAAGTAATCGCATGTGAACCGACAGGAAGTACAAGAATCACCCGCTCGCTCTCCACAAAAAGCATGTATAAGAAAATGGTGTTCTATGCGTACCTTTTAACCCTGCCCACACATACCACGTCATTTACTCGCTTACGCGCTAAGGGCCTTTCCTCCAATAACACGCAGTGACACCCAGATGTGCAGTTTTTGCACATGTAGAATCATTATGCACCCGTGTGAAGGGAAATGCCAGTGCGCATTATGTCACAGACGCGCTTACGCGCTAAGGGCCTTTCCTCGAATTACACGCCGATGTGCAGTTTTTTCAAGTGCCAAATCACTCTGTATCAAGCTGGCCACGCGACAACACACGGAAGACCACGCTCCTGCCTAGAAGGCCATTTTCCTGCCCCTCATAGCCCCCAGCCTGCTCCCATCTGCCATCTGCTGCTGCCTGCCTGCTGGCCATATGCATGCTATTTGGTGCCTGCATGTCAGCCATCTGCAGGGGTCCAGTTGCTGTGACCACCCCTGCTGGAACAGTAAACTCCAGACTTAAGTTCCATCGCTCCACAACCCAGAACTCAGGGGTTGCCATGTTGGGAGAAACTCCATCAGAGACCACTGGCAACCCCCAGCCAGAGAGGCAGAGGGCTACCAGCTTCAGTGCTGCATAAGTTGGTATCCTGGTGGAGCAAGTCCTGATGCATTATGATGCCCTCTTCGGGAGACCACGTGCCGACAATGAAGGACAGAAGAGGATCTAGAAGGACATCGTGGCTGCCATCCACGTGGAGGGGGTGGCAGCCCGCGACATACAACACGTCTGGAAGCGCTGGGAGTACTTCAGGCCCAGGACCTTCAGCAAGGCCCGGCGCCTCTTGGAGGCAGCACATGCAGAGGGGTGCCGGGTCCGCCTTACCAACAACCAGATGAGGGTCCTGGAATGTATAAACCCAGCGCTCCACCTCCAGGTCCTTCAGAGGCAGAACCGTCTGGAGTCGAGCAGTAAGAGTCCATGCATACTGATTGGACGCAGTGCATGTTGAGGTGTGCCAGGAGTGTGCAGCATGGACATATGTCTTGAAAGGCCCATGTATGGATGTGTATGTACCGGGACATGAGCCTGCCGCATGTGAGTCCAGCCATGTGTGAGGCACATCAAGGGTGTATGTGTTCAAAGGCATGATGCCCAAATGCATATGGGGATGCACACATGTTTACATTTCTGTGTATGTACTATGGCATGGTTGGGTTGTGACACATGGATGCTGGTTCCATCTTCATGTACGTGCATGGTGTACATGTGCGCGTGTGTGTATTTGACATGTGTTGGACTGTGACACACCATGGATGCATGTGACACCGACATGTAGGAGGCTGATTGGCAGATGTGACATAGTTGCCGTGGATTTCACTGTGACAGGTGGTGAAGATGTACAGATGCATGTATGTCTGGTGGCGTGTGTGCATGTGTCCGGCACTCGGAGTGTGATGCCATCTGTGAAGTTTGACACTGCCACTCATGTGCAACTGTCATGTGTGTATCAGACCATTGTAGAGTGCCCTGATGCCTGTGTTCCGTCTCTCCCTGTCTGCAACGTCAACTGATGAAGAGGGCGGAGACGGTTCTGTGGAGCACAGCAGCAGGGATCCGACGGCCAGCCGAAGACGCAAGGCCCATCTCCCCTCCCGGGTTGTCATCTCTTCGGGGAGTGAGGAGTCTGGTGCCGCATCTGCAGCCGCAGCTGCTGAGGGTAGGTCCAAGAGGCGGAGGTCGGAGGTGGACTCCTCGGCAGCAGAAGGGGCAGCTGAGACCCCACAGGGGCCTCTGGAGGAAGATGGCATGGAGTCATCCAGGTTGGTGGGGGCATTGGTTGTGGACGAAGCCGTGGAAGGCCCACGCATGGGGCCTGGAGGGGGGCATTCCACTGTTGCTATTGGTCCAGTCCAGGGACAGGGACAGGAGGCAGCACAGGCTGCCGTGGAGGTGCCTGTGTCAAATCCTGTCCTCAATCCTGTGACTGCATCATCCCGCACCAGCAGGGATGCCGTCGTCCAGACCCGTTTTCAGGGAAGGGATGTGTGAACAACAACTGGCCTTCCTCTTCCTGTGGACGTGGCTATCCAGGACCGGGTTGAGCCTGGCCTGGCTGGGGTGGCGTTGCATCAACATGGCATTCAGGATGACATGCAGGGTTCTCGTATGGACAATGCACATCATTTTGAATGCCTCATTGACTGCATCGACCTACTAGGACGGGTCAGCAGTGCTGGGTTCATCCGTGTTCTGGAACTTCTATCGACCCCCTCCTCAACTTAACCCCCTGTGCGCCAGTCATCCTCTGTGCCATCTTCCTGCCCACGTATCACCTGGGCACCCTGTAGAGCTGACCCTGAACCGGCGGCCAGGCTGGTGGAGGGCACATCCCTGCCACAGTCGGGAGTCGGAGGTCCAGCATGGGTGGCCACCCCAACAACTGGACCCAAGCAGGAGGAGGACGTGGAGGATTCGACAGGCAGGGCACATGCATGGCAGTAGCAAGCTCAAGGTGGGAGCGATGATGGGCCGGGGCCTTCAACATCACAGGGGCCGGCATCGGCCAGAGGGCAGGAGGACCCTGGATTGGGTGTGTCTTCCATGTGGCAGCAGTTGGGCCGGAAAATAGATGCTGAGTGGTGGCAGACACAGAAGGCATGGCTTGCTATGGTCAGGGGGGAGAGCTCCATGCGCAGGGTGTTGAGGCGGGCTGAGTGCCTCTAGGCAACTCACAGGGAGTTGGAGGCCGCCATGACTGCATCCCTGCGAGACCTCGAGGCCAGGTAAGAGGCCAGCCTCTAGGACGTTGAAAAGGAGTTTGATGATGCCCTGGCCCAGAAAAATCAAAGAGTAAGCCGTAGGAGATGCCCACCGCCTTTGTACATAGTTCTTTAGAGTTAGGTTTCCTTTGTTTTTTTTTTTATTTTGGAGTTCATGGACTTTGCTCCACTTTATGTACATAGTTATTTAGTAGGATTTCTGGTAGGTGTCCTTTGGTTTGGGCATCATGGACCCCTTGGACTTGCAGTGTATATAGTTCCCGACTTGAACATACTTTAGTTATTTTAACATCCCATGGATCAATGTTTTTTTTTTTTTAATTGACTTTATTTGGACATTGGAAATGGACCACTTCCCTTTTTTCCTCTTGTGGATTTTGGTTTAACATTGGACTTTTCATTTTTTCTGATTTCATTATTTCTTACAAGTTTGATTTTTCAATATGTTTTTTCATTATGTTTTTTAATACATATCATATATCTTCATTATTGGTGTGGTCTACTGTCATTGGTTTTGTGCATGTCTCTATGAGCATTGCCTCAGTCATGTGTCGCCACTGTGTGGCTCTGTTGTACATTTATGCATGGCCACAGTGGTTCTTTTGAGACTCTCATGGCATGGGTAAATTGGATGGTTGCGTGCTTGTACTGGGGGGCAAGGGGGAATAGGGTTGGCATTAGGGACATGGGTCTGTTTTGTTAGGACATGTTTTTTGGTAGGCCATGTGTCGGGGCCTGGCAGGTGTGTGTCACTGCTATGGGTGGTTGGGTGGCTGGGGGACATGAGTCAGGGCCTGTGGGCAGGTGCCCGTCAATGGTGGGTGGGTGGGGGACATGAGTCAGGGCCTGCTGACAGGTGCCCGTCAATGGTGGATGGGTGGGGGACATGAGTCGGGGCCTGCTGGCAGGTGCCCGTCAATGGTGGGCGGTTGGGTGGGTGTTAGACATGAGTCGCGCCTGCTGGCAGGTGCATGTCAGTGGTTGGTGGAGGACATGAGTCGGGGCCTTCTGGCAGGTGCCCGTCAATGATGGTTTGGTGGGTGGGTGTAGGACATGAGTCGGGGCCTGCTGGCAGGTGCCCGTCTGACATGAGTCGGGCCTGCTGGCAGGTGCCCATCAATGGGTGGGGGACATGAGTTGGGGCCTACTGACAGGTGCCCATCAATGGTGGGTGGGTGGAGGACATGAGTCGGGGCCTGCTGGCAGGTGCCTGTCAATGGTGGCTTGGTGGGTGGGTGTAGGACATGAGTCGGGGCCTGCTGGCAGGTGGCCATCAATGGTGGGTGGGTGGATGGGTGGGGGACATTAGTCGGGGCCTACTGGTAGGTGCCTGTCAATGATGGGTGGGTGGGTGGCTGGGGGACATGAGTCTGGGTCTACTGGCAGGTGCCCGTCAGTGGTATGGGGGTCATGAGTTGTGGCCCGCTGGCAGGTGCCCGTCAATGGTGGGTGGGTGGTACGGGGGACATGAGTCGGGGCCTGCTGGCAGGTGCTCGTCAATGGTGGGTGGGTGTATGAATGGGGGCCATGAGTCAGGGCTCACAAGTGCATGGTGCCATGTGGGCTGCCTGCAGGGCATGGTCAGGGGTCTAGGGTAGTCCCCTCTGGTGTGGGCTGCCTGCAGGGCATGGTCAGGTGTGTAGGGTAGTTCCCTATGGTGTGGCCTGCCTGCAGGGCATGAGGGAAAGGGCACACCCGGGAGGGGCCACAATGCCAAATCGTCTGTAAAACTCCCGGTGTACCCCCGAAATACACGTACCCTGCTGGCGCTAATGAAATCTCGTGTGGTACTCCCTGCACACCCCCGAAATACACGTACCCCGCTCGTGCCAGGGCTATCGCATGTGAAACTTCCCCTGCACCCCCGAAATACATGTACCCCACTTGCGCCAGGCCTATCGTGTGTGAAACTTCCTGCACTTCCCCGAAATACACATACACTGCTTACACCAGGCCTATCGCATGTGAAACTTCCTGCGCACCCTCCGAAATACATGTACCCTGCTCGCGCAAGCCTATCGTGTGTGAAACTCCCTGTGTACCCCCGAAATAAACGTACCCCGCTCGCGCCAGGCTTATCACGTGTGAAACTTCCTGTGCACCCGCGAAATACACATAACCCGCTCGCGTCACAGGCCTATTGCATGTGAAACTTCCTGCGCACCCCCGAAATACACGTACCCCGCTCCCAGCAGGCCTATAGCGTGTGAAACTTCCGGCGCACCCCCGAAATAGACGTACCCAGCTCACGCAAGGCCTATCGCATGTGAAACTCCCCGCGCACCCCGAAATACACGAACCCCGCTCGCGCCAGGCCTATCACGTGTGAAACTTCCTGCGCACCCCTGAAATACACGTACCCTGCTTGCACCAGGCCTATCGCGTGTGAAATGTCCCGCGCCCCCCCAAAATACACGTACCCCGCTCACGCAAGTCCTATCGCATGTCAAACTTCCCACGCACCCCCGAAATACACGTACCCCGCTCGCGCAAGGCCTATCGCATGGGAAAATCCCTGCGTACTCCCGGAATGCGCGCAGGCACCCCATCCACCCTGGGCATGCCCCACAGGTAGCCCATTCATCCTCCCCATGCCCCGCAGGCAGCCCATCCACCCTGGGCATGCCCCACAGTCAGCCCACACCACAGGGGGTACCTTTTCAACGCAATTTACCTGTCGCGGGCAGGGTACGCGTATTCCGAGGGGTGCGCAAGTACATTTTCACGTGTTTTGGCTGCCGTGAGCAGGGTACGCTTAGTATTTTCACACGATTACAGTGTTGCGGCCCTGTAAACTGATTCAGGGTTAGCACAACCCTTTGCAGCGTATTGGGGATTTCAATGGCTTTTCCGTGCGCAAGGGGTGTTCTTGGGGCGTAACTGGCGCTGCGAGATGTTTGCTGCATCAGGGCGCAAAATGGCTTGGAAAATCTATGAATACGCGGTGCGCCAGAATGCTGTTTAGCGCACACGGCTGGCGCACGCTCTCTCTCTGCACTGCTCGCATGCACTGCCTCTGCGCTGAAATCTATGAATTACCCCTATAGTGGTGTAGAGGGAGGGTATTTAGTGAGATTAAGTTGAAAATAATGTGGTGCCCAGGCCCAAACAGCCTTGTGGATGATGCAGAGGGATTTGAATTGAATCCGTGCAGCAAACGGGAGCCAGTGAATACTCTGTAGTGCAGGTGAGATGTGGTCCCTGGGCTTAAGGCAAAGGATAAGTCTTGCTGCCCTTTTCTGGATTAGCTGGAGGGGTCGCAGATTGGAAGATGGTAGATTCAGGAGGAGGCTTTTGCAGTAGTCAGGCCTAGAGAGGACCAGGGCTTGGGTCACATAGACCCTCTGAGGGAAAGTGAGAAAAGGTAAAATTACTTTGAGAAGGAATAGCCGAAAGTGGGACCTCTTGCCAATGTCCTGAGTGTGAAAGAGGAAGGAGAAAGAGGAGTTGAAGAAGACTCCAAGGTTTCTGGCTTCAGTAGAAGGTGCGGGGTGCCAAGGAGGAAGGCCAGAGTGAGGGGAAGAAGGAGGGAGCAGGGGTCCCGATTGGAAGGATCTAATTTTTATAGGCGTTGAGGCAGAGATCATTGGAGGTACACCAGGACTGAATGGCAGAGAGTCAATCAGGGATGATGGAGGGTGCAAGAGGGTCAGCAGAGAGTCTGAAAAAGAGCTGTGTTTCATCAGCGTAACACTGGAGGCTTGAGGAGAAAGAGGAGATGAGGCATGCAAGGTGAGCAATGTAGATGTTAAAGAACCAGGGGGAGAGTTTAGAGCCCTGAGGGACAGCACAGGTGGATGGCTCAATGTTAAATTTCTGATATGTAACATCTTATCAAGACAAGGTGATGGAAATAACACTTCCTCTTCTGCCACACATTTTTACCACAACCACAGTACTTTTTTCCTGATATATTCACCTGCCAGGACTAACTACAATTGGTCCCTTTCCTGGTGTTCTTGCCTGCCAGGATAAAACTCCTACTACTACAAGTGTACTCTGTGGTAATGTTTGTTCCAAAACTCTCAACATCAGACTCATAAATGAGGTGATTTGAAACAACATCTCCTCTCTATAGTCTCTTTTCTCTTAACAGAGTGTTTTACAAATCTTCCCAAATTAATATTCCATGAAATAATAATGGTTCTCTTGCTTGCCTTTTAGTTGTAGGAAATGCAGGTTACAGTTCTCTCCACCTTGATCTCTTATACAATGGGGGCTTTGCTCCTGCAGTCTCTGGTCTCTGTTTATACAACTTTTTGGCTGTTGGCTATTTGGGCTACAACGTTCTCCCAATTGGCATCATTTTTTGGGAGGGTTGCACCCGGTTTGCCCTTGTAGCCCTCTTCTGTTGATTTGGCAATGGCGGTTACAATTGTCTTTTAATTAGTATCCCTGGTTAGGAGAGTTGTGCCTAGTTTGTCTGAATATACATCTTCTCCAGCTTTGGCAATGTGAGTTACAATTGTCCCATAATTGGTATCTCTACTTAGGAGAGTTTGCCCAGTTTGCCTTGATATCTCTCTTCTAAGGCTTTGGCAATGCGGGTTACAATGATCTCCTAACTGGTATCCCTGATTAGGAGAGTTGCACCCAGTTTGCCTTATTAGCATTCCTCTTCGGCTGTCACAATGTGGTTTACAATGGCCCCCTAATTTGTATTTCCTATTAGGTGAGTTGTGCCCAGTTTCCATCAGTTAATTCATTCAATATTCAAAATAATTACTTTCACCTAGTGGTCTCCTTCGAGGCGTCCTGGTGTTATCTGCTTCAGGCTAACTCACTGGTATGCCTTGGCATCTCCTCCTGACTAGCTGCTGTTGCTGTGGTTCTCTTCACAGCCTCATATGATTATGCCAGCTCTGGTTTGACTTCACTGGAGCTCTGGTAGCTCTTTATGATCTCCGGTGTGACCTTGATACAGGAGCAGGTAACCGCTGGTCGGGAGCTCCTCTCTCACATGCAGTGGCTTGATCCAGCACAGCTTCCTGCTGCAAATCCTCTGCCTGGCCACGTTTCCCCAGCATCTACCACATCTCCTACACAACGTTCTGCTGCCTTCACAAGTACATCAGCCGCTTATGTCTCTGCACCTGAAGTTCTTTTATATTTTTAAAAGTCCCACTCAGGTGCCCTCTCTCCCAACAACTCGACCTCTCATGACATTTTATCAACTCTGAGTCGCTCTTTCTCATCCGAGTGCTATGGGCAATATGCGAGTTGGAGTCCATAATGTTCTTTCTTGTTTTATAATTAGTTAATCTGATTGGTTAACTGAGAGTGTTCAAATGTATGGAAAGTTGGTAAAAGAGTTGATGGTTTTCATTTGGTTTTAGGACCTTGATACTAAGCAGAATCATAACGTTGAAAAGTTGGGAGAATAACTTCTGTAACTTCCAATGTACCACTTTCATGCTGGTGAAAAGAACTTTCATATCCTGTATTTTGGGTAGTTCTGGGAGTGGGATTCGGACATTGACAGCATGCCAATAGATATTCTGGTATGAGGGGAGTTTCATCCTCAAAAGAAGATGCATACTGCATCTTTCCTACTGAAATCACAACTTCCCCCTGACAACCATCTCCTCCCATATGACACTCCCTTATGTAACCACCCCCAGGGTTAGGATCAAGTAGCGGCTGTCTTCCCCTGGCCACATGGGAGGAGATTTAGGCTGGGCTTAAGTGATGGCTCTGTAGGATTCATCACATCCATTAAATCTAAAGGCACCTAAATGTTGTGGTGCCTTTTAACCAATGGATACCCAAGCCTCACACAGAAACAAAACTGTGGTTTAATAATGAAGTAGTTCTTCCAAGGGGGAAAACAGAGCCGGTGAATGCAAGTGATGAAAATGGTAGGATCCTTCCCATAACATTGACTGTCTTCGCTGCCATAAATGCTACCATACCCTGACAAAAATAGAAAACACTCTTCATGACCACATCTCTCAAGCAGCTTTCAGCTAAAATGTATTAATATACAAAGATCTCAGATCCGCCAAATATTGTGTTTCGGTTTGTGCAGCTTCCTAGGCCATTTCATATGTCCTTTCTTCATTCTTCATTAACACAGTGATTACCATTAACCAGTTCATCTCAGGCCTGGCCAGATCTTCCACTCCACAAATGCCTGATGCCATAACTCTCTCACTCATGACTTTTTCTTCCATCTCTCAATCGGATTAGTCACTATTGACATGCTCACCTAAAATTAAAAACATGCTTCTACTATCCTGGTTAACACTACTTTAGAGGTGGGAATCTTCACGATATCTGTCAAGAAATGAAAAACATGAACCTCCTCTCTCCACAAAAGATTTAACGCTGACACAGGAATCCTTGCAAATTACCATCCACTTACCAAAACCCACTGATTGGCAAAATCAGTCAAAAAGTCACATTGCAGCTTGTTGGACAATGCAATGCCCACCATGTTGCACATGGGTTCAAGCCTGCTAGAGTGACAGAATCTGCTCTGCTCTTCATCAGAGATGAAATTCTCACAATCATGGAGGTCAACAAACCTTTGGAACTCATCATTTCGGCAGCATCCAAGACTGTCAACCATGCCAGTGTCCTATCCGGCTTGCAAACCTTCTTTGGCATCTTTGGTATAGCCTTGAAACAGATCTGCCTAATAGGGAGGTTCTTAGTAATTTGGCTCATTTCCTTCCCAAACTAATCACTCTCAGCTGTGGTGTTCCTCAAGGCTCGATCACCTCTTATTGCCTTTCTAATACCTACCTCAAACCTTCTGCTGATCTTGTCACTTCTCAAGCTGGCACCTTTAAAACCTTTTCTTTTCACCTGTGGTGACCATGAACATGCTACAACACACCTCTGCCTGCCTGCTATAGATTCAAGATTGCATGCATGCCGATTGGCTTAACAGCAGCTAGACTAATTCTTGGCCTGTCCCACATGGCCGGTATGTGCCTGTTCTTGTATCACTTGACTGGCTGCCTGTTGGAGCTCTCATTGAAATCAAAGCTCACATCTTCCTCATTAGAGCTCAAACGGAAGATCACCCAATGTATTCCTTGCAGCATGTTCGGATTTACATATAATGTCCTCATTGATTTCAATTATGATTTTATTTTTATTTTGACAACACACATACACCTTGAATCAATATTATATTATTGAAATAATTGTCAGCATACACAAATCTATGTTATATTAGGTTACTGTACTTGGAGTTATACCATGCTCTGCTGTCATTTGCATGGCCCCCAGGCACTTTGGCTGATTTGAAGTAGAGGGGAAAGTGGTGAGTGAGGTTAGTGCAGAGGCACCGGGCCTCATTACAACCCAGGCGGTAAGTTCCCTACTTTACCACCATGGTGTAATCTCTGGAGGAACATGTGAACCACCTAGGGCATGTTTTGCAGGCTCTTGAGCAGGCCAATTTGACTATCAAGGCAAGTAAATGCCATATAGGTCAAAGTAAAGTGGTCTACCTTGGGCATGAGGTAGGAGGTGGAGAAATAAGGCCTTTGCTCAGCAAAATTGAAGCTGTGCAAAATTGGACAACACCTACTACTCAGTAGTGACAGCTAGGCTGAGTGAATGGGGGTTTTCTGCATAAAAGCAGGGCTTTGGGTACTGGAACTTCAGAAGTCGCCACAGGACCTAAGAATCCGACGAGGGAGAAGCTGAGCTGACCTGCCACAACGACACCACCGGTGGAGCCCTGCTGGACCGTCTCACCACTTTTCCCAACGACAGAGGAGATCTGTCGCCGGAGAGTCTTCTTCCTTTGACTGGTGGGGATAACCAGTTTCACCGTCTTTTCACCATCCCGATGCATCTCGTGGCCGCCTTGCCTGTGCCAAGCACCTCGGCAACCGGAATACCACATTTTACCACGACCGCGAAATAAAGGGTAATACCTTTAACCGGAAAACTCTGCGGCTGGTTGCTTCCCTGGCAGTGCAACGACCTTCATCTTTCCTCCAAGTCAAGATCTTCTCTTGCCCTGGACGACGACGAGACTTTCACCCACTGCCAGGAACAACTGCCACCGCTGGAGGATCCTTCCCACTTAAGGTACCGTGTCCCGCCTGGCTCCCCTTGCCACCGACTTTACGGGGTAGATTTAGCCCCCGGCTTTCGAACCTGGGTTGGCCTGGGACACCATGGCTAAACTTTTCTGAGCCTCTCTAAACTCTTTTCAAACTCTCTGCAAGACTTTCTAAGCTTAGTGTAACTGTGTGATCTTGGGCGCATTTGTGCTCATCTCTCTCTAAGAAAGGGTCCGGCCTATGGACTTTGGCTCACAAGTGACTTTTGCTATTCTGCTTTGCTAATAGTGTTCCTAAATCTTAGAGTGGTGTATCTTTCCATTATCTGTCTTTTTCCCTCCCTTCTTCGTGACCTTATTGGAGTGCCATCTATAGTTAAGCGCTCACCTATGTATGGAAATAAGTGGTGTTAACTAAGACTTCTCTGATAAGGAATAAGGGTTGTAAATATTATAATAGTAACTGTGTTTAGAGTGTTTTACAATAAGAGTGCTGGAGTGTTTCAAACAGTGTGTTTTTAAATAAATAATTATATACTTTGATACCAAATCTCTGGTCAGTGTTTCTTTGTATTATTGTATCTGAGTGCCTATTGTGTATACTTTGCATATTGCCTAACTCTTCTTGAGGGAAGTCTGACTGCTCAGCCACAGCTACCAGGTAAATCTGGGTGGTACAGACTGCTACCAAGTGGGTTTACTGCTAACACCTGTAGTCCTAAATCTTTTGCAGTGTTCCCAAAGGGAACTGCACAGGTTTCTGCCTAACAGTATGTCTAGAGGATAATCCACTTCAAGTGCCTGACTCTTCTTTGGTAGGAGAAAACTTTATCTGTGCTAGCTATCTCCCAACATTGTACTTGTTTTTGTTTGATTTATATGTATGCAAAAGTCAATGAAAGGAAAGAAGTTCTATTGTTCTTCATCAAAAAAGAGAAAAAGGTTAATGAGAAATGAGGACTTCATCTTTTCATAAATATACTGGCAGTCGTCATACAAAGGCTGGCTTATTGGCTTGCTGTAGCTGTTTTTTGATGATACCCTGTCAGAGGATACAGGGGGGGGGGTGAGCTCTGCACTACACCTTAAATTATTTTTAAAATGCAAAATGCAATTAGTTATGGCTTGATTGAATAGGGTGAAATGCTGGTCTTTGTGCTTTGCATTTAATATGGTCATTTATTGAAATGCATATGATTGCTTTGTTGATTTAAGCTTTGGAATGTATTTAGACTTTAGAAGTGTTGTGCCTTTTCCTTAAATTAAAGGATTGGGGATGGAAAGGGCTTTTGTATTGGAAATGTGAATTAAGCCCCAGGTTGGAAGTGACTTGATATTTGCCAAACAGATGTGTTTGAACAATAAGTTGAACAACTAGTGAGATACAATGAGGGTCATTGCAAATAACGCATGTCTTTAGAACAATGAGCCTCATTAGAAGTCTGACGGTCCGGAAATAAGGGTGCAGGTAGCAATGTACTGGCACCCTTTCTGAACTGTCAGACTACAAGTATGCCTGCAGGACCAGAGCACCTGCAGGCATGGTTTCCAAAGAAGGTTCCGGCACTTTTAGCAACAGTGCCGGTGCTTCTGTGTCCCCACTCCCATGGAGTTCACAGGAATGGAGACTTACACTTTCTGCTATCTGACATCCCGGGCTGCCGGAGTTCTAGTATAAAAAAAAAAACATGCTCACCACTACTCCATAGGAATAAGAGCATTCTGAAAATACAGTGAAATAAGATACCACTAAAATTACTGCCAATACAAGCTAACAAGATATGGTCACTAACATAGAGTGATACCAAACCCACTCTAAATGTAAGGCTAGTTTACCACCAAAATTACCGCCAATATTTTTACACTAAGAAAATACCACCATATCCCGAAAATCCTGAACAAGAGGATGGTAGCAGTGGTACCGTTCATAACAGTACTGTTGCTAACATCCAGTTCTGCTTGCGGGTGCCGCTCTGCATGCCTGGTCTGACCAGGCGTGCAGAGCGGCACCAGCAAGCAGAACTCGTAATGTGGCGGCCCAGTATAAACGGTGCCGGTGCCTTACCGGCACCGTTCATACCGTGGGCCGCCACACATATAATGAGGCACAGTGTGTTTTATCCTTAGCTTTTAAGCAAAACGCTGTCTATTCCTGTAACATTGGACATTGAGTGCCTAGTCATCATAGTTCTGTAAAGGCCTGTTCATAACTACATATGAAAACGTGTTTGCATGCAAGTATACATGCAGGATATGATCAAGCTATCAAGCTGCTTAGTGCTTTGCTATATTAAATGGTAACACAAATGAATGAATGTATGTTAACACAGAAACACATTTCCCACTCTTTGTTTATCACAATACTACTAAAAGCTTGCTTGCTATGCAGCTACTTTGCAATACAATGCTAATATAGGCTTCTAGGTGCCCCTTTATTTTATTGTTCATTTATAATGCATTTAATAGCAGCGAGTGGTTTCTAAGTGGGTGATCAGGATTCAAACCTGTGTTGCTCTGTGTTGTTTTGCATCCAAGACAAACACGTTGCCCCTGAGCTGTCCTCCCTCCCCTATCTTTTGAGCATAAAATCGCTTTGGGTATACTTCTGCTGTTTTTTAGCACTATTGTTGCTATTCTAAATATAACTGTTTACACTGCCCTTAAGCAGATAGAGGCTGAGATGGTGAAGGAGCATAGTCACGGGAGGATAGCGCAGGGCCAACGAAGCAAAATGACACGGAGCAACACAGGTACAATCCCCCAGTTCGCGCTGAAAATCCCCCTTAAGTGCCAAGGGCGAGTATGCTCGTCCTTTTTGAATAGACTTCAATAATAGCCTGGCGCTTAAGAGGAGCATTCTAAATGACCAATCATAATCAAAGCATCTATCACACTTCTCTTTCTACCTGTACTCAAACTTAACCTAATATATCCTCACAGGATAAAATATAGGAACATCACTTGCGTATGCCCTTCGTGTTTTACTTACACGTTTAAAGCTAATGCTAGTTCTACTATTACAAAGCAATCGTATGATATGAGATGGTGGCCCACCTGTTGATCTTTACCCCGCAGGGCAGAATGGGACGGCGAAATATCAAAACAAGTATTTACATCTTCTTGGCATTTTTGGGGTTACTCTGTTAGGTCCCCTGAACACCAATTCTGGTTGATGGAGCTGTGAGAGCAGTATAGAATATGGCAGCAGAGCTACCAATGAAATAGGTATCGAGGGCCTTCCAGCTTGCTGTATGCAACAATCCCTATAGATAACAAAGGTCTGGTGCCTTCAATGACGCAACACCATGATTAGGTTTCAGTAGGCACCCAGTAGACCCTTAATTTTGAGCTATATTTGTACTTTATTTGTGGCATTCACATACGCTCCAAAACCAACCCAATACATATATAAAATAACTAAAATAATATAAAGGTCAATTGTGCAGAAGGTCAATTAGGACCACTATAATTAGGTCAATTGTGCAAAAGGTCAATTGTAAAAGGTCAATTTGGGTAATACCATATTTGTAGTAGCATGCAATCAATGTACTACAAACTGTCCTCACAATACATTGCTAAGCATCACAGTCGGATTTCATTCCCTGTTTTCCCAATCAGCATGTGTTTGATTTACTCCAAATGGTTAGACGTGCACACACCTCATGTACAGTTACAATAGTTTGTTCGTTTCTATGCCACCACTAGAAACCTTGTGTGCAGGCGCGTTATGCCATATCATATCATATCATACCACTGCCCTTGTACTCTCACCTTTTCACATTTATTTTACCCCACAGACCATGGACGAGGTTTACTGCAGGCGGAGACACGATATGCCATAAGACTACTAAGTTGGCGATGGGAGCAGAATAACATGTTATTAACATAACCACATAATGCTTGTGTATCATTATTATACTCCATAACTCTGGAGGGGACTTTTACAAAGTATCATGAAAGAGGAGGTATCGTGAGCAAAACAGCTCCGTTATCGTGTAATACTATGGTGCTGGGATGCATGGCCTTTAAAATAGAAACAGTTTCTGCCCAATTGTCTTCAGTGGCACTTGGTACACCCCCTGCCTACAATCAGCACTTAAACATCATTGAAGGTGGTGTTACACTCAAAAGGGCACGCAATACACTCTATCTGCGCACACTTGCAAAGGTAAGCTGGTGTGACCCTGTCATAAAGAAGCAGACTAAAGAACACAACGCATGCATCATCCTGCACAGGCGTGGACCGGACAGGGACAGTCAATCAACCATATCATGGCGGTTTAATCGGCTACGCACTTCCGCAGTCAAACAATGAATGTTAGGACACCACCCTCATGTATATTCAGCATTTCACTTGGGAACAGAGAGGGGAAAGCATCCACAGCACTGCACCCCTTAAATACGTGGCAGAGTACTTTACCTTGTATTGCCATTAGCCAGTCCTCCAGTTAGTATCAGGGGGTATAGATGTTAGCAACAAAAATAAACGATCTCTCCCTTTTGCACATAGTAATTGATTTACTGGGGCCCAATAAAATCGTATGAAGCTACAAAAATGGCGCACTTACCACCTGCTCTGCATGAAGACCACTTAATACACAGGTAGCAGGCAAGAAGAACGTGACATGTTATGCATTATTTATATATGAAGTATTACATGTATTAAATGTATTATTATATGTATCTGTTAACATTTAGCAAGGGTCCCACCTAACACCTCTTCATAATTTTCTCTGTACCCTGTTCCCAACTGAAATGGAATCCTATTGCCCCTCAACTACATTTGGAATCACCCCATGTTTCTCACAAAAAGGGCTAAAGCAACACTTTGTGTTAGTAAATGCCCGGGCCAGACTCTCTAAATACGTCAGAGGCCACTTAGCACCGGAACTCATCGCATGCGATTAGTTTCCACATGTTAAACACAAAGTGAGCTAGCACCCTGGAAAATGTGGTGAAAGCCAGACGGCCATATTCATTGAGAAACCTAATACTCACTTAATTGAAGAAGTATTCCGCGTGGAACACTCTAGAACCTATAAGGACATTAATAAAAACATAGACGGGAAGCATGCGATTGTTTCTGTAATAAAACAAGCTGACCTACTTATTAATGTATTTGATTTAGTAATATGTCTCTATTCCTAAAGTGTATGTCTGGTCGTGTATTTCTTTTAAAAGACAGCAAGCACATCACCTGAACCACGCCTAATTACTTCAGATAACGTTAAACAAGGGTGTTTTTTGTTTTCGTCAGGTCAGTCTTTGCGCTTGCTGCCGATGTTGTGATTGAGGACTGTTTAGTTTAAATGTTGGTCCATAGCACTCCCTGCTGTTCAGTGGCAAAACTACATAAGGTACATTAACTGCATTTGTCCCTTACAAATCTTGACTCAGAATATCCAGAATAAATGATCGTCCGTTTTCATTTGGCTTTCTGAATTGTGGATGACGTGCTCTTCTTTCAGTACTACAGTACCCGATGGCTGATCTGAGCTAGTATTTAAGTATAGTGTGGAAAGTCGACATTCTCCCCTCCAGTTTCCAGCACCACCATTCTGAGGTGGGTGGAAATATTGGAGGGGAAATGTGCTTTCCAGCAGAAACAGCTACTTACATCTATTGCTTACATAGAAACATGTGTACCAGTTGCACTGCAAGCATTTCCTAAAACACTGACACTTTTTTATTTTATTGACATTTTCTTAAGCTTTCATTAAACTAGAAAAGTGGTGCTGCAACAAAGGAAAAGTGTGTATTAGTAACTGTTTTATGTGCGAAAACAGTGCTTTTGAAAGGAGAAACTCCTTGCAGAGCGTGACCTGCCTTACTTATGGTTGCTAAGGTTGTTGTCAAGTAGTAAATCAGGCATATTCAAAAGTCATGGCTTTGATGCCAGGCCACCACATTTTCACTTTAACATAATATGGTGCTTTTAAGGAAAGTGGCCATCCTTAATGGAAGAACACTTTCCTATTTTAGCATGCACCTCAGGATCGTGCCCTGAGTAAATCTATTGGCCCAGTAAGAAATAACTGGAACCATGATAATGTTGCTGCATGGTGGATTTGGGTTTCAGGTAGTCTCCCTGCTGAAACAGCCATGAATGTGAATATGTTTCTCATTTGCATAGATTCATGTTTTTCACATGTTCTCCTTCAATTTTGCCATTTTAAGAATGCCCTCAAAAGCAATTGATCGCTTTGGCATACACCATGGCAACATGCTCTCACATGGCATACACCAATGCTGTCACATGATGCAACCTTATCCACTACCTCCTAACCTTCATTCCATCATCTTATGCAATTTACTACACAATCTGTACCATGTAACCTATTGTAACCTGCAACGACTGCAACTGAACTTGTCATATGATGTAACCTAATGTTATGTATATTGTCGGTAATTTAAGATAATATGGAACTACTGTAACCGCTACTCTTATGTAACTAGCGCCTAGATGCCTCCCGGCTAAGTGCGCTTAACAAATGTCAAAATAAGTAAATAAACAAATGTAAACCATCTTTTTGCGCAATGGGTACAATTTGAGGGTGGAAACAAGAGAGAGGTTGTTGTCAAATATTGCCTCTTTTACTGCTGTCTCCATTACATTATAAGTGTGAAGGGAAATCCCTCTGGCTTGTTTAAATGGAATACCACCGGAGATGTCACAAGTTGGATTTTCATAATGAAAATCTGCCCGTTCTTACCTCCTCGCTCTATAAATAAATAAATCAATCAATCAATCACCCCAGAGGTAAATGTAAAAATAACAGCACCAAAAGTGTTCTAAAGTGTTTTCACTATACAGGAGGGGTGTACAAGTGTGCACCTTCAATACAGTGGGACCAACTTTCTAATATGTATAGTCCAAGGAGTTCCCACCGTCTCACCAAGTTAACAATGCAATGTATAAAAGCGTCACAATTGTCCCTATTGTGAATCAATAATGCACATTAGTATTCAGAATCCCTGCTGTACATTGTCAATTTCTCCATTAATATGATGGTGGAATCGGATAAATAAATGGATAAAAAATACCAAGTGGTATTGCTGGGATACTAATGTTGGTATCCCAGCAGTACTACTACCACTACTGCTGTCCTAGGGGCAAAGCTGGAAATGGGTGGATTTTCAAAACCACCACTGGTGATGGCAGAAATTACCTCGATTGCTACCCCTGAAAAAATCAGGCTCAAAGATATTTACTGAAGATATTTACTGAAAAATCATTGAATTCTGAAGAATTGATCCTTGAAGTGGTTGGCGCACCAGATTCAGTTCAGGGACAAGTTACCGTAATGTAGAGCATGTAATGTAGAGCAATTACCGTCCACTCCTACGATGATGATACACAGATTATTTTTTGGATAACACCTTTGCAGTCTGATACTGAGGTCCAGCTAAGGAGTTGCCTGGAGGCAGTGGGATGTTGGATGAGTGACAATTGGCTTAAGCTGAATGGAGACAAAACGGAGGTGTTGGTGATTGGCTCTCCAACTGTGGGCTCACTTTGGACTCCAGCATTGTGGCCTTCCACGATTGGCCCTTTCCCCACCCTGGTTCCTGTTGAAAAGGATCTGGGTGTTAAGATTTCTGCTTCTTTTTCATCTGCGGGCCAGTTTAGTACAGTCTGACATTTCCAGTGCAAGGTACTTCAGAAAGTTCTTCACTTTCTTCCATTCCATCTGTGTGCTCCTGTTGTTGCTTCCTCGGTGCTTTGGATTATTGATTATTTGAATACCCTGTATCTAGCTCAGCCAATGTATTTGATCAATCACCTTCAAATCTTGCAGAATTCAGCTGTACACCTAACCACCTGTAACTCTCCTTCCCCCAGTGAGCTTCTGGGGGAAGGATAGTTAGAGAAGAGTACCTTTGAGGAGGTGCAGCTGGTAGTGGGACTTCTTGGCGACATCTGAGATGTGAAGACAGAAACCCTAAACTGACCCTTACACGCTAAACTAAATATAAATTGAAGGTGGTGTTTTCAATGAGCTATAAACATATAGCTTTCTCTTGACATTCTAAACATAAAGTTTTCGGTCCCTCATGATCTGCCCAATACATCCGGAAAAGTGAATAATAGTCTAATGTTTCCCAGGGAAAATGCTCTCTCTTTCATGAATTTGCCTTTTTATCCAACATTTCATCTAACAATCTCAAGTGGAGATGATTCTGCCCTTGAATTTCTTTAGTCTTCACTTATTGGATGGCGCTCTTGTCACTCAAGAGAAAGAGGGGGATTTCTTTCATCCTCTCCCTGTTTCTTTTAAATGTCACCGTTTTGGGGGCTATTTGATTTCACTCCATATTTTGATCTTGTTTCCCATTAAAGGGGTAGAACCTCCCCTTTTGACACTTTTCCACAATTTCAGATCTACTGAATAATTTGTTTACCCCTGGTTTTTATGGTTTTTATTACTTCTCTAGTTTCTTTTACCATTCAAATGGGTATGCTTCTTCCCTGTTTGCATCAATTGTCATACATTTACAGAGGGGCTTTGACACCAGAGCTTTCTGAATCCTTAAAAAGGTGTATGGATCTTCCTTTTTGATTGCTGTTTCACACTTTTAAGGGGAGGGTTTTAACTCATTTGTCTCTTCTCACTTCTCTTCCCACTCCTGATTTACTCTCCTGCCAGGGTTTTAAAACTTTCCTATTTGAGTGTGAGTCGCAGTGTTCTCCTGGTTCACTTTCTTGCCAGTCCGTTCTTCACATTGTTGGTATCAAATCTACTATTCGTACTCAGACTTCTTTGATTTTCCTATCAATTCTACTGCCTTTACTTAGGCTTTTCACAATGTTTGTGTCTGTATCAATTCTACTGCCTTACTTGGGCTTTCGTATTTGCATCAACTATTTGACTTCCTTCGTTTGGGCTCTCTTACTTTGCGTACGACACGCAGTATTCACTCTGAAGCGTCCCAGTGACACATGTACTTTCCCTGGGCTTATCGGTATTCAGCTGCATCTTCAGGGTTCATCGTGTTTCTCCGTCCTTTTACTTTTGGCCCAGTGTGCACCGTGGGCCACTTTATTCTTGCTTGGCCTCCTTCTGTGCTTGGCAGCTCCAGCTGCCCGTGACAAGGAAGAGGCAAACTTCTTCTGGCTTGGGTTGCCTGAACAACAAATATGTCAGCTTCTGCACTGCTTTCTGCAGTCCACTCATCTCCGGTGTCCCAAACAGCATCAGAACAAGTAAGATGCAGTTGCAGTCTCTGTCTCTTGCCGCTCGTTCCGCTGTTTCCATTTTAAATGTCCCATTCTTACTTTGCAATTTACAAGGACTAGAATGTGGCTTTGGTTTGCCATGTTCGGAAATTCTCCTTACTCCAAACCTCTTCCTAGTCTCACTACTAGAAATGGGGGGCTGCACAGTGTTGTTGGCTAAAAGACCTCAGGAAGTCAGCATCAGGGGGGAGTTGCCATCCTAGCAAGACAGGAGCTCTGCCTTTTTCAGGCTCAAGTTAAATGCTGAGGATGTGAAATAATACTTTTCAAAATGACCCCTATCCCCAATCATTGTGTTAACCTTATTTTGGTATATTGTCCTCCTCGTAGTGCCTCTACTTTCTTGAAGGAAATTGTTAATACTTTAGCCCCACTAAATAAACCAAATATTGCTACTATGATCCTTGGTGACTTTAATAGATGGCTGGGTAATGACTTAGACGTTGAGGGAACACTACTCAAACACGCATTCCAGAATCTTTGTTTCACAATCCACAATAGAGAACCAACCCATATTAAGGGTAACATTCTGGACTGGGTGGTATCCAAGGGTATGCACATTGGTACCCTGACAACCAAGTCATGTATCTGGTCGGACCGCCATTCAGTGAACTTTTCCATAATGTTGCCTAATAAACCATCTGAGAAAAGGAATGAGTTAAAAAAGTAAACAACAGAAACTTTTATAAAATCTGTGTTGAAGAACTTACAACCTGTATGTCCAAGATCATGGTCTCTACATCAGATACTGATGCGCCTTGTGTGCTAACTGTAACTCATCTCTGTGGGACTTAATAGAGCAAGTAGCCCCCATGAAATAAAAAATGGTGAGAGAACACACTAATAATCAAAACTGGTACACTCCTGCCTTAATTAGTAGGAAGCAGGAGAAAGGGAAGGCTGAGAGGGCTTGGGAAAAGACAAATCAGAGGAAACCAAGGCCATCTGGAAAGCTTTGGAGAAGTTATATTAGAGCAAAATGCAATGAAGAGATTCTTTAACAACCAAATTGAAAAGTCAGAAAATAAAATGAAAAAACTATTTGACATTTTGAGAAATTGGTAGAGCTCCAGGCACAGCTGAGCTCATTTATTCCCACTAAAGCCAATTGCATTGATGTCCAAAAGGGCTTTGCCGATAAAATTAAATCGGCCGATCACAAAATTGAGGATGCAAAAACTCAATCCAGCCATCTGGACATGCTAATAAAACCTTCAAATCAGCAAGTAACAGATAGGTTTGAATTTCATTTTACTTGCAACTGCATGGACACTATGATGTCCACACTTAGGATGACGCGTGATACAACATGTGTAGGTGATACCATTCCCACTAAAATCACTCCCAATAATGCTCAGTTTTTAGCCCTTCCATTACCCATGTTGTTAACACCACATTCTTGCATGGGATAGTCCCTGATAATATACCAAATGTATTTGTTATTCCTCGAATGGAAAACCTGGCCAAGACCCCAAGGCATATGGCCAATTATTAAATGTCCCTTTTTTATTAAAGATAGTGGACAACATTGCCATTTCACAATTGCAGTGAGATTTGGAAAAAAACAGCTGTCTGCATCCTAGACAATCAGGATTTAGGTTGAATCATGGAACTGAAAGTGCTCTGGTGGATCTACAGACTAATATGCTGAGCATAGTGGATAAAAACAAGTTAGGGCTGCTGATGCTATTAGATTTATCAGCAGCCTTCGATTTGGTGGACCAGGAGAGGCTTACGGCAATTCTCTCTGACTCAGGACAGTGTTCAGAAGAAGCTGCCTCATGGATCAAATCTTTCCTGAAAGATAGGAAATGTAAAATTGGCTGGGGGGAATTGACCTCAGATGCAGCAGTTATCACTTGTGATGTGCCCCAGGGTGCATGCATTTCACATGCTCTTTTTAATCTTGAAGAGCTAGTGACTCAATTCACCAACTATGCAGATGACACTCTACGGGGCAATTCAATCTTGGAAGTCGACAAACTGGCTTTGCCTTAACGGTTCAAAAACCGAGATACTTATTTTTGGTTCACAACAAACAAGAGCAAAAATTAGGAATACACTATGTAGGTTTTCTCATTGATGGTCATCACATTAAGGTGTCAGATAAAGTTAAAACCTTAGGTTTTGTTTTTGACCTCACTCTTGGGGCTGATGCTGAAGTTGATCACTTGATTAAGAGAACTCAGTAGCACAAAAGGCTTTTAAGGCTAGTCAGGACATATGTTTCCAATAAAGATTGTGAGACTGGTAACTGCAATTATAATGCCCTGGATCGACTACTGTAGCGCACTGTTGAGTGGAGCTATTCAAAACTCTATACGAAACCTCCAAGTTTCACAGGACGACGCAGTGCGAATCATTAAAAAAAAACATATCTACCCATAGAAAGGAACTTCAATGGTTGCCAATAGCAGCCCTGGTTTGTTGTAAAATGATCACAATAACCCAAAAATGTTTGTATGAATTAACTGCATCATACTTATGAGAATGTTTTCTCCAACATCAAAAGACCCGGGCCACAAGGTTGAGTGGTACTATGTACCTGAACCTGAACTTCCCACGTTACAAGTGTGCCCGAGGCAATGGTAATTCCTTTCCCATTCAAACATCCTTGGCATGAAACAAACTACTGCGTCTATGCGGAAGGAAGGAAGGAAATCTGACAAAATTTAGGAAATGTCTGAAGACACTTCTGTTTATCTGGTTACTGCCAAATTGATTCTTCATTTAGGCTGTCTTTTCTTTCATGTGGGCCCTGATATATAAATATAAACATCTACATTACAATAAGCCACATAGGAGTGTGGCACCATTCTCTAGGTGTTACCAAGAGTTGCAACTGAAGGGTTGTTTAGATTCAATATTCTTAAAGTTTGTCTTCCGCTGTGTGGTCTTCCTGCAGAAAATAAGATATCTGGGAGGATAGCTCTGTGGCAACATGCAGGTCTCCGAAGCAAGACCATACTGAGCAACACAGGTTCAAATCCCCATCCCCAATCAGTGTTTCAAACTGGTCTTATGATTAAGCATGTAATAAATAACCTGCATTTACTTGATCTGAAAGTAGAAGGCCTAGTAGGATCGTTCTCCCCTTGCCTTGTTGCGCCTTGAGACACATGGGTATAGGTGCATAATAAATGACAAATACAAATTAAAATAAAACCACCCCCGCGGTCAAAGTCAGGTAGCTTCTGGCCACACAAGGGAGGCTTCTCTCAAGGGAATCAGTCACAATAGTGCTAGATTTGTCAGAGTACACTTATGAAAAATATTTCTTTTTGTTTCCACCCAACCTGTTCTTGAATGCTTGGAAGATGACAAATTCAGATCTTCAAACCATCTGTTAATTGCTCTTACAAGAAAATATACACATGCTTCTTTGTACATCTTTTTATTGTCATTTTCTGAACAAAAACAACATTGTGTCATTTCTTTTTCTCACACCCCACTACAGCAAACCATGAATCCTTTGTGAAATTATGACCGGCTACATGTGCAAAGAAAAGGGTACACATTTGTCCAGGATATCACTTGTAAAAGTTACAAGAGAAAAATGGTAAAATACCAAAATGACCCTAAAAAGGTCTTAGCACTGTGAGGGAAAACCCTTAGCAGTTAAGGGGCTAAAATAACACAAAATCAATGTCATACCTACGGTTCCATGTTTTAAAATCACGGCACAAATGGCTGTGAATATGATATGATATGATAGTGTATTTATAAAGCACCTATACACAATGTGTTTCAAAGCGCTTCAAGACAAGGGAGGGAACAAGGGAAAATACAATGACATTCTTACAGGCCATGAACAGTAAGGATGTGAAATTAACTATCGTACTCGGCATGACGACATTTCAGATAGTGAAAGAGCTAAGACTTAGATAAGGAACGGAGGGGGAGAGTGCGAAGGAAATGGAAACAGACAGGCGACTATCTTACTAGGCCTCACAACATTTTTGGTAGAGCCAGAGAAAAACAAGAGGTGAGGGAGAGGGGTGCAGAAAGGTAGGGTCGGAACAAAACAAGCGACTATCATACTAGGCCTGACAACATTTCAGATGAGGATGGAAGGGGGTGGGGAGGAAAAAAACAGTAAGGGGAGGGGGGAGGAGACAGGCAACGTTGCTATCATACTATGTCCAGGGACAATTCTGATAGAGTAAATGCATAGAAGAAAGTAATGGGAGGAGATAGGAAAAGGGAGAAGGGAAAGGAGGAGAGAACAGAGAGTTTGCAGTCAAAAGATTGGAGAAACAAGAGGGGAGAGTGACTACAATTGCCGAAGTCAGTAGTAACACATAATGTTGCAAGCCCGGATAGAAGATGAAGGTGGGAGCAGCATGATTCAGGGCCACCATGATTCCAAGATGCAAAGGAATTGCAGCATGAGAGTTTAGACAGTGTGACGTGCCGTGAATGAATGAAGTCCATAAAAGTCAAATCCAGCATTGGCCACAAGATGGTGATGGGGAAACCAGAATTTATCAGGACAGACTCCTGAAGAAGTAGGCTTGAGGGGACTGAGGGGGGAGCAGGGTAGAAGAATCAAGCAGAACAGGCAACACCTATGTGCGAGAATGGTGGGGGCACAAGGGAACATCACGGGGGGACCAGAGGGGGTGGGGATGGCCTGTGGGGACAGAGGGAGTAACACATGTTGGTGCATGCTTAGCTACTGTCTGAACAGGGTGTTGAGCCCTGGGTCCTCCTGGTCTGAACAGGTCCAAACAGGAATTGCCCTTTCCTTCGTCTGCCTTTCGCTTAGGACTCCTGGGCGAGAGACACCCTTGATCTAATAGTTAAGAGCAGGAAGGAAGAGGCAGGGCTAAGAAGGTGGGTGGTGCTTAGGCCAGGTGACCTAGATCCACTTGCACCTGCTCCCCATCTGCAAAGTAAAAGAGGCTGGAGGGCTCCTTAAGTGGTGAAAAAGAGCGGCAATCAGGAAGGCACCAGGTGGGCGGGGCTTGCTAAGTGGTGAAAAAGAGCGGCAAGCAGGAAGACACCAGGTGGGCGGGGCTTGCTAAGTGGTGAAAAAGAGCGGCAGGCAGGAAGGCACCAGGTGGGTGGGGCTTAGGACAGGTGACCTAGATCCACTTGCACCTGCTCCCCATCTGTCGTGCTGTGTTTTTTTGCGCCACAATTATGTAAAGGATGTGGGGGACACCCCCACAACCCCGGACCCATTATACCATTTAAGGGGAGCAGGGGTCACCCCCGCAACCCCTGCTCCCCTTAAATGGTACAATGGGGAACACCTTTACCGGGTCAAAGCACAACATTTTTGCCACAATTTTTTTTACCAGCGACATTTTTGCTGCGATTTTATTACCTGATACCATACCTACAACATTTCTTAATAACATATCAGCAAACATGCCATAAAATCCCAGTTTATAAACAGACAATTTCATAGCAAATGTGATGGCCGAAATACTCTTAATCCATGTATTTTCTCCTTAGTCGCCAAACTTTCTTCAGATATTGAGATTGAGCTCGGAATAACTATTGTTTCCCATAACGTGTTTGATGGCCTGAATAGTAGTAACAATGTTTAGGTTCTTATAGATCGGAAAAGGCCATCTTTGTGTCACATTATTGTAGAGAGGACAGAAAATTTGAAAATGCAATAAATCGTCTCTCAGTTTGGCAAATCTTACATCTGTCTTTGGTATCCCCACTCCAATTCCCTGTAACAGCTGTTAATGGTAAACCCCCATAATTTGGCTTTCAACTACAAGATTTTCATTTCCAGAAAGTTGAAATAATTTTCGAGGCCAAATAAGATTTAAGAGATAAATACTTTGTTATAGCAGTGAATGTATACATTTTTTTTAATAACACACTTAATACCAGTGAGTGATTTCTAAGCACAGAATCAGGATTTGAACATGTGTTGCGGTGCGTTGTCTTGCTTTCAAGACCAATGCGTTGCGCCTGAGCTGTCCTTCCTCCCCAATTGGATTCTATTGAAGACAGATTCAGTAGATAGTACCAGTCCTTATGTTTCTGTACACAATAAGCTTTAGGGACCACATTTCCTAAGCTTGTGGTCAAAGATATCACAGGTAGCATGAATGTCCCACTTGGCTCAGAAACATATTGAACACAGGACAACTTTTTTTCACCACTTTGTGCAAGAACATCATCCAGTGCAGATTTATAAAAGGATATAGACTCTGTTGTCATAATCTTATGCCAGTGCAGAAGGGGTTTTAGCTTGACCTCATACACTATCAACCCTAATTCTATCCTTAGAGATATCAATGGCGTAGTAATCATAAACAAAAACATCTTCTTTAGGATGCCAATCTCTCTTTGCTCCAGCTTCCTGAGATATGAGTGCCTGCATTCTATCTAAGCATTGGGAAGTTGCTGTAAGATATATTTTGGGGTTATATCTAGTACTTCATGGTATTTGTATTGTGGTATTTTTTTTATAGTGGTGAGACTAATTTCAGAATACTGCCTAGTAATTGTTTCACCCGGGGCACTAGCAACAATCAAATACTGGGCTTAATACACTCCGAATAAATGGCTCATGCCCTCCAGTATTATCCTATGTACAATACCACATGTAGGGGAGGACTGGTCCAGGAGACCCCTCTCGCCTGCGTTTCTTCCCCAGGTGAGGGCTATGGCCCATTGGGCGTTCCCTCATGCCACCCGGGCCCAGGTGATGGAGGGCTCACCCACTGGAGACATTGCCCGCATGTATCGAATGCCCACATGTATTGATTACAACACAAATTTAGTTAGGCCCAAAAAACCATTCTCTGCCCGGTAAAGATGGTGTGAGCTCAGCGCACTGTAGCGCGGCCCCCACCCTTGGAGAACATCCCTGTTGCCGCAGCACCCTGGCAGATCCGCTGCGAGCACGTTCCCACGAACAAGACGGACATGAGCTAGCGAAATACGCTAACATTGTAACAATTCACCTCCCACAGTGTACCATCACTATCAGCATGACCCAGCCAGCAGGCCTGAACAGTGAAATGAACAGCAAAATGGTCCTCTGATGGCAGACAGTCTTTACATATATATATGTATATATGAATGTCAAGTCCTCTTGCATTATTTCTTTCTCCCACAAAATATACACGCCTGTAGAATGTATTAAAATGAGAGAGTATGCTCCCATGATATAAGCTATAGCGAGCCCGCACCATTACAGGTGGATGCTAATGATAAAGGGACGCTCCAGGGATCTGTTCGTTGCGTGTATCACTGGGCAGCCTACCTCACATGGTTTCGCGCCATAACTAAAACTAATGCTGCTAGAGTACGCGAGAAAGCGATGCAAATATACTATGAACTCATGTCAAGAATGCGCAAGACGTGCACTTATCATGTGTGAATGTCTGAGCCCCTCATATGATACCATCGTCACGTACAGGGGCGGATCGTTTTCTATGTACTCCACTGATCTAACCACTACCTCATTTACTGCAAATGTATATGCATGTAACTAAAACACTGTAGCTGCTAGAATATAATGTACAACAATGGTGCTCGGACTGGGTATAGTAGAAACGCACCCAGCCAAGGTTAAATGCATGTTTTGAAGTGATTTTAAATAAGTATTATAGAAAGTATTCAAATGTTTGCGATGTCTTTACCTATATTTGGCAACGCACGAGGGAGATACCTTTGTGAAAGCGTACAAGGTCTCGATGTATCCCCCTCCCTCCCTCAGAAGACTGCCAAGACATGAGAACAGAGCCCCGCTCTGCGCTATCACACCTCCCCCGACCTGACTGGAGCCGCTTCAAAGACTTGTAACCCCACTGCAGCACCCAAGGCCACGGCCAGCCACCTGCATTATTTATAGCATAGCAATAAACCTTAGTTTAAACTCAAGCGTCCCCCTGTAAACCCCTCAACCCACCGGACTGTCTCAGACTTATAGCCCTGTGCAACCAGGACACCCAACACTTTGACGACACACAGCGAAACATCTATAACCACTTCTAACAAGACAGAAAGACCTGTACCACCCGCCCCAGTCCCCGAAGCTTAGTCCCTCGACCTACGGTCCCGGTCAACAGATCACAAGTAACCAGGCCTCAATATATTATCTCCAGACCCCTCACAAGGTGCATTCCTCCTGTGTTGCCTTAACCTATTGAAAGATTTACTAAAAGAGAATAGAACTGTAAATGACTGAATGACTGCGGGGTGCATGGCAGAGGGCAAGTAAGTCAGGAAAGGCATTCATCTCTGCCACAGGTCGCCTCAGCACACCAACACCGCCCGGATGAACTCAAGCCGACCTGCCAGGCCCAGCCCAACCCACGAGGGTGACCAGTGACGTCCTCCAGCCAAGACCAACCACACCGCAGCAGCACCTATAGTTAGTCATCGCCACCCAATCCCAACGAACTTGTGCCCCCTATAGTATGTAGGTTTTGATGACGTTTTTTGTAAATATATACGCCTGTCTTTGCTATTGTCAGACAGAGCGCTCTCGGAGTTTGCAGAGTTCTTTGCATGCCCAATTCTGATTGATAAACTCCCATTTACGCTCACCCGCACTCTGTCCTGGTCTTATTCCCATTTTGGGAGAGTCCTTCATTGTCTCTCATTGCGGGGAGGATCGTGCTGTTTGGGGACGCTTGCTTTCAGTGGTGACCCCGATAGCGTGATTTTTATTTCTTCCTAAACTCCTTATAACCGTCCCCGTTTGGCACGAGAATCTCCGGTCGAAAAGGGATACGCACGGTGAGCCGGCTCCGGGAAGCGGCCCGCCAACGGCGACCGGTACACTAAGAAGTGCGCACTCAATAGAGAGGGGGTACGGGATCCCGGTTGAAAAATCCCCTTTGAGTACCGCTCGCCGGAGCCGGGGCTGACTGTTGAGCTGACGGCGACACTGCCTGGACGGACCCAGTTTCGGAGAGTATCGGTTCAAGACGGGCACGTGAGTACTGAGTGCGAGCGATCTTAAGGGGAGTGGGGAGTGAAGTGTAGGACAGGAAACGAAGAGGGGGTACGCAGATCTACTAAAGATCATCTTAAAATTTCCTTGCTTTTTCTTTGCATATGGCCATTAGGATTAAGAGATGAATAAGAGATAAACGTGACGGGAACCTAGCTCCGAAAGGGGGTGGAAGGCGGCGCCGCATAGTGCTATCTTGACTAGTACTGGGAATATATGAAGAAGTGGAGTATAAAATAAAAGTGTTCAGCAAAAGGGGACACTGAGAGTACATTAGTGACCGCTATTACTTTTTTCCTTTTCTTAAGGGTAGGGGGGAGAATAAAGAACTGTGATTAGCACAGACTTGGGGAGACAGTAAGAGAAACAAAGTCCTATTAGAAGGAGGGGAAAACAGGTTAATATCTATATATATATATATATGCGCATCTAGATACTAAATAAGGCGATTAGGGACAGCCGGCTAGGGAGGAAAGGGAGGGCAGCTTGAATGGTGAATGGTGCCAAGAGGTGTGTGCACCTCGTATATGCTAGAGGAGATTTTGGCGTTGTGAATGCGTGAACGATTGGAAGTGCACAATAGTTAAATGGTCATAATAAGTGTGGTCGGATAAAAGTTTTCTCTCTCTCTTCAGAAAACGCCAATATAGTGGAGTGAGTGAGTACCTTTTTGATTTCCAGTCTGACATTGTCAAACCAAAGGATGGGTTGCTCTTGTATGTGCCCCTCGAAAAGAACATAATAGACATTGTGCACGGCCAGTTTTGTATTGTGCAGTCAGGGAGGGGGAGAGCCCAAAGGGACCCAGCATTGAATGTGAGGTAATATATAAAGAATAATATTGATACGACAGTTACATTGTAGTTGCAAACACACGAGGCACATCAGCACTAGGAGGGCACAGAGATGGGGGCTGAAACACCCTTATCACATATTTGTAAGAATCTCCCGGGATACGTGGAGCGGATTAAAAAATATCATGACCAATGGGTGACCGAACTAAAGGGGGAGGGGTTACCTCAGATTTGGCCCGAGGGAGGGTCGTTTGATAAAAGTGTCCTGGATACAGTGGCCACATGCATTTATATAAAATACAAAGGAAAGCAGCTGCAAAATAGGAGGGAAATATTAGATCTTTGGAGGTTATTTGAAGAGATACCACCGCCTAAGACACCAGTACTAAATACTGATGTCCCATCCACCACAGACAATCCACTGCTAATACAAAGAGATGTCAAAGAAGGCTCAAGTGTAGCGCCACCAGTAGAGGTAATAAGCTTGTACCCGATAATAAAGAAGCCTGTGCCCGCAGAGGGGTACAGTGATCCCACTTACATACCTCCCCCGAGAGATACTACACCCCTCCGGCCCACGGCACCTCCGCCATACGAAAGCACGAGGGAGCGAGCCCAGGCAGGCGCACAAAGGGTGGATATAGAGAAGCTCACAGATGATTTAGAATCAAGACTGACGATAGCAAAGGATGAGCTCTCGAGGATAAAAGACATATGCGAACGGACAGCACTAGATGCAACTAGATCAGGGCGCACGTCCAGAGCGCTAGGTGAAAATAGAAAGCCTGAAGAGGGGTGGAAAAAGGGCGAGATTTTGTTCAGAATTGAGGAAGAACCAACGCGAATAATAGAAGTAGGGCCCGGAGAGGGAGATGGTGCAAGCGAGGAAAGGCGGGGGGGACTTAGAGAGGAGTTGCTGTGTGATATAAGGGACAAGGTAGAAGAAAGCGACAGGTTGAGTATGGCAATAGGAGGGGGAAGCGAGGGGGAGGAAGGTACGTGTTCGCTGAGAACCCTGGATGATGAGTGGACGGGCCGACTAAGGAACAGAGTGGGAAAAATGGCATCACTGGGGACATCGACAGCTCAAACGGGTCCGGACGGAACGACAAAAGGAAGGCTACAGCTCCCGTTGATACACAGGGGAGGAGGGAGGCCTAACTATATCCCATGGGCACAGATGGATAAAGCCAATTTATTAAAGCTATTGCCCCCGTTGTCAGGAGGGGCAAGTAAGTGGATATATGCCTTTGAGAAACATACTGCCGGGGTATCCCTAGCCATAGGAGATGTGAAAGTCTACTGGTATCAGCGGTAGGTGACCAGGCTGAAAGGGTATGGGTTAAGGCCGGTTTCCCGGGAGTAACGTTAGACTGTGACCGCCATGATGGGGCATCATTTAACACGGTGCGTGCCAGGGTGTGGGATGCCTTACGCGAAACATTCCCAGACACACCGGACTTGCAGTCAGTGATGCAGTGTACAATGAATGACGGGGAAGAGGCTATGGATTATATTTTCCGGGTCCAAGAGATGTGGAGAGCAGAAACGGGCACGCCCTGGTATCAATCGACATCTTTATTTTATTTTATTATAAAGAGAGGGCTCCCAAAGGAAGTGCAGAAGGCGTTTGACAAGATAGCAGGTATTGAAGCAAAAGGATGGCCAGAAATTCAAAGCATAATAGTACACCATTGTAAAAGAATAAAGGAGAGGGAGAAGGAGGTGGCGCAGAAAAGATTGGCAGACGAGGCGAAGTTAGTACAGTCAAAGTTAGTGAAGGTTGCAGCAGCAGTAGCCGCGCTCCCACACAGTAGGGAGGGAGATGAGGAGGAGGAGGGGCTGATAGCACTCCAAGGAAGGGTAGCAACTAATTGGGCAGGACCAGCACAGCGGCAGTGGACTGAGCAAGAGCAAGGTGGAAGCCCGCAGTGGCAAGAGTGGACCCCTCGAGGGGGACGAGGTGGGTACAGGGGCCGGAGAGGAGGCGGACAGGGGTATGGAGGAATGGGAGGAAATGGATGGCAGGGTCCCAGGGGCCCCCAAGGGAGTTGCTGGAACTGTGGAAGATGGGGACATTACTCCAGGGAATGCAGAAGTAGACAAAACAATGGGTTCCAGGAGGGGGAGGCTTATGGTCATCCACACCCGGGAAGCCCATACGGTCTCCCAATGGGACAACAGCAGCTAAGGAACCCTGGCCAGGGTACCACGGGCCAGCAACAAGGACACCAGTATAGGACACAGAACCACCCCCAAAACAATGACAGCATGCAATACACGCCAGGTAACCCTTTCGCGACAACAGCAAACGGGGCCCCCGCGCCAGCGCCTTACAGCGGCATGTCGGTAGTTTCCGGAAATGTCTTTAATGAGGGAGGGGCGACGAGATACCCCGCATAGGACAGCCCACAGAGAACACTTGCGTGTCCAGTTCTATCCACCACCTACAATGCAGCAGAGGAACCATTGGTAGGGGCGCAGATAGGATACAAGCAATTTATATTCATGGTTGATTCGGGAGCGGAGAAATCATGTATCAGAGAGGGCCGATTCCCGTTATCTAACAGGAAGTTAGAGACGCAGGGGTTCTCTGGGGCTGTAGTTGAAGTTCCTTATACAGAAGCTTTGGATGTAACAGTGGGGGGTAAGACTGTGAAGGCACCCTTATTGTATTACGAACATTCCCCAATTAACTTGCTAGGGAGGGATCTCCTGAGTAAACTCAACATGACCATATCATTTACCGAGAGAGGGATAGTGTGTTCCACAACCGGGATATGCCCCTTGCGCGCAATGTTGGTAGTGCAAGCCTACACAACCACGCAGGAAATACGAGGACTGCCACAAAATGAGGAAATGTTTATCAAAGGGCTGAAGACTCTGGCCCTCATAATTCCCGAGCTGAGAAGCATGGCCTGGAGGATCCCGGCGGAGTTCCTCTACCGCCCCATAGTATGCCCCAACGCAGCACCAGGATCAGTGGTATCGTTAGATTTACACGCTGTGCAAGTGTCAGCAAAAAGAATAGCTGTGATCGGGGTGGACGAGGAAGGGTGTGAGTGGCGCACAGTGCTATGCACAAACGCCGACATCGCCCTGCGAGAGGTAACAGATGAGGATCTCTTCTCAGACTCAGAAGGGGATGGTGAAATAGTGATGGAAATAGCGATGCCCTGTGATATTTTAATACAAGCAAGGGAGACTCCCGTCCAATTGATGACGGTGGTAGGAGCACCACCGTCGTTTTTTGATGATGACATGAGGCTCGTACCAAACAGCTTATGGACGACAGGCCCCCATGATGTGGGACTGTTGCATGGGGTACAGCCTGTGGTAATAAAGCTAAAGAAAGGAGCAATTTTACCACGAGTTAAACAGTATCCTCTGTCTCGTGAAGCTGAAGAAGGGATAAAAGAGACAATAAATGCCCTACTAGCACAAGGGATAATAGTGCCTTCAAACTCCCCATGTAATACTTGCATTTATCCGATCAAAAAAGCAAAAGGGGGGTCGTGGAGGATGATACAAGACCTACGCCCCCTCAATGATGTAATTCAGAAGGAGTTCCCTCTAGTCCCGAACCCCGCATCAATACTATGCAGCATCCCTAAAGAGGCATCACATTTCACAGTAGTGGATTTGAAAAACGCATTTTTCTCTATACCCCTGGCTGAAGAGAGTAGATACCTCACCGCCTTCACACTGGGGGGTAAAAGGTATGAGCATTGCAGATTACCACAGGGTTACTGCGAGAGCCCGAGCATCTTCAATCGTGTATTACATGAAGACCTAGGAAACCTATCAGTTGAGAGCACCATTATTCAGTACGTAGACGATTTGCTAGTTTGCGCACGAAACGAAAAGACATGCAGAGCAGATTCCGTAACATTGTTGACCTTGCTGGCCAACAAGGGGTACAAAGTGGACAAGGGAAAGCTACAGTACTGTCTGACAGAGGTCTTGTACCTAGGGCAGCTGATTTCAAGAGATGGGAAAAGAATAATACCAGACAGGGTAGAAGCCATAAGATCGGTACAAGAACCCACAACAGTAAAAGACATGCAGAAATTTTTGGGAATGTGCAATTATTGCCGAGCATGGATATTAGATTATGCGGCATACACCAGGCCCTTATTACAAGCATTAAAGGTGGCCCAACAGAAGAACAGGAAGATGGAATGGACAGAAGAGATGAGTTCCTCCTTCCAAACACTAAAAGAGTTGATTTCAAGCGCCCCAGTACTCGCAAACCCTGATTATGGACGCGAGTTTTACCTATTCTCACACTGCAAGGAAACACTGATGACAGCAGTCCTGACACAAAAAACATCTTTGGGACACAAGCCATTGGCTTACTATAGTGGCACTTTAGATGCTGTGATGCAGGGCCATTTCGCGTGCGAGCAATCACTCGCTGCAGCCGCATTCGCGATTGAGAAAAGTGCCACAATAGTGATGGGTTGCCCTGTGACATTGTTTGTGGAACATTCATTATTTGCAATACTAGAGAGATCAAAAAGCACACTGACCACACAGCGGGCGACCGCCTACGAGGTTATACTGTCCAGTGCCAACATCCATATAGTGAGATGCAAGACAGTGAACCCCGCCACATTCATTACAGAAGCGTGCACGCTCGAAGACATGCAGAACCACGATTGCGCAACCTACACAGGAGGAAGCGGGGAGGAGACAGTGGTGTGTGAGAACACCCTAAGCGAAGGGGAAGTGTACTTTGTGGATGGGTCCGCATCAATTGACGCGGACACGGGAGAAAAACACGTTGGCATGGCAGTGGTGAGGTTAGAAGACGGTGAGTATGAAACACTGGCACAATATCGTCTCCCATCACATTACTCCGCGCAGGCAGCAGAACTGATTGCACTCATAGAAGCACTACATGCAGCAAAGGGTTGTGCAGTGACGATATACACAGACTCAGCTTACATGACAACGACAGTACATGGAGGCCTAGCAAGATGGGGGCGGAGGGGCTTTAGGAGGGCAGATGGAACACCTGTCCAGCATGCAGAATTGTTAAAAGAGTTAATTGAGGCCCTGCAAAACCCCACTGCAGTAGCAATAGTAAAGTGCCAAGCACATACGTCTAACACAGATGTTGTGTCTTTAGGGAACGCGGCAGCGGACGCGGCTGCCAAGGAGGCTTCCTATTTTCAGAAAAATGACACAGGTGAGTACATGCTTAAGGACAAAACAAACGAAGAGCCCCCAGAGGGATATAATATCATGCCCATCCCACAAATAATAGAATTACAGGAAGGAGCCAGTGCAGAGGAAAAACTATTGTGGACAAAGCGAGGGTGCAGCAAGTCAGGAACAGACCTGCTGTGGAGGCAAAATAACTCGGGGAAGGTGGTAATGCCAATTCAGCTACTAGAGATTGCATTTCAACAGCTACACTTCCCTGCACATAACACCAAACAACACATCGCAGCAGAAATACAGGAAGAATGGTTCGTGCCCTGTCTTCAGGAGCATGTGTCTCGATTGGCAATGGAATGTACAACATGCCAAATATACAATTCAGGGATGACATTACGCACTCTCCGGGGAACAATCCCTAAACCCATTGGCCCATTCAAGGAACTACACATCGATTACGCAGACATGGGGGAAAGGTGTCATGGTGCACGGTACATGATTGTGGTCGTGTGCCCATTTTCAAGGTGGGTGGAAGCAGGACCCTGCGCGCGACCCGATGCCAAGAGCGCCGCCAAGTTCCTAGTAAGGGAAGTATTCCCGCGCTGGGGAATTTGTGACGTAATCCGCTCAGACAATGGCACTCATTTTGTGAATGAGCTTTTTAAGGAAGTGACTACATTACTAGGAATAAAACATAAATTATGCTCAATTTATCATCCTCAAAGTAATGGCGTAGTGGAAAAGATGAACGGACTGTTGAAGGGCAGGTTATCAAAACTATGCTTCTCATTAAAAAAGAATTGGATTTACTGCCTACCGCTTGCGCTATTTGAGTTGCGAAACCAGCCAAGCAAAGACCACCATTTGTCCCCGCACGAGATCGTGACTGGGAGACGGATGAACACAGCACACTCACCACTGCGCGAACCCTCAGACGCTCACAGAAGCGCCGCGATATTGGGAGAGGAGTTCACAGACTATTTAAAGAAACTGACAAGGGCAGCGCGCGTGATAGCAAAGCAACTGTCCCCACCCTTCACTAGAGAAGAGGGAAATGTAACAGGCGCTGTCACGGAGCCAGAGCAACAACTACAGCTAACGCCAGGCGACTGGATATATGTCAGAAGTTTTGTGCGTCGGTGGAATGCACCACGATTCCATGGCCCATATGAAGTAATATTTTGCACGCCTACGGCGGTAAAGGTCAAAGGGTTGAGGTACTGGGTGCACTTGACCGATGTACGGAAGGCATATAGCAACGTACAAGAGGAGGTAGATGGGGAGGCACAGACAACAGCAAACGCTGCAACTGAGCAGAATGACTGAATATGAACTTGCGTGTATGTGCTGGTACTGAATTTGAAGAAATGCACAACTTATAAAGATGAAAAAAAAAAAAAAAAAAGGGGGGGGGAAATTTTGTTTTAACTTTGATCTTGTTGAGTATGAATATATCATATACATATATTAAATGGAATGCCAAACTATGAGCGTGTATACACCCTTGTCTGTGAATACCCCTCCCCGCATCCCCACCCACTTCCATTCCCCGTCACATGTATATTGGCACTGATGGTGCCAACAAAAATGTTTACATGTATGCACTCAATGCACTTTTATATCTTAAAACAGGAGCTTCCATGGCATCTAACGGGCGGCCTGCAACGGATAAATTTACTAGAATTAGAGAATGGTTAACTGTGAAATGTATATATTCGTATGAATGTGGACTATCTGCGTGCATTATATTGTTTTTTACATTATTACTTGGACTGGTTACATACTGGTTCATAGCGTTCATCTCTATCGAGATGAACGAGGGGGGAGGGAGCAACACCACTATTGGGACCAATACAACTGCAAGTGTCAACGCAACTACAAGGGAAGGTGATTTTTTGATATGGGATGGAACTAAACTTGTGTGGGGCTACTATACTACGTCACCCAATGTTGTCATCTCACACGATGGAGGGCCAAAAAGTGGAAGACAAAACAACACACTGTCCCCACCTGAGATGTCTAATTACAATGCTCACAGTTTAAACGACCGAAATCCCTCTGCCATATCATGGTTGTATAATACCCCCACCAGCCAACCTGCCCCCACGACCATAGAGAATCAAAGAATGAGAGAGATACATGAAATATTATATGATGACTGGGTGAAGGGGGGCGGGAATGAGAAAGGGGGGTCTAGTTTGTCTCGTGCCCAGGGAATAGGGAAGAATATGAGGAATAAGAACAATAGACGGAAGAGGGAAGCAGGGAGGAGGAAGTATGATGAGTACTATGGGCTAGGCCTAGATAAGATGGAAGACCCACGACACCCCCACCAAACAAATAAGTGGTATGCAGATATGAGTGCCACAGCTAAACAAACAACAAACAAGAGCTGTTATGTTTGCTCCCTCATCCCTCACGCATCAGGTACACCCAAAGTACTGTTACCCAAAGAGTTGCCGATTATAGATGCCCAATGTCTCCTTCATCTCACGTTGTGCAGAATTAAGAACACTTTCCAGGCACATGAAGTGACTTTTCAAATGCTGCAGAACGAGAAAACGTGCTACCCAAAACCGACAGGGGTTGTATGTCTGAAAGAACCATTTTTTGCAATCGAAGGGACACTTTTTTCCGATAACAAGTGGAAGAATGAAGAAGTAATGTGTAAAGCTGAAGCACTGAGGGTTGTGGCGCCGGAGAAATTGCAATGGATAAAAGAAACATGCACACCCGTATGGAGAGAACACATTTCAAAACTAACCTGGGTCACGCCAATTGAAAAGCCTTTCAAGTTGCAGAATGAAATAGACTATGAACTATGTTTCAAAGGAGAGGGGAGAACGTCCATGGGGACGAACAAGAAGTGCAACAAAACCCTCACTATCCCAGACCTAAGAAAAGGGACTGCGGCCCTTATGGACACGTATTGGGTATGTGGAAACCAGGCATACCTACACCTCCCCCCGTCGTGGAGTGGCAGCTGCTCAATGGCCACTCTGCACTCAGCTCTAATGGTGATACCAGAAAGCCACATCGATGGAAGCAAAAGGACACAGGAACGCACACAACAGAGTGTGGGCCAACCAACTGCAGAACCACGAATGTATGTCCTGTCTTCTGGAAGCAAGGAAGAGGTGCTGACCCGCAACAGACGAGCATCAAACTATATATCGAAGGCATCATCAGAACTATTGGCCCAGATCCCAGACAAATATCGATTATTCAGCTCAGCAGAAACATTCTTTGCCTCGCTCGTATCAAGTGTCCAAGCAAGGGCTAATGCAAAATGGCTCCAGATAACACGCTGGGAATTAATTCAGCTGGCGAACGACACTGAAGAAGGTTTTAACATAATAAAGGTCGAACTAAGAGCCTTGCGACTGATGACCATGCAAAACAGGTATGTCCTGGACCTGTTGACGGCGATGGACGGCGGTGTTTGCCGAAAAATAGGAAGTGCCTGCTGCACTTTCGTACCTTCTGAAGACGCAGAAAACGGCTCCCTGTCCCATGTGATCGAAGCAGTCCACAACCTAGGAGAAAAAATGAAGATGGAAGGCGGAGCAGAAGATAGTACATGGTTCGATAACCTCTTCTCCTGGGTCCCCTCATGGCTTGGAACAACGATGAAATTTTTGATGCCAGCTGTGGTGTTCCTCTTATTGATTTTCTGCCTATGCCAGGTGGGTCTTCGAGTCTGTGCTAACGCAGTACCAAATGGTGCAATGATGATGGTGACAATGGGCAACTCACACGGTACAATAAAAACGGTGCAAGAAGCACAAGTACAAACAGGGGTAGACAACACACCAAGGTACCAACTGGTGCCCATGTACCATGACAAGGATATTGTAGATAAGCTTTGGCACACCACCATCAAAGAGCCCCGCATACTAGAATGGTACGAGGAAGTGTGGGTAGATTTGGAAGGAGATGGTGGGTGCATATATCTTACGTGTACTCCAGATGAATACGCCAGGAGAGGTGAGAGTTTAAGGGGGGTGTGCAGAGCATGGATGCCTATCAAAGGAACTCCTGCATGGGATGAGGCGGTGATGAACGAAGTAGAGTGTAGGAGGATAGAGGAGTTAAAGAATTTGTTACTTTAGTAACGAAAGGGGGGAAATGTAGGGGAGGACTGGTCCAGGAGACCCCTCTCGCCTGCGTTTCTTCCCCAGGTGAGGGCTATGGCCCATTGGGCGTTCCCTCATGCCACCCGGGCCCAGGTGATGGAGGGCTCACCCACTGGAGACATTGCCCGCATGTATCGAATGCCCACATGTATTGATTACAACACAAATTTAGTTAGGCCCAAAAAACCATTCTCTGCCCGGTAAAGATGGTGTGAGCTCAGCGCACTGTAGCGTGGCCCCCACCCTTGGAGAACATCCCTGTTGCCGCAGCACCCTGGCAGATCCGCTGCGAGCACGTTCCCACGAACAAGACGGACATGAGCTAGCGAAATACGCTAACATTGTAACAATTCACCTCCCACAGTGTACCATCACTATCAGCATGACCCAGCCAGCAGGCCTGAACAGTGAAATGAACAGCAAAATGGTCCTCTGACGGCAGACAGTCTTTACATATATATATGTATATATGAATGTCAAGTCCTCTTGCATTATTTCTTTCTCCCACAAAATATACACGCCTGTAGAATGTATTAAAATGAGAGAGTATGCTCCCATGATATAAGCTATAGCGAGCCCGCACCATTACAGGTGGATGCTAATGATAAAGGGACGCTCCAGGGATCTGTTCGTTGCGTGTATCACTGGGCAGCCTACCTCACATGGTTTCGCGCCATAACTAAAACTAATGCTGCTAGAGTACGCGAGAAAGTGGATGCAAATATACTATGAACTCATGTCAAGAATGCGCAAGACGTGCACTTATCATGTGTGAATGTCTGAGCCCCTCATATGATACCATCGTCACGTACAGGGGCGGATCGTTTTCTATGTACTCCACTGATCTAACCACTACCTCATTTACTGCAAATGTATATGCATGTAACTAAAACACTGTAGCTGCTAGAATATAATGTACAACAATGGTGCTCGGACTGGGTATAGTAGAAACGCACCCAGCCAAGGTTAAATGCATGTTTTGAAGTGATTTTAAATAAGTATTATAGAAAGTATTCAAATGTTTGCGATGTCTTTACCTATATTTGGCAACGCACGAGGGAGATACCTTTGTGAAAGCGTACAAGGTCTCGATGTATCCCCCTCCCTCCCTCAGAAGACTGCCAAGACATGAGAACAGAGCCCCGCTCTGCGCTATCACACCTCCCCCGACCTGACTGGAGCCGCTTCAAAGACTTGTAACCCCACTGCAGCACCCAAGGCCGCGGCCAGCCACCTGCATTATTTACAGCATAGCAATAAACCTTAGTTTAAACTCAAGCGTCCCCCTGTAAACCCCTCAACCCACCGGACTGTCTCAGACTTATAGCCCTGTGCAACCAGGACACCCAACACTTTGACGACACACAGCGAAACATCTATAACCACTTCTAACAAGACAGAAAGACCTGTACCACCCGCCCCAGTCCCCGAAGCTTAGTCCCTCGACCTACGGTCCCGGTCAACAGATCACAAGTAACCAGGCCTCGATATATTATCTCCAGACCCCTCACAAGGTGCATTCCTCCTGTGTTGCCTTAACCTATTGAAAGATTTACTAAAAGAGAATAGAACTGTAAATGACTGAATGACTGCGGGGTGCATGGCAGAGGGCAAGTAAGTCAGGAAAGGCATTCATCTCTGCCACAGGTCGCCTCAGCACACCAACACCGCCCGGATGAACTCAAGCCGACCTGCCAGGCCCAGCCCAACCCACGAGGGTGACCAGTGACGTCCTCCAGCCAAGACCAACCACACCGCAGCAGCACCTATAGTTAGTCATCGCCACCCAATCCCAACGAACTTGTGCCCCCTATAGTATGTAGGTTTTGATGACGTTTTTTGTAAATATATACGCCTGTCTTTACTATTGTCAGACAGAGCGCTCTCGGAGTTTGCAGAGTTCTTTGCATGCCCAATTCTGATTGATAAACTCCCATTTACGCTCACCCGCACTCTGTCCTGGTCTTATTCCCATTTTGGGAGAGTCCTTCATTGTCTCTCATTGCGGGGAGGATCATGCTGTTTGGGGACGCTTGCTTTCACACATTATGCCCTTTTGGCTAGATTTAAAAATGTAAAGCATGCAATTGAAATACAACACATTCATTCAGTCTGACTAAATAAAATAATTCACTGTGGCTACTTTGCTTTGAGATATTTCTTACCACATGTCTATCTCCCTATCCATGTCAAATCAAAGAGACTGAATGCAGAAGAAATATGAGACTAAATTACCCTTTGAACTTGTTCTTTATCATAAAATAGAACTATGTAAGTTACACAGAATGACATGTTCATCCACGTTATAATTCACAAAGTCAGCAACATTTTCTGTAGTGGCTTTGAACGCTCTATCTGTGCAAAGCTCTGCTAACTGACCTTGGCCTCATAACAAAACTTGGAAGCGTAAATAGGCTTTAAATAACAGTAGAACTTTGAGGAATATAAACAGAATAGTACATGCAGGTTGGAATTCGAATCTCTAATGCAGCGTCTGGACTGAACAACATTATCTAACTTGTGCTACCTAGTGTCATACACTTCACCAGCACCTCAATTAACTTGATAATTACCTAGATTAAGATGGTGATATTCCCGACTGAGCTTGGCAGTGTTCCAGGGTAATTCACAGCTACGGTCACTCGAGATTTCACAGCCCTTCTAAAGATGCCAATCCAGGAGAGAAACAGCTTCAGCTTTCGTCAGGTTGCAATCAGCGTAGCATTATCCTTCTGCTCCCATTGTCAGTCAGAGCCAGAAGAGGAATGCCTCCACTCTGGCTCAAAACCCTTTTTTTATCAAACCCCCTCTCATTCCAAAAAAGCACCTCCCCTTGACCAGGTCCACCCACATCACACAATTTCCTCTGTGTGTTTTCCTCATTGTGCTAACTGCATTGCTGCAGAGCAACATGATACATATTTCTTTTGCTTCCTGCTCTAACACAATGATCTGCTTTTAGGAACGGATCTTCACATTGTTCAGTTTACAACACAGAACATATTCAGCCTGCACGTTTAAAGTTAATTTTTCTTTCCCGTTTTTATCAGTCTGCATCCAGTTTATATCATGGGCTAATTTGCACTAAATGTTATTATGGGTTCAGTTACATGTTAAATGCGGTTTGGTGTATTAGTCTGTTAGATTTAGGTTAGTATTATATTAAGTGCAGCTCAGCTCATAAAAAATAGCATCCTGGAGCAAAGTGATCATTTTCTAGCATGTGCTCTGTGCATTGGCATCTATTTAAAACCAGCCTTGGACTCATACTCTTGAGTCCCTTAATGAGTTTCGCAAACTTTGCCCTAGCTGAAGTTCAAACCCTCTCTAAAATGTAAATGCTGAAATGTGGAGTCTAGATGTTGAAAGGTGGAGCCCATACTCCTGCATTGCCTTCCCATCGTACTGTAAAAGAGGAGCCAACTACTTCCACTCCAACTGCCCCGCCTACATTACCTGAAAAAAATGAACCAAAGTATGTGACATATACAGAACAGTTAAACCAGCAAAGAACAGAGCGTGAACTCTGTGCAGTACCCATAAGAATACCTATACCTAAGAGAATATGGGAGGAAAAGTACACATTGAGGAAACCATACCTACATACAAGACAATATGATGGCTATTTGAACGAGATTCCTGAATAAGCAGAGAAACTAAATGGCAAAGATGAATGGTGATGTCACACAAAATCACATTGACACCCATAGACCCAACAGACCAAAGGATGCAGACGATTTATAAACCATCAAGAAAGTGCCAAGGATAAGTGATATCTTGGGATAAAGGTGAAGAAATATATGCCACAGACCTGATGAAGATACTTAATTAGTTTAAACGTGTACAGATGCAATGAAATGCAAGCAGAAAAGCAATCATGAAGCTAGCCATATGCTTTTGAATAGTTAGACTGCGGCAAGCGCAAACATATACATATATAAATACATATGGACAAGTAAAGGATGGATGTTTCCACTACGCATATAAGAATCTCAGTTAAAGGAGTTCACAGTGCCAAGAGAGCCAAGGTCTTATCACACTGGAATTGGCTGACATTGGATACAATTAACATGAAGGAACAGCTACTCCTGTTCAGAAAGGTCAAGCAGAACAAAAGACGTCAGAGGGCTATTGGAGAATAAAATCAAATACACTAAAAGGCTCGATTTCATGGTGTCCTTTCACATGATAGAGGGAAGTTGGACGAGCAAGATGGTCACACCTATGCATGAAGGATGGCTATGTCCATACCCCTTAACATTTCTCAGAACACATTTCAAACTCAAGACCAACTTCAGAGCACTAATTGACACTGGACCATTGAGGTGATGTTAGATGATATGCTAATTGGTGGTAAGCTGGTGCTAAAACGAGCTCACCCGCACCTGGTAGTTCAGTCTGCATGCTGCTAGACGTAGGTGGAAAAGTACTGACAGGGTGTTAGAAGCTAACCAATTGTAAGGTACCACGTAATTAAGGGTCCTCCAGCTGTGTAGCAAATGGGATATCGTACATTTAGTGACATTCATAGTGGCCATTTTTAGGAGAGGGCTTAGTTGCCCCACCTGATGTTAAGTATCCTATCACCTTCCTCCACTGCTCTATACAGATATAGAGCCTATACTTAGAAATGCACTTCGACCCAATCACACCCTACGTTCGATTTTTGTAGTTTGCCACATAGGTGACGTTGGTAATGACACAGGTCAATATGTTAATGATGACCAATTTTGGGTATAAGAGCCCAGTTTTTTTTTTATGAAGTAAGGAGAGTCAGAGGATCGAGCGATTGCTGATGTTCGTTGTACTCTCTGTTTTAGATACTGGAAATTGAAAACAGACAAACATTGCCAAACTATTTGTGTCATCTTGATTATTGATGTATAAATAACATCTGTATCCCCATCCCTCTCCAGGGTATTGCTACTCATCTTAAAGGGCTGTCTGAGAGAACACCCAGCTCAGTACTGTTTCAGAAAGCATTTTGTGGCCGTTCCTTGTTTTGTAAAATTCAGTATAGACTTGTTGATCTGTTTTCCCCATCCTCTCCTTTCTTTTGAACTGACTCCCAAGTAGTCACAGAAGTCAGCATTCTCAACTTAAACATTTCCCAAGCGGATTGGTGGAGTAGATTTTCAAATGGATTTAGAACATAACAATGATTTGGTCTTAGAGAGATTGGTTTCCAAACCCATTGGCAAAGCTCGGACTTCAAATGAATCCAATGCCTTTTGGATAGCCAGCCTTGGGTTACTGAACAGTAATGTTTCATTGAGAAATCCCATGGGTTTTCTCACAAGAGTGGGGCACCATATCTATGTTTTCATTTTCTATGGTCATATTATTTATATGCAGATTAAAAAGAGTACAGGCCATAACACAGCCATGCCACATTCCTCCATCGACAAGGAATGGCTTTTTCAAACCCCTACCCTTACCCAAGGGTACATCGGTATATGTGTCTTCGAATAAACTTTGTATTGCCGTTTAGAGGTTTATTGGGACACCCAGGTCAAGTAAATACTTCCATAATTTTTCACTTGGTATTGGGTCAAACTCAGTATGCAAATCTATGAATACCAAATGCATCTTTTGTTTTTTGAACTTTGTGTATTTCTCATGGACCAGCATTACCCTAAAAACCTGATCCAATGTCCTAAAACCAGCACTGAAGGCCACCTGCAAATCAGAAAGGACGCCCTTTTGGCACATTCATTCCTCCCATTTCCTTATAGCATAGACCTTAGAGGAAACATTGATCAAGGAGATGGGGCTATCATTTTGTGGATACCATTGGGCCCCTTTATTATGAATTGGGACTATTATTGCTCATCTCCGAGTTAATGGTAAAATGTGGCTGATATTTATACTAGAAAACGTTTTCCAAAGAATAGGCACCCAGACTCTTAAATCTTTAAGTAAAAGATCTGTCGGAATTAAATCCAGGCCAGGAGCTTTATTTATTTTCTGTGCCAAGGTTGACTCTTCTACTTCCTCAGAAGATATACCCAACACATAGTCAGACTGGTGTAGTCTCCACCACAGAGTGTACCTCTCCTTTCAGTGATTTAACAGCAGACACTTGGTAATGTCTGCTGAAGTGGGTAGACCGGTCATCTTCCACGATAGGTTATTTGGTAGGTAGAAGGAACCAAGACTATGCTCCAGAACGCTTTCATATCTTTGTTTTGTGTCACTAATTTCAGCTCATCCCATTTCGGTCTTTCTTACGCAGCTTTCTTTTGTACTAAAAGTAACTTGTATTTATTTCTAATTTGCCTTACTGCCTGTTGGTCTTATCCTTCCTTTGATTTCACAATTGCCAATAGTGTGGCTTTCCAAGAGCGACAAATCACAGTCAAACCATAAACGTTGGTATGTACCATTTCTCCCCCTGGATGAGCAAGCCTTTCTCAATAGTGGGCATAAGTGACTTGTTCTCAAAAGGTTTGCATGAAAGTTCATCACAATCGTATACTAGATTTTCAAATATAGGCATTGCAACTTCATACATTAATCCTTTTTGGTTCTTATCAGCAAATTCTTGCCATTTAGGGGCCCCCTCTGCTTTATCATAATAGGTAGTCTTTATATTCGTTTTGGCATGTGGGTGTGAGATTGATATATATATAAAGGCTCATGATCACTTTCCACACGCTGGATAACTTGGACATTATTTATCAATTTACAGCTATCTACTTCAAATAGTATGTAGTCTATACATGAGCTAACGTTCTGTGAGATAAATGTTGGTTTAGGTGGAATGTCATAAGTTATTGTATTCATATATGTGAAAAGCCAGTGCGAGGTACACAGACTGTGCTCTGTGAGGATGGAACGTCCCACATATCATCGTGGTCTGTACACCAAAATCTATACTTATTTATGTTGTCCAATTGCATATTGTGATCTCCCGTAAATTATGTGATGGGCCTTACCAAGTTGCTGGTTTGCATAAAATTGTAATTCATCAATATGAGCCAAAAAAAGTATTGATTTCTTTGTCATTGAAACTAAAATATACATTGACAATAAAAATGACAGTTTTGACAGTGATATCCCATTTCACAGTTAAAATATCAGCGAAGTGAGATTGTATTAGAGTTTTAGTGCCAGAGACATTGTTTTTAATCCAAGTAATCAGTCTGCCACTTTGATGGCCACTATCAGAATTCTTCACAAGTGAGTAGTAGGCGATATATCACAGCCATTCTTCTGGAAATTCCTGCCAATCTTTATCATTCCTTTTCCTTTTTACTCCTGCAACATTACAAGTGGGAAGTCACATTTTAATTTACTCAGTTTTGACCTCACAATGTATACGGCTTGTTGTTCACCCAAACCATTCTCCGATTCTTTGGCTCCTCACTGTTTTTGAGGGCTGCCGCTCCATAATGTGGCTCACATAAGTTTGCCCCTGTTAAAGTATGGCAGGGGGCACATGAAAAATGCAACCATATACTGCATTAGTCGAATGACTTGACAAACAACATTGTCCCAGTGTGGGTGTTTTCTTAAGTGTGGTTAGTACATAGTGCATACCCAACCATCAATTAACCTGCTTTGTCCCTATTACAATAACAACATACTTAGTATAAAAAGTCAGCATTTTGTATAGGTGTGTCACACAGATCAATTCTGGGAGTGAGGAGGAAATCCGTAGTGGCAACACGGATATGGTGTTCAGTGTAATGCATTCCATCATCATTCAGGATTGGGAGCAGAGACACTGGATTCAGAACAGCACATCAGGTTAATGTGATGTTTGATGAAAACAGTAAAAAACATTTGAATTTGTTAGCATGTGAAACAAACATGTGTTGTGTTTTGGTCTCAGGAAAAGGGGAAGTTACTCAATGTAGAACTGCAACTTCAAGGGTAGAACCCACTACAGTATGTTCACATTTCTGTAGAGATTTGGCTGCAGCTATCATGAACGAAGACAAGGAGGTATGCCTGCAATTACTGGTTCTAGTTCTTTACCATAATAAGCACACGGTCTTTGGTAATGGTTATGTGTTTGTGTCATTTCAGCTAATGCAAACAAATCCCTTTCATGACATAATAGTGCACATATCTTCTTGTGGTTCGGGTGTTTAAAGATTGGTCCATTGGGCAGCTCCTGTTTACTGTATCAAATGCTTCTTTTGCCTCTTTTAAACATTGAAGGGGTTCTACAGCATTGGCTTTGGTATGGTGTCATGCTGTGTTTACTATCTCTGCTTAGACTAAATCCATTTTCTGCAATAGCCTATAGAAAAAGGAGCGACTTTGTGAGAAACATTTGAGTTTGGGAATCTTATATACAACATCCTTAAAAAAAGGGCTACGTCCCTATAACCCTTTATAATAATGTGTCCCAAATACCAGGCTTATAATTAGGCCCAGTGTACTCTTGTACTGCACAACTGCATCTTTTCTTTACATGCTTTATGCAGTTAACTAGCAAAAGTGATTAGCAGCATCTGAGTGTCCTGTTTCAAGCATTTTTATCTCAGTGAATTTGATATGAGCTAAATCCTTCTTAAAATGCTGTGAGAAAAATGCAGGTGGCTCTGTATACCCCTGTGACAGCCTGTTCCAACTGCACTGCATTCCATGATAAAAACATGATTTGAACAAGAGCTGACTTTGAGGAAGTGTTGGTATAGAAAATAATTCCGAACATAGATCCACTACAGTTAAATGTGTGGTATCAGATGATATGCAATTCCTAATTGTAGCAGGATTTGGCACCACTGAAAATGTTGAGCTGACTGCTGAATTTACAGCTCTCAGGTCTTGTATGAATCATTTCCAAGCTTTTTGCTAGGCAAGCTTTTAGTGTTAAGCAAACTGATAGTGGAGACCATAATTCTGTGTTTCATCAGTGATCTTATAATTGGTGCAATGTCGTCTTAAGTTTCTGGTTTCGAAGGATTTGCAGTATGTGATAGCCTTTTGGATAGGTCTATTTCAGCATTAACTGGTTCTGATTTTATTAACATGACCTACTTAATTATCAAATATTGACTAAAGAGATTCAAGGACAGAATAAATTAGCTCTTGCAAAACTAGTGACAATTTGTCATCTGTAGAGGTAACAGGCTTTTCCTCTAAAACATGTAGTGCAGCCAGGAGAGCTTCACTGTTTTTACTGGGGACACATCTGAGTGTACAGTAAATGTGCAGTATAATTTACATAATGTGCTTAATAAATCTCATGCAAGGAAGCTAACAAGAGCTGACGTACAAAGAAGAATAGCGTGTGTGGCAGTGATTGGATGTAAGGTAACTGTTACATGTTCCATAACTTGATGCAGCACTAAGACATTTGATATCCGTATTGCCTACACAGTCAGCAATGATAAAGGAATGTTTGGAAAGTATTCTGATCAAAATGTGGACCTAGTAGTCACAGTATCTACCAGACATAGAACAGAATGTCCATCATATTTACATTAAACATAAGGTCCTTTCCAAACTACAGATATCATTGGGTAGGTAGTGGTGTTAACTCTCATGTTAACATTGTTGATTTTGGGTGGAGTTGGCTTATTCAGAGACTATTTTGTGAAGTTAAGGTTTGGGAAAGCCTCCTGTCCTCGGGAGGGGTGGATTTTTTCTCTCTGGACTTTATGGGTATTCATTCTTCCAGTGTCTCTCAGTTTACAATAGTGACATGCCATAGGACCTACATAGCCCCATGTTGCCCCTGCTAATTCTCTATCCCTATCTCTACCACTGTATCCTCCTAAGAACCTGCCCCACCTTGCTGGATGCCCCTGCCCCAAATGTTTGTGCAATAACAGTTTCATGTGCTTACTTTCCATATTCTGCTTCCTCTGTTCTTGGCACATAAAACAAGGGTTTGCTGCAATAATTAGCTCAGACAGATGTTTATTATGCTACCCTTCACAAATACTGTTTAACACTGACTGTATTGTTGCCTAAAGACCAGAAAGTTGATAGTGGAATGAAATATGATGTGAAATTGAGTGGAGAAAGAGAGAAAGCATGAGTTTATTCCAAGCTGAGGCAGCAAGAAATGAGAAAGATGGGTCTGCTTTGTGGCAGTGACATGGTTAATATGTGGGAGGAATGTGAGCTGAGATTCAAATTTCACAGCCAGGTTTTTACGTACAGTGACTGGGTGGACAAGAAGGCAGAAAAGGTGGCAAAAGACTGAGGGTCCAAAGAGGGGCTTTGTTGCATATGATCATAAACTCTGTTTTATCGGAATTGATTTTCAAATAGTTGTTACTTATCCAATTAGTGATAAAAAGCATATAGGTGAGAAAGCAGGAAATTATGTAAGACTGTGGACCATTTAAATGGAGAATGAGTTGAGTTTCATCTGGTTTATTTATAAAAAGAGAAGCCAAGCGACTGAATCAGTGAAGCAACATTTGCAGCATACATCATAAAGAAAAGGGCAAAGAGAGAGAGGAGCCATATTGAACACTGCCAGTGAGAGGGAGAATAACAGAAGTTAAAAGGGAGGGGGCGGGGCAGAGAGTGCTTGGGATTTGCCAGTGAGAAAGGATGAAAGCTAAGAGAGGGCCAGCCTAGAAATACCCACGGTCGTTTTCTGAGGATGGAATGGACAACCCTATCAAATTCCACTAAAAGACCTCAGAGAACTAAGCTAGCTGTTGAACATTTGTCAGCCACTAGGTGAAGTGGAAGGAGGGATTGGGATCAAGGTGGTTTTGACGTTGAGCAGTGTTGTGAGATTTCTGGATTTTGGCTGAGTTTGTAGAAGAGAGATTGGATGGGTATTGGCAGAGAAGATGGGTTGAGAGAAGGTTTCTTTCAATAAAGAAGACACAATATCAATGTTAAAAACTTTTGGCAAAACGCCAGATAAGAGAAAACAGTTAAGAATAATTAAGAGTTTAAAATAATAGGAGATCTGAGTTTACAAAGTCAAATAGAAAAGACATAGGTGTGAGACCGGATGAAATTCTTGTGATGGTAGTTATTCGAAGAGACCAAAGTAAGAGGGTAGAATTCGGAGAGACAGCAGATTGTAATATTTACAGAGTGAGATGAGGCAGGAGAAGAAGTGTTGGAAAAGGAAGCCTGGATTGTGTTAGTGAAAAAGAAGACACACTGGGCACAGAAATCTGAAGATAGGCTGTATTTTTAAACATGGTTTGGGTTTATTTAGTGCTGTCAGTACGTGAATAGTAGTAAGCTTTTTTGTGTTAAGAAGTGACAGTTTTAAATGTGTTGAGTTGGGTCCTGTGAGGATTTTTATAGTGCTCACTGTAATTAGAGTGCCACAGATGTTCTGAAACCTTACTAAGTGTTTCTTCTCTAGCCAGGTTAACAGTGAACGATAGGGAAAGTTTAGTTCAGAGAGAATTTGACATTTTGAAAGGGATATGAGTGCTGAAGAGATCCAGGGACTGCAGGTATGAAAAACAGAGTCATGGACCTAAGAGAGGAGGAGGTGCTGGGAAAAGAAGATGTAGTCAATGCAGAATTGAGAGAATCAATAGATAGTTTGTTCCAGGTGAGGGATCGGGATCTGTTATGGACTAACGTAGCAAAATGTATGAAGGAAAGGAGAAGCGAGAAAGGGATAATGGAGTGGTCTATCCAGGGTAATGGGAGACGGTCACAGACAGAAGAGTGACCAGGGTGCCAAAAAAGAGGGCAAGCATAGGCATGGGAGAGCTGGTAGAGCCAGTGACTAACTGTGATATAACCAGAGACTGAAAGTTGCCCGGTAATGATTAAGATGCAGGAAGACAACAGAGATCTGTCCAAGTATTAAAATCACATAAAACTTTGGCGTGAGTGTAGAAGATAGCAAGGGGAGCTAGTACTTTAGTGAACTTCTCACTGAAAGAGTCGTGAGAGTGAGGAAATTGATAGATGATAACCAAAGGAAGTGAGGGGTGGAGAGATGCAATGCTCCACCATAGCGAATTTAGCAATCTATATGCAGCAAGAGATAGCCTGAAGAAAAACAGCTGATATGGCCGGTGATGAAGTAGGATGAAACCTACTTTCAGTAATGGAAAACAAGAAATCAGGGCTTTCTTTTGAGAGGAATCAAAAATGTTGTCTCAAAGTTTAATTAAAAAGCATACATTGGAAGAGTAGTTAGAAAAACAGATTTTGGCTTGTAGGGAAATCCCTTCATGCCCATAAAACGGAGGAATCCAGAAAGGTGAAACATTGCTGCTTTATTAATCCAAGCAGTGATACGTACACAGATTCTACAGCTCCAAATGCACTCTCAGCTCATTACATGTGGGAAGTGAGTTTTTAAACTGCTTTGACCTCACAACCAAAAGTTACATTCCTCGCTCTTAGGCAAAATGGGATTGGGTGAAGAGTATAGGCATAATTACTGTCTATAGGAGACAGATAATTTGACTAGTCTGGCTAGATCTGGTATCTCCCCCTGGCACCAGCCCATGAGGTCATTGCAAGCCTTGTCAGTTAAGGAAATTTACCAGCATGAGAGCAAAAATGATGGGTGGGTAAAGTAAACTTCCCAGGCCTTGAACAAGGACACTCCTTACCCCATTTTCATGTTACGTTATGTGTTTTCATCTTCTGTCTTCAATTTAATGGGAACAACCTTATCTGACTGAACAGGCCTTGTTCCCCAGCTCACATATTCAGGGACCGTAAAAGTGATTTTCTCTACTGATATTCATGAGGGATTTCAGCCTTTTTGTCCTTGCAGGTGAAAGCTGGCCTTCCCCACAATTACAGTGAAATAACCAAATAAGAGACACTAATGGACACACCCCGGTAGGGAATGAGACCAGGATCAAGTGCAAGTGAGGTAAAAGATAAGACTTTATATGAAGTTAAAATGGGGCACGCAGAGGACTCATCTATGACGTGTGCTATAGGCGGTACAATTGGTAAGTTCATTGGACAAAGGGGACTGGTCAGTATGTTACATATAGGGATGATGCTTCAGTATTGGTCGGCTTCAGATTAAAACTTCATGGAGCACGCGGGTCAGCTGGGCTCATCTAGGAGTGGTGCCGGGTCCAGCGATGTCCACGTCACTGTAATTCATTCTATCTAACATTTGCCCTTTTGGCCACACATATCTTTGCATTATTCGTAAATCTCAACATGCAATATATGTATGTCATCAGACTTTTGACCTGAACAATAATAAAGTAAGAGTACATAGGTCCAGGTGTCTTATCTAACACAGTATTTCAGAAACACATTGATCAAGTATCTCCTTGGATCTATTGCAGGTGTTTTACTGTTTGTTAGTACGAGAAGAATATATGGCCACATGGGATTAGTGCTATGGGAGTGAATCAGGGTGGCACATGGTCGAAGTGCATGCAGCTGTTACATCAAAGAGGTGTGGGGTTAAGGGGCTTGTGGTCTATATTTCTTTGGAAGGGGTCTGCTAGTGCTGAGACGGGTTTGTGGAGATGGATGGTTTTTTCCAGGACCAGGTTTCGGCTTGGTCACACACAGCGCAATGATGTAAAAGGAAGAAGAGAGATACAGTGTTTAGCTTGTTACACTTCGCCCCCAAGCTTCTGTGACAATAGGACAGCCGCGTAGATGGCAGAGGGGAGGAGGTGGGGGCTTAGCATGCTGGCTATGCACGCAGAATGAGGGGGAGAGGTACAGGCCTGCATTGAGCATTTACATGCGGCCTTCTAGAAAATGGAGTTGGTAGCTAACACAAAATGGAATCTCGTGGCTCATATGTCATGCACAGTTATGGGTCATTCAATGGTAACCTCACACATTGGCCAGAGGTGTGCTGTCTACCGTGTAATGAACATATCAGGTGCATTGTTAGGAATGAAGGGGGGCCTGGGAGACCCTTACTCCCTTACACAGGTGCTGTATCTTTTCAGCTGATTCAAGCTCTCTCCCCCAGCGTCCTTGACAGGGCTGCACTGCACCAGCTGTCAGACCTGTTTTTCGTCTCTCAGAAAAGTCTCAGGTCTCAGCCCTGTGTTTTGAGCTTTCCCAATTCTTTTCAATGCAGCTGTGGTTTCCATTTTGCTTTCATGGCTGTTCATGTTAATTGCTTTAGGTGTCAGCAAGCAGTTCATGTGTGTTGTTTTTCACCTGGCTAATTTATCTGTGGGTGTGATCAGCCATGTCGCCTTTTCATGATTACTTTGATGATGTCATCCGGGCATGGTCTGTGTGGCTGCTTCAGTGGGTTGCATCTGTCATCCTGGGTGTATGCAGGGGGGTTGAGACCCCCTCAACACATTTAACAGATAAACATTCAAGAAAATGGGGAGCAAGGTGGCCAGCATGGGGCAAGCAGGATATAGGATGGGTTGAGGAGGAGGGAACACCAAACAGTGAACTGTATTATTCAGAAATAAATAGTTGCTATGGTTGTGTCAGTATATGTGCCTGGACCCTGGCCCAAAAAGGAAAATATGGGTTTACCCCTGGAGCACCTGTGTCCTGAAGATGTTGTGTTTGCTGCACCTGGCTGTTGCAAGGATAGGAAAGGCACATGGGTGAACGGACAGTTCCGATGGCCAGCCTTGAACCAATCAGTACAAGCAATTGTCTAAACAGCCTTGGCCATCTTGGGATGGTCTGTAAAATAAGCATTACAAAAGAGGTACTTTGTTCATGTATGTGTGATTATTGAGCTCAACGTGGGATTTACTAGGCTGTACAATTCTGCTGCAGCTGTATCACTCTTCTGTGGCTGCCACCTTCCACACAGATATCCAGTCAAAGACTTAATATAAGCAGGTTGCTATTTTATCATGCACATACATCCTGCAGGATGATGCGGTGGAGCTCCTTTCTTTGCAGCATCAGCAGGTGGCCTAATTAAAGTTCAGAATGCTGGGTATTTCTGAATACATGATTAATCATGAATGTTATTTGGCTGTGGCAGTCAGTATTCTGATGCCCTGCCATATGTATTCTTGACTCTAGCATTTTCAAAATACTTCCTTCTTTATAAACATTATTTGGTCATCCCAACTTCCCTAGTGTTTGGCAGTAGGGCAGTGGCTGTGTCTGTTCTACCAGAACTTTCTTTGACTGGTGGGGGTCTTGCCAAAACTGTTTGTGTCATATTTTGTATACAATGGAACTGCAAGAGTTCCTCTCTCTCAGATGATTTGTCTTTACTGGGGATTATCATTGAAGGGAGAAGGCATAGTCCCTGTGAAATGGTAGGCTAAGCCATGGGATCATCCCAACTTTACTCGTATCACTGTCTCATAAAATCAAGTATCAGCACCAAACCCCATGCTTACCACCGGTTTTTACCCTGAGGGTCAGACTGGGGACTTCATCACAATGTATAAGGAAAAAGCTGAATGTTGATCGACTAATAGCCACAAGAGGATTACACGAGCTGTCAGCAACTATGACGGACATCATTAAACTGATGTTACACATTTATTTATTAAAATGCTCAGTTTGATAGTCAGACCTGTTCTGTATCTAAGAACTGCATGCACTGAATATGATCAAATGCATAAGCATATGAGGAAGGGTTCTGTTGTGTATACTAGGTCTTGTATGTTATGTTATGTTGATTTATACCATGCAGAATTGTCATTTGTTGGTCTCGCGGCACTCAAGTGGCTCTGCAAGTAAATAGGGTAGGGTTGGTTAGTGAGGGAGAGAGGGATAGGGTCAAGGTTTTGCTAATCTCTTGATGAGTGCATTACCAAGTGACACTGGAGTCTGTGCATATGAACTTTTCTGGTGTGCTTTGTTATGTGCACTGGGATTGTTATGTCCTGAAGGGTGGCGTCTAGTGTCTGAGTTGTGTGTTGTCTTCAGATATTGGGTTTGTAGCATGATTAGAGAGGATGTGTGTTTTTAGTATTTATGTAGTTTGTTTCATTAGCTCTCTGGGCATGTGTAGTACGTAAGAGATTGTGGGTTGTGGAAACGGGAACGGGTAATTGGTTAGTTGGCTTCTGGTGATCTCTGAGTGTTGAGCAGTTGTATTTCCAGTTATCCATTCTTTAATGTCCCATGTTTGCTTTGGTCCAGGAGTATGGTTTGTAGGGGCGCACAGTAATTTCAATGTCCATGTTTTTAGTCATTTTCTTTGTTAGGTAGTCTTCTATGATTCTTATTTCCCTCAGTATCGAGTTCCATAGTTTGGCTGTCAGATAGAAGGCTGATCATCCGAATGTCCTTTTCTCATAGTGCCTTACTTCTATTTAGAGGTTGTAGCTCCATCTGAAGTCTTGGTTGGAAACTGGTGATTTTAGCTTGGAAGAATTCAGCTCCTTGACCATGTAGTGATTTATGGGCAATACAGAGGTTGTAGCTAATGCATTTCTTTACTGGCAAACACTGTAGACTTCTCAGGGCTGGTGGGCTGTGGGCAGTTCTATTTAGTCTCAGGAGTAGATGTGCTGCTGTATTTTGGATGTGTTGTAGTTTTTTGTGAGGCGTTCTGGCATTCCAAGATAGAGACTATTTTAACTATTTGAGAAGCCTTTTCTTGATAATACAAAGAAATTGATCTCACAGATTATTTGTGGGGATTTAATTTAAGGGAGGATCCCTCAGGTTACAGCTTTGCTTACTGATTACAAGAGGCATAGTAATGTTGGAGCAGGTTACATGTGCATGGGTAGCATAGTATGCACATGGCACAGTTACTAGGATGAGAAGTAGTGAAACCTGCCAGACAATTCAGTGCCTAAGGGCCCTGAAGGGTAGGTATTTGTAAAATTCAAGTGAACAGTTGTGTTTTAATTTCCTTGCGGAAGGCTCAGTTGGATTAGATACCTCTGAGGTTAGGTTGCAGGGCGTTCCATTGGGTTAAGGCGATGAATGGGAAGCTGGAGCCTCCTGCTGCGCTTTAGTGACCTAAGGAACTGAGAGAAGGTTGGTGTATGGGGTTCTGGTGGGTCTTTCTGTCAGTGGTCTGGTGAATCTCTGAGAAAGGTATTGAGGTGCTGCTTGGTGGATGCATTTGTGGGTGAGTGACAATGTTTTGAAAAGGACACATTCCTTGATGGGTAGCCAGTGGGCTTGTTTCCTGGCAGCTGAGATATGTTCCCTTCTAACGATACCAATGGCAGCCTGGAGTGCATTATTTTGGACAGTTTGTAGTTCATTAATATTCTGTGAGGTCCTGGCCAAGAGGGTGTTACTTTAATCAAGTTTTGTCCCAATAAAAGCTCTGGCTATAGTAAGGCAATTTTTCTTTTTTAGGAAGGGTCTCGCTGCGGTGAGGAGTTTGGAGTGGTAGGCCATTTATTTGGCGATTGAATGTGCTTGCCTTGTCATAGAGAGGTTTAATCTAAGTAGACTCCCAAGGTTTTAATGGCTGGTAAACTGGGATTAGTATGTTGTCGATGGTAAAGGCATTGTATTGGGTGTCCAGTTTCTTTAGTGTTTCAGGAGACCCAACTAGAAGTAGTTCCCTTTTGTCTCCATATAAACAGAGCCAGTTATGGGCCATTCAAGTTTGGATAGTGGAGTAGACAGCGTTAAGGTTTTGGAGTCAGCCTCATAGTCACCTGAGAGTGCTATGAGGACCTGTCCATCGTAAGCATAGTTTGTATAAGTGATGCCTAGTGAGTCCAGGATGAAGAACAGAGGCCTTGTTAAAATGTTATGTTAGGTTGGTGATATGCATGAGCCCTGGGGGACTCCACATTGGATCGTGCTCGGGTGTGCGCAGGCTAGGACTGAGAAGACTCTCATAGCTCTACCTTGGAGAAATTAGGTGATCCATGCTATAGCATTCGGCGAGAAGTGTGCAGAAGTTGAGAGGTGTTGGCACAGTGTTTTGTGGTCGACGAGCGGTTGGGCCTAGCAAGGTTTATTTTAGGAGGGGGCGGACCCAGGATTCCTTGTGGCAGGTTGGGACAAGGCTGGTTGAAAAGGAGGCGTAATAAAGGCAGTGAGGAAGGGTGCAAGGGTGGAGGTGCATTCTTTAATGAGAGTGGCTGGACAGATGTCACCTTTCCAATTTGATGGTTAAAAAGGAATTCATGAGTGCTATAACTTCCTGTTTGGTGACTTCTCTAAAGGAGAATAGCTATGAGTTGTCAGAAGTGTCAGTATGGATGTGGGGCGCTTGGTGGTTAAGTGACTGTTGGTTAGCTCTGATTTTGCTGCGTAGCGTGCCAAGTTTGCTGAGCATGGCATCTTGGATGCTGTTGCACTAGTGTTCATCTTTAGCAGTGAGTTGGGGTGGGGGAGTAGATGTTTCCAACTCCTTGAATATGTAGAAGATCTCTTTGGTGTTGGAACTCGCTGAGTCTATCCTGGTATTGAATGAAGTGGTTTTGGCTTTGATAATGGCTATGTTGTATTCTTTTGCAATTTAGTCGAATTCACTTTTAGTGGAGTCGCAAGGGTTAGATTTCCATGTAGAGAGTGCGTCCATTTTTTTGGAGCGAAGTTCGAGGAGATCAGGGGTGAACCAAGCATAGAAGTGCTTGGTGCGTTTGGCTTTCCTGAGAGTGAGTGGAGCGATGGTGTCTATAGAGTGAGTAATGATGGTGTTAAATGTTTGAATTAGAGATTCAGGGTCTTTCGAGAGGGTGGTTTTAGGGCAGGATCAGTGAGGTGGGGGTATGAGTCTTTCCTTGGTCAATTGACAGGCGCTTCTTGTAAGAGCTGGCGGGAGGGGTGTCATAGGTCGGTGGACTGGCTTAGCCGTGGTGATATCAAAGAGGACGGCATAGTGGTCAGTCCAGGGCAGGGGTTTGTTTGCCTTGATGGTGACTTGACAGTTGTGTTGGGCTATCCAGTTAATGGTCTGGCCCTTGATATGGGTGGGGTCTGAGATAACTTGATGATACCCTAGGGTTCCCAGTGATCTGTTTAGAGAGTTTGCAGAGGGATCTTTCTGGTTTTTTAGGCCGAGGTTGAGGTCTCCTTGGAGGATGGCCTCAGTGGATGTTTTTAGGTTGTTAGCGTGGGGTTGGGTCAGGGCGGCTTGACAGTCTTTTACGGGTCCTGGTGGGCAGTAGATGATGTGAAGGGGTATAGTGCAGCTAGGGGAGGGGTTGAGTTTGAGGAGTAAGTGGTCACTGTTGTTTTCAGTTGTCTTGTCCACCTTTCTGATAAAGATTGAGTCTTTTGATATGAGGGTGACCCTGCCGCCTTTGTGGAGAGGCTGATCCTATGTAAAGATGGTGTAGCCAGGGGAGATGACGAGTGATAATGTCAGGCCAGAAGCTTCGTGGAGCCAGATTTCACTAATTGCCAGGAGGTCGAGATTTTTGGTGGTGATAAGATCTTGAATGTCAAGGGCGTGGGCCGGAAGAGTTCCGGAATTGACGAGGGTGCAATTGAGCAGATGGGGTAGCATTTTGCTTAAGGTGGTGGTGTGAGGTTCTAGGTTGATTGTGGCAGTTGGGGGTGTAAATATGTTTGTGGGGAGGTTGGGGGTGTTGATAGTTGTGGTCATGCTTTGGTTGTCAGGTGATACAACATGCTTAGTATTTGGTGCATCGAGAATGGTTCAGGTTTCAGGCAGTACAGCAGGTGATGTAGCACAGCAGTGCTACATGCACTTGAGTGGGCAGTTCAATCGTGCAGCTGGTCATGGGGGCATGTAATTCAGGCAGGACACCATGCAGTACAAAAAGCAGTACTGCATGCATTTCAGTAGATAGTGGAGACTGTGATTGTTGAGTCGCATGACTGGTAGTGGGCGCATGTGATGCTGTGGACAGATTGGCAGTAGTGGAGGGCGGTAGTTGAACTTTCTTTGTGTTCATGCTGATAATCTCTCGTGTTTAGTTGACCCTAAAATAGGTAAGGTGGAAGCAGGTGTCTTGGAATACTAGAGCTAAGGCATAGTGTTTTGGCCAAAACAAGGGATGGTGAGGCTTATGCAGTCAGGGGTGCTGGTGGTCGTGGAGATTAATGTGAGGGTGGGTGTGAGGGTTGAATGAAGATGGGTGAGAAGGGAGGGAGAGTCAGTAAGAACGGGATAGGGCAGGGGAGGGGGTGGTGACGTGGACACCCAAAACAGGTGAGGCCATTGCTTCGGCGAGCAAACATACATGCTGTGCAGGGTAGAGTGTGGACCATGATAGGATGGGTGCTTCCTAGAACAGGTAATATCTTATATCGCAGTGTACAATTGATTAGCTGGGCACACAACACAGATCAAATGGCTAGGCACACAATCTGGATCAGATGGCTAGGCTGGGCCCACAACATGGATCAAATGGCTAAGCTAGGAACACAATATGGGTCAGATGGCTAGGCTAGGCCCACAACATGGATCAAATGGCTAGGCTGGGCACACAACACGGGTCAAATGGCTAGGCTTTCCCTCCAGAATCAACAGCTAATACTAATACATGAGGAAGATCTGAATGGCTGCATACACATGGCAGTGACAGTAGAGTAGGATGCAGTGACAGTAGACTAGTATACAGAAAAGTGTTAGATGGCTTGGCATAGAGTGCAAATAAAGTGGCTGGGCATGAAGTACACTTCGGATAACTATGCATTCAGTGAGTAGTCGGGCATCCAATATAGGAGTAGTGGCTGTGAACACAAAGGGCCTCATTACGACCCAGGCGGTAAGGGGTTAACGGCAGCATTAACAGCGCCGACCCTTACCGCCTGAGTACGAGGTCCCTTAGCGCCATGGCGCTTTTAACACCTGCTTTTAGCAGGTGTTAAAATCCATGGCGCTAAGGGACCATGGAGTTAATTACGCCACCGTAATTTACGGTGGCGTAATTAACGCCTTCCCCACTCCCATTATACCCTATGGGGCAAAAATGGGAATGGGGAAGGGTAAATGGGGATTGGGGACTTACCGCCCCGCCAAGGTCGGAATGGGGCGGTAAGTCCGCCAACCACCATGGCGTAAACATAGTTTACGCCATGGTGGTAAAGTCACGGCCCAGGCGGTAACTTACCGCCTGGGTCATAATGAGGCCCAAAGTAATGCTTTCAGTACTATTGAGAGTGGTGGGGGCACAGTGTAAAAACAAAGGTGTGGGTTCACAGAACAAAACAGTACAGTAATATGTGAACAAATTGATCAGGTTGTGCATGAGAATTCCAAGATGTTTGTTCACTGTCGATGTCTCTGTTTGTGTTCCCTTGCTCAGTGGCCTGGTCAGGTATGCCTTTGTTGTATTGTCTTCTGGAGAGGAGATTGTTATTTATGTTTTGGTTAGATTTTGCTTGAGGTTGTCGTTTGTCATCTATGTGTTCATGTCGGTAAGGCATTTGTTGAGGGTGTTGTCAGGGTCTCGGTCAGAACATATCTTGAAGATGAGTTGGGTGTCACCTGCACAGTTTTAGGCTGTCAGTCCATGGGTTTGAATATGTTTCATTAGGGTGGTCATGTAGATGTTGATGTTGAAGAAAAGCAGGAAGATGCTTCATCTTTGTGGTACACTGCAGGTGATATTTTTATTATTTCATGTAAGTGGCGGTAGATGTGTTCTTTCGGTTTGGTTGGTGAGGAAATATTTCAACCATTGTAGTGCAGACCTTTTAATTCTGCATTCCACCAGTCTCTTTGTTAGCATTGTGTATCTGATTGTGTCAAAAATGGCTGTGTACTATGAGAGCTGATTGGGTTGTCCCATATGGACAGGAGTGATGATTTAGTTCCTCTCATGGGTCGGAAGCTGGCTTGGGATTGGTCAAGTATTCCATTGCTTTCAACATGATTTAGTAGTTCTTTGTAGACATGGTTCTGTAGGGTTTTTGCTGGGTATGGTAGATGTGATATAGGTCTGTAGTTAGTAGTGTCTTCTGTATTTCCAGATTAATCTTTTAGGAGTGGCTTGATGTATGCTGTTTCAAATGCTTTTGGTACTTTCACTTTGTTTAGTGATAGATTCATTATTAGTCTGAGGTATAAGGCTGGTGTTTTGTGGTTGAGAAGTTTTTTGTAGAGACCCAGGGGTCTTGAGTCACTGGGAGATCCAGCAGTGTTTGTGTATTTTATTGTTAGTCAAAACCTTCCTTGCTTCTGGCTTGCAATTGATTGATTGTTGTGGTGGTTGATGAAGTGCTTGATTCTGGTAGGATGTTTTCGGTACTTTGGCCTGCTTCGATGGTCTGTTGTATTTCGTTCAAATTTTAGATGGTATGGTGCAGTTGTTGTAAGAAGCTGTTTTTTTTTTATTCCCTTGAGGATTTTGAACATTTCTTTTAGTGGGTTTGTTGCAGATTGGATTTTTGTTGTGTAGTATACTTTTTTTACATTCCAGTACTGTTGATTTGTTTATGCATATTTGTTGTTGGCAGTTGGTTTTGTCCAATTGGTTGCAGTGTATTCACCATCGTTTTTCCAGTTTCTGTTTTGTTTTTTGCGATCCATCAGTTCTTCTGTGAACCATCTCACAGCGATTTTCTTTTGAGTGGATTTGTAGAGTTTCAGCAGTGCTAATTGATCTAGCAAATCTGTGATGCAGGTGTAGATCTTAAGGTGTAGAGGTTCTCTACTGTTGAATTCAAGTGTAATTCTATTTAGCTGGGAGGTGTTGGGTTTGGTAGATTCCAATATATCCGTTAGGGTTTTCAGTTCAAGTCTTTTCCAGTTCGTTTTGTTTGTCACTGAGAGTTTTATGTTTGTAGGCATCATGCTGCTCTCAATTTTGACGGTGAATGGGATCATATGATGGATGCTCGATATGATTGGTAACAGTGGTGCGGTGGTCTAGCAAACATCCCTGCAGAAGATTGCATCTAAAGTGTGTCCTGCTCAATGGGCAGGACTGTTTAATATTTGTTTGAAGTGAAGGGTTTCCATTAGGGCGCTGAAGGTGTTTGCAGTGGCTTTATTTTCTCTTTTGAACCAAATGTTAAAGTCCCCAAAAACAATTATGTTTTCATGGTTTGTAGAGAGGTTGGCTAGGGCATCAGTGACATTTGTGGTGAAGTTGTCATTGTAGGTGGGGGGTCTTTAGATCACCGGAATAGTAGGCTGGATTGGTTGTTGAGTTTGGGATTGACTAGCAGTGATTTCAAGTCTTCTATTACAGTTGAGAGGAGGGGTGTTGATCAGATGTGATTTTTGTGCACTGGGGCATTTCCTCCTCTTCATTTTCATCTGTTAGTGTGTATTAGTTTGTAGTTGTTGGATATGGCTTCCAGGGCAATTACTTTGTGGTTGTCAGATAGCCATGTTTCTGTGAGAAAGAGTGTGTTGATTCTGCCTTCGCTTAAGTGCTCATACATTTCTGTTGTGTGCTTTACCATAGATCATAGGTTGAGTAGGCTGCAGTTTAGTTTGTGCGAGTTGGTGTGTGCTTTAAGTGTTGTTTCTTACATTTCGCTTGGGGTGCTGACTGTCAATTCTTTGGCTCTCTCTTGGATGAGCCTGTTGTTTGCTATGTGTGCCGTTGAACCCTCTGTCCCCTTGTTGAGGAGTTCCATTAAGTTGGGCGATTGATTTTTCTGTATTTGATTCATTGTAGTGGGGTGTTTTGTTGTCCATGTGGTCCTATTTCCAATCTCTTATTATGTAAGCCGTGTGTATGGTTAGGGATTCTAGATGCTCTCTGGTTCTTATAGGTGTCTTTCCAAAAAATGTTTCCATGTAGCCAGGATCTGATTATTGTGGTGGGTGGTGTGATAGTTTGGTGGGGTCCGCTTGAGTGCTTGTTTAGACATTTGTTGTGGGTTGTTTGTTTTCCTGTGTAGTAGTATTGTAGGTGGAGAGATAGCAGAAGATGTATCTGTCTTTATCGGTATCTCAATATCATTTAGAGTATTATAATGGTGATTTTGAGGTGTTGTGAATTCTGGTAGGTAGTTCCTGTTGTTCAACAGGGGGTGGGGGGTTAATTCTTCTTTCTTGTTCTGTCTTCCTTTCTTGTTCCCTTGTCCTTCGTGTATAGGGGCATATTTGTGGTTGCTGTGTTGTGGGTCACTATTGTACTGTGGATCTGGTTGTGCCTTAATCTGTTTTGGTAGTAGGGCTCTTTAGTTGGGGGTCTCTCTCTTGTTGATAGTTCATATTGGTTTTTATATTGCAGCAGGTAAGCCATAGTGTTAGATGATTGTTTACTGGATAGATCAATGTTGGGCTACACACCGTGGTGGGTGTCTTGCTGTGGTTATAGGTTTGTGGGTGCTTGCTTTGACACAGAGGTTTCAGATTCATATTTTTGTTGCAGGGGCACAAAAGCCCTCTTGTTGTGGCTTCTTTTTTGGTCTCAGGAATAGATTGATTTGGGACTACACACATGGGCAGTTGCTTCACTTTGGCTATAAACTTGAGGAGACAGTGGTTGTGGTTATGTAATTTGTTCCATGGGCGTAAAACCTCCTTGGGTTGTTGTTTTTTATTGTTTTTTATTTTGTTTGTTGGTCTCTTCAGAGTTCTCAGGGGTTCTTGGTGATAGACAACAGGTGGTGAGGTTTGTTGCGAGTGAGAATGGGTTTTCCGGGGCATATCTTCTTTATGTGGTCTGTTATTTTGAGGTCAATAATCCTTAACATAGGGAATTTCTATCATGGTTAGGGCCCCCAAAGTCCCCTATGCTCACCCTACATACACACAAATACATCATATAGCCCCTAGGGTACAAAGTATTCCACAGTCAGAGGATAGACCACTGTAGTGCGTGGATGGTGATCGATGCAGTTGAAAAATGGCTGCCACCAAAGGAATAACAGTACACAAAGACTTCCCAAATCATGTGCTGCATTTTACAGGAAAACATCAAGTCTTGTGAGACTTCCAAAATCACGTCCTCCATCTGGGATGGACAGGACTTTATAACCCCTGCCCATCCTCAAGGACATACTCAGCGTTTAGCATCCAACAGTGCACCAGCTCCTGTGAGCCACTCTTGCTCTTAGCAGCCATTTGCCTGAAGACACCACCATTATTTCTCCACCACTGTCCCGCCACAGTACCTGGATCTTATGCTAACACCTCCCCTGCCAATTAAGAAGTTGTCATCTGTCTGAGGCCCACACGAGGAGCAACACACCAACAGCAAGCTAATCTCAAATGCATCTCCTCATGTTGAACCCCTTCTGGGAACTCTGCCATCATGGTCTTTGGCCCCACACCATCACCTTCATTAAAGGGACCTGCAGTAGAAAGAACAACCTATGAAACACATTGTTTTTACAGACAACACATCAGGACAAACAGAAAACAAACAAGCAAGGCATTTGGAGTTCATTCACATTATCAAGATATTTTGGATATAATCCTGGACATTTAAAACTGAACTGGTAGAAGGAAGCTGCTTTTAGACACACTTTAGAATACAAAAATGAAGGGAGAAGGAAGCCGACCATAGCTGGACTCGGTCGCTTTTCCAATGACGCAACTGGAGCAAGCCACTTTTGAACTCACCATCACCCCGCACTACGGTATGTCTACCATCCCTGAGGATGGGACTACGTTGGGTGGTGGGGAATGCCATGTGTGATAGCTCTGACACTTCCGGTTCTTGCTAAGGGCCACACCATCACCAAAAGAACAGTGCCAAGGGAGTGCAGTCTTCACACCACCAGCCTTCATGTATTCTGCCCATCCCTGGCATCCCGAATAAACTGGTGCACCCTTGAGTGCTAACCATGGTTGGGCCTGCAGAGTGTTTTTGGTTGTGTCATTGAGGTGCTCCATGATGCCCCTGCAAGCCCCAGACAATTTCTCATAGATTCTTCATGGCAGAGTACTGAAATAGCTGATTCTTGGTGGTGAGGTACTAAATTAGCCAATATTTTAGGGAGCCCCCAGGAGAGGATTCATCCCTGTGGAGCTTGTCTCATTGTTTGAATATTACTTGGTTTGGGGGTCTCTGAATTTCTGTGTTGATGGGGGTTTGGCAGAGAGCAATTCAGGTGGTTAGAGTCTAAAGTGGCAGAGTTCTTTCTGGTTAGGTTCAAGGAAGTATCTGGGCTAGAGTGATTAGGTTTTGTTCCGGCAGAAAGCAGTGGGATGCAGGGTGTAAAAATACTGTGAATTAGCATTTGTAAACACTGGAGGTGGGTATCTGTACTTCTGCCCCTTATATGGTTAGAGTAGAGGCACAGTGCACCCCACCCAAGGTTCTCTAATGGTTGGATGGACGAGCAACCAAGGCTGAGATTCACGGGAGGTGATGCCAGCAGGTTCTTAGGTACAGTGAATCCCCAATCCCCCACAAAGGAATGTCCACACACTATGTTATCTGCTAACACAGTTCTTTTTATAAAATAAGGTTCAAGTAAATGTATACACATAAATAACACACTTTGTACTTTAGGCAAACCTATCTTAATACTGTAAATATATACACATCTATGTGGTACCACAATATACGTTAGGTTCAATTCAAAATACACCAAATGCTGACAGTTATTAAAAAGCATATGAATTATAAAGCATTGAATAATTGCATAGGCCTTACTGTAGCAAGGGAGCTTACATTCTAAACATAGGAAGTATACTTTCTTTAGACTCAAATAAGTGATACTGTATAAGGATCCCCCACCTGGACAACCAGTAAGGGGAACGTTAAGGTGTACTTTATCTTGTATTTTACACCCAGTCCTAATACGTTCAGTAATTGTCTGCTTTGTTTTTCTACAGTTCTCACTACCCCAAATTACCTGGGAAGTCACAGGAGAATAGGATCCACAATGAATCCGGAACTTCTGAATGAATCCTGAGGATTGAAGATGCTCTTCCGCATCACATTACCTTGGGCACCTTGGCAGGCAAAGTGGTGGAGTTTCTTGGCTTTTCTCAATGAGATCCCTGGAGGAGGGACTCACCTTCGGAAGAAGGAGTCACTGGGAGGTTGGCGTTTAGCAGGAGAAGGCAACCAAGCAGTGCCGGAAAGGCAGCAATTCTGACAGTCACAGTGATCTCCATTGGCGGGTTGTTACTCTGGCTATGGATGGCCTATGAAGGTGAAATCTGCTGTGGACTTCTACATGGCTTGTTCGAAGACCGTTGATGACTTTTGTGGTGACAGGTTCAGTGGCAGAAGAAGGTGTTGGCTTTGGGAATTTTGCGGCTTACCACTGTTTGATTCTTCAGTGCTGCAGCCACAGCATGAACCTCAGTATGGCTTCTGGCAAACTGAACATGACCAGTGGACTACACTGTGGACTTCCACCAAGTCTGGACGCTCGGGATGTATTCTTTGGATCTTTGTGGCAGAAAGCCCACTGGCAGACACTCATCTGCAGGCAGCTACCATGAATCTTCTCCTGTCATGGAAAAGTAGTCCAATGTCATGGCAGGGATGCCCCTTGAAGGATACTTCAATCAATGGCAACTTTGGCAGCTCTGAGTATCAGGCAGCACAATGCCAGGCTATCCCCTCTCCCAAGTGATACAGAGCAGCTTGGCTTTCAGTGGTCACAAACACTTCTCTGAACCCTGGGTAAAGCAGATGGACAGTTTGGGATCAAGTAGTCCAGGCACTCCTCTTCTGGACTCACACAGATCCCTTCTCTGGATAGCAGGCATACAGGACTGGCTTCCAGGATGCTTTAGATGAAGAGCAGCAATTGAGCAATGGTCCCTCAGAGCTGGGAAGAGGTTGCCTGTCGAGGTCCTCTCTGAGTCAGTCCTTGGAACAGCCTGGCAGCCTTCAGATTCATTGAACAGTTGCAGGAGCAGACTTCTGCCCCCGGTGCATTCCAGGGAACAGCTTCTTCAGGTTTCTGAGTTCAGCTTCTGAACAAGGAGGTGAGTGTGGGAGCCACTGTTATTCAAAAACACTCCCCATTCTCTCAGGATGAGCCAGCCAATCAAACACAAGTGCATTCATGCAGGCAGCACCCAATCAGGCTCACAAGCATTCAGGCCATTCACCCATAACGAGACACCCAAAACACAGGATGTGGATTGGAGGCTACTGCCCATCCCTTCAGCAAACGGCACTGCATTCACTCCAGTTTCAGTCAGGGCAGGCTAGGCATGTGTCACACAATGAAAACCAGCCACCCACAACACAGAATGTTAGTTGACTCCTTAATCCATTCATACGGGCTTCACCCAACGGTGGGCCGTCAGCACACAGTCCCTGGGAAGGCTCCAGCCAGTCTGGCATGGGCTTCCCCGCAGGACCATACATGGTTCTTCCAAAGAATATCCAATCAGGGGAAGTAAACAGAGCCAGGGTACCCAGGACTTTGAGAAAACAAGGTGTATAGGTAAAGGAAACCAAGAGGCTGCAGTGGCCATTTTGCTTTTGTTCGGGAATCCATTTTTTCCTATGCCAGGGCCTGGATATCCAAACATAGATGACACTCACAGACACTGTGCCTCATTACGACCCAGGCGGTAAGTTACCGCCTGGGTCGTACCTTTACCGCCATGGCGTAAACTACGTTTAGGCCATGGTTGTTGGCGGATTTACCGCCCCATTCCAAGGTGAGTGGGGCGGTAAATCCCCATTTCCCATTTACCCTTCCCCATTCCCATTTTTGCCCCATAGGGCATAATGGGAGTGGGGAAGGAGATAATTACGCCACCATAAATTACGGTGCCGTAATTATCTCCAAGGTCCCTTAGCGCCATGGATTTTAACGCCTGCAAAAAGCAAGCGTTAAACTCACCATGGCGCTAAGGGACCTTGTAATCAGGCGTTAAGGGTCGGCGCCGTTTACGGCGCCGTAAACCCCTTAACGCCTGACTCGTAATGGGGCCCACTGTCTGGACAGCATGTAGCTGCCACCAGGCTATACTCTGCTCTGCAAGCACAAATATAGGGCTGGATGATTATCACCCACATTCCATAGAGGATGCATGCATATGGGAGTACGAATTATATGTTTCAAACTAACACATTGCAGTGCAGCAGCCAGCGAGAAAGCTACTTTTCAATGTATTTTAATTTTTTTCTGGTTGCTGATTTTAGTTGACTTGGAATAAATCCATGTTTACTCCTTCCATTTATAGACCACCTTTTTCTATTAAATAAAAAAACTGAATACAAAATAAGTCAAAAAGACCGTAGCTTCCACACCGGCCTCGCCCCAGAACAAAGCCCTGTCAAGTGTACAGGCGGTTCATAGTCGGCTACATTTCAGTAGGGTCTCCCTCACCCTGGGAGCAATGGAGTTTATTACAGTAATACATTCTAATCATGCATTTAAAATGCCAACTAGTACAGTCACATAAAAAGCAACAGCACAAATCGCATAGTGTTTGAAAAAGATAACAAGACGGTATTTCAATACAACCTCTCTTCCTCCCCATGGCTGTAGAAATGTTTGTCATAAGCACTTATTATCACAGATATATCTGAAAACCTTCTGAGCGAATTCTGTTCGCTCCCAAATGTGGGGCTTAATTCCCATTAGAGCATAAATAATCAATCAAATTTAATTTAATTAATTTTTTTATAACATGCCTAATACTGTACCTGAGTTCTGCTTCTAAGTGCGTATCCCGGATTTGAACCTCAGTTGCCCTGCGTGGTCTTGCTGCCAAGACCAGCGCATTGCCCCTGTGCTATCCTCCGTTCATTATTGACCCATGCATTTCATGAGTCACAAAATGCCTGAATGTGAGGAAATGCTATCTGGAAAGTTTGCAAAACCCTGTTTTCTTTTATTTTGAGTATGTCAAATGGTACAGGTGATTCCTTCTCCCCTTTTGTCGCATCGTCATTCCAAAAGCATAGTGCACTTTTGCCCTGCTGCATCAGTAACCTGATCCGCAGGGCCCACTCTGCTCATGGCACAGAGCAGGTTCAAAGGTCACAAGATGCCCACTTGACCACCAAACTAACAGCAAAGTCAATGCAGCACTGAGGTGACCTTTAAGATATATGAACAACAGAAACCCACCAGGGTTAAGCTCCACTAAATATATTGCGCTGCTAGACTCAGTGTGTTTCAAAGTACTGTCAATGAAATGACTGATTGTAATCAAGCAAAAAACACGAAATGAATGTCCAATGTAGCTTGTTTTCAGAATGCTTTATCATCAGCCAAAAAGATTTGCCAAGATTTGCCGACACGTGTTTCGACTTTCTGCGGTCTTTCTCGAGGCAAGAAATTATTCAAATTAAAGTCCTACTGATGCTGCTGTAATTGTTTTTGAAATAAATGCAATGGTCGTCTCCAACAAACCTGCAAAATGAAGGCTGATAAGCCAAACAATCTCTATACAATTGTAACGAGTCACTGAAGGGCTCCAACATGTATCATGGAGCAATGATCTGCATCTCAACAAATAAACTGCCGTCTCCTGCTAAAGTTTAAAACGTCCACATAAACACACGGATGCTGCTCGGTACCATGTCATCCGACATTTAAGATATGCCGCCAGGACCCAAAACTACGATGATCATGAGTAGCCCATGCTGGTCGCAAGGTAATCCCTACGAATAAGCTATGCCTGGGTTTAGGCATAGTGTATGGTGATACTTATGATCATGGCCACCACATCCCTATTGGTATTGCACATCTGTCAGCTCCTGTGAGTTAGCTCTGCTATGGCAGGAAATGTGCATTCAGTTCAGATGGGACGATACTGCTAGATGGCAGGACAGAAACACAGAGGGCCCAAACTCTCTTTGATTCTCTTTGTGACGGCCTATAACTGCCTCCCCGAGAGGCAGCCACACACCAGGCAGGTGTCCTGGAACTAAGCATCAAAGGAGAACACCCATTCAGGAGGAGTAGCATCACACCAGGGTGCGACAAACCCAAAGGTTTTAGTAATCAGTAGGAGGGAAGGGGGCAGGAGTCAGATAAGCAGGACTGCTCTGGACACTGGAAGAAACCTTCCACCATCTTGTTTCTCACAGTCTCTCTTAGTTCTTGGGACTGCATCTCCCTGCCTCATTGAACCACTGCCATTCGACCGCACAGAATACCCGCATTTGCCCTACACAATGCCCGCTTGCTGCCAAGGTCTTGCATGACACTACGTGTCCAAATGAGCCTGATCAGCTCACATCAACAATTAAACCATTGTATGATGTGTCAACCCACCAAGCACAGAATCCAGGTACTGTGATACTGAACTGCCCGCATGGTCCACTTGGATTGTAGAGGCTGGTTAGGGCACGATCGCTACTCTTTCAGATGTTTATCCTTATATGGTAGTACCTTAACCTATCACTCCTGGAACTACACTCAGAGTGCTACTTTCTCCAGTCTGTCGCATCTTCTCTGTTCTTTCCTTTGGGGTGTGTTTTTGTATAGTAATCACTTTTCGTTCTACTTGCAGATAGTGTGTTCTATTAAAGTGTTTATATTTTTATAGACACCTTCATTGAACATTCCCTTAACTGTGGCCTGTGTTACTGTGTTGTTTGTGTAACTACTGGTTCACCTTCACAACCCTCTTGAAAGTATAGCCTTTCCTCAGCCTGCGTTACCACAAAAGGCGAAGGAGTTATACTCTTGATTGTCCTGTTTTGCCTATATGATTGTGTTGAGTTTTGATTTGTAGAAGTGTGAGGGCTGAGTGGGCCATTTTACCCCTACTCATCCTTGTACTCCTGCAAGGCAGAATCCAATTCATCACACTGAGTAACTAGCATGTAATAATATGGACAGATGGATTTGGGTACAAGAACTAACTCAGAATCTGTGTGAAAAAGGCATAAGCAACCACACCAGATTGATCCCATTTTAAAAAAAAAAAAACATTTAAAAATGCCTTCTCGTTCAAAGCTTGTTTGACCAGAGCATGGGTTGTCCACCTTGAAAATAGAGCCTGATCATCTAATATGTTGGTTTTTATATTGTTTTTCATTTTATTTAAATGATACCATAAAACAACAAGACAAATACTACATTTACAAAGTATATAAATTAAAAAAACACAAAAAAGAACGTTACATAAAGAAAGTCATAATTCATCAAATTACTATTCATAATGCATCCTATTATGCACACATTCATTTCATTGCCATACATGCTTTCTCCCAAGATATTGTGAATATCTATTCAACTTTAATCAAAGCTTTTATTAATAAAGTTGTTTTCCCCTCCATCAATCTAGGCCAAAATGTCTCACTAGTATTGTATCATTATTTTTCACAAATGTGTCTAAAGGTGTCTGATGCAAGTTCATTGTCGCTGAGCATGATGTTAACCAATGTTTTAAAGTTTGAGGTGACAACACATTTCACTATAACCGACAGTTCCTATCCTGCAAGTAGAGGCCCCTGTTCAGTTCCCACCTCTGTAGGATTCCCAACAAATTTAGACTAAAACGTTTGAAAATATTTCAATAAATATGGTTAGGGAATCTAGTTAAAAATAACTGTAAAAAAGTGGGAGGCGAGGCCTATGTATCCGAGGCCTATGTATATCTCGAAATGTGATAATGATCTTTAGACTATTCAGCAAATCTAATCCTCTTGGAAATGCTTTTGGCGTCAAGCTTTGCTAGATGCAATTTTGTCAATGATATCCTCGCATTCTTGTACAAATGCAAACTTCTGATTGCATTTCTTAGTTAGAATCAGGTTAAGATCAACAAATAAAGTAAAATCAACAAATAAAGAGTTTTGGGGAATGTAGTAGTTTGCGATAAATCTTCAACTTTGCTCTATTAAGATAGGATCTCCATGACAATAAACCTATTCATGTCTTAATCCCACAAATAGAACAACAACTGGGGTCCCAATAGCCTTTTCCAGAACATACTGTGAAAAACCAGAGGGTGTTTCACAACCTTGTCCCTGGGGATCCCATACTCAGGTGGCCAGGAAAAGGCCATCGCTTTTGGATCTTGACCCTGGGGTGGACAAGCGAGGGAGGATCACCTGGGTATGGGGTCTTCGGGAGTGGGGGAGAAGCACCTGATGGGGAGACATGGTATCCCCCTTTTTCCACAGCCCATATAACCCATGTCCTTACCATTTTATGGGAAACTAAAACTTCCATAATTCCTCCCCACCTTACACTGACAATACTACTTAGCTGAAGAAGATGAGGAATGAGACCAGGAATATTACCTCTAGGGACTTGCAATGGTTTGGTCCCTTTAATGAGACTAGGCAGAGTCAGACAAGTAATCCTAACTACACACACCTGTCACTTGTTAACACTCAATATCAGGATAAAAGGTGGTGCGCAGAGGCACACAGGGAGTAGGGCTGGCTGCGAAAAAAAGCAGCTCTTCCGGGGCTGATGCAAACCAGGTTATCGAAGTTGGAAGGACAAAGGGCTGATTGGCAGTTGCAGAGAACGAGAGAGAGCCAGGCAAGTATTCAATACTTTCAGAAATCCGGAAGCGTTTCAAGACTGAAACCGAGTGAGAAGAGAGGATATATCTTCATAGCGCTTCAAGGTGGCCCACTCCCCTCCTTGGTGAACAACAGAGTCGGGGAGGAGCAGAGGAAGTATTGGTAACAGCCTTGACTGCTGCATGAAGGCATTGAAGAAAGAAACCCAATTAACAGTGAGTTATTGAAGGCAGCAAAGGCCCGGTTTGTGGTAAAAGCAAATAAAACTGTAACAAGAGTTGAAGGTTGTGCATGTGCTGATAAAATACGTAATGTAAAAGACAACTGCTGAATTGTGATGAAAGTATACAAAGTAAGAGAGTGGTCCTGCTAGGCGGAACCTCAAATCCGAAACCCTCTGTGAAATGTTTGAAGTTCTGATAAAATGGGAAACGAAAGCAAGAAAGTAACTGCAATCCCGAATGAAAGTTGATTGAGTGAAAAACCGTTGTATATGAAATTTAAATACGCCAAGAGGGCAAAGTATGAACTTTAAGCACGCCAAGAGGGCAAGGTAAAGAAATAATAATTTCTAGAAACGACAAGTACTAAGAAGCATTGGTGTTTCGAGTTGATAAAGATTGTCAAATTGTTTAAAGAGAAATCGAAGTGGTCATGCAGAGGTCTACGTAAAATCTTTGCAGTTTCGAAAGTCTTCGACAGTAAAAAGTTGTATGAAACAAAATGTGGGGAAGTGAACCTCACAAAGTGAAAAGAGGGTTTGAGCACAGCGCAGGGAGACCCATGTGAGGAGTGAAATTACAAAGGTTTGTGAAAAGAAAGACAGGCTCGAGCCTGGTGGAGGGAAGACTGTGTTGAATTGTGGTAAAGTAAAAGTGAAGAGATGAACTGTGCATTTGTGGCAAGGCGGACAAAGCTTCAAGAACTTGTTGAACTGTCAAAAGCTTGAAGCCCAAGCCTGAACTGTTGAATTGTACCCGTAAGCCAAAGTGTGCCAGATTGATAGAACTGTTCCATCCACCTATACTTTTAAGAAACTCTCGAGACCTTATGCTTCTGAATGTGGAAGGGGAGTTGCTATCTAAGCCAATCTGACATTTCTTTTGAGACACAATTATTTTTTGTACTGCTGGAAGATGTTGAATTCACATACCCAGACCTTAAACATATACTGAATGAACACTTTGAAGTACACAAAAATGTAGACTACAAGAGACTACAAGAGGCATGTATTCCACACTACGATGAAACTCCCAGGAGAGAGTATGAGCAAGTTTATGATGCGCCTCTGGTCCAAGGTAAAGCACTGTGAATGCCACTTCTACACAAATGAAGAAGCCATCAAATCACAAGTCATTGAAGGATGAAAATCAATGGCGCTGAAGAAGAAACTGTTGCAGGCACCACACACCCTAGCTGAAATCCTCATTCTAGCGAGACCAATGCCAGCACTTGACCTCCAGTTTTCCACTTTGATCAAAATCCACATCTCCCCAACCGTTACAGTAAAAGAAGAGATGAGGCTCGGAACATAGCCCAACGCTGCCCATAACCATACATAGGACAGAATTCAAATTCCTTGAGGACTCGGGTGTCACATTTAATGTGATGCCAGAATGCGAATATCGCAAGCTCACATGGCACGAAACTCAAAGGAGCCCAGGAGCGAAAAAGACCACTACCATGCCTGCAAGACTTCACAACCACTTGTCGACACAAAGACAAACAAGACTGTGTACTCATTCATGCCCTTGCCACGGAAGCCTCCTGCGGATGCATGCTGAGCTTTAAGTCTACAAATGAGACTCATCCACATACTATACCAGTTGATGGCAGACAAATAGATCACTCCCACCACCAAAGTAGAAGCAAGCTTCCCAGACCTCTTCAAAGGCATAGGAAAACTGAAGGGATGCAAAATCCAGCTGCATATCGATAAATCGATAAAGCCCATCGTGCAACACTACAGAGGGATCCCTTTCAACATTCAGAACCATGGAGAAAGAACTACTCGCCCTCATTGAGGATGACATCATAGAACGAACATCTGGCCCAACCCCATGGGTCTCCCCAGTGGTGTCAGTGGCAAAAAAGGGACCAGAAGGACACATTCGACTGTGTGTGGAAATGCGCACGCCAAACTGAGTGATACTATGGGAGCACCACCAATCACCACGCGTCAGAGATATGATGCACTTGGCTAAATGGAGCCAAGATCTTCTCTTGCTTAGATCTAAACAAGTGATACCATCAAGTGGAAATAGGGTAAGAGTCCCGCAACATCACAACTTTTGTAACGCACTTGGGACATTTTTGTTATAAATGACTGAACTTCGGAATATCGTCGGCCGCAGAGATATTCCAGGAGGAAATACGCATGGTGATCTGCCACATACCACACTGTCTCAACTACAGAGACAACATCCTTGTCTTTGGCCAGTCACAAGATGACCATGACGCAACTCTCATGAAAGCATGCTAAGTCCTCAGAAATACAAATCTGACACTGAACAAACACAAATGTGCCTTCAAAAAGACAACACTTAAATTCTTTGGGTACATCTTTTATGAGAAAGGCACCCAACCTGACCTTGACAAAATCAAGCCATTGACGGAAGCACCCGGCCCCCGAACACCACACAAGTGAATTCCTTTCCTCGGGCTGGCAAGCTACTGCATGTGCTACTTACCCGACTTTGCCTTTACCAGCGCTCCACTGCTGACCTTAACTAAGAAAGACCAAACTTTCATATGGGAGGAGGCCCAACAAAAGGCATATTATAAAATCCAGAGGGACATTGCCACGGCATCTGCATGTCATATTCGACCCCAACCTGTGCACGGAAGTGACGGTTAACGCCAGTCCCGTAGGACTGAGCACCATCTTGGTTCAAAACTATGGCAGCAAGCATGCAAAAAGGAAGATCGTTTTGTATGCCAGCAAAAGCCTCACCGAGGCGGAACAGCGATACTCACAAGCGGAAAAGTAGGCACTTGCGGTTTTCTGGGCCTGCAAACACTTCCAACTGTTCTTTCATGGAAAACTGTTCACCATCATCACGGACCACCAGGCCCTGGTCAACATTTATGGGAAGCCAACCGCTCAGATGCCCCCATCGATTGCACAATGGGGACTCTGCATCCAGCAATACCGTTTTGACATTGTACACAAACCCGATAAGGAAGAAAACCCAGCGGACTTCCGGTCCCGCCACCCATTGCTCGGGCCCCAAACCTCAAAGAACTGGGCCGATGTGTACATCAAGTACTTCATCCATGGTTCCATACCACAAGCCATCCCCTTAGCCAACTGGCAAAGTGCACTGATGATGCAACCCTTGCCCTCGCACCTACCCTCATTCGAAATGCTTGATGGAAATCTGTGAAAGCCTCGATATTGAACAACCATACGATAGAAGCACAGCGCTTCAAAACACTGGCACGATCCAAGGAAGAGCTCTCTATATCACCCTCATCCCTAATACTCAAAGAGGATCGCGTAGTACTGTCATCCTCCCTACAACAGAGATCAATAGACGTTGCACACAAAAGCCACAGGGGAAAAGTGTCCACAAAATGAATGCTTTGGAGGAACAGATCAACATTGAGGAGAGGCTGGTCGATGAGTTGACACTTCCCTGACTCGACGGCAGACCCAGATGATGGATTAAAGCGATAGGGTAGGACAATGTTATTTTGGGGGGAGATGTAGCGTCCTACGTGCCCACGAGGTCATGTGACCCGTGCTAACCTGGCCGCGCGCGGCGTGGCAACAAAGCAGATTCTGTTTGACTGTTTCCCCATGTGGCTGTGCATACCAGGTCGCAGGGACCTGACACTCATGGATGCTGCCAAAACGTGTACCATCTTGGTGGTCATTTACATAGGCAAGGTAAAGAAACGGCTGAACAATCTGCCATCTTGGAAGAAGATCCCACATGTTTATCATTCATGATATTAAGCTAAAACATAATTTTAAACAAACAAAAACTCATTTCGCTAGTGTGCTGCTCTCTGTCACAATTGTTGACTTTTTTTTATTGAATGACAATCTACAGTATATTTAGCAACTTTGAGTTACAATGCTGAAGAGCGATATGGAGGAGACACAACACCCTACTTGCAGATCATGTTATAAAGATGACTTCTTTAAGAAGCACTTGCAGCTGCATGGAATGCCAACATATAAACTATTCAGCAGAAAAATTAAGCGCCCATTTGCAGAGCCTCTAAAATGTATTCAGACGAATTTTAAAAAGTTCATCTCATAGGCGCATCCATGTTAGAACTTGACAGGCAGCGGAGTGGGGGATTATAACATCTTTAAATATGTGGAGAGTTCGAAACCCATTTCCCAATGCATTTGACTCGGTAGAATAAATTGGATATCACACACTCAGATTGCTGGATCTCCGAATCCTACTTGATTCTCGTAGTCTTACAAAATGGTACACACTGTTTTCATTTTCATAATACCATGCTGTTGTTATGATTGCATGAGACAATCCCGCAAGAAGGAAAAAAAAAACAGGCACAATAAGTCCACACATTAGAATGAAAGGGAGGAAATTATACGCAAACCACTTAAACGCACTCATTATTATGGCCATTGCTACCCAGGGCCGCTGGAGAATTTCTAATTTAGTGCGCATTATGCAGTTTGAACCGTTTCATGTTCTGCATGGGAGCCGGCTGCAATTCAAATATCAGTGGCCATGAAAATTATGCACATACGTTTAGTATCAAAACTTCCAAGGGCACGGGAGAGGAGATGGGCACATGTCGCCACTGCGCGTGATGGAGGGTTCCTGTGAATTAATCATGTGGACATAATTTATCACCATTTTACGTCTTTCTAGGGACGTTTCCCTCCCTTGCATTTGTTGGAGTGCCTTATTATACATGCACAGTCCAGGCAGATCATGTGGCCAAACCTTTAAGTGGCTAAAGGCAACAGGCCTTTGCTGGATCCGGTTATGATATACACTGTATTTTCAATAACAGCAGTACTGATAACAAGAGTCATTGCCGCTTTTATTGAGAGCACGGCCTTGTGCACAGTTGGCTTCCCCTGCAAATACCTACCGTATTGCAGGCCCATATTTTCATGGATTTTCCTCATTAATGAAGTCCTCCATTTGCAATAGCAGCTGCTTTACACATTCACAGACGCATTTTATAATGGCACAATCCCATTGGAAAAAGCTCTTTGTATCAGGCCCATAGGCTGATCTTTTTGGAAGCTGCAAGCATGATTACAGTTGTTTTATTTTATTTTTTTATTTTTTATATTAAATGTTTGCTTGTATTTGTCCAGGGAGGTACATTAATGGGGGCGGGGGGCTGCTTAAGATGGTCCTCAGATATGGAATCTTTTTTGTTTCAGTCCCCACCGGCTTTTGGCCTACCATAACTTTTACCTGGAATTACACTTTATAATCAATGTCAAAATGAGGGCTTTTCACGAAAGGTCGCAATTTTAGGATTTGATTCTGAGGGCTGACTTTCCATTCACTGCCCGCAGTTTAGAGAAGGCGCATTTTGGACGTGTCTCTGATCGATAATGCACTCAGAGTCCCCTTAGGTGTCATTGTTAAGAGTAAACCATTTATCGATCTCGGCACCGCTGGGATTTGGACTCAGCTGTCTCAAATGTACTATGGTACTCTTAGTACCACTTAGTACTAGAAGTTCCTTGATACAGTTGGGCCTCACAAGTAGCCCTGGATGAACATTTTTTGATGAACCAGATATCACCAAAATTTGAAAGGTTTCCGCCAGGTCAGATACCAAATGCATTTAATGGTAAGTTCGACCGGGTTCAATCTCACGGGCTATAAAGGTGCACTCTTGTTTAGTGTTTGCTTTCATTCTTAGGCTGCTTTCAAGGTGGCAGTTGGAGGAAGGCTTAGAACATTTAGGAAATGGTTTACTAACTGGAGTCAGTAGTTGAGCAGGGAGAAGGATTAGGAGATGTAGTAAGGGGTGAGAGTTAGATTTACGGTAGGCTTTGTTTTGATATGTTATGTCTTTGCTGTGTAATACGTTCAGTGATTTGAAGTTGGTGAACAACAGTATTGTAACCAGATGAGTGTAGGGAGAGGGAATCCCTATGAGTGAGGGAAGCCCAATGACACATGGTCGATGAGAAGAAAAACCTGTGTCCAACTTGTGCTTCACATTAGGGGAGAGGATGAAGAGGGATTTCCTGTGGACTGCTTGTGTGAGTCATGCTTGTGCAATATTGGTGGGAAAAGACACCGTTTTAGTGAGGCATGAGTTATCATTCAATGTACATCATCTGAAATGCGTGATTGAGCCACCTCCCATGGAAAACATTTTAGTGGAGCAGGAGGAAAAGGGAATCCCTGTTGCTTCTTTTATCTTCCGCTAAAACCATGTTTATGGAAGAAAGTAGCAGAGACTCAGGGAGCAAGCAAATTGTCACTGTCTATATCTTGAAGTGAATGAGTGACACACTCACCATCAAATTACTTTTAGGTGGTTGAGGAGGGGGCGAGCAGGTAAAGCAGAGACTCCTGAAGGGAAGCTTGTGGTAAAACAAACATATGCCCTATTTGTAGGAAATAGTATCAGACATTCAGGGAGGTGGGAGGTATACCATTCAGTGTCCAACTAATGAAGTGTGTGAATGACACAAGTATAATCAGTTAACACTTATGTGTTGGAGGAGGAGCAGAGGATCCCTAATGGAAGTTTGTGTAGGAACAGGCTCCACAATAGCAGATGTTCTGGGAGGCAGAGATATTATTTATTGAGTAAACAACATATTTAAAATGGGGTTAATTACGAGTGTGCCAGTCTAGCAAAAATGCTGGCAAAATCCTATATTTCAGGCCTCTACTGGCAAATAATTGCTGCAGTCATTGGTACCCTTAGGACTCCATGGAATAGTTTTGCCACAATCACCGGATCCAGTGTCCTATGGGACTCCATGGAATGGGAACCTACCATCGTTGCAGGCACCCAGGCACTGATAATGGTAAGGTGGGTTTGCCCGAAACCCACCGGAATTACCAGCAGGTTACCAGCAAACCCGTAATGAGCCCCAATATGTTTAGAATACCTAATAATACAATGGAGGGGGGAGGGTGACATGCTGCTAATAGTTTTTTAACATCAGCAGGATGTTAAGCGGCTTCACTTCAACACTACAGCTAAGTCAATGCCTAGTCTGGGATGCTGAGGGAAACCCTTATTGATATATTTCTAGGTCCAGTTCATGTACTCTGGATGACAACCCTTATATAACACCCCTCTCTTAGAATCCCCCTGACCCCACTGAGCCAAAAAGTAGGTCTGTTTTGCAAATTTAAAAGGTTTATTTGAGAAATATAACAATATATATCTATCACACTTTTATAATAAATTAATATTGGATATCACACTTAAAATGTGACAGTGATCAACAATGGATAATGTTCTACTGGTAAACTGATTTGGTTACTTAGAAGTAGTATAGAGGATGAGGTAGCTGAAATGCTTTATGGTTTCAAGGAAATGCAAGGCGGAATACATGCAGTACAGAAAATAAACTGATATGGTTTCACAAGAGATAATATGTTCACTTTTCCCCTGGTGGCAATTCACCCCCCCTTTATGCAATGCAAGGAGATGGAAGTAACACACACAGTCTTCAGGAATACAATCAAATACAATACAGAATTCAGTTCCCCCCCCAGCAAGCTTAGACAACAGGTATGTTTTTTAAAACACGGGCAAGAGTGCTTTGTAATGTGGCGGCAAGGAAGTGAAAAATGCTAAAATTGCTTTAAATTCCCTATAGGAGGTTCGGGGTGAGTGGTAGACCCTTTATGGTTATTAGGTTGCAAACGAATTTTAGCAGTTCGGGCAAAAGCGGCTATCTTTTTACAGATGACGAAATCAGGCCAAATCGCAAATGCGGTAAATTTTGCGAGTGCGTAAATCGCGATTGCGGTAAATGTATAAGGAGTGTTGGAAAGCCTAGATTCTAAGTTTTCAGAGGAAAGTTAAATCTCGTTCCTAGGACAAACAGTTCCAGAGATACGGACGATTTTGTGAAGGTAGTTTTTCGATTTAAAGTAAACTCAAAATGACAGGTGACAGCTTGCAGCTGCAGAATTCACAGGTGACAGTTGTGCAGCTTCAAAAATGACAGATGATACGATTTCTAGGAGGCTGTTCTAATTAGGTTAAAATAGTTTGGATTAGATTATTTTAACTAAGAGATTGGGTTCTGCACAGTTCTGGTGGATACTCACTCCTAATTTTGAAATGAATGGGCCTCGTCACGGATCTGGTCAACTGGACTGGACTTTGGGTGGTTCTGCTCACAGCGTCTTGGTCAGCTCTGCTCTGCTGGTCTAGCCTCTATGGATACAGCGGCCTCTGGTTCTGGATACTGCTCTGCTTTCCGGTCCGGATCAAGTGGATTCTGGATGTAACACTGTTTTCTGGGTACTGGCAAAAGTTCTTGGCAAAGAATTCAGACAGCTCGTCCGGCTGTTGAATAGTTTGGTTATGTTTGCTGGATTCTGAAGGCCTGCTGAGAATGCTTTTGCTTGCAGTGGGCCTTCTAGGTTCAAAGTTCTGTAGTCTATCGGTCCCCGGTTCTGGTCTCTGTCTGGATGGGATGTTGGCCGTCAAAATGCTCTGCAGAACTGGAAAATGAATGGATGCCTCTACCTGGGTTTCAATGTTCCTTTTGTGTTTTGAAAGTGGGTGTGTGCGTAGCATCACTAAGCCTGCCCCTCTCTTGATTTGATAGGTCAATAGATTCTTTGGTCCCTGATTTGGGAAGGGATAGTGTGTCAGAGTGATGTCATTTTTATGACCTATAGAAATGACACTCCCCTGGTCAATGTGCACATAAATCTATTTCTGATCCAAATACATATTTCCCAGGTACACAAGTGTTTGACATTACATGTACATATTACACATTGCTTCAGGTAGTCTCTGTTCTGACTCTGGCGTTTCTAGGAGCTTGCATTCAAAAATGGCAACTTATTTTCGATTTTAGTGGGTTTTTCAACATTGGTTTTTCATCAAAAATTATACAAAGGTACATCCTCCTTCTCCACACATTCCAGCTATTTACTAGGTTTCTAGCATAAACCCGGTGTCTGTAATATCAATAAATAGTGGGGTTTGGTCCTAGAACACCGTAGAATTTGGAGTTTGGACTCAAATCGTGAGGGCATTTTTCATACTAAGACTCTCAAAGTTGTACATTCCTGTCATTTGGTTACAATAAGTTATCGCTGTTTCTATAAAATATATATTTGTTGCAATTCAACTCCCCAAAGTGTTTGGGTCCGCCTCCAGAAGTCTGGGTGGGTCAGTGATCACATGTCTCTCCTTGCTGGCAGAGGGCTGTTAAAAGAAAACACTCAAAATTAACATACCCCATTCAACTGAAAGGGGCTATTGTCTCTCTCCTCCAGGCTGAATGGGAGACCCCCTCCCTCTCACTCAGAAGGGCCATGTGATATCCTGCCTCCTGTTGTGAGTCTCTGGGGTGTTAAGAGTTCTCAGCCTCTTGGCCTCTGGGAACAGCAGGTGGCTAAGATTTTCAATTAACCAACAGGCTTTGAAGTCCCTGCCCTTCTTGCAACTCCTAAATACAGTTTCCCTGTCAGAGTTTAGACCGCTAGCGCAGCCTTGTGGAATTTGTCGGTACTGCATCCATTTTGAGTTGTCTTGAATTTGACAGGAGATTTTTGCTATTGTTCTGATAGGCATCCTGACATTAGAGTGGTTATGTGGAACCCCCCCACAAGAAGGTTGAATCTTTAGAGTGGTCTTGTGCCCAGCTTTTTGACATCAGTAAAACGGATTTTTGAACAAAGGTCTCCGGTATTAGCTATCTTGCAATGTTTGAACTTGACATTTGGAGCTTGCCCTCAAAGAAACAGAGGAGATTTAAAAGCGCTTTTGCTCTGAAAGGTGCTGCTATTTTTCCTTTGGCACCACCTTTCACCCCTGGCGCTTTTGGTATGCGCACAACTGCGCGGTTCTCCTGGACTCTGGGATGGAATGATGGGCGGCGACAGCTCATCCCCACATCTACCCAGTCTATTGATTCAGCATGGGTCAAAACCCTTCACAAACCCCCCCCGCCCGACTACGCTTTGATTCAAGTCGAGGGGAAATTGGGTGCAAAGGAGGTTTTGAGTCCTTGCGCTGGTATGTCCACATTATCTTCTTCCAGTTCTGTAGATGGCACAGTTCAGCATCTTTTCCTCCACCCAGTTTGATCGATCGGTCCTCCTCGCCAGTCCTGATGGGAATATTGGGCGGTACCCCAGGCCCCTCGGATCTTTGCTCCCGGTCCCTGGGCATCCTCCTTGGCCAGTCTCCAGGTTTTCTTTCTCCTAGGACGACAAAGGAAAGCGGCAATACCTATTCATAGACATTTCTCCCCCACTATTGATATAGTGGGGCGACATATACATTTTATACTTTAATATGCACAGCATTCCAATTTTTAAAAACAAGATATAATTCAGAGACAGTGGCTTACAAGCGTCATAATATTTTAGAGACTATATGTGGGATATTTTTTGGTTGGAACTGAATTAATCTGGAGCGGTCCCCTCTGGTATTGCAGAGGACTCCTCCAGTTGCTGCAGCGTGTGCCTGGGATGGCAACACTTTAGCTGATTTATATGTACCCACTTGTCTTCCCCTTCCGCCAGACTACCTTTGGGGATGCGGATCTTGTACGCTACAGGGGAGATCTTGTCTATAATTTCAAACGGTCCCTTCCATGTAGGCAAACATTTTCGCTGTCAGGCCTGGTTCCTTTGGAAATTGTATAGATAGACCCGATCCCCCACAGTATATTCCTCCCTGGTGGTCTTCAGGTCGTAGTCAGTTTTCATGCTATCAGCTGATCTTTCTAGATTCCGCTGAGCATAGGCAAAAGGATGCTGAAGGTGTTTCCTTAAATTCTCCACATACTCATGAGTTGTGGAGGCATTTATCAGTGTCTGCTCTTGGGTCCTGTAGAGCAGATGCTGGGGAAGCACCATCTTGCGTCCAGTCATCAACTCAAATGGTGACATTTTAGTTGCAGATGAAGGGGTAGATCTGATGGCCATTAGGACCAGAGGTAATCGGATATCCCAACTTGGCCCAGAATCTGCCACAAACTTTTTTAATATGCTCACAATGGTTCGGTTGTATCTCTCCAAAGCTCCAGAAGAAGCTGGCCTGTAAGCAATGTGTAGCTTCCTTTTAACCCCCAGTATCTCATACATCTTTGTCATTACTTCACTGGTGAAGTGGCTACCACTGTCTGACTAAATCCTTTGAGGTAGACCAAAACGGGAAAAGATGTGGTTAATCATCAGGGTAGCTGCTGTTTCTGACTTGCAGTTTGGGGCTGGGAGACATTCCACCCACTTGGTAAACAAGCATGTAACGGTCAACATGTACTTGTTTCCTCTAGACGAGCGAATTACAGGGCCTACAAAGTCGATTTGCAAATCTGACCATGGCAGTGTCATCCCCCTCTTTTGGAGAGGCGCACGGGGTGTGAGGGATAATGGCTGAAATTGTGCACACACAAGACACCCCTTCAAGTATTGGTCGAGGTCCTGCCCCATGTGTGGCCAGTATGCAACCTCTCTTAAGATTTCCAGTGTTGTGTGAAACCCCCTATGACCGGCGGTGGCCGCATCATGGGCGTGACTTAACATCAGGCTTCGGAATGAGGTAGGGACCACACACTGATCATGGCCAGCTTGGGATTTCCTTACCAACAAACCGTCTTGGATTCAGAACCTTTTTGGACATTTCATCAACACTCTTAGGTCCTCTTTCCCAATGTAATCGGTATCCGTCAGGGGAAAGTTCTCAGGGTCCTCAATGTGTTGGTAAAACTTACCAATTATTGGATCCCCCTTCTGAGCTGTAATCAAATCAGCATCAGGGGTCTCCTTACTCCATTGTGCAGTTGAAAGCTCATTGTGAGCATTGGTCTGGGATCTAGTGATGGCAGTGACCTGGATTTCCCCCAACAGGGACTCTATTTCTATTAGATCCCCTTGGATGGCCCCGGTTTTGGCCAGCTGATCAGCTAAGTCATTTCCAGTTTTGTCTGGTCCCTCTACTTTGGAATGACCCTTGATCTTTTTCCAGTAGATAGTCATCCCATTCGATGTGACCAGATCATCAATATTTTGGATTAACTTCCCATGTTTCAAGGGTTTGTTATTAGCACATAACATGCCTCTGGTTTTCCAATTAACCAGGTGCTCCACAAACCCGTTCCGTACATAATCCGAATCTGTGATTATGACCAGTTCGTGGAGTTGATGTTGGACAGCAGTGAGGATGGCCTGATGCACAGCCATCAATTATGCCACCTGACTACTTCGGGGAACAATTTTGTGTCCAGCGGAGGGTTCTGGGGACTCATTCACCCATGCATTCCCTACGCCGGCCACCAGTTCTTTCTCCCAGTTGTTGTGAACATGGTACGATCATCCATCCACATAGACAGTGGGCATTCCCTCACACTTGTCCTCTTCAAAGACTTTGTGGGGGGAATTAAGGTATGCCTCCATGTTGTCCTTGATTTTTAGACTTTCGTCCTCAAGACAGTTTTCTCTGGCACAATCATGCAAGTCAGCCAGACCTTGCGCGAGGGGACTTTTCCTGTTTTGGCCATATCTGACCTCCACAGGAAAGCCTTGCATTGACAGAATCCAGGAAGTAATTCGGGAATTATTCACATTTCCGGCCCAGATTCTGTCACTTTGAAGATATTGCAGAGGGTGGTGTGGAGTCTACACTATGATGTGTTCCCCCTGGATGAACGGGCGGTAATTCTTCAATGCCCACACCATTGCCAGGAGTGCCTTCTCACAATCGTTTAATTTTTCCTCCACAGAGGATAAAGTTTTGCTCGCGTAGGAGATTACTTTATTGACCTTGTCATGCTTTTGGTATAATACTGCCGTCAAGCACGTATTAGAAAACCCTGTCTCCAGGAAGAACTCCTTGTTTCTGACAGGGTAAGCTAGGCCAGGCGGTTGTGAGAGGCTTCTTTTGAGTTGTCTTAGTGCCTCGGATTGTTCTGGACCCCATTCCCACTTGACCCCCCCTTTCAGGAGATGAATCAGGGGTCTAGTGATCTCTGCTTAGCCCTCAATGAACTTTCTGCTGTAATTAGTCAGTCCAAGGAGGCTCCTTAGTTCCCGCAGAGTTGTGGGGTCTTTCAGTTTCTGAAGCGCTTCCACTTTCTTTTCCTGGGGACAGAGACCCTGAGGAGTAATCTCATTCCCCAAGAAATTAACACGGGTTCTACACCACTGTGCTTTCTGAAAGTAAAGTTTTGCTCCGGCGGCCCTCAACTACGTCAGAACATAACGGATCTCTGCTATGTGTAACTCCACAGATTAACTTTTGATGAGGACATCATCTGCATAAGCCAGGTTACCCCTCGCACCCAGGTCGGGCATGGCCTTATGTAAGAAAATGTTGAATTAATTGCCAGAGTTGAGGTATCCGAAGGGAGTCCGGGTCCAGGTGTACTGCTGGTCCCCAAAGGTAAAAGCCAGTTTGTATTGGTCCTCCCTACTGACAGGCACGGTCCAGTATCCATTGGTCAGGTCTATTGCAGTGAATACTTGTGACCCCTGAATCTGGGCCAGCCCTTGGTCAATGTAGGGCAGGGGCCATCGGGAAGTATGGACCCGTTTGTTGAGCTCCCTAAGGTCAGCGGAGAGTCTCCACTGGCCCTTTGGCTTCAATATTCCCAGCACTGGATTATTGAAAGTGCTGTGGACTGGACGGATTATTCCCTGGGACTCAAGGTTCTTAATTATTTCAGTAAGGGACTCCATGGATGCGAGAGGCAAGCAATATTGCTTCACAAACACTGGAGTCATGCCAGGGTCCATGGGAATTGTTGTTGTGTGGATGTCGGTGCGACCACAGTCATATGAGTCTACCGCAAAGAGATCTTGGAAATCCAAGAAAACTGGTTTCAACTTTTGCTTCTGTTCCAGAGTCACACAGGCATCAGCTAGGTTGACTCTCTCTTCCACCATCTGCCTGAAGCCTGGAAAGACTTCTGGTTTGGCTATCTCAGCGGCCTCCTCCAGCTGGGTGGAGAAGTCTCAGGTCAAAGTGTTGATTTGGACTGGAGGCTTCAAGTGGGAAAGGCAGCCCTCATGGACCTGGAAAATCACCTCATCCCTCCTGAAGTCACAAGTCACATCTTCCTTACCATAAGGGCAGGAAGTGTACACCAGGAAGTTCCCCCCATGCCAGGTGAAGATCCTGTCTGGTGTTGTATTGTCATCGCTGTCACTGTCAAAACAGTCCTTGGGGATCGGTCCTAACAGTTCATTCCCTAAATCAATGGAAAAATGTCGGTCATCAACCGCCATTCCGATAATGGTGCCTGCGGCTAGAGTAATACTCTTTAAGTCGCTGTTATCCACCTCTATTGGAATGGTGTCATGTTCTATGTTGACTAATGTGTTGGGTTTACCCCCAACCCTTGCTGTTGGAGAGAAGCATTTAGATGTATATAAGCATCAGGGTTTTTCAATTTTTGTCCTCTTTTAACTTTCACTCCCAGGGAGAATTGTCGGGTCCTTTCTGGGATGGTGTCTTCCTCCTTAATCTGAATTTCAACCGCATGAGGTAGCAATTGAGCTGACCTAAATGCTTTTTCTGGATCATCAAAGCCCATGGGATTATCCGCTAATCGGGACCAAGCTTTGAAGTTTATTAGGTCCAAACTAATGGCAAAGCGATTGACAATATCACTGCCTAAGCAAAAGGCGGCAGTGACGTCTCGCACGACCCAACAATTTTGGACTAAGCTCTTGTTGCCAATGGAGATTTTGAGCATACACCTGCTTGGCAGGAGATGTTTTGAATTGGGTGCTTCCAGATCCTTTTCCCATTTGTCTATCAGTTTGAATGTGGGAATGGCTGGATCTTTTGGGAGTTGGCGGAACATGGCTTCGCTGATGAAGCTCTTACCGTTGTTCACACACACTCGAGCGAGAACAGAGTCATTCCCATCATTTAACTGAACAGGGATGAAGAACTGCTCTCCAATTTGCTGAATATCAGCCGGGCTCTGAGCTGATTTCACATCTTTCTTGACTATAGGAGTGGGAGTGTCTGATTGTGGATTGGTAAAGAATTTCAGAGTGTTTCCTTCCAGTGTGGAATACCACCTTAAACTGGAAGGGAGGTTGATTTTCAGAAATAGGGAGGACCCCCCACCACCAGTTTGTTGTCCTACTGCTATTACTGTCCCGTCTGGAATTTGGTTGTTCTGGAAGTGAAATTCTACTTGGTCAGATTTTTGTTCAACCATGTGGCAGGTGCCATTTAAACTGACATGGTTGACACTCTGTTTTAATTTTATTGGTCGGCTAGTCTGGGTCCAGAGGAACTTGTTTACGCAATCTATTAGGGGTGACAACCTTCTCAGGAGGTCATTCCCTAGTAAACAAGGTGTGCCCTCTGGAGTCACTACTATGACCGGGTGTTTCACCTTGTGTCGCCCAATTTTGATGTCCAAATCTGCAGTCCCCTCGACAGGAATTTCCTTCCTGTCAAAGTTCTGCAGTTGTCCTGGAAGAGAGGTGAGAGGAATACGGTAATTCTCCCCCCTTCCTGCATTTAGTTCATCAAAGCCCCTTTTGGACAGAAGGGTAGCTTGGGATCCAGTGTCCACTAGTGCCGAAATTGTACCCTGCCCCTGTACTTGTACCGGGGCATAATATCTTCCCTCCTTCTCCTCAAGGGGGCACAGATAATGCACATTTTTAGACAACCGGTGGGCTAACTTTCTGGTTTTGGACATTGCTAGCAAAGAGATTTTGGCAGAATTCTGTGGAGAGCCTAGGGAATCTGAAAGAAAAAGTTGGCAACTGGAAATGGTTTCGGGTTCTGGCCCCCCCCCCCCTTTTTGGAGGCAGTCATCAGGATGGGTTTGACCCATGGGATATTGGTATTGTCGGTTCTGGGATGAGATGATGAGCGGAGGTAGCTCAGTCTCCACATCTCCCCAGTCTGAATTGGCATCCCTTGGGACCCATTTTTCCTTGGGAGGAGTTCCCCCATCTCTGAAGGAGAAGATCCTTTTCCCAGGATCTTCTGAGGATCCCTCTCCCTCAAATTGGAAGACATGTACCTCCTCCACAAAGTGGGTCTGTTTGGGTCCTTTTATTTCTGCTCCTTGGGAGGCAGGCTTTCAGGGGCAGGAGATTTTGTTTCCGGTTTCAGGTTTTCCAGGGGCTGTTTACAAGTTGGGAAGGAAGCTTCCTCCAAGGCTTTACACCCGCCTTCCCCTTGTGCCTCCTCCCTGGGAACCGGTGGGTTATCGGGGTGCTGCCCCGTCATTGTTCTGAAGTACCAGGTCCAGAGTTTGGGGCATTCTGCGGTGGCATGCTCATCTGAGGGTTCTGTTGAGCCCTCAGTATGTGACCTAGATCTCGTGCCATATTTTGGACCTGGCGCTCAAGTTGTGAAACCCGCTCAGGCTGATACAGGGTTCTATTTTCTCCCCTGGGCTAATCCCGGGAAGGGTAGCTATCCCTTCTCTGGTAATACCCCGGATTGGGAGGATTTGGGTCCCCCTCCACCCTTGGCCTCCCCTCTCCCGGATTAGGTTGTCTGGGCTCAGGGAATTGGGGAAAGAAGGATGGATGATTTTGGGGCTGGAAATCGGGTGGATACCTGGGGAAAAAGTTCTGCCCAGGATTTGGTGAATTTCTGCCCTCCTGGGGGACTTTAGGAGGGAAGTTCCCTGGGTCAGGTGCTTGGCTGGATTCTCCCCTTGGGCTGGAGGAGTCCACACATAGCCCAGGATGGGTCAGTTTCACTTGTAGCGGGGACTTACATAATCAGGGGAGCGAGGGACCCCATTTGTGGGACTACCTCCTCGACTCCCTGTCTGTGAATGGCCCGAGGGACTTCGGGGCTGTGAATTATTTGGTGCAGGCAGGTTTTTAGGCCCCCCATCTCCAAATCTAAAACGGGGGCAACCTTTACCTCTGCCACCTTAGCAGCAGCAGGGGTGCTGTTGGTTTTGGGGTTTTTCTGCACATTACTTTTATTTTCTCTGGGCTTCTGCACCTCATAGATCCGGGTAGCTTGTTCAATGACCCAGTCTAAAGATCTTTTCTCATGAAAATCTCTCACGAGCTGGGTCATTATGTATTTGGGTAAGGCATGGAAAAACGTATTGATAAATTCTCTGCTATGCGTGCGCACCCTTCTGGTGGTCTGCGCAAAAGCACGCTTTAATTCTTGCACAAACTCTTGTGGGGCCTGATCCTCCCCACATTGCAAATTGTAGGCTGCCTTGCGAGCCTCTTGAGGATTTCTGTGCACAGAAAAATGTTTCAAGATGGCCCCCCTATATGTGGACCACCTTGAATGGTTTTCATCCTCCAGACCTGCAAAGAAACTGGAGTATTCTGGTGAGAAGGTCCATTTGACGTACTGGATGCAGCTACTGCTGTCCTTCAAATGGAAAGTCTCCATCATTTGCTCATAGAGCTCCAAGTGTTCCCAAACAGAATACTTGGTGTTCTTATGATAAGGCGTGATGACACTCCTTATTGCCTTTATTTGTTTCAATGGGTCCTTAAGCAAGGCTCTTTTTGCCTTATTGGCCTTTTTGGTTCGGGTAACCCTGGTCCATTCATCCTCTGACTCAGAAGCACTGCTCCCAGAGGTGCCCGTCTGATCTTCCAGGTTTTCCCGGATTCTGCGAGCCTGGGAATGGCTGGCAGAATGTGGGGACCTGGTCTCCTGTGTCCTGTAATGCTCAGAGGAGTCTTCAGATCCCTCCTGGCTGCCAGGATTTGATGGGTACCCCCCCACTGACCTAACTGGGCAGAGGTTTTCAGGATGCCCTTAATGGGCCTACTCTCCTGGGGTTCCCCACTAAATTGCACTGTGCTTGTGTGCCCATACCCGGATGCCCGCCCATCCATTCCTGGGAGGTACTGGCCTATGAGCCCCATACTTCTAGCTGGATAGTAATCTGCCATCCCGTGGCCCTGGGCTCATGTGCGCGAGGGGACATGGGGGCGGCAGAGTCCAGGGACTGGGAGAGATGGGCCTTCTCTAACACCATCTGTTGCCTATTTGCCAGATCTTGGCCTTCAGCACATTTATTCTGTATGGCTCCCATATATAGGTACAAATATGCCGCTATCCTGGCAATCTTATTATCTTCATCTTTGGCTTTAGGGGCCATATATAGTTCACTCAGGGCCACATGTAGGGGACCCTGATCTCTCCATAATCTGACTCTGTTTCAGTGACCTGTTGCGCGATTGCCTGCAACCAGACCGTTTGGTCCTGATGAGTCCACTCACCTCTCACAAATAGCTTATGTAAGAAGTGCTCTCTGGCTATTTTGATGTCTACCAGTGTCGTCATTCTGGAATTTGAGTTACTTCCTGACTTACAGAAGTTTGTATTTTATTTTTGCAAAACAGACCGTTTCCTTAGAGTGTTCCTTTGAGGAGTGCTTTACAGTAACACAGTGTGGTGATCCGACCGGATGTATGTCTCCTGTCAGTTAGCACACTGTATTAATCTGCACAAGTGATAGATCTAACCCAGAATCTCCGGCTACGAGCCCCCACTTTGTTAAGCAGCTTCACTTCAACACTACAGCTAAGTCAATGCCTAGTCTGGGATGCTGAAGGAAACCCTTATTGATATATTTTTAGGTCCAGTTCATGTACTCTGGATGACAACCCTTATATAATACCCCTCTCTTAGAATCCCCCTGACCCCACTGAGCCAAGAAGTAGGTCTGTTTTGCAAATTTAAAAGGTTTATTTGAGAAATATAACAATATATATCTATCACACTTTTATAATAAATTAATATTGGATATCACACTTAAAATATGACAGTGATCAACAATGGATAATGTTCTACTGGTAAACTGATTTGGTTACTTAGAAGTAGTATAGAGGATGAGGTAGCTGAAATGCTTTATGGTTTCAAGGAAATGCAAGGTGGAATAAATGCAGTACAGAAAATAAACTGATATGGTTTCACAAGAGATAATATGTTCACTTTTCCCCTGGTGGCAATTCACCCCCCTTCTATATGCAATGCAAGGAGATGGAAGTAACACACACAGTCTTCAGGAATACAATCAAATACAATACGGAATTCAGTTCCCCCCCAGCAAGCTTAGATAACGGGTATGCTTTTTAAAACACGGGCAAGAGTTTTTTGTAATGTGGTGGCAAGGAAGTGAAAAATGCTAAAATTGCTTTCAATTCCCTATAGGAGGTTCAGGGTGAGTGGTAGACCCTTTAAATCAGTTCAGGTCAGCCCTAACAATGGTTCAAGGATGGTTATTAGGTTGCAAACGAATGTTAGAAGTTCAGGCAAAAGGGGCTATCTTTTTACAGATGACGAAATCAGGCCAAATCGCAAATCGCGGTAAATTTTGCGAGTGCGTAAATCGCGATTGCAGTAAAAGTATAAGGAGTCGGAATTCGGTTCTAGGCTTGTTGGAAAGCTTAGATTCTCGTTCCTAGGACAAACGGTTCCAGAGATACGGACGATTTTGTGAAGGTAGTTTTTCGGATTTATAGTAAACTCAAAATGACAGGTGACAGCTTGCAGCTGCAGAATTGACAGGTGACAGTTGTGCAGCTTTAAAAATGACAGATGATACGATTTCTAGGAGGCTGTTCTAATTAGGTTAAAATAGTTTGGATTAGATTATTTTAACTAAGAGATTGGGTTCTGCACAGTTCTGGCGGATGCTCACTCCTAATTTTGAAATGAATGGGCCTCGTCACGGATCTGGTCAACTGGACTGGACTGGACTTCGGGCGGTTCTGCTCACAGCGTCTGGGTCAGCTCTGCTCTGCTGGTCTAGCCTCTCTGGATACAGCGGCCTCTGGTTCTGGATAATGCTCTGCATTACGGTCCAGTCCGGATCAAGTGGATTCTGGATGTAACACTGCTTGCTGGCTACTGGCAAAATTCTTGGCAAAGAATTCAGACAGCTCGCCCGGCTGTTGAATAGTTTGGTTAGGTTTGCTGGATTCTGAAGGCCTGCTGAGAATGCTTTTGCTTGCAGTGGGCCTTCTAGGTTCAAAGTTCTGTAGTCTATGGGTCCCTGGTTCTGGTCTCTGTCTGGATGGGATGTCGGCCGTCAAAATGCTCCGCAGAACTGGAAAATGAATGTCTCTACCTGGGTTTCAATGTTCCTTTTATGTGTTTTGAAAGTGGGTGTGTGCGTAGCATCACTAAGCCTGCCCCTCTCTTGATTTGATAGGTCAATATATTCTTTGGTCCCTGATTTGGGAAGCGATAGTGTGTCAGAGTGATGTCATTTTTATGACCTACAGAAATGACACTCCTCTGGTCAATGTGCACATAAATCTATTTCTGATCCAAATACATATTTCCCAGGTACACAAGTGTTTGACATTACATGTACACATTACACATTGCTTCAGGTAGTCTCTGTTCCGACTCTGGCATTTCTAGGAGCTTGCATTCAAAAATGGCAACTTATTTTCGATTTTAGTGGGTTTTTCAACATTGGTTTTTCATCAAAAATTATACAAAGGTACATCCTCCTTCTCCACACATTCCAGCTATTTACTAGGTTTCTAGCATAAACCCGGTGTCTGTAATATCAATACATAGTGGGGTTTGGTCCTAGAACACCGTAGAAATTGGAGTTTGGACTCAAATCGTGAGGGCATTTTTCATACTAAGACTCTCAAAGTTGTACATTCCTGTTATTTGGTTACAATAAATTATCACTGTTTCTATAAAATATATATTTGTTGCAATTCAACTCCCCAAAGTGTTTGGGTCCGCCTCCAGAAGTCTGGGTGGGTCAGTGATCACATGTCTCTCCTTGCTGGCAGAGGGCTGTTGACAGGAAACACTCAAAATTAACATACCCCATTCAACTGAAAGGGGCTATTGTCTCTCTCCTCCAGGCTGAAGGGGAGACTCCCTCCCTCTCACTCAGAAGGGCCATGTGATATCCTGCCTCCTGTTGTGAGTCTCTGGGGTGTTAAGAGTTCTCAGCCTCTTGGCCTCTGGGAACAGCAGGTGGCTAAGATTTTCAATTAACCAACAGGCTTTGAAGTCCCTGCCCCTCTTGCAACTCCTAAATACAGTTTCCCTGTCAGAGTTTAGACTGCTAGCGCCACCTTGTGGAATTTGTCGGTACTGCATCCATTTTTGAGTTGTCTTGAATTTGACAGGAGATTTTTGCTATTGTTCTGATAGGCATCCTGACATTAGAGTGGTTATGTGGAACCCCCCCACAAGAAGGTTGAATCTTTAGAGTGGTCTTGTGCCCATGATTTCAGCAACTTTTTGACATCAGTAAATCGGATTTTTGAACAAAGGTCTCCGGTATTTGCTATCTTGCAATGTTTGAACTTGACATTTGGAGCTTGCCCTCAAAGAAACAGAGGTGATTTAAAAGCGCTTTTGCTCTGACAGGTGCTGCTATTTTTCCTTTGGCACCACCTTTCACCCCTGGTGCTTTTGGTATGCGCACAACTGCGCGGTTCTCCTGGACTCTGGGATGGAATGATGGGCGGCGACAGCTCATCCCCACATCTACCCAGTCTATTGATTCAGCATGGGTCAAAACCCTTCACAAGGAGCATTTTCTGTGTACATTGGGGATGCCAGAATTGTACGTAGTCCATTAGGGCATGAGAAATCTCACCTTCTTCACCCCATCACAAGTTGCTCTGGAGTAAATGCACCAGTACAAGTACATGTAGAGGTATTGCACCAAGTGTGTTCAACCACACTGCTTTGAGGTCATATCAATGGCATTAGGAGCTATACAAATGCATATGACATACCATAACATAACATGATGAACATCTTCCAAGACCGACAGAGGAGGTTGCACTTTGATTTCAGTCCGGTATCTCATGGTCAGAACGGGGGCAGGTGCTGTGAGGAATTGGACCATCCATACAGGGAGAGTGCTCTCACCTGGACTTTTTGATTTTTTGATAAATTAAAATGAATGACAACCTCCAAGGACTGTGTGAGGCTATTACACACACAGCCGATCTGCTTCCCGCACAAAACACATGGTCAAATGTACTCCAGGATGACACAGCCTACAGGCGCCGTCTTCCCCTGTCATATTCAGGTGGAATGTGACAGCCCCGGATACATCAAAGCATCTAAAGGAGGGGGAAGGAACACCTTCATCAAAGGCTCCATGGATCTGCATTCCTTTTGTCCTCCGGCTGGTGGCAGTGCAGACTAATGAGATAATTGAAGCAAACCTGCTGAGTAGGCTTGGTTGCCGAAGAGACAACAGGAAGGCGGGACTAATACCCCTTTGGTATGCAATATGTCAACTTGAAGGTAGTTCCCACCTCTCTGTAGGAAAGGCAGTGAATGGCCTGTCTGGGTCCAGCAGCTACCACAGGTGTCCCTGCAGAGCAGACCTCTTGCACAGGGGAGAGGTATGTGGTTTGGGGGAGACAGGAAGTGTGCTCCCAGCACAAATGTAAAGGGAACCCTGCACTTTAATCAAGGGACACAGAGGGCTCAGTTACCAAGAGAAACACTTTGATCTACAACAGACAGGGAGATGGGTGGGACCTAGGTATATGTTGTCACCTCCTTGTCTGTCCTGTTGAAGAGCAATCTGGTCCTGATCTCATACACAACAGAAGGTTGTTAGTAGGGACCCAGTATTGTTTCATTAAGGTGGGCCTAGCCTGCTCCAATCATGGGGCCCATTTGGCTTTAAAAGAGGGCTGAAACCCTCACTTAGCAGATCATCTGAAGACTTCAAAAGGAGTACGAAGAAGGACTCATTTCGACTGAAGCTGAAGGTACAGTCTACCTTATATCTTCCGCTTGTGAAGGAAAGCCAGGAGTTCCAATAGGGAAGAAGGATCACTCCCCTAACTTTCTCCCAGGGAACCGCCTCGACGCTGTCGAGCACCGAGAACTTCTTCAGCACCACGTACATTGTGGTTTCCCCCCTGGTCCTTCTCCGAAGGCCCCTAGAAACAGTTATGACCCTTGGCCCCCTTAGTGCTGAAACCAAATAATCTTGAACAGTAAGACTGATTACTTTGCCAACTACCCTCCTGTCAGTACCCATAGTGCAACCCTTTCCTTCGCGAAACTGTCTGTCCTCTGTGTTCCTTTACAGGGTGGGTTGTATTTTGTAGTGTGCTAAAACTGTCTGTTGTAGTGATAATAAAGTAGATATTTCATACAACCTTGACTGGACAGTCCCTTTTATCATAGGGTAATAATTGTATTTTTGCTGTGTTGCAACTAACCAACGATCCACGACCTTATGGAGATAAGCCTGCCGTTCCGTCCACATTACCAAAATTGGACAAGGAGGTCTTATAATTCACTTGTATTCCACTCTGTTCGGATCGCTTCTGGCGTACCAGAGGTGTGGGGTTGATTGATGGTTTAGAAACCGATATTTATCTCTGGACCACTGGTGCCCCGGAAGTTTATTCATCACAGGTGCTGATCTCATCTACTCTAGAGAAAGGAAGAACAACACATGGTGCAGTTGTAGAGCAAGGGATGATTGATGATTCCAGGGCTCTATATCCTCTACCCCAATCCACTGATACGTCAGCCAGTAATTTTGAGGATGATGAGGGCATGGATCAAGGTAAAGATTATGGGCCATCATGGTCATGACAGGAATGTGTGTTGCTTTTAGAAAGCAGTCACACTGAGGAGGGTGCTGAAGAGGACAATGCCACCACGCATACAGAGGCAAAAGTATTAATGGAAGCTTGGCAGTGTCTTCAAGAAACACCCTTCCTGTCACAGCTGGAACATCATCACCACCATCACACCCAGTTAAGTGCATCCTTTGTGCTGACAGTCCACTGAACAAATCAAAAGCATGGCCGTATTTTACAGGCGGGGAAATGGAGCATAACAGTAATACCCCATTGTGTCAGGTCAGTGTTGCAGAAGCAATAGAGTGATGGCCCACAAATTACAAGTCACAAGACTGACAGTGTCTGCCCAATGGTAACCGGGCTTTAATGTTGGCATTGAAACTCTTGCCTTACTCTTTTGGTGAAAAACCTTGATTCTGGAAGTTTGTGGGAACAGCAGCTACGTTCTTTGAAATCAAAAGCCACCTTTATTCATTCTTGCACAGCATGCTGAGATTGTATGATATGTTGATGCCTATCATGGGGTTTGCTCTACAGCAGTCATAGTGCCGTACAATCTACATATAGACATATGAACAGTGGACAGAGGATTGACAACATGGTATCAAACGGCATATAGAGTGGACATTGCTTCAACCACTAAAAAAGAGGGGTCCTGAAGTAATGCAAATGGGCTGTAGGGATAAGTAGTTAATCAGCAGGTAATGTTGTGCATGCAAGAATTTGAGGGCAGACTCCATGGTGGGGTTGCTTTCTGGGAGAAGGTGGATGGGTGGAGTCAAAGTAGCTAAATGTTTGGAATCTTTATCTGGGTTTTGTTACAGCAGGCAATGAATTGAACATCTTTGCTGTTTTATAAATTGGCAAAACAACGCATGCCCCACACTGTGTACATGTCCTGTACCTTGTTGTTGTATACTTTGCCAAACATAGTTAACGTCTGAAAGAAATGGCCAATGTGACCCATAATATTGGCTCACATTTTAGATACACTTATCATGCCAAAATGCCACTGTGCCAATTGGAATTGCACCCCAAGCTTTCACAGCGCTGTTTTGCACATGTTGACAGGCTATGTGACCGGTACAATGCTATCACTGATTATTAGAACACTCACAAACACATTCTAGATGGGGAATTATTTAAAATGGTCCAGTAGAAGCTGCAGTAGTCCAATGTCTGTGCGCTGCTATAACTTCAAACAAGCCACCAAGCAGGTTAGCCATCATAAGGAATCCTTCATGTATTCTCTCCATCTGGTGTACAAGCTTGATCTGGACCTGTCCAACATGATAAGGGCATGTGTCTTGGCAGATGATGCAAAGTTGAATAGCTGGGGCATGGGGGGCTTGCTTTAAACCTAGCATGGTGATTCATGAATAACCTGATTTAAAGTTCAAAATGATTGACCTCTAGCCTCCTTCGTAGACCCATATTTGCTGTAGAATTACCCACCTTCAATTCACATGTTTTGGAGGAGGAGGGCTTACAGCAAACACCACAAGGCGGATTCTCTGTGTAAATATAAAAGGGTGCATTGCTGCAGCACATACAACATCAATTGGAGAAAGAACTCGAACATCAACCAGCCCAATTATTCCAAACTTCACTGGGAATGGCAAGAACAAGACTGATGGCATCAAAGGCCAGTACATTGATGAGACATACTGAAAGCTTCTGAGTAGTGTGAGTGCAGCCTTAAGGGAGGAGATGCTGCTAGACACCCTGATCACTGACCTGGTTATCTTGAATTGCCTATATTAAGGGGTGATGATTTAGTACTATATAGGTAGAGTAAGTGTCACGTTTGGCCATTCACAATTGTGAAAGTACCTATTGATTGTCTAAGCTGCCTGTGCAAATGTGCAGTCAGAAGCGTTTTTATTCCTCATCGCCTCATCAGCTGCATATTCCACCAAACTCCTAAATGCCTCATCCCACTTCCTATCGCCAGACAGCTGCCTGGTGATCGCTCGTGCTCTGGTGCATGCAAGATTACACTACTGCAATGCTCTATTTGCAGGCACTCCAGCCCATAATCTAAACAAACTGCAAACCATCCAGAATAATGCCCTACGAGCAGCCCTCAACCTCCCAGAACTGAACACATATCAGCAGCCGCAAGGCGGTACACTGGCTCCCCATCCGGAAAAGAATACTCTTCAAGACCCTAACCATCACACATAGATGCATTTCCCAGTTGGCACTGCCCTACCTTTCCTAAAGATTCTCCAAATCGCACTCAACCAGGCCCGTTATAACACCATAGACACAAAGATTACATCAACCGTCGTTCAAACGTGCCAAATCAGGTGGCTTGTGTTTCTGTGTCATAGCAGCAAAGCATGATATGATATATGATAGGGTATTTATAACGTGCTTAATACCCAGAGGTTTCTAAGCGCGGACTTGGGGATCGAACCAGTGTTGCTCTGGGTCGGCGAGGATGTTGCCGCTGAGCTATCCTCCATGGAACTCACTGCCACCCAAACTCAGGTCAGAAGACTCCTATTGCGCTTTCCTCAAAGCCCTTAAAACATGGCTCTTCAATTAACCCTCTGTACTTCAAGCATCCAACTGCATACTAATTTCTGTAGCCACATGCATGTACTCCTATGACTGTCATATATTTACTTGTATGACTGTATGTAACACTGTATCTATGTGTACCTATATTGTGCCTATGGGCAGCTTGTAACCGGTTCACCCCAGCACCCTGATGCCTGAGGGCTTGTGCACGCTATACAAATGAACAAATAAATACATAAATACATTGGCCCTCATTACGACCCTGGCGGAAATCGAAAAACGATGGCGGAAATGCAATACCGCCATCGAATAGCGCTCGGTGCGACTATGACCCGTCACCGTAAAGTACGATGCCATTAGCGACACCGTAGTGAACGCCAACGCTAACTGCACCAAGTACGCGCGCGCGCGCCATGCCAAACCGTAATTAGCACCATGGCGCAAGGGTACGCGAATTCCGACCCTAGCGGACATGTACTTAACGCCATCAAGCACGGCGGAAAGTACCATTCCGCCATGGTGAGAAGTACGGCATCGTGAATCAACCGTAAACGGCCCCACTGAGTGCCTGTACACCGCTCCCTGGCCACATAGTACAACTCCCCGTAGGTGCAACGAAGTCACAATGCAACCAGTGAAATGTACAAGTCACCCATGCATGCCAACGAACAAAAGAATCACAAGAGGGGCCAATGGGAGCTGCAGGGCACAGATGGCACGAATACAGAAGCTATACCAATGGACATGACCTCAGTCTCCCACCAAGAAACGCACGCAAACACAGGCACCTGTGACCAGCAATATTCCGATAATCACATCATTCCACCAATCCACCTGGCTGACCGGCATCTGTTACACAAAACCTAATCCCCCGCCCCTGAGCATGACATCATTCAAACAGTCATATTGGCAGCCCTCACCCCTGACCTCACTGGGCTTCGTAGGCAAACGCGCCCAGCACAGTACCACGCAACTATACTCCGAAGCTGGAACCCAATGCAGATCTCCTCACAATACATCGCTCCCCAAATAGGAATATGCCACATCACTTGCAAAGAAGAACGCTACACGGCCCATATCAGAATAGAAATTTAATGCACAACAAATTCACCAAGCCCATACAGCCATTAGGCCATGAACTCCAAAACACATTTCACCATTGTGGGCTGCATCCGCAATAAATGACCAGCTACTTCTTGTGTGACGCCCTGTTCCTTCATGGTACACAGGGGCTACATTCTCGTACGAAAAGGCAACATGGAAGCGCCTAGAACCGCAGGGCCGTCCCAATGGGGAGGCACTAGTCCAGCTGAAAGGCCGAAATGTTGCTCCGAGCCACTAGTACTGCGTAAGGGCATGTGGCCCATTGGCGATCGTCCCATAAGATCGTAATGCTGCTCCACTGATTAACACGAAGCAGCAGGTGTCGGGAGTAAAACCCATCTGCAGGAGTGGCATACAGATGGCAGTGGCAAAAGGGGAGGAGATACCTGTCAACCAAAAGAAAAGAAAAAGAATAGAATGGCCATCAGAACTACATTCGAACAACTCACTTCAATGATCACACTAGATCCACAGCCATATGCATGCTAGCTCACTCCAAAGGATCATCACCACCCCAAAACCACTTGCGACTCATAACTATCCATATCGAGGTGAAAACACCATCACAAACGAGTGTACCTGTGCATGCGTCTGTGAAAACAGAATCCATCAGATGGGATTGGTAACGTGCATGGACACAAGTGTCTGAAGGCGCGTCGAGACAGGGAGGGCTCAACAAGGCCAGATAGACGATGGTCCCACTATGGCAGCCCTGCATCACATAGCGCAGGGGAGGCGGACAGATTCCAAGAAGCCCTGTACATGGCAAACACCGTATCAAATCATCTGTCCATGCATCCATTCATCATTCCCTCATCCCGTAATGATAACGCCTGTTTCCATACTCACATAACATGTGAGAATTCCATTGAGTCTGTGCGTTATACAGCCTGCAAAATCCACTGTGACCCAGCCCGTAATTCCAGTGTTGTGAAGTAACATGTATTTGGGAACGTCCGGCCTCATCATCCACTTCGCTATTGCGCATCCCAAACTATTCATATCAATCATTGCATCCTCGCCATGGCCCCTGTCCCAAGGACACTGAACAATAGAACGTTATATTTGCAGTCAGACCTGTGGGCATCTCCTGGCCGCTAGCTGAAGACCGAAAGCGCCGCCCTTCGAATTCCTCATTTGCAACATCACGTCGAAAAGGCATCTGTGGCCGCTTGAAATCACAAATTAATCCATCTAGTGCGGCTGTGTGTGAAAATGGCAACTGCCTTCACTCACAAATGGGAGGCCCCGCCCGTCGGTGAACCTCGGTACAGTGATGCATGAGGGTCCACCGTTACTCGAGTACTACGTTCCACTGACCCTTCACAAGTCTGTTCGCGACTGCATAGAATGCATGTGAAACAATGGGACCATAGCCGAATGAACATATCAACCAATGTTACACGGCCATCGGGTACTAATACATGATTGTAATAGCAAGATGCCATTCCTCGAATTGCAGCGTTGTGTGCGGGACGTGCTCGCCCAAAGGGGAGAGCAGCTTGCACAGGTGGAATGAATCACCACAGGTGGAGGCCATACAGCCTGAAAACACATAAATTGCACACCCAGTCTCCTCCCACAACCACACCCACTCCGAAATGCTACCGGCAGGACTCGCGATGTTGGCCCTGGGGGACCTGATAGCACTGCAAGTACTCCAACTCCAAGAAGAAGACGAACACCAACTACAACCGGCCGCACGGAGGAGACGCAGGAGGAGGAGGAGGGCAAGGCAGGGCCAGCAAGGGCTGCCAGCACAGCCACTACCACCACGCAGGCAGCCCGCAATCCCACGCCTCCGAGCACATCCGTTCAACCTCACTGATGAGCAGATCCACACCCTCTACCGTTTGGACCGGGACACCATAGCCGCCATTGTGGACATGACACAGGCTGACCTTGTCAGCATGATAGATAGCCCAACCGCCATCCCACCCCTACTGAAGGTGGTGTCTGTACTCCACTTCCTGGCCACAGGCACCTACCAGCACACAGTCGGACAGTTGCATGGCATTTCTCAGCCACTGTTCTCACGGACACTATTGCAAGTGCTCGATGCCCTCCTGCAGCACGCAGACGACTACATCTCTCTACCACGCTCGGAGCAGGAAATAACCAACACAAAAGTGGGATTCCATGCACTTGGCGGCATACCGGGTTGCATTGGTGCCATCGACTGCACCCATGTGGAATTGGTCGTCCCACATGCCATGGAGGCCCAGTACCGCAACCGAAAACAATTTCATTCACTGAATGTACAAATGGTGTGTGACTCCAACAGGATCATTACACATTGTTGTGCCCGATTCCCTGGATCAACCCATGATTCTATGGTCTTGAGGAACTCAACAATACCACGCTACATGGAGCGACACGCAGGGAACAGATCCTGGCTACTCGGTGAGTCTCATTTCATGCATGATGATGTGGGGTATGTGATGCGGCAATGACCTGGCAGGAAGGGGGGGGGGTGCGTACGTAGCAATGGCATTCCACATAATTCGTTTATCGTCCACATACAGGTGATGCCGGATATCCACTGAAGAGATGGCTCCTCACACCAGTCCGGAACCCACGGGACCAGCATGAGGAGGACTACAACCATGCCCACTCACGTACCCGTGTAGTCATTGAACAGGCATTCGGCCTACTGAAGACCCGTTTCCGGTGCCTCAGCAGGTCTGGCGGGGCACTCCTGTACCGCCATGAGAAGGTTGCAATGATGGTGATGGCATGTGTCATGCTACACAACATGTGCGTACGTAGAAATGTGCCCATGCCCCCTGACGCAGAACTGCAAGCACCTGAAGATGGTCATGATGAGGGTGGGGATGTGGCAGCACCTCAAGGAGTCTGCGAGGCACAGGAGGGCCGTGAAATTCGTCAGCATCTCATAGATGCATGCTTCTAGCACTCACGCCTGGTGGCTGATACATGGACACGGGACTCGTGGCACTGTGTGTGTCTGGTACATGCACAAAATGGACTGTACGCCTATGATGGCCTAGTACACAAAGATCATTGTCCACACATCTCATTGTTTGATCGTGCATTGTTTATGGCATATGTGATATCATGTTGAACACCCTATCGACCCGCCACCCAAGTGAGCCCAACACACCCCCTCCACCCTCCTACCTCCCCCCCGAACACCAGTGTCCAAAGATGCTCATTGTCAGTGGGCAGTCGCTATTGCAAGCCCCCTCTGCGGGTATCAGGGGCACCCCTGCCTGTGGAGCGCAGGTTCCTCCCAGATCTACGTTGGGGGATGCCCTGGACGGAACTTGCAACGGATGATGTCTCTGCCTGCTCACGTCCATGCATGTCCCTAAGGGTTTGTGAGAGCTCAGTGAGCACACGGCGCACTGCGGCAAGTTCGGCACATACGTCTTTGGACGTCGCATGCAGTTCCCCCCTGAGGCTCTCGGTGCTTCTCTCCATTTGGACTCTCAGGCTCTCGGTGCTACTCTCCATTTGGACTCTCAGGCTCTCGGTGCTACTCTCCATTTGTGCCCTAAGTGTCTCAGTTGATGTTTCTATGTCTGCCTTAGTGCCCCCACATCCATCGGCATGGTCCTTGAGGAGCGTGGCCAGTTGCTGCTGTTGCACGATTAACTGGTCGAGGGACTGTTGCCTCTGCTGGGCCATGGCCATTTGCGGTGGTGTCACAGAGGGGCTGTTCGCCTCATGTTGCTCTGCCACAGGGCTTGTGGGGGATGGCCAGTCGTCGTCTTGTGGGTGCCCCTGCGTGGTATCCTCATGGTGTACGGGATGGAACAGACAGGGGGATTGGGACAGGTCATGGATGGATCTGACTTCGACATCCCCGTCTTCTGTGTCGGAGCATGCTGCCATTAATGGGGTGTCACCTATGGTGCTGCTGCCACCAGAGGCAGTACCTTCTGTGGCATCCATTGGGGGGACCTGTGGTGGTGCTGTTGTGGGCATGCTGGCTGCTGGGGTGCCTGTTGATGTTCCCTCCTGTGTGCTGCCACTTGATATGTGCTGCTGCCGTGTCTTGATGCGTGCAGCTGAGGTGGAGGGTCTTTGGCCGTCGGTCTTGGCCCTCTTTGCAGGTGTGCTGGTAGGGGTGTCCTGGAGCTCGTCGTTTGGATCGGACCCTGTGGTGGAGTAAAGGAGGGCGAGCGTTATTAATGGGTCTGTGGGAATTGGAATGGCAATGTATCACATGCATTGGGGTGGTACCTGAGGGTGATTTGGGTCGGGGCCTTGGAGGTGCTTTCATTTGTGTGTGGAGTGAGGGTGCAGTTGTTTGGCAGCCTGCAGTTAGGGTGTGCCTGCTGCACGTGTAGTGGGTGTTTTTGGGGTTTTTACTTATTTATGTATTTATTGTGAGTTTTAAAGTGCGCTATCAGGCCTATGTATGTGGACGTTCTCCTGGACATGTGTTACTGTTGCACTATGTGGGCACGTGGTACTTCACATGATTGGACATTGTGGTTTTGGTATTGTTTTATTTGGGCCACCTACCTGATCCTTCGGATGTCTGCACTCCTTTTTCCATCCCTCCGACTCCCTCTATGCTCTCCATTCCTATGGTGGAGGCACAGATTTCTTCCCAGGGGGTCAACTTGATGGGTGATTCCGATCCTCCCCCGGTGGCTGTGGCAATGTTGCGGTTGGCAGAAAGTATGCTACGGACGCGTATCCGCAGGTCGTCCCATCGCTTTCTGCATTGCTGTGGGTTGCGGGGTGCGGTCCCCACCGCACTTACCCGCTGTGCCACCAGGGCCCATATGGCCTTCTTGTTCGCAAGTGCCGTCCTGGTCATTTGCGTGGAGAAGACGGCGGCGGCATTCTCCTGGAGGGTCTCTGTAAGCACGGTGAGTTCCTCACGGGAGAAGTGGACCTGCCGCTTGCGGTCGCACGCTTTCTTCGCTACTTTTCCCATTTTTCTTGGTTTCACTAGGGTGGATGACGGGTTGGGATGTGTCTCAGGGTGGTGTTTTTAGTGGTTGTGTGTATTTTGTGGTTTTATAGGTGTACGGGGTGTTGTTTCCCGTTCCGGGCCCATGTTTTTACTTCCGTTTCCGTATATTTACGGTCACCGTACTTTCCGGTTGGCGCTCACTGCGGTGTCTTCTATGATGGGTGGCGGTATTGCACCTAGGGCGCCGTACGGCGGCGGTGTGGGCCGTTTTGGGGTCATTTCCGCCATCGCGGACTTTGCACTTCCGCCATGGCGTGGTGCTCGTGCCCGATGGGTCGGAATGGGCCGCACTTTGCTCCATCGTGCAATGGCGGAAACGCTATTTACGCTGTGGCGGTCCGGTCAGTCACTTTCCGCCAGGGTCGTAATGAGGGCCATTGCCTCAAAGCCTTTTTTCTCTTCCTGCAGGATAACTCTTTCACTGTCACACGCTGAATAATGTATGTTTATGTAAATGAACAAGCACTTCATTGAGGGGTTTCCAGCGATAAAGTCGTAAAAAGAAAATGTCTCCAAGGGGGAGATATGTGCCCGCATTTGCACCCTGATTAAAATCAAGCACTTTGGAGTTAAGAATAGTAAATGACAGCAGTCCTAGAATAAGTTACAGAACAATGTTTAGGGTGCAGGAAAAAAATGCCTCATTATTGTCAGCCAGTGACTTCATCAAATAGAACCCTTTGATGTAGACTATGCAGAGACATTTACACTTAGCTAATACAATAGATCAGGTGACGATGAGGACGTATTACCCTGTACATATTAGATACCAAAACGTATAGCTGGGTTGTTTCATGTTCTTCCGAAACTATTAGCTCTAGTAGTTACTGGGAAGCCTGCCTTGCTGATGACAACACATCACTGCTTTTTGTGTCAGTACAGTTTTGGGGTCTTTCTATTGCTATGACGGGCCACTTGCCAAAAGTTATGATGTTCTACCACGGGACAGAATCCCTCTTTTAACTTCTCATGTTCTCCCATAGACCACAGGAACTCCTAAAGTACACCCCCACAGACAGTAGCCACTCTCCCATGTGTTTGGAGTTGCCAGAGAGGATATTAAGTGCAACATGACTGCCTCACCATGCCCACCTACCTACACGAGGGATGGGCAGAGCTGCAGCATATACCTTTGCATGGCAACTCCCAAAATGGTGAATTCTGGCATCTCCAGGCTAATAGGCACCAGACAATGCAAGCAATATGTGTCTGCATGTCTGTCTAGCCAATTCAATGGATTCTGCTCCAATTCAATGCTTACTCCAGTTTTTGAGACAGCACTGGCAACACAGGTTTGGTATTTCTCACTCATTGTCAGCAGTGCCACTGACACTGTTTGGCCAGTTTGGGTGGGTGTTGTGATTGCCTACTGCTTGGAATGGCATGCTCAACACCATTATTCTGCATCAAGGCCGTGGGTGGTGAAGACACCATCACCATAACCACTGCCGAAGGTGGCTGCAGTGGCAGTTTGGACACATAGATTTAGTGGTGGGGGGATTCACTCATCCTGTATATGGTTTGGTTTCACCATTGATTGCAATTATACATGCTTGTATTTCTCATGGTGTTGCCCTTCCTTCTTGGTGCTTGCCTCACTCTCGTGTCATAGTAATCCAACTTGCAGAGAACCGCACACTCATCAACGTTCACTCTTCTCTGGTGGCTGGTCAAAGTACTGCCCCTCCCAGGACCATGAGGGCTATGTACAGGATGTAAAGAGCGTTGCTCCCCGCTTCAGTCTCGTCAGATGCAGGGTGAGACTCCTTCTCCACAATCTCACCATGCATGGTGGGGCTCTTCTTCCACTGTTGCTTAACCCTACTCCTCTACCTCCTCCCCTTCCTCAACCTCAGGTAGGTCCACAACCTGGGACCCTGTAGTCATTGCTCCATTTGTAAAAGAATAAGTGTCAATGGGCCTCATTACACGGTAGGCGGTGAGCCATGGTGCTATTAGCGCCATGGCTCATGCCGGTAAAATACCGGCACCGCCTTGGCGGAAAGGGGATTTACTGCCCCATTCCAAGGTTGGAGGGGCGGTAAATCCCCTTTCCGCCATTGCCCTTTCCCATTCCCATTTCTGCCCCATAGGGCTCTATGGAAATGGGGAAGGCGCTAATTACGCCACCGCAATTTTGCGGTGCCGTAATTAGCTCCGAGGTCCCTTAGCGGGTTGGATTTTAACGCCTGCAAGAAGCAGGCGTTAAATCCTCCAACCCGCAAAGGGACCTCGTTGTACGGCGGTAAGGGTTAACGGTCACCGTTGCCATTAACGGTGACCGTTAACCCTTACAGCCGTCCGTGTAATGAGGCCCAATGTCCACATATCATCTAGCACCTCTTTGACAAATTGGGGAGCGCATCTCCCTGCCACTGTTGCTACTTCCCACGGCTGCTCCCAACAGTGCCAAAATATTTGGGTTAAAGCTGCAACTCGAATCAGCTCTCTGGGTTTGATGGATCCACTGATTATATCAGATAAGCTATTTACAAATACCAATCAACATAAAATAACATACGAGTCGTATCTTGAAATAACACATTTAAGTGCTGTTTTAAACATATAATCGCTGTTAACACTTTCCTCTGATTCCATAGGTCGAAAGTGGAACTTTTACTGTCTAGCCCTAGAAAATAGAGCATATATACTTTCCTCCTTTGGTAGATGGATGGACAAATGCAGGAAACATCATTATTGAATGGACATGAAACACTGCAGCAAGATTGTGTATGCTCAGGGCTGGTTCCCATCTTCGGCACTGGCCTTTTTCTTGCCATTGCTATAGAGCTGGTGCTGCTAGATGCCTGCTTGTTGTCAATGCGTCCTTCTGTGGCACTGCTGCTGGTTATTACAGTAGGTAGATGCGACATGTAATGCATGTTGACTAGAGCATTGTGTGGTCAGTCAGCATGAATGCCCAACATTCATTGTTCTCCATGAAAATTGATAAATAGCACTGCCACACCATTGTGGGTGATCAGATTCAGGTACTACAATGAGCTTGCCCAGGGTGAAGACATGTGCCCAAATCACATTGTTGCTTGTTGTGTGGCTCCTACTGACTGACAGTTAAAATAATAAAGTTGCCAAAATACCACATCATAATGAAACTGAGTCTGAGACAATAAGTGACAATAAGTGTCGGGGCTCAAAAATAAGTTGAGGCCTGGCAAACACCCCCCAAAATTAAGCACTACCTGTAGTATGCTACAGGATGGTCCTCCCCACGCGGCTCTTCACACACATAACACTGCTCAATTACATTTTACTCATTTGCACCCATACCCGGCTGGGTCAAGATTACTTCCTTTTCTGCAATTCCCCCCACCCAGACAAGAACCATCTATAAAAACTACAGTGCAGTGTTTGCTGTAAGTGCCTACTCTTGCCACGTGACCGGCATACCATCATCTTCCTTCACTGACAACTAAATCATGATATCTTGCTCCACCACATAGCCTGCCCCCCTTCCTCCATGCTCGAGGTGGCCTCCACCAGAGACCCTACCTCCAATATCTCCATGTGACCTCATCACAGGACCTGCCACCTCAGCCTCTGTGCTGAAGGGATCCCCCAGCAAAGGCCATCCCTTCCAAGCATCTATAGATGGCAAACGCCTCTCCCAAAGATCCTGCCCCCTCTTTCACTGCTCCCCACATTATGAGGCCACTCCAATGCCTTAGGTTTTTCACTCTGACTCAGAAAGTCATAGATGCTGTGTGGCTCGTGTTCATGAACCAGTGTCAACAAACAGCATGAGATTCCCACCCTTATCATCTATCAGAGGTGAACACTAAGCCAAAGGCAGTTCCCTCTCCTCCCCATATAATTATTTCTCTTCCAGGGACCACAATCGGGTCATTTGCTTCTTCCCCACTAACTCCTCCCACCACAGATTAAAACAAAATCTTGAATAAAACTGGATAACTAGCGAACTAGCAAACGGAAATTAAAAAGAATAAAGGAACTCCCGGAGAACTAATGAAACAACCCAATAACCATGACAATAACCATGGCAAACCAATACAACAAACAGTGGCTAGAGAAAAACAACACAAATTTCAGGGCAACCCCAGTAAGAGTAAACAACATATTTTGTTGATTGTTGATTGTGGAAAGGAGAGGACAGGAACATTTGTTGCAGCCTTTCAAACTTTTAAAATGGAAAAAAAGGGCTCATGGCTGGAAGAAAGCACAGCTATTATTTAAATGTTGTTTTTTTCAGTGTAAAAACGAACACAACACTAAACAACATAAAGCAGATAAAGAGGACCAAACAAATAGACAACAGAAAATCCCTAAAAAATGCCAAACTACACTAAATACATTAAAATACATTTTTTTTTAAAGTCGTCAACATCTTTGAAAATGCTCATTAGTACCTACAATGTTGAGCCTCATCTGTGTCACTCCTTTTCCCACAGCATAACAAAGTGAACTTGGACTTTCATAGAGCTTCAAACTTCCTTCAGGTGATTTGAGGCCTGTGATTGACTGAACAAACTCAACACAATCAAAGATTCAACCTGAGATTCAATGCCCCTGATAAAAAAAAGCCAATCAATTCTAGACTCATAAACCTTTGCTTAGATTCAACCTCATCAAACACCTGTTGTAATCTTTAGAGATTGGATCAATCTCACCAAAAGAGGTGCAAGGGTCTGGCGAGAAGCATTATGGCAAGTTTCAGAAGAAGCAAGAGCCTTAATAAACCCCCAGCTCTTTAGATTATAAGCCATTTTGGTACAGAGCACTAGGGTTTAGGCAGCAAAATTGGTCGTATTTTCATCTGACTGTTTTCAAGTAGAAACTGCAGGTCACAGAGGTTCCATTTTGTACAAAAATACAGATGAAGGATGCTCTGGGATGATTTCATTGGATACAAGCCACCCTTCGTCTATCCTCTCCCTCAGTACTGTCTGTGTGCTTGTGAGATGCTGAGGCAAGGATTGTTACAACCCTCAGCAGAGTTACATTTGTCTGCTTTCTTTCTCCCTAAGTGACTTGAACACACCAGAAATGTTTGCCCTTCCAATCTCACTCTTTTCACAATTATGTTTAGAAAGGCCACATTTTAAGGGTGAATTTGGATAGGATCAGACTGTACTATTGAAGAGAATTAGTGAATAGGCTCTATTGCAAGATAATTTGGCTTTGGAGAGTAGAGTACATTTAATTTAGCAATGATCCTGCAGAAAGTTTTTTTTTTTTATCCAGCAGACCATGCTCTGTCAGAGACTAATCTAATGAACAGGCTGTATCTCTTCGAGGATCTAAATATGTGCATGGGCTTTGTTCTCGCTGAATCAAGCTATTGTGACTGCACACTACACTGCTGTGATAGACTATTGTTTGGTGGTGCTGGTGCACAATCTGTTTAGCGGGCCTGACAGCATTATTTCTGAATGTTGTTGTAAACCAGCACAGTAGCATCTAATTATGGGAACAGGCCTATAAAATCTGCATTTGGTGGACAGTCTATGCTGTGGAAGAACCTGTTGTATTGAGCCAATGAAGAGTCATAGGGCCTCATTACGGGTTTGGAGGTAGCCATGGAGCTATTAGCTCCATGGCTCCCTCTAAACTGGGCTCCATTACCGGGTTCCTGCAATGAGGAATAACCAGATCATTCCAACATAGGAGGACCCGCTAATTCCTCCTTGCAGGAACAATTCCCCAATTCCATTTGAGCCCCCATAAGGCTCAATGGGAATGGGGATGGAGGTAACAATGGGCACATTACACGTGTCCCGTTGTTACCTCCCTCTTCCCCTCGCGGGTTCCGGAAAAGACATCTGGATTTACCAGACGTCTGATCCGGGTCCCGCAAAGGGAACCTCGTAATCGTCCCTGACGGAATGAAGGGGGCCGGTCCCGTACCAGCCCCCTTCATTCCGTCAGCGCCAGGGTCATAATGAGGCCCATAGAATGTTCTTTGGATTAGGACACTATTTGGCATAGCCGGTATTTCTAGAACAAGTTATGCTCTGTGAAAATCTAGTTTGGGTGAGCAACAAGCACACTCTGCTCTGAACAACTCTTGTTCAGTGAACACGTTCTGCTTTGGGGAAAGTTCAATGTGCAAGTAGGCTTTGCTCTGAAAGAATATGCTCTGCCAATGAAGGCTGTGCTGTGATATATTTTTGGATTGGCTGAGAAGAGCAGGCTCTTTTATGGGATCATCTGATGTGGGAGAATCTGGTGTAGTTGGCTGCACTCTGGTAGAATCAGGTTGATTAAATAGAATACACCATCACATAATCTGAGGAAAACATTATTGTAGTGAACATGCTGTGATCTGGCATAGGTGTTTATGGTCGGCACGCTGCACTGTCAGAGTATGCTTTATAGCGTGCTGTGATCTGGATAAATGTGATAAGATGATCTGATATCACTCTTATGCATTATATTATTTGTAAGCAGCCTGAGCTCTGACAGAATCTATTTTTAACTATCGATGCTTCAGTGAACAGACTAAGCTGTCAGAATCTGTTTTTGTGGGTGTAGTGCATTGTTTGAAAATGTGGTTTAGTGAGCATGCTGGAGCTCTTATACACTATAGTTTGGCTGAGTGGGATCTTTTCTTGGAGAATCAGATTGGCTGAAATACCTCTTTTCTGGGAGAATATGACTTGGATAAGCAGGCTCTTGTTTGTGAGAATTCGATTTGTATGAGAAATATACTATTCTGTGACAATCCAGTTGGGTTAGCTGGCTCCCCTCTCCAAATAATTCTCCTCTGGCCTAATCTTCCTGGACCTCTCTCTTGCCTTTTTCCTCTTGATAAACACTTTCTCCCCATAACCCCTGCAGACCATGTTAATGAGGATATCACTGTTGACGCAGTTGACTATTACCTTTCATAATGTTCCTTCTTCATCTCATAGAACTAAGCCATCTAAGACCCCACCTTCCTACCTATCAGAGTCCCCCAAGTCCCAGTCCTTGCCCCATTACCCACCACATCTGTTCCATTGGACATCTTATCTTCTCCTTTGACTTCTCCTATCACCTCTTTCCAGTTGACACTCAAGTTCTGTTTCTTATCCCTACTCTCACTCAAAATACATTTAGGACTGCCTCTCAGAAATCCACCACTCAATGCCACCATGATGTCCAGTGCTTAACTTCTCAAAGACCAAAGCATGAATAGCAAGCCACCCATCTTCCCTTTTGACCTATTTAATGTCTCTTTAACCTGCTTCATAAAACACTAAGGCAAACAACCCTCGGGTCCTTTTTGACAGTGATCTCTATTGTCACTACGCTCTTAAAGCTATTGCTACTGCTGCCACAAACGATTAACCTGCTTAACATCCGATAGATCCACCCTCTCCTCACCTGCCATTTTGCTAAGCAATTCAAACTAACTCTGTGCTTTAAATCCAAGCAATGACACCCATGACAAAAGTGAGTATATTTCAACAACTCTTTATTTTGTGGTTTTCCAGGTGCAGGCTTGGTCCAAACGCCTATAGGATTAAGGGTTTAAACTATAAATGATGAAGGCATATCAAAATTAAAATAGTGTCAGACATGGACAACATAATGATGTTACAGGTGCCCAACACCTTCTGGTATCAATAGATTAAACACATACTTTCAAATCCTATACTTTCAAGTACTTACCCCAAAATATGGGATCCTAATCAGACTATAAAATAAAAGGCCAGATGCATGTTTGTCCGAAGCCGACATGCGAAGAAGAGACTGCCCACTTCACCCACCGTCACTGCTAGAGGGAGCTGTTGCCTTAGAAAACAAATCTACATTTGGATTCCATTGACGATCAGACAGATGGACGTGGTCAAAACTGTGACATAGAATTTCTAATTGAGTTGGCTCAATCGTGAATACCTCTCCATAAGGTGAAAATTAAATTTGGCAGTATTATTATATTGCTTAGAAATCTTAACTTAAAAAGAGGTCTGTTCAATGGAACCAGATTTTCAATTAAAGATCTTAAGCCCAATCTGATCATTGCAGAGGTCCTCACAGTCACATCTCAAAACCAAATGGTGTTTATGGTTCTAATTCTTTATTTTGAAAAAAAATAACATTTCTGTTAACATAACTTACATTAAAATATACCTATGCTAATAGCGCCATGGTTACCGCGGTCCGTGTAATGAGGCCCCTTGACTTCTAGGCTATGTTAAGTTTCACAAAACAAAAGAGGTGATAGCTGGAATGTTTGGATTAATCCTAACCTCTGGCATTGCTCTTGGCAACCCTACAGACCATCGTTCTTCACCTGCCAAGCCATTACAAAAGGGGAAAGACCATATGCAAATCAGGCTTGGTCCCACTGCTAAAGGGGCAGTCCAGCCAGAACTGCTTGGTCACATCCCTTCTGCACGAGACCACAAGCATCCCCAGACATGTTCAGCCTTCTTGGGCCTCATCAGTGAGAGTAGCTTCGGTCCCTAGGCCCAGCAGGCACGGGACCCATGTATGGGCATACCAGTCCCACTCGTAGTTACTTACGCAAAAGGGGTAATGGCTGAAAGGTTTAGAATCAATCCTAACCTCTGGCATTGCTCTGGGCAACCCTCTGGACCATCGTTCTTCATCAGGGAGGAGTAGCTTTTGCAATGGTGCAGGCAGACTAAAAAACAGTGATGTGGAAAGTTGCCCTGAGCAATGGCAAGGGTTCTGATTCATTCGAAACCTTCCACCCATCACTTTTTTAGTTTGCTTTTGTCTCTCTATGTGAGAGAGGTTACGTCCAGACGTGGTCCCTTGCTCACTGCGTCATAGGGAACCAAGCTGCGCCTCACTGAGGAGGACCAACAAGGCCGAAACATGTCTGGGGTTGCTTGTGTTCCCGTGCAGAGGGGACTTGGCCTCGCAGTTCGGGCAGGGCTGCTCCCATTGGTGGCAGTTCCTGACTGATTTGCATATGCCTGGATCCCTTTTGCAATGGCACAGACGGGCTATAAAACGGTGGTGTGGATGGTTGTCCAGAGCAATGCCAGTGGTTCAGATTCATTTGAAACCTTCCACCCATCACTTTTTTGGTTTTTGTATGTTAAATTTCAAACATAACATTCCCACAATTTGGCAAACAAACCATTTATTTATTCCTAATCTAGAAGGTCCATCCCTATCTAATACAGCAAACAAGCATTTCTCTTTGAGGAGTTTCTTCCAGGTTTTACTAACAGCTCGAATTCTGTGTAGTTTTCCAGCTTTCACCAGCACCCTAACAACCTCTCCCAGGACTTGGGTCCTGCATTTCCTTGTATCATGGTTTCTCTTTCAATGCTCCCTTGCACAACAGATCTTTTGCAGACCGTTGGAGCCACAAAACTTAGAACTGGTTTATCGTAGTCCTTGGTTTCCTTCAGCATATACATTGGGTCTCTTCCAGATCTTGTGTTTCTCAGAATTCTCTTTAGTGGGACTTTCAAAGACAAGGATTTAGTAACTATCCTATTACCCCCTTGTTTAAGGTACTTTACAGGCAGCACATATTTTGTCATTCTCGTGACAGGTGTCAATCAGGAAACATATTTCCTTAGGAGTCCCTCTTCCTGGCAGTGGGCACTTCACTAAATCTACCTTTGTCTCGGCAGCTGGAACTCAGGAGAGAGGGCTCTGATTCAGCCCCCATTGCATTAGCAGCTGCAGGCTGGCCGCGGAAAGCTGAATCCGCTCCAAGGTAGTGTGTTGCTCATTTCTCGACGATGTGCCAGCACAATGCAACGGCAGAGAGGGACGATCAACTAATTGCCATTGACAGGTCCCTGCAAACTGGTATGCGCCCCGGATAGCACACACTGAAATGAGGCAGAGCCACACAGGGAAACAGTCAATCAGAATGTGCTTTATTGCTGAGGCGCGCACGGCCAGGTTAGCTCAGGTCACATGAACTTGCGGAGGACGCTACAATGAGCTGCAGCTACTTTATCCCAAAGCTGTGTGTGGGACCGTGGGGGCGGGGGATTCTATGGTTCCCAAGCCAGTACCCAGAGGAACTACCCTCAATTGTTACAAGAGGTGCGTTGTGCCTCAAAGAGAAGGCCAAATGTGGTGATAGAGAAGGCAACCCTTCCTTGCTGTCAAATTTCCTCACATTTGCAATCTTCTGTGACTACTGAACTAGCATAGTGGTACGCATTCAGACCTTATTTGATCAATTTCTGCATGCTTATGGAATAATTTGCTCCTGTATTTGGGGTTTGCTAAAATGACAACTTGTTTCACTAAAACACGCTTAATCCATCAAAAATGAAATAGCCTATTCTTTCAACAGAAAATGCAGGTATGTTCCCAACTATGGTTCAGTTCTGGCTTTCTGTATTATTCTGTATTATTCATGGAGGCATTTGTGAAGGGATTGTTGATCAGCTAATTCTTTGGTTTTGTTTTAGAGTACATATTTTCGTTTAAAAATCACAATTTACTTTTGCTCCTTTGTCACCCCAATTTGGCAGTTGACATCTTCCTGGCCCGGATGCGGCAGTGAGGTGTTCTAACAGGTTTTGAAGCTAAAATGCCTGGGATCTTACTAATTAATCTGACTTTTGTGTACCTTAGAATGGTTAAATAAATTTAAGTTAATTCAATTTCTATATTATGGATGTTTCTGTACTTGTACTTGTCATCATTAGGATTGTTTGTATTTTAATTGTTGTACAGGTGTATGGGTGAAAAGGTTTTTATTCAATAAAAATAAAAAAATACATTTGTAAAATGTATGCGGTTGTAAACTTTTATGCCTTAGCTGAAATAAAGTTTTGAATGAATGATAAAGGTAGAGATGACATTTACCCCCTGGACAGATATATGGAACACCATGTTCCCTAGAGTTTTCAATGAGCGTTATTGGTGATGACCACTAGCTGGTGGATGGATCAATAACATGGAACTGTAATATGTTCTTGAACTTTTCCTTAATAATGTGATATGGCCAGTTAATATGGGAATTACCTCCTATCGCATGATGAAAAAGGGGTAACAAGACATCCACTGTCAGTATTGCCCCTGAGGTGGGCTGGGGCAGCACATGGGGCACCAATTCCATCCCTTCTTCCTTGAGCCAGTCATGTTTGTTTGCAGACCCTTTTCGCCAGCCTTACCCCATGTATCAGATACTGTCCAGTGTCTCTTTTCATTTCTAGAGACCACCAGGCTGCTTCAGAAATCCAACAGTGAAGGGCAAGCAAGAAAATCGTCTGAGCCTCACATGCAGATGGAATAATAGATCCCAGGAAAGACAAAGGGAAAAGGAAATCCAAGAGGCAAACGACAGCCCAACAGAGACCCAACTGTAGCATTGCACCACCAGAGAAGAAAGAGAGACCAGCTGCAGCCACAAACAGACAGAGTGGTGACAGCCATGTCATGGGGCCTGCATAGCCCGCCAGTACACTCACACAAAATGGCACATGTCCCCTAAACCACCACAAACAAAAAGGGGGACAGGGACCATCGTCCTTCAAACTTATCAGGACAACCCATGGCAACGGCCCTGGAACATAAACTTGAATATCGGACTCCCCAATCCAATATTTCGTAGGCTGTGAGACCACGTGAAAATGGGCAGGGCTTAATCCCCTTCTTATGATTTTTGATCACACCTAAACACTACACACCCAGGAAGAGGAAGGCTGTCTAGCAACCAGCGCCGATTGCAGTTCCCTGACAGGGCAGATTTGATAAACAGCAGGCCTGTTAGGAAACAGTGTATATGTTTACAGCACATCCAGGAAGTGGGGTTGGCAGCACTGGTGGTGGCATGAAAGATAAAGTAAGGAGGGGATTTGGAAAGGGGTAGGGGTATATGTACAAGTATGTATGTGTGTGTGTGGGGTGTGTTTGCATATGAATTAATGTGTAGAGAATGGGCGGCAGGCGTGGCTGTCGTATTGCAGACCCGCACCTATAAGTACTAATGGTGCACCACACTCGGTTGCAACAAAGGAAAGCACAGCTAGCATACTGTGTCTCAACATCTACACAAATACAGCACCTTGCAAGAGATCTGTAACACAGGATCCCTTCATTTTTCTACATCATTGAACTATTGGCTCCGGGGGTTCTGTTGCCAGTTAAGTACTCTGGTCAAAGATTGGAAAAGAGATCCAGTAAGGTACAATTTCGTTCTTGTTACAAACAGACCTGAAGAAGAGCAAAGCTCGAAACATGTGTTGACTGACTTTGTGCTTTTCAAATGATTTTTATTGGCTGATGACGTGTTGTTTCTAATGATTGAATCAATTTGAAATCATTCAATACATCATGCAACAACTACATTAATTAGTACAGGAATCTGGATTGCTTAAGTGTGCGGTGCATTTTGAGACAGTGCTTTCAGGTAAGTTATTGGTTTAGGAGTGGAAGTGGTTCTCTACTGTGAGTGTGCATGTGTGTGTGGCAAGTGTGGTAAAACAGATTTGAGCAAGTAGTGATTGTGAAGCTGGTGATACTGAGAAAAAGATGGAGGATTGAGTAGTTGGAAGGAGGAGTGGAATGGTAGTATGGAGGTGTGAGAAGTAGTAGAGAGAAGGGAGTAGAAGTCTCGAAGAGGTATGCAGTAATGTGTAGGACGGTAGTGTGGAGGAGTCTTCCACTTGGGTGGAAGTGGCCTGACCTGGGCAACCCATTTTGTTACTTCTGGAGAGCCCATTCTAGATGAATACAGAGGGTTCCTTGAGGCATTTTCTGGTATATTTGACAGAACTGTACTCACTTATACTAACCAGGATAATGTATTGAACTTTGTTGAAGGAAGCATGGATGTGTTAACGTACAAGACTACATTTAAACAACTTGCACCAAAAAAACTGCCTGGCCAGAGGAAACAAGCTTTGCATTGCATTGGCGTGGATTATCCAAAGACCTCAAAGATGACCTGGCTAGAGTCCCTTGCCAGACATCTTTTGACAATTTAATCAAACTCATTCTACAAAGGGAGTACAGGCTACAGGAGAGATACCAAAAATGGAAGAAACAACGCCTCATCCCATGAATCTTCTTTCTACGCCTACCTCAGAAGAGGTCCCAAGGGTAGAACCCATGCATATTGGAACTGCAAGAGGCCCTTTATTTGAGAAAGAAAGACTTTGCAGACATACTCCCCTCCTCCACATTGATTCTATTATCACAACTGTGCCAGAGGAAACAACAGTCAATGCATTTCAGACCTTCATGTCCATCCTCATGGCCAACTCTCTCCTTCTATTGCCAGAAACAATACTGTAGTTGCACGCACATCTGATCATATGGAAAATAATCACTCTAGAAACGTTTCTCTTTTTGTTTTCTAATTGTGGGATATCTTTTCATTCTCCATACCTTCTTTTCTGAATGTTGCAAAAAAGGTCCTTTTAATATCATTGAAGCACTTAGCAAGGAGTTAGAGAAGAGAAGGTTAAAGAAGGACTATTTGCCTTTTTCTCAGAGGAATTCTTTAAAGACTGCTTAAAAGGAAACAGGAGAAAGGATGCCCTTGACAAAGATTTGATATTGTATTCAGATTGATAATTTTCATTAATTATATGTATTGTTACTTAATTATGCTGTAGTATTTACTACATATAAAGCGTACCTATTTCTGATGAAGATTCAGCAGACTTTCTTCTTCTGTGCCATCCATAACATGTGGTGTTAGCGTGGGATTTGTAGACCCTGATTCAGAGGTTGGCCTATGCCAACAGAACACAGGCAAGCCATCAGAAATTACAGATTCCTGGAACTGCCAAGCCCAAGCCCTGAGAGAGGAGTTCTGAGAGATAGGAGTAGAATTAGAATTCCTAATCCTGTACCCGGTATCGGAAGAACTATCATCCTGGTTGAAAGGTCTCACAGGAGCCTTTTGGAATATATTTATTTTACTTTATTGTGCATTTGTAAGGCGCTTATACATCCAGAAATTGTGTTTCAAGGCACCCACAGGGCAGGGGATGGAACATGGGAACAAAAGGCAAATAGAATAACGTTGATGAGAAAGATAGAGGTGGTTCTATTAGGTTTTGTGAGCATTCAGAGCGTACAAGCGCAAAGAGAGAGAAGCGACAAGGGGAGGGTGGTTAAGTGCTAGGAGTTTCAAGGAGGGAGAAGTTCCTGGGTGTTAGTTGCCGCAGAGGTCGCATGGTAAGGGGTGGCCAGCTTTCAATAAGATAAGTGCAGTCCTGTGAAGCAACACAGGCCATTTGGTGCCCAATGGCAAGTGCTGGGAGCAGGCAGAGACTGAAGGGCCCAGGCCACCAATCTCAATGACTGTGGGTTTAGCATGGGAGGGAGAGGGGGAAGGAGGAGGAAAGTCTTGAGGAGCATATGGAATTTTAGGAGATCTGGCTCAAGATGGAGAGAGAGGGGAGGCTGTTCCATAGGAGGGAGCCAGCCCAGGAGAGAGATTGTTTTCCAGCTTGCTGCTTAGAGAAGCGCTTGACATGCAGAGAGTTGGAGCCAGCAGAGATCTGGAGGGAGAGTATTTGGTGAGAGCAAGTTATAGGTAGCATGGTCCCTAGCCCCAGACAACCTTATGGATGATTTAGAGGGATTTGAATTTGATCCTTGCAGCAACTGGGAGCCAGTGGAGAGATTTTAGGGTTGGAGAGATACAGTCCCTGGGCTTGAGGCCAAGGATAAGTCTTGCAGCCCTATTCTGGATAAACTGGAGGGGAAAGATAGAGGAAGAGAGTAGGTTAAGGAAGAGGTTGTTGCAATAAGCAAGCCTAGAGAGTACCAGATCTCTGAAGACATTGACCTTCTGGAGATAAGTGAGGAAAGGTAGGATGCCTCTGAGGAGGTGGAGTTTAAAATGGGCCTTCTTGACAAGGTCCAAGGTCTGAAGGAGGAAAGAGAGAGAGGAGTCGAAGATCACTCCAAGGTTTCTGGCTTCAGATTAAGGAGAGGGGAGAGAGCCCATAGAGGGTGGCCAGAGTGAAGTAGCGAAGGAGGGAAGAGGGAGCAGGAATCCAGATAGGAAGGATCTCAGTCTTGCTGGCATTAAGGCACACCAGGACTGAATAGCAGATAGGCAGTCTGGAATGATAGAGGAAGTATTGAGAGGATCAGAGGGAAGTTTGTAGAAGAGTTTGGTATTATCTGCATAACACTGGAAGTGGGGGGGAGGAAGTGGAAATAAGGTGAGCAAGTGGAGTGAGGTAAATGTTAAACCAGCGTGAGAGGTTGGAGCCGTGGCAGATGCCACCGGTGGAGACAGAGGTGGTAGAGGAGAAAGAGGCCAAGATAACCTTGGAGGTGTGGTCAGTGAGAAAGGAGGTCAGCCAGTCCAGTGCCCACTCCGAGGTACCAAGGGTATAGTGGAGCCATTTCATGAGGATGGAGTGGAAGACTGTATCAAATACAGAGGAGACATCACGTAGAATGAGAACAGCAGGACAGTTAGAGTCAAGAGATGCAAGCAGTTCTTCACAGGTGTTCAGGAGATCAGTTTCTGGGAGAGTGTGCAAGATATTCTGGGTTTTTGCAGGAGGGAAGAGGCGAGGTGGAGACTGCAAAGGGATTGGCTGGTTCCTTGCAGATTTTAAAGAGTTTAGTCTCGTTCTTGGATGCTTCAGCGACACAAGAATGGATGTGGGCCCTTTTCTTGGAGCAAATGGAGAGACAATATTGTCTTTGGAGAAGGCGACAAGCCAATTTGTCAAAGGATGAGCTTGGGGTATGCCACTTCCATTCGGCAGCTCTGCCCTTGCACTTCAGGTCTTCTAGATCAGAGTTGTACCAAGTGTTATGCTTAGTGGCATGTTTCAGGTGAATCCTCATGACAGGGGCAAGGATGTCGAGAGTGTTAGTGATGGCGAGACGGAGGTTGCTGAGAACAGAGGTGGAGGTAGAGTCTGCAGTAGGTGGAGAGGGAGGATGAAGGTAGATACAAAGGCAGCAACTGCCACTTATTTCATAGGGTGGATGTCTGTGAATGAGGTTGGTAGAGCTGGGGGAGGTGTGGTCAGACGGCCGGGAGTACCCAAGCAAGAGGAAAGGAGGGAGTGGTCTGACTAGGAGAGCGGCGAGGTGAGTGGGGGAGAGCAGAATATCAGTGTGGATAAAGGCATTGAGAGTTGGCCCAGCCAAGTGGGTATGACCAGAGGGGAGAATGGAGAGGGAGAGCGAGGTGCTAAGGTCACGGAAGAGAGTGGTCACCATAATTGAGGAGTCAAGATGGATGTTGAAGTCACCTAGGAGAAGGAGCTTAGAGATAGATGTCATTAGAGAGGAAGAGAAATCGGCCCATTCTTAGCGGAACAGGGTGATAGAGCCAGGTGGTCCATGGATAGTGGAAATGGTCAGGGAGGAAGTAAGAGAGATGACCAGCTTGCAGATCAGACTCTCAAAGGAGGAGTAGACTAGGACCAAACTGGGAGAACTATCAGTTTCGCCTTTGACATATTTGCCTATGTCAGGAAGAAACTCCTTGACAGCTATCTAATTAAGTAAGAGATATTCTCAATAAATAGCTCTTAGACAAAGCCTACCAGGAAGTGAGAAATGCTTGTCGTATAGCAATTTATAGTCCCACTACCTACTCAACTTCAGAGAGTCATATGGCAGCTCCTCGAGCCAATGCTGGAGGAGGCGATACAAACTGCTAATGGCTATCAATGAGCTATGCATGCCTGGAAAGCTATTGCAGCCCCCAAAAAATCCCCCGACCCAAAATATCTTGGACAGGGCAGATGACAGTGAAATCCTTAGAGGACCAGGTCCCATAACAACAATGCCTTTCAATTATAAACCAAGATCACCAACTTGACCAGAATCCCTTTGGAATTCTGCCTGTCTAAATCAGGACAAATAGCCAGATCCTGCCCATAGAAATCCAAGGTGGAAACAATGGATATCAGTGTCCTGCAATTGGGAAACAACTTCGATCCACAGGCAGAGCAAGCTCATTAGATTGACCCAGAGCTGGATCCTCAATATCTCCCTTTCCAATTACCAACTGAAGTCGGGAGCCTGTGCAGTGTGTACTATTGGGGAACCAGACTAGAATTTCAATTTACCTGTGGAAGTTTAATATCTCTCAGCAAAAGCGCTGCCAGACCCCAGGACCAAAAATCGAGCCAACATGGTCACCTTGAAAGAGTTGAGCCCCAGGGACACCATCCTTATCGTCTACAAACATGGGGATGTTGAGTTCTACCTTCAACCCACCCTAATGTTACAAGTCCTGAACCATAATTTACATATACCTATGGTTGTAAAACTCAGACCCCCAGAAGAATTCTTTCTGGGCACTGACTTTGACCAGTGTCGCAGGAAGGCTCAAGGATTGAGAAAGCACTTTTCTGGGTAGGGGGACAAGTAATCTAGCAATGAGGGATGGGGGAGAGTTGACAGGAAGGGTGCAGTTGTGTGTGAAGGCCATCTCCCTGAAACTGTCAATGGGGGATGGAACCCCTACACAAATGTGGAAAAGGCAGTAAAAAGATATCCAGAACTAGTCCTACCCCGTTAGGTGGAAATGGGCAGGAGAGCTGGTCCCAATTCCTGTCACCCGCTTGTGGTAGCATGTTTGTTTGCAGAGTCTAATCTACAGCCTTGCCTTGTGTCCTAGATACTGACCAGTGTATCTTGTCATTTCTAGAGACCACTAAGCCAGTTTAGAAAGCCAAGAGTGAAGGCCAAGCAAGCAATACATTCAGCATAGAATGTGCTCTTTTGATTTGCACTCATTGCTTAAATACACAGGTCACCTTATTCTCAAAGCTGACCTGTGCACTTCAAGAGGGACTGTACAATTGCACAATTATGCGCTCTCCAGTCCCCTTGCATACATTAGTGTTGACAGTGCACACCTGACACTAATATGTGATATTCTTCCTGCGACCATGCGGTTACTGGGAGAGCATGTTACAAAGATAGTCCCTGACATGAGTAAAAAAAGCATTTTCACCCATGTTTGGAGGGATTGAAATGCCACTCTGTAAGCCGGGGTTCTCACACTTAAAGAAAATTCATGGTAAGGTAAGTAATGACGCTGTCATTGTTAGCACCTCTGTCTGTTTCTAGTGCATTTAAAAGTAGATCCCATTTATGAATTTGGGATGTTCTTTCAACTTTACTTTACTTTTAATTTATACCACGCAGTCCATGGACCCGAAGGCTTAAGGGAGCCAATACAAAGAAACAAACAAAAAAAATACACATACATCAAACAGAAAGAAGATGCCACCAAGAGAGTGGACTAGAGTGATGGAAAGGAGTTGATTAAAAAGTCATGTTTTAATTTATTTTTTAAAGACTTTGGTTGATTTGATGCCCCTCAGTTCTGGTGGTAGTCCATTCCAAGCTCCGGAGGCCTCATTCAGGAAAGCACCTTTGCTAACCTTGACGGTATTACATTTGGGTAAAGTGAGCTGATCAGTGTTGTTGGACCTGAGACATCTCTTGTGACATTTTTCTTCAATCAGGGCCTGAAGATAAGCCGGCATCTTACCCAGCTGACACTTGTGCACAATTAAATAAAAGCGGGAAAGCAATCTGGATTCAACCGGCAACCATGTAGGCCACAACGGGCCTTGAAGATATGATCTCGATGAGCAGTACCTGTTACCACTCTGTCAGCACTGTTTTGAATAACCTGCAGGCACTTACACTTCCCTTTGTTAATTCCAAGCAAGCGACTACAACAGTAGTCAATTTTCGTGCCCACTATCGCCTTTGCGATAGTCTCGCCATTCGGTTGGGTGATGAAAGGCCATAGATGAGTCCAAAAATTATGTAATAGGCAGATGATGACAAAAGGCAACTGACATGAGCCTTCATGCTGACATGTTGATCCAGCATGACACCCGGTGTCTTGACCTGCTTTTGTGCGACAATCTTGGTGTCCTCTAAGCTGAAGTTCTCATAAGCCGGACCCAATTATTTGATCATGTTCTGGGTGCTCAGTTTTATCCCTATTTAAGGCAAGGTTGTTCTGAACCATCCAATTGTTGATGATGTTGTAAACCTTGCTAAGATATAGTTCATCTTTGTCGTGGTTTCATGTAAGAGGGATGAGGCACTGTGTGTCATCATCGTAATTGGTAAATGCTATACCGTATTGCTGAAGGAGCATGAAGAATGGAACAGTGGAAATGTTGTAAATACATGGCGATAGGAATGCTCCTTGTGGAGCAGCAAATTCTAATTTTATGGGAGGGGACTCCTCCTCCCCACAGCAGACCCTTCACTCCTGGTTACTTAAAAAAGTGGAGAGCCACTGTGCTGCCTTTTTAGAGAAATTGGCCTCTTCCCTCAACGTGGGATCAGGATGGAATGATCCACCAGGTCAAAGGCTGACGATTAGTCCAAAAGCATAAGAAGGGATGGCAAGCCCTTATCCATGCAATCAACTAATCTTGATTTAAGATCCAGAATGGCAGACTCTGTACCGAACCCCTGCCTGAACCCGGATTGAAACAAATGAAGAATGAAGTGAGCGTTGAGATGGCAGAGATCTGAACAGAGGCCCCGGATCCACGATCTTGCACCGAATTCTCTACAAAAGACACATTAACAAATTTACAGGTGGCATCTAATAGAATAGCAGAGCAGGATTTAATAATCAGTGCTGAGCAAGGATCTCCCTGGCAAGTGGTGGCCTCAAGCTGCTCTATTATATTATAGTGGCCAATTTATCTACAGTTATATAGTCTGTGACTCCAGATAGTTTGGATCTCTCTTTTCCTGACAATATCAGATCTAATTTTGTCTAATTTGCCCTGTATGGCTTTGTGGATGGATGTACACCAAGCAGCATCCTTAGTGACTGAACCATTATCCTGCCTATAAGGGGTTTCCTGTTCCTTAAGGATTTTGAATAATTCCTTAACTTTCGATTGCACATTAAGAATTCTTGCGTTAAGACTATTTTTGTTTGCATTGACAATAGCAAGATTATAGTATTTAACAGCAATTTTATAAGTGACTGAAGAGGAGGGAGAATCATTATTTTTCCAGGCATAAAAACATTTGAGCATATAAGCTTTAGGTTTCCTAAGATCATTATAAAACCAAGTGTTCCTGTGACAAGCTACTTTTTTACATTCATCTTGAGAGGGGCTTAGGAATTGGTGATATTGTCAAAGGAAGAGACCAAAGGATTAGAAAGCTTTTCAGCAGAAACAAAATTAAGAATCTTCCCAATGGTAGAACTCTGAAACGGTTCAATATGTTCCCTGGTGAGATTCCTCAGATTTCTACAAATTATCGCTTGCTTGGGCAAGCCTTTCACTTTAACAGGAAGTTCTGATTGTAACGTAAAGTGTACAAAGAAATGGTCCATCCAAGGACATGCAAGTACCGAGAAATCTTTGGTAATGACATTTAGAGTAGCAACCCAGTCCAGTGTGTTCCCCTTAATGTGAGTGGGTACAGAGACCTTTTGCATGAAGCCCAGATTAGACAACATACCCTCAAGGTCTGAGGCTCTGCCATCAGAGTCCAGCCCCAAACATAAGATAAAATCACCCAATATTAAAAACCTTGTTTTAGGTTTAAGAAATGGCAGACAAAAATCAGAAAAAACAGAGGTAAAATCATACATGGTGGAAGGTGTTCTATATAATAACAGGAGATTAACAGTTGCTTCGACATTGAGATAAACCATAACACATTTCATCTCTATACCTTCAATATATTGATGTTTCACTTCCCAGATAGAAAAATAAGATCTAAAAATAAGTGCACCTCCACCCCCTCTTCCTAACATCCTATCATGCATGACCATGCTGTATCCGTCGGGAATAGCCAGGTTCAATAAGGGACCTGCAGCATCGTGGCCCCAGGCTTCTGTGATCGTGCAGATATCAACTTTCAGGTCTGTGATATATGCAGCTACTTCAATAGCATGTTTAATCAGGGACTAGGTATTTAGCAAAACGATTTTGAGTTCTGATGTGGATATAACTTTAGCTTTGGTGCTAGAAATCACGTGTGTGACGTCTGACGCCGGGCAACACAACAACGGATTTAGTAGCACTTCTCGCAAACGTGTGTGGTCAGAGGTCTGAGCATCATGACTAATCACTTCTAAAAAACTCTCCAGAGGGCTATTCTTACCTGTTAGAGCAGGCAACAATGTGGCTGCCCCAGTCGGGATAGATATAGCATCAGAGGTGTATCCAACCATGTCCAGACAAGAAATAACTGGAATAGTTGTCTCAGTGCAGTGAGTGTAGGTTTCCTCTAAACGGGGTATATTTTGCTGGAGTTCTTACCTTAGGAAGAGTAACTCCCTCAGCATTATTCAAAAATATCGTTCTGGCTGTAGCTATCGATGCGAGAACCTGTGCAATCCCCATTGCAGAGGGCTTCCTGCTTCCGGTCCTTCACGGACCACCACAAAACACTTGGTGCTCTCGCACCTGAAATGCAAACAAATACAGCACAAGATCACCAATGCGGTCTGGGTAGTGTAATTCAAAGCTACATGAACACATGAGTAACGGCTGCTTTAAAACCCGAAAAGGGGTTGCATTATTAAATTATTAAACCTTGCTGCCTATGGTGTTGTCATTAAAGTCGGCACCTTGGGTCCTGGACAGAAGTCCAGGAAATGCAGCATCCAAATTCATATCAGAAGTGAATTGTGTACTGTTTAACAGTGGGTACCAAAAACAAGGTTAACATTCTCAATAACATCCATGATAGATAGGCCCAGGTTTACTGGGCTTGAATAATCGTAAACACATATCAGTCAAAACAGAAAGAGTAACATGAGATTATAGAAAACAGTGACAATTAATCTCCTCATTTAGTCCATTAGCTACTAAACTCCCAAGTTTGTCTATCCAAAAAGTCTCTCTGCGATTAAGCCGTTGACCCAAATCTTCATGTGGACTATTCTTTGTTAGTACCTCCAGAATCACAAATCTTATTTGTGTCACATTATGTCCATTGGCAACCCAATGGCGTGCCACAGCTGAGTTAGTGTTCGCATTTCGGATGCAGGATCGATGTTCACTCCACCTCGTTTTAGCTGTTCTTGTCGACTGTCTGACATAAAATTTACCGCATGGACATTTAATGCCATAAATTATATTGGTACTGTCGCAGGTACCAAAAGTCTTCAGTAGAATCTTTTGCCCTGTTCTGGGATAATTGATGGTGTTACCTTTAATGACATAGTTACAGTTAACACAATGGAGGCAAAGGAATGTACCAGTGTGTTGAGTTGTTGGCCCTTTCGGTGGTGGTTTAGTTTGGACCAGTTCGTCTCTCAAGTTCCTACTTCGTTGATATGCAAACACTGGTACTTCGCTGAACAAATGTTGTACTCTTATGTCATTTTTGAAGATCCCCCAATGTTTCTTAATAGTTTTCTTAATTGTATTGCTTTGAATGGAAAATTTGGATACGTGTACAGGTGATTTTAATTCTCTTATACTTTTGGGGTTTTGTGTTGATAATAGGGTCTCTTGTGACAGGGCATTGACTCTGTCGGATGCCATCTCAAGTTCGTTTTGCTTATAGCCCCGTGCCAGAAATTTCTCTTTCATCTCCATCTGTTGTGTTATGCAGTCCTCGGGGTCACTCACTATCTTCTTGACCCGAAGTAATTGGCTATATGGCAGGTTTCTGAGCAAGCTGGGCTGATGAAAGCTGAGTCTATGCAGAAGATTATTACGATCTGTCGCCTTCCGAAACAGTGAAGTGCTGTAGCAAGTTGCTTGTTTCTTGACTTGGGCATCTAGGAAAGTGATGGTATCATGCGAGATCTCTTTAGTGAACTGGATCCTTTGGTCAATGCTATTGAGGTATTGAAAAAAGATCTCAAAAGATTCTCTGGTGCCTTTCCAGATTCCGAAGATGTCATCTATGTACCGCGTCCACAGGCGGATGTCCTTGTTCCATTCTTGTCTATTCAATACATTGTCAGTCTCAAACTTGTGCATAAAGCAGTTGGCGTATGAGGGTGCCATGGTGGCCCCCATTGACATCCCTGATGTTTGTAAAAAGAACTGGTTACCATATTGAAAATAAGAATTTTCTGCGATGAACTGCAAAAGAGCTAGTATGAATTCCTTCTGTGCACGTATTTCAGATGTTTCTAGCAAAAGCCATTCAACTGCTTCTATCCCCAAATCATGTGGTATAGAGGTGTACAAACTTTTTACCTCAATGCTGAACATCAACTCATCCTCTTGTGTTGTCAAAGAGTACAGTTTTTGAAGGAAATGGGTGGTATCGCGAGTATAGGTGGAAGTTTTTTGAATTAGAGGCTGCAGGAAGAAATCAATGTAAACACCCAAAGGTTGATTGATGCTTTCCATCCCTGTGACAATGGGTCTGCCTGGTGGTTTAGCACTATCTTTATGAATTTTTGGCAACGTGTAAAAATTCGGCATCCTGGGGTGGTTCTTGAAGAGAAACTTCTGTCTGTGCTCATTAATCCATTCTAATTCAAGTGTTCTAGCCAATAGGATTTCTAAGTTCTGTTTGATAGCCAAAGTAGGGTTGTGGTCCAAAGTGGCATATGTAGTGCAATCTGAAGTCGAGTGCATACTTCTCGACTTCATGTGAGTAACTCAATTATTTGGTAGGCAATAATGATTACCATTGACAGTAACAATGGATTTCCATGTAACAAGTTTCCATTAAGATGGTATAATCAGCATAAGGTAGTAATCAGGGAGATCCAAATAGTATCCATGAAATAATATAAAGGTCAAAACACAGTTTCAATCACACTTATGCCTGCCTTCATGCTTTCATATATATTTCACTAGGGATCCAGCTTTTTTCTCATTCAATGCTACACTCATGCTAAACAGGCCGTCATCCATCCCACATATGTACAGCTAGGAACTAAGAAAAGATCTACTCACTTGGCAGAAGGCCATTGAGAAATGTATGGGGGGCTTATAATGTTGCTTACCGAGGTCTTCTTCCAGCAGTGTAGCCAAATCAGTCGAGGTCAGAACATTTGAGGTTGATAGACAAGAACAGAAGCCAGTCTTTGGTACTGGTCATTTAATCCATGTCCACTATGCCTTCTTGAATTTTACATACATTGAAATCAAAATGCTATCAATCCATGAATGCAACCCAATACTTTTTTGCCCCACTTAAACGAATAGTGGGTGTATTATTTGAGACCAGCTAGCAGCATTTGTTTATGATTAGATTGCATAGGACATGCTGTTCCTCTAGCACTCCAATATCTTTTGAGATAATGTAATATGTTACACCATTTGCAGAATGTCTAACAAACTCATAGATAGGCAGGCCAAATAAAATGTTGTTATGCTTGATCCATACATATCCTCGTACCTTTTGGAAACTGTGAATGCAATGACGAATTCAATGCCAGACGGCAGAGAGTTACCATATCAGTCAATGTATTTACCTCCTTCTTCAAATTCTTCTTTTCCTTTGGGGGATTGTTACAGTGTTCTTTAGATGTACGCATCCTTCCTCACTAAAGCTTGGTCTGTCATGTCTTTTAATTTGAAGATACATTTGCCAACATATCTATAGCGCCCAGTTACCCTAGGGTTCGGCTGCGCTTTACAAATAAACAAACTAAACTAAACTAAGAAATAATTTCCCTTGTGATCATAATTATTGCTAAGACCATGTCTTTACTCATATTAATCCTGAAAAATAAATTAATCTATTTCCTAAAATGTCCTGTAAGCCTTCTGAGATGGATTATCTGTGCAAATCATTGCATTTGAAGTCTTTGTAATATGTCCTCCATGGATGACAATCAATGTCCTGACAGCAGTCAGCCTATGCTCCTTCCAGTTGACTCTATTTGTCCAGGTGTTAAGTGCACCCTTTGGAAAGCTGCTTCCTTTCCATTTTCTTCAACGTATCTCCTTCAATTAATAATTACTTTACAGGCAGATGATTACTGATTACTTTCATATGAATAAGCACTGCAAAGATCAATTTAACATTTTACTCTACAGGCCTAATTTACAAAGCGTTTTTCAATGGCAGTGTGCCATAATAAAACGGTTTTGTAAATCAGGCCGCATGGGGCTTATTGAGAAAGGGGATGGTTCCCAAAGCACTTGCACCCATTCTAGATATTTAACTTACAAAGAAGTAAAATGCAATTAAGTCACCAAAGAAAATTTAAGGGATCTTTTCTCAATTTTCTATGAACCTTTGTCAGTAGCAACAAAAGAAGCTTAATTTGGGCCCTATATTCCCTTCTAGTAGTTATTACAGCCCTGTTTTGGTCCTCATCAGGCCTGTAGCATCGATTGACAAAGGTTCACAGACATGTGAATAATTTGCCTTAGGTGATATAGATGCATTTTAATACGGGTGTGAATTACACATCTAAAGTGGTTGTAAGTGGTTTTGGTGACAACCTTCCATTTTATATATTGGCTCTTATATATGTTCTGTTTTTGCCAGTTCTATGTGATTTTTCTTTTTACTTTTTGATGCCGCACATAAAAAAGACTGATTTATTTTGGTCGAAAAAGGAGAAATATCAGATGCCTGGGGGGTTTTACAACCCCAGCCTCCCAGGCAAGCCGTTCTCCTATCCACCCACACCCACTGACCCTCCTGCACTGATGGGTTTTCTTATGGGGAGCAGGTGCAAGTGGATCTAGATAACCTGGCCTAAGCCCCGCCCATCTGCTGCCTTCCTGGTTGCCGCTCTTTTTCCCTAATTAAGGAGCCCTCCAGCTTCTTTTCCTTTGCAGATGGGGAGCAGGTGCAAGTGGATCGAGGTCACCTTGTCTAAGCCCCGCCCACCTGGTGCCTTCAAGGTTGCCTCTCTTTTTCCCCACTTAGCAAGTCCCACCCACCTGGTGCCTTCCTGGTTGCCGCTTTTTTCCCTACTTAAGGACCCCATCAGCCTCTTTTACTTTGCAGATGGGGAGCAGTTGCAAGTGGATCTAGGTCACCAGGCCTAAGCCCCACCCACCTGGTGCCTTCCAGGTTGCCGTTCTTTTTCCCCACTTAGCAGGCCCCGCCCACCTGGCACCTTCCTGGTTGCCGCTCTTCTTAGCCCTGCCTCTTACTTCGTGCTCTTAACTCTTAGATCAAGGGCGTCTCTCACCCGGGCGTCCGAAGCGAAGGGCTGATGAAGAAAAGGGCAATTCCTGTTTGGACCAGGAGGACCCAGGGTCCAACCACCTGCTCAGACAGCAGGTAAGCTTGCACCAACATGTATTTACTCCCTCTGTCCCCACATACCATCCCCACCCCCTCTGGTCCCCCCGTGATGTTCCCTTGTGCGCCCCACCCTTCTCGCACACAAGTGTTGCCTGTTTTGCTTGATTGTTCTACCCTGCTCCCACTTTTCCCCCCCAGCCTACTTCTGCAGGACTCTGCCCTGATGCATTCTGGTTTCACCATCATTGTCTTGTGGCCAATGCTGGATTTGACTTTTATGGACTTCATTGATTCACGGTGGGTCAACCTTTCTCAACTCTCATGCTGGAATTACTTTGCATCTTGTACTCATGGTGGCCCTGAATCATGCTGTTCCCATCTTCATCTTGTATGCTGGTTTGCAACATTATGTGTTAATATTGACTTCTGCAATTGTATGCACTCTCCCCTCTTGCTTCTCCACTCTTTTTGACTGCTTACTCTCTGTTCTCTCCTCCTCTCCCTTTCTCCATTTTCCTATCTCCTCCCCACCTCTCCTTACTTCCTTCTATGCACTTACTCTATCAGAATTGAGCCTGGACCTAGTATGATAGCAACATCGTCTGTCTCCTCCCCCCTCCAGCACTATCTGAAATGTCGTCAGGCCTAGTACGAGAGTCAATTGTTTTGTTCCTCCCCTCCCTTTCTGCACCACTCTCTCTCACCTTTTGTTTTTCTCCGGCTCTACCAGAAATGTTGTCAGGCCTAGTACGATAGTCGCCTGTCTGTTTCCATTTCCTTCTCACTCTCCCCCGCCCTCCCTTATCTATGTCTTAGCTCTTGCACTATCTGCAATGTCGTCTGGCCGAGAACGATAGTTCATTTCACATCCTTATTGTTCATGACCTGTAAGAATGTGTATTTTCCCTTGTTTCCTCCCTTGTCTTGAAGCGCTTTGAAACACATTGTGTATAGGCGCTATATGAATAAATAAACTTTCATATCATAATTTGGGGCGTTTCACCCCTCGAGCCGCCCTTTCCTGCTTGCACCCGGAGTGGTCTGAGCGGTCTTTCTAAATTGGTAATTTGTTAAATTGCCTCGAGTGTGCTAGAGTGGAACTGGTGAGTGTTTGAGCCTAATTTTGGTGCCCCCCCTGCCATCTTGCCCCATCCACCTTTTCTTAGCCCCACATCCACCTGTTCTGTCCCCTGCAACCCCTCCAGCTCCCCGCTTCCTGGTGTCGGGTCTCCCGCCTGCCGACCCGCCCACCGTGCCCTGATTGGCCAGCAGGCCGTGTGTTTGTGGACTAAGAGTCCCGTTCTTCCCCAAGGGCCCCATTTGCCTCGAGTGTGCTAGAGTGGAACTGGTGAGTGTTTGAGCCTAATTTTGGTGCCCCCCCACCATCTTGCCCCCTCCACTTTTTCTTAGCCCCACATCCACCTGTTTTGTCCCCTGCAACCCCTCCAGCTCCCCGCTTCCTGGTCTCGGGTCTCCCGCATCCCGACCCGCCCACCGTGCCTTGATTTGCCAGCAGGCCGTGTGTTTGTGGAATAATAGTCCCGTTCTTCCCCAAAGGCCCCATTTGCCTCGAGTGTGCTAGAGTGGAACTGGTGAGTGTTTGAGCCTAATTTTGGTGGCCCCCGCCATCTTGCCCCCATCCACCTTTTCTTAGCCCCACATCCACCTGTTTTGTCCCCTGCAACCCCTCCAGCTCCCCGCTTCCTGGTCTCGGGTCTCCCGCCTCCCGACCCGCCCACCGTGCCCTGATTGGCCAGCAGGCCGTGTGTTTGTGGACTAAGAGTCCCATTCTTCCCCAAAGGCCCCATTTGCGTCGAGTGTGCTAGAGTGGATCTGGTGAGTGTTTGAGCCTAATTTTGGTGCCCCCCTGCCATCTTGCCCCCATCCACCATTTCTTAGCCCCACATCCACCTGTTTTGTCCCCTGCAACCTCTCCAGCTCCCCGCTTCCTGGTCTCGGGTCTCCCGCCTCCCGACCCGCCCACCGTGCCCTGATTGGCCCCTTGACCACCCCACCAAGGCCATTAACAACCAACCTAGGGCAGCCCTCTGCCCGGGCAGCCCCACCGCTAAGGACCCCATTGCAAAGGACGACTCCTACGAGACAGCTCCAGATCGTATCTGCAGGTATCCGCAGGAGGAGCAAGGAGCCAACAATAAGTAAGTGTGGCAAGGGCAGGGACTGAAGCAACTACTTCACGCCATACTACCCTACCACTCATACGCCGAAAGCTAAACCGTTGTAATCTCTCCCATCTGTAGTTTAACTGCATATAGAAGTGTGCCTAAAAGAGTTTCCCTAGATAGCCTCTCTGTGCACAGTTGAATCTAGAAGTGTGCCTAATAGCACGCCCTGGTTGAATTTATAATTGTGCCTAAATATCCCCTCTCTTCATAGGGTTGGTTCTGTCTCCTAATTGCATTGTGTGTTGTTTAGACTGCACTGATAGGCCCCTCTCCCACTATACAGGTCTCTCAAATTTAGCAGGGGTTCTGTCTCCAGATTGCATTGTATGATGTCTAGATTACACTGACAGGCCTCTCAACTTTAGCAGGGGTTCTGTCCCCAAATTGCATTTTTGATGTCTAGATTGCACTGATAGGCCTCTCTCCCACTATACAGGTCTCTCAAATTTAGCAGGGGTTCTGTCTCCAAATTGAATTGTATGATGTCTAGATTGCACTGACAGGCCTCTCAACTTTAGCAGGGGTTCTGTCCCCAAATTGCATTGTTTGATGTCTAGATTGCACTGATAGGCCTCTCTCCCACTATAGAGGTCTCTCAAATTTAGCAGGTGTTCTGTCCCCAAATTGCATTGTATGATGTTTAGACTGCACTGATAGGCCTCTCTCCCACTACACAGGTCTCTCAAATTTAGCAGGGGTTCTGTCTCCAAATTGCATTGTATGATCTTTAGATTGCACTGATAGGCCTGTCTCCCACTATTGAGGTCTCTCAAATTTAGCAGGGGCTCTGTCTCCAAATTGCATTGTATGATGCTTATATTGCACTGATAGTCCTCTCAAATTTAGCAAGGGTTCTGTCTCCTAATTGCATTGTATGATGTTTAGGTTGCACTGATAGGCCTCTCTCCCACTATACAGGTCTCTGAAATCTAGCAGGGGCTCTTTCCCCAAACTGCACTATATGAGGTTCAGATTGCACTGATAGGCCTCTCTCCCACTATACAGGTCTCTCAAATTTAGCAGGGGTTCTGTTTCCTAATTGCATTGTATGATGTTTAGGTTTCACTGATAGGCCTCTCAACCCACTATACAAGTCTCTCAAATTTAGCAGGGGTGCTGTCTCCTAATTGCATTGCATGATGTTTGGGTTCCACTGATAGGCCTCTCTCCCACTATACAGGTCTCTCAAATTTAGCAGGGGCTCCGTCCCCAAACTGCATTATATGAGGTTTAGATTGCACTGATAGGCCTCTCTCCCACTATACAGGTCTCTCAAATTTAGCAGGGGCTCTGTCCCCAAACTGCATTATATGAGGTTTAGATTGCACTGATAGGCCTCTCTCCCACTGTGCGGGTCTCTCATATTTAGCAGGGGTTCTGTCTCCTAACTGCATTGTATGATGTTTAGGTTGCACTGATAGGCCTCTCAACCCACTATACAAGTCTCTCAAATTTAGCAGGGGTTCTGTCTCCTAATTGCATTGTATGATGTTTAGGTTGCACTGATAGGCCTCTCTCCCACTATACAGGTCTCTCAAATTTGGCAGGGGCTCTCTCCCCAAATCGCTGTGTAGGATGTTTGGATTGCACTGATAGGCCTCTCTCCCACTGCGCGGGTCTCTCAGTTTAACAGGGGCTCCGTCTCCAAACTGCACTGTGTGGTGTTTAGATTGCGCTGGTGGACGTCTCTCCCCACTGTGCAGGTCTCTCAAACTTAGCAGGAGCCTCCACTGTATGATGCTTAGATTGCACTGATAGCACTCTCTCTCACTATACAGATCCCTCAAATAATCTAACTGCGCTTAGTTCAGTACTCTACCAATCCCGGAAACCCACCACTACCTAACCCAACTAAATCCCATACCAGCAGACTGTTAACACCCTAACCCCCCCCCCACCGACAGTGCACCCTTAGGAAATATACCCCAACCACCGACAGAAAACAACACTGAGCCAGAGAGCCCCCCAGTGTATCCAGAGAAGGAAAACCGAGGTCACTGCGACCGCACAGCACAGCATAGAGGACCAACTGCCATATCACGCCTGCACCTAGACTGGAAAATGGCCCGTACCAGAAAAGGACGCAGAGAAAGAGAACCTGATCGTGCAACAAGAGACGCGAACACACAACACCGACAGAACCCACAAGAAACAGCCCCATTGGAAGAAAACACGCCTAAATCAGCCACAACCGGAACAAAATCCACAAGAGAAAAATCCTTATACCTCACACCTTACCTCACAACAACCACGGTACATCGACAGCCCAACACGGAAACCTCGAAACATGCAAAAAATGTCCTGATACACGCGGAAAAAAGACGGGGGCACTCAACAAGAGAGTGGGAGGGCTCCGACCCCATTACCTCTTACATTGCAAGAACAGAGGGGCAACATTGATTTCCACTACATCCCGCACAATACGGCGAAGTACCAACAACCAGCAACACCACCTCCCACCCAACAATCGGACCCAATGAAGAAACCACCGCTGATCTTCAGCCGAGTAGCATCACAGCATAAACACCAAGACTAATCAACCCTGTTATCAACTTACTAGACCGCTTCAATGAAGAAGCAGCTGTCGCTGTTCTTCATCCTACCGACATCAATGCGGAAACTCCCCGAACAGACAATTACAAACTCGAGCAACAAATAACCTCAAAACAAAATCTCACCCGGAGAATCCACTGTAATCTAATAAACGCAAGGTCAATGTCCAAACACTCAACGGAAATATACGACCTCCTGTCAGAAGGAGGCATAGACATCCTATTTGTAACCAAAACATGGCTAGACAACAACTACAAGATCACCCTCAACAACTGCCTGCCTGAAGACTTCAAATGCATCCAAACAAACAGAAAATCCAAAAGAGGGGGGGGACTAGCGATCATCCACAAGGAACAACTGGCCATCAAAATGGAAGAACCATTAAACATCGATAAATGTGAGTCCTTAATACTATGACTTTCAGTAAACCCCAAAACCAACCTGAAATTCGTACTGATATACAGACCACCAACCTACGATGCGACTTTCGTAGATGCCTTCATGGAAGCAATCACTACCCTAGCCATCAAGTACAATCATCTGATCATCCTTGGAGATTTCAACATCTGGTTCGACGAAGAAACCACAACCACACAAAAATCCTTAACCACCCAACTAGCAGCCATGAACCTACAACAACTAGTCAAAGGAGCAACCCACTCAGCAGGGCACACACTTGACGCAATCTTCGCCAACAAGGATCTCATCACCACGGCACCCCCAATTCAAATACTATGGAGCGACCACCTCATTATTCCATTCGTAATCACAACGGCCGCTCTGACAAAAAAGCAACAAGAAAAGCACCCCATCATGATGAAAAGAAATTGGAGAACCATAAAAAACTCCAACCTAACCGAGCTCCTAGAACTCAGCAAACCACAAGCATCAACCATGGATGAAGCAGACCTAGACAGAAAAGTTGCCTTGCTTCATACCTGGATCGCAACAACCCTTGACGACATCGCCAAAGAAAACCCTTCACCCCATCACGCAATAAAACTACAGCAAAATGGTTCACCCCACTACTCTAAGCCATGAAAAGAAAAAAAACGAAAACTAGAATCTGAATGGAGGAACAACAACACCGCAAACAAATTTAAATTCCTACAACAGATCCGCGCATATAAAAAGGAAATACAAAGAGCAAAGAGGAAACATTACGACAACCGAATCTTCATAGCACCAAACACTCAAAAAGAACTATTCAAAATCATAAACGAAATAAAAAACCCACCGGCCTGCAACAACACGCCAATTCCATCGACAAAACTTTGCGAGGACCTCGGAGACCACTTCAAAAACAAAATAACCTCCACCCAACACACCATACAAAACAGACCAAGCGTTCACAGCTCAAACCCCACCGACACAGACGAGGAACATGCAAACAAGCTACGAAACTTCCCAGAAATATCAGTTGAGGCTTTCGTCAAACTGGTAAACCAAAGCAAGAAATCGGGCTCTCCTGAAGACCCTTGCCCCCCGGACATATACAAAACAATTCTCAAACAAGGAACCCCCATGGAATACCACAGGAACCTCCTTAGCCTCTCAATCTCAACAGGTAAAGTACCGCAGGCCTTCAAATTGGCATACATCAAGCCGCTACTCAAAGACACAACAGGAAACGTAGAGGACTTATCCAACTACAGACCCATCTCCAACATACCCTACATAGCCAAACTGCTAGAAACGTACATCTACCAAATAACCCAAGAATTCATAGAAGAGCACTGCCTACTAGACCAGGCACAAGTTGGCTTCAGACCTATGAGAGGAACAGAATTGGCTCTCCTCTCAATATGGGACGACCTAAAAACAAACGCAGACTCAGACAACAGCACTGCCCTGATTCTCCTTGATCTTTCTTGCAGCCTTCGACACTGTCAACCACGCCATCCTCATAAAGAGATTAGAAGGACTAGGGATAACAGACACTGCCCTACTATGGATCAAATCCTTCCTAACTAACAGAACAGAAACAATATGGATGAAACCTTGTAAATCCAAACCCAGAGTCTCCACGTGCAGAGTACCACAAGGATCATCCTTCCCCCTAGCTTCTATTCAACATCTACATGTACCTACTAATCAACCTCATCAAAAAACACTGCCTCACATGCTACAACTACCCCGCCGATACTCAAATAATCTTCAACATACAAGACACCCGAGAAGAAAACACCACACTAGAGACTTGCCTTCGTGACATATTCAACTGGATGAACCTCAAACATCTCAAAATCAACTCAGGCAAAACAGAGATAATGATTGTTTCAAAAAAGGGAGGAGACATCAACTACATCCCCTGGCCAAGAGAGCTCGGCACCACACCAGAGCCATCATCAACTGTAAAAAAACTAGGGGTCCTGATGGATAACAACCTCACTCTGGAGCAACAAGTGAACTCGGTAATCAAGAATTGTTTCTTCCTCCTGCGAGCAGCAAAAAGGATCCTACCGTTCCTGTCATTCGCCAACAAAACACTTACCATCATCGCTCTGATCATGTCCAGAGTAGACTATGCCAATAGCCTTTACCTGGGCATACCTGAACGACTTCTAAAAAAACTGCAGCGCATACAAAATGCAGCAGCCAGACTCCTCCTGAAGCTACCCAGAAGAGAACACATCATACCCACGCTAAAAATAGTACACTAGCTACCAATGAAACAACAAATAAAGTTCAAGGCCATGTGCATCACGCACACAAACAAAGCGCAGAATTCCTAAGAATTCCTAAGCGACAAACTACGCCTACATCAACCAACAAGAACACTAAGATCAAGCACCGACATACGCCTGGAACCAAAACCCTACAACAGAAAAAAACTTGGAGGATCATCTTTCTCTCACCAGGCACCCAAAACCTGGATTGACCTACCTAAGAATATACGGAATACAACAAACCACCTAGCATTCAGGAAACTCCTCAAATCATGGCTCTTCAAAACGTAACCACAACGGAGACGCACTAGAATGCCCAGACATTAAAACAATGACGAAAATAACTCCAACCTCGACCACTCTCAAACTGGACAAACACTCAAACCAAAGAACCAACCATTCGACAGAGCATAAGACATCATGGAAAATAGCCCCAAAGGAAGGCTGTAGAAACTGACCACATACCTAGACCCAGACGAAAGCCCCAAGTGACACTCCCACTCATACGTACCAGACGAACATATCCAGACCGGCAGACGCATCTAGATAGACGTTGGCCTGCGTCGCACCTGGATAGGATCGATTGAAGGATAACATGCCCGCGCCTAGGCAAAACATGAATGCCAACATGTGCCACACCTAGAGTTGTGAACACCAGCCTGCGTGGCGCTCAGATGGAGTTGTGAATGTTAGCATGCCCACACCTGGACGGGTCGCTAGACACTAGCCTGCGCCTCATCTGGATGGGGGTGTGAGGGTTGGCATGACCATACCTGGATGGAGTCCTAAACATTGGCCTGCGCCGCGTCTAGATGGGAATGTGAGGGCCGACAGGTGCCACAATATGACAGAACTAACAATGTTAGCATGGTAAAGGTCAGGTAACCCACTAACCAGTATAAGCTCAAACTCTGCATACTTATCTCACTCAAAAAACTCACACAACCATCTCTCGCACAACAAGCCGCACGCACTTCACAACACTGCAACAACACATTAGCCGGAACAACAGCACACGCGGACTGACTCCGATCTGATACCCGCACCAAAGCTCAGCACCCAGTGTATACTGAGTTGAAGCTGCCAACAGAACACCACTCCTCTCACTATCCTACTCCCTTCTTCACCTTACTGACCCATCCCACCTTTATCGTTTACAGATCTGCCTGAGCGCCTGGGGACCAATTCCGTTGGTGACGGTGCGCGGTACAAATACCTTTAACATTTAACATTTAACAAATCAATTTAAATTAATCGATGTATTCACTTAGTACTGTTGTTGCTTATACTGTTGTAGATTTGTGCAGAATAAAGCCATGTGGATTTGAAGGAATTAGAACGTAAACGTGGAATTCGAATTAGCACATTCACGAAGGAAAGGGAATGTGGAATTACATTGCCCTGACCTATTTTTCAAAAGGCCTATCAGACTTATCACTTGTTAGCCGGGGCGTTGCTAGGGGGGCTAAGACGGCTATAGCCCCTGATCTTTTGGTTGTAGCCCCGGACAGAATCTCAGGAGCTACAGCCAAAAGACTAGCAAGCCCCCAGTCCCAACAGTTCCGACATCAGTTTAGCCCCGGGTCTTTTCCAGACCTAGCAACTCCCCTGCTTGTTAGGCTCAATTTAGAAAGGACCAAGGAATTGTATTTCATTTCCATTTGTGCATCCTTTCTTTTGAGAATCATATGGATTCAAATTACACTCCTTAAGCAAGTGTATTTGCATGTGTGAATCTCACACTTGATTAGATATGGCTACTACTTGGCGCTTGTGCCACCTATAAGCCGAAACTATTGCGTTAGAGTACAGCTAGGGATAAACGGCATATGAGGAAGGACACAAAGCTATTAGGTGTTATTAGTTTATTTATCCACCCATTGACTGTCTATGATCTTGGCTATTTCAACCCCTCCTTGCCCAAAACACATCCTCCTTGGATCTATTTGAGCTACATTTATCAAGTCTTACCATCAACCTGTGTGCTGGTAGTGCCTGCCAGTCCTTCTGAGAGTTAATGACTTTACTGAAGATGTAAAAACGCAACTGGTGTAAAAACGCAACTGGTGTAATACAATGTCTTAGTCCAGTCGCTATCAACCACTCCATTTGTATAAGCACCATGCATGTCCTTCACTGAAGTCCTGTTAAATGCAAGCGTTGACATAGCCAGGCGTTTTGGGTTGTGTATAAGCTTACACAAAAGCCAAAACCGTTGGCATTTCCATAGCTTGTTTTCTAGATACTATTAGTATTCTCAAATACGCCAAATAAACTGCAAGACACCAAATGCAAGCACACACAAGGTGAAGTTATCTACATGCTGCCGACGGAGTTATTAGTCTTGTAAAATGTTTTAATGGATTTCACTGTTTTTTGGAAGGCATTTGTTTAATATTTTTGCCATTTGCAAATAATAATGCTAATCACGCATTTTTCTTGGGTACTTTTTTTCGCGCACAGGTCACCATCACGTTATATGTACTTTGCCTATAAATGTAGCACCTAACATGTCCTAATTCCTCTAATATCAGACGAGTTATTGACGTTCACATTTGCACGTGTGGAAATATCTAAAAAAATGCTAACTTTTGAGGTCAGCAGTTTACGTATTCGGTGAAAAGGATAATTCAAACTACAGGTGCATAGATACATATAAATTGCATCTCTGCCACTCAGTTTTCCGAGATCAACCTTCTAGCGACAGTGGGTTTGATTGACAAAAGGCTACCTTACTAATATTGGGATGGCACTTTCATGTACCTCTGGGTTGCGGTAGCCATGCCCTTAATGAGGGCATGGCTGCCTCCAAAACCGTGTCCGGATCCGGGTTCCCTGAATGGGGAATTACCGATACATTCCGAGTATGGAGGGCCTGGTAATTCGTCCTTCAGGGAGCCCGGGCCCGGACCTTCCCCATTCCCATTTGAGCCCCCATAGGGCTCAATGGGAATGGGAGCGGGAGCTAACAACGGGCCGATTATGACCGGCCCGTTGTTAGCTCCCTGATCCCCTCGCAGGACCCGGTAAGGACGCCTGGTTTTACCAGACGTCCTTACCGGGTCACGCAAGGGGACCTCGTAATATTGCGGAATGGTATTACCGGGCCCGCCACCATTAGCGGCGCCCGTTAACCCATTCCGCAATTCTCGTAATGAGGCCCATCAGACCCATGTTTTCTGCAAGTTAGTGACAGTTTAATCCACTTGCTATGTACTTCCGTACTCTCCTTGGGCGCCATCACACAGTCTATTGCTTCCTCTGGTAGCGTTGTGTGATTAAAGCAGACTAAAATGCGATGCTTCAAAGCAGCTTCATTGTCATTAAATGATGCAAGACCACTGCCAAGAAAACAGGCACGAAGATGACAGATGAGGGGCTGTTCACCACGAAAAAATACTTATTAGTTCATGGGTGAATAGTGAATCTGCAATGAACAAGCTATTTTTTGAATATCTGGTAATGATTTGGTAATTTATGTTATGTTATGTTATATACATTTCTAAAGCGCACATACACCCGGGGGTACCTTGACGCTAGGTGATACAGTGACAGCAGAAGTACAGAGAAGCCTAATACAGATAGGTCTTAAGTGCATGGCGAAAAGACAGATGGTTTTCAACCATTCGAAGAGGCAGTGGGAGACTGTTCCAGGCTTTCGCGGCAATGACAGAAAAAGGCCGGCCACTGACACGAGAGAGTTTGATTTGAGGAATGACAATCAGAAGAGCAGACTGAGAACGCAGTGGACGAAACGGCACATAGCAGGAAAATTCCGATTGAATATATTCAGTGCCCTGCTTATAAAAAGCGTAATGCACAATACACATTGACTTAAAGAGGATGCGCTTCTCAATGGGCAGCCAGTGCAGTTGCCTAAGGAGCGGGGTAATGTGAGCTCCAAAGGGAGGGCAAGAGACTGCCCGAACAGTTGCATTTTGCAGCAGCTGGAGGCGGTTGATAATATAGCCTGGCTGACCCAAGTAGAGGGAGTTGCAGTAGTCTGAGGTGCTCAGTACCAACGCAGCAACCACTGGAGTGTGGTATTCAGTTGCAACAAAGGGGAGCACTTTGCACAGTATACACAGTTTGGAGTGACCAGACTTGCATACGGCCGCCACCTGGGGTGCCATGGATTAAGAGGATAACAGTATCACACCCAGATTTTTAACAGTTGTCGCAGGAGAGTGGCAGGTGCCTAGAGAAATAGGCCAGAACTCAGGGGTCCAGAAGGAGAGTGGGCAGGAGGTGCCAACCACCAATACCTCCATCTTGGGCCTGTTGAGCTTCAGCCATCCAAGCGCCAAGGTCTTCCAGGCACCTCCTTAGCCGAGTCGCAGTTTCTGCTCTGGTGAGATCGAGCCGGACAAGAATCTGGGTGTCTTCGGCGTAGAAATAAAATCTGAACCAATGCGACAGAATAAGCAGCAGGAGAGGGCGGATATACTTATTGAATAGGATGGGGGAGAGGGCAGATAGCTGAGGGACTCCACAGGAGAGCAAGCCAGGAAGGGAACAGAACGGAGACAAAGATACAGACTGAGTCCGGTTGGAAAGAAAGGCTTGGAACCAGTCATGGACTTGGCCTGAGATGCCGGCATCAGACAGACGGGCCAGGAGGGTGGGGTGGTCAAACGCGGCCGGCAGATCTAACAGCAGAACCGCTCCGACCCCACCCTGATCAACTAGCCTAGAGAGATCGTCCATCACAGAGTTAAGGACAGTTTTGGTTCTTCTACCGGGACAGAAACCGGATTGAATATGGTCGAAGAACCCGGAAGACTTAAAAAACGGGGAGCGAGCAGGAGAGATCAGAGCCTCAAGAACCTTCATAGAAAAAGAAAGCAGAGACATAGGCCGAAAATTAGCCATTATTTTAGGATCCAGAGATGGTTTTGTGAGCAGGGGAAGCACGAGAGCATGTTTCAGTGACTGGGGATTGTGGCAGTTTGAAAAGAATCATTCATGGCAGCGGTAATATGGGGGAGTAGTTCATTGGTAATTTCTTTCATCATAACAAGTGGAATCGCATCAGCGGGAGAGGTGGATTTAAGACCCTGAATGGCTTCAAGTACCTCAAGATTGGAAAACACAGGAAAAGAGGACCACTGAACAGTGGGCGCTGGCATCCTGGGAAAGCAAGGACATTTGTCCATAGTAGGGGCTACTTTAGCAATGTCAGCACAAATAGTATCAATTTTAGATGAGAAAAAGGAGGATAAAGAATCACACAGGGCTTCGGAAGGAGTCACCGCCGACCCAGTTTTCGTAGTCGCTGAGAGAGAGCTAACTAATTCAAAGAGGGCCTTCGGTTTATTGATGGCTGCTTTTACCTTATAGTCAAAAAAGGACTTTATTAGCTAGAATTATGGCCTTATGGTAGTCAGACAGCGAGTTACGAAAAATGAGCTTATCCAATGGCAAATAGTGTACCCTCCATCTCCTTTCGGCCTGTCTACAGGCCAGTTTCTTAAGCTTAAGTTCTTCGGAGTACCATGGCTCAGAACGATGCTTAGTTCCTTTGGACAGTCTAAAGGAGCCATATCATTGACGACTTCAATGAAAATGTTTTCCATTGAGGTCAGGGTAAGGGAACTGACAGAAGAAAGCTGGTTCAGGAGGGCGGTAGTGAGCGCAGGTTTAGATACTTTGCGCCTGTCACATCTGAAAGAAGCAGGTTTGCATACCGGGGAGATGGGAGAGTAGTGAAATAGGGAAAAATGAATAAGGAAATGATCAGACCAGGCAAGAGGGCAGGGAGGGGAAATAAGTATGGAAGATTTGGGGGCACAGATGAAAGAATATTACCTAACTGATGGGTAGGCTCCGTCATCAGCTGAGGAAGGCCTACGTCGTCCATATGAGACAGGAAGGTCATTACCTGATAGGGTTAAAAGTGTTCGGAGATAGATTAAAATCTCTAGCCACCCAAAGACTGGGGTGTGTTGTTAAGAGTTCTGAAATAAATTCCAGGAACGCAGTGCAAAAGGTAGCATCTGCTCCAGGAGGGCAGTACACCAAAAGAATAGTATAGGTGAGTTTAGGAGAAATAGTAATGTGTACAAGGAAACATTCCATCTTGAAGGAGTGAATCAGTATGCTACACCGGGTGGTATATATGTCTTTGTGCAAGAAAGCAACCCCGCCAATGGGATGAGCAGCAATGTTCAATGTTATTGTTCTTTTTAGTGTATTTGCGATGAATAGATTGCTGTATTGTTATATGTGTATAAAACTCCTTTATAGAGGTCATATGTAGACTAAATAAAACTAATACAAATATTGATTACTAGCTGGGGTACCTGCCGTTGCCCGCGTCGTTTCCCAAAAAATATCAAGTAATGGAAGAACAGTAATGTTTCACCCCCTGCCTTACAGATTAAAAAGAAAATAACTGCCAGAAATTGCATGATAGATTATTGTAAAAATTGTATTTTCTCATTTCACAAATAAAAAAATTTCAAATTCTGAAAAAATCACAGAAACTTGAATTGAAATTTGTTACAAAAGTGCTTTTTGCTAAGCAATGTTTTTGTTTTTTTCCATCTGGAGATGGGATGAACAGATTATTTGGTGTTCCAACACTGGAGCAAGCAACATAAAGTTGTCCGTGAGCAAAGCATGGAACCTCCAAGTTGATTCCAGCAACCTTCAGTGACCGTCCTTGAGCTTTGTTGATTGGCATTGAAAAGGCAAGTCAAACTGGGAATTGCAGACATTTGAAGTGAAATGGTGAATTAGTTGGGATTAGAGGAATTCTTGGTATGAATATGCCTTCTCCCTTGGAAACTTCTGTCTGAATCAAGGGTTCAATGATGTGAGGAAAGAGGTTTTTGACACAGAGCCTATTGCCATTCCACAGCTTTGGTGGGTCCAAGTTTCTGAGGAGCATGATGGGTGCCACAATCTTCAAGAGCAAGTCATGGGATGGGGTACCTGGTGGCTCCAATGAATTCAAAAACTCTGTTGGGTAAAAGACAGATTGAGCTGCTTCGGTGACTGTGTCAATTGACTTGTAGCATTTGGCATCTCCAGGTAGTGAGTTTTGTATTTGAGCATTCAAGAGAAAGAATTGCTCGCTCACACAGCCATTTGTGGTTTTGAAAGTGCAGCTGGATGCTTGGGAAATCTTTTAATTTCAGTTCTTCAATGGACTTTAGAATTTGGCAGACGTTGTTTGGGAAAGTAATGAGTCCTGTTTCAGATTCAGATGGAGTTGTCCGCTCGCCCAAAAGAAGCAGCTGTTGAGAGAGGTGTGACATGCTGCACTCATCCCAAACAATGACATAGCACTGCTGAAGTACTTTTGCTTATCCTGATCCTTTGGTTATTTTGCAAATTGGCTCTGCTCCATAAGCTAAGTTTAGAGACAATTTGAAGGTTGAATGGGCTGTTCGGCCACCTACCACCAGTGTGGCAGTGATACCAGAGGAAGCTATGGCAAGAGCAATCCCTTTTTTCTGGAGAAACTTTGCCAGTAGCAAGTTTAAGACAAAGGTCTTTCCAGTTCCTCCAGGGGCACCAAGGATGAACATGCCACCTTTCTTGGCTTGTATGGCATTTAGGAATTCAAAATAGGCTGTTATTTGGTCTGGTACCAAGTGTGGCTCATTTGCTTCCAAGGTGTCAGTGTTGTAATTTGTCTCACACAGAATTTCTGTTGAAAGGAGATTGTTGACACTTCTCAGTGGAGTTGCTAGTCCAAGTTGGCAAAGACCTTTTCTCGATATTTAGTGGCAAATGTCTTCCATAAGAATAAGTGCCTTGTTGAAGATGACTTCAGAGAAATATTTTTGCAATGGTGGGTTTTGTCTTCTGAGTAGCAAAAAGGATGTCCTCACTCAGATCCTCTTGGTATTATTCCCACAGAGAGGGTGTATTTGAAATGGCACATGTGGTCAGCAGAATGCAAAAGGGATGTCTCACTCGGGCTGGCGAGTGTGTGGCACTTGCTTACTCCAAAGCCATGTCCCAATGTTGGTCGAGCAGTCTCCTTCTCCGGCAAGCCTCCCTGTAGGTTTCAAACACCTGATCATTGGTTGTTTTCAAATCAGTAAATGATGTGGGTCCTCCGTCAACTTGAAGTAGCATTCTCAAAAAGAAGCACTCAGCATTTGATGGATGCACTGTGCAGACACAAACGAGAGCCTGAGTAGATTTCACTCCAGGGTAGCCTTCAATATCTGCTCCTTTTTTGCGACGTTGAATGTATTTTTAGATGGATTTCATTTTGTACTGAGGAATGTCACTTTACAGAAAGGTAGTTGCAAAAGGATCATTCTGGAAAAGTTCAAAGAAAAAAGTTAAGGTTGCCTTTGGTGGGTTCTCAAGTTGTTGGCACAAGTTGTCTTGGTTGAAGTAAATTCTTTGTCCATTCTCTAAGTGGAAAATAAGACGACCATCGGTGGGAAAGCGTTCATGAATGGGAAAGCTTAGAATCCTCCAAATTGCCTCATTGCTGCTTATGTACCTGCCCATTCGAAATGTGCGAACCTCATCCAGATTTGCTCCACTTTTTTGAAGCTCAAAAGCTGCTTGGTCACTGCCCTTGTAAACATACTTGCAAATGTACTTGTTTGAATTGACTGATTGGCAAGATTCAACATTGATATGAGATTGAAACATAATGGACAACAGAGGTGTATAAGGAACCACCCATTTGTTGTCAATCTCTTTGTTGTCAATCTCAATCTCCTGATAGGATGTTCCAACACGCATTTTGATCTTTGCCGTGAAATCACCATCTTCAGGTTTTTCGACATCTGTACAAAGAGTAGCCATCATCTCCAGTCTGTGTTTCTTGGATCAGGTCACCTGGGTACTTTTGGGAACACTTTCCACCTACCATGAAGGGAGAATTTTTGTTCAGAGTTCCACATGGGCTATGAAGCATGTTCTTGGTGATGATGTCAAAGAGCAGGGGGTCTTCTTCCAAGTTCAGTAGTTCTGCAGAGATGACTTGGTCCATTTCTGTTGGTCTGATTTTTTCTTTCAGCCAAATTAGGATGGGGGCATGGGGAAGGCCTCTCTTTTTCCATTCAATAGAGTCCATCCAGCACCACGTGGCCCCAAAGGCTTTGCATTTTTTGATGACGTCCATCAATTTAGCCAGTTTTCTTTCGAAATCTTGAGCAACCACGATGTGACGATCAACTGCCTACTGTCCAGGCCGAAGATTTGTTAGGATTTCTGGCCAAAGAGGATTGCAAGGATGAAAAGGTCAGGGTGTCTGTAGTTCCTGACATATGTCATTGTATCTTGGGCGTACTCATGCAGGTGTCTTGAGCTGCCCATGAAGGTTGCTGGCAAAATAACTATTTTGCCCAAGTCATTGTGATTGACATCATTGGCATTGGCCACTTTGAGGTGAATGTTTTCATTGACGTGCAGCTTTTTTTGATTGATGCATATATAGAGCAAGCATCTACTTTTGATCTTGGCCTACATGTCAACAATGAACTGATAGAAAAGCAGGTGAAATTTTGAGAATATGATTCTCCACTCCGACTCATGTCTTGATTCTGAGAGCATAGCAGTTGATACCAGAGACCTTTTTTACTGGAAGAGGGTTGCCTGTAATTGTATCTGTCTGAGGTATACAAATGTAATAGCTACCTTTGCCTTTCCAAAATATGATGGGATACTGGTGGGAATCATTGATTGATGTGTTTCTGCGACTCTTTGAAGGTTATTGTTTTGCTTCTGAAGGACAATGTTGCAGCGTTCAAATACATTACCCACCATAAAAATGGCAACTTCATCAATGGTAGGAGCATTATAGCTTCTTTGTAATCATCTGTTGGCATGTGTTCCAGTGCTGTCTTGAAAAGCTGAACATAGGCATTGTTTTTATGGAGAAATTGTTGTAAGTCCAGAACAATGTCCTGGCGAACATCAGCAATGTTGGAACACCTCTGTTTTGCCTCATTTGTCATCTTACCCATGAAATCAATTTGGAGAAATGTTGGCTCTTCGTTGGGAGGTGGGAGTCAAGATCCAGCTCAATGGTAGACTTGTCCCTGTACTTTGAAAGTTGGCATAAAGCCAGGCTCTCGAATTTCCTGAGTTGTGCCAAAAGATGTCATTTGAAAGAATGAATTGTACTTTCTGATGTTTTCCAGGACATTTTCTGATGTAGGTGTGGTCCCCAACATAAATCTTCAAATCAATATTTTTTTAGGATCAGGAGGAGGGCAGAGAGGAGTTACTTTGAGCTTCCCATTTGAGCAACTCATTCCTGGTGGCTCTTCTTTCCATATGTATGCTCTGCAATGAGTGCAAATGGTTTCCATGCTTCCAATCACAGCAGCATTTGGATACATATAGTAGTTGTGATTTACATTGTAAAACAATGCTGCTCTTTTTAAATCCTGCTGCATATCATTTGCCCTGATGGTTGTGGCTCTTATCCTCATGTTAGCACGGCATGCTTCAGTTTGGTCTGGTGTCTCATTTGCCCTGGAGTAAGTGGCTTTTGTCCTCATGTTAGCAAGGCTTGATTCAGTTTGCTATGCTGTGTCATGTGCCCTGGAGCATGTTGCTCTTTTCCTTATGTCAGCAGGTCTTGCTTCAGTTTGGTCTGCATTGCTGCTGTTTATTGGATATTACCCAAATTGTTCAACCACAATTGTTCGAATGAACAATTGACCTAATTTCAAGGGTCCGAATTGACCTTTTCACAATTGACCGAATATATATATATATATGTATGTATGTATATATTACACAGCCACGTTAGTGGGCTGTGTAGTTATGGTTAAGTTGCTGTTTCCATAGGAAGAGCCCTTTTTGGGTGGTTTATAACTTCGCTCTCCCTGGACGAATCCTCACCAAACTTTGAAAAAAAGTATATGGGTCACTGAATTTTTTTGCAAAGTTTGGTGCGGTTTGGTCCAGGGGGGGCAAAGTTATAAGGGGGTCCCAAAACGTCTTTTTTTCTCATAGACTGAATGGGAAAAAACTTTGCTCACGCCTACAGCCCAAACCGCTGGACGGATTTTCACCAAATTTGGACCAGGAGCAGCGGCTTGGTCCCGATAGCGTGCTTTTGCACATTTGGTGAAAATCCATCCAGTAGTTTTTTTTTTTAAATGACCAAAAAGTAGGTCACAAAAAATTAGTGATATCTATGTTCGGTCCGTGGACACACTTCCCTGTTCGCTCCTCGGACAGGGTCCTGATTGGCTGGGTGTTGCGCGTCGTGTCCGCGGACATTGGACGTGTTCGCTGATTGGGTGGTTGAGAGCGTGTGGTGCGTCAGTTTTTCTGGGCACGCCCGCCATCTTGTGTTCGCCGACATCCACGGAGAGCGTGCTGAAACTTGGTGGAAAAATACTATTTAGTCAAGTGTGTTGGCATGTAAGACTGTTTGGGGTGGGTGGGGGAGTAAGAGATGGGTTAAATGATGTATTTATTTAGGTGGCAGGCACCCCTGTTGTGTTCGTTCTGACCGTGGACAATACGGGTGTCCTGAAATGTTCGTAAATAAACAAAATGAGGGTGTCCTCAGGACACTACGCCTGTTTGTATGGTTCGTAGGCAAATTGAAACTGTTCTAAGAACACATCAAGTGTCCTGGGATGTTCGTCAATAAACAAAATGGGGGTGTCCTGAGGACACTATGCCTGTCCGTATTGTCCGTAGACAAATTTAAATTGTTCTAGGAAAACATCAAGTGTCCTGGGATGTTCATAAATAAACAAAATGGGGGTGTTCTGAGGACTCTATGTCTGTCTGTATTGTTAGCAAGCAAGTTGAAACTCTCCTAAGAGCACATGCAGTGTCCTGAAATGTTCGTAAATAAACAAAATGAGGGTGTCCTGAGGACGCTGTCCGTATTGTCCGTGGGCAAGTTGAAATTGTCCTAAGAACACATCAAGTGTCCTGGGATGTTCGTAAATAAAGAAAATGGGGGTGTTCTGAGGATACTATGCCTGTCCGTATTGTTCGCAAACAAGTTGAAACTGTCCTAAGAACACACGCGGTGTCCTGAAATGTCCGTAATTAAACAAAATGGGGTGTCCTGAGGACGCTGTCCGTATTGTTCGTGGGCAAGTTGAAATTGTTCTAAGAACACATCAAGTGTCCTGGGATGTTCGTAAATAAACAAAATGGGGGTGTTCTGCGGTCCTAGGAACACACGCGGTGTCCTGAAATGTTCCTAAATAAACAAAATGGGGGTGTCCTGAGGACGCTGTCCGTATTGTTCATGGGCAAGTTGAAATTGTTCTAAGAACTCATCAAGTTCTGGGATGTTCGTAAATAAACAAAATGGGGTTGTCCTGAGGACGCTATACCTGTCCGTATTGTCCGTAGGCAAGTTGAAACTGTTCTTAGAACACACGCAGTGTCCTGAAATGTTCGTAAATAAACAAAATGGGGGTGTCCTGAGGACGCTGTCCGTATTGTTTGTAGGCAAGTGGAAATTGTTCTAAGAGCACTCATATTGTTCGCGGACATTAAAAGTGCCCATATGGCATAGTTAAAATGTTTAATTCTATGGGTGTGATATGCTGCAGAGGTTGTGGCCAAGGCCTAGAGTCTTGGGTGCATGGCCGAATGACTCTAGGCCCTGGCCAATACCACTGCAGCATATCACACCCATAGTGGCTTATAAGTTTGCCACCCAAGAACAAATTTATAAGCAACAAAGTTATAAGCTAGTATGGGTGTGATATGCTGTGGTGGCTGTGGCCAGGGCCTATAGTCTTGGGTGCATGGCCAAGACCAAATTTATAAGCGCCAAAGTTATAAGCCACCATGGGTTTGATTTGCTGTGGTGCTTGTGGCCAGGGCCTAGAGTCTTGGGTGCATGGCCGATTGACTCTAGGCCCTGGCCAATACCACTGCAGCATATCACACCCATAGTGGCTTATAAGTTTGCCACCCAAGAACAAATTTATAAGCAACAAAGTTATAAGCTAGTATGGGTGTGATATGCTGTGGTGGCTGTGGCCAGGGCCTATAGTCTTGGGTGCATGGCCAAGACCAAATTTATAAGCACCAAAGTTATAAGCCACTATGGGTGTGATTTGCTGCGGTGGTTGTACTTATTATAATATACTTACTGTTTGGTTTGGTAACTGGAGTACATATATTCCTTGTTAATTTCTGTGATAAAAGAAAAGATCATGTTAGTATTGGTAGTTTGTAATGACTTATAACTTTGAATAATCAACATTTTTTTTTTTACCCCCATATTTAGTAGATTACAAATCAGTGTACTGTGCAATTTGCTCAGTTTCTGTGTTTGTTTCTATAATTATTGGGGCTGTGGGAAAAAAAATCCATGTTGGATTTAAAAAAAAAACCTTTTTTTGTTATGCTACAGTCTATTTGTTTGTTTGTTTTCAGTGTTCACTTGTTGTTTCTGGCTACTGTTCTATATGTTGACTTGTTGCAGATTTTTGGAGCAGTTAGATACCTTTTGGCATATTCTAACTGTGTATTTTTTGTTATAATGAAGTGGTATTGATTTATCTGTTTGGTTATTGAAAGTCTTTTGGCAGGTAGATACCAGTTGGCGTATTCTAACTGTTTTTTTCGATATAATTTAGTTGTATTCATTTATCTGTTTAGTTGTTGTAGAATCTTGGGACAGTTAGATACCTGTTCACATAATCTAACTGTCTATTTTTTGTTATAATAAAGTGGTATTGATTTATCTGTTTGGTTATTGAAAATCTTGGGGCAGTTAGATTCTAACTGTTTATTTTTTTATATAATTTAGATGTATTCATTTATCTGTTTAGTTGTTGTAGAATCTTGGGCCAGTTAGATACCTGTTGGCATATTCTAACTGTCTATTTTTTGTTATAATAAAGTGCTATTGATTTATCTGTTTGGATATTGTAAAATATTGGGGCAGTTAGATACGTGTTAGCAAATTCTAACAGTTTATAGTTTTTAAATTGAAGTTTTGTTAATGTTTAAGTACATATTAGTTAATATATTTTGGTTTTAAGAAGATTAAATAAGCATTTGTAAGATTTGCTGGTAATCTCTGCTTTAGAGTAATGGTACTATCATTACATTTCAACCATCCATATTTTTTTTTTATATATGCCGTATAGTGACCTGCATTGGTTGTGGCTCCTGTGTGGTAGATTATACCTATTGTTGTGAAGGTTTTCTTACCAAGTGATACTTGACCATGTGTGAATCCAGTCAGCTTGCAGTTGTTTTTGGTACCATCTGCATTGTAGCGTAGAAGCATTAGTATTATGTATTTGCTATGTGTTTGTGTTAGTAAGGTGGAGATATTATCCGAATTGCAGGTAGTACATAATCTACCATGGTTTGCATTTTGTACAAGTTGCTGAAATGGAACGGATTCACAATTGGGTATGGATACATACACAAAGCGCTCGTTGGGGATTTGTTCCTGTGTCACATTGTTGCAGAGAGTGCATGTATGTTTCCACATGTATGAAATCTGGAAGATTTAATTTATAGGTATGTTTTTGTTTTCCGATACTTGTAGTAGGTACATTAGTGATTATTGTGGATCTTCCTGTGAGTTTATAGTGAATTTCACCATTCCAGCACAGTAGTCCAATTGTTGTCTTATTACATGAACACTATATGTGTTGTCAGGATTGTTTTTTTGCATTTCTATGAAGTACTAACATTTGCAAACACAATTGGTCTGTACTGTGTAAGTAAATGTTGTCAACAATTGGTGGTAATTGAAATAGAATATTCATTGCTACATTTGCGTAGCAACTTACACCAGTTATATTTGAAAATTTAAATGGACCAGATAAGTCTGTGTCCAAGTAATTATTTTGGGAATTTGTGTTGTTTCTTCGAAGAAGTACTTGAGTTACTTTGAGTAATAGGTTCTTCTTTGGTTGTGGTAATTGAAGAAGTATTTGTTTCTTTTACTCTCTTTGGAGGATTTGCAGTGATATCCTGTTGCATTTCTGTTTGATTTAGTTTTCTTTTACAACGTTTTACTTTTTGTGGAACAAGATATGTTTTTAGATGGGGGGTGTATAGTGAACAAAGTCTATTGTAGTCTAAAATGCAAGGAATATCAGCGTTTATTTTACTTGCATCAAAGTTGATTAGAAATAGACCGACAAGTGTACCTTAGCGTGATAGTGCTACGTAGCTCATGCCTTCTTTAAAGACTACGTTACCAATATCTATCAATGCTTTGTCTAGGGTAATTTATGAATGGTGACTGCGTATGCAAGAGTTAGAGAAAATTGTTCTCTGCGTACATACATGTCTTTGAAGAGAAGAAATCGAGCTGTTGAGCGTCCTATCCTTTTCACTTCTGAAAGTTTGTCAAAGAGAATATTGACCAATTGAATGTTGTTTTCACGTGGGTATGTTTGAAAGCCAGCAACTGTACCCAGTGCTCCATTAACTAATCCTTCATCCACGTCAAGGTTACGTTTAAGCATTAGTGTACAGTTTAAGGATAATTTTACATTTTTTTCCAAACCAGCTGTTTTGGAGATTGAATTTTCTAAACTATCTACAGGCCAATTCATGGAATAATTAGCACGGCGCAAGTGGGCAAAAATGTGCGAATCGCAGTGGAATAGCGAAAATCGCAGTGCAAGTGCGAAAATCGCACGAAAAGCAGCGCACATCGATTCATGGAAGGCCGTGCGCGAGAAAACCATCGGAAGTGCGATACAAAAGTGCGCGGCGCATGTTGGCGCACAGGCCATCTAACTGCGTGCGCCAGGTCACAACGAAAATCGCACAGGCCACAGCGGAAATCGCACATAGCGCGGCGCACGCAACAAAAGTAGGCGGAACATGGGGTGTAACACTCGGAATGGGGAACAACTTGCCAAAATGTGGGCGTCACGGGGGAAGTACAGGGTACAAGTGCGCGGAACGCCCACACGCTCGCCTACAACACGTATTCATGGAATAGAATAGGGCAAAAAAGCGCACGCTCAAACCAGCGCACAGGCACAAACACGACCGCCATAAGAAAAACAGGCGGTAGCGCCTCTGCGCCTGGAAGAAATGTGCGCCAAAAGGTGCGCCAAAAAATAGCACCTATATACTGCCATGATGAATGTCCCATACTGTGGCCCTCCAGGACAAATGACGTGCAAAGGGGTACCCACAAACACGGACACCCGCTGACAAAAAATACGTGTGCGTGTATACCGGGGTGCGCGGGAAGTCTCACACGCGAATTGGCAGGGCATGTGAATTCCAGGGTTTTGCGGGAAGTTCCACACGCGATTTGTCAGGGTACGTGGATTACAGGGGTGCGCGGGAAGTTCCACACGCGACTTGGCCGTGTACGTGGATTTCAGGGGTGCGCGGGAAGTTCCACACGCGATTTGGCCGTGTACGTGGATTTCAGGGGTGCGCGGAAAGTTCCACACGCGATTTGTCAGGGTACGTGGATTTCAGTGGTGCGCGGGAAGTTCCACACGCGATTTGTCAGGGTACGTGGATTTCAGTGGTGCACGGGAAGTTCCACACGCGATTTGGCCGTGTACGTGGATTTCAGGGGTGCGCGGGAAGTTCCACACGCGATTTGGCTGTGTGCTCCCACCACGGCCCCTGCAGGCAGCACACACCACAGGGGACTACCCTGCACACCTGCTCATGTCACCCAGCACCCCCACCCCCCAGCATCCAGGGGCACCCTCCACCAGGCCCCCACTCATGTCTACCACCACCCCCACCCCCCCAGCCACCAGGGGCAGCCTCCACCAGGCCCCCATCCATGTCCCCTATCACCCCCACCCCCCAGCAGTGCAGGGGCAGCCTCCACCAGGCCCCCACTCATGTCTACCACCACCCCCACCCCCCAGCCACCAGGGGCAGCCCCCATCAGGCCCCCACTCATGTCTCCCACCACCCCCACCCCCCAGCCACCATGGGCAGCCTCCACCAGGCCCCCACTCATGTCTCCCACCACCGCCACCCCCCAGCCACCATGGGCAGCCTCCACCAGGCCCCCACTCATGTCTACCACCACCCCCACCCCCCAGCCACCAGGGGCAGCCTCCACCAGGCCTCCACCCATGTCTCCCACCACCCCCACCCCCCAGCAGTGCAGGGGCACCCTCCACCAGACCCCCACTCATGTCTCCCACCACCCCCACCCCCCAGCAGTGCAGGGGCAGCCTCCACCAGGCCCCCACTCATGTCTACCACCACCCCCACCCCCCGGCCACCAGGGGCAGCCTCCACCAGGCCCCCACCCATGTCTCCCACCCCCCCACCCCCCAGCAGTGCAGGGGCACCCTCCACCAGGCCCCCACTCATGTCTCCCACCACCCCCACCCCCCAGCAGTGCAGGGGCAGCCTCCACCAGGCCCCCACTCATGTCTACCACCACCCCCACCCCCCCAGCTACCAGGGGCACCCTCCACCGGGCCCCCACTCATGTCTCCCACCACCCCCACCCCCCAGCCACCAGGGGCAGCCTCCACCATGCCCCCACTCATGTCTACCACCACCCCCACCCCCAGCCACCAGGGGCAGCCTCCACCAGGCCCCCACTCATGTCCCCTATCACCCCCACCCCCCAGCAGTGCAGGGGCAGCCTCCACCAGGCCCCCACTCATGTCTACCACCACCCCCACCCCCCAGCCACCAGGGGCAGCTCCCACCAGGCCCCCACACATGTCCCCTATCATCCCCACCCCCCAGCAGTGCAGGGGCACCGTCCACCAGGCCCCCACTCATGTCCCCTATCACCCCCACCCCCCAGCAGTGCAGGGGCAGCCTCCACCAGGCCCCCACTCATGTCTACCACCACCCCCACCCCCCAGCCACCAGGGGCAGCCTCCACCAGGCCCCCACTCATGTCTACCACCACCCCCACCCCCCAGCAGTGCAGGGGCACCCTCCACCAGGCCCCCACTCACGTCTCCCACCACCCCCACCCCCCAGCCACCATGGCCAGCCCCCACCAGGCCCCCACTCATGTCCCCTATCACCCCCACCCCCCAGCAGTGCAGGGGCAGCCTCCACCAGGCCCCCACTCATGTCTACCACCACCCCCACACCCCAGCCACCAGGGGCAGCCTCCACCAGGCCCCACTCATGTCTCCCACCACCCCCACCCCCCAGCAGTGCAGGGGCACCCTCCACCAGGCCCCCACTCATGTCCCCTATCACCACCACCCCCCAGCATCCAGGGGCACCCTCCACCAGTCCCCCACTCATGTCTCCCACCACCCCCACCCCCCAGCAGTGCAGGGGCAGCCTCCACCAGGCCCCCACTCATGTCTACCACCACCCCCACCCCCCAGCTGTGCAGGGGCACCCTCCACCAGTCCCCCACTCATGTCTCCCACCACCCCCACCCCCCAGCCACCAGGCGCAGCCTCCACCAGGCCCCCACTCATGTCCCCTATCACCCCCACCCCCAGCAGTGCAGGGGCAGCCTCCACCAGGCCCCCACTCATGTCTCCCACCACCCCCACCCCCCAGCCACCAGGGGCACCCTCCACCAGGCCCCCACTCATGTCTCCCACCACCCCCACCCCCCAGCCACCAGGGGCAGCCTCAACCAGGCCCCCACTCATGTCTACCACCACCCCCACCCCCCAGCCTCCAGGGGCAGCCTCCACCAGGCCCCCACCCATGTCTCCCACCACCCCACCCCCCAGCAGTGCATGGGCACCCTCCACCAGGCCCCCACTCATGTCTCCCACCACCCCCACCCCCCAGCAGTGCAGGGGAAGCCTCCACCAGGCCCCCACTCATGTCTACCACCACCCCACCCCCCAGCCACCGGGGGCAGCCCCCACCAGGCCCCCACTCATGTCTCCCACCACCCCCACCCCCCAGCCACCATGGGCAGCCTCCACCAGGCCCCCACTCATGTCTCCCACCACCCCCACCCCCCAGCCACCAGGGGCAGCCTCCACCAGGCCCCCACCCATGTCTCCCACCACCCCCACCCCCCAGCACTGCAGGGGCACCCTCCACCAGGCCCCCACTCATGTCTCCCACCACCCACACCCCCCAGCAGTGCAGGGGCACCCTCCACCAGGCCCCCACTCATGTCTCCCACCACCCACACCCCCCAGCAGTGCAGGGGCAGCCTCCACCAGGCCCCCACTCATGTCTACCACCACCCCCACCCCCCAGCCACCAGGGGCACCCTCCACCAGGCCCCCACTCATGTCCCCTATCACCCGCACCCCCCAGCATCCAGGGGCACCCTCCACCAGTCCCCCACTCATGTCTCCCACCACCCCCACCCCCCAGCAGTGCAGGGGCAGCCTCCACCAGGCCCCCACTCATGTCTACCACCACCCCCACCCCCCAGCACTGCAGGGGCACCCTCCACCAGGCCCCCACTCATGTCACCCACCACCCACACCCCCCAGCAGTGCAGGGGCAGCCTCCACCAGGCCCCCACTCATGTCTACCACCACCCCCACCCCCCAGCCACCAGGGGCACCCTCCACCAGGCCCCCACTCATGTCCCCTATCACCCGCACCCCCCAGCATCCAGGGGCACCCTCCACCAGTCCCCCACTCATGTCTCCCACCACCCCCACCCCCCAGCAGTGCAGGGGCAGCCTCCACCAGGCCCCCACTCATGTCTACCACCACCCCCACCCCCCAGCAGTGCAGGGGCACCCTCCACCAGGCCCCCACTCATGTCTACCACCCACCCCCCAGCCACCATGGGCAGCCCCCACCAGGCCCCCACTCATGTCTCCCACCACCCCCACCCCCCAGCCACCATGGCCAGCCCCCACCAGGCCCCCACTCATGTCCCCTATCACCCCCACCCCCCAGCAGTGCAGGGGCAGCCTCCACCAGGCCCCCACTCATGTCTACCACCACCCCCACCCCCCAGCCACCAGGGGCAGCCTCCACCAGGCCCCCACTCATGTCTACCACCACCCCCACCCACCAGCCACCAGGGGCAGCCTCCACCAGGCCCCCACTCATGTCCCCTATCACCCCCAACCCCCAGCAGTGCAGGGGCAGCCTCCACCAGGCCCCCACTCATGTCTCCCACCACCCCCACCCCCCAGCCACCAGGGGCAGCCTCCACCAGGCCCCCACTCATGTCTCCCACCACCCCCACCCCCCAGCCACCAGGGGCAGCCTCCACCAGGCCCCCACTCATGTCTCCCACCACCCCCACCTCCCAGCTGTGCAGGGGCAGCCTCCACCAGGCCCCCACTCATGTCTACCACCCACCCCCACCCCCCAGCCACCATGGGCAGCCCCCACCAGGCCCCCACTCATGTCTCCCACCACCCCCACCCCCCAGCAGTGCAGGGGCAGCCTCCACCAGGCCCCCACTCATGTCTACCACCACCCCCACCCCCCAGCACTGCAGGGGCACCCTCCACCAGGCCCCCACTCATGTCTACCACTCACCCCCACCCCCCAGCCACCAGGGGCAGCCTCCACCAGGCCCCCACTCATGTCTACCACCACCCCCACCCCCCAGCAGTGCAGGGGCACCCTCCACCAGGCCCCCACTCATGTCTACCACCCACCCCCACCCCCCAGCCACCATGGGCAGCCCCCACCAGGCCCCTACTCATGTCTCCCACCACCCCCACCCCCCAGCCACCATGGCCAGCCGCCACCAGGCCCCCACTCATGTCCCCTATCACCCCCACCCCCAGCAGTGCAGGGGCAGCCTCCTCCAGGCCCCCACTCATGTTACCACCACCCCCACCCCCCAGCCACCAGGGGCAGCCTCCACCAGGCCCCCACTCATGTCTACCACCACCCCCACCCCCCAGCCACCAGGGGCAGCCTCCACCAGGCCCCCACTCATGTCCCCTATCACCCCCAACCCCTAGCAGTGCAGGGGCAGCTTCCACCAGGCCCCCACTCATGTCTCCCACCACCCCCACCCCCCAGCCACCAGGGGCAGCCTCCACCAGGCCCCCACTCATGTCTCCCACCACCCCCACCCCCCAGCCACCAGGGGCAGCCTCCAACAGGCCCCCACTCATGTCTACCACCACCCCCACCCCCCAGCAGTGCAGGGGCAGCCTCCACCAGGCCCCCACTCATGTCTACCACCCACCCCCACCCCCCAGCCACCATGGGCAGCCCCCACCAGGCCCCCACTCATGTCTCCCACCACCCCCACCCCCCAGCAGTGCAGGGGCAGCCTCCACCAGGCCCCCACTCATGTCTCCCACCACCCCCACCCCCCAGTCACCAGGGGCAGCCTCCACCAGGCCCCCACTCATGTCTACCACCACCCCCACCCCCCAGCCACCAGGGGCACCCTCCACCAGGCCCCCACTCATGTCCCCTATCACCCCCACCCCCCAGCAGTGCAGGGGCAGCCTCCACCAGGCCCCCACTCATGTCTACCACCACCCCCACCCCCCAGCCACCAGGGGCAGCCTCCACCAGGCCCCCACTCATGTCTACCACCACCCCCACCCCCCAGCAGTGCAGGGGCACCCTCCACCAGGCCCCCACTCACGTCTCCCACCACCCCCACCCCCCAGCCACCATGGCCAGCCCCCACCAGGCCCCCACTCATGTCCCCTATCACCCCCACCCCCCAGCAGTGCAGGGGCAGCCTCCACCAGGCCCCCACTCATGTCTACCACCACCCACACACCCCAGCCACCAGGGGCAGCCTCCACCAGGCCCCACTCATGTCTCCCACCACCCCCACCCCCCAGCAGTGCAGGGGCACCCTCCACCAGGCCCCCACTCATGTCCCCTATCACCACCACCCCCCAGCATCCAGGGGCACCCTCCACCAGTCCCCCACTCATGTCTCCCACCACCCCCACCCCCCAGCAGTGCAGGGGCAGCCTCCACCAGGCCCCCACTCATGTCTACCACCACCCCCACCCCCCAGCTGTGCAGGGGCACCCTCCACCAGTCCCCCACTCATGTCTCCCACCACCCCCACCCCCCAGCCACCAGGCGCAGCCTCCACCAGGCCCCCACTCATGTCCCCTATCACCCCCACCCCCAGCAGTGCAGGGGCAGCCTCCACCAGGCCCCCACTCATGTCTCCCACCCCCCCACCCCCCAGCCACCAGGGGCACCCTCCACCAGGCCCCCACTCATGTCTCCCACCACCCCCACCCCCCAGCCACCAGGGGCAGCCTCCACCAGGCCCCCACTCATGTCTACCACCACCCCCACCCCCCAGCCACCAGGGGCAGCCTCCACCAGGCCCCCACCCATGTCTCCCACCACCCCACCCCCCAGCAGTGCAGGGGCACCCTCCACCAGGCCCCCACTCATGTCTCCCACCACCCCCACCCCCCAGCAGTGCAGGGGAAGCCTCCACCAGGCCCCCACTCATGTCTACCACCACCCCACCCCCCAGCAACCGGGGGCAGCCCCCACCAGGCCCCCACTCATGTCTCCCACCACCCCCACCCCCCAGCCACCATGGGCAGCCTCCACCAGGCCCCCACTCATGTCTCCCACCACCCCCACCCCCCAGCCACCAGGGGCAGCCTCCACCAGGCCCCCACCCATGTCTCCCACCACCCCCACCCCCCAGCAGTGCAGGGGCAGCCTCCACCAGGCCCCCACTCATGTCTCCCACCACCCACACCCCCCAGCAGTGCAGGGGCAGCCTCCACCAGGCCCCCACTCATGTCTACCACCACCCCCACCCCCCAGCCACCAGGGGCACCCTCCACCAGGCCCCCACTCATGTCCCCTATCACCCGCACCCCCCAGCATCCAGGGGCACCCTCCACCAGTCCCCCACTCATGTCTCCCACCACCCCCACCCCCCAGCAGTGCAGGGGCAGCCTCCACCAGGACCCCACTCATGTCTACCACCACCCCCACCCCCCAGCAGTGCAGGGGCACCCTCCACCAGGCCCCCACTCATGTCTACCACCCACCCCCACCCCCCAGCAGTGCAGGGGCACCCTCCACCAGGCCCCCACTCATGTCTACCACCCACCCCCACCCCCCAGCCACCATGGGCAGCCCCCACCAGGCCCCCACTCATGTCTCCCACCACCCCCACCCCCCAGCCACCATGGCCAGCCCCCACCAGGCCCCCACTCATGTCCCCTATCACCCCCACCCCCCAGCAGTGCAGGGGCAGCCTCCACCAGGCCCCCACTCATGTCTACCACCACCCCCACCCCCCAGCCACCAGGGGCAGCCTCCACCAGGCCCCCACTCATGTCTACCACCACCCCCACCCCCCAGCCACCAGGGGCAGCCTCCACCAGGCCCCCACTCATGTCCCCTATCACCCCCAACCCCCAGCAGTGCAGGGGCAGCCTCCACCAGGCCCCCACTCATGTCTCCCACCACCCCCACCCCCCAGCCACCAGGGGCAGCCTCCACCAGGCCCCCACTCATGTCTCCCACCACCCCCACCCCCCAGCCACCAGGGGCAGCCTCCACCAGGCCCCCACTCATGTCTCCCACCACCCCCACCTCCCAGCTGTGCAGGGGCAGCCTCCACCAGGCCCCCACTCATGTCTACCACCCACCCCCAGCCACCATGGGCAGCCCCCACCAGGCCCCCACTCATGTCTCCCACCACCCCCACCCCCCAGCAGTGCAGGGGCAGCCTCCACCAGGCCCCCACTCATGTCTACCACCACCCCCACCCCCCAGCACTGCAGGGGCACCCTCCACCAGGCCCCCACTCATGTCTACCACTCACCCCCACCCCCCAGCCACCATGGGCAGCCCCCACCAGGCCCCCACTCATGTCTCCCACCACCCCCACCCCCAGCCACCATGGCCAGCCCCCACCAGGCCCCCACTCATGTCCCCTATCACCCCCACCCCCCAGCAGTGCAGGGGCAGCCTCCACCAGGCCCCCACTCATGTCTACCACCACCCCCACCCCCAGCAGTGCAGGGGCACCCTCCACCAGTCCCCCACTCATGTCTCCCACCACCCCCACCCCCCAGCCACCAGGGGCAGCCTCCACCAGGCCCCCACTCATGTCTCCCACCACCCCCACCCCCCAGCCACCATGGGCAGCCTCCACCAGGCCCCCACTCATGTCTCCCACCACCCCCACCCCCCAGCCACCATGGGCAGCCTCCACCAGGCCCCCACTCATGTCTACCACCACCCCCACCCCCCAGCCACCAGGGGCAGCCTCCACCAGGCCCCCACCCATGTCTCCCACCACCCCCACCCCCCAGCAGTGCAGGGGCACCCTCCACCAGGTCCCCACTCATGTCTCCCACCACCCCCACCCCCCAGCAGTGCAGGGGCAGCCTCCACCAGGCCCCCACTCATGTCTACCACCACCCTCACCCCCCAGCCACCAGGGGCACCCTCCACCAGGCCCCCACTCATGTCCCCTATCACCCCCACCCCCCAGCATCCAGGGGCACCCTCCACCAGTCCCCCACTCATGTCTCCCACCACCCCCACCCCCCAGAAGTGCAGGGGCAGCCTCCACCAGGCCCCCACTCATGTCTACCACCACCCCCACCCCCCAGCAGTGCAGGGGCACCCTCCACCAGGCCCCCACTCATGTCTACCACCCACCCCCACCCCCCAGCCACCATGGGCAGCCCCCACCAGGCCCCTACTCATGTCTCCCACCACCCCCACCCCCCAGCCACCATGGCCAGCCGCCACCAGGCCCCCACTCATGTCCCCTATCACCCCCACCCCCAGCAGTGCAGGGGCAGCCTCCTCCAGGCCCCCACTCATGTTACCACCACCCCCACCCCCCAGCCACCAGGGGCAGCCTCCACCAGGCCCCCACTCATGTCTACCACCACCCCCACCCCCCAGCCACCAGGGGCAGCCTCCACCAGGCCCCCACTCATGTCCCCTATCACCCCCAACCCCTAGCAGTGCAGGGGCAGCTTCCACCAGGCCCCCACTCATGTCTCCCACCACCCCCACCCCCCAGCCACCAGGGGCAGCCTCCACCAGGCCCCCACTCATGTCTCCCACCACCCCCACCCCCCAGCCACCAGGGGCAGCCTCCAACAGGCCCCCACTCATGTCTACCACCACCCCCACCCCCCAGCAGTGCAGGGGCAGCCTCCACCAGGCCCCCACTCATGTCTACCACCCACCCCCACCCCCCAGCCACCATGGGCAGCCCCCACCAGGCCCCCACTCATGTCTCCCACCACCCCACCCCCCAGCAGTGCAGGGGCAGCCTCCACCAGGCCCCCACTCAAGTCTCCCACCACCCCCACCCCCCAGTCACCAGGGGCAGCCTCCACCAGGCCCCCACTCATGTCTACCACCACCCCCACCCCCCAGCCACCAGGGGCACCCTCCACCAGGCCCCCACTCATGTCCCCTATCACCCCCACCCCCCAGCAGTGCAGGGGCAGCCTCCACCAGGCCCCCACTCATGTCTACCACCACCCCCACCCCCCAGCAGTGCAGGGGCAGCCTCCACCAGGCCCCCACTCATGTCTCCCACCACCCCCACCCCCCAGCAGTGCAGGGGCAGCCTCCACCAGGCCCCCACTCATGTCTACCACCACCCCCACCCCCCAGCAGTGCAGGGGCAGCCTCCACCAGGCCCCCACTCATGTCTACCACCACCCCCAAACCCCAGCAGTGCAGGGGCACCCTACACCAGGCCCCCACTCATGTCTACCACCCACCCCCACCCCCCAGCCTCCATGGCCAGCCCCCACCAGGCCCCCACTCATGTCCCCTATCACCCCCACCCCCCAGCAGTGCAGGGGCAGCCTCCACCAGGCCCCCACTCATGTCCCCTATCACCCCCACCCCCCCGCCACCAGGGGCAGCCTCCACCAGGCCCCCACCCATGTCTCCCACCACCCCCACCCCCCAGCAGTGCAGGGGCAGCCTCCACCAGGCCCCCACTCATGTCCCCCTGCACCCAGGTCCTCACAATCACCAACCATGTGCGTAATGGTCAGCCTCCACAGCCAAAAGGCCCTACCAAGTAACCCATTCACCCACATGGAAATGAAAATTACATGTTACACCCCCAACGTACATAAAGCAAATGAACCCATGTCTGTCACACACAATGGTTGCAAATGAATTTGAAAACACCCAACATGACATGCATGAAACCAATGAGATGATACCACACAGTGAAGTATGAAAACAAAAATGTATTAAATAAATATGAATGCAAATGAAATGAAACAAAGTACAATGCCAATGAAAAAAAGAAAAGGTGCATGTCCGTCCCAAAAAATGAAAAACACCAAATCCAAAAAAAATGTACTTCAAAGTCACATCAAAAAAGAAATCAATCCGACAGAAAAAAAAAATAAAAATCCAAACACCATTGCTCCATGGAGAAGAAAAAATAAAATTAAAAAATAAAACAATCCAATGAAGAACTATGTACAAAATATACAAGGGTCCATGAGCCCAACTGAACAAAGGAAACCTACAAAAAACCCTAACAAAAATGCAACTATATACAAAAAGTGGAGCTGTGTCCGTCGACTCCAAATCATAAGAATGAACAAATGAAACCTAAAACTAAAGAACTATATACAAAGGCGGCGGGCTAGTCCAGCGGCTAACTCCGTAGTGTTCCGGGCCAGGGCATCATCAAACTCCTCGTCTATGTCCCGGAGGCGGTCCTGTTCCATGGCCCCGAGGGTCCGCAGGGACGACGCCATCTGCTCCTCCAACCCCCTGCGGATTGCCTCGAGGCACTCGGCCCGCCTCAGGGCCCACCGCATGGAGTTCTCCACCCTGACCATCGTGAGCCGCTCCTCTTCCGCCCGCCGCCGCTCCGCACCTATCTGCTGGACCAACCGCAGCCACATGGAAGACACTTCCTGTCCTGGGTCCTCCTGCCCTCCGGCCGATGCCTGCCCCTCTGATGTTGATGGCCCCGAGCCATGATGCCTCCCATGTTGACTCTGCTGCTGCCTCCGACGCAACTGCCTCTGCCAGCACGACGGCATCCAGGCTGATGGAATCCACCGACGCCGTCGTGCACGTGCCCTGCCTGATGATGCCGGCACATCCTCCATCTGCTGGGGTACAGTTGCTGTGGTGTCCACCCCTGCTTGACCTAAGACTCCCGACTGTGGCAGGGATGGGATCCCCACCGAGCTGGCTGCATAGGTCAGGGCAGGTCCACAGGGGGCCCTGGTGGCATCTGGGCCGGAAGACGGCAAGGAGAACGACTGGCGTATAGCCTCGACAGAGGAGGAGAGGGCCGCCAGATTGGCCGACACATGCAGGAAACCCCCGAACATGGAAGATCCCAATTGGGCCAGGTCGGCACGGTGCTCTTCGTGATGATGTGCGTGCTCCTCCCAGGAAGCACGCACGTCATCACGAATTGCACCCGCGCGCATCGCAACCCCAATCAGGACCTTCTCCATACGGACACGGGTCCCCTCGTCCGCAGGTGGAGGGGAGTCAGGTGACATGGACATCCCCTCTACCAGCGGACGGGCCTGGGACGGGGCAACCCTGCTGGTGCATGGTGGTGCACTCACAGGGTCAGGGACAGCGACATGCACAGGCCCCTCCACGGTGACCTGTGCTGCCTCCTGCCCCTGGCCCTGGACTGCACCACTTGCACCAGCAGGGATGCCCCCACCAGGCCCCATGTGTGCCCCTGTGGCGGCCTCCTCCTCCTCTGTGGAAACCACCAACCTGGATGGCTCCTCACCGTCTTCCACCATAGCAGGCCCCTATGGGGGCTCACCCACCCCTTCCGCTGCAGCCATGGGGGCATCCCCGCCGCCTTGCTCCACAGCGCCGTCTCCGCCCTCTTCTTCACTAGCCGCTGCGTAGAGGGAGACAAAGAACACAAGCATCAGGGTACTGTACAATGGTCCCCTAGACAGGAAGCAATAGCAGATGAGTACCACTATCAAAGTACACTTCCTTCATGTCCCTCCACAACACATGGGTCAGTCGAGGCAAAACACACACAGTAACAGGCATGGTGCATGCCATGGACATTTCCATACATGTCCAATGGACTCTTGAAACATACAATGATATGGAACTCACATGCATCATGGGTCATGCCTATCACATGCACACACTTCACCTCAGTCACATCCATCTAGCCCCATACACCCCAAACACAGCGGATACAAGGGTAACTAGGCTGCATCAGTGAATCTGTGCATTGTCACAGACATGTGTCATGCATCCATGGCATGCACAAGTCACGGACACGCAGGTCAGGCACACAGACATGGCTACCATATATGTACCTGCCATCAGCACCCATCCCTCACCCCCACCCATGTCCAGGAACAGAGACTGGCATGCTCTCATGTCTAAAATCTGCATAGGGCTCCCCATGTGGCATTTAAACACATGCAACAACCATGTGGTTCACACATCACTGGTCGCACATGCATTACCATGATGTCCCTGCACACATACATGCATACATGGCCCATGTCACACATACAGGCAAGTATCAGAGAACCAGCACACCGCAACATGCCCTGTCTCACACAGCAATGCTTGGACACTTACCGCTCAACTCCAGACGGGTCTCCCTCTCAAGGATCTGGGCGTGGAGCGCTGGGCATATGCGTTCCAGGACCCTCAACTGGATGGAACTCATGCGGCCCCGGCCCCCCTCCACGAGGCGCCGGGCCTTCACGAGGGTCCTGGACCTCAAGTCCTCCCAGCGCTTCTTGATCTTTTGGACGTCGCGGGTTGCCACCCCCTCCGCGTTGATGGCAACCACACAGTCGGCCCAGATCCTCTCCCGTCCTTCCTTGCTGGCGCGGGACGATCCAAAGAGGGCATCATACTGCCCCAGGACATGCTCCACCAGGACACCAACTTCGGTGGCAGTGAAGCTGGTGCCCCTCTGCCCCTCTGGCCTGGGGTTGCCACTGGTGCCAGATGTGGAAGTGCCCGACATGGCAACCCCAGAGGCAGGTGTGGGTGGGCAACTGGGTCCTGGGGCTGGGCTGTGGAGCGATGTAATCCCAGTCGGGAGTCTTCAGTTCCAGCAGGGGTGGACACAGCAACTGGACCCCTGCAGATGGCTGATGTGCATGCACCAAATGGCAGGGCACGGTGGCAGCAGGCAGGCAGGCAGGCAGCAGCAGATGGCACGTGGGAGGCTGCTCGGGGCACTGGGGGGCAGTAATTCGGCCTTCTGGGCAGGAGCGTGGTCTTCCGTGTGTTTTCGCGTGGCCAGCTTGATACGGAGTGATTTGGCACGTGAAAATCCTGCACGTCAGCGTGAAATTCGAGGAAAGGCCCTTAGCGCGTAAGCGCGTCAGCACGCATACGCGATTCTATTGGACCAAAGGCCCTCAGCGCGTAAGCGCGTCTGTGACGTGACCCGCACGGGTGTTTCCCACACAGCACGTGATGACAGAGCACACGTGGAAAGACTGCACGTCAGAGTGTCATCGCGTGTAATTGGACAGCACGTCAGAGTGTCATCGCGTGTAATTGGACAAAAGTGCGCGTACACGCGATTGGCCTATGTACGTGCATATCAGGGGTGCGCGGACACTTACACACGCAAGTACGTCAGCGCACCTGTATCCCGGGGTGCGCGGGAATTTCCACACGCTATTGGACTGGGTACTGGATTTCAGGGGTGCGCGGCTCACACGCTCGCCTACAACACGCGCAACGCATGAATTTGCGCGCTAACTAAATAACAAGCTCAGACCCAGGATGAACATACCGTTCCTAGCAGCAGTGGGCGTGGGCTACCAAAGGAGGAGGAGGAGGATAGTCAGGGCCAGAATATTCACACCCAGAACCAGCCTTTTCGGGGTGCCTGATGACCAGGTGTATGGGAGGTACAGGTTTCCACCACACATAATACTGGACGTGGTGAGTGAGTGGGAGGATGACCTCACATCACCCACCCTGTGCTCCCAAGCACTCAGCCCCCTGGAGAGGGTCCTCAATGTACTGCACTTCTTAGCCACTGGATCATTTCAGCGGACAAGTGCCATAGTGGGTGGGGTATCACAGGCCACCCAGTCACGCTGCCTACACCAGGTCTTGAACATCATCACTGCACGCCCATCAGTCCGCAGGCACATATACCTGCCCAGAACACCTGCAGAAAGGCATGCTGCCGCCCTGGATTTTTACGGTGTGGCACGATTCCCCAAAGTGCTAGGTGCCATCGACTGCACCCATGTGGCTCTACGTCCCCCCAGGGCATCAGAGCACATCTATAGGAACCGCAAGCACTGGCATTCCATCAACGTGCAGGTAGTATGTAATGCCAAGGGAATCATCACCTCAGTATATGCCAACTATCCCGGGTCGACCCACGACAGCTTCATCTACCGAATGTCCACCCTAAGCCGGGACCTAGAAGCTGGGCGGCATGGCGATACATGGCTGCTTGGTGAGTATGAATGCCACTGCACATGCATGCATGTCAGATACTGAGCAAGGTCACAACCCCACCAATGATACCAATCACCACCTCCACAGGGGACAGTGCCTACCCTCTCAGCCCCCACAGGATGACGCCAATTCGGAACCCCACCACGCCACCCCAGGTAAGATATAACACAGCCCACATTACAACCCGGGGCATAGTGGAGCGCACATTCGGAGTGCTAAAGTCACGCTTTCGCTCCCTTGACCATTCTGGCGGGCAGCTGTTGTACGCTCCCCCAGTAGTGTGCAGGATCATAGTGGCAGCATGTGTCCTGCACAACGTTGCAACATGCCGGGGCTTGGCCGTGGTCATGGTGGTGGCCCCACATCCCCAACCACATGCACAGCCGCTGCGCATGGGAGGGGAAAGGGCACGGGGGGAGGCAGCCCGTACACAGCTAGTGGCTAATTACTTCACATAGAAATCACACCCCTGTGGAGTGCACTCTGCCCTGGCACATTCCATCTGACAATCAATGATGACTCAACCTGACACTGATCCTGAATGTCTGGAGAATCAACCGTGAAAACCATATCAGCCTGAGATTGTTCACCTGGAAGTGTTACAATGTGTGCATCCCTACCCACACAGACACCACCAATGCAGTTTTGTGAAGAAACACATTCAAGCAGCTAAAATGAATACCCACTTCAAAATGCAACAAGAGGACAGTGCCATGTCAGCCAACCCATCCCCAGCACCGCCACACGACACACCGTGCCATGTCATGCTATTTGCAGGTAAACAAAGTAATCCCCACAACATGACATTAGTGTCACGATGTACAGTGTCCCTAATTGAAACTTGCAACACCTGAAATGCTCACAGTAATGCAGGACCAGCAACAAACTTGAGCAGGTACTACCATTAACATGACATCACAAATGTCATAAATTAGTAGTCTCACCACCTGGAAATGCCTGCACTCCCACCACTACCAACTGTGCAGTGTTGGCGCCATGTAGAGTTGTAGGTGCACTGCTGCCAACATGGACCCCATCTCCAAACTAGAGGGCCTTGTGTAGACATGAGGAAGGGACCTGCAAATTGGGAGGTAGACACAGATGATGAGTTACACATCAATACAACATGCAGTGTACAACACAACAGCAATATGCACTAGGAATGTATACACAGTATTGACTAGACTACCCACACATGTAGTGGGAGTCCAATGTCACCATGTACGTCAATGTCACTTGGGCACACCCTTTGCAAGCCCATGGAAACGGGAAGCAGGAGGGGTGTGTGTGACTCAAACCCAAGCATCTGAACCAAATACATGACAAGCCTGCATGTGCCCAGCCACAATGCAGCGCATGGCCACAGGAACCACGGAAGGCAACAAATTGTCCCAAAAAAATTGGGAAAAAAATAATAAAAAATAAAAAAAAATTAAAAATAAAAATAAAAATAAAAATTAAAAAAAATCAAAAATGGCCATTGATGGGCCCGGGGGGGTTGGGGAGGCCACCCAGGAGGTCCGAGGACAGGGTGCACACCAAAACCCACCTGTGTGGATCCTGGGGAAAAAAAACACCTCCATGGGCTCATGGCCCACACGGCTACCCTATTGTGGGAGTATCACTGCTGTCGCTATTATCACCCTGTGCAGCTGCATCCGGAGGTGGTTGCACTATGGGAGGCAGCCCACGCAAGGCCCTAGTCTGCTCCTCCATGGCTGCAAGCATGCGGGTGTGGTAGGTCTCGTTCTGGAGGATGAGTGTGCGGAGGTCCCCATGCAACAACTCACAGGATGCCCGGACCTCCGCCCTAGTTGCCTGCATCTCAGCTGAGAGCGTACGGGTGAGACGCTCCAGCTGCTGTTCTGTCCTTTGGTGTGTTGAAGCCTCAAGCTCAACAAGAGTCGTCCTGAGGTGATGGAGCTCCTGCCTCAGGGCTTCCCTGTGGCCCTGGGACTCTATGGAGATGGCCTCCTGCAGAGTCGCCAGTGCCGCCCGCCTGTCCCTGTTGGACGCCAACATGTCCTCCCTGTGTGACTGGCAGATGGAGTCGGTTGCCTGCTGTAGTCGCTCCATCAGCCTTTCAGGGGGGACAATGGAAGTGGCCACCCTATCCATGGCCTGAGCCATCATCTCGGATGATGCTGCCTGTTGGATTGCCATACCGTAAATGGATTGCTCCCATGCGGTATTGCCAGGTGGCGTACGGCCACCACGTCGGCGGGCACCACACCTGTCTGGGGCAAGGCGAACTGCGCCTTGCTGTGCCGGCACTGCCTGAGGCTGCAGGACTGCATTCCCCCTCTGATCTGCTGGCCCAGGAACAGGATCAGATGTCGCGGAGTGTGACCCTGCATCCGTAACCACTAAAGGCGTAGCTGCCAACACTGACATCCCCATTGAGGGTTCTGACCCTGGTGCAGGTGGGTGGGACAGAACAGAATCCCTCCCTGGAACACTCACCTTCGACGGCACGTAGGTCTCATCATCCGAATCAACACCTGAGTACAGCTCGGGGGAGGTGCAGCCAGAGACACCCCTTGAGAGCACGACCTGCAACACTTGTGGGTTCTCACCCACCACCACACCACGTCCCTCACTGGTGGTTGGTCGGCCCTCGGACCCCTCCTGGGTCTGCACCATCTCCACAACCCCAGCAGTATCAGGTGCGTCTTCCCCTGCAAAGACATAAAAACAAAGAAATGGAAACAGGCATTAGCACCATGGCACACAATGAGGGCTGAGAAGCAAGAGAACCAGTACTTGATTGACACATGTCCCACATGACTAAAACCCTCCCATGCAATCACCCTCACTGCATATGAAGGGCAGGCAAATGGCACACACTGATGACACCAAGATGGAAGATGAACACATTTTCTGCATGCTGCCTGGCAGTGGCATCACACATTGGCCTGTGATTGCCAGGTGAAACACACATGCCATCACACAGATGGCATGTACCATTGCTATTGAGTGAAGATGGAGAGGAGGGCAGCACCTATTCATTCAGTCCAGTTCCCGCATGTAATAGCTTTTCTAATTCAAACAGGTCAGATTTTTCAGCTGGAGCTGCCAGTCCAAAATGGTCCAATTGCACAGGGACATGTGTGAACAAATGATATCCAGGTAACAAAGTGACTCCACTTTACCATAGCCATGTCAGACATGTGACTAGAGGACTGCGAAATGCCTAGTAAAAGTGGTGGAATGCAAACAATCTGACTGAATGAACAGTGAAAAATAAGCAACAATGTTGTGGCAAGGTGACACTTCAAGGGCAACTGGCGTGCAGTTGGGCTAGATGTCTACTGTTGGCAGAAGGGATACTGCTATGGCCAAATGCAGCTGCGCAGGATGTATTGCATGAAGCACATGGCTGACCCATACGACTCAGGCGCACACACTCTCACCTGGCACACAAACAGAAGCCCTCACACACACCATGCACATGGATGACACACACATGCATGTGCACTCACCGGACAATGCCTCGTAATCAGGCAGATCTCCCACGCCTTGGATCTGTTCCTCCGTGACGTAGGTCCCAGCGACTGACTCATGTGGAGTGAGTTCCATGTCTACTACTGGAGACCCACCTCCAGTCACTAGAGTTGCGGCATGACTTGAGGCCAGCTTACTCTTTGCCCTGCGCTTTAGGTCATTCCAGCGCTTATAGCAATCATTGGCTGTGCGCCTCACGATTCCAAGGGCACTTACGATGTCCGCAACGGTCTGCCAGTGTGCCTGGCGTTGTGCAGGTGTGGTCTTGGATCCTGCAACAATGACCATCTCGTTGTCATGTGCGGACACATACTCGACAAGTGCATTCAGTTCGTCATCCGTGAAGCTGGGCTTCCTGGATGGGCCGGACTGTGTAGCCGTGTCTGGGGCATCAGCCTGTGCCGGACGAGCACTCTTCCTCTTCCGCTTGGAAGGTGGTGGTGATCCTGAGTGTCCTGCGCCGCACTGGACACTAGGGGCAGGAGCCCTGGTGGACTCTGTATCAGGAGTGTGGGATTGCACACTCAGCATGGGAGTTGGTGCAGGCATTGGCTCTAGTGTGATGGTGTCAGGGGGAATGTCAGCAGGATGGACTAGGACCGACACTGTCCTGGCTGGAATGTGTGAGACATGGATGGTGCCTGTGTGTGTAGGCTTGCATGCCAAATGCAGTTGTGTGGGCACACATGTTTGGATGAATGTGTATGTAAGTAGACATGTCCGTGATGTCACGCATGTATGTTGTTTTCGGCTGCATGCATCAGCACTGTGTACATGTGCATGTGTGTGTATGTGACAAGGGTGCAACAGTGATGCAACATGGATGCATGTGACAGCGGTATGTGGAAGCCTGATTAGCAGATGTGACATGGATGCCCGTCTGAACAGTGCGACACTTGGCAGAGGTGTACACATGCATGCAAGTGTGGTGGTGTGTACATGTGTGGTGCACTTCCTGTGTTGCATGTGATGTCTGGCTCACCTTTGGCTGCTCATGCTGTTGTATGTGTAGGGATGGTGGTGGCAGTTGTGATATGGCTGTGGTATGGCTCATGTGTGCGAGTTGTAATGACATGTGTGTTGGGGATTGTGATGACATGTCTGAGGTTTGCCAATGCCACTCATGTGCAACTGTCATGTGTGTATGTGTCCATTGTACAGTGCCCTGATGCCTGTGTTTTGTTTCTCCCTGTCTGCAGCGTCAACTGATGAAGAGGGAGGAGAAGGTGCTGTGGAGCACAGCGGCGGGGATCCCACCGCCAGCCGGAGACGCAAGGCCCGGCTCCCCTCCCGTGCTGTCATCTCGTCCGGGAGTGAGGAGTCCGGTGCCGCATCCCAGGCCGCAGCTGCCGGGGGGAGGTCCAAGAGGCGGAGGTTGGAGTTGGACTCCTCGGCAGCAGAAGGGGCAGCTGGGACCCCACAGGGCCCAACAGGGGAAGATGGCACAGAGTCATCCAGGTTGGTGGGGGGTTTGGTGGAGGAGGAGGCCGTGCAAGCACCAGAGACAGGGTCTGGAGGTCGGGATCCCACTGGTGCTAGTGGTGCAGTGCAGGACCAGGGACAGGAGGCAGCACAGGCCGCCGCGGAGGTGCCTGTGTGCAATCCTGTCCCCGATCCTGTCCCTGCATCATCTTGCACCAGCAGGGATGCCTACGTCCAGACCCGTTTTCAGGCAGGGGATGAGCTGACGTCAACTGGCCTTCCTCTGCCTGCGGACGTGGCTATCCAGGTCCAGGTTGAGCCTGTCCTGGCTGGTGTGGCGTTGCGTCAACGGGCCATGTGAGGTGACCTGCAGTCTTTTCATGGAGAGACTGCACGTCATCTCGAATGGCTCGTTGACCACGTCAGCCTGCTGGGACAGGTCACCCAGGCCGGATTCCTCCGTCTGATGGGGCTTGCTCCGACCCCCTCCTCAACTGGACCCCCTACGCGCCAGTCGTCCTCTGTGCCATCTTCCCACCCATCAGTCACTTGGGTGCCCTGTGGAGCTGCCTCTGACGGTGTGGCCAGGCTGGTGGAGGAGGCATCCCTGCCACAGTCGGGAGTCGGACGTCCAGCAGGGGTGGCCACATCAACAACTGCACCCCAGCCGGCGGAGGATGTGCAGGCAGCAGGAGGCAGTGCACGGGCAGAGGCAGAGCAGCAGCAGCAACGTGGTGGGGGCCATGAAGGCTCGGAGCCTTCAACATCGGAGGGGCAGGAGGACCCAGGACAGAGAGTGTCTTCCGTGTGGCAGCGGTTGGGCCACGCCATAGGTGCGGAGCGGCGGCGGGCGGAAGAGGCTCGGCTCACAATGGTCAGGGCGGAGAACTCCATGCGGAGGGCCCTGAGGCGGGCCGAGTGCCTCGAGGTAATCCGCAGGGGGTTGAAGGAGGACACGGCGTCGTCCCTGCGGACCCTCGGGCCATCGAACAGGACCGCCTCCGGGACATCGAACAGGAGTTCGATGATGCCCTGGCCCGGAACACCACGGAGTGAGCCGCTGGACTTGCCCGCCGCCTTTGTATATAGTTCTTTAGTTTTAGGTTTCCTTTGTTTGTTGTTATGATTTGGAGTCGACGGACACTGCTCCACTTTTTGTATATAGTTGCATTTTAGTTAGGGTTTTTTGTAGGTTTCCTTTGTTCAGTTGGGCTCATGGACCCTTGGATGTTTTGTACATAGTTCTTCATTGGATTGATTTTATTTTTCATTTGACTTTGGACGACATTTTTTTGGATTAGGATTTGGTGTTTTTATTTTTTTAAACGGACATGCAGCTTATCTTTTTTTCATTCCCATTGTAGTTTGTTTCATTTCTTTTGCATTATTATTATTTTTTTAATACAATTTTGTTTTCATACTTCACTGTGTGGTAGCATCTCATTGGTTTCATGCATGTCATGTTGGGTGTTTTCCCATTTAATTGCAACCATTGTGTGTGACGGACATGGGTTCATTAGCTTTATGAACATTGGGGGTGTAACAGGTAATTTCCATTTCCATGTGGGTGAATGGGTTACTTGGTAGGGCTTTTTGGCTGTGGAGGCTGACCATGACGCACATGATTGGGGATTGTGAGGACCTGGTGGAGGCTGCACATGGCGGCTGGGGGTGCTGGGAGACATGAGTGGGTGCCTGGTGGAGGGTGCCCCACACTGCGGGGGGGTGGGGGTGGTGGGAGACATGGGTGGGGGCCTGGTGGAGGGTGCCCCGCACTGGTGGGGGGTGGGGGTGGTGGGAGACATGGGTGGGGGTCTGGTGGAGGCTGCCCCTGCACTGCTGGGGGTGGGGGTGGTGGGAGACATGGGTGGGGGCCTGGTGGAGGCTGCCCCTGCACTGCTGGGGGGTGGGGGTGGTGGGAGACATGGGTGGGGGCCTGGTGGGGGATGCCCCTGCACTGCTGGGGGGTGGGGGTGGTGGGAGACATGGGTGGAGGCCTGGTGGAGGGTGCCCATGGTGGCTGGGGGATGGGGGGTGGGGGGTGGGAGACATGAGTGGGGGCCTGGTGGAGGCTGCCCCGGCACTGCTGGGGGGTGGGGGTGGTGGGAGACATGGGTGGGGGCCTGGTGGGGGCTGCCCATGGTGAATGGGGGGTGGGGGTGCTGGGAGACATGAGTGGGGGCCTGGTGGAGGCTGCCCCTGCACTGCTGGGGGGTGCGGGTGGTGGGAGACATGGGTGGGGGCTTGGTGGAGGGTGCCCCACACTGCTGGGGGGTGGGGGTGATAGGGGCCATGAGCGGGGGCCTGGTGGAGGGTGCCCCACACTGCTGGGGGGTGGGGGTGGTGGGAGACATGGGTGGGGGTCTGGTGGAGGGTGCCCCGCACTGCTGGGGGGTGGGGGTGGTGGTAGACATGAGTGGGGGCCTGGTGGAGGGTGCCCCACACTGCTGGGGGGTGGGGGTGGTGGGAGACATGGGTGGGGGCCTGGTGGAGGGTGCCCTGCACTGCTGGGGGGTGGGGGTGGTGGGAGACATGAGTGGGGGCCTGGTGGAGGGTGCCCCACACTGCTGGGGGGTGGGGGTGGTGGGAGACATGAGTGGGGGCCTGGTGGAGGGTGCCCCTGGATGCTGGGGGGTGGGGGTGATAGGGCCCATGAGTGGGGGCCTGGTGGAGGGTGCTCCACACTGCTGGGGGGTGGGGGTGGTGGGAGACATGGGTGGGGGCCTGGTGGAGGGTGCCCATGGTGGCTGGGGGATGGGGGTGGTGGGAGACATGAGTGGAGGCCTGGTGGAGGGTGCCCCACACTGCTGGGGGGTGGGGGTGGTGTGAGACATGAGTGGGGGCCTGGTGGCGGGTGCCCCTGGATGCTGGGGGGTGGGGGTGATAGGGCCCATGAGTGGGGGCCTGGTGGAGGGTGCTCCACACTGCTGGGGGGTAGGGGTGGTGGGAGACATGGGTGGGGGCCTGGTGGAGGCTGCCCCTGCACTGCTGGGGGGTGGGGGGGGTGGGAGACATGGGTGGGGGCCTGGTGGAGGCTGCCCCTGCACTGCTGGGGGGTGGGGGTAGTGGGAGACATGGGTGGAGGCCTGGTGGAGGGTGCCCATGGTGGCTGGGGGATGGGGGTGGTGGGAGACATGAGTGGGGGCCTGGTGGTGCTGCCCCTGCCCTGCTGGGGGATGGGGGTGGTGGGAGACATGGGTGGGGGCCTGGTGGAGGCTGCCCCTGCACTGCTGGGGGGTGGGGGTGGTGGGAGACATGGGTGGGGGCCTGGTGGAGGCTGCCCCTGCACTGCTGGAGGGTGGGGATGGTGGGAGACATGCATTGTTGATCAGTAGTGCAAGGTGACATGTGGGTTGGCTGGGGGGCATGCCCATGGTGGATGGGCTGCCTGCGGGACATGAGCAGGGGTGCAGGGTAGTCCCCCGTGGTGTGGGCTGCCTGCAGGGGCTGTGGAGGTTGTCGTGCGTACACCTGGGAGGACCCACACGGCCAATTCACGTGTAGTACTCCCCAGAACCCCTGAAATTCACATACCCTGCTGAAATCGCGTGTGGAACTTCCCGCACACCCCTGAAATACACGTACCCTGATGAAATCGCATGTGGAACTTCCCGCGCACCCCTGAAATACACGTACCCTGTTTGCACGGGGCCAATCGCGTGTGGAACTTCCCGCGCACCCCTGAAATACACGTACCCTGCTCGCACTGGGCCAATCGCGTGTGGAACTTCCCGCGCACCCCTGAAATACACGTACCCTGATGAAATCGCGTGTGGAACTTCCCGCGCACCCCTGAAATACACGTACCCTGCTTGCACGGGGCCAATCGCGTGTGGAACTTCCCACGCACCCCTGAAATACATGTACCCTGATGAAATCGCGTGTGGAACTTCCTGCGCACCCCTGAAATACACGTACCTGGCTCGCACTGGGCCAATCGCGTGTGGAACTTCCCGCGCACCCCTGAAATACACGTACCCTGATGAAATCGCGTGTGGAACTTCCCGCGCACCCCTGAAATACACGTACCCTGCTTGCACGGGGCCAATCGCGTGTGGAACTTCCCGCGCACCCCTGAAATACACGTACCCTGCTCGCACTGGGCCAATCGCGTGTGGAACTTCCCGCGCACCCCTGAAATACACATACCCTGCTCGCACTGGGCCAATCGCGTGTGGAACTTCCCGCGCACCCCTGAAATACACGTACCCTGCTGAAATCGCATGTGGAACTTCCCGCGCACCCATGGAATACACATACCCTGCTCGCACTGGGCCAATCGCGTGTGGAACTTCCCGCGCACCCCTGAAATACACGTACCCTGCTGAAACCGCGTGTGGAACTTCCCGCACACCCCTGGAATACACGTACCCTGCTCGCACGGCGCCAATCGCGTGTGGAACTTCCCGCGCACCCCTGAAATACACGTACCCTGCTGTAATCGCGTGTGGAACTTCCCGCGCACCCCTGTAATACACGTACCCTGCTGATTTTGGTGTGGTACTTTCCGCGCACCCCTGATGCACACGTACACAGGACAATCGCGTGTGGAATTTCCCGCGAACCACTGAAATACACGTTCCCCGCTTGGCGTTTGCTGTTTGCCAGCCGGTGAACTGGTCCAGGGTTAGCGCAGACCTTTGCGATTATTTGGGGATTTTGAAGGCTTTTCCTTGCGCGAGGGCGTTCTTGGGGGCGTAACTGGCGCTGCTGCAGGGTCGCTGCGCCACGCTGCACCACGGCTGGTTTTGGATGCGAAAATCCATGAATGCGCTCTGCGCGGAAATCGATTTTTGCGCACGCGGCTGGCGCAGACAATCGCACACGGACACTCTGCGCCAGCCGCTTGCGACACTTTTCTGCGAAATTCTATGAATTACCCTGCTAGTCTTGTTGTGGCTTGCTCACACATGGGTAGTGTCATACCATGTACGTCTAGTTTGTCTGTGCCGCTAATTTCAATTATTGGTTGCATTTCTTTTTTCAACATTGTTTCATTGAATTTGGAACAGCTTGCAAGAGTTGGCATTAAGGCCATACAATTGATATTTGTGAGTGCTAATTGTTCCATAACATCAATAGCACATGCATTATCACCATAAAGTGCATGAATGTGCTGGGTTTTCAATATTGTTTGTGCTTCTTGAGATAGTATACCAACTCTAATACTTTTTAAGATGTTGGCATAAGTGAGATCTGCAGATTGCCACATATTTTCTGTTAATTCTCTGTATTGGAATGTTGCCAAAGGTTGACATTTCCTATGCTGTCAACAGTTTTATGGCAGAGTTTGTGTCCTAAGGTTTTAAAAATAGACTCACCTTTCAATAGTGTCAATTGAAGAAGATCTCTGAAAACAATAATGTGTTTTCCTCCAAAGAGCTCTTCGTAGTTTGTTTTGAGTACTTCTTGTAATCTGAGGTGAATCAAAGCCAACATTAGGTTGGAGACCATGCTCACTTCATCTATTAGTAGCATTTTCATTTGTTTTAATACTCTCCGTAGTTCCATTGCAGCTTCTGTAAAAAGTTTGTAATAGTCTAAATTGTATTGGTGTTCCACTAGCAGAAGTAGTAATCGGTGTAAAGTCACACCGCCTATGTTGTAGGCAGCTAAACCTGTGGGGGCAGTGACAACAGCTGACAGATTATTGTTTGTCAATTGTTGAAGGAATTTGCTGATGATTTTGATTGAGAATGTTTTGCCAGAACCAGCTTCACCACTGACGTACAGTAGTATAGGTTTGTAATTTTGGCAGGTGCATTCTTTATTTTCATGTTGTACACCATGTGCAATTTCTTTTGTTACTTCTTGAAAAATGTTACGCTTCTCATTGTTTAATTTTTATTGTAGTATAGTTAAGTCTTCTTTATCTTCATACTGACACATGGTGTTTTCTACTTCTGTCATGGCGTATTCTGCCTCATTTGCTATTAGTGGTTGTCCCATTGGTTCTTGGCTTCCTGTTACAGAAGGTTGACTACTGTCAGGAGTGTGCTTATCTAGTTGGGCTTGGAGTTCTTCTTCGTGTTGCTGTTCATTGTGCAACATTGTTTTGTAGTATGTAAAGTTTACATCAGGTAAAGTGCTTTCATTTGCTTTGAAAGCATCTTCGTAGGAGTCATAGTTATCTAGTATTTCTTCTAGACATGTAATATAGTTCTTTATGTTGAGTCTTTAATGACAATTTCATATGATTCATTAAACTTGGTTTGGTGAGTTTTACTAAGCTTCCTTCACAATTTGTCACTCTGTATCTACCTTTTTTTTTCATCAGGTTTTATATTATTTTTGTATGTGAAGTTTTGGGCTATGTTGTATAGACACATGGTTTCCAAAGTGGTACTTCTGTTTGGGTAGTATGTGTCCAGCAAATTGTTTTTCAAAATGTCTTGGCTGTTGGGATCATTTTTGGCTATTGTTTCTATGTCAAAGTATGATTTGAGAACTCTTTTTCTAGATTTAGCAGGACCAAGACTTAGCCATACTTTATTTTCAGATTTTCCATACAAAGCAGTACCGGTTAAACGATCGGCTGCTTCATAGGAGCCACATTCTCTATGGGAGAGCAATTTTATGCCCAAGCTGTACAATTTCTGAGATAGTGTTTTGTCTGATGACAAGTCATTACAGAGGTCTTGAAGCTCGTTTTTTTCTGCTTTAGTTAAGTATGCTGTGACATATTGTGCAACTGCAGTGGAATTGTCTGCAATGTACTGCACATTTATGTTTGCATTCCATAAGAGGGCAATTATTGCATTGTAATCGTTGATATATTTTTCTTCTTCTGTTCTTTTTATGTAATATGCATTTTTAGGTGATTTACCAATAACACTATGTCTAACTGAAGACATGAAGTTGTTCACTTGACCTGTTTTTGTAACTGGTCTAAGGAAACCAATGCAGCATTTGGTATAGTATTTCCCTTTGTTTTTGTATTTGTGACGACAATATTTGCCACATTTGTGTCTTTGAAATTGTAAAATTTGTGCACTATTTATTGCTTCCGATGGAATTTAACAAGTGACATATTTTTCGATAAACTGTAACACAGTGGCATCATTGTCTTCATCAAATTTAGGAGCATCTTTAATCCATAAAAGCATGTGGATATGTGGTGCACCTCTGGCTTGGTATTCTTTTCTCCAAAAGAAGTGTTGCACTTCTCCGAGGGGAGGAACAGTTTTATTACAAATAAAGTGTAGCATAGCAACGAAGCGATGATGAAAATATCTTGAAACATTAACAGGATCTAGAGAACATGTTCTCCAGGTGTTAGTATATCTATGTTTGTTTTGTTTTTGTTTGATATCCGTAGGAAATCATGTAAATCTTCCCATGCATATTCTGCACAACTTAATGTAACAAACCAAGTGGGTGGGCCAAGGTTTCTTATCATACAACGTACATCTCCATGACGTCGGAACCAGTACTCTTTAGTACCACGCATGTTTGCTAATAGATTTGTAATACTTGATTGTAAAACCTCATCTTTTTCTTGCACTTTTTGTAATAATTGTGTAGCTGACATATTTTGAAAGTGGGTTCCTGATTTTAATGTGTGTTCAACTCTGTAACATAGAGTTGCTAGTTCACTTTCAAAGAGTAAGTGGAATATGTATTCCACATTTTGTCTAAATCTGGGATCTTCAGAATACCTCCGTAACGAGCGGTATTCAGATGCCGTTATTTGAATACGCCTATCATCGTACCTTCCTCCTTTGCCAGTAGGAAAGAGTAGAGGAAAAGCACATGCTTCTATACTTTTTTTTCCCATATGCTGATTGGTGATCCTTTTGTTTGTCGCATTTGGTACGTTTCTAGTGCATCTTCTACGGTGTCATTAGAGTGCAATGGATGAATAGTATAATGGTCTAAAGTATTGGATACTGTAGCAGGATCTAGATGCTCAAATTGACCAGTTTCTGGTGACTCTTGAATGATTTCAGTGGTTTCCTTCAAGTTTTCTTCAATATTAATTTCTTTGTAGTATTCATTATTTTATTTTAGATATTGCAAGGCTTGTCTAATTTTATGTAAGTCTACCAGTTGTTGCCAATTTTTTTAGTCTTTTGTAGGTACACCATTTATTAAGATAATTAAAGATTGCTCCATTGGACGTTCCACTCCCAGAGTGTGCACATTTTGTTTGAGATCTAATGGTAAATACACTACTTTGCCATGAATGCCTTTCACCAATTCAGAGGGAGGTAATTTTGCTGTTTTTGGTTGAAGGCGTATTATTGCTTGAAAGGGGTGCACTGTTTGAATTATGATGCTCTCATATAAATTGTGTTGTTGTAGGGGTTTTGGTAGTGGGAATAATTCCAAATTATTTGTGATATTACGTGAAGGAGTTTGGTTGTTGTCAAGTTTTATAGTGCAGTAACTGCAAAGTATTAAGGGGTCAGTTATTTCGTATTTGTTTTCTGCTATAAGATAGAGAGCTAATTCAAACCATTTAGAATCTTCATTGTCTTCTATTTTGTATGTTAAGTCTACAGTTTTTGTGTTACGTTTATAAAAAGTTCTGCGGCAACATACACACACATGGTTTGGTACTTCAGCAGATGTACTTTTGAATTTCAATATTTCTTTTTTGTATGTGTGTAGTGGAAGGCTGCCATGCGTAGAATTGTTGCTAGTCTGTTGTAAAGCTATTGCATTTTGTAAGTGGCTTTCTCTTCCAAAATATTTTTTCTGGATATAGCTGATTTCTACAAGTAGGTCTTTGGCTGTACCATGTAGAAGAATGTTATTTAAATTGGCTGGTGCTAAAGCAGGACTTTTAGCATAGTAAAGTTTATAGACTAGATTTCTTATAGTTGAATGATGTGTTGATATCATTTTGATATGATGGAAGGTGGTTTTGCAAATAGGTCCTGAAATGCAGGCTAATGAATGTCCTTGTAGTCCTGGGTTCTTGCACACTGGACAGGTATCCATATTTTGCAGTAGTTTCATTTTGATTTTGTCTTTGCCTTTCACATACTGATTGAGGAATTGGCGTAAAGACTTGAAAGATTTTTCGGGAATGTTACACATTGACGTGCATGGCCATTTGTATACTAGATGTTCTGGTTCAGTTGAATGGAGAGGTAATTCTAAGTTTTCTGGGGATATTTTTGTAAGCAGTATTTCTTGTTCCATTATGGAATTATTAACTTTTTCATAACCTCGTCCACTGCTATGTATGGCAATTGTATCTGTTTGCTTTTGTTTGTATGCTTCTTCATTGAAATATGGTTCTGTGCTTGTGGTGTGACTCCACTCACCTCCACAGATATTTAAGAAGTTATTTTTGTTGACATTTTGTTTATTGAGAAGTCTTTTTTGTAATTTAGTCATTAGTTTTGTTAGTGGTTTCATTTTGTTTAACACTAAAATAAATAACTTTCTTACGGGAAGGATTGCACTGTCTATCAAAGCTTCTAAGATTAATTTTCTACGGTAGGTTTTAAGGGTTGTGCATGATTTCTCTCCTGTTTTTATAAGATTTTGAAGGACTCTGTGGCAGAACATTTTTTGGTATGCTTACTTGGCACTATATCAAGATTTATAGGAACAGTTTTAGCAGTAGTGGTAGCTGAATTCTTGTTAATTGTTTCTGTACTTGAAGCTTGTTTTGTTTCGCTAAATGACTGTATTTGTTGTTTTGTTTGAATTTCTTGTACAAATTCTGCTAGAGATGGATGCTTATTTTGGACACTTCTATTTTCATTTGCTCTACTTCTGCATTGCTTTCTACAGACTTGATTTTTGGTAGGCATTCTTTAGGGTCTGTTGAAAAAAATAAAAAAGGTATGGGTTGGGGTGTTCTGCAATGTATGTGTGCTGTGTGCATGAGTCTTTGAGTATGATGATAAAGATGTATGTGATGGTGTGTGATTGTGCATTGGACAACTACAACTAGTTGGGATGGGTATTCTTGAATTTATGTGCTAATAAACTGGGGTTCAGATGACAGTAGAAAGTAAGCTAGTGGTGAGGAGAAGCACACATAGTAAATCTAATGGTATAGAATTAAAACAGTTCTTTGTTCGATAATATTAAAATTCTAGTGGCTGGGTTATGTCGTTTGTGTGTCGAAAAATGGGGATTTGAGCGCCATTCTGCCTGCAAATCCCTGTTTAACAAATGGGGATTTGTGGACAGATTGGTTCACAATCTCTGTTTTTAGGTGCAGAAATACCATGAATGAACCCCACAGTGTGTTTGCGTAATAGTAAAAATATTATGGTGGTATTTTACTTACTTTTTTTTTGGAATGAGCAGGTTTCTTCTGAGTTGTTGTTTGTACTTCAGATTCTGCTGCTGCTTTTCAGAAGAGTGGTCTTCGTTGCAAATGTAAAGGAAAGAAATTAGTAATTTTGTGTGTTTATAGCACTGATGTTATTTTAGTCATTGATTTTTATGTTTTTGCACAAGTGTTCTTTTTTGATATCTGAACATAGTGAGCGTGCAATTTCGTTTGACTATGTGCAGTCTTTATATTTTACTTTAAATATGTTAGTTCAGCATGCTTTGCAAATGTGTGTGTAAAAAGAAATTAAATAGCAGATAGGTTTGGAAGTGACAGTTGATTTTAGCAGAGGAGATAAATGACAGTAAGTTCATTTTATAGGTTATACAGGTTAAAAGACAGTTAATCTGTTTATATGCATTTATAAGAATTGTAAATGTACTATACAGAAAATATGCATACTTGTAGTTTGTGTTCATGCATATGGATATGCATGCAGCTGAAAGTAGAAATCTTGGAGACTTGTACAGTAGTTCTTGTAGTAGGTGCTTTCCAATGATATGACACTTGTACTCAGAGTGACTAACAGTACATGTGAAGTGCTGATCTATGATGATGGAGTTAGATGTAGAGGTCTTGGATGTGATTGGTGGATGGTTGTGTGACTGCTTAGCTGTATCCAATGAAAGAATGGCACAGAGAGTGAAGTGGAAATGGTAGAAGGGCTGTCTATGTTACGATATGTCTGCGGGCATGGCGGCAGTCCGTGGACATCGCGTGTTACATACAGGGATTTTGGGGTAGGGAGGCATGCAAATGAGAATGAGCAGAGCAAGGGATTGGTCAGTAAAGTTTAGTGGGTGTGTTGTGTCAGGAGAGAGTTTGTCAGAAAGTATTTTTCCTGAGAGAAGAACAGATAGCTATGGCTGTGTGTTTCAGAAAACGGATTGTCTGGCTACATTGGTTGAAGGTGCATGCAGAAAGCTGTGGAGTAGCTGTAGATCTTGGATTACCACATGTGGAAGTGCACTGGCATGGAGTGCGTGGAATGAAGTGGCTAAACTTGCTACAGAGCATCATCCAGACATAATGATAATTAATTGTGGAGGGAATAGTTTAGGACATGTGTCTGGAATTTCTTTGCAATTTGCAATGAAAGAAGGACTTGGGAAGGTCATGGACATGTTTCCAAATTCTCAAGTAATTTTTTCTCGGATTGCACAGAGACAAATGTGGCTGCTTCCTTCTTCATTTGGTCCATCAAATGGGGAAAGCGAGGCGCAATGTCAATAAGGCTGTTTGTGCCTTTCTAACAGATATTGACATGTCCTCTGTTCACAATGAAAATATTATGTTTCGTAGCACATACAGTTTTCGCAGAGATGGAGTCCATCTTACTTATGCTGGCAATCAGATTTTTCTGAGAAATGTACAAAATGCATTGCGACCTTTTTTGGAATTTCAGCCATCCATTTTGCAGTAGGTGTTGACCATTTCAAGTTTTTCAAACACAAACAAACACCACCAAAAGGCTCTTTTCAGAGCCACCACTTCCTCCCAGAGAAAAGTGCAATGGTTATGATAGGGCAGCACCCCAAAATTTAAGATGTCCGCGAACTGTCCATGGACTTCTAAAAAATACACAGGGCCCTGCTCCATTTATTTGCCACTTCTATTTTTAAACTGTGAAAGGCGGCTCGGAAAAGAACCTTTTTTTTATTTTTGTTGTTTTATATTTTTTTTGGTTTTTTACACACGACACACTAGGAGAGGAGGGGAAAGGAGGGTAAGGGGGGACACCAACCACGGGGATAAAAAAGGGCGGGTGGAGAGAGGAAGATGTAGGGTGTGCCTTACTTAGGTAGTGGGCAGGTCTTCTCGTGCTCTGAGACCGTAGTCTCAAAAGCACTATGAAGTCTCTCCCCCTGCAGAGTACTGTATCACAGTACACACACACAAATGTGACCCTCGAAAGGTAAGGGTCATTAGCATTGTGAATGGCCTGTGAGGCAGCTGGAGGGATATGCTCTCCCACAGGAGTGTTCCTTGTGGTGACAGGATCAGAAACAGAGGATGTAGTAGAGGATCTCAACCTACCATGCTCCTAGCAAGGTACAACCTTGCGAATGGCACCACCGTGGAATGACTTTAGGTGTTGTTTCGTAGTTGTCATACCAAAGCTGTACGAACCAAGCCTCCGACGACTGAGCACCATTTTGCACTTGTTGCAGGTGACTTTGTTCGCACGCGCCTTGGGTACGTTACCATGAATGGTAAATAACCACCACACCCAAGAGTCACGGCGAGTGCTGGTAGTAGGGACTTCCACTACCTCATCTTCATCCTCTTCATCCTCCTCTGCATCCTCACTCCTGTTCCCCTCTTCAGGCCCTTGGGGAGATGGTGGTGGTGGAGGGGGTGGGGGTGGTGCTGAGGCAGATGCAGCACCAGGTGGCAGTAGTGGAGCCGTGGATGCTATCAGGTTTCAGAAATAAATCTGGAAAATTGGCAGCAAAAATGCACTATGTTCTGTAAGATAGCCAGAAACACAATGAGGATGAGCTCTGGGGTGTGGCCTTTTATAGGGGTGCTTGTGCGCGCTTCGCGGACAACCGCGCTGTCCGCCGACAGATCGAACACCAAAAAAAAGCTCAAAAAGTCCCAAAAAGTATGTAGAAAGTCAGGATTATTGTCTGGAACTGTGCTATGGTGATTTATTATTATAAATTATTGTGGATAGCCTGAAAAGGTAGTTTTGAATAGTTCGGGGACACAAACAGTGTCCGCAGTCAGAACACACGCTCAGCATGGGCGCGATCACATGATGGCGTCGCGAACATGTCCGCGAAGGGAAAGGGTGTCCGAAGGACACCAAATGCACTGAAACTGTTTTTCTCATGTGCGTTGGTGTTCTACAGACACTGTTTGGGTCCTGAAACTAATTAAAAGTGTGTCACAAGTGAATCAAACAGTTACGGACAGGCGTTACTTCTTAGAACAGTTTCAATCCGCCTACGAACAGTACGGTCAGGTATAGTGTCTTCAGGACTTCCCCATTTCATTTATTTACGAACATCCCGGGACACTTGATGTGGTCTTAGAACAGTTTCAACCTGCCTACGAACAGTATGGACAGGTATAGTGTCCTCAGGACACCCCCATTTTGTTTATTTCCAAACTTTTTCTGGACACCGCCTGTGTTCTTAGAACAGTTTCAACTTGCTTGCGAACATTACGGACAGGCATAGCATCCTCAGAACACCCCCATTTTGTTTATTTACGAACATTTCAGAACACCGCGCTTGTTCTTAGAACAGTTTCAACTTGCCTGCGAACAATACGGGCAGACATAGTGTCCCGAGGACACGCCCATTTTGTTTATTTACGAACATCCCGGGATACTTGGTGTGTTCTTAGAACAGTTTCAACCTGCCTATGAACAGTACGGACAGGTATAGCATCCTCAGGACACCCCCATTTCGTTTATTTACAAACATTTAAGGACATCCCTGCTGTCCGGGGACACCAAAACTGGCTTTTTAAAAAAAAAAGAACACAAAGGACTAAATTAGCACACACATAACATTTATTTTTCATGATATTATATATATGTACAATTTATGATAGAGAAGGGGTAGCAGAAACGGACACAAACACAGGGGAATTTAGGTTTTCAAGAGGATTGATAGGAGGAGATGAAGGGATGGCAATCTCATCAAAACGTTTTTCTATGTGGGGAGGGTTTGGGGATACTTGATTGGGATATGGAGAGGGGAGACAGGTACATGTTGCACAATGGTATCTATTTTTTTTTCTTTTATATGGTCCTACACAAAATCTTTCAAAAGGTGGAAATGTGTCATTAGCTTGTTAATTTTTTCTTCCATGCGCTGGAGAGTTTGTTCTAAAGTATCTTGTTGTGTATTGTTTTCATTGTTTGTATGGTCTGTTAAAAGAAAAAAAATATATATATATATATTACTTTTATTGTATTTAATATAGACATTTTAGAAATATATAAGAACAAAAAAAGTTTACTTACTAGATTGTGGTAAGTTGTCTTCTCACTGTTCTGTAGATCTGCTGCTACTCCTAGTTGTGCTGTTTCTGTGAGGTAATTATGTTAAAAGCATACCCTCTTTTTTTGGTATATTCCATTTTACTATATATGGTATTTAAATGGATGTTTGATGTGTTAGATATATAAGTTCTAATTCTTAATTAATACTATATATAATGTGTTTGTGTGTTGGTTTTTCAACTTGTACAGTGTTCATATGGTATGATATAACAATTCAAGATACCCCTGAGTTTTTGGGTAGTATTGGTGTTGTACACGTCTGTCCGCGGACATTCGCACAGTCCACGGACATCAAAATCACTAGCAAGGGGTTCAGTATGTTCTATGTTACATGTATATAAAGTAAGGGAATCCTAGTAAACATCTATCAAATTTACACTATGAATACGTATATTCAGTAAAATAAAATTTGATAAAGGGAGGTTATGGTCAAGTTATGCTAATAAAAACCTATGAAATTCAGTAAAAACAACTTTGTTAAAGGGACGTTATGGTTAAGTTGCGCTACTAAAAACCTATGAAATTAAGTAAAAAAAACTTTGTTAAACAGACGTAAAACCGAAAAACCCCATAAATTCACCAGTGATGGTAAGCTAAGCAACCATAACTCATGCTACCACCGTGCACTGCTAAGACTAACACCCAGGACATCAAAGATGACATCACAAATGTATGCAACTTAACCATAACATCCCTTTAACAAAGTTTTTTTACTAAATATATATATATATATATATATATATATATATTCGCCAGTTATGGTAAGCTAAGCAACCATAACTCGCGCCACTACCGTGCACTGCTAAGACTAAAACCCTGGACATCAAAGATGACATCACAAATACACTCTACATCTTCCTCTCTCAGCTCGCCCTTTCTTATCCCTGTGGTTGGTGTCCCCCCTTTACCCCCCTTTCCCCTCCTCTCCTAGTGTGTCGTGTCTAAAAAAACAAAAAAAAATACAAAATTACAAAAATAAAAAAAATAAGGCTCTTTGCAGAGCCGCCTTTCACGGTTAAAAAATAGAAGTGAAGATAAATAAAGCAGTGCCCTTTGTATTTCTTAAAAGTCTGCGGACAGTTCGCGAACATCAAAAAAATTGGGATGCTACCCTATTGTAACCATTGCATTTTTCTCTGGGAGGAAGTGGTGGCTCTGAAAAGAGCCTTTGGGAGGTGGTTGTATGTCAAAAATTATAAATACTTAACACCAACTTCAAAATGGATGCTGTATTTCTAAAAAAGGTTGCAATGCATTTTGTACATTTCTCAGAAAAATTGGATTGTCAGCATAAGTAAGATGGACTCCATCTCTGCGAAAAATGTATGTACTACGAAACATAATATTTTCATTGTGAAAAGAGGACATGCCAAAATCTCTTAGAAATGCACAAACAGCCTTATTAACATTGCGCCTTGCTTTTTCCATTTGTGGATCAAATGAAGAAGAACAAAGCCACATTTGTCTCTGCGCAATCCTTGAAAATATTACTTCAGAATTAGGAAACATGTCCATGACTTTCCCAAGTCCTTCTTTCATAGCAAATTGCAAAGAAATTCCAGACACATGTCCTAAACTGTTCCCTCCACAATGAATTACAATTATGTCTGGATGTTGCTCTGTTTCCAAAGTAGCACAGAGAGGTAGAAAGTCCAACCACTTCATTCCACGTTCTCCATGCCAGTGTACTTCCACATGTGAAAATCCAAGATCTACTGCTACACCACAGCTTTCTGCATGCACCTTCAACCAATGTATCCACGAATCTCCCAAAATCCAAACAATCTGTTTTCTGAAACACAGAGCCATAGCTATCTGTTGTTCTCTCAGCAAAAAGAGTATCTGAGAAACTCTCTCCTGGCACAACACACCCACTAAACTTTCCTGACCAATCCCTTTCAGTGCTCATTCTCATTTGCCTGACTTCTGAACCCAAAAATCCCCAGATGTAACTCCTGATGTCCGCAAACTACCGCCATGTCTGCGGACATATCGTAACATGATCAGCCCTTCTACCATTTCCACTTCACTCTCTGTGCCATTCCCTCATTGGATGTAGCTAAGAAATCACATGCCCATGCACCAATCACATTCAAGACCTCTACATCTAACTGCATCATCATAGATCAGCACTGCAAATGTACTGTGAATCTCTCTGAGTACAAGTGTCATATCATTGGCAAGCACCATCTACAAGAAATACTGTACAAGTCTCCAAGATTTCTACTTGCAGCTCCATGCATATACATATGCATGAACAGAAACTACAGTTATGCATATGTTCTGTACAGTACATGAACACATTTTCAAACTGACTTTTAGCTTGCGTAATCTGAAAAAATGAATCTACTGTCTTTTTTCCAATTTCCTAAAATCAACTATCACTTATAAACCTTTATACTATTTACTTTCTTTATGCACACACTATCAAATCATGTTAAACTAACATTTTTTAAATTAAATTTATAGACTACATATATTCAAACAAAATTGCATGCATACACACTCTATGTTCAAATCTCAAAAAATAATACTTATACAATTACATTTGTTTATTTATTTATTTATTTGATTACTTTAATGTAAGCATGACATTAAGGCACTATTACCTAGAACAGCTTAGTTACAGAAATAGTGGTATTCAGTGGTATATTATGAATTTCACAAGACATACTAAAGATATTTTGTTTGTTACAGTTACTCATTGCAATACAATTTGTTCTTTAAGAACATATCATATGTATTGAACTGGTGTGACATATCTTATGTGAATAAGATAGTTTTAATGGTTTTGAGGAAGGCGCTGAGGATTTCAATTAAAAAAAATCAATATCTAAATTAAAAACAATGCTATATACAAACAAAATTACTAATTTGTTTCTTTTACAATTGCAGTGAAGACCATTCTCCTGAAAAGAAGAAACCGAATTTGAAGAACAAAGAAGAACTAAGAATTAACCTGTTCATTTTAGAAAAAAAGTAAGTAAGTAATATCACCATAATATTTGTATTATTACTCAAACATACTGTAAAGTTAATTCATGCTATTTCTGTGCCTAAAAATAGAGATTGTGCACCATTCTGTCCAAAAATCCCCATGTCTTAAACAGTGATTTACAGCCAGAATGGCGCACAAATTCCTACTTTTGGACACACAAATTACCCAACTCAACCGCTAGAATTTTCATATTATACAACAAACAACGGTTTTAATTGTATACATTATATTTACTATTTGTACTTCTCCACACCATTAGCTTATTTTTTTCTGTCATCTGAAGCTGAGTTTGGTAACATATTAGTTGAAGAATACACATCCCTACTAGTTGTAGTTCCCAATGCACAATCAGACACCATTACATACATCATCTTACTCAAACACTCGTGCACACAGCACACATACATTGCAGAACACCCCAACCCATACCTTCTTTTTTTTCAACAGACCCTAAAGAATGCCTACCAAAAGTCAAGTCAGTAGAAAGCAACGCAGAAGTAGAACAAATGAAAATAAAAGTGTCCAACATAAGCATCCATCTCTAGCAGAATTTGTAAAAAAAAGCTGAAACAAAACAGCTAATACAGTCATTTAGTGAAACACAAGAAGTTTCACGTACAAAAACTTTGCCTCCTCTATCAAAATGTAAAACAAACCAAAAAATAATTAACAGAAAATCAGCTATCACTACAGATAAAACTGCTCCTTTAAATTTTAATATAGTGCAAAGTAAGCATACCAAGAAAAGTATTTTAGCCAAAATTTTCTGTCACAAAGTCCTTCAAAATCTCATAAAAACAGGAGAGAAATCAGGTTCAATGCTTAAAACCTATCGTAGGAAATGTATTTTAGAAGCGTTGATAGATAGTGCAATTCTTTCAAAATAAAGTTATTTATTTTAGTGTTAAACAAAATGAAACCACTAACAAAACTAATAACTAAATTACAAAAAAGACTTCTCAATAAACGAAATGTCAACAGAAAGAACTTCTTAAGTTTCTGCGGAGGTCAATGTAATCACACTACGAGCACAGAACCATACTTTAATGAAGAAGCATACGAACAAAACCAAACAAATACAATAGCCATACATAGCAGTGGTCGAGGTTATGAAAAAGTTAATAATACCATAATGGAATAAGAAGTACTCCTTACAAAAATATGCCCTGAAAACTTAGAATTACCCCTCCATTCAACTGAATCAGAACGTCTAGTGTACAAATGGCCATGCACATCAATATGTAACATTCCCAAACAATTGTTCAAGTCTTTACGCCAATTCCTCAATCAATATGTAAAAAGCAAAGACAAAATCAAAATTAAACTACTGCAAAATATGGATACCTGTCCAGTGCGCAAATACACAGGACTACAAGGACATTCATTGGCCTGCATTACAGGACCTACATGTAAAACCACCTTCCATGATATCAAAAGAATATCAACACATCATTCAAATATAAGAAATCTAGTCTATAAACTGTGCTATGCTAAAAGTCCTGCTTTAGCAATAGCAAATTTAAATAACATTCTTCTACATGGTACAGCGAAAGACCTACTTCAAGAAATTGAAAATATCCCGAAAACATTTTTTGGAAGTGAAAGCCATTTACAGAATGAAATAGCTTTAAACCAAATTAGCAACAATTCTACACATGGCAACCTTTTGCTAAACACATACAAAAAAGAAATACTAACATTTAAAAGTACATCAGCTGAAGTACCAAACCATGTATGTGTATGTTGCCGCAGAACTTTTTATAAAAGTAACACAAAAACTGTAGACCTATCATATAAAATAGAAGACAATGAAGATTCTAAGGGGGTAATTCGTAGAATTCAGCGCACAAGTGGCGCACGCAGCTGGCGCACAGTGTGCGCGTGCGAATCCCTGCGCCAGCCGCGTGCGCTAAAATCCATTTCCACGCACAGCGTATTCATGGATTCCAGCCACCAAAACCAGCCGTGGCGCACAGTGGCACAGCGACCCTGCAGCAGCGCCAGTTACGCCCCCAAGAACGCCTCTCGCGCAGGGAAAAGCCATCAATATACCCAATCCAGCGCAAAGGGCTGCGCTAACCCTGTACCAGCACGGCAAGCGGGCTACGTGTATCACTGGGGTGCGCGGGAAGTACCTCACGCGATTGGCCCCGTGCGAGCAGGGTACGCGTATTTCAGGGGTGCGCGGGAAGTTCCACATGCAATTTCCATAGGGTACGCGTATCTCAGGGGTGCGCGGGAATTTCCACACGCGATTGGGCCCGTACGAGCAGGGTACGCGTATCTCAGGGGTGCGCAGGAAGTGCCACACGCGATTTCAGCAGGGTACGTGTATTTCAGGGGTGCGCAGGAATTTCCACATGTGATTGGGGGTACGCGTATCTCAGGGGTGCGCAGGAAGTGCCACACGCGATTTCAGCAGGGTACGTGTATTTCAGGGGTGCGCGGGAATTTCCACACGCGATTGGGGGTACGCGTATCTCAGGGGTGCGCGGGAAGTGCCACACGCGATTTCCGCAGGGTACGCGTATCTCAGGGGTGCGCGGGAATTTCCACACGTGATTGGGCCCGTGCGAGCAGGGTACGCGTATCTCAGGGGTGCGCAGGAAGTGCCACACGCGATTTCAGCAGGGTACGTGTATTCCAGGGGTGCGCGGGAAGTTCCACACGCGATTCCATCAGGGTACGTGTATGACAGGGGTGCGCGGGGAGCACCACACGTGAATTGCACGTGTGGGTCCTCCCAGGTGTTCCCTCTACACCCTCCATGGCCCCTGCAGGTGGCTCACACCACAGGGGCCTACCCTGCACATGTCCTGCAGGCACACGATCCACCATGGCCATGACCCCCACCCAACCCACATGTCAACTTGCACTACTGCCCACCAACGCATGTCCCCCTGCACCCCCAGTCACCAGGGGCACCCTCCACCAGGCCCCACCCATGTCTCCCAGCACCCCCACCCCCCAGCAGTGCAGGGGCACCAACCACCAGGCCCCCACCCATGTCTCCCACCACCCCCACCCCCCCAGTCACCAGGGGCAGCCTCCACCAGGCCCCCACCCATGTCTCCCACCACCCCCACCCCCCCAGTCACAAGGGGCAGCCTCCACCAGGCCCCCACCCATGTCTCCCACCACCCCCACCCCCCAGCACTGTGGGGCACCTGCCAGCAGGCCCCCACCCATGTCCAACTCATGTTCCCCACCACCCCCACCCCCAGCACTGTGGGGCACCTGCCAGCAGGCCCCCACCCATGTCTCCCACCACCCCCACTCCCCAGCAGTGCAGGGGCAGCCTCCACCAGGCCCCAACCCATGTCTCCCACCACCCCCACCCCCCAGCAGTGCAGGGGCAGCCTCCACCAGGCCCCCACCCATGTCTCCCACCACCCCCACCCCCCCAGTCACCAGGGGCATCCTCCACCAGGCCCCCACCCATGTCTCCCACCACCCCCACCCCCCAGCAGTGCAGGGGCAGCCTCCACCAGGCCCCACCCATGTCTCCCACCACCCCCACCCCCCCAGTCACCAGGGGCAGCCTCCACCAGGCCCCCACCCATGTCTCCCACCACCCCCACCCCCCAGCAGTGCAGGGGCACCCACCACCAGGCCGCCACCCATGTCTCCCAGCACCCCCACCCCCCAGCCACCAGGGGCTGCCTCCACCAGGCCCCCACCCATGTCTCCCACCACCCCCACCCCCCCAGTCACCAGGGGCAGCCTCCACCAGGCCCCCACCCATGTCTCCCACCACCCCCACCCCCCCAGTCACCAGGGGCAGCCTCCACTAGGCCCCCACCCATCTCTCCCACCACCCCCACCCCCCAGCAGTGCAGGGGCAGCCTCCACCAGGCCCCCACCCATGTCTCCCACCACCCCCACCCCCCCAGTCACCAGGGGCAGGCTCCACCAGGCCCCCACCCATGTCTCCCACCACCCCCATCCGCCAGCCACCAGGCGCAGCCTCCACCAGGCCCCCACCCATGTCCAACTCATGTTCCCCACCACCCCCACCCCCCAGCACTGTGGGGCACCTGCCAGCAGGCCCCCACCCATGTCCAACTCATGTCTCCCACCACCCCCACCCCCCAGCACTGTGGGGCACCTGCCAGCAGGCCCCCACCCATGTCCAACTCATGTTCCCCACCACCCCCACCCCCCAGCAGTGCAGGGGCACCCACCACCAGGCCCCCACCCATGTCTCCCACCACCCCCACCCCCCAGCAGTGCAGGGGAAGCCTCCACCAGGCCCCCACCCATGTCTCCCAGCACCCCCACCCCCCAGCACTGTGGGGCACCTGCCAGCAGGCCCCCACCCATGTCCAACTAATGTTCCCCACCACCCCCACCCCACAGCACTGTGGGGCACCTGCCAGCAGGCCTCACCCATGACCAACGCATGTTCCTCACCACCCCCACCCCCCCAGCAGTGCAGGGGCAGCCACCACCAGGCCCCCACCCATGTCTCCCAGCACCCCCACCCCCCAGCCACCAGGGGCAGCCTCCACCAGGCCCCCACCCATGTCTCCCAGCACCCCCACCCCCCCAGTCACCAGGGGCAGCCTCCACCAGGCCCCCACCCATGTCTCCCACCACCCCCACCCCCCCAGTCACCAGGGGCAGCCTCCACCAGGCCCCACCCATGTCTCCCAGCACCCCCACCCCCCAGCACTGTGGGGCACCTGCCAGCAGGCCCCCACCCATGTCCAACTCATGTTCCCCACCACCCCCACCCTCCAGCACTGTGGGGCACCTGCCAGCAGGCCCCCACACATGTCCAACTCATGTCTCCCACCACCCCCACCCCCCAGCACTGTGGGGCACCTGCCAGCAGGCCCCCACCCATGTCTCCCACCACCCCCACCCCACCAGTCACCAGGGGCAGCCTCCACCAGGCCCCCACCCATGTCTCCCACCACCCCCACCCCCCAGCAGTGCAGGGGCAGCCTCCACCAGGCCCCCACCCATGTCTCACACCACCCCCACCCCCCAGCCACCAGGGGCAGCCTCCATCAGGCCCCCACCTATGTCCAACTCATGTTCCCCACCACCCTCACCCCCCAGCACTGTGGGGCACCTGCCAGCAGGCCCCCACTCATGTCCAACTCATGTCTCCCACCACCCCCACCCCCCAGCACTGTGGGGCACCTGCCAGCAGGCCCCCACCCATGTCCAACTCATGTTCCCCAACACCCCCACCCCCCAGCAGTGCAGGGGCACCCACCACCAGGCCCCCACCCATGTCTCCCACCACCCCCACCCCCCAGCACTGTGGGGCACCTGCCAGCAGGCCCCCACCCATGTCCAACTAATGTTCCCCAGCACCCCCACCCCCCAGCACTGTGGGGCACCTGCCAGCAGGCCCCACCAATGTCCAACGCATGTTCCCCACCACCCCCACCCCCCAGCAGTGCAGGGGCAGCCACCACCAGGCCCCCAACCATGTCTCCCAGCACCCCCACCCCCCAGCCACCAGGGGCAGCCTCCACCAGGCCCCCACCCATGTCTCCCAGCACCCCCAACCCCCAGCACTGTGGGGCACCTGCCAGCAGGCCCCCACCCATGTCCAACTCATGTTCCCCACCACCCCCACCCTCCAGCACTGTGGGGCACCTGCCAGCAGGCCCCCACACATGTCCAACTCATGTCTTCCACCACCCCCACCCCCCAGCACTGTGGGGCACCTGCCAGCAGGCCCCCACCCATGTCTCCCACCACCCCCACCCCACCAGTCACCAGGGGCAGCCTCCACCAGGCCCCCACCCATGTCTCCCACCACCCCCACCCCCCAGCAGTGCAGGGGCAGCCTCCATCAGGCCCCCACCCATGTCTCACACCTCCCCCACCCCCCAGCCACCAGGGGCAGCCTCCACCAGGCCCCCACCTATGTCCAACTCATGTTCCCCACCACCCTCACCCCCCAGCACTGTGGGGCACCTGCCAGCAGGCCCCCACCCATGTCCAACTCATGTCTCCCACCACCTCCACCCCCCAGCAGTGCAGGGGCACCCACCACCAGGCCCCCACCCATGTCTCCCACCACCCCCACCCCCCAGCAGTGCAGGGGCAGCCTCCACCAGGCCCCCACCCATGTCTCCCAGCACCCCCACCCCCCAGCACTGTGGGGCACCTGCCAGCAGGCCCCCACCCATGTCCAACTAATGTTCCCCACCACCCCCATCCCCCAGCACTGTGGGGCACCTGCCAGCAGGCCCCACCCATGTCCAACGCATGTTCCCCACCACCCCCACCCCCCAGCAGTGCAGGGGCAGCCACCACCAGGCCCCCACCCATGTCTCCCAGCACCCCCACCCCCCAGCCACCAGGGGCAGCCTCCACCAGGCCCCCACCCATGTCTCCCAGCACCCCCACCCCCCAGTCACCAGGGGCAGCCTCCACCAGGCCCCCACCCATGTCTCCCACCACCCCCACCCCCCCAGTCACCAGGGGCAGCCTTCACCAGGCCCCCACCCATGTCTCCCAGCACCCCCACCCCCCAGCACTGTGGGGCACCTGCCAGCAGGCCCCCACCCATGTCCAACTCATGTTCCCCACCACCCCCACCCTCCAGCACTGTGGGGCACCTGCCAGCAGGCTCCCACCCATGTCCAACTCATGTCTCCCACCACCCCCACCCCCCAGCACTGTGGGGCACCTGCCAGCAGGCCCCCACCCCTGTCTCCCACCACCCCCACCCCCCCAGTCACAAGGGGCAGCCTCCACCAGGCCCCCACCCATGTCTCCCACCACCCCCACCCCCCAGCAGTGCAGGGGCAGCCTCCACCAGGCCCCCACCCATGTCTCACACCACCCCCACCCCCCAGCCACCAGGGGCAGCCTCCACCAGGCCCCCACCTATGTCCAACTCATGTTCCCCACCACCCTCACCCCCCAGCACTGTGGGGCACCTGCCAGAAGGCCCCCACCCATGCCCAACTCATGTCTCCCACCAGCCCCACCCCCCAGCACTGTGGGGCACCTGCCAGCAGGCCCCCACCCATGTCCAACTCATGTTCCCCAACACCCCCACCCCCCAGCAGTGCAGGGGCACTCACCACCAGGCCCCCACCCATGTTTCCCACCACCCCCACCCCCCAGCAGTGCAGGGGCAGCCTCCACCAGGCCCCCACCCATGTCTCCAAGCACCCCCACCCCCCAGCACTGTTGGGCACCTGCCAGCAGGCCCCCACCCATGTCCAACTCATGTTCCCCACCACCCCCACCCCCCAGCACTGTGGGGCACCTGCCAGCAGGCCCCCACCCATGTGCAACTCATGTTCCCCAGCCAACATGTCATCACAATCTAGATCCCTGGTCCCTATGGTCAGCCTCCAAATGCAAAACACCCACCCGAGTATTGCATCCACCCACTCATAATTTGCAATTACATCACAGAACACCAATTGCAAGTTCCGAAACAAACACATTTCCCTCACATACACCCAATGGGTGTCAGTGAATCTCAAAACGCATATCATGAAATGCATGAAACCAATGAGATACCACATTGAAGTTCACCAAAAAAAATATGTATTAAAGGAAACATTAATAGAATAAAAAATGAAGAAACAGAAATGTGAATGTACAAAAATGAAAAGAAGCATGTCCGTTAAAAAAACCAAAACCAAAAAAAAAATTACAAAGTAATGTTGTCCAAAGTCAATGTCCACAAAACAAAATCCAATGGGAAATAAAAAAGAAAGCCATTGCTCCATGGTTAAAAAGTGAAAAAAAAATACAATCCAACTGTGAACTATGTAAATGGGAACAAGCCAGGGTCCATTATCCCCACAAAATAAAGGAAACCTATCTAACTACACTAACTAATAAAATAAACTATATACAAAATGTGGCCAATGTCCGAAAGGTCCAAATAAAATAAAAACAAAAATGAAACCTAAGACTACCTACATAACTATGTACAAGGGCAGCGGGCTAGTTTCACGGCTCACTTGTCGATGTCCCGGGCCAGGGCATCATCAAACTCCTCCTCAATGTCCCGGAGGCGGTCCTCCTCCATGGCCCAGAGGGTCCGCAGGGCCGTCGACGTCTCCACCTCCAAACCCATGCGGATTGCCTCGAGGCACTCGGCCCGCCTCAGGGCCCTCCGCATGGAGTTCTCCGCCCTGACCATTGTGAGCCGTGCCTCTTTCGCCTGCTGCCGCTCCGCATCTATGGCGTGGCCCAACCGCTGCCACACGGAAGACACTCTCTGTCCTGGGTCCTCCTGCCCTCCGGCCGATGCCTGCCCCTCCGATGTTGAAGGCCCCGAGCCTTCATGGCTCCCACCATGTTGCTGCTGCTGCTGTGCCTCTGCCCGTGCACTGCCTCCTGCTGCCTGCACATCCTCCGCCGGCTGGGGTGCAGTCGTAGATGTGGCCACCCCTGCTGGACGTCCGACTCCCGACTGTGGCAGGGATGCCTCCTCCACCAGCCTGGCCGCACCGTCAGAGGCAGCTCCACAGGGCACCCAGGTGACTGATGGGTGGGAAGATGGCACAGAGGACGACTGGTGCGTAGGGGGTCCAGTTGAGGAGGGGGTCGTAGCAAGCCCCATCAGACGGAGGAATCCGGCCTGGGTGACCTGTCCCAGCAGGCTGACGTGGTCAACGAGCCATTCGAGATGACGTGCAGTCTCTTCATGAAAAGACTGCAGGTCACCTCACATGGCCCGTTGACGCAACGCCACACCAGCCAGGACAGGCTCAACCCGGACCTGGATAGCCATGTCCGCAGGCAGAGGAAGGCCAGTTGACGTGAGCTCATCCCCTGCCTGAAAACGGGTCTGGACGTAGGCATCCCTGCTGGTGCAAGATGCTGCAGGGACAGGATCAGGGACAGGATTGCACACAGGCACCTCCGTGGCGGCCTGTGCTGCCTCCTGTCCATGGTCCTGCACTGCACCACTAGCACCAGTGGGATCCCCACCTCCATACCCCGTCTCTGGTGCTTGCACGGCCTCCTCCTCCACCAAACCCCCCACCAACCTGGATGACTCCGTGCCATCTTCCCCTGTTGGGACCTGTGGGGTCCCAGCTGACCCTTCTGCTGCCGAGGAGTCCAACTCCAACCTCTGCCTCTTGGACCTCCCCCCGGCAGCTGCGGCCTGGGACGCGGCACTGGACTCCTCACTCCCCGACGAGATGACAACATGGGAGGGGAGCCGGGCCTTGCGTCTCCGGCTGGCGGTGGGATCCACGCCGCTGTGCTCCACAGCACCTTTTCCGCCCTCTTCATCAGTTGACGCTGCAGACAAGGAGAAACAAAACACAGGCATCAGGGCACTTTACAATGGACACATACACACATGACAGTTGTACATGAGTGGCATTGGCAAACCTCAGACATGTCATCACAATCCCCAACACACATGTCATTACAACTCGCACACATGAGCCATACCACAGCCATATCGCAACTGCCACCACCATCCATACACATACAACAGCATGAGCAGCCAAAGGTGAGCCAGACATCACATGCAACACAGGAAGTGCACCACACATGTACACACACCACCACACGTGCATGCATGTGTACACCTCTGCCAAGTGTCGCAGTGTTCAGAAGGGCATCCATGTCACATCTGCCAATCAGGCTTCCACATACCGCTGTCACATGCATCCATGTTGCATCACTGTTGCACCCTTGTCAAATACACACACATGCACATGTACACAGTGCTGATACATTCAGCCAAAAACAACATACATGCGTGACATCACGGACATGTCTACTTACATACACATTCATCCAAACATGTGTGCCCACACAACTGCATTTGGCATGCAAGCCTACACACACAAGCACCATCCATGTCTCACACATTACAGCCCTCACATGTGTCAGCCCCACTGCCCTGTACACCCCCACCCATACTCGACCCCATACAAACAGATGTGCAACCTGCACACTACTGAATAATCACCACACGCACTGCTCACAATCAGGATGCATGTACACTCACCGCTCGACTCCAGACGGGTCTGCTTCTCAAGGAACTGGACGTGGAGCACTGGGGATATGCGTTCCAGGACCCTCATCTGTTCATCCGACAAGTGGCCCCGGCGCCCCTTGGCATCCGCTGCCTTCAAGAGGCGCCGGGCCTTGTTCAGGGCCCTGGACCTGAAGTCCTCCCAGCGCTTCTTGACATGTTGTAAGTCGCGGACTGCCACCCCCTCCGCGTTGATGGCAGTCACGATGTCAGTCCAGATCTGAGTCCGTCCTTCCTTGTCGGCGCGGGAACTTCCGAAGAGGGCATCATACTGCCCCAGGACTTGCTCCACCAGGACACCAACTTCGGTGGCACTGAAGCTGGTGCCCCTCTGCCTCTCTGGCGGGGGGTTGTCAGTGGTCCCAGATGGTGTTTGCCCCGACATGACAACCCCAGAGGCAGGAGTGGGTGGGCAACTGGGTCCTGGGGCTGGGCTGTGGAGCGATGGAATCCCAGTCGGGAGTCTTCGGTTCCAGCAGGGGTGGTCACAGCAACAGCACCCCTGGCTGATGTGCAGGCAGCAAATGGCAGGGCACGTGGGCAGCAGGCAGCAGCAGATGGCAGGTGGGAGCGTGCTTGGCGCTCTGGGGGGCAGTAGTTCGGCCTTCTGGGCAGGAGCGTGGTCTTCTGTGTGTTTACGCGTGGCCAGCTTGATACGGAGTGATTTGGCACGTGAAAAATCTGCACGTCAGCGTGTAATTCGAGGAAAGGCCCTTATCGCGTAAGCGCGTCTGCACGCATACGCATTTTCATTGGACAGAAGGCCCCTCAAGCGCAAGCGCCCCTGTGACGTGACGCGTACAGACGTGCATGGGCATTTCAGCTCGCGTGAAAACTGCACGTCCGCGTGTAATACGAGGAAAGGGCCCATGCGCGTAAGCGTGCGTGGAAAACTGCACGTCCGCGTGTAATACAAGGAAAGGGCCCATGCGCGTAAGCGCGCGTGAAAAACTGCACGTCCGCGTGTAATACGAGGAAAGGGCCCATGCGCGCAAGCGTGCGTGGAAAACTGCACATCCACGTGTAATACAAGGAAAGGGCCCATGCGCGTAAGCGCGCGTGGTAAACTGCACGTCCGCATGTAATACGAGGAAAGGGCCCATGCGCGTAAGTGACGTGACGCGCGCGTGCGTTTCCCTCAGCACGGGTTAAAGGTGAGCGGGCCCAGCAGTTCGCTGTACGTGCCTTTCGTGGAGACCGACGTGTGTTGCTGCTTCCTGTTGTTTCGCGCGCCATCACAACTTCACAGCTATCAAGGACGTATCTCTTCTTTTGGCGGGGGTATTGGCTACGCGTGTTTTTCTGCATCGCGCTAGTCAGACGGTGAGTCGCACACGCTCTTTTTCCCACTGCGGGTGTCCCTGTGTATCGCACCCATTTTCGATATCATAGTAGCCTGCGTGTCCCACGCGTACGCTTTATTCATGTTACAGGGTGCCACCGCATACTGCGGGAGGTTGGATCCACGCACGTAGGCTGCAGGGTTGCGTGCACGGTTTTACTGCAGTTTTGGGGTGCCTGAGCGTTGCGTGACCCGTCACCATATCACCGGGGTCACATACAGCCTTGCAGGTGCAGGGGGGCTGTTAACTTCGTGCTTCCCACCCCCTTCACCCAATTGCCCAGGTCAATTGTGGTGTACACCTCCCATTGGCACCACTCCATCTGTGCCAGCACTACTACATCTGTGCCATGGTTGGGAGGCCACCAAAGGTGAGGGGCGCCTCAGCTGGGCGTACTCCTCGTGGCGGGCGTGGTCGGGGACGTGGCCGTGGTGACCAGGGAGTAGGGAGACTCCAGGGTGTCCAGGGCAGCCACAGAGGGGGAAGAGGCAGGGGTGCGCCACTTGAGCACAATGTTGTGCCATGTGTCGGTGCAGCCATGCCACCACCCCCTGTGGTTCCGGGGGATGCAGCTCCTGCATCTGGCACTGGCACCATATGACCCGGCAGTCCGTTCCATCGACTGCCACGGGCCCAAGGGTAGTGGTAGCTGCAGGTGCAGCTGTGGACACCGCCACCCAGGCTCAGGGTCTGCCAGCGCAGGCTGCGTTGGCACTTGAAGAGCCCTTGGTAGATCTCCAACAGGCCGGGGGGGAAACCATAGGGGCAGGCCAGGCTGCTCAGACCAAGACATGTGTCCCTGGGGCAGTCATGTCATCTGCTGCCCCGAACAGCTGGGTGTTGGCAAGTGCAGGGGCAGATGCACCCAACAGCACCCCGGTTGTGAGTCTGCCAAACAGGACCGTTGCGGTCAATGACCCTGCCACAGCTGATGTTGCTGCGCAGGGTCCATTAGTGGGCACCCAGCTGCCACTGACACAAGTCAGGCCTTTGGTCATCCCTCCACCTGCCACTCCCTTGGCTCAAACACCGAACCCACTGGCCATACTGGTCAGGGCGGCATTAGCCAGCCAGGGTCTGCGCCACAGTCCAAGAGGAGGAAGGTTGCACCTACAGCACAGGCTGGGACCCCACACACAGCCACGACCTCCTGCACGTCGAGGAAGAAGCCTTTCTGTAAGCAGGAACTGGACTTCCTCGTGGACTACGTGCGGGGCCACAGCCGTGACATGCTAGTGGGTGCCAATAGTCAGACTACGGCTGCCTAACGTGACACCCACTGGAAGAATGTTGCGGAACATGTCAGTTCATTCGGCCATGAAGTGCGCACGGCGCAGGAGTGCAAAAAGCGTTGGAATGACATCAAGCGCAGCACTAAGGCCAAGCGTGCCTCAAATTACAACTTGACTCTGGTGACTGGCGTTGGGCCTGCACCAGAGGAGGGAGAACTCACTCCGCATGAGGCTCTCGTTGCGGAGTTCATACCACCTGAATTGGTCGAAGGAGTGGGAGAGATGCTGGACTTTGATGCCCAGTCCAGTGAGTGTTGATGCGTGTTTGTTGAGGACGTGTGTGTTTCACTTGTGGGATGTGTTGTGCATGATTGCTGCTACATGTGACGTGTACATGGTTCTGATGTGTAAGTAATGCAATGCTACCGTCATGCATGTCTCTTCTGCCTGCATGCGGGACTCCATGTAGGCATGCTCCCTTGCCCCTCCTCCGCCACTCTGCACCCCAGTTCCACCTTTGCACTGGTCTGCTTCAATCTTGCCAATATGTACTTTCTTGTTCATGTGTCCTGTGTAGATGCTAACTTCCAGCATAGAATCTGCCAGACATATGCCGTGTGGTACAGCCTTAGTACTCGATGCAGGGTATCTCACTTGTACTGTGCATGGGTCAGATGTCCCGCAGGGACATGAGTGCCCATTCACGCTCCATGTGCATTGCACGCATGCCCCTATGTGTCCTTGACTGGATGATCACTGTAATATAAGTCCTTGGTTACATACATTGCCTGCCATCTCATCAGCCTTCCCATGTCAACTGTGGCTCAGTCCTGCGTTGCACACATGTTTAGGCTCTGACAATCTGTGTGGCTCACAGGCCTCAGACTGTTCAATGGCCAATGACTCTGTCCAACTCTTGTTGCGTCTTCTTCACACGTGGGCGGCCTCCGGAGTTTCCATCATGTGTCCTGCCCACTGTCCCAGCATCATTTGCAGTGTTGTAATTTGAATCACATTAAGCTGTTGATGCCAGTCAACACTGCCTGTCAATACACAGGTGTATGGTCAGCCTTTTGATACCATGCTAGGCATCCCTGCTTTGGTACTGGGGTGGAGGAGTGCTTGGCTTCTAGACATGGTACACATTGAATGCACAATGCACGTGATGTCTGAATTTGACATTGCACTGCCTTCACATTTCCTGGCACACACCATGTAGTGCTTGTACATGTAGGTAGTGAGTGGCATACACATTTTCTGCACTGCATAGACCCACTTCCATGGAAACTGCCACCTTTCAACAGGTCTGATCACAGAAGCTATTCAGAGTAGACCCAGCATGCATGCCAGGTCATATGTTGTGTGTCACATGTCTGCCGGATGCCTTTGCTGTCGGTGTGTGTGTGTGTCGTGTGCTTCTGACATGTGTATTGACCTTTTTCTCTCTATTTTTCAGGTGATGACGCAATGGAGGCGGAGGATGGTGTTGTCATGCCAGACACAGGGTTGGTAACACCACATCAACCCGGCACTAGTGGGGGTCGTGGGGTGGTAGGCCACGAAAAACCCCAAGTGCTGCAGTCCATCTTGTCTCTGGCTGCCTATGAGTCCAGCCTTGATGACGACTCTGACGTCCATGTTGAGTTGGATGAGTATCAAGTCCATGTGTCAGGGGTGAGTGATTCTGATGTGGACACTCCTCTGTCTGCGACTCCTGCACTGAGGGACCAGACAGTCTTGGTTCCTCCGCCCGTGGTGGATCGGGACGCAGGGTCACCCTCCACACCAGTCACTGATGTGCCTGGGACATCACGTCGATGGGGGCATGTAGTCGTGCAGCCACAGGCGGTGCCAACACAGCGAGGACCCCCGGTCCTTGGGTCCCGCAGGGGTCAAGCCCGGCACCGCGGTCGCCGCACGCAACCGCTGTATACTGAGTGGGAGCAAGACATGACTGCCAATTCCGAACGGCAGGGGGCAGCAATGGAGAACTTCGCTGAGAGCATGGAGCGTGTGGCCCGATCTGTGCTCCCCACTGCTAGGCAGGTGCTTCTCCAGCAGCAGGCGGCACGGTCCACGGCCCGCTCGCTCAGGCTGGGCATGGCGGCCTCAGACAGGGCACGCCAGGCTGAAATGTCGTCTCTGCGTCAAGCAATTGCTGCTCACGCAGAGGCGCACATGGATGCCCTGAGGGAGGAGTATGCTTCCCTCAGATCCACTCTGGGTGTCCTTATGATGTCCCAGAGGCAGCAGGCAGAGGAGAGGTTTGCACAGCTTGAGCGTACCATCTCAGCTGAGCTACAGGCTTGCCGGGAGGTGCAGCGGTTGTCCAGCCAGGCCTTGCAGGAGGAACTCCGTGTTACACGTGCTACCTTGCAAGAGGAAGCACGTGTATCACGTGAGGTTCTGCATGCAGACCTACGTCACATCGCCACACAGAACCAGGCTCACCCGTCCGGCAGACTTGCTGCCGACGAGGGGCAAGCTGCGGCTAGGCGTGGCCAGGCTACTGTGCCACGTCCTCCTTTCCAGGATGAGCCAGACTCGGACGACCATCTATCTCCCACATAGGTCGTGCTGTGCAGGCGTTGAGCCCATGGAGGATTTTTTTTTGGCTCAGCATCATCGCATGTGGATGTTGAGCAGCACCCTGTACCTCCCCCCTCCTGGGTGCCTCCCCTCCCTCCCGGGTCATATGTGGCCATTTTTGATTTTTCTTTTAGTTTAGTTAGTTAAGTTTCTGTTTGATAGTTAGTTTAAATAGCTAATGTAGGTTTTCCATAGTTAGTGTAATTAGTTAATAGTTGAGGTAGTTTAAAATTGCTAGTCTATTGTGCTTTCATGTGACGGTGCGGTGCTTTGTGGCTTTTGAAGGCATCCACTGTCTGTTCCAGCTGGGCCCTTCATGGTTGTCTTGTGTATGTGTTTGCTGCTTGGGGTCCTTGACTCACATATGCCACTCCTGCCTCCCTTATCCATGGGCTCGCAAGGATGGTTCGGTGTTACAGCATTTTACACAAGGGCTTTGGACTGCCATATCTGTGGCATGTCTGGTGCTGTGTGACTTGTGTTGACACCCCTAGTGGGGATGATTTAGGTGTCATTGTCCACTGTTCAGCTTTTGCTAGATGGGGTGTGTCATGATTAATGTGGACATTGATTGCTATGCATTGTGTAGTATGTTTCATATCTTTCCTGTACATGTGCTTGTTGCAATTCATGCTGTAGATAGTGTTCCACACTTTGGAGGTGAAAGACGGACTGATGGTGTGATTTGTGATGTGACTCTCTGACATGGTCAAGTAATGAGATGCCTGATGAGACACACACAGATGACTTTGAAGCATTAATCATGTGTTTCATTCCCTTTCTGCAGGGGGATGAGCCTCCAGAGCACCTTTGCCAGCAGACATGGCCCATTGGATGACGGAATTCTGGACCCGTTTGTTGGTGCCCACATGAACATGTGTGCACAAGCAGAGGCACAGTGATTGCAGACCCACATCCTAGAACTGATGACATGTTCCAAGGAACTCCAGGCAAGGTGAGCATCACAGGGGGGCCACGACACAGCAAAGCTTGCACCAGGCGAGTTGCACATGCAGGCTTAGTCACAGCACTGAGGGTGAGCTTAGACGAATATTGGTGTTGAAGCACACAATGCAGCTCATATGTGTTTGTGGACTGATGGCTGTTGATAGTAGGGTTGTCTGGGACACATGCAGGGGCAGTGGCACATACCCTCCGGTACACCAAGGTCCATTGAGGCACTTGTATCAACCATGTAGCCTTCCGAGACATGGAAAGGGGCACCTCACAGGGACATACAGCAAGGGACATACTCGGGTGCAGTGGATGTCTTTTCCACGTACTTCATGATAAATGCACTGCCAACTTTGTTTCGGTCATGGTGGTACGCAACTTGCTCTGTAGTCATGGCTTGCTATATGGGTCTGTCTGCTTACCCAGGGAACATTGCATGTTGTGTGAATTGTGACACATTGGTGTTCCATTTGCCACGCACCCACCAGCGGCTGACTTACTGCATTGACTGTGTATGACCCGTCACAGAGGTGATGTTATATATGGGTACGAAGCATCAACCACAGATTGTCTGTTTGTAGAGTAGTTTGTTGCTATGGGGCATGTTTGGTGTTGTGTTTTTGTGTAATTGGCACGTACAGGTTGTTGACTGTGGCTCTCTTTGCAGCATTGCAGTGCTCCTGTAACCGGACCTGAGAGTGCGCAGGCAGGAGGCCAGCACTCAAAACCGGAGCTAAGTGTCTTGTTGTTTTTCTTACGAACTGCTCTGCATAGGCTTGCTGGGGAGTGTACTGATGCATGGATGTATGTGTGGTTCAATTTGGTATGTTTTTTTCTCCGTAATCACCCGTGATCCTATGCAATTTTGAAATCTGTACCCTCTACTCGGTGTTCCTGCTTCCCGTGCCTATCCAAGCAACGTTCCCTGACCCTCTTTCCCCACTGGGGTTGCGGATGCCTGTGTAAGCCCCGAACTTGCAGGCGCCAAAACCCTAGAGGGGGTGGTTGGTTCGTACCACTCCTGAGCCTGGACTACAGAAGGCCATGACAATGATGTCCAAGTTTGTTTGGATTGTGTATGTGTTCATGCAGGTTGTACATTTTCGTGCAATCCCTAGTTTCATGTGTCATTCCTCCTCCCCTCTCCTGCCACTCATTCCAGTCATCCAGTGTGTCAACACCTGTCCCGACTGCATATCCCTGAACCTCATTCCCCACCAGGGTCTCAGGGGCCTGTGTGAGTTTGACCTTGCAGGCACCCGGGACATGGTGGGGGTGGTTGTTTCGTGACACTCCCGCGCCTGTACAGGGGACCTGTGACAGTACAAATCCATTCATGGTGCATCATCCTATGTCATGTCCCACACATGTCTCACATCCTGTCGTGACATTGTTTTGCTGTGCTACCTTGGTTGTTGCATCATTGTGGTAGTACTTGGCCTTTGTGAGGTACTGCTACGTCAAGTCATCTACTGGAGGGTGTTCGGGTTCGTTTTTATGCCTTGGATTTTGTGATTTTGGAAATGAGTGTGGATTCTGAGGGTTCAGGCATCTTTTTACACACAAGGTGGGAGATGGTGACGAAGGGTAAAGGTGATCCTGTAGCCAGGTGGAATTGAGGTTTGGAGGCTCCATGACCCAGGTGCAGTTGTTCAGTGGGTCATGGTCATTTGTGAGGGAGGGGGGGGTGTTGTTGATAGTTGCCTTGCCCTGCAGTGTGATGGGAACTCTGACATAGTAATGGTGGTATCCTATGTACATGTTGTGTTCTGCTGATCAATGCCTGTTCATGTGTTGTGTTTTCCTTTCAGGTGCGAGGGGATAGTTGTGGTTTGACATGCTGGGGTGTACACATGGTGGATGTTCACATGTGATGTGTAGGGAACACTAATGGTCACTTGAGTTCACATGCATATGTGGAGTGTATGTCCTTGCAGAACCACACACTTGCACTCTGATGCACTACATGTACTCCCACCCTTGCATATCCACGTGTACACTGTTTGCCTTCTGGTGCCCACTGTGTCCCGGCAGCACATGTTCTGTGACCGATCATGGATCCAGTACATGCCTAATTTGATGTTTGACGTGGTCTGTCACTTAGATGTGATGCTCAGGGTGTGCATCACACACAATGGCTGTTCACTGTGCTGTGCGCTGAGCAGTGTGATGCAGGAGTAGGACACTGCACACATGAGCTGCAGTGTCGATTTTGCAATGCATAATGTGCATGTAGACAGGCATTCATTGTGATGTTACGTCTACGACTGTTGTAATGCATTTGGAAATGACTTATTTTGGGTGGGAGATTTTGTTGGTCTGTCATTTCATCTGATTCCGGGTCAGGCAGCAGTGTCCGATGCCACTGTATATTTAGGACATGGTAATGTGTACCTTATCGTTACTGCATTGGTGTATGGGTATTGCTTGCCATGTCATGTTGATGTTTGGGAGGGTTTGAGTGACATGACAGTGATGGCCATGGCCTGTTTTGCAGGTGTGTGTGATGCACACCTTGCATGTCCGGGTCATCCGCTTCTCAGAGCAACTAGCTGGGGGTAGATTTCTGTCCGCAGCAGGGCCCTCCCCCTGGAACAGACTTCCAGCCTGACTTGAACTTGAGGGGAACCATCTCCAGTTCTGGAAGCAGATCAAGACCTTCCTCTTTGCTTCTGCTTACTCTCTGCCTCTCCCTTGCAGAATTCTCCACTGGAACTGCACAGGAGCTGCAACTGGGCCACTCTCACCGACCTCGGTCCCCGGCCCAACCACTCTCCACTTGAACTGCCTCCCTGGCAACCCCTGCACTGCAGTGCTGTCTCTCTATCCCTACAGCCCTCCCTTCCCAGCACTTGTCTGCACTTACCTTTGTAGTTGCCACCAGGCGACCTATGTGTTATTTCTTTGGGCTACTTCCCCTGTACTGGACTCCCCCCCACCCTTCCCCTTGCACTTTTCCCATTCCCCCTACCCCTGCACTTGCACGATCTCAATGACACCTGGCCTAGTAGTACCGTTCTCTGTGTTCCCTTGTTCCCCCCTCCCTGCCTCATTGCGCCTTGGAATACTTGTGTATGGCCCATATCATGTCATATGTCATATGTGTGCCTTTTGGTCACACAGGATAGCTTGTGTTTAAGTAGCTAGGGATGCAGACGATGTGGCACTTCCATGGCAACTATCTCAGGGTGGTAGGGTTGTGACAGTTGACTGTCTCTTTGTCATCATCGATTGTCACCTGATATGTGCCAGGCCTGTGTGCACTCCGCAGGGGTGGGAGTTTAGGTGAAAAATGTGGCCACAAGCTGGGTCCGGGCTTCCTCGCCACGTGCCCTGTCCCCTCCCATGGGCAGCGCCTGTGCCTGTGGTTGGGGATGTGGGGGCACCACCATGTCCACCGGGACGCCCTGCCGTGTTGCAACATTGTGCAGGACACATGCTGCCACAATGATCCTGCACACTACTGGTGGTGCATAGAGTAGTTGCCCACCAGAGCGGTCAAGGGAGCGGAAACGTGACTTGAGCACTCCGAATGTGCGCTCCACTATGCCCCTGGTTGCAATATGGGCGGCGTTGTAACTTACCTGGGGTGGTGTGGTGGGGTTCCGGATTGGCGTCATCATGTGGTTGCTCATAGGGTAGGCACTGTCCCCTGGGGAGGTGATAATAGTTGAGATTATTAGGGTTTGGATATTTGTCTGTGTGTGACTTGCATGCATGTGCAAGGGCATTTGTACTGACCTAGGAGCCATGTGTCGCCATGCTGCCCAGCTTCCAGGGCCCGGCTCAAGGCGGACATTCTGTATATGAAACTGTCATGGGTGGAGCCAGGGTAGTTTGCATAGACAGAGTTGATGATTCCCTTTGCATCACATACCACCTGTACATTGATGGAATGCCAGTGCTTGCGGTTTCGGTAGATGTGCTCAATGGCCCTAGGTGGACGTAGGGCCACATGGGTGCAATCTATGGCACCGAGCACTTTGGGGAAGTGTGCCACCCTGAAAAAATCCAGGACAACGGCCTGCCTTTCTGCGCTGGCTATTCTCCTCCTCCTGCGGTGTCCCACGATCAGTGCAGCGACAAATGGGGCATTCATCGTAGCTGTATATACGCGTTTGTTGTTTGCGCGCACTTTTATGCTGTGCACGGGGACGGCTCTGCCTGCCTTCGTGTGGACGGACGTGTTGACGCCTGTGCACGTCTTTTGCCGTGCGCAGGTTTCCCGTATTCGGATACGGTCCGAGTGTCATCGCGTGTGATCGGAGGGGAGTGAGCGTACACTCAACTGGCCTGGGTACCTGTGTTTCGGGGTGCGCGGGAAGTTCCACACGCGATTAGCCTGGGTACGTGTGTTCCGGGGTGCCGGGAACTTTCACACGCGATTGGTGGAAATCCACGTGTGTTCTGTCATCACGTGCAATGAGGGAAACACCTGCGCGCGTCACGTCACAGACGCGCTCACGCGATAAGGGCCTTTGGTCCAATGAAATCGCATATGCTGCCGTGCATACGCGCTAAGGGCCTTTCCTCGTATTACACGCGGACGTGCAGTTTTCCACGCGCGCTTACAAGCATGGGCCCTTTCCTTGTATTACACGCGGACGTGCAGTTTTCCACGCACGCTTACACGCATGGGCCCTTTCCTCGTATTACATGCGGAGGTGCAGTTTTTCACGCGCGCTTACGCGCATGGGCCCTTTCCTTGTATTACACGCGGACGTGCAGTTTTTCACGCGCGCTGAAATGCCAATGCACGTCTGTACGCGTCACGTCACAGGGGCGCTTGCGCTTGAGGGGCCTTCTGTCCAATGAAAATGCGTATGCGTGCAGACGTGCTTACGCGCTAAGGGCCTTTCCTCGAATTACACGCTGAGGTGCAGATTTTTCACGTGCCAAATCACTCCGTATCAAGCTGGCCACGTGTAAACACACGGAAGACCACGCTCCTGTCCAGAAGGCCGAACTACTGCCCCCCAGAGCCATGAGCAAGCTCCCACCTGCCATCTGCTGCTGCCTGACTGCCTGCTGCCCACGTGCCCTGCCATTTGCTGCCTGCACATCAGCCAGGGGTGCTGTTGCTGTGACCACCCCTGCTGGAACCGAAGACTCCCGACTGGGATTCCATCGCTCCACAGCCCAGCCCCAGGACCCAGTTGCCCACCCACTCCTGCCTCTGGGGTTGTCATGTCGGGGCAAACACCATCTGGGACCACTGACAACCCCCGGCCAGAGAGGCAGAGGGGCACCAGCTTCAGTGCCACCGAAGTTGGTGTCCTGGTGGAGCAAGTCCTGGGGCAGTATGTTGCCCTCTTCGGAAGTTCCCGCGCCGACAAGGAAGGACGGACTCGGATCTGGACTGACATCGTGACTGCCATCAACGCGGAGGGGTTGGCAGTCCGCGACTTACAACATGTCAAGAAGCGCTGGGAGGACTTCAGGTCCAGGACCCTGAACAAGGTCCGGCGCCTCTTGAAGGCAGCGGATGCCAAGGGGCGCCGGGGCCACTTGTCGGATGAACAGATGAGGGTCCTGGAACGCATATCCCCAGCGCTCCACGTCCAGGTCCTTGAGAAGCAGACCCGTCTGGAGTCGAGCGGTGAGTGTACATGCATCCTGATTGTGAGCAGTGCGTGTGGTGATTAGTCAGTAGTGTGCAGGTTGCACATCTGTTTGTATGGGGTCGAGTATGGGTGGGGGTGTACAGGGCCGTGGGGCTGACACATGCGAGGGCTGTAATGTGTGAGACATGGATGGTGCTTGTGTGTGTAGGCTTGCATGCCAAATGCAGTCGTGTGGGCACACATGTTTGGATGAATGTGTATGTAAGTAGACATGTCCGTGATGTCACGCATGTATGTTGTTTTTGGCTGCATGTATCAGCACTGTGTACATGTGCATGTGTGTGTATTTGACAAGAGTGCAACAGTGATGGAACATGGATGCATGTGACAGCGGTATGTGGAAGCCTGATTGGCAGATGTGACATGGATGCCCGTCTGAACACTGCGACACTTGGCAGAGGTGTACACATGCATGCAAGTGTGGTGGTGTGTGTACATGTGTGGTGCACTTCCTGTGTTGCATGTGATGTCTGGCTCACCTTTGGCTGCTCATGCTGTTGTATGTGTATGGATGGTGGTGGCAGTTGCAATATGGCTCATGTGTGCGAGTTGTAATGACATGTGTGTTGGGGATTGTGATGACATGTCTGAGGTTTGCCAATGCCACTCATGTACAACTGTCATGTGTGTATGTGTCCATTGTACAGTGCCCTGATGCCTGTGTTTTGTTTCTCCTTGTCTGCAGGGACAACTGATGAAGAGGGCGGAGAAGGTGCTGTGGAGCACAGCGGCGGGGATCCCACCGCCAGCTGGAGACGCAAGGCCCGGCTCCCCTCCCATGTTGTCATCTCGTCGGGGAGTGAGGAGTCCGGTGCCGCATCCCAGGCCGCAGCTGCCGGGGGGAGGTCCAAGAGGCGGAGGTTGGAGTTGGACTCCTCGGCAGCAGAAGGGGCAGCTGGGACCCCACAGGGCCCAACAGGGGAAGATGGCACAGAGTCATCAAGGTTGCTGGGGGGTTTGGTGGAGGAGGAGGCCGTGCAAGCACCAGAGACGGGGTCTGGAGGTGGGGATCCCACTGGTGCTAGTGGTGCAGTGCAGGACCAGGGACAGGAGGCAGCACAGGCCGCCGCGGAGGTGTCTGTGTGCAATCCTGTCCCTGATCCTGTCCCTGCATCATCTTGCACCAGCAGGGATGCCTACGTCCAGACCCGTTTTCAGGCAGGGGATGAGCTCACGTCAACTGGCCTTCCTCTGCCTGCGGATGTGGCTATCCAGGTCCGGGTTGAGCCTGTCCTGGCTGGTGTGGCGTCAACGGGCCATGCGAGGTGACCTGCAGTCTTTTCATGAAGAGACTGCACATCATCTCGAATGGCTCGTTGACCACGTCAACCTGCTGGGACAGGTCACCCATGCCGGATTCCTCCGTCTGATGGGGCTTGCTACGACCCCCTCCTCAACTGGACCCCCTACGCGCCAGTCGTCCTCTGTGCCATCTTCCCACCCATCAGTCACCTGGGTGCCCTGTGGAGCTGCCTCTGACGGTGCGGACAGGCTGGTGGAGGAGGCATCCCTGCCACAGTCGGGAGTCGGACGTCCAGCGGGGGTGGCCACATCTACGACTGCACCCCAGCCAGCGGAGGATGTGCAGGCAGCAGGAGGCAGTGGACGGGCAGAGGCACAGCAGCAGCAGCAACGTGGTGGGAGCCATGAAGGCTCGGGGCCTTCAACATTGGAGGGGCAGGCATCGGCCGGAGGGCAGGAGGACCCAGGACAGAGAGTGTCTTCCGTGTGGCAGCGGTTGGGCCACGCCATAGATGCGGAGCGGCAGCGGGCGGAAGAGGCACGGCTCACAATGGTCAGGGCGGAGAACTCCATGCGGAGGGCCCTGAGGCGGGCCGAGTGCCTCGAGGCAATCCGCAGGGGTTTGGAGGTGGAGACGTCGACGGCCCTGCGGACCCTCGGGGCCATGGAGGAGGACCGCCTCCGGGACATTGAGGAGGAGTTCGATGATGCCCAGGCCCGGGACATCCACAAGTGAGCCGTGAAACTAGCCCGCTGCCCTTGTACATAGTTATGTAGGTAGTGTTAGGTTTCATTTTTGTTTTTATTTTATTTGGACCTTTCGGACATTGGCCACATTTTTGTATATAGTTTATTTTATTAGTTAGTGTAGTTAGATAGGTTTCCTTTATTTTGTTGGGATAATGGACCCTGTACATAGTTCACAGTTGGATTGTATTTTTTTTTCACTTCTTAACCATGGAGCAATGGCTTTCTTTTTTATTTCCCTTTGGATTTTGTTTTGTGGACATTGACTTTGGACAACATTACTTTGGAATTTTATTTTTGGTTTTGCTTTTTTTAACGGACATGCTTCTTTTCATTTTTGTACATTCACATTTCTGTTTCTTCATTTTTTATTCTATTTATGTTTCCTTTAATACATATTTTTTTGGTGAACTTCAATGTGTGGTATCTCATTGGTTTCATGCATTTCATGATATGCGTTTTGAGATTCACTGATACCCATTGGGTGTATGTGAGGGAAATGTGTTTGTTTCGAAACTTGCAATTGGTGTTCTGTGATGTAATTGCAAATTATGAGTGGGTGGCTGCACTACTCGGGTGGGTGTTTTGCATTTGGAGGCTGACCATAGGAACCAGGGATCTAGATTGTGATGACATGTTGGCTGGGGAACATGAGTTGGACATGGGTGGGGGCCTGCTGGCAGGTGCCCCACAGTGCTCGGGGGTGGGGGTGGTGGGGAACATGAGTTGGACATGGGTGGGGGCCTGCTGGCAGGTGCCCCACAGTGCTGGGGTGTGGGGGTGGTGGGAGACATGGGTGGGGGCCTGGTGGAGGCTGCCCCTGCACTGCTGGGGGGTGGGGGTGGTGGGAGACATGGGTGGGGGCCTGGTGGAGGCTGCCCCTGGGGAGTGGGGGGTGGGGGTGCTGGGAGACATGGGTGGGGGCCTGGTGGAGGCTGCCCCTGGTGACTGGGAGGGTGGGGGTGGTGGGAGACATGGGTGGGGGCCTGGTGGAGGCTGCCCCTGCACTGCTGGGGGGTGGGGGTGGTGGTCGACATGGGTGGGGGCCTGGTTGATGCTGCCCCTGGTGGCTGGGGGCTGGGGGTGCTGGGAGACATGGGTGGGGGCCTGGTGGAGGCTGCCCCTGGTGGCTGGGGAGTGTGGGTGGTGGGAGACATGGGTGGGGCCTGCTGGCAGGTGCCCCACAGTGCTGGGGGGTGGGGGTGGTGGGTAACATGAGTTGGACATGGGTGGGGGCCTGCTGGCAGGTGCCCCACAGTGCTGGGGGGTGGGGGTGGTGGGGAACATGAGTTGGACATGGGTGGGGGCCTGCTGGCAGGTGCCCCACAGTGCTGGGGGGTGGGGGTGGTGGGAGACATGGGTGGGGGCCTGGTGGAGGCTGCCCCTGCACTGCTGGGGGGTGGGGGTGGTGGGAGACATGGTTGGGGGCCTGGTGGAGGCTGCCCCTGGTGGCTGGGGGGTGGGGGTGCTGGGAGACATGGGTGGGGGCCTGGTGGTGGCTATCCCTGCACTGCTGGGGCGTGGGGGTGGTGGGGAACATGAGTTGGACATGGGTGGGGGCCTGCTGGCATGTGCCCCACAGTGCTGGGGGGTGGGGGTGGTGGGGAACATGAGTTGGACATGGGTGGGGGCCTGCTGGCAGGTGCCCCACAGTGCTGGGGGGTGGGGGTGGTGGGAGACATGAGTTGGACATGGGTGGGGGCCTGCTGGCAGGTGCCCCACAGTGCTGGGGGGTGGGGGTGCTGGGAGACATGGGTGGGGGCCTGGTGGTGGCTGCCCCTGCACTGCTGGGGGGTGGGGGTGGTGGGGAACATGAGTTGGACATGGGTGGGGGCCTGCTGGCAGGTGCCCGACAGTGCTGGGGGGTGGGGGTGGTGGGGAACATGAGTTGGACATGGGTGGGGGCCTGCTGGCAGGTGCCCCATAGTGCTGGGGGTTGGGGGTGGTGGGAGACATGAGTTGGACATGGGTGGGGGCCTGCTGGCAGGTGCCCCACAGTGCTCGGGGGTGGGGGTGGTGGGGAACATGAGTTGGACATGGGTGGGGGCCTGCTGGCAGGTGCCCCACGGTGCTGGGGGTGGGGGTGGTGGGAGACATGGGTGGGGGCCTGGTGGAGGCTGCCCCTGCACTGCTGGGGGGTGGGGGTGGTGGGAGACATGGGCGGGGGCCTGGTGGAGGCTGCCTCTGCACTGCTGAGGGGTGGGGGAGGTGGGAGACATGGGTGGGGGCCTGGTGGAGGCTGCCCCTGGGGAGTGGGGGGTGGGGGTGCTGGGAGACATGGGTGGGGGCCTGGTGGAGGCTGCCCCTGGTGACTGGGGGGTGGGGGTGGTGGGAGACATGGGTGGGGGCCTGGTGGAGGCTGCCCCTGCACTGCTGGGGGGTGGGGGTGGTGGTCGACATGGGTGGGGGCCTGGTGGATGCTGCCCCTGGTGGCTGGGGGGTGGGGGTGCTGGGAGACATGGATGGGGGCCTGGTGGAGGCTGCCCCTGGTGGCTGGGGGGTGTGGGTGGTGGGAGACATGGGTGGGGCCTGCCGGCAGGTGCCCCACAGTGCTGGGGGGTGGGGGTGGTGGGTAACATGAGTTGGACATGGGTGGGGGCCTGCTGGCAGGTGCCCCACAGTGCTGGGGGGTGGGGGTGGTGGGGAACATGAGTTGGACATGGGTGGGGGCCTGCTGGCAGCTGCCCCACAGTGCTGGGGGTGGGGTGTGGTTGGTGGGAGACATGGGTAGGGGCCTGGTGGAGGCTGCCCCTGCACTGCTGGGGGTGCGGGTGGTTGGAGACATGGGTGGGGGCCTGGTGGAGGCTGCCCCTGGTGGCTGGGGGTGGGGGTGCTGGGAGACATGTGTGGGGGCCTGGTGGTGGCTGCCCCTGCACTGCTGGGGGGTGGGGTGGTGGGGAACATGAGTTGGACATGGGTGGGGGCCTGCTGGCAGGTGCCCCACAGTGCTGGGGGGTGGGGGTGGAGGGGAACATGAGTTGGACATGGGTGGGGGCCTGCTGGCAGGTGCCCCACAGTGCTGGGGGTGGGGGTGGTGGAGACATGAGTTGGACATGGGTGGGGGCCTGCTGGCAGGTTCCCCACAGTGCTGGGGGGTGGGGGTGCTGGGAGACATGGGTGGGGGCCTGGTGGTGGCTGCCCCTGCACTGCTGGGGGGTGGGGGTGGTGGGAAACATGAGTTGGACATGGGTGGGGGCCTGCTGGCAGGTGCCCCACAGTGCTGGGGGTTGGGGGTGGTGGGAGACATGAGTTGGACATGGGTGGGGGCCTGCTGGCAGGTGCCTGACAGTGCTGGGGGGTGGGGGTGCTGGGAGACATGGGTGGGGGCCTGGTGGAGTCTGCCCCTGCACTGCTAGGGGGTGGGGGTGGTGGGAGACATGGGTGGGGGCCTGGTGGTGGGTGCCCCTGCACTGCTGGGGGGTGGGGGTGGTGGGGAACATGAGTTGGACATGGGTGGGGGCCTGCTGGCAGGTGCCCCACAGTGCTGGGGAACATGAGTTGGACATGGGTGGGGGCCTGCTGGCAGGTGCCCCACAGTGCTGGGGGGTGGGGGTGGTGGGGAACATGAGTTGGACATGGGTGGGGGCCTGCTGGCAGGTGCCCCACAGTGCTGGGGGGTGGGGGTGGTGGGAGACATGGGTGGGGGCCTGGTGGAGGCTGCCCCTGCACTGCTGGGGGGTGGGGGTGGTGGGAGACATGGGTGGGGGCCTGGTGGAGGCTGCCCCTGCACTGCTGGGGGTGGGGGTGGTGGGAGACATGGGTGGGGGCCTGGTGGAGGCTGCCCCTGGCTTGCTGGGGGGTGGGGGTGCTGGGAGACACGGGTGGGGGCCTGGTGGAGGCTGCCCCTGCACTGCTGGGGGGTGGGGGGGGTGGGAGACATGGGTGGGGGCCTGGTGGAGGCTGCCCCTGGGGAGTGGGGGGTGGGGGTGCTGGGAGACATGGGTGGGGGCCTGGTGGAGGCTGCCCCTGGTGACTGGGGGGGTGGGGGTGGTGGGAGACATGGGTGGGGGCCTGGTGGAGGCTGCCCGTGCACTGCTGGGGGGTGGGGGTGGTGGTTGACATGGGTGGGGGCCTGGTGGATGCTGCCCCTGGTGGCTGGGGGGTGGGGGTGCTGGGAGACATGGGTGGGGGCCTGGTGGAGGCTGCCCCTGGTGACTGGGGGGGTGGGGGTGCTGGGAGACATGGGTGGGGGCCTGGTGGAGGCTGCCCCTGCACTGCTGGGGGGTGGGGGTGGTGGGAGTCATGGGTGGGGGCCTGGTGGTGGGTGCCCCTGGTGGCTGGGGGTGCAGGGGGACATGCGTTGGTGGGCAGTAGTGCAAGTTGACATGTGGGTTGGCTGGTGGGCATGGCCATGGTGGATGGGGTGCCTGCAGGACATGTGCTGGGTAGGCCCCTGTGGTGTGAGCCACCTGCAGGGGCCATGGAGGGTGTAGAGGGAACACCTGGGAGGACCCACATGTGCAATTCACGTGTGCTGCTCCCGGCGCACCCCTGTAATACACGCACCCTGATGAGATCGCGTGTGGAACTTCCCGCGCACCCCTGGAATACACGTACCCCGCTCAATCGCGTGTGTAACTTCCCGCCCGAAATACACGTACCCCGCTCAATCGCGTGTGTAACTTCCCGCGCGCCCCAGAAATACACGTACCCCGCTCAATCGCGTGTGTAACTTCCCGCACGTCCCCGAAAATACACGTACCCCGCTCAATCGCGTGTGTAACTTCCCGCGCGCCCCCGAAATACACGTACCCCGCTCAATCGCGTGTGTAACTTCCCGCACGTCCCCGAAAATACACGTACCCCGCTCAATCGCGTGTGTGACTTCCCGCGCACCCCCGAAATACACGTACCCCGCTCAATCGCGTGTGTAACTTCCCGCGCGCCCCCGAAATACACTTACCCCGCTCAATCACGTGTGTAACTTCCCGTGCGCCCCGAAATACACGTACCCCGCTCAATCGCGTGTGTAACTTCCCGCGCGCCCCCGAAATACACGTACCCCACTCAATCACGTGTGTGACTTCCTGCGCACCCCCGAAATACACGTACCCCGCTCGCACAGGCCCAATTGCTGTATGTTGCCACTTTTGTGATGCGCTGGGACTCTACCACCTGCCTTCGTGTGGCGGACGTGTTTTAGCTTGTGCGTGTCTTTGGCTGTGCGTGGCTTTGCCCTATTCGATTCCATGAATACGTGTGGTTCGTGTGCCTGTGGGTGTTCCGTCTGTTTCCCTGCAGTACATCCCCAGTTACGCCCTTATTTTCGCGCGTTGTTCCCCATTCTGCGCGTTACGCCCCGTGTCCCGCCCACTTTCTGGTGTATGCGCCGAGGTTGTGCGCTTTCACTGTGCGCGTCGCGCACGCCTTTCGGGATGTTGCAGTGACTTGTGTGCCATGCACGGGTTTGGCGCACATTCCGAGGTGTACACGCGCAGGGACTTCCATGAATCGCACGCGTGCGCGTGCGCCTGTTTTTTTCCGCTTGCGCCTGCTTGCGCCTGCTTGCGCCTGCTTGCGCGAAGATTTTCGGCGCACGTTTGTTCCATGAATCGGCCCCTTAATGTTTTGAATTAGCTCTCTACCTTGTAGCAGAAAACAAATACGAAATAAGTGACTCCTTAATACTTTGCAGTTACTGCACTGCAAAACTTGACAACAACCAAACTCCTTCACGTGCTATCACACATAATTTGGAATTATACCCACTACCAAAACCCCTACAACAACTTAATTTATATGAGAGCATCATAATTCAAATAGTACACCCATTTCAAGCAATACTACACCTTCAACCAAAAACAGCAAAATTACCTCCCTCTGAATTGGTAAAAGGCATTCGTGGAAAAGTAATTTATTTACCATTAGATCTAAAAGAAAATGTGCCTACTCTAGGAGTGCAACGTCCAATGCAGCAATCTTTAATAATCTTAGTAAATGGAGTACCTACAAAAGACAAAACAATATGGCAACAGCTGGTAGATTTACATAAAGTTAGACAAGCCTTACAATATCATAAAGAGAATAATGAATATTACAAAGAAATTAATATTGAAGAAAACTTGAAAGATACAACTGAAATAATTCAAGAAACACAAGAAGCTGGTCAATTTTAGCTACTAGATCCTGCTACAATATCAAATACTTTAGACCATTATACAATTCATCCTTTGCACTCTAATGACACCATAGAAGATGCACTGGAAACATACCAAATGCGTCAAACAAAGGATCACCAATTAGCTTATGGGAAAAAAGTATAGAAGCACGTGCTTTTCCTCTACTCTTTCCTACTGGCAAAGGAGGAAGGTATGATGATAGACCTATTCAAATACAAGCTTCAGAATACTGTTCATTACAGATGTATTCTGAAGATCCCAGATTTAGGCAAAATGTGGAATACATATTCCACCTACTCTTTGAAAGCGAACTAGCAACTTTATGATACGGAGTTGCACACATATTAAAATCAGGATCACACTTTCAAAATATGACAGCTACACAATTATTACAAAAAGTGCAACAAAAGGATGAGGTTTTACAATCAAATATTACAAATCTATTAGCAAATATGCGTGGTACTAAAGAGTACTGGTTTCGACGTCATGGAGATGTACGTTGTATGATCAGAAACCTTGGCCCACCCACTTGGTTTGTTACATTAAGTTGTGCAGAATATGCATGGCAAGATTTACATGATTTCCTACGCATATTAAATAAAAACAAAACAAATATAGATATACTAACACCAGGAGAACTTTGTTCTTTGGATCCTGTTAATGATCACTAGTAGACCACATTCATACCGTGTTGTGCCTTATGGTCCCTAGTAGACCACATTTAGACTGTGTTGTGCCCTATGGTCACTAGTAGACCACATTTAGACTGTGTTGTGCCATATGGTCACTAGTAGACCACATTCATACCGTGTTGTGCCTTATGGTCCCTAGTAGACCACATTTAGACTGTGTTGTGCCATATGGTCACTAGTAGACCACATTCATACCGTGTTGTGCCTTATGGTCCCTAGTAGACCACATTTAGACTGTGTTGTGCCCTATGGTCACTAGTAGACCACATTTAGACTGTGTTGTGCCCTATGGTCACTAGTAGACCACATTTAGACTGTGTTGTGCCTTACGGTCCCTAGTAGACTACATTTAGACGGTATTGTGCCTTACGGACCCTAGTAGACCACATTTAGACTGTGTAGTGCCCTATGGTCACTATTAGACCACATTTAGACTGTGTTGTGCCCTATGGTCACTAGTAGACCACATTTAGACTGTGTTGTGCCCTTTGGTCACTAGTACACCTCATTTAGACTGGGTTGTGCCCTATGGTCAGAAGAAGCTGCACTGCTATTGTTTACTGCCTAACACTGCATTTCTGCGCCATTCTCTGAAAGTGGAATCTAGGCAGACTGCCATTGCCACTTTGCTATGTATTCGCTGTCCGTCCTCACCTGCTTAATTAGCACGCTACTCACATTTATGACCACACTGCACCCCTCTACATTAAAGCACATCCCCCACTATCAAACCAGCCTGCGTCATCCAACTCACACGATGGACCTCCCGCCCAAGCCCTCACACACTCCAAATAACACAGCACTAATGATACCCAGCCTCAGACTAGATAGACTTAGAGTCCGCACTATCCCCATCCACCACCATGCCACCCCTACTCACTTACCACACAGAAACTGCAGACTTAGCTCACGCACCCCTGAAGTGCACACTCTCCACACCCGTGATAACACTTACATATGCCACAAACCCAAACACACACCTACGACACAGAACAGTAACTCCGACTCTCATTGTACTACTATACCTAAAACAGACACCCATTCCATACCCACAAAAATCTCTTGCCCATGCCCAACGATATACAAATGCGCATTAATCAATGTACAATCACTCAATGCCCACGCATTAGAAGTAAATGACTTAATAACTGCCCAAAATCTAGACTTACTCGCGATCACAGAGACTTGGCTCAACGAAGCTTCCGGCCCAGCCATCTCACTAGCCCTACCACAAGGATATGCCATCCTTAGGCAAGACAGGATAGCTAGAACAGGAGGGGGGGTAGCCATTATTCATAGAGAAACACTCTCCATCAGAACCGTACCCCACCAAGAGGAAGATAACATTGACATCCTATCAGTCAAATTAACACGCTCTCCAAATAGCACAATAAATATTCATACCATTTACCGTCCTCAGGGCCCAACCTCTAATTTCATAGGTCAAGTCAATCACCTCCTAGGAAACAACCTTAAAAAATCCACAAAATCACTACTCTTAGGGGACCTTAACTTAGGATTCAACGACCCTAAGGACAAAATTGCTATCTCTCTAGCCAAAGACCTCCAAGACCTAGGATTCTCCCAAAAGAGCACCTCGCCTACTCATGCTAAAGGTCGCATCCTAGACTGGATTATAGACCACAACTGCAACACAACCATCACATCCAATACGAGCCTCCCATGGACAGACCACAACCTTCTCCTATTTGACATCCCTGTCATACTAAGCGCCAAAGTGCCTACTAAAGCACCAGTGACCTTAGCCATAAGCGCCAAAAAACTCACTGCAGACAACATCAGCGCACTTCTCAATCTACCTTGCCTAGCGCCTCCGTTCTCCGCCGACCCCAACACCCTCGCAGAAATATTTAAAGACACCATCACTATGGCTGTCAACTCTGGAAAACAAAAAAGAAAAAAAATCCTTCCACTCCAATTCATGGTTCACAGAGGAACTCCAGACACTGCGCAAAGACAAACGCTTAGCCCTAAAAAACTGGCAGCATAACCCATGCGACACTACAAAAGCTAACTTTAAATCTATAGCAAAAAAATACAAAGACGCAATCTTCCTTGCCAAATCTGAAGCCTACAACCACCGTATCTCTAATGCCAACTCCCACTCTAAAGAACTTTTCAACATATTCAAAGAGCTAGCAGTACCACCTACATGCCCTGATGAGATCGTCAAAGACGAGGCATGGTGTGAAGGCATTCAATCAGCCATGCTTACAAAAATAACCCTCCTCCAAAACAAAATATTCCACCACTTCAACACCTTACCAAAGCAAAGTGCAAATGCACAGATAAAACCTAATGTAAAAACAAGAAAAGTGCCCAAATTTGCATTTACCGAAATCTCGAAACTGAGGTCACTGACATTCTCAGACGTCTCAAACCCTCACAATGTAAGGGTGATATATGCCCCCCTAAAGTCATCAAAGACTGCGCAGAACCACTCGCCCCTCTTCTCACAGCCTTCATCAATGCATCCTTCAAAACGGGCATAGTCCCGGACAGCCTCAAAGAGGCCTGGGTACGCCCTCTCCTAAAAAAACCCACGCTAGACCCTGCTAACCCCAATAACTACCGACCCATAACCACAGTCCCGTTCCTCCTGAAACTACTCGACAAGGCCGCCCACAAACAGATTCAATTTTACTTTGAATCGAACGCAATCCTAGGTAAACGACAATCTGGGTTCCGCAAGGGACACGGAACTGAAACCGCCCTTTTAGACTTAAAAAACAAAATTACCAACATCCTAGACAAAGGCAAGCCCGCCCTCCTCCTTCTCCTTGACCTTTCAGCTGCATTTGACCTGGTAGACCACACTACCCTCACCAGTCACCTGACACGCGCCGCACACTTCTCAAAGGACGCAGCATCCTGGGTAACATCATTCTTAGAGGGAAGAGCGATGAAAGTGTTCTCCAACATAGCACATGCAGCACCCTCCATCATCCACTGTGGTGTGTCACAAGGTTCCTGTACCGCCCCCACGCTCTACAATCTTTTCACGAAGCCACTATTTGATAAACTAGATTCGCTGGGAATCACCTACACAAACTACGCCGACGACACGCAGGTTCTCCTCCCCCTGACAGGGAATTATCACCAAGACGCCTCTACCCTTCAGCAAATCTACTCTACCATACAAGCATGGATGGCTACTAACGGCCTCTGCTTGAACGGGGACAAGACTGAAATCCTCATTCTAGGACAGAAATCTACCCTCTCCAACCTCAACCCACTGTACACCAACTTCAATATAGATAATTGTATCATCCCAGTCCTATCCTCAGTCAAAACACTGGGAGTCAGCACCATAGTCTCGGCTGCAGCACTGAGTACTAAACTCATTAATGCAATAAAACCTTTCCTAACCAAGGAGGGCTGCCTCTCCATCGCCCAAGCAACTCTAGGAGCTAAACTATACTATTGTAATGCGCTCCTAGCTGGCACCTCCCAAAAATACCTATCTAGGCTCCAAACAACCCAAAACAACGCCCTCAGAGCAGCCCTTAGCATACCAAAAAGAGAACACATCACACAAGCCAGAAAAGCAGCTCACTGGCTCCCAGTCAAAGACCGGATCTCCTTCAAAATTCTCACAACCACCCATAAATGCATCAACCTCACAGATCCCTCTTACCTATCTGACACGATAGGTAAATATCAATCCACAAGACCAAGAAGAGCTCAATACACAAACCAACTAGCAATACCTTGCATCAACAGAACCAAAGCAGGAGGCATAGGCTTCCCCTTCCTGGCACCTAAGCTCTGGAATTCCCTACCTATGGACCTCAGAGCTGATGCTTCTCTCTTCTCCTTCCGAAAAAAGCTCAAAACTACCCTTTTCAACTAACCCCATTATCACATGTCTTTATGCTGATCTTGAATGTCTGTAAAAAAAGTATATCTCGTCCAATGTAACCGCACGGACATGAATTGTATGTAACCAAGTATAAGCAACACTGTAACTAGCGCCACGATGCCTTCGGTCTGATGTGCGCTTAACAAATGTGAATAAATAAATAAATAAATAATGTTTCAAGATATTTTCACCATCGCTTCATTACTATGCTACATTTTATTTGTAATAAAACTGTTCCTCCCCTTGGAGAAGTGCAACACTTCTTTTGGAGAAAAGAATACCAAGCCAGAGGAGCACCACATATCCACATGCTTTTATGGATTAAAGATGCTCCTAAATTTGGTCAAGACAGTGATGCCACTGTTTTACAGTTTATTGAAAAATATGTCACTTGTGAAATTCCATCAGAATCCACAAATAGTGATCTTCATGCACAAATTTTACAATTTCAAAGACATAAATGTGGCAAATATTGTCGTCGCAAATACAAAACAAAGGGAAATACTACACCAAATGCCGATTTGGTTTCCCTAGACCAGTTACAAATACAGGTCAAGTGAACAACCTCATGTCTTCAGTTAGACATGGTGTTAAAGGTAAGTCACCTAAAAATACATATAACATAAAAAGAAAAATATATCAATGATTATAATGCAATCATTGCCCACTTATGGAATGCAAACATAGATGTGCAGTACATTGAAGACAATTCTACTGCAGTTGCACGATATGTCACAGCATACTTAACCAAAGCAGAAAAGACAGAGCTCCAAGACCTCTGGAATGATCTGTCATCAGATAAAACAGTGTCTCAGAAATTATACAGCTTGGGCATAAAAATGCTCTCCCATAAAGAATGTGGATCATATGAAGCAGCTGATCGTTTAACTGGTACTGCATTGGATGGTAAATCTGAAAATATAGTATGGCTAAGTCTTGGTCCAGCTAAATCTAGAAAAAGAGTTCTAAAAACATACGAAGATATAGAAAGAATAGCCAAACATGATTCCAACAGCCAAGACATTTTAAAAAACAATTTATTGGACACATACTACCCAAACAGAAGTAATACTTTGGAAACCATGTGTCTATACCACATAGCCCAAAACTACACATACAAAAATAATATAAAACCTGATGAAAAAAAAGGTAAATACAGAGTGACAAACTGTGAAGGCAGCTTAGTTAAACTCACTAAACCAAATTTAATTAATCATATCAAATTGTCATTGAAGACTCCTCAACATAAAGAAGTATATTACATGTCCCTGCTACAACTCTTTAAACCATAGAGAAAAGAAAGAAGAAGAAATACTAGAAAACTATGACTCATATGAAGATGCTTTCAAAGCAAATGAAAGCACTATAACTGATGTAAACTTTACACAATACAAAACAATGTTGCACAATGAACAGCAACACGAAGAAGAACTCCAGGCCGAACTAGATAAAGACACTCCTGACAGTAGTCAACCTTCTGTAACAGGAAGCCAAGAACCACTGGGAGAACCACTAATAATAAATGAGGCATAATTAGCTATGATAGAAGTAGAAAACACCATGTGTCAGTATGAAGATAAAGAAGACTGAACTATACTACAATCAAAACTAAAAAACGAACAACGTAGCATTTTTGAAGAAGTAACAAAAAAAATTGCACATGGTGTACAACATGAAAATAAAGAATGTTCCTGCCAAAATTATAAACCTATACTACTGTACGTCAGTGGTGAAGCTGGTTCTGGCAAAACATTCATAATCAAAATCATCAGTAAATTCCTTCAACAATTGACAAACAACAAACTGTCAGCTGTTGTCACTGCCCCCACAGGTTTAGCTGCCTACAACATAGGTGGTATCACTTTACACCGATTACTACTATTGCCAGTAGAACACCAGAACAAATTAGACTATTACAAACTTTCTGCAGAAGCTGCAATGGAACTACGCAGAGTATTGAAACAAATGAAAATGCTACTAATAGATGAAGCAAGCATGGTCTCCAACCCAATGTTGGCTTTGATTCACCTTAGATTACAAGAAGTACTGAAAACAAACTATGAATAGCTCTTTGCAGGAAAACACATTATTGTTTTCGGAGATCTTCTTCAATTGACACCAGTAAAAGGTGAGCCTATTTTTAAAACATTAGGACACAAACTCTGCCGTAAAACTGTTGGCAGCATTGGAAATGTCAACCTTTGGCAACATTTCCAATACAGAGAATTAACAGAAAACATGCGGCAATCTGCAGATCTCACTTATGCCAACATGTTAAAAAGTATCAGAGTTGGTATACTCTCTAAAAAAGCAGAAAAAATATTGAAAACCTGGCAAATGAATGCACTTTATGGCGATAATGCATGTGCTACAGATGTTATGGAACAATTAGCCCACAAAAATGTCAATTGTATGGCCTTAATGCCAACTCTTGCAAGCTGTTTCAAATTCAATGAAATAATGTTAAGTAAAGAAATGCAATCAATAATGGAAATTAGCGCCACAGACAAACTAGATGTACATGGTATGACACTACCTATGTGTGACCAAGCCACAACACAACAAGACTAAATAGTTTAGAAATATCAATCTCAAACACAGCAGGCTTAGAAAAGATATTAAAATTATCCTTAAATTGCAGAGTAATGCTTAAACGTAACCTTGACGTGGACCAAGGACTAGTTAATGGAGCACTGGGTACAGTTGTTGGCTTTCAAACATACCCACGTGACAACAAAATTCAGTTTGTCAATATACTCTTTGACAAACTTTCAGAAGTTAAAAGCATAGGATGCTCAATTTCTTCTTTTCAAAGACATGTATGTACGCAGAGAACAATTTTCTCTAACTCTTGCATACGCAGTCACGATTCATAAATCACAAGGTCTTACCCTAGACAAAGCGATGATAGATATTGGTAACACAGTCTTTAAAGAAGGCATGAGCTACGTAGCACTATCACGCTTAAGTACACTTGACGGTCTATTTCTAATCAACTTTGATGCAAGTAACATAAACGCTGATATTCCTTGCATTTTAGAATACAATAGACTTCGCTCACTATACACTCCCCATCTAAACACATATTCTGTTCCACAAAAAGTAAAACGTTATAAAAGAAAAATAAATCAAACAGAAAAGCAACAGGATGTCACTGCAAATCCTCCAAAGAGAGTGAAAGAAAGTAATACTTCATCAAGTACCACAAGCAAAAAAGAACCAATTAGGGAAAGTAAACCAGGTACGTCTTCAAAGAAGGAAGACAAACTCCAAAAAAAGCAGTCAGATACAGAACTACCTGGTCCATTTAAACTCTCAAATATAGTTGGAGTAAGTTGCTACGCAAATGTAGCAATGAATATTCTATTTCAATTACCACCAATTGTTGACAACATTTACTTACACAGTACAGACCCATTGTGTATGAAAATGTGAGTACTTCACAGAAATGCAGCAAACAATCCTGACAACACGTATAGTGTTTATGGAATAAGACAACAATTGGACTACTGTGCTGGAATGGTGAAATTCACTATAAACTCACAGGAAGAGCTACAAGAATTTCTAATGTACTTACTACAAGTACTGGAAAACAAAAACATACCTATAAATGAAATCTTCCAGATTTCATACATGTGGAAACATATATGCACTCTCTGCAACAATGTGACACAAGAAGAAACCCCCAATGATCGCTTCGTATATATATCAATACCTAATTGTGAATCCATTCCATTTCAGCAACATGTACAAAATGCAAACCATGTTAGATTATGTTCTACCTGCAATTCAGATAATCGCTCAACGTTAGTAATACAAACACATAGTAAATACGTATTACTAATGCTTCTACATTACAATGCAGATGGTACCAAAAACAACTGCAAGCTGACTGGATTCACACATGGTAAAATACCACTTGGTAAGAAAACCTTCACAACAATAGGTATAATCTATCACACAGGAGCCACAACCAATTCAGGGCACTACACTGCATATATAAAAAAGAAATGTGGATGGTTTGAATGTAATGATAGTACCATTACTTTAAAGCAGAGATTACCAGCAAATCTTACAAACGCTTATTTAATGTTTTTAAAACCACAATTTGATAACTAAACTGTACTTAAACCTCAAGTAAACTTGTAGTAAAAAATATAAACTGTTCGAATATTCCAAAAGCTATCTAACTGCTCAAAGATTTTACAACAATTAATCAGATAAATGAATACCACTAAATTAGAGCAAAAAATAGACAGTTAGAATACGCCAATTGGTATCTAACTGTCCCAAAATTTAACATTATCCAAACAGATGAATCAATACCACTAAAATATATCAAAAAATAGACAGTTAGAATACGCCTACTGGTATCTAACTGCTCCAAAATTTCATAATATCCAAACAAATAAATAATATGTTACTGCTCCAAAAAAATGCAAAAACCCAATGTATAAAGCATTAGCCAGAAACAACAAATGAACACTGAAAACAAACAAACAAATAAACTGTAGCATAACAGAAAAAGTTTTTTTTTTAATCCAACATGGATTTTTTTTTCTCCCACAGAACCAATGATTTTAGCAACGAACACAGAAACTGAGCAAATTGCACAGTACTCTGGTTTGTAATCTACTAAATATGAGGGTCCGAAAAAAAAAATGTTGATTAAACAATGTAATAAGTCGTTACAAAATACTAATACTAACATGCTATTTTCTTTCATCACAGAAATTAACAAGAAATACATGTACTCCAGTTACTAAACCAAACAGTAAATATATTATACACTCTATGCCATGGCCACAACCATCGCAGCATATCACACCCATAATATCTTATAACTTTGTTCCTTATAAATTTGTTTTTGACCCAAAGTTATAAGCAACTATAAGTGTGATATGCTGTGGTGGTTGCAGCCAGGGCATAGAGTTTTAGGTGCATGACCAAATGGTCATGCACCCAAAACTCTATGCCCTGGCCACAACCACCGGAGCATATCACACCCATAGAGTCAAACATTTCAACTGTATCCTATGGAAACTTTTACAGGCCGATTCATGTAATTAATGTGCGCTGAAAAGTTCGGCGCAAGCGTGCGAAAACGTGCGATTCGCAGTGAAAGAGCGAAAACCGCAGTGCAAGTGCGAATATCGCAGGGAAACCAGAGCACATCTATTCATGGAAGTCCGTGCGCGAGTAAAAGCAGGGATGTGCGTTGAAAAAGTGTGCGGCGCATGCCGCCGCACAGTTCATCTAACGGCTTGCGCTAAGGCCACAGCGAAAGCGCACATAGCGCGGCGCACATAACAAAAGTAGGTGGAACACGGGGCATAACACTCGGAATGTGGAACAACTCGTGAAAATGTGGGCGTCATGGGGGAAGTACAGGCGGCAAGTGCGCGGAATTCCCACACGCTCGCCTACAACACGTATTCATGGAATCGAATAGGGCAAACCAGCGCACGGGCAAAGACGTGCACAGACCCAAACCCATCCGCCACACGAAGGCAGGCGGTAGCGTCCCTGCGCTGGAAAAACATTTGCGCCAAAATGTGCGCTAACAAAAAGCACGAATATACAGCTCTGATGAATGTCCCATACTGTGGCCCCCTAGGACAAATGACGTGCAAAGGGGTACGCGACAAACAGTGACACCCGCTGTGTGAAAAATAGAGTGTGCGTGTATTTCGGGTGTGCACGGGAAGTTCTACACGCGATCGGGCCTGGGGGAGCAGGGTACGTGTATTTCAGGGGTGCGCGTGAAGTTCTACATGCGATCGGACCTGGGGGAGTGGGGTACGTGTATTCCAGGGGTGCGTGGGAAGTTTCACATGCGATCGGGCCTGGGTGAGCGGGGTACCTGTATTACTGGGGTGCGCGGGAAGGTTCACACGCGATTGGCCTGGGTACGTTTATTTCAGGGGTTACAACACGTATTCATGGAATCGAACGTGGCTAAAGCATGCGCCCAAAAAGACGGGCCAATCCGGAAACACGTACGCCAGCAGGAAGCAGGCGTACATCGACCCGCGCAGCATGAAAGTGCACGCAAACAACAAACAAGCTCTGACGCCAGGATGAATATACCGTTCCTAGCAGCAGTGGCCGTGGGATACCTCAGGAGGAGGAGGAGGATAGTCAGGGCCAGAATTTTTACACCCACAACCAGCCTTTTTGGGATGCCTGATGACCACGTGTATGGGAGGTACAGGTTTCCACCTCACATAATACTCGACCTGGTCAGTGAGTCAGAGGATGACCTCACATCACCCACCCTGTGCTCCCAAGCACTCAGCCCCCTGGAGAATGTCCTTAATGTACTGCACTTCTTGGCCACTGGATCTTTTCAGCAGACAAGTGCCATAGTGGGGGGGTGTCACAGGCCACGCAGTCACGCTGCCTACACCAGGTCTTGGCCATCATCACTACACGCCCATCAGACCGCAGGCACATATACCTGCCCAGAACACCTGGAGAAAGACAGGCTGCCGCTCTGGATTTCTACGGGGTGGCACAATTCCCCAAAGTGCTACATGCCATTGATTGCACCCATGTGGCTCTACGTCCCCCCAGGGCATCTGAGCACATCTATAGAAACCGCAAGCACTGGCATTCCATCAACGTCCAGGTAGTATGTGATGCCAAGGGAATCATCACCTCAGTATATGCCAACTATCCAGGGTCCACCCAAGACAGTTTCATTTACAGAATGTCAACCCTAAACTGCGATACATGGCTGCTTGGTGAGTATAAATGCCACTGCACATGCATGCATGTCAGATACTGAGTAATGTCACAACCCCACTAATGATACCCATCACCACCTCCCCAGGGGACAGTGCCTACCCTCTGAGAACCCACATGAAGACGCCAATTCGGAACCCCACCATGCCACCCCAGGTAAGATACAACACAGCCCACATTGCAACCCGGGGCATAGTGGAGCGCACATTCGGAGTGCTCAAGTCACGCTTTCGCTCCCTTGACCGTTCTGGCGGGCAGCTGTTATACGCTCCCCCAGTAGTGTGCAGGATCATAGTGGCAGCATGTGTCCTCCACAACGTTGCAACACGCCGGGGCCTGGCCGTGGACATGGTGGTGCCCCCACATCCCCAACCACATGCACGCCCGCTGCGCATGGGAGGGGAAAGGGCACAGGGTGAGGCAGCCGTATGCATCTGGTGGCTAATTACTTCACCTAAAATTACACCCCTGTGGAGTACACACAGCCCTGGCACATACCAGCTGACTATCAATGATGATGAGTCAAGTGACAGTCAACTGTCACAACCATACCAGCCTGAGATTGTTCACCTGGAAGTGTTCCATTGTGTGCATCCCTACCTACACAAACATCACAAATGCTGTGTCATCAAAGACAAAACCTCGGAACTGTAGCCATGCCTGTAACCATGTCGTCATCTGTGTTCACAGAATATCTCTTCATGCCAAGTAAACTCTCTTGTAACAGCGCCACGATGCCTGAGGGCAGCTGGGCGCTTTAAAAATGCAAATAAATAAATAAAATAAAGACACACTTCTATGCTGCTAAAATCATTACCCCCTTGCAAGATACAACATGACAACAGTGCCCTGTCACCCAACCCCTCCCCAGCACCGCCACCCAACACACCATGGCATGTCATGCTATGTGAGAGTAAACAAAGGAATCCCCAAAACATGACACAAGTGTCACAAAGTACAGTGTCCCTAATGGAAACTGGCCACACACAATATGCTCCCATTAATGTAGAACTGACAACACACATGACCAAATACTTACCACAATACAATGCAGCTACCCAACCCCAAACATAGCATTAACATGACAGTACTAAGTTAAAGGATACGTAGTCTTACAATCTGGTGATGCCAGCACATCGACCACTGCCAACTGTACAGTGTTGGTGCCACGCAAATCTGGAAGTGCACTGCTTACAACATGAACTCCATCTCCAAAGTAGACAGGCTTGTGAAGACATGAGGAATGAACCTGCAAATTAGGAGGGAGACATGGATGCACAAGCACACATCAAAACACCATGCAGTGTACAATACTACAACAATATGCACTAGGAATGTATACACAGTATTGACTACAGACTGCCCACACATGTCATGGGAGTCCAACGTCACTGTGTAAGTCACTGTCACTTGGGCACACCCTTTGCAAGCCCATGGAAACGGGAAGCAGGAGGGGTGTGTGTCTCACGAACCCAAGCATCTAACCCAAACTCAGGACAAGCCTGCATGTGCCCAGCCGGAATACAGTGGATGCCTACGGGAGCCACACAAGGCAACACACTGTAACAAAAAATCAAAAATCAAAAATCAAAAATCAAAAATCAAAAATCAAAAATCAAAAATCAAAAATGGCCATGTGGGGGCCAGCGGGGGGCGGGGGAGGCCACCCAGGAGGTCCGAGGACAGGGTGCACACTAACAGCCACCTGTGTGGATGTTGCGAAAAAAACACCTCCATGGGCTCATGGCCTGCACGGCTACGCTATTGTGAGAGAATCGGAGTCGCTGTGGTCGCTCTCATCACTCTGTGCTGCTGCCGACACAGGAGGTGGTTGTGCTATGGGAGGCAGCCCACGCGAAGCCCTAGTCTGGTCCTCCATGGCAGCAAGCATGCGGGTGTGGAAGGTCTCGTTCTGGAGGAATATGGTAGTGAGATCCCCATGCACCACCTGACGTGATGCCCGGACCTCCTCCCGAGTTGCCTGCATCTATGCTGAGAGCGTACGTGTGACCCGCTCCAGCAGCTGTTCTGTCCTCATGACAGTGGAAGCCTCAAGGTCCACAAGAGTCTGCCTGAGATGATGGACTTCTACCCTCAGGGCTTCCCTCTGGCCCTGGGACTCTAAAGAAATGGCTTCCCGCAGAGTGTCCAGGGCCGCCCGTCTGTTCCTGTTGGACACCAACATGTCCTCCCTGAGTGATTGGCAAATGGAGTCTGTTGCCTGCTGTAGTTGTTCCATCTGCCTTTCTGGGGGGACAATGGAAGTGGCCACCCTCTCCATTGCTTGAGCCATCATCTCAGATGATGCTGCCTGTTGGTTTGCCATACCGTATATGAATTGCTCCCATGCGGTATTGCCTGGTGGCGTACGGCCACCGCGTTGGCGGGCACCACACCTGTCTGGGGCAAGGCGAACTGCACCTTGCTGTGTCGGCACTGCCTGAGGCTGCAGGACTGCATTCCCCCTCTGATCTGCTGGCCCAGGAACAGGATCAGATGTTGTGGAGTGTGGCCCTGCATCCGTAACCACCAAAGGTGGACCTACCAACACTGACATCCCCATAGTGGGCTGTACCCCTGGTGCAGGTGGGTCGGACAGAAAATAATCCCTTCCAGAAACACCTACCTGCAAAGCCACATAGGTCTCATCATCTGAATCAACACCTGAATAGAGGTCTGGGGAGGTGCACCCAGAGACACCCCTGGAGAGAACGGTCTGCAGCAAGAGTGGGTTCTCACCCACCACCACACCCCATCCCCCACTTGTGCCCGGCCGTGCCTGAGATCCCTCCTGGGTCTGCACCATCTCCTCACCCTCAACAGCATCAAGTGCGTCATCCCCTGCAAAAACATGAAAGACAAAAAATGGAAACAGGCATTAGCACCATGGGACACAATTAGGCCTGACAAGCTACAGAACCAGTACTTGATTGACACATGTCCCACATGACTATAACCCTCCCATGCATGCACTGTCACTGAGTTTGAAGGGGAGGAAAATGTCAGACACTAATGACACCAAGATGGAAGAGCAACACATTAGCTGCATGCTGGCTGGCAGTGCCATCACCAATTGGCCTGTGAGTGGCATGTCCAATCCACATACATGACACATGCCATCACACAGATGGCATGTACCATAGGCATGTCACATATTGTTTGACAATAGGGCTGAGAAATGCGTACTGAAAGTGGGGGAATTGAAACAATCAGCCTGAATGAACACTGAAAAATACAGAACAATGTTGTTGCAAGATGCCACTTCAAGGCAACTGGCGTGATGTTGCACAAAATGTCTACTGTGGGCAGAAGGGATACTGTAATACCCAAATCCAGGGGCGCAGAATGCTTTGGATGAAGCACATGGGTGACCCAAACCACTCAGGCACAGACAACCTCACCTGGCACTCAATCAGAACCCCTCACACACACAACATACACATGGATCACACACACATGCATGTGCACTCACCGGACAATGCCTTGTAATCTGGCAGTTCACCCACACCTTGGATCTGTTCCTCTGTGATGTAGGTCCCAGCAACAGACTCATGTACAGTGAGTTCAATGTCCTCTTGTGGAGACCCACCTCCAGTCACCAGAGTAGCGGCATGACTTGAGGCCAGCTTTTTCTTTGCCCTGCGCTTAAGGTCATTCCAGCGCTTGTAGCACTCACCAGCTGTGCGCCTCACAAATCCAAGGGCACTTATGATGTCCGCGACGGTCTGCCAGTGTGCCTGACATCGAGCAGGTGTGGTCTTGCACCCTCAAGTGATCAACATTTCGCTGTCATGTGCGGACACATACTGCACAAGTGCATAACGTTCGGCATCATTGAAGCTAGGCTTCCTTGGCGTGCCAGACTGCGTAGCCGTGTCTGGGGTATCACCCTGTAGTGGACGAGCACTCTTCCTCTTTCTTTTGGAAGGTGGTTGGGATCCTGAGTGGCCTACACCGCTCTGGCCACTAGAGGCAGGAGCACCGGTGGACTGGGTAGTTGGAGTGTGGGAATGCACACTGAGCATGGGACTTGGTGCAGGCATTGGCTGAAGTGTGACGTAGTCAGGGGGAACGTTAGCAAGATGGACTGGGACCAACACTGTCCTGGCTGGGAGAGTCAGAGCTGGGGTGGATGGAGCTGCAGCTGCCCCTGCAGCCTCCCCACCCTGCCTACTCGGGGCAGCAGATGACATAGCTGCCCCTGATCCACATGGCCTGGTGACACCAACTTGCACTGTCACACGTGGCCTAGACTTGGCGACCTGGAAGTCAGCCTGGGAGTCACCCTGTGCCAGGTCAGGTGCCACAATGGGCCGGTCCAACAAGGGCTGAGCAGAGATGGTGTCAGCCACGTTTCCCTTAACCATGGGGGGGGCATGGGTGTCCCTGACTGGTCCTCCACACATGGGGGGCTAGGGGTACCCTGCAAATCCCAGCCACGTGCCCTACTGCGCCCACCACTCTGACCTCTTGAGGCTCGGCCACCTTTGCCACCCTTACCGCTTGGTCGCCTCTCAACCATGGCACTGATGTTGTTGTGCGTATGGGAGTTGCAGTAAACTATTGTCCTGGGCAATTGGGGGTCAAAGGGGTAGGGTACTAGATGGAATTCATACCCTAGTGCTCTAGCAAGTCTGTATGTGACCCCTGGGCCCTGGGGAAAGATGACGGGTCACGCAACCCACAGGCACCCCAAAAACAGAAAATAATGTGCACGCAACCCCTCGTAGACCACGTCTGTGGAAAAATGCATCTGCAATATGCTGTGGCACCCAGAAATACAAAAATGAACGTACGCATGTTACATGCAGCCTACAATGACCTCTGAAGGGGTACGTGACACACTGGGCAAGCACAGTTGGTAAATACGTGCGCGACTCACCGTCTGCCTGGAAAAAGAGAAAACACCCCCTCCAAAAGAAGAATTGGACGCTGTCTGAGGAGACAGGAGAAAAGAAGAAGTGAACGGTTTGAGGAAACAGGACCAACAGAAAATCAGAAAAAAGTTGTCAGAGGTAACAGGGAGTACAAACTAGAAACGCTGTGAAGTAATTCACGTGTGAACCGACAAGAAGTACAGAATTCACCCACTCGCTCTCCACGAAAAGCATGTACAAGGTAATGACATCCTACACGTACCTTTTGAACCGGCCCACACGTCCAACGTCACTTCCGCGTATACGAGCTAAGGCCCTATCCTCCAATTACACAAGCTGACACTCGGACGTGCAGTTCTTGGGCATGTAATATGCACCCGGGTTCAGGGAAATGCCCGCGAGCGCACGTCACAGATGCGCTTACGCGCTAAGGGCCTTTGGTCCAATGAAATCACGTACGCGTGCTGACGCACTTACGCACTAAGGGCCTTTCCTCGTATTACACGCTGCCGTGCAATATGTTCACATGCCAAAACACTCCGTATCAAGCTGGCCACGCGTAAGCACATGGAACACCATGCTCCTGCCTAGAAGGCCGAATTACTGCCCCCCAGAGCCCCGAGCACGCTCCCACCTGCCATCTGCTGCTGCCTGACTGCCTGCTGCCCACGTGCCCTGCTATTTGCTGCCTGCACATCAGCCAGGGGTGCAGTTGCTGTGACCACCCCTGCTGGAACCGAAGACTCCCGACTGGGATTACATCGCTCCACAGCCCAGCCCCAGGACCCAGTTACCCACCCACTCCTGCCTCTGGGGTTGCCATGTCGGGCACAACACCATCTGGCACCACTGCCAACCCACAGCCAGAGAGGCAGAGGGCCACCAGCTTCAGTGCCACCGAAGTTGGTGTCCTGGTGGAGCAAGTCCTGGGGCAGTATGATGCCCTCTACGGAAGTTTGCGCGCCGACAAGGAAGGGCGGTCCAGGATCTGGACGGACATCGTGACTGCCATCAACGTGGCAGTCTGCAAATTCAAACATGTCAAGAAGCGCTCGGAGGACTTCAGGTCCAGGACCCTGAACAAGGCCCGGCACCTCGAGAAGCCAGCGGATGGGAAGGGGCGCCGAGGCCACCTGTCGGAACATCAGATGAGGGTCCTGGAACGCATATCCCCAGCGCTCCATGTACAGGTCCTTGAGAGGCAGTCCCGTCTGGAGTCGAGCGGTAAGTGTACATGCATACTGATTGTAAGCTGTGCATGTGGTGGTGTGCCAGTAGTATGCAGGTTGTACATGTGGTTTTGTAGGGCCATGTATGGATGTGTATGCACAGGGCTGTGAGGCTGACACATGCAAGTCCTTTCATGTGTGAGACAATTGGATGGTGTATGTGTGGGTAAGCATGCAGGCCAAATGCAGATGTGTGAGCACACATGTTTGGATTACTGTGTATGTAAGTTGGCATGGTTGTGGTGTCACACATGGATATTGGTTCCAGCTGCATGTGTCTGCACCGTGTACATGTGCATGTGTGTGTATTTGACATGGGTGCAACAGTGATGCAACATGGATGCATCTGAGACTGATATGTAGAAGACTGATTACCAGATGTGACATGGATGCCAATCTCATCACTGCGACAGGTGGCGGAGGTGTACACATGCATGTAATTGTGGTGGCGTGTGTGCATGTCTAGTGCACTCCCTGTGTTTCATGTGATGTGTGGCTCACCTTTGGCTGCTCATGCTGTTGTATGTGTATGGATGGTGCTGGCTGTTGCAATATGGCTGTGGAATAGCTCATATGTGTGAGTTGCAATGACATGTGTGTTGGGGATTGTGATGCCATGTCTGAAGTTTGACAGCGGCAGGGATCGCACCACCAGCCGGAGACGCAAGGCCCGGCTCCCCTCCCAGGTTGTCATGTCGTCGGGGAGTGAGGAGTCCGGTGCCGCTTCCCAGGTCACAGCTGCCGAGGGGAGGTCCAAGAGGCGGAGGTTGGAGTTGGACTCCTCGGCAGCCGAAGGGGCAGCTGAGACCCCACAGGGCCCGACGGAGGAAGATGGCACGGAGTCATCCAGGTTGGTGGGGGGTTTGGTGGAGGAGGAGGCCATGCAAGGGACAGAGACGGGGTCTGGAGGTGGGGATTCCACTGGTGCTAGTGGTGCAGTGCAGGGGCAGGGACAGGAGGCAGCACAGGCCGCCGCAGAGGTGCCTTTGTGTAATCCTGTCCCCGATCCTGTTACTGCATCATCTTGCACCAGCAGGGATACCTACGGCCAGACCCGTTCTCAGGGAGGGGATTGGCTTACACCAACTGGCCTTCCTCTCCCTGCGGATGTGGCTACACGGCACCGGGTTGAGCCTGTCCTGGGTGGGGTAGCGTTGCGTCAACATGCCATGCGAGCTGACTTGCAGTCTTTACATGAGGAGACTGCACGTCTTCTCGCATGGCTCGTTGACCGCGTTGACCCACTGGGACAGCTCACCAGGGCCGGATTCTTCTGTTTTCTGGACCTTGTTCCGAACCCCTCCTCAACTGAAACCCTATGCCCCAGTCGTCCTCCGTGCCATCTTCCCACCCATGTGTCACCTGGGTGCCCTGTGGAGCTGCCTCTGACCCTGCGGCCTGGCTGGTGGAGGACACATACCTGCCACAGTCGGGAGTCGGACGTCCAGCAGGGGTGGCCACCTCAACAACTGCACCCCAGCTGGAGGAGGATGTGCAGGCAGCAGGAGCTAGGGCACAGGCAGCGGCACAGCAGCAGCAGCAACAAGGTGGGAGCCATGATGGCTCGGGGCCTTCATCATCGGAGGGGCAGGCATCGGCCGGAGGGCAGGAGGACCCTGAACGGGAAGTGTCTTCCGTGTGGCAGCGGTTGGGCCAGCAGATAGATGCAGAGTGGCAGCGGGCGGAAGAGGCACGGCTCACGATGGTCAGGGCGGAGAACTCCATGCGTAGGGCCCTGAGGCGGGCCGAGTGCCTCGAGGCCATTCGCAGGGACCTGGAGTTCCAGATGTCATCATCCCTGCGAACGCTCGGGGCCATGGAAGAGGACCGCCTCTGGGACATCGAGCAGGAGTTTGATGATGCCCTGGCCCGGGACATCAACATGTGAGCCGTTGGACTTGCCCGCTGCCCTTGTAAATAGTTAGATAGTGTTAGGTTTTCTTTGTTTTTTTCTTTATTTTGGTTGCGCTTGGACAATGCACCACGTTTCTGTATATAGTTTTTCATTAGGTAGTATTTTTGTTTCATTTCTTCAGTTGGGATCATGGACACTGGATTGTTCATCTGTATATAGTTCACTATTGGATTCATCTTTTTTTTTGGATTTCCCCATGGAGCAATGGTTTTCACTTTAGTTTTTCCCTTGGATTTGCTGTGTTGGACTGTGACTTTGGACACCTTTCCTTTGGATTATGATTTCTTGTTTTTCATTATTTTACGGACATGCAGCTTTTATTTTTTTATTCCCATTGTTGTTTGTTTGATTTTAATTCCATTCATGTTGCTTTTAATACATTTTTTTCTTCATACTTCGATGTGTGGTATTATCTCATTGGTTTCATGCATGTCATGATATGGGTTTTCACATTCACTTGCAACCATTGTGTGTGTGTGACGGACATGTGTTCATTTACATACTTGCCATTGGGCTTGTATCATGTAATTGCCTTTTCTATGTGGGTGGATGCAATACTTGGTTGGGTCTTTGGTCTGGGGAGGCTGGCCATAAGGGCCATGATTGAGGATCATCATGACCTGGGGGCAGGGGGACATGAGTGGGGGCCTGCTGGCAGGTGCCCTGCACTGCTGGGGGGTGGGGGTGCTGGGGGACAAGAGTGGGACATGAGTGGGGGCCTGCTGGCAGTGGCCCCTGACTGCTGGGGGGCGGAGGGACAAGGGGACATGAGTGGGGGCCTGCTGGCAGGTGCCCTGCACTGCTGGGGGGCGGGGGTGCAAGGGGACATGAGTGGGGGCCTGCTGGCAGGTGCCCCTCAGTGCTGAGGGGTGGGGGTGCAAGGGGACATGAGTGGGGGCCTGCTGGCAGGTGCCCCACAGTGCTGGGGGGTGGGGGAGCAAGGGGACATGAGTGGGGGCATGCTGGCAGGCGCCCCTCAGTGCTGGGGGGTGGGGGTGCTGGGGGACATGAGTGGGGTCCTGCTGGCAGGTGCCCTGCACTGCTGGGGGGCGGCAGTGCAAGGGGACATGAGTGGGGGCCTGCTGGCAGGTGCCCCTCAGTGCTGGGGGGTGGGGGTGCAAGGGGACATGAGTGGGGGCCTGCTGGCAGGTGCCCCTCAGTGCTGGGGGGTGGGGATGCAAGGGGACATGAGTGGGACATAAGTGGGGGCCTGCTGGCAGGTGCCCTGCACTGCTTGGGGGGTGGGGGTGCAAGGGGACATGAGTGGGGGCCTGCTGGCAGGTGCCCTGCACTGTTTGGGGGGTGGGGGTGCTGGGGGACATGAGTGGGGGCCTGCTGGCAGGTGCCCTGCACTGCTGTGGGGTGGGGGTGCAAGGGGGTAATGCGTTGGTGATCACTAGTGCAAGGTGACATGTGGCTTGGCTGGGGGGGGCATGCCCATGGTGGATGGGCTGCCTGCGGGACATGACCAGGGGTGCAGGGTAGTCCCCTGTGGTGTGGTCTGCCTGTAGGGGCCGTGGAGGGTGTAGAGGGAACACCTGGGAGGACCCGCACTGCCTATTCACGTGTAGGACTCCCCTGCACCCCTGAAATACACGTACCCCACTCGCACAGGGCTGCGTGTGAAACTTGCCCGCACCCCAGTAATACACGTACCCTGCTGAAATTGTGTGTGGAACTTCCCGCACACCCCAGTAATACACTTACCCTGCTGAAATCGCATGTTAAACTTCCCCGCACCCCAGAAATACACGTACCCTGCTGAAATTGCGTGTGGAACTTCCCGCGCACCCCAATAATACACGTACCCTGCTGAAATTTCATGTGGAACTTCCCACGAACCCCTGTAATACACGAACCCTGCTGAAATCGCGTGTTAAACTTCCCCGCACCTCAGAAATACATGTACCCTGCTGAAATCGCGTGTGGAACTTCCCGCGCACCCCTGTAATACACGTACACTGCTGTAATCGCGTGTTAAACTTCTCCACACCCCAGAAATACATGTACCCTGCTGAAATCGCGTGTGGAACTTCCCGCGCTCCCCTGTAATACGCGTACCCTGCTGAAATTGCATGTTAAACTTCCCCGCACCCCAGAAATACACGTACCCTGCTGAAATCACGTGTGGAACTTCCTGCGCACCCCTGTAATACACGTACCCTGCTGTAATCGTGTGTTAAACTTCCCCGCACCCCAGAAATACACGTATGCTGCTGAAATCGTGTGTGGTACCTCCCGTGCACCCCTGTAATACACGTACCCTGCTGAAATCGTGTGTTAAACTTCCCCGCACCCCAGAAATACACGTACCCTGCTGAAATCGCGTGTGGAACTTCCTGCACACCCCAGAAATACACGTATCCTGTGGAAATTGCGTGTGGAACTTCCCGCGCACCCCTGTAATACACGTACCCTGCTGAAATCGCGTGTTAAACTTCCCTGCACCCCAGAAATACACGTACCCTGCTGAAATTGCGTGTGGAACTTCCCGCGCACTCCTGTAATACACATACCCTGCTGAAATCGCGTGTTAAACTTCCCCGCACCCCAGAAATACACGTACCCTGCTGAAATCGAGTGTGGAACTTCCCGTGCACCACAGTAATACGCGTTCCCCACTCGGCGTTTGCTGTTTGCCAGCCCTGTATACTGGTCCAGGGTTGGCGCAGCCCTGTGCGCTGAATTGGGAATTTTGATGGCTTTTCCTTGCTCAAGGGCGTTCTTGGGGGCGTAACTGGCGCTGCTGCAGGGTCGCTTCACTACTCTGCGCCACGGCTGGTTTTGGAGGCTAGAATCCATGAATACGCTGTGCACGGATATCGATTTTAGCGCACGCGGCTGGCGCAGACATTCACACGCGCACACTGTGCGCCAGCCGCGTGCGCCACTTTTGTGCAAAATTCTATGAATTACCCTGACATCACTGATGACATCACATGTGCATTTACTTTTCATGAAAACTCTGTAGGAGGGATTCTGATAATGCTGACCAAAAAGTGTCAAGGATCATTTGAATAAATATTATGAGCTAATTAGTGCATTAAGCAATGCATTGATATAAATAGCATTCTATTATGACGTTCTATCCAGTATACTAAGCAACTCATGCAGAAACTTAGGCAGTGTGTGCAGTATACATGATAAAGGTGCAATATTCATAATCTTGCCATGTAGAATAATGAAATGATAACTGCTTTCTTATTAGAGTTTTGCGTACTGTGAAACATGTAATAAGTAGCTAATAAAACCCACTTAATACATAATTACATTATTACAGACAAAACACAACGAGACAACAACACATACAAATATGAATATATACAGGGACAGAGAAGTAAGCAAAAAAGCAGAATAGTAGCAGAAAGAGTTCATAACCTAACTGATTATCTTTATGCAGAGAAATGATTGCTCTGTTTCAAAGATGCTACTTACTGTATGTATGTGTATCAAATGATGTCAGTGAACCCTAAGGAAAGGAGTGTGAGTACAATGTATACAAATATGAGCATATACAGGGAAGGTATAGTAATAAAAATAAAACTATGAGAAAGTGCTGATAACTCTAATGATTATCTTCATGCACAGAAAGGATTGCTCTCTTTCAAGCCTGTGTCTTCCGCTATATATATGTTTCATATGATATGACTTGACCCTAAGTCTACAAATATAGTACCTTTTCAATTTTTACTTCCTGACTGTTACTGAAGAAAACTATGTGGCTTAGATATGCCAGTAAAGGAAAAAAAGGGAGAGCCAGCCATGTGATGTCATCAGTGATGTCATCAATGACATTTGTGATGTCATCTTTGATGTCCTGGGTGTTAGTGTTGGCAGTGCACGGTGGCGCGAGTTATGGTTGCTTATCTTACCATAACTGCCGAATTTCAGGGGTTTTTCGGTTTTACTTTGAACTATAACGTCCCTTTAGCGGAGTTTTTTTACTGAATTTTACAGGTTTTTAGTAGCGCAACTTAACCATAACGTCCCTTTTAACAAAGTTTTTTCACTGAATTTCATTGGTTTTTAGTAGCGCAGCTTAACCATAATATCCCTCACTTTATATACAAGTAACATAGAACATACTGAGCCCCTAGCTAGTGATTTCGATGTCCGCGGACTACCGCCATGTCTGCGGACATATTGAAAATCTGAGCGTGGTGAATGTAAATTTAAATAGTGTGCCCCATTTCCCCTTTGAGGTTGGCTCTGAAAGGAGCCGTTTTTTGGGGGGGTTTTTGCAGATGCTTGACAGACACCTGTTATTTTGTATGTTTTGTTTTTATTTTTCTTACTTTACTCCTAAAATCTTCACATAACCTTCTCCAAAGCAACCCTTACATTCCAAAACAGAATGGCATTTCCCATAAAAGATAAGGAAATGCCATCTTCTTTAAAATAAACAGCATTACTGGAATCAATATTCTCATTATTACAGAAGAACATACCAGCTCTAAGCATGAAGGCACACATGCCTCGGTTGATTACACACCTAGCATTGTTTTGCTGAGGAAAAAAAACTGAACTATTGTCCCATATTGCCCTAGGTACTAATCCAGAAGAAATTACTTTGGCATTTGGAAGGATGTTCATTACTGCTTGAACCAAGTGTTCCAAATCTGCCAACAAAGTAGGGGCACTGACATAGCCCAAATGGAAAGCACCATAGTGCAAAACGACCACATGGGGACTGTTGATCCTGCCCATATCTTCACAAACTTGTACAATTCCCTGTACATTGCAATCAGGCACAGTGCTCCACACCACCTCCACTCCTTTGACATCAAAATTCTTTGCACCATGCCTGCATTGAGCATACTGTTGTAAACCATGCACAAACATATCTCCAAGCACCAACACCCTGACTTTCTCCACTTCTGCCATCTTCACTACACACAGTCTCTTTGAACACAAATCCACAACCTCAACATCTGATTGGCTGATCCCTACAGTCTTCTTTCCATGCTGGATTTGCTGGAAAAACCCAGATTTAGCACGCCCTGTCCGCAGACCGCATAACTCTTAGGGCCTCATTACGACCCAGGCGGTAAGGGGTTTACGGCAGCGTAAACAGCGCTGACCCTTACCGCCTGATTCCGAGGTCCCTTAGCGCCATGGAGGATTTAACACCTGCTTTTAGCAGGTGTTAAAATCCATGGCGCTAAGGGACCTTGTTGTTAATTACGCCACCGTAATTTACGGTGCCGTAATTAACGCCTTCCCCACTCCCATTATGCCCTATGGGGCAAAAATGGGAATGGGGAAGGGTAAATGGGGATTGGGGACTTACCGCCCCGCCAACCTCGGAATGGGGCGGTAAGTCCACCAAGCACCATGGCGTAAACGTAGTTTACGCCATGGTGGTAAAGGTACGACCCAGGCGGTAACTTACCGCCTGGGTCGTAATGAGGCCCTTAGAAAGCCCTTCTACCATTTCCACTTCATTCTCTGTGCCATTCCCTCATTGGATACAGCTAAGCAGACACACAATATGGATAACGTCCTCAGAACACCCCCATTTTGTTTATTTTCGAACATTTCAGGACACCGCGAGTGTTCTTAGAACACATTCAACTTGCCAGCGAAAAATACAGACAACGTCCTCAGAACACCCCCATTTTCTTTATGTACAAACATTTCAGGACACCGCGAGTGTTCTTAGAACACCTTCAGCTTGACAATGAACAATACAGACAACTTCTTCAGGACACCCCCTGCGAACATTCCACTACCCCATGAGTCTTCTTAGAACACTTTCAACTTGACATCGAATCCATTCTGTTTATTTACGAACATTTCAGAACAGCCGTGGTGTCCGCAGAAAAATCGAACACAACAAAAGTGTCTAGCACATTAAAAAAACAGAACATTGAACCTATCTCATACTCCCCCACTCTCCCCAAACACTCTTACACACCAACACACTCCACTAAATACAATTTTTAATCCAAGTTTCACTGCGCTGTCCGCGGTCGTCCGCGAATGCAAGATGGCGGGCGCCACAGAAAATCTGACACGCTTAATGCACCACGCCTTCCAATCAGCGAACACGTTGCATGTCCGCGGACATCATGCAAGCCACTCGGCCAATCAGGGCACTGTCCGCAGAGCGAACCGGGAAGTCCGTCCGCGGAGCGAACGGAGATATCACTAATTTCTTTGCCTTACATTTTGGTCATTTAAAAAAAAAACTACTGGACGGATTTACACCAAATTTGCAAAAGCACGCTTCCGGAACCAAGCTCCTGCCACAAATTTGGTGTAAATCCGTCCAGCGGTTTGGGCTATAGGCATGCGCACATTTTTTTCCCATTATGTCTATGGGAAAAAACTAAAGTTTTGGGACCCCCCCTATAACTTTGCCCCCCCCCCCCGGACCAAACCTCTCCAAACTTTGCAAAAAAATTCAGAGTGGGCCATACACTTTTTTTGCAAAGTTTGGAGAGGATTCGTCCAGAGGGAGCGAAGTTATAAGCCACCCAAAAAATGCTCTTCCTATGGAAACACCAACTTAACCATAACTACATGGACGCTATTGTGTCCATGTAATATATCGGTTTGGTGATATATAGATATATATATAAGAGGTTTTGGTGGAGGGTTTTGCATCGGGTGGAGGTTGCGGGGGGTTTCCCCCACACATATGTAACAATTGACATTTGCAATTCGCAATTCAGTCAATTGTGAAACGGTTAGTTGTCATTCGAGCAATTGTGACTCAAACAATTCGTATACAACCGTTTATTGTTTCAGAAGCTCTTGATATTGATTTTTGCTTTTTATCAGATGGAACTTTTCCAAGTGATGTACGTTTTTTGGGAGGCATGTTTCAGTCACTTATCCAAGAAAGATTGATTGATTGTGCCCTCTTCTCGTGAAGTAAATTTAAGTAAACTGTAACTTTGCCATTTCCCAGATTAGACACTTTTCTGAATTTTGGCTCCGTCTAGTAACTACTATAATGAATCAGGGTGAGCATCCATAAATAAGGGTATCTACGAAGTCATTTTTTTGCATCCAAACATAGACTTGTGTGGATTTGTATAGCTGAACAAATATACACACATTCAGCTTTATATATGAAGTTTGTCACTGCGAAGTTTTTAAAAATAAGAATGAAATATATACAAACTAAAAGATATTTTGTGGGCAAGGATGAGTGCAGGAAAATAATGTCACAATGGTAAAATTAAGAATTGTCTGTCAATTAACTCTCATTCGAAAATAGTGGTGCACAAACATTACTGTTTAAGAAACTGGTTGAATGAAGAGATTTGTTTGATCACACTTGCCCAAAACTACTATTTGGAATTTTAAAGACAACACATTTCATGGATTCATGTTTCTGGCTTCATGTGCATGTATTGATGGGCAACATCATAGATGATTATGAAGCTTTTCTCACCATTCCTCAGTATGAGAGGCCCTAGTGCTAGAGTCTGGACCACATATACAGGGCATTTCACTATCCTCAACTGAAGACTTTAGTTATAACATAAAACGCCATGTCATGTTTCCTGCTGCAGATTCAGTTTCAGGCAGTTCAGGTACAAGTAGACATTACTACTGCCAATGATCACAGCAAGTGTAGGAAACACAGTGACCTGCATCAAATGGGGACCCACCTAACCGATCTTAACTCTCCTTGCGACTGGCCATCTTTATAGATCACAGGTCACTTGACAGGGATTTTAGAAAACTACTACTAGTCCTTTTTTTAGTGTACAATAACAGTCATGCAGTTTAAAAAATAGCTACTTTCCATCTCACTTCCCTTGCACAATTTACATTGTTATTTAAAATAATGCTAATTGACTCTTCCATCAATTGCTCTCTCAATAAGTTATGCCACCTATCCGCAAAGCCATTTTTGCTCCCTGGCTATAGCCAATAAAAGTGGAGTGTAATATATGTGTCAGCCCTTTGCTGTCCCTCCATATTATAACACTTGCATCCAGAGGGGAACTGCGAAGCTGCCAGCTGCATGATGTTCCCGCTTGTTTTAAGCAGTGTGGCAGTTTAGGGTATTTTTCAGATTTCCTTAGAGATTAGCGTATGATTGGTGGTTATCGTTTCAAAGCTCAACACTTTCCCCTCATCAGCCATATTTCTTAGACTCATAGTATTGTCAATTGCCACTATCCTTTTATTCAACAGGGGGCCTCCGAGTCCTGGTGATTATATTTAAACAGCAGAATGTGCCTCCTCTTCCACACATAGGCATTTGTTTGTAGGACAGGCTGTCCCAGACTCTCTTGGTTATCAGAGATGACAGCTGGGCCACTATCTTGGGTTAGTTCTTGCTCTAGCAAGGTCCCTGGTGGCTTCTTCTCCTGATACCAGAACAAGGAATCTATTTGAAAAATCTGCTGAGCCAGACAGTATATGTCAACATCAGAAAGCCTAAGACCTCATGCAGCTGGTAAAGTAAATAGCATTTCCATTTTAAGTCTCAGCCTAAAACTGCCCCACATAAAATCTTTTTTCACTCTAGATATCTTTTCCTGAGGGTGGGTGGGATTTTAATGGTAGCATTCTGAAAGCATAGTTTACATGTGTTATCTATGTGCACCCCAAAAAGGAGAAGTTCAAAGATGTCCATTGTTTTAGTTCTTGTTGCATTTTGGAACTTACTGTGCCCACTTTAGCATTTACTATGCTTTCAAGAACCTGGTTTATATATATATTTAATACTTGAGGCAGACAGGGAGTGAATGGAAGCAGGTATTTACTCCAGTTGAAGTAGGAGAAGGATTGACCCACTGAAATCAGTTGTCTGATGGAGGATTTTTGGTTTAGAGAGAGTCAGCATTAAATCATTGGCTTAGAGAACATTTTCAATTCCCCAATCAGCGTTTTTGCCCTGTTTATATTTGAATTAAATCTAATGGCTAAGGATAGATGATGAAGTGTTAATGTAAAAAGTAAGGGCGAAAGAGGACAGGCATGCCTTGTACCTAGTTTAATACTAAAAGATTTTGATAGAAAACCAAGAGCAGTTATACTTCCACTAGATGGGAAAATAAGAGGCATAACATTCCTCAAAAACCATTGCCCAAGATGAATCTTCTTGGAATTTGAAACATGTATCCCTATTCCACTCAGCCAAATGCTTTTATGGTGTCAGGCAGAAGTAATACTTTCTGTCCTTTATCTTTCTTGCCACAGCACATCTAATATTAGCAGAACATTATCTCCCGATGTTCGGTTTGGCATAAAGACCTCTTGTGTTCCGTGGATTCATTTTGTGATGATGCTCATTAAAAGCACAGTCAGGATCTTTGCTAGGATTTTAATGTTCATTTTAATCAAGGATATTGCTCTAAAACTACTTCACCAAAGACTGCTCGTCACACCATAATTAATAGTCTATTGAATTCTGCTTGTAAAGAGCCCTTTTATTTGCTTCATTTTAAAATTTGGCTAGGGTGTTCACTATTTTCGGACTCCTGTTTTATGGAATTTTATAGAACATGCATCTTCTCCAAAGGATGTATCAGAGCCCAACTCATTGATCGTTTTTCTTTTGCCTTCTTTCTCCAGAATTGGCCCACCCAGGCTTTGCTGCTCCTCAAAATTTAGCATGAGAAAGACAAACTTTTCGGAAACACATCCTTTGTAATTTACGCCCTCTGGGACACAGAAGATTAAAGGGTCTCATAGAATCTACTGAATGTATGCACTCTTTCCACCAGATCTGTAGTTTGTGTTCTATGCTGTTCATTCATAATCATAGGGATCCATCATGCTCCTCTTTATGTTTTTATTGGGCAGCTTTGAGTTCCCCTACCTCAACCCCCTGCTCATTGTGTGTGGTCTTCAACCTGAATAGAGAGTGTTTTGCTCTTTCAGTAAAGATTTAACTTAGTTCAAATTACACCTTTCTAAGTTCCATTGGCTTCTCAGTTGAGGGCTTACTCATATTGGCGTTATGGTCTTGTAACATCCATCTAAAGTGACAATTGTCATTCAGTCAGTCAAACCACTTTATTTTGGCTTTACACCATAAAAGTTTGCAACATGAAACAATTTCACATAACACATTTATATTTTAAAATATGTCACTTTTTAGAATAGCAGAATAAGCATGGGATAAAGTGTAAGTGCAAATCCCAAAATAGTTGTCAATAACACATATGCAATCAAGACAAGAATACAAATTAATAATAATGTCTACAAACACCATTGCAGGCAAAATGAACCTGTGTGCATTACAGTGTTCCTAGTTTCAGCAATGCTTCCATTTTCAGCCACATGCTGTATACAATTTTATAAACAGAGAAGACATTTGCCATTTTTACCTTCTTTTTTTAAAGACTTTCTTCTTTAGTATCCCTCTAAAAAGTGGTTCCCTGCAGCCCATACTCTCCCTATTGTGTTATATATGTGTGTCATAAGAACTCTGAATTTCAAGAATCGGTAAACGTCTCAATTGTATCTCCCAGTCAAGGATAGAACAATATGTCAAAAGAATAGCAGACCACCTGCTGAGTGATGAGATAATTAATATGCAGGTAAAACACGTTTACTGTGTTTAAAGAATCCAAACTTTCATGATTGTTTCTATTTTCCAAAGCCACATTTTTATTGTTTCCTTTACATCACAAATGTTTCATATTTACATAATTTCCTGAACACTGTCAAGTAACAATAGATTTTTTTTAATGAGAACACAGTGACATCGAACAGCCAAAACTCAAATGTACAAACTCCTAAAATTCACAAATGATGAACTTGTGTTCTTGACCAACAGAATTTGTTGAACCAAAACTACTTTGCTTTAACCCTCTGTCATTTCATTGATGAAAGAAAGTGCTCCCATCTGTAAAACGTTTTCCAACTTATGAACACATAATGTGACTTTGTCAGCATGAAATCTTCATATTTAAATAAACAGCAGCCTATTGTTGCTCTGACATATACTAATGAATGTCAAATTAGGAATATTAAATCACTGTTTTCAAGACACTTTGCCGAAATGGGTCATCAGCTTGTCCAACTCCAATTTCAAGTCATAGAAGTTGTACAAAGACATCCACAAGGTGGAAACTGTGAATAAAAGACTTGTGTAGCGAGAAGCCTTTTGGATTCACAAATCAGAAACAATGTTCCCAGCAGGGATGACCGAGGAGTGGTCACTTGTTGTTTTTTTTTTTTTTAATGAAGAATTATGGGGTCATGAACTAACTCAAGGACCTGGTGAAGTTTTGCAATTAATGAGTTGTAGGAATAAGTATTGTGAATTTTTGCCATGCAAGAAATGTAGCTGCACCTTGAGTGGCACCTCAATCTCTTATAGAAAGTGTATGTCAGTGTTCAAATGATGATGGTGTTGCAGACAGTGTAAGTGGCTTAGCACAAATGTGAGATGCTGATGGGAATCATTCAAACCAAAGAAAGCAGTGAGCATAACATAGCATTGCATAGCATAGTACAGCATGTCATGTAGTGTGGTGTAGTGGTACAGGGACTAACAATTAATTTTACTAACCTATCTGACATACTTACCTCACTAACTTTAGCAAAACTAATGTTAGAGAATATTAGTGATTAGAATGTGTTTGCCTTTATCATAACCCTGCTGTTGATCTAGGGAAATACATGCAAATTAAAAAGCTCTTTGCTTGAGGCTAAGTCTGAGGTTTAGAGAAAGGAGGCAGAAAAATGTGGTGGCAAGAACAGTCTTTTGTTTGAAGAGAAAACTGTAGCGGAAGAATGTTGCATGTTCATCAGTGCCAAGAGAATCAACGCTGGACAAAGATGTGTTAATGATTTCAATCAGGCACACACCTGGGTCTCGCCTATCATGTAGTGCACAGATGAAATACTTATTTATTATGTCTATGGGTTCAATATTCTGAGTGATATACCACTCATATCAAACCCGTCTCAAAATACCCCCCATGTCACACTGGACCAGGAATACAGCTAGTTGGTAAAAGTAAATCATTATTTATTTATTTAATATTCAAATCAAACACACATTTTAATATATATATATGGGGCAGCAATCACCAAGTGGTGACAATACAATTCAGAAAATAAGTAAAGCAATTGAATTCACTTATAGTAATGCAGAAAACAAAACACAGGAAAAAGAACAGTTTTGGTTTGTGAACAGATAGTGTTTAGGTTAATATTTCCCCCTGCAAAGTTCTTAAGGCACAAATGAGCAATTCTACACAGATGTAGTCAGGCAGCAGGTATTCAGGAATTAAAGCACAATGTCTAGAGTTTGTATATAATCTTCCCTCCACAAACAAGATAGAAAACTGTTTTTTTAAAATGACAGTTGAAAATGGCTTTGTGAAACAATGCAAAGTGTGCACAAATGCTTAAATTGATAGAAATTCCTAGGGGAGCAATACTAAACAGGTCCTAACACACATGAGCGACAAGATGAATAGCAGTACACAGTTTAAATCAGAATGGAAGTTAAGAAACACTTTGGATGGGAAAAGACACATGTAAAACTTTTGTAAAATGTAAATTTGCGGCAAACTTTCACTATGCAATTCTTTATAAAAATGGCTCCAATACACTGTTTGGCAGTGCAGTTTTTAGTTCTGGATGTAGCTACAGGTCTTAGGGATAACTGAGAGTTGAAATTAGGTGTCTATCTATGAAATTGAAGAAGTATGTATGTTTGAATAAGAGGCATTTTTGAAAAAATAGGCGTGAAAATGAAAACAGAAATCAGTTCTTACAATGACAATAATGCTCTAGACTAGAGTATTCAGGCTGGTTACCAGTTTGAAACACAGTAAGCCCCAGAGTGCTCCGCGGAAACCAACCCCAGCACCTCCGTGTCCGCCTTGGCGGACTCAGTCGGATTACCCGTGGGATGTTTTTAAGGGTTGGGATTTTCAAAAGACAAAAGGATTTTCACAAAATGATTACTATTACCAGAAATCAAAGCAAGGTTTCAGACTGGTGTGACACCACTAAATGTTCTTAAGTTAAAGAGAGGATGGGTTGAGATTGGGATAGGACAAGGCAATATAATATGGGTTACTATGATACCTGTTGATACTTACAGTCCACTGTAATTAAGATTGGACCATCAGGGTTCTGCTCATCGGATCCGGTCTACCGGCAGCATGGCACTTCTGGCGGAATTGGATCAGCTGTGCAGTTCTGGTCAATTTGGACTGCACCTCAGTCTGGATTTGGATTGGCCCTTCTGGTCACTGGACACAGTTGATTAGCGGGATGGCGAGTTCATTAGGCAAGCATTAATGGTAGCAAGCCAGACTGGATCAGAACTAAATTCCCTTAAGTTTGGGATGGTTGGATCTAGTCCTAGTTGAAAAGAGTTCAGCAAATGCTGATGCTTGGGTTTTGCAAAGAAGTCTAGAATCAGCTGCAAGATGAAGAGTTCTGGAACAAAGTGCTGCGCGGAAATCAGGATGTGGTCAGGAAGCAGTGTGTTTAGGTGTGGAGAAGTTCCTATATTTATCCTACCAATTGACATCACAAAGTTTATGGTAGGGGCAGAATTTCAAACTACACCTCTAAGTCTGTGAGTGGTCAAAGGCACTTGCCTTGTTCTGGTTGGAAGTAAGAAAAGAGCTGTTATCTTTATGATGGGATTTGGGAACTCTCACATTGATTTGAACCACAATTTAACTTTTGCACAAATGTACATTTCTAAAATGATGTCCCCTGATAAAATCGGACACATACATTACATTTTTGATGGGTTATTTTTACATTCAATTCCCATCTCTGTGAGAGCTGTCTTTGTCATGCTGTGGAATTCTATCAATTTTAATCATAACAGTTTGGCCTAATAATTTCTAATTCACTACATATCTGGGTGATTATCACTAGAGCATGGGTACACAATATTAGACTTGCAGCATTAATAGTTTTGTTACAATTAGGGTTTTCCTGTAACTTTGGTCCCTTATGTAGTACAGGGTTCTTTAACGTCTTCAAAGCAAGGGCCTAAAATTAGATTTAGCACTACCAATTTTTAGGTTTGTCCTCCGTCATGTTGCAAAGTTAAAGAGTTTCAAAACTTAATCACTGGGCAGTTTTTTTTTTCTTTGTAACTTTCCTTTCAACAGGCAACAGCTGTCAAATTTCTTTGAAACGGGACAGGTGTCCTCTTCCTTGAGAGAGAAGCTCACCTGTAGAGATCAGTAAGCAGCCTGCCAATGCCCTTGGCTGTGCCAGAGATGAAAGTCTGATGAGCTCATTGTTGTCAATATGCGAGAACCTCCAGCATCAATTAAGCCTTCCTGTAGCAGGGGAGTGTCAACCTGAAGTGTCATCTTTCCCAGGCTGGGCACTGTCAAGTCAGAATTAACCAGTTAACTCCAAGGCCCTCATTACAACCTTGGCGGAGGACCATGGTGCTATTAGCACCATGGTCCATGCCGCTAAGGTTACGATTCCGCCATGGTGGATGGCGGAATTACCGCCCCATTACAAGGTGAGTGGGGCGGTAATTCCCCATTCACCAATGGCCCCTTCCCCATTCCCATTTTTGCCCCATAGGGCATAATGGGAATGGGGAAGGCGATAATTACGGCACCGTAAATTACGGTTGCCGTAATTGTCGCCAAGGTCCCTTAGCTGGTTGTTTTTTAACGCCTGCAAAAAGCAGGCGTTAAAGTCACCATCCCGCTAAGGGACCTTGTAATCAGGCGGTAAGTGTTTAACGGCGCCGACGCTCTTTACGGCGCCGTTAAACACTTACCGCCTGGGTTGTAATGAGGGCCCAAATTGGGTTACTTTAAAATTCACTTTAAGGTCTTTCATTTTAAACATATAAAACTGAACACAGTTTATAAGGGATTTGGACATTTAAAAGAATTAAGCCCTTCACAAACATACTTTTAAATAGGCAAATTTTGCAATTTCTTAATGGAAAAAATGTACATTTAAACTGAGTCTTTTACATCAGAGTTTCCTTTGCAGCATACACATCTATTCAGCACCATTTCTGTCCTTGATTGCTAGAATTTGTTTTCTGCCTGTAAGTAAGTATTCAGCCTATGCTTGGAGTGTTCTCTGCACAGCTGAAATTGTTGTATGTTGCCACTTTTATCCACATGTTTCCTGTGCAACTGAAAACAAACTGTTGCTGGACTGGTTTCTCATAAAATACATTTCTTAGCTTCTGTCAGTCAGTGAGGCCTGTTTGCTCTGAGCCACCTGGTTGATATGTGATTTCAGTACACCTTTAATTTCAATGGTCCACTTGAAAAATGACTGAATTTAGCACCAAAAAAGCACTTTGAAGGTTGCAATTGATTGGGGAAGCTGCATTTTAAAGGGCATTTTCGGTTTTTAGCCCACTTCTTTGGCCTTGCTTCCTGTACAGCACCCACTGGCATTCTTCTGCAGTGAGTTCTGTTTTTACAACAACTTTGACTGTGTGTGGCAGGGGTGTGCAGCCTTTTGTGATTTATGAACAATGCGCAATTTTACAGATTTTTGCGTGCACATGGGTTAGCGCATCCATTTTTGGCTGTTTCTTTCCCCATTGGCAAAGGGGTGCAGTGGGGCACATCGGCATGGCTAAAAAGATCCCAAAGGTGATTTTTAAGAAGCTGAAAGGCTTCTGAAAATTAACTGAAGGGCTGGTCATACCAGGGGAGATGTGTGATTGATGGGTGACCTCACAGCAAGGGGTGGTGAAATCATTTACTTTCTTTATGAAGGTATAAGCAAAGTGGGTTGGAGGAAAAAGGCCTTAAAGGAAGAGGAGGGAAACTGAGGAAAGACTGCTGACAGAAAGAGGGAGAAGAGGGAGATTCAAGAAGAAAAGATGAAAAGTGATTCAGGGATTGCTAAGCCAGGCTGCTGCCACCAAAAGAGCGTGAACAGGAGTAGAGTGGGTGGCCTTTGTTGAGTGGCAGTGGCAGAGGGAGAGAGCCTATGTGCTCTGTGAAATTGGTCTCACTGTCAGCAACGTAGACAAGGCACCCCCAAGCTTTTTGGTAAGCATAAGTAACACAACTAGAAAAATATCTAAAAAGAAAGACATGTCCCTTTTCGTTCAATAGAATATAAAGGTTTGTTTTCTGTTTCGAGTAGTAATTTGCAGGCTGGCTAAAGTATCCAAAATAGTTCAAATAGTAACAAAGGTGTCAGTGCTTTCATGAGCCCAATCCCATGGAGTCCTGTGGAACTCCATAGGAATGGAGACTTCCTGAATCCACCGCCTGATATCCCGGGCCACCAGGACTTGTAATGTCCTGGTGGCACCAGGATAACAGGCAGCAAATTTGGTGATTCAAAGATGGTGGCAACCTGCTGGTAGCAGCAGCAGGTTACCATCATCTTCGTAATGAGGCCCACTGTGCCTAGGATTGTTATGGGGCTGGGTGCAATTTAAAATCAATGTTTTGTTTTCTTCTCTTTCTCTTCTATTAAAATTGTTTTAATTGTGAGTGTACTGGGGCTGTGTTGTAACAAGGCATTTACTGCAGTGGCATTGTGTGAGCGTTAGTGAACTGCAAATATGACAGAAGGTGGGATTGCTGACCTTTCCACTTATGCAGGGACAAAGATGTATGCACTGGCAGCATGGTCTTCTGACACATTCTCAAATTGACGGGAATGCATAATTTCTGAGATTAATAGTGAAGTTCCAGAGTAACTCTTTGCTGATGGATGTGTATTACAAACTTGTATGTTGACAGCCTTTCATTCAGGAGATTGGAAAGAGCAGGCAGACTGCAAGATTCGCCTTGTTGTGAAGACCTGCTGTAATCTACAAAAGATTGTTGCTGAGGGCAAAGGACAATGAGATAATTGCAGGCTTGTACATACACCTGTCAGCATTGTGTGCAACTACAGGCCAAGTATGATGATTTAAGTGCACATTTGGCACAGAGACAGAGACAGTTTTCTGAGAGTGAGGGGGGAATTGATCATTTAAAAACTGTTTTGTAGGGCGTTTGAAAAGACAGGGACATTGCAAATGTACAGGCACTCTGAAAGTGAGGTAGTCAGTCCTCTAAAGTATTACAGGCGATGGAAGATTACATTTTTTGGGCTTATGGATGAGAATGTTAAAAGAATGGAAACAGTTGATCATTTTAAAATGCAAATTACAGAAATGAATGAGGTAATAGACAAACTAAGGAAAGAAGACTCTGCCTTATACCGTGTAACATTGGATCTCCAGGCACAGTGTAGGGTAATGAGATGACAAAATTCAGGTGTCAGAGGTGTCCAGAGTACAGAGCTGTTCTTGCCCTGTTAGCAGCAGGGTGTTCCTTTTACTGGGGCTGAATGCAGCCACAGTCTGGGAAATGAGCCAGTTGCTGTTCACTCAGCAACAGCTAGCTGCTCTTCAGTGCTCAAGGCCAAGTCTGCTCACACAAAGCAAAGAAACAGGGGTGATGCATCGTACAATGCATTAAAAGTAATGAAGAGCATAAAGAGCTTGATTAGGGCATTCAAAAAGGATTTAGGTATATCCATAGAAGAACACCTCGAGAGTGTGACTAAGGTTTTTCAGATGCTTGAAGTCCCTAAGACCCAATATAGTAGGTTCTTCCACCTCACCATGACACCCACCTCTGATAGCTTATACAGGGCTTAAATGAACAGGGGAATGTATAATGGGAGGACTTTGAAAGAGAAATTAGGAATCAATGTTCACCTTAACGCTCCATACAAGATGCCAAGAAGGCAGGGTACAGCATGGCGGCTCAATCAAATACGTTTCCATGGCAGTTCTTACAAAACCTGAAAGGGGGATTCTCACATTTTGATGCGGCTTGTGACATTCATTCAGCAGAGTTCAGGGCCACGTTTGTCTATGGATTGCAACAGGATATAGTATCAAAACTCACCTGAGAATTCAATTGGGATCAAAGCTTAGAGTGGATTCTTGAACAGGCCCCACTAAAAACTATTGAATAACCTCTCCCTGAAATTCTGCAAGTAAAGTCTAGAAAAAAGCCATTGTAAACAGTTGAAACTCAAACAAAGAATGACACACCACCTAACCAGAGGGGTGTGACAATGCACGGGAAGGTGGCACCACCCCAAACACCTATGTTCCAATCCATAGATCCCAGGGACAGAAGGTAATACATTAGTCCTAAGTATCTTGGTATTTCACCCAAAGTGGGATTTTTCTATGATATGTCAGGGCAGGAGCCCATCCCTCTCTGCTCGGAGCCAATCCCTGATGAAGTGCCATCAACTGAGGAGCCGTTCTCTAAATTAGCCTTTATTGCTACATACTGCCGTGCTTTGTGCCTGTATGCACGTATCTGAATTGTGCCCCACCTGCGCATGTGTGTGCAACCCTGGGGTCATTGCCTCGTATATCTACAAAGCCTTTGAGCATCGGCACGAGGCCTGCACCATAAGATGGCTGTCGTCTTGTTTTTGAACAGTGGTTGCTAGGCAACCATTCCAGCTGATCTATTGCCATCGAGATTGGCTGAAGAAATCTTTTTCTCCCGACCTGCACAACCAAGAGGGCGCAAGCCGGACCACCCACCCAAGGACAACCACATAAGGGCAAAATCTGTCTGGCCCTGTCCGGGCCAAACTGCTGTGGGCCCCCCACTATGCCCAATCCCACTGCCTACTGTGTGATTGTCACCAAAACTGACCGCTCAACAGACTCTGTAAGTATTATATCTTGTGAAACCCAGCATCTCCTCATTCGATATATGTGTGCGGATACGGATGAATGCATAACTTGACACTATTATTGTGCCTGCTATTGTAGCCAATACACCTGCTTTACGACTGTGCAGGGTTCTCACTGACTATTAGCATTCTAACATTCAAATTACCTATTATCACATTTGTATTTGTAATTCAGCGTAAAACTTGTTGATGCCTGACTTAGCAAACTGTTAAGGATTACAATCGGGCGACACACACCTTGGTCTCAGCCTAGTATGTAGCGCACAACTGAGATGCCTTTCTCTTTATTTTATGCAGATTCAATTTGGGATGATACACAACTCGTCTCACACCCCCTTTTTAAAATACCCTGGGTCACAATGGACCATGAACCAGGCTGGTTGGTGAAAATGCAATATTTTATTTACTTTAAGATTCAAAGGAAATCATGCAAATTTAATATAGGGCAGCAATCACCAATGGTGTCTACTTGGTTAACTTTCTCCTAGAAAATATACAAACCACAAGTGAATAGGAGCACTGTTTGAATTAGGATAGATAGCACCAAGGTAAGGTTTCCCCCTGCAACGTTTCCCCTGCAACGTTCCCTCAACCCCCAATTAATCAGTTTCAGGATAGAAAGAAGCAGCAGGTAGCCAGGAATAAGGGGCAGAAAACAGCATCAGGATCCGACCTTCCCTCACAGAAAGAGCGGCAGAGGGGAAATACTCACATTCCACACTTAGGTTTGGAATTTTGGAACAGCCAACTGGGTCTGGTCACCATACAGAGGGCACGCCATACAGCAAACAGCTGTGCAATTTTGGTCACCAGATAGCAAGTACAGCTGGGCAATTCGGGTCCTTGGATGGCACAGGTACCGCTGGATGCAGTTAGTGGGCAAGCAGTTAGTGGGCAGCAAGCTGGCTGGTTTCAGGATGCTTCCCCAAAAAAAAACACTGATTCTCCCTTTGGGTACTGTGATTCTTAGAGGGGTTTCAGGATTGAGGCCTTGCTGGGATAGGATCAGCAATGCTTTGACCATGCTGGAGAAGGGTCAGCAATGCTTTGGCATTGTAGTGAAATCTGGAATCAGCAAGATGAATGGGCAGATCAGGAATGCAGCTGCAGGAAATTCAGGAGAGAGTGTCTGTCTAGTCCTGTCAGGAACTCTTATTTATAATGCATAGTAACATCATAGACTATATGGTGGGGCAGGCTTAGCTAGGCATGCCTCTAAACCACTGGATAGGACAATCAATGTTGGTTACCTCCTGTAGGAGTTAACTCGGTTTATGAGATTGCATTTTATGAGAAGAATAGACTTCCCACAGACCTTTTTTGCCAATAATCAACCTGAACATAATTTACACATTTGTACAGTTGTGGAATTTGAACCAATTACATAGGCAGATTACATATTTTGTGTAGAGCATAGCCGTACAATCTTCCAGTTTGTGAGACATTGTTTCGCCCTTTTAATACTTTTTAGTCATTTTGAGTATGAAAGATTCAACCTAGAATTCTATAACTTTCTACATGCCTGTGGATTATCATAAGGGATGTAAGTATTAAAATTTGCAATGGCCTCATGGATACTTTCCTTATAATACCCAGTTATCTGCCATTTCTATTCCCCAGGTGTCAATGAAGTCTATGATGTCTTAAATGAAAGCCCACAAAATCACATTTAAACTGTTAACTTTTCACATTTTTGCAAAATACTCTGGCAAAGATAAAAGTCTTACACGTTTTAATAACAAAATAGTCTTTGGAAACAAATGTTAAGTTTTGTTCCCCTTATATGGGCACAGCTTCCAGGCCATCCCCCTAAGTTGAGGGTTTGTAATGGAGTTTTTCTTTGAAGCTTCTTGTAGAAGTCACAGGGAGGTGTGATTTTCTTTTTCACATCCTCGTGTCCCAAAATGTCTATTGTAAGAGACCCCTGCCCAGACCAAATTCTGATGAGTATGTGTACTGTCTTTCTCTTGGCCAGTTAAAGTCTTCCAACCTAACAATTATCACTTTCGTGTCCTGGAAGTTTATGGTGGTTCCCTTTTGGGGGAAACCTTAGCTCTGACCAATTGGAATAACCAGTTTTGGGAGCTTGCAAAATCCAGCCCATGCAGTTTAACAGTATTATTTTTATTTTATTTTGCCCTGAATCAAAACAAGCCGGTTGAATAAAACAACCCATATATGTTTCCCCAGCAACAAACCCCTTTACATTGCTAGGCATGGACAAGCTTTCATTTAACATTGTACTTTTATTTTTTGTAAATAAGCATTTTCTTTTTCCTCTGGTTTGTAAAAGCCCATTCTGACACATGTGGTGAAAGTTAGCATATTCCTTTCAATTTTGGTTTTGCTCTTCCATCTGGATTCCCACTGAGGTTCGGAGGACCAATGTAACCTTGTCGGCTTGAGCCACAATGCTCCATTGCCTAAAATACTTTGAAATCAAGGACTCCATTGCTCATCACCGTTGTCCGCTTTTGTCCCGCCGGAGAAAGTTCAGGTCAGCGACGAACCAACGAGAATCCTGCCCCCCGAAGTCCACAAAGATGCCGACGAATATCCCAAAGCCAGCCGTGGTCGAGTCCCGATCGCTGGCACCAAATGCTGACGAACCGACGCCCTTGCTGGGCCTACGTTCTTCATTGACTCTTTGCGGCAACAAACTATCATCGTCAAGGTGCACCGCACGCCTCATCTTCACAGGACGTCCATTACTGATCGTCAACGAGCACCACCAGTGCTGAAGCTGCTGCCTTGACGCCATTGTTCACCCTTTTCTTTGAGGAATCTCAATGATCCGTGGCTCCTGCCTTAGATGGAGTTCACTCAAGAAGGATCTGTCGACGGCCCGTCGTCAAACTCTGCTATACCAGGTACATTGGGGTAGTAGAACATTTGTAGAAGGAAATAAGCCTTTGCTAAACAATATAATGACTGGGATTGTCAATATACTTTATTTACAGGTTGCCGTGGTGGGGGTATGCTCACACAGAAGTATGTCTAGGTAACGGCACCCAGTATTCTGCCAATTGTTTAACCAAACTTGTTTTCCTCCGAAGTCTATTGTTGCTATGTTTTGCTGTTGATTTGTATGCCATTTGAAACTTTCAGCAGTTGGTGCACTTTAATGGAATCAAGAGTTAACTGCGGTACCACATACATATTGTGCGTACTTTTCATTATGGTACTGCCTAAGTACAAAGTGTGTTATTGTGATTGTGTAAATAACTTGAACCTTATTTATATAAAGAACTGTGTTCTCACTAACATAGTGTGTGAACATTCCTTTGTGGGGGATTGGGGGCTACACTGTACTTAAGAACGAGACAGCATCACTTCCTGAGAACGTAAGCCTTGATCGCTCGTCCATTGCTAGCAACAATAGAAAATCTTGGCTGGGGTGCTCTGTGCTTCTACTCTGCCATATAGAAGGCAGGAGTACAGAAAACTCCCCTCCAGCCTTTACAGGCGGAATGGGTGGCAAATAGCAAGTAGCAAAGCACAGAGAGGGCTCAGCAGGTACAACAATGGGCTATGGTAAAGGAGAAGGGGACAATTAAGGAAGGTTGTGCTAGGAAGAATACGGCTGGAAGATTGAAACAGCATAACAAGGGTGGTGCAACACTAAACGGACAAAGTGCAGACAACCACATACAACTTCATGGGTAAGATGTCCTGCTGTGCCCCCCCCAACCTTGCAGGAGGAAAGGGATGCAAACAACCATATGAAAAAATGTACAAAACTTGCCTCGCATGAGGACAGTGGATGCCAACAGGATGTGCTGCGCAGCTGTAATTAGGATATTGCTTTCTTCCGGGAAATGCATTTATGATGTTTCTTTTCTTTACAAAAACGTGTATTTCCAGGTTGTCTTGTTATTTGCTTACAGTGTAAATAACACATGACATGCTTCTTGAAATACTTCATAGGGATTATGATAACTTTTTGATTACTTCAGCAGATGCAAAAGGTTTGCCATAGGCCATTTGTTTGGCACATGCAGAGAGGAGTCCCATGCAGTTACAAGGGTGTCTATGTTTGTTGAAAGTGAACAAGAAGGGATTGGTCAGGGTCTCAGGGATGCAATGAGCCGCCCTGTTGCAGGCTGGTAAAAACGTACAGGAATGGGCACAGGTTCAAATGTTTTCGTGATCCACCTGTGGGGTGATGCGATTGCACTGCCGGGCAGGGGCTTACTCCTGCTGCCGATGCATCAGGCCATAAAGGACTTGGTGCCGATGGTAAGATTTAGTCTGGCTGAGGTAATCCCCAGTGGGGCATGGCAGGTGGCCAGGTCGAGGAAAGCGGTGGTAAGGATAAATATGACAATGGGGGAGTTCCAGTGTCTCACCTATTGTTGGAGGGCATGCCCTATTACTGTTCAGTGTTTTTTGTGGAACCTCCGAGAGGGGGATGTGCATAAATATAGAGCAGTGAGTATCTATCTGCAAAGCTAAAGTGTGGGGGCATTGGGAGTCTTGGGGGGCCACCCCCAAAGCGTGGCAGAGTTACTGGGTGATCCTAGCTGATGAGGAATCAAGCTGCGATGGTAGGCGCATGCATTACCTGCTGGCTGCAGGAGCGAGCCAGGGCAGGCGCAACAGGCACCTCACACTTAAGGGCAGTTGGACTCCTTTACAATTACAGTGGCCTGGGATTCGCTCCATACAGGCGTCTGGGAGTATGGACCATTCCTGGTAGAATGGCTACCAAAAGTGGTTTCTTAACCCAAAGGTCTGAACCTGAAGGGAGGTGTTCACAGGGAAGCAATTCATAACCAAAGTGATGGGTTCACCAGTTGGAAAGCACAGGGCCACTTGTGGGTTATGCATAGGGCATGGTTCACTAGGAGACTTGCATTGCTGGGATTGGATGTAAATTGACTCTTAATAAAGTGACCTGTTTTATTCCACTATAAATTACTGTGTGTAAGTTATATAAGATACACAACTCAATTGGCCTTAGTACGGGCTGGTGCACGATGCCCTGCCAGCTCTTCTTCTCCCACCCTCACTGATATCTCATTGTCAGAAGGGTCCCATGTTGAACTTTCCCATCCTGTGACCCTCTTCTTGCTTTTTTCCCTTTCTAAAAATCCCTTTTCTCCCCAGAATTACCTCAGTGTTCAATGATCCCCTTCCACTGTGATCACTGAGCCACCCACCTTACTCCAGTTACCCTCCCCTTTCCATGTTCTCCCTATTTACCTGATATTCCGAAACTGCTTATTCAGGTTTCTGACCAGGTTTGCTGGTTGAACATTCAAGTCAGTTGACCAGTGTCTTTACCTGTACTGAACAGGAACCCCATTACCCATTGAAGATATCCAGAGACTCTGTCATGTTTCAATGCACTAACTTGATGGAGCTTTGCCATACCAATGAGAAGACTAAAGAGATTGCTAGAGGAAGGGCGTTATCATTTATAAGGGTGTGACTGTGCACATACAGAATTTAATAGGGCTTCTAGCATGTCACTGGAGGTTATTCAAAGGGTGAACAGGGAGCAGAAAAAAATGAGGAAACTGCAGGATGCAAATACAATAAAATAATTGATACCCAGAAAACATTTCAAAACGTAAAGCACAGCTGGATAACAACGCCTCAGAAAAACATACATTTGTTAAAAAAGCTGATGAATAGAGAATTTTGTACATGAAAAGATTGCGCTCACTTCACAACACTTCATTGGAAACTTTGTTGTCTCAGAAAAACAAGGTAGTCACTGATTTAGAACAGGAAAGAGGATGCCTCACAATAGTCTTTGTATATGTCTAGTAAGTGAATCACCAAGTGGCCTGTTCACTCGTGTGCAAACAAACACATCTGCATCTTTGATGGGCCAATTGGAGATGCTTTATGAAGAGACGCAAGGGTGGGTGATAGATTCCCTCTGTAGTATAAGAATGTCTACAACCCATCCCTAGAAACATTTCCTGGAAAACAGATGGCATTTGAGGAAAGGTGGCTGCTGGTGCAGAAAGAGATGAGGAAATACCCAACAAAGATGTATCTAGAAGAATGGAAGACTAAAAACCTGGCAGAGGAGAAGAATTGTCGCAAATAATACATCAGTCAGAGTGATAAAAGGATAGATTCTGATCCTCATACTCTGACTATGAAACACTGGATATGTCTTGTCGAAGAATTATGTGCAAATACAAATTCCATGCCACAGGTGTTTTGAAACTTAGCATTTGAAGCAGAGTGTTATGATATAGCATGATGCATGTTGTTTGAACAACTGGCATGTTTTCTTTTTTTAGTCAGAGGTCCATGCACAGATAACATGGATAGTTTGTATTCAAGCTGCGTGAAGTTCAAACGGCAGTTTTAGGGACAACATAACATGACTTGTTAAAGCATAGCATGACAGAGTGGCAAACAATCAGCTTTTTTTCGTAGTGTTACTGCCGAGCTTTCAACGTGCAGAAGACATTTCCACACACGGGAATGCGGCATTGCTCTGAATCAAACTTGCAACACCTTTTTATGCCAAGGTCGGAAGGCCCTCCTTGTTGCTATATGAGGTTTTGGTCAAAAGACAGGACAGAAGAAGGGACATTACGGAAAGGCCATCTGGTGATGGGGCAGTTAATTTACATGTCATGATCAGAAGGTGTTGTACTAAAGAAAATGTAGAGTTAGAGTGGCAAGAGAAATACAGCTGCAGAGAAGAAGGAGGTGTTTTGGTTTGGGCCTTTTGGGTGTTGGTTGCTTCTTTTTCTTCTGATTTTGTTTGGGCTGGTGCACTATTGTTGAAGGAATATCACTGACGACTGCACTACTATGAGATCAATTTCCAATCCTTGGCCATGAATCCTCTGTAGTGATATAGTTGGACATTCGAGTGTAGTTCTAGGAGCGACAGAGATCTGCAATATCACAGGACCAGTGATTGTGCCTTGGCAAGACCAGCCAATTGACTGTAAGCAGAAGTTGAGACTATGCTGGGTCCAATTCGGTAATAAAGGAACTAAAATGTATCCGGTCCTATTGCCAAATGTAAGTTGCTTTTGCAAGGCATAGTTGGACCCTTAGCATAATGTATTGGCAAATGAAGTCATTTTCAAATTAACACAGCATTTCTTTCAACTTCCTCATATCGTAAGTTGATCAATTTGAAAAGTTAGCTAATTTAATTAGAAACATACATTTTCCTTTTAACTGTGAAGCTATGATATTTGGTGCCTGAAAAAATAGCCATTGGAAAATGAAATGTTGGAAATGTTTCTTTCATTTTAATTTGAAATAAGCCGGTATTTTTCTCACATTATGAAAACCCAATGCTGTGCTTTACTCATTGTCCCATATCCTTGTGTGTTGTGAAGTTACAAACTTAGTTTGCATAATCTGGAATTTTTCTCTTAAATTGTACATTTTTAACAATGCATTTCAGTGCTGATAAAAAGGGCTGGAGCAGCAATGTCTTTATCTTTCATTTTCTGTATGATAAGCAGATGCATCAGAGATGTTTGATTAACACTGATCTTAGTTTTTCAGGATTCAAATGTATTAATACCTTAACATTGCATAAATTGGGTGAGAGTGTCCATGCTTTCATGTGTGTATGATTGTGTAAGACAATTTGACTGACCCTACAAGAAAGATCAGATTAACCCTAAAGTTTGCTAGCTGAGAAACCTAAAATGAAATAAGGAGGACAACATGCAGTAGCAAATCCTGCTACAGTTTCCATGTTCTAGAACCATCTGAATGGGATCAGACATTGGGCCTCATTACAAGTGAACCGGTCCAGAAAAAAAGGTTGTGGTAACAAGTAACTGGCACCCTTTCCAGCCCGGCTCACTGCGAGTCTGTCGGCAGGGGCATTGAAGCCTGCCGGGAGTTCAGGCCCTTACCCGCAGGTTTTTCATTGAAGCACCGGCACCATTACTAACAGTGCCAGTGGTTTGAGGTTCCTATCGCCATGGAGTCCTATGGGACTTCATGGGAATGGGAATTTACCGTACTGCCGCCTGTGATATCCCGGTAGCACCCGGATGTCAGGTGCCAGTTATGGTAATACAGGGTTGCCGGCAACCCTCCAGTTGCACCGGCAGGTTTCCGGCAACCTCGTAATGAGGGCCATTGAACATTAGCGTCTCTTCCCCTTTACATGTTAAAATTGGGCTATCATATGTCTATGAAGGAATTAGCCTCCTTCGTATCTTCAAGTCATATAATATCTGTTGAAATGGACAGGTATATCAACAATCAATGAGTGAGCATCTTGGATGCTCCAGTTTCTCCTAATGTTAAACACCATCCACTTAATTCTTTCACACCTATGGCTTCAATGATAGAAGTACCTTTGTCTGAAGACATATTGGACCAGTGTGGGGGGACACATTGAGAATAAAGCTGTACTCAACAATCAGAGACAAACATTGTTAATAGATGAAGAATTGCTAATGGTGTGGAGGAGGATGAAATACTCCAGATGCCCACGCAGGTTTTTGTCTTGGCGCTATTGGACAGAAGGCACCTGAACCTGGTAATTACCAAGTTTGTGAAAATTAGGAAATTAGTATTAGATGTAGCTTTTATAAATTTAAAATGGATTTTGATGGCATACCTAGAATCAATTTGTGCTTTGAACTATTGCTGTTAGGGGTGGAACAGTCAATGAAACAGGCCATACAAATACAAAAAACGTATAATACTAAGGCATTCCATTCTGGGTCCTGTGGAGAGATTGCTAAACCTTTCGCTGTCAACAGATGAGTGTGCCACAGCGTCTTTTTAGCTCCAACACTTTTTGCTGTTTTCATTAATGATATATATTTTTTTTTTTTAAATAGATTTTTATTGATTTTTCAACACAAACAACGATACAAACCAAACAGCAGTGCAATAAACAATATTCCAATAAACATTTAACCATTAGTGCGCACTACTCCCCTGATCCCTCCCCCCTCGCGAGCCATTTTCCATGTCTTGTTCCGCTTCTGTTGCACATGAGCGAGCATCGTCATCATCTGGATCTCCCAAAACCCCTGTCCCGAATATGCAGGATATCAATGTCTTCCATGCCATCAAAGAGCCCAGTTCCTCCTCCCAAGACATACAACTCGCCTCTTGCCACACCGCTGTCTCAGCCTCCGCCCATTTCTGTAGGTCATTCCACCACACCTCAACCCGTGGCTTGCAACATTTTTTCCAGCCCATGGCTATTCGTCGTTTGGCCAGCACATACGCTAAGTCTTTCAGTTTGCTTACATGTTTCTGCTGTCGAGGTCTGGGAAACCCACCCAGAAGGCATGCCCAGGCGGTGTCTATGGCAAACGTGACCCCTCTCTCTCTCAGCTTGCGCGCCGCCTCCCTCCAGAACCCCTCAATCACTGGGCACGCCCAAAACATATGCGTCATGTCCGCATTTTCTTCGTCGCATTTGGGGCACGCCTGTCTGCCTGCATTCCGAAATTTGGATATCCTCAGAGGGGTCATGTACGCTCTGTGCGTGACGTACAGTTGTATTTGCTGCAGTCTGGCATTTCGAGACACTTTCCTGTGGTACCCCAAAGCCCGTTCCCACATCCCATCTCCCATTTCGATCCCCACCTCACTCTCCCATTCCAATCGTAGGCATGTCAGTTCCTTCCCAACTTTCGACATCACCATCTCATACAGCCTAGAAATTTCATGTCCCCCTTCCGTTGTATCATATATCCCCGCCATCGTAACCTCCGATTCGTCTGCCATGATATTCTCAGGCCACAGTTCCCGAATTTTCTTCCCCAATCTATGGTATGTAACATATTGGCCTTCGTGCAATCCAATCTCCTCGCTAAGTTCCACAAACCCCTTAATAGCACCCTCCTGCCACACATCGCCCAATGTCACCAACCCCACCGATTCCCAGTAGGTCCTAATAATCTCCCTCAGCTGTCCATCCACCCCCGCCAGGGCAACCAGTGGAATTTGCGGAGAACACGGAAGTGGGTCACCCATCATTGTACATGCCCGTCTCCACACCTTCCACCCCAGCTTCACCATCGCCGGGTACCTTCTCGTGACAGCCTCGGGCAACCAAATGACCTCCTTTAAGAAAAATGGGGCACAATCTTGCCCGAATAGTCTGAGTTCTGGGGTCTCTTCGTCGGACAGCCATTTAGACACAAACTGTAGTTGGCTCGCTATGTAATACGCCTCAAAGTTTGGGAGTTTGACTCCCCCTTTTTCATGAAAGTTCTGTAACTTCCAGAGCGCTACTCTGTTACGAGTACCATGCCACAGAAACTCTCTGCAAACCCCATTTATTTTAGTGAAAAAACCCTTAGGGATCATGTATGGGATGTTGCTAAAGTAATGTAGCAGCCTAGGCAGAACTACCATCTTGATCATCGCCCCACACCCCATCATCGCTAGGGGCAACTTCTGCCAAAAGCTCATACATGCGCGTATCTTCTCAACAGCCATCTCTGTGTTGCGCTTGTATTCTTCCTCCACCGTGTGGTAGATATCTATTCCCAGGTAACGGAATGTATTGACTGACCAGGGCACCTGGAGCACCGGCAGCCGCTCCGTGGGAACACCCCTATAGCAGCCCAACGGGAAAATGTACGATTTCTGGGGGTTGACCGCTATGCCCGACAACCTCGCATATCTCCCCATCACGTCCAGGATATATTGTAAATTCTCCTCCGGATGACTCAAGTACAATAACAAGTCATCCGCATACAGGGATATCAGATGGTTTTCTCCCCCCACCTCAATGCCCACGATATCATACTGCTGCCGCAAGTACAGTGCCAGAGGCTCCAGGGCCAAGATATACAACATCGGGGACCAAGGACACCCCTGTCTAGTGCCTCTACTAAGCTGCCATCTCTCGGATATAATCATGCCCGTCCGAACTCTAGCCAGCGGAGCGCTGTACAGCAGCTCCGCCCATCTAATATATCCTGGTCCCAGTCCGTATTCTCTCAAGGCCGCCAGCAGCCACTTCCAATTAACCGAGTCGAAGGCTTTAACAGCGTCCAACGACACTATCGCCATTTCCCCATCACTGTTAGATCCCATTTCAATCACCCGGTGGAGTCGTCTATGGTTTTGGGCAATGTTTCTCCCCGGGACATATCCCGTTTGGTCCGGGTGTACCAGTTTGCCTATCACCCTCCGCAGTCTGTTGGCCAGGACAGCCGTTAGTATTTTGCTGTCCTGATTCAGCATAGATATTGGTCTGTACGACCCACAACTATGCCCGGGTTTATTAGGCTTAGGGAGCGGTATAATAATCGCTTCCCTGAGCGATTCCGGCAACCTCCCCTTCTCGAACGCCTCATTAAGCATATCAAGCATCGGGGGGAGTACTTCCGCTCCAAAAGTTTTATAAAATTCACTGGGCAGGCCGTCCGTTCCTGGGGTCTTGCTAGTGGGTAGCTGCCGGACGACCGCCTCCAACTCCCCTAGTGTTATTGGGGCATCTAGTTCCTCTCTCTCCTCCGTGCTCATCCTGGGCAGCCCGATATCTTGCAGGGTCTCCAACATTTCCTCCCGGTCGCCGCCACCCGGATCCCCATACAATGCTTTATAGTAATTTACGAATTCCTCATTGACACCCTCCTGGGTATCTATCTGCTCCCCATCCTCTCTAATTATTGTCCTAATCGGGGGCCTCGGGGTTTCTCTTTTATATAACCATGCCAAAAGACGACCCGTTTTATCTCCTCCCGCATGTTGCCTTTCAATATACTTTTTGTAATTTAGATTACAGAGCCTCCCCCAATGTTCTGTACACTGCTGCTGCAGTTTAAGCACCAGTTCGTTATCTATATGCTCGCTCTTCAGCACCTTTTCCAGCTCTCTCTCCGCCTTCTGTAAATCGACCAGGGCCCCATTCTGCAAACCTTTCGATTTAGCAATCGCCACCCCTCGTACCACAACCTTAAAGGCCTCCCACAGAGTTCCCGCCGAGTCAACGCTGCCAGTGTTAGTATCGAAATAGCTAACTATTTCCTCCCGCATGTCTTCCCTAAAAGCCTGGTCTTTAAGCGCCTCTGCGCGCAGGCGCCACGTCGGGATCCGCGCTCTGGGGCGGCCATATTGCCATCCCACCACCATAGGCGAGTGGTCCGAGAGGACCCTCGCTCTATATTCCGCACTAGACACATCCCCCAAGACGTCCGACGTGGCAAAAATATAGTCTAGCCTAGTGTGCAACCGCTGCGGGGCCGAGTAATGCGAGTACTGTCTCTCATTGGGGTGCTTGGTCCTCCACACGTCATCGAGCTCAAAGTCCCGCAGCAGCGTCCGCAGCACCCGGGCTGCCGGGGCGGGCCTAATCACCTTATCGTCGGATCTGTCCATCCCCGGGTCCAACACACAGTTAAAATCCCCTCCCCAGAACACCACACTCCCCACACACCAACTCAAGTTGGTACTCATGGTCCGGAAGTACTCTGCCGTGCCCTGGTTCGGGGCATACGTGTTCACTACACACATCTCTCTGTTCTCGACTACCCCTCTCACCATAGCCAGACGCCCCTCAGTATCCACACGTTCTTGCTGCAGTTGAAACGGGACATGCGGCGCCACCCAGATCAGCACGCCTCTAGCATAAACTGAGTACGCGGATCCTACCACCGTTCCACCCCACTTTTTCTTCACCAGCTCTAATTTGTCTCGGGTCAAATGCGTCTCTTGCAGTAATGCGACGTCTATCTTTTGTCGCCTCAAGTACAACATAACTTTGTTCCGTTTAAGATAGCTATTGAGGCCCCTGACGTTCCATGTTAACAATTTTAGCTCCCCCATGATGTACTGATATCTTGCACTCTCCCCCCCGACCATCCCTGCTCGTTCATGCTATCCAGAAGTCTCATCCAAAATCTTCCCTCAGGGCTCGCGATCCCATTCAAACCTCCCAACACTATGTACACCCCAACTGCCCCCACACCCCCCATTCCCCCTGCCCATCCCCTCCCCCCCAACTCCCTCCCCAACTGTTGCCCAGCTCCATCCCGGGAACTCAGGCCCCCCCACATCTAGTTCCGGCTGTTACACACAGAGCCCAGTAGGGTAAAGTCGCCCTAGCGGCCACTTAACTAAGAAATACTAAACGGGGGTGAATGGACCAGCCCCGAAAGGCTCCCATGTACGACAACAATTACAGTGCAAACAGTGCATTTAACATCCAGTTCCAGGCCCGACCTCCCCAGGCCATAGCAATAACTATAGTCAAGTCCCATAGTCTCCGGCAACACCCTCTCTCGTCGTAGAGCACTTATCTCTCATTGCCACCTTCATCCGCCCGGACCTCCGACTCCTGGGGGCTGCCCTGCATGTCCAGCCAACCCATGGCTTCCTCCGGTGACTCAAAAAACAGGGATCTATTATTGTGGATCACCTTTAATTTGGCCGGGTAGAGGAGCATATATTTCTTCCCTGCCTCTCTCAATCTTCTCTTGACCGCCCCGAAGTTCATCCGACTCCTCTGCACCATCATGGTGTAGTCTGGGTAGGCCGTTATAGTGGCCTCCCCCCTTTTGATGGTTCCTCCTTTACGAAAATGCTCTAAAATCCTTTCCCGGTCACGGTAGTTAAGGATTTTGGCTATCATTGGCCTGGGCGGACCGCCCGGTGGAGGCCTCCTAGCCAATGCTCTATGTGCTCGCTCCACCGCAAAACCCTGCGACAGCGCACCCCCGGTGATCTCTTGGAGCAACATGTTTTCAATAAAGTCCGTGGGGTTATGACCCTCCAATCCTTCCGGGATGCCCACAACACGGATATTGTTCCTTCGGGCGCGCCCCTCCGCTTCTTCGGCCCTGTTCTCCAAGTTGCGTACTTTCTGTTCCAAAATATGCAGGTCGGCCTTGTGTGAGGCACAATCTGCCGTGTTGGCGCTGCCCTCCTTTTCCAGACTCTCTGTGCGCTCCGATAGGGCCTTCACATCCTGTCGAAGTAGGTTCACCTCCTCCCGAACTTCTCCGACTTTGAGGTCGAGCGCTGTTTTCAGGTCCGCCACCACCATTTCAAGCTTGGCCTCCCAAGCGCTTTTCAAGTCCGCTTTCAGTTCAGCGAGAGCAGCTAGCACGTCCTGATTTGGGCTAGCCGCGGCCATGGGTGGCTTCTCCTTGGTCCGAGCACTCTCTGGGCCCGTCGGTGTCTTGGTAAACTCGTCCAATGTGGACTGTTTTGCTCTCTGTCTGACGGCCTTGTTCGCCATTCCACAGCCGCTGTAAGCCGTGGGCCCGTACACGCGACCCCGTCGTAGGATCAGCCACTATCCGAGTGTCCCTCAAAGGTCAGGGCCAAAGCACGTACTCCGTTGCACCAGTCAGCTCAGGCGGGTCCTAGTGCCGACCGCCGACCGTCGCCGACCGTTTCCCAGGCCCGCGTTAGGTCATCGGTGCCCACAGAGACGCGCTGACGCTCTCCCAAAGGCTTATCTGTATCTCCACGGCCTGCACCGCCCACGTCGCCGCCGATCACCGCGAGGGTGTTCCTTTCAACGCGTTTGTGTCCCCTCCATTGTCCGGTGTGGCCGCCATTTTCACTCCGTCCGGTCCGCAACTCCAGGAACTTCGATGGCATTTATCTACCGTTGCCGGGCTTGTGGAGGTTTCAGCTCTTCCATAGTTGTGCAGCTCATATTCATGGACAGGTACTCTCGTTTCTGGCCTGCGGGAGTTAGTGCCAATGCACTATTGCACAGGATGAATGTAGGATCTCCGGGAGCTCTCCCAAGAGCGCGTCCTCTCACATGGCTTCCAAGCCACGCCCCCCCTTCATTAATGATATATTGTGTGAGCCATTTAAGATGTCCTGGCAGGCTGCCACCTTACAAATGAGAAAAACTCACCCATCCTGTCATGTGTTGAATACGAAGGGATTTTGGCTAGAACAGTTGCTTGTTTCAGAAACTGCTATCTGCTTTGTGGGTGAATTATTCAAGAAAAATGTTGATAGTCATTTAAGGCAGAAGAAAAATCGACAATGTAGGAATTGCGAAACATTGCTTAGCATATGCACTAAAATGTAATACAACTCAAAAACGTTATTAAATTGATGACTTGGGTTTAACAATAGGCCCACGGTTAGGTTGTCAGGGACACATAAATAAAGATACGTGTTGATTTGTGTCAGTATTCGGTCCATATCACTCACTTTTATTGAGTCATGGCTGACAGATGATCTTTCGTCTTCATAAGTATAATGGGCAAAGGGATGACCAACTACACTTGATGGTGCTTAATTGTGGGGATACCATAGGTGTCTTGTGACAGTGGAAACTGCATTTCAACATGCCTTTTGAGACTATGCAAGACTTCCTCCATCCAGAATCTGAGGAAGGAACTTTTGAATCAGTTGAAATCAACATTTGATAGCCCTTCACCCTTTAATATTCTGGATATCCCTGTTTTAAGGGGTGCACATGCTCTCGACAAGGCAAATTCCTCCCTGTCGTATGCCAAACGTTTAACGTCTATTTGCCTTAAGGAGTCATGGAGTTCCAAAAAAAGATCCGTCCTTGTGATAAATATATCTTAGTAGTAACTCCACATTAGTCTTGGATAGAGTGTGAATATGCAAAATCTAAATTATCCCTACTGTATTCACAGCATAGAAGGAATACCATGACATTCTTCTACGTCCGAACGAAATAACTTTATACCTTATATTTAGACTTGGAATTCTCCCAAAGACAATATTTGCATGTTACTTTGTTATTCCTGGCCCTTTGAATCAAGATCTAGGTAGCATATTATTAGTTCTAATTCTGAAAAAATAACAATGTTAGACTGAAGTGTAGAGGAACCAGTGCAGTATACAGTAACTACATCAGGCATGGGAATGGGAAAGGTGATATTAGTGTTGCTGACATTTTGTGTCATCAAGATAACCATCACAAAGTCTAGAAAGACAACTAAGAAGACTTTAGCGATGAACGTGCTGATACACGTAGGGACTGAAAAAGATGAAGAAACAAAAACACGAAATGTGCTAAAATCACAACTGATGCAGTGTTCCCTGTGCCCGACAGGAATGGTGTTCCAGTACCCCTACAACACATGTGACTACATGGAAACATGGGTTTGGTGCAACCCTGATGGGAACTGCAGCTGCATGACATGGAGCCTGGGTGACCATGCAAAATACTATAGACATCTTGGAGGGATAACACAGGTCTGGCTCCTGAAAATTGCAGACAACCCAACACAAATATGCTAACTTGTTCCATAGATACTTACCTAAATGTAAAATATGGATATTTTATGGCAGATTGTGTAAATATAAATATCGGATTGTTTTGAGCCAGTCAAGCTTTGCCATGTTTTATTTTAGGGCATGCTGTTGTAATATTTTGGGACGCTAAAGCTATATGTGCTGATTTGTATGGCCAAGAAAACATAGCAGATGTATTTAATTGAATGTATTATGTTAATGTTTTAATGATTATATCTGTATTGTGTATGTTTTTGGACTTTATGTACCGAATAAGCATGTTGATAAACAGTGCCACTTTCATATGTGTGTGTTCTGAATGGAACCATTTGCACTTGACTTTCAAATTGATATGCAAAGTCTTCAAACACGTGAAATGGAACGTTACATAACACATAGGGGCATGATATGTATTAAACCAGGACGTTGTAGATTTCACGTGTGTGCCAAATGTTATTTTGCCCCGCATTGTGGCAACTCATTATACCTTTCCCCTTGGGTTAGTTCGTCTTTGCTTTCCATTTGGCCTCCTTGCTCATGAAGTGCTGGTAACAACAGTGGCAAAATGCCAGTATAAATGATGATTCAACAGCTCTGAAAGTCTAACTCCTTTTTTCAAGACGAGTACACACTGTTGTGTCCTCATCCATGTTAATGACCCTCTTGAATGGGAGCTAAGTCCCATTTCTATTGTTGTTCTCTTGTTGTGGGCCGCACCCCATGGTAGGCAGGAAGAGGCGGGGTCACCGCCTCAGGCGCCAGTTTCGCGGCGAGGATTAAAGAGATAAGAAGCCACTTGGCCGGCTCCCGTGTATTATTGTATCTGCGTCATTTGATCTGTTGTATTGATTTATTATTGCATGCGACTCCTGTCGGAACATAACAATGGCGACCGAAGGTCTTCAACTGAGTTATCGTGCTCAGCCGAACCCACTAGACCGTGCCACAGCGAGGTGCGAGGGCCGCATCCGCAACCACTGCATGGTAAACATCAAGGACTTCAGCCACGGAGAAAACGCTCATTGTTACGCAAACGCTGCCAGAAAACCACTCCCCACAGATGACACAGGCTGCGCTGATCTCCAAGGTGAGGCCTACTCAGACACCATTGTGACACAGCCACCCACACGTGGCTACAACCATGTCGGAAGGTACCACAGACAGCGGCACTCAAAGCCCCCAGACCAGCTCCACCCCAAGGCCCACCAGAAACAAAGAGGAAGGTACCTCCGAATCACTTCAATTGCAAGCCGTGCCACACTTCGACATGTCTGACACGAACAGCCTGGCTCCCAGATGGGCCAGATGACTAAAAGAACTACAGATCTACATTGACGCCTCTGGAGTGAGGGAGGAAAGTCGTCTAAGAGCCATCCTGCTGCATTCATTGGTCCCTACGGTACGTGACATAGTATTTGAAATGCCTGACTATAGCACTGACTTGTTCCAAGGCATCATCGATTCATTGAATACCTATTTTGCACCGTTAAGAAACGTTGACTATGAGAGACACATATTTCATATGACCATACAAGATAAAAGTGAAAGCATCGATAATTTTGTCATGAGATTGAGGAAAAGAGACAAATACTGCGATTTTGACAGATACTCAACAGAGGAGGCCTTCAAATCGCAAGCCATTGCTGGGTGCTGATCCCCCGAATTTCGCAAGAAACTATTGCAGAAAAGTAGGACACTGGAGGAAATCCTGCAAATAGCAAGAGCTGACGCTGCACTAACACTACAAACTGAATTGTTAGGAAACATCACCATCACGCAAACAGCCATTGCAGCCCAAGTATGTCCCATTCGCACTCAAGCCGACTCATCAGAACAAAAGAAATGCTACAGATGCGGTTTTCGGTTTCCCCACACAGGACCATGTCCTGCAATAGGTCACCAATGCGACAAATCTGGGGGTGAGAACCATTTTCAGTCGGTGTGCAAAAACATTAAATTCTATCAGAATGCTGAGCCTCTCGGAGAATCCTGGAGACAAGATGGCAGAAGGCCAAGGCGAGAAAGGCTGCGCAAACACGCAAGCCAACCGTCCGCGACCAGCAGGAGGCACTCACCCAGCTCGTCAAGGGAGCACGTGCCATCCACCCGGTGGCGTGAAGAAAGAAGGGACACATCCAGCCATCGCAAAAGTAGACGTCACTCTCAGCACCAGCAGCCAAGACAAAGAATCAGGTACCTGGACGAATCGCCGCAAGGAAGGAGAACGGCCAGGTCGTCATCTTCCAGTGGAGAGAGGAAACGTGCATATGTCCATGCCATAGGAAACAACACAGCTGTTGAATACAGTCCAACACTGCTGCTGCAACTCAATGGACAACATTTAGAATTCTTAATCGATACAGGGGCCACTGTAAATGTCATAAGCGACATAGTATACAAAACACTTGAGGTGAAGAAAGAACTACGGAAAGCTGACACATTGATATATCCGTATGGCTCCAACAAACCGCTAGATTGCAAAGGCATGTTCACCGCAAAATGCCAATACAAAAATCAAAGCCAAAAGGTACAAATCTACGTAATCAAAGGAGAAGTCCCAGGTGGAAGCATACTGAGTTTCCGCACAGCCATACAAATGGGACTAATCAGCATCATGTACCAAATCATGTCTGCATACACATCTAGCGCAAAAGACATGATTCAAAAGATGTTTCCCTCTCTCTTCAAAGGTTTGGGACGTTTAAAAGACCGACAGATCAAGCTACACATCAACCCGCAGGTACCACCAATTGCTCAACACTATGGAGGCATCCCGCTTAACATACAGCGACAGGTTGAAGATGAGATACAGTCATTGCTACAGCAGGACATTATAGAGCCAGCATCCGGTCCAACACCGTGGGTTTCTCCGATAGTACCGGTACCCAAAAGAGACAGTAAATCAAGCATACGCATCTGTGTGGACATGCATGCCCCAAATGTGGCCATTGAAAAGGAACAACATTTAGCCCCGCGCATGACTGACATGATGCATCTATTACATGGGGCGACCGTGTTCTCAAAGCTTGATCTAAACAAAGGTTACCATCAACTCGAACTTCACCCCTCATCAAGATACATCACAACTTTCTTAACACACCTAGGGCTGTTCAGGTATAAAAGATTAAGTTTTGGAGTATCTTCTGCCGCTGAAATTTTCCAGAACGAGATTCATCAAACAATCAAGCATAGTCCCCACTGCCTAAATTATAGCGACGGCATTCTTATTTTCGGCACATCACAAGAAAGTCACGATGACACTCTGAGAAGAGTCTGCATGGCACTTGAAAACGCCCACCTCGCTCTCAACCGTGAAAAATGCGAAATCAGCAAAACAACGTTGAAATTCTTTGGACACATATTTTCGAACAAAGGCATGCACCCCGATCCAGGGAAGGTGCAAGCACTGGTAGACGCCCCTACTCCCACATCTCCATCAGCTATACGCTCATTCCTAGGGATGGCCAGCTACTGCACCTGGTACATTCAAGATTTCGCAGAGGTGAGCACACCACTAAGGCTCCTCACAGGAAAAGATCCAGACTACCACTGGACCCCAGAATGTGAAGATGCGTTTCAAGAGATCAAGCGTCGCATCGCATCAGCCTCGTGCATGGCCTACTACGATCCTGTGTATGACACTGAACTGATCGTGGATGCCAGCCCGGTCGGTCTTGGAGCCATCCTGGCCCAGTCCAGACCCGGAGCCTCATCAACATCACCAAAACGCATAGTAGCATATACAAGACGAAGCCTGTCACCCGCCGAGGGTGCATATTCGCAACCTGAAAAGGAAAGCCTGGCAGTCGTGTGGGCATGCGAACATTACCATCTCTTTCTTTACGGACGCCCTTTCACCATCGTCACGGACTATCAGGCGCTCACCGCGATCTACGGCAAACCCACGGCTAAAATGCCACCTCACATAGCCCGATGGGGATTACGCCTACAGGAGTACTCATTTACAATCGTTCACAGGCCAGGCAAAGTCAATAATCCAGCAGATTTCCTGTCCAGATACCCTCTGCCTGCTCAAGAAGAATGTCAATCCATCAAAGCAAATCAATACGTCAACTATTTCGTTGACAACGCTTTCCCAAAACACATTTCCACAACCCAACTACTGGAAGCCACCAGTGAAGACAGACTCCTACAAATTGTGAAGCAGTGCATACAATCAGGCCGATGGTATATTAAAGACAAAAACAAGGCGGGCCTATCCTCCCAAGAGGAATCTCAACTGCACACATTCAAACTTATACACCACACCCTGTCCCAATCCCTGGAGGGTTTGATTCTCAAGGAAAACAGACTCGTGATCCCATCCAGTTTGCAAAATCAGGTTCTAGACATAGCACATGCGGGGCACTGTGAAGTAGTATCCACGAAAAGACAGCTCAGGACGAAAATCTGGTTCCCGAAAATGGATGAGAGGGTGGAGAGTCTCCTCAGCAAGTGCCTCGCCTGTCAAGCGGTGGCCCCGAGAACATTCCCTGCACCATAAAGGCAGTCTGACATGCCCTTATAGGTATGGGAGGAGGTGGCCGTCGACATTTTTGGATCCCTAGTGAATGGAAAATATGTGCTAGTCATTGTGGATGAAATGTCGCGTTTCCCAGAGGTACACTTGGTACACTCAACCAGCGCCCAGGCCATCATCCCTGCCCTGGACAAGACATTTGCAGACTATGGAATTCCCATGACCGTAAAATCAGACAATGGGCCGCCCTTTAGCGGTCATGATATTGCAATGTTCGCAGAACATCTAGGATTCCAGCACAGAAAGAAACACCGTTACATCCCCAAGCCAATGGAATGGCCGAGAAATTCATGAGCAATCTCAAAAGGACTTTACAAGTTTGTTCCATCACCAACGGATCATTTATGCAAGCCATCTGCACATTGTTAAGAGAATATCGAAAAACAACATACAGCGCCACTGGCGAATGCCCGTCCACCTTAATGTTTGGTCGAATCATACGGACAAGACTTCCGCACAACCCCCATGCTCGTCCACCCACCACCATCGTCGAAGATGCACGAGCCAGTGACAAGGTGAGCAAGGACAAAATGAAAACCTACTTCGACCAGAAGAAACAAGCCAAACCATGCCAGATCCAAGAAGGCGACGTGGTATTGGTATGACAGGACCAAAACACCAAGAGCACTCCTGCCTTCAGACCCGAACCCCTGACGGTAACCCACACCAGCGGGTCCATGATAACAGCAGCAAGCCCTCACAGAACCGTCACGAGGAATTCCTCGTTCTTAAAAGTATTCGAAGGAAACTCACCTCGTATAACCTCAACCACGACAGTCACAGACGAATCCTCAGATCCAGAATCTGAATATAGAGTGGAACATCAGGATGCCGACGACAGCGACAACCAGATGGACAGATCAGTGACACCGAGGTGAAGCCCCTCAAAACGGACAGTACACAGACCAACCAAGTTGGTAGAAGAAATGAACTAAGTTCTCTCTTAAGTGAGGGGGAGATGTTGTGTCCTCATCCATGTTAATGACCCTCTTGAATGGGAGCTAAGACCCATTTCTATTGTTGTTCTCTTGTAGTGGGCCGCACCCCATGGTAGGCAGGAAGAGGCGGGGTCACCGCCTCAGGCGCCAGTTTCGTGCCGATGAATAAAGAGATTATTGTATCTGCGTCATTTGATCTGTTGTATTGATTTATTATTGCATGCGACTCCTGTCTGAACAGAACACACACTATATTCTTAGGACTGGTTTCTTATGATTTCGTTGTCTGTGTGTGTGTGTGTGTGTGTTTTTTCTTTTTTTTTTACTCTCTAGCAGGGTTCTTTATGCAAATATGTTAGCAACTGGCCTGCCTATTTTGTGTGCTAGACTGCACCTGTAACGTGTAGAACTGAGTTAAAAATGACAAGTAGACAAGCACACGGCACATTATCTTGACAAACTCAGCCTCTGGAAATTAGTCTTGTCTGAATTATTCAAATAACAGGGAATATTTCACTCAGCTCTGCAGAAATGCTCCTAATTGTCCATTTTAGCCATCTCTTTTCAGCAACCAGCATCAGTCAAGGTATGATGGGAACTTGCGCATTTGTGAACTCCCATTAGAGGAGAGTGCAACATAAGTCCAGGGCCCCCTCATTTATTTTAATAACCTGCCAGGCAGACCCGAACATGTTGAAGCTGGTAGACCAGAACATGACAGGAACCTGACTTGTCAGCACCACACTATAATCTGATGTTAATGCCTTTTTATGACTTTCAAAGTCTTTTTAGGTATATGGGAAAATAATAAGCACATTGGTAATTTTGTTTGCATTATATCAATATCGGGACATAAAAACCATTAGATCCGAACCAATCTTACGAGTGGAAATCGATGTCCAGTGAGAAACGCAGTGAAATCACAGGAAGAATTAAACAAGAGAGGCGGTTTCTCTATACTCACCCATTCCTACGGGGCACCCACGAGCTGAACTGAGCGTCATCTTATATACGCTTGTGTTTTCCTGCGCATCATTCTTGTAATTTACGCTTCTTGGTTCAGTGATTCCGAGACAGGTTCTGAAATGTACTGTTTTTTTTTTTTCTTTTTCTCGTGTATATGCAATATGACGTGTCATTAAATACATATTTTGAGTAATTAGGGCGACACGCTGATGGGCGACACATACACTGATGGCGTGTTTACATCACAGTGCATGGTGATTCGCTGCAAGGAGTGGTTGTCTTTCTGGCAGAGTTATGCATCCAAAACGGCTTTATTATTTCTTTGCATATTTTGTTGGGTGTACTGTGCCATAGTGAGGTCATTTCAAGGCAGGACGATTTGCTGCGCTGAGACTAATTAGAGGTATGACGGTTCCCTCAGAGCCCATACAGTGGGTTCATTCCAAGTTTGGTGGTATCCCGCCAGTAATTCCAGTGGGATACCACCAAATGAAATTACTGTTTCTGCTGCCTGATATCCTGGTATTACCGGCATACTAAAATGGAGGAAATACAGGTAATGTCCCATTCCATGGAGTCCCATACGACTGGATGGGGGGAATTGCTGGTATTTCCGGCACTGGTAATACCCGTGCCAGAAATACCATCTGTTTAATGATGGTGGGGGTCTGAGTTACCTCCTGCTCTTGGCTGGAGATAAGTCATGTAAACCCCACCGGCAAACTTGTAGTTTGCCAGTCTGGAAAAGTGCTGGTAACATTATTACAGGCACTTTTCTTCTGGACCGGCAAACTTGTAATGAGGCGTGACATTTTCAGTGAAAATACATGAATTTAAAGTAAGGTTTTTTGTGGGGGGTGTTGCTATTTTCACTGTCTTATTAGATGTGATATTCCACTATAATCCTGCCATACCAAATGTGTCATATCATTATTAGCTCCCCAAATTGTGGAATGTCAGAGAAACGTGCCCTCAGTGGCACAACACAACATTTGGGGGCCTCCCTGTGAGCCTTGCTGAGGTGCCCCCGCCCCCACACTCGGCAACAAATCACTGGTCGTGCCACACTCTGGGCTGACCTAGACTAACAACCCAACTGGCAAAATCAGCTCCTCAGCCCGGAATTGCCTCCATGTCCCTCTTCCTCGTCCTGGTACTTAGCTATGAGGCACCTTGCCATTACAGCACCATATAGGAAATCATTTCTTTATGAAGTCAGAGTGCCCTCCACCCCGGCCTTGAAATATGGCATTGAGGACTCCTGCACTGCAGGGGATGCGGGGGCCTCTGATACGCCACTGTGTGCACTGAGTCTCACCTTCTAACAGCCATCCCTGTACATGCTTTACAGAGCAGAGATCAAGCTCCCTGCGACAATTGGCCCAGGGGCATCTCCTGAATACTCTCGCTGTCCATGTCACCCAGCTATCTTGATTGTCTAGTGGTTTTTGTAAGTGCTACTGCTCTGATCAGAGTGTGCACGAGACAGCATTACTCAGCAGCCTGCGGCACATATTTTATGGGGTGGAAGAATCCCTTGGTCATTCATGTATAAAAAGAACAATATGATTTACTTAAACTTTACAATTTTGGCAAAGTAGGTTTATTTATGTAAAACAATTCTCTTAATATTTCTCATGCCAGCACAGGGTGCAACTCAAAATGGCAGCTCTGTCATTGTACGTGTGTCCTACTTGCCGGAGGCAACACCAACTTAGTGGGAACAGGGCATCCATCATCTACTAGCAATGAAGTGAATAAGTAGTAAACATTTTGTTGCCTGAAATGAGACAAGCTGGTTTCCGGGAAACCTTCTGAGACCATGCTTGCACTATTAGTGCGTTTAGGGACAGTTCACCATAGTGGAGGGTCAGTGCTTCGAGGTGTGTGTCTGCTTCCAAAGGCAAACTCAATTACCCATCACTCCAAAGACGGTCCAGTCTCATGCATGAGACATTGCATGAGAATAAGTGTATGTGTGTGAAGGAACCACAAAGGAACACAGGGGTGGAATGGGTGGCCATTTCAGGATGAAGGAAACAGCCATTTTGAGAATGCAGCACAATCTAAATAATGGAGCCTTAAAGAAATGAAGGTGCTTTTACTATCGTCCATCGTTTGAAGCTGATTTTATAGATGCCCTTTCAGCGCTGCTGCTAATTCCGCCCATTACTATAAGACTGCACTCCCAAACTACATGACCCTAAGAGCTGACTACAACATCAGAATGTTGCCCGTAGGCTATTTAGTGGTAACATGTGGGATAGCCCATATTGTGTGAGTGAGGGCATATTAAAAGCATCCTGAGCTGCTACTTCTGTGGTAGTTTAGCTTCATTCAACTCAGCGAAGTGCTGGTCTATTGATATGTAGTATGCAAATTGCATAGCTGTGAATCATTAACCATGTAACCATGGGGTGAAAAACGCACCCCTGCATGCGTGTTACATATAACAGCAAATGCATTTTTATCAGCCCAGGAATAGTCCATAACTGAAATCCTGACCACTGAAGGAGGGAGGCTATGGTGAAATTGAAGGTGAGTTCCTCAAACATACAAGCACAATGCTACAATGTCCAATCTAAAATCAGTGAGGAAGCATATTCTAGAATTGCTCATCAGAGGATCCAAATGCAAATCTGATCCACCCTTTCATTCAATCTTCCAAAGAGGCCTCTCTCTTGCAACGTACAGTTGAGATTGGCTCACAGAGCCTTTTTAATGATTAGTTGAACGATAATAAAAGTAAAATACGAGCAGACATGCATCGAGGAAGGTCTGAATGAGTTGGTTTGGCGGACATCTGCACTGCCAAGCCACAACAGAGTCTGCAAGGAAGTATTAACCAAAATAGCCTGAATGGAAAATTCAGTCTACTCTCTTTGTTAGGCATTGGAAAATAGCAAGGATTGCAGTCAGTGTAACAATCAAGGATTTTTTTTTAACTTCATTTTGAAACAACGGCAAGCAACACAATGTGGTGAGTCCACAGGCAGGTATATCATCATCATACCATGCATCAAACATGTACAGTGGTTCAGAGATAAATAACCACATTCCCCTTCCCTAATAAATCTGACCATACAACATACTCCCATTCAAGAACCCATATGTCGCCAACATCAAGCTATACAGTTTGTACTAAATAGGTCTGCAATGGGCCCCAAAATCTTTGGCTCTGCAAATGGGCGTTACAATAACAATGTAGTTCTCTTCCCTTTCATTAGCATACACTAACACTTTTAACCATTCAGAACACGTTGGCGGCTGACTTGGATTTCCAGTACCCAAGTATGCACTTGCTGGCTATCAATCACGCCACATTGAAGAATCTGCGGGTTACTATGGAAATCTTAACATGATCACCTAGAAGATATTTAATAGTGGACATGGAAGGTGAGATCTCAGTGATGTCTGCAATGATCTTTGCTACTTGGTACCAGAAATGTGCAATAGAGGGGCATTTCCAGAACATATGTATACAATTCACAGGCGCACACCCACATTTCACACAGGCTTCACTACAATGTGGGGAGAACTTGGAAATGTTATCTGGAGTGGAATGCAATCAGTTCAGGGCCTTGAACTGGATTATTCTGTATCTACCATTCATTGACATGTCCTTAGTTAGTAAACAGCATATTTTCCATTTCGTGTCCAACATTTTGAATCCCAAATCGTGCTCTCACTTTGACTGTACCCCAATTTTATGTTATAGAGCTTAGAGACCATACCCCGAATTTCTCCTACCAACACAATTGCGTCTATGCATGGGTGTGGTCTGGCTCTGTAGGAAAAGAGGGCGACATTTTCCAAACTGCTGCTCTCATGCAGGAATATTGTAAACTCTTCGGAGGATTGTTTCCCAGTGTGCTTGTGAAGTCATGTAGCGATATAAAATTCCCCTCCATAAATAAGTCTACAAGTGTCAAGTGTTCCCTTTCATCTCACGATTGCTGCACATCCCTATCAAAGGGTGAGGCTATGACGGGGAAGTTTCACAGATGCCTATTTCTGCTGCACAATACTGTCAGGCCCACTCTACAGAAAAGCATAGACCATGGCCCTCATTACAAGTCAGGCGGTGGACCATGGTGCTACTAGCACCATGGTCCATGCCGGATTCCGCCATGGTGGTTGGCGGAATTACCGCCCCATTCCAAGGTGAGTGGGGCGGTAATTCCCCATTCACCATTTGCCCTTCCCCATTCCCATTTTTGCCCCATAGGGCATAATGGGGATGGGGAAGGCGCTAATTACGGCACCGTAAATTACGGTGCCGTAATTAGCACCAAGGTCGCTTAGCGCCTTGGACTTTAACGCCTGCAAAAAGCAGGCGTTAAAGTGTGAATCAGGCGTTAAGGGTTTAACGGCGCCGACGCTCTTTACGGCGCCGTTAACCCCTTAACGCCTGACTTGTAATGAGGGTCCATGCATTCAACGTGGAGCGCACCGGATCGTAGAGCAGGAGTGTACATGACTGTCAATAAAGATGTGACTTCAAGTTAGTAGACACATTCCCATAGCGCTTCAGCAGTAGATGCACCTTAGCTGTAGAAGAGGAATACCAATATCTGACAAATTGTGCCTGAGCGACAAGAAAATACAATTCAAAATAAGGCGTGGCTAGTGCTCACTGTTCATATGGTTTAGTCCGTTTTTCTCAGCTTATTCTAGCTCTTCCTGTCCCACAGAGAAGGTCTGTTGCCAGAGATTCCAATGCCTTAGAAAACTGCCTAATAGACCAGATGGGTATGTTAGAAAAGAAATACAACAGTTTAGAGAGTACTATCATTGTCGGGAGTGAGTACTATCATTTTATTAGTTTACAGGACTATGAGAATGTGGGCAATACCAGCAGGGGCAGCAGGGCCATGTATGAGGTAATTGCACCTCATGTTTGCAGGGAACTCCCCTGCTGGTGAAGGAAAATGGAAACGCCAGTTGGGCAAATCAGCCCGATGGAGGTTCGTAAGGAGATAGAAGAGGGAGAGAGGAATCCAGGTTGAAGCCGAGACTTCTCCAGAGGGCACCGAGGCCCTCTGTTGAGTCAGTGACTCACACCCCTTCACCTCAGGCCATCCGCGTATCAGTGTGGTTGGCACTTCTTCCCCTTCCCCACCCGGGACGGAGAGTGAGAGCCAGCCATAATAGGGACCGTTCATTACTCGGCCCATGACGCAGCCAGAGCCAAGCAGGTAGGAGACACCCGAAGAGGCAACAGAACACCCATTACCGCTGGGCAGTCAGCCTGGCTTTGCCAGCAGGCCGTGTGTTTTGCTTCGTTTAGCCAAACGTTACTTGGGTAATACTAGTTGTATACTAGCAATGTTCCTCACACCTTCCAAACTCCTACCAGGAGATAATGTAGTGTGTTCAAAAGATAGGCTGGGACTCTGTAAGCAGAATAGGAGTGAGAACCTTCCCTTGAACAAGAGATGTACAGGCACGAAGGGCTGAGTCAACAGCTGAACAGTGGAACACCTGAAGGGATTTGCCTTATCAATTGGCACTGCTGCAAAGTTTCGGTAATCTGGCCCCAGTTCAGCACTCCACAGTCTGTCAGAGGGGAACAGATGAATTTGATGAGGGCAACGATGAGAAGCAAACAAGTGTAGGGCAGCTTAAAAACAATTTTAAAGAAGAGATGTGTTGTCTGGCTTGTTGTGCCAGACAGGTGAGGTGATACAAACCCACATGGAGAGCAAAAAACAGCTGAAACTGGTAAACATCAAGGAAGTTATTTGGAGACCATCAGATTCATCTTCATCCAGAGTTCAAGCACCTCACAGTATTTGTGTCCCAGAAGTCACGTTCCAATATATGCAGATACTAATTGGTCTCTCTACCTCAGCAGCAGTCTTCCTAAGACTAGCCACCAACTTGCTAAAAGACATTACTGATGCCACATTCTTCCAGTATGACATCTTGGTGTACAGCCATGGACAAGTCCACAACTTGCGTAAAGATATTACTTTACTCACACCACATTCTTCCAGGATGACATCCTGGCATACAGGCCTGCCAAAGAATCTCACAATGCCACCCTTGCCCAGGTTTTATGAACACACAAAGACAGTGTACTCAATCAAATAGCATGAAGCACCAAATCACCGAGGTCCCTCCAGGCGGGTGCTATCCAGGAGCCATGCATTACGGTGGACAAAGAAGCAAGATGGATGGTGCTAGCTTGCCATGGGGATGGCAGTGGACAAATCACAAAGCCCTCACAACAGCCTCAGAGCACTCCACGCTTGAAAATAATGCCTAGGAGTAGCCTTCCTGCCGATGCTGCACCTGGCCTCATTTAGCGAACCCTGGCTGACTCACATCAGTAGTGTTCGCTGCAGCCTCAGGGTGAATCCAGCAGTATGCAGTCTGGTTCACAGTCATAAAAACACATGATAGACTGCGGGGGACAAAGTATCATTATAGCTGCTCTCACTGAGCTGCTCACAGACGTCAAGCCTCCTAATCCATGCCTGTCACTCATCCAGCAAGGATCCGACCGAGTCATCCCTAGCACGGCTCCAACAGGCTCATCAGATCGGGAGTCAGTGTCGCTCCGTGCAGGAGTGGCCCCAGGTGCCATGGACCACAGCACCACATCTAAATTCAGTTCTCAAGCTGGGAAGACCACTAATATCATGATAAAAGCAGCTAAGAAAGTATTAATTTATAAATACTCAAATCGATTTCACTGTGCTATCCTGGCTAGCAGCCATCTTCATTTGGCGTTTTATCAGAGCTCCTATAGTGCTACATACATTACTCTTTTTAATTGGGTAATCACTTTCTTTGGGCCTGCCCTGCATCTATACCCCCATGCAAGACATCATGTCCCAGACACCATCAGTCAGTGCTCTAATTGGTTGACACCACAACATGCTGACATATTAAAATACTGTTGCCTGTTACTGATGTGGTCTTTGGTTTTACGCTTATCCACAACATTCCAATTAACTTCTGATGGGAAAGGAGACATTGAAATGTTGCCCTGGCGTACGAATTATCAAATGTACTTCCATCTCATCTTCCCATGCCAAGCCTCATCTTTCCAGACAGTTTGTGCAAGCTTGGACAGCTTGTCTCGCACTCTTTCTGAAAAATGATGCTGCCAAAACTAACTCTAATGCTGCTTGTGCTACATTCTACATGGCTGTGGCATACACAAATAAAAACTTATTCTTGTTTCCTTATTCTGTATGTTTGCTGTCATTTGGGAACAGGTGGGGCATAGTCTTGTGTGTGCCACTGGCTTTATTTGTACCATCACATTACCCCCTCTGGTCAATTTCCTGCCAAAAAGTCCCTTATCTTTTGTCCTCTCATACTCATATTTAATGATCCAAACTCTACACCTCCCCCACCCCCCAATCTACCTCTTCCTTTCACATATTCCTCTGGGCCACACAGGTCAAGAAATAGCAATTACCATCGCTCTCAGACTCTACCCAGTGTTGGGTATAGCTCTCAGGATCAAAAGGGAAATGCATCCAGTACCAGGTGGTCCATTATGTCTCTCTATCGGTAACAACTTAATTTCATCTGGGACAACTGGTGCATCTGTCTGTGTATCAGTGTTCACCAGGCCAGCAGTACCTTCTATAATAGCAAAAGCACGGGATATCATGTTACTTTCTTCCTGCCCCATTATTAGTTGTCGTATGCACATACGTATTAGTAGTTCCAACAAAAAAGGCACCACTACTTTAAATATTTTACCCAACAGGGAGGCGCCAATGAGAATATCCAATGGTACCAATCCTCATCTACTTCTTTACTACTCTCCTAGTGTACAAGGCAGGTATAGCTTCTGTCAAACTTCCATTCTGTTTGCCATTTGCAGGTTTTAGGGTGCAGCAACGTATGCCTGTTTTGTGTGCAAACTTTCCCTGCATAGCAGTGAGGAGGTCTAACACATACCTATTCTGGAGAGCAGTAAGTCGGACAACCTGTAATTATTCCTTAATGGCATTCAAACCTCCGTCTGTGGCATTGGGCAATTGCAACAACTCCCATCTCGTTCTTTTGAGCCATTTTGCATTTTCGGCCACCTGTATCCCAGGGGCCAGCAGGGATGCAAGAAATGCAGCTGCTTTACTAAAAAGCCTGCATCTTGCCGGTATTGCCGCTACTCTCTCTGCAAAATCTTGTGAGAAATAATTCTCTCTCTTACTCCTTTGTAAGTCCATACTCCAACAAGCTCCTCTCTTGTTGGCTGCATCTCTTACTGTGGGATGTTCATTAATAGGCACAACGTGGCTCTGGGGTACTACAAGTGGTGGTGAGTGCAGGGTGGTAAGAGACCAAATACCATTCCGCCATGGTGGGTGGTGCATGTGTGCTCATGGGCCACTGGACCAATAGTGGTCCATCAATATTGCAGTGCCCATTTGCACACCTGACAAATCCATAATTAATTTGCATCCTGTATTTTTCCCCATGTTTACTGTGCCGTTATTTCTGAAACATGACAACGGGGTCCTCATTCTCTGTATATGCACCGGTTCTCTGTTGATATCAATCCATGTGCACAAATTAGTGACCTTCCCCCAATCAGAAAGGCACTTACTGTTCAGGAATGCAACCATTTTATTTCCTCTAACACAACCATTATAGCTGCAAGGCAACCCGATACTCCATATGTCCAACCTGATTTTGAACAAACCTTCCTTATTATACAGAGCTCTGGCATTGTTTGACACCATGGAAACACAGCCCCTCTGGCATTGGTGCATTTTCTGAGCTGTTGTCGTTCATATGTAACTTCTCCTCCATGTGGCCATTGGAAATGGCCACATGGCCACTACTGTGTGCTTTCTGGACAAACTATCCAACATCCTTTGTTCCTTAATATAATCATCTCTAAAATGTGAAAATAATCATCACAATCTACCCATTGAATATATGCCCAGTGGTCCTTGGAACAGTCCTCTCGTTTTGAAAACTGAGAAATGTACTAGACAATGAGTCTCATTGCCGGTTTGCGGTCATACTAGTGGTAAATCTACCAAGACACCAGCAAAATGGTAGCAGCACTCAGTCCAGCAGTATTACAGCCGGTTTATGAATGCCGGTGTCTGTGGTAAATCCCCACTCCATGGAGTCCCATTAGACTCCATGGGGGATATGCCAGTATTACCGGCATAGTTATTACTGGTGCCAGAAATACCAGCTATTTTTGCCAGTAGGGTGTCAGCAACTTTCATTCGTTCTCACTCTTCCTACATATTGCAAATTGGCATTTCAGGTATTATCTACTTCAATAAAAATCCCTCATATTTATCTCTCAAAAGATCAATCTTCTTTATATATTTCTCTTTTTAATCTTATATTTCTCCTTCTTCTGTTCTCCACTTTACTTATATTACCCACTTCTTCTTTTTTCATACTTCTACTATAATCTGACCAAAGGAAAATAAAGCGAAAACAGGAAAATTACTAAAAACAATACTATGCGTTACAGTTTTGACCTAAAAAAATAACATCTCCCAAAATGTGGAGCAGAAAACTCAAAGTCTGTGCATGTTGCTGGCAGCACAATGTTGCAAAAATGAAAATTAAGCAAGGGTCCACTTCCTCCTGTTCTTCTTCTTCTTGCTTCTGGTCGTCCGACAGGTGGTAGTGCTGTTGCTCTTCTTGATGTCTCCAAGGAGTAGCCATGCTCGCCTTCCTCTGATCTTCACATTCTATTCAGTAGCCAACTATCCTTAATAAGGTCCTAAAAAAACATGAGGCATCCCACTTCCTAACAACATTTCTAATAAAATACCCTATCACCACGGCATAACTGTAAGGGTGGTGGTATCTGGGGTTCTTTATCTTCTTCCTCACTTCGGGTCGCTGTGGCCGCATCCCCCTGTTGCAGCTTCACCTGGAGGAAAATAAACTTCAGAGCATCAGTCATGGTGGTAACATTTGCATGAAACTCATCAACCAAAACAGTGCAGTATTGTGGGCATCAAATTTACTATGTGCAGAAACGAGGCAATCATTTATTTTCCTGCCAGTAACCAATTCATGCGGGGTGAGGTGGTGATCAGAACCTGGCTGATTGCATAGGGCAAAAAGAGCCAGTGGCAACCAGTAAAGCCATTCTTGCTGAGTGTAGTGTGTGATTTAGTGATGCGCTCTTTTAGCAGGTTGTTGAGGTGTTCTACTACGGTGTTCGCCTGTGGTGACAGACACAACATAATTTGTACTTAATGCCCAATAAAGTGTCAATTTATTGAAACAAATCATTTGGAAAAATGCTGTACATTATTGGATCACAACACTTTGCACACTTCCCAGAGGGGGGAACCCCTTACATAGGAGAAATTTGGCTGCACATTTTGGGCCTCATCACAAGTGTGGCAGTAATGCAGTGCAGTCGCCGCCAGGTGGTAATAGCGTTACTGCTGGGTCATGCAGCGTAATTAGCACTGCATTGCCACCTGGTGTGTACATTCCCCCAACCCTGTAACAGCGCCGAAATAAGGGCTACCGCAGAGAAAGTAGCGCTTATAATGCTACCAATGCCCATTCCAGCGCTATTTGCGCTGGCAGAAATTGCATCACCACCAAAACGGGAAGCATCGCAGCAGTCATTTTGAAAAACACAATCCATTGCTGCAGCCATCCGGTCGATGCAAGCAGCAAAAATGTCTCAGGAGAGAATAAGAGACAAGGTGGCTGAAAATCACCTTCATGAACCAAAATTCAGCCAAATGCAACACCACTGGACAGGGCAGGACAGCCATATTGACAGCCATCTACCTGACGGTGACAACAGTATCCAGTGTGCCCCATGCCAGAGACGACTACCACAAGCAGTGGAACAACCTGCGGATCAGGGTGCAGGGAATGCTGTCCCAACACTGCCAGGAGTCCCTGGAGACTGAAGGAGGCACTCTAGTTCCACTGGTCCTCACAGCCATGGAAGGAGAAATGTAGCCCAGTGCTGGACCTAGAAGGGATAGAGGGAGTCAGTAGTCCAGAGGCAGGTGGCAGCAGCCAGGAGGCAGGAGGTGAGTCAACCCACCCCACACAAATGCATGCCCAGATGGCATCCCGGCATAAGATACCCAAGTGGACAGGGACACAAGTCAGCAGACACAGAAGCTGGGCAAGCCAACAGGGCTGAGGGAAGGGGTGGCACATCAGCCACCCTCCAAATCAGTCATGGGCAGACAACAAGGGGGCACCCCTGTGCCACACAGCAGCGGGAAGGTCGGGAAATTTTTTAAAAAAACTAATGCCATGGGCACCACAATGCTACTGATGCACCCTGTGCCAGCGGGATTGAGGTGCGTGAGTGACCACAACACCATGCCACAGTCACAACAGCATGTTGCAGCCTCTGTAGGCCTGCCCTATGTCTTCATGGTAGAAAAGGCACATGGAAGTACACGTCCACACACCATGCGCCCAGCCTGCCATTTACTGTGTACCACATTGCATCCCTACTGGCTGCACAGCACTGCCCCATAGAGCCATGACCGTGTCATGGACTAAGCCACCTCTCCTGAAAGTGCCACTCTGGGAGATGATGTGGGATCATGAAGGAACCCAAGCATGCATGCCAGATGTAAGTTGCCCCAGCACGGACACCGTGGCCTACCCATACACAGGCCATAGACCAACAGGCCATGGGTCACACACCCGTTGATACAAGCTACCCCATGATGCTGGGCCCACGTGCATCCTCCAATGACCAACCATGCCCATTTTCCCATATGTGTGGTGTATACTCTGTACGATAGCAATTGTGCCTTTCATGTCAACACACATGGGTGAACCATACCTGACAACATTGCCTATGTCTCCTACAGGCACTCACACATCGCCAGAGGCACCAGAGGAGGAGGGGGATGATGCCTGCCCATCAGTGAACACCACAATCATGCCCTCAAGGTCTGCCATGGACACCCTGCAAAAGCCCACACAGGCCACACCAAGGCAGATGTTCCACCTTGCCTCTCAATCATTAACTCCTTCTTTGGAATGGCCCCTTGCCTGATGTGTCCACCTCCTCCTCCGTTCAGGCTCCCTTCCCTGCTGTGCCTTGCACCTCCTCTGAAATGGCTCCTTTGCTCTCTCTGCCTACCTCCTCCTCTGCACTGGCTCACTTGCCTATTTTCACTAACCTGGCTCCCTTGTCGGCCTTGGCTCCTCTGCCTCCCACCACTATCCCTCTGGCTCTCTTGCCACCCATGAGACGGACCCCTCCAGCCCCTGTGGAAGACCCTCAAAGATGGCAAGATGCTTCATATTGCCATGCTTCACTCTCGCTCTGATGTCAAAAACTCATCTGACATCTGCAACCTCCTTGAAATCATGGATCTTGATGTACTTGCCATCATAGAGAAGTGGTTCAAGGACAGCTCTCTGACAAGCCTTTGACACACTCCTCCCTGAAGGGTACTGAACCCATAGATCTGGGGCCCTTTAAAAACTCAGGAAATTGAGAAAACTTTGATCTGTTTTATTTGCAATTATCTAAAACAGGAAGGTTACAATGGACATCATCCAATGTTTGCTCGAGCTCTCAATGCATTTCAGGAAAAACATAACTTTTATAGTCAAAACTCATCATCAATGACACCACACTATGTGGCAAACTACAAAAACCTACTTGGGGATGTGATAGGCTCTCAGAGAACATCCAAACTTAGGAGGGTAGTGATTGGGTCTCTAACATCAGGTGGACAACTAAGCCCTCCTCTAGTGCAAGACATCTTCATCATCATAAAATAAATGACGATTCATTGGTTACACAAACTATATGTCTCCCTTAATATGTGGCCCTCTATAATTGGTTGGCACGCTTGTACCCTTCTGGAGTATTCCACATGCTAGCAGCACACAGGCTACCTCTGCAGGTGCATGGAGGGTCAACATGGTCATGCCTCCCACCCAATTAGCCCACATCCATCATCAATCCTGCGGTCTGTCATTCAAATAAGGCTTTGAATTTGGCCTTGCAGAGGCTCTCTGTGCCTGAGAATTAAAGGGAGTATGGCATGGTCTTATCTTCTACTTTCGGTGTAGCTCGACCCAATGTCTATTTTCATCAGACCATGTGACTGGAGACCATGTTTCCGAGCTCTTTGCTGCACATAATACTATTAAATGATGAACTCTTGGCACCTTCAATGTTTTTCCATTTCACCTCAAACAAAAGTTTGTTTCTTTCTCACGTTCATTGTAACTACTTGATAGACAAACAGGCTCACGGTGGCCTCGACTCTTGGTGCTGGGCCAGCCAAGCCTTTCTTGAATTTCTCCTTTGCCATTAGCTGTTTTCCAACTGTGCCACACAAAAAACAAAGTTCTAATCACAGGGTTACAAGCCTTACTAATGTGTATCGTGGAATATCCAGGTTCTATACATTCCTATATATATACATTGGTGCATTGCCACAAACTATTCATTACATAGCCAGCCTTACGATCACTTTGTCTACTTGCGTTACTGCATCTGTACAAGTGTAAAATTACTTTGCATTTTCTTCTGTGTTGCTTTGCATGAGCATCTTCACCTCAAGTCCGAAATGTTGCTCATCTCCGACACTTCCTCTTCAGATCTTATAGAATGTTTATTTTCTACTGTCTTACATATCTTTTCCAGGTTGCATCAGTTCTGCTCTGCATGACGTCACCAGTCTTCTTTCTCGTTCATTTTCACACTTCTTCTGGGACTCCTTCCAAAAGAATGTTATTTCTTCGTGTATGCATATATGGTTTTCTAAATGGATATCTTGATTCAAGGATTCTTTGCGGTACAGACATTCTCACTGCAACTGCAGGTGTTGCTATTTCCGGTTCCCAACACAGAGGCAACATGGGGGCGGAGCTTCTGGTAGGGATACTTGACTCCTCCTCTACAGTACAGGATCCTCTCTACAACCAGGCTTAAGAAGAAAGGTTGGGATGTGGTGCTTATCTTCCCAGAATGGATACCTGTGTCAATTGTCCCCACTGAGGCCTATTCCTCCTTGTAGTGCCTAGTCTGTAGTCTCTCACTCCTAAATCTTCTCTCTTTCTGGCTACCTTTTATCGGCCACCAGGATGATCCTCTCTCTTCCTCTTGGAATGGGCTGACCTGGCTTCCTCGCTACTTTCCCCCTCCTCCCAACCCCTCCTGCTGGGTGATCTCAACATCCATCTTGACTCGGATGACTCCTCAGGACCTTTCTGCAACCTTTGCTATTCTCCCTCCCTCTCCATCTTACCCTCTAGCTCCATGTACACAGTGGGACACAATTCGGATGCTTTCATCTCTACTGACATCCCTCTCACTAGCCCTCTCGCTACCTCTCTCTCTTGGACGGACCACTCTCTTCTCTCTTCACACTTGAACCTCTCCTCTCTTCTTGCATTGGCACACCCAGCACATCCTCGCCGTTTCGAAATCACCAGACCCAGGAAAAGAGTGACATCAGTTGCCTTTGCCTCCACCAGTTCTCCGCCTCCTATGCCTGTGGCTGATTCTCACCCTAACACAGCCCTCGCCAACTTCAATCTCTCTATCTCTCAGACTCTTGATACTCTTGCCCCTGTCATGAGAGTCCGACTGAAGCATTTGTTATGACTCCGATATAGCTGCCCTGAAACGCAAGTGTAGAGCTGCTGAATGGAAATGGAATCCATCCGGCCTACCCTCTGACAACTTGGCCTGCCTCTTCCTTCAAAGGCAACATCGACTCTGCATCCACTCTGAGAAAGGAGTATTTATTCAAGCCCGAATGTCTGCAAGGAACTGGCCCATCCTACAGTGGCCTCCTCTTCTGTCACACCCACCCAGGACCTTTACATGGCCCTGGCTTCAAACTTCATCAAGAAAAAAAAAACAAGACATCCTTTCCTCTCTCTCTCCCATGCCATATCATACACCGACACCTCTGCAGCCTCCCTTGGCCCCTCCACTACTTCACCTCTCTTCTCTCTCTCCTATCACACCAGACAAGGTTTCCAGACAAGACCGGTCTATGAAAACTTCATCCAAACTGGTGGACCCCTGGGCCTCCAAAACTATTAAGGACAACATTGACTCTCTTGCTCCAGCCTTGGTGGATCTCTTTAATCTCTCTTTTGCCATTGGAGTTTCCCAACTTCGCTTAAGAACTCCCTTGTGCACCATCTGCTTAAGAAACCCCCTGCCGACCCCTCCATTCCGGAAAACTACCATACTATCTCTATCACTCCTTTCCTAGGAAAAATCCTGGAGAAGCTTGCTATCTCTCAGTTTACCCTCCACACTGAATATGCTGGTTGCTTCCACGACCATCAGTCTGGCTTTAGAGCATCCAGAGCATGGGTGTAATTTTAGGGGGGGACAGTGGTGTATCAGAAAATCCTTAAAACATTCCTCTTCTCCTCTTCCTTCTCTCTCCCTCAACCCTGCTAACCTTTCTCTCCACTCTATCCCTTTCTCCCACCTTTTTCCGCACAGCCTGCCGATTGGCCGCCTGGGGCTGGGGTACCTCAGAGTCTCACAGGTCCCAGGCACCCCCACCAGTCCTCTCGCACTTGTCTCTGGGCCTTGCACCTGCATCATAGCTACTCCACTTGGTCAATTGACCCACGAGTGTGGCGTCTCGTAGCACTTACTCCAATGTCTGACTGACTGGGATCACTTTGTTCCCTCCTTCACCCCCCCTGAACTCAGACCCTCTCCCCTTCACCTATTTACACACTTGCACGATCTGTATGTAGCATTCCTGAAGATCGTCTATCTGTTTTTCCTTGTCTCTCCTCCTTGCATGGTCGTGCCACAATGCACTTGGAAAAACTGCAGAATCATCGTCAGAACGATTTGCTTTCATCTACATTGTAAACAGTACTGTATGCACTTGTTCCATGCACTTTCCATACCCAGTGCAGACTTGTATCATTCAGAAATTGAACGACTGTGAATGACTATTGTTTTTCCCCTTGTCCCCTCCCCTTTTGAGTGCTTTGAAAAGCTTACTTGAGTATAGGCGCTTTTCAAATAAACAATAACAATACCAGTTCTGAGGAATTGCCGGATGAACACAAGCTTCAGCAGTGGAGGCAAGGCTGTCCGAATGTTAATCCTGCTCCCTTTGTCGTCCTGTATTTTGTTGAGAAGCTCAGTTATGGTCTCCCTTTTAAGGCGGTACAGGGTGACCAACCGTCTGCCAGTGAGGGTCCCAGGTGAGGGCCTCAACCTGGCGATTGGGGCATGCCTTGCTTGTGCTCTCCTCATCAGCCTCCTCCTCCTGCCCACCCCCATGTACTTCCTGTGTCCTGGCCTGGTTGTCCAGCCTCTCGGCTTTCAAGCGAAGCATGTGCAGCTGCCTGTCCCAGCTCACAGTGTCTAGTGGCAGCATGGTGTTGGAAACCGTTTTTGGTTTAGGGGTGTGCTTTATGGACTCCTCTGGGGTAGATTGGGATCACCTGTGTCTTCATTTCAGGCACCTGTGTTCATTACCTGCAGTTGGAGGCTGGAGCTAACTGTGTTGTGTTTTTGGCAGTATTAGCGCCGGTTTTTGGCACTAATACCGTCGTACATGGACTTTTGCTGCGGCTGTGTTTGGTGCTCTTGTGGCCAGCTGCATTAAAGCCGGCTGTAATAGCGCCAGCTGTAATAACGCCAGCTGATTTTACAGTCGGCAGTATGTGGCTCTTGATACAGCAGAGGGATATTGGCACTGCTAATTCCGTTACCACCGCTTTTAAGGATTACTGCCGGATTTGTGATGAGGCCCTTTGTATCTGGATGAGTGCATGTACCTGCGTCTATTCAGCATGAAAAGGGACAAACCACGACAATCATATACCGAGAGCCATTACATTGTTGTACGATAGCAAGGTAATCAATGTGAAGATGATGAAATGGGCCCATAGGGTGAAGTAATATTGCCTTCACAATCCTCAATATATTCCATGCAGTGAATTGCTTACAAACTGCACTGTTAATCATACAATATTGAACATGCTCATGCAAATTAGGTATAAGCCACTGGGCATTCAACTTTGCAGCTATGTATTCCCTGGATGCATGCGTGGCGTAGTGTAACTGTTCTAATGCTACTGTCAATAACTGTAATGCAATTACAGGCTTTCCCGTATTATTCTGCTGCCATATCAGGTATGAAGGGGACAATGAACAGCCCCTCTTGATTCATAACTTCTGCTCTTCCTATGATTCACATCCTTGTAAGTCTAAAATGTGTGTCAGTGGTAATGCACAATATGGTTCTGCCATCCCCTTCTGATGTACCTTCTCACCACGTGTTAATATTGCTAATTCTAACATGAATGTTAAATATGCTGCTTCTTTGGCTTCTGTGTCTGCTGCGTCATTTTCATATGCTATAAAATCAGTACCCTTAGAGTGGGTGGAGCACTTTATGAATGCCTGTGACTTTGGCATCGAGAGCATCAATCAACTCAGACAACAATGGGGCATGCTGCACTGGCATGTTGTCTGATCACTGGAACCCCCTTTGTTTCCAGTGTGACAATCCAGAACTTATGGTGGATGTCATGCACATTGAATCAGAGTAGATCATCACCTCTCTGTTAGAGTACGATTGTAGCGCTGTTATGAATGCCACTATTTCTGCTGCTTGCGCAGAGTAGTGCAAAGGCAGTCTCCTTCCCACTACTACCTCGAGGTCTTCATCCTCACTATGTTCAACAGATGCACCCATGTGTCTCAATCCTGTGCTCTAATTAGTCCTCGATGAACCATTAACTGATGCAATCTCTCCCCTCTCAAGTGCATTGGGGTATGTCATCACATACATCTGTATATGTGGAGCAGTCGTGTCCAAAATCGACTTTCTCTACCAGTTCAGCAATGTATGTTGCCAGCTTCAGTGTTGTACCTTACAATCTTCACTGCAGGATTGGATGTGATCACTTTATAGCCAGACACTCTCTGTGTATTGAGCATGTTTTTTGGTTTATGCAAAATCGCAAACAGGGCCGGCTCTACATACATTGTCACTGCACAATTACACATTATTGTTGCTGATTTCTCAACTGCAAAGGCTGCTGCAACCAATGCTTCCTCAGAGGGGAAATGTCCCTTCGTCACTGGATCTAGCAACCCACTGTAATATGCTAGGGAGTTGTACCCCATTGAAAATGTCTGTTTGAGGACAGCCGTCATCACATACCTGATGGAAAATCAAGAAAAACTCAGCTACATAATCGGTTAGTGCTGAAACTGGGGAATGTGTAATTTCATCTTTCTTTTCATTAAATGCATAAACCATCTCTTCAGTGCATCTAAGTGCTTCTTTATCATTCTGTGTTTCTTTTAATGCTTGCAACAAAGATCCTGTATATGTGGTATAATCAAAAACCCAAGCTCAACAATAGTTGCACAATCCCAGAAATGGCTGTATTTCTCTCACTATAGTTGGGAGGGCCATGTTATGGATAGCTTCTGCTCATTATGGTGTCACCTTCCTTCCTTCTGCTGATATTATTTGTCCCAAATAAATCATCTCTTTCTGATAATATTCTACTTTTTTATTCTCAGCCGTGAATCACTTTTGTGCTAGTAACAATAGGAGCATCACTGAATCTTCCCTACATTGTTCTTCCGTGGTGCTACACACCACAAATCGCCAACATATTGTATCACTGTGCTTCGGTCAGTCTGTTGCTCACATCCATCTGTAAAACTCTGTTAAACACACTAGGGGATTCACAGTACCCCGTGGTAATCTTGTGTGCTGAAATCTTTTTCCCACTATAGGTGAACAAAGTGAGGTATTGTGAGTCTGGATATAATTGAATTGAAGAGAAAGTGTTTTTCAAATAAATAATTGTAAAGACTTTGGCAAAAGTGGGTAAATTACACAAAATTGTGGCTGGATTGGAAACAATTGGGAACTCTGACTCCCCAATATTGTTCATGGAGCATAAATGCTGTATGAATCTCCATTTCACTCCCTTTTTATTTTTTCACTGGATACACAGCCGTGTTACATGGGGATTCTGATGGTACGATTATGCCATGCTATAGCAGCTCAGCTTTTGTCTCATATATTCCTTCTTCTGCCTCTCTTGACATAGGCTATTGCTTTACTTGGGTTTATATTGGTCCCTTTTTCAACATAATTCCAACCACTCCTATGCTTTGAAGAAGACATATATCATAGGGATTACTGACCCATAATTCTTTTGGCACTTTTTCAAAATGTTTGTGACAATGTGGTGATACATTTTCAGCCAATAATATTTTCTGGGGGACCTCTCTATTTTCAAATGAATGAAATGGGATGCTTGTATGGAAAATAAACTCATCGTCAGTGTACTCATCTCAAAGAATTGTTTGTCAGTAATGTCAGTAAGTCGCAGCGCAGGATCAATTGCTAAAACGGCTTGCCAATCAATGCCTTTTTCATCTGTCACATGCAAAATGACTCTGTCCTTCTCACCACTGCTGCTTCTATGTGCACCATAATAACTGTACCACATTCAATGTTTGTCTACACACATTGGTCTGAACAAATACTCTGTGGGTAACCTCAACACCCATCTCAACATCTTATATATCTACCTCGCAACTGGCTTTTCACCATTGCCTAATCTGTGCGCACTCCTCAGCTGCATACCTATCTTTTGGGTGCACCATCACCTCTCAGCTGCCTGGCCTCATCCGCACTCGTCCTTGCTGGACACCAACATCACACTCACCAAGGCCAGCTTACCTACCCTTACTCCGCGACCGTTGCCTTCTCTGTTACCACCCGTTTGATGATCCTCTTGACTACCCTGGCTTCCTTAGCCTGCCGACTTCTGTGTGGTCCATGGTGTGCCCACACTGCAACGCCTTACACCGTACACTGCTCCTTGGCCTACTCAGCATAGCCTATCCGAGGAGTGCCTGATTCTTACATCTGTGGGATATTTGAATTTGGTGGTGGTGGATTTTGACTCTGCATGGTACTCCTGGTGTCGGTGACCCCGTACCATGAGGCGCAACCCCACCAGCCCATTTACACATCTGATGTGACTGTTAATATCATTTGAAATCTAAATGCTCTGAGGAGAGGCTATCTTAGCCTGCATAATCTTGCCAACCTGACCTACATGCTGTCTGATGTAGCCCCTTGTAACTCGAAGTGTGGCTTTCCCAGCGGTACACACGTTAGTTTTATTCATGTCTTGACTGCAATGTGCCTTACAATGTAACCACCTGATTAGACATTGCAGCCTTGTTCTACCCACATTCTCTGTCTTTATATTACAACTTCTTGATTTGACCTTGAAGCCTGCGCTCCCCACATGCTGTGTCTTTACTATGTAACTACCTGATTAGACCTTGCAGCATTACGCTGCCCACATGCCTTGATTATACTATGCAACTACCAAACTAGACCTTGCATCCTTGTGCTGCCCAAATGCCTGGACTATACTATGTAACTGCCTGATTTGACATTGCAGCCTGGTACTACCAACATGCCTTGTCTTTATATTGTAACTTCTTGATTTGACCTCGAAGTATGTGCTGCCCACATGTTGTGTCTTTACTATGTAACTACCTGCTTTGACCTTGCAGCCTTGCGCTGCTCAAATGCCTGCACTATACTATGATACTACCTGATTTGACTTTGCAGCCTGCGCTGCCCACATGCCTTTTCTATACTATGTAACACACCTGACTTGACCATTAAGCGCTTGTACCTTGTAACCACCGTAACTATATTTGTAACCTACATCTTAAGCAATTCTTGTAACCAACATCTTAAGTACAAGCGCCCAGGTGCTTTTGGGTCTGGTGTTCTATATAAGTGTTGAAAATAAATAAACATAGGAGAACAACTCTGCAGTAAGTGGCAGTCCTCTCAGAGCTCTCTGGGCACAAAATGCTTCAATTAATGTTTTGGCATTTACACAATGAATACCTGATGTGGAACCCCCTATGCCCTTCTCTGTGAACAAAATGGTCATGTTCAGTTTGCGCATCAAATCTCTACCTAACATATTCACTGGTGTGCTTTTTGAATATAAAAAAGATACTGGCAGTGTATGCGACACAATTATAATGGGTAAATATTCTGTAAAAAGAACCGTTAACCTAGTCACATTAAATTCCTGTGCATCCATAATCATGTCCCACAATGAGAATTACCCCTCTGTAATGCAGGACCTAGTCACCCATGTTTCAACTCAGGAGGCGAATGTCCTATTCCCTATCCTCAATCACACCCTTGGTTCCTCTTCTGGGTCTGCAGTTACTGATTGTACTCGACACACCAGAGCCCCCTGTGGGCTGTTCTGTTGCAGATACATGCTTGTGCCTGTCTGTTCTAAAAGGATTCCCTCCAGTTACTGTTCCCCCCCATTATGTGGTACGACACCTGCTTGTATCAAACTTTTATCCCACATTTATGCTGCCTGCTGTGATTGTGCTTGTAGAGCATTTGGAAGGTGTTGTTGAACTTGGGGCTGTATCTATGGCTGTGTATAATTGAAATTGTTTGTCAGGGCATATGGTATCTGCTGGGCTTGTGGTGCATCATAAGAATGTGCACCTGTACACTTGATACAGCCATGGTGTGCCCTTGTGATCTCTGTCTCTCATCTCTCATGGCACATTCTGCAATGGTAAGCCCCTAGCCTCTCTGTTGTGCCTCTGCCTGCAAATAATACCTTACATCTAATGCTACCCACCTAAATGTGCCTGCCATTCTATACTATGCCTGCTCGCAATACCCATTATGCAGCTTTTAACTTGAAACAAAAAGGATGTTATTTTCACCACATTCTACACTATACCTGCTCACAACCGTCAATGCTACCTTTGCTACTTCCTAAGCAATGTAACTGGATAAGTCAAGGATTTTCCAGATTGCGATTCTATACTATGCCTGCTCGCAATACCCATTATGCAGCTTTTAACTTGAAACAAAAAGGATGTTATTTTCACCACATTCTACACTATACCTGCTCACAACCGTCAATGCTACCTTTGCTACTTCCTAAGCAATGTAACTGGATAAGTCAAGGATTTTCCAGATTGCGTCCCCACACGAATTGTCTTCTTCTATGCTTACCTGTAGACCTGAAGCAGCCTCCTGCACCTAGAGGCATGGCTTTCCCAGACTGTGCACCCATACCACATTTTTCGTTATGCTTATCTGTAGACCTGAAGTAGCCCTCCATACCATGAGTAGAGGCTTTGCCAGACTGTGCACTCATACCAATTTTGTTGTTATGTGTATATGCACACCAGAAGTAGGCCCTTGTACCGTGAGCTGGGACTTTGCCAGACTGCACCTATACCAATTGTGTCTTATATGCTTATATCTACACCTGATGTAGCCCCCTATACAATGAGGAGTGTCTATGCCAGACTGTGCCCCCATACCAATTCTGTATTATTTGCTTATCTGTACACCTGAAGTAACCCCTGTACCATTCATGAACAGGAAAAGAGCACAGCAGTAACAGCTTTAGCAGTAGGGGATATGAATGGTTTATTTTCTTTGATAACAGGTGCATTCTGTTCACCCGCATGTTGTAACCCTATGCGTAGTCCTGCACTTTGTAGACTCGCATTTTGCACTTGCTGTAACTAAAGCCTAGATGCCTGAGGGGTTTGTGTGCTGCTATAAATGCAAAAATAAACAAATAAATAAATAAATACTGTGTTTGATGCTGTGGAGGGTATATGGGTCCAAAATGCCCTGCCCTTCCTCTGTGATCCTGAGGTGCTAATCCATATGGTGCCATCCCTCTGCTTCCGCATCCTCTTTCATAATGTCTTGTCATCCCACATGTTCAACATGATCCTCCAAAATTCTCATAGTCACCAAATCTAGGTCTGCTGCTGCCAAATTCTCCTCCATAGGCTTGCCTAAATCAACCTCCCTATCTTCTTTGTGAGTTCTCTCTCAGTCTGGGATAATACATTGGTTCTCCCCTTCCTCCAATAAATCCTATTGGTGCTGCCTTCTGGTAACCCTGCTGATATTGTACCTCTCCTGTGTTTGTAATCACTGTCCCTCCCGCTGCTATTCTTGCCAACTCGGTTTGTACTCATTGTGTTTCCTCACTCACTCTTTTACTTTCTTCTTTTCCTTCTTCTGTTTCAATCTACAAAAATTAACAATAAGCAATTGTATTTGGGCCATGGTTTCATCTCAAACCCGACTACCTTGAACAATTGAGCTTGCACGCTATCATCAAGACCTTGGCATATAATGTGATAAAACACTGGATTTTCCACCATCATTCTCTCATTTTTAAGTACCACTTTTCTTTCATTTCCTCATATGGTTTAATTTTCTGCTTCATTATACCGTTCATGTGTGATGTGTCTGAGTGCATTACTCTTAATGCCTTCCACATGCTTGCCCTACAATTATTAAACAGCATTCCATCGTACTTATTACTGTTTGCTGTTCCTCCTGCGTATCCTGCGTTATACAATGGTCATCTGCCTGGGCACCTGTTATCAAAGAAAATAAACCATTCATATCCCCTACTGCTAAAGCTGTTACTGCTGTGCTCTTTTCCTGTTCATGAATCCACCTGCCCACCCTAGCTGTAAGGGATGGCAACTTATATATTCAATTATACCGATCTGTCTGGGACCTCGGGATGTACAGACCAACCACGCCCCGTTCTGTAAAAAGGATTTGGTGTACTTTTTGCGCATGGGTACAATTCTTATTTTTTCTACCCCTTGCCACGGTCTTACAGTGGTCTGGCAGGCATTGAAGCCTATCTCTATATAATGATTCTCTTCACTCATTTATCAGGGGCACAAGAAATGGGGAGCCTAACATCTCGTCTGCATCTGCTTGCTGGTCATCGCCCTGGACATCATCAAATTCCTCCTCATTAAGACCCATCCCTCTTCTTTGTCCCCATGCACTGACCCATAATCAATACTGTGAGGTTGTCTCACATTCGGAGCAATCAATCTGCTTCTTATTTGTTCAGTTGTCCTATCCAGCACATTTGGAACATAATTTGTCCTGGTCTACATTTACCTGCAGATGTCCGTATTCCTTGTCCATCTCTTCTTGATTGCCTATCTGTAATTTCACCTGTGCTTCTCGCACCTGCACTTCTAAATGCAGACACACATCATTTTCTACCTGCAACACATGAGAGTTTATCTGTCCTGCCGTTTGTCACTATCTTTGTCGGGGGGTATAAACTGGGGATTGGTATATCCTGCAGCTGGCTGTAACAGGAACTATTCGGGTATGGTTGATACTGGGAAGCACTGCAGAGGAGGAAGAGCAGTTGGTGGCACACATATTTGTATCACCCTTCATGTTACTACAATCAGACTTGCTTTCCCCCTCTTCTTCAAGCATCTTCCACAGTGCTTAATGTGTTTTTATAACTTCTTTCTCTTATACCTGGCTATCAAAACGTATGTACATATGCTGTAATACTTCCTTTGTGTGGTATTCCCACCATGCGACATTGCCTAAACATTTTACCCATGGTTTGCTTCACCCATTCTGTGTGGTACTTAACATTTTTCTCCTGACATTGGGGTATTGATTTGCAGATCTGTGCCAGTAGGGAATCCATCATGCACAATAATATACTCTCCTTACCAATTTTGTTAATCAATGCTGTTGCAGCAGCGTTCATCACCTTATTTCCCTTTTTTTCCCTTAATCAAATCACCCTTCCACCTTGTATTACATATCCCAAAAGCGCTTTAAACAAAATTCCAGTCCAACTCACACCCTTTCATACATACCAATACATCATCACAACCCTCTAGTCCCCTCAACACAAAACCATACCCAACTAAAATACAACAATCAATAACTATACAAAAACACCACTGCTATATATCCAAGTCATCTCCTTATATATGGGACTGTCCTACTCTATAAAGCATACCATTCCCCCTCTGGGAATGTTGCCTTTTCTTCACAATACTAAAACTATGCAATGATGTATTCCCTTAAATCAATAGGCATATCCACCTCTTCAATATCTCCTTATTGTTATGCAAGATTGTATGCAGTACCCTTTGTGTGCACTACAACAACCCTGGCCTCCTGGCAATAGGAACCCAACCTTTGGTATAAGTCAGTACTACACAGGTTGGTAGTGTGGTCGAGTAGCCAGGCTTATCTCAAGAGGGGTCAATGTGAGCCCGAAGGGAGTTACACAGAGATTCACAGTGACAAGTATCCAAATAAACTCTTGAACACAAGATTTCTTGATTAAACCATTATTAATTTATTTAACAGTCAATTAGAGTAAGCCTTCTTCAGAAGGAAGCAATATAAAGCAACACACAAATACACTTCAAAAATACACACTCTTAGCTTTCTAAATCAGCAAATACCCTTGTTGTGATGGCTCACAGACATTACCTACACCCTCTGGAGACTTCAATAGCTAGGGTGTAGTGGACATTAATATATCACTGTTGCATTTAGAATATACTTGAGAGGAGTGTCAAAGAAAAGAGGTTTCAGAATAAGACAAGTATTCACACAATTATTATTAACCAGGTAATTACTTTCAATAACCCCCCAATGCAAAGTCAGTTAATCCTTTCCTTGAAGGAAGGCAAAACACATAAGCAGAGGAGAGAAGAGTCATTCAGGGAGCCAGGCCAGCAAATTTTAAGTTATCAAAAGTCAAGGTGAACTGAAGCACTTCTTGCAGGTGAGTAAAAGTCTTGCACAATGTTTTAGAAATCTTTGTTTCAAAAGCAGAATCAAATGTAGGGACACAAGCTTGTTAGGCATGTAAGTAGTAGAAGATGCAAGCAACTCTAACAGAGAAACCGAGACAAGTCTCAACTGAGATCAAACAAGGTAGCACAACAAGAGGTAAGTTCTCTCAGACTGTACAGCACCTTTAGGTTGAAGAAAAGTGCAGCAGTTGGCTTCTGTTCCTGTGCAGCTCTGCAGATCCTGGTGTTCCTGTGCCTCAGTCGCGGGGACAAGAGGGAGGACTTCTGGGGACTCCTGCACTGCAATGGGGCTGTTACCGACCGCAACCGGTAATCTCCAAACATGTGGCACTTCAGTGTTTCAGCTCCACGCGTCTACCGCAAATAGCAACACTGCGGTTCCAGGCTGTCGAGATGGGCTTTCCTTGCATCTGGGGTGCTGCGCTCTGTTCAGGGGTCTCAGGCCCAGTCAGTCCTGCTTCCTAGAGCTCTTAGCCAGTTTAAAATCAACACACACAATCTGGTGTTCCTCTCCCTGGCTATTCGGTTCCAGCAGTGACTGCAGTGGAAATTCAAACATGGATGAAGTCCAGGTGGCTTACTTTGGAATTGATTGATTCCACCAACTCAAAGGGAGAAGTCGTCCTTGGAGGGATTTTCTAGTCAAAACAGAAATGGAGTTTCAGCAGAGCAGCAGGGCTTCACCGGGCAAACCAACAGTCCAGTAGTTTCAGGAGGCGTCCTCTTCAAGTTCTTCCTCTGATTCCTTCGTCCAGTGGTCAACTCTGCCTTCCAAGCCATAAGCCTTGCCTTTTATGCAGGTTTCTCCCATTCATTCCAGCCCAGCTGTCAGTCACCCAGCACAGTGGCTGTCCTTGCCGGATTGCCACCCAGCCAATCACCTAAGAGTGCATTCCTGTCTCCTAGGAGACTAAGCACAAGGAGTTTCGGGCACCTCCCTCGCTTCCTGCCCCCACCAGACACCCTGCAGGCCAATCCCACCAAAGACAAAATGAACAAAGGGACCAAACCTGGTTTGGCGCGCAGAGTAAATCTCAAGAAGGACCCTTGGACAAAGTAATGGCGAAAAAATAAAACTGGGCCATTTTGACAAAAATTGCATCCTTGGGTGCTTTACAGCAGCTGCGAACGCAGCCCGTGGTAAATGCACACCATGGTAGTTAAAAGTAAACCACTGCCACCAGCCATTCATATAGGAAAGGGCAACATAACATTGTTACATGAGAAGCTAGACAAAGGGGATACTAAGCAACCCCTCCAGCACCATATTGTAAGATAGTGTGTGCTGGGTCTAGAAAGGTACACATGTAAGTAAAGTAGTTTATCCAAGTGAAGGTATTTAAACCTTTGTGAAATCTGAAAGACTTCCCTGTGCCACTGCACTGAATGTGCTGTGTGATACGATGTAAAGATGATGCCTATGGAGTTTGTCAGACTCCATACTCATAACGAAGTTACAAGTTGGACACTGGCGCCGATGGGAAAGGAACACCCAACAGCCAGTAATAAGACCTGTCCATTGTCTGCCACTGACACATAGTCATACATTGTTGCCAACACCAGGTACATCACGAGCTGGGAACGACGATGGTCCCAGGCTTGGGGGCTCGTTGATGTACCAATCAGAATACGAGGGGGTAATCACTGACAACACTATAATTCAACCAATCACTAACTTTCTTCATGTAACACTTTCTATGTGGCCATTTTTAGGGACGACCCAAGTGTAGCACCTGACCTCTTCTCCACCACTAATATTTTCTCCTATACTGATCCATACTGACCCTACCACTCGGGGGAACCAACCCGGAGTAGTATTAGGTTTATGGGCTAGTTTTCCCAGGTGACGCACATAGTAGCGTCATCCGGTTAGAAAAAGGCCTGCCAGCCCATCACCGCTGAGATGTTCCTTGGGTACCTATGCTCCGAAAACCTGTAACTGTCTGTTTTGTGCAATAAACAGCAGTAACTCTTTGCTCTTTTGTGTGCCTGATACTCCTTTTGGATGCAGAAGGAATTGGAGCCTCCCCAACCCTGAAGGTCCGCGGACGGCCCTGCCGACCCCGGGAAACCACCCAGACAAGTTGGAGGCACTGCTGAGATAGATGGTAAAATAGACCACAGTGAGACAGTTTGAGTAAAGGTGGTCCGGCAACGCAGCCCCCTCTGCCGTTGCCCCCTTTGGAGGATTGATTGTGAGGGGTGCCCACAGCCGAGCGGCACCAGCAGGCGAGAGCCCGATGTGAGTATGGCACATGCAACCAGCAGTGTAATTTTGTACGGGTGGCAGGAGGAATTGTGAACAGGGAGGCGAGTGGCTTTACAGTGTGTTAAGAAAGATTTTGTTCATTTAGCGGCGGTCGATATGTAAGGTGTAGTGGGGAACGGAATGAAGGCTGTTCCTTCTGGTGTTACGGAGTGTGCTGGGTGGGGCGTCGAGCTCCCAGGTGTTGACTGGTGGATTGCGCTGATTGGTCTAGATCGCGGACACCTGTACAAGGGGTGTGGCATTCCTATGAGTTGGCGTTGTAGGTCGGTAAATAGATGAGGATTCCTATTAATTGAGTGTTTTAGCCTGGTGAATAAATGATGTATTCCCGCAGGAGGTAGCTAGATTGTTTCTCAGTGCAGAAGATAGTTGGCTGGTCAAGCCTTCCTAGGGAGGGGGCATATCACACACGAGGGGATGCAACAGGTGCAGCACAATTATAATAACAAAAGTAATTAATGAATACTCCACTCCGGGTGCAGTGGGAAGACAGCTGTGGGGATTGTGAGGAATTAACATTGCTAAAATTGGCGTGCATTTTATGTTGCAACTGTATGTACCAGTAACACATTGTACTAGATGGTGACGTCACCCATAGGGCTTGCATAGAACACTGTGGTCTTCCTCAGCGTAATTGGAGCAACGTCACACGGCTAAGGAGGGGTGAAGGGGGACAGGCGGCTGCGTACGGAGAACGCCGGCACGTCCTCAACCGAAGGGGTCACGCAGATCAGTGGGAGGGGGAAGAGATGGGCATAAACTGCGCAGGCAGTGGGGACAGAAAGAAAGGAGGAGGGGTTTTAAGAATACCACAGGCTCACCGAGTAGCGGCCGTACTGAGGAGGCGGGCCAGCTCAATAGCACACCGTGCAGGGCAAGAAGATGCAGGGGGCCTCACACGCCACGGGTCGAAGGGGGCCCCAGCTCCGAAAGGTGGGGTGTCAAGGGGGTAATGGCATTGAGAAGAACAGGAGAGCGGTGGTGGCCAGCACGAAAGTACTGTAATAACAATATTGCTTTTCCTTACAGAGGAAAGTCGGAAGCCCCCAAATTATGGGGCAGGTAACGGTGATATATACATCTGTATATTTGAAAATGTCCTCGTATTACGGGTTAGGAGCCGACAATGGGTTCCACACATTAACAACACCACTCCAGCACATCTGCGCAACACTATCACCGCACAGAGACAAAATAGTAAAATACAGTATTGAATGGACCAAAGGGACAGACGAGAGGATAAGGATGCAGTGGCCACCCAACGGTAGTTTTAGAATGGAAGCACAACATTCACTGTTAGAGTATCTACACAACACATACAAGGGGAAGAAATTGGCAAGCCACTTAGAGGTTTTCGACCTCTGGAGGATGTTTCAGGGGTATAGCCCGGGGATGATGAGCATGCAGGAGGTAAAGAAAGAGGAGGTGTGCGAGGGGGAAGGGTGTAGTGTGCCCACGGCTCCTCCCAGCGATGCAGCAAAGAGCACCGGGAAGAGCGAGGAGGAGGGAGAGGGGTCATACCCAATAAAGTAGGTAAAGAAAGAGATGAGAGAATTGAGAGAAGCAGCACAACCCCAGTTAACAGCTGCTGAGGGATATTCAAACCCTGCATACAGCCCACCCCCGTATACACAAGAAGATCACTACCAGAAAGAGTCGGGTACAGGGAGTACAGTAGACACCAAACAGGCAGAAGTGAGCTCTGGTAGCATGAAAAAAGACACAAATAGATTTGGTGAGTATAGGACCAGACGAGTGGATAGCAGCACATGTGTTATTGAAACTTCAGGGGACGGTAACAGGAGAAGAAGAGGAGGTGATAAAGAAGGTAGGTAAGGGGGAGGAAGGTTACACTCAGAAGGGGAGCCAGGTAAATACCAGGGAAACATGACAAAGGAAGAAGAGGAGGTGTTGGAGGGAAAACTAGCAGAGCTGAGGGAGGCACAAAGTGTATTGATTACACAACTCGAGTAAAAGGAGCGGGAGAGGAAGGGAAGCTCGAGCGGGATTAAACCAGCAAGAGGAAGAGAGAAAGAAAAGGGAAGAGGATCGCATAAGGGGCATTGCAGACAGTATAGCACATATGCAGCAACGGGAGATCAGGAGGAAAGAAAAGGAATGGGAAGAGAACGACAAGGAGATGACACTATGGAAGAAGAAGATTATATCAGAGAGCGCACAGAAGTATGAGGAAGGGAAAATAATAGAGAGTAAATTGGCAAAAGAGGGTGGGATGTGGAATGATAAGGACAGAGACGTAAGGGTGCTAGGATGGGTAAGTGACGCGATAATGAACAAACTTTGCAGGGCAAGAACGGTGTTAGAGAATGAAGGAGACCAATGAAGCAATCAAGGGCTAAGAGGAACAAGCTAAGCACCCAGGAGTAAGATCAATGCATGTTGTAGTAAAGAGATAGCGATACCGCAAATACGGGGAGAAACGGAGGAGACAGTGAGTACACAGATATAGATTTGGAAACTGTAATAGTGGGAGGAGCACGCCCATGCACCAAAGTGACATACTTTTGTAGTGAGGAGGAGGAGGGATCATGCGGAGGTCAGAGTGATGGGAGTGGAGAAGGGCTGAGTAAACTATATATCAGATGCACAGGCTGTGGGTTGTCATGGGAATGTAGAACACAAAAAGGAGAACCAACAGGACGGGAGGACAAAAACTCACAAAGGCAGGGGGCACTACGAACAATAACGCCACCAGCACAGCACACGCCATATGTCAACAGGCTTAGAGATCTACCAGGACGCAGAATGGAGGGATCAGCAACTACACACAACAAGGACTAAGCAGGTCAACAGAGAGGTCATAAGGGCATAGGGGACACATGGCTTGCACAACTCCTTTCTGAATTTATCGAAGAATTTTCTGACATGGAAGAGGAGAGTGAACACACACACACATATCACCACACAGACACATGCCAGAGGAAATAACAGAATACACACATATGCAGACAATGAGAATATTAATGCAGACTACCATCTTTAAGCAGAGCGGCGGGAAAATGGATATATGAAATGGAGAAGCTAACTGCAGGGCACAAGCTAGCGGTTGGAAATGTCAAGGGGTTATTCATTTCAATATTGGGTGACGCAGCAGATGACATTTGGAAGAGGGCAGGATTCCCAGGGGTAACCATCAATGACACTTCACATGACGGGGCACCATTCGCAAATTGCAGAGATGCACTATGGCAAGCACTGAGGGTACAATACTCAGATACCTCAGACATAGGGGCAATAACATCACGCAAAATGCGTGAGAATGAGGACCCTGTTAATTACATCCAGGAAATTCAGGAGAAGTTGCGCCTGGTAACGCGGGAGCAATGGGACAAAACATTAGTACTTTTTTACCACATACTGATACAGTGGCTCCCAGAACCAGTACAGAGGCAGTTGGAAAAAATTGGTAGGGATGGAAGCAAAAGCATGGCCAGAAATACAGTTAACAATAGTACACCATTGTAGGTTATGGCAAGAAATGATGAAGCAGAAAGAGGAAGATAGGAAGGCATATGAGGCAAAACTGGTCCAGAAGAAACTGTCAACATATTCAACGGAAGGTGCACTGATAACAAGCCCTGCCCCACTGACACCAGCCGCTGCACAGCAGTCACAACCACCAGCAACACTGTCACAGCAAGTACCAATTACAACACAGAAATTGCCACCACCACCCCCATACACAGCACAACACATATACACACCACCGATGTGGGTGGATACACACCAATGGGTAACGGCTACACAACAAACTACAGAGGGAGGGGTGGGTTAACAGGAGGGAGGGGATTTGGTCAAGCGGAACACCAGTCAGGGGGAGGGTTCCAAGGTTTAACCAATACTGACAGCAGGGGTATTTAGAGAGCATTGGAGGATACCCATGGCAAGCACGAGAGCCACCAACGTGCTGGACTTGTGGACTAGTAGGACACGTATCACGCACATGCAGGGGAAGGCCGACAAAAGCAGGATGGGGAGAGCAAGGGCCACAGGGTTACATCGGGGGACAAAATTACTACCAACAACCACAGCTACAACAAATGGGCGAAACACACATGCAACAGCAAGAGGGACTGGCACAACAAGTGCCACAACAACCACAGCAGCAAACATATGTGACGCCCACCGCACAAGAAATACAGCACCAACCAGCCCAACACCATGCACAACAACAAATGACGACAGCACAACAACAACACATTTAAACGGTACAGCAGCTCACACAAATACAAGACAATACACAACTACATACAGACACGCGAATACTACAGACTCAAATGGGGAAAGTGACAATACTGGATCACAACCCATACACAGGGAACGGACAATCATTGTACCCCCAATAGGACAGCCCACAGACATCCTTGTTGTGTCCCATCCTGTCGGTAACACCTAACCCTGCGGAGGAACCACGCATAAAGGCGGCGATAGGTGACCAAACATTTTCTTTCCTAGTTGACACAGGGGCCACTAGATCCTGTATTAGGGAAGGGAAGTTCAACTTGTCAGGCAATGCCATGCACACTCAAGGATTCTCTGGGTCTCGAGGGCTGGTTCCTTTTACTGATAACATCTCCTTATCTATTGGAGATCAAGACCTATCTCTGCCACTGCTATACTCAAAACAATCACCAGTAAATATACTAGGGAGAGACATCATGAGCAGATTGAACATGACTATATCCTTCACTGACAAGGGAATAGTATGCTCAACACCAGGCATACACATGCTCACCGCATGAAACATACTTCAGGCTTACTGTGGTAAGACAGTGGCAAGGGCAGAACCAATGGACGGGGACATCTTCCACTATGGAACATACATGGCAAAAGCATGGCTACCGGGAATTGAGGGAAGGGTGTGAAGGAGGCCGGCAGCATACCTTTTCAGACCGGAAACGCCCACCAGTGAGAAAGAAGGGGCAATAATATCAGTGGGCATTGAGATTATTGTGGCAACCAAAGACTACTTCGCCTTTCATGCCCAGGATGGAGAAGGGAATGCTTGGAGGGCAGTAATAGCATTGGCTGAAGGATGCAGGCTGACAAAGTTGTCAGACGAGGAACTGTTCTCAGACGAAGTAGGAGATGGGGAAATGGTGTTTTACATTTGGTTGAGAGTAAGGTACAGGGGGTAGCACAGAAAATGGCAATGGCACTAGAAACACCCATCTGCACACAATCAGGCTTGTATGAGAAAGACTTAGCAGCTGTACCCGCCTCACTATGGACAACTAGTCCCTATGATGTGGGATGCATAAAAAGCATTGGAGGAGTGAAAATAAAGCTAAAAAAGAGAGCAATGCTGCCCAGAGTAAAGCAGTACCCACTATCAAAAGAAGCTGATGAAGGGATTTATGAGACCATATGTGCCCTTGTGGAAAGAGGAATATTAGTACCATCAGAGTCCCTGTGAAACACTGTGGTATACCCAGTGTGTAAGGCAAAGGGAGGGTCTTGGCATTTCATACAAGATCTGAGACCTCTTAACCACATTATGGAGGCAGAGTTCCTGATAGCAGATAACCCAGCGACAATACTGTGGAGAATACCATCAGAGGCATCACGGTTCACCATGATCAACCTCAAAAATGCGTTCTTCTCAATACCACTGCACCCTGACTCACAAGATTTAACAAGTTTCACATACCGCAACACCAAGTGGAAACACACTAGATTACCCCAAGGGTACTGCGGGTCACCATCCATCTTTAACACAGTAATACAGATGGACCTAGGGAACATCGACCTGGAGAGCACGGTGCTGCAGAATGTGGATGATGTCATCTGCAGCACCACTGAGGAAAAGTGCAGACGGGACTCTGTAAAGATGCTCACAGTGCTGGCTGAGAAAGGATAGAAGGTTGACAAGGGAAAACTGCAGTACAGTCAGGAGCAAGTGCTATACATAGGGAAGATCATTTCACAAAAGGGAAGGAACATTGCACCACAAAGGGTACAAGCAATAAAGTACACACCACAGCCACAAACGATAAGGGAACTGCAACAATTTCTTGGCCTATGCAACTATTGCACAGCATGGGTTTTCGACTACAGCACATACATAAGACCCCTATTAGAGGCTGTCAAAGAGGCACAAAGGGGGGCGAGAAAGTTGGAATGGACAAGAGAAATGACTGATGCATTTAATGAACTAAAATAGGCCATTTCAACGGCACCAGTTCTGGGTACCCCTAACTATGATAATGAGTTCTACATATACTCACATTGCGATGGTGCAGTAATGAAGGCATTGCTAACACAAAAGACAAGCATGGGACACAAACCAATAGCATTTTACAGCAGCCATTTGGATCTAGTAATGATAGGACATTTCCCGTGCGAACAACATTTGGCTGCAGCAGCTTTTGCGGAAGAAATATCATTACCCATTACTATGGGATACTCCACCACACTATAAGCGGAACACACCCTCTTGGTGATATTAAACAAACCAAAATCCACACTGACTACTCAGAGAGCAACAGGGTATGAGATTATTCTCTCTAGACCTGAATTGAAAATAGTAAGGTGTAGCAATGTCAATCCAGCACAGTTCATAGCAGAGGAAGTGCCCGAAGGAGAATATGTACACATGCAATTGAATATATTTCATCCACTAGGAAAGTAGAAGAAAATGTCCTAGAGGGGGGTGAGGTGTTATACATTGATGGGTCATCGACAATTGACCAAAGTGATATTGTGAGGAGGACTGGAGCAGCTGTAGTGTGATTGAGGCAGGATTGGACATAAGTTCCGGTCAAATGTGTTAGATTACACCAACAATACTCGGCACAAGCAGCAGAGTTGGTAGCACTCATTATAGCTTTAGAAGAAAGCAATGGGAAAAGAGTAACAATATACTCTGATAGCACCAATGTCACCTCAACAGTACATTCAGGATTAATAAAGTTGCTCAGAAGAGGATTTAGGAGAGCGGTTGGTACTCCAGTGCAACATGCTCTCCTCCTGAGTGAACTTATAGAAGTAATAACATACCCAACAGGGGCAGCCCTGGTGAAGTGTCAGGCACACACGAATGGGGAACACCCAAGATCAAGAGGTAATGAAACAGCAGACACACATGCAAAATATGCTGCGTACTTTGGCGAGACATGGGACCTCCAAGAAAAACAAAAAGAGGGGAGGGTAAGACAGATGATAATGAAGGATGGGTACACACACATCCCAGAGACACAGATTATGGAACTGCAGGTGGCAGCTCCAATGGCAGAAAAGGAACTGTGGGTTAAAAGAGGATGCACCAGTCCCCCCTCATGGTGACAGAGTAATACAGCGAAAGTTGTGATGGCTCTGGCCCTACTGAAAACAGATTTGGCCCAACTACACCACCCCACTCATACAGGGAAAGAAGTAATTGCAGCATGTATAAAAGAATCATGGTTCCGCCCCGAGCTAAACTCACACATTGCAAATTTCATTAGCAATTGCCTCACATGTCAACAATTTACGGCCGGTCACACGCTGCAAGTGATCAAAGGTACAATACCCTGGCCTGAAGGACCCTTTTTGCACCTACACATTGACTACGTCGACATGATCAACGTATGTCAAGGATAGAGATACATGATTGTAGTAGTATGCCCATTTTCAAGGTGGATTGAGGCTGGCCCGTGCTCTCATGCAGATGCATTTAGAGCAGCCACATTTTTAGAAAATGAGGTCTTCCCGAGGTGGGGGGTTTGCAAAGTATTGAGGTCAGACAACGGTCCCCACTTTGCCAATTAATTATTTCAGCACGTAACTGCACTTCTGGGGATCAAGCATAAGTTTGCCTGTGCATACCACCCGCAATCTAATGGCATCTGTGAACACCTCAATGGCCTCCTGAAAGTAGCAATATCAAAAGCACAACAAACAACTAAAAGGAGCTTGCTCTATTACCTTCCTCTAGCCTCGTTTGAATTGAGGAATAAACCAGGTTCAGACCACCATCTCACACCACATGAGGTGGTGACCAGACACCAAATGCACCTTCACCTCACACCACCTTCAAGGGCAATGCATGATTGTCATGCAGCAAGTACTGTTTTTGGTGAAGAAATACATGAGTATGTCTCTTCCCTGGTTACTAGTGCCATTTTTATCTCTCAACAGATTCAATGGACACAGGCGGGTCAGAGAACAACTAATGGGAAACAACAACCAACCAGGAACAGCTGACTGAACAGTGGACAGTGAAAGAAGAAGACAAGGTACTCCTTGAAAACCATCAGAGAAAGTGGAACGCCCCTAGATTTACGATGCCCCACACAAACCATCCCTACAGGGACAGGGCCAACGCTTCAGCGACAACAACTAACAACAACAACACAGCACAAGCGCTAGATACCCCAAAAGACACAAACGACAAACCACCCACAGCCCACCCCATGGTTACGACAAAGTACGCCCACACACCAGAACAATACAATTATTATTGTTAAAAAACTGCTAATAGAAACTGGAAAAATAAGGTTGACTAAAAAGCACCCGTGAACAGCAAAAGAAGAACTTTATCAGAAAGATCTGTAATATACACCACACTGTGTGAACACGTGCATGCTCTCTTCTCCTTTGTCTCACACATGCAGGTATTGCACATTGTTATTGTTGTATGTAAATATCTGACAAGGAACATACGCCACTGCATAGGGGCAAATGCTACCCACAGGTGATATCCCAGAAGCACTGTCTAACCAATTTGTATACATTATAAAAAGGCCAAAGTACTTAAGGCCTAGGAGAATATGCGTTGATTATAACACGTTTCTCATGCTAATAGTATGTTTGTTTCCACACCTCCATGCAGCATTACCTGACTTGAGAGATAGGACGGTAAGGAAGGCGTGGGAGGAGCTTTTCGCCTGGGCATTGAATGACCACTTGATACGCAGGGCTTGAATAACAAACACTAACAGAAATAACACAACTTTTGAAGAGATTTTCAGGTGGGCACCTATATCATCTAAAGTAAAGTAGCTGCAGGACGGCAGCATAGGTAAGATAAAAATGCCAGTGGTAATAGCAACTGTAATAAAGATGTTGGGGATATTTTTCACCACTGGTCTGATAACTTCTGCTGTCTGGCAGGCCTACTATGCTTTCATGTGACTGCAACTCCCAATACTAACATTTCCCCTACCATGGCTGCAAGGAGAACTGTGTCAGGTGTGTAGGATTGTTTAGCGTGTTTTGGGAGCACAGAGGGCAGCACCACTGCACAGGATCAATGTACAGCATGTTTTTTTGAAGTGCAGCGCCACTGCATGGGTTTGGTGCATTGATATAATGTGGTACAGCAAGATATGTGTTATTGAGCATATTTTTTAATGCAACGCCACTGCATGGGTTTAATGCAATTGCTTCAAGCTATGTGTTGCCAGTGCAACATATGGATATGTAAATGAAGAGAGGCTACACAGGTTAAAAACAAACCATTTTCTCATTTAAAAGCGCATTTTATTTTTCATATTCAAAATGCACACAATTTTTTTTTTCTTTTCATCTGAAATGCCTATGTTGCAAGAGACACATTTGAAGATTAATGAACTAATATAATTAACCGTACTAACATGATTCTAACTTCTTAATAATATAATGTGTTCTTCACTGCAAAATGAGACAGGCTGAAACTCATTTCAGACTGTGTGCAGATTTTTTTTTTCTTCTTGTTTTTTCTGTGCTGCTTTGTCCACAGTATTTTGCAGGAAGCAAGGATTCGAATAGCAGGAAATCAGTTTTGTTACAGTTGCTAACTGTAAAAGATGTCTATTGTGCGCAGAGGGTGGATAGGGCATGATAGAATTTCATTGGTTAGGATCCTTTGGTAGGAGGTAACCAGAGTTTTCTTGTATAATCTCGGGGAAGAAGCTGGGGAGACGACATCTTGACACAGCTCGGAGAAGGACTGGGTTGATAGCTGGGGATGCCTGATTCCTAAAGCAGATTCAAAACTGCTACAGAGACTGGGATTTCCAGTCAACAAGCCCCAATTTGAGCGACAGCAAATGCTTGTCCTTGCTGGGTGAACCCCTCCAGAAGGCGACCAGCCAAAGAAGTTACATGCTGAATAAGCCTGGTAATTATCTCGCTGAAGTGTGGGAGCTGTGCGTATGTGTGCGAAAATATTCAGTCAGAGTAGGAGAGGAGATTCCTGTGTTTTAACCACATGTTAATGTTGCAAATTGAATTCTTGTTCCTCGCCACTCTCCTTTCATTGTGTTACAGATAATGTTGTTACTGTAAGCTTTCCATTTATTTCTGTAAAAAAAGAGTAAACCCGTGTTGAAATGCAAGTCTTATAATACAAAAAAAAATTATCTGAAAGCAGGCGGGAAGTGTGTTTCATTTTATCTTGTCCTTTGTGCATCTATCATTATAACACTGGTATTATGGGAAGATCTTTGCACAGTGCAAGTGTCATTTTTAAAAGTTGCTAAAAGATAAGACATGACAGTAGCTGTGTGCATGAATCCATTCAGTATATGAGTGTGTGTGTGTTTTCTGAATGGAACATAATAATAACAAGATGAAATAGCTGGCTGCCGAAGGTCTATGAGTCGGCAGGAAGAGAGGCCCTGGACATAGCTCACAAAATGTAAATAAGTTGGTGATAAATACCACATATAGCTTGCTGTCGTAGATAAGTCAGTGAGAACAGCCCATGGTGGCACTCCAATTGGAAATGTGGTGTTTCTGAAAAGTAAGCCTGAGGTCTCTCTAGTGATCACACAAACAAACTAAACAAAAATAAGGGGTTCTGGATATTGTGGCCACATATATAAAACAAAGGATTTATGCTCACCCATAAATACCACCAATAACGCATACCAACATAATGTATATCACTAAATGTATCAGTGTGCTGAAATAATGTATGTATACTATAGTACTATATACCAAATCTAATCTGAATGCAAAGAGTGATTATTACTGAATTATTTTCATTTTGGCGGTAAGAAAATACCGCTAGGCCCCAGATCTATACAAAATACCCTACAGGTGGTACAAGTAACACAGGACCCAACGTAAAAAGAGGTAAACGTAGTGTTTCTATACATGTACATGGGGTGGACACATATTTTACAGAATCCGCACACGTCTCCAACAACATGTAGTATAAGCACATGCTCAAAATTGGTAAGGACACAAGAAAGGATAACTGCTATGTGTGCTCGTTGATCCCATACGCCATGAGCGCCTCAAGAACATTTGTGGCTACTGAAGTACCAGCAGCAACACCAGAATGCCTTTTATATTTAGCATTATTTCAAACACGAGGGCGATTTCAAGGTAAACAGGCAACACTAAAATGGAAGTAAAGATCAACATACCCCTACGTAGACAACTTCATCAAGACACTACCAATGTATGACAATTACTGGCAGCTGACTGAAGGACTTCAATACATAACCAACAGACCCGACAAGGGAGACACAAAAGAAGTGACATTGAACTACCGGCCATGCAAATGGAATGCAAGAGAGGTTGGAGGTGAACCAGGGTGCTGGGAGAGACCACTACTACTAGTATATGGCAAAGTATATATGAAGAACGGATGGGTGGATGGAGTAGTAGGAAGCAAGATAGTGACATTGGCAAAATCATCAGTGATGACAGTACAAGAGGAAAACGACAAATGCTACAAGGAATTGAAAAGAGTGCAGCGTTGCTAACTTGGTTGGACATAGAAGAGGAACCAATAACAATAATACCCATTGCAGCACCTACACTATGTTACCAGCACGATGGTGAGGTTGATGTTGGAGTAAACAAAGGATTTAAAAGAACAATAAAGATTCCTGAGTGGCGAGCTGGAACAGCCGTACTGATGGACCACTATTGGGCCTGCGAAAAAAAGCTTATAAAAGCCTACCACAATCATGGAATGGGGTATGTGCCATGGTACACGTCAACGTACCTTCCCTGGTAGTACCACAAAAACATCAACCTGGAGAATTTCCCTAAGATGGATGAAGGAAACAAAAGGAAGAGAAGGTCTCTGGAAAAAGCAGGAAGTGCCTCAAGGAGTGACATTACTATAGAGAATAAAGTATCCAGAGTAAAAAGACAAGGAGAACCACTGACTGGATATTACCTCTGGGGAAGGTCAGAAACAGCAATAAGTGAGATTCCACCAGAACACAGACTATTTAGCAGAGCAGCAATGTTCTTTTCCTTTGTGATACATCCAGGAATGCAGGCATATGCGAATGCAAAATGGCTACAGATAACAAGATGGGAGCTAATGATGATGATTAACTCCACCATTGATGGATTTAATGCGATTAAAGAGGAACTGAGACCAAAAAGGATGGTGGCCCTACAGAACAGGTATGTGCTAGACCTTCTGACAGCAATGGAAGGTGGTGTTTGCACAAAAACTGAAAGTTGCTGTTGCACGTTCATTCCTGCAAACGATGAGGACAACAGCACCTTATCTGCAGCAGTATCAGAGCTGGCCAAGATGCATGCCAAAATGGAAGAAGAAGAAAAGGGGGTGAAGAAGGATGGTAGCTGGTTTTCATACCTCTGGTCATGGATGCCATCATGGCTGTCGGATGGCCTCAAGGTTGTGGCAGGATGCATGATACTGGGAATGGCTTCACTAATGGGGGTAAAACTATGGATGACCAGGTCAAAGCTTACTGCCAAGGAAATGATAGGCATGCATATGCTAATGCCCACAGAAAATGACAAAAACGCAGATATAATAATAAAGGAACATGAGAGGCTGTGGCAACAGATAGTGGAAGCAGACTTGTACCTGTCATCGATAAAAGTTGAAAATCCACAAAGCCCGAAGAGCTATGTTGGAAAATGGGTTTATTGCAAGCCAGGTGGTGGATCTGTATATATGTATTGGTCATTTGAAGACCACGTCGACCAATACGGACACCTGGCAGGAATAACAAAGGTATGGCGAGTAAGAGTGAGATAAAACAGTGGATAATTTTGTGGTCGAAGTCGACCAGAGGGGGGACTGCAGAGGGAAAATGGGACGATCCCTTCCCTGATTCCCGTCCAGACCTGGCCTATGACGTCACGACCTAAGCACCCACCGCAGTATGAGTTCAGCCCCCTGACTGCTGCCCCGGACATCAAGATCCACCGTGGCCACACCCCGCACACCCAGGCCAGCTGCGTGTCATCCAAAGCATGTGGTGGGACCTCAGGTGGAGCTGAGACTAACCATATGGACCAGCTCGATTAGAGGTCACCCATCAGTATCGCCATCGTTAGAGATGACATGACGACATAGCCAACGAACAAGAATACATGTGCCACCAAGCACCTGGATCAGATACACACCAGCCCACACAAAGAACATACTCAGTGCTATGATGTAGAGGACCGCTCATGCTCGCAGACATGCATCATTGTTATTTATCACACAGGCTAACTACTGCACCGCAGAAACGCAAAACGCCAGAAGAGCTTGTGTATATGCTTGCAGACGCTTTCGCTACTAAAAACAATGCCACCATGTAGATGGACTAATGTATAAGGATCCAAGTTGCACCTCGTAACCCCCGTGTTATGGACTGTATGCTGCCACCCATAGACTAGGCGAAGGTAGGCCGCAAACCAGAGTCCACAAGACCGGGGCAGCTCAGACGGAGCGGCAAGGTGCTAATCATGCAGAACAAAGCCTGACAGGAGCCCCACAGCCAAAGCACGAAGTTGCAGTCTACACACCGCGCTCCCGTGCCAAGGTTACACCTGCCACTGATAAACACTTCTCGGAGCAGAAATACAAACCAAATCCCCGTAATTCTGCTTCAGCCACGGTCTCTCAACACATGACCAGGCCGACCTGATACGATGCCATGCTCCAAGGACCAGAAAAGCTCTGGGGTCTCATGTCTGGGACCCAGACTGCAACAACGAAGTACAAGTTGGACACTGGTGGCGATGGTAAAGGGGCACCCAACAGCCAATAATAAGACCTGTCCATTGTCCGCCACTGACACATAGGGCCTCATTACACGGAAGGCGGTAAGGGTTAACGGTCACCGGTAAAGGTACCGGTAACCGTTAACCCTTACCGCCTTACTATGAGGTGCCTTTGTGGGACCCAACCTTAACGGCTGGTGTAGACCAGCCATTAAAGTTGGGACCCGCAAAGGGACCTTGGTGCTAATTACGGTACCGCAATTTGCGGTACCGTAATTAGCTCCTTCCCCATTCCCATTATGCCCTATGGGGCAAAAATGGGAATGGGGAAGGGCCATGGAGAAAGGGGGAATAACCGCCCCGCCAACCTTGGAATGGGGTGGTAATTCCCCTTTCCTCCATGGTGGTACCGGTATGGTACCGGCGGCAACCATGGTGCTAATAGCACCATGGTTTATCGCATACAGTGTAATGAGGCCCATAGTCATACATTGTTGCCAACACCAGGTACATCACGAGCTGGGAACGACGATGGTCCCAGGCTTGGGAGCTTGTGGATGTACCAATCAGAATACGAGGGGCTAATCACTGACAACACTATAATTCAAACAATCACTAACTTTCTTCATGCAACACTTTCTATGTAGCCATTTTTAGGGACGACCCATGCGTACCACCTGACCTCTTCTCCACCACTCATATTTTCTCCTATACTGATCAATACTGACCCTACCACTCGGGGAACCAACCCGGAGTAGCGTTAGATTTAGAAGCTAGTTTTCCCAGGTGACGCACGTAGTAGCGTCATCCGGTTAGAAACAGGGCCTGCGAGCCCATCACTGCTGAGATGGTCCTTGGGTACCTAAGCTCCGAGAACCTGTCCCTGTATGTTTTGTGCAATAAACAGCAGTAACTCTTTGCTCTTGTGTGTGCCTCCTACTCCTTTGGGATACAGGAGGAGTTGGGGCCTCCCCAACCCCAGAGGTCCGCGGACGGCCCTGCCGACCCCTGGGAAATCACCCCGACAAAACACAGACAGAAAACACACAGAATTAAAAGTACAAAGTCCCAAAGTTCAGCAAAAGAGCTGGGTGTCTCTAAGGTGGGAGGAATTTAGCACTAAACTGAACATTCTCCATAATGGCTATCAATTATACTTTTACAACAACATATTCTCTCTGTGTCTCATCAACAGGATATTATTCCCTAGTTCACAAAAGATATCTTCTTCTTGGCCACAAAACATATTCAAATAACAAATCATACATACATACACAGCTATGGTTATTTTTGCACAGGTATACTCACGTTCTAGGACTTCTGAGGTCATCTAATGCCGAAACTCCCTCAACTGCCTGGACTCCCCTTGGTCCAATATGTTTGCCCGCAAGAGCGGGCAGGACTCTCTCAGAATTTTGCGCCTGCCAGCCTGCTTGTTTTTGCACACAGATGCCACTCTTGACAGGCCAACACCACCCTCCAATGAATGCGACTAGGATCCTTTGGCCCTTTGGAGGTCTCTGGAAATCTCGCTGTGGCCTCCAAGTTTAAACAAGCTCCCAGAATCCACACCAGCCAAAATAATGGAGCAAACCAGGGTGCACAACATTATTGATTCATTGGGCCAGTAGACGGTCCCCAGATGTTCTCAATCACTTCCTGGTAGCCTATGGGTTATAAGCTAAACACATCACATTGTCATATGAATAAAAAACACAATTTACAAGCTACCATTGGTTGATAAACTAAATCACCTATAGTGCTACATATATGACTCTTTTTAATTGGGTACTCACTATCTTTGAGCCTGTCCAGGGTACCTTCCACTATGGAAGAAGTCATATCCCGGATATCATCGGACCACCCTCTAATTGGATGACACCACAACATGCTGACATTGTTACAATACTAGTGTCTATCACTGGTGTGGTCTTGGGTGTTACTCTTTCCACAACATTCCAAATAACTTCTGGTGGGAAAGGAGACAATGAAATGTTGCCCTGGCAAAATAACTATCCTACTTACTCCCATCTCATCTTTACACGTCAGGCCCCAACTTTTCAGGCAGTTTATTCAACCTTGGACAGCTTCCTGTACTGACCCTGATACATTTTGCTGCCTGGAGGTGCTTGATCTAATTGTATCATGACGCACATAGTGTATTCATTTTAGTGCGAGGCCAGTGTGTCAGACCTTTTAGATTCAATTTATTCAACCTGTTGATGAGTTCTTCATTCCTGCGTTTAACTGAATTCACCATTTGTTTTGTTGTGGATGTATCTTGCTGGTATGTTACTGGCAACATGACTGCATGCACCTGGCAATTAAACTGGTACATTTCTATCAGCTAGCAACAAAACAAACTCAATTATTGCTTATATAAACCAAAACCACGGGAAAGGCCTATTCATGCAGTTTCAGATATCCTTGCTTTCTCTCAGCCTTGGCACTTCCAGTCATCTGAACACCATTGTGGACCAACACATATCTCTATTTAGCTATTTAAACTACAATGCTTTGTTTTATTAACAATGAGCTGTGCATGGCCTTGCAAAGGGAAAATTGTGCTTCTCTTGAGATTTTATAATGCTGATGTATATATGTATACCTGACATATCTTTGCATACCCCCAGTCACTACATTCCCTCTCTGTGATTCAGCAATGTAGCCCTCCCTATAATGTGGCAACTAGCTCCCTACAGTGTGGCAAAACTAACTCTAATGATACTTATGTTACCTTCTAGACAGTGGTGGCATACACAATGACACCTTATTCTAATGCGCTTATTCTTATTCTGTTTGTTATCATTTGGGAACAGGAAAAGGTGTTACCTTGCACATCACTGGCCTTATTTGCAGCATCACATAATATTGGTCGGGCCACACTTAAAGTGGCCCACCAGACACCTAATCCAAATAGTTATGCTATCAGTTCACAGCGGACTCTTCATGCCATGCGACCCACCCATGTGTTGCCTGCCATGGCCACCCCATGCTCAGACCCAGCAAAGCCAGAACTATGTATTTATGTATAGTAATCTAACAATCTCCATTTGGACTAACATTCCTTGCTGCTCTCTGTACATCTGAACCCTGTTTTAATAAATAGCTCTGTAACTGACCTATATTATTAAATCTCAATGAGTAGTGACTCAGTAAACTCTACACGTCATCATACACTACGTGATTTGGACGGGAAGATTACGTTGAGTGCACCTTCCATATCTGCACTTAATAGGGTCTTAATAAGGTCTTGTGATCCTTTATCAACTTATATTACAACATTACTATAGAAGTGAAGTCCCACTCACTGTTATTGGGGACATCAAACTCCAACTGGAGATTTTAGAAGCACATGTTGCAAACCTTTGGGAACTGTGTTCATAGCAGAGGTCAAGTAAAGTAAAGTTAACAACATTCCAACAATTGGATAAAATACACAACTCTGTTTCTGCCCTTCAACCCGATTTCATGACTAACCTGTTGATTAATTTTGATGTGATGAGAAATCAGGAAGGAAGTGTCTTACTAGAGAACCGATTTGTGGCACTACGGACACAGAAGAAATCTGAACATCAAAAGATAAATGGAATAAATAAATCAAACTGAAGGATATTTTTATGAAATTTCCATTTAACAATGGAAGCAGCAGTGGATGCGGCCACCCCTCCAAATGAGATAATAAACAAGGGAACAGCCGAAGCCAGGCATAGTGTTTGTAAAAAGTCAAATGGAAAGATGTTATTTCACCCCAAAACATTGAAAAACATTGAAAAATGTAAGAAGAATACATGCTTTCTGGCTCACCTGTCTGGTCCAGTAGCACACCCTGAAGAGATCCTTGAGACAGAGCAATCAGAGTTATGGCACAAGATCTGGACCCACTAATTGTAAGGGAGATATCAGGCCAGCCAGTTGGTAAAAGCTTGATTAAAATCAATTCTCAGCATCCTGACTAAAATTGTAAACACCTCATTGAGTGAATGCCATGTGCTCCTGGATCTTAAAAATACATGGATAACACCACTATAAAAAAGCCAGGACTAGACCAAGGTATATCCTGAAACTTTAGACTGATTACCAACTCCCCATTCTTGTTGAAGATCCTGGATAGGGTGACCTATCAACACATATTAGACCACCTGACAAAGCATAATGTCCTTAATAAGTGGCAGTCAGGCTTCAGAATAGGTTTCAGCACCAAATTGGCACTCTTAGACTTGAAGACCAACATGTTGTGGAGTATGGATAATGGCCAAACGAAGTTGATGATGGTTATGGACCTTTCAACTGTGTTTGATTTGGTGGAGCATCCACTTTTGTTACACTGATTGAAGGAAGTGGAACATCTCACTGAAGAGGCATAGGCTTGAGTACGCTCCATCTTGGAGGGTAGATCAGTTAGGGTCTGCAGTTGCACTGCAGAGACCTGCCCAGTTCAGCTGCCATTTTGTGTACCACAAGGAGCCTGTTTGTCTCCCTTACAGTACAACATTTGTATTGCCCCATTGTGTCAAATACTGGAGAGTAAGGGCTTTTGTTTTTCCAACTATGCAGATGATACGTAGTGTATCAGCCCCTTATCTGAAAACCATGGGGAGGATACTCTTGCTATCAATGAGATATATGATCTCATCCGATTGTGGATGAGGGAGAATGGGCTTGCATTAAACACTGAGAAAACAGAACTCATGATCATAGGGACGAGCCCCAGAATCTCTAGATAAGGAGTTGATTTCCTAGAGTTCAATATAGGAGAATGTAAAATTCCTACATAAAAGAAGTTCAAAACGCTTGTAGTTTTCTTCTAGCAGAATCTTAATATGAAATCTTAAATCTACAGTCTTATATCCACACCTTCCTATGATGTGCTATTGTCGCATATACACCCATATCTGTGCAGAAAGAGCAGCAAGACCATTATAGAACAATTATAGGTTCCAAGTTAGACTTTTGACAAGAGTCAACAAAGGGGAAATTGTATAACTCTAGGTCATACAGAGCTCTGCCTTTAGAGCTATAGTTGGACTCAAAATACAACCAAAAACACAGAAGCCAAGAGGGGTTTACATTGGCTCCCGGTGGAGACTAGGATACAATTGTGTTTGTTTACAATAGTCCACAAATACCTGGGGGGTTCGAATCCACAATATTTGGAGGAAAGAAGCCGGTATAGGCTGATTTGACCAACACAAAATTGTCCAATGACCAAATGTTCTAAAAATGCTACCACCAAAGGTTCGAACACCAAAAGTTTGAACCTTTGGTGGTAGCATTGTAAAAAAAAAAAACAGGGGCTGCGGGGGTGTCCTCCGCATTGCCCCGCTCACTACACTTCATGGTATAGTGAGCAAGGGTTGCAGGGACCCCCCCACAGCCTTCTGTTTAAAAAAAAAAGAAATGGGGGCTGCGGACGTGTCCTCCGCATCGCCCCGCTCACTACACTTAATGGTATAGTGAGCACAGGTTACGGGAGCTGCAGGGGTGTCCCCCGCATTGCCCCGCTCACTATAATTTATGGTATAGTGAGCAGGGGCTGCGGGGGACACCGCTGCAGCCTTCCGTTTAAAAAATAAAGAAAAGGACCCTGTGGCGCTGGTTCCCCATCACAGAAGTGAAAGGGAACTGGAGCTGCAGGAACCCAGCGTGAAGATGAAGGTAAGTGGGATTTGTTTATGTTGGGGGTGTGGGGGTGTGTGGGGGTGTGCTGAAGGTGTGGGTGGGGACGTGTTATGGGTGTGTTTTGTGTGGGTATGAGTATATATGTGTGTTTGCATGAGAAAGGTGCAAACTTTTGGTAGTTCGCACCTTTCTCATGCAAACGTATCGGCCGCAGTAGTTTCTGCCGCTGACAAACCACTTAGATTCAAGAAGCCTGCTGAACAAAATCTAAGATCAGATAACACCAATTTGCTGGTTGTAACATGAACAAATTTGGTTCAAGTTAATAAAAGTCTGTTCTGCATAGCAGCACCCAGACTCTGGAACTCCATCCCACCTTATCTCAGAAGTGAATAATCATTATATATGTTCAAGAAAAAATTGAAGACCCAGTTTTTTAAGTAATCCCGAGTGCAAGCCATTGTCTACTTGCTCTGCAGGCATTTCTTGTGAGTATTGTATGTTGTATGTTGTACGTTTGCCACCATCCTCGTAGAAACTCATTCACTGTGCCCATTTGCCTCCGAGCCCTTCTGGTTGTGCAGTACAAATTAAAGTAAAGGAAAGTAAAGTTCTCACAGATATAAGTTTTATGGTGAAAGTGCAACCTGACATCAGAATACACACAGCAGAATCTCAAACCGATCTAATGCCTTTTGCCACCATTACACAAGAGATGATGTATTATGCCAGAGATAATTCATTATGGCAACCAGAATCTTGAAATTCAAGAGTTTGTCAACACCATGTATGTTAATGGCACTCAACAAAATGATCACTCCAAGGCTGAATTAGAAAAAAATATTTTTAATGCACGTTGCAAAGCAATACGTAGATCATTTAAAATCTTAAAAATGTCTTAAGCTTTTTAATGAAATTCCATTCTTGTGACTTCTGAGGTTATTAACTTGGTATATTTTATTGATTCATCTACAACATATATTGCTCTATTAAATATTCCCTTGAAAGTGATACAAAGAATGTTAGTTAGTGAAATGTAGGTCTTCAGACATATGCACTACAACATTTTGCCCTATCAAAACCAATTGCCATTTCACTCTGGCATTAAACTGAACTACCAAAATGAGCTAGCTCATTCATACCAAAATGATCTCCTTAAAATGTGCTGTTCAGAAGCACTCACCCCTCACTGAACTGTCCAATTGGAAACTCCAACTCCATACATAATGGCAAATGGACATTCCTTGTACCCACACAAGACCTTTCCACCATTTGGTTGAACCAGGAACATGACTTTAGAACCCAGAATATAACAACAGACTTTTCATTCCTCTGACTGAATGTGAGAGTTCACTGTCATTTGATGAACAATAAGTTGCTTGAGCATGACCTGAGGATATTTTTACACGTTTGTTTTTTCAGACGGTTTGGCCATGTGTTTGACAGCTTTACTATTTTGCAACAGCTAGAAATATGTCCAAATGGGAGTGGGGGGCTCAAGTGAACTCATCATTTCCATTACAAATCAGGGGGCTTCTGCAGTGGAACTAATCTCTAATTCTAACTACAATATCCTAGCTGCCAAAATACAGATTAGAGATACATTAAAAGTGAGATTGGTTCTACTACTGAACATATATTTGGAAACCATCACACTCACACCTTAATACATTTTTAGATTTATTGCTGATGCAGTTTGAAACATTCACGCATGATCTGAACAGTATTATATTTGCGGGTGACCTAAACTTTGACTGTTGAAGCAGTGTTGATTCTGAAAAGATTTTCGCAAGGCAAATTTTGTAAGATTTCCTGCAAGGGACATTCAGATGACTAATGGTAATGTTAAGGAGGACAAAGGGGGACAAACCAAAAAGGAACATATGGCACTTTGGATATCGAGGTTCCTGCATTGATTGTATCTTTTAACTCCAACTTTTTTCAAAGATTGCATGAATTGTTCAGTAAAAGAGACACACTTGAGTGACCATGACATATTGACAGCAACCTTCAAAGGCAATGTAGTGGAATGGGTCAATTTTAATAAAAATTTGACAAATCTGACGGCCACTTCTAAAACAAATTGCATCTCATGTTATATGTTGAATATGATGCTTTTAAACTATGGAATTACCCATTGTTTCAAATCCTCTTTCTTGGAGGTAAACATGGCAGAGTTAACAGCGGAATCCCTACCAACTTTCATTCAAACAGTTGAGAAGTACATTGTTATGATGAATTGTACAAGGAGAAAAAAAGAACATTGTTTTAAATTGAGACAAATCAAAAAGTCATTGGGCCTCATTACGACTCTGCGGGTCCGGAAAGAATGGTGGCAGTAAAACCACTGCCACTGTTGTTTTTGGACTGGCTGATTCAGAGTCCTGCAGGCGGGAGGTGTCACTCTCGCCAGGTCTGACCTTGCGGGAGTAACACCACCTGCCTGCAGGTGGACATGGAAACACTGGCTCTGTTATAGACAGAACTGGTGTTTCCATGGTCCCCATCCCCATGGACACCTATGGCACTCCATGGGAATGAGGATTTACAGAATTCCACCTCCGGAATTACCAGGTCACCGGGGTTGTAATGCCTCACTGATTCTGGCAATCACAGAGGTGGAATGGTAATACGGGTCTGGCGGCAGCCTGCCGGTTTTTCCAGCACGGCTGCCGCCAGACTCGTAATGAGACATTTGTTTATACTTATCTACCTTCACACTGATACAGTAATTCAGATAAGGCTGAACCAGGAGTGCACGCACTGTGCCAACCCTTACGAACACCAAGACGCTTATAACGGGAATGTGTTTTGTCTCCCTGACTGTTCAACCTCTACGATTCAGATGTGGGGCAATCTTTGGTAAAGGATTGCCTTGCATCACCATGTATTGTTTCCACAAGGATATGGTGGCTTGCTTATGCTGATGACATTATCTTATTAGAACATACACAGTGGGGCCTTTAATATCTAATTACCTCCATGGAGCAATAAACACAAAACAATGATCTGCTGATAATCCATAACAAAACAATGATTATAACATTTTCCAAGCTCAATCTGGATAATTGGACATTTTTGCCCATGGCCTGTATCACAAATAAAATATCTAGGATTGGTGCCTCTCCCAGGAAATTGGCAATTCTTACAAATCTAATAGAGTAGGCCTTTTCGTTTGCTTTGAAAATGAAACATAGTGACAAGTCATATGGGACATTTTCTCTGTTACCGCCCATTCATTTGTATAAGGAAAAAGTTGTGCCGTCTCAACACTATTGACTAGAAGTCTCTTCTCAGGCTTGTGACATCGCTTTCTGGAAAATTGAGGGATAGATATGGAAAATAACATTACAACTGCACCCAGCAGGTCTGACCCTGCTGGATGCAGCGTCCCCGGTAGGCAGAGTTGTTGTGGAAGCACCGGCTCCATTAGCAACGGGACCAGTGCTTCCGAAGCCCCTTTCCCGTGGAGTCCTATGGTACTCCACGGAAATGGGGACTTACCAAATCCCCAAGCCAGGGCTTGTAAGGTACTGGTGGAACCTGGATGTCAGGTGTCAGATTCGGTGTTACGGGTACGGTGGAAACCCGCTGGTAGCACCAGCGGGTTACAACTGTACTTGTAATGAGGCCCGTAGTCTCCCCTCCTTCGAGTTTGTTGTTCAGGAATCTTCAAGAAGCAATCTATGAGAGTAAAACTGGTCCAATCATGCAATTTATTAGTAAATATGAAGTTATATTAGCCCTATCTCCCCAATGGCTGACTTCTTGAAAAAGAATCCCACAGATGTAAAAAAGAGACCATTTATAAGTGCCTGGAACAATACTTCTAATATCAGTAAGGGTTTTCATTTTACCAGGCCACTGTCTGTGAGGTGAAAAGCATTTGGGATATCTTCAATGCTATCTGCATACATTCCCAGATGCTTATTGTAAGGTTGAGACTAAATCTATTGCAAACAGAGGCCATTTTAAGTATTCAATCTAATCCTAAAGATCCAAACCCTTGTTGTTCTTATTCTGATCAGACCAATTGCTGCAATCCTCATATCATTTATTAACACAATTTCAAAAACGAATGATCTTCAGGCTAACTCTATTTGGAAAAATTTGTGGAAGAAGCATACTAGCTACCCACCCCCAATTTTAACAACAGCGACATAAAGCACTATTTTTTTTATAGAATTAGTATGATAAATCTGAAATGGTTATCTTAGATTGTAATATTCTAATGGAATCTGTTCTTAAAAGCAATTTCTTTTTTTTCCATTCTTGTGATTGAATGGTAACTGAATTGGATAACTGTGTAAGGTTTATTAAACCATGTCACCAAAAAAAAGGCTGGGGAAAGAACTGCCAGTGATAGAATCCCAGTGAAAACAGGTGTGCTGAACAACGGTCCCCTTGATAAACAGGGAGTGAGCTGAAGGCAGAAAAGCAGTGAAACTAAAAGCCTGTAGAAAGACAGAATTTTAGAGTAAGCTTAAGGAAGCCATTTTCTGGAGAAAGGCAGCCCAAGTCATGCAGGCTTGCAAGGATAGTCGAAGCACTGCTAATATTTAGTAGTCCTGAGGAAACAGACTTGCATGTGGTGTACCTATGCAAATACAAGAATACTAGAGTAATTGGTTTGCCATGATCCAAGGCTTTCTACCTGTAATCTCAGGGGTAGAAGAAACCTGACCCATGGCAGAATGTGGGGGTGGGACACACATTAGCCTGGTGTGAAATCCAAGGTCCAAATGTCAAGGGAGGCCCTGTTGTGAGAAAAATGTCCAAGAAAGACATTTTATGAAATCCAGATAATGACAAGGTTCAGGAATAGCTTGTTGTGTGACCTTTGTTGGGAATCTTGCCTCCATCCTCTGTGGCAGTGGCAGAAACTCAGTTTTGTGAACTGCCTGCTTGCCTCTAATTGAATCATACTGTGGTAAGCTTCCATCCTCGGTCAACAATATTCCTGTGGATATCTTACATTTAACCCCTAAAGCCCAATGGACTACAATTCTCTTCAATGCAATTAACATCTTCTTCCTCCTCCTTTTCGCCCAGCTCCAAATACAAACCCCTCCACCGCTTCATGATATCAGTTTGTTACTTATGAAGGATTGACAATAGTTACAAATGACAAAAACATGAAAGATAAGTGACTTTCTATGGCAACACAATACAGTGGGATCTCCGACACTCAAAGGAAGGTGACTAATGAGAGGTAGAATTATCTGGTGCACAAACCAGTTGGAGGGTTTCTCTAAATTTCAGAAACACCCACAAATATAAAACATATACTTTTTTCTAGTATACAATTTTTTTGAATAAAGTTAAATTATAAGAAACAAATGGAAAAAAGGTCAACCCAGGCTGGAAGGTCAAACCCACACTAAAACGTTAATTAATTTTTCTCAAATCCATCATTCTTTTTGAATGTATAAGGTGCTCAGCAGTCCAAATGCATTGTGGCGCTGTTACTGAAGATACACTTGAATAGAGATTACACGTAACATGACAAGGTTTTTCAATGCAGTAATACAGGTGAGTATGTTCCATGGTTATAGAGGAACTACTTAATGTATAATCTAGTTGAACAGCTTAGTTTTCAATGCTTTTCTGAACATGGTGAAAGAAGTTTCCTTTCTAAGGCTGAGCGGTAGCACATTCCAGTTCCTGAGTGCTAGCACTGAGAAGCTGACGCCACCAGCTTTAGCTCTTTTGAAGGTTGGTACTGATAGTTGGTGTGAGTATTTTTCCCGTTTAGGTCTGTTTCCCGGCACCTGGTGAATTTGATCTGACAGGTAGGGGGGGAAGACTGGGAGAGGCATCTGTGGGTGATGGTGAGGGTCTTAAACAGTATGCACTCCTTGACTGGCAGCTAATGGATATCACGTCTGGCATGAGAGATGTGCTCCCTCCTAGGAATGCTGAGGGCCGCTCTGAGCGCATTGTTTTGTGTTGTTTGTAGTTTGCTCATATTTTTGAAAGAGGTGTCTAAGAGAAGGACATTGCAGTAGTCCATCCTTGCACCTATGGTGGCTCTGGCTATATTGAGGCAATCATAGGGTGAGAGGTACGGTTTAACTGCATTAATGATTTTGATTGTGAGAGCTGATGAGGATGAGATGGCGCTGACTTGAAGTTTCATTGATAGGGTGGAGTCAAGATATACACCCAAGGTTTTAACTGCAACAGAGACCGTGATTACAGTATTCTCAATGCTGAAGTTGCCCTATAGGCTGTCAAGTCTGTTCAGAATTTCCTTGGGGCCTACCAATTGGATCTCTGTTTTGTCCCCATTGAGACATAAACCGTTAGCCACCATCCAAGCCTGGATGAGTGAATACGTCTACCTAAGAGTGTTGAGGTCTTGCTCGAAAGTGTTTCTACTAATTATAGCCTTAAAATATAGTTTCAGTAGAACTAATCTTTATGCTTCGAAAACCGATTTTACCCATGTGTTTTTCTTTCTTTAAAAAATCCGATTTGCATTTCCCATAATAAAAACCCCATAATACCATCCTATAAGAGTCATCCAATCTTTAGTATCCTAGCTGTTCTGTCTTTCTTTCACAGCCCAAAAACTGACTTACGACTTTGATTGTTGAGTCCATTTTCTTAGCTGTTTGCATTTTTAAAGTCTGTGTGAAATAAGAAATTGCAATTCTGCCATGTTTGATTTCTGTTGCATTGTTTTTCCTCACAAAATCAATTTTCTCACCTGTGTTCCCGTTGCTTTAGTGTCCTGCTCAGTAGCCTGTCAGCTTCCTTGTCTCTTTAGTGCAGCCACACAAATTTCTATTCTAACTATTCTACCACAAATATAAACTGATCTCTAAGTAACAAGTGCAATCCGAGTATGCTATTTTGGTCATTTTTAAGGTTTTTATTTTTCGTTTTTTGGCCTCCCATTCTGGGGTGGTCGAATTTAAAAACCGATTTTTTCCTCTTCTTTTTGACTCCTTGCCATTGCTTTCCATCCACACAGAACTTAGTTAGCAGGTGTTTGGGGAAGTGCTGCAGGAGAAGTGTCTAACCTATGCACCATCTGTGCTTGTGACGAAAAGTGATTTTATTTCCATTTCTATTTAAGGTTTATATGGATGATGTCAGAAAGTTGAATTAATTGTATTATACAATTTTGCATTTGTGTTTCCACCCCGTGGTAGTTGCTGCCCTAAAATTTGTTCTGCTCTGATTTTCATTTGAATTATAAAAATAAATATATATTTCTTTGTTACACACCGGCCTAGTTCATGGTCCATTGAGACACATGGTGTTTGTTAAGGTGGGTGTGAGATGTGTTGGGTGCCTCTTCAAGAAAGAATCCAGGGTTCAAATAAAAATAAAAAGGCGTGTTTATTGTGCGCCATCTTCAGTGTCAGTGGAAGAAGTCTCTGGCTGGAGTGTGCCGTGCCATAAAATTCGTTACACCTGGACACTCACAGGAGTCCATACAACCAAATAAAGTTCACTGACATTTTTGGTAAGGAGATCAGCCATGAGACACACAGCAGCTGAAATGGGATTGGTCATACATTTACCACACCTGAGACCCACCTAACCGGCAGCAAATGTCAATTTGATGGGGAACTGCCTTTAAGGTTGTATGAGAACTTCCTGTGAGCTAATTCATCCGCCTAGCTAGGAAGCCAGAAACAATTAAGATAACCCTTGTTACAGGAACTGCAATTCCCTGAATTCCTCCCTTGTTAATCATCGAACAGGTCTTCTCGAGTCATCTATGTATTGAGAGGGAGGTTTACTCTAGGGAGAATAGAGTCTGGACACTGACTTCGGTAAGAACAATGAAGAACATGTCCCATGCCCAAACCAAACCCAACTGAATTGCCAAACAGGCTAAAATGATATAACCTATCTGGTCCCTAGAATGGCATAGACAATCTTAGCTCTCCCTTCTACAGAGAAAACTACCAAAATAAACTTTCCTTAATCCGCACAGAAAAATTATTCCTGAACATAATGTAAATGCCTACAGCTTCAGACACAGAAGAGGGAGAGGTTTTGACCCACATTCCCTTATTTCAAAATGGTTGGGAAAAACAGACACTGAATGTATACATTAAAGTGAATGTCTTTTCAGCCTCCACATGTGCAGCAATTACCTTGGCCTGCTGAATATACAGAGCAGCAACAATGAGGTCCTGAAGCCAGGTGGGGCCTATAAACTGAATACAGGAGAAATCCCTGCCCTTGCATCATCACTAGTTGACAAGCACTGAAAAGTGAATCCAAGATGGTGGGTGTTAGGGAAAATTCTCAAAAATGTGCTAATTCTCTCCACCTTAGAGCCCCCCAGCAACTTTGCTGGATTTTGAGGACTTGATTGTTTTATCCGGGAGAGAGTAAGACCATTTTTCCCCACTCTCGCATGTATTTTAATGCAAATTTACCTCTGTGTTTCTTTTTGGTTATGGAGTCTGACAAACTCCATAGGCATCATCTTTTACATTGTGTCACACAGCACATTCAGTGCAGTGGCAAAGGGAAGTCTTCAAGATTTCCCCAAGGTTTAAATACCTTCTCTGGGATAAACTACTGTTTCCCAGAGCAGTAAAGTGAAATTGTAACTTCCTAAACTCAGCCCACACTATCTTACCATAGAGTGCTGGAGGGGTTATTTAGTATCCCCTTTCTCTAACTTCTTATGTAACATATTTTATGGTACCCTTTCCTCACTGAATAGCTGGTGGTAGTGGTTTCATTTTGAACTACCATAGTTTGCATTTACCGTGGCTGTTCGCATATCCGGTAAAGCAACTGTGGGAGCCATCTTTTTCAAAATGGCGTAGAGCCATCTCTGAAAGAAATGGTCCCTGGTCTGCTTTTTTTGCCATGTCTTTGTGGAAAGGTCCTTCTAGAGATTTTCTCTGCACGCCGAACCAGGTTTGGTCTCTTTTTTCATTTCGCCTTTGGCGGGCTTCAGGAGTGAAACCTGCCTCTGGCTCCAGAGTGTCTGGGGTAGGCAGGAAGTGAGGGAGGTGCCCAAAGCTATCTGTGCTTAGTCTCCTAGGAGACCCAAATGCACTCTGTGGTGATTGGCTGGCTGACTGTCTGGCAAGGACAGCAAGCCTGCTGGGTGAGTGACAGCTAGGCTGGAATTAATGGGAGAGAACTGAATAAAAGGCGAGTCTTTTGGCTTGGAAGGCAGAGTCGACCACTGGACGAAAGAACCGAAGAAGAGCTTGAAGAGGACACCTGTTGCAACTCCTGGACCGTTGGTTTTCCCGGTGAAGCCCTGCTGCAGTGCCAAAACGCCAAGTTCGCATCGACAGAGAAGCCCTTGCAAGGCAACTTCTCCCTTTGAGTTGGTGGGACCAATCAACTCCAAAGTAAGCCACCTGGACATCCATCTCAGAGCTTGTTGAATTTCCACAGAGTTGCTGCTGGAAACAGTAGATTCAGGGAGAGGAACACCAGATTGTGTGTGTTGCTTTTAAGCTGGCCTAAAGCTTTTGGAAGATCCTCCCATCTCCCAGGAAGCAGAACTGACCAAGCAGGAACCCCCTCAGCAGAGATGCACTACCCCAGAAGCAAGGACAGCCCATCTTGAGAGCCAGGAATCATGTTGTTGGTATTTGCGGTAGCCGCAAGAAGCTGAAACACGAAACAGCCACTGAAAGTGAAGTTTGCCAGTTGCAAGTTTTGACAGTCCCAGTGTAGTGCAGGAGTCCCTCGACGTCCTCTCTCTTGTCCCCTTGACTGATGCCCAAGAACAGTGAGATCTGCAGAGCTGCACAGGAACAGAAGTCATCAGCTGCATCTTTTTCTTCTTTACTAAGGTACTGTAGAACAAGTCTGTGAGAATTTACCTCTTACTTTGGAAGTGCTTGTAACTTCTGCAAATCACAAGTCTAATCAGCTTGTGGTCCTACATTTGATTCTTCCTTTTATCAAAGACTCCTAAGAAGTTGTGCAAAGACTTTTCCATTTACTTACCATAAGTGCTTCATCCTATCCAAGAATTTGGCCGATTGACTTTAGCTTAGCCTATTGAATTGTATGACTCTTCTTAGAGAATCTAAAAGTACTTATCTGCTTAGGAATATTTGTCGCCTCTTGGGTTATAACAACCCTTGCCTTTTACCAGCTTTTAAGAGTGTTCTGAATGCCAACAGTAAGATAGTAATGTTCCCAGCACCCTTGTCATTGAAGTCACCTGTGGGTGTAGGTTGTGTCTGTGGGCCATCCCAAAAGGGTCTTGCCTGATTCAGAAACTAAAAGTGTACAGTATTAAAGTGTATTTGTGTGTTACTATCATATTGCTGCCTTCTAAAGAAGGCTTTATAACTGACTGATGAATACATTAAGTATTGTTTATGCAAGAAACCTTGAGTGTAAGTGTTTATTTGAATACCTGTAACTGTGAATCTTTGTGTAACTCCACTACTGCTCATATTTCCACTCTTGAGATAAGCATGGCTGCTCAACATTCGACCAAAACTGTGTAGTACACGCTTATACCAATGGTTGAGTTGCCTATGCCTGTAGTCATAGTTGTTTGTAGTGTTCCCAGAGTGTACTGTATTCAAACTTTGCCCAACAGTGGTAAGCCTTAACATCATTTCAGGCACACACCCTTGCAGCCCACATAAGCCTAGTTAGACACATGGTCCAATCACAGCCCACCCGACACAGGCAAAGGCTATGTCCCAAAGCATATTCAATCTGAGGGGGTGGCATGTTCGAAGGGGTGCTGGAGGCAAGATCTCACAGCAGGTTGGTGAACTAGAGGTTTTTTATAAATAGTAAAGATGGAAGGGGATTGTTTGGAACTGGGGAGAGGAAGAGTTGTCAGAGGACGGGAAGGAGAGTAACCATCTGCAGGGAATTACTGGAGGAAGGGGAGAAGAGTTACCTTCTGGAAGAGTTATTAGAGAAGGGGGAGGACAGTTATTCCCTGTAAGAGCAAAGGAGAGATTGAGGCTGTTCCTGAGCAATACAAGCGGATGTAATGTCAGCCTGCCAGAGAAGGAAGGAGGAGGGAAGGAACATCCCTTAGCCAGAGAGGGTGGGGCTTTTCTGTTGGAGCAGGGTGGTCCAGGATGGGTCCTATATGTGGGATGAGGTAGACAGTGCAGCTATACTTGGTTCAAGGGAGAGTATGTCAGGGTTAGACCCTAGGACATGAAGGTTAAAAGCCATCCCTTCCCACGATCTAACTGTTGAAGGAGAGTTTCATGCCTTGTGTCTGGAAAACCTAATGGCATTCCAAGAAGAAGATGGTTAGATAACCCCATAAGAAAGCAAGGAACAAGGTGCCTCACTCTAGAGCTCAAAGGAAGAAAAATTGAAAACACATAATTTGTGTCTTTCTTTGATCAGCAAACCTGCATTTATGGAAAATAAACGTGTGCTTGATTTTAAATCAATCCACTTGTAAGACTTGTTTGTGCCGTCACACTCAGACCCTCCCGACACAGGAAAAACATCCTTGTCTCTTCCCCACATGCCTAAGACTGGTCTCACTCTCACTCCATGTGTAACGTGGATATCTGGGAATTGAACATTGAGTGGAGGTGAAAATCTGGAGACTCTTCTTATGAGGCCAGTGCTAAACATTATGGTTGCATGACATTTTTGGACAAAGAAAGGGCGGAATAAGATGGAACATTCCCAGGTGCTTATTTTTCTTATTTCACTTTTCTTATTATGTAATATAAAGTGATCTTGTTTAGCATTCATCTGCCATTTCCTCAGCCTTTCAGTGCTTGTCCATGTAAGAAAAAAGGGGTGAGCTGTTAATGTGGTTGAGGGAAAGGCAGTGATAAAATCGGTGGTGTTGCTGGGTGCAGGCCTGCAGTTCCCAACTCCTGAGTGTTGATCTGGTCATATAGATTTGACTCTATGTGCTCCTGTAAGCAAAGGGTGAGAGAGACTGTTGATGGGATAGAGGGGGAAGGAGATGTAAATCCTGTGGTGTTGATTAGTGCATGTTGGAAGTGCCCAGTTTCTGAGTGCCATACTCTTTATATGTGGTTTAATGTGACACCTGGGCATGTATTTATCCGGGGAGAGAGGCCATAATTACAATGATGAATTGCACTGCTCTGGGGTCTGAATTATTCACTGATGGCTGGAGGTAGACCCAAACAAGAGAGTATCATCATAGCCCTATTAATGTTGATGTCGTTTCTAATGGGCATGAAGTCACTGTGAGGGGGGGTTGTGTGTTTACTGTATCTTAGTTGGATATTTTAGAGGTTGGGTAATTCATTGGGGAGAATGTATGTGTTGAGTGTCATACGATAGCTAGATAATCGGAGACTATCCAGGGACGTTATTAAGATGTTTAGTTCATTGTTTGGAGAAGCATTGGTTTGATTTCACTTCGCCTTGATTGTGTCCAATCCGAAGAAGTATGTTTTCCAATAAGCCTTGGCAAATGAGTTTGATTTGATGTATTGTTTGCTTGTTAGGCGCGTGTACAATAAGGATATACTGCTTCAAAGCACCCGCAGGGAGGGAGGGAGAGTGGGAAATACATTACATAATTACAACACAATGGGCCACATTACGACCCAGGCGGTAAGTTACCGCCTGGGCCGTGACTTTACCACCATGGCGTAAACTACGTTTACGCCATGGTGGTAGGCGGACTTACCGCCCCATTCCAACCTTGGCGGGGCGGTAAATCCCCATTTTCCCATTTTCCCTTCCCCATTCCCATTTTGCCCCATACGGCATAATGGGAGTGGGGAAGGCGTTAATTACGCCACCGTAAATTACGGTGGCATTAACTCCATGGTCCCTTAGTGCCATGGATTTTAACACCTGCTAAAAGCAGGTGTTAAATCCGCCATGGCGCTAAGGGACCTCGTACTCAGGCGGTAAGGGTCGGCGCTGTTTACGCCGCCGTAAAACCCTTACCGCCTGAGTCGTAATGAGGCCCAATATTTAAGAACAGTTGGGGAAGAGGGATGGGGACGCGCATACTATGCCTTGTGAGTATTCAGAACGTGCAAGTGCAGAAAGAAAAAGGGAAGAGGGGCTATGTGCTGGGGAGTCCGAGCCTGTGGGTGAGCCATGGACGAAGTGCTAGAATGTTGAGTGCTACATGGCCTGGGACGCGGGAGGTGTAAGTGCGAGTCTCCAGAGTGGAGGGTCTGATTCATAGTATGTGTGTATACTGTGTTGGGTCAATTGCATTACTGTCACTTAGAGCCTAACCTGAAACAGTCCATTCTTCAAATAATAATTCGTCTTGAGTTCTGCTTGAGTTTGTGAAATGTACATGTCATTTGGTGCGTCAGCTTCACTTTGATCAAAAGGATGATTGGCAGGCTGAGAGCTGCCCTCTCAGACCCCACTCTAACGTGCTCTGGAGCTGTGCTCAGTGGGTCTACTGTATCATGTGCTGGGCTGTTCCCTTGGATGATCAGAATGTTGATTGGCAGAATGAGATCCATATTAGACTTCACACTAACATTATCCGGAGCTGTGCTAAGCCTACTGTATCATTTACTTGTTTGCTTTTTGTGTGGTCTAGCGAAAAATAATCTTACTGAATTTCTGACACATCCTGCTTTTGAAGAGCCGGGGTTAGTCTGGAAGCATGCCAGGATATTGACATGCGACTCACCATTTGAATTGTCTCGGGAGGATAGCTCAGCAGCAACGCAGAGCAACACAGGTTCGATCCCTGGGCTCGCACTTAGAAACCTCTGGGTATTAAGCACGTTATAAATAACCTACCATATTGAGCGTGTTATAAATAACCTATCATTTCATTCCACACCCTTACAGACTTTTCAGAAGCACCACCATGTTGGTTAGTTTACCATCCCGCCTCCCTATTGATTTCTTACACCAACCCCTAACCAAGACACTCTAATTACACAGGGATGTAAACTAAATTAACTTCTCAAATGCACAAAAAGTATTGGACATTGAAAATAACCAAGTCGTTTGCAAACAGTTAAATAAAGCCAGAACTATTTCGAGACACGATGGGAAGGGCTACTTTACAATCATAAAAACGTTGAAGCAATCACTGCATTTAAATTAACTAGTGAGTAAGGAAATGTGAGGAAATGTGGAAGCCTAGAATAGTTACAAATTCTCATAAGCTACTGTATACTTACCTCACATAACATCTACTCCTAGATTCCAATTTCTGTGAAATATGCACAGACAGATTTCAATTTAACAAATTCAGGTTTGAGATGTTTTGCAGGTTCTTCCTTCTCAGCTCAAGTGCTGTATTCCTGTAGATTATATGTAGTTGCATTTCCCTGTTTTCATATTTGAGACAGCATGTACTAGAATGCAAAGTTATAGACGCCCATAAACTAGGATTGGATGACTCGTTAATACATGAGGAGGGATAGCTCAGGAGCAACTCATGTGTTTGGAAGCAAGACAATGCAGCACAGGTTCGGATCATGCTTCTGGGTGCGTTGTAAAAGAACAATTGCAAGAACAATGATATGGGACACTTCAGAACTCTGTAAACTCTACTCTGATTTATATTTCAAGGCAGACTCCAAATGAGCCCTGCTAATGAATGTTTTATTATCCATGAACTCGGCCATGCAGCTTTTTGATGATGTCATAAAAATGCTGGCTCCCACAAAAAAAAAGGAAACAGTTGTTATGAAAATGGACTTGAAAGGATTGAGTATTTTAAGAAAATATTTTTAGCTAATTATTCAGTGTACTATTAATTTGCTGGAACATCAGAGCAGTGTGATAAACTAGCGAAGTGTTTATGGCATTTTGACATTGAGATTCAGATGTGTCGATTTCACCAGTAATTACACACATGTTCTACAACCAATGCTTTGACTTCTGCAGTCACAGTCGGATTACCTATTCCTCTAAACAGAGACAAGCTACAGAGTAAGCATCAGACTGCCAAAACAATACAAAAAACGACTTTGCATTGTGAAGAGGTCACATGCATAACTTCCAAAGAGGGAGACTGGAGAAGCCACCAATTCTCTGATGCGATCAGTGACTGAGTTAAAGGGGGATCCTTCACAGCTTCCCCCAGTCTTCTCTTGGGATATTTAGAGGGGATTCAAATGCACAGTCCAGGCAGGAAGCCTCATATTTGCCAGAAATGGTATGCCTTATCATTTCTGGGGAGGAGGTCTACATTCCTATTCTTGTGTTCCCACGGCTGTTTGTAGAATAACATCACAAGAAATGCAACCTCATTTGGGAGGTACACAGTGTAAAATAAAGTAAGCAACTTTCTGAATTCTTCAGTGCATGTTAATAAGTATATGTGTACATCTGATCTGAGAAGGAATCACATTCAGCTCAGGAGGATAGCTCAGGAGCAACATGCTCGCCTTGGAAGCAAGACGAAATGGAGCACCACAGGTTCGATACACGTTATAAATAACCTATCATATCATCTCTGGTGTGCATGCCCCAACAGGGATTACAGCCAAAAGATAATCCTTCAGAAAAAAATGGAACTTGCTACACAGAATTGGTACACTTGCAGAAACAAACTCCGTTTATCTGTGAATACTGAAGTTGGAAACTGGCTGACTGACCCTAATGTGGCAAATCAGTTTTTTAGATCCATGGTCCGGGTCCTGGAGCTGATGCATTTAATTAAATGATACACCTGAGATTAAGTCACAGACTGACACACTCTGTCTGAATAGCTGGTTTAAACATGGGAACACCCAAAGCAACACCCTCTAACCTGACAAACCTGACAGCATACCTTGTGCCACCTTGGGGAAAAGACAGGCCAGGAAAACAATTAGGGGAATTGGGAGGGTTTGAAGTTAGTACAGTCTGCATAGGCTTGTGAAAGAAAATAGAAGGTTAACATTGCCATCTGTGAAAATGATGTGTGACCTACTCAAAACAGTAGTGTTTCTTGATAATCCCTCTCTAGCATAATGTATGGGGAGGAATTATGCGTCCACTTTAGTTCACCAGCTATTTTGTTATCTGCCCCCTCTTGTTCTAGACCAAGTTATTTCCCAGGCTCCCATGATGCCCAGACCATTTGTGACCTTGATCAGCAACATTACAAGATAAGGTATGGTTTTCTTGATCCTGTGAAGTTGATGATGCATTCATTGTGAGACCTGGTTAATTTGAGGGGTATACATAGAAGATTGTAAACCTTTATGCACATACATAAGTGAGCAGGCCAACTGAACATAAGTGAGCAGGCCAACTGAACATAAGTGAGCAGGCCAACTGAACCGGGCAGACCTTGGATCAGGCCTTTCCATTTCCAATGCATCCATCTGTGGTTTATTTGGCCCAGTTCCATAACACTGTCTTTCCAACCACTCATAATCCATATTTTACCCTCAACCCACAGCCCTTTTACTGCATTTTACCATTGTGAAATATCACAGTGAAAAGGCAGCAGTCAAAGCAGTAGGCTTCCCCTTCCTCGCACCTAAACTCTGGAACTCCCTTCCCACTGACCTCAGAGCTGATACATCTCTGTTCTCTTTCCGAAAAAAGTTTAAAACTGCACTATTCAATTAATCACGATTATATGTACTCCTGCTGCTTCTGCACATATGCAAAAAATGTATCTACGTGAACTGTATGTAACTAAGTAAGCAACTCTGTAACCAGCGCCACGATGCCTTCGGGCTGATGTGCGCTTAACAAATGCGAATAAATAAATAAATAAATAAATAAATGGAGAGACACTATCCTAAACTGATGACCTTCATTTTCTCTGCATTCAAACTGAAGATATTGCCGATAGTCTAGTATTGTATTCCTTGCAGAGAGGTGGTGATGGGGCCATTTTTAATCTCAATAGGTGTCACGTTCAGGAGGATCAGTAACTCTTCAGCCACAGGAAGATAACGGACCCCCTGCGTGACTCCACACGTAATTGAGTTATTATGAAGAAAAAGCCTCTATCATTACCTAAGCAGGTCAGTCGTGCAGGTCTTTAGAGATCCAAACATGTGCATTTTTTTAAGGGGCTAGGCCTTGTTAAAAACTGGAGTTGTTTACAATCATCAAACTCTGGTGAGAAGTACAAAAGGATTAGCGGGACTTGGCTGTTCGTGCCAAATGCTTCAAGGATTTTTTTCTCGTATGAAGTAGAGCTAGGACTCAGTGCTCAAATGGGGTTTGTTAGAGCCACTGTAGCTCATAAATTAGGTCGCCATCATTGTTCGCAATAAAAAAAAATATGTTATGTTTCTCAATGCATAAAAGGAACAAAACCCAAAATCACTTTATGTGCTCAGTTTTCTTGCCTTGATTCAAGATGTTATGCAGTAGGGTGTCATAGCTAAATTCAGAGGAAACCCTATTAGATATTTTCCTATCCCTCTAGCAGAAAAAAATGGCTAAACTGATACTTTTGTTCTTACGAATAATATTTCTATTTTGTGTTTGAATGCATATATCATGATTTTTGGTATGACATGATTTGTAGAGGGTCTAAAATGTCTGCCCTAAATGATGCAGGCTTTCATTTTGATTTCCATATTTCCACTACTTTAAGCGGGTGGGAGAACTACAAATACTAGTATTTCATTTATTTCTATTTGAGTTTGGTGAGACACGACTTTCCCACGGTATTTAAATAGTTACTGTGAAATCACCCAGCTTAGGTCTTGCTAGTTTATTTGAAGTCCCGGATGGATTACTATGAGGTAAATCTGTTGATAGTTCCTGACGACTATTGTGATACATTATTTATTTACTCGTCTAGTAACTGTTTCAGTGAGCTTTGAGGCTTTCATGACAGTATATCTGATTGCTCATATTTAGATACTGCTGGTTTGTTATGGAATTTTGTGACTAGGAGGATAGTACCCTAGGCAAGTTGGTTTATTACAACCAACTTAACATAACAGTGTACCCCTTTGGAGTATTGGTGCCATTGGGTATTTTAGTTTATGGTGAATTATATTAGTATATGTGACCCCATACTTGACAATAGCACACTTATTAGCATGTTGATGTGTTTCACCTCACAGTCCACGAAGGGCTTTGGTGTAGTTGAGGCTTGATCTAAGAGCTTACAAAGCACAATACGTGAAGGGCTATATCATTGTATAGATTCTGGAATAGCATGTACTATATTTCTATTTTTCTCTACGCATAATGGAGCACGTTACATTTTGGGAGTGCTACTAACATGATGACGTTTGGATTGACATGTGAGTGTGCTCTTGTACACAGTGTTTGTTCGATTTAGGTGACATTTTAGAAGAGTTTCTGCAACTCGAAACACGTCGATAAAGAAAAATCATTTTGCTTGTCATCTTTCACAAGAAAATATCATTTGCACTGTTAGATGAATTATGAGCGGAATCATGGCTGATCTGGTTGACTGTTGTTGAAATGTTTATGATATAATCCACTTAACATCATGTTGGAATACATTTACTTTCATGTTAAATTGAGTCAATTCTATAAAATACTCTCTGATTTTGCAGAAATTGATCGTACTACAATTGTCCACGATGACAACAGCCTCAATAGACAACAACGACACACTCCATTGCAAAAATATAAGTGCTATGGATTTTGCAAAAATATTAGTTCTATTCTATTATGCATGCAGAAAAAAGTATGCAAAGTGCATTTTAACTTTTTTTAGCACTGCTGCAAAGGCAAGGTTATCTCCCCCCCACCCCTCAAAATGACACTTAGCTCATTACTCAAGAATAAAACAAGGTTGAGTGAACACAACACATGAATGCCAATTCTGAGCTCAAGACACCTCTAGCTCTGGCAACCCAAAATAATATTAAGGTTTTGTCTCAAGCACCTACACGTTTACATGTGGATGTGAATGTACACTAAATGGCCCTTTAAGGTCCGTTCTCTGCTTGACGAAAACGAATTATACTATAACTTAGAATTTCCAGACTTTGTCTGATACAGGAATTAATTATTTAGGCAAAACAATATTCCTGAAGACATTGGGGCAACTATATGGGGATAAATGGTTTTCTTCTTTGCAACAGCTGAAAAGGACATTTGATTTGCTGCCTTAAGGTCGGTTCACAATGCATTCCACATATAACAGTGTTACTTAGTACATCGTTTTTTAGGAATTACTATAATTTCGGCCCACATTAAGGGCCCAAACCATACAAAAAGTGCAAAGACCCTGCAAAGTATTGTGCGTGTTAAACAACTTTGTGTCTCCTTGTGCATGAAAGCATCTTTACTCATTCCTTGTATTCATGTATTTCAAAGCGCAAAATAACCCAATATGCAAAGAAAACCGAGTTGCGCTTGGAACGTCCCCAACATGCCCCCAAGCAAACAAAAATCATTGCCCAAAGAAGAACCTTGCGCCTACCTTTGCTGCACCATCCAGAATCCAGGAAAAACTCCTCGGGGTCCCCCATAAGTCAAGGCTTCTCCCCTACAAAACTGAATGTGTTCCCCGGTAAGTCAAGGCAGCACCCATGCAAAACAGTGTGCACGGTCCTCTGTAGGTATAGGCTGCACCCATGCAAAAGTGCATGTGGTCCACCGTATGTCAATGATGCACCCCGGCAAAACTGAATGTGGTCCTGCATAAGTAAAGGCTGCATTCCGACGAACCTGCGTGTGGTCCCCCATAACACAAGGCTGCACCCCTACAAAACTGCTCACGATCCCCTGCGAGTCAAGGCACCACCCTTACGAAAATGCATGCAGTCCCCCCATAAGCCAAGGCTGCAACCCTTCGAAAATGAGTGCACCTGTGCCAAAGTGCATCCGTGGTCCCCGTAAGTCAAGGATCTAACCCAGCTAAACTACGGACCATCACCCCTACCCTCAAGGCACCCAAACTGCTGCCCCAAACCCCTCCATCAGAGTAGCCCACTCAAGTCTGACACTACCCTACAGCTCCCCCATGACCTCCACCACTACCCCAGACAGCCCCTTCAAGTGTTAGCACCACCAGACAGCTCCTCTCACCTGTGCCACTACCCCAGGCATCCCCCTGACAGTACACCCCCTGCCTTTACCCCCCTGACCTCTGCCATTACCCCAAGGCATTATCCTCAAGGCCTGACACCACCCAGCAGCAACCCTGACCTCTGCCACTACCCTAGGCAGCCCGGTGAAGTACTGACACCACCCACCAGCCCCCCTCAGCCCGAGGCAGCCCCCTCACAGCACACCCCACCTCAGCTCTGCCAGTACCCCCAGGCCAGCCAGCCAGACTACACACCCACAAGTCTGATGTTGTTCAACAACTCACCTCAATGACCCCGGCCTGTCCCCAACCTGTAGTACACCTGCTACATATCCTCCTAGAACTTGAAGAACTGAGAGCACTGCTGCAGAATCCATATCCGTAGCTCATCACAGGACTCCTTGGTACATTACACTCAGTTGCACAGCTACAGGACAGCAGAATGTAGAAACAGCTACACTGTGATAACACCATGTAAATGCAACATAGTAATGAATAATGAAATAGAACGCAATGTAACATATCATGGTGCCCATATGCCATTGCAATGGCCCAAACGCAGTGTAGGTATATGTCCTTCGAGCACCTCAAGTCTGAAACATCACAGAATCTACTAATATGTAATGTGTGTGTGCAGAGTAGCTTGCACAAAGTAATGAAGGAAGGCAGTCAGGCAGGTAGGCAGGGTTGGCAAAGTCCCTGCAAGTAATACAAGTTGAACTGGCATGTGGGTGCCAGGGAGTGTGTGAGTCAAGGAGCAGCACAATGTGTACAGCCAGACTGAACAATTAACAATCAGTGAATACTTCATTTCATTGGCAGATGTGCAGCATGATATGAGAGCCGATTGTGGGTGATCGCAAATGTGGGCAGGTGGGCGCCATGCCTTTGAGGGATACAGCCACCGTATAATGAGTTCACCAGTGATGAGTGTAGCCCTCACATCGACAGTGAGGCCCCAACCCACGTGACAGTCATAGTTGAAATGCAATCCAAAAACACAGAAAAAGTGATTTTGCACATGGACATAAAGCGACTGCATCATGTATGTGATCATGATCAGAAACGTGTATTATAACATGCACACAGCACAAGCAAAACATGTGGAAGGGCATAATGTCCAGGGCTGAAATTAAAATAAAATTCCAAACTGAATCCTAACACTAATAACTATATACACAGGAAATAGGCTTATTTGTCCTTAAGTGTGTACTCCAGGGCAAAGTCACATTCCTCATCTTCTGCCTTGAGGCGGGCCTCCATTCTTTCCTGGAGGGCTTACAGGCCCTCCGTCATCCTCCTCTGCATCCCAGCAAACAGCTTCCAGGATTGGAGCTTGCCCAAATGACCTCCTCTCTGACACCTCTGTCCTGGTCCTGGAAATCCTTGCCTCCCTAGCCCACTGCCTCTCTGCCATCAGCTGCCTGTGAACATTTGTTTGGACACACCCCATCTGCTGAGCTGCCTCGTCTCCTTCTGCCAGATGTTGATGATGTCTTGCCTGAATTGCCTCCTCTGTGTTGATTGCCACTGCATTGACTGCCTCTTGCCACTCCTTATCTGCTGCTGCCTGGCAGAGTGCAAGCTGCATGGGTAGCCCCGCCATCTGTATGATACTTGTCGGGGGCACAGCACCTGCACTGGCCTGAAGTGTCAGCTGTCCAACCACTGTTTGTCCCTCTGTTGGTGCCTGGGAAGGCACAGTGACCACTACATGTGGCGTACTTGGGACTTCCACCAGAGACAGAGACAGAGGCACTACCAGACCAGGTGGTATGGGTGGGATTGCTGCACATGTGGCCGTGGTGGAATGTGGCATGGAAGGCTCTCTAGAGGATGACTGGGGCACATAGAAGGAAGTGGAGGAGGGGCAATTGAATGTGCCAGTGCACAGAGGCCACTGAGAGCAGTGCTCTTGCCAGCTAGCCCAGGTATTGGCGCATCGACTCATGATGCGGAGACAGCTCCTCACCAGTAGCTGACACAGAATCACAAATCAATGTCGTCTGCCTCACAGGGCCAGTCAGCATGGCCTGAACCACATCTTGGGGTGGCTTCCCGGTCACAAGGAGGGCCTCCGTCTGGGTGGAGGCATCCACAAAGGCGATCTATGCAGCAGCAGATGGCCCAGGGACTCAAGGTTGTGCAGCAACCTCCACATTTGACAGCACATCCTCATGTCCTTGGGCCAGGGGTGCACCCTGAACACTCTCTTGGATGCCCCCACCAGACCCCTTGCGCTGGCCTGCAGTTGCCTCCTCCTCCATTTCCGCCACCCTGAATGACTCCAGAGAGTCTTCACCTTTGATTGCCCTCTGCACCCTGTCCCACAGCTGCTGAGGAGTCCCCCACTGCAATCACCTCCTGGGACTTAACCATCGCAGCTTTGCATGATGGTACCGGGGCTCCCCCAGCAAATTCTCCCGCAGGAGAGGTGGAGTCAATGGGGGCTTGTTGGGGTGTGCGTCTGGGTCTGGTGTCCCGGTCCATTCCCTTCTGCTTCACAGCAATCCCTCTGCCCTCTTCACAAGCTGCAGCAACTGTGGAAAATTGGAAAACGAACATTGACTTCAGTCATCAGTGTCAATGCATGCATTGCATACACAACATTAACAGTAAAAATCATGCAGCACGTGTCAACCAACAACTTAGACACACACACACACAGAAACACACACACACACACACAATGCACACACACATGCACACCCATGCAACTGACAAATGAGTGTAGGGACAATGATGAATCACAGACATGACACACACACATGTCAACACAGCACATTGTTGTGTGGCCACAAACACATTACTAATAGGATGCGATGTCACCAGAGCAATGCCAAAGTTACACATGTATGAAATGCAGTCAGGGGCATGGGAGGTGAACCTGGGCACCTGTCCACCCAAAAACAATTAGCAACATGCACCCCTGACTGCTTGACCTGTAAGCATGCAACATGTACTGGGATACATTTCTGTGGAATAATAACTAATGTCATGTGGCCCAGCATGAACACACATTAACTTCAACTCCAAAAGCAGAGGGATGACACATCACATCCCCATCCCTGATAGGTCAATGTACCAACTTGATATGCACAGACATCCATGCACATGAGTATGGCTGGACTCACTGGCAGATGTGCTACACATAGAAGTGTCCCTCAGGCATGTCCCTCACATGGCCACAACATAGTAAGTCAGCATCCAGACTGCCCTGCACCTGCTCCATGATCACACATAGCATGTGCCTGAGTTTAAAAAAAGGCACTGAGGACCAATAGTGCATATACCAACGCATATACCAGAAATGTATGTTGGCCACCACATGTCAAGCATTGGCATGAGGCTGCATGCCACTGTGGCTCCTTGCAGCACACATGCTATATACAGAATGGGGCACCAGCAATCGTGTATGCCACACATAAACTGTAGAGCAGTGCTCAACATGGTCACTCACCAGCAGCTTCCATACATCGTTTCCACTCTCAGTTCTCAGAGTGAAGTTCCGGGTAGAAACTCTCAAAGACCCACAGCTGGTTTTGAGACAACAGGTGGCAGACTGCATGGTAAACCTCCATGGTGGGCTCCATTATGAGGACGGTCTCCGCCTTTGCATGGCTACGGGTCTTGAGGTCTTCTTATGGCTCCTTCACAGTCTTCAGTGGACGGTGTGTCACCCCCTCCACATTGATGGCAGCCATGATCTCTTCCCAGATCTGGTGATGTCCGTCGTAACACAGCTGTGTTGCAGAGTTGAATAGGCCATCATAGGCAACCAGGACCTGATCCACCGCGATGCCAACTTTGGTGCTGGTGTGGTTGTCAGCCCTCTGCCTCACTGACGTGGCGGTGCCACTGTCTCCAGAAGAGGTTGATGGTCCCGACATGGCAACCCCCAAGGCAGGTGAGGCTCCGCTGGATCCTGGATAGGAGCTGTGGAGCTGTGGTGGAGTTGGTAGGGAGAGGTGGAACTCCAAAATTCCAGATGAAGTGCTACCAGGCCCAACAAAGGAGAATAGGCAATTGCAGAACAGCTGGTACTCCAAGACAGTGCTGGTAGGCCGCAGGCACTTACACTCAACAAGGCAGCAGCATATATTGAGTGTATGAGACAATGCAGGCCGCAGGAGGCAAAAGAAATGGCACGCAGGCAGGAGGAACTTTTGTGTGTGTCTCACAACCGAGGAAGCAGAGAGCAGAGTAAAGGCCCTTAGCCCGTAAGTTACGTGCCATGCGCTGCATGCAGCACACCTAAGCGGCTTATGGCAATGACAGTGATATTTAAGGGTTGAAATGCACATCACTGGTTGTGCACGAGAAGGTACGAAGACGTATGAGTTTCACAGACATGCATTTGGGGTACTAGGCCAGCCGGTTCCTTCAAGTAACGCATACCGCATTATGTTTTCAGGGGGTTGCCTCTGCACATATACGTTCATATATTTTTGTCCATTCTGAGGCCTACAGTGTATCACGTGTGCAATATTTGTGTTGCAGGGTGCCACTATGTATCATTTACCACTTTTAGTCATTTATGTACGCTTTCAGGGTGTTGCATACACATATTTTGATTGGGGTTCCTCTGTGCATCGCGTACCACATATTTTTGCTTTTGGGGTGCACTGGAGCCTTGCTAGAGCACGCATCTACATAGTACATCATATAGACTGTTCCCTTCCTCATTTAGCCCAAAGCCATATATTGGTGTGCATTGGTGGCTCCACCCCAAGACACGGCACAGGAGAAGGGCCCGCAGAGGAAGAAGCATATCACTAATGGGGAGCTTCAGTTCCTCGTAGATTATGTGACGGATCACCATCATGAGATAGTTTGCTGGCAGCACCCATACTCCCGCACAATGATTGGCGCATTGGCAGCATGTCACATGATTCATCAGCGCATGTGGTGTAGCGAGGCACACTGCTGAATAGGTCCAGAAGTAGATGAATGATATCATGTGAAAGATCAAGCAGAAGCTCAGTGGCCTCTGAATAGGCCACTTGAGAGGGGCCAGCAGAGGAGGAGCAGCTAACCCCAATTGAAGAGGCTAGAAGTACACTCATCAGCAGTGAGCAGGTGCAAGGCTAGGGGAGGTCTGGAGACCTATGTGGACACATCTGGTGAGTGACATTCATGTGCATCATATGTGTGGGCAATCATGGTTGTCCAACCCATACATGTGTAGTAGTAGAGTCAGCTTCAGTAGCTTCACTTCTGCCGCATGACCTGCATTCTGGGAGGTTGTTGTGTGGTTACCATGTGTTGCACTTGTTTGTGTGACAGTACTTATCATTGTCTACTGGGCTTCACAGCTGTGCCAGTACTTGCATGCAGGGTTGTAATGTCCGAAATATGTGCACATTGCAAGACCATGTTATGTGCCCGCCTAACTAGCACACATCACCCACACGGCACACCTCTGCATCACAACAAAAAAAAGCTCATCCACATGTATAAATCATTGCCAAACTCATGAGGCCTGTCTCTTTACATTGTACCTCAAGTACATGCAATATATGTTGTTCACATACATCAGTTGCTGCTGAGGGGCAGGTTTGTTCTGTCACCTGCTCTTACGGAACACCTTGTCAGTATGCATTTTGAAGCTGCCTGTAGTGACTCACTGTGGTGTGACCAGCCTGCTGGCATATGAGTGCCCACAGACTACAGCCCTGTGTAGCAGGTGTTATGTAGAAACAATTTCACTTGTATATTCCAAGCGGTGACACTAGACAAAACATAGATAAAATCAGCCTTTTGTGGGTCATCATTCCAAGGTGGGCAGTCTGGTACTCTCCTATTGAAATGTCTGTAGACAGCCCATGCAAAAGGTTTGGGGATTGAATAAAGCCGACGGTTGTGCCTGCCTGCATTGCATGCCGGGTATGTGCATGTTTGAATTGCAACTATGATTATACAGTTCAAATTTGTATCATCAGTCTGACATGAAAGGCCTGTATGTGGTTATCAGTCGATACATGACAGACACATGCCGGTTTGCTTGCATCACTTTTGACAACACTCACCTGAACATTGCCCTGTCTATGTCATTAAGATATACATATGTGTGTAGACATGTGGATTATGTTTGATGTTGGATGACATGGCAGCAACATCACCCACTCAGCTGTGGTATGACGGCTGTGCTTCTCCTTGTGTCATGAGATTTGAAGATGAGGAGTTTCTGGTTCTCAGTCTGAACATACCAGGTGTTCAATACTGACACATCTTTGTCATGCTCATAGACAGGGACTGATGCCCCAACAAAATTGCCCATGCAAGAGGCATACATGTATTTTATTTATTTGATTTATGTATTTATTTATTTATTGTGCATTTGTAAGTCTCTTACACAGCAAGAAATTGTGTTTCAATGTGACCACGCGGCAGAGGAGGGAACATGGGACAAAGGCAATAGAATACAATAATGAACAGGATAGAGCTGGTCCTTCTAGGCCCTGTGAGCATTCGGATCATGCTAGTGCAGAGAGAGAAGGGCAAGGGCAAGGGGGATAAATGCTAGGAAATTTCCCAGAGGGGTAAGTGCCAGGGAGTATGTTGCCGGGAACTGGTAGGTGCTTGGAAGAGGTCAAATAATGAAGAGTGGTGATCTGCTGATACAATAAGTGCAGTCCTGTGAGGGAACACAGGTCAGTAGGTGCCCAAGGGCAAGTGTTGGGAGTGGGAGGGGCTGAAGGCAATTGGGAAGAAGGCCAGGAACCAGAAGGACACATAAGGGCCAAGGCCGCCAATCTCAGCCACTGAGGGGTTTAGCACTGGAGCGGAAGAGGGATGGAGGAGATTAAGAGGGAAGCCTTGAGGCGCTTCTGGAATTTGAGTAGATCAGGCTCAAGATGGACACAGAGTTGGAGCCGGAGGAATGTAAAGACCTGGACGGAGAGTATTTGGTGAGAGCAAGTTGTAGATAGAGTGGTACCTGGACCCAGACAGACTTATGGATGATGCATAGGGATTTGAATTTGATCCTTGCAGCAACTGGGAGCCATTGGAGAGATTTTAGGGCTAGAGTGATATGGTCCCTCGGCTTGAGGCCAAGGCTAAATCTTGCAGCCCTATTCCGGATAAACCAAAGGGGTACGGACAGAGGAGTAGGGTAGATTTAGGAAGAGGTTGCTGCATTAGCCCAGCCTAGAGTGTACCAGGGCTCTAGAGACATTGAACATCTGGGGAAAGGTGAGGAAAGGAAGGATGCTTCTGAGGAGGTGGAGTTCAAAGTGGAAGGGAAGAGAAATATAGACTGGGTGCTAAAATCAATATTACAGGAGACCACACCACATAAGAAAAAAATAATAATATATAGAGAATGAATGGGGTGGGAGAGGGCAAAGTTCTAATGGTGAGTGGCAGTGTGTTCCAGAGTTTGCCAGCTAAGACTGGGAAGCTAGCATCTCCAGCTGTCTGTAGTTTGTATCTGGGGATCGTGAGGCATTGTGATTGGGAGGATCTAAGTGATCAAGTAGGTATATAGTGAGAGAACCGTGAGGCTAGGTAGATGGGGGCCTGGTTGTTAACAGCAAGTGTAGACTCTTCCTAATTTCAGTGATGTGTGCAGATCTAGGAATGTTGAGAGCCGCTCTGATAGCATTATTTTGAATGATCTGGAGTTTGTTGAGGTTGCGTTGGTTGGTGCCTTGATAAAGAGCATTACAATAATCGAGTTTGGACATAACCAAAGTCCTAGCAAGAATAATGCAATTCTGAGTGTAGCGGAATGGACGTCAGGCTGTGATCAGCTTACATGTGCAAGCAGAGGCAGCGAAGACCGCATTAGTTTGTCCCATTAAGGGAGAGTGTAAAATCAAATCAAGGTAGATTGCCAGAGTTTTTGTATCTTTGGATACTTTGATAGAGTTGCCATCTATATTGAAGGTGTTAAACAAAGGGTCAAGCTTATTGAGTCTTTGCTGGGTGCCAAGGATGAGGACCTCGGTCTTGTCATCGTTGTGACAGAGCTCGTGTTGAACCATCCAAGCTTGGACAACTTGGTAGATGTCATTCACAGCTTTAGAGTCAGTGGTGTAGTCACCAGTGATAGGGATGAGTATCTGGGTGTCATCAGCGTAGTTGGTATAGGTGACACCCGGCTATCCGCTACATTTGACCAATTGCCTTCACATGCCATCTGATCCTATCCACCTTTCTATCTTTTTGTCAAACTACCTCCCGCCAATTGCCTACCAAACTGCACTGTTATGTACATTACTGTTGTGAACATTATTTGATTGATGTAACCTATTTGTTTGTGGGAATGTAATTGATTGATGTAACTCTTTGCATGTACCTGTTCATCTAATATATGCGCCGGGTTGCCCTCAGGCCTGGTGCGCTATACAAATAAATAAAATACAAATACAAGTAAGTGATAGGTACTAAGCCATAGTCGACCACTCCATCCTGCTATGTCATCTTGCCCAGTTTGGTATATCAGGGCAGGTACTAGCATGGTTCAGATCGTTCCTTGCGGATCGTACTCAGACCCTCTTGATGCTCCCTTTTCTTTCTGCTCCTTGTCACCTCAGCTGTGGAGTGCCACGGAGCTCCTCCCTGTACCCTATTTTGTTTAACATCTACATTTGGGCCCTTGTGTGTCTCATCCGCTCCTTCGGCATCGGTTGCTACTCCCACTCCGACGACACCCAGATACTGATGAGATTAGATCTAGATTCAGTGTGAAGTGTCGGCGTGCCTGCGGGAGTGCCTGACAGCTGTTGGAGATTGGATGAACCACAATTGGCTCAAATTGAATGGTGATAAGACTGAAGTGATGGTGGTGCTCTATCCCCCTAATCCCACACTCTGGGTGCCCTCCTTTTAGCACTCTTCCCTGGGACCCCTGCTGATCCCGGTTAAGAAAGTGAAAAACTTGGGTGTGGTGCTATCTGCATCATTGTCTATGGACCAACAAGTCTCTGCGGTGTGTCAGGCTGGTCATTTCCAACTGAAAATTCTGAGGAGGGTACTACCACTGATCCCTGCCCCATTGCACCCTCCAGTGGTAACAGCCATGGTTCTGTAATGGATAGACTATTTCAACTCCTTCTATCTATTCCAACCCAAGAACCCAAGAGCTTGATCAAACGGTTGCAGCGGCTGCAGAATTTGGCCCCTAGGGTATCTACGGGCACTCCTTTTGGAGCTCACATCTCCCCTGTGCTACGGACTCTGCACTGGCGACCGGTGGCCCAACGGGAAGAATTTAAGTCTCTGTGTATTCTTCATTGTGCCCTCCATAATCAGGGAGCGGAATACCTCCAAGCCAAGTTTATGCACTATGACCCCGCCCGCAAACCTCCGCTCAGCCACTGCCGAACAACTTGTTCAAAGGGATCGGGTTGGCGGCTGGGCTTTTTCCATTTCTGTAGCAGTTCTACGGAATAATCTCCCACTTGTCATCAAGAAAACCCCCAACTTCTTAGAGTTTAGAAGGCGGGTCATAACCAACTTATTTTGAATCTCCATGGGGCTGTTTCTATCTCTATATAGCGTCATGATGCCTTTGAGTGACTATGCACTTTATAAGAACTATTAACATAACATAACATAACATAACATAACATAACATAACATAACATAACATAACATAACAGAAGCAATACAGTAAAAGCTTTGTTATCAGATTGTTGGGCAATTTATTAACCAGAGCTCTCAGGGACTTCATGTGGGGGCTGCCAGGGGTTGCAAATACGACCCCAGAGGTTTCCCTTGCTACCCCTTGTTTTATTGTATGCTCTTGGGCTGTGGCCAGCGCTAAGTGCCTCTTAGTGACCCTAAATAAGAAAGAATAGGAATAATGAAAACAGGCCTCATTACGAGCTTGCCGGTCCGTATACAACGGTACCGGTAAATGGTACCCTATGGGGCTCAAATGGGAATGGGGATCACCCAATTCTGGCACCCGCGAAAGGGCAATTACTGGGTCCGGCAGGGCCGGAATACCCCAGTAATTGCCCACTGTGTCTTTCTGGAATTCTATACAGTGATTGCTAGACTTATTCAAAGTTTATTTCAGGCATACTGCAGGGTTGAGTCACTGATTTAGTCTGTTCTTAAAAACCTGAACTCAGCCTTTCATCCTTCTGAGGTCCATAAATGAGTACCAACATAGGTTTGTGGATATTGTTTGTATATTTGTTCTATATAGAGCGCTGAAGCACAAGTGCTGTATAATAATACAACATTATCATGCGGCCTTGGACGTCTGCTTGCATTCACAGTAATTTGCTAATATGGTCCTATGCTCCTTGATATTAATGATACATATGGTGATCCATTCTTGTATGTAATGTATATCACATTATAGTGATATCATGACCACATTTTTCATAGTGTACATAAGAACAATGCTATGTGATGCCAATTCCTGTTTTGTCAAGGGGTGAAAGGTTGTTTTCCGTCATTTCTGGGTTGGGTCAAATGATAGCACTTTCTGTGATGTCATCACAGGTCAAGAGAGGTGTGGGGTCACTTCCGCTACCCCTGCCATTTTGGTGAAATGACGTTCCTGAAAACTCTCTATTAACCAGCACCTCCACTGCCGGTAATAGTATTGGTTACATTTGAGAAAATGCTGGGTAACAAAGTTTTGGAGTTGGTTGACAGAGCAAACAAGCCAGGAAGCTTGGCTATTCGGCCTGCTTGCTTTATTTTTAAGCTCACACAAAGGATATTCACATATCCACAACTTTTGAATATCCAGTCGCACTGGGTTCTCAATGGTGCCAGATAATCAAGCTGGTGCTGTAGCAACACAAAAGTAATGCTATTGAAGCCCAATTTCTCTTGCACAATTGCCAAGCAGCAATGACTAATTGACCAGCGGTTGTGCTAAATTCCCAGAATCTAGTGCAATTTACATGCTTCATTCAAAGTCATTTTATATGTACCTACAAATAGGGACTATCGGTGTGGAGTGGTTAACATTAAGGGTAATTTAGGAGAGGAGGCATTTAGTTAAATTATTAAAACAGGAAATGGGAAAGGGTTCTGCATTAAGTACTACTCTCCCAGCTGGTGCATCTGATCATTTATCACAACCTAACTCTAATGCATGATGTTTCTGGGTTTTCAGGATGGAAAGTTAAAACTTGCCATTTGCTCTTAGCACTCTTAATCTTTTTTAGGCATTCAAGAAATTACAAAATCCCAAATAAATAAAATACATATTGCAAACTGTGCAGCCAGTCTCCAGTCTTGTTCTAAGGCCCAATGCCAAACAGGAGGCAGCCATTTTACGCTGGTAATGGTAAGAGTGTGTTCAAAAGCAGTCTACAGATGGCCAACAAAACTCTGATAGCCACTGCCTTTTCAGAAAACACTTCTCAATGTTCTATAACACTGCTACAATAAGGTGTCTACAATAAATAGATATCTAAAAAAAAGAAAACGTAAATGCTCCTTTTTTGACAATACCAAAGCCGATTTGATCGACACGTTGTAGTGCTTCTCCAGTCTGCGATGTTACTGGATGGGAGACTTTCAGTGACTAATATTTTTCAAATACACATTTTGCCAGCATAAGCCAGTTTATTGTTCTGGGGTTTGGGTAGATACATTGGATGAACTGTCTGGTATACAGGACATTTTCCATGCAGGGGATCTTGGGAAAGTATAAACGAAGCACATTTCTAATATGACAGATTCTCACAAAGGTGAACTGAACATTTAGAGAAGGCTAGACATGAAGCTTGCAAAGGAATACTCTGACCTCCATGAAAATGGTGATAAAATGCACCATGCTAAATGGCAGAGTTTCTACCTGTAACAGATGCGTAGAACTGTGCCTGGCACTGACGAGGCACGAGCCCCTGCCGTCCAGAGCTACAGTTAATAAGAAGGCTCAAGAGATGATCCGTATGTGCATTGCACGCCCTCCTGTGCCAAACTGCTATGGATGGTTGTCCAAAGCAATGACAGCGGTTATGAATAATTAAACACATTACATACATTACTTTTTGGTTGTAGGCACGTGCAAGGTCAATGCATTTCCTGGCATTTTTACATGCATCTAATTTGTCAATACCCCTCTTCTCACATGTGAGCGATTGCAAGCAGTGGAGATGTAGAGATACTGAATGTTTGTATTAAATGCAAAATGCACATTTTCATGCATTGTCCCTTTCCCCATGCAATCTACTGTTTATCATGTATGCTCACTCTATGCTGTCATACCATATAAACATCTAATGCTGATTCAATCTTCATGAAATGTTCAGGGTATATCTACCAGATATTCATGAAAAGTATGACAGAACATTCAACTGCAGTGCTTTGCTTTTTAGTTCGTCATCTCCTTTTTGTTGACGGAGTCCAATGCCAAATTCCGTCCATGCCAGAAACCACATATCATATAAACTGACGTAGCAAGCACATGGCACCCAACACCCAATGCATACGTCTGTGAAATGTAAGATTACTCTACCAGTCAATTGTCACATTGACATTCGCATGCAACACTAATTGTATAGTATCATTTATTGGCCTTCTCCTTTAATGAAATGTATTGTTAATCATGCATTTTTAGCATACAAACAAACCAACTCCCAGACAACGTAAAACCACTCAAAGTCATGCCACGACAATTAGCCGCTATAGAGGTATCACATAACCTGTATGGTGCTCACATCTAGAACCCCTTTTATGAATACTAGTATTTTATTCAAGCAAGAGAAGGATTTTCTCAAGCACGTCTTTCAAGTAAATAATGATAATCTATATTATTATAATATTCATTTAATACTAATGTGCCCTTTACTGCAGTGTTGGGGGGAACTACACGTATCGGTTGGTTCCCAGATCTGCCTTTTCCGTGGGCAGGATAAATCTTTAGTGGGTGACATGGGTGTATATGACATGGTTGTTCAAGTAATGTAATGTCTCTTGTAGAGTATATGTTGTCTTATGATGAATTTGGAAATGAAACAAAGAAAAAGGCACTCGTCTGCTTAATTCACCCATGCTCCATTGTGAATGATAACAAAAATGTGGCATTTTAAAATGTTAAACACGTGGAGGATTGTCTGCTAACATGTACATCTAATATATTTTTCAGAAACAATGCCAGTAAACACACCTATATTATTGGTGAGTTATTTAGAGAAGTATAGCGGGGCTGCTGGCTTGCGAGTTCCACGTCCTATTACAAATCAAAGAAACCTTCCTCTGAGCAGCTGTGCAGTACTTTTCAAGGACCAAGTGAGCTCGCATCAAAGTGCCTAATAGACAAGGCGGTGGGTTGAGGTAAAATCAACAGAACTAATCCCCGTATAACCAGCGCACATAAATGCAGCTGTAATTCTGCTACAGTTCCGCCTTCGGGCTACTCTGCTCTCTTAACACTTATCTGTCAGCAGTAATGCCATGTAAATGAGCCACTGAGCTTCCCTCGCTGCGTCTCCTCTAATCCGCCCCCATTCTTCTAATCATCCAGCACACAGAGGCCAGCATCTATTTTCATCTCGCGAGATAGGATCTCCTTCGGAATTAGCGGGCTTCCACTTATCTCGGCAGTGGCCCCTGCGTGGCTCTGATCTAAGGCTTTGGGGACTTGTCATTACGCACAGGTGCTCGGATCGAAGCGCCGCGCTCTGGCTACTGGATTGATAATCCCCCGGTGGCCAATGAGAGGAGCTCCAGTTGTTTAGGGCCTCTGATTATCGGGCGCGCGGTCCTTTGATTGAGTCCCACTTCTGAAGGCCGCGCGCGGCTGCGATTTCAGGTGAGAGCTGGTACCCACTGCAGAGAAACAGATAGCGAGAGCGCAGTGATTAAGCGGCCCAGTCGCGTCTTAATTGACTTTGCCGAGCTATCAGAGTCTTAACTCTGCACCTGTGAAAGACACGATACGTGGATTTACTGCGTGTCCTAATGAAGAACTTAGAAGGCACAGGGGCTGCCTCAGCCTCTTGCCTGTGACAGGTCTGTTAACGGTGTTGGCACAAATAACAATGAAACCAGCTCAGTGGAGGTGTACTCAAAATGGTGTCTGGGATTTACCTCTACTAAATGATGCTTTTCTTAAATTGGACCGTAAAATATCCAGTCATTAATGTTTTTGAGTGTTTATCCGAGGAGCATTTGACATTGGACACTGACGTACACATGATTTCTTCATAAGAGTTTAAATCTTCACATCGATGTAAGGAGCTGCACACATTTGAAAGAAAAGAGTGGCTTTAACAGGCCACTGCGCACAAGACAACCTCATTGTGATTCTGCACACCAGAAGCAACAATGAGGTCATGATGTTTGAGTATCCAGCTTAAAGCAGCCAGGCAACTACTGAACATTTTAATTATATTGCCATATGTCTGAAGTCTACATTTGTTTGTGTATGCCAATTTCCTTTTTATTACGATATTTCAAGTGAATTACTGTACAGAAAAGTAGTACATGGGTCACGTGAACAATGAGCGGCCAACTGATACGTCACTGTGCAGGTGAGCGCAAATAGCAGTTGTTTGCATCAGCTCACGGATGAGGCCATGGGAAACATGGAGGCGGTGCAGGATGACAACATTAGCAGCCTTGGGATGCATCCTGGATTATCAAGAGAGCAGGGAATGTAGGCTTTAACTACTGATCTAAGCCCACATTCTGTATGGTCGCCTTTCTGACTCTCCTTCTACCGGATCCTTCTGGCAGCTCTAGCTTGCTCTCCACAGTTCTGCACACAATGCCGTCACACCGCCTGCCACATTGTTTGCATTGTGCCAGCTCTGTTCCCTGTAGGTCCGTAGTACTTTCACATCTTGTAGCTGGGGTACCTTCCTGGCATTGCCCTCCTGAAAGTGGCCCACCCTGCTACCTACACTCTTATGAGCATCCTCCATCTTTTGCTCCCCTCTAGCCCTCAAAATAAAATTACTCAGCTGCTGCTTGCTTTTGTGACCCACTATCACTTGCAAGAATCCTTGCTACAAGATGTAATTATCTGAATGGAGGTCCTTAGCTTTAGTTCAGTGGGGAGCCAGGAACCTGTCTGACCACCTGCGGCCGGATGAGCTTTACCACTAGAAGCTCAAATCAACAGAATTTCAGGTGATTCAATCAGGTCAAACTTCGAACCCACTATTTTAAAACGTTTCTTCAAAGTTGGACCACATGCCGTAAAGGGGGACATGTGTTTGGGGCTCATTTTCAGTCCTTGCCAGCTTTCAGTGAGGCAGGAGGTGATTGCTGAAGGCAGGCTCAGGAAAGCTAGGGAAGGGGGGCTAAACTGGAGTTGTGTTAGATTAGATGAGTAGCTAGGAAAAAAAGCAGAGAGCGGACGTGAGTGGCTGGGTTTTGCAGCTCTGTGTGACACAGTCAATGATTGGAAGTGTAATGTGATGTTAAGTTGTATTATATAGCACCCTTCTGCCCTGTCTCTTGGCCTCATTCCACATGGCAATGTAAGAAAAGAGGGACAGGGTTTTGTTAGTCGGATAGCTGTACATACAGATTTGAAACCTGTGGTGTTGATGGTTGTGAGGTCCGAGAACTGGATGCTTCTATGGAATTAGAGGAGAACATGCAATCTGAAGGGCAGAGCCCAAGAGCTGATAGACTAAAGCACTTTGTTAGTCACTGAGGAGGAATGTGAGGAACTTTGATAAGGGTAAAAAGGAGAGATTAGTCATAGCTCAATTAATGTTAATTGGTAATGGCTATTCCTGCGGTGTCTGTGTATGTGGACTTTGTATGCATGGAGCCAGGTGGTAGGAGATGTTAGCAGTGTGTTGGTTAGTCTGGGAGGAGACAGTAGTTGACAGAGAAGGGTTACAAGTGGTGGGGAAAAGAAACATTGGGTGCCGATGCCATTGGGGGAAATGATTAGGATGGGAACAGACAATGCTAAAACCACATTTAAGAAATTATAACAAGGCAAAATAAGGCATGTGAAAAGCTTGAAAGTCATATAGCAATCAAAGTCACAGCAACACATGAGTAACGCCTTTCAAGGCAAAACAAGCTGATGTCCGCCCTGCGTTCCTACCACACAAGACACATTTGTCATCTGGTGTGACTTTGGGGAGATAGGATCCCTATAAGGGAATGCAGCCTGGCTGACTATGACTCAGACAGACAGTCAGTGGTAAATCTGTCAAAATACTGCCATATGGAATTACAGTTACTGACACTTAGTTCCATGGAAGTGGTGGTAGGCATTGTAAGTCCCCATTTTTTGAAGTCCATTGGAATCCATAGGGATTTTGGGTGAATGACCACCAGTGGTAATTCCGTAGGTGGTAATCCTGCTGATTTTGTTGTTTTTTGGCAGCAACTTGGAGGATTTACCTCAAGCGTTTTACTGGAAGAAAATCCTCCACCTTACCACCACAGCTGTAGTATGGTGGTGCGGTAATGCAGCAGTAATGCAGTGGTAACAGTTGACACTGCATTACCACTGTTTATTCGAGCACAGCCATACTGTAATGAGGCCCAACGTACTTAAAAGAGCCTAGAAATAATGAATGAATTAATTAACCTTTTTTGCACGCTAAATATCAGAGACCAATCTCTAATCACGGGACTGGGTTTCAAACCTGTGTTGCTCTGCGTTGTCTTGCTTCCAAGACAAACGCTTTGCCCCTAAGCTGTCCTCCCGGTCCAATGATTGTGATACTTATTTTGTTAAAGGATGTCTCTCAGATGCAGCTGTAATTTTTCATATCTTGCTTATTATCATGGTAGCAAGTAAGAGGCAGGAATCCTGCATGAACATAATCTTTTGGGCATGGCCTCTACCACTTTATAATGAATCAGTCTCATGTTTTCATTTTACTGTAGTGAAATAATTTCACATTTCTCCACATAACCTCTCTTCCGCTTTATCAGCTAGGCTAACATGCCAGTACCCTGCCGTAAGGTCAAAGGTACTCATGAACTAGGCAGCGCCCAATCTGTCAATACATTGATCTACGCTAGTTATGGAGTGTGCATCTCCCTTGGTGACAGACTTGAGCCCCCTGTAGTCCACACAAAAGCAGACTTTGGTTTTGCCACTACTGGACTTTTTTAGGGATCAATACCACTGGTCTAGTGCCGGTTTTGAGGGAGGGCTCAATAACCACCATGGCCAACATCTTGGAGACTTCCCCCTGGATTGTGTCATTGGCCTTGTCAGACCCCTGGTGAATCCTAGACTTCACCAGCTTACTGTCCCCAGTATTGATATCATGAATGTGCCAATCCATTTTTTATGGAGCCAGTGAGAACAGACCTGGGAACTGGCCCAGTGGTTTCTGTCAGTCCCATCATTGCTGCTCAGTGAAATCTGAGGAGATCTGGGCTCCATCGAGAGACCCACCAGTGCCTCTGTGTTCATCACATCTGGGAGGGGATCCATCTCTTTCTTAGTCTCATCACCAGTGACCAGAGCCACCACTAAATCATCCCAGGTGCAATGGGCCTTCCACTGGTTGACATGGAAGACCCACTGGATCTTCCTCAGGGTTTTTGTATCAATGAGGTAGTTACTCTCACTGTTTTCTCTACTACCACAAAGAGCCCAGTCCACTTATCGTGAAGGTTGCTGGGCTTGACTGGTTCCATGATTTAAACTATTTGGCCTGGCATGTACTCTGTCATGGTGGCCTTCTGGTAATGCCAAGGCTTTGCTTTATGAGTTCTTGGCTAGCATCCAGGTTCTGGGTACTCTCTTCAATGTACTTGGCCATTCTGGACCTGAGGCTAAGAACATAGTCCACAATGTTGTGGAAAGAAATGTGAGGATTGCCCTCCCATCCTTATCACACCAGAATAAGGGTACCACTAACAGGGTGGACGAACAGAAGGACAAAGGGAATTAACACAACACTGCTCTGTGGCACCTACCGGTAGAACAGGAGGCATGGCAAGATAATACCCAACTTTCTCAGCAGGGGCACTTCCAAAACACCTATCATGCCTTTGAGGTCTTGTTGAATCGCTCAATTAGCCCATATTTCAATGGGTGAAATGCTGTGGAGAAGGTATAAATTACTCTACACTCATCCCACATGGCCTTCATGTATGTAGATATGAAATTGGATTCCCTGTCAAAAATAACCTCCTCAGGGAATCCCACATAAGAGAATAGTCCTATGAGGGCCTCAATCACAAGGGCTTTGATGTTCCTCAATGTTACAGCCTCGGGAAACTGGATGGCTTTATCTAACTTTACCAGGATGTACCTTTTTCCAGAGGCATTTTAGGGATCCATACCTATTTCCTTGACAGGCCTCCAACCACTGGAAGTGGATTTAAGGGGGCCTGTGTGGCTCCACCAGCCGTACCAGATGTTTGACTTGTATGAAGGGACTGGTTAAATTCTTTTAATTGTACTACCATCTGGGACCTGTAAAAATGGGTTCACAGCCTTTCAGCTGTCTTGGTCAGTCCGAAATGACCTACCAAAGGAATGTTGTCAGCCAAGTCCAATAGGAACTTCCTGTGGAACTGGGGCACCAACAACCTCTGGTTGGCCCCTGCCTCAAAACTCTTGGGCTCATTCTATAGGAGACCTTCCTCCAAACACAATCTGAACATCCAAGGATATTATCACTGAGACTGTTCTGTGCCTCTTCACGCAGATCTGTGAGAATGGGGCATTTACACTCTGCTTGGCACAAGTCAGCATGCTTGGGACCTACAAGTGAGGACAAATCACTCATTTCTGGTAGGCTCTTGATGTCTGAAACCACTGGACCCTCCATCCCAGGTTGTGGTTCTATCCTTGTAAGTAACCCCAGGATCACAGATTACGGTGTTACCACAGTAGGCACCTCTGTGGCACAAGGCATCTTTGGCAAGAGCAGGCATCTCTGTGAACTCTGGATCTGGACTGAGCAGTACCAGCAGTTCCAGTCTTTTACCATCTCCAGTTTGAAGCACCCCTGGAAACATGGCCACCAAGGCTGCTTCCTGTGCTAATTCCTTTGCCCTAGACTTAGTGATTTTAGCAAGGATGTCTTCATTCGGCTTGTCATTCCCTAGCAGATAGTCCACGAGAATTGCATCCCTGACTGCGACGCACAGCTGAGGGCTTCTACCCCTCCTACTGAACTCCACCATAGCCAGTGGGTATGAGGTAAAGCAATCAAATCCCCTAACTATTTTGACAGGGCTAGGGATGATCAGATCCTCTTGCAACCACTGTTGTCAGACAGCAGTGATATACTCAGGAGTTTCATGAAGTGCTGGGGCTCGCTCACAATTTATGGACACATGATCCAAAAAGATCTCTGTATTAGCAGGAACCGTGGGCTCTGTTGGATATCCTGTCCCTTTCCCACTCAGAAACAATAGTGTACATTCTGCCTGCCTCTGGCACAGTGCGGATTCATCATCTAAAGACACTGATTTTTACATGTAAGGCATCCCTGTGGGGCTGTGCATGTAAGTGCCCCACTGTTATGGGTGCCCTCAGTCTTTCTTTCTGTGGGAGGAGAAGATGTAGGACACGTGAATTTACCCTCAGACATTTGGGGAACTTTCTTAACAGGAGGATGAGAACATTTGGCCTCACCCTTCCTTGCTTTACTCTTAACATTTCGATTTTTGTCTGGCTTAGATGTAGTGACCTGAGCATTTTTTGGAGGTTGAGGACTCACATACCTATCAGCAGCCTTGGCCAGCTCTCTATATTCTATGATCTTCTTATCCATTAAATTCTGGTGTAATTCCATCTCACAACTTTTAAGTATACTTTGACATGCCATCAAATTAAACATGCCCTCAAAAGTGTCAACTTGGTTAACTATGACCCAACCATTCAGATACTTCAAGGATGATGTGTAAATGTCAAAAAGATTTGGCTCCCCTTCTTTTTGAGCTTGTTAAAGCTCCTGAGGTATTGTTCTAGGGGTTTGCATTACTTGCCAAGGAAGGTTGCCTTCTCATAGCTGGATCTGTCATCAGGAGCCAACTGAATAATTAACAGTTCCACACATCTGTAGATGGTGTTGGGATGCACGTCCAACGTCACAACCAGGCAAAAAGGTTTAGGCTGAGAAAAACATATTAGTATGTGCCGTAGGGTGAGCAGGTTGAGTTGTGTGTGGCAGAAGGCACACGTATCAATTGGAGTTAGTTGAGACACCTAATAGATACCCACATATATCAACACAGAAGCAGCAACATATATATTAATGTTGTGGTTACAGAGGTTATAGATAGGGTGCTGTTTTAGGCCCTGTGTTTATAAGTAGTACACAAAGTTATTTTCCTCAGTGATTCATTTGGAGAGAGCTGAACTAGGTGGAAGATGGAGACACAATGCTACTGTGGTAAGATTGAGGTCAGCTTGCCAACATGGCAGGAGGGTCCGCCATATTGGATTTTAAGGCCTAGTACAAAATGAACAGAATTAAAGCCCTTGTGTGGAGCTGTGGCTCTGTTTAGCTTAGTCCCAAGATAAATCCCTTTTCCTTCCCCAAAGAGAGAAGCCGAGTTCTGAAGTACCGCGGTGCACAGATAAAGAATAATTGTATCGAGCTGCACAGCCTGAAAGTGGTGGGAACAGAATGTTAGCTGTGGGGAAGGAAGGTAGGGATGTGCCATTTGAAGGACGCATTCATGAGAATAGGGCATGAAGATTTGTGATGCCAATAGGCCAGGCAAAGACTTAGAGCACAACTGTCACTCCCATTTGAACTAGAAGTAGACGAGTAACCAAAGCAAATAAATCCCTGAAATTCAGAATCAGCAGTGTTTCCTGGTCACACCATTACTGGGCATCTAGGGTTTGAAGGAGATAAGGGCTAGCCATGTCTGGAACGTGATGTGATTTGGGAAAGGCAGAGCAGGGGTGATGCCAGTAAATTTAGTACAAGGTCGAGAGTGCACCTTGTGTGCGTCACAGCATCTGGTACATTGAGATGGTCCATTGTCTTATCAAAGCAGCAATGGCCTCACTAGTCTTACTTTGAATGTGTCTGGGTTGGAGAGATGCACATCACCTGACAGTCACAATTTATTAGTGCTTGTGGGATGTTTTTACCCATGCATCCAAGCCCTACCATAAAACTGTGCAGCACTGGCATGGAAAACATCATGATGGCCAGAACTCCCCAGAGAGTGCACAGGGAAAACATGAGGAATAGGCTGCCACCCATGTTTGCCTATGTTGTGAGCACAGGAGGGCACTGCCTAAAACCACCATTGGGCTACACACACAGTAGCCTGAAACCATTGGGAATGGCAATGCTGATTGCCAAAAAGCAACTCAGAACTGTGGGGAATTAATTTTCTTAATCCCAAAAATGGTTGCAATACCGGTACTCACCACTATCAGAAAGCCGGCATTTTAAAACCACCAGACTTTTGTGTAAAACTGAACAGAGGAACCCGAACCAGACCAAGGAAAAAATTGCTAAGAGGTGGATACGATGTAAAACTATATTCTGAAATGACTTGAAGGAAGTAATTATTTAATGCACATGTAAAAATTGTAAGTTTTGATTTAAACTGGGAACTAAAGTGACATTTAACTGAATTCTGCCTGACAACTACCCCGACAGGAGAAACCTGCTCAGCCACTCTTCCCAGGCCTGGCTGCAACCTGCTGCCCCTGCGAAAAGGAGCTCACACCTCCCTGATTGAATTAAGGGAGGGGACCTGCAGACTGCAGGAGGTTGAACAAAGCCTTGTCCTGGACTCAGGCAAATGTTATATTGGGGGGGCCGTAAAGTGGCTTCCTCTTGGGAAAACTGGGAGGGGCAGTGCCTCTGCTAGCAGCTGAGTTTGGGGGAAGTGGATAAACCAGTTCTTCCACGAGGTGATGTGGGAAGCCACACCCCTTTTTGACCAGGGCATAAGTTAAAAAGATAGATAACTCATAGTGCAGACTGGTCAAAATTATATAAATAATATCATTATTCTTGTGATTTTTCTGTGCACATTTTAAGAGGTGTTAGGACCCTGTGGTATGTTCCTGGGGATAGTAGCGGAAAAAAAGGTTGTTACTCCAAATGTATGCATGTTAAAAATCTGACACTTTATCATCTGTAACCCATATCCCTGGTGCACATTTGTGTAAAATCGGGAAAGGTTTAGAGGTCGTTATCTGGATGAAAAGGGGAGAATTCTGTCATCAGTGGACACAACATCGTACAAAGACAGGGATCAGATGGTTTGGTGCTACAGAAAATATGTCAACTGGACCTATAATATTAGAAAAATGGTACATAGATAAATATGTATTTGGGTCAGAAATAGATTTGTGTGCAATCTGTCAAGGGGAGGTTCCTCTGACCATAACACCTACAGCATCACTCTGACTCACATTTCCTTCCCTCAATCAAGGGAGAGGGGAGAATTGGGCCAGTGACAAGTAGAGAGGGGCAGGCTCAGTTACGCAAGGCACACACCCATTTTCAAAACACATAAAAAGAGACTGCTGGGACAGGTAGAGACATTCAATTCCATTTGCTGCGGAGCATGCTCACCGACGACTTCACATCCAGAGATCCAGATTTCAAATCTATCAATCTCCAGAACCTGTAGCAGAAATTAACTCCAGAATTTGTAGCAGAGAGGCCTGAATCCACCAGCTGAATCCTCTTCAGCAGCCCTCAAAACCAACCAAACTATTCAACAGCCTGGCGAGCTGTTTGAATTTTTGCCAAAAATGTTTGCAAGAACCTGTAGCAGTATCCAGAAAGCAGTGCTGTATCAAGAACCCGAGAGAACCACAAACCAGACCGTTGTGAGCAGATCCGGTGCTTGACAGACCCAGAGAGCAGAGCTGACCCAGATAGCCGGGACTTCAGAACCACCCGCCGGAAGTCCCGTCCAACCTGACCAGACCGTGACGAGGCCTATTTCAAATTGATATTGTGAGTACCTAGCAGAACTGTGCAGAACCAATCTCTTAGTTAAAATAATCTAATCCAAACTATTTTAACCTAAGTAGAACTGCCTCCTAGAAATTGTGTCATCTGTCATTTTTAAAGCTGCACAACTGTCACCTGTCAATTCTGCAGCTGTAAGCTGTCACCTGTCATTTTGAGTTTTACTTTAAATCCGAAAATCTACCTTTATTAAATCGCCCGTATCTCTTGAACCGTTTGGGCTAGGAACCAAATTTAGAATCTAGCCTTTCCAACGAACCTAGAACCGACTTCCTACTCCCTATACTTTTCCCGTAATCGCGAGACACACACTCGCGAAATTTACAGCGATTTGAGATTTTTCCCGATTTCTTCATCTGTAGAAATCAGCAGCTTGTTGATTGTCTTTGTTAAAATCCATTTGCAACCTGGTAATAACTCATAGGGCATTGCTAAAGTGAGCCTGAACTAATACCAACAAGCATCACTCACTCACCCTGAACCTCTAGATGGAACTAAAAGCAATTTTAGCACCTTTTCACTTCCTTGCAAACCACATTAAAGTAATTTGCCTGTGTTTAAAACTCATCCCTGTTTTCTCTAAGCTTGTTGGGGGAACTGGAACTGTGTATTGCATTATAAAGTGTGATTTGTGGGATTCTTGAAGACTGTGTGCTCTCCTTCCATTTCTTGTATTGCATAGGGGGGGAGTGAATTGTCAAAAGAAAAAGTGATCATATTACCTTTTGCTAAAATCATAACAAGTTATTTCTGTACTGCATTTTATTCCACCTTGCATTTCCTTGAAACCATCAAGCATTTTCAGCTACCTCATCCTCTACACTACTCCTAAGTAACCAAATCAGTGTACCCCTGTAACATTATCCATTGTTGATCACGGTCGTATTCTGAAGTGTGATATCAGTTATCAATTTATTTATAAAGTGTGATAGATATATATATTGTTGAATTGTCCAAATAAACCTTTTAAATTTGCAAAGCAAACCTACTTCTTGGCTCAGTGGGGTCGGGGGGATTCTAAGAGGGGGGTGTTATACAAGGGTTGTCATCCAGAGTACTGAACTGGATATAAAAATACATCAATAAGGGTTTTAATCAGCATCCCAGACTAGGCATTGACTTAGCTGGAGTGTTGATTGAATATCGCTTACAAAAGTGGGGGCTCGGAGCCGGGATATTCTGGGTTAGATTTACCACTTGTGCAGATTAATACAGTGTGCCAACTGACCAGATACACATATCCGGTTAGATCACCACGCTGTTTTACACTGCGAAAGCATCCCTCAAAGGAACGCTCTAAGGAAACGGTCTATTTTTGCAAAATAAAATACAAACTTCTGTAAGTCAGGAAGGAACTCAAATTCCAGAATGACGACCTTGGTAGATATGAAAATAGCCAGAGAGCACTTCTTACATAAGCTATTTGTGAGAGGTGAGTGGACTCTTCAGGACCAAACGGTCTGGTTGCAGGCAATCGCGCAACAGGTCACTGAAACAGGGTCAGATACATGGAGAGATCAGGGTCCATTACATGTGGCCCTGAGTGAATTATATATGGCTTCTAAGGCCAAAGATGAACACAATAAGATTGCCAGGATAGCGGCATATTTGTATCTATATATGGGAGCCATGCAGGACAAATGTGCTGAAGGCCAAGATCTGGCAAATAGGCAACAGATGGCGTTATAAAAGGCCCAATCTGACCTGGTCTCTTCTGAGCAGATTCTGCAGAGGAGCCAGGAGTCAGAAAATGATAGTAGGCAGTATATCATTAAAATAAAAGAGGACATGGATATACTGCAACAGTAAAAGACAGACCAGGATACCAGAAGTCTGGCTTTGCAGAAGGAGCACCAAGATTGTTGGGACTCCTTACTGCAGAGCCAAAAAAAGCTGGAGCAACAGATCAATTTCAACAGGGCATGCACAGAGCAGGTAGCCACCCTGCAAATCCAAGTAGAGAGAGAGAAAGAGGAAAGAAATAAATTGATTTTGAAAGACCTGGATACCCAGGCAGAGTTTGATGAAGAATGCCAGAAAGCTGGTGCCTTTCAAAGGCAGAGGGACGACCTGGCGTCACAAATGAAGGCTCTTGGTCAGGAAAGGGATACCTTAGGCCAGGAAGTCTGCCATTTAAAAAGAAAAATTGAAGAAAATCACGTGGCCCTCCAGGGGCTGGGTGACCTCCAAAAAGAGCATCAGGGCTTGCTAGATCACACCAGGAGGGTGCAGGAGGCTCTGGCAAGAAAGGAGCAGGCCAGTAGAGATGGGACTGAGGAGGTAACCCTCCTGCAGCAGAGACTGGCCCAGTACTCCAGGACCAATCAGGAGGCACAGAGAGAAAATGAGGCTCTCTGTCAGCACAATGATAGGCTCCAGCAACAGGTAGCCATGCAGGAGAGACTGATAGAGTCTAGTAAGGCCTTAACTGAGGAACTGAAAGGGCAGGCTCTTGCTTTGCAATAGGAAGCAGGGGCGGATAGAGATGAGGTTCGCTGGGAAAGAGAAACTCCTGAGCATAACCTCAGGAGCCCTAGTACCAGAGGCCTTCATCTCTCCCTGTCACTGGACTCTGCCACCCCCATGTCCCCTCGCGCACATGAGCCCAGGGCCACGGGGATGGCAGATTACTATCCAGCTAGAAGTATGGGGCTCATAGGCCAGTACCTACCAGGAATGGATGGGCGGGCATCCGGGTATGGGCACCCAAGCACAGTGCAATTTAGTGGGGAACCCCAGGAGAGTAGGCCCACTAAGGGCATCCTGAAAACCTCTGCCCAGTTAGGTCAGTGGGGGGGGGGGTACCCAGCAAATCCTGGTAGCAAGGAGTGATCTGAAGACACCTCTGAGCGTCACAGGACACAGGAGACCAGGTCCCCACATTCTGCCAGCCATTCCCAGGCTTGCAGAATCTGGGAAAACCTGGAAGATCAGACGGGCACCTCTGGGAGCAGCGCTTCTGAGTCGGAGGATGAATGGACCAGGGTTACCCGAACCAAAAAGGCCAATAAGGCAAAAAAGGGCCTTGCTTAACGACCCATTGAAACAAATAAAGGCAATAAGGAGTGTCATCACGCCTTATCATAAGAACACCAAGTATTCTGTTTGGGAACACTTGGAGCTCTATGAGCAAATGATGGAGACTTTCCATTTGAAGGACAGCCAAAGCTGTATTCAATATGTAAAGTGGACCTTCTCACCAGAATACTCCAGTTTATTTGCGGGGCTGGAGGATATAAACCATTCAAGGTGGTCCACATACAGGGCGGCCATCTTGAAACATTTTTCTGTGCACAGAAATCTTCAAGAGGCTCGCAAGGCAGCCTACAATTTGCAATGTGGGGAGGATCATGCCCCACAAGAGTTTGTGCAAGAATTAAAGCGTGCTTTTGCGCAGACCATCAGAAGGGTGCGCACGGATAGCAGAGAATTTATCAATACGTTTTTCCATGCCTTACCCAACCAAATACATAATGACCCAGCTCGTGAGAGATTTTCATGAGAAAAGATCTTTAGACTGGGTCATTGAACAGGCTACCCAGATCTATGAGGTGCAGAAGCCCATCGAAAATAAAATATAATAATGCGCCGAAAAACCCCAAAACCAACAGAACCCCTGCTGCTGCCAAGGTGGCAGAGGTAAAGGTTGCCCCCGTTTTAGATTTGGAGATGGGGGGGCCTAAAAACCTGCCTGCACCAAATAATTCACAGCCCAAAAGGCCCTCGGGCCAGTCACAGACAGGGAGTCGAGGAGGTAGTCCCACAAATGGGGTCCCCCGCTCCCCCGACTATGTAAGTCCCCGCTACATGGGAAACCGACCAATCCTGGGATATGTGTGGACTCCTCCAGCCCAAGGAGGGGGATCCAGCCAAGCACCTAACCCAGGGAACTTCCCTCCCAACTTCCCACAGGAGGGCAGAAATTCTCCAAATCCTGGGCAGAACTTTTTCCCCATGTATCCACCCAATTTCCAGCCCCAAAATCATCCATCCTTCTTTCCCCAATTCCCTGAGCCCAGACAACCTAATCCGGGAGAGGGGAGGCCAAGGGTGGAGGGGTACCAAAATCTTCCCAACCAGGGGTACTACCAGAGAAGGGATGGCTACCCTTCCCGGGATCAGCCCAGGGGAGAAAATAGAGCCCCGTATCAGCCTGAGCGGGTTTCACAACTTGAGCGCCAGGTCCAAAATATAGCACGGGATCTGGGTCACATACTGAGGGCTCAACAGAACCCTCAGATGAGCATGCCACCACAGAATGCCCCAAACTCTGGACCTGGTGCTCCAGAACAATGACGGGGGCAGCACCCCGATAACCCACCGGTTCCCAGGGAGGAAGCTTCCTTCCCAACTTGTAAACAGCCCCTGGAAAACCAGGAACGGGAAACAAAATCTCCTGCCCCTGAAAGTCTGCCTCCAAAGGAGCAGAGGGGGGGTAGGAGAAACAAAGGACCCAAACAGACCCACTTTGTGGAGGAGGTACAGGTCTTCCAATTTGAGGGAGAGGGATCTTCAGAAGATCCTGGGAAAAGGATCTTCTCCTTCAGAGATGGGGGAACTCCTCCCAAGGAAAAATGGGTCCCAAGGGATACCAATTCAGACTGGGGAGATATGGAGACTGAGCTACCACCGCCCATCATCTCATCCCAGAACCCACAATACCGAAATCCCCTGGTTCAAACCTATCCTGGTGACTGCCTCCAAAAAGGGGGGGGCGGCCCAGAACCGGAACCAGGGGACCCACAATGGCTCTGATCTCCAGTTGCCAACTTTTTCTTTCAGATTCCCCAGGCTCTCCACAGAATTCTGCCCAAATCTCTTCGCTAGCAATGTCCAAAACCAGAAAGTTAGCCCACCGGTTGTCTAAAAATGTGCATTATCGGTGCCCCCTTGAGGAGAAGGAGGGAAGATATTATGCCCTGGTACAAGTACAGGGGCAGGGTACAATTTCGGCACTAGTGGACACTGGATCCCAAGCTACCCTTCTGTCCAAAAGGGGCTTTGATGAACTAAATGCAGGAAGGGGGGAGAATTACCGTATTCCTCTCACCTCCCTTCCTGGACAACTGCAGAACTTTGACAGGAAGGAAATTCCTGTCGAGGGGACTGCAGATTTGGACATCAAAATTGGGCGACACAAGGTGAAACACCCGGTCATAGTAGTGACTCCAGAGGGCACCCCTTGTTTACTAGGGAATGACCTCCTGAGAAGGTTGTCACCCCTAATAGATTGCATAAAGAAGGTCCTCTGGACCCAGACTAGCCGACCAATAAAATTAAAACAGAGTGTCAACCATGTTAGTTTAAATGGCACCTGCCACATGGTTGAACAAAAATCTGACCAAGTAGAATTTCACTTCCAGAACAACCAAATTCCAGACGTGACAGTAATAGCAGTAGGACAACAGACTGGTGATGGGGGGGTCCTCTCTATTTCTGAAAATCAACCTTCCTTCCAGTTTAAGGTGGTATTCCACACTGGAAGGAAACACTCTGAAATTCTTTACCAATCCACAATCAGACACTCCCACTCCTATAGTCCAGAAAGATGTAAAATCAGCTCAGAGCCTGGCTGATATTCAGCAAATTGGAGAGCAGTTGTTCATCCATGTTCAGTTAAATGATGGGAAGGACTCTGTTCTCGCTCGAGTGTGTGTGAACAACGGTAAGAGCTTCATTAGCGAAGCCATGTTCCGCCAACTCCCAAAAGATCCAGCCATTCCCACATTCAAACTGATAGACAAATGGGAAATGGACCTGCAAGCACCTAATTCCAAACATCTCCTGCCAAGCAGGTGTATGCTCAAAATCTCCATTGGCAACAAGAGCATAGTCCATAATTGTTGGGTCGTGCGAGACGTCACTGCCACCTTTTACTTAGGCAGTGACATTCTTAATCGCTTTGCCATTAGTTTGGACCTAATAAACTTCAAAGCTTGGTCCCGATTACCGGATAATCCCATGGGCTTTGATGATCCAGAAAAAGCAATTAGGTCAGCTCAATTGCTATCTTATGCAGTTGAAATTCAGATCAAAGAGGAAGTCACCATCCCAGAAAGGACCCGACAATTCTCCCTGGAAGTGAAAGTTAAAAGAGGACAATAATTGCAAAACCCTGATGCTTATATTCATCTAAATGCTTCTCTCCAACACCAAGGGTTAGGGGTAAACCCAACACCATTAGTCAACATAGAACATGACACCATTCCAATAGAGGTGGATAACAGCGACTTAAAGAGTATTACTTTAGCCGCAGGCACCATTATTGGAATGGCGGTTGATGACCGACATTTCTCCATTGATTTAGAAAATGAACTGTTAGGACCGATACCCAAGGATTGTTTTGACAGTGACAGTGAGGACAATACAACACCAGACAGGATTTTCACCCGGCATGGGGGGAACTTCCTGGTGTACACTTCTTGCCCTTATGGTAAGGAAGATGTGACTTGTGACTTCAGGAGGGATGAGGTGATTTTCCAGGTCCATGAGGGCTGCCTTTCCCACCTGAAGCCCCCAGTCCAAATCAGCACTCTGACCAGGGACTTCTTCACCCCGGCCGCTGAGATAGCCAAGCCAGAATTCTTTCCAGGCTTCAGGCAGATGGTGGAAGAGAGAGTCAACCTAGCTGATGCCTGCGTGACTCTGGAAGAGAAGCAAAAGTTGAAACAAGTTTTCTTGGATTTTCAAAATCTCTTTGCGGTAGACTCATATGACTGTGGTCGCACCGACATCCACACCACAACAATTCCCACGGACCCTGGAATGACCCCAGTGTTTGTGAAGCAATATCGTCTGCCTCTCGCATCCATGGAGTCCCTTACTGAAATAATTAAGAACCTGGAGTCCCGGGGAATAATCTGTCCAGTACACAGCACCTTCAATAATCCGGTGCTGGGAATATTGAAGCCAAACGGCCAGTGGAGACTCTGCGCCGACCTTAGGAAGCTCAACAAATGGGTCCATACTTCCCGATGGCCTCTGCCCTACATTGACCAAGGGCTGGCCCAGATTCAAGGGTCACAAGTATTCACTGCAATAGACCTGACCAATGGATACTGGACCGTGCCCGTCAGTAGGGAGGACCAATACAAACTGGCTTTTACCTTTGGGGGCCAGCAGTACACCTGGACCCGTACTCCCTTCGGATACCTCAACTCCGACAATGAATTCAACATTTTCCTACATAAGGTCATGCCCGACCTGGGCGCGAGGGGTAACCTGGCTTATGTAGGTGATGTCCTCATCAAAAGTTCATCTGTGGAAGAACACATAGCGGAGATCCGTTATGTTCTGACGTAGTTGAGGGCCGCCGGAGCAAAACTTTCCTTTCAGAAAGCACAGTGGTGTAGAACCCGTGTTAATTTCTTGGGGCATGAGATTACTCCTCAGGGTCTCTGCCCCCAGGAAAAGAAAGTGGAAGCACTCCAGAAACTGAAAGACCCCACAACTCTGCGGGAACTAAGGAGCCTCCTTGGACTGACTAATTACAGCAGAAAGTTCATTGAGGGCTACGCAGAGATCACTAGACCCCTGATTCATCTCCTGAAGGGGGGGGGGGTCAAGTGGGAATGGGGTCCAGAACAATCCGAGGCAGTAAGACAACTCAAAAGAAGCCTCTCACAAGCACCTTGCCTAGCTTACCCTGTCAGAAACAAGGAGTTCTTCCTGGAGACAGGGTTCTCTAATACGTGCTTGACGGCAGTATTATACCAAAAGCATGACAAGGTCAATAAAGTAATCTCCTATGCGAGCAAAACTTTATCCTCTGTGGAGGAAAAATTCAAAGATTGTGAGAAGGCACTCCTGGCAACTGTGTGGGCATTGAAGAATTACCGCCCGTTTATCCAGGGGGAACACATCATAGTGGAGACTCCATACCAGCCTCTTCAATATCTCCAAAGTGACAGAATCCGGGCCGGAAATGTGAGTAATTCCCGGATTACTTCCTGGATTCTGTCAATGCAAGGCTTTCCTGTGGAGGTCAGATATGGCCAAAACAAGAAGAGTCCCCTCGCGCAAGGTCTGGCTGACTTGCATGATTGTGCCAGAGAAAACTGTCTCGAGGACGAAAGTCTAAAAATCAAGGACAACATGGAGGCATACCTTAATTCCCCACACAAAGTCTTTGAAGAAGACAAGTGTGAGGGAATGCCCACTGTCTATGTGGATGGATGCTCGTACCATGTTGACGACAACGGGGAGAAAGAACTGGTGGCCGGCGTAGGGAATGCATGGGTGAATGAGTCACCAGAACCCTCCGCTGGATACAAAATTGGTCCCCGAAGTAGTCAGGTGGCAGAATTGATGGCTGTGCATCAGGCCATCCTCACTGCTATCCAACATCAACTCCACAAACTGGTCATAATCACAGATTCGGATTATGTACGGAACAGGTTTGTGGAGCAGCTGGTTAATTGGAAAACCAGAGGCATGTTATGTGCTAATAACAAACCCTTGAAACATGGGAAGTTAATTCAAAACATTGATGATCTGGTCACATCGAATGGGATGACCATCTACCGGAAAATGTTCATGGGTGATTCCAAAGTAGAGGGACCAGACAAAACTGTAAATTACTTAGCTGATCAGCTGGCCAAAACTGGGGCCATCCAAGGGGATCTAATAGAAATAGAGTCCCTATTGGGGGAAATCCAGGTCACTGCTATCACTAGGTCCCAGACAAATGCTCACAATGATCTTTCAACTGCACAATGGAGTACGGAGACCCCTGATGCTGATTTAATTACAGCTCAGAAGGGGGATCCAATAATTGGTAAGTTTTACCAACACATTGAGGACCCTGAGAACTTTCCCCTGACGGATACCGATTACATTGGGAAAGAGGACCTAAGAGTGTTGATGAAATGTCCAAAAAGGTTCCGAATCCAAGACGGTTTGTTGGTAAGGAAATCCCAAGCTGGCCATGATCAGTAGGTGGTCCCTACCTCATTCCAAAGCCTGATGTTAAGTCACGCCCATGATGCGGCCACCGCCGGTCATAGGGGGTTTCACACAACACTGGAAATCTTAAGAGAGGTTGCATACTGGCCACACATGGGGTAGGACCTCAACCAATACTTGAAGGGGCGTCTTGTGTGTGCACAATTTCAGCCATCATCCCTCACACACCGTGCGCCTCTCCAAAAGAGGGGGATGACACTGCCATGGTCAGATTTGCAAATCGACTTTGTAGGCCCTGTAATTCGCTCGTCTAGAGGAAACAAGTACATGTTGACGGTTACATGCTTGTTTACCAAGTGGGTGGAATGTCTCCCAGCCCCAAACTGCAAGGCAGAAACAGCAGCTGCCCTGATGATTAACCACATCTTTTTCCGTTTTGGTCTACCTCAAAGGATTGAGTCAGACAGAGGTAGCCACTTCACCAGTGAAGTAATGACAAAGATGTGGGAGATACTGGGGGTTAAAAGGAAGCTACACATTGCTTACAGGCCAACTTCTTCTGGAGCAGTGGAGAGATACAACCGAACCATTGTGAGCATCTTAAAAAAGTTTGTGGCAGATTCTGGGCCAAGTTGAGATATCCGACTACCTCTGGTCCTAATGGCCATCAGATCTACCCCTTCATCTGCAACTAAAATGTATTCATTTGAGTTGATGACCCAGAGCGCAAGATGGTGCTTCCCCAGCATTTGCTCTACAGGACCCAAGAGCAGACACTGATAAATGCCTCCACAACTCATGAGTATGTGGAGAATTTAAGGAAACACCTTCAACATGCTTTTGCCTATGTTCAGCGGAATCTAGAAAGATTAGCCGAGAGCATGAAGACCCACTATGATTTAAAAACTACCCAAAAGGAATATAAGGTGGGTGATCGGGTCTATCTATACAATTTCCAAAGGAACCAGGCCAAACAGCGAAAATTCTTGCCTACATGGAAGGGACCGTTTGAAATTATAGACAAGATCTCCTGTGTTACCTATAAGATCTGCATCCCCAAAGGCAGTTTGGCAGAGGGGGAAGATAAGTGTGTCCATATAAATCAGCTAAAGTGGTGCCATCCCAGGCACACTCTGCAACAACTGGAGGAGTCCTCTGCAATACCAGAGGGGACCGCTCCAGAGTAATTCAATTCCAAACCTAAAATATCCCACATATAGTCTCTAAAATATTATGATTTGGAAAAAAAAAATGTCTTATAATTGTATCTTGTTTTTTGTTAAAATAAGAAAGCAAATGTTTTGACTATAAAATGTATATGCCACCCCACTATATCAATAGTGGGGAAGAAATGTCTACAAATAGGTATTGCCGCTTTCCTTTGTCGTCCTAGGAGAAAGAAAACCTGGAGACTGGCCAAGGAGGATGATCCGGGGACCGGGAGCAGAGATCCGAGGGGCCCAGGGCTACCGCCCAATATTCCCATCAGGACTGGCGAGGAGAACCGATCGATCCAACTGGGTGGAGGAAAAGATGCTGAACTGTGCCACCTATAGAATTGGAAGAAGAGGAGGCGAACATCCCAGATCTTGCGAGTTCCATCAGTGAAAGGACAGAATGGCCATCGCAAGAGGGGGGGCTTGTGGGATGTTTTTACCCATGCATCCAAGCCCTACCATAAAACTGTGCAGTACTGGCATGGAAAACATCATGATGGCCAGAACTCCCCAGAGAGTGCACAGGGAAAACATGAAGAATAGGCTGCCACCCATTTTTGCCTACGTTGTGAGCACCGGAGGGCACTGCCTAAAACCACCATTGGGCTACACACACAGAAGCCTGAAACCATTGGGAATGGCAATGCTGATTGCCAAAAAGCAACTCAGAACTGTGGGGAATTTTCTTAATCCCAAAAATGGTTGCAATACCGGTACTCACCACTATCAGAAAGCCGGCGTTTTAAAACCACCAGACTTTTGTGTAAAACTGAACAGAGGAACCCGAACCAGACCAAGGAAAAACTTGCTAAGAGGTGGATACGATGTAAAACTATATTCTGAAATGACTTGAAGGAAGTAATTATTTAATGTACATGTAAAAATTGTAAGTTTTGATTTAAACTGGGAACTAAAGTGACATTTAGCTGAATTCTGCCTGACAACTACCCCCGACAGGAGAAACCTGCTCAGCCACTCTTCCCAGGCCTGGCTGCATCCTGCTGCCCCTGCCAAAAGGAGCTCACACCTCCCTGATTGAATTAAGGGAGGGGACCTGCAGACTGCAGGAGGTTGAACAAAGCCTTGTCCTGGACTCAGGCAAATGTTATATTGGGGGGGCCGTAAAGTGGCTTCCTCTTGGGAAAACTGGGAGGGGCAGTGCCTCTGCTAGCAGCTGAGCTTGGGGGAAGTGGATAAACCAGTTCTTCCACTATGTGATGTGAGAAGCCACACCCCTTTTTGACCAGGGCATAAGTTAAAAAGATAGATAACTCATAGTGCGGACTGGTCAAAATTATATATATAATATCATTATTCTTGTGATTTTTCTGTGCACGTTTTAAGAGGTGTTAGGACCCTGTGGTATGTTCCTGGGGATAGTAGCGGAAAAAAAGTTTGTTACTCCAAATGTATGCATGTTAAAAATCTGACACTTTATCATTTGTAACCCATATCCCTGGTGCACATTTGTGTAAAATCTGGAAAGGTTTAGAGGTCGTTATCTGGATGAAAAGGGGAGAATTCTGTCATCAGTGGACACGACATCGTACAAAGACAGGGATCGGATGGTTTGGTGCTACAGAAAATATGTTAACTGGACCTATAATATTAGAAAAATGGTACATAGATAAATATGTATTTGGGTCAGAAATAGATTTGTGTGCAATCTGACAAGCGGAGGTTCCTCTGACCATAAAACCTACAGCATCACTCTGACTCACATTTCCTTCCCCCAATCAAGGGAGAGGGGAGAATTGGGCCAATGACAAGTAGAGAGGGGCAGGCTCAGTTATGCCAGGCACACACCCATTTTCAAAACAAATAAAAAGAGACTGCTGGGACAGGTAGAGACATTCAATTCCATTTGCTGCGGAGCATGCTGACCGACAACTTCACATCCAGAGATCCAGACTTCAAATCCATCAATCTCCAGAACCTGTAGCAGAAATTAACTCCAGAATTTGTAGCAGAGAGGCCTGAATCCACCAGCTGAATCCTCTTCAGCAGGCCTCAAAACCAACCAAACTATTCAATAGCCGGGCGAGCTGTTTGAATTTTTGCCAATAATTTTTGCAAGAACCTGTAGCAGTATCCAGAAAGCAGTGCTGTATCTGGAACCCGAGAGAACCACAAACCAGACCATTGTGAGCAGATCCGGTGCTTGACAGACCCAGAGAGCAGAGCTGACCCAGATAGCCGGGACTTCAGAACCACCCGCCGGAAGTCCCGTCCAACCTGACCAGACCGTGATGAGGCCTATTTCAAATTGATATTGTGAGTACCTAGCAGAACTGTGCAGAACCAATCTCTTAGTTAAAATAATCTAATCCAAACTATTTTAACCTAAGTAGAACTGCCTCCTAGAAATCGTGTCATCTGTCATTTTTAAAGCTGCACAACTGTTACCTGTCAATTCTGCAGCTGCAAGCTGTCACCTGTCATTTTGAGTTTTACTTTAAATCAGAAAATCTACCTTTATTAAATCGTCCATATCTCTTGAACCGTTTGGGCTAGGAACGAAATTTAACCGACTTCCTACTCCCTATACTTTTCCCGTAATCGCGAGACACGCACTCACGAAATTTACCACGATTTGCCATTTGGCCCGATTTCTTCATCTTTAGAAATCAGCAGCTTGTTGCTTCTCTTTGTTAAAATCCGTTTGCAACCTGGTAATAACTCATAGGGCATTGCTAAAGTGAGCCTGAACTAATACCAACAAGCATCTCTCACTCACCCTGAACCTCTAGAGGGAATTAAAAGCAATTTTAACACCTTTTCACTTCCTTGCAAACCACATTAAAGTAATTCGCCTGTGTTTAAAACTCATCCCTGTTTTCTCTAAGCTTGCTGGGGGGACTGGAACTGTGTATTGCATTATAAAGTGTGATTTGTGGGATTCTTGAAGACTGTGTGCTCTCCTTCCATTTCTTGTATTGCATAGGGGGGGAGTGAATTGTCAAAAGAAAAAGTGATCATATTACCTTTTGCTAAAATCATAACAAGTTATTTCTGTACTGCATTTCATTCCACCTTGCATTTCCTTGAAACCATCAAGCATTTTCAGCTACCTCATCCTCTACACTACTCCTAAGTAACCAAATCAGTGTACCCCTGTAACATTATCCATTGTTGATCACGGTCGTATTCTGAAGTGTGATATCAGTTATCAATTTATTTATAAAGTTTGATAGATATATATATTGTTGAATTGTCCAAATAAACCTTTTAAATTTGCAAAGCAAACCTACTTCTTGGCTCAGTGGGGTCGGGGAGATTCTAAAAGGGGGGTGTTATACAAGGGTTGTCATCCAGAGTACTGAACTGGATATAAAAATACATCAATAAGGGTTTTCCTCAGCATCCCAGACTAGGCATTGACTTAGCTGTAGTGTTGATTGAATATCGCTTACATGTATTAATGTACCTGTAGGCCCATCATGTACCTGGATTAAATAGTGACAATATATTGGGCAACATGGATAGGAGAATGGGGTTAGATAAGGTGTGGCTAACTGGTCCGGGGCATATAGGGTGGAATTAGCCTGTTCTATATGTGGTAGCCAATGAGGGTGGTGGGCTGACATTTTAACCTACGTATGCTAAAATGTGGTTTTCCACTATATAACATGTAAAGTCTTGGCAAGTGATGAGCTCCATGTCAGCTTGTTTCCATGGGACAATCTGAGACCTTTTTGCATGTAATAAACCTTGTTCTTCCTTGCAAAGCAGTGCAGTGGTTATTTGGCCTCTGGGCTTATTTTTATTGTAAGGGTTTTCGGTCACATATTTCCTTACAATGACTCATACGGTCTGCATCCCACAACTTTCACACTCACCTATGTCTCTGCAGGAGAGATGGACGAGCATCCCTTGATCCCGAGTCTTCACTACCCCGGTTTCACCCAGAGGAATACCTTGATCTTTAGTAGGGTGTGCAATCCATCCTGCATTTGCAGGGGCGCGATTCACTCATGTGATTGGTGCCAATGTCTGAAGGCTTAGTTCAGATGCCAAACGTTGTTTTATGCCTTCACAGCGAGGCTGAGAGTTCAAGGTGCCAGTTTCTTCACTGGCTAGAAAGTCCTTCCCGCAAGTGAACGTTGCGCGGAGAATGTTGAGTGTCCAAAATTGTCCGTATAGTCTTTGTTTGCTGGTATTTTTGTGGGTGAGTAGTGCTGCGTGTAGAAGCTAGCTGCTGGTAGGTTTGCGCAACGCCTTCAATTCGAGCGTGCCTGATAATGTCTCTCCCTTTCCCTTGCAGGATAAATTATGTGGTATTAGCGCCTCGAGTCCGGGTTCAGCGCTACTGGAGACTTGGTGGTTAGGTAAGTTTGCACGGAGGCTTTTGGTAAGTATGCATCGCGTAGAGAGGGAGAGCGCAGTGAAATAAGTGTCCGCATTATTGGAGCGAGCGCAATGAATAATGTCTCTTCTTTCTTACAGGGGTTTGTGCGCTTGTGCAACTAACCTGGATTCTAGCATCGCGGGAAGATTCAATGAGTATGCGCAGCATTACTGATGTGCGCGTGATATGAAGCTGAATGATCTGGAGCGGGTAAGCAGAAGTAGGATGACCTGGAGCAGGTAAGCAGAAGCAGGATGATCCGGAGCAGGTAAGTGAAAGCAGGATGATCTCGAGCAGGTAAGCAGAAACAAGATGATCCGGAGCAGGTAAGCAGAAGCAGGATGATCCGGAGCAGGTAAGCAGAAAGAGGAAGATCCGGAACAGGTAAGCAGATGCTGGCTGATCAAGAGCACGGCAAGTGTGTTGCTGATACAGCTCACTGTAAGCAACACGAAGCACTGGAAGAATCTTGGGTGTGGCTTATATAGCCAGCCACAACCAAACACTAAGGAGCTCATGAGTTATCATGCACTTCCTGTTTGGCAACAAGAAGTGGTAACCATGAGGTTACTACAAATACTAGGAAGGAATGAAAGGAGGGATTTGTTATGAGTTTTTTGTGTGCCTATGCCAGGCCTGCCAAGCCTCCACCCAGCTTTCCCCAACTACCTGCCTGATACCCATTAGAGTCTTCCCCCTCAAGACCCCTCCCAATGGTGTGTATGAGGGCTTTGGTTTCTCAGGATGGTCCCGATGGAATTTCTGTACCAATTGGGGAGCATGCACGTGCGTGCTGGGTTCCCATGATCTTTCCTGGGGTCCAATCCCTTACAGTTAATCAATTAATACAGAGTCTTTCATACTTTTTTGGAATCTAATATGTTCTTTACTTCATATGCTGGTCCTTCTTCACCCACTTGCATGGGTGCGGGAGGTGTGGAAGTTCGGGTACCTGGGTGTGCTGGTTTTAATTGTGACACGTGAAATACGGGATGTATACGCATATGTTTAGTTAACGCCAGTCTCATGGTTGCTGGATTAATTACTTTTCCTATTGTATACGGGTGGATGTATCTAGGCTGAAATTTCTTGGAACCCTTTAAAGCAATGTGTCTAGTTGCCAGCCAGACCGAGTCTCCCACTTGATAAACTGGGGCTTTTCATCAATGGCGATCAGCGTTTCTTTTCTGTGTTTCTTTGGCTTGCTTTAGATTCCTGCTGGCTTCTCTGGCTGCTTTCATGATGCTGGCATGTAGATTCTTTACTGCAGGCATTTCAGTCTTTTCTGGTGGATCGTAGACCGACGTTCTGGGGTTTCGACCATATATAGTAAAGAAGGGTGTTGCTTGGGTTGATGAATGTGTTGAGTTGTTGTAGGCATACTCTGCCATCCATAACATTTCTGTCCAGCTTTGGCTTGTTTGGTGGAATAGAAAGCGCAAATACTGTTCCATGGTCTGGTTCGTGCGCTCGGTTAGGCCGTCCATTTGAGGGTGGTGACTAGAAGACAGACAGCAGACTTCTACTCTTGCCAGGGCACAACATTTTTTCCAAAAATGAGATACAAATTGGCTGCCTCTGTCAGAAACGATTATGGTAGGGAATCCATGTAACTTGATGATTCAGTCTAGAAAAACCTGCGGCAGGGTCTGTGGAGGGTTTTGACCCATGTGGAATCATTAGACGGGGTAAATGTGGGGATTAAGCTGTCGCTGCCCATCATTTTACCCCAGAACAAAAATAAATCATTGGAGTGGGTAAAGATGGGGATGCGCTGTCGCCGCCCATTATTTCATCCCAGAATCCAGGAGAGCTGCTCAGTTGTGCGCACACCAGAATGGTTACCTAACTTGCCACCCACCAGTGTAAAGAAAGGTCTTTGTTAACAAAATCCACTGTTACTGATGTCAAAAAGTTGCTGAAATCGTGACTCATTGGACCACTTTAAAGATTCAACCCTTTTGTGGGGTTCCACATAACCATTTTACTGTAAGGAGCCCCATCAAAACAATGTTAAGCAAGGATTTACTACCATGTAAGAACCATTCCTGTTTAGAATGCATTAATCCAAGAAAGATCCCAAAATTGCATGCAGTACCCACAAAATCCTGAGGGTGGCGCTAGCGGTCTAAACTCTGACAGGAGAGCTGTCTTGCAAAACTGTCTAAAAAAAAAAAAAGGGGTCTCATTTCATCAAAAGTTCAAAGGGGTTGCCTGTCCTGAGACTCTTGACACTTCAGAACTCAACACAAGAAGCCAGGAAATAACAGGGTTCTGTTAATTAAATGCAAAGTGGCTCCCTGGCCACCTGATGTCAGCTTGCCAGACACCACACAAAGGACCCTTTCCTCTGAAAGGAATATGTTGATTTTTACTGTTTTACTGTCAACAAAGGCCTGCCTGCCAGAGGATGCATGTGACTGACCCACCCAAGTCTTGGAGGCGGACTCCAACACTCTGAGGACTGAATTGAAAGTAAAATGTATATTTTACAAAAACACTGATAACTCTTTGTAATCAAATGACAGAAATGTATAACTTTGAGAGACTTAATTAAAAAATGTACCTTTAATTTCAGCCCAAACTCCAAATTGTGGGATATTCTGGGACAAAACCCTGCTGTTTATTACCATTACAGACTCCCTGTTTCAGCTAGACAAACGAAAATGCATTGGTATGTGGGTAGATATGTGAGGAACAGTTGTATAAAATTGAATGAAGATCCAATGTTGTTTAGCACATTAAAAAGTGCTAAAAGTTGCCATTTTTGAATGCAAGCTCTTAGAAACAGCAGATTTGGGACAGAGTATACCTCATGTGATCTGTGACATGGGTATGTAATTTCAAACAACTGTGTAACTGTGAAATATGTGTTTTGATCATATATAGATTTGGGTGCACAGATGACAGGGGAGTTTTTTCAAGAGATCATAAATGGCTGACATCACTCTGACACAACTTAGCTCCCCCAATCAGGGGAGAAATGAAAGCTGGACCAATGACAAGTGAGAGGGGCAAGTTTAGTTATGACCAACACACACACCCACTTGCAGAACATATAAATGGACCACTGAAACTTAGGTGGAGAGCTTCATTTCCATCTGCAGCTGGAAGCTCTGCCGGAAAAATCCATACTTACCTCCATCAACCTTCAAAGAGCCAACACTTGGACTCCAAGATAAACAGAGACTTCAAATACCTCAATCTCCAGAATCCATAAGCAGTGCTGTACCCAGAGAGAGAGAGTGCTGACCCCGATGCTGTGAGCAGTTCCAGAGGCCAGGCGCTGTGAGCGGAACTCGGGAAGACCTGACCAGACTGAAGTCCGTGACCAAGTCGCTTTCCGGTTCAAAATCTCTTGTGAGTACTCGGCAAAACTCAGAACACATCTCTTAGTTAAAATCATATAATTCAATCCATTTTTAATCTAAGTAGAACTGCAGCTTAGAAATTGTGTTATTCTGCCATCATTTTTAAAGCTGAAAAAGTGTTGCGTTTAAAATTTGCAAAACTAAAAACGACCTCTACTAAATCGGTCATAACTCTGTAACCGTTTGGGCTAGAGACTTGCAGTAACTTTCATCTGAAAGCTTAGAATCTTAGCTTTTAATCGCACCAAGAACCACATTCTTCACGTGTAAAAAACAGAAGCTGCTTGCCTTCCATTTGCCAGAAATTAGTTTAACCTGCTAGTTACTCCTAGATACTTGCTAAAGTGAGCCTGGACTAATATTAACTTGATTTCACTCACCCTGAACCTCTAGAGGGAATTAGAAGCATTTTAACATATTTTCACTCCATTGCCAGCACATATCAAAGCATTTGGGCCTGTGTTTTCAACTTCTGTAGTCTAAGCTTGCTGGGTTAACTGAATCACATTTGATTGCATTTCTGAGAACTGTGTGCTTCCCTCCATTTCCTTGCATTGCATAAAAAGGGGGGGTGAATTGTCCAAGAAAGTGATTACATTGTCTTTTGCTGAAATCCTATCAAGTTATTTCCTGTACTGCATTTCATTCCACATTGCATTCATTTGAAACCATAAAAGTATTGTTGCTACCTTATCCATTTCATGTCAACTCCTTAGTGATTATAAAGAAGTGTGCTAGTGCCAGATTCTCCGTTGTTAATCTTTATCATATCAGATTAAGTGTGATATTCAATTATTAATTTATTATAAAGTGTGATATATATATCTATATTGTTTAAAGTCTCAAATAAACCTTTTAACTTGCAAAACAGAGCTACTTCTTGGCTCAGTGGGGTCAGGGGGATTCCAACAGAGGGGTGTTATATAGGGGTAGTCATCCAGAACGCATGAACTGGACATAAAGATATATCAATAAGGGTTTTCATTCAGTATTATAGACTAGGCGTTGACTTAGCTGTAGTGTTGAATTGAATCCTCTTACAAATTGGGGGCTCGTATCCGGGATTCTGGGTTAGAATACCACTTGTGCAGCTTAATACAGTGTGCTAACTGACGGGATACATACATCCAGTCGGATCACCACGCTGCATTACGCTGTGAAGCATTCCTCAAAAGGGACACTCCAAGAAAAGTTCTGTTCTGCAAAAATAAAATACTAACTTCTGTAAGTCAGGACAGAGACCAATCTCTAGAATGACGACCTTGGTAGATATGAAAATAGCCAGAGAGCACTTCTTACATAAACTATTTGTGAGAGGTGAATGGGCTGAGCAGAGCCAGGATGCCTGGTTGCAGGCCATCACGCGACAGGTCACTGAAACAGGGTCAGACTTATGGAGAGATCAGGGTCCATTACATGTGGCCCTGAGTGAACTATATATGGCTTCTAAGGCAAAGATGAACACGACAAGATTGTTAGGATAGCGGCATATTTATATTTATATATGGGAGCCATACAGAATAAATGTGCGGAAGGCCATGATCTGGCAAAAAGGCAACAGATGGCGTTAGAGAAGGCCCAATCTGATCTGGACTCTTCTGAGCAAAGGCTGCACAGAAGCCAGGAGTCAGAAAATGAGACCAGACAGTACATCACTAAAATAAAGGAGGATATGGATGTGCTGCAAAAGGAAAAGTCAGAACAGGATACCAGATTTCTGGCCTTGCAGAAGGAACACCAAGAAGGTTTGGACTCCCTACTGCAAAGCCAGAAAAAGCTGGAGCAACAACTGGACTTCAACAGGGTATGTGCTGAGCAGGTAGTCACCCTGCAAGGCCACCCAGATAGGGAAAAGGCAGCAAGCAACAAAATGATTCTGAAAGACCTGGATACCCAGGCAGAGTTTGATGAAGAGCGCCGGGAAGCTGGTGCCCTTCAAAGGCAGAGGGATGACCTGGCAGCGCAGATGCAGGCTCTCAGTCAGGAAAGAGACACTTTAGGCCAGGAAGTCTGCCACTTAAAAAAGGAAATTGAAGAAAATCACCTGGCCCTCCAGGGGCTGGGTGACCTCCAAAAAGAAAACCAGAACTTGGTAGAGCACACCAGAAGGGTGGAAGATGCTCTGGCAAGAAAGGAGCAGGCCAGTAGGGGTGGGACTCAGGAGGTAAACCTCCTGCAGCAAAGACTGGCCCAGTTCTCCAGGACCAACCAGGAAGCACAGAGGGAAAATGAGGCCCTCTGTCAACACAATGATAGGCTCCAACAACAGGTAGCGATGCAGGAGAGATTGATAGAGTCTAGTAAGGCCTTGACTGAGGAACTGAAAGCACAAATGCAGGCTCTTGCATTGCAACAGGGAGCAGGGGCGGATAGAGATGAGGTCCGCTGGGAAAGAGAGACTCCTGACCATAACCTCAGGAGCCCTAACACCAGGGGCCTTCATCTCTCCCAGTCCCTGGACTCTACCACCCCCATGTCCCCTGGCGCACATGAGCACAGGGCCACAGGGATGGCAGATTACTATCCAGCTAAAAGTATGGGGCTCATAGGCCAGTACCACTCAGGAATGGAGGGGTGGGCATCCGGGTATGGGCACCCAAGTACAGTACAGTTCAGTGGGGAACCCCAGGAGAGTAGGCCCATTAAGGGCATCCTGAAAACCTCTGCCCAGTTAGGTCAGTGGAGGGGGTACCCATCAAATCCTGGCAGCAAGGAGGAATCTGAAGACTCCTCTGAACTGCGCAGGACACAGGAGACCAGGTCCCCACATTCTGCCAGCCATTCCCAGGCTCGCAGAATCCGGGAAAACCTGGAAGAACAGACGGGAACCTCTGGGAGCAGTGCCTCTGAGTCCGAGGACGAATGGACAAGGGTTACCCGAACCAAAAAGGCCAATAAGGCAAAAAGGGCTTTGCTTAAGGACCCCTTAAAGCAGATTAAGGCGATCAGGAGCGTCATCACGCCTTACCATAAGAACGCTAAGTATTCTGTTTGGGAGCACTTAGAGTTGTTTGAACAAATGATGGAGACTTTCCATTTGAAGGACAGCCAAAGCTGTATTCAATATGTAAAGTGGACCTTCTCCCCGGAATACCCCAGTTTCTTTGCGGGGCTGGAGGACCAAAATCATTTAAGATGGTCCACCTATAAGGCGGCCATCTTGAAACATTTTTCTGTTCACAGAAATCCTCAAGAGGCTCGCAAGGCAGCCTACAATTTGCAATGTGGGGAGGATCAGGCCCCACAAGAATTTGTGCAGGAGTTAAAGCGTGCTTTTGCACAGACCACAAGAAGGGTGCGCACGGATAGCAGAGAATTTATTAATACGTTTTTCCATGCCTTGCCCAAATATATCATGACCCAGCTCGTGAGGGATTTTCACGAGAAAAGATCTTTAGATTGGGTCATTGAACAGGCTACCCGGATCTATGAGGTGCAGAAACCGATAGATAGCAAAAGTAATGCCCAGAAAAATCCCAAAGCCAACAGCACCCCTGCTGCTGCCAAGGTGGCAGAGGTAAAGGTCACCCCCGTTTTGGATTTGGAGATGGGGGGGCCTAAAAACCTACCTGCACCTAATAATGCTAGGCCCAGGAGGTCCTCGGGTCAGTCACAGACAGGGAGCCAAGGAGGCAGCCCCACAAATGGGGTCCCTCGCTCTCCTGATTATGTAAGTCCCCGTTACAAGGGAAATCGACCCATCCTGGGTTATGTGTGGACTCCCCCAGCCCAAGGGGGGGGATCCAGCCAAGCACCTAGCCCAGGGAACTTCCCTCCTAACTTCCCACCGGAGGGCAGAAATTCTCCAAACCCTGGGCAGAACTTTTTCCCCAGGTATCCACCCAATTTTCAGCCCCAAAACCATCCATCCTTCTTTCCCCAATTCCCTGAGCCCAGACCACTGAATCCGGGAGAGGGGAGGCCAAGGGTGGAGGGGTACCCAAATCTTCCCAACCAGGGGTACTACCAAAGAAGGGACAGCTACCCTTCCCGGGATCAGCCCAGGGGAGAAAACAGGGCCCCGTATCAGCCTGAGCGGGTTTCCCAGTTAGAGCGCCAGGTTCAAAACATGGCGCGGGATCTGGGTCACATACTGAGGGCTCAGCAGAACCCTCAGATCGGCATGCCGGCGCAGAACGCACCCAACTCTGGACCTGGTGCCCCAGAACAATGACGGGGGCAGCACCCCGATAACTCACCGGTTCCCAGGGAGGAGGCACAAAGGGAAGGGGGGTGTAAAGCCTTGGAGGAAGCTTCCTTCCTCACTTGTAAACAGCCCCTGGAAACCCAGGAACCGGAAACAAAATCTCTTGCCCCTGAAAGTCTGCCTCCTAAGGAGCAGAGGGGGGGTAGGAGAAACAAAAGACCCAAACAGACTCAGTTTGAGGAGGAGGTACAGGTCTTCCAATTTGAGGGAGAGGGATCCTCAGAGGATCCTGGGAAAAGGATCTTCTCCTTCAGAGAGGGGGGAACTCCTCCCAAAGAAAAATGGGTCCCTAGGGATGCAAATACAGACTGGGGAGATGGGGAGACTGAGCTACCGCCGCCCACCATCTCATCCCAGAACCAACAGCAAGAAAATCCCCTGGTTCAAACCCATCCTGGTGACTGCCTCCAAAAAGGGGGGGGCGGCCCGGAACCGGAGCCAGGGGAACCCACAATGGCTCTGATCTCCAGTTGCCAACTCTTTCTTTCAGATTCCCAAGGCTCTCCACAGAATTCTGCCCAAATCTCTTCGCTAGCGATGTCCAAAACCAGAAAGTTAGCCCACCAGTTGTCCAAAAATGTGCATTATCTGTGCCCACTTGAGGAGAAGGAGGGAAGATATTATGCCCCGGTACAAGTACAGGGGCAGGGTACGATTTCAGCGCTGGTGGACACGGGATCTCAAGCTACCCTTCTGTCCGGAAGGGCCTTTGATGAACTGAATGCAGGAAGGGGAGGGAATTACCAAATTCCTCTCACCTTACTTCCTGGACAACTGCAGAACTTTGACGGGAAGGAAATTCCCGTCGAGGGGACGGCAGATTTGGACATTAAAATTGGGCGACACAAGTTGAAACACCCGGTCATAGTTGTGACTCCAGAGGGCACCCCTTGTTTACTAGGGAATGACCTCCTGAGAAGGTTGTCACCCCTAATAGATTGTGTAAACAAGGTCCTCTGGACCCAGACTAGCCGACCAATAAAATTAAAACAGAGTGTCAACCATGTTAGTTTAAACGGCACCTGACACATGGTTGAACAAAAATCTGACCAAGTAGAATTTCACTTCCAGAATAGCCAAATTCCAGACGTGACAGTAATAGCAGTAGGACAACAGACTGGTGATGGGGGGTCCTCTCTATTTCTGAAAATCAACCTTCCTTCCAGTCTAAAGTGGTACTCCACGCTGGAAGGAAACACTCTGAGATTCTTTACCAATCCACAATCAGAAACACCCACTCCTATAGTCCAGAAAGATGTGAAATCAGCTCAGAGCCTGGCTGATATTCAGCAAATTGGAGAGCAGTTGTTCATCCCTGTCCAATTAAATGATGGGAAGGACTCTGTTCTCGCTCGAGTGTGTGTGAACAACGGTAAGAACTTCATCAGCGAAGCCATGTTCCGCCAACTGCCAAAAGATCCAGCCATTCCCACATTCAAACTGATAGACAAATGGGAAATGGACCTGGAAGCACCTAATTCCAAACAGCTCCTGCCAAGCAGGTGTATGCTCAAAATCTCCATTGGCAACAAGAGCATAGTCCATAATTGTTGGGTCGTGCGAGACGTCCCTGCCGCCTTTTACTTAGGCAGTGACATTCTCAATCGCTTTGCCATTAGTTTGGACCTAATAAACTTCAAAGCTTGGTCCCGATTAGCGGATAATCCCATGGGCTTTGATGATCCAGAAAAAGCATTTAGGTCAGCTCAATTGCTACCTTATGCAGTTGAAATTCAGATCAAAGAAGAAGTCACCATCCCAGAAAGGACCCGACAATTCTCCCTGGAAGTGAAAGTTAAAAGAGGACAACATTTGAAAAACCCTGATGCTTACATACATCTAAACGCTTCTCTCCAACAGCAAGGGTTGGGGGTAAACCCAACTCCATTAGTCAACATAGAACATGACACCATTCTAATAGAGGTGGATAACAGCGACTTAAAGAATATTACTCTAGCCGCAGGCACCATTATTGGAATGGCGGTTGATGACCGACATTTCTCCATTGATCTTGGAAATGAACTGTTAGGACCAATCCCCAAGGACTGTTTTGACAGTGACAGTGAGGACAATACAACACCAGACAGGATTTTTACCCGGCATGGGGGGAACTTCCTGGTGTACACTTCCTGCCCCTATGGTAAGGAAGATGTGACTTGTGACTTCAGGAGGGATGAGGTGATTTTTCAGGTCCATGAGGGCTGCCTTTCCCACCTGAAGCCTCCGGTCCAAATCAGCACTCTGACCAGGGACTTCTCCACCCAGCTGGAGGAGGCCGCTGAGATAGCCAAACCAGAAGTCTTTCCAGGCTTCAGGCAGATGGTGGAAGAGAGAGTCAACCTAGCTGATGCCTGTGTGACTCTGGAACAAAAGCAAAAGTTGAAACAAGTTTTCTTGGATTTCCAAGATCTCTTTGCGGTAGACTCATATGACTGTGGCCGCACCGACATCCACACAACAACAATCCCCACGGACCCTGGCATGACTCCTGTGTTTGTGAAGCAATATCGCTTGCCTCTCGCATCAATGGAGTCCCTTACTGAAATAATCAAGAAACTTGAGTCCAGGGGAATAATCTGTCCGGTCCACAGCACCTTCAATAATCCGGTGCTGGGAATATTGAAGCCGAACGGCCAGTGGAGACTCTGTGCTGACCTTAGGGAGCTCAACAAACGGGTCCATACTTCCTGATGGCCTCTGCCCTACATTGACCAAGGGCTGGCCCAGATCCAGGGGTCACAGGTATTCACTGCAATAGACCTGACCAATGGATACTGGACTGTGCCTGTCAGTAGGGAGGACCAATACAAACTGGCTTTTACCTTTGGGGGCCAGCAGTACACCTCGACCCGGACTCCCTTCGGATACCTCAACTCCGGCAATGAATTCAACATTTTCCTACATAAGGCCATGCCCGACCTGGGTGCGAGGGGTAACCTGGCTTATGTAGATGATGTCCTCATCAAAAGTTCATCTGTGGAGGAACACATAGCGGAGATCCGTTATGTTCTGACGCAGTTGAGGGCCGCCGGAGCAAAACTTTCCTTTCAGAAAGCACAATGGTGTAGAACCCGTGTTAATTTCTTGGGGCATGAGATTACTCCTCAGGGTCTCTGTCCCCAGGAAAAGAAAGTGGAAGCACTTCAGAAACTGAAAGACCCCACAACTCCGCGAGAACTAAGGAGCCTCCTTGGACTGACTAATTACAGCAGAAAGTTCATGAGGGCTACGCAGAGATCACCAGACCCCTGATTCATCTCCTGAAGGGGGGGGGTCAAGTGGGAATGGGGTCCAGAACAAGCCGAGGCAGTAAAACAACTCAAAAGAAGCCTCTCACAAGCGCCTTGCCTAGCTTACCCTGTCAAAAACAAGGAGTTTTTCCTGGAGACGGGGTTATCTAATACGTGCTTGACGGCAGTATTATACCAAAAGCATGACAAGGTCAATAAAGTAATGTCCTATGCGAGCAAAACTTTATCCTCTGTGGAGGAAAAATTCAATGATTGTGAGAAGGCACTCCTGGCAACGGTGTGGGCATTGAAGAATTACCGCCCGTTTATCCAGGGGGAACACATCATAGTGGAGACTCCACACCAGCCTCTGCAATATCTCCAAAGTGACAGAATCCGGGCCGGAAATGTGAGTAATTCCCGAATTACTTCCTGGATTCTGTCAATGCAAGGCTTTCCTGTGGAGGTCAGATATGGCCAAAACAAGAAGAGTCCCCTCGCGCAAGGTCTGGCTGACTTGCATGATTGTGCCAGAGAAAACTGTCTCGAGGACGAAAGTCTAAAAATCAAGGACAACACGGAGGCATACCTTAATTCCCCACACAAAGTCTTTGAAGAGGACAAGTGTGAGGGAATGCCCACTGTCTATGTGGATGGATGTTCTTACCATGTTGACAACAACGGGGAGAAAGAACTGGTGGCCGGAGTAGGGAATGCATGGGTGAATGAGTCCCCAGAACCCTCCGCTGGATACAAAATTGGTCCCCGAAGTAGTCAGGTGGCAGAATTGATGGCTGTGCATCAGGCCATCCTCACTGCTGTCCAGCATCAACTCCACGAACTGGTCATAATCACAGATTCGGATTATGTACGGAATGGGTTCGTGGAGCACCTGGTTAATTGGAAAACCAGAGGCATGTTATGTGCTAACAACAAACCCTTGAAACATGGGAAGTTGATCCAAAACATTGATGATCTGGTCACCTCGAATGAGATGACCATCTATTGGAAAAAGATCAAGGGTCATTCCAAAGTAGAGGGACCAGACAAAACTGGAAATGACTTAGCTGATCAGCTGGCCAAAACTGGGGCCATCCAAGGGGATCTAATTGAGATTGAGTCCCTGTTGGGGGAAATCCAGGTCACTGCTATCACTAGGTCCCAGACAAATGCTCACAATGACCTTTCAATTGCACAATGGAGAAAGGAGACCCTGATGCTGATTTGATTACCGCTCAGAAGGGGGATCCAATAATTGGTAAATTTTACCAGCACCTTGATGACCCTGAGAACTTTCCCCTGACGGATACCGATTACATTGGGAAAGAGGACCTAAGAGTGTTGATGAAGTGTCCAAAAATGTTCCGGATCCAAGACGGTTTGTTGGTAAGGAAATCCAAAGCTGGCCACGATCAGTGGGTGGATCCTACCTCATTCCGAAGCCTGATGTTAAGTCACGCCCATGATGCGGCCACCGCCGGTCATAGGGGGTTTCACACAACACTGGAAATCTTAAGAGAGGTTGCATACTGGCCACACATGGGGCAGGACCTTGACCAATACTTGAAGGGGTGTCTTGTGTGTGCACAATTTCAGCCATCCTCCCTCACGGACCGTGCGCCTCTCCAAAAGAGGGGGATGACACTGCCATGGTCAGATTTACAAATCGACTTTGTAGGCCCCGTGATTCGCTCTGCTAGGGGGAATAAGTACATGTTGACCGTCACATGCTTGTTTACCAAGTGGGTGGAATGTCTCCCAGCCCCAAATTGCAAGGCAGAAACGGCAGCTGCCTTGATGATTAACCACATCTTTTCCCGTTTTGGTCTACCTCAAAGGATTGAGTCAGACAGGGGTAGCCACTTCACCAGTGAAGTAATGACAAAGATGTGGGAGATACTGGGGGTCAAGAGAAAGCTGCATATTGCTTATAGACCAGCTTCTTCTGGGGCAGTAGAGAGATATAACCGGACAATTGTGAGCATATTAAAGAAGTTTGTGGCAGATTCTGGGCCGAGTTGGGATATCCGATTACCTCTGGTCCTAATGGCCATTAGATCTACCCCTTCATCTGCAACCAAAATGTCACCATTTGAGTTGATGACTGGACGCAAGATGGTGCTTCCTCAGCATTTGCTCTACAGGACCCAAGAGCAGACACTGATAAATGCCTCCACAACTCATGAGTATGTGGAGAATTTAAGGAAACACCTCCAACATGCTTTTGCTTATGCTCAGCGGAATCTAGAAAGATTGGCTGATAGCATGAAGACCCACTATGACCTGAAGACTTCCAGGAAGGAATATCAGGTGGGGGACCGGGTCTATTTATACAACTTCCAAAGAAACCAGGCAAAGCAGCGCAAATTTTTGCCTACGTGGAAGGGACCCTTTGAGATCAGCGACAAAATCTCCCCTGTGGCCTACAAAATCCACATCCCCAAAGGTCCTTTGGCAGCGGGGGAAGACAAGTGGGTCCACATAAACCAGTTGAAATGTTGCCATCCCAGGCACACTCTGCAACAACTGGAGGAATCCTCTGGAATCCTAGCGGGTACTGTCTCAGATTAATTCAGTTCCAACCATAAAACATACCACATCTAGTCTCTAAAATATTGTGATTTGCATGAAACTGTCTCTTAGTTATACTGTTTTTTTTTCAAAATAAGAATGTAATGTTTCGTTATGATGAAATGCATATGCTGCCCCACTATCTCAACAGTGGTGGAAAAATGTCTATGAATAGGTATTGCCGCTCTTCCTTTGTCGTCCTAGGAGAAAGAAAACCTGGAGACGGGCCAAGGACGACGACCCGGAGACCGGGAGCAGAGACGCAACGGGCCCAGTGTACCGCCCAATATTCCCATCAGGACCGGCGAGGAGAACTGATCGATCTGACCGGATGGAGAAGAAGATGCTGAACTGTGCCATCTACAGAATTTGAAGAAGATAATGTGGACATACCAGCGCCAGGGTTCAAAACCTCCCTTGCAACCGACTCCCCCTCGACTCAAGTCAAAGCGCAGTCGGGCGGGGGGGTTTGTGGAGGGTTTTGACCCATGTGGAATCATTAGACGGGGTAAATGTGGGGATTAAGCTGTCGCTGCCCATCATTTTACCCCAGAACAAAAATAAATCATTGGAGTGGGTAAAGATGGGGATGCGCTGTCGCCGCCCATTATTTCATCCCAGAATCCAGGAGAGCTGCGCAGTTGTGCGCACACCAGAATGGTTACCTAACTTGCCACCCACCAGTGTAAAGAAAGGTCTTTGTTAACAAAATCCACTGTTACTGATGTCAAAAAGTTGCTGAAATCGTGACTCATTGGACCACTTTAAAGATTCAACCCTTTTGTGGGGTTCCACATAACCATCTTACTGTAAGGAGCCCCATCAAAACAATGTTAAGCAAGGATTTACTACTACGTAAGAACCATTCCTGTTTAGAATGCATTAATCCAAGAAAGATCCCAAAATTGCATGCAGTACCAACAAAATCCTGAGGGTGGCGCTAGCGGTCTAAACTCTGACAGGAGAGCTGTCTTGCAAAACTGTCTAAAAAAAAAAAAAAGGGTCTCATTTCATCAAAAGTTCAAAGGGGTTGCCTGTCCTGAGAACTCTTGACACTTCAGAACTCAACACAAGAAGCCAGGAAATAACAGGTTTCTGTTAATTAAATGCAAAGTGGCTCCCTGGCCTCCTGATGTCAGCTTGCCAGACACCACACAAAGGACCCTTTCCTCTGAAAGGAATATGTTGATTTTTACTGTTTTACTGTCAACAAAGGCCTGCCTGCCAGAGGATGCATGTGACTGACCCACCCAAGTCTTGGAGGCGGACTCCAACACTCTGAGGACTGAATTGAAAGTAAAATATATATTTTACAAAAACACTGATAACTCTTTGTAATCAAATGACAGAAATGTATAACTTTGAGAGACTTAATTAAAAAATGTACCTTTAATTCAAGCCCAAACTCCAAATTGTGGGATATTCTGGGACAAAACCCTGCTGTTTATTACTATTACAGACTCCCTGTTTCAGCTAGACAAACGAAAATGCATTGGTATGTGGGTAGATATGTGAGGAACAGTTGTATAAAATTGAATGAAGATCCAATGTTGTTTAGCACATTAAAAAGTGCTAAAAGTTGCCATTTTTGAATGCAAGCTCTTAGAAACAGCAGATTTGGGACAGAGTATACCTCATGTGATCTGTGACATGGGTATGTAATTTCAAACAACTGTGTAACTGTGAAATATGTGTTTTGATCATATATAGATTTGGGTGCACAGATGACAGGGGAGTTTTTTCAAGAGATCATAAATGGCTGACATCACTCTGACACACCTTAGCTCCCCCAATCAGGGGAGAAATGAAAGCTGGACCAATGACAAGTGAGAGGGGCAAGTTTAGTTATGACCAACACACACACCCACTTGCAGAACATATAAATGGACCACTGAAACTTAGGTGGAGAGCTTCATTTCCATCTGCAGCTGGAAGCTCTGCCGGAAAAATCCATACTTACCTCCATCAACCTTCAAAGAGCCAACACTTGGACTCCAAGATAAACAGAGACTTCAAATCCCTCAATCTCCAGAATCCAGAAGCAGTGCTGTACCCAGAGAGAGAGAGTGCTGACCCCGATGCTGTGAGCAGTTCCAGAGGCCAGGCGCTGTGAGCGGAACTCGGGAAGACCTGACCAGACTGAAGTCCGTGACCAAGTCGCTTTCCGGTTCAAAATCTCTTGTGAGTACTCGGCAAAACTCAGAACACATCTCTTAGTTAAAATCATATAATTCAATCCATTTTTAATCTAAGTAGAACTGCAGCTTAGAAATTGTGTTATTCTGCCATCATTTTTAAAGCTGAAAAAGTGTTGCGTTTAAAATTTGCAAAACTAAAAACGACCTCTACTAAATCGGTCATAACTCTGTAACCGTTTGGGCTAGAGACTTGCAGTAACTTTCACCTGAAAGCTTGGAATCTTAGCTTTTAATCGCACCAAGAACCACATTCCTACCCCTTATAGTTTTACCGCAATCGCGGAACACGCATTCGCGAATTTTGCCGCGATTTGCAAATTTCTTCACGTGTAAAAAACAGAAGCTGCTTGCCTTCCATTTGCCAGAAATTAGTTTAACCTGCTAGTTACTCCTAGATACTTGCTAAAGTGAGCCTGGACTAATATTAACTTGATTTCACTCACCCTGAACCTCTAGAGGGAATTAGAAGCATTTTAACATATTTTCACTCCATTGCCAGCACATATCAAAGCATTTGGGCCTGTGTTTTCAACTTCTGTAGTCTAAGCTTGCTGGGTTAACTGAATCACATTTGATTGCATTTCTGAGAACTGTGTGCTTCCCTCCATTTCCTTGCATTGCATAAAAAGGGGGGGTGAATTGTCCAAGAAAGTGATTACATTGTCTTTTGCTGAAATCCTATCAAGTTATTTCCTGTACTGCATTTCATTCCACATTGCATTCATTTGAAACCATAAAAGTATTGTTGCTACCTTATCCATTTCATGTCAACTCCTTAGTGATTATAAAGAAGTGTGCTAGTGCCAGATTCTCCGTTGTTAATCTTTATCATATCAGATTAAGTGTGATATTCAATTATTAATTTATTATAAAGTGTGATATATATATCTATATTGTTTAAAGTCTCAAATAAACCTTTTAACTTGCAAAACAGAACTACTTCTTGGCTCAGTGGGGTCAGGGGGATTCCAACAGAGGGGTGTTATATAGGGGTAGTCATCCAGAACGCATGAACTGGACATAAAGATATATCAATAAGGGTTTTCATTCAGTATTATAGACTAGGCGTTGACTTAGCTGTAGTGTTGAATTGAATCCTCTTACAAATTGGGGGCTCGTATCCGTGATTCTGGGTTAGAATACCACTTGTGCAGCTTAATACAGTGTGCTAACTGACGGGATACATACATGCAGTCGGATCACCACGCTGCATTACGCTGTGAAGCATTCCTCAAAAGGGACACTCCAAGAAAAGTTCTGTTCTGCAAAAATAAAATACTAACTTCTGTAAGTCAGGACAGAGACCAATCTCTAGAATGACGACCTTGGTAGATATGAAAATAGCCAGAGAGCACTTCTTACATAAACTATTTGTGAGAGGTGAATGGGCTGAGCAGGGCCAGGATGCCTGGTTGCAGGCCATCACGCGACAGGTCACTGAAACAGGGTCAGACTTATGGAGAGATCAGGGTCCATTACATGTGGCCCTGAGTGAACTATATATGGCTCCTAAGGCCAAAGATGAACACGACAAGATTGTTAGGATAGCGGCATATTTATATTTATATATGGGAGCCATACAGAATAAATGTGCTGAAGGCCATGATCTGGCAAAAAGGCAACAGATGGCGTTAGAGAAGGCCCAATCTGATCTGGACTCTTCTGAGCAAAGGCTGCACAGAAGCCAGGAGTCAGAAAATGAGACCAGACAGTACATCACTAAAATAAAGGAGGATATGGATGTGCTGCAAAAGGAAAAGTCAGAACAGGATACCAGATTTCTGGCCTTGCAGAAGGAACACCAAGAAGGTTTGGACTCCCTACTGCAAAGCCAGAAAAAGCTGGAGCAACAACTGGACTTCAACAGGGTATGTGCTGAGCAGGTAGTCACCCTGCAAGGCCACCTAGATAGGGAAAAGGCAGAAAGCAACAAAATGATTCTGAAAGACCTGGATACCCAGGCAGAGTTTGATGAAGAGCGCCGGGAAGCTGGTGCCCTTCAAAGGCAGAGGGATGACCTGGCAGCGCAGATGCAGGCTCTCAGTCAGGAAAGAGACACTTTAGGCCAGGAAGTCTGCCACTTAAAAAAGGAAATTGAAGAAAATCACCTGGCCCTCCAGGGGCTGGGTGACCTCCAAAAAGAAAACCAGAACTTGGTAGAGCACACCAGAAGGGTGGAAGATGCTCTGGCAAGAAAGGAGCAGGCCAGTAGGGGTGGGACTCAGGAGGTAAACCTCCTGCAGCAAAGACTGGCCCAGTTCTCCAGGACCAACCAGGAAGCACAGAGGGAAAATGAGGCCCTCTGTCAACACAATGATAGGCTCCAACAACAGGTAGCGATGCAGGAGAGATTGATAGAGTCTAGTAAGGCCTTGACTGAGGAACTGAAAGCACAAATGCAGGCTCTTGCATTGCAACAGGGAGCAGGGGCGGATAGAGATGTGGTCCGCTGGGAAAGAGAGACTCCTGACCATAACCTCAGGAGCCCTAACACCAGGGGCCTTCATCTCTCCCAGTCCCTGGACTCTACCACCCCCATGTCCCCTGGCGCACATGAGCACAGGGCCACAGGGATGGCAGATTACTATCCAGCTAAAAGTATGGGGCTCATAGGCCAGTACCACTCAGGAATGGAGGGGTGGGCATCCGGGTATGGGCACCCAAGTACAGTACAGTTCAGTGGGGAACCCCAGGAGAGTAGGCCCATTAAGGGCATCCTGAAAACCTCTGCCCAGTTAGGTCAGTGGAGGGGGTAACCATCAAATCCTGGCAGCAAGGAGGAATCTGAAGACTCCTCTGAACTGCGCAGGACACAGGAGACCAGGTCCCCACATTCTGCCAGCCATTCCCAGGCTCGCAAAATCCGGGAAAACCTGGAAGAACAGACGGGAACCTCTGGGAGCAGTGCCTCTGAGTCCGAGGACGAATGGACAAGGGTTACCCGAACCAAAAAGGCCAATAAGGCAAAAAGGGCTTTGCTTAAGGACCCCTTAAAGCAGATTAAGGCGATCAGGAGCGTCATCACGCCTTACCATAAGAACGCTAAGTATTCTGTTTGGGAGCACTTAGAGTTGTTTGAACAAATGATGGAGACTTTCCATTTGAAGGACAGCCAAAGCTGTATTCAATATGTAAAGTGGACCTTCTCCCCGGAATACTCCAGTTTCTTTGCGGGGCTGGAGGACCAAAATCATTTAAGATGGTCCACCTATAAGGCGGCCATCTTGAAACATTTTTCTGTTCACAGAAATCCTCAAGAGGCTTGCAAGGCAGCCTACAATTTGCAATGTGGGGAGGATCAGGCCCCACAAGAATTTGTGCAGGAGTTAAAGCGTGCTTTTGCACAGACCACAAGAAGGGTGCGCACGGATAGCAGAGAATTTATTAATACGTTTTTCCATGCCTTGCCCAAATATATCATGACCCAGCTCGTGAGGGATTTTCACGAGAAAAGATCTTTAGATTGGGTCATTGAACAGGCTACCCGGATCTATGAGGTGCAGAAACCGATAGATAGCAAAAGTAATGCCCAGAAAAATCCCAAAGCCAACAGCACCCCTGCTGCTGCCAAGGTGGCAGAGGTAAAGGTCACCCCCGTTTTGGATTTGGAGATGGGGGGGCCTAAAAACCTACCTGCACCTAATAATGCTAGGCCCAGGAGGTCCTCGGGTCAGTCACAGACAGGGAGCCAAGGAGGCAGCCCCACAAATGGGGTCCCTCGCTCTCCTGATTATGTAAGTCCCCGTTACAAAGGAAATCGACCCATCCTGGGTTATGTGTGGACTCCCCCAGCCCAAGGGGGGGGGATCCAGCCAAGCACCTAGCCCAGGGAACTTCCCTCCTAACTTCCCACCGGAGGGCAGAAATTCTCCAAACCCTGGGCAGAACTTTTTCCCCAGGTATCCACCCAATTTTCAGCCCCAAAACCATCCATCCTACTTTCCCCAATTCCCTGAGCCCAGACCACTGAATCCGGGAGAGGGGAGGCCAAGGGTGGAGGGGTACCCAAATCTTCCCAACCAGGGGTACTACCAAAGAAGGGACAGCTACCCTTCCCGGGATCAGCCCAGGGGAGAAAACAGGGCCCCGTATCAGCCTGAGCGGGTTTCCCAGTTAGAGCGCCAGGTTCAAAACATGGCGCGGGATCTGGGTCACATACTGAGGGCTCAGCAGAACCCTCAGATCGGCATGCCGGCGCAGAACGCACCCAACTCTGGACCTGGTGCCCCAGAACAATGACGGGGGCAGCACCCCGATAACTCACCGGTTCCCAGGGAGGAGGCACAAAGGGAAGGGGGGTGTAAAGCCTTGGAGGAAGCTTCCTTCCTCACTTGTAAACAGCCCCTGGAAACCCAGGAACCGGAAACAAAATCTCTTGCCCCTGAAAGTCTGCCTCCTAAGGAGCAGAGGGGGGGTAGGAGAAACAAAAGACCCAAACAGACTCAGTTTGAGGAGGAGGTACAGGTCTTCCAATTTGAGGGAGAGGGATCCTCAGAGGATCCTGGGAAAAGGATCTTCTCCTTCAGAGAGGGGGGAACTCCTCCCAAAGAAAAATGGGTCCCTAGGGATGCAAATCCAGACTGGGGAGATGGGGAGACTGAGCTACCGCCGCCCACCATCTCATCCCAGAACCAACAGCAAGAAAATCCCCTGGTTCAAACCCATCCTGGTGACTGCCTCCAAAAAGGGGGGGGGCGGCCCGGAACCGGAGCCAGGGGAACCCACAATGGCTCTGATCTCCAGTTGCCAACTCTTTCTTTCAGATTCCCAAGGCTCTCCACCGAATTCTGCCCAAATCTCTTCGCTAGCGATGTCCAAAACCAGAAAGTTAGCCCACCAGTTGTCCAAAAATGTGCATTATCTGTGCCCACTTGAGGAGAAGGAGGGAAGATATTATGCCCCGGTACAAGTACAGGGGCAGGGTACGATTTCAGCGCTGGTGGACACGGGATCTCAAGCTACCCTTCTGTCCGGAAGGGCCTTTGATGAACTGAATGCAGGAAGGGGAGGGAATTACCAAATTCCTCTCACCTTACTTCCTGGACAACTGCAGAACTTTGACGGGAAGGAAATTCCCGTCGAGGGGACGGCAGATTTGGACATTAAAATTGGGCGACACAAGTTGAAACACCCGGTCATAGTTGTGACTCCAGAGGGCACCCCTTGTTTACCAGGGAATGACCTCCTGAGAAGGTTGTCACCCCTAATAGATTGTGTAAACAAGGTCCTCTGGACCCAGACTAGCCGACCAATAAAATTAAAACAGAGTGTCAACCATGTTAGTTTAAACGGCACCTGCCACATGGTTGAACAAAAATCTGACCAAGTAGAATTTCACTTCCAGAATAGCCAAATTCCAGACGTGACAGTAATAGCAGTAGGACAACAGACTGGTGATGGGGGGTCCTCTCTATTTCTGAAAATCAACCTTCCTTCCAGTCTAAAGTGGTACTCCACGCTGGAAGGAAACACTCTGAGATTCTTTACCAATCCACATTCAGAAACTCCCACTCCTATAGTCCAGAAAGATGTGAAATCAGCTCAGAGCCTGGCTGATATTCAGCAAATTGGAGAGCAGTTGTTCATCCCTGTCCAATTAAATGATGAGAAGGACTCTGTTCTCGCTCGAGTGTGTGTGAACAACGGTAAGAGCTTCATCAACGAAGCCATGTTCCGCCAACTCCCAAAAGATCCAGCCATTCCCACATTCAAACTGATAGACAAATGGGAAATGGACCTGGAAGCACCTAATTCCAAACAGCTCCTGCCAAGCAGGTGTATGCTCAAAATCTCCATTGGCAACAAGAGCATAGTCCATAATTGTTGGGTCGTGCGAGACGTCCCTGCCGCCTTTTACTTAGGCAGTGACATTCTCAATCGCTTTGCCATTAGTTTGGACCTAATAAACTTCAAAGCTTGGTCCCGATTAGCGGATAATCCCATGGGCTTTGATGATCCAGAAAAAGCATTTAGGTCAGCTCAATTGCTACCTTATGCAGTTGAAATTCAGATCAAAGAGGAAGTCACCATCCCAGAAAGGACCCGACAATTCTCCCTGGAAGTGAAAGTTAAAAGAGGACAACATTTGAAAAACCCTGATGCTTACATACATCTAAACGCTTCTCTCCAACAGCAAGGGTTGGGGGTAAACCCAACTCCATTAGTCAACATAGAACATGACACCATTCTAATAGAGGTGGATAACAGCGACTTAAAGAGTATTACTCTAGCCGCAGGCACCATTATTGGAATGGCGGTTGATGACCGACATTTCTCCATTGATCTTGGAAATGAACTGTTAGGACCAATCCCCAAGGACTGTTTTGACAGTGACAGTGAGGACAATACAACACCAGACAGGATTTTTACCCGGCATGGGGGGAACTTCCTGGTGTACACTTCCTGCCCCTATGGTAAGGAAGATGTGACTTGTGACTTCAGGAGGGATGAGGTGATTTTTCAGGTCCATGAGGGCTGCCTTTCCCACCTGAAGCCTCCGGTCCAAATCAGCACTCTGACCAGGGACTTCTCTACCCAGCTGGAGGAGGCCGCTGAGATAGCCAAACCAGAAGTCTTTCCAGGCTTCAGGCAGATGGTGGAAGAGAGAGTCAACCTAGCTGATGCCTGTGTGACTCTGGAACAAAAGCAAAAGTTGAAACAAGTTTTCTTGGATTTCCAAGATCTCTTTGCGGTAGACTCATATGACTGTGGCCGCACCGACATCCACACAACAACAATCCCCACGGACCCTGGCATGACTCCTGTGTTTGTGAAGCAATATCGCTTGCCTCTCGCATCAATGGAGTCCCTTACTGAAATAATCAAGAAACTTGAGTCCAGGGGAATAATCCGTCCGGTCCACAGCACCTTCAATAATCCGGTGCTGGGAATATTGAAGCCGAACGGCCAGTGGAGACTCTGTGCTGACCTTAGGGAGCTCAACAAACGGGTCCATACTTCCCGATGGCCTCTGCCCTACATTGACCAAGGGCTGGCCCAGATCCAGGGGTAACAGGTATTCACTGCAATAGACCTGACCAATGGATACTGGACTGTGCCTGTCAGTAGGGAGGACCAATACAAACTGGCTTTTACCTTTGGGGGCCAGCAGTACACCTGGACCCGGACTCCCTTCGGATACCTCAACTCCGGCAATGAATTCAACATTTTCCTACATAAGGCCATGCCCGACCTGGGTGCGAGGGGTAACCTGGCTTATGTAGATGATGTCCTCATCAAAAGTTCATCTGTGGAGGAACACATAGCGGAGATCCGTTATGTTCTGATGCAGTTGAGGGCCGCCGGAGCAAAACTTTCCTTTCAGAAAGCACAATGGTGTAGAACCCGTGTTAATTTCTTGGGGCATGAGATTACTCCTCAGGGTCTCTGTCCCCAGGAAAAGAAAGTGGAAGCACTTCAGAAACTGAAAGACCCCACAACTCCGCGAGAACTAAGGAGCCTCCTTGGACTGACTAATTACAGCAGAAAGTTCATTGAGGGCTACGCAGAGATCACCAGACCCCTGATTCATCTCCTGAAGGGGGGGGTCAAGTGGGAATGGGGTCCAGAACAAGCCGAGGCAGTAAAACAACTCAAAAGAAGCCTCTCACAAGCGCCTTGCCTAGCTTACCCTGTCAAAAACAAGGAGTTTTTCCTGGAGACGGGGTTCTCTAATACGTGCTTGACGGCAGTATTATACCAAAAGCATGACAAGGTCAATAAAGTAATGTCCTATGCGAGCAAAACTTTATCCTCTGTGGAGGAAAAATTCAACGATTGTGAGAAGGCACTCCTGGCAACGGTGTGGGCATTGAAGAATTACCGCCCGTTTATCCAGGGGGAACACATCATAGTGGAGACTCCACACCAGCCTCTGCAATATCTCCAAAGTGACAGAATCCGGGCCGGAAATGTGAGTAATTCCCGAATTACTTCCTGGATTCTGTCAATGCAAGGCTTTCCTGTGGAGGTCAGATATGGCCAAAACAAGAAGAGTCCCCTCGCGCAAGGTCTGGCTGACTTGCATGATTGTGCCAGAGAAAACTGTCTCGAGGACGAAAGTCTAAAAATCAAGGACAACACGGAGGCATACCTTAATTCCCCACACAAAGTCTTTGAAGAGGACAAGTGTGAGGGAATGCCCACTGTCTATGTGGATGGATGCTCTTACCATGTTGACAACAACGGGGAGAAAGAACTGGTGGCCGGCGTAGGGAATGCATGGGTGAATGAGTCCCCAGAACCCTCCGCTGGATACAAAATTGGTCCCCGAAGTAGTCAGGTGGCAGAATTGATGGCTGTGCATCAGGCCATCCTCACTGCTGTCCAGCATCAACTCCACGAACTGGTCATAATCACAGATTCGGATTATGTACGGAATGGGTTCGTGGAACACCTGGTTAATTGGAAAACCAGAGGCATGTTATGTGCTAACAACAAACCCTTGAAACATGGGAAGTTGATCCAAAACATTGATGATCTGGTCACCTCGAATGAGATGACCATCTATTGGAAAAAGATCAAGGGTCATTCCAAAGTAGAGGGACCAGACAAAACTGGAAATGACTTAGCTGATCAGCTGGCCAAAACTGGGGCCATCCAAGGGGATCTAATTGAGATTGAGTCCCTGTTGGGGGAAATCCAGGTCACTGCTATCACTAGGTCCCAGACAAATGCTCACAATGACCTTTCAATTGCACAATGGAGTAAGGAGACCCCTGATGCTGATTTGATTACCGCTCAGAAGGGGGATCCAATAATTGGTACATTTTACCAGCACCTTGAGGACCCTGAGAACTTTCCCCTGACGGATACCGATTACATTGGGAAAGAGGACCTAAGAGTGTTGATGAAGTGTCCAAAAATGTTCCGGATCCAAGACGGTTTGTTGGTAAGGAAATCCAAAGCTGGCCACGATCAGTGGGTGGATCCTACCTCATTCCGAAGCCTGATGTTAAGTCACGCCCATGATGCGGCCACCGCCGGTCATAGGGGGTTTCACACAACACTGGAAATCTTAAGAGAGGTTGCATACTGGCCACACATGGGGCAGGACCTTGACCAATACTTGAAGGGGTGTCTTGTGTGTGCACAATTTCAGCCATCCTCCCTCACGGACCGTGCGCCTCTCCAAAAGAGGGGGATGACACTGCCATGGTCAGATTTACAAATCGACTTTGTAGGCCCCGTGATTCGCTCTGCTAGGGGGAATAAGTACATGTTGACCGTCACATGCTTGTTTACCAAGTGGGTGGAATGTCTCCCAGCCCCAAATTGCAAGGCAGAAACGGCAGCTGCCTTGATGATTAACCACATCTTTTCCCGTTTTGGTCTACCTCAAAGGATTGAGTCAGACAGGGGTAGCCACTTCACCAGTGAAGTAATGACAAAGATGTGGGAGATACTGGGGGTCAAGAGAAAGCTGCATATTGCTTATAGACCAGCTTCTTCTGGGGCAGTAGAGAGATATAACCGGACAATTGTGAGCATATTAAAGAAGTTTGTGGCAGATTCTGGGCCGAGTTGGGATATCCGATTACCTCTGGTCCTAATGGCCATTAGATCTACCCCTTCATCTGCAACCAAAATGTCACCATTTGAGTTGATGACTGGACGCAAGATGGTGCTTCCTCAGCATTTGCTCTACAGGACCCAAGAGCAGACACTGATAAATGCCTCCACAACTCATGAGTATGTGGAGAATTTAAGGAAACACCTCCAACATGCTTTTGCTTATGCTCAGCGGAATCTAGAAAGATCGGCTGATAGCATGAAGACCCACTATGACCTGAAGACTTCCAGGAAGGAATATCAGGTGGGGGACCGGGTCTATTTATACAACTTCCAAAGAAACCAGGCAAAGCAGCGCAAATTTTTGCCTACGTGGAAGGGACCCTTTGAGATCAGCGACAAAATCTCCCCTGTGGCCTACAAAATCCACATCCCCAAAGGTCCTTTGGCAGCGGGGGAAGACAAGTGGGTCCACATAAACCAGTTGAAATGTTGCCATCCCAGGCACACTCTGCAACAACTGGAGGAATCCTCTGGAATCCTAGCGGGTACTGTCTCAGATTAATTCAGTTCCAACCATAAAACATACCACATCTAGTCTCTAAAATATTGTGATTTGCATGAAACTGTCTCTTAGTTATACTGTTTTTTTTTCAAAATAAGAATGTAATGTTTCGTTATGATGAAATGCATATGCTGCCCCACTATCTCAACAGTGGTGGAAAAATGTCTATGAATAGGTATTGCCGCTCTTCCTTTGTCGTCCTAGGAGAAAGAAAACCTGGAGACGGGCCAAGGACGACGACCCGGAGACCGGGAGCAGAGACGCAACGGGCCCAGTGTACCGCCCAATATTCCCATCAGGACCGGCGAGGAGAACTGATCGATCTGACCGGATGGAGAAGAAGATGCTGAACTGTGCCATCTACAGAATTGGAAGAAGATAATGTGGACATACCAGCGCCAGTGTTCAAAACCTCCCTTGCAACCGACTCCCCCTCGACTCAAGTCAAAGCACAGTCGGGCGGGGGGGTTTGTGAAGGGTTTTGACCCATGTGGAATCATTAGACGGGGTAAATGTGGGGATTAAGCTGTCGCTGCCCATCATTTTACCCCAGAACAAAAATAAATCATTGGAGTGGGTAAAGATGGGGATGCGCTGTCGCCGCCCATTATTTCATCCCAGAATCCAGGAGAGCTGCGCAGTTGTGCGCACACCAGAATGGTTACCTAACTTGCCACCCACCAGTGTAAAGAAAGGTCTTTGTTAACAAAATCCACTGTTACTGATGTCAAAAAGTTGCTGAAATCGTGACTCATTGGACCACTTTAAAGATTCAACCCTTTTGTGGGGTTCCACATAACCATCTTACTGTAAGGAGCCCCATCAAAACAATGTTAAGCAAGGATTTACTACTACGTAAGAACCATTCCTGTTTAGAATGCATTAATCCAAGAAAGATCCCAAAATTGCATGCAGTACCAACAAAATCCTGAGGGTGGCGCTAGCGGTCTAAACTCTGACAGGAGAGCTGTCTTGCAAAACTGTCTAAAAAAAAAAAAAGGGGTCTCATTTCATCAAAAGTTCAAAGGGGTTGCCTGTCCTGAGAACTCTTGACACTTCAGAACTCAACACAAGAAGCCAGGAAATAACAGGGTTCTGTTAATTAAATGCAAAGTGGCTCCCTGGCCTCCTGATGTCAGCTTGCCAGACACCACACAAAGGACCCTTTCCTCTGAAAGGAATATGTTGATTTTTACTGTTTTACTGTCAACCAAGGCCTGCCTGCCAGAGGATGCATGTGACTGACCCACCCAAGTCTTGGAGGCGGACTCCAACACTCTGAGGACTGAATTGAAAGTAAAATATATATTTTACAAAAACACTGATAACTCTTTGTAATCAAATGACAGAAATGTATAACTTTGAGAGACTTAATTAAAAAATGTACCTTTAATTCAAGCCCAAACTCCAAATTGTGGGATATTCTTGGACAAAACCCTGCTGTTTATTACTATTACAGACTCCCTGTTTCAGCTAGACAAACGAAAATGCATTGGTATGTGGGTAGATATGTGAGGAACAGTTGTATAAAATTGAATGAAGATCCAATGTTGTTTAGCACATTAAAAAGTGCTAAAAGTTGCCATTTTTGAATGCAAGCTCTTAGAAACAGCAGATTTGGGACAGAGTATACCTCATGTGATCTGTGACATGGGTATGTAATTTCAAACAACTGTGTAACTGTGAAATATGTGTTTTGATCATATATAGATTTGGGTGCACAGATGACAGGGGAGTTTTTTCAAGAGATCATAAATGGCTGACATCACTCTGACACAACTTAGCTCCCCCAATCAGGGGAGAAATGAAAGCTGGACCAATGACAAGTGAGAGGGGCAAGTTTAGTTATGACCAACACACACACCCACTTGCAGAACATATAAATGGACCACTGAAACTTAGGTGGAGAGCTTCATTTCCATCTGCAGCTGGAAGCTCTGCCGGAAAAATCCATACTTACCTCCATCAACCTTCAAAGAGCCTACACTTGGACTCCAAGATAAACAGAGACTTCAAATCCCTCAATCTCCAGAATCCAGAAGCAGTGCTGTACCCAGAGAGAGAGAGTGCTGACCCCGATGCTGTGAGCAGTTCCAGAGGCCAGGCGCTGTGAGCAGAACTCGGGAAGACCTGACCAGACTGAAGTCCGTGACCAAGTCGCTTTCCGGTTCAAAATCTCTTGTGAGTACTCGGCAAAACTCAGAACACATCTCTTAGTTAAAATCATATAATTCAATCCATTTTTAATCTAAGTAGAACTGCAGCTTAGAAATTGTGTTATTCTGCGATCATTTTTAAAGCTGAAAAATACTGCATTTCATTCCACATTGCATTCATTTGAAACCATAAAAGTATTGTTGCTACCTTATCCATTTCATGTCAACTCCTTAGTGATTATAAAGAAGTGTGCTAGTGCCAGATTCTCCGTTGTTAATCTTTATCATATCAGATTAAGTGTGATATTCAATTATTAATTTATTATAAAGTGTGATATATATATCTATATTGTTTAAAGTCTCAAATAAACCTTTTAACTTGCAAAACAGAACTACTTCTTGGCTCAGTGGGGTCAGGGGGATTCCAACAGAGGGGTGTTATATAGGGGTAGTCATCCAGAACGCATGAACTGGACATAAAGATATATCAATAAGGGTTTTCATTCAGTATTATAGACTAGGCGTTGACTTAGCTGTAGTGTTGAATTGAATCCTCTTACAGGTCTGAGCTGAGGGAATAACTTCTGGAGCTATGAAATGGGCCATTTTGGAGAAGAGGTCCACTACTACCAGGATGGTATTATAACCTGAGTTAGGAGGTAGATCAATGACGAAGTCCATTGATACTGTGTGCCAGGGCGCTGGCGGAATGATGATTGGCTGAAGGAGGCCAGCTGGTTTTTGCCTGGATGTTTTCAATTGTGCACACACCTCACAGGTGCTTATGTAGGTGGCAATATCTTCTCGCCAAGTTGGCCACCAATAAGATTTGCTTACTTTCTTCATGGTTTTGGCTGTACCCGGATGGGCTTCTAACAGTGAACAGTGGTAGTCTGATATGATTGCTTGTTGCAGATCCTTAGTTGGAACGTAGAGGCGTTTTTGGTAGTATGGTAGTTTGTCTTGAATGGTGAACTGATCTCCCTTTGTGTCCCAAGCCAGTAGGTCTTCTTCAGACATATTTTCTTTTATTGTTTCCTGCAGAGTATTTAACAGAGATGGGCCGATGCAGAGGCTGAGAATGTTATGCTGGGTATGATCTTTATCGGGTTAGGGGCATTGTAGACTTCCTCTCCTGTGCCAATGTGGGATAACGCATCCGCTTTCCCGTTCTTCACTGTGGGCGGTAGGTGATTACAAAGTCGTATTCCATTAAGGATAGGGCCCAACGGAGCTGCCTAGAAGACTGAGCTTTTGCTGAGAGTAAGTATTGCAAGTTCCGATGATCTGTTATTATTGTGATGGTGTGTTTTCCTTCTAGTAAGTAATGTAGCCTTTCACACAGTGCGCTTTTGATTGCTAGGAGTTCTTTCTCAGAAATTGTATAGTTTAATTCTACTGGGGAAAATGTCCTTGACCAAAAGGCAATGGGGTGAAGGTATCCGGTTTCAGGATTTTGTTGAGACAATACGGCCCCCATGGCAATGCTTGAAGCGTCTGTTTCCACGAGGTACGGTAAGTAAATTGGGCTGTGGGTGTTGCAGAATTGGAGCGTAGGTGAATTTTTCCTTTAGAGCTCGGAAAGCTTCTTCCGCCGCTGGTGTCCATTCGAACTTTCAGTGTTTGCGCAGCAAGGGCGTTATTGGATGTACAATATGTGAGAATCCTGGTATGAAGCGTCGACAAAAGTTTCCAAACCCTAGGAAACTCTGTACTCCCTTTACAGACGTGGGTGAGGAGCAAGTGAGGATTGCCTCCACTTTTCTATTGTCCATCTTGATCCCCTTCGGTGTCAGTACATATCCCAGAAACTCCACCTCGGTGACATGGAAGGAGCATTTTTCTAGCTTTTCGTACAGTTGGTTTTCACGCAGTTTGTGGAGTACAGCTCGCACGTGGGTTACGTGCTCTTGGGGAGTGGTGGAGTAGATCAGAATGTCATCGATGTAGACGACTGCACAGACATGGAGGAGTTCCATGTAACACATCATTCATAAAATGCTGGAACGCAGCCGGGGCATTGCAAAGCCCAAAGGGCATGACCTAGTATTCGTACAAGCCATAGCGGGTACGAAACGCAGTCTTCCCCTCGTCCCCTTTCTTCTTGCGTACCAGGTGATATGCGCTGCGTAAGTCTAGCTTGGTGAAAATCTTTGCTTGTCTCACCTGGTCTATGAGTACTGATATTAGAGGTAACGGGTACTTACTTTTTATGGTGACTTCATTTATGGCCCGGTAATCAATACACGTTCTTAAGTCCCCCTCTTTCTCCGGTACGAAGAAGAGTGGGGAGGCGGCTGGTGACTTAGATGGTCTAATGAAGCTATTGGCCAGGTATTGATCCAAGTAGGTCTGTAGATGAGTGTTTTCTTCCTTGGTTAATGCATAAATGCGGCTGCATGGTACTTGTGCCCCTGGTTGCAGGTCAATCTGGCAGTCGTAAACTCGATGTGGTGGTAGTGTATTAGCTTGCTCCTTCGCGAACACATCCTGGAACTCCTGGTATTCGTCTGGTAAAGTGCCCACCAAGCCTAAACCGGCTATCTTTTCCTGTGTAGCTAACAATGGGCTTCCTTCGATCACTTTGATGTTGTAACAAGAGGTGCATTCTGTGGAAAAGAGTAAGGTTCGAGCTTGCCAATCTATCTTTGGGTTGTGCGTCTCTAGCCACGGTATCCCAAGAATCAGCTGGAATTGGGGTAAAGCAATAAGGTCGAATCTAATTCTTTCTCTGTGGCCATCTTGGCAGATTAAGGTGACGGTGGAAGTACACTGTGTTACTGGTCCCGAAAGGAGTTGTGTGCCATCCACAGCTGACATTCTTTCTGCGGTGTCCTTACGGTGGAATGCTCAATTCCAAGGTCTTTGCTGTGTTTATGTCCAGGTAGTTCCCAATAGCCCCACTGTCTATGAAAGCCTTGAGGGCATGCATTAGGGGTGGCTGTGAAGGGTCTACCAAAACCGCAGGAATACTGAAATGTGAGATCTGAGTGCTCCGTTCCTGGCTCGACAGACTGACCTCTACATCTGCCGGGCGTTGGAGTTTTCCGCTACCGCACCTGTGTCTTCCCCTGTGTTATCTAGTACCCCCAGTGTCTTCTGTGGGGGTTTAATCGTGCAGTTCCAGAGCAAGTGACCAGATTGGCCGCAATATAAGCAAAGTTTTTCCTGACTCCGCCTTGGTGAGTGGTCCCCTGAGAACGCCCAATTGCATGAGCTCTGAGTATATTTCTGAGGCCTGTCGATGGGACTCTTCCTTTGGTCAGACATACACTGGTCTATGCTCTGATCTGGTTCGGTCGGCCTTGCAATTCTGTAACCGGTGGTCTAGTTGCATAGTTAGGTCGATGTATTTACTGTAATCTTTGGGAGGATTAACTACTTGCACCAAGATATCTTTTAATTCTCCTCTCAGTCCTTGATAAAATAACGTTATTCATTTTTCCTCTGGCCAACCTGATTTGGCTATTAAGCGATTGAATGTGGTGACATATGAGATAAGATCCTGACCACCCTGTCACAGAGAGAGTAGCTCATCATCCAGGGACTGACCTTGAGTCCAGTGGGCAAATAGTTTTTCCAGTTCACGCCGAAAACCTGGGTAATTTCTCAGTAAAGGGTCATCCCTAAGCACTAACAGAACAGACCAGTCCGCCGCGTGCCCTCCTAAATAGAAGAGGACAAAAGCTACTTCAGCTTGGTCGTTCAGAAAGGTGTCTGGTTTGCACATGATATGTAGCCAGCATTGATTCATGAAAGCTCCAAATTTCCTGGGATCCCAAGAGAAGCGTTCCGGGGGTGCTAATGGGATGTTGCCTGGAAGCATTACCTGAATGGGTGTGGCTACAGGTGCCACGGTAGGCTACCCCTGTGGAACTCCACCTGGTAGGGGTGCTAGACCAGCTTGGGTCTGTAGGAGCTGTCTTGCCAAATCATCTGTTTTGTCCCTGTTTGCTACCAGTTCAAGCCTTAAGGCATTTGTCTCTGAGCGGGCTGCATGCATCTCGGCCCGTAGTTCACCTAACAATAGGGAAAGCTGGTCTACCTCAGAGGTTTCCATTGCTTGGCAGAGGTATTGAGGATGTCTTTGTGTTCTGTCACACTAACCTGTGTCTCTGCAGGAGCGATGGACGAGCCTCCCTTGACCCCGAGTCTTCACTTCCCCTGTTTCACCCAGAGGAATACCTTGATCTTTAGTAGGTTGTGCACTCCATCCTGCATTTGCAGGGGTGCGATTCACTCATGTGATTGGTGCCAATGTCTGAAGGCTGAGTTCAGATGCCAAATGCTGTTTTATGCCTTCACAGCGAGGCTGAGAGTTCAAGGCACCAGTTTCTTCACTGACTAGAAAGTACTTCCCACAAGTGAACGTTGTGCGGAGAATGTTGAGTGTCCAAAATTGTCCGTATAGTCTTTGTTTGCCGGTCTTTTTGTGGGTGAGTAGCGCTGCGTGTAGAAGGTAGCAGCTGCTGGTAGGGTTGCGGAGCGCCTTCAATTTGAGCGTGCTTGGTAATGTCTCTCCCTTTCCCTCGGAGGAGAAATTATGTGGTATTAGCGCCTCGAGTCCGGGTTCAGCGCTACTGGAGACTTGGTGGTAAGGTAAGTTTGCATGGAGGCTTTTGGTAAGTATGCACCGCGTAGAGAGAGAGCGCAGTGAAATAAGTGTCCGCGTTATTGGAGCAAGCGCAATGAATAATGTCTCTTCTTTCTTACAGGGGTTTGTGCGCTCGTGCAACTAACCTGGATTCCATCATCACATGAAGATTCAGTGAGTATGCGCAGCATTACTGATGTACGCGTGTTAACATTGTTCTTCTTTGTTCTTACAGGTGCCAGTGTAGAAGTCCCCTCTTGACTGGAGATAGCTGTGGCGTGGAGCAAGAACCAGGTAAGCTGAAGCTTAATGATCTAGAGCGGGTAAGCAGAAGTAGGATGATCCAGAGCAGGGAAGCAGAAGCAAGATGATCCGGAGCAGGTAAGCAGAAGCAGGATGATCCGGAGCAGGTAAGCAGAAACAGGATAATCCGGAGCAGGTAAGCAGAAGCAGGATGATCCGGAGCAGGTAGGCAGAAACAGGATGATCCGGAGCAGGTAAGCAGATGCTGGCTGATCCAGAGCACAGCAAGTGTGTTGCTGATACAGCTCACAGTAAGCAACACGAAGCACTGGAAATATCTTGGGTGTGGCTTATATAGCCAGCCACACCCAATCACTAGAGAGCTCATGAGTTATCATGCACTTCCTGTTTGGCAACAGGAAGTGGTAACCAGGAAGTTACTACAAACACTAGGAGGAACGAAAGGTGGGATTTGTTATGGGTTCTTTGTGTGCCTATGCCAGGCCTGCCAAGCCTCCACCCAGCTTGCCCCAACTACCTGCCTGATACCTACGACAACACTTCCTATTTCACCTCCTGGAGGCAGAAAGCCAATGTTTCAAACCAGTCAAAAATATCTCACTCCCTCCTCATAATGTGGGATATAGTTCTTGTGGGGGTATTACCTAGGCTTTTCTTGGGAGCCACCACTGGAGGGAATTCTCTCCTCACTGGAAGTTCTGTGATAATGCTGAGTCTACAATTGTAGCTTGTGCTGCAGAACACATTATTTCTGTTTGGTTCCTCTAAGTGTTCTGCAATCTTTTTTCTTCCATCTCATCTATTAGTTTCTGCTCTGCTAAAGCATAGTTATAAGGGCCTTCTGTACCAACGTGCCTTTATTGCAGAGGACCTGACATAACAAATAAGCACTAAAGTTCCTTTCTTCCCAGGTTTTTTACATTCACACTTCTCGGGTTAACTATCACCATGGGTCTCTCTCCTGCAGTTTTTGCACCCCCTTAAGCACAATATTTACAATTGGTCTCCCTCAATCAGGCTCAGACCACGGATCTCCATCATTCGAGCTCAGACCCCTTAAACACAATGTTCACAATTGGTCTCCCTCGTTAGGGCTCCGACTGTGTAAAAAATCGAAGACTTTCGATTGTTGTCACGCCCCTTCGGAGACGCTGGGCTTTGTGGCATCGATGGACCATAGGACGGCGGGTGTCAGCCATTTCTACTACCAAGATGGCCGCCGTAACTGGAGTTGCGAGTCTAGCCTCAGCACACCTTGATTTCCCGGAAGTACTGCCTCCCTACCCGAGGGTGGGTATATCAGTCCCGGAGATCAACACGGCATTGCGTTGCTACTCCTCATTAACAACGCTACGTAAGTTCGTTCCTAGGTCTTAGAATTTGACTTGCGAAATACTGTCTTCAGCTTCTAAACTTCCTGTTTTCAAATTCTAGCGTCTCTCCAACTACCTCTTTGTTTTCCGAGTTCGCGGTCTCCTCCTCTTCATCAACCAAGTTTGCCATCCGGTCCCATTCCGGACCGTGGTAAGCCTCATCCCAATCCCATATAACCAATTACCTCCAATCCCGCTTATTCTAACCTTCACAACTCACTATTATCCTCTTCTTCGCTTAGTAACAGGCACATCACGCACCGGCATTTCAAACACACTGGCAAGACTCTGCACCATCAAAACAGATCTTAGCTCCGCCTCGATTGCTTCTCAGAGGTTTTCGGAAGATTCTGACTACCATCATCTTCCCCCTATTGTTCCGGTTTAAGGGTAATCCACATTCCTCTTACCTTACATTCTATCCCTCTGTTACACTCTGATACTTACCAGTCTCTTTCTTCTTCTCAAAGACGAACGCCCTCCTGACTTCGCCGAAATCCCCGACTGCAACGGAGGACAACACACCGCTACCTTCGGAACAGGGTTTTCTTCCCCAGAGGGTTTCCCTGGGACTTCTTCTTCTACCTGGTTTATCCGGGAGGGGGAAGAGGTACTTGGGAGGCTTTCATTATCTTCTCTCCATTTGGAACAAGAAGAGCCTTCCACTACCGAAAGGGGGTCTGTCGGAGGAAGAGGTAACGGTGAGTCCTTGGGATAACCTGCCAATTGATTGATTGGATATGCATATAACTTGTCTCATTTATTAATATATGACAGTTAGCAACGCCTAAAAATATAAAGTATATCTGAGCAGGTTGTCTCAGGGATTCAGGGTTACTAAGAAACATGGACGCCTCACAACAACAGCAATTAGTCACTGCAGTACAGGCTCTGACAGATGAAGTGCATTCTTTAAAACAAGAGAATGCTTACCTCCGACAACAGGCAGGCAGAGTCCCTAGCTGGTCCGAAGTGCCTCCTGGCCCTATCCCAGGAGGTTTATACGATGGTAATCCTCATAAACTCAAGACTTTTATCGAGGCTTGTACCGTTCAGTTCTCTTTCAAGACAGCCTTTTTTCAAAGCGACCGTGATAAGGTAGGACACATGATTGCAAACTTGACGGGGTCCGCGTTAGCATGGGCCACGCCTCTTGTTACTACCAATAATGTCTTATTAGATTCTTATCCTGCCTTTTTGAATAGTCTTCGAGCCATGTTCAGCCGTCAGGAGATCACGATTTCAGCCCAAGAGCAGTTATTAGATTACAAACAAGGATCTCAAGATCTATTGTCTTATATCACCAATTTCAAGCAGTTAGCAGCTGGTACGTCATGGGCGGACGATGCTCTAATCACAATATTCCGCAGAGGATTAAACGAAGAGCTAAAGGATGAGATCTCCCGAGTACCCAGACCTCCGAATTTGGCAGAGATGATCACCATGGTTATGCAGATGGATTACCGACTGCAAGAAAGAGTGAAGGAACGTCGTCGTGGCCGCTCCATGAGACCACCTATGACATACCCTCCTAGTGTAGGAAGATCACAAACAGATGAACCTATGCAGATAGGGACTACCAGAGGTCGCCTTACTCCAGAGGAGCGTCATAGACGTCGAGTCAAGGGCCTGTGTATGTATTGTGGTTCCAAAGAACACGCAATTCGAGATTGTCCTCTCATCCCAGCCAAAAGTCAGGGAAACGCCATCTCCCAACCGCCAGGGGAACCGCGGCTAGGGAGTCAGTAAACGGTTCCTCATCTTATCTGATACCTTCCCAAGTTACGGAGATCCCCGATCTTACTATGTTGGCCTTACATGTCCAGATCAAATGGGGAGATACAGACCCCATTCCGGTCACGGCCTTAATAGATTGTGGGGCCGCAGGGAACTTTGTTGATACCCTCTGGAAGACCGCTCATAATATACCATGTTCAGTCAAGACAATGGCAATCCCAGTTGAGTCCGTGGATGGTAGTCCGTTAACATCAGGTCCCATAAAGGAACAAACTATACCTTTGCGGATGAATATCTCCTCCCATCAAGAATCCATTATCTTTGATGTAATCCGTACAGCCCACTATCCAGTTATTCTAGGACTACCCTGGCTTCGTGCTCATAACCCATACATCAATTGGAAGGCGGGCACGGTTTTTCTGGGATCTGAACATTGTTTGACGCACTGTCTTTCGGACGGTGCGGTTGGGTTTCGTCCCACTATCTCCATGTTGGAAAATCCGGGTTCCATCTCTGTATTGAACCATATCCAGGAATTACCCATTGAATACAAACAGTATCAGACAGTGTTCTCCGAATCTCAATATGCTGAACTACCCCCACATCGGAGAGACGACTGCGCCCTGGAACTAGTTCCAGATGCACCGATTCCTTTCGGTCGCATGTATGTCCTATCTGGACGGGAACGTGAAGTTCTTAAAGAATATCTTCAAAAGAATCTTTGCAATGGACTTATTCAAGAATCCACCTCACCAGCGGGGGCTTCTTTGTTCTTCATCCCAAAGAAAGACTCTACGGAACTCAGACCGTGTATAGATTACCGAGGCTTAAATAAGATCACCATCCCGGATCGCTATCCTATGCCTCTCATCCCAGATATACTAGAAGCCGTTAAAGGAGCTACCATCTTTACAAAACTGGACCTCCGCGGGGCTTATCATCTCATTCGTATACGAGCTGGCGATGAATGGAAGACAGCTTTCCGTACTCCTTTGGGACACTATGAATATAAAGTAATGCCTTTCGGCCTATCCAACGCCCCCGCAGTCTTCCAACGCTTTATGGACCACCTCTTTTCAGACATTCTTCTTCACACAGTTATTGTCTATTTAGATGATATTCTGGTCTTTTCTTCATCACCATCAGAACACTGTCAGCACGTGAAAGAAGTACTACGGAGACTATTCAACAACCACCTTTATTGCAAACTAGAGAAATGTGAGTTTCACAGAAACCAGGTTGCCTACCTAGGGTACATAATCTCTGCAAATGGGGTATCCATGGACCCTAAAAAAGTATCAGCTATTACAGATTGGCCTATACCATTCTGCATTAAGGATCTGCAGAGATTTCTGGGGTTCTCCAATTTCTACAGACGTTTCATCCCACACTATTCGCAAGAGATACTTCCACTGACGACACTTCTTAAAAAGAATGTAAAATTCCTTTGGTCCGGGGAGGCACACATTGCCTTTGAGAACCTGAAGAAACATTTTCTCACAGGACCCATACTGATTACTCCAGATCAAACCAAGAAGTTCATTGTGGAATCGGATGCGTCTCATCAGGCCCTTGGGGCCGTTTTGCTTCAAGAAAGGATTATACCTCTTCTACGCCTTTTCGATCGGAACCTCTGTTTCCCAGAGCCACATTCGTGCAAGTAGTTACCACGTTTTTACAGAACGTGGCTAACTCCACTTTGCAATTTATTCAGTTGAATCCACAGTTACTGGCGACCTGGAAACTCAACTTGGTCCAAGGATGTGCTTATAAGGACAAGAAGCTCTTCCTCCCTTCGAGTGAACTGCAAAAGACAGTTCTAAATCTCTGTCACGACTCATACCTAGCGGGTCACCGAGGTGTGGCTAATACTAAAGAGTTGATCCAACGTAACTTCTGGTGGCCGGAAATGACTCAAGACATCATAGACTATGTGTCCGCTTGTGCTATCTGTTTGCAGTCAAAATGCCCTCGAAACGCCCCTTCAGGACTCCTCTCAGTAATGCCGATCCCGGACCGTCCTTGGCAAATGATTTCCACTGATTTCATAGTTGATTTGCCACCATCAGACGGTTGTACAGTAATCATGGTCACAATCGATTACTTCACAAAATTGGCACATTTCGTTCCACTTCCGCGGATTCCCACCGCAGCTCAGATGGCAAGAGTTTTTCTTTCACGGATTTTTTCCCTTCATGGATTACCTGAGACCATTGTTTCTGATCGAGGTTCACAATATACATCTCGCTATTGGCAGCAAGTCTGCAAGAGTTTGCATATCTCCCGGGCATTGAGTTCAGGTTTCCATCCGCAGACAAATGGTCAGACGGAACGCCTAAATCAGACCCTTGAGGGATATTTGCGTTGTTACATCTCCTCCTCACAAGATAACTGGTGTTCCTTGTTGCCTTTGGCTGAATTCGCGTATAATAACTCTCGACATTCAGCCTTGGGATTCAGCCCTTTTTTTTGCTCCTACGGATACCATCCTCAGTGTTTTCCCAGCGGACCGGTCTCCACTTCAAAATTTCCCGATGTGGATCTTCTCGTTGATGCCATCCAGTTGGGACATCGAACAGCCAAGACCTCTCTTCGGGAGGCCCAGATCCGGGTCAAACGCTCTGCTGACAGACATCGTACTCCGGCTCCGCGGTTGGTACCAGGAGACTTGGTTTGGTTGGCATCTCGATTTCTGCCTCGTCATCTGGTACCATCCAAATTGTCCCCGAAATATTTCGGCCCTTTCTGCGTTTTGAAGCGTATAGGGTCATCAGCTTTCAAGCTCAATCTCCCTTCATCCTGGTCCAGGATTCATCCTGTGTTTCATGTCTCGCAGTTGAAGAAAGACGTGGCGGATCGTTTCTCCCGTGCACGGAAAGGATTACCCTCTCCTGTCATCACCCCGACAGGTCCCGAGTATGAAGTGGCGGGAATTTGCGATTCACGCATTTTCCGGGGTCGTCTACAGTTCTTGATTGACTGGAAGGGTTATTCTCCGGCGGATCGCTCTTGGGAACCGGCATCGGCGGTTCATGCTCCTACTTTGGTCCGCCGGTTCTTTTTGTCCCATCCGTCCAAACCGGGAGGCCCGGGGCATTTGAGGGGGCATACTGTCACGCCCCTTCGGAGACGCTGGGCTTTGTGGCATCGATGGACCATAGGACGGCGGGTGTCAGCCATTTCTACTACCAAGATGGCCGCCGTAACTGGAGTTGCGAGTCTAGCCTCAGCACACCTTGATTTCCCGGAAGTACTGCCTCCCTACCCGAGGGTGGGTATATCAGTCCCGGAGATCAACACGGCATTGCGTTGCTACTCCTCATTAACAACGCTACGTAAGTTCGTTCCTAGGTCTTAGAATTTGACTTGCGAAATACTGTCTTCAGCTTCTAAACTTCCTGTTTTCAAATTCTAGCGTCTCTCCAACTACCTCTTTGTTTTCCGAGTTCGCGGTCTCCTCCTCTTCATCAACCAAGTTTGCCATCCGGTCCCATTCCGGACCGTGGTAAGCCTCATCCCAATCCCATATAACCAATTACCTCCAATCCCGCTTATTCTAACCTTCACAACTCACTATTATCCTCTTCTTCGCTTAGTAACAGGCACATCACGCACCGGCATTTCAAACACACTGGCAAGACTCTGCACCATCAAAACAGATCTTAGCTCCGCCTCGATTGCTTCTCAGAGGTTTTCGGAAGATTCTGACTACCATCATCTTCCCCCTATTGTTCCGGTTTAAGGGTAATCCACATTCCTCTTACCTTACATTCTATCCCTCTGTTACACTCTGATACTTACCAGTCTCTTTCTTCTTCTCAAAGACGAACGCCCTCCTGACTTCGCCGAAATCCCCGACTGCAACGGAGGACAACACACCGCTACCTTCGGAACAGGGTTTTCTTCCCCAGAGGGTTTCCCTGGGACTTCTTCTTCTACCTGGTTTATCCGGGAGGGGGAAGAGGTACTTGGGAGGCTTTCATTATCTTCTCTCCATTTGGAACAAGAAGAGCCTTCCACTACCGAAAGGGGGTCTGTCGGAGGAAGAGGTAACGGTGAGTCCTTGGGATAACCTGCCAATTGATTGATTGGATATGCATATAACTTGTCTCATTTATTAATATATGACAATTGTGCAGTTGATTTTGCTTATACCATCGCAGGACCACTTTGATTCACCTCATTTATCATTCTCATCTTCCGTTTTTCCTTTTTACCACTTTTAGCTGGAAACCTCACAGAGCACACTCGTGATGCTGGACCACTTTGTCACAGGTGTTATATCTATCTTCTCTTAGTTCAAACATCCATCAGCAATTCAGTTTCCTCACGTCTCTTACTACACGCGGTACAAATCTTCCTTCTTGCCTTCTTTATACAATGTTGCAGCTTGCAACCTTAACTTTAACACAGACAGGTCTTGCATCCATCTCCCCAACTCACCGACTGTGTTAATCTTACAGGTCCTGCTTTAATATTGGAGCCTAGGACAGTACCAGAGGGGCTGCTGCTCCCTCCTGACTCGATCAGCCATGCAGGAGGGCCCCAGGTATTTCTGACACAAAATGCAGGATTCTTCAGTCTTATTTCATGGCCTTAGAACTTTTCATCTGAAGGACTTTGGAAAGTAACAGTTTTCTGCCGGAAAGGTCAAGGGTATCTGCCTCCTGGTGCAGACTTCTTGGTTTGCCGTCTTTCTCCCCTTGTTCACCTGCCAACTCGAAATGACTGTTCCTTCGTGTGTTTTGCCTTGCTCAGAGTGTGCTCTCAAGCTCCGCCTTTTATCTGTGTGGGGAAGCTTAATGGAAGTCCGATGTGAGTGGTTAGCATTACTTGCCTGACCTTGCCTGACCATCGTAATGGGACATATCAGGTACAATGCTCTGGTATGAGTCTGTTTTTGCCCAGAGCCAGTTGTGCTTTTGAAAGTGTTTGTGTTGGAAAGGGGTGGATAGAGTCCCTAAATATCCTACCGAGTAGGATGGGGTAAAGATATTACAAGGAAGGGGATACTGTGTCTTTCCATTTGGTGCCCCACTCCCATTCCCCGAAGACCCCTCACCCAGGTGATCCTCCCACACTGGTACACCCCCAGGGTATTTATCCAAAGGCGATGGCCATGCCCTGGCCACCTAAGAGAGAGTTCCCGGGGACTTGCAGGTGAGACACCTTCTGGTTTCTCACACAGCATACTCAAATTCGTTGTGCTAAAGGAAGTAGACAGGAAGGAAAGATAGAACGAGAGAGAAACAAGATGATGGAATCTTCCTTTGGCTATGCTGAGCTCCCTCTGTGTTCACTAACTCCAGCCCCTTCCCTTGTCCATCGCAGCAAAGGCCCTTTTGGTATGCAGCGCCCTGCGGTGAGGCTAGTCCTTTTGGCAGGGTTGTGCTCTTTGATTTCTGTTTCCCAGGACAGCTCATGCTAGAAGGCTGTCCTGCTGGAGAGAGGTGTTATGAGGTCTCGCAAAGGATCAACAAATAAGCTCAGTCTTTAATAGGGTCCATTTCGGTTCCAAATACCATGCCTGGGCCATGTAATTCAAACATGTGCCTTTGTTGTGCAAAACACAAGTAAGTAAAGTACTTAGGTAGTCCACTGGCATCCAGTACGCAGCAAGCTCATAACTAACTGCCACTCTCTGGAACACAACCCGGGCCAACGCTCTCCATTCCAAGAACCTGCACACCAAAATTCTTACACATCTGCCAAGCAGATCACTAACCCATCTGCCAAGCAGATTACTACACAGTCATTCAGTCTATTTCACTGCAAGTTGACAGGGATACAACTGGTCTGGGCCCACTGTGATGAAACATTTTCTGATCAATTTGATAATTTTTATAGATATTAGCCACATGCCTTAAACTCAAGTATGACTTATATTTAACGTGTATAACTGCAACCAGGAGAGTTATGAGGTGTGTCTTAAATTCAGCCCCTTTGCTGAAGTGACATGGCTGTCACTACAGCTGCCAAGAATGCACCTGTGCCCACTGAATCTGTGCTGTGGCACTGGAAAGCAGGTACTAAAGGATACTGTTTCAGCAGGGCAAAGGTGCATGCTATGTTTATGCCATGGGGTTGGCAGAAAGGCGGGCCTAGTTCACAGTCCACCCTTTCTGAGATGGTATTAACCACATCAATGTATTATCATAAAATTCACACACACACATATAGGGCTTCCACAACCTTGCCAGATGGCAATGTTTCACAAGCAGACAGGATTGTCTTTCTTTAATTTACCATCCAAGAATGGTCCCATTGATTTTCAAGGGTTAAACAGGTGTGGGCGATTTGGTGCAAGCACCACTGTGCATGAAAGGTGAAGATCAGAAGTGACAGGGGAGTGGCAGTCCTATCATGCCAAGAATGAACTGCACTAACTGCAGGTACACCATATGTTACCACTGCACTACCTACACACCTCAGTGGCCACTGTTGGACCTCTACTTTGCATATCTTGGACAGGCTACGTAATCCATACAATGGCATCATAGATGCCCGTAGAACTCAAAGCAGAGCACTGGATGGTGCATTTGCAACACTGAATAGATGGAAGCTACTGTCTAATTACAGAATTTCTGATGATGCCACAGAGGAGGATATCCATCACAGTGCACCCCTCAGTATTTTCTCTTGTTTACCTGCTTGAACTGAACCTTAGCTACATGCAGCAAAACTGGCAAGGAAGCTGCATTCAGTGGAGCATTCTCAGAGCAAGCATTATGTTATGTTATGCTAAGTTACTTGGCCTACATCCAACAAGACCACATGGTTGGCATCCTCCATAATTACATCACACAGATCTTCAACCATTACTTCCGAGCTGTAATCCAGATAATCAGTAGATTCTTCACTGTAGTTACCAGTACTATTGTTCAATATAACATTGATGATTTTGGCCACAATTTTATTAAGGTCCCTCCTTCATAATCATGGAGTATAGACCAAACATTGCTTCTAGTGTGACCACAATCTCGTCCAGCTTATTCAAAGTACAAACAGAATCAAGTTTTTCAAACTGTATGGAGTCATGTTCACAAACTTGATACAAAATAGCACTGTTAAACAACAAGCTTTTCACTGAGGAAATCAAACAAGGTGGTTCAGCAAAATGTGCAAGATCAGGGCTCGCCGACAGGGTGCCAGCTATAATATTCTTTCACCGGCAAGGCTACCTCCAACCTTGTAATGAGGCCCAATATATGATTTTATTTTAACTCTGCCCTCATAAAACTACATTGTGAACGCTGACTTACTATTGGTTCAAATGTCTCAACTTTAGGTAATCTTCCATTGTGATAGGTCATTTTACTGTCCCAAACGACCTCCCTATTTCGGACTCCCATACATGTACCAGCCATCTTGCCCGAACCCTACGTAAATCCCCCAGCAACCACTTTACTTCACAAGAACTATATTATTTTTTAACACAAGTTGGGAACTGCACCGATCATTTATTTCTTGCAAGAAGATCTCCTTATCAGCATGCTGGAACATCTCAGGATGCATATCAGAGTGCAGCAGCAGCAGCAAGGACCTGTCCGATAAAGGTCTCTAATGATCAGAAGTCACCTTTGGGAAGTTAAGCACATCAGATACCGCAGTTTGATTGAACTTTGACTTTCTGTGTAGTGGCAAAGCCTTATCTGACTCGCCAAGTTAAGAGATTAGTGGCTATCTAATGAAGTCGCCACACTCGAGATCAGATACCGTCTACTCGTGAAACCTTTCCCGAGCTTAGTCAGCAGAGGGTCATGACAAGGAAAATACGATCCATCCCAGCTGGAAAAACGAAATCCAAAAGGAGCTAAATACATGTTAAAAAGCTAGGAGGTGATGGGGTGGAGATTGTTCCCTTCCCCACTCACTGCTCCCTTCCCTCTCACCTTCCTTTGGTCTAGCACTTAGATGCCATCGAGCCATAGGGCCTAACCACAATAACCATATGCAGCGTTTACTTCATAATTCAAACATCGCAGGTCCTCAGATATTGCCCTTGCACATAACCCAAATAAAGCAGCAAAATCGCCACGTTAAAGAAGGGTCTAATGTCAATACCGGCAGTTTCACCCATTCACAGAAATATCGATGTGTGCAAATGCATTCTGTCTACAAGCCTTCTATTTACTTTGGCTAAACCGCTCATTTGCAGCATCAGCAGCAATGATGCTCATGGCTAGCTTCAGCACATTGCAATAACGTTGCTTCTCAATGACTCCCAAAATTAATAATAGTAACATGTGATTAAAAAGTACAGCTCCCAATGAGGATTGGGTTGAAAGTATAAGCTCTGTCTGCTTCTGTAGGAAGAAATTCTGATTGTGACGCAGTTTTTAAAACTGAGCAATGTGCAGTAGATGCCATGAACTGTTGATCCTGTGGCTGCATAACACCGATGACAGACTCTTTCCAAATCTAGCCTTCCAGAGCAATGCTTTAAAACAAAACTATTTTGGCTCATGCTGCGCCTAGAGTAACAAAACTTTTGGCTTACTGCACAAAAACCCAGACTCATTTTAAAAGTGGAAATGGTCGCTTTAATATGACAGGTCAAAGCTTACAATCAAAACGCTTAACTGGCTCCATGGCCTAACAAGCTAAATAGCTATTTGAACAATCAATTAAATAACTTAAACATTTTCATTTCCCCCCCAACAATTAAATAATTAAATAACCAATTTCCTCCCTAATGATCCCTTGGATCCTACCGTATCCTTGCCCCTTTTCCAGGCGTCCCGCTTTCTCCCCAGGGGCCATGCCCCTCCAGGCTCAATACCTGATCCCCCGGGGTGACCTGCTTGCGCAAACAGCGCCACCCCCTCCTTTCCCGTGTCATTCCCCCATTGTGCTTCCTTCCCCCCACATCAAAAGGGGCCATGCCCCCGGCGCCCCGACCCACTTCAAACCCCGTTAAACTCCCCTCTACACCAAACTCCCCCTTCCTGTGACCTGCAGCCAGCCTGACCTGCCACATCAGCAACAATATTACAACACCGTTCACGATGCCCTGACCTGTCACACAAAACTACCACCCCTCCCTCTAGCAAAAAACCCCCCACAAAATGTACCCTGGACCCTCTCCCGGCTTCAAACAGGCCTATGGCCTAAAACTCAAAATGAAGGGGTGGGAGGGCGGGACAATCTTCAAGTCCTAACCGTCGCCTGGCTCCCGAACCTTCCCTGAGCCCCTTAAATACCCCGGGAGGCACTCTGCCTCCCACGGCCACTCGCTGGCCGTGTGCAGCGCCAAAAAACTCCCCGGGGGGAAACGCTTCGCGTTCCCCCCGGGGCCCCCGTTTTGGCTTACTGCACAAAAACCCAGACTCATTTTAAAAGTGGAAAAGGTCGCTTTAATATGACAGGTCAAAGCTTACAATCAAAACGCTTAACTGGCTCCATGGCCTAACAAGCTAAATAGCTATTTGAACAATCAATTAAATAACTTAAACATTTTCATTTTCCACCCAACAATTAAATAATTAAATAACCAATTTCCTCCCTAATGATCCCTTGGATCCTACCGTATCCTTGCCCCTTTTCCAGGCGTCCCGCTTTCTCCCCAGGGGCCATGCCCCTCCAGGCTCAATACCTGATCCCCCGGGGTGACCTGCTTGTGCAAACAGCGCCACCCCCTCCTTTCCCGTGTCATTCCCCCATTGTGCTTCCCTCCCCCCACATCAAAAGGGGCCATGCCCCCGGCACCAGAAAAACCTTCCCCCGAGGAGTTCTTTCTGCCCCAACCCCCCCCCATTTTCTACCTCAAACTTTTCACCCAGTCTCCCAGCCAAGAACCCAAGTCCGCCAGGTAGTGACTATTCCCATACATGGACAAGTGTACCCCATCCTCTCTAAAGATAAGAAACCCCTCATATGTTATTTCTTTATGGTCCATGACCCTCACCGCCATTGACGTACAAAATTTCTCCATTTCCCTGTTTATCCCCTTCCTGGCCCGCTCTATTGCTCCCTCATTTCTTGCTCCCCTCCACACTCTTCTCGGCAACAACTTAGTCCACACCACCACCGCTTGAGGCCACATCTCCTTAATCCACCCTAAATCCCTCTTCATTTTCCTCAGCAGAGCCACCCCCGTGTCCCTAACCAGGTCATTCTCCCCAGCATGCAGCATCACCACCCGAGGAACTCCATAGCGTTCCCTCATCCCTGCCAATATGGGCAGCAGCTGATCCCAGCGCAGGCCCCCCAAACCGTGCCACCTCACCACCACTTCCTTATAGCTGCACCCCAATTGCCTTCCAAACACCCTTTTTTCCGCCTCTTTGCCAGCCCACTTCACAATTGAATGTCCAACAATCCACACTTGCGCCAACTCCCCCTTTCTTTGCGCAGCATCTGAAACAGAAATTACAACAAATTACTTACAAATCAACTTATTACAAAACAACACAACTTGCCCACCAGGTCCTCCCCCATCTTCTTCAACAATCCCCTTTCCCAAAATCCCTAACGTAACTCTTGTATTTTCCCGACCTCCAACGCCCCAAGCTTTTTACCTTTTCTTCCGAAAAACCCAGTCTGCTACCCTCAGATGCTGCGCCCATCCTAAAAGAATGAGTCCCAAACTCCTCCCCCTTTTCTCCTACCCTGCCCAACGCCTTACGCAATACCCCCAGCACCTGTGCCGCTGTAACCGGCGATCCATCCGAATGCTGAAAAACCAAACCTGAGTTAACCCCACAGCGCTCCTTCCACACCTTACCCGCCTGAACTGGGCATAGAGCCTCGCTCCCTCAACCCAGCATGACCCGAGAGCCCCTTCCTTATCCGTCTTGGACCTTTTAATCTTGATGTCTAAACCTTCCTCTGTAATTTGCACATCTTCCCACTGCAGCCCCCCTACCCCCCCTTGTCCCCCGACCAACTCAGAAACCCTGAAGGCCCCAAAAAATAACCATGTAAAACAAGCCGGAAACAGTTCCCCTTCCCATACCGACCAGCAAACTCCCCCCAAAACCTCAATCAACCTCTGCAGCAATTCCGCCGATATCGGCCTCCTCTTATCCTTGTCCCTCTTACTCTCCCTTGCCCATCCTTCCAACATCCTACTCACCATCTCCCCCCCACTTGGTTGAAAACCCCAGAGCCATTTTCCGTAAAAGGAAATCCCCGCTAGCTTTCCTGTTATCGTTGCCCTTGACCAGCCCCTGTGCATGCACCTCAGCAGGAAATTCATAACAGCGTCCCTCCTCCGCTCTTCCGCATCCCATCTACCCCTCCAACTACAAGCTCCTCCTCTAATAAAATCCTCCCAGGCCCTCCGGTATGACTTCTTAGATGCCGCGGCCAATGAACCCTCCACCAGTGCAAGCGCTCTCAGCTTCCTATCTTCCACAGCTCCTCCGGAATCTGCTGCCCCTCCTGATCTGCCTCTGGAGCCAATCCACGGAATCTCTGCCATTGAAAACGAGATAATGCATCAGCGATGCCATTATCCTTCCCTGGCACATGTGTTGCCTTAAACACCACATTCCAATCCATGCAACGCAGGACAAACTCTCTCATCAGCCTTGCCACCCTCTGATCCCTCGCTGACTGCCTGTTCACCACATGGACCACACATTCGTTGTCTACATTGAAATTCACCTTCTTATTTCGTAACTCCTTCCCCCACAACTCCAATGCTACTAGTAATGGAAAAAATTCAAGGAATGCTATGCTCCTCCCTTCATTCAACCATTCCTCTGGCCACTTTTCGGCACACCATTTTCCCCCCCAAAACACTCCAAAACCACCGGCCCCCACTGCATCCGAGAGAATCTGAACTTCCCATGTCACTGGGTCTCCCTGCAACCACATTGACGTTCCATTGAAACTCTCCAAAAAACGCAACCAAATCCTGCAATCCTCCCTCACTGCCCCCGATACTCTTATCCGGTGATGTGGGCACTTCGCTCCCGTCATGGCCCTCGCCATGTTCCTGCAAAACGTCCTCCCCGGGGCCACCACCTTACAAGCAAAATTCAGATGCCCAACCAATCTCTGCATCTCCACCAGCATCATTTTCTTGGCCCCCACCGCTTTTTCCAGCAGTACCACCAATTTGCTCACCTTGTCGTGTGGCAAGCGTGAGGTCATGGCCAATGAATCCGACTCAATTCCCAGGAATGTTAACACCACTGCCGGCCCTTCCGTTTATTCTTCGGCTAATGGTACCCTCAGCTCCTCCATCAAGTCTTGAAACAACTTTAGCATTCCTTTGCAATCCTCCTCCCTGTTTGCCCCACTAATGAACAGAAAGTCATCCAAATAGTGCAACACACTCTCCCACCCTGAGCTGAATGAGAAGACCCACTGTAAAAAAGAGCTAAATCGTTCAAACAACGCACAGGAAATTGCGCACCCCATAGGCAATGCTTTGTCTATGTAAATACGGTCCTCAAACTGCAAACCTAACAACCAAAAATCCTCTGGGTGCACTGGCAATAATCTAAACGCCGCCTTGATATCGCACTTGGCCATGAAGGCCCCTCGCCCTTCCTTCCTTACTAGCTCAACCGCCTGGTCTACACTTGCATACACAACCCCACATTCTTCCGGGGCAATGAAATCATTAACCGACATACCCTCCGGCCATGACAAATGATGAATCAGTCTGAACTCCCCCGGGGCTTTCTTGGGCACCACCCCCAACGGAGATATCACTAAGTCACCTGGTACGTCATTAAATGGACCCACCATCCTTCCAGCCGCTATTTCCTTGCTCAATTTTTGCCTTACCACCTCCTCATTCTCTCTCGCCGACTTCAAATTTTCCGCCCACCGCCGTACCCTTGGACCCTGGTAACCTAATCTGAACCCCTGCCCGAAACCCTCACTCAAAATCTTAGCCCCTTCCCTATCCGGATAAAATTGCAACCATTTTTCCAACACCCCCACTTTAATTGGAGTAAAAGCTTTTCCCCCCAACCCCTTTTCCTGCACCTCTTCCCCTCCCCCTGTCTCCTTGTTGGAAACACTGAGTGAGAGGGTGTTTTCCCCCGCACTTACTACACTCGTGCTTGAACATGCACATGGCTCTTGCGCAGCTATCCTTATTGTACCCCCAACACGCTGCTGAGGACTGGCCCCTGCCTCCTCCCCCCGCCCCCTCATGGGCGGGGCGACCAAGAAAGGGCCGGAAAGGCACTGGCAGCCCACTCGCCGTATGTAATGTCGGGGCAGGCATCGTTGGGGCCATCCATTGCAGCCAAAGATCCATATCTATCTCCCCCCAGACCGCCTGACTATCCTCTGCCATTCTCGCTCTAAATTCCTCATCATACCTTACCCAGGCAAAGCCCCCAAAGCTCGTAAAAGCCTTCCTTATTACGTCCATATATTTAAGCAGGGCCACGCAATGCTCCGGGAATTTTTGCAATACACGCTGGCATAAATGATAAACGCCGACGTCCAATTCTCTATGGTCACCGGGACCCTCGGGCGGGAAGCCAGTTCCCTCTCTTCCTCCTTAGACCCCTCTTTCGCTCTCACCTCCCTATGTAGCAATTTGAAGACATCTACAAATTCACCTGCCTGTATCTTCTCCCTGGTCGCCGCCATCAAATGTGCCCCCAATGGTTTTGTTATCCCCATGTATGGCCATTTCTTCTCCTTTCCTTTTACTTCCACTTCCTTATCTTTACCCGCCTGCACCTCGAGCCCCAATGGCTCCACCACTTTGTCCGTTTGGACCTCCACTGAGCAAATGTTCTTCTCAATCCCTTCGGCTCCAATGGCCTGCACCCCAACCTCCTTCATCACACCTTGAAAACCACCCCGGTCATCCCCCAACCACCTATTTGCAACCCCTCTCTGCCATGCAGATGACCATTCCCTTTCCCGCTCACCTCTTTCCACGCCTGCCACCTGCGGCCTGGCATCCACACCGGTGCTCCTCCTCTCCATTCTTAGAGGGCTCCTGCTGCGGGGACAAAACATGTCAGCACAATCACCCCTCCAATAATTCCCTTGACCCCTTTCACCCCGACCCCCCGTATTTCCCTTTCCCTATCCCACCTTGAACTTCTTCTCTCCTCCACCCTTTCCCTTTCCGCCCTGTAATCTTCAAATTCCCATTGCCCCCCATATTCCTCCCAACCAACTTCATCACCCCTTAAATACCATTGAGGATGCGAGCTCCTGCCCGAGATGATTTGCTGATCTTCTTGCGAGCCCGGGGCGTCCGCCCCGCCACTCCCCTGACGTCTTCTCGGCGGGGTTGTGGGAACCTCTGCCTGGTCCTCTTCTCCTGGGCGAGGCGTTCCGACCTCCACCCTGAAATCCTCGCTGCTAGGGGCTGTGCTGCGCCCCCTAGGCTCACCTAGCGTTGGCCGAGGAGGGGCCGTACCGAAACCCTCAACCTCCATCTGTACAGCGGGGGCTGCGCAGCGCCCTCCACCCCCATTCCTCCTATCCGGGGGGGCCGTTCCGCGCCCCGCCCTACCCTCCACAATTGACGGGGACCTCTCCCTCCTTCTCCCACCTGCGCTCTTCTGCAGGTATTTACCCCCTCTTCCCCTCTGCCCTGCCACCCCCGCCTGCGCCCCACCCCTGCCCCCACTGGTGTTCCCTATGTCCCTACCCTCTCGAGCGTTCCCCTCTTCCCTAGAGCTATCATACCCTTCCTCCCTCCCTGGCTGCTCCCCCGACCTCCTTAAACCCCCATCCGCCCTCTTGTCTATCTCCCTCCTCATCTTCCTGCCCCTGGATTCCCAAATCTCCCCTCTCCCTGCCGTAGGGGTGCACGCTACCACCGCCGCCAACGCACAGTCTGCCGCCGCTCTGTGCTGCGGCCTCCCCTCACTTATCTCACCCTCCCCGGTGCCCTCTCCCCCAGTGACCTCCCCAACTGCCCCTTCCAATTGGGCCCTAGATGCCCTACTAATTATTGCCAAGGCCTCCTTAAGAGCCTTGGCATCAACCAACCCCTTCCTGTTGGCTCCTTGGCCCACCATCGTGCACTACTAATCAATTGTTTGTGCACCACAAATATATATATATACCCCCTGAAAATGACCTAGCAAAACTAAGCCCCCGAGCCAAACTACCCGAGGAAATCTTAAAAATTGAAACTGATAGCTTCTAACTACACTTTTATTATTATTCTTTTTTTTTTTTTTTATATTGCCCCACTAAATACCCCCAAAATACTGCCCTATCCCTTGTAGCCCCCTGCCCAGGAGCTAATTGCCACCCTCTAGCGAAAAAATTCCACAAAAATCAACCTAACCAGTATCCGGCACTATTTTCTTCCCTGACACACTGCCCCCTGGCGGCTATTGAGCGCCACCGCACCTCAGGCCCACAAAATAGCCGAGGCCCCTTTAAATGGGCGCGCTCTGCCCTCTCTGTCCTACGACAGACACCGCACTCGGCGTTCCCCTCTCCCTGCTCGCACAACACGGGACCTCAGATCCCGTGTCGAAAGAAAATGCTCCTTCCCCCACCCGCTCCCGAGCGGATGCCGATTCAATGGAAGCCTGATGCTTCCCACACTCTGCCCCCCGCCGGCGAGCGAACGGAGCACGGATGCTCTTCGCCCAACTTCCCCCTGCACGCCCAACGGCACCCCGCGCCCTCGATCCGACACAAAAAAACCCCTCACCACGACGCGGACCCGGAGTTGCGGTAAGTCGCAGGGGGTGTCTTATTTACGGCACCCCCAAAATAAACCCTTCCCCACAGTATATACCTAGTAATGCTATAATTATTATTATTATTATTATTATTTTTTTTTTTTTAACTAACACAGTTAAACTGCCCGCCCAATATACCACCACTACCCTCGCCAATCCCCCACCTCACCTGCTCTACCCCTCAATCTCCTAGGCCCAACTACACAGGGAAGGCTTGGGAGCAGGCGACCAGACAATCTTCAAGTCCTAACCGTCGCCTGGCTCCCGAACCTTCCCTGAGCCCCTTAAATACCCCGGGAGGCACTCTGCCTCCCACGGCCACTTGCTGGCCGTGTGCAGCGCCAAAAAACTCCCCGGGGGGAAACTCTTCGCATTCCCCCCGGGCCCCCCCTACTGGTGTGAGAGCGTAGAAAGAGACACATATGAAACAAACATTGGCAATCCCAAATATGGGCTTTTTTTGTAGGCATTGCAAAGGCCGTTGGGTATTAACTGGCCATTGATAATAGCAGGTGCCAAAAGGTGCCAATACCTGGGCTTCTAATAGCCTGCCTGGCAAATGCCAACTACTTAAATGCCAACTACTTAAACACAAGCCAAACGTGCCAATGCTGCGTTTTCACAAGACTTCAGTGAAGGACACGCAGTGTCCTTATAACTCCAATGGCTGAGGGCAGACCTGCGAGCTGAAAGAATTCCCAAGAGATGGGTTTTGGGACTGGGGGAATGCAGGAGGTGGGTGTGAATGGCCATACGGATTAGCATGGCCATGGGCAGTCAATGGTTGGGCAGATAACCAAATAACACAATGTTTGTCTCCATCCTTGTATGCCATTTCTCCCGATCTGTACTCTAATGCAATAGTTTCATCCCAATAGTAATATAGTCCAAACTAAAGAACAGGACTGGATAACTCTCAGACATGGAATGGTGAAATGAAATTTGAGAGCTCTGAAAGTGATGGATAACTTCCATGCCTCCAATACCCCAATTACAGCAGACATACAGTAGTCATCACCACTGGCTCAAAATTCTAGTTTTTACTCATAGTCTTTTTGTATTCAAACAAAGGACAGCGCTGGCCAATGGGATGTCTCTTGCTGGGTCTGAGATCCGGAAACACATATCTTGCTGGATCTTGGGACCCGGCCTGCCTCAGCCAAGGTCAGGCGGCTCAGTGATCAAATCTGCTCTGTGCGAGCCCACGCAGAGCAGATTACATTACAGAGCCCGCAGCTTCGCCAAGGGAACATACGAAAAGCTGGGTGCTCTGTGAACTATGCCAGCAAGAATTGTGGTATTAGTAGTCTCTCAGCCAAAATGGCTAGAATGTCGTAATTGTACACGTTTTGCCTACCATTTTCTCCTTAGGTTTACAAACGAGAGCTTGAAAAGTACACAAACCATGGTAAGGTACGCACACAAATATATACATCCTTAAATATGTTTGTGCGCGTACCTTACAATGGTTTGTATACTTTTCTGTCCCTCTTTTATAAAGAAGAGCATTGTTAAAAATTGAAAGCCAAACAAGCGGGTGAAGATGGGGGATGAGTGCAAGTGAGTCATGAATGTTTGCCCAGGATGTCATGTGGCAAGAGAGTTTACAATCCTGGAGACTGGAGCAGTTCTTTTTCCCGATTGTGGCCCTGTGCTGCTTTTCAGGGCACAAGGAAAGGATACATGTGGATTTTCAGAGGGCAGACACAGTACCCCTTGGTTTGTTTTTAGGCGAGCAATCTTGCTCAAGCATATGGCTACCAGGATTCCCAATGTTGACGTTTACCTACACGACCACACAAAATTGTCATCAAAGCAAATGTCTCAGAGCGCCTGGAGACTGCCCATGAGTGGTAGCGGTGCGGGGTATAAACAAACATAACATATTTGGATATTGTGTTTTCCAGGGAATATTGCACTATAGATTGCTGGGTTTAAAATGTGAGCACTTTTAATATTTGCCAACGTAGTTATTGGAAAGATGCAGCATGAAACAAACTGCACCATTTTTATACTATTATTTTGAAAATTTAAATTGAGAGGAGTTAAACTGGCAGCTCTGCCCCCCTAAAACGCCACCCCCTCAGAACCCTGCCCCTCCTCCAAACTCCACCCAACCAGGCGCTTGTGGGATCCCCCTTTAAATTGTTTCTATTTTCACCACTGACGAAGTGCAATAATGAATGGTCTCTTTGCACGAGAACCAACATTGCTTAATATACTTCATGATGGAAGCAACGCTGGTCAATGAGCTGGCTCTCGTGGCTTCAAGATCCGGCATCAGATGTTTGGTCGGATCTCGAACCCAGCCTGCCTCAGCCCTGACACTGTTAAAAGCGGGCTTTCTACATGCTGGGCATCCTACTGTTTTCCAAATCGGCATCTTACCAATTTTCAAACTCAAAAATGCTGCCTAACCTTGCATTCTTGTATCCTAGGCTTGCAAAGGAGAGAACATGTCACAGCTGCAAGGAGACCCTTAGACTGGCTCCCTATTTGCAGTCGAATCACATACCGTGTAATGCGCATCACACACAAATGCATTTTTGGACAGGCTCCCAAGTATTTAGCTAACCTTCTTTCGCGATTAGCGGTTCACAGAGTATTGAGATCTAACAATACCTACCTTCTTGAAATCCCAAGAACTAATCTTTCTTATGTGGAGCAAATATCGTTCCCGTATGCAGCTGCGCACATCTGGACTGCCCTTCCCCTGGACATTAGATTCTGCACCAGCTTACATCACTTTAAGAAAACCTTCCTATTTAAGTAAACCTTCGGATTCCCCCAGCTTGATTTGTTTCCTTTGACCCCATTCTGAGTTATATTACTTGTTGTATTTGTCTTGTTGGCGCCCCTATGCCACTGGGCTTTGTCTCACATGCAGTATAGATAAAATAAATACATAAATAAAATCAATCGTTTTCTCTGAAATGTGTTTCTTTTTTTGTCGGATTACCACACAAAAACCCGGTAATTTGTGGGTCTCTTCCTTTGTGTTGTATCACAGGTAATATTTATAAAGATAATTTATACTTGTCAAACTGTTGACTCACAAATACATGTTTCTGCTGTTCTGACAGCAGTTATTAGGAAATTAAACTGTGGGCTCATGGATGCCAACTTTTGAAGTCAGTACAGAGGCAGAAATACTCCCACCTGCGCCCTGAATATAAGCAAGTGACCAACCCAGCCCATTCCATGGCCAAACATATTTTTTAGCACTGTTTTTTTTATAAAGAATTGCAAAAAGTCATACAATGAGCAACCATTATGTACCATCTCAGCAACAGTCTCTCAACCTGCTGAGCTACCCTGGTAGCCTTCTACTGTAGAGTGTGTCTATGTATCCATTAATGTACCCAAAATCACTGCATTATCGACAGAAATTTGGGTGCACCACTGCCAAGGAAGTTATTTGAAGTGGATTTGATGTACAGTGTGGAGTTTGAAAAGAAGCAGCATGAAATAATTGCACCTTTTTAAAACTATTATTTTGAACATTTCCTTTGAGCAGAGATCAACTGCCAGCTCACCCCCCTCAGAACTCCGCCCCGTCATCCAAACTCTGTCCCCACCCCGGCCCTTGTGGGTTCCCCCTTTACAGTTTTGCAATTTCCATCAATGGATGCAAACACACATTTTAGTTGTCTTCTAACCCTGCATCTTGAGTTTTAATTCCGCCACCCCCATTCTCACCCTCAATAGATGGGCAGTAGGGTGGAGCAGTCTCAAACACATCTTTTTGCTAAAGAAGTATGGATGGCCTGGGCATTCTACTCATACCTGGCATGTGGCAAATTGAAATTATTTCACGTTTTGCCTATCCTTCTAAGGCAAACACGTTTAACATAAGGTGTATAGTACCCATGCTTCCGTTACAATGAGTTATTCCACCTCAAATCAATGTGTATCAAAAAAATGGATGGCAAATGCCACTGGCCAGCTGTTTCCAGCGCATTCTCCCAACTCATTTCAAAACAGCGTTGCACTACCACATAGATGTCAACATGCCCCATGTATTGCTGAAGATGTTGGGCTAGCCTTAGTCCAGTCCTGCATTTAGGTTGTAGTTCGGTCTATGCATCCCAGAGGTCAAATAAAGAAAAAGACAGGACTCGATGAGCATCTCTAGATAACATGAGGCATGCACGCTGCCGACGTCGTGCAAAATTCACTCCACATACCTTATTTTTAGGTGGCAGGGTTGAGAGTTTTGCAACTGCCAGGTGCTGTCGCTTGGTTCAGTGCACTAAACTGCCAGCCTTCCCATCCGCTTTCAGACAGAAATTCTCGTGGCTCACAATCGTTCTTGCTCCAGATTGACCCGCCCGTCTCCTAATAGAGTAGAGCTCTTTTACAGCGAAAGAGGGGCATCTCCTTTGAGTGCAGGGGATTGGCAATAGATTTGCTTTAACTTCCTACTGGAGTATAATCTTATTCACCCAGCGCAGGTGTCCAACAATAGAGGATCCGGGGTATGGATGTGCTCTTTTCATGTAAAAGTTCAGAATAAAGCCCCACACCGAACTTTCAATCCCCAGAAAATCTCTTAATTGTTAAATACCCTGCCTTCCTCACTTTGCTGGACTTTGTTTACTTGTCACGCTGGAAGCTGCTGGTTTCAAATACCCTGTGAACTATTCCTGCTGGGACAGCCTGCAGGAAGTGTCCAGACTTCTGTGAAGGCTAAAAGAACAAGTGGAGACCATTTTGGCAAGAACAACAGTAGATCGAGACACTCTCGCTACTAAGCCTTTAAGGATGAAGAGAGAGTTGGAACTATTAGATTGGATAGAGACAATATCAAAAATCCAGAACTCCGTCCCAAGAAACACCTTTTTGGTAGTAGACAACAAACTAGGCTTCCTTCCAAGATACCTGGTGAAATACCCTGACCACAAGGTAAGGAACAGTTTCCTAAGGAACAGGTTGAACCTACTGCCTACAGGTGAAATTCTCGCAACACGACATCAGAGTGCGAAAATGATTACATTCTGTCAAACTGGTGCCACCCCGATGAAACAGACTCTTTATCATCTCCTAATGGAATGCGATGGGACCTGACCCTGAGGCTAGACAATTTCGGAAGATTAGTCAGGAAGGTGGAAAGGATCAGGTGAGAACATCCGTGGACAGGATGATATCAGGTCACAGAATCCTCCTCACATCGGCTGTGGTAGAAGTAATGAGGGCTCTCAACCTCCTAAATTAGATCACTGGGAGGGAAAAGGAGAGGATGAATAAGCATAAACAGACTGCAACCAAGAAAGCTTGGAGATTAACTAGATATTGTGATCATATAGTTGATTAGAAATTTGTAACGTGAAATGATTATTTTGTTTTATTTTTATTTTTCCTTCTTTCTTTTCTTTTTTTACACAAAGGAATCCAAGATGAACATTTTTGTAAAGGTTTAAGCTTTTATCATAACCATATACAAATAAAAAACAAAAAAAGGAAGTGTTCTGAAAGGAGTTTTCAATTTGACTTTAGCATTATTTCAACATCGATCTAACTTTAGCTAGAAAATATGAAAGCAGTGTAATGACTGGATCTCGAAACCCTCAACCTGCAGCTCCCACTCCTCCTACACTTGTGTACAGGCGCGTTATAAATGCCATATCATATCCTACCCAAAAGTACGTATACCACAAAAAGAAAATTCCAGTGAACCCGCACAGGTCTACCTGGATCGAAGTAGTCTCCCTAATTGGATCCACATGCTCCTTAATTAAGTCTAGATCTCTTTAAAACAGATAGCATTGCATTACACCGCCACAGGAAATAGGGAATGACCACAGAACTCTACTATTTACATATCATCACACAACTGTGTACAACACTCAAGGGCATAGAAGAATCGATCAGCTCTTAACTTTAAAAGAAATAATATATCACCAGTGCCAGGCAATGACTGACAAGGTGCAGTCCGCCTCATTAAGTGTTGGACCCACCAGCATCAGAATGCGGCTGGGCCATACCAGTGTAAACCACAACTTACTGGGAGCACAGGTAGTTCTTAGTCCCAATCCAGTACTGTGTCTCTGGGCAAGCACTTCACCGAAGGATACTTGATGCGCGTGGGCTGTACAGAAGCTCTGCCTCCATTAGAGCCAGCAAAGCTCGCTGCTCCTCCCCCGAGACTCTGGCTCCTCCATTGGACAGGACAGGGGTTGCAAAATGGAAAGACCTGCCAGGGGTAAGTAGTAAAAAACTGCTTCTCAAAGGGCATACATAACTTACATTTACACTGAGTCTTATCCAAAAGCTGTAACATCATGTTTGTCTCACCTGCCTCAATGTTGCTCCCTGTATCACCCTCTGAACAAAACAAGTAACCATAGTGGCAGCTTACCAAAACTAGCCGTCATTTCATTGCACATCAAAACAAGCTCCCAAAATGTAAATTACTTAAGCTATTTTAAAAAATGTATCATTTTATTTGAAAGATGCATGGTATCTTTTCCATTGAAAATGGCCACTAGTTTTGGCTTTTTTCCAGAGAGCTGCCTTAGAGACAGTCATCCAAGATGGCTGCCTCCATGGAAGCTCTCAGCGCTCAAAGAGTTCAAAGATGGGCAGTGATGGGTGGGATTCAATAACCTAACAACACCAAATACACTGTGATTCCCTCCTCAAATGTCATCTCAATTGAACAGCATTACAGATCCTCATTCAAAGCCCATATTTGAAGCTCTTATGTTAAAGCTCTAATTTTAATGACAATAGTTTAGGCTTAAAGGTGTCACTTCCAGCGCCACCTAATAGCCCAAACTACAAAGAGTGGACAGCGTGAAGTATTTTTTGGCTATAACAAATAGAGTGACTATTTTGAATTGGAGACTTTCCAAACCCAATCCAATGGAGCAGGGGGGAACTTTCCAATTGAAAAACATTTTTGCATAGCAGGCCCAAAAAATCATGTGTTTTGTCAAGATCATCACTATTTATGTTACATATAATGACAAAGTGCAGTTGCAGCATCTGCACACAAACACACCCTTCAGTACTGTACACACACAACAAACACTGCAGCTCTGCACACACAAAACTCTCATTACTGCATACACAACCCCCACCTCATTGCACATACACACACCACTCATAGCACTGCCCAGACCGACTGTGGAATGGCAAGCACTGCACACACACTCTCCCAGTACCAAACACAGATTTACAGCGACAATGAAATCTGACCTTGAAGTGATAACTATGCATACTTTAACATGGGATTACTTTGCTTTTTGTACATAATTATAACTGTATTTACTGTGATGGTTTGAATATGGGAATGTGGCCTTGCTGTGCTAACTGGGCATAATGGAATTTGGCACTGCTGTTTTGACCGGGCATAATTGAATCTGGCCTAACTGAGCTAAGCGGGAAAAATCAATTTGTGCATAGCTGATCTTTGCTATTTTTATCCAACTAGACATAAACAAATCTGGCATTAATATGCTAACTGAGCATAAAGAAAACTGGCATTGGTCTTCTAACTAGAAATATCCTTGATAAGGGTTTTGTGTCCCAGCAATCAGCAACAATGCAAATAAGTGGGCTTTGATGGCATCATTTAGCATTGGTGGGGGTCGTGGGCTTTTTCACAGCATTACTTTGTAAAAAGTAGCAATACCTGGTAGATGAGAACCAGAGCCCATTGTATCACTAACTGATAAAAGATGGGTTTTTTGGGCATATAACAGCAATAGTTAGCGAATGGTGTGAGTGCCTGAACACATGATGTGCATTCCTCTCCATCAGCCAAAACGAGTGGCTTTTTGAATGCTTTTATATTTGATTATTGACTAACGGTTTTCGCTTTCTAATGAAACATGTTGCCTCTCAGTCCTTTCACAGCATGTTTGCTTACCAAAGAGACCCACATTGACAGAGGGGACTTTAGTTAGATTGCAACTGTCTTGAACCCAGTTCAATGGAGTTGCCAAACTGATTGGATTAAATAATTTGTTATGGTAGTTTTATCAAAGGCACATGGTGTTCTGTTGACCTTCTGGCCTGATGTGGTGTTCCTGATTGCCCATTTGTACCTTAAATGAGCAATGGGGCTGAATCCCTATAAGAGAAAAATGAATGTCGGATAAATGATGTCATTGGCTGTATGTGATGTGATTTGTATCTCCCCTACCTCCATAGCCTTGCTCCACTCCCAAGGGAATGTCCATGACCACCGCAGCAGGGGTTGCGGTATGTGTAGTGGTAGGGGAAATCATGTACCTGTCACTGTGCAACAGCAATGGGAGCAGGCAACAACCCCTGCAGTTGGCAGTTGCTCTCAGTTTTCAACACAGGCAAGGTTTACCAATGTCATATATATTTGTATTGATAATCCATTGCTCACACCAGCCATTAACCCTTGGTGTGTATTAATAGACACGTACCTTGTATAACATATCAATGCACAGTAGTTTAATTAGATGCCCCACACTTAATAATCATGTTCAAAGTCATCTGATAGCTGAGGATAGTTGGCATCCTCGTTCACATACACAGCATGGACAAAGACATGGTGCTGCCCTTCAGAGGCCATTGGGGATTTTTCCAACAATTATATTTGTAGCCGAAAGTACCTTTCTTGAGCACAACATGGCCAAAGACATAGCCCTTTCATTCATAATAGAACTAGAGAAGGCTTGTATTCTGTAGTTAACAGTGTTCGCCACTATCTATGTTTTGCGTTCTGTAAGTACATTGGCCTCCTTCCCAGAAAGGTCCAACATAGCGGTTAATGAACATTGTTTACACAATCAGAAGGTTCTGTGCCAGGCTCAAGGTCATTGGCTCGCAGTCCAAACTTTTAGAAACAACTTTAATGTTCTTCATCGCAAAATGGAAAAGCAAATCTTGCGGCTTGCATTTCACTAAATATGAAAGTGTTTACATTGTGCTTTGCATTATAGCAAGGAGGCCTGCAGTTCACTAAATATTAAACTATTTTCATCACACAGTCTAGAAGGCCTGGTCTGCGACTCAGATCACAGGCCAAAATAAGCATGGCTAATATGGGCAGATATAGAAGATACTTGTCACACCCCAAACCCCAGAACAGACCATGGAGGCTTCATAGGAATTATGGGAATAAGAGTGAAGAGACAATAGAACATTGCAGACTGCTTATCTGCTAAAACGTGTTCACTTAGAATCTTCAACATTTACTAACTGTTAAAACATAAACATTTCTTGTTGAGATTAGCCACTTGCAGCAGGTACAGGTCAGCAGACAATCTTTGCCGCTGCTGATCGCTGATAAATTAGGGATGAGCAGATTTCTTCCAAACAAATAGTTCAAAATAGTTTTCTTTTGTTAATCAGGATACAGTTTTGGTGCACTGACAAGTTCACTGGCACTTGTCACGATGAAAAGAAAGTGATGATCAGGATCAGCATGAATTCAGCTACAAGGGCGTAGATCACATGTGTGATCCCTGTGACTAAGTTTCAAAGAAGTCCAAATCACATTTCAATGGATTGAAGGAAACAACTGTATTCATCAGCCAGTATCTATAGCTCAGGAAGGAGCCCCAATTATTTGGAGCGGATCGTTCCAACTGGACATGAATCTTCTTTTGTTCATTCTGGTATTCTTCCAGTAGGACTTTGGCCAACTGCAGTGTGCTCTCCTTGATAATTCTATGATTGTCACTGTGATGCTAGTGCTGTTTATTTATAAATTCAGGAGCTATGCCAGGTGCACGAACACCAGTGGTTATAGCTTCAAATCAGGCCAGTCCAATAGCACTATCTCAGTCTGCACTGGTAGATGTAGATAGAACTGTAACAATCCACCATGTATGCGGCAGTGATCAAGCTGGCAATCCGCACAGGTACACCACATCATGAAGCGTTGAATTGCACAATGCAGGATCCATTCAATAGTAATGAAGCTTTACTACTGCAGGTTCACTTTCAAATTTCACTCAGCATACACATCATTGTGGTTGAATTCTGCTCACATGGGATGATTTTGTTGACTGTCCCATCTTATATGGGGTGTACAGTTGTATTGTAGAATCCTCACGATTCACACAGGTATGGTTGTAGAGCGCCTCATAGAGAGTTTGCATCCATTGCTTCTTGTTGCATGGTGCCCCAGGACTGCAGTTCTTCACACAACAGAGGTGTTTCTGCTGGCATGGGAATATTCAGGATCCCATGCAATGCCCATGACAATAAGACTTTGTCCCATGCCAATATTCTGTAGATTGTTCTCTTGAGTACACTCAGCAAAGTGCAGATGGACTCTGAATGGCCTGTCCCTGAACTTGTATTGATAGATTCAATTTTGTCAGTTGCTCTGGCTATAGTTTGACAGACTCGAAAACCTGTAGAGAGTGTGTCCAGGATGTCTGTGATTTTCAAAGGTGATTGCTTATTGTTCATCCTGTAAAATTGTCCAAGTCATCTATGGATGATATGCACCATATCCATTACCATATCTCTTCAGCATTTAGATTTCCTGCTGCAATCTGGCAATGCAATAAATGTGTCTTTCGGCTTCAAAATCACTCATCTTGATTGGCCATTTAGACAGTCCTTGGATTCTCAGGAAAATGATCTTTAAGGTAGCTTCAGCTTCTTTCACCTCCTGCTTTGCCCTGCCTTTCCTAGGTGACCTGTTCACCTGGCTGCCCCCATGTGACTATTATACTAGCAACCTCATGTAAAGGGGCTTGCTTTGCATCATTTGGCCTGCTTTGCCTGTAAAGGCTGGCTCATTGTCAGCTTGGAGTGAATTTGGTGTTGCCATAGCTACCTCTTTACAATCAACTTTATTCTGAGAAATTAGTCAAGTGAACCCTGTGCACTAGTCCACCACAACAAAACAGTATTCATACTTGTTGATGTGTGTCAGTGGACCTATGTGGTCCATATTATTGCATACAAAAGGCACTGTTGCCCCTGCGAGTGTGCTCACTGATGGCTTGCAGACATTGTTCATTGTTATATGCTAACAATTCACTATGTACAGTCGTAACTCCTTACTAACCCTGGTCACCAGTATCATTCTGCAAGATACATTCAGTAGCTGAAATCCCAATGCTGGTTGAGGCTACACTTGCATGTGCAGTGGAGATTCATTTTAATCTATCTTGCTTGATCGGTAGTACCCTGTCAAAAGGGCCTCCTTTTAAGCTAGGTGAAGTGATTATCACTGTATGTAAGCTTACACGATAGTTGTAAGTGTTAAGATGAAAGAATCCAGACACTTGAAAAGATATATGGCTTTTATTAAGATAAAAGCAGTGCATAAAGATGCCCATCAGTGCTGGCACAGCACTACCAAAGGCAGCTAGTATTAACTGAAACTATAGAGCATCTTAAGAAAGTAAACAAGAGCATCATAAGCATGTGCATCATAGTTAGAACAATGACAGTGGCTGATGACCTACTAACATTCCAGCCATCAGCAGCACTGTATATACACTCATGCAGAACTAATTAACAGTGACTTGCAAGCCACATTATAACACATCTCCCTCTGTTCATTTACACAAAGGAACTATACTCACACAACCCACATTGTTCTCAACCTCTTTTCACAACTGCTATTCTATCCTTGCTCCATACGTGACCTCCTACCACACAAACAGCACTTGGCATCACCACCACCACCCTCACGGGGTCAGAGTATAAAGACTCCACTTTTCTCTTTATTATTCCCTTCTTTATTCTAACCTTGTCCCCACATTCAACCCTCAATTCCAATTTACCTCTTCTCACATTTTCACAGGCAACCCACTCACTCTTCTTCTTCTTCAACACCCTTCTTACACCATCCACCACATAGTCACTCTCCCTGCTTTTATACAAGCATCGCGGGCTCACTACAGTGTTAGGCTTCCGCACTCTCATTAATTCAAATGGACTTATTCCTGTAGTAGCATGCAGAGACATTCGCATTGCATACATTCTTTCCTGGATTGCCACCTTTTTATCGCATCCAGTTTCCACAGCCATGCGTATGCTCTCCATGATGCATATATTTACTCTTTTGACACCCATTTGATTCAGGATAATAGAGGGCCATTCTCATTTCTCTCACACAACTCTTCTTTAAATATTTTTCAAAGCATCCATCTGTAAATTGGGGACCATTGTCTGTCAAAACGCTTTCAGGAAGGCCCTCCCTAGAGAACACTTCCTGAATCTCCCTCACCATAGTTTCACCTGAAATCTCCCTCACAATACTAAATTCACACCATCGAGAAAACAGATCTACGATGACCACCACACATTTTCCTCTTCCATACCCTAGATCCACTGTACCAAGAATATCCATAGTTAACTCTTTCCCAAACCCCGCTGGCACTTTGACCTCTACTAGGGGTTGTATTCTTGCTTCTTCTCCCTTTCTTGTTTTGCTGCACAATTGACACGCTAATAACCTCCTTTCAATATCCCTGTCACAGCTGGGCCACCAATAGTCACTTTGCAAAACACCTTTGGTTTTGGAAATCCCTATGTGACCACCATGAGCTAAATCTACAACTCTATTGCAAATTCCTTTTGGCACCACAGCGCGCTCCCATCTAAATATAACACCATCCACCACACTTAATTCATTCCTCACTTTCCGATACAGTCTAACCTCCTGACTGATCATTGCCCTTCTTGGCCACGTACATGACTCTACAAACACTCTCACCATCTTCAAAATCGTGTCCTTACTGACCTCTTCTAACCGCTCCTCTTTAGACAAAATACCATCGGTGTTCACAAACACCATTTCCATGTCCTCACATTGATCATCGGAATTACTCCTCACTCTCAATCTGAATAGACTATCGGCCAGTATATTTTCCTTACCAGGCACAACTCCAACCACAAAACTATGACACTGCATATGCCATATCCATCCAGTTACCCTCCTCGACACTTTGTCTAATCCCTTATTTTCCAAAATGTCCTTCAGAGGTTTGTGATCAGTACATAAGACAAAAGTGGTACCCCACACAAAATTCCTAAATGTTTCCATTGCCCAATAACATGCCAGAGTCTCCTTCTCCAAAATAGAATATCAGGTTTCAGCACCCCTCAAACCCTGAGATGCATGGGCAATAATACTCTCTGTACCTCTGTCATCCACCAAGGTCCCTTTCAGAAGCATCCACAGTAATCCTGCTCTAGCGCATTGTGTCAAAATACCCAAGAGGTTGGGCAAGATCTAGCTCATTCTTCAAATTCTCAAACTCTTCTGCACACTTAGCATCCATTCTTCAACAATTCCCTCAATTCCACAATTTTACTTTCATAATTACACAGAAATTCTTGATAGAATTCCGTTGTTCCGACCTTAGTTGTACTTTATCCCCCCAAACCTTGATCATTTACTAGGCTCTCGTTTGGTCTTACACCATTTGCAGATATCTCGTGCCCCAAATATTCCACCTTGGTGACTCCAAACTTGCACTTCTCCTCTCTCAAAGAAATGCCACACTTCTCAAAAATTCGTAACACATTTTCTAATCTCTCATCATGCTCTTCTTCTGTCCTCCCGCACACCTGCACGCCATCCTGAAATCAAAATATCCCACTCATTCCACCTACCAACCTATCCATAACCTTTTGAAACATTGCTAAGGCTGACACAAGCCCAAAAGGCATATGTCTAAATTGAAACACCCCTTCATGGGTAATGAACGCTGTCAGTTTGCACATTCTGTCTTCTAATTCCACCTGGTGGTACGCTGACGCATATCTAGTTTGTAAAATACTCTCTCTTGTCCTACTCTTGATAGCATTTCTCCCATGTTAGGGAGAGGATGGTGGTCCACTAACACACATTTATTCAGTTGGCGTAAATCAACACATAGGCGTAACTCACCCGAGCTTTTTTTAACAACAACCAGCGGGGAAGACCAATCTATTCCTCCCACTCTCTCAATAATTCCATACTGCAATAGTCTGTCCAGCTCCCTCTAAAAAGCCATCCCTTACTGCCAGGGGTACTGGTCTCAATTTGGCTGCAATTGTCACACTCCCTTTTCTCAATACAATCTGGTGCTGAACACCTTTAATCTTACCAACTCCCTTTAAAAAAACCTTTGGGGTGCTTGCTCGCAACAATGCTTCCTATCTGTAACACCTGCTCTACTTCATTGGGGTCCAACCTAATCCTCAGGTTCCTTTGCTCCCTCCACCCCAACAATGTGAGACCTTTCTTAGTCAAGTATACTTTGCCCTCGCACCTGCAACCTTTAAATTCAAATTGGCCAATTGTATATCTCAATAGCTCAATAACATCCTGATTATACCCACCAGGCCTAATATCAGGTTTCAACAAACTGTGGACATCCCCTCTCAGATCCCTCTAAAATACTTCTCTGGACATCAAAGTAATCTTTGATCCAGAGTCTACCATTATCCACACATCCCTTTCATTGATTTTCACATTGGCATAGGGATGTTCACATTCTTCATCATCATTCCCACCCACTACATTTATTGTATTAACAGTAATGTTTTCGACTGGGTATTCAACTTCTTCATCTGATGACCTCTGGGCTTCTTCCTCATTCATGTACAAAATCTTTTTTTGGTTAAAGGAATAGTTTTTGCAACAATTGGTGAAATGTCCTTTCCTCTTGCACTTTGAACATGTCATCTTTCTGCCCGAACATGTGGGAGATGCAGCAAAATGACTGCTACATGCTCTTCAATAGCATAAGCGTTCATCTCTGCCATTCTTCTCACTCTTCTTTCAACATACTTTTACATCAACATTACTGCAGAGCACTTGCTTTTCCTTGTCCTTCCCCTTTTTTCTATTTTTAGATTCAGTCACACTTAAAACTTCTGACTTTGGCTCATTATTCTCTTTCCTTGATATATTTGCTATACATGATAACAAGTGTTCTACTCTGCGGGCAATGTTCAATACTTTGTCTAAGGTTGGCTCATGCTTAAGCCACAGCTCTTCCTGTATGCGGTCAGAGCTACAATGCGTCATAAATTGGTCTCTCAAGTGTTCATCATAAGATACATGAAATTTGCAAGAGGACGCTAACTAGCGAAGAGCAGTCACATACTCCTCTATGGATTCGCCCGGTTCCTGTACTCTGATTCGGAAGTTATAACACTCCAGAATGGTGCTTGTTCTGGGATTAAAGTGTGCGTCCAATTTGGCAAAAGCGCTTTCCAGTTCATTCATGGCATCGCCCTCTCCTTCACTAGGGATCACCGGAAGGGTTTCAAAGATTCTTTGTCCCTCATATCCTAAGTGATGAATTAAAAGCACAATTAAAAGCACAGGCTTCCTGTCATTGGAAAATAATTTTCCTCCTGCTGCCTTCAAATAATGTAAAACTGTTTTTTTCCATTGTGCCCACTTGATTTTTATTGGAGCAGGGACAGCCATGAACATTGGAGGGCCATTCACGTTTGACATTGCCATTTTTGATTGGGTGTGGAATGGTTTCTCCTTCAAAGTACTTTACATCCGTGTTCTCAGATCTACTCACTGTGACAGGCTTTCTGATAGTTAATATTACTAATTGGCTTCTCTGTTTACTAGTTGGCTCTTTCTTTAGTTCATCTTGTTTTATATGTCTCACCCCACTTTTCTCTTCCTCCTCCTCCTTTCCCTTTCCTCTCTTCACTCTGTCTATCTCTCTTCCTCCTGGGAAGCCTCCTCTGTTTCCTGGAGATATCTGCTTGGTTGCAGTCCTCCATTCTGGGCTGCAATACAATGCGCTCTTAGCTTCAGGCTAAGATCAGCTTGGTGGCTCTGTGGGCAGATGCATCTATATACTGTGTACTACGGTTCTTTTCAACAGCTCTGTGGTTGGAGCTGTTGGACGACGCTTTGTAAGGGCGTGGGCATATGAGGAAATGCCGAGAAGTTTGCCTTGAGCCTTTGGGTTACCGTCTCCCAATGGAGGAGTGGAAGGACAGACATGGGGAAGCGCTGGGTGAATTGGGTGGCACTACCTACTTTTGACAATGTTGCCTGCTGCAACGCTATTTCTAGCGGAGCGGCTGACGTCTTGTGCTGTGCTGCGTTACCTGCTGCTTGCTGCACTGGAGCTGGTCCTGAAGTGCCCCTCTCATGGCAGTGGCAAGTCAAGTCAGCTGGCCGCTGCAACTCTCTTTAGCGCAGCTGCACTCTAGTTGCCTTGCAAGTGAAGACGGATACGGCCTGGGAAGTGTGTGGTTTATTTAGTTCCTTTCGTTACTCTTCATTCTTCTCTGCTGGGGTTCACCCCTCTCCCAACAAGTCAGCTGGCCGTTGCAATGTTTTTTAGCGGAGGGGCACTCTGGTTTCCTTGCCTGTGAAGATGGAAACATCCTGGGAAGTGCGCAAATTCTTCCATTGCTCTTCCTTCTTCTCTGCTGGGGGTCAACTCCAGAGAAACCTTGTCGCCAATGTTAAGATGAAGGAATCCAGACACTTGAAAAGATGTATGGCTTTTATTAAGATAAAAGCAGTGCATAAAGACCCCCAGCAGTGCCAGCACAGCACTACCAAAGGGAGATAGTATTAACTGACAACCATAGAACATCATAAGAAAGTAAACAAGAGCATCATAAGCATGTGCATCATAGTTAGAACAATGACAGTGGCTGATGACCTACTAACATTCCAGCCATCAGCAGCACTGTTTATACACTCATGCAGAACTAATTAACAGTGACTTGCAAGCCAGTTTATAACAGTAAGTAGTGGGGAACCCTTCAGGCTTAGGACTATTTTAATCTAGTCATGCTTTTATGTCCTCCTCTATGTATTTGGTTGAGTATGTTACTGCTGCTACCACAGTGTACAGTCAACTGGCATGCAGACTGATCAGCAGGCACATTGCCTGCAATCCACAAATAATCAGTTCTGTGTGCCTAACCCAGATGAGAGGTCTAGCCTTCCAGATGTCCCATATTATTGGCCAAATAAGTTTTGACAAGATTGGCTTGCCTTCAGAATCTCTGAATGAGTTGGCTTGCCACCATTAAAAGCTAACATTATGATTGTCTATTGCATAGTCTGAATAAAACACAACGGGCCTCATTACACGGTAGGCGGTAAGGGATTACCAGCACCGGTAAGGGCACCGGTGCCGGTAATCCATTATCGCCCTACTACGAGGTCCCTTAGCGGGTCCCTTCCTTAACGCCTCGTTTTACCAGGCGTTAAGGAAGGGACCCGTTGAGGGACTTCAGAGCTAATAACACACCCGCTAATAGCGGGCCCGTTATTAGCTCCTTCCCCATTCCCATTGAGCCCTATAGGGGCTCAAATGGGAATGGGGAATGGTTCCCGGAATGGGGATTTACCGGTCCCTTCAAAGGTCGGAATGACCTGGTAAATCCCCATTCCGGGAACACGGACCCGGAATGAGGTAAGGGGGTAGCCATGGTAGTTACCGCCTACCGTGTAATGAGGCCCAATTAGTTTGTGCAAGGAGGAGGCCTTGTATCCCACCAACTTTAGCAGACGTATCCCCTAATTGTTTGGTTTGTGTATCCTGCTGTTCATTATCATTGACATGAGTGAATCGCCCCTTTACAACATCACAGGCAGCGGAATACTTAGAACACGTCCCAATTGCTGGAACCTCATTCTCTTCACAGTAGAGTATGTTTTCAAACATCCAAAGCAGGGTGTCTGTTACTGCTGCTTTTGTTTCTGATTTTAGAGACCATTCCAGTGCATACATTTGTTTGTAGCTATTCTGGTTGGTAATGGTGTGTTATGTCTGGTGCTGTCTGTGCTGTTTCTTTACAGCAACCAGAATCTTTTCTTCTAGAGCAATATGTAGCTCATAAACTGTATAGGCATGTGATTGGTATGCTATGGGATTTGTCTCTCGCTGATTACATATTACATATGTAAGAGTTAAGAGCTAGGAAAATAGTGTCATTTATAAATCCTTGTTTGTGTTCCTGTCCCAAAGAGAACTATTTCAAGTCTCTTGTTGGTAGACCTGGTGTAGGATGTGTGTGTGCTCACCCTCCCAGTCTGTCGAACGGAAGTCATGCTTCAACTAGTTATATAGTGGTTTCACAAATGCTGCATGGTGTGCCACCTATGATTTCCCAAAGTTGAATAGGCCAAGGGAGGCCTACAATTGCTTAAGTGCACATTGACTTTGCAAGTGTATATATTTGTTGAGGAATTGTGGAGCAAGTCCCCTTCCCTCTTTAGGTAATGAAAGCCCCAGAATTATGATTTCTCTATGGGCTACCTAAGACTTCCTGGATTCGAAAGATGCAGTCTTTAGCTGCTAGTGTCCTAATGATGACATCCACCTTCTCTAAATTTAAATTTAAGTTATCATGTGTACTGTTCATGCCATCATCATGTGTCTAGCACGTCAGCATGTCTGTATGCCTTCTAAGAGGGATTGTATTCTACTTGACAATAGCCCCAGAGTATTGTCTACCCCTGTGGGAATCTAGTGATGCATGTTATTGCACTTAAAGGGTATAACTGTGTATGCATAACTCTCTGAATCCGGAGGTGGTGTAGTATTAGCATTCAAGATCCATTAATATATTACCAATCTGTATGACCCATCTGGTGTGGATATTGGAATTGGAATGAATTCTGTAATTTAGAGGCTTCCCTGTTGTATCAGAACCTCTTGTTCCAATAAATGTGCCATAATTGGATATTGATTCTGAGGCATTTGTGTTGCAAACACTTGGCATTATATGTGAAGTTTAATCAATGTCATGTCATGTCCTAAATGATTCTTGTATCACTGTGTTGCCCAGGAGGCTGCATAGTAGCCCACTAAATTTTCCAAATGTATCTGTAAAAACATGTTTAACTACTTCTTCCCTTCTAGGGTGTTCCCTAATATATAGCCTGGGCCAAATATATTCAGCTAAACAGCCATCTTGTTTTGTATGCAAATTAGACCAAATTAGGGCCTCAATTGTATCTATATACACATTATTGTCCTCAACCACTTCTCCTGTGGGAGTAGTCACCTCTATATTTTGATTGGTAGGACTGTGGTTTATTAGCTTGTTGTGTCTGCTTTCTCTTGGGTGCCGAGCCCTAAAGGATAGTCCCTGTCTCTGTATCTTTGTCACTGCCTAAGCTATGCCCTATCTTTCAACAGAAAGGGAACCTTTTTCACCACCTTTGCCATCAAACAGTCTTATATTCCAATCAGCTTTCTACCTGGGGCTGGTACTATCACTTTAAACATTTAGGGCCTCATTATGAGTCTGGCGGTAACCGAGCCGTTAAAACTGGCAGGTTACCGCCGGACTCGTATTACCATTCTGCTTCCGTGATTCCTGGAATTACTGGGCATTACTACCCCAGTGACCCGGGAATTCCAGAGTTGGAATTCTGTAAGTCCCCATTCCCATGGAGTCCCATAGGACTCCATAGGGATGGGCACCATGGAAATACCTGTTCCGTCTTTGACAGAGCTGGTATTTCCATGTCTGCCTGCAGGTGGGTGGTGTTAAACCTGCCAGGTCAGACCTGGCGGGAGTGACACCTCCCGCCTGCAGGACTCATAATCAGCCGGTCCGGAAAGAATGGTGGCAGCGGTTTTACCACCACCGTTCTTTCCGGACCAGCAGGGTCATAATGAGGCCCATAGTGTTCCACTACAAATGGTCTCCCTTCTTTGGTAGGGGGCATAATGGAAGCCCTTGTCATTCCCCTTCTGCCGCTAGATAAGAAGGCATTCTTAGTTCCTGTCTGGTACCAGTGGTACTAGTTGGTGGTGCTCTTTTTGAGTGTTTATCCTCAACTTAATCCCTTCCTTCACCTTTCCCTAGGTTTATTACCCAGGTGATCCCTGCTTAGGGACCTGTAAGAAGCTGTGACCAAACTGGAATTTCCTTTCTTGGTCATTTGGCAATGTTGTTAGAGTCTGATGACTTTTAGTCATACCAACATCACATCTTATAAGGAGCATACGTTCTCGTTCTACCATGGAATGATTGCATTCTGCTATTGCCAGCCCTAAACTCATTGCTACTGCTGTTCCCTGAGGGCTCTTTCAGAAAAGAGGTTAGTGCTGCAACTGAAGGAGTCCCAATTAAATGAAGGTGCATCCAACCATACACTTAAACCCAAATATCACAGTGTTCCATTGGTGGATTACAACCCGTTGACATTTTGATTGCTAACGCCCTCTGCTGAGGAGTGACCTGAGAGTAAGATACCTCTAGCTTGCTCAGTTCACTGGATTACCATCTAGGTATGTCCTTGTGCCTTGTGGGGCCAATGCCCAATAAGGCTTGTAGGGTCTGGAATGGAATTGTTCCTTCCTCCCCAACTACTGTTGGACTGGGTGCTGCTTACGCAGCTCCCAAGACTCTATAGTCTACAGCTTGAGTACGCACAGTGTCAAAAAGTCTCACCAGAATGTCATAATGCTCCAGGGTATATGGGCCATTTGTGTCACTATTCAGGTGGAACCTAAGGATGTGTCCTACGGTTATCCCCTCCATAACAATGGGAAGGGCCATGTCTAGCTCTTGTGGTGGGGTGTGTCATCCCCCTTGAAACCAGTCCTGGTGGTCTATCTGTTGTAAGGCTACTTGAGAATAGCAATAGGTTGTGTACTGTATTTGATCTAGATCCCTCCTACTGCGTAGGATCTGAAATATGTCTCCTGGCTTGGTACCAGGTGTATGTATGCATTGATAACAGGGTGTGCCCTGGATATCCTCCAGGCATTGCCACTGCGAAGTTGGTTTTGAAGTTCCTAACACCTCTTTCCTGTAACTACTGGTTACTACACGACAGCAGTTCACAGGTTCACTGCATTAAGTATTCCAAGAATGCAACACATCTCGAAGGCCGAACAGAACACTAAGCAGCTTTCAGTCAATGATCAGATACAACTCAAAGCATTAACTCTTACCTGTCAAACTAGAAATTATATCGTGCCTCCTATTGCTATGAATATATGTATATTGGCCTACGCCAAGCTGCTAACAAGCTGCTTATAAACTACATGTGAATAAACTCGCATTGCAAGGTCCTGACCTTAGAAACCATGTAAACTGTCATTTTGGGTCAAGCCGCCATTTTAGGTTTTCTTGCTCTATAAAGTCACCATGTGAGCTAAAATGGTAGCCTATGTTATTCAGAACAGAACTCGATTGTCATGACCTCTGGACAGCTAATGTATAACTTGCCTGCAGGCCACTTGTTAGGGTCATGAGCTGAGACCTTGTCCTTCTGCTGACCTGTGTGCAATGGATTACCTGTATCACCGAAACTGATCTATAATTGAATGAGAACACCTGCTTAACTATATTGTATAAATTAAGTCCCGCATTGTAATGTTAGGCCTAGAGCATACAGTATTACCATTTCTTCTTGTTAATGTATAAACCTAAGATGAACTAGATTTGACCTGACAAGGGACCCTAGAGCAGTAACTTATTTATGGAATGGTTAACCTGAAGAAAGGCTGGACAACAGGCTGGAGAAATGTATAAAAGCCTGACTGTTTCAATGAATATTTGCACTCACTGAGCACACCGAACCACGCCGGAGTTCGCTGTGTTGTACTGAGGGTCGATAGCTATCTGAATTTTGTTCTGTTCTTTTGTAACTGGATTCAGTATAAAATAAAGTACTTTGTATGTTCCTTTGTAACCTGTGTTTGGTGTGTTTCCTTTTTGGTTACCCTGCCTCATATTATTTCCTTGTTTTCACATACCCACAAATTCTTAGCCAATTCGGCCCCCAAATACCTAGTGGATACTAAAAACATCCTGCTAAAAACATATCTGCCCGCCCTACAAGGACCTTCTACTTGCATTGTCTTAAGGTCCCCGGATACAATCTTAAGAAGGTAGGGTGTAGCAGCTTTCCTGTGATGGCAGCACAGCTGTGGAATTCCTTTCCTACAGCCTTAAGATCTGATCAGTCCTTCTTCAGCTTAAAAACAAAATAAAGTGGACTTCTTGCGCGTGATCAATGAGCTGCAGAAGGCAGCCACTCCTGCTCATGCTGGATGACTATGCTGTTTGCTCATCATTGTATATTAGCTATGCACATTTCTGATGTAAAAAATTGTTATATATTTCTAGGTAAATATTGTCATGTAAATGCTATTTTTTGTACCTGATCTCAAATGACTTGTAACACGTAATTTTAAGCAACCTGTAATTGTAATTATAAGCAACCTGTAACGCGCCTGGATACCTGCGGGTTTTGAGCGCTATATAAATAAAGAAACAAACAAACAGGTATAGGGACATTATCATGTGGGGTAGCCATTCTAATAACTTTTAGATTGATAGTTGTCAAGTGTATTTGTTTTACACTCTGCTCTTCACTACAGTGTTGTAATGCCTCCTAGCATGAAAGATGCATAGAAGGCTTGCTTGAAAAAACACCCCGCTCTCCACTAGAGTGCTTTAAGCTTTGTTTTACACCCTGCTTTTGACTAGAGTGTATTATTCTTTGTATCACCAGGCCTGTAGTAACCTGCCTGGCTCTTCCTCAATAGCCTGGTGGGGGGAATATTGTTAGGGTGTAGAAAAGGTGAGCAATGTCCTGCCGCGGTTGCCAACGTGAGGTGATTTTTATTACCCCTACCTCCAGAGCCTTACCTTCATCCCCCAGGGGAATGTCCATGACCACCCAGCAGGGGCTGTGGTAGGTGTAGGGTTAGGGAAAAGCATGTACCTGTCACTGTGCAACAGTAATGAAAGCAGGCAATAACCCCTGCAGTAGGTGGCTGCTCTCAATTGTCAAAACAGGAGAGGTTTATCAATGTCAGAGATATTGCCCACAAGATCCATTAACCTTTGGTGTGTATTAAAAGACATGTACCTTGTATAACACATTAATACACAGTAGTTTAAATAGATGCACCACACTTAATGAACATGTTCAAAGTCATCTGATATCATTGAGTATTGAACAATCAATGAATGTGGCTTACGGTCTCATGTTAAAATACACACTTTTAATTATGAGACAATTGTACTAAAGAAACATTACCATTATTATCGTCACTATACACAACAGACTTAAAAATGCAATAAATCATTAATGGAAAAGCTGAACCATTGTCACTTGCCTCTAGCTCAAACCAGGACTAAGACTGATCAACCTTCTCCAAGAAATCAAAGTCACCTTAAAAAATCAACTATCTGCCTCACCAGGTCATGATAGGCAACCTCACAAATCATGCTAGTCACTCTAGCACCTGCCTCACCAAATCATGATAGGCAATCTCATAGAGGCATGTGCCTCAATCAATACCTCAATATCATTCTCAATGTGATATCAAATGCAGGGTAAAAAAGGCCTCATTATACTCACTAACCTTAGAGGGTAGGGAGTTGAAGAAGGCTGGACGCAAAGAATATATGCCTGTAAAAATCCCACAATACACAACAAAATGTAAACATTGAGAAAATGAAACACTTGGACACAATCCAAAAAGCCACCTATTGCTGCCCTATGGGCTTTCATCAAAAAATGCATAATATTATGATTGAAAAGAATATCATTTCCTTTTGACTTACTGGTGCTCAGCATATAGCCAATGCAGAATAAGGTGTCAACTCTTATGTTCTAAGGCTGTGAGCTGAAGCATGCTGAGCAGCTCAAAATGCAGCTCAAAATAAACAAAACGTCTGCAGAAAAATGTTTCAAAATAGCCATGTTACAGCTTAAGGCTTCATATTTCCAGAAAAAGATTTAGGAGTGGGTTGATCCCTTCCATCTGAGAAGCCTTTTCTGCTCTTGATCTTTATCCAGCCATCTGCGTCTGCCTCAGTCTTCCTGCCAGCTCCATCTCCCCAAACAGCAATGACAGGGGCTGAGCTTACTCTGTTATATACCCTCTGTGCCGTCCTTAATATTCTCAAGCCTTTTCCACCTATTGTCTGTCTTTTATAGGCTTTGAGGTATTTTGCCAACACTTATATTTCATCTGACCACATCTTTCTCTTATAGAGATAGAAGGAAATGGTCCTGTCCTTCAGAGGCCACTAGAGATTTTGTCAACAATTGTATTTTTAGCTGACATCCTCCTTCACATACACAACATGGACAAGGACATGGTTCTGTCCTTCAGAAGCATTAGGGATGTTGCCAACAATTGTAATTTTAGCTGAAAGCACCTTTCTTGTGCACAGCATGGCTAGAGACATGGCCCTGTCCTTCATAATAAACTACAGAAGGCCTGCATTCCGTATTTCACAGTGTTTGCAGCTATCTATGTTTTGTGTTTTGCGAGTACATGTGCCTCCTTCCGGGAAAGGGCCTACTTTGTGTTTAACGGACATTGGTTACATCAGAATGTGCTGTTCCAGGCAGAAGGTCATTGGCTCTCAGACCAGACTTTTAGAAAAAAAATGTACTTCATCACAACATTGAAAAGCATATCTTGCAGCTTGCATTTCACTAAATATAAAAGTGTTTACATCACACTGTGCATTATAGAAAGAAAGCCTGTATTTCACTCAATATTAACTGTTTTCATTGCACAGTGTAGAAGGCTTGGTCTGCAACTCAGAACACATGCCATATTAAGTATGGCTAATATGGGAAGACATAGAAAATACAAGTCAACTGCATATATCCTTTATTCATTGTAGTTTTATATGGTACCAATTGTGACTTCAGTTTATTTTTTGCACCTCCAAAGCAAAGGAAAGGGAGGAAGCCTCTGGTGGGCACACCCGTTGCAAACATTCAGATACATTAATTGCAAGGTAAAGGGACAAGGAGAAGAGCATATTAAGAAAAGCATCCATCTTATTTACCCCAAGAAGTGTATCAAGGAAAAAGGAAATGCAATAAAGGACTATCAGTAGAAGTAAATGCATGCAGCAAATGCGGAAAAAACCACAGAGTCCATGGGGGATCACGCCAAGGCCCGCACTCAGGCAGATCCTCAATCTAAGAGTCGAGTTCAGTCATTTCCTAAAGAGCAATATTTTCACTCTTTTGCGTAGGTGTGAGGCATTGCCATCAGACAAGGGAATAGACTCCCTGGCTTTCTTCATTTTCAATCAATCAATCAATCAATCAAATCAATCAATCAAACAATCCAATTACTTTATTCGACAATTGTGTCTTACAGCATTACAATAACAATGAACGTATGAAACCTGTTCACATGTTTCCATACTTTTCATGAATTCATTTTAATCATTCTACTATGCATTCATAATTCATACCATTACAATAAAATGTGTCATTAGGGTAGAGTATTATACAATCTCTTCACAATAACTTAAGTAGCTAATTCCATAATCATTATAAAGTTCATAAGCGGGTCATGACTTTGTAATACATGAATAGTGACTTCCCGCTAGAGTAATATTCAGTTTCATTTCATCTGCAGGCCAACGCTATGCCATTATGTTGGTGATGTGTGCTCTCTGCCTCAGACAGGCTATGTGCAAGTATTGACATACTATTTCAGTTCTGTAGGTATCAGTCATCCTTTTGCAAAGGACCATGGATCCAATATTTCTCTCAAGTAAAAACGACTTTAGTTGTATTGCTCTGAATCGTGTATATCCTGGGCACAGAAATCGGAAGTGTTTGGCTTTTTTACATGTCTACATCCTTCTAGGCGTTATTAATTCCATTTATGGAGTTGTGCTGGGGATGGAAGGCTGCCAAACTAAAGCTTACATTTAAAGATCTTGCAAAAGCAGGCTTGATTGGATCTAGGTATCTTTCTTTGCAAAACTCTCTTTTTATATAACAAAACATGCTTGCCTCTGAGGAACATTCTCATAGTATTATTGACTTTTTGTGTAAGTAATTTGTGTATTTGTATTTAACTAATGCTTTTGATTCCCTCTTCATATCACTTTGGTTATACACCACAATTCTGAGATCCCCAGGTTTATTAAGACCGATTTCACATGTTTGCACCCTGGAAGTAGTTGTGTGCCTTCCTGTCTTAGTCCATCTAAAAGTGCTTCTTTGTATTCTGATAAGAGTTGGGAAGTTCATAATCAAATCCTGTAATATATTGGTTTGATCTTTTTTTCATAATGTATACATTTATAATCACATTCTATATGCAGAAGATTATTTGATCTACTTTTGGGTAAAAGTAACATTTTCTCAGGAACTTATTATCTATCGCAGATAGTTTTATGTTGTCTTTGTGTCCCCATAACTCTGATCCATATAACACTGCTGATTTTGCATCCATATTATAGATGTTGCGAGTGGGAGCAATAGCCCCACTCCCATGCAATGCAGTACATTTTGAAATTGGGTTGCATGATCTCTCTAGTCCAGTGCAAGTGTTTCTATCTGTTCCCCCCATGTACAATTCCCCATCAGCCTAACTACTAAGAAGTCAAACACTGAGAATTGCTCTGAAACAAAGTCTTAAATTGCCAAATTTAGACATGATGGTTTTCTTGCTGGGGGATGCAAGACCATTGCAATTTTGTTCATCCAGATTAATCAACAGCCCGTAGTTTTTGCAGCCCTTTTTCAAAGCATTCTAATTGCTTTTTAAGTCTGGATTGTTTCAATGAAATTAAAATAGCATCATCTGCGTACAGTAGGATTGGAATCTTGCCTGAGCCAAGCTTCGGTACATCTGTTGGATGTATTATTAGCATTGTCACAGGTTTATTTGAAGGATACTAAATAGGATGGGCACCTGCATGTGCCCTTGATTTACCACTCCTTATTCAGCCCGTGGTATATCCCTCAATACTCCAACATATTCTGGCTTCATTCCTACAATATAGGCACTGGATTGCTTTCAGCAAGGCTATTGGTATCTTTGCATTATTTAGAACTTCCCATAATTTCACTGGGGGAATCCCATTTAATTCTGCCTTCAGATCTATGAAGGCAGTATATATGTTTATTTTTCCCATTACACATATTTTTGCACCAGTGAAATAAGGTGGAAGCTTTGATCTATTGTGCTTTGCCCAGACTGTAACCCTACTTGTAGGTGATTTACTTCCCACTGCTAAAACACCCATTGTGTCAAATGAAAGGAAACAACTTTAAATAAAAGCATTCCTGCTGAATCTAGATAGTAGATTGGCCTATAATTGGCTAGATCTTTCCACCACTTTTCTTATACAATGGAATGATTTCGGCCAATGTCCAGGAAAGAGGTGCAACTGAGATATTAAGAACACATTTACATAAGTGAAAAAGGACAGGGACAATATCTCTGGTTTATCTTTGTACAGGTCACATTGGATCTTCTCTGGTCACTCTGGTTTGCCACTTCTTTGCATGTTAATATGATAGGTTTTCAAAATCTCTTACTATAAACTTTTATTATTTCCTCAAGTAATTCATTCTATTTCCTAGTTAAAAATACTTATTTTTCTTTTCTAGAAGTATTTTATTATCCATCCTCAGTTTTCGAAAGTCTTTTGAAAAGTTAGCTGTATCTTTCTGTCATAAAGCACCAAAGTATTGACTGAAAAGGATACGGTACTCAAAAGGATACAGATGGTAGGGTCTTCCGGATCCCTGTTCACATGATTTGATAGTTGTGAAGTCAAGTTTAGACCTTCCAAATGATAGGACTCTCTGACTGATGAAACAGGCAGAGAGATGGATCACTGGAAAGGGCGCGGGTAAAGTATAGGAAATCAGCCTAGAACAAAATAAAGTATCATAAGAAACTGCCCCAAATCGACTCTCTATGATAGAACAGTATTTGGCATTAATTCACACACTGATCTTATGACTGGTGTAGAAGAATCAAGCAGAAGTCTCTTGAGGAAAATCCGGAATTGGAACAAACGACAAGGAAGGGAAGATTAGTAAGGGAGACTTATCCCGAACGGCACGAGGCTCACGCTAGATACCGGTTTGCTGCACCACAGGATAGCGTCCAAAGTACTGTTCACTGTCACCTTCCAACAGTCCTTGAAAAGCTTCCTTCCCACGTAGAGAAAAGTATAGAAATGAATAAATCCACCTGTTAGTATCACAGATGCAGGAGTCGGAAATAGCGCCCTTTTGTGGAATAAACAAAGTACACGCGGTTCTGAACAGCCGCGAAGAAAATAGTGTGCGCGTGTGGAATTACACGCGAATAGGATTCACGCAATCCAGGCCAGCCGCGCTTGAAGACAGCATGCGCTTGTGGAATTGCACGCGAACAGGATTCACGCAGCCCAGGCCAGCCGCTCTTGAAGACAACGTGTGCGTGTGGAATTACACACGAACAGGATTCACGCAGTCCAGGCCAGCCGCGCTTGAAGACAGCGTGCGCTTGTGGATTTGCACGCGAACAGGATTCACGCAGTCCAGGCCAGCCGCGCTTGAAGACAACGTGTGCGTGTGGAATTACACGCGAACAAACAGCTCCAGGAATCAGCGTGTGGAGGAAAACACACTATAGAAGACCCAAGAAGCAGCTGAGGAAAACTGCAAGGACGCAGATCGGAGGTTCAGCTACACAACGCCAAATGATTCGATCAGAAGCAGCGAGTGAAGTTTCCACGCTACTTATATACGTAATGCCGTAGATCACGTGACGAAGCAGAATTCACGTGAATTTAGCGACGTGAAAAGTGCAGACGTCGCTTTCCCGGCAATGAATCGAACAACCGCCATTTGGAATAGAACGGTCTAGCTGTTCTATGAGCGTAAGAGGTAGAACCACTTCCAGCATGCATGACAGTGCTATCCCCCAAAGGGGCAACCTCTCCCCTTTTCGAGTGAAAACGCTTCAATAAAGCAGGAGCATGTATATTGGAAAGAGGTTCCCAGGACCTATCTTCGGGACCGTAGCCCTTCCAATCCACCAGATAATACGGCCTACCAGAACGTAGCCTCATATCCAGTATGTCCTGTACCTCGTACTCATCTGAACCCCTCACAGAAATAGCAACAGGCCGTACAGGCAATCTGGTAGCTTCAGAACACGGCTTAATGAGTGACACGTGGAATACGGGATGCACTCGCCATCGTTGTGGCAAAGCCAGACGGACAGCAGCCGGATTAATTACTTGGAGTACTGCATACTGACCAATGTATTTAGGCAACAATTTCTTTTTTCCTGGTATCCTCAAGTTCTTAGTGGACAACCATACTTTCATACCAGCCTTGTAGACAGGTGCAGGTACTCTATGAGCATCGGCATAGAACTTGTCGTGTCTTTTGGCTTGTTCCAATTGCTGCTTCACTTTCCTCTGTAGATTCTTAAGATCACGAAAAGTATGGCCTGCGGCAGGAGTATCCAAAGACGAACTGGAATCCAAAGGTATTGATTGGGGGTGTTGTCCATAAAGAGCATAGAAAGGTGAAGTGCCTATGGCACTATGATAGGAGTTGTTGTAGGCGAATTCTGCTGCCGGCAGGACCTTGAGCCAATCTGATTGAAACTGCAGACATAAACACCGCAGATATTGTTCCATAGTGCTATTGACTCTTTCGGTCTGTCCATCAGTTTGAGGGTGATAAGCACTGGACATTCTGTCATCAATCAGTAATGCTGAAGTTAGTGCTCTCCAAAAGCGTGACGCAAATTGTGAGCCCCTGTCCGTAATGATTACTGACGGTAGACCAAAGAAAAGGAATACATGTCGAATGAACAGGTCAGCCAAAATAGCAGCTGTTGGTAAACCAATACAGGGTATATAAAGAGCCAATTTAGTGAAGTAATCCACTACAACCCATATGGTATCGTATTCCTGGTTTTGTGGGAGTTCCACCACAAAGTCCATAGATATCATGTCCCATGGTTTGTTAGGGACAGGTAGGGACTGGAGTAAGCCCACTGGTTTACCAGGAGTGTTTTTGCATTGGATGCATACAGAACATGTTGATACATGATTTATGACATCTTTTGTCATGGATGGCCACCAACACCATCTTTTAGGCAGCTCTAGTGTTTTCTTCTGTCCAGGATGGGCTGCGATCAAGGAATCATAATTCCACTTGAGGGCCTTATTCCGCGTTGAAAACGTTGGTAAGTAGAGCACTCCTTGTGTAAAAGGTAAACCGTTATGTACATCTAGCTTCATATCCTGGATCACTTGGGGATGATTTTTCACCCACACCTGTACTTCGTTTTTTAAGGATGGTTGAACAGAACAACTACATATTACATGATCTGCCAACAACTGATTGCGCACCTGTGATTCTTCCTTCGCCTCCTCACCAATGCGAGACAAAGCGTCTGACTTAACGTGTTCTCTGGCAGGACGATATGTGACCTGGAAATCGTATTGAGCAAAAAAGACATGCCATCTGGCCTGTCGAGCCGTAAGACATTTCATAGATTTGAATGCTTGAAGATTTCTATGGTCAGAGTACACCAACACCTGATGTTTGGCCCCAAGAAGATGGTGTCGCCATTCTCGGAAAGCATCCTTGATTGCCAGTAATTCCCGCTCAGTGACGGTGTAATTTCGTTCAAATGGGGTAAGTTTGCGAGAGAAGAAAGCCACTGGGTGCTCCTCCTTGGTTTCTGTGCAAACTTGTGAGAGCACCGCTCGAGTAGCGACACTGGATGCATCCGCTTCAACAATAAACTGGCGTTCTGGATCTGGATGCTGAAGCACGGGTGCGGTGGTAAATGCTTCCTTTAACATCTCGAATGATGCTTGGGCATTCTGGTTCCAACCGAAAGGAACTTTGGAACTAGTTAAAGCCGTCAAAGGAGCCACTGTTTTGGAGAAGGAACGAATAAACCTGCGATAAAAATTCGCAAAGCTTAGGAAAGACTGTAATGACTTGACATTGTGCGGAACAGGCCAATTCAATATGGCCTTCACTTTGGAACGTCTCATTGGAGCACCTAGATTGGTAATGTCGTAACCCAGGAAGTCCACTTCCTGTGAATGAAAGACACATTTCTCGGCTTTCACAAAAAGAAGGTTCTCCCTGAGTCTTTGTAAGACTGTGGAAACATGTTTGACGTGTTCTGAAAAAGACGATGAATAAATCAGAATATCATCCAAATAAATCACCACGAATTGGTCCAGTATATCCCTGAAAATATCGTTCATGAAGAACTGAAAAGTAGCGGGAGCGTTGCACAGACCAAAAGGCATCACCAAATATTCGTAAAGGCCAGACCGCGTCTTGAAAGCGGTCTTCCATTCATCGCCCTCACGAATGCGAACTAAATTGTATGCTCCTTGCAAGTCCAATTTAGTGAAGTACCTGGAAGTACCTAATTGATCCAATAGAACGTTTATCAGCGGTAAAGGATACTTATTTTTTATGGTGATGTCGGTAAGTGCCCTGTAATCAATGCAAGGCCTTAGATCTCCCTCTTTCTTCGGAACAAAGAATAGAGGAGACGCAGCAGGCGATTGCGATGGTCGTATGAATCCCATCGCTAGAGCTTTATCGATGTATTCTTTCAACACAACGTCTTCTTTTGGAGTCAATGAATATATACGACCTGTAGGAATTTTAGCTCCAGGAATCAGTTCAATCGGACAGTCATACTGTCGATGTGGAGGCAGTTGTTCTGCCTGGCCTTTATCAAAAACATCAGCGTACTCAGTGTATTCGCATGGTATGGTTGTATCGCTTTGATGTACCACACTAATAGTTGAAGCTCCCCCCATAGAGGCCAATATATGTGAATTGTTTGACACCTCCTGACTGGTAAAGCAATGTTCATTGCAATAAATTGAAGGATACTGGAGCAATCCCGAAACCCAGTCAATAGCGGGATTATGAAGGGTCAACCAGGCAAGACCAAGTATTATTTTGTACTGCGGAGCAGCTATGACATCGAAGACGATTTCTTCCGAATGACTATTAGATAATGTCATCTGAACTGGTACCGTCTCCTGGGTTACCATACCAGAAGTCAAAACAAATCCGTCCACGGTATTAACCGTTTCAGGTTTGTTCTTGTTTACAAAGGGTATGGAACAATTACTGGCATATGTGATGTCTATGTAATTGTTAGTGGCTCCGGAATCAATCATGGCCTTGGAAACCAATTCTTGGTCATCACAACGTAACGTCACCTCGACAGCTATAGGTGCGTGATTAGGAATGGTACTGGAGTTCAATAAAACACTCGACACAGGGACTCCTGCTACTGTCGAGTTTTGGTGTTTCCCGAACGCTTGACTGGTTTCTTAGGACATGTCGCTAATAAATGCTCGGATGAACCGCAATACATACATAAATTGTTCTTTCTTCGGTTCTCTCTTTCTGCATTGGACAACCGGCCTCTCACAGCGCCAATCTGCATTGGTTCAGGGTCGTTCGAGGGAACTGCCGGTGCCTCCGAACGAACCGATGCTTGTAAGAATGGTTTTTTCTCTCCTTTCCGAGCATTTCTTCGGGCATCGATTTGTAGAACCAAATCGAGCAACTCTGTGAATCCCGTAGGAACCACCGGAACCATGGATAAGGCATCTTTCAGTTCTTCTGAAAGACCCTTGTAGAAAAGAGCCGTTTTCTTGCCTTCAGCCCATTGAGTTTCGGCTGTTAGTTGATTGAATCGGGCAATGTAAGGCAAAAGAGGTTGACTGCCTTGTTGTAGATTAAGTAACTCCAGATCCATAGCTTGAGTAGCATAACGCATGCCAAAGACTTTACTCATAGCAGCCAAAAGATCACCACAGTCGTATAACAAAGGGCTATTTGATTCCAACAAAGGGTTAGCCCAAGCAGCAGCTGTACCCCCTAAATGGGAAAGCACAAATGCTGCTTTTGTGGTTAGGTCAGGGAATGATGTAGGACGGCAAAGAAAATGGAGTCGGCACTGATTAACGAAGGTTTTATAGGTTTTGGGGTCACCTGTGAACCGTTCCGGAGGAGCCAAGGGAAACTGAGTGGGCATAACCACATTAATAGTTTCCTGTGGGGGTGTCATAGTCCCAGATCCAGATGCAGTGGCCATCGGAATCTGTGCTCCCTGAGGACTAGCGTGCATGGCGTCTTGCATAACGTCCATACGGTGCCGTAACATGTCCTGTGCAGTAACCATTTCATTTCTCAAATCGCTGATCAACTGAGTCAAAACAGTTAAAGGATCCGTACCCTCCATGGCTTCTGATTCTGTCATAAAGCACCAAAGTATTGACTGAAAAGGATACGGTACTCAAAAGGATACAGATGGTAGGGTCTTCCGGATCCCTGTTCACACGATTTGATAGTTGTGAAGTCAAGTTTAGACCTTCCAAATGATACGACTCTCTGACTGATGAAACAGGCAGAGAGATGGATCACTGGAAAGGGCGTGGGTAAAGTATAGGAAATCAGCCTAGAACAAAATAAAGTATCATAAGAAACTGCCCCAAATTGACTCTCTATGATAGAACAGTATTTGGCATTAATTCACACACTGACCTTATGACTGGTGTAGAAGAATCAAGCAGACGTCTCTTGAGGAAAATCCGGAATTGGAACAAACGACAAGGAAGGGAAGATTAGTAAGGGAGACTTATCCCGAATGGCACGAGGCTCACGCTAGATACCGGGTTGCTGCACCACAGGATAGCGTCCAAAGTACTGTTCACTGTCACCTTCCAACAGTCCTTGAAAAGCTTCCTTCCCACGTAGAGAAAAGTATAGAAATGAATAAATCCACCTGTTAGTATCACAGATGCAGGAGTCGGAAATAGCGCCCTTTTGTGGAATAAACAAAGTATACGCGGTTCTGAACAGCCGCTAAGAAAATAGTGTGCGCGTGTGGAATTACACGCGAATAGGATTCACGCAATCCAGGCCAGCCGCGCTTGAAGACAGCGTGCGCTTGTGGAATTGCACGTGAACAGGATTCACGCAGCCCAGGCCAGCCGCGCTTGAAGACAACGTGTGCGTGTGGAATTACACGCAAACAGGATTCACGCAGTCCAGGCCAGCCGCGCTTGAAGACAGCGTGCGCTTGTGGATTTGCACGCGAACAGGATTCACGCAGTCCAGGCCAGCCGCGCTTGAAGACAACGTGTGCGTGTGGAATTACATGCAAACAGGATTCACGCAGCCCAGGCCAGTCGCGCTTGAAGACAGCGTGCGCGTGTGGAATTACACGCGAACAGGATACACGCAGCCCAGGACAGCCGCGTTTGAAGACAACGTGCGCCTGTGGAATTACACGCGAACAGGATTCACGCAGTCCAGGTCCGCCGCTCTTGAAGACAACGTGCGCTTGTGGATTTGCACGTTAACAGGATACACGCAGCCCCGGACAGCAGCGTTTGAAGACAACGTGCGCGTGTGGCGTGTGAAATTACACGCAAACAGGATTCACGCAGCCCAGGCCAGCCGCGCTTGAAGACAACGTGCGCTTGTGGATTTGCACGCTAACAGGATACACGCAGCCCAGCACAGCCGCGTTTGAAGACAACGTGAGCGTGTGGAATTACACGCGAACAAACAGCTCCAGGAATCAGCGTGTGGAGGAAAACACACTATAGAAGGCCCAAGAAGCAGCTGAGGAAAACTGCAAGGACGCAGATCGGAGGTTCAGCTACACAACGCCAAATGATTCGATCAGAAGCAGCGAGTGAAGTTTCCACGCTACTTATATACGTAATGCCGTAGATCACGTGACGAAGCAGAATTCACGTGAATTTAGCGACGTGAAAAGTGCAGACGTCGCTTTCCCGGCAATGAATCAAACAACCGCCATTTGGAATAGAACGGTCTAGCTGTTCTATGAGCGTAAGAGGTAGAACCACGTCCAGCATGCATGACACTTTCAACCAATTCAAAAGATCACCTTTTTCTCTTTGCATTCATTATCATACCATTTCATATGTTGGAGTGCATGGGTTCTAATGATTGCTCAGGTTTACTTAGAAAGGATCCCATTTATTTCAATTCATGCAAACGAATGGTTTCCTTGCAGTAATGTGTGTCCTTGTTAAAACATTTTCCACTAGGCCCAATATCTCAGAATACATATATGCAAGTGCATCTTTTGTTACGACATCCTATCATCTAATTAATCATCTTGCATTGCCAGCAATCTCAAATTATTTACATCATTCATTTGTGGTATGTTCATTGGGAACCAACCATGTTTTATTTATTTAAATTTTGTTGAAAATATGTTTATTGCTTTTATAATAGCTTACATAAAAAAAGAAAAAAGCACACCAAGATAAAGAAAGGGGCAAGAACTTTAAGAACAAAGAAACAGAATCCTTTATAATCACATCAATGGGTCACATGATATTATACTCCAACAAATAAACGCTGAGATTGATGTTGTCCAAAAACATCCAATACCTCAACTTTGTGGTCTAGTCCTCCACAAAACCCAAGCCCCACATATTCTTGGTCCGCCTCAACCACTGTGCCTTAGCATGAGAAAAATCATACATTTTGATACAGAACAATTCCCTTCCTGAACAATAATACAACTCTTATTAGATGTCTTTCTTCCCATAAGAAAAAATGACTGACCATATAGACTGTCTGATTCCCATTAACAACTTACATTCCACTCATATACTCATTCATAACTCCCCCATCAGAGTCAGCCCTGCTTCGCAGCCAGGGTAGCGATGAAAACACATACCTCTTTTCAGTGGGGCTGGGATCAGATAGAGTTTCCAGCAGGTCCCAGGCCTTGTGGCACACACTGTAGGGACATGTATGCGCCTCACTTCCTCTTTGTCTATCACAAACATCCAAATCGTCCACTTCTTAAAATCCCTGCGCCAGTTACTAAACAGCACTCCCTCCAGCGCTTTCCAGGCCATCGCAACATCACGTTTAGCAATGATCCACTCCAGGCACATGACTCCAGTGGGCATGTTATGACTTTTTCTCTCTTTACAGGGGAGTAAACCCAGTGCTCACTGCCGGACGGCAGCCTATATCAGTAATACAATAAGTTCCAACACCTTGTCTAACACCCATTCCCAGAATACCTGAATTCCTGCACACCCCCACCACATATGCAGATATGTTACAACCTCTCTCCTATATCTCCAGTAATTAGGGTCTGACCCGTGGGCGATGTTAGCAACCACAATGGGCGTGGTGTAGGCATGTATGTGTGTATTTATATTCATAAAGCGCAACAAAACACAGCCAAAGGCATTTGGGCGCAAGCAGTAGACCCGAAGGCATCAAGATCAGAACACTTGAATAGAAAAGTCTTTAGAGATTTTCGAAATCGCTAGTGATCAGGAATATCGTGCAAGCTTTGCGGTAGAGAGTTCCACAATGTTGGAGCAGAGATGGAAAAGGAGCGTCCCCTGGACCTGAGAAAAGGCAAAACCTCTAAAAGGTTTTTACAAGCTGATCGATGCCTGCATGCCGGGACATAACCAGTGAGTTTTAAAACCAGAAAAACAGGATCTACAGAGTGGACAGAGCGGTGTGCAATACACAGGATCTTAAATTGAATCCTGCTTTTGACTAGGAGCCAGTGAAGCTTAACAAGCAGCGGGGCAAAATGAGAGAGCTTGGGCATGGCCAGTGCCAGACAAGCGGCTGAGTTTTGAAGACTCTAGAGTCTCTGGACCAGGGATTCAGGCTGCCCCAACTAATTGCCAGTGCAATAAACCAGAGAGCACATAATAGAGGCAGTGACTACTGTAGAATGGTAGATAGGCAACAAGAATGGTAGAACTTTCCTCAGCAGTTTCAGCATGAGGAAGCCGGCATTGCAAACCAATGCAATCTGGGCCTTGCGTGAACCAGAGGGAAGAAGCTTTATCCCTAGGCTTTTCACACAAGCACTAGGGACTTGGCATGGGCCAAGGGAGTCGGGCCAAAACTCAGAGTTACAAAAGTGCAGGAGATTTTGTGGATCAAGCACAAGGACCTCAGTCTTCTCCCCATTTATCTTGAGCCAGTTCTCTGCGATCCAGTATTCAATCTCAGTAAGGCACCCTGTGAATGCAAACATCACACATTTATACTTTATTCTTGGATACGTGTTCTGCATGTGTAAGATTTTTAACCCATTCACTGCCAGTGAGCAGTTCACCCAGATCCACTCCCCACCTACACCGTGGTCCGGCAACACCATCCAGTATGTGCAAGATGGCAGCATCGGAAATCTCCATTAAATGCCTGCCACCCTCATTTAAGCTTCTCAGTGCAACATCTATCAGATGTGTCTTTGTTCACACGGGAACCCCTCCCATAGACCGCTAACCAAAGCCATCATCCTGTCAAACTCCACAAAATGAAGTCGTATACCCGGATGCGCTTCTCTGAAAGCTGAATATGTGGTTGCCCTATTACCCATGTACAAATCCTCAATCTGTCCTCGCCACCCTATCTTGGCAAATATTCCAACCCTCCTCTTACCCACTATATTCTCTAAGCTACCACAGGAAAGACTCATTTTCAATAAAAAAGGATATGTCTGTCCGTCCCCTTTGGTCACCATTTTCCATATTCATATTAGTGTGGTTACCGGAGAAGGATGTATCCTATGTTCCCCCTCCTGGGCACCAATTACCTCAAACAGCTGGAGTGGCCTACATTCAAAGGCAATCATATTAGTGACCATATCAGCCTGAGAATTCATAAACCAGTCCACCATGTGATGAAGGGTAGCTGCACAATTGCCTAAGCAAAAATCAAGCGCAAAGTCTTCAAAGCCACTCTAGGATTTTTGTCCTTCCAAAAAACATCCCCATTCTCATGTGGCTCTTCAAAAAAAAAGTCACTTGGTAGGGGCATGGGCATGACGTAGAAAACATGCAGGAGATGCAGCAACTCTATCATTTTTACAAGCACAACACGACTCAAAACAGGCAGAGGAAATTTCACCCAAAAATCAGTCCATTTATTGAATACTATCGTACCATCTTCCACATTGCATTGATACACCCATTGCCAATCAGCTACAGCCATGATCCCCAGATTCCTAAAACCGTTGGGGTTTCCATCCCAATATGCCGCAGTCTGTCCTCTATACCCATAGAAAGGGTATAAATAAGAGATTTCTTCTGATTGACCACCAATCCAGATAATCCCCCATACTCACTCATCGATCCCAACATAGCCTCAAGCGTTATGGACCCTTTCAAGCACTAAACCAACAGCCTTGTGCCTTCTACATAACATTCTCGCCAATGACTCAATCACCAGGGCAAACATCATAGGCAATAGGTGATAGCCCAGCCCCTCTGGACCAGCCTCATTTAGGATACACGCCCATTCATCCACACTCTAGAAGTCGACCTTTCACATAACAACTTCACCCAACTACTAACATGACATAACATAGGTCATCAATTCCCAGAGTCGTACCCAGATTTAAGCTTTCAATTTCACCCACCACATCCTGCAGCCCTATAGGGGCATCCAGCTCATCTCCCTATTCAGTCATCAGTCTAACCAATCCTGCCTCATCCAACCATCTGATTGCCCGATCTAACTCAAACCCATCCCTTCTAGAATACAACCTCTCATGAAAGTCCCTCCTTGCAAATATATTCCAGATCAACCAAAATATCCCCATTCACATACCTTATCTTATCATATGACCACTTATCCCCCTCCCAACCATGCAAGGAGCCGGCCTGCCTTATCACCTTCAGAGTGTTCCGGCTTGCCATCCCATATATCCTGCATATTCAAATACATTCAATCTAACACATGCCTCACTAAATCTCACCCCACATGACTTTTGGATGCCTGCACATCCTCTCCCATACCCTCCTAACCATATTCCCTTCCAGCCTAAGGACAGTATCTGTGATTGGTCTGTTTACCCCCACCCTAGCGGAAAGACAAAGGCCTCTGATAAACTACTTCCACGTCTCCCATTCAGTACACCGATGGTAAGTGGACCCCCAGTTGTGCTCAAGAAACAGAGCAATCTCATCCTTAAGAGAAGACCTAAATGCTGTGTCCTGCAGCATTGTATTAATGAACCTCTGCATCGGAAGGAATAGTGGCTATCCGAAGCCGCTTTGATATCTCCAAACAAAGTGGTGCATGATCAGATAATGTCCTGTCCAAAAATTCTGCACCCACAACCAACCTAGCCTCTTCAAAACAGAATGCATAATCAATACCAGAAAAGGAGTCAAGGACTCCAGAATAATATGAGGAACAGATTTCTGACCCATGCTTTAATTGACATACAACAATGAGAAGATCTTATATAAGACTGAAGAGCATCTAAGTCAGTGGTCTACTATATTTACTCAGTGTGTCAAATTTCTTACTTAAAACACACTTAAAGTCACCAAACAACCAGACCCCATCCACTCGATGCTGTACAATCAAAATAATCATACCTTCAAAAAATTCTCTTTGGTCCACGTTAGGAGCATAAGTAGCCAAAAACAGTACTGATTGACCCAAGAATCTGACGAATATCCTTGCATATCTCCTATTCTGGTCAATCGGTGTGTCATGTATAGTTAAAGGCACTGAATACCTTAACCCATATAAGAGCTCACTGTGCATAGGAAGAGAATGATGAGCCAACATCACACACCCTCCGCTTAGTAGAAAGTTTAACTCTCTCTGCACTCATCAGGTTAGTCTCCTGCAATATGACCAAATCAGCAGTGTGCCTAATCAAATATCAATATATTTTACTTCCCTTTACAGCATTATTAATCCCTCACACATTCCAGCTAATAATTTGTGTGGCCATGCGATTGTACCATGTGAATCTACCACCCCCACAGCAAGGATTCCAAGAAGTACCACTTGCCCATCAACAACTCGGCACTAGCTCCAGAAACAGAAAACAAACAAGACAACAAAAACAATACCAACACAACAACCAATGCCTATCTCACCCACTCCCCATGTCCATACCAAAATACACAGATGCAACCCTCCTCCCCACACATCCCAGGCAACTGGCCCAATACACCCCATCCAATTGGCAGTCCCCACCCCAACGCCAGTTGCCTGCATGATGGGCCATCAACTAAGCCTGTGTTAATGAACTATGGAGAGGGCTAGTATGGTATGGAGGACAGGAAGTGAGATAGCCGAGCCCAGACCAGAAACAGCATAAACCAACAACTACCTACTAGCACACCTAAAGGGACAAACATAACCATTCCCGTCATACACAACCTTCCCTGCCATAATGTCAATTTGTGTCTTTATGGAATGGTACAGATGCATGCCACAGGCTGTCCGCCTGTATCACGTCACCCGAGAGCCCCTCATCAATATCACCGACACCCCGGAAGAATCAACAGCTGTGACCATACAGGACGTATGCCTATCATTCCACAACCCCCAGACCTCTGCCAGCCCTGCTGAGATCAAGAGTCCAATCTACATTCACCATCACCCTCACCGAGTGCACAGAAGCACAGAAGCAGCAGGTGAACGTTCAGGCACAATCCCAAGGGCATCTGCCCCCATCTTCCACTGTGGAACATCAGCCTTCACCTGACTTTCCAACCAGTCCCATGCCTCTTGTGGGGTGTAGAAGAAGAAGGACTTATCCTGCGACAGATCCTTCAGCCAATTCAGATAAATGATCATGGGCCTCATTAGGAGTTTGCAGGTCTGGAAACAAGGGTGCCGGTAAGCTCATCGGCACCCTTGTTTCCGGATCGGCAAACTCAGAGTCTGCCTGCCATGGCCGCTCTGCACAACAGGTCTGACCCTGCCGGGCGCAGCAGCCACAGTAGGCAAACACGTCACAGAAGCACCAGCACCTTTAGCAACAGTGCCAGTGCTTCTGTGTCCCCACTCCAATAGAGTTCTATGGGACACTGTGGGAATGGGGATTTACAATTTACTGGCGCCTGACTTCCTGGGCCGCAGGACTCGTAATCAGCCGGTGACACCGGGAAGTCAGCCGCTGGTGAAACATTACTGGTCTGGCGGGAACCTGCCGGTAACCGTTACCGGCAGGGTTACTGCTGGATCCGTAATGAGGCCCCATGTTTTTAAATTCACATTCCCAAAGTTTCCTCTTCATAGCCTAAAAAGACGTCAGCTGTCTGTGCACCTCCTGCATGAAGTCCTTAAATATAAGGATCCTTGATATACCTACTAACCTACTTGATAAGAGGAGCTCCTCCTGGGTCCTGCAGCATAGTATCCCTGCCTTGAAAGTTCACAAACTTCACAATTTATGCACGCAGGGGGAGGGTGGCTCCAACAAGCGGCCTTCTTCCAGGCACTTGTGAGCTCTTTCGATGGTGAAACATTTCAATATTCCCTGTATACCCAATGTATCAGCCAGTAGCTTTTCAAGGTGAAATTCCACACTATGTCCTTCCTCACCTTCTGTCACTACAAGTATCCTTACATTGCAATGGCGTGATCAGACTCCGCATCCTCCACTCTGATTTCCACCCATCTTGTGGCAGCTGTGAGGGTGTCATCCCTAGCCTTTAACAGTATCACCAGATCCTCAGTGTCGCTCACCCTCTGTTTGACTTTGGTGACTCTCTCATTCACCTTCTTACAGTCTGACCGCACCAGGGAGACTTTAATGCCTACCGTCTGCACCTTGTTTTCCAGTGAGATCCTTGAATCTTGAATAGCCACCATAAGGCCCTCCAAGGTAATTGCCATCACAGGGCCTGCCACCACAGTCTCCTCACTCAGGTTCTGTGGCTGAAGTCCCTGAGTGGTCCTTGAGGGTCTCCCTATACCACCTCCAAACTGGTCTGATTTCTGATATCCCTTCACCATCCTGATCACCCCAGACAGTACATGGGTCATCGTTCACCTCTCCTCCTATAGACAGCCTACACACCACGGTTCACAAGGCCCAGTGGTGTAAACCAACAATAGTGCTAGAGGTTTAACCGGGTAAAATGCGAGACACACCAGCCGCCACTTATCAGTGTACTACACAACACTGGCAGCAACGACAGTCTTTCTGATGTGTAGACTAGAAGCATCCAGAAGTCGATTGTTCCACCGTTACCGCTCAATGCCTCTAAATGGCTCAATCTTCACCACCCAAAACGAGTCCCATGACAAGCTTCCTCCATAGGATCACATCCAAATCATGCCGGGGAGTCTACCTTTGCACATTGTTACAAACCAGTCCTTGGCACAGTGTGTTTTAGGATATTTTCCAGCATGTGATGTCAGAAGGCAAAGTCAAGTTGTTCCCGAGGACAGGGATTGCAACCCTAAAGTGGGCTTGCTTTAGTCCAATCGCCTGTGGGCTTTTCCATTTAATAGATTAGATTAGGGATTTATAAGGTGCTCATCCTTCTGGAACTAAGCAGTAAACTGCATCTAGGCCAAGATGTTAGAATCCTTTGCTCACATCGGGACACAGTCACAGAACCTATTAATCACTGGAACAGATATGTTTTACATTTTTTCCAAAAGGGAATAATACATGAACTATTCTGCAGTTCTGCTGGAAGTTCATTCCACAGTTGGGGCCCCCTGATGGAGAAGCATCAATCTCCTTGGGAAAAGGGATTTAGTTGAAGGGACAACCAGGAGAAATTTCACAGAGGAGCATAACGAACACGCTGGCTGATAGGCCTTGATTTGTGATGCTCCTTGAATCCACCTGAAAATCAGACATAGCAATCGTAATTGAATGTTTTGCTGCAATGGCAACCAGTGCAGTTTTTGGCAGTACTTGGAGATGGAGACTCTTTTTGGTAGATTGTACACTAATTGAATGGCAGCCTTCTGGGCTACCTGAAGTCGTTGCAGTTGACAGTCCAGGGCTCCAAGTAGCAGTGTGCCACAATAATCCAATCTTGAGTTTAACATGGTACCTACAATTGTTGCACAGTCTGCTTCAGACACCAGAGATGAAATAAGTTTCAGGAGTCTAATTTGAAAATAGACAGATTTGACTACCTCTGAAACATGGACATTACTCCCCAGAGATGCTTGCCAAATACAGGCTAAGTTCTTAACCTCATGGGAAAAGGATGTGTCTGAGTCAAAAACGGCTGGAAAAGGGGTGGAGGCATGGTATTTGCTAAGAATGTGCTTCGGTCCAAATACTATAACGTAAGTTTGGTAGGATTTAACTGAAGCATGTTTTCCACCATCCAATCCTTTATAGCTTTAGCACAGGCCAAGTCACGCTCTGTTGCTTCTGATGCTGATTTTAGTCTGACATATATTTGTGTGTTGCCTGCATATGAATAGTATTCATTTTGGACCTGGAACAATATCAGTGACAGAGAGGATCCCTGTGGACCTATGCATAATACTGAGAGTGCTTTGGAGTAGTAAACTCCCAGCTTCACTACTTGGGTCTGATTTTTCAGAAAGGTGAAGAAACATTTCAAGGCAGCCTCTGACACCTGTGGCAACCTCAAAAAGTCTGGTCAGTAATAAATCAAAGTCAACTGTGTTAAAGGCTGCCGACAGATTCAGCATAATCAGCATACTCAAATCCCCTTTGTTAACTGCCCTCAGGATGTCACCCCACACAGCCAGTAGCGCTGTTTCAGTCCCGTGACCGGGCCTGAAACCAGACTGGAAGGTATCAAGGATGGAATGTTCCTCTAGATGGCTCTGCAGCTGTGTGGTAACAATCTTTTCCAGGACCTTGGTGGTCCAGATTAGACCTGTAAATGGGCAATAGTTCCCAAAGTCCTGGTGGTTCAAAGTCGTTTTTTTAGTAGAGGTGTGAGAACAGATTTCTTTAGGTCTTGGGGTACAAATCACTGCGCTAAGGATGCATTCACAAATTTCCGTCATGAAACCGCTAAGATTACAAGCATATTTCACTGCCAGATATGCTGGGAATGGACTGTAATCATGATTTGTGGGTTTAGCTTTGGAAATCAAATCTTTAATCATCCCAAATAAGGTGGTTTCTGCTCCTTTTCTGATTTATCTCTGAACTTCAACTCTTGAAGAAGAATTTGTTTGAACCCTGATGGCAGAGCAGTCTTTTCCAAAGTCCTCCAGTTGTTTGGTGAATACAGCTAGCATAAGGCAGACTCTCCCTAACCATGCCCACGGCACATTGGGAATGACCTGCTGCTGAAGCATGGCCTGCCTCTCTTCCAGGCACACTGGTACCCAGAAATTTGCCATTCTGAAGGATTCCTGCAGGTATGTGCCAGCCTCCCCCATGTTTGGGAGTCCAATAACAAGGACTACTCTTGCCCCTGAAATCCTGGAGTGTACTCACAGCACCTGAGAGCAAAGACAGGCAGGATTCCTGCACTTTCATCATTGAACCACTGAGTACCGTGATTAGATCACGTTCAACCCATTCAAACAACAGGACCCTCCAGAACTGATTTTGGCACTTGTGGACCACCAAAACACAGTACCACATGTTTGAACAAGTTTGCATTTGCCACTACTCCGGACCATCTGAAGCACACTGTTGCCTCGGCTTGAACAAAGTAGCATCTCTGTATCTGCAACGCTCAGACCGCTGTTCCAACCTCCAGCCTCTTCTGCAGTGATCCAGTCGATGATCAAACCAACCATGTTGTTGTTCCCGAACTTCATCCTTTGAGCACTACATCGAAATAACTCGGTTTGTGCACCCCACACTCCAGCTCATCTGCCGTCGAATCGTAACTGTCAAACCAAACCTTTTGCCATCCACGATCTGCACAGTTTGAGCATCACTTTTAACAAGTGACCTTCAGTTCGGCCACGACTCAGCATCTGCTTGCTGTCTGGACTACCATGGCTGCCACATGAGAACCACAATCGAACCGTCAGCACTGCACTAAGAAGCCTGGTGTCTGCATTACTGAACTCCCAAAAACAGCTATTACATTTTAATTGCCCCTTGGTACATCTCTTGGCCCTACAGACTTGCTAGTCCACTTTAATCCCTTTTGCATACAAGAACATATGTAAGACACCAAAGCCATTAAAAGACTTGGAGAAGCTGTTGCCCACTACCAGGTAATCATTCACACACAGCTTTAGCAGGAAGTATCTGGGGAAATTAATTACCATGCCAGGAATCCCTGTCATAAACGTATGTTGTCCCCTTCCCTGATCATTATTTGTTTCTCAGAAAGTTTCTTTATCATCTCCGGACAGAATATCTTAGCATTTTTTCCAAGCACTCCCTCACAAAAATGAATAAAAGATTCTGCAAGTATCCCACAGAGTCTTTGTTGGTGAGCATCCCTAACTGAGCCAGTTGAGATTTGTTGAGAGGGCATGCCACTTGATATTTGATCCTTTTTTTGGAGTTAACATGGTTTTAGAGCAAACCTACTATTATTGGTTTAATCTATCTAATGAAATTATTTGCTTTACCATAATTTCTATTTCTTTTTCAATTGAAATAACTAATTTAGGGCCTCATTACGAGTTTGATGGTATGTGGGCGGTAATTTACTGATCTACTGTTACTGCCATTTGGTCCAATGGAATTACTGCCAGATCATATGTGGCTGTGGCGGTGTAAATTCCAATTTTTGTGTGTCTTTTTGGTGGAATTACTGCAGTGGTAATTCTGCTGTGGTAATTCTGCTGCGGTAATTCTACCGATTTGCCATTTTTTCAATGGAGAGTTGGAGGATATACCTCCATCATTTTGCTAGAGGTAAATACTCAACTCCAGGGCCATACCTGTAATATGGCATAGTGGGAGAAGTGACAGTAATTAAGTTACCACCAGTTTTTTCTGCTGCGCCATACTTGTAATGAGGCATCTAATGAGGTCAAAATCAAGGAGAATTAGGAGAACAAAAGACAGTTGATGGGCTTCTCCACATTGTGAACGGTACAGCTGGGCCACTGCTATTCAGTTGCGATGGAGCTTGATAGATCATGAATGCAATCATGTGCTTTTCCATCAGCCCTCCCTAAAATGGTGTGTACAAAATGGGTAAATATTTCCTTTTTTAGATTTCAGTATCACAAATCCTGGTGCATTAGTCCTATTTTCAAATCACTACAAAACCAAGGGTTGATATGTTGCATCATTCTCAATGAAAACATGATGCTGAGATACAATGATGCTGTCTGAGGTCCATAGATTTCTTTGAAAAATGGTGGTTGCAGTGTGAAATGAGAAAGTTGTACATTTCTTTCACATACAAAGCAAGAGATACTCTTCAGTTTGAACTCAATTGGGTGAAGAAAAAGAATGCATGGCAGCTCCCATCATGCCGCTGGTAAACGTGGCACAAGCCTATACTAAGGCTGGCTGTCATCTTGGATCCACATTCATTGGGTGTTATGAGTAGGATCTATTTTTTTGGCATTCTTTTTTTTCCATAATTTGGAAACTCTAAACACTTATCCTCTTGGTCCCTTTTATACTGTACTCTCGGTGTTAAATCTGCTTTTGTCAATAATGTCTCACTGGAGGTGTGGGACCTGAGGCACTGAGGGAAATGGGCCTAGAGGTTTTCAGCTGCCATGAGTGAGCTTTCCCATGTACAGATTCCTCCTAAAAAGGGCATTTTATGTCAATTTTATGTACAAATTTGACAAGCCCCTGTCAAATGGCCTGGACATGGTGAGGTGGGCTAGGGACCCTAAACACACTGACACTGGGTCCAAACATCACCTAACTGGTGGCAGCACCTGGACCACATGGCCTCCCTACACCCAACATTGAAAGTCAGAATTATTTGCGTGAAAAACGCAGATTTGCACGCCTTTCTGCCTAAAAATCCCTGTTTGAAGTATGGGGATTTTCAGGCAGAAAGGTGCGCAAATCTGTGTTTTTCACGCAAATAATTCCATGAATCAGGCTATTTATGAGTAAGCAAATATTAGGTGTCTGTTGTGTCTTGTGCCTTCATGAATCTTTGTGAATTGGTGGGATTTTTCTGTGTGCGCTGCTAAAATTCTTCTGAGAGGCACCTAGAAGGAAGGTGGGCAAGCACACATATGCACAGTTTAAAGGGAACATTGCTGTGGGGCTGTTGTAGGACACGTGTGGCATTTGGTGAGTTGTACACCTCCTAACACTATATGTTTATTTTCTATGTCTTATTCCTTCTTGACTTCTTCCTTGTAATGCACTTCTGTCCAGGCACTGTGCTCGGTTTTCTTTGGATGCTCGGATGTCATTAAGTGTGTTTACTTTAAAAGGCCTCTGAGTTCATCATGACTTTTGATTGTACGAGCATTACAATTCTAGTCAGTTGTGTTTTAGTGATCGGTGATTATAGATCACCAAGATAATTTTTTCTGTAGTTGTGCTGTTTCTGCATTTTGGCCAGTTTTCTCTGTGTATTTTCAAGGCATAATCAAATTTCCTGTCACTGTGTCAGCCCGAGTGGCACTTTTGCAAGAAGGCTCTATGGAGTGTGTTACGTTTATTGTCCATTCTCTACCTATTGGAACACATACATGAGTACCTAATGGGCTGGCTGTAGAAAATAAATTAGGCCTCATTACGAGTATGGTGGTAAGTGGTCAAATTGGAGGTAACTGAGTTAACCCTGGAAGTAAATCTGGTAACTGAGAAAAACCCTGGAGGTAAATCTGGCCACTCAACGCCAAAATATCTGTAGAATTGGTGGAATTCCGCCATGGTAATCCCACAAAAAAAGTCCCATTGGGTCCAATAGACCCAACATAAATGGGGATTTACACTGCTACCACCACTGGTAATCAGGCAGAAATTCCGCCTGACCAATTGGTGCTAACTGTAAATCCATTTGGTGGATTTACCTCTGAAATATCCCCAAACTTGTAATGAGGCCAACTAATCCGTATAATTGTTTTAGAAACTCTTCACCGTCTGTCCAAATCAAGAAAATGTGATCACTAGAGTGCATGTTTGTTGATGGTTTCAGTAAGCGCTTTTGCTTGAAGTCTACCACAAATAGATTAGAATACTGAGGTGCAATTTATATACTCATTACACACTTTTGTAGGAAGTATCTTCCATCGAAGAAAAACATTTTATGTGTAAGTATGACTTTTATGAGCTCTACGATGACCGTGATTGGGCTGTCCATCTTGCTGGTTACCTTTTGCAGAAATCTCTGGCATTCATGGCTTCAATCTTCATGTGTCAATTGTAAGCAATTAAACTGTATAATATTGGCCAAGAAGATTGGAACCATAACGGGATGCATAGTATTACATCATCCACTACTTCCTACCACAAACCCCATTTAATCCCAATCCCTGTCCCTTCATACAGTCTTCTCTCTCTACTTCATTGATTTTCTTGCCTGCTCGTATCTGTCAGACTGACAAAACACAACTGCAGTTATGATGAGCTTTGGTGGATATTTTCATTAATCTCTGCATGCTGAAATTAAGGTTACCCAGTGCTTTAAGTGGGCCGGGGCCCGGCAGTCTCCAGAAAGTGGGGCTGAGCCGGGGCCCAGCCAGTGCCCCCGTCCCACAAAACATTGGCGGGATGCATTATCCCGCCGCGGCCGCAGCCGCGACGGGAGATGCGCCCGTCATTATGTCGGCCAAGCTGACAGAAGTGCCAGCCAGCCACAGCAACGCTGAGGCTGGCGGCACTTCTGTCAGTTAGTGTAACTCCCTCTGATGACCCCTCATCAGGGTCATCAGAGAAAGTTACTGTCCCTTTGTTTTCCCTCCCCAGGTCACTGACCCCCGAGGGCTCCGTGATCTAATATGCAGATTAAATCACGGAGCCCGCGGGTTCGCAGAGGGTGAAAGACCCCTCGGGCTCAGTGATCTATGTGCTCTGAGCAGATAGATCACAGAGCCCGAGGTGCCTTTCTCCGTCGGCAAAGCTTTATAAAAGATACCTTGAACTGTGTACGTTTCAAGCCATCTTTTATAAAGGTAGAAATATTTCTATGTTTATAAAAGACGGCTTGAAACGTGCACAATTCAAGGCATCTTTTATAAAGCTTTGTCGACGGACAAAGCCACCTTGCGGTTTGTTTTGTCCGTCATCAACGCTTTATAAAATATGCCTTGAATTGTTTACTTGTCAAGCCATCTTTTAGAAACCTAGAAACATGTTACAAATATCTATGTTTATAAAAGGTGGCTTGAAAAGTACACAAACCATAGTAAGGTAAGCACACAAGTTTACTATAGTTTGTGCACTTTTCAAGCCACCTTTTATAAACATAGAAATATGTAACATTGCTATGTTTATAAAATATGGCTTGAAAAGTACACACACCATAGTAGTACGCATACAAACATATAAATGCTCACATACATTTATATATTTGTTTGCGCACCTTACTATGATTGGTGCACTTTTAGGCCACGGCCACAATGAAAGCCACGCCCCCAAAACGAGGTCCCCTCCTCAATTTCTTACCCCACTTAAAGCACTGAGGTTACCTAATGTGTACATATGAGGAGCATTACATGATTATATGTTTACCACTGCAGCGGTACTAACAAAACAGTGCACATAGACAGACATGTCAAGCATTGCATGCAGGGCAAGTTTTTCATACGGCGCATACTGCATTCCACGTGTGGGGAAAACAGTGCATGCAGAAGTGGCTATTATGTAAACACAAATTAGAATTAGTTTTGTCTCTGATCAGCAGGCAGTCATCCAGCGGTCTGAAGATGGCAGGCACAGAAAGCAAGTATACACTGCTCTTGCTGAATAAGTCACAAAGGAAAGCCCTCTGCCAACTAATAAGGAACATGGTGTTCACAACTGTGCCCAAACTATACTGTGCACTCTCTATCCCAGCATGTGTTTGTGGTGTACCCCAGGACAGTTTACACCTATAAAAAGAGGTAGCATTGTACAAGAGGGCGGTGTTTCCACTGACGGGCCCATAGGTCAGTGCTCACCCTCTAGTACCTGTAAGACAAGATAGCTGAACCATGTGAGGAATGGGGGTGCAAGATTCACTTATTCCAGCACGACTCAATAATGAGGACTCAGTAGATTGGCAAAGGGAAGTCCGTTTAATGACAAGTACATCAAACAGGGAAACAATTGGAAATCAGCATCGTCGCAATCACCTGTCTTGCTCCAACTTCCTCGAACTTCAGTCAAACAGCAATAGTTATAGGCAAAACTAGTCATCACTGATGTGTAACTATACAAATTCGTCATGCAATATAATTGGCTAGGAAAGGTAACTTAAGTATAGGTGCTATATCTGTATATTGTAACAGAGCATGTGGATTGGATAACTCTTAACGGGTGGGCGTCTATGCCCATCCCTCTACGTCACGCGTGGTAGACGTCACTACAACTATGACGTCCTATTGGTCCATTGTGATTGGGAAGGTTACACCCCTAGACATACATCTCCATTTTAATTAGCAGCATGCAGACCGGACACTCAGGTGCCTAGTGTCCCAAGATTCACCCTGCCTCCCTTCCATCAATCAGTGCTTTTGAGCTATGTGTCAATTAGTGTTACGCTCACCTGGTATCCACAGGGACGCCCTTCTGCCCTGGTTGACGGATTCACCCTGGACGTTCCCAATTCTGGACGATGTCTTCTGTGGCGGCCGGGCCTGAAAATACAGGAGGACTGGATTTAGGAACAGACTTCGTTTCCCCCCACCATTCCCCTGGACTCGACCTGATGGCCCACTCCTCACCTTGTTATGATGTCTGGCATCCTCTCCGTCCTGCCTTCTGTGCAGGGGTGCGTAGTTTTCTGCGGGTTGAAGCGACCGAGTTAACTTCACTGGTACTAACCCATTCAAGTGTCTTTAAGGAGGTAAGTATGGTTATAGCAGTCTTTAAATGTCCTTGCTTTCCTTTCTTGATAATAATATATTTTCTTGTTTGTTTCCCCTTAGGTGCACGGAGGTTCGGTGGGTGCGCTACTTGGATCAGGCTCCTGCCAGGATGATGGACGCCGGAGCATATGATGGATGGTAGGTTAAGCGCGAGGTGCAGGGCGGTAATGTCTTTTCTTGCTAACCTGTATTCTTTATTCCTTTTCAGGTCGCAATGGTCTTTCTGGGTGTGTGAAGATTTCCGGAGAGGAACCAGTCAAGAAATGTCCAGCCAGGTGAGGATTTTGTGATTACTGCCGTGAACGCCGTGAGTAAACTGTTTAACGTTGTCCTTCTTTCTCTCTCTCTCCAGGTGCTTTGTTCCGGTGCAAGCGTGGTGTCCTGATGATGTTGCCAACTGGATGGAAGATCGCGAGCAGCAGGAATCGACGGATGGAAAGTTGCAGGTAAGCAGAGACTGCTAATGATGTTCTTTTGTCTCCTATGCAGGTCCGCTATTGAAGGATCGCCGGGTGCTGGTCTCTGAACACGATGAACATCACGCTGCTGGCTGCAGAATAACATGAAGCACGTTCTGTAGCTTGGGTGCGGTTTATATAGCCCTCTGTAAAGTAGTCCAGGTAAAGTAGTCCAGGCTACCACACCCTGAAATACTGCACCGCACAGTCTGGTTCCTAGGAACTAGACTGTATGGGTGCCTCCATGTTGGCTGCAGGCCTTCACAGGAAAAGTAGTCCCTTCAAGGTAAAGTCCCTTTAAGGTAAAGTCCCAATCTGAACATGAGGCTGGTGCCAAATACGCCAGGACTGACTCCAGGAGAGTCTATGATGATAATGCAAGGCCCTTGGGGCCCCAAATGAACCCTGAGTCCTGACCCTTCCTGGCATGTGACCATGCCAGTGGGGTTCAGGGTCACGGGTCGTGACAGCACTCCCCCCCAAGGCCCCTCCTAAGGTGATTCTCCTGCCTGGTCCAGGCTTGTCTGGAAAGTTTTGATGGAATGTTCTAATTAAACGTGGTGCATGAATGTTCTCACTAGGTTCCCAAGATCTGTCTTCAGGGCCGTAACCCTTCCAATCGACTAGATAGTATAGTTTAGATCTGGTATATTTGGAATCCAGGATTTCTTTCACTTTGAATTCGGGTTCTCCATTGATCATTATAGGTTCAGGTGGTGGTTTAACTCGTGTACCGGGTTGTACTGGTTTTAGCAGTGAGACGTGGAATACTGGGTGAATTTGCATGTTGGCTGGTAATGCTAGTTTAACTGCTGCTGGGTTGATGATGGCTTGAACAGGATAAGGTCCCAAATAGCGAGGGCGAAAAGTCTGGGTTCCTTTTAGTGGTATGTACTTTGCGGGTAGCCAAACTCTGTCTCCTACCTGATAGTCAGGGGCCTTTGTCCGATGTTGGTCAGCAAGCCTTTTTTGCTTATTTTTGGCTTGGATTAAATGTTCTGTTGCCTTTTTAAAGGCTTGAGTGATGTTTGCATGAAGAGTCTTTACAGCCGGCATTTCAAGACTGGGAGGGCTCTCTAATTCGGAAGTACTTGGATGTCTGCTGTAGAGGGTGTAGAAAGGTGTCTGACCAGTACTGGAATGCAATGAATTGTTGTAAGCATATTCGGCTATCCATAATAGGTCTTTCCAGGTTCCTTCGACTTGGTGCAGCATGCATCGTAGGTATTGTTCAAGAGTATGGTTGGTCCTCTCTGTTTGACCATCCGTTTGGTGGTGATGGCTAGTGGATAGCCGGATGTCGATGTGAGCCATAGCGCAGCACTTTTTCCAGAAGTTAGATACGAATTGGCTGCCTCGATCAGAGACCAGGACTGAAGGGAATCCATGCAGTTTAATAATGTTTTCCAAAAACACATTTGCTAGATGGGATGCATCCAGAAGGCCTTTGAAAGGGATGAAGTGTGCCATTTTAGAAGATAAGTCCACTACTACTAAAATGGTATTGAACCCTTGGCTGGGAGGTAAATCGGTAATGAAGTCGAGAGAAAGTGTGTGCCATGGTGCCAGAGGTATTTCTAATGGTTGCAGGAGGCCAGCTGGTTTTTGCTTCAATTACTTGTTTTGTGCACACACCCCACATGACTGAACGTATTGGATGACGTCTCGACGCCAAGTGGGCCACCAATAATTGCATTTCACTTTGGCTAGGGTTTTGGAAATTCCGGAATGACCATCCATCAAAGAATCGTGATAGTCCGAAATGATTTGTTGTTGTAGTTCGGTTTTAGGCATGTACAGGCGTTCATCAAAATATGGCAATTGATTTTTAACAGTGTATTGTTCTCCTTTGGTATGCCATTCCAGTAACTCGTTCGGGGTTATTTCACGTTGGATCACGTTTCTAAGCTCAGTTTGTGTTAAAGATGTGGCGAGGCCTAAAAGCTTGTCCTCAGGTATAATGGCCAATGGATCTGGGGTTGCATATTCTTTTTCATCGATGCCCATGCGAGATAGTGTGTCAGCTTTCCCGTTTCTTACGCCTGGTCGATAAGTGATTACGTAGTCATACTCGGCAAAGAAAAGGGCCGACCGTAATAGCGCGAGGATTGTGCTTTTGCTGTTTTTAAATATTGTAAGTTCTGATGGTCTGTAATTACAGTGACTGTATGCCTGGCCCCCAAGAGATAATGTTGCCATGCCTTGAAGGCGGATTTTATAGCAAGCAGTTCCTTATCGGTGATGGCATAATTGAGTTCAGGAGGTGTGAATTTTCGCAACCAGAAGTCCACAGGGTGCAATTGGCCAGTTTCAGGGTCTTTCTGAGAAAGAACAGCCCCATAGCCATGCTGGAAGCATCTGTTTCCATGATGTAAGGGAGATCCGGATGAGGGTGTTGTAAAATCGGGGCTGAAGTGAACCTTTCCTTAAGTTCTTGGAAGGCCTTTTGGCGTTTTCTGTCCACATGAATTTTTTATTGTTTTTCGTAGAAGTAACATGATCGGATGCACAATATGAGAGAAGTCTGAAATTAATCGATGGTAGAAGTTTGCAAAGCCCAGCATGCTCTGGACTCCTTTTAACAAGGTCGTTGAGGGCCATTTAAGAATGGCATCCACCTTGTGTGCATCCATTCGAATGCCTTTTGGAGTAAGAACGAAACCAAGAAATTCTACTTCAGTTATGTGGAAAAAACATTTTTCAAGTTTTGCGTATAGTCGATGTTGGCGAAGTTTGGAAAGGACAGCACGGACATGCTTGACATGGTCTTGTTTTGAGGTTGAATACACTAGGATGTTGTCTATGTAGACCAGGGTCCACACATCAATCAACTCCCTTAAGACGTTGTTCATAAAATATTGAAACACCGCCGGGGCATTGCAAAGCCCGAAAGGCATTTCCTGGTACTCAAACAACCCATATTTAGTACAAAAGGCCATTTTCCATTCATCTCCTTTTTTAACTCTGACCAGGTGGTACGCTCCTCTGAGGTCTAACTTAGTATAAATCTGGGCATCTTTGACTAAATCCAGCATCTTGGGAAAAAGGGGCAGGGGGTAACGGTTTTTCACTGTGATCTGGTTCAGGGCACGATAGTCAATACAGGTTCTCAAGTCCCCTTCCTTTTTTTGAACAAAGAATAGGGGACTGGCTGCCGGTGATTTGGATGGGCGAATTAACCCATTTGCCAAGTACTGGTCTAGATAGGACTTTAGATGCTGGTTTTCTGGTTCTGTGAGCGCATAGATTCTGCCACAAGGAATCTGTCCACCAGGTATGAGGTCAATCTGACAGTCATAGGACCTATGCGGTGGTAGTGTATTAGCTTGTTCCTTCTGCAACACACCCTGGAAATCTTGATATTCTTCCGGGAGAGTACTGGTTGTGCCAAGCGTAGATATACCAATTCTAGGACTCGTAGGAACTTTGAAACTGGACTTGTTTTCTTGGAAATAACAGGTGGAAGCGCAATCACGAGGAAAAGTCCATTTTCTTTCACGCCAATCTATCCGAGGGTTATGAGCAACTAACCATGGCATCCCTAATATTAGCTGAAGCTGAGGCGCCTTGATGAGATCAAAGGAAATTGATTCCCGGTGTCCATCCTGGCACAGCAGGGTTGTTCCTGCTGTACATTGGGTTACTGGTCCGGAAGCAATTTCAGTCCCATCCACTGTGGTTACCTTTTCTGTGTTTGGCTTAAAAGTTAAGGGAAGCCCAATCCGTGCGGCCAGGTCTCGATGAATATAATTCCAACTGCTCCGCTGTCTATGTAAGCTTCAATGGAATGCATACTTGAAAGTTGTTGGTGATTGATTAGGATCACTGGTATTGCAAAATGTGAGGTCGGTGGGTCATTCTTCTCACTCGACAAACTGACCTCTACTTTTGTCGAGCTAGGCAGTTTTCTGACTCCTTACTCTCATCCTTTTCTGTAGCTCCCACAATTCTCTTGGGGGGATTTATTGGACAGTCTTTTAGGAAATGTCTTGATTGTCTGCAGTACAAACATAACTGATGTTGCCTTCTCTTGTCTCTTTCAGCTTTTGTTAACAGTGGTCGTATCCCCCCAATTTGCATTGGCTCTGTGGTATTCTCTGATGTGCACGGAGTAGCATCCTTGGTTCGTAGATACACGGCCCTTGTGTCTGATCTGGACAGATCTGCTTTCCGATCTTGTAGTCAATGATCTAGTTGCACCACCAGATTGATAAATTCACTACAGTCTCTAGGTGGATCAACTACCTGAGCCAAGACGTCCTTTAATTCCACTCAAACGCCTCTGTGAAACAATGTGGTTCTCTTGTCTTCAGGCCACCTGGTTTCGGACAATAACCTATTCAAGGTTGCTATGTATGTTAGTAAGTCCTGGTTCCCCTGCCGGAGTGATAAGAGTTTGTTGTCTACAGCTTGTTCATAGGTGTGTCGAGCAAAGAGCTTTTCCATTTCTCTTTGGAAGCCCCCAAAGTCACATAGTAATGGATCATCATAGCTCACAAGTGGCACTGACCAATCTGCTGCACTACCTCTGAGATATGACAAAATAAATGCTACTCGTGCCTGATCCTTAGGGAATGCGCCCGGTCTGCAAAGGAAGTGAAGGCGACATTGATTCATAAATGCAGCATACTTCCTTGGATCACCTGAAAACCTTTCTGCTGGTGCTAACGGTATTGTTCCGGGTAAGGTGATTTGCACTGGAGCGGCAGACGACGTGGTTGCCAGTGCAGGTGGATTTGTCCCGGGTAATGGAGCTTGTCTGGCCTGCGATTGCAGTAATTGCCTACTGATTTCTTCGGTGCGATCCTTGGTGACGACAAGGTCCCTTCGCAGGGTATTAGTCTCTTGCCGAATACACATTTCGGCACGTAATTGTCCTAATAACTGAGCCAGTTGGTCCATTTCTGAAGTCTCCATGGTGCCCAGGTGGATAATGTTATGAGGCTTCGTGTACTGTTACGCTCACCTGGTATCCACGGGGATGCCCTTATGCCCTGGTTGCTGGATTCACTCTGGACGTTCCCAATTCTGGATGATACCTTCTGTGGTGGTCGGGCCTGAAATCACAGGAGGACTGGACTTAGGAACAGACTTCGATTCCTCCCACCAGCCCCCTGGACTCGACCTGATGGCCCACTCCTCACCTTGTTATGATGCCTGGCGTGCTCTCCGTCCTGCCTTCTGTGCAGGGGCGCATAGTTTTCTGCGGGTTGAAGCGACCGAGTTAACTTCACTGGTACTAACCCATTCAAGTGTCTTTAAGGAGGTAAGTCTGGTTATAGCAGCCTTTAAATGTCCTTGCTTTCCTTTCTTGCTAATAATGTCTTTTCTTGTTTGTTTCCCCTTAGGTGCACGGATGTTCGGTGGGTGCGCTACTTAAATCAGGCTCCTGCCAGAATGATGGACGCCGGAGCGTATGATGGATGGTAGGTTAAGTGCAAGGTGCGGCACAGTAATGTCTTTTCTTGCTAACCTGTATTCTTTATTCATTTTCAGGTCGCGATGGTCTTTCTGGGCGTGTGAAGATTTCCGGAGCGGAAGCAGTCAAGAAATGCCCAGCCAGGTGATGATTTTGTGATTACTGCCATGAACGCCGTGAGTAACCTGTTTAACATTGTCCTTCTTTCTCTCTCCCTCCAGGTGCTTCGTTCCGGTGCGAGGGTGGTGTCCTGATGATGCTGCCAACTGGATGGAAGACCGCGAGCAGCAGGAATCGATGGATGTAAAGTTGCAGGTAAGCAGAGACTGCTAATGATGTTCTTTTGTCTCCTCTGCAGGTCCGATATTCAAGGATCGCCGGGTGCCGGTCTCTGAACACGATGAGCCTCACGCTGCTGGCTGCAGAATAACGCAAAGCACATTCTGTAGCTTGGATGCAGTTTATATAGCCCTCTTTAAAGTAGTCCAGGTAAAGTAGTCCAGGCTACCACACCCTGAAACACTGCACTGAACAGTCTGGTTCCTAGGAACTAGACTGTATGGGTGCCTCCATGTTGGCTGCAGGCCTTCACAGGAAAAGTAGTCCCTTCAAGGTAAAGTCCCAATCTGAAAATGAGCCTGGCGCCAAAGGCGCCAGGACTGACTCCAGGAGAGGCTATGATGATAAATCAAGGACCTTGGGGCCCCAAATGAACCCTGAGTCCTCACCCTACCTGACATATGACCATGCCAGTGGGGTTCTGGGTCACGGGTCATGACAATTAGTTGGCTGGGCATGGCCTCAAATCTGTAGCCTCTTATTTGGAGAAGTTATGCCATCCTTGGATCTGGGTGACATCACACGTTGGTAACTCTTCGCGCATGACTGGTCACATGTCTGTTCACTGTGAATCTGCTTCAGTTTCCAGCTTTTCGTGTATTTGATTCTTCTTTAGCCTTGCCACCTGCCTGGGCCCCCCTTATCTTGAACTTCACGGGGCAGGCTGGTATGCTCTGAAGTTTCGATTCTCCAGCATTGCCACTCTCCCCCTTTCCTTGGGTTGACCTCAAATTCCCAGGCATGAGCTGCTCTTTGTTGAGTTTTGATTCCGCTCTTTCTCCTGGCTTTGACTGGGATATGAAACCTGGCCTGTTAGGGCTCTGACCGCTTGGGCATACTTCTGCTTTACAAAATGGAGTTGCACTTGTATAGCAAGCCATATTGAAGTAGATATATGGTTGGTGCTTGCCGCTCTATTCTTCTACTAAGCATTGCAAGCAGTATTGTTTTCTTAGCTTCTTGTGTTCCAAGCCTATTTACATGAGTTAACTAGTTGGCTACTCCCATCTTGTCTCATAGCAACGTTTCCTTACGTTTCAACATTGTCTCTTTTCCTCTGTCCAATGCATCTATTTTTCATAGCTGCTCGCACTGGCGTGTTATCCTTGCTAGCCGTTTTCGTTCATTCGCAAGTCTGTCCAGGCCATTGTGTCATTTCCGCTGGCCACCATTTAGGCTCTTTGGGTCTCTTTGTGGACCGTCTGTAGGTACTCTTCATTTCGTCTCAGCTGCTGGTATGGTTGGCTAAGAGGGTATCGTGCAGCCCATGGCTGTCTGGTTATGGGCGCTTCAACAGGTATGGCTCTTCTGATGTACACTGGGCAGAGTCCCAGCGCAGCTCTCTGTTGGTTCATTTGCTCCTCATACGTCACATACCTTGGCGAGTACGCTCCTGGTACCTCAAAATGGGGGGCGGGGGTGCAGGCCATGTCTGGGACCTCCTCTACACTCCCCCCTCTGGTCGGTTCATCAACCACTTCTGCTTCTTCTTTTGTATTTATTTCCTTAGATTCGTCAGTGTCTTGTTCATCGTCTTCAGGGTTTGCACATGATGGTGTGAATGTGTGCGTCTTTGGAGTCTATATTTTTATCACACCCTTCAAACTTCCTGCTCATCTTTATTCCATGTCATTAGCTGGCATTTTCCATTTGGGCTTCAATAGATCCATTTCCCTTCATACTTTCTTCGTTTCCTGGGATATGTAAACTTTGTTCCTTCTGGCGCGAATTCTCTGGCTTTCACAAAGTCTCTTACTTCTTCATCAGTCAGATCTCTGGGCTTCCATCCTGGTTCGACATCGACCATGATTTTCATCCCAATGGCTTTCTTCACAGTTTTCTGGCACTGTGTGATGATTATCTTGATAACACAGAATCCTAGCAGTATCATTGCTAGTAAGGCTCCCAGAAACTTGAATGTATCCGCCATCCATTGTGGGACCCATGAGAACAGGGATCCAAACCAGCTGTCATCGTCCACTTCATCACTTTCATCGATCATCTGGTTCTTTAGGTTTGTCAACATACTTATGGCTTCTGTTAGGGTTCTATTTTCTTCATCGTGCGATGGTATAAATGTGCAACACAATTCTCCAATTTTTGCGCAAACACCTCCATCCATCGCTGTGATCATGTCAAGTACATATCGGTTCTGGAGGGTCATCAGTCTGATTGCTCTCAGTTCTTCTTTGATTGTGTTAAATCCTTTTATAGTGGTGTTGATGGTCTGCAATAACTCCCATCTGGCTATCTGCAACCATTTAGCATTTACTCCAATTTGGAGGCGTGGCAGGAGTAGTGTTGTGAATACTGTTGAGGTGAGGCTGAACAGCCTGTGCTCGTATGGGATTGCATGGAATGCCTCTTCTGATATGACCGAAAAGTAATTTTCCCTCTTCATCCTGGATACCAGTTCCACAGATCTCCTTTTTCTTAGATGAGCATCTGCTTTTGGGAAACTGTCCAAATTCAGGTCATTTTTAGGGATCACTAGTGCGGGAACATGGACGTTCACCATTGTGCATATACCTCCCAGTTCTTCGGTAGTCTTATATGTGCCTTGCATCCACACGCCCAGTAATGGTCCATAATGACTGCGGTTCCTTTTGTCATTCCTGGGGCTTCAAAGATTCGTCTGCAGTTTACATTCTCTCCCATCTTCCTCGTGCCATTACTCCTGAAGCAAAGTTTCGGGCTTTCCAGTGGTACTATTTGCAGGGGTCCTCCTCTGTCTTCGACCCATGTTAGCAGCTTTACCAATTTCGGCCATAGAGGTTTGCATAACCTCTGTGAGTTCTCTATTGCTTTTTGGCATGCTCCAAGGACCATCCAAGCTCGGCAGATTACTACTCCTTCTTCCCATCCATTTGGTTGAACTACTGATCCCCAGATCTGCATTTGGCCTCTGTTCTTCCAGAATTGAGCCTCTTCTGCAGTTTTTCCTTGAACGTTTAGTCTCGGGTTTATTTCCCATCTTGTTCCTGATCCTTTAACGTCAGGGTTCTCGTATCAGATCACATGATTTCTAGTGTGCGCCCTGTTTCTTGTTTTAATGTCCTGGACGTAGCCATCTTCATCTGGGTAATCCTTTTCGTTGGCCCATATCAATGAGGGGTCTCTCCCGATAAATTGTCCTCTGGTGTTGCACATTGCACGTGTGACATGCAGTGTGCAATGGAGACATCAATGTCTACAGCTACAAAGATTTTGGATTTTCCAATGCTGTATGGTAGAAGTGCACAGACGAAGCATTCTCCTTCTGAGTGGCTTTGTCCTACTTCCTTCATGTGTTGGTACCATATGTTGTTTCCGAGATGGGCTGTGCTGTCCAGGTAATCGTTGAGTTCCTTGTTATCTTCATGCGGGCTTCTCTTGATTTTCAGTGTTCTTCTGTATTTTGCTATGACTATGTCTTTAAATGCGTCTGTGCTGCTTTTCCACTCTGGGTGTCTCAGTGGGGCAGGTTCCCATGGCTGTATCACTGTGGTAGGGGAAGGTTTTGTGTTCCTTTTCCTTCCCTTTTGTAATCTTTCATCAACTTCCTCTGACCACCATTGGCTCACCAACTTCCCAACACGTGGCTGTGTCGTAGGCCTGGTGCTTGTTCCTTGCGTTGGAGCTGGCGTGCTTGCTGTTATAGTCCCTGTAGTTCTATTTTTCAGCTCCTCGTGCAGTTTCTTTGCTCTAACTATGAACGGGAACAAATGATCTATCAGTGTTTGTGTTTTCTCTGTGAGTTTCTTTGTGGCTACTTCTGTTCTTTCGAGGGATTTTGCTATGCCCTCAGTCTTTGGTTTCTCACTTGGTTCTTCTTGGTTACTTCCACTATTTTCTGGGGCTGGTCGTTCGGTAGGCAGTTTCTCTTTTTCCATTGCCTTCGTTTGAGGCCCTGTTGGCATTGGCACTTGCCCTTGTTTGTGTGCATATAGTGTGTGGGTGCTTGCAGTGGTCAGTGCTACATTTTCATTCACTCTGTGCTGACCCTGTCTCCAGCTTGTCTCTTCATTCATCACCTTGAGTGTGTATGTGCCACTGCTAATTACATTCAATTTTAGTTTGTTAACTTTACCATCAGTTCTTCTTGGGACTGGGATAACTATATATGATCTGGGTGCTTTTGTGGGGCCCAGGTGTTCATTATCTGATGGGTGCACTGAAATTGGGGCGCTCCGTGCACTGATAATAAATGCAGTTCTGATAGTCAATGACAGAAAGACAATGATAATTACTACGCATATACACATTATGCACTTATAAGACATTTGGCAGCATTTCCTTCCAGGAAAGCGGGGGTGCCCCTCTGTTGGCGGTAAAACCAAGTTACTGTTCTGGGCCCCCATTTTGAATAAGTCTATTGTCAGTGGTTAATTCTTCTTCTTACTCTGGTCTCTTTGCTCAAGAGTTCGTTAATCACTAAAGTGACGAGTGCTTCTCAGGTGTCCCCCCTCTTGCGGGTGATGACGGTAGTCTCTGGGTACGGAGTACAGTTCCCTTGCCAGACTATGGGAAAGGGTTAGGCTAGCATCTTTGGCACATCACATTCATTATGCATCTCTACAATAGGTATGATCCCGGTGCATTCCTCAACTTTGCGTTGGTCCTGAGGACATGCTGGAACCTGTTCAATGTGAAGGAATGAAAAGATGGAACTGCTAAAAATCACACAAAAATAAAATGTCGTAAAAATAAAAACAAAAATAAAAATAAAAGTAAACATGGAAAAATAAGAATAAAAATAAGAAAAATCGAAGAAAAATTAAAAGTAAAAAGATTTTTTTTAATTTTTTTTTATTTTATTGTATATTGGTTTACAAAAACCTTTACAAAATACCAATGATAAAACTTAAAAGCATTAAAACACAATTCTTTACATTTATGATAACAAGTATATACATTCATTATTACATTCGAGCACGATTCTTTTTCTTTTTGATAAATATGCACATACATTATTGAATTAATTATAAATTTCCCTTATCTTATATATCATAAATACGTCATCACAATAAGAATAAGGCTAAAAACCATTTTCTATTTAAATCGACCATATATCTTTTTCATTTCAGTTTTTCGGTTTATAGTAGAAAAAGTTCTTTATACACTTTATATTCATAATACACCCAGTATCATTCAAGCAATATCATACAATAAATAAATCCTATCAAGACACTTTGCAGATAATCGTTAAAAATGCTATAACTCTGATCTTTAACGACATGTCATACCCATGGAGTATTTCAAACCATATTTTCTCTCTAGAAACACATGAACTATCATCAACGAAATCTGAAAAGTAAGCAAGCCTTTCATTACTCAACAAGGGGCAGACTAACAAAAGATGTAACAGGGTTTCAATGGTCTCCTTATTCATACAGAATCTACAACTCTTCCTATTTTCAGGAATTAATTTTCTTATCAAACTAATTTCATTGGTATTCATCACGTTGAACCTGAACCGCATAATACAATTACGTAATTTACGAGATGGATATTTTGCAAGATAAGACTCAAGTACCAGGAACCATTTCCACACAGATAAGGCTTGCCAATACAATTTAGAATTCATGATCACTGTATTGTTAGCTACCCAGTCAAACGCTTTAATCAGTATTTTGATCTTAGCTGGCCTCTCTATTAGACATTTCATTGTGACTCCGATATTACACAGAATATTTTCTACCTCTATTTTTAGATTCCGCATGTGTTTTTCAGTTAAATCGCTATTAAATATATGATAAATCGAATTCGATCCTGCTAAAATACACTTTCTATATAGCATTGTTTTTTTGCATTCCATACTGCTTTTCAAAGAGTTAAGACCAAACTCATACTTTATGAGTTCGATTGGTATACTTTTTGGAACAAAAAATAGTAATTTTTTCCAAATTAGAGATTCAATGGTTTTCAAATATGGTGTAGGTTTGTCAGGGTAGAATTCCAGACCATAGGTCAATCTTGGGATGACCTTCATTGTATAAAAGTCCCTACAGGCTGACATAGAGAATTTGCCAAATTTGCTTCAATTACTCTCATTTGTTTTCCAGCTTGACTTGATTTATACTCCAGGCATTTCATCATAAAACTTTTTGTCAAAGTACTTGAAAAGGAATAGCCCAAATACCTAAATGCATTCTGCAATCGTATTGGAGTTCCTTCCACAAACCACACAGGATTGGAGCATTTCTAATTAGTACCACCCAGATTTATCACGATTGTTTTCTGTGGATTGATTTTCAATTTCAATTCTAATATGAACCTTGAAAACCTATCAATAAGCCTCTGCAGTCCTATTTTAGATCGATCAAAAAGCTAAAAGTCATCAGCATAGGCAACCCAGTTGATTACACTTCGTCCAACCTTGGGAGATAGCAAGCCAGAGGATTCAAATACTGCATTTGCTCCAGACACATACAAATTAAATAAGATTGCCGCCAGGGCGCAACCCTGTTTGAGACCATTCCTCAACCTTATCTCCTTAGACATCAAGCCTTCCTTGTTTAATCTAACCCTCAAAACAGTATTAGAGTAAAGGTGAACAATCATAGCAAGTAAACATCTCTCGATGTTTAGAGCAGCAAGCTTTCGCCATAGTAAAGGTCTATCCACCATGTCGAAGGCTGCAGAAAGATCCATTGAAGCAGCATATAAAGGGACATGCAGAAACTTTGATGCTTGAATTTGAAGGATAGAAACTAATAATCCCCCTGCATCAGTCCCCATGCCTTTCCTGAACCCAATTTGCCGTACATCAAGGATTTCATTGTCTTCCATCCATTTTAACAAATTTTCCAGAATCATGGAAGAAAATATGTTAGTTTCAATGTTAATCAATGAAATGGGTCTATAATTCATCGGACTCTGTCGATTCCCTTTCTTATATATCAGTAGAACATGCAAAACTTTCCAAGAGTCCAGCATAGTCTGCATTTCAATCACATCTCTAAAAATAAAATGAAGTATTCTTGCCCACAAAAAAACATTTTGTTTTAGCATCACAGAGGACAAATTATTTGGGCCAGGAGTGGCGGAAGCTTTCATTTTCTTAATCATAATTAGTATTTTTTCCACAGATACATCCAAAACCCATTTATCAAATTTCCATCCTATAGAAGACTCCTCGCAACTGGAGGGCGCATATAAATTCTCAAAGTAATTACACCACACTAATTCACTAATGGGATTGATGTTCAGTTGTATTTGTGAAGCCTCTGTGCTATTGATAAGAGCCCAGTAATTTCTAGAATTAGATTCCTTCATTGCTCTGAGCATTGCTTCACCATCCTTCTGTGTTAAAGAAGCGTGGTGATGAATCCTCCAGTTCATATAGGCCTGTCGCCTCAAGCGACACTGTTCCATTAGATTAGCAGGTGACAAATGCAATCTTTTTATAGCTCGCAGATCCTTATTCAACTGAGCCCTCTGCCGCTTAACATCAAGATCAAAGACGTGTTTATGAATTGATTTCCTAAAGACTACTTCCGAAGGTGGCTGCATAAACCCAGATATCATAGTTCCCAGTAGGCCACCAAATGCGCCCACCGAGTAGGTATCTTTTTTTGATTCATAAGATCTTTTCTCAAAATCAGGTGACATCCGGTTGTTAAATTTGTCTATTTTTATAGTGTTCCATTTAACTCTGGTGCCCCTCACATTAACAATCGTTTGTGCACAATAGACCTTTCTGTGATTCGTTTGCTTTGTTAAATTCAGATCAATTGATAACATAGCGTGATCACTCGCCTCATTGGGTTGCACCAGCATATCACTCACAATAAGATATTCACTTGCGAAAATGTAATCAATGATAGAGGTTTCTCCCCTGGCTTTCCAGGCTGGTTGCTCATTAAACATCTGTGACAAGCCCCATGATTTGGCGAAGTTACACCACAATGCTCCTCTATAACGTTTGTTGCCTATTTTCAGATTGGTGTTCCTTATAGTCGTTAAGCTCCAATATATATCGCTGCTTGATAGATTACAATCTGCATTCATATCACCTGCCAAAATAATATAACCATCCGGAGTGGTAACTACCCACTCTTCTATCAATGTGTTCAAGTCATCAACCAATTTTTCCAACATTCTATCATCATAGTCAGCATTATTCCAGTATATGTTTATCACCATTAAATGAGCATTACGATACATGGTTTTGATCTGAAAAGTAGCAACTAAACAGGATGTATATAAATGTTTCTCGCTTAACAATGAAATGTCTTGATTATTTTTGCGAAATGCAAGTGCCAGACCACCCTTAGGGCGTCCTCTTGGACCGCAAGTACCAAGCATACATAGAACCACATAACCATCCCACACCAAAGGGCCACATGCCCATGATTCCTGTATCAACACAAAATCAAAATTCTCTAAAGATTTGCATACTTTCTTGTTTAGGGCTAGGTGTGAATACCCTCTAGAGTTCAATGTGACAAATTTGAATAAAACATCATGGCTAAAGGGGCCTGCCCATATTCTTCAGTTGATCCAAGGAGTCTCTGAGAGACAACGCCAAAGTTCTCCATTCCCTCATTTCATTTATAGACATCACATTAGCAGGCCCCTGACCAGAGACCCCTCCCTTTAGCATTTGGGAAGCGTTTAGAGGTGCATGCTCCAGGATACTTTCAACCCTGGTTGCTTTTTGCTCTTGATACTCATAAGTGTCAAAGCCCCTCTTCTGCAGAGAGCCTGCTTCCTTTAATATCAGAGACCGAACTAGAGGAGACACAATCACCAATCGTACAAAGTCAAACCTGTATGGGTATATGTAATCCACCAATTGTAAATCAGATGAAGATATAAGTGATAATTCGGGTATATCCTGAAACAGACTCAAAATATATAATCTGTTCAAGATGGGAGAATGTCTGTCGTCAAAAACATAGTACAGGATCAGACTTGGATCATTTGGACAATGTGGTTGACGCAGATGTTCGTCAGGGCCACCATTCAGGGCTATCTCCTTGCCCTTCTTTTCATATGAGTTGTCAAAATACCTACCCTCAGGAGGAGCATGCAGAGGATTCCGCCCTTCACTCACTGCATTCTTATTCGCCACATTAGACTCCGCTTGCCCACTGGTTTCCAGATTTGACCTTAAGCAAGAGCTTTTCTCTGCTTCAGGAATGATATTATCAACAGAAATATTACAAGATCCAAGTGTAGGGCTTTTTGTCTCGGGCAATCTTCCAGCTTTCTGCATGAGTATGTCCTTAATTATTGTTCTCACAAAATCATCTGTGAGTAAGTTGCCAGTAATGGCAGACTCTTTAATTGTAGTGGGGTTACTAATTGTCATAGGCTGGTAATTAGGTGGTACCTCAGAGCTAACCAGAATACTCTGGTAGATTTCTTTGCTAGCCAGCATCCCACCATTTGAGGACTTTGGCTGACCAGTCATAACATTCAAGCTTAAACCATGGATATAGTTCTTTTTCCCCATGCTTTCTTGGACTCGTACCTTTGTCGCCTCAGGTTTATTTACTGTCTGACATGGCCCAACCAAATCAGCTGGGCACACATATCTTCCATTCCCATCCCTTGGTGGAATCTCTATACGGAGCAGAGCATCAGGATTCTTAAATAGGTCACATATATCTAAGATGCCCAGTTCTAGGTTTTTTAGGTTAGTATCAATTCTGTCAGTGACTGTTTTATTTTTTAAGGCATCTGACAGCTTAGTTACAGCATCTGAATAGCCGTGTGGATTCGGCTCATTGGAACTGTCAGTGGCTATCGTTAATATAGGTGACGCCTTTGCTTGCTCACTAGAACACTGTTCAGCCGAATCGTCAACCACCAATATTTCCCCATTCCCCCCATGCATCATTTCTGAATTAACATCCTTAGTCAGTGATACTCCATCAGTAACTGGACTCACATGTACAGCATCTCGCAAATTAGGATTTCTTAAAAACTTACGGGAGGATAGATTCAATTCCTTTTGAGCTTGTGCCTGTTTTCGCCTATTTTTTTTCATTTTTTTTTTAGATATCTTTATGTTGAATATTTCTGCTACCTTAATAGGAGCATTGGCTACAGTCGGGATTAGTAAGTCCTCAGTATTGGTACCGGGGCCCTGGGTGTCTGGTAGTACAATGACACTAAGCTCCTTCCCCTCTGAGTCAGTCCTAGGAGTGACAGCATGATTAGCAACAACAAATTGTAGTTCATCCAGAGGAGTATCAGTGGGTTTTTGCGTTCTCCCATTGACGTTTTCCACATTGCCTGGTGGGATCAACTTTGCAATATTTTCTATGAGCATTTCAGGACAGACGGTCAAAGCAAGCAAGATCTCATTTAGGATTCTTGTCTGTGATTTAACCTCCTTTACTAGCAGACTTTCTCCTGTGCACATTTCGAAATCAGGACATGAACATGCTTTCCTACTACGCTCCCCTAAGGCTATGTCTGGATTAGCAGGGCCACCTAAGATACGGGAAATGTGTGTTGAAGTGTCCAAATGCTCAGATATCCCCATCAACGTTATTTCACCTGACGAAAATATCGGGGGGGTATCCATGAATGACAAACCCGACTCCAAGTTTTTCAGTTTATTTGCAACAGGCATCCCCATATCCTTCCCATAACCTATTTCAGGTCTCCTTTCCTCATTAAACAAGGACTGTGAGGAATCCAGAATATCATCATCCCTCCTTTCAACATTGATTTTTTTCTGATACGTTTTGAGCACATGCCATTAGGTCCTCATCTGAATCCGAGGAAACCGGGAGTGGTAGCGCTATGGCGTGAGCAATGCTCATTCGCCGTGTTTTAACAGTGTTGGTGGCCATAGTACAGTCTCTTTTAGCACCCACAATTTTTCTTTTCATTCCACCACTGCACATACACTACACTTCGATACGCATAGATACACACACACGCGTCTCCAGACTATAGTATTTTTTTTTGTTTTTTTTTTTTATATTCACCGTGCCTTCTATATATTATGTACAGTACCTTTATCACCACCGCCAATTTTAATGCTCAGAATGTCACACGGAAGCAAGCTAAGTAAGTGAAGCTATGAAGCCAACTGCACGCTGCACAAAGCAGCAAACAGCAAACAGGGTACTTCCCGTACTTCCGTGTGCGCGCGCGCGTGCGCTGGGGACACGGTATTTCAAACCAAAAGTGGGCGGGAGAGGGGGGCGGAGTTTCAATCAAGTAACCAATCCTTGCGGAGCTGAAAACAAGGAGAAGGAAAGGAAAGGTGTATTACCGCATACGCATATATCTAGACATGGACGTAAACAGACGGTACACAATCAGTGTCCCATTAGTGACCACTAATATTTACATGGGTCAGGCAAAGTCCGTGTTTCACAAAAAGACGTCCTCCCATCATTCAATCTGTAGCGCCGTAGGAATTACACGAAATGCTTTCAGTCACCTCAGCGTTCAGCGTTCTACAGCAAACAGCGTACTTCCCGTACTTCCGTGTGCGTGCGCAGGTGCGCTGGGGACACGGTATTTCAAACCAAAAGTGGGCGGGAGAGGGGGGCGGAGTTTCAATCAAGTAACCAATCCTTGCAGAGATGGGTCAGGCAAAGTCCGTGTTTCACAAAAAGACGTCCTCCCGTCATTCAATCTGTAGCGCCGTAGGAATTACACAAAATGCTTTCAGTCTCCTCAGCGTTCAGCGTTCTACAGCAAACAGCGTACTTCCCGTACTTCTGTAAAAATAAGATGGTGAAGTTCTCGTTTCTGCTCTCCTCGATCTGTCCCTTGGCGGAAAGTTGAAGAACTGTGTCTCTATCTCCTCGATCTGTCCCTCGGCAGAAAGTTTCACTGGAATCTCCTCAAGTATTCTCGCTGGAAGGTAGATAGCTCTACCTGGAGCATAATGCCATGGTGGAGTGTGCCCATGTGTGGGATATTGGCTGGATCTCTAAGGAAGGTGATGACGTCAACGTCTGCAGGCCTTCCCATCATTTCTGGATAGTCTATGACTAGTGTGAACAGGACATTATTGGCCAGCTGGGTGTCCTCGGGTGACAGGGACATTTGTCCTGTTTTGCTGGGTCCTGATCACAAGCTTTTCTTTTGACTCGAACAGTCTCTGCACTTTCCTGCTGCGTGGATTGCTAGTAGATAGTTTAATCGTTCAATGTTTCTTGGATCTCTGATGAATGTGCGTGTATCAGTGGTTCTCCCAACGAGTACTGGGCATTTCTCAATTATTTGAAAGAACAGCGTGAAGGTGAGTTCTTCAATGTGTGTCTGTGGTGGAAGCATTTGTGTCCCTTTCACTGTGCTCGGGTAGCTCGGCGAAGGCTTCAGCGATGACAGTCAGCAGTTGCCAAATTACTTTCTTGTTAGCAGGATCTCGAATAAAGTCTGTGACACTGGTTACTCTCCCTACGAGTGACGGATATAATATCACCACCAACTGGAAATAAGTAAGCACATCCCACGTGAGGTTTCTGCTGGGAGACACCATAAGTTCTGTAAACGAAGTCTTGACACTGGTTGCTTCAGGATACTGTGTTAGGCTCTCAGAAATGTCTTATTTGCAGTCTATCAAAATCTTGATTTTTTATACTGCTTGAGTGTGACGTGATTCAAAGTTTGTTTTATCAACGTTGTTGTGGCTTTGAATGTTTAGTTCTCTTCTTCACTCTGCAACTGTGGTGCACAAAGTGTCCGTATTATTGTTCTTTATCACCTTTCTCTGGTCTGAGGAAATGTACTGTTTAAAAGCCACAATTTAAAACAGAGTTCTTTTGCAGTTATTTTGCTGCTCATGCGTCCTTCTTCCTCGCCATGGATCTTGTCTGCATGTGCTGAAGTTCTTCCCCGGTGTCTGTGGTTTCTTTGTGGTTAGATGCAGCAGGAGGGCTCTCCCCTATATAAGGTTTAATGTCATTTAGGAAGAGCCATGCCCTCCTGCCCTGCAGTTTGATAGCTGAAGGAATGCAGTCTTCCACGATGAAAGGGCCATTAAATCTTGGTTCGTCCCACCTTTTACTTGTATCATTTTTGATTAAAACAGCATCACCAGGGAAGACGAGAGGCACACATTGACTTCGATTTGAGTCTGTTTCAGCACCTCCTGCTGTGTTTTGTGCTGCGTTGCACCCTTTTTGCCATTGCTGCAGTTGGCCTGTAATGACAGAGATGCTGGATGTCATACAGTTCAAATATTACTGCATCTCTACCCCCAAGACCTCTCTTGTTGGCTGGGCATCACATCTAGCTCTATCTCGGGGGTAAGAGGGGTTCTCATCCTTCTTCCCATGACTATCTCGTGCAGCGTGAGATGATGGTCGGAGCTGGGTTGGTTCCGAAGTGCATACAATGCCAGTGGTAGACAGTGCAGCCATCCCTTTTTTAATGTGAGTTTCAACTTGGCTATCCTCTCTTTTAGCAAGCCGTTGAGCCTCTCACATTTGCCATTACCCTCCAGATGATACGCCGACGAGAACTTGTGCTTTATACCAAGCAACAAGCTGATCTGCTCAAATACTGCATTGACAAAATGAACCCCGTTATCTGACCTCATTACCTTGCACACCCCCCATTTAGGGAACAGTTCCCTCACCAGAAATTTGGCAGCACAGGTAGAGTCTGGCTGTGTACATGGACCTGCTTCTATCCATCTAGAGAATGGACACACCACCACAATTAAATACCTGTACCCATTGCACACTTGAATCATGTCGACATAATCGATATGTAAGTGCTGGAATGGCCCGTTGGGCCGGGGAAAAACTCCTCTCATTACTTTTAATGTGTGCCCAGTGGTGAATTGCTGGCAGATAATGCAGTTCACCATGAAAAATGCAACATGCTCCACTAAATTCGGTGTAAACCAGTCTTCTGCGAGCGTTGCAGCGAGATTTTCTTTTGACTTATGTATAGGGTAGTGTAATTGCTCCAATGCTACCGTTAGTAGGGTGACAGGCATTACTGGTTTACCAGGACTGTCTTGCCTCCACAATCCGTCAGAGGGGCTTAAGGAGCACCCACAATGCTTCCATAAATTCTTCTCCTCCTGAGGTGCCTCCCCTTGGAGCACTATTAGCTGAGTCTGCCCCATGTCGCTATAGGCCTCAGGTGTGGCTCGTGTTACCATCATCCTCTCATGGGTACGTGCCACATCCACGTCCATGATTGTTTCAATCTTAGATGGCATACGCTTGGCTTCCGTGTCCGCTTCATGATTTCCACGTGACACGAAATCCATCCCCTTGGTTTGGACAGCGCATTTCATGACCACTATGCCCACTAGGAGCTGTAGTGCTTTTATCAACCTGTCCAATAAGGCGGCATGTTGCACTGGCGTGCCGTCTGCTCGGAGGTAGCCCCTACATTTCCCACGTGCTAGTCCTGCATGCACTGTGGACGTCACATAGGCGGAGTCACTGTACACCATTACTTCCTGGTCTGCATGATTCTCAATGGCGAGTATCAGCGCCAATAGTTCTGCAGCTTGTGCTGCATAGTGAGATGGTATTCGCGCACTGACTAGTACCTGAAACTCTCCATTCGTTAGGTGTTTCACCACGGCCACGCCTGTGTATCTTTGTCCATCCTCTTGGTCGATTCTTGATGAACCGTCAATGAACACGATCTCACCACCTGCCAGGGCATTTTCTTTTACCCTGGGGATTTCATCATAGAATTCCTCATAATTCACACAGTCGTGTATAGGTTCTCCCTCTGTGACTGGCTCAGCTTTGTGATGGGGTGCTCCATGAATGTAGCTGGGTTTACAGTTTTACATCAAACTATTTTGATCGATGGGTTAGAGATAATCACCTCATAGGCAGATGCTCTCTGAGAAGTCAGCGGGCCTCATTACACGGTAGGCGGTAGGGGATTACCGGCACCGGTAAGGGCACCGGTGCTGGTAATCCCCTACCGCCCTACTACGAGGTCCCTCAGTGGGTCCCGTCCTTAACGTGTGGTCAGACCACATGTTAAGGAAGGGACCCGCTGAGGGACTTCAGAGCAAATAACGGTACTGCTAATAGCGGTACCATTATTAGCTCTTTCTCCATTCCCATTGAGCCATATAGGGGCGGGAATGGGAATGGGGAATGGCAATTGGCATGGGGACTTACCGGGTCCTCAAGGGTCTAAATGACCCGGTAGGTCCCCATACCGCCTACCCAGACCCAGAAGGCTAATTGCGCCATGGTTACCTCCTACCGTGTAATGAGGCCCAGCGTGCTCTTTGGTTTTTCTAGTATGGCGTATAATGAGTGCTCGACGTACAACGTCATGGAGCACCCCATCACAATGGATGATGCCTTCTTGTTGGCGAATGCGGCGGCAGCAGCTAAATTTTGTTTGCATGGAAGTGGCCTCTCATAACCGGGTCCAGACTCCCGCTGTAATACGCTAGGGGCTTATACCCCAGCGAGGTTCGCTGAGCGAGTACTGCCGTCATAAAATTGCCATCAGTATGTGAAAACAGGTAGAATTCCTCTGCATAATTAGGAATCCCTAGAACGGGGGCCCTACAAATCGCCCCCTTGAGTTCTGCAAACCCCTTCTCCATTGCCTCAGTCCAATCAATTTTTTCCTTTGTTGCCTGGGCCTTTTTTAGGGCCTGAAGCAAAAGCTTGGTATAAGAGTTATAATCGAAGACCCATGCTTTGACATAATTTCATAGGCCTAAGAAACTTTGCATTTGTTTTATCGTGAGCGGTTTAGCTGTGTTCAGGATAGCTTCAGCCCTTTCTGGGGTTACCTTTTTCCCCTCATGTGAGATTAGCTGACCTATGTATAACACCTCTTGTTGACAGTATTTTAACTTTTCCTTGTCAACTTTATATCCTTTCTCAGCCAAGATAGTCAGTAGCTGGACAGAGTCATGCCTGCATTGTTCCTCAGTGACGCTGCAGATCAGAATGTCATCGACATACTACAAAACGACACTGTCTACTGCAAAAAAGACTCACAATTCCCCTGTGGCAATCTTGTGCTTTTCAGATGGATTTGTCTGAAAGTAAACAACGTCAAGTCTTGCGAATCACGGTGCAACGGGATTGAGAAAAAAGCATTTTTCAAATCGATCACCGTGAAATATTTTGCCTCAGTGGGTTTATTGCGTAGAATCATAGACGGGTTAGGGACTAGAGGGAACTCGTCTTCAACAATATCGTTTAATGCTCTTAAATCTTGGATTAAATGCCAAGACCCTCCCTTTGATTTCTTGACGGGGTAAATCACTGTGTTGCGAGGTGATTCTGACATCACTAGGATGCCCTGCTCCATCATGGCGGAAATTGTCTTTGCGATCCCTTCATCTGCTTCTCTGGACATGGGATATTGTCGCGCTCTTGGTAAAATTGCTCCTGGTTTCAATTTAATTTTCACTTCACCTGCCCCCTTCAGGAGGCCTACGTCATAGGGGCCTGTAGTCCATACTGTGACAGGTACTTGGGCCATGTCATCATCAAAGTATTCTGGACGTATCAGTGCCAACATCATTCTCTATGGCACCTCCCGTTTGATCATTTGGACCCAAAATATGACACTCACTTCCACCCTTGTCTCTTCTAGGTCAGGGTGTTCTTCGAACAGGTCATCATCGGTGACATCAGTCACTCGATACCCTTCTTCGATGGTGACAATCACGCACCATTGTCTACCTTCGTCATCGTATCCTTCGACCAATACTACTTTCCATCATACTGCGGCAGATTGTATCATTAAGGGAAATACTTGTCCCTCTTCTTCATGCATAGGTATTCTTGGTCTGAATAGGAACTTATCAGGTGTCCTCATAGTTCTATCTGCGAGGCCTGGCAATCCCGCCATGAGCACCCTCGTGCCATATGCAAAGATTTCTGGTTCTAACGGTATAGCTCTCATGGCTATAAGTCCTGAGTATGCTCTGATCATTTTGCACACGTTTGAATAATGCATTCCTGGAGTGGAGCACACTATACCTTTCTCAGTAAACGAGATTGTCATATTCAACTTTGTCATCAAGTCCCGACCCAGGATGTTTACTGGGGTCTGACGTGAATACAATAAGGGTACATTCATTTCACACTCTCATACAGAGACTGGGAGTGCGTCTGTAAAGGGAACTCTACTGTGAGCTCCTGTGAAACTCTGAGTATCTATGGCCTCGCCAGACAAGGTAACTTGCCTTCTTGTATGCATGAGCGCATTGCACCCGTGTCAACTAAGACAGAATATTATTTACCCCCTATGACGACATTCACCCTAGGTTCCCTATTAGGGTCTGGTGTCACTGATAGGATAGAGAACATCAGAGTGCCCCGTGAGCTGTCCCATTTCCAGGGTTGACTCCCCCTCCGGAGTTAGTGCCCTGAGACATTTGTGGCAGTGCCTGTTGGGATTGTGCCTGTGGCAAGTTCCCCACGTTCGAGGGTTGTACCCCTTGCTGCACACCTTGCTGCAAGCCTGACGCCTGCTGCTGCACTGTGTGATTCTGTGCACCGCCTTGTTGTGGGACAGCATGCTGATTCACCATGCCTGTTCCTATTCCTTGGCCATTTTGCCACATTCCTTGGCTTCTGCACATGCGCGCCACATGTCCTGTAATTCCACACAGCCAACACACTGGCGGTGGTTGGGCCATCTGTCCATCTGGCGTAGCTGGACTGCCCATCTGCACATTTTCAAATCAACCTTAGTTGTTCTCAAAACCTCCCTGGTTACCTTGAAACCCACCCTGGCTACTCTGCCATCCTCTTCCTCTGAAACCCCTACCCATCAGGTAAAATCCCACGCTACCCTGGTTAGTCTGCGATGGGTTGGTTGCTTGTTGTGCTCTTGGTTCAGCTGGGCTTGTCAGCATGGCTCCCTCGAGAGCATACTTTGAGAGTTTCTTTTGCACCAGCTTCGCCTCCTTACCCTTACGTGATGCCTCCTTTTTTCGGTTCTTTTCTTGCAACAATCTACAGTAGTGTGCAATTTATATTTCGGCTCAGTGTTTAGCTTCTACTCCTAAAAATTTCTTGAGCTGTTTTTTGCACAGGTTCAGGCAACCCTTGACACAATATGTGGAAGAATACAGAGATAGATTTCGTCCAAGACTCAGGCGTTTCGAGCACCCACGTGTCTTGACAATTCTAGATATAAATCAACAGATCCTCTGACTCTTTCATTTTCCGAGTCATTATAGCTCCCATATCGGAAGTGTCTGGGTATAGCTTTCGTAGCGCTTTCCAAACTGCTGCTCTACAAATATTAAATGGCGCTCTGTCATGGGAAGTGTTAATTATGGTTACCCGAGGGTACCCTGCTCGTTTCCGTACATCGTTTGCTCTTTCACCAAGTATGGCGATCAGGAGGCCCTTAATGTCCCCTATAGCTAAGGTGACACCCCCTGTCATTTTCTCTTACTCATGTATCCACTTCCTGGCTCCTGAAGTCAGCACTGGAAGCTTATTTTTCAGGTTCTCTCGATTCATGTGTTGCCTTGGAATATATTGTGGTCTCGCTCCCCCCTTTTCTAGCAGCGGGAATTAATGCGCAGTCTTCCTTCTCCTTCCCCATAGCCCTCCTGTCTATCGCTGGAGTAGCATTCCAGTGACGCTGTCTACCTGGCAATTCCCTTAATCTGTCTGCATAGGAAGGTGCTGACACCCCCCTCTGACTGTGGGGAGTTCCCTCATGTCGGCCGTACTGCCCGGCAGACTTCGGTGTCCTAGCTGTGGACTCGCTAGCGTCTGACCATCGTACCTTTTGGTCCCTGGGGAGCCGCTTTTCGCGCCGTCTCCCTTCTTCGTGTGCCTCGTCCTCCGTTTCCCCACCGGTGTCAGATTCTGATTGTTCCCAATTTACGCAACTCATTGCATCTTCTTCTTTCTGCCCAATCTCCAGCCTGTATAGGGATAGTCCCCTGCTCCCACTACTTCGGGTGACATCCTCAGTGTCATATAGCTGAGTGCTCTCCAAGCGCTCGTCTTCCCACCCCCCTTGGGAAATTTGTTCCAGCCCGATCTCATTGTCTATTATTTCGATGGTTTCCCTGATGATTCTGATGTAGAAGTCATCTTCAATATTTGTCGCACTTGTACCTGGCACCGAGTCGTTCGCAGGAAAGAATTCTTCTATGTCTTCCCATTCTACATCAGGAGTGGGTTTTTTAACTTCCTGCTCCAAATATTCAAGATCCCGTGCCCTCTGTCTGCGCTTACGTTCTATTTCCTCATCTATTTCCTTGCGCTTCCTCGCTTCTTCTCTAGCCTTATCTAATTCCCTCATTCTTTCATTTCTACATTCCTTCGCCCTTCTAATTTCCTCATCTTCTCAACCTTTGCTTATTCTGGTTGTACTGGTCATAGGCTGCCTTCTGTTTGCGATTGAGCTGTTTCTCTTGCTCTTCGTGATATAGTTGTTCTCGCTTTAGCCTATCCTTTCTTCTTATTCATTTGTTCCTCATTTCCTTCTCTTTTTCTCTCTCCCTTCTTTGCGTCTCATCAGACCTCTCTCTCGGTCTCACATCATCATTTCCTTTTCCATCAAGTTTCATCAGTATCTGTCCTCCCATCCATTCGTCTTTTGCGAATGCTATCTCATCTGTTCTATCTTCACTTCCTTTCCATTTCTTTCCCTCTCTCTCCTTAACGAGAGGTGCACTAATCTGTGCCTGGTCCTTCCTTTCATCATTGTGTCTCTCCTTGTCCCTCAGGATTACGGAGGTGAGATTAATTTCCTGCTGCTTCTCTTTGATTTCGTCACTACTGTACATAGGTGACTCATATGCAGGGTTGCTATACCCTGTGGCTGCCTTTAGTTCTCTTAGCGGTTAGAATCCCTCAGATCTACTTCCCTCGATGACTGGCTCAGGCGGGGCTGGTGGCGCGGTAGGCGTCTCACCCCCCTCCGTGCATACGTTTAATATCCAGTCTGCGGGCGGTTCTTCCTCCTTCGTCTGTTCGAACATCTTCCAAAGTTCTAGAACAGCGAGGCATTTTTCTAATTTTTTGCCTGTGTATGTGGCATGTAGGTAAGTCATTATATGTTGTAAGACGGCTTTAGATAGGGACCCATTTTGTAGCCAAGGCATAAACATCTTGTGGGCGGTACCCTTAACCCACTCCATGCTGTACTTTTTATGTTTAGGTGCATGCTTGGGTAACTGCTTACACAGATGCGCAAGTGGGTTAACCTCCTCTGTTCTCAATTTCGTCACCACCAACATTTATGCAGGTTTTATCCTACCAATAGTATGAGCGAGCACCAAATACACAAGCTCCAATCCACTCTTTTCCCACCAAAATGTATACTTTCAATTTTACTCAAAACCATCAATTCATTGGCGATTCCCTCTTAATTACAGAATCGCATAAAACCAAATTTCATTTCAACCAATCAACGATACAGTTCTTTTTACATTTGACATACAACAGAACACATATGACAGACACTTGGCAGACTAGATGGATACTAGCTGGTCATACATATACCTGCCTTCTAATCAATACCCCGCCATGGAGTTTAAACAAACCCCTTTGATGCCGTCTTTAAACCGTCACCGTAGTCTAATTGTCCCCGAATATGTGGGCTATGAGTTCACGTTTCTTCTGACCGCTGTATTAAAGCACAGGAACAAGGCGACTCCTTACTTTTTTTTATCTCAGGTGTCCCTCCTGGTATCCTTTCTTTTTCTCTCGGGTGTCAACCCGGTAATCCCTCGTTTTTCTCTCGGGTGTCCCCCAGTAACTACTTTTTTATCTCGGGTGTCTGTCCTGCTAACCACTTTTTATCTCTTATGCTCGAGTCATTAACCTATATATATATATATATATATATATATATATATATATATATACAGTCTTCTCTACTTCTGACTATTTTATTTTTTCTCCGCCACCCTCCGTTACCTTTCCCTTGCTTGTTCTAATGCCTACAAGACATTTGCCAAAGTAACAAGTTTATTGTTTCACTCACCGCTCGCATGTTTTCCTCTCTGGAACCTCGGGATCACCGCCCCTTCCTCTTCAGCCTCTTGCGGTCTTTTTGCCCGATCTGCTGCCCGTGGGAATGAGAAGGGTTATGCTTTGAAAGGCAGGTTCCTTCAGACCCACTGCAGATTTTATGGACTTACACTATCATTGTCCACGGGAAGCTTCTCAGTCTACTCAGCCGGAATGGCAAAAGGACTTGTGATATTGTCGAAGGCCTAGAGTTACTTTGTGCCATCGGTCTATAGGTGTCTTAGAATTATATAATCAATAATCGATGGCCGAAACCATCCTCTGCTACCAAGTGTACAAGAGGGTGGTGTTTCCACTGACGGGCCCATAGGTCAGTGCTCACCCTCTAGTACCTGTAAGACAAGATAGCTGCACCATGTGAGGAATGGGGGGGCAGAATTCACTTACTCCAACACGACTCAATAATGCAAAGGGAAGTCTGTTTAATGACAAGTACATCAAACAGGGAAACAATTGGAAATCAGCATCGTTGTGATCACCTGTCTCGCTCCAAATTCGTCATGCAATATATTTGGTTAGGAAAGGTAACTTAAGCATAGGTGCTAAATCTGTAAATGGTAACAGAGCATGCTGATTGGATAACTCTTATCGGGTGGGCGTCTATACCCATCCCTCTACATTACACGTGGTAGACGTCACTACAACAATGACGTCCTATTGGTTATACTATCTATAGGACCCTAGATAACGTAGTCCATTGTGATTGGGCAGGTTACACCCGTAGACATAAATCTCCATTTTAATTAGCAGCATGCAGACCGGACACCCAGGTGTCTAGTGTCCCAAGATTCACCCTGCCTCCCTTCCATCAATCAGTGCTTTTGAGCTATGTGTCAATTAGTTGGCTGGGCATGGCCTCGAAACTGTAGCCTCTTATTTGGAGAGGTTATGGCATCCTTGGATCTGGGTGACATCAGACGTTGGTGACTCTTTGTGCCTGACTGGTCACATGTCTGTTCACCGTGAATCTGCTTCAGTTTCCAGCTTTTTGAGTATTTGATTCTTCTTTAGCCTCGCCACCTGCCTGGGCCCCCCTTATCTTGACCTTCACGGGGCAGGCTGGTATGCTCTGAAGTTTCGATTCTCCAGCGTTGCCGCTCTCCCCATTTTCTTGGGTTGACCTTGAATTCCCAGGCATGAGGTGCTCTTTGTTGAGTTTCGATTCCGCTCTTTCTCATGGCTTTGGCTGGGATATGAAACCTGGCCTGTTAGGCCTCTGATCGCCTGGGCATACTTCTGCTTTACAAAATGGAGTCGCACTTGTATAGCGTGCTTTATTGATGTCGATATATGGTTGGCGCTTGCCACTCTATTCTTCTACTAAGCATTGCAAGCAGTATTGTTTTCTTAGCTTCTTGCGTTCCAAGCCTATTTACATGCGTTAACTAGTCGGCTACTTCCATCTTGCCTCATAGCAACGTTTCCTTACGTTTCAAGATTGTCTCTTTTCCTGTGTCCATTACATCTATTTTTCATAGCTGCTCGCACTGGCGTGCTATCCTTGTTAGCCGTTTTCGTTCATTCGCAAGTCTGTCCAGGCTCTTGTGCCATTTCCACTGGCCATCCATTAAGGCTCTTTGGGTCTATTCGTGGACCGTCTGTAGGTACTCTTCATTTCATCTCAGCTGCTGGTATGTTTGCCTAAGAGGGTATCGTGCAGCCCATGGCTGTCTGGTTATGGGCGCTTCAACAGGTATGGCTCTTTTGATATACACTGGGCAGAGTCTCAACGCAGCTCTCTGTTGGTTCATTTGCTCCTCATACGTCATATACCTTGGCAAGTACGCTCATGGTACCTCGAAATGGGGGGCAGGGGTGCAGGCCATGTCTGGGACCTCCTCTACAGCATGCCCACAAATGGAGGGTGAGGTCATGGTGGTGCACCACTGAAAGAACCTGTAAACCACAGGACGTGGCACTGCCCCTCCTTTCACCATGAACCATATGGAAGGAGGATGTTGCCTCTGAGATAGTCATTATTGTGATTGAGAATTTTGCAAGCCAGGCCGTGGCAACTGAATCTTCCTGAGGTGTAGGTAAGTCACCTAATTGAACATATACAAAGAGGGAAAACAATAGTACACATGTATACTTGTTAAACATATATCAATCTACTTGTACACATTCCAAAGTAATACATTACCCAAAATAACCATTCCCTCGCATCAAATGTACATGTTTGTTGTATGAAACCCAAAAACAAAACCCTTCATTACCCATGTTTGATCTCACAAGTAATGTCACCCCAGTACGTTTGTGGAGTTCCTCTGGAACACTAATCCCCCAAGCAAGGCAGCTGTGAAGCAGCAAAAAAGACATCCCCATAGGTTTGACAAACAAACTCGGGAAAAGAAAAGGATAATGAGAGGGCAGTTAAGAAGAATAACAATTAGGTCCAAGTATTTGAAGGACTATAAGAAGGAAGCTACAAATCTTAGAAAATTCCTATAGAACTTGGTCCAGGGCCCAACATGCCCACCACACACAGCTCGATGCGGAAGTTATGTTGAGAGCTATTGGACAAAATAATTCCAAACATTTCTGGTCAATAATTAGATCCTGGGAAAGTCCATTTGTAGCAGCCCATGATGGAGTTATTCAGCAGCAGGTGTGGGTTGATCATTTCACCAGATCATACGGTAAATCTGAGAAAGCTAAAATGGTGGGGAATAAAGATGTTCCATGGTCACTGACATTTTCTCTACAGGAAATAAAGACCCTCATTCTTAAGAGCTCATCTTCTAGATCCCTGGGTCCTAGTGGCCTGAGAAACGAGATTCTGAAATCAGACCCCCTGAAACGTGGGCAATGGTATTGGAGGCCTTATTTAAGTGAATAATGGTCTCAAAGCATATTCCAAGTTCTTGGAGAAGGGTGGTTATTATTCCCATCTTCTGGATGCCAACGGGAAAATCTTTGTGGGCCTCGTTCTTAGGGACTTGGAATTATGGGCCAAAACACAGACCATTATTTCCAAACATCAAACAGGTTTAAGGAGAGGTAAATCTACATCATTGAACAGCCTTGTCTTGAACATGGTGAGTGGAAAATCTTTCTCCAGGGACGCTCCTCCATTGTTTGTGGCATAGGTCGACCTGTCCCATGCTTTTGATACCATCAACCGGGACCGACTGTGGGGGAAATTAAGAGAGTGGGAATTGCCAGAACACCTGCTGGACATTGTGATTGAGCTACAAAGGGACACTGAATTGCAGGTAAGGCCCGATAGAACAGGTCTCCTCTCTAAATCTATTGTCATATCGTGGGGTGTCAGGCAAGGGTGCATGGTGGCGCCCTTCCTGTTTAACCTTTATTTGGCCGATCTATTTAAATGGATTGTGGAGTCATCATTGGACAGCCCAAAATTGGGCACTCTAAATCGGATGGCTAGCCTATGCCGACGACATTGTGCTTCTTGACCGCACCCAGAATGTCCTTCAGAGGTTATTAACTGCCTTTCAGAAATATGCAGAACTGAATGGGTTGAAGACCAACCCTGAAAAATCTAAAATTCTCATTTTCAAACACCCATTAAGGCAAACTAAACCATTCTCCTTGGTTCTGGATAATCAGGCAATCCCCAAAGTGAAGGAAACCACATACTTGGGATTGGTAGTTAGATCCTATCCAACAAAGGGGTCAGTCACATCTGCCTTGGATGAAAAAATCTTCAGTTTAGGTTCTCGGATGAAAACAATTGCAAATAAATGCTGTACATTTTCTATGTTGCCACTCATTAAATACTATATTGGTGAAATATTACCGGAACTGCTTTTCGGATTTGATACTAATCCACACTCACATGTGGTGGACTGGGAAAGATTGGAGGGTATGCTCTGGAGGCCAGTGTTGAACCTTCCCAACTGTGGTCTAGTAGCAAGCCTAAGATATGAACTGGGTGTCCCCTCACTCAAGGCCTGCTGGAAAGGGACGCCGATTACACTATAGAGGTTGATCTTGTCTCCACCCCCTCTCTCGCTTTATGAAGTTGTCTTGGCCGCATATCAGGGGGCATCTAGCCTTTAATGAATTTGAAAAGTGTATGTGCCAACATCCTTGTAGAATCAGAATGTCTGGAAGAAACCTTGATCCAAAACCCAATGAAGGCTAAATAACTTATTAAGAGAATGGACTGGATTTGTAACCATCACAGTGATGAGGAAATCTATGATCTGTGCCTCTCTTCAATCCAATCAGGCACCGCCTGTTCATTTCATTCACTGGCCATTTTTTAACACAGGCACAGACCCATTGAGTGTTCGCCCCACTGCCCGCGATTTTCTCTGAATCCCTCCATTATTATCCAGGCAGGCGCTGCATTTAGCGTTTTGCTTTTTTGCTCCCAGCTCCCGCAGCAGCTATATTTACCATGCCCATTTGTACGGTCTAGATTTCTTCTTGCTGCCCTACATCTGCTCTTCTTTTGGTCTTTTTCCCCCCTTTCCTCCCCTTTCTTTCTCCTCTTCCTGTTTCTCCTTTCCCCCATGTCTGTTTGCCCTGTTTTCCCCTCCAGCACTTACCTTCTCTTTCACTTTCTTCCCTTCCATCACCCCCCTGCCCCTGTTTGCAAAAGAGGTTTTCTGTCTCTGTTTTAGCCACCATGTATGTGGCAATGTTCAAAATCACCAAGTGAGCATAACTTCTCTAGACAGCATTCAATAGCTATGTAACAGGATGTTTGAGCAAGTTCCTGGATGCCCAATCTGTAACATTGCAATTAGAGGTTCACTTATGCCCTCCTTGTAATGTTGTTTGTGTCTCCCACTCCATGATTCCATGCAGCTTGCTACCACTGCCCTACTATGAGGACAGACTCTATTGAATACCACATGAAGACTGAATATGTCCTGAAGAAGATGGTCTATGATTACTAACAAACCATCGAAACCGGTCGACCTGACCCATTGTGGCTCCACCACAACACGTTTCGATATCCCCAAGACTAACAGGGGGTACCACATAAAACCAAACTTTAAGCCCAGACAAGTATGGGCTTGCAGCACACCCAATAACCAGCGGGATTGTGCGTTTTTTTAATACAGATTTCACATGTCTGTTTTTATGTTTTGGGTAACCACCCATATGTAATAAGGTTTGAGCCACCAGGGTGAATAAATCACAGAGAAATAATCCCGATGTCTCTCACTGGGCCATGTTTACCAAGGCTTCTTGATTTTTGACTGCGAGATCTAATCCCCCTCCCGCAATCATTTACACGTCTGTTGGTTGCCCTCTCACCATTTCTCCAGGCTGTTGGTGTTTACACCACACGCGGTACATAGACAAACCGCGTATATAGAGCTGGAATTGTGTTTTTCCCTCCATGTTTCCCTCTAGGACAGGCATTACACCTACCACTGTCCAGGTTTAGACAACCCTCTACAACCCTTCCTTTCTCCATCCTTGGTAAGGCTTTTTTGGGTGTCCAACCAGAGGGCCAGAACAGCTCACTATCCTGTGTCCTTTAGTTAGGACTATCATTGTACCTATCCTAACGACCTCTCTCGTCACGCCCTGACCGGCCAGTAGACAAAGGTTTATTCCCCAGTGAACCGTTTTGTGTGTAACAGTATGCCCCTACGGTTAGGGAAGGCATTCATTATCCTGGCTGTTTAAGCCTTAATTTACCCGGTTGTGATTTTCTGACACTCGTATAGGAAACACATGTGGGTGACACATGGACAAGACAATTAAACAACGCACCGCAAATACGTTTTTTTACAATTTTGGATTCTTAAATGGATGTGGGCACCACCTGTTTCACGGTTTCAAAACACAACCTTTCTACCCAACTCACTGTGACAAGACACAAATGGCCACATCACGAGTTGGGCTGTAGCCCTTAAATGCGGAGGTAACGGTATTACGTGTGTATTTAAGGGCTGACCCTATCACGAGTTAGGTGCTAAATGGGCTGTTTTACCTCCAGCCTTTCTCTGTAGGTGAAAATCCCCTGTTTTCGGCTGTATTACCGCCGGCTGTATTAGGCTGCATAATTAGCGCTGAAAATGCCCCTTGAATCCAATGGACCCAAAGGGGAATGGGGATTTACTGTTAACACCCAACTCGTGATCCGGCGGTAATACCGCCAGTTTGGTCGGTGCTAGGGCTATTACAGTCGGGCTGTATTACAGCCGGGATACAGCCCAACTCGTGATGAGGCCCAAACTTTTTTCTAACAATGTTTTTATGTCGGCATTAGAATAATTCAATATGTAGATGACAAACAACTGGCAACACAGGGCAAGGCAATATATTTCCCTGATTGCAAATAAGACTTCAAGCATACAACAACAACATCTTTCTCTGCCTCATTGTTTAAGTCTTTCTTCCTAGAATCGACAATAAACATATATTGCACATTGCATGTATATTAACTACCACATCTTGTCATATATATTGTAAATAACATTTCTGTAGCTGTTGCTGGCTGAATAAAGTACACTATCGTGAGGTAGAGGATGTCGGAGGTGGGGTCCACCTCCCAACACAGTCTGACAGCAATACGTAGCATAGTATACACCGCCACCGAAGCTGTGCTAGCACCTAAACGTACCCTAAAACTATGTAAACGAAAGTGAGCCAGAAAATCTAAAACCTTGGTGGCACCCGAGATATGTCTGAACACTTGCTTTGATGTGAAGGTGAGGAAGCCTTCAGGTAAGTGCTAGGCCATCTACAGGATTGCTAATGATCATCCACTGCCCTCATGTGGTGACCACAATGACTGCAAAGGGTGGACCAGGAAGTAGACCATGGAAGAGGATATGGCCACTGAACGCCAGTGGAGATCCCATCCGCTCCATATTTAACAATCGTGCACAGGCAGCATTTCTATGTTGACTGACACATAATTGAGCAAGCAGTCCTGAGCCGCTATGAGCACCATCATAGATGCACAACCCAAAATTGTGGCTGATGGTATCACTGCAACAACAGGAGTGTAGTCGCTGTGAGAGTATGGGCAGCTCTAGTACAAATGCCCAGAGGGCCGATGAATCACAAGGTGTCTCTGCATCTGATTGAAGCAGACACCTTATAGCTTGTCTAGGTACCCACCACCTCCCTATCCGTTGACTATGTCCAGCAACATTGTTGGTTGGGATACTGATGCATGACTCCTTACAGATTGCAGGATCGCACCTCCCTACATGCCAGTGACCTTGAAGGTATGAGCATTATTGCGGGCTAGGTTCACCACTGAGGGCAATGGAGTCACCATTTTATGCACAAACAATAATATAAAAATAAGGTTATTGATGTTGTCACTGAGCATAATGGGCAATGATGAGTTAATAGTGTGAACCTGGTTCTGGTTATCAATGTTGTCCCTAGCCCTTTAAACAATGGGCATGCTAGTGTATATGTATCACTAACACTAGCACTAACCCTAACTGAGTTTAAGCACAGACTAGGAGAGGGTATGGTCTATAAGTATTGGTTTATAGCAGGGGTCTGCACCTTTGGTTCTCCAGATGTGTTGTACAACAAAGATGATCAGTCCTACCAAGCAGAGTCAAAGGAGACAGATCATGGGAGATGTTGGACAAAACTAATGGAGAGTGGCAGTTTTCAGAACCAGGCTTTAGAAAGCGCAGGAAGCAAGGGTGCTCACAGCCCATACCACTGGTCTCTTTGCCCGTTTTGCAAGTCATGCAGTACATGAAGGGGTGCTTCTACAGTGAATGCCAGTTTGACTACAGATAGCCGATGGATTTTTACAATGACATGAGAGGAAAAGGTTACACTGATCAGAAGGTCTTCAGCTGTTTGCACACTTTGTCAAATTATGTGATCTCATTAAACACCTCGACTGGGGAGTCCTGGACTGGAAAACTGAAATTTTGTGGTCTATCCAAAGAAAGGTGGTGGTGGACTTGAGTTGTTGGGCAAGAAAATGTGAAGAGTTTAAAAATCTCATTAAGATTTGTCTTGGAAATTCAGGGTGCGGTCAAGGCTTGGCCACTGTATAAGGCTTTTCAAGCATGGGGTCACCTTATTATTTATTTATTTATTTATTTATTTATTTATTCATTTATTTATTTATTTATTTTCTAAAGCGCTGAAACAAAATCCTTTGGGCATAGTTGCACTAAACAAAACATACAAAACATAAAACAAATAAGACCTGAGGAAAATCACGAGCCAACAAGACAGGGATAATTAGTCAAAAATTATTGTTTTCAAACCCTGCTTAAAGCGTCCCAGCGAAGAGCATGATCTAAGCTCTGGCAGCAGGGCATTCCAGCATCTTGGTGCCGCATAGGGAAAAGATATGTTGATGACCAGTGCTAGTTTGGCCTTTGGGATTTATAGCAGACATGTGTTGTTATACCTCAGCATTCTCATATTAGTCAGCCATGACAGTCTAGCAGATAGGTAAATGGGCTCGTCCCGTAGAGACAATTGTGCATAATACACAATGTCCGGAATGTGATACATTTATCAATAGGCAGCCAGTGTAGTGCCCATCTGGCCATAGTCACATGGTTAGATCTGTGCAGACCCATCAACATGTGAACTGCGTTATTCTGAACCACCTTAAGGCGATTGATTTCACGCTTCCCAATGTCCTGCAGGATACTAGCACAGTAATCTAGGTGCTCTCCAGCAATTGTTCAAGCCAGAGTAGCTCAGCTGGTGGCATCAAGAAAATGTCTGAGTTTTGCCAGCAGTTTGATTTAGTAGAAAGTGCCTGAAACCAAGCTTTGACACTAGCCTTCGGGCCAAGCTTTTGGTCGAGGACAACTCCTAGAGTCATAACCTTTGGCAAAGTAGACAAGATGTAATCAGAAATTTGGAAGGATTGATAATTTGCATACGCTTTTTTCACATATGGGGATCCATACCAGTGATCATTATCTCTGTTTCTGCATCGTTTCATGCCAACCTGTTATCAATCATCCAAACATATAGAAGGTTGTAGATGGTATTGACAGTATTGGTGTCCATGCTCTAGTTGCCTGAGAATGGGATAAGGCACTATGTGTCATCAGCATAGTTGGTGTACACTGCGCTTTCTGCATCCAGCTACTCAAATAAGGGCAGAGCGAAGATATTAAATAAGATGGGAGACACACAGGATCCCTGCGGTACTGCACAGGCTACCAGGCAACCATCCACTGTGGTATCAACATGGAATACTGGTCCGACATAAAAGACTTAATCCAATTGGATGTCTCGAGAGAAAAGGTGGCACAATCTTGTAGTCTGGAGACAAGGATAGAAGGGCCTACCAAGTGAAAAGCTGCTGTCAGGTACAGGAGCATTAGGAGTGCAATTTTAACTTGTTTACAATGTTGCAGAATGTTAGCCTTAAGGTCTAATAGGGTTGTTTCTCTACTGTGAGCATTCCTGAAACATCATTGTTTCTTCCCCAGTATGACATGGAGACTTAAAAAGTCTTGTATTTGGAGATGAGCCGCCTTGTCTAGAATCTTCAATGGAACTGGAGTATTAGTGATGGGGCAATAATTGCCTGCCCTGTCAGGATCCAGAGATTGCCTTTTGAGCTGAGGCGAGATCCAAGCCTGTTTGATAACTGAAGGAACCAAGCTTTCGTGATAGGAAGTAGTCACACATTTTGTGATGAGAGGAGCAAGCTGAGGGTCACAGGTTCTGACAACAGATGCTGGGCAAATTTCTCCTTTACAGCTTGTGGGCTTAATTGTATTTAGGATGTCAAGAATGTCTGATTCCGAGACATCCCTGAATTTAAAATGGGGTTGCAAGGTGGTGGGTTTAATGATTTGTCCATTACTGTTAGGTCTAGCCATGGTATTAAGTTTAGAAGCAATATCTACCTTTATTTTGTCAATTTTGCACAGCATGGTGTCTTGAATGGAATTGCACCAATTGGAATCTTTAATAATCGTAGAGATGGTGGAGTGGGAATCTTCCATTTCTCTAAGGATGTTAAAGAGTTCCTTGGTGTTGGACGCAGCTTCCTTAATTCTCTTGTCATAGGATCATTTTTGTCAATACAAATAGCCAATGTCTGAGCCTTAACGGCACAACTGTAGCTGGTTTTATCATCTGCTGAGTTGGACTTTTTCTATTGTCATAGGGCTTTATTATTTTTTTAAAGTTTCAGTTTCCTGATTTCAGCAGAATACCAGGTATTGGAGGGTTGACGTTTTGTCAGCCTTGTTTTCTGTGGGGCCAGACATTTCACTGCATTGTACAGCATATTATGATAGACCTCAGCAAGCTTAGTCGCAGAATTCTGGTTGTCAAGGTCAGTTGGGGTGGAGGCAAAGTAAGGCATCATGGCTGTAGGAGTGAGCTTGCCTAGGTTACTAGATCTCACTTTATGTAGTTTCCCTTTAACTTTCTTGAGAACTGAAGCTGAAACTGAAACAGGGGCATAGATTCATTTTAATGTTATCTATACTGACGTTGTGGGCAGCCACCCAATCCGAGATCCCATCCTTGCTGTGCATAGATTCCTTAGCATGTTGGTGAAAACATAGATCATCCAGAGTAGTTTTGACAGATATAGCTAATAAATCCGAGGGGTCCTGAAGCCCCAAATTCATGTCCGCAAGAATTTTAGATCTGGGTTTCAGGGTAAATGGACTAGGTCAATGAAATGAAGCAAAACATCGGGCATGCTGTTAGGTGGATGAAATCTAACAATAATATTGATATTGGTATTATTATCAATGCCCAATTTAACCTGTAAGACTTTGCACTCAGGAATATTAACATCCTTTATATGATGGATGTTGAGAAAGGTGTGGTAGATCAAAGCCACTCACCCACCTTTACTGCTGGATGGTCTGCCCTAACAATGTTATACCCCTCAGGAAGGGCACGCACCAATGCAGGGCTTGCAGCCGCATACAGCCACGTCTGAGTGACAGCACAGATATCAATAATCTGCTACCTCTGTAGAATGTCTGATTAAGGAACATGTAGTGAGTAGCATGCATGTTAAGGCTTTAGACTGTGTTTTAGGCACACATATGTGTATGGTGTCAGATCAGGGGAGCTTAGTGAGGTCAATGCTGTCGAAATTAGTCACGTCTTTGGCATTATCCAAGGGAGAGCTGTCAGAAATTGCCTGAGGCCGAGTGGCGGATGCAGAGCTGGTGCGCAGAGCACTGCGACAGTAGGCACTATGATGATATGTATCGTCGAATCACTGGTGTCTGCTTCATTGGTGTAGTTAATGAGTTGAAACACATGGCAGAGCTAAATCAAGATTGAATGGAGTTAGTGGTAACCCTGGGGAGTGGGATGATGTTTTTGTCCGAGATGGTGTGCAGCCCCATTTCTAGATATTTCTCTAATATATGCGTTCTTTTTGATTTTGACTGCATTGTTTGTGTGAGGAGAGCATTTGGGTTCCAGCACTATGCTTGGTGAATGAAAATAACTCTCCAAGAAATTAAACCCTGCACAGGCAGATCAAGTGGAAGCCACGACCTATGGATGTGGTATCTCTGTGCCCTACCAAGACCTTGCTGAGATCCGGACGAGATCTGGTGAAAACTGGCCTGGCCAACGCACCGACACTGGCACGCTGTCGAAGGCCTTAAATGCCTGGTATGCTTCTGGATAATGTAGTTCAATAGAACTACCTACTCGTACTGAAACGAGTGAGCAAATTGAGCAATTTGATCCCCTTGATGGATTAAAAAAGAATGTTGCACTAAATATGAAGTCCCTAGTTAGTTGTAGGTATAGTTTACAATGTATACATTTATAAAATGCAGAACTTAATTCCAAAATGCTTCTTTACACACAATAGTCACAAAAGTGTTATCGGAAGGAAGCAGTGATGTCAGGCATGATCCCACTCAGAATTCACATGCCAAGTGAGTTAGTGCCTAGTTTATGTCTGGCACTGTAATTTCTGCAACCACACTAAGCCTCAGATTATTGGCTCATTGCTTGCACACAAGGGGTATATTCTTATCCTGGGGCTTGTTAGAATCCATAGACATAGCCTTAATAGTTGCACATCTATCTTTCTTCCCTTTTACACTGTAAGACTTCCATAAGTGTAAACTGGCAAGCTGATATTCAGTTGTGATTATCCAATTTTCAAATAGGTGGGTATAGACCCTTCGTTACAGAGTTTTCCCTGGATGTCTACTGCTGGAGACAGACAGTGTTTGTTACTTTTGGCTCAGAGATTTTTGTCTCCATGCTTACTCAAATAGAGGTGCTTTGCCTTGTTCTTTCAATCTCTTCATTTCAATGGACAATTGTGGTTGCCGCTTCCTAGCGGCAGATGCCAATCATCAGGAACAAAAGCCTAATGCAATCTGGCAACTGTCCTGGAGAGAGGTACTCACTGCTCAACTGCCATGTTAGTCAACAGCTTATCTAGAGTCTTTGCTCTCTCCAATGCCACGGGTAATGAGGTGTCAATGCCAGCTAATATCACCTTCCACAAGTCTCTTGCATGGTGTAAGAACCAAACTGAAAGAGGATTCCAGCCAATCCAGAGTGCTTCCAAGGGTGATACTCTGGAAGCTTTCAAGAATCTGTTCCTTGTCCTGTTTTACATTTTGCCAGAATTTACAGTCCTCACCTATGGTGTTTTTGGTGACACAAGAGGATTGATTCAGTTCATTTGCTGTAGTGCTCTGTGTTGACTCAGGGATGTGCTATGCTAGATTCCTAAACAGGTCCCCTGCATACTCGTTGACTTCTTCCAGCACTATGTGGAGTTGTGCTTTATGTAATTTTATTTTAGCAAGTATTTGTTCCTGACCCGTCACTGCCACAGTGGTCCACTGTCGTAGTGGCCCTTTGATGCCTAGACCTGTCCAATTACTTAGCATATCATGACCCCGGGTTTTTTTGCCAGACCTTGGTCTGTGGATATGGATGGGTAAGGGTGGGAGAGGTGATGATGGGAGCCTTAGTAGATACTTTCTTCCTCTGATAGGCAAGCTCACATGTGCTAGATTCTTTCTGCTGCCCTTGGCTTGTCCATTCTAGCTGAACTCTTGACCTGTGAGACTGCCTACAACTAATTGTATGTGCCTTTCTATCTCTCTGCTGTGTCATACCCATTTGTCAGGTATGATTGGTTGCTCATTGGTGTGCCCTGGATGCTCCAATATACTTCCAAATGCTGTAGTGTAAATGCTAGTTGTGCATCATACAGGAGTTCCAATCCTGGAAGAATTGTGCTGGTCACTTCTCACACCCCTGCCACCATTTTCAGAAGGCCAGCACACCAAATGATGTTGTTCGCCCAAGTTTCTCCTCCCTATTGCTCTTGGGACGTCTGCACTTCCCTATTTGTCCCCCGCCACTGCTCCCATGCATTCCTCTCCTGACAATCCCCTGAGCTATACCCTATCTCATCCCCTGTCCCCTTCACACGCACGTACCTCTTCTTGGCCCAAAGCCACATGCACATCCAATAAGTGTTGATCTTTATCGCTATCAGCGAATTGATACTTGCAAAATCACTAAGTGATACATAATTTACGTTTCTCATTGCCGACTACTCTCCTGTCAGTATCCAGAGTGCATCCCTTCACTTCGCGAAACTGTCTGTCCTCTGTGTTCCTTTAAAGGGTAGGCTGTATTTTGTAGTGTGCTAGACCTGTCTGTTGTAATAATAATAAAGTAGATCTTTGTATACAACCTTGACTGGACAGTCCCTTTTATCATTGGGTAATAACTGTATTTTTGCTGTGTTACAACAAACCAACGATCCACGACCTTGCAGAGATAAGCTTGCCGTTCCATCCACGTTACCAAAATTGGACAAGGAGGTTTCTAATTTATTTGTATTTCCAATCTGTTTGGATCACTTCTGGTGTACTAGAGGTGTGGGGCTGATTGATGGTTTAGAAACAGATATTCATCCCTGGACCACTGGTGCTCCGGAAGTTGATTTGTCACACCCTCTCCGTGATTTTAATCAGAGTCCAAAAGGGAGAGTGGTCTATATGACCCTGGCAACACACTCAGCCCCTTTTTGTAGATTGGATGAATTACTGCATGAGACCAGGAAGCAGGGTGCATGCCCCTTCACGAATGGCATTGAACCCCAAGGTCAAAATAGGAGCCCAGATATCTAGTTTCCGAAAAAACAAATCACTTGAGGCATTACCCAGGCCTGTGGCCCTATTGCCAGCTTGGCATTTTATTGCTGACAACATTTCCCCAACTGAAAAACAAACCAAGTGTTCCTTCTGTTAAGGATGATAACTGCAAGAGGCAAATGATTTGTGGCCATTCAGTAACCACACCCAGGTGACCAATACTATATAAGGCGGAATAGTGGGATACCCATGCCTGGTTAGAAACCCTAACCACTCTGCCGCTTGACTTACATAGATAGGAAGGCCCATTGTTTACTAAATGCCAAAAGAGTTTGGTATACTTTGTGGCAGAGTAGGTAACCCACTCCTCCCATGTCTCTGCTTCGATTTAATTTTTTCCTACGGGGGATAACCGTCTCATAGGTGGCCCGGGCAGTGACTATGGGCCTCATCAGGAGTTGGCCGGTAGCCCTTAAATCCAGTGGTAACGGAATGAATGCCTCCAATACAGCTCCACCGGATTCTGAGTAGTGCAAATACTGCAGATACTGGCGCAATTACATCCGGCGCTCTTACAGCCATCGCTATCACAGCCGGCGCTAATAGCACCAACAACATTAAGCACAATTACAGCCATATCACAACTGCATGTACTGCGGTATTAGAGCTGTAAATAGGCACTAATAAAGCTGAAAATTACCTCCAGCTGGAAGTAAATTAACCAAGGTGCCCTAAATTAAGCCACAGATGTACCCAATGCACACCAGAGGGCTACCTAAAACACACTCAAACCCCAAACACTGTTTCCAACACCATGCTTCCATTCATTTCTGCGAGCTGGGACAGGCAGCTGCTCATGCTGCGGCTGGGCCTTGAGATGCTGTACAACCAGGTCAGGGGACAGGGAGTACATGGGGTAGAAGGAAGAATGAGGATGAGGAGGAGGAGGAGGAGGAGGAGGAGAACCATCCAAGCAAGGCAATCACCCATCCCCAGGGTCAGGCCCCCACCCTGGGCCCTCAGCGACAGCTAGTTGGTCACCCTTTACTGCCTCATCAGGGAGACCATCACCAAACATCTTGCCACAATCCAGGAAGACATAGGGAGCAGGATCAATATCTGTACAGCTTTGCCCCCACTGTTGAAGCTTGTGGAAGTCCTGCAGTTCCTGGGGACAGGTACCTTCCAGCACTCTGTGGACATGTTCGCCGAACAAAATTTCATCGTGGGACTTTTCATCGCCGACCCTTTCATCGCCAACATTTTTTATTTTTTTATGTTTTTATTTATGGGGGGGCTGCGCCCCACCAAACCCCCCGTTACTTAAATAATCATACCCCAACCCACACAAACACCCCCCCCTAAAAAAAAAAATTACAAAAAAAATGTTGCCGATGAAAGGGTCGGCGATGAAAAGTCCCACGATGAAAAATACTTTGACGAAATGCGTGTATACCAGAAAAACACCCAGATAGACCTGTAGCATAAGCCACACAATCTTTTTCTCTACTGTCTGGGTCACCAAAGATGAGATATATACAAAAGAGAAAAATCAAGCGTACTGTTGGTAATGTCTGTCCCGAACTTCTACATATATTCAATACAAACCATTATTACAAAACATATACTTTAATTTAAAAATTCTTCACATTTCGATAAGACAAAATAAAGTTGTAAAAATGGAATTATCCATACAGCATCCACTAAACACAAGAAATTCTACAAACACATTTAACACAATTGACATCAAAATAGTTATGATTACATACAGAACACATAGGCCACAACATAAATCAATATTTGGCCCAATTGTGTTTTAATATGAGAAGCCCGACATGTTTCAGTCCCTAAACTTGATTAATGGAACCTTCTTCAGGGGCTCACAAACACACAAATTGAATGTTGACAGGTGCACACAGTGGTTTCCACAGCATAGCAACCATGTCCCAAACACTACAGTAAAAAAAAGAGAGGACAGACCAATCACCAAAGGACATTTATATCTCGCATCACAAAAGAAAATGATACTTAGATTGTACCCAACATGGACACCAATCATGATTAGCGCTCATCACTGCACCATCAAACAACAACGTTTGATCATAATACCTGCTTCCGCTGCTCGGTATTTCCTTTTAATGCAAGTATGCATGCTTGCTCCTCATCAGTAGGGCAACTATGAATTGCAAAGAAGGGTCTCGTAGGATGGCCCACACCAGAGAACACTGCAACAAACAGAAAGTATACCCTTGAGTATACCACACTCCCTACATCAGTTATACAAACAGGTTTAAAAAAACATTTCTCCTTTGTGCAAGAAACCCCCACACACCAACCTGATAGGTGAAAGAACAGAGAGCTCGCCTTGCTTCTAATGGTTCCAGTCACACTTGGTTTTGTTCCCCAGTTTATCTGTGAAAACAACACCCAGGTAAACTTAGTCAACCCCTGTGCAAAATACCTTAAAAGCGGTAATCCACACTTTGAATTACCTACACAGGGTTACACTCTCCCCTGCCGGTCCAACGACAGTGAAAAAGGTACCATGAAACCTGAAACTTAGCACGCAAAACTCTTTCAAATTTACTAGACACTCTCTGCATCACAGAAATGGAGCTTCCGTTGTCCCCTGTTTACATCAAGTACTGCCATCGAATGTTTCCCAAAACTAATACTGCGCTATCGAGTTGTTAAATGATTAGTAAATGCTACATGCTTGCCTTAAAACTAAAGGGTTCTCATGCTACGGTCTGAGAGTGAAAGTGTAGCCCTCATGCAAGACATCTTACTATCGCCCACAGTCAAGTTAAGCAGAGTTACAACGTGTATACAAGACAGAGCTTATTTTACGTATTGGTCCGAAATTGATCCACGCAGCTCTGCCTGGTGCTAAAAAATGGCTGGCCCAGGTGCTGGATGCCCTCCTGCTGCACGTGAAGCACCATATTGCACTGCCCACCACCCTGGCTAGGGTCAATGACATGAAGGCAAGATGCTATGCCACTGCCCAACTGCCTAATTTAATTGCAGCCATTGACTGCACCCATGTGGCGTTGATGCCACCCCAGGCCCATGAGGCCATATACAGGAATTGGAATCCTACCCCTTCCTCAATGTGAAGGTGACTTACGGCCCTGACCTCACCATCTCCCACTGCTGTGCCCGCTATCCAGGTTCAACCCACGACTCCATGGTCTTACAGCACACTGCCAGGTTACATGTAGAGGCCCAGAGGACAACGGACGTGGATAGTAAGTGAGTACAATTTCTGCCACATATGCACAGTTAAGCACCAGACCTGAATTGGGGGGGTGGGTTGGATGGTTACACTGACAAGAAGCATGGCATGAAAAGTGGACGCACTAACAGCACCCGTCCAGCACCTGCACCAATGACAGGGTTCATCCAAGGAAGCATGCACACGTCGGACACACCTGGATAGACATACTGATGTGAACATACTGCTGCCATTACAACAATACACACAACCACATGTACCACAATGCATCAGGAATGTGCCACAGCACACATCCACACTGCAGGACCCAACAGCAGGCCAGCCAGTGCCACAGCATGTGCAGGCAAAGGCATGCATGTCACCATTGAAAAATGTTGCACAGACATCACACATGCAAATTGCATGGGTGGGATGGACACGTATTTATTTATTATATTTATTTAATTTCTTTTTTCGTGCCTCATGCCCATGGGCCTCAGGGTGTACAATTCCCCTGATACAGTATGAGGGCATACCCAAGCATAAAGAATGTGACGAATGTCTATATGCCACCCCATGCAGGTGACTCTGGATATCCACAGTTGGCATGGCTGATGACCCCTGTGTGTGACCCATGGACACCACACGAGACCGCCTAGAACCATTCCCACAGCCAGACCCTTGTGTGCATTGAGCGCACCTTTGGACTTCTCAAGGCACGATTCTGGGGCCTAGATCGCACTGGCGGAGCCCTAATATACAACCCTGATAAAGTTGGCAAAATGATGCTTGTGTGCGCAATGCTACATAACATTTGCCCGAGGAGAAATATGCCACTCCCACCCGAAACAGACATGCCCCACCCAGAGGAAGATGCAGATGAACAATATGAGGCAGGATCCAGAGAAGTCACTCCCAGGGATGACGTGAGGAAAGGGAGACTGGCTCGACAGACACTAATATTTCATTTTTTATACTCCAATACCTGCCTCTGTCCAATCCCAGCACTGTGAATAAACTGTCCATGAACACAATCAGGATTGTCTACACATGAATGATGGTCAACAAACTTTTATCTAACTTTGTGCACCAACTATCCTGCCTACCCCCGCCCAACACCAACACTCAAGCACACTGTCCGCCCACCAACCACCGACACCCCAGCACACAGCCCCCCTCCCCCTGCCCACCACCAATACCCCAGCACACAGCCCTCTTGCCCCCACCCACCACTAACTCCCCAGCAGGTATTCCCCTCTACCCCCACCCACCACTAACACCCCGGCTCACAGTCCCCCCTCCCTCACCCTTCAATGAGTCCATGGAATGGCCACTCAGGCCAATAGTTGGCAAGTCCATTACTGTGGCCGTGGTCTCTTCCCCTGACTGCCAGCAGCCGGTGATCTGGCACGCATCTGGTGCAGGGACTGGCACCTAGGAGGGCTCTCCTTGCACTGCTCGGTTAGCAGAGTAGAAAGGAAAGGGATGGAGCCAGCCCCCTGCAGCTGTTGCCGTTGGAGCACATTGCTCTTACAGATGACTTCTGCAAGGGCTGAGACGCCCTCTGTCATTTCCCTCACCCTTTGTTCGTATGCCATCAGTGCAACCGTACTGGCGGTTGTGACCCTCGGGTCCTCGCATTGTCACGCCCCATCCTGCGTGTTACCACATGGATTGCATCACAAATAGCCTGCAAATGGCTGGAGTGGGTGTGGCTGATGGCCTCCATATCCCCCAGCCTCTGCATCAGCATGCTGATTGTAGCTGTTTGCGGTTTTGGTGAGGAGGTGCACTGTTAGTGTGGGCTTGTAGCAGGGGAGCCAAAGGCATGTGTGTCAGTGTCTGGCTCCAGCATTGACAAGTGCCGGCGGTGTGGTGGTATTGCAGGGGTCTGGCTGTGCTGTCGCCAATGTGGTGGGCTCTCCAGAGTGGTGGGGGACTGCCAGCAGAAACTGCGCCGAGGGGTTGCTGGCACTGCCGCATGATCAGAGTCAGGGCTGCTGTCACTCTGTATCTCCAATGTCACAGGACTTTGTGGCGTGTCCTCCATGGAGGTGTTCACAGCAGCAGAGGTGTTGTTGGCTGGGGTTGGCGTGCTCCTGCTGCAATGCAGAGTGGCATTTTGTGACTTCTGCCTATGTGTGGTGTGTCTGCCCCTTTGTGGGGTGGTGTTGTTTATGTGCCGGGATGTCACACTCACAGATGGGCCTGCCACCTCTTTGTCCTCCGACGCCTCTGACGTTGCTATTGTGCCTGTAGGGGACATCAGTGATGGCGTTAGGTGTCATTCCCTCACATATTTTGGCATGCATGGCATACAATACATGGTGATGAGTAGGGATCCGGGCAATTGTGCCGATGGACAGTCTTGGTCAGGGGAGATTGCAAGTGGATTCACAATGATGAAGATGGGTGCAGATTTGTGGGGTGGGGGCACATAGGATGCTTGCATTTGGCCAGTGTTGGCATGGCAATATGTTGATGATCAGTCAGCTGTTGTCGGGCATGCATGCTTCTGATCCCCATGCACCTACGTCACCTCCATGATGACATTTAGATTGGGGGGGTGGCAGATTACATGGCACTGGCAGGTCCCTATGGGCACTGCTGTTCTTCTGCCATGGGTGTGTGGTGCATGGCACTTGGATGGGTCCCTTGTCTGCACTCCTCACTGATCGAACTCACAGGGGTGGGTTTGGTGCACTGGCACATGGATGCTTCAGTAGGTGGCTGATGTGGCACCCACTCTCTGCACACTGTCGCAATGCCCAACTCATGGGTCTGTCCACTGGGGCATCCTTTGATAGGCTGTATAGTTGCTGGCACATGTGTTGGGGGGGTGCACTCACCTTCTACCTCCTGGTTGCCGACACTCGCCTCCCCACTTCTGATGCCCTCGATGGCCTCCATGTCCAGCACAGAGCTGCACTTCTCCTCCCATGCGGTTAGTGCCAGTGGCACCACAGTCCCCCTGCCAATGGCCATGCTCCCCTGCTGGTGCTGGCACAGCAGTCCCCGGACCCTGACCAGCAGGTAATTTAAGCTTTTGCGGCAGTCTTCGCTGTTCTGAAGGATGGGAGACACCGCTAACACCTTCTCACTGATCATGTGCCAGATGGCTGTCCGGCGCTGTGCGGATGTATCACGCTGCCTCAACTCATGTAGCTCACCGTGGTGTGCAACCACCTCATCGGCAAGCAACACCAGTTCCCCCTCACTAAATTTGGGTTTTCCGATGCGATATTGGGCAGCCTTGCCCCTGACCCTCTCCTGTGACATTCTGTCTGCTTCGTGGGTCTGGATGGCTACAGGAAACTCCGATATTTAATGGATTGTGTTTTTCAAAAAGGCCACCACAGTGCTTCCCTTCTGGCGGTGACGTGTTTCCCGCCGGGGCTAATAGCGCTGGCCCTGGGGATAGCTGTACTTGTACCAGATTATTCGGTGGTATCACCTGCTGTAACGCTATTTCCGCTAGGCGCAAATAACATTACCGCCGGGGACAGATATGCATGCTCGCCATGTTGTAATTCGGCGCTATTTTCACCACGGATCACGCCGGTAACACTATTTCCTCTCTGCAGAAATAGCTGCCGCTTAACGCCCAACTCCTGACGAGGCCCTATGTCTCGCTTGGTGGACAAGGGATTCTTTAAAGTGTCAAGCAAATTAGACTTAGATTTCGTACAGTCTGAGTGAAAACAACCTGGTTGCGACTTCACCTCACCCTTGCAAGCCTTCCTCGTTAACGTGGCCAATAGATTGGACAAAAGTGACAAGAAGATATCCATTTACTAGTTCAGTAGAAAATATAAGCATGTTGTTTTCAACCACGTATGTATTTATTTCCTTAAATAGGCCTCCTATTAATTAATGAATAGGTGTGTAAACTGTCTTAGTGATTCTGACACCCATTTCATAACATTCAAGAAGTCAATTCCAGGCACACTTATATATTCGCATCTGTCATTTCATAGAGGCCATCCCAGATTTTCTGACATTTATTAAATGTGTAATTCAGACCGTGCAAAAATATTCAATATTGTCAAAACTGTTTTGTTCAAATTAGAAACCACAAAGAATAGTCAACAATACTTTGTTTATAGATCTACCTCTTGCACATTCTTAGAAAGAACCAACTTATTTGTACATTAAGGGCCTAATTTACAAAAAGAAACAAAAAATGGGAAAGTCACATTGAAAAATGTTTTGTATATCAGGCCCCATGTATACACTATGCAGGCCTAACAGTTATTATCAGGAATGTCCACAAATATAAAATGGCTGTCAGACTCCAATGAGACACCTTAGAGCACTATATATTATGAATATTAGACCTGTTTCAAAGAATATATAAATAAAGGTCAAAAAGTCCTCTGGTTCTGGTGCAGAAATGTAACTGGCAGGTTTTGAGAGAATAGTATTTTGAATGTACTTTTTTTAAATCAATCTCAACGTCTGTGTTTGTGCTGGGCGAACTAGTTTGTGAATAACTTAAACCACCCAAAGTTGAGTGTGTAAAAGGCCCCGCAAACTTTTTAAATTATTCAGAACATTTGTCTTCAACAAGCATTCGAGGTTACCCAAGGGTATAACATGAAGGTCCTGCTAGAGAGGACAGGTGGCTTCCCTTCCCCAGAAGATCTCTATTATATGCACCCCTTGCCCTATTGGTGGAGGCGGACATGCCTATACATGGCAGTGGGGCATGTTACATTTGTTTGTTTTGATTCTATTTCTGTTTCGCCGGGTTTGGGGGTAGCAATGCCATAAAGGGCATGTCAAAGGGAGGCTCAAAGGTGCTGTATGTAGTTGCGGGAAAGGCTGGTTTGCACTCTCAAAAGGGATATGACGGTCACAAAATGGTGGCTCGTGACCCACAAGTAGTCACAGGCCACCTTTTAGGGGTGTTTCCCTAACCTTAATAACTAATAAAAGTCTATACGAGACAATGAGATGTATGCTGATAACAGCATCTAAATCGCTACCCAATTCTGTTTGTTCCAAGTTCCCAACTAGGGACTACATCAGGGTTCAGCACTGTCTCAGCAATAATCAACACAAATTCTCATCCAAAATCCTGAAAAAAAAACTTTTCAGTTACATCCTTTTCCTTGCCAGTCTCATATTCACTTCTGAGAATTATGACATCCTTCAGGGAAGACATTTTTTTAAAGCAAAGAAGAAAGATTTATTAGCTTGAGAGTCTATGTAAAAAACACCTGTGACTGTTTTTATTGTGAACTATGGATGGATGGCTCGCAACAGAGACATATCTTAAGCAAGCTTTCCTAACGCCAAATCTTTCTGTCAATTGAATCAGATTTTTGCTCCCAAAGGCAGCCATCAAAAATCATCTAAATCCCTCCCTTTATATTAATCATAGAATTACGGCACTTAACTCTGCAGTTGTCACTCACCTTGTGTGTGCCCTGAGCCTTTTGGAATTGCTTTGTGTGGTTGTTTCAATCATGCATTTTTTTTTCTCCAGTCTTTGGCACCAAGCAGAAAAAAATGCCACGGCAGTTAAATTGAAAATAGTTGTATATAGTGTTGATCTTTAAAGAAGCGCCGGTGATGCTTGGCATTGCTGTCAAGTAGCTCAATGGGCATGTACTCGAAATAAATAAATACGTTGGATTAATTAAGATCGTGCATTTATCCTGAAGCATCAACACGATCATTCAGGATGGAGCAAAACATTGTCCTCCTGTCCTGCTGTGATCATTAGGCGCCTTGCAGAAGCATAACTATATTACAGTGTAGGTGATGGCGGGTCATGCTTGAATTGATTGCACTTTAAAATGCAATATATATTAAAATGAACACTTAGAAGAAGATGTGTTTTCTTTTGCATCATTGAACTGTTTCTGGGGAGAAAAAACCTACCAAAATGGCAGTTTTGTTTACATGGATAGGCGTGATGAGGATACAATATGACAACATCTAAAAACAAGCGTCAGTGCTCTGAGACCATTACAGTGGAGATCTAGTACAGTATAACAGCTTTATAATGTAACATAACACTGTATGGACTGCTTTCTACATTGGTATTACCAGGAAAGGTGAACGCATCCAGTTCATTATTTGCCCTAGCAAACCATGGGATTAGTGATGGCATCGCCAACAGTATGCCATGATTTAGGTAGAGTAATTAGGCACCAGCACTGAGTTGTGTGATTAGCATTGGACTTGGGATATACATGATTATTTTCAAAGAAATACAAATTACAAAAAGTAATGATAGATAGGCTAAGTAGCAGGCAGTACCGGGACCACGTCACAGGTGCTGTAATCATTGAAGGGTGGGAAGAATCGAGAGGGAGAATTTCTGGATAATTCAGTTGCCCATATATGTGGGTGAACTGATTTTTAAAGGATTCCACGGCCACCACCATAAGTGACTACAAACTGGCAACACAATTGCAATTAAATAGGTTGCAAATAGGTAATTGCACATATTTTCAAAGTGAGATATAGACATAATAGCTTACATATCTAAAAGGCACACAGATATGTTGTAATATCACAAATTATGAGTTCAGATGATTGGTACCTGCTAACCAACAAAATGGTGTTCCAAGTTCTCCAATGGACATGTTTGTCAGTGTCTTGCATGGAGAATCGATAAGTGAGAAAAACCTGCCAATATCAAACATTTCTGAAAGGAAGCTGTCCTGGTGATGGTACAGTCCATGGAAACATACTGGCAAGACTGGTTGAGAAGTGTGGCTCAATGGGGTAACTTCTTTAGCCCAGCTCCCACTAGTTCCAAGTTTGTGGTTTACAGACAAAGGCATGAGCAGTGATTAAATCCTTTCCTCACACGTGGCACATCGTCCAATGTCATAGGATTAAATTGCGGCAAGTGTAAGGGGCTGCCAGTATAATCAATTAAAATATTATTTTTAAGAACATACAGTTAAGAATAATCCCCAAATGGTATTGATCATTGGATATTTCCCGAATTCAAAATAAAAGGAAAACAATAACAATGGTTTAATCATTGCTCATCACAGTAAATAGAGCCAATTCCTCGATGTGCAAAGTGTCCAATGCCAAGAGTGCTGGACTGTTGCTTAGGGACTGAAACTGAGGCTGTCGGCAGCAGAATTGAAAAAAGACCAGAGTGTGATGAGGAAGGAGGAAATTAGCTGACACTGCCAACTAAGGAGTTTGGACCTGCATTACCAAGCCTTCGAAGGATAACAAGACCATTGGCAAGCAAATGCCCTGGGAGGGGGGAGCGTTGGTCCCGGAATTACATGCTCAATGAGGAAGGATGGATGGGGTCCTCGAAGAGAATCAATGGAAGAAAGATAGAACAGGTTGAGAAACAGCTAAAGTTCCTAACATGAAGGTACTGCAGAGTATACTATAGACAAAAGACAACAAGCACTGCATTCTGGAATCTGTAGTGATATTCCTAAGTGCAGGACAGCAAATAATAATGATTTTGTGGCTAAGAGACCAAAGCTCTATATCCTGGAATATGTATTGTATTTATCAGGCAAAACCATTCATAATGAGAAAAGAAGAGGAGAAACAAAGACTAAACGAGCAACTTGTAGGGAACGTTTACAAGTGCACAACGATAACAAAAATAAACATAGTCAGAAAAAAAATCAACTGACTAGACCCAGGACTGAGGTTAATTTTTAAAGAGAAACAATAACTTGAAGGAAAGGTTTACAATTACTTAAAGCATGCAATTGAACACAATCAGAAAAGAGATCAAAATACACAATATTCTGGAACCAGTAGTGGGGTCCCCATTCTGAAAAAAATAGTCTGTCACATTCTCGTGAGTTAGTGTGATGCTTTACAGATGGGTTCCGGAAAGAGGAGTGTTTGGAAGCCTAGGTAGATGGTGGAGCTTTTTGTATATTCGGTTTACTGGACTTTGTGCTTGGCTACATACTCTCATCCATATTGCATTATGGTACCTGATGCGAAGGATTATCCATTCAAAGCGCTATGAAATGAACCATATCAGAAAGGAGAGCAAGAGACTGTGCTGGAACCAGGAGAGAGAGGTTTATTTTGAAGAGAAAGAGAACAGACCTCACATTACAGGTAACATGAAGGGCAGACATATAAGTGCACAACTCGAACAAATGAATATTTTCAGAAAGGAATCCAAACGGCTTTGAATTATAGAACCCAGAGAGTGGTTGTCTTCATTAGACAAGAGAACAACTCAGACTAAATGTTAAACATATATGGAGTGAGAGTTGCCAGGGCCCGCTACTATCAAAAGAAGCATTATTAGAAAGAAGGACAAGAAACTCTGTTTTCTATAACCTGTGGTAAAGTTCACGTTAAGTGGAAAAGAGACCAACCAGCCTTGCACTGTCTGGGAAAATGAAGAGTTCATGAATAGAAAATGAGGGGTGCTGCAATGGTGCCTTGCTACTTCACTTATGTTTCTTTCATACCACAAAAGGGTGCCCATGTGGGGTGGAGGCATTTACATGCTCACCTAAAGGGCAGCACATGATGTGCAATTCAGATTCTGCAACACACCAGAAACATATTGAAATTGCAAGGCGAAAATATGTGAAAGCCTTTTTTCTACATTAAAACATTCTACCTCCTACAACACATGAAGGAAATGATGCGCATATTATAACTTTAATACTCTCATTGTGAAAATAATCATCTGAGAAATGTTGCTAAGTAGGGAAGAAAATGTGGTTTGCATTATTGAACAGTTCTGTAAATGCAACTTCACCTGTGAAGCAAACGCTCTTGTCATTTTATAAGCTCACATGTGATTCAAATAGAGCACCTTTGCATTTTAAGCAAGAAGAAAAGTAAAAAATGACACTGTATACATGCAATGTGCAGTTGAACACAAAAGAGAGAAATCACTGTAAGGCATTTATAAAGAATGGCTTGTGCATCATCAATACAACAGAATTAAACAGCCATTTAGGGGCCGATTCATGGAACAAACGTGCGCCGAAAAGCTTCGCGCAAGCAGGCTCAAGCAGGCGCAAGCAGGCGCAAGCGGAAAAAAAACAGGCGCACGCGTGCGATTCATGGAAGTCCCTGCGCTTGTACACCTCGGGATGTGCGCCAAACCCGTGCATGGCGCACAAGTCACTGCAACATCCCGAAAGGCGTGCGCGACGCGCACAGTGAAAGCGCACAACCTCGGCGCATACACCAGAAAGTGGGCGGGACACGGGGCGTAACGTGCGGAATGGGGAACAACGCGCGAAAATAAGGGCGTAACTGGGGATGTACTGCAGGGAAGCAGACGGAACGCCCACATGCACTCGAACCACACGTATTCATGGAATCGAATAGGGCACAGCCAAAGACACGCACAAGCTGAAACACGTCTGCCACACGAAGGCAGGCGGTAGAGTCCCAGCGCATCACAAAAGTGGCAACATACAGCAATTGGGCCTGTGCGAGCGGGGTACGTGTATTTCGGGGGCGCGCGGGAAGTTACACACGCGATTGAGTGGGGTACGTGTATTTTGGGGGCGCGCGGGAAGTTACACACGCGATTGAACGGGGTACATGTATTTCGGGGGCGCGCGGGAAGTTACACACGCGATTGAGCGGGGTACGTGTATTTCGGGTGTGCGCGGGAAGTCACACACGGGATTGAGCGGGGTACGTGTATTTCGGGGGCGCGCGGGAAGTCACACACGCGATTGAGCGGGGTACGTGTATTTCGGGGGCGCGCGGGAAGTTACACACGCGATTGAGCGGGGTACGTGTATTTCGGGGGCGCGCGGGAAGTTACACACGCGATAGAGCGGGGTACGTCTATTTCGGGGGCGCGCGGGAAGTTACACACGCGATTGAGCGGGGTACGTGTATTACAGGGGTGCGCGGGAAGTCACACACGCGATTGAGCGGGGTACGTGTATTTCAGGGGCGCGCGGGAAGTTACACACACGAATGAGCGGCGAACGTGTATTTCGGGGGTGCGCGGGAAGTTGCACACGCGATTGAACGGGGTACGTGTATTCCAGGGGTGTGCGGGAAGTTCCACACGCGATCTCATCAGGGTACGTGTATTACAGGGGTGCGCCGGGAGCAGCACACGTGAATTGCACGTGTGGGTCCTCCCAGGTGTTCCCTCTACACCCTCCACGGCCCCTGCAGGTGGCTCACACCACAGGGGCCTACCCAGCACATGTCCTGCAGGCACCCCATCCACCATGGCCATGCCCACCAGCCAACCCACATGTCAACTTGCACTACTACCCACCAACGCATGTCCCCCTGCACCCCTAGGCACCAGGGGCACCCACCACCAGGCCCCCATCCATGTCCAACTCATGTTCCCCACCACCCCCACCCCCCAGCAGTGCTGGGGCACCCACCACCAGGCCCCCACCCATGTCTCCCAGCACCCCCACCCCCCAGCCACCAGGGGCAGCCTCCACCAGACCCCCACCCATGTCTCCCACCACGCCCACCCCCCAGCAGTGCAGGGGCAGCCTCCTCCAGGCCCCCACCCATGTCTCCCATCACCCCCACCCCCCAGCCACCAGGGGCAGCCTCCACCAGGCGCCCACCCATGTCCAACTCATGTTCCCCACCACCCCCACCCCCCAGCACTGTGGGGCACCTGCCAGCAGGCCCCCACCCATGTCCAACTCATGTTCCCCACCACCCCCACCCCCCAGCACTGTGGGGCACCTGCCTGCAGGCCCCCACCCATGTCCAACTCATGTTCCCCACCACCCCCACCCCCCAGCAGTGCTGGGGCACCCACCACCAGGCCCCCACCCATGTCTCCCAGCACCCCCACCCCCCAGCCACCAGGGGCAGCCTCCACCAGACCCCCACCCATGTCTCCCACCACGCCCACCCCCCAGCAGTGCAGGGGCAGCCTCCTCCAGGCCCCCACCCATGTCTCCCATCACCCCCACCCCCCAGCCACCAGGGGCAGCCTCCACCAGGCCCCCACCCATGTCCAACTCATGTTCCCCACCACCCCCACCCCCCAGCACTGTGGGGCACCTGCCAGCAGGCCCCCACCCATGTCCAACTCATGTTCCCCACCACCCCCACCCCCCAGCACTGTGGGGCACCTGCCAGCAGGCCCCCACCCATGTCCAACTCATGTTCCCCACCACCCCCACCCCCCAGCAGTGCAGGGGCACCCACCACCAGGCCCCCACCCATGTCTCCCACCACCCCCACCCCCAGCACTGTGGGGCACCTGCCGCAGGCCCCCACCCATGTCCAACTCATGTTCCCCACCACCCCCACCCCCCAGCACTGTGGGGCACCTGCCAGCAGGCCCCCACCCATGTCCAACTCATGTTCCCCACAACCCCCACCCACCAGCACTGTGGGGCACCTGCCAGCAGGCCCCACCCATGTCCAACTCATGTTCCCCACCACCCCCACCCCCCAGCACTGTGGGGTACCTGCCAGCAGGCCCCCACCCATGTGCAACTCATGTTCCCCACCACCCCCACCCCCCAGCACTGTGGGGCACCTGCCAGCAGGCCCCCACCCATGTCCAACTCATGTTCCCCACCACCCCACCCCCCAGCACTGTGGGGCACCTGCCAGCAGGCCCCCACCCATGTCCAACTCATGTTCCCCACCACCCCCACCCCCCAGCACTGTGGGGCACCTGCCAGCAGGCCCCCACCCATGTCTCCCACCACCCCCACCCCCCAGCACTGTGGGGCACCTGCCAGCAGGCCCCCACCCATGTCCTACTCATTTTCCCCACCACCCCCACCCCCCTGCACTGTGGGGCACCTGCCAGCAGGCCCCCACCCATGTGCAACTCATGTTCCCCACCACCCCCACCCCCCAGCACTGTGGGGCACCTGCCAGCAGGCCCCCACCCATGTCCAACTCATGTTCCCCACCACCCCACCCCCCAGCACTGTGGGGCACCTGCCAGCAGGCCCCCACCCATGTCCAACTCATGTTCCCCACCACCCCACCCCCCAGCACTGTGGGGCACCTGCCAGCAGGCCCCCACCCATGTCCAACTCATGTTCCCCACCACCCCCACCCCCCAGCACTGTGGGGCACCTGCCAGCAGGCCCCCACCCATGTCCAACTCATGTTCCCCACCACCCCCACCCCCCAGCACTGTCGGGCACCTGCCAGCAGGCCCCCACCCATGTCCAACTCATGTTCCCCACCACCCCACCCCCCAGCACTGTGGGGCACCTGCCAGCAGGCCCCCACCCATGTCCAACTCATGTTCCCCACCACCCCCACCCCCCAGCACTGTGGGGCACCTGCCAGCAGGCCCCCACCCATGTCCAACTCATGTTCCCCACCACCCCCACCCCCCAGCACTGTCGGGCACCTGCCAGCAGGCCCCCACCCATGTCCAACTCATGTTCCCCACCACCCCCAACCCCAGCACTGTGGGGCACCTGCCAGCAGGCCCCCACCCATGTGGAACTCATGTTCCCCACCACCCCCACCCCCCAGCACTGTGGGGCACCTGCCAGCAGGCCCCCACCCATGTCCAACTCATGTTCCCCACCACCCCACCCCCCAGCACTGTGGGGCACCTGCCAGCAGGCCCCCATCCATGTCCAACTCATGTTCCCCACCACCCCCACCCCCCAGCACTGTGGGGCACCTGCCAGCAGGCCCCCTCCCATGTCTCCCACCACCCCCACCAACCAGCACTGTGGGGCACCTGCCAGCAGGCCCCCAACCATGTCCAACTCATGTTCCCCACCACCCCCACCCCCCAGCATTGTGGGGCACCTGCCAGCAGGCCCCCACCCATGTCCAACTCATGTTCCCCACCACCCCCACCCCCAGCACTGTGGGGCACCTGCCAGCAGGCCCCCACCCATGTGCAACTCATGTTCCCCAGCCAACATGTCATCACAATCTAGATCCCTGGTCCCTATGGTCAGCCTCCAAATGCAAAACACCCAACCGAGCATTGCATCCACCCACTCATAATTTGCAATTAAATCACAGAACACCAATTGCAAGTTCCGAAACAAACACATTTCCCTCACATACACCCTATGGGTGTCAAGTGAATCTCAAAACACATATCATGAAATGCATGAAACCAATGAGATACCACACATTGAAGTTCACCAAAAAAAATATGTATTAAAGGAAACATAAATAGAAAAAAAATGAAGAAACAGAAACGTGAATGTACAAAAATGAAAAGAAGCATGTCCGTTAAAAAAAGCAAAACCAAAAATAAAATTCCAAAGTAATGTTGTCCAAAGTCAATGTCCACAAAACAAAATCCAATGGGAAATAAAAAAGAAAGCCATTGCTCCATGGTCAAAAAGTGAAAAAAAATACAATCCAACTGTGAACTATGTACATGGGAACAAGCCAGGGTCCATTATCCCAACAAAATAAAGGAAACCTATCTAACTACACTAACTAATAAAATAAACTATATACAAAAATGTGGCCAATGTCCAGAAGGTCCAAATAAAATAAAAACAAAAATGAAACCTAACACTACCTACATAACTATGTACAAGGGCAGCGGGCTAGTTTCACGGCTCACTTGTGGATGTCCCGGGCCAGGGCATCATCGAACTCCTCCTCAATGTCCCGGAGGCGGTCCTCCTCCATGGCCCCGAGGGTCCGCAGGGCCGTCGACGTCTCCACCTCCAAACCCCTGCGGATTGCCTCAAGGCACTCGGCCCGCCTCAGGGCCCTCCGCATGGAGTTCTCCACCCTGACCATTATGAGCCGTGCCTCTTCCGCCCGCTGCCGCTCCGCATCTATGGCGTGGCCCAACCGCTGCCACACGGAAGACACTCTCTGTCCTGGGTCCTCCTGCCCTCCGGCCGATGCCTGCCCCTCCGATGTTGAAGGCCCCGAGCCTTCACGGCTCCCACCACGTTGCTGCTGCTGCTGTGCCTCTGCCCGTGCACTGCCTCCTGCTGCCTGCACATCCTCCGCCGGCTGGGGTGCAGTCGTAGATGTGGCCACCCCTGCTGGACGTCCGACTCCCGACTGTGGCAGGGATGCCTCCTCCACCAGCCTGACCGCACCGTCAGAGGCAGCTCCACAGGGCACCCAGGTGACTGATGGGTGGGAAGATGGCACAGAGGACAACTGGCGCGTAGGGGGTCCAGTTGAGGAGGGGGTTGGAGCAAGCCCCATCAGACGGAGGAATCCGGCCTGGGTGACCTGTCCCAGCAGGCTGACGTGGTCAACGAGCCATTCGAGATGACGTGCAGTCTCTTCATGAAAAGACTGCAGGTCACCTCGCATGGCCCGTTGACGCAACGCCACACCAGCCAGGACAGGGTCAACCCGGACCTGGATAGCCACGTCTGCAGGCAGAGGAAGGCCAGTTGACGTGAGCTCATCCCCTGCCTGAAAACAGGTCTGGACGTAGGCATCCCTGCTGGTGCAAGATGATGCAGGGACAGGATCAGGGACGGGATTGCACACAGGCACCTCCGCGGCGGCCTGTGCTGCCTCCTGTCCCTGGTCCTGCACTGCACCACTAGCACCAGTGGGATCCCCACCTCCAGACCCCGTCTCTGCTGCTTGCACGGCCTCCTCCTCCACCAAACCCCCCACCAACCTGGATGACTCCGTGCCATCTTCCCCTGTTGGGCCCTGTGGGGTCCCAGCTGCCCCTTCTGCTGCCGAGGAGTCCAACTCCAACCTCCGCCTTTTGGACCTCCCCCCGGCAGCAGCGGCCTGGGACGCGGCACCGGACTCCTCACTCCCCGACGAGATGACAACATGGGAGGGGAGCCGGGCCTTGCGTCTCCTGCTGGCGGTGGGATCCCCGCCGCTGTGCTCCACAGCACCTTCTCCGCCCTCTTCATCAGTTGGCGCTGCAGACATGGAGAAACAAAACACAGGCATCAGGGCACTGTACAATGGACACATACACACATGACAGTTGTACATGAGTGGCATTGGCAAACCTCAGACATGTCATCACAATCCCCAACACACATGTCATTACAACTCACTCACATGAGCCATACCACAGCCATATCGCAACTGCTACCACCATCCATACACATACAACAGCATGAGCAGCCAAAGGTGAGCCAGATATCACATGCAACACAGGAAGTGCACCACACATGTACACACACCACCACACTTACATGCATGTGTACACCTCTGCCAAGTGTCGCAGTGTTCAGACGGGCATCCATGTCACATCTGCCAATCAGGCTTCCACATAACGCTGTCACATGCATCCATGTTGCATCACTGTTGCACTCTTGTTAAATACACACACATGCACATGTACACAGTGCTGATACATGCAGCCAAAAACAACATACATGCGTGACATCACGGACATGTCTACTTACATACACATTCATCCAAACATGTGTGCCCACACAACTGCATTTGGCATGCAAGCCTACACACACAAGCACCATCCATGTCTCACACATTACAGCCCTCGCATGTGTCAGCCCCACGGCCCTGTACACCCCCACCCATACTCGACCCCATACAAACAGATGTGCAACCTGCACACTACTGAATAATCACCACACATTCACTGCTCACAATCAGGATTCATGTACACTCACCGCTCGACTCCAGACGGGTCTGCTTCTCAAGGACCTGGACGTGGAGCGCTGGGGATATGCTTTCCAGGACCCTCATCTGTTCTTCCGACAAGTGGCCCCGGCGCCCCTTGGCATCCGCTGCCTTCAAGAGGCGCCGGGCCTTGTTCAGGGTCCTGGACCTGAAGTCCTCCCAGCACTTCTTGACATGTTGTAAGTCGCGGACTGCCACCCCCTCCGCGTTGATGGCAGTCACGATGTCAGTCCAGATCCGAGTCCGTCCTTCCTTGTCGGCGCGGGAACTTCCGAAGAGGGCATCATACTGCCCCAGGACTTGCTCCACCAGGACACCAACTTCGGTGGCACTGAAGCTGGTGCCCCTCTGCCTCTCTGGCCGGGGGTTGTCAGTGGTCCCAGATGGTGTTTGCCCCGACATGACAACCCCAGAGGCAGGAGTGGGTGGGCAACTGGGTCCTGGGGCTGGGCTGTGGAGCGATGGAATCCCAGTCGGGAGTCTTCGGTTCCAGCAGGGGTCGTCACTGCAACAGCACCCCTGGCTGATGTGCAGGCAGAAAATGGCAGGGCACGTGGGCAGCAGGCAGTCAGGCAGCAGCAGATGGCAGGTGGGAGCGTGCTCGGGGCTCTGGGGGGCAGTAGTTCGGCCTTCTGGTCAGGAGCATGGTCTTCCGTGTGCTTACGCGTGGCCAGCTTGATACGGAGTGATTTGGCACGTGAAAAATCTGCACGTCAGCGTGTAATTCGAGGAAAGGCCCTTAGCGCGTAAGAGCGTCTGCACGCATACGCATTTTCATTGGACAGAAGGCCCCTCAAGCGCAAGCGCCCCTGTGACGTGACGCGTACAGATGTGCATGGGCATTTCAGCGCGTGGAAAACTGCACGTCCGCGTGTAATACGAGGAAAGGGCCCATGCGCGTAAGCGCGCGTGGAAAACTGCACGTCCGCGTGTAATACGAGGAAAGGCCCTTAGCGCGTATGCATGGCAGCACGCATATGCGATTTCATTGGACCAAAGGCCCTTAGCGCGTGAGCGCATCTGTGACGTGACGCGCGCAGGTGTTTCCCTCATTGCACGTGATGACAGAACACACGTGGATTTCCACCAATCACGTGTGAAAGTTCCCGGCACCCCGGAACACACGTACCCAGGCTAATCGCGTGTGGAACTTCCCGCGCACCCCGAAACACACGTACCCAGGCCAGTTGCGTGTATGCTCACTCCCCTCCGATCACACGCGATGACACTCGGACCGTATCTGAATACGGGAAACCCGCGCACGGCAAAAGACGTGCACAGGCGTCAACGCGTCCGCCCACACGAAGGCAGGCGGAGCCGTCCCCGTGCACAGCATAAAAGTGCGCGCAAACAACAAACGCGTATATACAGCTACGATGAATGCCCCATTTGTCGCTGCACTGATCGTGGGACACCGCAGGAGGAGGAGAATAGCCAGGGCACGCATTTTCGCACCACGGACAAGCCTTTTTGGGATGCCTGACGACCAGGTCTATGGCAGGTATAGGTTTCCACCCCATATCATCCTAGACCTGGTCAGGGAGTGGGAAGATGACCTCACATCCCCCACCCTTTGCTCCCAAGCATTGAGCCCCTTGGAGAAGCTGCTCAATGTCCTGCATTTTTTGGCCACTGGGTCATTTCAGCGGACCACTGCCATAGTGGGGGGGGGTTTCACAGGCCACGCAGTCACGCTGCCTACACCAGGTACTGGCAATCATGACAGCGCGCCCCTCAGTCTGCAGGCACATATACATGCCCAGAACACCCGCAGAAAGGCAGGCCGTTGTCCTGGATGTTTTCAGGGTGGCACACTTCCCCAAAGTGCTCGGTGCCATAGATTGCACCCATGTGGCCCTACGTCCACCTAGGGCCATTGAGCACATCTACCGAAACCGCAAGCACTGGCATTCCATCAATGTACAGGTGGTATGTGATGCAAAGGGAATCATCACCTCTGTCTATGCAAACTACCCTGGCTCCCCCCATGACAGTTTCATATACAGAATGTCCGCCCTGAGCCGGGCCCTGGAAGCTGGGCAGCATGGCGACACATGGCTCCTAGGTCAGTACAAATGCCCTTGCACATGCATGCAAGTCACACACAGACAAATATCCAAACCCTAATAATCTCAACTATTATCACCTCCCCAGGGGACAGTGCCTACCCTCTGAGCAACCACATGATGACGCCAATCCGGAACCCCACCACACCACCCCAGGTAAGATACAACGCCGCCCATATTGCAACCAGGGGCATAGTGGAGCGCACATTCGGAGTGCTCAAGTCACGTTTCCGCTCCCTTGACCGCTCTGGTGGGCAACTACTCTATGCACCACCAGTAGTGTGCAGGATCATTGTGGCAGCATGTGTCTTGCACAATGTTGCAACACGGCAGGGCGTCCCGGTGGACATGGTGGTGCCCCCACATCCCCAACCACAGGCACAGGCGCTGCCCATGGGAGGGGACAGGGCACGTGGCGAGGAAGCCCGGACCCAGCTTGTGGCCACATTTTTCACCTAAACTCCCACCCCTGCGGAGTGCACACAGGCCTGGCACATACCAGGTGACAATCGATAATGACAAAGAGACAGTCAACTGTCACAACCCTACCACCGTGAGATAGTTTCCATGGAAGTGCCACATCGTCTGCATCCCTAGCTACTTAAACACAAGCTATCCTGCGTGACCAAAAGGCACACATATGACATATGACATGATATGGGCCATACACAAGTATTCCAAGGCGCAATGAGGCAGGGAGGGGGGAACAAGGGAACACAGAGAACGGTACTACTAGGCCAGGTGTCATTGAGATCGTGCAAGTGCAGGGGTAGGGGGAATGGGAAAAGTGCAAGGGGAAGGGAGGGGGGGAGTCCAGTACAGGGGAAGTAGCCCAAAAAAATAATACATAGGTCGCCTGGTGGCAACTACAAAGGTAAGTGCAGACAAGTGCTGGGAAGGGAGGGCTGTAGGGATAGAGAGACAGTACTGCAGTGCAGGGGTTGCCAGGGAGGCAGTGCAAGTGGAGAGTGTCTGGGCCAGGGACCGAGGTCGGTGAGAGTGGCCCAGTTGCAGCTCCTGTGCAGTTCCAGTGGAGAATTCTGCAAGGGAGAGGCAGACAGTAAGCAGAAGCAAAGAGGAAGGTCTTGAGGTGCTTCCAGAACTGGAGATGGTTCCCCTCAAGTTCAAGTCAGGCCGGAAGTCGGTTCCAGGGGGAGGGCCCTGCTGCGGAGAGAAATCTACCCCCAGCTAGTTGCTCTGAGAAGCGGATGACCCGGACATGCAAGGTGTGCATCACACACACCTGCAAAACAGGCCATGGCCATCACTGTCATGTCACTCAAACCCTCCCAAACATCAACATGACATGGCAAGCAATACCCATACACCAATGCAGTAACGATAAGGTACACATTGCCATGTCCTAAATGTACAGTGGCATCGGACACTGCGCCTGACCCGGAATCAGATGAAATGACAGATCAACAAAATCTCCCACCCAAAATAAGTCATTTCCAAATGCATTACAACAGTCGTAGACATAACATCACAATGAATGCCTGTCTACATGCACATTATGCATTGCAAAATCAACACTGCAGCTCATGTGTGCAGTGTCCTACTCCTGCATCACACTGCTCAGCGGACAGGACAGTGAACAGCCATTGTGTGTGATGCACACCCTCAGCATCACATCTAAGTGACAGACCACATCAAACATCAAATTAGGCATGTACTGGATCCATGATCGGTCACAGAACATGTGCTTCCGGGACACAGTGGGCACCAGAAGGCAAACAGTGTACACGTGGATATGCAAGGATGGGAGTACATGTAGTGCATCAGAGTGCAAGTGTGTGGCTCTGCAAGGACATGCACTCCACATATGCATGTGCACTCAAGTGACCATCAGTGTTCCCTACACATCACATGTGAACATCCACCATGTGTACACCCCAGCATGTCAAACCACAACTATCCCCTCGCACCTGAAAGGAAAACACAACACATGAACAGGCATTGATCAGCAGAACACAACATGTACATAGGATACCACCATTACTATGTCAGAGTTCCCATCACACTGCAGGGCAAGGCAACTATCAACAACAACCCCCCCCTCCCTCACAAATGACCATGACCCACTGAACAACTGCACCTGGGTCATGGAGCCTCCAAACCTCAATTCCACCTGGCCACAGGATCACCTTTACGCTTCGTCACCATCTCCCACCTTGTGTGTAAAAAGATGCCTGAACCCTCAGAATCCACACTCATTTCCAAAATCACAAAATCCAAGGCATAAAAACGAACCCGAACACCCTCCAGTAGATGACTTGACGTAGCAGTACCTCACAAAGGCCAAGTACTACCACAATGATGCAACAACCAAGGTAGCGCAGCAAAACAATGTCACGACAGGATGTGAGACATGTGTGGTACATGACATAGGATGATGCACCATGAATGGATGTATACTGTCACAGGTCCCCTGTACAGGCGCGGGAGTGTCACGAAACAACCACCCCCACCATGTCCCGGGTGCCTGCAAGGTCAAACTCACACAGGCCCCTGAGACCCTGGTGGGGAATGAGGTTCAGGGATATGCAGTCGGGACAGGTGTTGACACACTGGATGACTGGAATGAGTGGCAGGAGAGGGGAGGAGGAATGACACATGAAACTAGGGAATGCACGAAAATGTACAACCTGCATGAACACATACACAATCCAAACAAACTTGGACATCATTGTCATGGCCTTCTGTAGTCCAGGCTCAGGAGTAGTACGAACCAACCACCCCCTCTAGGGATTTGGCGCCTGCAAGTTCGGGGCTTACACAGGCATCCGCAACCCCAATGGGGAAAGAGGGTCAGGGAACGTTGCTTGGATAGGCACGGGAAGCAGGAACACCGGGTAGAGGTTACAGGTTTCAAAATTGCATAGGATCACGGGTGATTAGGGAGAAAAAAACATACCAAATTGAACCACACATACATCCATGCATCAGTACACTCCCCAGCAAGCCTATGCAGAGCAGTTCGTAAGAAAAACAACAAGACACTTAGCTCTGGTTTTGAGTGCTGGCCTCCTGCCTGCGCACTCTCAGGTCCGGTTACAGGAGCACTGCAATGCTGCAAAGAGAGCCACAGTCAACAACCTGTACGTGCCAATTACACAAAAACACAACACCAAACATGCCCCATAGCAACAAACTACTCTACAAACAGACAATCTGTGGTTGATGCTTCGTACCCATATATAACATCACCCCTGTGACGGGTCATACACAGTCAATGCAGTAAGGCAGCCGCTGGTGGGTGCGTGGCAAATGGAACACCAATGTGCCACAATTCACACAACATGCAATGTTCCGTGGGTAAGCAGACAGACCCATATAGCAAGCCATGACTACAGAGCAAATTGCGTACCACCATGACCGAAACAAAGTTGGCAGTGCATTTATCATGAAGTACGTGGAAAAGACATGCACTGCACCCGAGTATGTCCCTTGCTGTATGTCCCTGTGAGCTGCCCCTTTCCATGTCTCGGAAGGCTACATGGTTGATACAAGTGCCTCAATGGACCTTGGTGTACCGGAGGGTATGTGCCACTGCCCCTGCATGTGTCCCAGACAACCCTACTATCAACAGCCATCAGTCCACAAACACATCTGAGCTGCATTGTGTGCTTCAACACCAATATTCATCTAAGCTCACCCTCAGTGCTGTGACTAAACCTGCATGTGCAACTCGCCTGGTGCAAGCTTTGCTGTGTCGTGGCCCCCCTGTGATGCTCACCTTGCCTGGAGTTCCTTGGAACATGTCAGCAGTTCTAGGATGTGGGTCTGCAATCACTGTGCCTCTGCTTGTGCACACATGTGCATGTGGGCACCAACAAACGGGTCCAGAATTCCGTCGTCCAATGGGCCATGTCTGCTGGCAAAGGTGCTCTGGAGGCTCATCCCCCTGCAGAAAGGGCATGAAACACATGATTAATGCTTCAAAGTCATCTGTGTGTGTCTCATCAGGCATCTCATTACTTGACCATGTCAGAGAGTCACATCACAAATCACACCATCAGTCCGTCTTTCACCTCCAAAGTGTGGAACACTATCTACAGCATGAATTGCAACAAGCACATGTACAGGAAAGATATGAGAACATACTACACAATGCATAGCAATCAATGTCCACATTAATCATGACACACCCCATCTAGCAAAAGCTGAACAGTGACACCTAAATCATCCCCACTAGGGGTGTCAACACAAGTCACACAGCACCAGACATGCCACAGATATGACAGTCCAAAGCCCTTGTGTAAAATGCTGTAACACCGAACCATCCTTGCGAGCCCATGGATAAGGGAGGCAGGAGTGACATATGTGAGTCAAGGACCCCAAGCAGCAAACACATACACAAGACAACCATGAAGGGCCCAGCTGGAACAGACAGTGGATGCCTTCAAGAGCCACAAAGCACCGCACCGTCACATGAAAGCACAATAGACTAGCAATTTTAAACTAACTCAACTATTAACTAATTACACTAACTATGGAAAACCTACATTACCTATTTAAACTAACTATCAAACAGAAACCTAACTAACTAAACTAAAAGAAAAATCAAAAATGGCCACATACGACCCGGGGGGGAGGGGAGGCACCCAGGAGGGGAGAGGTACAGGGTGCTGCTCAACATCCACATGCGATGATGCTGAGCCAAAAAAAAAAAATCCTCCATGGGCTCAACGCCTGCACAGCACGACCTATGTGGGAGATAGATGGTCGTCCAAGTCTGGCTCATCCTGGAAAGGAGGACGTGGCACAGTAGCCTGGCCACGCCTAGCCGCAGCTTGCCCCTCGTCGGCAGCAAGTCTGCCGGACGGGTGAGCCTGGTTCTGTGTGGTGATGTGACGTAGGTCTGCATGCAGAACCTCACGTGATACACGTGCTTCCTCTTGCAAGGTAGCACGTGTAATACGGAGTTCCTCCTGCAAGGCCTGGCTTTACAACCGCTGCACCTCCCGGCAAGCCTGTAGCTCAGCCGAGATGGTACGCTCAAGCTGTGCAAACCTCTCCTCTGCCTGCTGCCTCTGGGACATCATAAGGACACCCAGAGTGGATCTGAGGGAAGCATACTCCTCCCTCAGGGCATCCATGTGCGCCTCTGCGTGAGCAGCAATTGCTTGACGCAGAGACGACATTTCAGCCTGGCGTGCCCTGTCTGAGGCCGCCATGCCCAGCCTGAGCGAGCGGGCCGTGGACCGTGCCGCCTGCTGCTGGAGAAGCACCTGCCTAGCAGTGGGGAGCACAGATCGGGCCACACGCTCCATGCTCTCAGCGATGTTCTCCATTGCTGCCCCCTGCCATTCGGAATTGGCAGTCATGTCTTGCTCCCACTCAGTATACAGCGGTTGCGCGCGGCGACCGAGTTGCCGGGCTTGACCCCTGCGGGACCCAAGGACCGGGGGTCCTCGCTGTGTTGGCACCGCCTGCGGCTGCACGACTACATGCCCCCGTCGACGTGATGTCCCAGGCACATCAGTGACTGGTGTGGAGGGTGACCCTGCGTCCCGATCCACCACGGGCGGAGAAACCAAGACTGTCTGATCCCTCAGTGCAGGTGTTGCAGACAGAGGAGTGTCCACATCAGAATCACTCACCCCTGACACATGGACTTGATGCTCATCCAACTCAACATGGACGTCAGAGTCGTCATCAAGGCTGGACTCATAGGCAGCCAGAGACAAGATGGACTGCTGGGTTGATGTGGTGTTACCAACCCTGTGTCTGGCATGACAACACCATCCTCCGCCTCCATTGCGTCATCACCTGAAAAATAGAGAGAAAAAGGTCAATACACATGTCAGAAGCACACGACACACACACACACCGACAGCAAAGGCATCCGGCAGACATGTGACACACAACATATGACCTGGCATGCATGCTGGGTATACTTTGAATAGCTTCTGTGATCAGACCTGTTGAAAGGTGGCAATTTCCATGGAAGTGGGTCTATGCAGTGCAGAAAATGTGTACGCCACTCACTACCTCCCTGTACAAGCACTACATGGTGTGTGCCAGGAAATGTGAAGGCAGTGCAATGTCAAATTCAGACATCACGTGCATTGTGCATTCAATGTGTACTATGTCTAGAAGCCAAGCACCCCTCCACCCCAGTACCAAAGCAGGGATGCCTAGCATGGTATCAAAAGGCTGACCATACACCTGTGTATTGACAGGCAGTGTTGACTGGTATCAACAGCTTAATGTGATTCAAATTACAACACTGCAAATGATGCTGGGACAGTGGGCAGGACGCATGATGGAAACTCCGGAGGCCGCCCAAGTGTGAAGAAGACACAACAAGAGTTGGACAGAGTTATTGGCCATTGAACAGGCTGAGGCCTGTGAGCCACACAGATTGTCAGAGCCTAAACATGTGTGCAACGCAGGACTGAGCCACAGTTGACATGGGAAGGCTGATGAGATGGCAGGCAATGTATGTAACCAAGGACTTATATTACAGTGATCATCCAGTCAAGGACACATAGGGGCATGCGTGCAATGCACATGGAGCATGAATGGGCACTCATGTCCCTGCGGGACATCTGACCCATGCACAGTACAAGTGAGATAGCCTGCATCGAGTACTAAGGCTGTACCACACGGCATATGTCTGGCAGATTCTACGCTGGAAGTTAGCATCTACACAGGACACATGAACAAGAAAGTACACATTGGCAAGATTGAAGCAGACCAGTGCAAAGGTGGAACTGGGGTGCAGAGTGGCGGAGGAGGGGCAAGGGAGCATGTCTACATGGAGTCCCGCATGCAGGCAGAGGAGACATGCATGACGGTAGCATTGCATTACTTACACATCAGAACCATGTACACGTCACATGTAGCAGCAATCATGCACAACACATCCCACAAGTGAAACACACACGTCCTCAACAAACACGCATCAACACTCACTGGACTGGGCATCAAAGTCCAGCTTCTCTCCCACTCCTTCGACCAATTCAGGTGGTATGAACTCCTCAACAAGAGCCTCATGCGGAGTGAGTTCTTCCTCCTCTGGTGCAGGCCCACCGCCAGTCACCAGAGTCAAGTTGTAATTTGAGGCACGCTTGTCCTTAGTGCTGCGCTTGATGTCATTCCAACGCTTTTTGCACTCCTGCGCCGTGCGCACCTCATGGCCGAATGAACTGACATGTTCCGCAACATGCTTCCAGTGGGTGTCACGTTGGGCAGCCGTAGTCTGAATATTGGCACCCACTAGCATGTCACGGCTGTGGCCCCGCACGTAGTCCACGAGGAAGTCTAGTTCCTGCTTACAGAAAGGCTTCTTCCTCGACGTGCAGGAGGTCGTGGCTGTGTGTGGGGTCCCAGCCTGTGCTGCAGGTGCTACCTTCCTCCTCTTGGACTGTGGCGCAGACCCTGGCTGGCTAATGCCGCCCTGACCAGTATGGCCAGTGGGTTCGGTGGATTGAGCCAAGGGAGTGGCAGGTGGAGGGATGACCAAAGGCCTGACTTGTGTCAGTGGCAGCTGGGTGCCCACTAATGGACCCTGCGCAGCAACATCAGCTGTGGCAGGGTCATTGACTGCAACGGTCCTGGTTGGCAGACTCACAACCGGGGTGCTGTTGGGTGCATCTGCCTCTGCACTTGCCAACACCCGGCTGTTCGGGGCAGCAGATGACATGACTGCCCCAGGGACACGTGTCTTGGTCTGAGCAGCCCGGCCTGCCCCTATGGTTTCCCCCCTGGCCTGTTGGAGATCTACCAAGGGCTCTTCAAGTGCCAACGCAGCCTGCGCTGGCAGACCCTGAGCCTGGGTGGCGGTATCCACAGCTGCACCTGCAGCTACCACTACCCTTGGGCCCGTGGCAGTCGATGGAACGGACTGCCGGGTCATATGGGTGCCAGTGCCAGATGCAGGAGCTGCATCCCCCGGAACCACAGGGGGTGGTGGCATGGCTGCACCGACACATGGCACAACATTGTGCTCAAGTGGCGCACCCCTGCCTCTTCCCCCTCTGTGGCTGCCCTGGACACCCTGGAGTCCCCCTACTCCCTGGTCACCACGGCCACGTCCCTGACCACGCCCACCATGAGGAGTACGCCCAGCTGAGGCGCCCCTCACCTTTGGTGGCCTCCCAACCATGGAACAGATGTAGTAGTGCTGGCACAGATGGAGTGGTGCCAATGGGAGGTGTACACCACAATTGACCTGGGCAATTGGGGTGAAGGGGGTGGGAAGCAAGATGTTAACAGCCCCCCTGCACATGCAAGGCTGTATGTGACCCCGGTGATGTGGTGACGGGTCATGCAACGCTCAGGCACCACAAAACTGCAGTAAAACCGTGCATGCAACCCTGCAGCCTACGTGAGTGGATTCAACCTCCCGCAGTACGCGGTGGCACCCAGTAACACAAATAACGCGTACGCGTGGGACACGCAGGCTAATATGACATCGAAAATGGGTGCGATACACAGGGGCACCCGCAGTGGGAAAAAGAGCGTGTGCGACTCACCGTCTGACTAGCGCGATGCAGAAAAACACACGTAGCCAATACTCATGCCAAAAGAAGAGATACGTCCTTGATAGCTGTGAAGTTGTGATGGCGCTCGAAACAACAGGAAGCAGCAACACACGTCGGTCTCCACGAAAGGCACGTACAGCGAACTGCTGGGCCCGCTCACCTTTAACCCGTGCTGAGGGAAACGCACGCGCGCGTCACTTCACTTACTCGCATGGGCCCTTTCCTCGTATTACACGCGGACGTGCAGTTTTTCACGCGTGCTGAAATGCCCATGCACGTCTGTACGCGTCACGTCACAGGGGCGCTTGCGCTTGAGGGGCCTTCTGTCCAATGAAAATGCGTATGCGTGCAGACGCGCTTATGCGCTAAGGGCCTTTCCTCGAATTACACGCTGACGTGCAGATTTTTCACGTGCCAAATCACTCCGTATCAAGCTGGCCACGCGTAAGCATACGGAAGACCACGCTCCTGCCCAGAAGGCCGAACTACTGCCCCCCAGAGCCCCAAGCACGCTCCCACCTGCCATCTGCTGCTGCCTGACTGCCTGCTGCCCACGTGCCCTGCCATTTGCTGCCTGCACATCAGCCAGGGGTGCTGTTGCTGTGACCACCCCTGCTGGAAACCGAAGACTCCCGACTGGGATTCCATCGCTCCACAGCCCAGCCCCAGGACCCAGTTGCCCACCCACTCCTGCCTCTGGGGTTGTCATGTCGGGGCAAACACCATCTGGGACCACTGACAACCCCCGGCCAGAGAGGCAGAGGGGCACCAGCTTCAGTGCCACCGAAGTTGGTGTCCTGGTGGAGCAAGTCCTGGGGCAGTATGATGCCCTCTTCGGAAGTTCCCGCGCCGACAAGGAAGGACGGACTCGGATCTGGACTGACATCGTGACTGCCATCAACGCGGAGGGGGTCCGCGACTTACAACATGTCAAGAAGCGCTGGGAGGACTTCAGGTCCAGGACCCTGAACAAGGCCCGGCGCCTCTTGAAGGCAGCGGATGCCAAGGGGCGCCGGGGCCACTTGTCGGAAGAACAGATGAGGGTCCTGGAACGCATATCCCCAGCGCTCCACGTCCAGGTCCTTGAGAAGCAGACCCGTCTGGAGTCGAGCGGTGAGTGTACATGCATCCTGATTGTGAGCAGTGCGTGTGGTGATTATTCAGTAGTGTGCAGGTTGCACATCTGTTTGTATGGGGTCGAGTATGGGTGGGGGTGTACAGGGCCGTGGGGCTGACACATGCGAGGGCTGTAATGTGTGAGACATGGATGGTGCTTGTGTGTGTAGGCTTGCATGCCAAATGCAGTTGTGTGGGCACACATGTTTGGATGAATGTGTATGTAAGTAGACATGTCCGTGATGTCACGCATGTATGTTGTTTTTGGCTGCATGTATCAGCACTGTGTACATGTGCATGTGTGTGTATTTGACAAGGGTGCAACAGTGATGCAACATGGATGCATGTGACAGCGGTATGTGGAAGCCTGATTTGCAGATGTGACATGGATGCCCGTCTGAACACTGCGACACTTGGCAGAGGTGTACACATGCATGCAAGTGTGGTGGTGTGCGTACATGTGTGGTGCACTTCCTGTGTTGCATGTGATGTCTGGCTCACCTTTGGCTGCTCATGCTGTTGTATGTGTATGGATGGTGGTGGCAGTTGCGATATGGCTGTGGTATGGCTCATGTGTGCGAGTTGTAATGACATGTGTGTTGGGGATTGTGATGACATGTCTGAGGTTTGCCAATGCCACTCATGTACAACTGTCATGTGTGTATGTGTCCATTGTACAGTGCCCTGATGCCTGTGTTTTGTTTCTCCTTGTCTGCAGCGTCAACTGATGAAGAGGGCGAAGAAGGTGCTGTGGAGCACAGCGGCGGGGATCCCACCGCCAGCCGGAGACGCAAGGCCCGGCTCCCCTCCCATGTTGTCATCTCATCGGGGAGTGAGGAGTCCGGTGCCGCGTCCCAGGCCGCAGCTGCCGGGGGGAGGTCCAAGAGGCGGAGGTTGGAGTTGGACTCCTCGGCAGCAGAAGGGGCAGCTGGGACCCCACAGGGCCCAACAGGGGAAGATGGCACGGAGTCATCCAGGTTGGTGGGGGGTTTGGTGGAGGAGGAGCCCGTGCAAGCACCAGAGACGGGGTCTGGAGGTGGGGATCCCACTGGTGCTAGTGGTGCAGTGCAGGACCAGGGACAGGAGGCAGCACAGGCCACCGCGGAGGTGCCTGTGTGCAATCCTGTCCCTGATCCTGTCCATGCATCATCTTGCACCAGCAGGGATGCCTACGTCCAGACCCGTTTTCAGGCAGGGGATGAGCTCACGTCAACTGGCCTTCCTCTGCCTGCGGACGTGGCTATCTAGGTCCGGGTTGAGCCTGTCCTGGCTGGTGTGGCGTTGCGTCAACGGGCCCTGCGAGGTGACCTGCAGTCTTTTCATGAAGAGACTGCAAGTCATCTCGAATGGCTCGTTGACCACGTCAGCCTGCAGGGACAGGTCACCCAGGCCGGATTCCTCCGTCTGATGGGGCTTGCTCCGACCCCCTCCTCAACTGGACCCCCTACGCGCCAGTCGTCCTCTGTGCCATCTTCCCACCCATCAGTCACCTGGGTGCCCTGTGGAGCTGCCTCTGACGGTGCGGCCAGGCTGGTGGAGGAGGCATCCCTGCCACAGTCGGGAGTCGTACGTCCAGCAGGGGTGGCCACATCAACGACTGCACCCCAGCCGGCGGAGGATGTGCAGGCAGCAGGAGGCAGTGCACGGGCAGAGGCACAGCAGCAGCAGCAACGTGGTGGGAGCCATGAAGGCTCGGGGCCTTCAACATCGGAGGGGCAGGCATCGGCCGCAGGGCAGGAGGACCCAGGACAGAGAGTGTCTTCCGTGTGGCAGCGGTTGGGCCACGCCATAGATGCGAAGCGGCAGCGGGCGGAAGAGGCACGGCTCACAATGGTCAGGGCGGAGAACTCCATGCGGAGGGCCCTGAGGCGGGCCGAGTGCCTCGAGGCAATCCGCAGGGGTTTGGAGGTGGAGACGTCGACGGCCCTGCGGACCCTCGGGGCCATGGAGGAGGACCGCCTCCGGGACATTGAGGAGGAGTTCGATGATGCCCTGGCCCGGGACATCCACAAGTGAGCCGTGAAACTAGCCCGCTGCCCTTGTACATAGTTATGTAGGTAGTGTTAGGTTTCATTTTTGTTTTTATTTTGTTTGGACCTTTCGGACATTGGCCACATTTTTGTATATAGTTTATTTTATTTGTTAGTGTAGTTAGATAGGTTTCCTTTATTTTGTTGGGATAATGGACCCTGGCTTGTTCCCATGTACATAGTTCACAGTTGGATTGTATTTTTTCTTCACTTTTTGACCATGGAGCAATGGCTTTCTTTTTTATTTCCCATTGGATTTTGTTTTGTGGACATTGACTTTGGACAACATTACTTTGGAATTTTATTTTTGGTTTTGCTTTTTTTAACGGACATGCTTCTTTTCATTTTTGTACATTCACGTTTCTGTTTCTTCATTTTTTATTCTATTTCTGTTTCCTTTAATACATATTTTTTTGGTGAACTTCAATGTGTGGTATCCCATTGGTTTCATGCATTTCATGATATGTGTTTTGAGATTCACTGACACCAATTGGGTGTATGTGAGGGAAATGTGTTTGTTTCGGAACTTGCAATTGGTGTTCTGTGATGTAATTGCAAATTATGAGTGGGTGGATGCAATACTCCGGTGGGTGTTTTGCATTTGGAGGCTGACCATAGGGACCAGGGATCTAGATTGTGATGACATGTTGGCTGGGGAACATGAGTTGCACATGGGTGGGGGCCTGCTGGCAGGTGCCCCACAGTGCTGGGGGGTGGGGGTGGTGGGGAACATGAGTTGGACATGGGTGGGGGCCTGGTGGAGGCTGCCCCTGGTGGCTGGGGGGTGGGGGTGCTGGGAGACATGGATGGGGGCCTGGTGGTGGGTGCCCCTGCACTGCTGGGGGGTGGGGGTGGTGGGAGACATGGGTGGGGGCCTGGTGGAGGCTGCCCCTGGTGACTGGGGGGTGGGGGTGGTGGGAGACATGGGTGGGGGCCTGATGGAGGCTGCCCTTGGTGGCTGGGGGGTGGGGGTGCTGGGAGACATGGGTGGGGGCCTGGTGGTGGCTGCCCCTGCACTGCTGGGGGGTGGGGGTGGTGGGGAACATGCGTTGGACATGGGTGGGGGCCTGCTGGCAGGTGCACCACAGTGCTGGGGGGTGGGGGTGGTGGGCAACATGAGTTGGACATGGGTGGGGGCCTGGTGGAGGCTGCCCCTGCACTGCTGGGGGGTGGGGGTGGTGGGAGACATGGGTGGGGGCCTGGTGGAGGCTGCCCCTGGTGGCTGGGGGGTGGGGGTGGTGTGAGACAAGAGTGGGGGCCTGGTGGAGGCTGCCCCTGCACTGCTGGGGGTTGGGGGTGGTGGGAGACATGGGTGGGGGCCTGGTGGAGGCTGCCCCTGGTGACTGGGGGGGTGGGGGTGGTGGGAGACATGGGTGGGGGCCTGGTGGAGGCTGCCCCTGGTGACTGGGGGGGTGGGGGTGCTGGGAGACATGGGTGGGGGCCTGGTGGAGGCTGCCCCTGGTGGCTGGGGGGTGGGGGTGCTGGGAGACATGGGTGGGGGCCTGGTGGTGGGTGCCCCTGCACTGCTGGGGGGTGAGGGTGGTGTGAGACATGGGTGGGCGCCTGGTGGAGGCTGCCCCTGGTGGCTGGGGGGTGGGGGTGGTGTGAGACATGGGTGGGGGCCTGGTGGAGGCTGCCCCTGCACTGCTGGGGGGTGGGGGTGGTGGGGAACATGCGTTGGACATGGGTGGGGGCCTGCTGGCAGGTGCCCCACAGTGCTGGGGGGTGGGGGTGCTGGGAGACATGGGTGGGGGCCTGGTGGAGGCTGCCCCAGCACTGCTGGGGGGTGGGGGTGGTGGGAGACATGGGTGGGGGCCTGGTGGTGGGTGCCCCTGCACTGCTGGGGGTTGGGGGTGGTGGGAGACATGGGTGGGGGCCTGGTGGAGGCTGCCCCTGGTGGCTGGGGGGTGGGGGTGGTGTGAGACATGGGTGGGGGCCAGGTGGAGACTGCCCCTGCACTGCTGGGGGGTGGGGGTGGTGGGGAACATGAGTTGGACATGGGTGGGGGCCTGCTGGCAGGTGCCCCACAGTGCTGGGGGGTGGGGGTGGTGGGAGACATGGGTGGGGGCCTGGTGGAGGCTGCCCCTGCACTGCTGGGGGGTGGGGTGGTGGGAGACATGTGTGGGGGCCTGGTGGTGGGTGCCCCTGCACTGCTGGGGGGTGGGGGTGGTGGGAGACATGGGTGGGGGCCTGGTGGAGGCTGCCCCTGGTGACTGGGGGGGTGGGGGTGGTGGGAGACATGGGTGGGGGCCTGGTGGAGGCTGCCCCTGGTGGCTGGGGGTGCTGGGAGACATGGGTGGGGGCCTGGTGGTGGGTGCCCCTGCACTGCTGGGGGGTGGGGATGGTGGGAGACATGGGTGGGGGCCTGGTGGAGGCTGCCCCTGGTGACTGGGGGGGTGGGGGTGGTGGGAGACATGGGTGGGGGCCTGGTGGAGGCTGCCCCTGGTGGCTGGGGGGTGGAGGTGGTGTGAGACATGGGTGGGGGCCTGGTGGAGGCTGCCCCTGCACTGCTGGGGGGTGGGGATGGTGGGGAACATGCGTTGGACATGGGTGGGGCCTGCTGGCAGGTGCCCCACAGCGCTGGGGGGTGGGGTTGGTGGGAGACATGGGTGGGGGCCTGGTGGAGGCTGCCCCTGGTGACTGGGGGGTGGGGGTGGTGGGGGACATGGGTGGGGGCCTGGTGGAGGCTGCCCCTGGTGGCTGGGGGGTGGGGGTGCTGGGAGACATGGGTGGGGGCCTGGTGGTGGCTGCCCCTGCACTGCTGGGGGGTGGGGGGGTGGGGAACATGCGTTGGACATGGGTGGGGCCTGCTGGCAGGTGCCCCACAGTGCTGGGGGGTGGGGGTGGTGGGGAACATGAGTTGGACATGGGTGGGGGCCTGCTGGCAGGTGCCTCACAGTGCTGGGGGGTGGGGGTGCTGGGAGACATGGGTGGGGGCCTGGTGGAGGCTGCCCCTGCACTCCTGGGGTCTGGGGGTGGTGGGAGACATGGGTGGGGGCCTGGTGGAGGCTGCCCCTGCACTGCTGGGGGGTGGGGATGGTGGGGAACATGCGTTGGACATGGGTGGGGCCTGCTGGCAGGTGCCCCACAGCGCTGGGGGGTGGGGTTGGTGGGAGACATGGGTGGGGGCCTGGTGGAGGCTGCCCCTGGTGACTGGGGGGTGGGGGTGGTGGGAGACATGGGTGGGGGCCTGGTGGAGGCTGCCCTTGGTGGCTGGGGGTGGGGGTGGTGTGAGACTTGGGTGGGGGCCTGGTGGAGGCTGCCCCTGCACTGCTGGGGGGTGGGGGTGGTGGGAGACATGGGTTGGGGCCTGGTGGAGGCTGCCCCTGGTGACTGGGGGGTTGGGGGGGGGGTGGGAGACATGGGTGGGGGCCTGGTGGAGGCTGCCCCTGGTGACTGGGGGGGTGGGGGTGCTGGGAGACATGGGTGGGGGCCTGGTGGAGGCTGCCCCTGGTGGCTGGGGGGTGGGGGTGCTGGGAGACATGGGTGGGGGCCTGGTGGTGGGTGTCCCTGCAATGCTGGGGGGTGGGGGTGGTGGGAGACATAGGTGGGGGCCTGGTGGAGGCTGCCCCTGGTGACTGGGGGGTGGGGGTGGTGGGAGACATGGGTGGGGGCCTGGTGGTGGGTGCCCCTGCACTGCTGGGGGGTGGGGGTGGTGGGAGACATGGGTGGGGGCCTGGTGGAGGCTGCCCTGGTGACTGGGGTGTGGGGGTGGTGGGAGACATGGGTGGGGGCCTGGTGGAGGCTGCCCCTGGTGGCTGGGGGGTGGGGGTGGTGTGAGACATGGGTGGGGGCCTGGTGGAGGCTGCCCCTGCACTGCTGGGGGGTGGGGGTGGTGGGAGACATGGGTGGGGGCCTGGTGGAGGCTGCCCCTGGTGACTGGGGGGTGGGGGTGGTGGGAGACATGGGTGGGGGCTTGGTGGAGGCTGCCCCTGGTGACTGGGGGGGTGGGGGTGCTGGGAGACATGGGTGGGGGCCTGGTGGAGGCTGCCCCTGGTGGCTGGGGGGTGGGGGTGCTGGGAGACATGGGTGGGGGCCTGGTGGTGGGTGCCCCTGCAATGCTGGGGGGTGGGGGTGGTGTGAGACATGGGTGGGGGCCTGGTGGAGGCTGCCCCTGCACTGCTGGGGGGTGGGGGTGGTGGGAGACATGGGTGGGGGCCTGGTGGAGGCTGCCCCTGGTGACTGGGGGGTGGGGGTGGTGGGAGACATGGGTGGGGGCTTGGTGGAGGCTGCCCCTGGTGACTGGGGGGGTGGGGGTGCTGGGAGACATGGGTGGGGGCCTGGTGGAGGCTGCCCCTGGTGGCTGGGGGGTGGGGGTGCTGGGAGACATGGGTGGGGGCCTGGTGGTGGGTGCCCCTGCAATGCTGGGGGGTGGGGGTGGTGGGAGACATGGGTGGGGGCCTGGTGGAGGCTGCCCCTGGTGACTGGGGGGGTGGGGGTGCTGGGAGACATGGGTGGGGGCCTGGTGGAGGCTGCCCCTGGTGGCCGGGGGGTGGGGGTGCTGGGAGACATGGGTGGGGGCCTGGTGGTGGCTGCCCCTGCACTGCTGGGGGGTGGGGGTGGTGGGGAACATGCGTTGGACATGGGTGGGGGCCTGCTGGCAGGTGCCCCACAGTGCTGGGGGGTGGGGGTGGTGGGGAACATGAGTTGGACATGGGTGGGGGCCTACTGGCAGGTGCCCCACAGTGCTGGGGGGTGGGGGGTGGTGGGAGACATGGGTGGGGGTCTGGTGGAGGCTGCCCCTGCACTGCTGGGGGGTGGGGGTAGTGGGAGACATGTGTGGGGGCCTGGTGGTGGGTGCCCCTGCACTGCTGGGGGGTGGGGGTGGTGGGAGACATGGGTGGGGGCCTGGTGGAGGCTGCCCCTGGTGACTGGGGGGGTGGGGGTGGTGGGAGACATGGGTGGGGGCCTGGTGGAGGCTGCCCCTGGTGGCTGGGGGTGGGGGTGGTGTGAGACATGGGTGGGGGCCTGGTGGAGGCTGCCCCTGGTGACTGGGGGGGTGGTGGGAGACATGGGTGGGGGCCTGGTGGAGGCTGCCCCTGCACTGCTGGGGGTTGGGGGTGGTGGGGAGCATGCGTTGGACATGGGTGGGGCCTGCTGGCAGGTGCCCCACAGTGCTGGGGGGTGGGGGTGGTGGGAGACATGGGTGGGGGGCTGGTGGAGGCTGCCCCTGCACTGATGGGGGGTGGGGGTGGTGGGGAACATGCGTTACACATGGGTGGGGGCCTGCTGGCAGGTCCCCCACAGTGCTGGGGGGTGGGGGTGGTGGGAACATGAGTTGGACATGGGTGGGGGCCTGCTGGCAGGTGCCCCACAGTGCTGGGGGGTGGGGGTGGTGGGAGACATGAGTTGGACATGGGTGGGGGCCTGGTGGAGGCTGCCCCTGCACTGCTGAGGGGTGGGGGTGGTGGGAGACATGGGTGGGGGCCTGGTGGTGGGTGCCCCTGGTGGCTGGGGGGTGGGGGTGGTGGGAGACATGGGTGGGGGCCTGGTGGTGGGTGCCCCTGCACTGCTGGGGGGTGGGAGTGCTGGGAGACATGGGTGGGGCCTGGTGGAGGGTGCCCCTGGTGACTGGGGGTGCAGGGGGACATGCGTTGGTGGGCAGTAGTGCAAGTTGACATGTGGGTTGGCTGGGGGTCATGGCCATGGTGGATGGTGTGCCTGCAGGACATGTGCAGGGTAGGCCCCTGTGGTGTGAGCCACCTGCAGGGGCCGGTGAGGGTGTAGAGGGAACACCTGGGAGGACCCACACGTGCAATTCACGTGTGGTGCTCCCCGCGCACCCCTGTAATACACGTACCCTGATGGAATCGCGTGTGGAACTTCCCGCGCACCCCTGGAATACACGTACCCTGCTGTAATCGCGTGTGGCACTTCCTGCGCACCCCTGAGATATGCGTACCCTGCTCGCACGGGCCCAATCGCGTGTGGAAATTCCCGCGCACCCCTGAGATACACGTACCCTGCGGAAATCGCGTGTGGCACTTCCCGCGCACCCCTGAGATACACGTACCCCCAATCGCGTGTGGAAATTCCCGCGCACCCCTGAAATACACGTACCCTGCTGAAATCGCTTGTGGCACTTCCTGCGCACACCTGAGATACGCGTACCCCCAATCGCGTGTGGAAATTCCTGCGCACCCCTGAAATACACGTACCCTGCTGAAATCGCGTGTGGCACTTCCTGCGCACCCCTGAGATACGCGTACCGTGTTCGCACGGGCTCAATCGCATGTGGAAATTCCCGCGCACCCCTGAGATACGCGTACCCTACGGAAATCGCGTGTGGTACTTCCCGCGCACCCCTGAAATACGCGTACCCTGCTCGCACGGGGCCAATCGCGTGAGGTACTTCCCGCGCACCCCAGTGATACACGTAGCCCGCTTGCCGTGCTGGTACAGGGTTAGCGCAGCCCTTTGCGCTGGATTGGGTATATTGATGGCTTTTCCCTGCGCGAGAGGTGTTCTTGGGGGCGTAACTGGCGCTGCTGCAGGGTCGCTGTGCCACTGTGCACCACGGCTGGTTTTGGTGGCTGGAATCCATGAATACGCTGTGCGCGGAAATGGATTTTAGCGCACGCTGCTGGCGCAGGGATTCGCACGCGCACACTGTGCGCCAGCCGCGTGCGCCACTTGTGCGCTGAATTCTATGAATTACCCCCTTAATGTATTATTGTGGCTTTCCCAATGCTGAATTTCAACGGATCTTGACAAGCGTTTTTTTTTCTGTTTAAACTTGCATACATTCTTGAATGGGGTAGGTTTGAAATACCAGGAGTTTCGTTTGGCCATCTGGAGAAAACAAATCTATATATTTAAAGCCATCAAAGAAACTCATTACATTCCTTAAAATATAGATATATCTGTTCAGAGCATCTGAGAAATCTGATGTTCCCACCCAAATAGGCCTTCTCAAGGAAACTTTCATAAGGAAAATTGCATCTTGTCATTCCTGGAAGGCCTAAAATACTGTCCTTAGGATTGATAAGAAATTGGAATGATCCCACAATGACCAGCCCAGTATTCCGTTCATATTGCTTCAAACGCAGCCAAATGCACTTAAAATATCCCCTCTTGACATCAGCTAAGTAATAACGTCCACCACATGCCCAGTTGATAGAAAATCAAACAAAGGGCACTCTGAGACTTTTCAACATGATTCATGTTGCTAGCAAAATGTTTTATAATTCATGGGTATGAAACTCATTGGAGCTAGCATTAGAAATGTATTTTAAACACAATGGGCTACCAGCGGGTTGTCGCCAGTCTTGCAATATTTACTGGCGCCTGACTTGCCGGAATCACCAGGGGATTATGACCGCAGCGTTCCGGGAAGTTAGGCGCTGGTGAATGGTAATCCCCATTCCCATTTGAATCCCATAGGACTCAATGGGAATCGGAACCACGGAAGCACCGGCACTGTTAATAACGGTGCCAGTGCTTCTGTGAAACTCTGTGGGCGGGTGCCGTATAGGCCGCCAGGGTCAGACCTGGCAGGCGGGATGGCACCCACCCGCAGTGTTGTACTATGCCGGTCCAGTAACAATGGTGCCGTTAGGCTTAACGGCACTGTTGTTACCGGACCTGCATGTTCGTAATGAGGCACAATGATGGCTATACCGCCACAACCATATGACTTAGGATGAAAATAAAACATGTTTTGCAACTGTGGAATTATCCTCTGTGAAATGAGCCTAAAACAACATATGTAGATTAAAAATGTATACAATTATAAATATGAATAACAAAGCTACATTTCATTGCACACAATCATGCCAAATATCCTTCCATTTGTGGGGGTCTTGGGAACCCAGGAATTCATATTTCTTTGAGGTATCATGTTGCTACGAGGGGCTATGGGTCACATAGGATTGTGAGCTCAAAATTGGCCAAAGTGTGTAGCCCCAACTATCTCACCTGTTCAGAAATATGAGCAACATAATTAAATTAGGGATGTATTCCCTGCAAGTGTCAGCCTGTTAAATAGAACAATGTGATGATTCAACCTATAAAAAAAGTGTGATGATACAATGACGTAGTGGTGAATTTTTCCCATTATATAAGTGGAAACAGGCAGGTAATCAGAGGAGCAAGGATTCTGAAGGCTACAGAAATATGGATCCCAAGTTATTAAACGGGAAAATCATACTAGGCCTCCTTTTGATTATGTTGGCCTAAGCCTAGTAGCTCTGAAAAGAAAACCGCGTTGCAATGTTACGATTTTGGATCGACTTCGCCGCCATTTTAGGTTCATCTGCCATTTTGATTTCTGTTCGTAATGATTCTGTGTTCTAAAACGGTGGACTGTGTTTGTAACTTGCAACCGAGCCTTCCCGACCTTTGAGTTCTGTTAATTGTTAGACTGTTCGTGGGCCGACTGTTTAAACTAAGCAATGAGACCTTGTATTCTGCCTGAACTGTTGTCCCACGAACATACATCAGCAACAATGGGAGAAAATGCTAAGCGTGGACCTGGCTGAACTACATTGTGAAGGGACATGGACAAAGGCCTACTGAAGGACTCAAGAATACACACTGCCATTGTAACTTCATGGAAACACAAACGTGTATAATCCTTCTGCATATTATTGTATGAGCTATAAATGAACTCGGCACAAACTCTAGACCACAGATTATTAACCTGTAGAGGGGCTGGACAATATTGTATGAAACATATAAATATGTGAATGTTTAGATGCCAGCACTCTCCCTCCTCACTCTGACGGGCTGGTACTCATTGCGGGGTGTTGAGAGACCAGATGGCTGCCTGTATCAGATCTGTTTCTTTGGTTCTTTGTAAACTGTGCATTATTTAAGATCTGTGAATCTTTATAAGCCAGAGTTTGGTTTATTTACTTTTGTGGTATTCAGCCACGATATTTCCTTGCTTTTACAAAGTTACAAATGGATGAATGAGGATCTTGGTGAATATCTGGGGATTAAAGTGGCATTATCCATGAGGAAGCCTGGAAGCAGAATAACCTGGAGCAGACCTGGTTTCATAGAGTAGGAAAGAGAACAGAAGTGGTCTAGTGGACTTGGAAGTTATTTGAAAACTATGACGGTCCATGTGGGCTCTGTGATTTAAAGAGTTATTCAAAAAGACAGGAAGATAAAGAAGGGCTTCCTGAATGTTCTTCCACTAATGAAATCTGGATAGATGTTCCTGCAAACCAATCAGCTAGAAGAAGTTATACCAATGTATTCAGAGATGTAGTTATAAAAAACTACAGAAATACTTTAAGAATCAAAAGAAGCACCTAAGAAGATAATTATGAACAGAATGATTATCTGGACAGTACAGCACACCTGGGAAATAACATATACTGCCAACACATGAAGAAGTTGGAAGAAGGACATCAGATGAAGAATGCTTCGTATGTGCACTCCTACCATGCAGCATGGGAAAATCAAAGATCTTCATTGCAATTGAAATTGAAGTCAAAACGGCTCACTGCCTGTTGCACATAGCACTTTGTACAACAAGAGGCCAGTTTATGGAAAGCGATGCTTCTCTCAAATAGGCAACAGAAACAACCGATCCAAATGAACATGACTATGTTCAAGATATAAAAACAAGAAACAATGCCAGAACAAAGAATATTGTGATCTGATATGAGAAACCTGAAACAAAAGGAGCAGAAATTAAAAGAGAAGTGAACAAAAAACTTGGGGGGTAATTCATAGAATTCAGCGCTGAGGTAGCGCACACGGGCAGCGCAGAGAGGGAGCGTGCACCAGCCGTGTGCACTAAACAGCATTTTGGCGCAACGCGTATTCATGGATTTCCCAAGCCATTTGCAGCCATGACGCAGCGAACATCCCGCAGCACCAGTTACACCCCCAAGAAGGCCCCTTGTGCAAGGAAAAGCCATAGAAATCCGGCGCAAAGGGCCGCGCTAACCCTGGACCAGCTTACAGGTCCCCTACACTGTAATCGCATGAAAAACTACACATACCCCGCTCGCGGCAGACAAAATGCGTGAAAATCTCCCAGCACACCCCCTTCAATACGCATTCCCCACTCGTGGCAGACAAAACTCGTGAAGATGTACTCGCGCACCCCCTTCAATACGCGTACCCCACTCGCGGCAGCCAAAACACATGAAAATAAACTCCTGCACCCCCTGGAAAATACGTGCTCCGCCTGCGCCAGGCAAATTGCGTGGAAAAAGTCCCCCCTGTGGTGTGGGCTGCCTGTGGGTCATGGTCAGGGGTGATGGGCTGCCTGTGGGGCATGCCCAGGGGTGTATGGTGGTCCCCCGTGGTGTGGGCTGCCTGTGGTTCCTGGTCAGGGTGGATGGGCTACCTGCGAGGCATGCCCAGAGGTGTATGGTGGTCCCCCATGGTGTGGGCTGCCTGCAGGGCATGGTCAGGGGTGATGGGCTGCCTGCGGGTCATGGATATGGTGGATGGGCTGCCTGCGGGGCATGCCCAGGGGTGTTTGGTGGTCCACCATGGTGTGGGCTGCCTGCGGGTCATGGTCAGGGTGGATGGGCTGCCTGCGGGCATGCCCAGGGGTGTATGGTGGTCCCCGGTGGTGTGGGCTGCCTGCAGGGCATGGTCAGGGGTTATGGGCTGCCTGCGGGTCATGGTCAGGGTGGATGGGCTGCCTGCGGGGCATGCCCAGGGGTGTATGGTGGTCCCCCGTGGTGTGGGCTGCCTGAGGGTCATGGTCAGCGTGGATGGGCTGCCTGCGGGGCGTGCCCAGGGTGTATGGTGGTCCCCCGTGGTGTGGGCTGTCTGTGGGCCATGGTCAGGGTGGATGGGCTGCCTGCAGGGCATGCCCAGGGGTGTATGGTGGTCCCCCGTGGTCATGGCTGCCTGCGGGTCATGGCCAGGGGTGTAGTGGGGGGGCCTGTGGTGTTGGCTGCCTGCAAGGGATGAATGTGGCTCCACATCACACTGGTGCGCGAATCTGGGGGTACGCGAGTGAGCGGTCCATGCGATTTCGCTGGTGCGAGCGGGGTACGTGTATTTCAGGGTATGCAATTTTGCTGACGTGAGCGGGGTACGTGTATTTTGGGGTACGTGAGTGAGCTTTACACACAATTTCGCTGGCTGGAGCGGAGTATGTGTTTTCCGGGGTACGCGAGTGAGCTTTACACGCGATTTCACTGGCGGGAGCGGAGTATGTGTTTTCCGGGCTACGCGAGTGAGCTTTACACGCGATTTCGCTGGCGGGAGCGGCGTAAGTGTATTCCGGGGTACGCGAGTGAGCTGGCGGGAGCGGGGTACGTGTATTTTGGGCTACGCGAGTGAGCTGTCCACGCGATTTCGCTGGCGGGAGCTGGATACGTGTATTCCAGGGTACGCGAGTGAGCTGTCCATGTGATTTCACTGGCGGGAGCGGGGTACATGTATTTCGGAGTACGAGAGTGAGCTGTCTATGCAATTTTGCTGGCGGGAGCCGGGGACGTGTATTCCGGGGTACGCAAGTGAGCTGCCCACGTGATTTCACTGGCGGGAGCGGGGTACATATTTCTTGGGGTACATAAATGAGCTGTCCATGCGATTTCACTGGCGGGAGCGGGGTAAATGTATTCCGGGGTACGCGAGTGAGCTTTACACACAATTTCACTGGTGAGAGCAGGGTATGTTTAATGCGGGGTACGCAAGTGAGCTGTCCACGCGATTTCGCTGGCTGGAATAGAGTACGTGTATTTCGGGCTACGCGAGTGAGCTGTCCATGTGACTTTGCTGGCGGGAGCGGGGTACGTGTATTTTGGGGTACGCGAGTGAGCTGTCCATGTGATTTCGCTGTCGGCAGCGGGGTACGTGTATTCCGGGGTACGCGAGTGAGCTTTTCACGCGATTTCACTGGCAGGAGTGGGGTACGTGTATTTCAGGGTACGCAAGAGTACTTTACACGCAAATTGGCAGTGTGGCCCCTCCCGGGTGTGCCCTCCCCCCCTCCCCATGCCTCACAGGCAGCCCACACCACAGGAGGCCACCATACACCCCTGGGCATGCCCCGCAGGCTGCCCATCTACCCTGGTCAGGCCCTGCAGGCAGGCCACACCACAGGCCCCCCCTACACCCCTGGTCATGCCTGCAGGCAGCCCATCACCACTGACGATGCCCCGCAGGCACCCCACACCACAGGGAGGACCCCTGAACACCCTGACCATGCCCTGCAGGCAGGCCACATGGCACCATGCACTTGTAAGCCCCAAAACAAGTCCCCCCCACCAGTGACGGGCACCTGCCAGCAGGCCCCGACTCATGTCCCTCCATCCCGCCCCCATTGACTAGCACCTGCCAGCAGGCCGTGACTCATGTCCCCCCCACCAGTGACGGGCACCTGCGAGCAGGCCCTGACACATGTCCCCCCCACCAGTGACGGGCACCTGCCAGCGACCCCGACACATGTCCCTCCACCCCAGCCCCATTGACGGGCACCTGCCAGCAGGACTTGACTCATGTCCCCCCACCAGTGACGGGCACCTGCCAACAGGCCCCAACACATGTCCCTCCACCCCACCCCCATTCATTAACGGGCACCTGCCAGCAGGCCCGACACATGCCCCCCCCCCATTGATGGGCTCCTGCCAGCAGGCCCCGACTCATGTCCCCCCACCAATGACGGGCACCTGCCAGCAGGCCCCGACACATGTCCCTCCACCCCACCCCCATTGACGGGCACCTGCCAGCAGGCTCCGACTCATATCACCCCCACCAGTGACGGGCACCTTCCAGCAGGCCCCGACTCATGTCCCCGCCACCAGTGACAGGCACCTGCCAGCAGGCCCCTTCTCGTGTCCCCCCAAACATCACGTCATAATACAGACCCATGGCCCTAATGCCAACCCAAATCCCACCTCCCCACCCCCAGTATGAACACTTACCAACCATCTTCTGCACCCACTCCCGAGTAAGTTACCCATGCCATGAGAGTCTGAAAAGAACCAGCATGCCCATGAATACATGTCCTACAGAGTCACACAGTGGCAACACATGACTGAACCAATGCTCACAGAGACATGCACAAAACCAATCAGAGTACACCACACCAATAATGAAGATTTATGAAATGTATTAGAAAGAAAACCAAATGACAAAATGAAAAACACACATGCAAATGATGAAATAATAAATGCAATATAAAAAAGAAAGTAAAATCCAAGGGAAAATTAAAATCCAATACATGAAAAATGAAAAGTGGTCCATCGCCAAAGTCCATAGAAATGATTCAAAAAATTGAAAAGCATAAAAATCCATTACTCCATGGGACCAAAAAAAAAGGAAGTATGTGCATGTCCAGAACTATTTACAATGAAAGTCTGAAGGGTCCATGATCCCAAAACAAAATGAAACCTACAGAAAACCCTATGTAAAACACAACTATATACAAAAATGGGAGCAAAGTCTGTGTACTCCAAATCATGAAAAAACAAAATGAAACCTAAACCTAAATAACTATATACAAAGGTGGCGGGCTAGTCCGACGGCTCACTTTTTGATGTCCTGTCCTGGTATGTGGTATGGGGGTAGCCATGCTGCAAATATCGGCATGGCTACCTCCAACCTTGTAATGACCCCCAATGTCCGGTGAGTGCCCATGCGGTGTGTCCAGACCATGTGTATGTTGCTTGGGTGATGTGTTCTGATTGATTGCCAGGTCAGGCTGTGTAGTCATAACTGCTATATGTGACCCATGTAGTGCCTCCAACCCATCCCCTGTCCTTGGGTTTGGGGTTCACTGTATCCCTACTGACCGCTGCAAACACTTTGCACATGATGACTGCACTTGCCCTTAAACTGCCATCATGACACAACATTGTTATTATGTGGCCTTGTTTCTGGAAACGTATGTGTTTGATATTGTGCACCACATGGAACAGAACGGGTACCAGAAATAAAAGGAGCACTCAAAAGAATTACCTTGAGACGGTGGGTGAAACCACAAACATAGCGCCGTTACGAACAGAGGTGAAGATCGTCATATATAGATGAAATCAAGACTCTTCACCAAAACTGTGTCACGGAGACAGCAAAAGGTATGGTGAATGATTACACCTTCCGAATTGAGCATCCAGAGAGCAGCCAGATGGCACCATGATTCTTTCTAAATGTCTCGAAGCAATATGAGTGAGATACAGGGAGCAATATAAGAAATCTCGAACTTGGGAAGTATAAACTAAATGCTTAAATCACTTTCTTTGTTCTGAAGACGGCCCTTACTAACAAGACCAACAGCACTGTGAGAGTGAACTATAAGAGTTGATATGTCCGAAACATGTCGACTAGATTTGAGGAAATTGTCACCAACTTATTTCCTTCTTCTCAATTTACACCAAGTATTACAAGGGTGTCTTTTTGAACTTATAACATCATGTACACCCTGAAGTAATTTCGTACAGTATTATAGAGAGGCTGTATATAAAAAACTAAAGAAGAAAGAGCTGACTCTTTAGACAATTGTTGCATTAAACTATGCAGGAATGATCATGGCTATTGATGCAAGATGTTTCCTTGAAATTCTGAATCAGCAGTATACACCAACAGTAGTATAAAGTGTTCTTTTCCCTGTTTTGAATTTTTTGATTATTTAATCGTTTTCCTTTTTCTTGTATTTAGTTTGATGGTATGGTGCACTGTCACCTTTCAGAATGTAAATGTTCTGCACAGGTTTGAAATATATTTTTTTAGATGAATGTGTATAGGACATACTTGGAGGTCTTTTTTAGCTTTGTAAAATATGTATTAAAATAAATGAAAATGTCAAATCGATATATTAGAGTGGTGGTTCTAACAACCTTTGATTGAATTAGATTGTCATTGATCTGATCTGTTGACACTCAGGGACAAAAGGAAGGGGTAGTTGACCTATCTTTGTTGTTCTATATATTGTTGTATATAAGTCTCCCATCTGATAGTGTTGACCCCCCGATATCAAAAAACAGGGAGTACCCAATTTTAAGCATCACGACATACAGTTTATCTCTTTATTCTGCCTGATTGATGGAATCATTTGCATGATAAATGCACTTTTGTGTGCCATTCTGCCCCAAAATCACCATACTTCTGACAGGATTTTCCACTACAAAGCTCCATATATGTTCACTTTTTACGCAAATTATTTCATCAATCAGGCTGATTGACTGCTGTGCACCTACACATGCACTGCACCCGATCACTTCTGAGCCCTGTTTGAATGTTCAACATGACAATTGACTTGTGTCATGTCCAAGTGACCTACCATTGATGTATCCATGTGCCTCCCATCACTGTATGTGAGCACGCTGGCATTGTTGCCGCATGTTACACATGTGTGTTTTGTCCCACTCTTTTGCATGTTCTGTTTGATGATATGCATTTGACATGGATGGGGGACAGTAGTGATTAACTCCCATCTGGGTGTCCTTGTCAGTTCTGGCATGGCTATGCTACGTGCCATCTGTGTGCTGGCATGTGTCATGTTTGTGGATGGTTCATGCCACTCAGAGGCTAATGTGTGATGCGGGTGCTATGCACCATGCAGCACATGTGTTGCTTTTCCATTTTGGAGTCATCAGTGTCTGCTTTCAGGGTCCCCTTCCACTTCATTGCCACTGAATGCATGGCTGAGTTTGTGTCATGTGTGACATGTCTGATTAATGTATTGGATGTGTACATTGTGATGCCTATGTGTGTTGGCTATGCTGTTCATGCATGTCTTCATTACTTTTTTCATTTTGTGCAGGTGATGAGGCACTTGATGCTGTAGAGGAGATGGCGCAGGGACAGGAGTACTCAAAGCCCCAACCAAGCACCACTGGAGGATGTGGGGCGGTGGTGCACGAAAATCCATTGGTCCTACAGACCATCCTGTCCACAGGTGTCTCTGGGTACACCACAGATGATCTCTATAGCTCAGGTGCTGAATCAGACATTGAGACAAATGTCCCGTCGCAGGTGAGTGTTTCTGGAATGGATGATGTTCTGTCCAACGCACCTGCACTGGGGGTAGACCCCTCAATGGCCCATTCAGTGTTGGAATGTCCGCCTGTGGCAGTTACGGATGCAGGGTCACACTCCACAATATTTGCTCCTGTTCCTGGGGCAGCAGATCAAAGGAGGAATGCAGTCCTGCAGCCTCAGGCAGTGCCAGCACAGCAAGGTGCACATCACCTTGGGGCCAACAGGTGTCGTGTATGGAAACACGGTGCCTGTGCGCCACCGGGCAATACTGTGTGGCAGAACTCCATTTATGCAATTAAAGCAATTGCAGCACAATAGGGGGCATTATGTGAGATGATTTCTTAGGCCATGGATAGGGTGGCCACTTCCATTCTTCCCCCGAATGGCAGGTGGAGCTCCAGCCGCCGTCAATGAAGTCCACGTGCCGCTCACACAGGGAGGACATATTGGCTGCCAACAGGGAACGATGGGTTGAACTGGAGGCTCTGTGCACAGCCATATCTGCAGAGGCACGGGCCCACAGGGATGCCCTGAGGGAATAAAACAGCTCCCTCAGAGCTACTCTGGGTGCACTTGAGGTGTCCCAGAGTACAAGGTCAGAACAGCAGCTGGAGCAGCTAACACGCACAACCAGGCAACCTGTGAGGAAATCTGGGTATCACGTTAGGGCTTGTAGGCAGAAAATCCGTGCTACCCATGAGGCCCTGCATGGGGATCTCCGGACCATCATACTGCAGAACCAAACCTTTTAAACCTGCATGCTTGCTGCCATGGAGGAGCATGTCAGGGCTTTGTGTGGTCTGCCTCCCATACCACCCACACATTCTAATGTAACATCAGAGGGTGACGACAGCAACGGCAGTTCTCCTACTATCGGGTAGCAGTGCAGACCATGAGACCATGAGACCATGGAAGGTATTTTATTTTCTAACATCCACGCATGTGGGTGTTGGGGTGCACCCTGCACGTCCTCCTTCCTGGGTGCTCCCTCCCCCCCCTCCGGTCGACCCATGGCCATTTTTTATTTTTATTTTTTTAATTCTTTTTTTGTCTATTGTGCATTCATGTTACAGTGTATTGCTTTGTGTGGCACCCACAGGCTTGTCTTGTGTTTAAACCTTGGGGTCCAGACACATATGCCACTCCTGATTCCCCTTTCCATGGGCTTGCAAAGGTGGCACCGTGTGACAGTAATTTACACAGAGGCCTTGGGCTTCCATGAGGTGTGTGGCCAGTCTGTAGTCCAAACTGTGTATACACCTCTAGTGGGGATGACTGATGATGTCTCCACTGCATGGTTGATTTGTATATTGTATTCCATATTGCTCATTATGCATATTTGCAAGTAGCTTTGTCTTGTCTTACCTTGCCTGTCTACACTGAAGATGCAGTTCATGTTGTATGCAGTACCCTGACACATTTACCTACCAGAAACACACTGTAGATGGAAGGGGTCGATGTGCTGCCTTTGTCAGGTTGTGACACATGCACTTTTGTGATTGGTTACTGTCAAACGTTGCCACTGTTGGGTCCTGTACTCATGTTTTGTCATGCTGGTAAGTATATGTTCATGTGTGCTGTTTCTTTTTCATAGGTGAGAGGGAATTGTCTGTGGCCTGTTTCCATTTTTGACAGTGCATTTTTTGACAGTTGTGTCATGTGTTGTGCATTCATTTGGTTGCTTTCACATTGCATGCCAAGCCATGGTGTTTTGGGCGGGTGAGATGGGGTATGGGAGGGGTTGGGTGACATACCAGTATTTGGGTGTGCTGTTTTGCAAGGGGGTTGTCCTTCATGCAGCATGAATGTGTGCCTTTTACTGGCACAGCATTGGGTCTATTTAAGTAGCTAGGGATGCACACAATGTAGCACTTCCAGGGAAACAATCTCAGGGTGGTATGGTTGTGACAGTTGACGGTCCCTTTGTCATCATCAATTGTCAGCTGGTATGTGCCAGACCTGTGTGCACTCCGCAGGGGTGGGAATTTAGGTGAAAAATGTTGCCACAAGCTGGGTACGGGCTGCCTCACCACGTGCCCTTTCCCCTCCCCTGCGCAGCGGCCATGCATGTGGTTGGGGATGTGGGGGCACCACCATGTCCACCGGCACGCCCCGCCGGGTTGCAATGTTGTGCAGAACACATGCTGCCACTATAATCCTGCACACTACTGGGGGCGCATATAGCAGCTGGCTGCCAGAGCAGTCAAGGGAGCGCAAACGTGACTTCAGCACTCTGAATGTGCGCACCACTATGCCCCGGGTTGCAATATGGGCTGCGTTGTATCTTACCTGGGGTGGTGTGGTGGGGTTCCGTATTGGCGTCATCATGTAGGTGCTAAGAGAGTTGGCATTATCCCCTGGGGAGGTGATAATGGTTAACATTAGTTGGGTTTTGCCATTTCTATGTGTCTGACATGCATGCATGTGCAGAGGCATTTTTACTCACCAATGAGCCATGTGTTGCCATGCCTCCCAGCTTCCAGGTCCCGGTTTGGGGGTGACATTCTGAATATGAAACTATCATGGCTGGACCCATAGTTGGCATATACAGAGGTGATGATTCCCTTGGCATCACATACAACCTGCACGTTTATGGAATGCCAGTGCTTGCGGTTGCGATAGATGTGCTCAATGGCCCTAGGAGGACGTAGAGCCACATGGTTGCAATCAATGGCACCTAGCACTTGTGGAAGTGTGCCACCCTGTAAAAGTCCTGGACCACGGCCTGCCTTTCTGTGGGTGTTCTGGGCATGTATATGTGCCTGCAGACTGAGGGGCGTGCAGTCATGATCGCCAACACCTGGTGTAGTCAGTGTGACTGTGTGGCCTGTGAGACACCCCCAACTGTGGCACTTGTCCGCTGATATGACCTAGTAGCCAAGAAATGCAGTACATTGAGCACCTTTTCCAAGGGGCTCAGTGCTTGGGAGCACAGGGTGGGTGATGTTAGGTCATTCTCCCACTCAGCAACCAGTTCTAGGATGATATGAGGTAGAAACCTATTCCTGCCATAGACCTGGTCATCAGGCATCCCAAAAAGGCTGGTCCTGGGTAAAAAAATGCAGGGCCTGGCTATCCTCCTCCTCCTGCGGTGTCCCATGACCACTGCTGTGAGGAAAGGTATATTCATCGTAGCATATGAGCTTGTTTGTTGTTTGTGCGCTCTTTTATGCTGCGCAGGCCGCTTATTCCTGCTTCCGCCTGGTGTACGTGTTTCCCGATTAGCCCGTCTTTTGTGGCACGCGGGTTTCACCTGTTCGATTCCATGAATACGTGTTGTTAGCACGCGTGTGGGCGTTGCGAGGATTTAGAAGCGTACTTCCCCTGTAACGCCCACATTTTCACCTGTTGTTCCCCATTCTGCGTGTTCCGCCCCCTTTTTAGGTGTGTGCGCTGTCCTGTGTGCGCCTTCACTGGCCATCTCGTGCACACCCTTCTGGATATTGCAATGACGTGTGCCCCACACGCGGATTCAGCGCATATCTCAGGTAAGCCACGCGCAGCTCCATCCATGAATTGACAAACAGCTGTGTGTGCAGCTTTCACACGCTTGTGCTCCGATGTTCACGCTTGCACCCCTGTTTTCAGCGCACATTAATTCTATGAATTACCCTGTTGATGTCAAAGGAAAATCTGCAGAAGACACTCGAAGATGGAAGAACAGAGGTCAAATGTAAATTTGGGGAACAGTGCCGTCACCAGACGGATGGGAAAAAGGAGTGGTGATCTGCAGAGCATGGATTATCATTGGATACTACAAAGAAACAATTGAAAATGCACAAATGTTATGCAAGCTATTGTGGCCAAGACTTGCCAAACTGCTGACATGGGTCGAAGACAGAGGAGGACCCTTGCAGATAGTGTCATGGACAGTTCTAAATTGGGTTTCAGGAACAATGGTACAAGAAAAATGTGGATGAATATTTGATGCAACAGGAATGAAGCAAGGAACAGCAGTTATCAAGGATCACTATTGGGCTTGTGGATCCAAAGCCTATATCAGACTGCCAAAGGTCCAATGTCCATGTTCCTACATTGGTGATTCCCAAAGGTGACCTGAACTTTGACAGTTTTCCGAAAGCCGATGCTCACCTGAGAAAAGAGAGATCTGTGGAGCTAATAAATCAAATAATGAGAGAAAACTACTTCTCTGTCAAATAAATAGAAGCATTTGATGCTTTTCCATATAAACACAGGCTGTTTAGCCAGACCTCATTGGTGTTCATGATGATCTTCATGTCAAGAATCCAGGTTATAGCAAATACCAAGGGGTTACAAATCACCAGATGGGAACTGCTACAGAAAATTAACACAACCATAAAAGTATTCAATGCAATCAGAGAGGGACTAAGAGCTATAAGACTAATGGCTCTCCAGAACAGATACGTTCTGGACATGATCACAGCCATGGATGGAGGTGTTTGTGCCAAAAATTGGAGAATCATGTTGCACATTTATACCTTCTCACGACAACGAGAAAGGGAAATTGACAGAGGCCATAGACATGCTGGCAAAACTCTGTGGCCAGATGATAGAGGAAGTAGAAGATATTGCTGACGACAGCTGGTTTGGAAATCTTTTTTCATGGGTTCCACAATGGATGGCGGATATGTTTAAATTTCTTGGAAAATTATTAATATTAACATTTTCTGGATTCTGTGTGATCAAGATGATAATCTCACAATGCAAGAAAACAGCAAATAAAGCCATAGGGATGAAGATTATGATTGATGTCGAGCCAGGATGGAAGCCTAAAGATCTGACTGATGAAGAAATCAGAAAATTTGTGAAGGCCAGTATCCATGCACTTGAAGGGACAAAGTTTCGGTATCCAAAGAACCATAAGAAATATGTGCGAAGATGGATCTACTGCAGTCCGAGTGGACAGTGCATGCTCATGACATGGAACAAGGATGAACATGTGAGGACAGCAGGATGCCTGAAGGGAGTCATAAAAATATGGGTCCCTAAGAGGCACTTCTTCAGATCTGTGAGTGTGATTGATGAATCGCCCAGAGGGGGAGTGTAGAGGAGGAGCTAAGTACCCCCTCTCCACCAGCCCCGCCTACATTACCTGAGAAATATGAACCAAAGTATGTGATTTATAATGCACCCATCTGAAAGCAAGAAGAAGAGCAACCACTCTGTGCAGTACCCATAAGAGTGCCTATACCTAAGAGAATATGGGAAGTAAAGTACCCATTGAGGAAACTGTACCTACATTCAAGACAAAATGATGACCATTTGAATAAGATTCCTGACGAAGCAAAGAAACTGAATGACCAGGATGAATGATGATGTCATACGAAAACCAAATCTATTCCATATAGAAGATAAAATGACCAGAGAATCAGACAATTTACATGAATGAAGAAGTATCAAGAATATGTGACATCTTGGGATCAAGATGAAGAGACTTATGTCATAAACCATGATGAACAAACTTAGTTTAAACGTGTACAGATGCAACAAAATGCAAGCAGCAAAGCAATCATAAAGCTAGCCACATGCTTATAGTGAATAGACAAAGGCAAGCGCCAATATATACATGTCTACCTCATAGACACATATGGATTGAATAAAGAATGAATGTTGCACTACATATATAGCAGTCGAGCAACAAGGAATGCCGCAATTCGGTGTCGCAGTTACAAAAGCAATTGAATTAAACAGAATATATTTCAGTCAAGGAGTTGGATGAGCCAAAGAGCCAAAGTCTTATCAGAAACTGGAATTGGCTGACATTGAATACAATTAACATGAAAGAACAGAAGCTCCTGTTCACAAAGGTCAAGTCAAAACACCAGATGTCAGAAGATTATAAAGAATAAAATCAAATACATAAAAAGACTCAATTCATGGAGTCCAGACATGTGATGGAAGAAAGTTGGACGGATGAAAAGTTCAGACCTATGCATAGAAGCCAGATACTACCCATACTCCTTAAAAAGTCCCAGAACACAGTAAAACTCAAGGCCAATTTCAAAGAATTAATTGACACTGAACCATTGAGGTGATGATGTAGTGTTTTTTTAATTGGTAGAAAGCTGTTATTGGGGTAAGCTTGCCTGCACCTGGTTGTTCAAATCTGCGTGCTGCTCATGTAGGTGGAAAGTACTGTCGAGGTTAGAAGCCAACCAATTGTAGAGGACCACATAGTTGGGGGTCCTATAGTTTGCATAGCCAATGGAATGTTGTCAATTTAGTGATGTTCATAGTGGCCATTTTGAAGGGAGGGCTTAGTTGCCCACCTGTTGTTGAATATCCAATTATTCCTCTCCGTTACTCTATTAAGATATAACACCTATGCTTATTCACTTAGACCCAATCCCGCCTCCCAATAGGTTTTAGAAGTTTGCCACGAAGGATGACGTTGGTAATGATGCTTGTCTACAAGTCAGTAGTGACACATTTGGTCTATAAAAATGTTGTTTTTTTCTTAAGAGAATTGAGAGTTGAGTATCGATCTATTGCTGATGTTCGTTTTACTCCCTGTTTTAATTACTTGCAATAAAACAGACAAACTTTTTCCAAGCTATTTGTGTCGTCTGAATTATTGATGTTTGATTACAATCTGCATCCCCATCCATCTCTAAAGTATTGCTACTCATCTGAAAGATCTGGAAGTCTCCATTTCACACTTCCCTAGATAGATAGTATAACTTTTTAACCTCGTCTCAGTTCTCAAACAACAGTTTGTGTCGCTTCTCAACACCTTAATTCAACACAAATATAACTTAAACAGACAGACAAGTTGACTCTTTAAATAAGAACCCTGGTATCACTCTTACTTTCTGCGCCTATTAATACCCTGATTTACAGAGTTATGTGGACCTATTCTGCACGTAGCCTAGTTTAATCTGATTGGAGGGTGAGACAAACTCTTCTAAAAACCCCTTGGGTTAGGACTGTCAGGCCTTCTTATCTCTTTATTTCTCTTATTACACAATATTTCCTGTTACTCCCGTTACTTTCGTCACTCTTGTTACTCTTGTTACTTTAGTTACTTTTTAAATGATCACAACTGCATCTCATCAGTAGGCCATTCCCCCTAGTCTACCATTCGCTCGTTCAGCTCGAAGCCCTCAGTATTGTATCCTCCTCCAATCGACCACTTTCTTCTTCCGTCCGCAAAGCGCCTGTGAAATCAGGTAGGGATTTTGTCAAAGGGGGACCCTGCCCACCGTCTCGATTTTACATGCAATTTTTGTATTTGGCCGCTCTCCACAGGAAACCCTGCGATCTTCCGGCTTGATGGCGTAGGATGTCCTAACGTCCGAAGCTCTGGAGTCAACAGGTTGATGGGTCTTCTGTAAAAACCATCTGACAATGCTTCCACGTGTCATGAACCTTTTAGGGGCCCTTTAAATCAGTAGCACTTCATACTAAGGATGGGATGCAGTATTACTCTTAGACCAAATAATAAGACAGACTCAGGAAGTTGGTAAAAAAGTCTCTCCCGACTGTTTTATTTTCAATTGTCTAAAACAGGGAGTTACAACGGACATCAACGGATGTTCGCTCGAGCTCTCAAATATTTTGCATGAAAAAGACATTTATATACTAAAAGTTTGTCATACGTGACATCATACAACGTGGCAAACAAGAAAAACCTATGGGGGTTGTGATTGGCTTAAGGGGAACATATTAGTATACTTTCTTTAAAGGATCGGGTTGTGATTGGGTCTGTACAGTCAGGTGGACAATTTATGCCCACCCCTAGTGCAAGCCAGTCACTAGATACACGGTACACCATTGGCTATCAAACTATAGGGCCCTTCATTATATGGCCCTCTACTATTGGTTGGCACGCTTGTACCTTTCTGGAACATTCGGCTCACTAGCAGCATGTAAGCTGGTACCCGAAGTGCCAGTGGGCAGAGTTGACTGTGTCTCCTAACTCAATTAGCCCAACATCTCTAATTGCTCATGCCGTATTACATTCAGATTGTCTTTGAACTTGTTCTTGCAAAGTATCCTTGCTCCTGAGAATAAAAAGGAGTATAGGCACACTCTTATCATAGTTTGGTCTGCACACCCAACTCCTGTTTCCATCCTTGGCTCACGTGACAGGAGACCGTATTTCAGCCTGTTTTCCAGCATTTAATTGTTTTAAATTAATAAGCTTGGCACTCATGGTGTTGTTTCTTGCACCTTTACAAGGGCTGATTCAGCTTCTCACGTTTACTGTTCTTCAAGGATAGTTTACCGGTTCTTGGCTGCTCCATCATTTGACAACAGGCCAGACAGCTATTTCAGGCCTTTCCTCGATCTTCAGCTGCTTTCTTGCTGCGACACAGCTTTCTGATCCTTTTTTCTTCACAGGTCTGAGCTTACTAAATGTGTGACACCGATGTCCAGACTCTATATAATGGTGGCATCACCTGCAGTCTATTCACTACATATAGGAAGCCTTTATGGTTTCGTAGTTTACTTGCGTTGCTGCATCTGCACAGTTATAAAATGGCTTACATTTTCCGCAGTGCTCTTCACACATGCTATATTCATTCCACATATGAAAGTTTACTCGATTCTTTACTTCGTCATCAAACAAGGTCTATGCATCTTCTTCTTTGACCACTCTTCTCAGTGTGTCATGCTCATTTCTTGTGACGTCAGCAGCCTCTTTTGCTCTCATCCTCATATTCCTTCAGGGATCTCCTCCAAGAGATTGCCATCTCTATGGTGATACATCATATCGGGTCTTCTCAATGGACACCTTTTCTCGAAGTCTCTCCGTGGAATAGGCACCCTCACTGGTGTTGTGCATGTCGCGATTTCTGGGTTCCAACATATATGAAGAATGGGGGAGGAACTTCCTGCAGAGGCATCCGGCTGCTCCTCTACATCATCATGCGATTTCCTCTAGCCCCCTAATCTTCCAGCTTACAGGTGAGGATGGCTCCTGAACCATGAAGCTACAATTGTGCAGGGGGGTCAATGGTTTATCAAACAGAACAGCCCATGCAGGCAGCCCCTTTAAGTTTTCTTACCACATAGTAACTTGCAGCCTTTTTAGTTTTTATGTTCCCTTTCCCCTTTTTCTTCTCCCTATTCCATCACAAGCACGTATAGCCACTTGTTTCCAGTACCCTCCGTTTCCCCCTGTAGTTGCCTATCAGCCACCCCAGTAGTTGATTCTGCAACAAGCACTAGGAGCGCTCCAGAGGCAGCAACTACTCCTGCCTTTTTAGCAAACCCTTTTTGGCGAGTCTTCTGCCCCACCAATGATCAGCTATTTCCAGTTATTAGTTACCAACACTACAACTATTAGTTAATTAAACAACTTTGCACATCCTAGGTTGCACAGTGCGGGTTGCTGGGTATAAAGCTCCCTTTGCGTGGAGTGGTGCAAGACAAGTGCAGTTGCCGCAGCACTGGTGTTGAAAGCACTTGTTTTGGACTCTGTAGTGGCTTAGTCTGCTTGCTGGGCCGTGCCCTTACTCCACCATCTCATTGGGAGCTGGGTATAAAAATCTCAATGCAGCAGAGTGCAGCAATACTAGTGCAGCTGCTGCAGAATTGTCATTGTGAGCACTTGTTTCGTTCCCTGTGGTGGCTGAATCTGCCTGCTGTGCTCTGCTATTACTCTAAGCTCTGATTGGGAGGAGTCTATAAAAAGTTCAAGGTGGCTCAGAGCGCACAGGCAGTGTGCTGCAAGACGAGTGCAATGCGGCAGTTGAAGCATAGTGTAGCGTGGGGGTGAGTAATACTTCTGTGCACTTTAGTGTAACTCCAGTCCTTCTGCCCACATATCCACGAGCCTAATAGAAATCAAATCAAATTTAAAAAAGTTGGCCTAAATGTGTTTGTTGTGAGAAAAGCAGGGCTGCCCCTCACTTCGCTCCCAGCCTCACCTGCTATGATAGAGGCAAGAACCTTTAACATCCTGTTGGAACAGCAGCATACTCTGAAAACATCTAACACTGTAATGACCACTTCGAGAATCACTATATTCTTTACAAAGATAGAACAAAATACAGTCTAATAATCCCTCCTTATCATATTGGTGCAAGTAGCACACCTGGCCCAAGGAAAGGAGCTGCTGCAGCCGTGTGAACATGGCTTGTCAAGTGACCATGACATGAGTTGCCCTGGACAGCTTCTTCCCCTGGCAGCTACATCACGAACATATGCTGTAGCTGTGCGTTTCCCCACCTGAAGTGTCCTCTACGCCTCGCCCAGGCCTGCAAAGATGTACCTAGATGAAAGGAAAGCACCTTCTGCTACTGTATGAATGTGGCATGTCACATGACTGTGACTTGTGCTGCTCCTGGACTGCTCTTTCTCCTGCCAGCTACATTGCCCCAAAAGGCTGTTGCTGTGCGGTTCTCTGCCTGTGGTGCCCTCCAACCCTGGCCTTGCCATGCACAGGTGTACCTGGCTCCAAGCACCTGCTACCACCGTGAGAATGTGGTGTGTCACATGACTGTGACTTGTGCTTTTTTCTGGACTGCTCCTTCCCCTGGCAGCTACATCGCCACCGAATGCTGTTGTTGTGCGCTTCTCTGCCTGAGGTGCCCTCTACACTTGGCCTTCACATGGACAGAGGTACCTGGCCCCAGGGAAATTACCTGCCACTGCCATGTGAATGCTTTGTGTCATGTGACAGTGAGTTGTACTGTCCTGGACTGCTCCTTCCACTGGCAGCAACATCAACACCAGGCGCTGTTGCCTTGCGGTTCTCCACTGGATATGCCCTCCACGCGTGGCCCTTCACTGCATAGATGTCCCTGACTTGAAGGAAATGACCTGCCACCACTTTGTGAATGTGGTGTGTCATGTGACTATGACTTGTGCTGTCCTTGGATTGCTCCTTTGCCTGGCAGCTACATCAGCACAACATGCTGTTGCCGTGCAATTCACCACCTGAGGTGCCCTCCACACCTGGCCTTCTCCTGCACAGATGTACCTGTCTTCAAGAGAAGTAGCTGCTACTGCCGTGTGAATGCAGTGTGTCACGTGACCGTGACTTGTGTAGTCCCTCGACTGCTCCTTTCCCTGGCAGCTACATCGCCACTGTTGTAATGTTGTGGGGGAATCCCTGGCCCCCACCGTAGCGCTCCGTGTGTCCCGGGCCTCCACCTTCCCCAGTGACTCACACAGAGACGCTGCTCGGGCTCCCCGGTCACAAATGACGTGGCCAGGCATGCCCCCTTTATTAATAGTGCATGCGGCGGCGTGCTACATCACACCATGGCGTGCGTTCCCTTAAGGGGACAGCACTACACTCCTCTTTTTTCATGAGGACAAATAACCAACATAACCAAACACTACGTAACTTCAATAATCCCTCTAACACTATAATGCCCTAACCCAAATAATTAACTTCCCCATGAGCCCCTTTATTGACAACCTCCCCCCTTACCCACTCAGCAGATACCTCCGTGTTGGACACCTTCATGAGTCCAATACAACGTCACTGAAACAAGCAGGTTTCCCTCGCCCTGTCCTCAGGGGGTACCTCCTGCTCGCCTCAGGGTTGGGGGGGGTCACACTGTCGGCTGCCGTCCTCACCGGGGATCGAGGGAGGGGCTCGGCACCCCCACCCTCATCGGGTATGTCTACACAGTCCTGGTCCGCTGGCACCTCAGCCCTGGGCTCCCCCAGCTTCTTGAAGAAGCTAACATTCTGGGTGACTGATGCTCTGCCGTCGGACGCAGTCACCATGGACCCCTTGACTGCTATCACGTCAAGCGGCTCAGATTCATAAGTCAGTGACAGTTTCCCACAAGGGTGCCTGTTCCGTATCAGGACCTTGTCCACCGGGCACGAGTTGTTGTTGTTGTAGACCTCTCATTTTATTCTCTTGAGCAGTTCTTAGTTGCTGCTCCAGCTCTACATGTTACATGTCGATGACCGCCGGCTCATTCTCCCCCACTTCGGGTAGTAGCTCCTGGGGCACTGCTTGAAAAGGGTTTCGGCAGGGGCCACTCCCGTTGAGGTGTGCAGGGTTGTTCTGTACACTCTCAGGAATTGGTAGAGCGCCCTCTCCAGACTCTGTCCTTGCCCTTTGCGCAAACCCGAAAAACCTTGTTTAACGTGCGCATCATCCTTTCTGCCTCTCAATTGGCAGCATGGCCACAGGGGTGTAACCTTCCTATGGTGCACCCCATATCCTCCATTAGGGCCGCAAACCGTTCTCCTTGAAATGGAGCCCCGTTGTCCGAACAGAGTACTGTGGGGAGACCGTGGGCTGCGAACACCTTTTAAACCGCCACCACCACATGCTCGAAGGCCACCGACTGGATGAATTCCATCTCCGGGTATCTGGAGTACTCATCCATGACCACCAGGAAGTGGGCCCCCTCCAATGTGGATCCAAAGTCTGCATGCACTACCTCCCAGGGTCTCATGCCACGTGGCATGGCATCTATGGCCGGCTCCCTCTGGGCAGGTGACGCTGCCTGGCACCACACACATGATGCGATATAGTCGTCCACTCGTTTTTCTAGCTCAGGGAACCAGACCTTGAGGCGTAGTCGGGCTTTGATCTTCGCAGCCCCTTGATGGCCTGGGTGTGCCAAGCCTATCACCTCCTGTACTTTCGCCTGCGGCACCACGATCCAGTCACCCCTGAGCAACAGTCCTTTTTCTGAGAACGACAACAACTCCCGTACTTTCCACAGCTGCTCAAGGACCGTTTTCGCTTCATGTGTGCGCCCAGCCAGCGACTCCAGTACACTCTTCAATGACACCTGCTGCAGGGCCGCCTTTAGTATGCAGAAGCACTCATCGTTGGCCACTGCGGCCTCCAGATCTTCCACCGGTAGGGCATTCAGAGTGGCGGCTTCGACTACCAGCTGAATATGGTCACTGGCCTCTTCCGCACAGTTGTCTGTTTCTCCGTCCTGGGGACTCCCCGGATGGCGAGAGAGGTAGTCGGCCGCGTTGTTGGCCCCCGGCCGATACACTAACGAGACCCGTATTCCAACAGGGCCAGCATCCACCTCTCAATCCGCGCTGGTGACTTTGATGATGAGCCTGCCAGGATCAGCAGTAGGGGCTTGTGGTCAGTCACCACGGTCACCGGCCCTCCCAGGATGTAAAGTCGGAAGTGTCGGCACCCCCACAGGACAGCCAGCGCTTCTCGCTCTATCTGCGAGTATCGCTGTTCAGTGTCTGACAGGGCCTTGCTGGCATAGGCCACGGGGCGGATGCAGGAGTCTTGCCCCACCTGTGTCAGAACCGCTGCAAGGCCAAACGGGCTTGCGTCCTCGAACGCCACCTGTTCCAACAGACCTCTGTGCCATGCCTTTTCCTTCTTGGTGAGAGTCTGTAGCAGCTTTGACCTGGATGCAAGAATTCTGATGAACTGGCCACAGTAGGTGACCATCCCCAGGAAGCTCCTAACTTCAGACACATTCTCGGGTGGATTGGCGTCCTTGATGTCTTTCACCTTCCTGGGGTCCAGAGACACTCCTCCCTCCTTGAACATGAATCCAAAGAACTCTATGCTCATCCTTAGGAATTCATATTTTTCACGGTGGAGTGTCAGGCCCAGTGATTGAAGCCTCTCAAATGTCTTTTCCAGTCTCTGTAGATGGTCCACCTCTGTCTTGGCAAACACCAGGATGTCGTCCCTGATGTTGAGGATGCCCTCCAGGTCTGCCAGCACACCCCTGATAATATTTTGGAATAACTCAGCTGCGGAGGGGACCCCGAAGCTGAGTCGCTTGTACCGGTACAGGCCCTGGTGAGTGGTGAAAGTCATGATGTACCTCGACTCTGAAGTAGAAGAATTTGGTGGTAACCTGCCCTCAGGTCAAGCTTCGAGAAGAAGCAAGCTCCCTGCAGTTCTGCAATAATGTCATCAATTGTGGGAGTGAGATGGCGTTCCCTCCTGATGGCTTTGTTGGGAAGCCTCATGTCCACGCAGATTCTCACTGAATCCGGTTGCTTAGGTTTCCTGGCAACAACGATTGGGGACACCCAGGGTGTCGGACCTTACACCTCCTCAATGATGTCAAGGTTCACCAGATTGTCTAGTTCCTTGTCCACCTGTTCCCTCAGATGGAACGGCACCCTGCTGTGTTTGAGGGCAATGGGCTGCACCGAATCGTCGATGTGAAGTCGTACCGGTTCTCCAACCATGCGGCCAATCCCTTGGAAGAGGCCTGTGTACTTTTCCAAGGGCGTTTGTATGTCTTCCACATACATGGAGTAAGCAAGGCACAGCAGTCCCAGGGCTTCTGCCGCCGCACAGCTCAGTAGGGTGTTGTTGCTGACTGGGGTGACGAAAAACCGGGCCTTGATCTCGGAACTTCCATGCCCAACCCTAGCCACAAATGCAACATCTAGGGGAATAGGATGTACACCCCCAAATGTGAAAATGTGCACTTTCAGGGTTGACAGCCTGGGAGGGCAGGGCATGGCATCATAATGCTGACGGGCCATAACGTTGACCGAGGCCCCCGTGTCCACCAGCACCGACACTGGAGAATCATTCACAGACACAATACATCTTGGCTGTCTTCGACCTTTGGACTGGAGGGCATCAATGCTTGAAACAAAGAACATATTCTCCTCTTTCTCCTCCTCTTCACTGGGTTGGGCAGTTTCCTCACCCTGATCCACTTGGGCAACGTTTGGTGGATGGGATTGTCTAAAAAACCCAAACCGGACTAGGCCCCTTCGCACCATCACTGGAAGGGATGCCCGGCACACCCTCGCAAAATGGTCCATCACGCCACCCCGTCCACATGGCCTCCCTGTGACTGGGCATACACCTGGGTGGGGAAGGTCATACCCGCAATTCTGACAAGCTTCGCCTGGCTTTCCGCCCCTGTACGGAAGTTGCCAGGTGGTCTCCAGGCGACTCTGCCACCCTGACCCACAGCACACGCTTCTTCTGACTTAGCTGCATGGGACCCCGCCTCCATCCTTGACACACATACCTCTGCTACCTCCTGGCAGTGGCCCAGCTCCAGAATGCAGGGAAGGGTGATTCCAGGTTCCCTCAGCACCTGTCTCCTTAACTTGCCTGAGGAGCACCCTTGGATCAGCTGGTTCCTGATTATGTCATCGGTGTTGTCCCATGCACAGGCCACGGAGAGTCTCCTGAAGCGACCATGAAATGTGTCGAGGGTCTTGTCCTCTTTCTGTTTAGTGGATAGCATCACAACCTCTCGTAGTCCGCATTGGCCAGGGGAAGGAAATAGTTCTGCAGGGCTGTTTTTGCTGCTGCATATGAAGTGTCCATTGGCTGAAGAGAGTCAAAGATCTCATGAACTGCTGGGCTGGCGGCATACAGTAGTGTGGCCAGCTTGCTGTCGTCGTTGGTCTCCATAGTGGCCCGGAAATACATGTCCAGGCAATCAACCCATCGCCTCCACCTGGGCCCCAGGCTGGATGGGGGCCCAAAAAAGTCAAACTCGGGTATGGGTGGTAGCACTGCCGGGGCCCTCATCTGGGCCATTGCTGGAGGTTGTGGTGGTGGTGGTGCTTGCAATTGTGGGACAGCCTGGGCCCCATCCTGATTCGGTTGGTCATTAATGGGTTAGAGCGCACAGGCACCCCTTTTTCATGTACAGGGGCCACAACCCAGCCAGCGTTGTCTTCCACCTTCCAGACCAGGATCTCAGGCCTCCTGGCTACCTTGACCTTCAGAACTGCCCACTCTGTCCTCTACCAGCGCACAAAGGCACCCACCAGCTTTCAGCAGGAAGACTTCACCAGTGGCTAGTTGGTTGGTTGTTCAGCAAATAAGGGGTGTCCAAAAATTGAGCCAGTGAGGCCTAGGGTGGGGGTTTCAGGATAGAAGGCCTCCCCCGAGGGCCATCACTTCACTCGGTGAAAATACACCTAAAATCCAAAAAAAACATGTAGAAATCAGGTATGTCCATGTAGGGGCATTGATCCTCTACTCAATCATCCAAAAATTGTGCCTCTCACAGGTCCCACCGGTGCTCTGCGAAGTTTCCAGGGTTAGGGGACAAAATGGCCGCCGCCGCGTGGGCTGCCCTTCTCTCTGTGCTTAGAACAAGAAAGATCACCCTCGTTCGATGAAACAATTAAGATAAGCAGTCACCGCCGTGTCCGGACATCGTAATACCTTTTTCGCCACTGTTGTAATGCGGTGGGGGAATCCCTGGCCCCCACCGTAGTGCTCCGTATGCCCCGGGCCTCCACCTTCCCCAGTGACTCACACAGAGACAAAGTGCTCTGCTCGGGCTCCCCGGTCGTGAATGACTTGTCCGGGAATGCCCCCTTTATTAATAGTGCACGCGGCAGCGTGCTATGTCACGCCGCCGCGTGCATTTCCTTAAGGGGACAGCACTACAGCCACCACATGCTGTTGCCATATGGTTCTACACCCTAAGTGCCCTCCACACCTTGCCCAAACCTGCACAGACATACCTGGCCTCAAGAAAAGGACCTGCCGCCACTGTGTGAATGTTGCATGTCAGGTGACATTGTCGTGCTGTCCCTGGACTGCTCCTTCCCCTAGCAGCTACTTTGCCACCAGATACTGTTGCGGTTTGGTTCTCCACCCAAGGTGCCCTCCACGCTTGGTCCTCCCCGATACACAGATGTACCTTGCATCAAATAATGGACCTGCTGCTGCCGCGCGTGTGAGTGTGGCATGTCATGTTACTGCTCTATCAACCCCTTGTATTACCATTTACTGGGTCATGTTAGCCCTGAGCATCCTCACTGAAGAAGTGACACATTTAAGGGTCATTACCCACCCTGTTTGCCCCTGTTTGTCCTCTGTGGGCCCATGCATTCACTATGCTATGCTACTCATACTTCTTCTTTGTTTCACTCACATGCAGCTATAACCATGTTGTTTTTGTATTACTTTGTTTTTTTGCTCCTACTCTTAGCTTTCCCCTTTATGTCTTTTAACACCCCGTACATATCATCCACATGCTCTCCTCATCACGCTCGCCCTGCTTTTGGCATTGCTGTAATCTGATTTACTCCAGTATCCTCCTCTGTTGCTCATATTCTCACTGTTGGTCTCTGGAATGCCTGCTCGATCTGCAACAAGTCTCACTGATTATAGATTTATTTTTTCAGTTTAATTTATAATTTCTCTGCTTGAGTGAAACATGGCTCACACTGCGTAACACGCCAATGTCTACCTCCCTTACCCACCTGCACTAAATGTTCATATTCATCACACCCCACTGGCCGTGGTGGCAGTACTGGTACTCTTTTTCACTCTTCCTGGACTCTTTCTGCTCCTCTTCCTAATTTCCCTATCTACCCTTCTTTCGAATACCATTTTTCTTCATTCTCCAAACCACATACTGGTACTTTTCTTACCATCTACCATCCCCCATGGCCCTGTTCACTCTTTTTATGAAGACTTTGATTATTTCCTTTCTTTTCTTCTTCCCTCAAATTCTCCCTTCTTTATTCTTTGTGTTTTTAACCTTCATCTTCTATCTACTCATCAGTCATCCCCCTTTAACCTACTTCTTGAATCCTACTTAAAGTTTCAGCCCCCTACTCCTTCCTTCCATGATTCTGACTCATCACTTGATTTCATGTTTTCTTCTCTATCACTTGACCTCTTGGTTTCCTCAAATCCAATTAACTCGTCCATTCATTGTTTTTTATCTTTCTCTTTTCCCCCTCTCTTAAACTACTCCCGCCTTAACTATGCTCTGTCGCAGAGGCCTTTGCTCTTTTTCTACAAAGTTATTTCTCTGCTCTCTTTTGTCCGCTCTCGCCATCTTCCTGCTTTTTCCTCTCTTCCCATTAAGACTGCTTCTACTACTCCCCAAAGCTCTCTTTCTTCCACTCTTGACCTATTCACCTTCTAGTCCATTCTCTCCTTCTCGCAAACCTCCACAATCATGGCTGATTCCTGGCCTTCATTTCTTTTGCTCGTCCCTTTGTAATACCGACTACCTTTGGAAAAAAAACATGCCCCTTCTGACCACTCTCTTCTATCTGTACTTCACTCTTCCTATGATGCATCTCTTCTTGCTGTTAAAAAGCACTATTTTTCTTCTCATACTCTCTCTTGCGTTACCATGTCACCTCTTTCAGGTTATTATCAAGTTGCTCTGTTCTACTACTTCTGACCCTTCTATTTCGTCTTCTCTCTCTTCCTCCAACTTTTCTGGCTTCTTTGTTTCTAAAGTCTCTACCGTGCACTCATCCAGCGCTCCTCTACCTTCACAACCTATACCTCCAATTGTAACAACTCATCTAACTCTACCTGCTCCTCTTCTATTGTTCTCTTTCACTGACACAGATATAGCTGTATTTCTCTCTGGTACTCACACTACTGCCTCTCCTGAATCTGTTGCACTCTTCCCTCGATCCTGTTCTTTATCCTCTGATTATACTATTTCTAATTTCTCCTTTCAATCTGTCACTCTTTTCTGCCACCTTTCCTTCCCCTTTCAAGCATGCCCTAATTATTCCTATCCTAAAGAAAATCTTTGAACCCTCCATCTCTATCTAACTATTGCTGTGTCACACTTCTTTCCTTCCTCTCAAAACCTATTGAACAAGCTGCCTTCTCACAAATGTCCTCCTATCTTAATCTTAATTCACTCTTTCCATTGACCCAATCTGGTTTCTGCCCTTCCAACTCAACTGAAACTGCAATCTTCCATGTCACTAATTCCCTCCTCTCTGCTTATCACACTAAATCCTTGTCTATTCCCATGATTCTCGACCTATCAGCATACTTTGATACAGTCACCACCCCACTTTGCTTTCATCAATAGGTTGTCTACTTCTGTCATTCAGTGGTTTTGATCTTATCTTTCCCACCGTTTCTTCTCCATACCCTGCGTCGGGCACAGTGCCCTTCCCCAACATCTCCAATATGGTGTCCCTCAAGTTTTGGTGCTTGGTCCTTTACATTTCTCTTTTGTTATTCTCTATCATTAAATCTTTCTTCTCATTTCTAGGCAGATGACTCACAAATAATATTTATTTCCTTCTTGACATTTTCTAATGCTCTGTTTCATCCTGCCTTTCTGCTGTCCAAACGTGGATGAACTCCCACTTTCTTCATCTCAATCCCTCAAAAACAGAGATCTTATACTTCCCTCCTGTTTCACCCCCACCTCCTCCTGGTATCTGCTGCCCCCATCTCTTCAACCTTTTTCATCTTCTGCCCACAATCTTGGGGTCATTTTTGACCCATCACTATCCTTTGACTCACTTATATCTCTGACTGCCAGCACCTGCCAGCATCTTTCATCTCATCAGTCTGTAGTTAACTGCGATATTTGACTTCATTTTCTACTTCCTCCTCGATTTTCCATCAGGTCATCTCTCAGCTCTGCTTCTCTCCTTCCTTATGACTTTTGACTCCTCTTTCATTTTCGTTGTATAGCTTGTAAGTACTATCGTGGCCTTGCTCCTCTCTATCTGGCTTCTCTTAACTCACTGTATTCTCTGTCATACTCACTCTGCTCTCAACACCTTCATCTTCTCACCACCCCAAACCCCCCTTCACTATTTCACTCTTTCTCTTTTCTTTCCCCCAAGTCTTGGAATGCTCCCCTACCTGCTATCCAGGCACCCTCCTCTCCTAACACTTTTTGCTGCTTTTTAAAGGCACATTTTCTTTTTCTTTATCACCTCCCTAAATCTTCTGTAATTAAATTGTTTTTCATCATTACCTGATTCATTGTACCAGTCTCGTTCTCCTTGTAGATCGCCTTGCCGTAGACGCTCTATTAATTAAAATAAACTACAAATACAATATACAAATGGGCTAAAAAGCCATTCAATTGACAATTGTATTTTTAAGAAAACACATAAAACACAGTTGATCCAAAATTGAGGCCAGGTTCTAACAACGAGGGGTGGCCTAAATAGTTGTGGAGCCTTACAACACTTATTTGCATGACTCGGCATGGTCTCAAGTGGTCTTACTTGCACCCAGTCTGCACATTGTAAGTAAATATTGGTGTTTTTAAATAGCACACTCTCTCAGTATTTAAACTATTCGATTGGGCATGGTTTATTTGTTGCATGTGACAATTGCCTATTTATTTATTGTTTGTTTGTTGGGCACTTACACAGGAAGTAAATACTGTTTCAAAGCACCCACAGGGTAACAGGGAGGGGACAAGGGATTAGAAACAATTCAAATGTATACAACAATATTTAAATACAGTGGGGGAAGGAACTAACCAAGTATGCAAGTGCAAAAGGGAGAGGCAATGGGATAGGTGCTGAGGTGCTCATGGGTGAGCAACAGGTGAAGTGCAATGTAAGGTAAGTGCAAGCCTCCAAGTGTGCAGGAGAGCCAAGGCAAGTATTGAGGATAGAAGTTGGGGAGATTCAGGGTGGGAGGTCAGGGCCCGGAGGAAGCATGAGGGCCCTGAACACCAAATAAGCGACTTTGCGTTTAGCAGAGTAGAGCGGGAGGGAAGGAGGAGGTAAAGAGAAAGCGATGTAGAGTAGTACATGGCATTACTTTCAATGGAGGCAGCACACTGAATGCTGTAGTGAAATTAATGCAAAGACAGCAAATTGAAATGCACTGAGCACGTGTAAAATGTTCCATGTTATAGTGAATGGACCATCTGTACAATTTGCACTGAATAAGCTGACCCAGAGTAATCAACTAACAATTTCCCATTAAATAACATTTCCACAGAAATTAATTAATGTACCCTTTTACAGAGCAGTGCAAATGATTCAGATGACAGATTCTGTTTTATTCAGTGGAAGTAAACGTACATGCAAAGTGCATTGGCTGTCTTTTTCATTCAGAAGGCCCTATTGTGTGCTTTGCAGGAAGCCAGTTGATACACATGTTCTCGGGAGCTGGGTTGTTGGGAGAGAGAAATGCCATGATTCTATAAGGGATCTGGAGTGACAGGAAACGTCAGGAAAAGAGGCAGGCTCATTAAGATTGACAGGCCTAATGTATAAATCTAGCTACAAGCGGGGGTGGCGAGTCATTCATCATTTGACAGGGAGAAGATACCAAGAGGGCAGCTGGGCTGTGCAAGGAGGGCAGAGCCAGGCTGTGCAGATAGTGCAAAATTCTCTCCCAGGCAGCTGTCTGACAAATATGGGTCGGAGTGAGGTTGCTGGCTTCTCACAGATCTGCCAAAGCTGCAAAATGTTCAACACTCCCACTTGCAGATAAGACACTTCAAAGAGGGGCTCTTTCGTGATAAGCAACGCAGAAATCTTACACATTAGAAGTGAGTATTGCTGACATTTTAAGGGGCGTGCAGATAATTGTGTGATATTCCGTCAGTCACACAGTCAGTAATATTTGAAAATAATTTTTGTTTTCTCTCTTCTTTCACCTGGGTAATTAGGAATCACTGAAGTGTGACAGACGGAAAAGTTGACATGCTATTGTGCTATGTGCTTTATGTCTTTTCTTTGGGACGGTACATTTTGTAAATGCGTCAGGCTTCAAGGTCTTGGGAAGAAGAAATGAATGTTTTCATTATGAACAAAGGTGGCTCATGTATCTATTGATGAAGCGTTAATTTGTTCTAAAATGTGCATCGCAGAACCTATTTTTAAATCACAACACATATAAAAAGAAAAGGCATTTGTAAAAACCGAATTAGTGGAGTTGCATGTTTGTGTTTATGTGGATTATTTTTAAAAGAGGGGAAATAATAATGACGTGTCATAGTGTACCCAAAAGTGATAAAAGTGTTTACCACATGTGGTAAAGTGGGAGGTACATTTTGGGAAACCAGCTAGCAAGATAGAAAACCTATGATGCATGTGTGTGTGTGTGTGTTTGTTTGTGTGTATGTGTCTCGGTTGTGCATGCTGATAGCTGAGCATATCCATCAAAGATGGTAGTCCAGTTTCGTAAAAAAGTGATCGGAAAAACAGCTGGTGCTGTTTTGTCCCTGTAAGTGCAAAGCCCAATTGTCTGCACTTACAGTCAACCCTAAGCAGAATACAAATATCAGGGAGGGGGAGTGTTGTCCCATCACATAGGGCATTACCATAAATATGCTGCACTACCACGATACTAAAATAACACTACATTATCACAATACTAAAATACCACCCAAGTTATGTAATAGCCCTCTGACAAAACCCCTAACATATTTTGGTACATTGGCCTTGTGGGAACAGACTGTAAGTTAGTTACTGGGCGTGGTGAGTGTATTCAGCACAGCCATTTGTGCGTTTAAAAGGGAACTAATTCTGTGAGGTGATAGTGTGGCTCTGCACACAGTGTCATTATGTCCCAAATAGAGGCCACATTTTCTGAGCTGGTGAAATACCTGGAGGCAAAGCTAATGGTCCTCAGAAAATGCTGTCTGTTGGCGAGATTGCATCTGTGGGGAGATGCAGAAAGAGCCATTAAATGACATTTTTGAAGAAGGCAGCATTATCCAATTATATTAATAATAATATTTAGTGCTTCAGACAAAAATGCTGAAAAAGATTGCTTAATAAGGCTATGTGGAAAGATTTGGTTCCTCTTAAATCGGTATTTAACTCTACAGGATAATGCGCTGAAGTAATTAACAAATTACAGATCAGTTTGGAGGAGGCAAGTGAGCAGGCAAAAAGTTTAAAATCAGAATTAGAGTCACTTAACACAGAGATGCAGTTCAAATGCAGCAAATTAGACAAACAGCTGGCTCAGAGAAGGAGACAGTTTGAGGAGAGTGAACAGGAACTGAAACAATTAAAAGGAGTCATAGACAACACCATTCTAGAGATGGAACCGCTCCAAAAGAATAACATGGAGAGGGAAACCAAATTTCACGCTATTGAACAAGAAATTGCCAAAACATTGGATGAAAATAATCAAAAGGATAGGGAGTTTGATCAGTGCCAAGTGCAAATAAATGAAATGCAAGCCCTGATTAGTAAGATTAATGGTTGAGAACTCTAACCTTTGTCATGAGATAGACCAACTTCAAAAAAGGTGCAAAGATTTGGAGCAGCAAGTTTTAAACCTCAAGAAAAGCCACTAGGCACCACATTTAATGGTATAGAGATTAGTCCCAACTCTGCACGAGGGAACAAATGGCTATATTGGTGGCTAAGCCTGATTGTAGCCCATTTGGGGGGTTTGATTCACCCGCCGCTGGTTACCATCAACCCTGTTCACCTGAGAAAAGGAATGAGTGACAGAATAATGCATCCCCGAATATTGTGTCAAGTAACCCCATCAAAATAATAAAATCCATCAAAGCTTTGATTAAACCGTCTAAAAAGGGAGGCAGTTGTTGCATAGAAGATCACTTAGAATCAGTGCATGGTATATTTAAAGTCCTTCAAATAGCTAGGGAAGAGTGTAGAGAGTACTTTCACCTAACTCTTGATTCTGCTACTGCTAGCATCATCAGAGGACTTAATGAACAAGAAAACCTGTCATGGGAAGACTTTGAAAAAGAGGATAGACATCACTTCTCCCCATATCAGTCGATGCAAGACACCAGGAAAGCAGCGTATACAATGACAGCAAAGCCAGATATGTCACCTCACTGGTTTCTCCAAGATTTAAAAAGAGCCTTTTCCCATTTTCATGCATCTTTGATCCTAATTCTGTAGAATTTAAGACTGCATACTTGTATGGCCTGGAAAAAGACATCATCCCACAGTTAATTTGTGAATTTGACCGGGAGAAATCGCTAGAGTGGATTCTTGAACAGGGGACTACATTATATGAGGTAATCTATATAATAAAGAGACAAAATCAAAATCTAAAGATTCCACACCAACGGTAATGGATATAAAGTCTGCCAAAATGCCACTTGAATCATCCCAAAATGAGACAAGGAACAATATGACACCTGATCAAACGGCGTCCCACCACAGAGGACGCCACCCCAAAATGTTGTATTCCAATCACATGACCTGAGCAATAGAGAAAATTACATTAGTCCTAGATATTTTGGCGATCGACCTAGGGTGGGATACCGGCCCGATAAGTCAGGCATGAATAACAATCAAAGACACTATGGCCCATACCAGACGCAGGGGGCACAGAGCAGATTTGATACCAATACTATGGTTTATGGCAATCACGACAGACCATGATATGTGGATCGGTTCATTGAAAATGGAAATCAGCATAGGGGACAGTTCTCACAAAATGAAAGACAAAACATAAACTATGTCCTGTGCCATTATAATCAGTCACTACCAAAAGTCGACTACAGCCAAAGAATGGTCACACCGCGCTCTCCACCTCCTATGAGCCAAGAATTCAGAAACAACTCAATTAGAAATCAATCTCCTGAAAGATACCAGAACAGATACAACCAGGGTGAATGGAACCAGTACCAGCCTAGGCGGCAAAGAGAGGAATCCAGGGAAATGGACAGATTTCAATGCCTTGAGTTCCAGGTTAAAATGTTGTCTGAGCAAATAGGAAAATTCTGTGCAGTTCAAAAACAGCCACAATGTGAGGGTGCAGAAGGTCACAGGCGTGATAATGTGCGCTGTGACACCAAGTGACTTTGTTATAGCCCCTGCAATGATAAAAGTAAGAAATCCCATGAAGCAGTTTTTGTAACAGTCCTGAATTGCTTACTGATTCAAACATGAAAATCCCCACCAGTGAAGGTGAAATAAGTAGTACACACCCACACAAAAATGGAGTGTGGATCAATTTATAGTTGAATCAAACCTTTGAGGTGTGTGCAGATGAAAGACAGAAAGGAGAAAATAAACAAGAACGTCCGAAAGAACACAGAGACAGATTTAAGAAAGACATCATATGTTAGGATAAAACACCTGATAAAGAGGTAGGATTAGTTGTTAAAATATACTCCCTTGATAGTCATAATACTGGTGAAATGCAGAAAGCAAAAATGAGTGCTCAAAAGGAAGGTGCAGGCCAGTCACCTGAAGAGTACTTTGAGCCACACATATTCCAAGAGACTGAGAGGACAGGAATCATGCAAGATGCAAATAGGTGTTCTGAGCCAGAAAATGACAAATCACCACATGATTTTTGTGAGGATGTTCAGTCAAAAAACTGCAGTGTGAACTCTGATGGTCCCCGATCAGGGAGGCAGACAGTGGCTATACTCCAGATGGGTTCTGAACATGGAAAAATAGACAAAGATTCCCAAAATGAAATGGGTGAAAAGGAGGGAAAGGTATCATTTCACTTGCCCCTGTGTTTGGCAAAAATTGAAAAGGGCCTGAGAAAGGTGAGTCCTGAAATCAGTAAAAATTCACACTTTGTGTGTGTGTGCTGGAAGATGTTGAGGACAGGTACAATGCTCCTATCACTTTGGAAGAGAAGTGCAATGCATTTGTGATGGTTGACACAGGTGCACAGGCCACAATCATGTCCAAAGAATGGGTGAAAAGTATCAATGAAGGGAGATCCCCACAAAGTCAGATTAAAATGAGACAAAATGAAGGCCCTGTGCACAACAGTGCACAATTTTAATGGTGAGGAGATACCTATCGAAGGTGTCACTGAAGTTGACATAAAGATAGGAAAACTCAGGATGAGACAGGAAGTGTTGATCACATCTCTCAGCCAAATTCCATTTCTGATTGGGACAGATTGCCTGGAGAGATTGTCGTCCCTCATTGATGGGGCAAATTGGGTCTTGTGGTCCCTAGCCAAGTAGCCATTGAGGCTTAAAAAAGTGAGGTCACAAAACAACAGTATAAAAGAATGCCATACTGTGGCTAAATCAGATGATTCAGTGGAAGTGTATCTTCAGAATGGCTGTCTGCCTAGTGTCACTGTCATTCTAATGTGTCAGGGTGAAAGATGAGGTGAAAAAGAGAAATAGTCTCTAGAGATGTATTTGGACCCCAAGAAAAAATGGCAATCAGAAATAGATGAAAACACATCATGCTTTTTCTTAAAAGAAGAACATTGTAAACTACCTGTCATTTCAGAGATGAACACAGAGAAACACATTTTGACGATTTCTGAAAAACAAATGGGAGATGGGCAACCATGGATCCCTATCCGTGTAAATGGTCATTCTGGAATGATAAAGTCAACTTTAGCACTTGACCAGGAAAGAAGTGTCATTCATGAGAAAATACTCTGACGAATAATTGACAATTCAACATGTTTTTGGATTGGATGATCTGGACTCCGGGAACAGAATTGTTCTTGATGCATGTTAAAGATTACCATTGGCCCGAAAAACTATCCGTCACACACAATGTGTGGATGGTGAGTGGGACACAGAATGATTTTTATGTGGCAAATGACATCATGCACAGAATGTGTCTGGTGCTAGAATTCCTTAATCAGAAAGTGTGGTCCAGGTTAGGGGGACCGGCATCTGAGTTTGAAGACAAGAGACAGGCCAAATATTGTGCACAATTGGTGCCATATGCAATTGAGCTACAGGTAAAGAAGGAATTTACCATTCCCACATTCACCAGACAAGCAACACTAATGCTAAAACACAGAAAGGGACAGCAGATGCAGATGAGGGAGCCTGATGCATTTGTGTGCCTAAATGAATGCATGAGGCAGCAAGGGATAGAATGTGAATATACGCCACTGGTAGAGATTGGGTATGGACCCGTTAAGATACTGGTGGATAACAAAGAATGTCAGGATATTCATTTAGAAGAACTCAGCAATAGGAATGGCAATATAAAAATCCCATTATACTGCAGATTTCAACAATGCAGTGATTGGGAACATTCCTGAGAGACACGGGAATGCACAGGATGAGCTGCCAGAGTCTTTGGATTCCCAACCTAAAGGAATATTCAAAATTCAGTCTGTGTATCCTTATGAGTCACATGAGACTGTGTGCTGTCACCAAGAGAATTGCATATGATTTGATTTAAACAAAACTAAGATGGAAAAGTAGCATGTTGAAATGGAAGTGAAGATTCCAAGATATTTAAATGTGTCTACTCTGCAAAGAGATAACACCACACAATTAGAGGAGAGCACAGAGGTTTCTCCATTGGAGGATATCCCAGAATTTTCAAAAATGGTAGAGGAACAGGTTCAGGCAGCAGATGCGTGTACCAATGAAGAGGATAGGAATGAGCTAAGAAAAATATTCATGGAGTTTAAAGAGATTTTTGCCAAGGACGCATATTATTGCGGTATAACGCATTTGCATGTTACCACATTACCGGAGGGACATGGTAGGGAACCAGTGTTTGTGCATCAATATCAGTTGCACCTGGCATGTTTGGAATCATTAGCTGAGATAATTAAGAATTTAGAATCCAGAGGAATTATTAGGCTCATTCATGGACCTACCATATGGTCACCCTTTAGCCTGGCTATGACAGACCTACCCAAACCCCCTTTCAAGTATATATCATTCAGAGCACCTCAAACACTACCATATTGGCTGTGTTGAAACCTAATGGTCAATGGTGTTGGTGTGAAGACTTAAGAGAGTTAAATAAAAGGGTACATGTTTCCAGGTGGCCACTTCCATTTATTGATCAGGGTCTCGCACAGGTACACAGGTCAAAGGTGTTTACCACATTGGATTTTACAGCTGGATACTGGTTGTGCCACTGGCTGAAGACATACAAAATGTGTTCACATTTTTGACAACAAAACCAAATATGCCTAGTCCCAAACACCCTTTGGGTATTTCAATAGTGGGAATACATTTGGAATATTTTTGAGGAGGGCGCTCCCCGATGCAGCTGAAAGGGGGACAATAGTTTATGTAGATGATATCCTGATTACAAATGAAAACCTGAAGAGTCATTTTAATGAGATTAGACATGTGCTTGGCCAATTACAGAAGGCGGGAGCTAAAATATCTTTGCAGAAAGCACAATGGTGCAAAAAGAGAGTGAATTTGTTGGCTCATGAGGTGACTGAGCATGGGTTGAATCCACAAAAGAAAAAGGTGGAGGCAATACAGAAGTTGAAAGATCCTGCTAACTTGAAAGGATTGAAGAGTTATTATGGATGACAGATATAACAGAAAGTTCATTGAGAATTACACAGAGATTACTCAGCCTTTGACCAGATTGTTGAAGCAGGGTGTACCCTGGAAATGGTAAAAAGAGAAATGTGAAGCAGTGGCTAAACTGAAAGAACATCTCATGAAGGCACCTTGTTTGGCCTATGCCATAAATAACCAGGATTTCTTTGTAGAAATAGTATTCACTGATCAATACATGTCAGCTGTGGTATCTCAGAGGCATGATTTAAATCACAAAACTATTGCCTATGCGAGAAAGGCATTATCTCGGGTTGAAACAAAATTCAGTGAATGTGAGGAAGCACTCCGAACCACTGTTTGGGCTTTGCAGCATTTCCGCCCCATCATTCAAGGAGAAAAGGTAATTATTGAAACAAACCACCAAACCTTACAATTTCTGCAAAGTAAAAGATGAGGTCAGGTAATTTGGCACAGTCTTAGATTATTTCATGGATGTTAGCATTACAGGGATTCCCAGTAGAAGTAAAATATGGACAGAATAAACAGATCCCAGTTGCTCAAGGGCTGGCAGATCTGCATGATTGTGCAGCTGAATGCATTCATGCTGAAACAGAAATAGAATATAATTTAAATGCATTTGAACACTCTCCACACAAAGCTTTTAATGAGAATGTGTGCAGGGATTTACCAACAGTGTATGTTGATGGGTGCGCATATCGTATGGAAAATAATGAAGAAAAACAACTTGTGGCAGGAATAGGAAATATCTGGTTTAAATGTGACAACATCCCAAGAGCAAGCATGAGGATTGAAGCTAAAAGTAGCCAAGTAGCAGAGCTGGCTGCTATTTATAAGGCAATTGCTACCGCAATTAAAATGAACTCAAAGAAATAGTTTTAGCAACTGATTCTGATTATACGCTAAACATTTTTGTGGAGTATTTACCTGGGTGGAAGGCAAAAGGTATGCTCACATATAACAAAAGACCTCCTAAACATGGCAAGATGATCCAAGCCATAGCCAAACTATTGTCAGAAAATGATTTAATAGTACTTCGGAGAAAAATCTGTGGTCATTTAAAGGTGCCAGGTGAGGACAAGGAGGGGAATGGCAAAGCCGATCAATTTGCCAAAGTTGGAGCTGTAATGGGAGAGTTGTTTCCCATTGAACACCTACTTGGTGAAATACAGGTAGATGCGATCACAGGCTCCAAATCCCCAAAAGAAGTCAAACAATCTGTAGTGCACTGGAGTTATGATGCCCCAGATGAGGATCTGATCAAAGCACAAAAAAAGACCCAATTCTAGTCATATTTTATAATCATTTAATAGATGCAGAACAAAATCTTCTGTCTGAAAACGATTGCAAAGGGGAAGAAGAGTTGAGGGTACTATTAAAAAACAAAAAGAGGATTAGGTTACAAGATAGTTTGATGATTAGGGAATCTGTAACAGGTCAAATACAATGGGTGGTGCCTCTGTCATTTCAGGGACTGAGGTTACATCATGCATATGATGCAATAACTGCAGGACACAGGGGTTCACAAAATCATTTGAAATGTTTAAAGATTATGCTTAATAGCCACATATGTCCCAAGATGTTGAACTATACACCAGAGGGTGTCTGGTATGTGCACAATTTCAGCCTGCTTAACCTATGCATAGAGTTACATTAATGAAAAGAAGTATGACCCTTCCATGGTCAGATTTGCAAATCGACTATGTTGGGCCTGTAAAAAGATCAGCTAGGGGAAATACATATTTATTAACTGTGGTGTGTTTGATGTCCAAGTGGGTGGAATGCATTCTTGCACTGGCTTGCAGTGCGCAAACATCAGCCACGTTACTGGTAAATCATCTATTTTCAAGATTTGGGTTGCCCCAAAGAATAGAATCAGACCGGGGAAGTCATTTCCCTAGCTCATTGATGTGTACATTTTGGCAGAAGTTGGGTGTAAAAAGGAAGCTGCACATCTCGTATCAGCCTTCTTCCTCAGGTGGGGTTGAGAGAAATAATAGATCTATAGTAGAAATACTAAACAAAATTGTAGCTGAGGCAGGCTCTAGTTGGGATCTTCAGCTGCCATTAATATTGATGGCCATTAGGTCGACTCACGCTAAGTCTACAAATATCAGCCCTCACAAAATACTGACAGGGTGAAAGATGGTGTTGCTACAACATTTATTGTACAGGACGCATGAGCAAACACTTGTGAATGCCTCCACAATTCACGAATATATGGAAGAAGTTAGGAAGCATTTACAGCAGTGCGAAAACCTATTATGATAGGAAAACATGTGTAAGAGAATACAAGGTAGGTGATCAGGTTTACAAGTACCATTTTGGGAAAAAATAAACATATAAACTCTAAATTTCTTGCAACTTGGCAAGGGGCATTTCAAATCATAGAGAATGCCTCCCCTGTGGTGTATAAAATTGTCAAAAAGGAAGGTGAGGTATCAGTGGAGCAATTTGTCTATGTAAATCAGATTAAGCCCTGCCACCCGAGGTGAGAAGGCTTGAGCAAATTGAGAGTAGTTGATGAAAATAGTGAATGCAGTACAAATAAAGATAACAGAGAAATCAAGGTAAACACATCTGCTTTTCAGGGGATATCATGGGAAATGTTTAGGGGTTTTGAGATGAAAATATTATGGTGGGGGTGTATTTTTTTAATTATTTTTGGTTGCACTATGTGGGATGTTGTTTTGTTTTGTGTAGTTATGGATTTGTTTTCAGGTGTTCCAGTGTGACAGACCAGTATCAGTGGAGCCACTGTTATGACCATTTGATTTTTATTTTCCGGCCTTGCCGCAGAAGAGGGATAGAAAATGGTATTATGCTAGGTACTTAATCTGTTCTTTTTCTATTTACTTTAGATGACTAATTCCTTGCCCCGGCAAGGCCGGCTCCTTGAAGCGATGGACCCTCTGAGGATATTACAGGATCGGAGGCCCCGGGAAAGGTGCCTGACTGAAGAATGGGGATGAAGATAAGGAGCCCGAAATGCCATAGAGATGACGCATGTGGAGGAGATTCCATGAAGTGCCGGACAGGAGAGTTTCTGCTGATAACAGCATTATTTGCAGTGTTAGTACAAGGACTAATGAACAGGACATTCCGGAGACCTGGTCCTATATATTCTGGATTCCAGGAACTAATATGACATCATTTTCACTTTTATTTTGTTTTTCATTTGTTGCATGTGGAGCATATTGCGATGCTGTACTCCACCAAAATGGAGATTGGAATGTTGACAAGAGATGATGATTTTTAATTTTTTTTTATTATTATTCTTTTTCTCCGTATAGATACATACTATTTATTGATGTAATGATACATCAATGATATATCTGTGGGAATATTGTTTGTCCAATGGAATATGCACATAATTGACGAGCGTGTGATTTAAGGTATATGGTGTTCATTTTGAAATATGGACGTTCCATTTATTCATGGACATGTATATGTGGGCACTTCAGTCGGGGTACACATTTCATTTTATTTGTCATTTATTTTAATTATGGACATTTCAAATATGGAAACTTCAATGGAGGATGCAATTTTTTTTAAATTATTTTTTGCATTTCTTGTTTTTATGATGGTTTATGGGAAAGGAGGGTGGAGAACATTGAATCTTTCCTGAGAAACTCATTCACTATTGACCTGGATATAGAATTTTATTGAGTCACAACATGTTGCCATCAGGATGATTTTGAAGAAAGATAATATCACTGTGAGTAACCTGGGTTTGATAGAAGGAAACATATTCAACTGAGGTACTTGGGTAGAAAAGGGTAGGGTGATTCTGGCAATTCCAATTGTTTTAATGGGGGATGTTGTTCATAATTCTGACAGCAATGGGGAAGGGGAGATGCCTTGTGGTGCATGCATTCTAGGAAAAAATGGGTTTTGTGTCTTCTGCAGTGAAATTGCAGGCAATCCCTACCGAAGACAAAGGAGGGAGATGTAGATTAGTACATGGCAGTATTTTCAATGGAGGCAGCACACTGAATGCTGTAGTGAAATGAATGCAAACACAGCAAATTGAAATGCACTGAGCACGTGTAAAATGTTCCATGCTATAGTGAACGGTTCATCTGAACAATTTGCACTGAATAGGCTAACCCAGAGTATTCAACTAATAATTTCCCATTAAATAACATTTCCCCAGTAATTAATTAATGTACTCTTTACCAGAGCAGTTCAAATGATTCAGATGACAGATTCTGTTTTGTTCAGTGGGAGTAAACGTGCATGCAAAATGCATTGGCTGTCTTTTTCACTCAGAAGGCATTATTGTGTGCTTTGCAGGAAGCAAGTTGATACAAATGGGCTGGGGAGCCGGGGTGTTCGGAGAGAGAAATGCCATGATTCTTTAAGGGAGCTGGGATGACAGGAGACGTCAGGAAAAGAGGCAGGGTCAGTAAGATTGACAGGCCTATGGTGTAAATCTAGCTACAAGAGGAGTGAAGATTCATTCATCATTCGGCAGGGAGAAGAGACCAAGAGGGCAGCTGGGCTGTGCAAGGAGGGCAGAGCCAGGCTGTGAAGAGAATGCAAGATTCCCTTCCAGGCAGCTGTCTGAGAAAGACGGGTCGAGTGAGGTCGCCAGCTTCTCACTGGGCTGCCAAAGCTGCAAAATTTGCAACACTCCCACTTGCAGATAAAACACTTCAGAGAGGGGCTCTTTCGTGATAAGCAACGCAGAAATCCTACACATTAGAAGTGAGTATTGGGGAAATTTGAGGGGCGTGCAGATAATTATGTGATATTCCGTCAATCAGACAGTCAGGCATTTTTTTAAAGAATTTGGGGTCATTACGAGTTTGGAGGTAGCCATGGTGCTATTAGAGCCATGGCTGACTCCAAAATCGTGTCCGGGTTCCCTGAATGGGGATTTACCGGGTCATTCAAACCTTGGAGGACCCGGTAAGTCCCCATTCAAAATACCCATTCCCATTCCCATTCGAGCCCCCATAGGGCTCAATGGGAATGGGGAGGGAGCTCATAACAGACCTGTTAATAACGGACCCGTGATTAGCTCCCTGGCCCTTCAGCGGCTCCCGCTAAGGATGGCTGGTTTTACCAGCCGACTTAGTGGGACCCGCTAAGGGACCTCGTAATGCAGCAGTAAGGGGTTAACGGAACAGGCATCCTTACCGGTGCCGTTAACAGTTTACCGCCAGCTTCGTAATGAGGCCCTTTGTGTTTTCTCTCTTCTTTCGTCTGGGTAACTGGGAATCACTGAAGTGTGACAGAGGGAAACTTTGATATGCTATTGTGCTATCTGCTTTATGTCTTTTCTTTTAGACAGTACATTCTGTAACCGAATCGGGCTTCAAGGTCTTGGTAAGAATAAATAAATGTTTTCATTATGAACAAGGGTGGCTCATGTATCTATTGCTGAAGGACTAACTTGTTCTGAGATGTGCATCGCAGAACCTATTTTTAAATCACAACACGTATAAAACAAAAAAGCATTTGCAAAAACCGAATTGGTGGAGTTGCATTTTTGTGCTTATGTGGATTATTTTTAAAAGAGGGGAAATAATAAGGGAGTGTCATAGTGTACCCAAAAGAGGTAAAAGTATCTACCAGATATGGTAAAGTGGGAGGTACATTTTGGGGAACCAGCTGGCAGGCTAGAAAACCTATGCTGCATGTGTGAGTGTGTGTCTCGGCTGTGCATGCTGACAGCTGAGCAGATCCGTCAAAGACGGTAATCTGGTTTCGTAAATAAGTGACCGGAAAAACAGCTGGTGCTGTTCTGTCCCTGTGAGTGTGAAGTCCAATAGTCTGCACTTACAGTCAACCCTAACAGAATACAAATATCAGGGAGGGGGAGTCTTGTCCCAACACATAGGGCATTACCATGAATACACTGTTCTACCACAATACTAAAATACCACTATTTTACCAAAATAAAACCCAGGTTATGTAACAGCCCTCTAACCAAACCCCTAACAGCTCTTGAGGATCTTCTGGAATTTAAGAAAGTACTGCTCAAGATGAATAGGGAGAGGGAGGCTGTTCCAGAGAAGGGAGCCAGCTGAGGAAAGCGATCAACCTCTTGCCCTCTGTTTAGCGAAATGCATTACACACATGTAATTGGTGCAACGGGAGCGCAGAGCTCTAGAGGGGGAATATTTAGTAAGAGAGACTTTCAGATAGTGTGGTCCCTGCCCCAGTCAGCCTTGTGGATGATACAGAGGGATTTGAATGTAATCTGTGAAACATCCGGGAGCCAGTGAAGACTTTTTAGGACAGGAGAGATGCAGTCCATGGGTGTGAGGACAAGGTAAGTCTTGCAGCCCTATTCTGGATTAGTTGGAGGGGTCACTGCGGGGAAGAAGTTACATTCTGGGGGAGGCTATTGCAATAGTCAAGCCTAGAGAGAATCAGGGCTCAGGTCGCATTGAGCTTCTGGGAGAAGGTGAGAAAAGGTAGAATTCCTTTGAGAAGGAAAAGCTGAAAGTGGGGCATCTTGGCAATGTCCTGAGTGTGAGGGTGGAAGGAGAGAGAGTAGTCAAAGATGACTCTGAGATTTCTGTCTTCAGAAGAGCAAGCAGGGGGGAGAACACATGGAAGAAGGCCAGAGTGAAGTGAAGAAGTCAGGTGCAGGGGTCCCAATCAGAAGGATCTCCATTTTGCTGGCATTGAGGCAGAGATCATTGGAAGTGCACCAGGCCTGGATAGCAGAAAGTGAGTCAGGGATGGAAGGTGCAAGAGGGTCAGCAGGAGGATTGAAAAAGAGTTGTGTGTCATCAGCATAACACTGGAAATTGATGGAGAAGGAGGAGATGAGGAGTGGTGGCTGAGTAAGGTAGATGTTAAAGAGCCAAGGTAAGAGACGAGAACCCTGTGGGACACCACAGGTGCAGAAGAAAGTTGGAGAGGAGAAGGTGCCCAGGATGAATTGGGAAGAGCGGTCAGTTAGGGACCACTAACATAAGCACTTACATGCTGGCATATTCCTCACAGCAAAAGTTCTACTCGTTCAAAACAAAGTTCAAAGTGAAATAGTAAATACACACGCAATCACTATTTCTTTTTATTCTTTGTTTTGGTAAACAATGTAAAATCTTTGTGCAACCTACCCTTTACAGACAGCTTCACAATGGAATCCTAGGTAATACACATGCTTTTAGAATTTGCCAAATGCAGGTGGATTCAATAGGAAAAGTTGTATGCCCGCAAGAAAATCTCATTCACGCCTAAAACTAGGTGGCTTTGTCAGTGGAGCAAGAATGAGGAGGGGGGAATGAATGTCCCCGTCTGCCTTCCAATTCTCACTGCAACAGATAAATGTTTAAAAAAAAAGCCCTAGTTAGAAAATCACATTAATTCTGTAAATAAATCACCTATATGAAAGGGAAGTGGGCAAATTACTCCATCCGGGCTACTTTGCTTGAAATCATAGAGCATTTTAGGAACATAAAATTACTGCAGATGCGTATATTTGACGTGTGATAGTGACTTAGGCGGAAACTCTTCTGAACACAGAATGCAAAATGGGCTTGTTGCTCATTCCATCTGTCAATCTGTCATAACACTCACCCAAACAGTAAAATGCTACAAACAATGAGACATGTATACATGTGTAGACTGTATTTCTTGCTGTGTTGACATTTGGGGTGTGGATGCCCTTTCATAGCTTACATGTGCAATCCAGACCCTGCGCCCTTCAGCCTTTGAAAAGAGAAAAAGGGAGTGTGAATATGTGGGTAGAGCGAGACTTGCTGGATATTTTGTGTGTATAAGGTCACCCTAAACCCCCCTGGGGGTTGAGCCTATGGACTCATCCAAGTTAAATACACGCCGCTGCGCTATTACTTATGTAAGCTACCACTGCAGGTTAAATCCACTTTACACCATTGTTTGGAGCGCAAAGCAAATGAAAAACAAGGCTATCGTTTGCACTACACTTTCCAATAAATTTCCATCTGAATTTCTCCTGGATGAGGAGAGAGAGTCAGGATTTGGCTATGGGACACTTGGATAGTCAAGCACACTATGGAGTTCCAATGTTCATTGAAAGTCACACAACTATACATTCATCTATCATTTCAGATTGTCCAACGCAAAACCATGATCTCCTTCTCAGCCATCCCTTTTCCGTTATTGTTTTATTTCCAATTGTTTATTCAGTGAAGATGTGAATTCATCATATAGGAAGCCCTTGATTCGCGTGTGCTGCCATTAACGCTCATCCGGTTTAAAAAAAAAAAGCCCGTTAGTGGTCAAACCTTGCTCCCATCATGACTTGAAAACCTGGCCATGTTTGCTGTTGGTTTCACAAAACTGCATCTGCATACGGTAGCAATGCATAAGAGACTCACATTACAATAAAAGCTTTGCAAGTTGTATGTTTTCAGCTTCGAGAATGGAAGCGTCAAGGGCAAACAAAGAGATGACTGAAAAGGAGCCAAGCTCCCTGTTTAAAATTCTCGGAGCAAAAAGACTTATTCTGATTGTAACAAAAACAGCCATAAATCCATGCACATATATATTGATCTTGGCTCCCTCTTAAAAATGACTCTGTCCCAGTAAGTTGGCATATTTCATAAACAAACCAACAGATTATTGATCCATCATTTACTCTAAAAGTCCTGTGCGGAATCTAGGTTGCTTTTAAGTTCATGATGTACCTAAGGGAATGAAAAACTCTCCAATGAAAAATTGATATTTTAAAAGAAGCTCAAGTCACAGAAGATATATGGCCGTCTCGGCATCCCCTTAACCTTCCATTGTAATTCAGTCGCAGTTCATCAGCTCTGGGTCTTGTATCCAGTCAGGCTGCGCACCAGGTTAGTTCAATTCTCCGTATCCAAATATGCAATTATTAAGTCACTGAGACATTTTCTGACAGTACAGTCTTTGTCATAACAACGGCCTTGGTAGTTAGTGTTCTGTGCTGACACATTGATGAATTTCGTTATCTTTCTTTTGTATTCTGGTCTTGCAAAGACAATGAGCTAAACCGTATAACCTCATAACAAAATCATGTTTATTGTGTGTTTTTGTGGTTGAATAGTTCTTGGGCGCACGCCAATGGTATTAGGATTATTTTATGGTGCAAATTATACCTCAAAGTGCCTGATTTTGATTGAACACTCACAGAACGATTATAGTACAGATGTTAACTGCAGCACTTGTACGTTTCCTTAGTATTTTTATGAAGTGGAAAAGCGCCCCATGTAACAGTTTGGGACCTTATATGTCATTGTCACGGTACACCAAAAACTATTAAAGTGACTGAGGCTTATTTTACTTGATTCCCACATCTAGTAAAGTCGTGGCTAATAATTGGTGTGGCAATCGCCTATTGACAATTTACTGCAGAGATGGAGCTCTCGAGTGTCACTGGAGAAGCACAACATCTTCTTTCGATGCTCTGCATGCAGGACCCACAACCTGGCTGTCAATCCTGTCACACCGAATGCAAGCAAAACACACTGTCAAAGTCTCATGGCATATTCCATAAATTCAATGGCGGAATTGTTAGAGATTTTCGGGAAGGTGGCTTTTCCTCCCACTGGTGCCTCTTCCCACATTGTCTGATAATCTGACAACTTTTCAATATAAAGACTGAGGGCCTGATTCACAGAGCGTTTTCTGATAGGATTTCGACATTATGAAAATGCTTCTTGCCCTCAGTCTCCCAGAGCTAGTAGTGGAGTACATTGACGTATCCACCATTTTGTTGTCCTAGTTGTTCACATGATCAGGCTTCTCTTCCTAAATGTGTCTCACTCTGGCTCAACAATATGGCAACATTTCTGACATGATTTAAGACCTCCTCTTCTTATGACAACATCTGCATTTCAAGCCTTTTCAAACTTGCTATCATTGCCCCTTTTATGATCACATTGCTAGGAGCCCTTTGATATTTCCCAAACCTGGTCTACACCCCAAGCCCACAGCCCAAATACATAATGTAGGAGTGAACTTTGACCCCAACATCTCCTTTGGACTCTTATTAGATGCAGTTGTTAGAACAGTCTTCTTCCACCTATGGTTTCTTTGGGGTATACATCTCATCTTAAAGACAGCACAGACGATTCTTCTTGTCCTTTCATCTTTCCTAATCTACCTGTGGTATTTCAGTGCCCTGGTCAAAGCCTTGGCAGAACACAGAGAGTGAAGTCCTTCTCTGAATATCAATACTGTGCCTATATATTTTGATCATTTCTCCCAAGAACTTATATCCCTTGCTCAGGATGACACTGCGTCATAATACTTAAGTTTCAAGACTGATTTAATTAGACACAATGAGAAGGTTCCTGAGAGCATCTCATATTTTCACTTGGGAGATACCTGAAACATCTTTGAGATACTCACGTGCAAACATGATTCAGTAAGGTTTGAACATGTGCATCTCATGGATGCTCCAGACACTTGTAGATTTGCTCCTGTTCAATGATTTGTGAATCAGAGTTAAGATGCCAGGTGCTTATCTGGAATGATCATGGTCATCTCCTTATTTGATCTGGTGCATCTGTTTGTGAATCAGCCCCATTAAGTTTGGCACAGAGCACCAAATCCATGGCCCTGTGTGCACGAGTACATGACCAAAGTATTACCATATTATCGGCCAACTAGAAGTCTAAGGTAAGCTATCCAGATTATATTGGCTTTCTGTCAGTTCGGACATGTACTCTTTGGCAGTAGTGCTCTACATGACACGATATGATATGATAGGTTATTTATAACACGCTTAATACCCAGAGCTTTCTAAGCGCAGACCTGGGGATCGAACTTGTGTTGCTCCGTGTCGTCTTGCTTCCAAGGCGAGCACATTGCAGCTGAACTATCCTCCCATCAACCCTTGTGCAGGTATAAATGACTGATGTTTCACTGGGTTGTATGTGTAACAATATCTACAGTTCCACTATCTACCAACCTGCAAAGTATATCATATTTAAATTGACACATATCTCTGTCGCCAACTGTCAGTGTTTCTCGACAAATTCTATGAAGGAATAATGGAAAGATGACATGTCTTAAAACACCAGCACAACACAATTGTTCATCATTCCAGTCTCTGCAAATGGGTAACATTCATAAAATGTGCCCTTAATATTCACAATACCTGTGTGTGCACATGCAGCACACTCTGAGTTATCCAACTCCTCCATCACAGTGAATATCCCCTAACAAAAATAGGGACCAAGGTGGCTGAAGCGATCATATGCATTCATAGGAAATTGGCTTAAACAAGTGAATTTCCAAAATCTACACTTTTCTGGTAAGGTTCCCTTGTTCATGCCTCTTTTATTTGGTGATGAATGTATGAGTGTTTTTGAGAGAATATATGCACAGTCAAAGGAGAACAGGTGAGTGGTCACCACCATGTTTTCTCATTAACACCACTTTGAACAAGCTCAACAGGACCCTGGGAGTTTAGTCTCTGTTCCTGGACAGAGAGACATGCATTCAAGAGACAGGATTGAAAAGGCTGCTGGTCAAGTGATCAGGCCCTGCCTCTCATCTCCTCATTCCACCACCAGTTGTCCCACCTTCCAGGCAGCTACTTAAGAAGTCCAGGCCAGCTCTGAGCAGACACAAATGAGGAGGCTGCTGGTCATGTGACGAGACCCTTCCACTGAGTTGTTCCATTCAGTCAGCGACTTAATAATACCGGGCCAGCTCGAGGCAGACAATGTTGAGGAGGCTGATGTGACAAGGCCTTATCACACCGTTGCTGTTCCTACCACCACTTATTGCACCGTCCAGGCAACTACTTGTGAATTGCAGGCTAGCTCTAAGCAGGCAACATTGAGGAGGCGGTTGGCACCATGACTAGGACTTGCCACTCAGCTGTTACACCCTCCACCAGTTTTCACACCTTCCAGGTAGCTACTTAAGGTTTCCTAGCCAGCTCCAGGAAGATATAATTGCAGAAGCCGCTGGTCATGTGAAGGTACCTGGAGGCTAAGCTCCACATATATGTTGGCACATGCTTCTCACAAAGAATACTGACAAACAGGCTCAAATCAAAACTCATCAACAAAGAGAGCACCTGAAAAAATCCTCCTCTTTTTATACCCCACCCTCGGGAACTCGACCCCAAAAATCCTCCTCTTTTCATGCCTAACCTTCTGGAACCCGACCCCGTGTATTTCCACGGAATGCCCTCACATTTCTCAAATCTCTCAAAACGTGGCATTTTCAACAACACCTGGCTGTGAACTAATCCCAATGGATGCTCAGACTGACGCATGGTTTGAATGACAAAGGACTGCGCTCTTTTTAAAAGACGGCAACCCAATTGCTAGCTACCCGCATCCTATACACTGCTCTGCAGTCTTGAGCTAGGTCCACGCTTTAAACAATCAAATACAAATAAAATAAAATTGCTGTGAGGTGACAATAGTCTATTTGCTTGCCTATTGACTACAGTGAGAATCGAGAGATGGAACTAACCGATGGAGGAAGATGCGTATGCACCGCATGGCCACAGGGGAGAACAAATGGAGGGTGCTTGAATAGAGTACTCACCTAGTGGGACCTGACACAGATGTTGGGAGGGTGCCAGAGTGATCCAAGCTGGCAAGAAATTGGAGGTTTGAGTAAGGGGGACAACATCAGCTTTGACAGCATGTGTTTGCAAGGGCATTTCCAGATCCCTTGTAAGATCACTGGACACAGCACATTTCTTGTATCTATAAGCACATGTATTGCAGAACATGGAAATGGTGAATGAGCATCCAGTGATGATGATGAGGTGGGTAGAGCATGCAGGTGTTATAACCACCATTAAAGCATTACACCTGAAAATAGATACGGTGGAGATTGCAGTATCCCTGTGGGAACTAGAATTTATAAATGCCTGGGTTAAGGGCAGCAAGAAGGTTCAGTATGGGCAAGGAGACTACAATGCTGGAAGGGAAACTCTAAAAAAGATAGGCAGACAAACAAGGTCTGAAACAATTTCTTGAATAACGGATGTGCCATGCTCAAGTTGGAATCCTATCTGGAGTGGTATGAGGATTCTAGGACAACATACAACATTAGGATCAGGAGAGTGCCCACTACCATGGTTGAAGGATCGCTAACTGAAAAACTGCAACTGCTTATGAAAATTCAGCTCGTCTCACCAACATATTTAACAGCTAGAAGATGAATAGTGCCTTCAGACTGCCTACCCGATCTTCAAAAGGGAACCTTGGAGAGAAGAAGAGGAGGAGGGCACTATCATTATGCTGTTTAGAATAGAATTCAGGTGAAAGCCAAACAATTCTCAGAGAGGCAGAAAGACATACAATGTTGCAGAGGGACAGTAATGGACTTCTACGTGTTCCTGACTTGGATTCAGGATCCAGTGAAAATTGAACAAAAAGTTGGGACAGAATTTCTAAACAAGACGCATGCTGAATGTGATCTAAAAGGCACTGTTGGGATTGTAGAACCAACTTGACTGACAGCGGGTTGGGTGCTACTGTTCATCAGAAAGGATCCTCTGATTGCAGTTTCAAGAATTTTGGCCAAGAGAGGTGTGTCCGTGGTTTCAAGTTCACACTTTGCAGGTTGTTTTTTAATGAATTTGTGATAATGGTAGTGCTGCTGCTAACAAGTCATTAGTTTTATTTTTCTCCCCATCCTGGGTTTTTCTAATAATACGGGCACTACCTCATTGTTTGCCTCTTGCTGTTGAATGTGTGCATTGTAAGCCTTTTTTTAAATTTGTTTTATTAAGTGTATTTGGTTTATTATAAACCTTTCACAATCAGCAAAGAAAAAATTTGTTTGGCAAAGAAATCAAACATAACAAAAATCGAACATCAAACACAGGCAAGTAGGAAAAAAGAGATCAAGAGCAAAACAATCCTTATTAAGGTAAATCTAAGTTAAAAAGCCATTCGAATTAAAAATGGAATACTTAAAGAGAGTTTAAAAACAAAATTTGGATAAAATAAGCAGTAAACAATAAAACAGTAAAACAATGCATCATCTTGGCTGTACTAAATTCACTATTTACAATGCATTTTCTTCATCGATATGGTCTAGTCTTTTAAGAGTTTGTTCCAGAAATTTGACCGTTACAAAGTTTATTTTTGGAATTTGACAAGCGTATATTAAACTCCACCATTTCTCCGAGTCTAGGCCGCATAAATCAACAATGTTGCTACTTAAATACAAATTTGGAAGATCTCTTAGTTTTGTGCAGAATAGCACTAAGTGACTGAGTGATTCTTCACTTCTTTTACACAGTCTGCACTTTGTACATATCTTTTCTTTGGTGTATCTTGCCTTTGTTGTGATGTTTTGAAGAACATTCAATCTGAAGTGTAGTAGCAAATCTCTTTGTTTACAATTTGGGAATTTTCTCAGATAGTCCGACATAATGGACATCACACCACAGTTTGTTTTCAAGAGTGGGTGAGTTTTTGACAACGCTCTTTTTTTTCAGTGTTTGACCAGTCCTCTGCCCAAAGCATTCTTTTTATAGCTATTGGATTTTCTGCCAATGTTTGAATTTTCAGGGTAGATTCTCTCAAAATTCGTTCGTTTTCTCTTTTCCAATCTTCTACTACTTTTTCTTCAAAGGTGTTATTTTTGCAAAATATTTCGAATTGGGGAGGCGTCAAGTTACTCATTGTTTTTCTGTACAACATCAGCTTATTATAGCAGATGTGTACATATAGAGCTGTCAAGCCAAATTCATGGCGAATTACCGTCATTGGTGTTGCTTTCGGTATCGGTAAGATGTGTTTCCAGAAAAGTCCTTCCAAGGTATTCCAGAACTCCTCTGAAATGTTCATACAAGTCTCTGCTCCATATGTTAGTGCTGGTATTACTTTGAGCATGTAGAAGGTTATAACAAGTCGGAGGGAGAATTTTCCATATCTTTTATTGATGATGTTTGCTTGTGCTGTTAGATGTTTTGGTGTCATCTTTAGCATTCTTTTTCAGGCCTCTTCATTTTTTCTTCCACTTAATTAGATGCCCAAGTATCTCATTTCATCGCATGGTTTTATCAGCGTTTTGTTCACTTTCCATTCGTACTTGCTTTTTTTCCATCTTTTGTCACCGAATATCAATATTTCGGTCTTATCTGCATTTATTTCTAGGTCATTTTTTTCTATGTATTTTTCAACCTGATTTAAGGCTCTTTGTAGACCAATTTGTGTATGGTCGAATATTATCAGGTCTTCAGCATATAGCAGATGGTTGACCGGTCTGCCATTTAGTCTAGGTGGAAAAGTTCTACTGTTTTCCAGGCAGTATTGCATGTCTTCAATATAAAAGCAGAACAAAGTGGCTGCTAGCGGACATCCTTGTTTAAGGCCTTTTGTTGTTTTTATGTCCATTGATAAGTTGCCGTCTTGATCTACAAGCCTTTTGCGGACAATATATGAACACAAAGTGGACAGAAAGACAGGTTTTAGGATTGCAATTGTGTTTTTAAGGTTAAAGGTTCTTCTTGGTACTTGTGAACCATATTATGAACAACAAGGTTAAAAAACAAACAAACAGCCACCTATGATTTATATATCTACTGCTTGACAAATCGTTATTCTGAAAACACTAGTATGGCTCTCTGTGCATTGTTACTTCGATAATTGTTAACAGTAGATTATGGGAACAATTTAGTACAATTCATAAGATAGTACATGTTCTAATAGTCCTTTTTACAGTTAATGCTGTTGTTTATTTGGACACCTTAAGACATATACTCGAAATTTACAGATGTATAGACCGGTTTCTGGAGGAGGTAGATAACAAAAGAACAACCAAAAAGGGCATTCGGTGCCTTTTACAAAATGTGCCTGATTGTCATAGTGTTACTAGCATGGCGTGAAAACACCCGGAGTGATCTCAGAACCTGAGTTTCACTGTGGGGTTTTCTGCATTGTCCAGGTAATGGAAAATGTCTCCACATGGGATCCCTTTCCTGATGCCCTCGGAAAGTATTGATCACAATACAATGCATAGGCAAACTTTGTGAGTGCTATAAAAGGAGCAGCAGTTTGTTGAGATGACTTTACGTTTTTCATAGCAGTAGGCGTTACGGATGGCTGAGATCCTTTTGAAATTACAGCCTGAAGAGGCGACAGATGCGGAAATCTTGAGTCTGCACAGATTCCTTTGGCTGACAGCACAATGCAATAAATCAGAAGAATCTGGCAAACGTGGCTGAACTGCCTCAGTAATGGATTTCAGGAACTTTCTGCCAGAATCCAACTCAATTGGAATGAGCCTGCCCGTAAATATATGGATACATTTAATATTTTTGTTCTTTAAGGGCACTGACCTGACCGTACCATTGGCCATCACAAAGGCACCACGTTCAACTGTCAAAGGGAAACATGGTTTCCCTTAAACATTTCTGTTCCCCAGCTCGCATGTCAAAAAGACCATGCATGGCCCATTGAGCATGCAAGCTGGCGAACTGCACCTCTGAACATGCATGAGGCCCTTCTACACCTCCCTGCACATTCAGAATGTTTGTGGCATTAACCTTGGGTTGCTCCAGATCCTGCACGCATGTACAGGAATCGGGAAGTGTTCTGTGCTTCCTGGTCCCTGTTCTTCCGCTTTGGAGCTACAGAGCCCTCATTACGGGAGGCATTGTTGCAGGGAGTAGCAGAATCTAGACGTGGATGATGGTAAGAGCAGACATTGGGCCTCATTACGAGTATGCTGGTCCAGATACAACGGTACCGGTAAGCTTACTGGTACCATTGTATTCGGACCGGCAAAATCCGAGTTGTGCTCGTGGGTGCCTTTCATTCCACCAGGTCTGACCTGGCGGAATGAAAGGCACCCACAAGCAAAGCTTGCCTGTATCACCGGCATGGTAATGCACCATGCCGGTGCTACAGGCATCCCATTCCCATTGAGCCCTATGGGGCTAAAATGGGAATGGGGATCTCCCGATTCCGGCACCCGCGAAAGGGCAATTACCGGTTTCCGGCGGGGCCAGAATATCCTGGTAAATTGCCCATTCTCGGGGGCCAGACTTTCTTGCAAGTTTGGAGGTTTTACCGGAAAGGCTACCTCCAACCTTGTAATGATTTCCATTTGAATTGCATTTTGTATGGATGTTATGTGTATATGGTGTGTATATATGCATGTGTGAATGATCAAATGTATGATGTGTGAGAGGTTGGGTGTGCGTGTGAATGATCAAGAGTATGGTGTATCGGTGCAATTGTGAATGAGTGAAGTAAATGCTGTGTCAATGTATGTGTAAATGAACGAGCGAACACTGTGTAAATATGTCTGTATGAAAAAAAACGAATGAATGTCTGTTTGAATGAGCAAGTGAATGTGTCTGTTCTTGTGACACCCAGGGGGCTAATTTGGGTGGGTGTCGGGGAGTTAAGTTATATCTTTTTTAACTGGGCATCTATGAGGAAGCAGGCCTGATGTGTTATTAGGTGGCGATACTGGCATTTTGTGGGAGCCAGTCTAGACAGTTCTTACTGCGTCATGACATTTTTTACTGGGCATCTATGATGAAGCAATCATGATTAGTGTAATTGTGTGGCTAGGGTGGCATTTTGTATCAGCCAGTATAGCCATGGTTTACTGTAGCATGACATTTTTTACTGAGCATCAATGAAAAAGCAAGGATGATATGTGGTAGATAACATTTTGGTGCAGCGAACTTAGACATTTCTTACTGTGACATGACATGTTTTACTGCCCATCTTCAGCCGTGTCCACTGTACAAGTTGCACATTTATTGAAAAAGATCCATATCACCTGCCTAGTAGTTCTGTTCCCACATCTGTGCAGATTTATAAGACTTACATTATACCCCTTTTTCCCCTTTAGGTCCTGCAATAATTTCTAGCACAAAAGATAACTCTTGCTGCTGTCCTAAAATCCCCCAGATACCTTCTCCCGATAAACATTTCCACAGTAATACAGAGTATTCTGATTCCTGTGGGAAGGGAATGTTTGCTGATTCCCACGGTAGCAGGCAAATGCTTGAACATTCAAAAGTCGTCCTGGTCCTTCCTGGCACTCACCATGTCTCCCCCATTTTTCAAAATTGACTTATGCTCCACCCACCCACCCGCTCTGCTTCAATTCGATGTGCCAGGGGGGTGTACTAATCTTTGGGAGAAGTCTGTGTTTTGGGAATCCACCCACAGGCTGATTCAGGTAAGTTGCTTAATCCCTGGGTTTTAGTGGCTATTGTCCCGTAGGCAGGATCCTGCTGATGCTTCTACACTGGGCTATGTCCTTTTGGCAACTGTCAGGCAGCCCCTGTCCAGAGCCCCTCTACCCGACTGTGCTTCTCCCATATATTAGCTGCATCACCGGTCTCTCCCAGCCGTGCCTGTCGCTCAGATTGGCCGTGTCACCTGGCATTTTCTCCTCTTCACACCTTTTTTGCAGGCTCCTCCCATCCCTCTCGTGAGCAGCGCTCCCATTGTGGCTCAACTTCACCTCCTTCTGATTCGAGAATCATACAAAAGTGCCACAGCACTTTGACAGGTGCAGCCGACCCCCCGCCCCCCTCGTCCTATCCACTCTGCGGTCAAGTCACACCTCTGATGGCCTGCCAGAACAAAGAAACTACATACTTTGTGCAGGAGGCTTGTTGGAGGCAAGAGCTTACACAGATACACACTGGCACACAGGGGTTGTAGGTTGAATCTGGGGAGGTGTGGGTTCATAACGGTTCTGACACTATCCCCTTAGCCAAAAATGGGACTGGCATTGCCACAATGTATATATGTTTGTATGTGTCCCTGTGTGTGTCTGTGTTAATATGTGCACCACCCTCAGAATAAAAGAATGTGTTTGTGTCTGTGAACTCAGCCACTTATGTAAGTATGTTTTATACTCTCATAATAAAAACAACACTGTCTCTCTATGAACCAAGTCACTAATGATTTGCTTTGTGGGGGAAAAATACATCTGTGCCATCAGTGACTGGGAACAGAGAGTAGCACATATGTTTTTTTTTTCTTTCCCCTAAGGGAGCAGATTATCTGTCCAGCAAGTCAAATATATACTATACATTAAAGGGTGACGGTCACCCCTATGCAGAACCTCAGTGACTGGGATAAGTGGGATCAGAAAGTGACTCATATATTTTCCCCCAAATGATCAGATCATCAGTGACTCTATTCAGAAAGTGACAACTGTAAGAAACCAAAGGCTGTCTCACGTACGGATCCCTGGAGATTTGTCATCCAGGTGGCCACGACACAGCCATCGTTGTTGGATCCAGTTCCTGGGGGTGGACCAGTGGGGAAGGGTCACCTGGATGAGGGGTCCCCGGGAAGTAGGGTAGGGGCACCCAATGGTGAGATGCAGTATCCCCTTTCCTTTCAAACCACTTCCCCATCCTACTGTGCAAAATGTGCTGACTTTCCAAATCTCCCTGCCCCCTTTTCATGTAAACACTGAGACGAGGAAGAGAAGGATCGGAAGGATAAAGATTACTGACAGAAAACCTATTCAGACACAGAAAACAGACTCCTTCTTTTTAACAGCAGACTGAACCAGTGTTGAGGCCAGGCAAAGTCAGGCCTCACTTTACAACTATGCACACCTGAATCTAATTACCTCTCCAAGAAAGTATAACATTTGGAAAACAAAGGCACACTCTGAGTGAGTTGGGGATGCTGGAAGGTGCTGAAGAACAACCTTGTGCGCTGCAGAGACCATGGGAGACCTGGAGGAGAAGAAAACCGCACAAATGCTGGCTCTGTTACATGAGAGGAGACTGCAGTGTGGAGAGAGAGCTGAACCTCCAGCAGGCAAGACCAGGGACAGCTGGGGATTGCCTGGTGGTACCGGCAACAGAACTCCTCCACTGGGGCCAGACAGGTGAACCCAGGTCTATGAGGGGTAGGAGGTGAGAGCCTGACCTAATTTTAATATCACTTTTTGACTCCCACATATCCCAAAATCATGGACTGCCATTTGGGGAGCAGTGAAGTGGGAGCACCATCTTTATAGTGCAATCTGGGACAGGAAGTACAAAAACATATTTTTGAAAATCACAAGTTTTGAAAGGAGACTCATGCCCGGCAGACGGACGTTTTCAATGTGAACTTTATCTTTGACAAAACTTGAAGAAGGGGTCCAAGCCAGATGGAGGGATACCTGTATAAAGTGAAAAGGGGTCTGGACCCGGCTGAGCAAGACTCTGACAGGCGGAGCGAAGCTGAAGAAACCAGCATGGGGTGTTCAATATGCCAGCCATCCTTCCACACAAGAACAAGAGTTGGAGCGGTGAAGCAGATACCATGGTGCCGTCCTTGACTCACTAGACAAGAAGCTCCAACAGCTCAGCACAGCTGGTGAGTCGAAGAAGACACATAGTAAAACCGAACTGTGCTGGGCCCAAGGTTGCAGGCGGCAACCTTGTTAAACAAAGATCTTGTCTAATTGAACTTTAAAAAAAAACCTAGTAAAAGGTTCAAAAGTAGAGTGGTCAGGCGTCATGGGGGCGCTCATACGAAGGACTCTGACTGAAGCTCTTTTGGGGTGTGTTGTTTTGTTGAAACTACAAAGACCAAGAGACCTTAGGAGAGGCTAGTGTAAAGTGGTCGTACAGGGTCAGCAGAAGGGGCAGCATTGACAAGTGGTGAAGGAGAAGTAATGCAAAAAATAATGGGTGTGCCACAAGTGAATAATGTACACCCATTAGATAAAAGTGGGTATGGGTTTTAGCCACGAGGAAGGGGTTCCGGAGGATTTAGAGGAAGAGGTGGATTTCAGAACACCCAAGGTGGATTTAAAAATGGCCAGAGTGGAAGTTAGAATACTCAGGGAGGATATAATGGGGGGTTTGCCAGAGGGCCACCCCAGTATGTTGCAATTTTGAAATGAAAGGGCATATTTCGTGTGTATGTAGAAGCTGAGGAAATGCACAACAAAATGGACAACCTTTAAGAGGGGGCACAGCTTATCCACCGCGATACAGCACACAAACACGATAGGGCTTTGCCCAGGATCACACATCCTATGAGACACAGGTGCCGCACGACAGGAGGCCCAACAACAGGGATTGGTGCAAATGTCCCCACTGCAAGGGCAATCGCAAAAAGCACCTATGCAAACACAACAGAATGCAAACACGTGGCAAATACTAACACCTAGGATAGGGGGTGTCACTGTGGTAAGAGGGAACCCTTTCACGGAGACAGGATAAATGTGTACCCCAATAAGAGAGCTCACAGGGTGACTTGATGTGTTCAGTACTATCAGTGACACCAGACCCCCAAGAGGAACCAAGGGTCGATGTGGAGATAGGAGGCACATCTTTTTTTTCTTTCTTGTAGACACTGCGGCAACTCACTTTTGTATATGGGAGGGAAAATATCCAATGTCAAGGATTGCCATGAATGCTCAAGGGTTCTCTGGAGCTATGAATTGTGTTCCTTTTACTGATGAATTACCTGTTTCTATAGGGGAATGTGACATGTCTGTCCCCTTGTTATATTTGCGACAAACGCCAGTTAACATTTTGGGTAGAGCATTAATGACAACATTTAACATGACAATTTAAATCACTGATAAAGGAATATTGTGCTACTGTCCAGGAATTCAATATTTAAATGTAGGAAAGTGTTTACTGGCATTTACAGGGCAAGTGGCTCTAAGAGGAGTCCCAGTAGATCCGGAAGTATTCATATATGGGGTGAGCATTTTATTAACATGGCTACCTGGATTAGTAGGGAAGATTGTGAGGATACCTGATGAGTTCTTATTTAGACTACAATTACCTATGGATGAGGAAGAAGGGCAGACTATTCCTATAGAATAGCAAGTAGCCATAGTACGAGGAGAAATAGCAATGCTTGAAAGAATAGATGATGAAAAGGCAGAGTATGGAGGACAGTGATAGCTCTTGAGGTGTGATACAAATTGACTGACATAATAGATGAAGATATTTTCAGAGGTTAATGTATAGACAATGAGGTAGTGTTTTGCATAAGCACTACATGCTGGATAAAGATGGAGAAAAGGGAAGTCCCACAGCAAATGGCGATAATATGACAATTACCAGCATTCTTTAGGGAAGACCTAGAAAAGGTGCAAAGTATCCTTTGTAATATGGGCCCATATGAGGTAGGCCTATTGAAGGGAATAGGAGAGGTATTTAAGACTATTTCAGCACTGATGAATCAGGGAATCTTAGTGCCATCAGAATCCCTGTGCAATACTGCAGTGTATCCGATTAAATAATATAAAGGGGGGGGTCATGGAGATTTATCCAGGACTTGCACCCTCTTAATCAGTTTGTAGAAGCAGAGTTTCCATTAGATCCTAATCCTGCGATAATATTGTGAAGCATCCCAGTTGAAGCTGGGTATTTCACGTGATCGATTTGAAAAATGTGTTTTTCTTGGTCGCATTGCACAAAGACTCACAAGACCTTACTTCCTTTACGTTCAGACAAAAGAGTCTAAAACATACTTGTTTACCTCAAGGGTATTTTGAGTCTTGTGAGAAACGTGAGGGTATTCTCCAAGGTAAGCCTCGGGAATACCTTATTCAGGTGGCCAGGGGAGGGCTGATGCTCTCAGATCCCAACCCTGGGGTCAGACGAGCGAGGGAGGATCACCTGGCTATCAGAGGAATACCCTAGGTGAAATGCAGTATTGTAATGGGGAAGAAGGAGAGGAGGACAATATACCTGAGGTATTTATAGGCTGTTATACATTTACCCCCTTCCTCCTCCTGTTGAATCTATCTTACCCAGATCCAATAACACCTCTGTATATAACACATCCCCTAGGATCCCAAACCCCATTGCATCCAGAAGCCATCTCTCCCAGAAACCCTGTTATCCTATTCCCTGCCCCAATGCTCCCAATTGTTCTTCTCCATGTCCCTCTGGTTATTCTTTCTCGAACACCCAGTCTACTCAGATGAAACACTACCGTTCCCACAATCCCCCTCATTTATTTTATGATAGACATTCCGGTTATCTTCGTTCATTCCACAACCCCTACCAATCTGACCCTTCTGAATTTACCCAAACCCCTAGCATGAGGACTATAATCCTGTACAACACCTTTTCCTTTTCACCATCCCGCCCCGTAGAATACTCAAAATTCCTACCATCTTCTTTTTACAACATGAACACTTGCATGAATGGTCATAGACAATGGGCTAATGTTAAAGCTGTTTACTTGACATGTCCTGACACAAGGGCCAGGCAGAGTCAGGCAATTAACCAGAATCACACACACCTGATGGCCCTTTCATTTCCCCACAGGGATGAAAGGTGGAGCACAAGAGGACAAGAGGAGCAAGGTAGACCGCACGACATGAGAGCTAACTGAGCACGCAGTTCAAAAGGAGGAAAAAGATGGTGAATACCAAAAGGGTGACAAAGAGAGAATTGACCTTACCCTTTCCTATCAGGACCCGTGAAACCTCTGCAGATGGAAACATAAAACCGCGAACAAAGGCCAGCGTGTGTTGCAGCAGATGTCAATAGCACACAAGACCCTCCTCTGCTGATAACCAAGTCGGGTAGAGACGCTTGTCTCAGTGGTACCAACCTTGACTCAAAGGAGAAGAAAGCCAAGCAGTTCATCACAGCCAGTGAGTTAAGGGGAGAGTTGATAAGAAACCAGGCTGTGTTGACGAAAAGTAGCAAACCGATATTTTGAACTTTGGAAAGCTTAAAGGAACTATTGAGAAAGTGAGGGAAAATCCTGCAACAGAGGCGTCCGGCACCACGTGGGTGCTCACACAGAAAATTCTGGGCAATTACCCGAAGGTAGAGACTACCATAACCAGAAGGCCTTGGGAAAAGGCAAAAAGAAGCCAAAGTAGTCGTACAGGGGTATTGTAAAATACTCTGTACCATTGAAAGTCTTTGTCAGACAGATGATTGTGAAGAAGGTAAATTATTCCTGTATGATGAAATCATTAAGGAACTGTGTTTCGTAAAGTTGCCAAGAGTGATCTCGTCGGAGGGATGCTAACGAGAAGGGACGAAGTCTAAAGTCCCATAATGAACTGTGTATCATAAGGGTTGGTGAGAGTGAACCCGGCAGAGGGATGCTAACAAAAAGGGGAGAGGCCTGAAGTCCCTATGAACAGGGTGTTGACAGGCGTGAACAAAATTGAGGGAAATTTACACTGCATTGCTTGAAAGGACATTAAAATTTGTGAAAGCAGGAAATATTGCAAGACAAGGGGAAGTGAGGGATATACAGGAGTGGAAAGTCATCACCTAAAGTTCGTTGAGAAAAGGAACTGTTTAGTTGTTTTGTGGAATGCGACTGGTGAGGGGTCTGCACCCGGAAGAGTGGGACCCAGGGGTGAAGCCGTCACCCAAAGCATATGCGGAACAGAACTTTGTGTTTGTTTGTTGAATGCATCAGGCCCTCGAAGGCAAGAGACTTTTTTTATTGAAACAAGACTTGACAGTCGAAGAACCTGATAGCTGATGCAGAACTGTTTGCTCATACTGATACGGCTCGGGTGTGTGCTGTGCTCCAAAGACCCACCTTGTCCCGTGATGAAAACATGGGGAAGGGAGACCCCTGGCAATCACATCCTGACTTATTATTTGTGACCACTTCTTTCTTTATTGAAAACCCCATCCCAAACTCTTTCTGTAATTAGTTGTAGGAATTGGAAATAGTTATCTTTTAGTATAGGCCTTTTTATTTTGACACAACGCCACAAGGACTGCCTTATTTTCATTTGATGGTCGACGCTTGCTGCCATCTTAGATTTAGGTTAGGCATTTTTCCACCCTGCATTTACAGTTTAATAAACACCCTGAAACTGTGATCACTTGTGTCTGTCTTTACTGTTGCCACCATGAGTTGCTTACAGTCCCTGTCAATCTTTAACAGGGTCCTACAAATGGATCGAGGCAACATTGAACTCAAGAGTACGGTAATTCAGTATGTAGATGACATATTGATCGGCAGTGAAACAGAGGATGAATGTAGACAAGAATATATTGTCAGAAAAGGGACAAAAGGTAGAGAAGGACAAATTACAGTATTGTCAGGAAGAGGTGTTATACATAGGCCAGTTAATTTCACATGAAGGAAAGAATGTGACACCTGAAAGAGCTGAGGCTATCATGGAGACACCAAATCCAAATACAGTGAGGCAAATGCAGCAATTTCTGGACTTATGCAATTATTGCATGGCTTGGGTGTTTGACTACAGCACATATACAAAACCGCTTTTACAAGCACTTAAGAAAGCACACGTTTGTAAGGAAAAGACAATAGACTGAACAAATGGAGGAAGGATTTGGGGAATTAAAAAGGGCAATGTATACGGCTCCAGTTTTAGGAATTCCCAATTATAGTGAAGAATTCTATTTATTTTCACACACCAATGAATCAGTAATGACAGCAGTACTCACACAAAGAACAACATTTGGGCAGAAAGCATTGGCGTATTAAAGCGGGATTCTAGATCCAGTTAGGAGAGGACACTTTCCATGCAAACAATCTATGGTTGCTGCCTCATTTGCACTTGAGAAGTCCACAAGAATTACCATGGGCTTTTCCATGACTCTCTAACTGGAGCATGCATTATTTGTCATTTTAGAGAAACCCAAGGGTACATTGACGTCACAAAGGGCATCTGCCTATGAGGTGATGATCTCTAATCCAGCGATCAAAATAGTGAGGCATAAAATAGTGAATCCAGCCACTTTTGTAGCTGAACCTGTAGAAGAAGGTGATCAGGTGCATGACTGCTCAAATTATGGCAAATTTTATGATGATATACCCTGTGTGAAAGAAAATGCTGTAGTGTGAGGGGAAATTCCCTTAATTCATGGTTCTTTGAAAAAATTGACCAAACTAGTGGGGAGAGGCATTCAGGCTCTGCAGTTGTAAGACACCGATTAAATGGTGAATTTGAGGTAGTTGCGAGTGCAAGACTACGTCTCATTTTTCAGCATAAGCTTCAGAATTGCTAGCGCTTATTGTTGCGCTCGAAAAACACGAAGGTCAGGAAGTGACGGTGTACAGTGACTCCGCCTACGTGACATCAACCGTGCATGCAGGACTGTCACACTGGAAAAGGAGGGGCTATCTCTGTGCAGACGGCACTCCAGTGCAACATGTGTCTATATTGTGCATGGCATACTAAACTAGCAGATCTCTCGCAGAAATAAAGGCACAGACATAGAAGCCAAAAGAGTTGCATATTCTTCAGAAATTTCAAGTTTTGATAGTGAGAATGTCAAGGAAATATTGAATAGAAGTATGCTAGTACAAGAAGCATTTTATATGCTGTCAATTACGCAACTAATAGAGATTCAGGGTAGAGCCCCACAAGAAGCGCAGGAGCTATGGAAACGTGGGGGTTGTTTTTTATCCCCCACAGAAGGATTATGGAGACAATACAGCACTGGAAAGCCAGTGATGCCAGCAGCATTTTTGAAAGTCGCACTTGAGTAGCTTCATTACCCAATGCATATAACATGAGAAAGTCTTGCTGTCACTATTGCAGAGGACTGGTCTGTTCCCAATCTATTGGAACACGTTGCACAGTTCATTGTGAATTGTATCGTGTATCAGACGTTCATCGCTGCGCATACACTGAGAACAATCAGAGGAGTAATACCTCGATCGAATGGTCTGTTTCAACATTTGCATATCGATTATGTTGATATGCTGCAGACATGTAATGGATATAGGTATCTATTAGTAGTGGTGTGTCCCTTCTCTAGGTGGATTGAAGCCGGTCCTTGCATACACCCTGATGCCACTTGTGCAGTGAAGTTTTTAGCGCAAACAGTATTTCTAAGATGGGTGTGTGCGAAGTACTGAGGTCTGATAATGGGTCATATTTTTGGAAATGAGTTATTTGAACAAATAGAAATCTATTGTCATCCACAAGCAAACAGGATATGTCAGAGACTCAATGGCCTTTTAAAAAAGAGGATAGCCAAGATCAGATTAACTATGGAAAAGGGATGGCTATATTGCCTACCCCTCGCGTTATATGCCCTTTGAAATCAGCCAGGTTAAGACCACCATCTTATGCCCAATGAGTTAGTGACAGGGCGTCGCATGAGGACATCTCTTACACCCCATCTAGATTCAGGAGTGATGCCCAGAGTGTAGCACAGTCTCTAGGTGATGAAATGCATGATTATTTGACATGCATGACTACCAGTGTTTCTTTCATTGCAGATCCAGTCAAGCATCGGAGGGAGAGGTCAAGGAACACAGAAGATGACAGCCTAATACCCAAACCGAGTGAATTATTGCCACCACTAAAGTTACATGTTGGAGACCAAGTGCTTATAAAGAACTTTACCAGTAGATGGCACGAACCTAGGTTTAATGGTCACAGGGTAATCGAGATGTGGACCCCTTGCTCACTGTGCTTAGAGAGGCACAGGTTCACCTCATTGCTGAGGCCTGACTAGGCCGAAACATGTGCCTGGGGTTGCTGTTGGTACTCTTGTTCAGAGGAGAATTGCCTAGCATTTCGGTATTGGACTGCCCTTGTGGGAGGAACAAAGACGGATATGCAAATGGTTATTTCTCCTCTGTGAAAGGTACAGTGAGCTAAAACGCAGTTGTAGAACCCCCAACTTGGCACCTTCCCATAGAACAGGTTATTTTGCTCTGTTCGTTCTCGGGAGAGGGGCCCAGACCTTTCTGTGCATTTTTAGGTAACATGGGGTTCACCCTAAGTTACCCAGTGTAATCCAGACATGGACCACTTGTGCACTGTGCAGAGAGAGGCACAGCTTTGCCTCACTGATGAGGCCTGACTAGGCCAAAATCATTGCTTGGCTGGGGTTGCTCTTGGTACTCTTGTTCAGAGGAGAATTGCCTAGCATGTGGGTGCTGGACAGCCCTTGTGGGTGCGACAAAGACAGATATGCAAATGCATATTCTCCTCTGTGACAGTGAGCTAAAACGTGGTTGTAGACCCTCCCAAGTGCGTACCTTCCGATAGAACAGGTTATTTGGCTGTGTTCCTTCTCAGTAGTGGGGCTCCCAGACCTTTCTGTGCATATATTTTATGGTTTTCTTATTTTTGTAATATTTTAAACATCAATGGCACTCAAGGCCCGATTCATGGAACATTTAGCATGGTGCAAAGTGATATTGCACTGCAAAAAAAAAAGTTACTTTGCACTGGTGCAAAAGCGTTGCAAAGTCACTTTGCACTGCAAAAATACATTTTTCATCGCTCTGTGAATCAGGGGGTTTGTTGGCAGTGCAAAGTCACTTTGCACCAGTGAAAAGTCACTTTGAACCACGCTAAAAGTTCTATGAATCAGGCCCATAATGTTTTGACCTCCAATGTAGTCCCAAGCATGCAGGGCATGTCCCTGACTATGCTGATCTACCATGACATGTTACCATTTCCCTTCACCTTTACTAATTTTATCAACTACAGAAGAATTAAAAGCTGATTTTCTCTTACCTAGATACAAACCTGGGACCTGCATTAACCTACTGACATATAAAAGCAGAGTTTAATATGCTGTACTAGCTGTATAAAAAGTCAAAGATGTACAGGACACAATGGCCTCTTGCTATCCCTCCTGTCCAGCCATAATCTTTCCCCTTAGCCTTTCCTTCCCATCCTTCCGCCTTTGGATGTGGAGATATGTTGTGTATGTTTCATCAGACAAGAGTCAACATGAATGGGTGAACCCTCTGCCAAACATCCCTGAAAATTTACATTTCCTAAAGGAGATTTTGCAAGTTGGGGCTGAAACACAATGTGTGACTTTCCACAAACTTCCCTGAGTCTCACTTAGAGATTCACAGCAGTCTCATGACCACCTATGAGAAGGTTTACCTGGGTCTACTTGCCACCACTACACCTAATACCTTGGGTTATCTGGATGAGTGTTAAACTCTTTCCATTGCTGTCGAATCCAGGAATTTAAAGACATTGGTCCTAATTCAGAGAAGTGTTTAATAACGGTGCAATTCCATTGAAAAATGCTCTGTGAATAAGGCCAATTGGCCCATTTTTGGCAGCGGGGGACAGTTAAACTGGTTATGTCTCCAGGTTTTCAGCTGTGATCTGTCAACTTTTCACCACTGAATAATTCTGCTTAGGTTGAAGGTTTGGTCTTTCTTTCTCTCACCTCATTACTCTCTCTTTTAGTACTGATTTGCTATTTATAATTCTGCCTTCTTTTTCTCCTCCCACTCTCAGGTCTCCTTGCTCATTCCTCCTCAATTCTCTGTCTCTCCTCCTTTCTGATAATTTTTCCCTTATTTGTTTTCCCTCCTCCCCTCATTCTGTCTTGCTCTCCTCAAAAGCCAAAGCAACCAATCAGCGTTAGACTCCATTCACAAGACCACAATGGGCTAACTCACAGTACCTCAAAACTCAGTGAAGCAGAAGTTTCCGCCAAGGCCACTGGATTTATTTAATACTATTTTGAAGAAAGACAAGAGAAGGAGACTAGACTTCCCACATTCCTGGAAAACCAGAATGAAATGGTGAAATCCTCAAGAGGAAAACATCTTGTGTATTTCTGTCAGAACACTTACCTTGCAAATCTCGCTTCCTCAAATCCTGTTTTCTCTGAACTACTGGTATTCTCATGTGTCTTTGAGGGTCTTTAAAGAATCACAGATAAATCCTCACTAAACCTAAAATAAAAGAAGTAAGTAATTAAGAGGAAATAATGCTCATGTATAGCGAGCCTGGGTGGGAGCCTTTCTGACACTACAAACAGACTATCAGCAGCAGATACATGATCACTTTTCTACTGAGGCCCCCAAAATTTAGAAAAAGAATACTTAGAAAAAGGTCTATGCTCAGTTTTGGGGACCAACTATAGATACAACCAACAATCTTCAATATAAAATCTGTTAAGTGAACCATGATTTTCTGCTCCTACACTCCTACACTCAGTAATAACCAATTCCACTTGGCTAATACTAGGACATTTCTTGTGGCACACATTATTACAAGACATTAAGAATACATGAATCAAAGCAACAGCTGGGCACAATGTGAGACTTCCAGACAGACCCTCTAAGGACTCTTACAGGCAATGTTTGTGTTGCTAACCATGGCCATACTGGTTATGTCATTTCATTGTGTCTTGCGAGTAATCCAAGGATATGTCACATTTCTGGTATGGGTAGACCACCTCACATTCTGAAGGTTAACTACAGCTAAAGGTTTAGCCACAATTTTCACTCAGTACATTGTGTAGTTACAAAAGGCTGTCATATTTGAGATGGGGATAACATTTTCTCTCCTGCTTTTGTTCTGCCTTCAGAACTTCCTCAGAAATTAAGTTCCAATAGTTCAGCAGTTATCATCCCAAAATAGATGCTCGGAAAAAGTGTGAAAATCTGGTCTGGAACAATACTTGACATGGGTGGGCTCATTTGCACTAACATCTTGACCGGCAATTATCTACTGGGCAGTAGAATGTACTCATACAAATGCTTCTCTATCCTCTACAGGGCATTTCCCTTCTCCATTCTCTTCAGGTACCCAGTGGCAGACACTACCTAGAAAAACACTGAGACAGAAGTATCCCTTCAGTTCAAGAACATTACACTCAGTTAAATAAAAGTGTAACTCAATGGGCCTCATTCCGAGTATGGCGGTAAGGGATAGCGGCCACCGGTAACGAGACCGATGGCGGTGATCCCTTACCGCCATACTCCGAGTTCCCTTTGCGCCCTCGCCCTTAACGCCTGCTTTGAGCAGGTGTTAAAGTCGAGGGCGCCAAGGGGCCTCCTAGCCAATAACGGTGACCGTAATGAACGGTCACCGTTATTTGCATCTTCCCCATTCCCATTGAGCCCTATGGGGGCTCATTTGGGAATGGGGAAGAGCCTTGGTGAATGGGGAATTACCGCCCGCCAACCTTGGAATGGGGAGGTAATTCCGCCATCCACCAAGGCGCTGCCGGTCCGGGTACGGCGTCAACCAAGGCGTTAATAGCGCCATTGGTTAGCGGCGTACTCGGAATGAGGCCCAATCTCTGGATAATTTGTGAGTAGCTAAGAATGTTTTCAAGAGGTTTACCAATAGTTTTCGTTGACCAGTCCCAGTATATCAAGTAGACAAACACGTGAGGTAATCCATCAAAACCTACACAGTACAAGAGCCAACCCAGAAAAAACATGTTCCGTGCCAGTATTATTAAGGAAATGGTTTTGAAACTAGCTATAGGTGTATAACTTCCATTGTGTCACTCTATGTTGTGTCACATGCAGTATTGGTGACAATATCAGGATGGGAGCAAATGAAGAACATACAATCTTCTATATCACCATTATTTTTTGATGGATTTTAATTTCTAAGTTCTTTAATTTCAGGGATAAGAAATTGGCCCTACCAAACATTTGCCCTGAAGTCAATGTTGTCTTTACAATGTTCATATTTTTTGTAAAGATCTACAATTACAGCTTCAGAGTTATGTTTTCAGGTCTTAGTTTTTTCAATGATTATTTTTTATTATCTGTTTTAGGTATATCTGTTTGACTGAATTTAAAAAAACGTGTAACTTGCAATTTCACAATGAAGGTTGATTTATCTGCATTACAAGTGCTCGAGAACTTTACACTGTCATTTGTGTTTATTTTGTCAGCATCAAAAAAGGAGGCTTCAGTTCAGATCTGAAAACCTCGTCAGAAACTACTTGAAATGATTATGGAGACAGTGATATAAACACCTTACAGAATACTTGGAAAATGCACCTACACAAGAAATAAACCAATATAATGTGCGCTGGGATCTGTCCTGTTACAAGAATAGTACACACACAGGTAATGCCAATAAAAGCAAGGGAGGGATGTCTACACCTGAAAGCAGGTGGTAAATGCATACAGGTGATGGAAATGAGCCCACAGGTGCACCCAATGCACACAGGAAAAGAGAGAAGGGCCACACCTTCCACAAACACACTCCCCTACACCACAATGCTGCCACTGGTCTCTGTCAGCCTTCACATGCAGCTTCTCTGGGCCAACATAGATCTGCAAGGGCTGGAAGACCACCAAAGGGAACAAAAGGCAGAGGAGAGGAATAGGAGGATGGCGAGGAGGCGATCTCATGCAAAGTGTGTACCCATTACCCAGCTAAGGTCCTCACCATGGATCCTCACTAACGGCCAGATCCTCACCCTGTACCACCTCAACAGTGAGACATTTGCAGATCTGCTGAACCACATCTAGGATGAGATAGGGAGCAGGATCGCCACCAGGACAGCCATACCAATGCTGATAAAGCTGGTGTTAGTCCTGCAACTCCTTGCCATGGGCACGTTCCAGCACACTGTGAGGCAACTGCATGGCATCTCACAGTCTGCTTTCACTAAAGTTCTGTGTCGGGGCTGGATGCACACCTACACCATGTGGGATTGCACATTTCACTTCCTACCACCCTGCCACAGGTGAATGCCACAAAGGCAAGCGTTTACATCATGGCACAGATTCTCACTGTGGTAGCAGCCCTGGACTGTACTCTTATAGAGTTGGTGGCACCCATGGCATCAGAGGAGGTCTACAGCAACTGGAAGTAGTTCCAACCACTCACTGTCTAGCTCGCCTGTGATGCAGGTCTCACAATCACCCTCTGCTGTGCCCACGCTCCATGAGCAACCCATGATGCTATGGTTTTGTGAAACTGCATGCTGCCAGCATACATGAGGGACACAGAGTCAAACTGACCTGGATGTTGGGTGGATAGATATTCCATCACACAAACCTTGCTGTACTAGTGAGATGGAATGGGGGAACCCCACACATAGAGATTGCATGCCCTCCCAAGGCCCTGTACATGCAGGACCCACCCGCACACCCCAATCATGAAAGGCTGCAACCCACAGGAGAACGACATGACTCATGATGCAGCAGTAGATGGCCAAGCCGTGCTTCCACAAAAGACCAGCCACACACAATGGACTACAGAGGCTAGAATGCAACATCACACATCTCACAACATGCATGCGCTCCAAACGGGTGGGTTGGCCCACCTAGGGATGTCCAAATTATGTCCAGGGGTGCCCCAAGATCCAGGGAAAACGGGAAAAGATGACAGTTGGCAACACAACCAAGGTCACAGTTCATTCAAAGTAAAACAGTACAAAAAAGCCTAAACAGCTAAACAGCACGATTCACTGCACCAAAAGAGGACGCCCAGGCTCCACTACTATTTTCAAGTGGACCTGGGCGTCCTCATAGAGCACGACAGTGATCTGTGAGGATTGCGCCTGTTTTTAGTTCTAACGGGCGCAATCCAATCTCGGTAGCATTTTTGTAAAATAACAACATATTCATTATTTTACAAAAATGATGCCGAGAACACAGATTAACACATTCCTATACACCAAAGTGAGCAGCTTCAACATTGCAGGATGCAACGTTGAAGCTGCTCGCTTTGGTGTAAATGAGCGTGTTCATATACACCTGTGCAGTGTACATGAACACTTTCATTCAAAGCGAGCCGCTTCAACGTTGTAGGATGCAACGTTGAAGCTGCTAGGTTTGGTCTAAATGAAAGTGTTAATATACACCCGTGTGTTGTATATGAACACTTTCATGCACACCAAAGCAACGCATCTTGTGGTACTCCTCCAGTTTAACGGCACCAAAAGGGTACTGTATATGTGTGCTAGTTTAGCGCACATATTAAACTGGTGGAGTGCCAGAAGAATAGGCTTCCAAAAAGCCAGTTTACAAATGTGGCGGTTTCTAGGTTGGTTTCCAACCCATCCCAGCAACCCCCACATGTATTCCAAAAGTGACACATTCCTTCCAACTTGGGAGGAATGCGCTACCTGGTTAAGCCTTTTAACGTCCTTTTCGGTACTTAACACCTGGATGAGAATAGGGCCCTGATAGTGTTTTTTCAAAAATCGCGTTCGCAAAATCGCATGACACGCAAAGGAAATAGAGATTGAAGGCAGACTGTGTGTCTGCAGGAAATAGTCTGATCTTGTCTGGTCGCTAAAATAATTAAAAAGTAATAAAAATAATAATACATTTGTATGTGAATAAATCAATGTTGGGGCTAAATAATGCCAGCGCCCCTATTTCTTAATAAATAAGGAGGCTTTTTTCATAACTCAAGCACGCTAAAACAGGGATTAGAAATCCTTCACATGTGCAATTAAAAACATGTCTCTGGGCCTCATTACGAGGTGGGCGGTAAGGGATTACCGGCACCAGTAAGGGCACTGGTGCCTGTAATCCCTTACCGCCCTACTACGAGTTCCCTTTGGGGGTTCTTCCTTAACGCCTGTTTTTTTCTGGCATTAAGGACCGGTCCCGCAAAGGGACTCTAGAGCTAATAACGGTACCGCAATTTGCGGTACCGTTATTAGCGCCTTCCCCATTCCCATTGAGCCCTTTGGGGTCTCAAAAGGGAATGGGGAATGGCCCTGGTGAATGGGAAATTACCGGTCCCGCCAACCTTGAAATGGACCGGTAATTGCTCCATTCACCAGGGCGGAGTAGGAACGGGTTTGGAGGCAGCCATGGCGCTAATAGCGCCATGGCTACCTCCAACCTCGTAATGAGACCCTGTGTCTTATCCGCAATACTTTATGTATGGCCAATGGATTTCATGATTGGGTTGTATGACAATGTGTGTTATCCGTCCTGTGTCTTAAATGAAAGCATAACCGATATACTCAATGTCTGCACAAATGTTACCATATCTTGCCAGTCGTCCACATGTAAGATGAGTAGTAGATGGAATAAACATAAAGAACAGACTGTTTATCTGCAAAATGGTGCTGCCCACGTGGAAGTTTAGCAGGAACTGAACAAACATTTGTAATGTACCCACTGGTCAGTGTCATGGATAGACAAAATGTTTTACCCAAAGTAGGTGAAAATGAATTAAGAGTTAAGTGAAGAATTGTTCCAGACACACTGCTAGGACTCACAGACAAACAAACAAGCAGAGTGGTACCAGTAGGTGGCTCAAATGCATCCTAAAGGATGCCACTCATTCCTATCATTAAGGCCATTCTGATGGCGTTGTATGCAGTCAATACTGTCCCTTTCATGCTAGATGGGTCTCTTTCATCTGTCTGTCTCCTGTTTGAATCTTGTCAATCACCCACCATGCTCCCTGTTCTAGAAAATGTTCCACTAAATGGTGCAGTAGAGGTTTTTGTCCTATTCTTGGAACAATGTTCCACAATTCGTGTTCTTACATGTCTACTGTTTTTCCCCACATATGTTTTTTTTACATGGACATTGAATGATGTATATAACGTCAGCACTTTTACAGATGTTGTGGAACTTGAACTTTCAGTCTTTTCCATTAACCTCAAAGGAGTTTTTTTACAGTAAACTTGGACACAGAAAAATTGACGCAGACATAGTGTCCCATTACTTTAGGTAGAACAAAGTGTCTCAGCTTTATTCATCAGTCTGTCTGCTTTGACCAGATGTTATTGAATGTTGCACCCCATTTTGAAGGTGAAACAGAGCTGTTCCTGAAGTGGATTTTATAACTGTAACACATGCCAGTGGTTATTATTTTTTCTTTTATTGGCATTGCTTTGTTTGCAGAAGATAGACACGCAAACCATATTGGTGTTGGGTTGTTTCACAATCAATTTATCCAACAGACTCTCTCTGTTTTGGTTTTGTGCTATTTTTTTGGCTTTACTTACAATGTACTTAGGGTATCCTTGATTGGTACACTTCTGAGATGCCACGGTAGCCTCTGCCTTAAATACTTCTCATGAGGTGCATTTCCTGCAGATTCTCAGAAATTGCCAGAATGGGATATTTTCCCTCAGGGCCTTAGGGTGAATGCTGTTGTTGTGCAATATTGTATTCCTGTCTGTTGATTTCTTGTATAGACTCAGGGATAATGTTCCTTCTACAGATGTAATCATCAAATCAATGAAAGGAATTGAGATGTTATTCTTGCTTACCGGGAAGCCTAGGTTGGTGTTGAGTTGGTGCATCGAGGCAAAAAGGAGATCTACAATGCCTTCTCTGGTGTCCCAAATGTTAAGTATATCATCTATGTATCTAGTATACCACAATATGACTTTGAAAATACATTGTTGCCCATGAGGATGTTAAAATATTCATATTTGGCCATCTATAAAATGGCTAAGGGGCGCAAAAGACACACCTATTGCTGTCCATTTTATTTACAAGAAGCCATTTCCAATGGTGCTAAAATAAAAATGGTGGGGACGTTATGGGTAGTAACTCTAGAATCTAGATAATCTTGAAATTCACTAATGACCTCACCCTGTGGTATATTAGAATATAATGAAATCACATCCAGAGTTATTCATATATGGTGATCTGAATTGATAGGAAAGCCTTCAATCACATTTATACCATCTCTGGTGTCAGACAGGAAGGTGGAAGTTTCCATAGCCAGAGGTTTCAAAAGTAAATCTAGACACTTGCCAATAGGTTTCAATAGTGAGCCTCTCAAAGAGAGGATAGGTCATCCTGGTGGTGGCACAGCAACCCTGCCCTCCTGTCTGCTCCTGCTGGCAAGGGGTCTGGCCTGTGCAGGGGTGGATTTTATTCATGCAGTGGAGGGTCCAGCCTCGTCACTGTCTATGGACTGTGTTCCTGTTGGGAATAGAATGACATTGCCAGCCTCTTTTGGCCCTGCACCCTCACCTATCAGTGAGGAAAACACTCCACTCTCTCCTTCTCTTCACACATCTCAGACATCTCCAAAAAGTCCCATTACCAAATGCACCTCCTCAAATGTATTCTACCTTTTCTCACTTTCCACCAGAGGCTCACTACCTTGAGAGCCCTGGTTCTCTCTAGGCTGGAATATTGCAACAGCCTATGTCACAACCTTCCTACTTCTACTCTCCATCCTCTACAACTCATCCAGAATAGAATTGCAAGAGTTATCCTTGGCCTCAAGCCCAGGGACTGCATCTCTCCAGTGCTGAAAGCCCTCCACTGGCTCCCTGTGATTGCAAGGATCAAATTCATGACCCTCTGCATAGTCCACAAGGCTTTCTGGGGCCGGTACCTGCACTGTCTACACCGCTCTCTCGCTAAACACTCTTCCCCTAGAGTCCTCCGTCCGCCCTCCTCCAACTCTCTACAGGTGAGCCGCTTTCACAAACAGAGATTTGTGGGTAGATCTTTATCCTTTGCAGGTGCCTCCCTCTGGAACAGCCTCCCTGCCTCTCTCTGTCTTCAGCCGGAGCATCTTAAGTTTCGGAAACTCCTCAAGACCCTCCTCTTCTCTTCCTCCTTCTCTCTTCTTCTACCCAGATAACCTCTATTATTTTTCCCCACCCTCTTTCCTCAATCTCCTCTCTAACTCTGCTCAGTTTTTGCTGACTGGTTGCCTGGTTCACCTCCAGAGCCTTACAGGTCTCAGTGAAGGGGTTCCACCATGCCTCCTCCTGTGCCAGCGCTCTCCATTGTGTGTCTGGCTATGAGGCTGTGGACCCTCACCTTGAGGTCATCCCTGTGTTTCCACTGCCGACACCCTTGCCTGTATATCATCCCATTTGGATGTCTTACTCTGGGCAGAGGTTTTTCTGTCCCTACTGTGGAATAGGGCATTAGCATGCTCTACCACTGCATTTGCCAATGCAGTTAGCTCTGCCTCTGTAATTGTTGGCTTCCAGAGCCAGAGATCTGGCAGACAGGACTTTTTTTCTTGGGCCATTATGTTGCCACAACTTTGGAGATGGGATTGCAGCAGGAAATGGGTGATTCAGGTTTGAAATATTAAAAATGGTCACTGCCGAGCTTCGCGTTCTGGCAATGATGCTATTTATGGGGCCAGTAATATGGTCCAGTGGAAACGGCATTACTGGTATTATTTTGCCAGTATTACCGGCCTATGCCCATTGATGACGGTAATACAGCAACCCGGTATTAACTTTTCTGGCAGGGGTGTGTGCGCACACCCTATGATTCGAAATACAGCAGTGATTCCGCAGGTCACCCCACCAGTAATGGTAACACCACTGGACTGGTATCACCACCGATTTACCAGCAAACTTGTAATGAACCCCTATGTCTTGTGCAGTGCAGAAAAAAACAGAAACACCATCAAAGGTGCCAAAATGTGGAAGTGAGGTAACATTTATTTACTGATTGTTAGAGGCCTTTTTGGGAGTCAAGATTATCACAATGACAGCTGCTAAGTAGTGCAAACTGAGATATTTCATTCGAAAGGTATTAAAGAAGAAGATATGATATTTGGATCCCTGCAAACAGTAATTGAAAATGAATTATTTTACATTGGCAAGATATTCATCAAGCTATCTCCAAGAACTAATCACAGTGCAATTTTCTGAAATCAGTTAACAATGCTGTGTTTTAACATGCAGAAGCAAGTCTCATCATAGATTCAATTGTGAAGGTTCCATGTTATGCTGCTATGATGACACAATGATTACAAGTTTTTAAAATGAATGTAGGAAAATGTTATTTTCCTGGTTGTAATCCCGGCTAGACTGTTTACAATGCAGCATTGCTAAATATGGTGTAGGCAACTACTTGCATATGTGTTCATACCAGCTACCCCAACAGATTGTTCAATTGAGTTGAGTTTCTTGACATATCTGGTCAATTTACCGAAACATATTTGTAGAGCAGATTCAAAATGTGTAGTCACATTAGATGTGGGTCTCTACCATCCAATGTAGCAACTATGAATGCCTCAGAAGTATCTGTGTGCTCTATTTGTCTTACAGCCTATTGTATTCTGCATATGTATGTGATTATGTAAAATTATTTTACCATTTGTCCTGCAGATTACCAACATCCTCTCAGAGAATCAGAGATAATTAGAAAACCATTGCTGTTTGAAGAATGCTTCAAAGACTTTCTTGTTCCTGAAAGCATTCCTTGCATGACTTTTGTGACATGGTCCCGGCCCTGATCTCACTGGTGGATGGTGGTGTTACCAAGGTGGCCGGATGCTGCCACAAACCACCTGATACTCAAAGGGTTCCCCTTGCTCCCCCTACATGCCACCAACAAAAGGAAGGGTCTTACCACATGGTGCTGAGGCACAGTGATGTCTCTTTAAAGAAACCTCATGGGATCGGAGAGATGAATTAATATAGTGCACCAATTTCATGGGGCCCTCGCAAAATATACCCCATAATACCAATAGGCAAGAGATAATCTGATTAAACCAAAGACACCAGAGAACCTCTGGGTAAAGCAAGCACTGTGTAAAGTTTGCAACACTGCAGCAATGCAGTGAGTGAGAGCACAATCATAGGGCTGAGAACTGTAGTAGACAGTAAATCACAAACATACATCTTAACCAGTTGAGGATGTAGAGAACAGGAGTGTACTGTATGTTGTCAATACAACAGAAGTTTGCCCTTTCACACACATACAATGTGAAGATTTAAGGGGGAAGTTCGCTTCCTAGAAACTCGGGCTAGTCAGTCCCAAAGACCCAAGCAGAATTACTCAATGAATGTCTTGAACTTCCTGAGCATGGGACAGAGTGTGGCAAGCAGTAAGAGATCTATTCTAAGCACAGTTCCTAATCCCAAACTCTGCATACCCAACCAGCAAATCTGAACCTAGAAGCCAAAGAAACCCAATATTCATATAAATGAAAGCTTGATAAAGGGGGGTTGTGTTCAGGTTTGGAGAAGGAGCTCATTTGTTGGTGACTAGAGAGTAGAACAGAAGGACCTCAAGCAGAGACAGCAGTATGTGGTGAGAAGGATATAGACAGTTGGAGGAGAGACCACAGATGCTGTAGAGAGGTCAGAGGAGAATGGATGAGTGGCCCAGGGGGCTCGGGGGAGAAAAGATTAAATTGTGAAGTAATCTCAGAATACAGCGGTGCGTAAATTGAAAGTGGTAGGAGGAACTAAGGAGGGAGTAGTGAGGAAAGCCAAGCTGAAAGTGGTGAGAGTAGCTATGGTGAATATATAGTGAGAGGGTGAGAAGAAGACAGGACTTTATATAAAGGTGCCCAAAGAGGAGATTCCCAAAGAGTAGTTGGTGAACCATGAAGTGATGCTAAAGGGAAGCCTGATCAGAGTGGGAAGGTGGAAGAGCGAATAACCAGGGTTGGAGAGGGGGAGAAGAAAGTATGATCAAGCAGAGAATACAAGATCATAAGAGGAGGTGAATTAGATGAAAAGGGAGGGGCAGACCGTAAAGGGCAGAAATGAACTGGATGTGTTTGACCTTGAAATAGGGAGTATGGGAAAGGAGGAGTAAGGAGCATGTAGAAAGCACAGATGAGCTAGGTGCAGTCGAAAAGTGAAAATGTGTATTGAATAAGAAAGGGTTCCCCTGGTATGTGCCTGTGGCAGGATATCGAGGAACCAGGAGATATTAGTTTGGGAGGCTGTAGAACTAGAACCTTGACAGAGGGAGGTGGTAAGAGGACTAGCAAGAAACATGTTAAGACCATCCCATATGTTGAGCTCATGTATGCCTACGGCTTAAGACGTTGCTTTAGGGGCAGCTCCAATGTGACACTTATCACAGATCAGGTCAATAGGCTCCACTTGAGACTTGAAAACCTGGAGGAGCCCTCCACACTGAACAAAAGAGGTCCATTGTACCAGGCAACGTATACAAGAGACTGAGACTTGGCGGATCAAACCTGCAGAATTAAATGCTGCTCATTATAGATTACCTTCAAACTGCATGCATATATTTGCAATCCACTGCATCATATGTTCATAGTGGAAATTGATTTATACTGAATGCTAACAGTGTTGACATTGATGCAAACTTGCTCTTATACCAATACTTGTTATTCATACTGAATTAAATAAAATGTTCTAATGTTTTTGATGAATATATGGAAAATTGGTGAACAACCGCTCAAATTATATGAACATACTGCCCGATAAATAGTGTGTAGGGAAATGGAAGAAAATTGTGTGACTTAGAAATAGATATTTTCAGATAAATGGAGTTGATACAAGGAGTGATTGTGTGTGTGCCACCTCCTAATGAGATTGTCAAAGGAAGACACACTCTATTGAAGTAAATACGTTACCATTGTTCATGTATCTTATTGTGGTAACATTCCCTGCATAACATAAGTGGCTCAACTTTGAGTTTCTTTTATTTAAACACATTTCAGTGTTAACTATAAGCACAGACTCTTTCTTGTCCCATTATTCTGGGGTGTTTTTATATCATGGATGGCTAATTAGTGAAAAGAGTGACATATCAACAGCTATCTCAACATTCTACAGTTGGCTTCTTTTTAATGACTCTTCTAAATGCCTGAATCCTCCCAACCTCTAGGCTGAGGTTCCTAACTTGCTCTCTTCATTAGCTTTTCCTTCATGGCCTATTCTAAAGTGTGTCTAATGTAACACTAGAACCCCTGTTTCTGTCTTTCTCTATTTAGTTGGTATTTTTGTCTCAACCCATACAATTTCTGACGCTCCACAAAATTCTCTCTTGCTCCACTCAGTATAACACAAATGCTTCTCTGGAAAGTCGTCATAAAACCCCTCAAAAAAAGTCAGGAGGATTTTGCTTCTTTTATGCAGCTACTGATTGAGTTATTGACGTAATGAGTGTGCTGGTTAGTGGGCCAATTTCACATGGAAGCTGTATTAATGCTAGGCCATCCCCTAATGCTCTTATTGTCTCCCCATGTGTATGTCTCTGCATTGCACTTGTTCCTAGGTGTCTAGGTGTTCAATAATGTGTATCAGCAAATGGCCCAAAACCATATAAAACATGGCTGCTGTGTTGGGATAAAGCATCTCTATCATGTTGCACCGTAATTCCTCCTGTCTGGTCTCATGTTCATCATTGAGTTTGTTTTAATGTTTCCTCTATCAACTGATATAGTACAGATGATTACTCAGAGTAAATGCACTCCAGGTTAGAGCTTTTGCAACCAATGTGCACTGCCAGGGAAGCACTATGTAAAAACACGCTCTAACCCAAAATGATCACAACACTTTTCCTGAGGCTTATTTCCTTGGGGTTTCTTCTCCCTGGAGAGTGGCCAACACTCATTGACCATTCTGGAACAATGTTACCCAATACCACATGTTTTTCCTAGGGGCATATGGGAGGTCTTTATTGAGTTGGCTAGACATGGTCCTGTGAAACTGCAAGTGTGAATACCAGGTGACTTATGGGAGATCCAATAAGTACTATGTTTAATAATCATATGTTGGGAGGCACGCTCAGACCACTGCCTCTCCTAAACGATTTAGATTGTGAAAAATATATTAACATATGAACATGAGCACAGGATGATGTAGGGGGAGGGGTGTGTGTTATGGGTGGGGATAATTGGCGGGAGTGGGAAATCATACAGGGGAAAGTTATTCAGTAATGTTGCCATTGAATTACATAGGATGCAGTATACACATATACAAAACAGTCATAACCTGAACTAATATCACGTTTACGAGTAGGCCTGAATCCTCTTAGGCCACATTCTCATAGAAACAAAGAACAACAAGGGCTTATCCATCACCTCACCATTGCATCATGGTTCACAGGCATGGTAATGTAATCTGCATATGCCCCCACATCAGTTAGACTTTTGAACTAATTAGGTAGGAATGTGTGCAACCAAAGAAGGGAAGGGCTGTGGCCTAGTACCAAAGTCATGTTCCTGGGAGCGAAGGCAGAGGTCTTGTGATGCCAAAACATGAACCAAGATTTTTAAGACACTAGCGCTCCCCAGAACAATGGTCACTCTATTTGAACTACCAGATGTGCAGAGCAATGGGCTCTAAATCTTTTGTGAACTGGATTGATTAGTGGGACACTAGTTTCACCCTTGGGTGGGGGGGAATGATAAAGGTGAAAGCAGACATCTATGTTTTGTGCCAAGGAGAGCTAAGACTGATGCCCATACAGTGCGGAGGTCATGATGGAGGTGGAATGTGTCTGACATGAGAAACAAGCTGCTTTGTTCGCAAGGACCAGGCTGACCTCGAAGTTGCCCACTGAGTTCACGTTGATAACCAGGTGCATGTCACATGATTAGGATCGAAGGTACAGTGGTGCTAATTGATGTTAACCAATTGCTTTTTAGCATTCCATGATGGACAAGGACGTTACTCACGTGTGGTGAAGAGGAGCGAGAAGACAGCAGAATCAATCAGAGAATGGGCTATATGTAATTATTAGCATGTATATAGGTGGCAACCAATGATGGTGGGAGATTAACACGGTATGACGAGTGTGTCAGGAGTGACGATTTGTGTGTTTATAACCTGGATTTTGTACAAAAGACGTCAGAGAGACCTTTGGCAGTGGATTTGTAATACTGTGTCGCCTTTTTCTTTTGTATACAAAATAAAAGTCTTCTCTTTCTCGTAAAAAGTGTGCACCTAGCCTTTTTCCATAGCAGGTTTTATTTTATTGGTCTGATCACTCGGAGTTGCCCTACATTTTTGGATACCCTGACATGATCCCAGTGACCCCCGTGAAGACGGAGGATTTGTGGCCGAACATCCGGAGGGGCCGAACCCACCTACAGAGACCAGTCCCCCTTGTGCACAACCTTTGAGATGTTTACAGGAGCAGTGTTATCAGAATACTGTCTGTTCTTTGGAGTAGGGTGCTGTCCCTGGATTGTGCAGGATGTTAATAAGCAACCATGACAGAGGACTTCTGATGAACATGCAGATGGAAGTGCACCCCCTTTTTGGAGCAAATAAGTGAGGTATGAGGGGGGAGTATGAGTACTGGGAAGTGTAGAGGAGCGTGGGTATGTATGGGTCATGAGGAAAGTTTGGTTTGATGAAGTAGAGAACCATGAGGTGGTGTATATATTTTTATTATGGTTTTTATATTATGGTTTGTGGAGTAACAGGATCATTTTCTACGTAGTAGGGGTGAAGACAGCACTGTATAATGCAAGAAAAGAGGATATGGATAAAGGCTCTGTATATTTGATGAGTTTGGGATCTCTCTGCTTGGTATAATAGGTGGTGAGAATAAATAAGTAGTTGTGGTAGAGGCCCTAAGTGGCCTGTAATCTCCTCACCCAACATAGAGGGGGTGCTGGAACAAAAAAGTAGAATTTATTGTGATTTTATTGTTGGTGATTTTTATGTGTTGTGTTTAATAGTGTTCGTTGTAGAATTGATTGAGGTATGACAAAGGAAGAGTGTAAGATGTGTGAGCACTTGAGTGTAGATGCAACGAGGGGTGAGTGTGGGGTATAAGAAGTCGGTATGGGGAAGAGATACAGGTTGTTGCGGCAGGATAAGCGTATTGGTAATATTGTGAAAATACTGACAGGGAATGTTAGCTATCGTGGAGCCAACAACCCTGTTGTATTACATGTGCAAGACCCTTCCGTTGTATTGAGAAAAGATTCTTAAATACCATACGGAATGGTGTGCGGAAACACAATGAATGATGTTTAAGCCATGGCCAGACCAGGCCCAAATAATAGAGAGATACTAAGTCACAGGTATACGTTTTTAACAGCTAAATATAAGGTAAGAAAACTAAAAAAACAGTAAGAATGTATTGGAATTGTGGAAAATGGTGGACAATTTGGCCGATAGCTGCACCGATTCCTCCAAGCAGTATGTGAGGTGGTCGCCCTGTTAAGTACTAGTACTACTGCGGTTATTGTCCCAAGTGCCCCTGTTGCCCCTGTGGAAACAGACATGTGTCGTCTGTTAGGATGCTATCCTATGCATGCTGTGTCTGGATACACAAATCCCATGCATGTTCCATTACCCACTATGGTACCCAGTCACCCACATAGACACACTATCACAATCTTCCTAACTCTACAGCGTCAGCAGCTGGGAGGGGTATAGGGCCAGAGGAAGATGATGCAAAGCCTCAAAAAGTGTTGGTGGATGCATTTAGAAAGGTAGAGGGCGAGGTGTTGTGGCTAAAATTAGAACAAAAGGATGGACAGCTGATGTCTATAGGGGTAGAGAAATGGATGGTGGGGGACATTTAGTTTGGTATAGATTGCACAGCTATTAAAGATGTTCATATAGAAAAGGAACGCGAAGACAGAAGGAGGTGAGAGGGGGATGCGGATTATGCAGGAGCCAGGTTGGAGGAGTACAATTATACACACAAAGGAGAAGAAGAGTGAGGATAAGGTAGACAAATTAGTTGGAGCAGAGCAGCCACTTGTGATATCCCCACAAAATAAAAGCTTGTGGGGACCTAGGTTACAAAATAGGTTTGGATGCATGGCAGTAGCTAAGAGGTCAGCAGTGGGAAGAAAGAAAGTTGGGAAGACAGTAGGAGCTCAGTTCCTGTTGTTACACAAGGGCACTGGGAGAGCACAGTATATCCCATGGGCACATACGGACAAAGATACCTCATAAAGACACTCCTGTGCCTCACAGCTGGGGCCAGTAAGTGGATATACACATTTGAAAAGCACACAGCTGGGACATCTTTGGCTGTAGTGTATTTGAAAAGTTTGTTTGTGTTAATGCTGGGAGATCAGGGTGATGACATATGGGTTAAAGCAGGCTATATAGGTGTGAAGTTGGGTGATGATAGCCATGATGGAGTGCATTTTAACAACATTAGGCCACAAGTATGGGAAGCGTTATGGCAGGCATCCCCAGACACACCCGATCTTCAGTCCATCATGCTACAAACTATGCATGCTGATAAGGATCCTGCCCAATATATATTACACATACAAGAGATGCGGCAGGCGGAGACAGGGAACTCATGGGATCAAGCGATTCCATTTTTCTATTTTTTGGTTAAAAGAGGTGTAAGGACATGTATGGGATTTTATTGCCAGCATATAATATACAGCGTGTTATTGCCAGCATATAATATATAGCATTTTTGCCAGCATACAATATACAGTACAGAAACACAGCCAGGCCCAGTTTGAAACTGCAGGCATTCAGAACACACATAATTTTTTTTTTAAAAAAAACACACAGTGTACTGCCAGTTAAAATAAAGAGGTGCACAATATCATGTATGGAAACTGCATTAGAATACATAACTGATTAACCTTGCACTAACATTACTAAAGTACTCATTTCAACTTCTCTAACATTATAATGCAGTCTTCTGTGCACAATGAAATACAGTTCATGTTTTGGGTGCACTGTTCGAAATTAATTTTTCCATGAGGAAGTGCACACTAGCGTTTTCTACAGCTTGTGGCGAACAGAAATATGTAAAATGCAGGAAGGAAAATGAAACAGCTGCTCTGGAAATGAAGTCTTCATTGTATTGAAAAATGAAGGCTGGCACTGGGCACATTCTTTTTACTCTGATTGGTACAAATTGTAGGTGGATAAGCCACGTCAACAGAGGGCTGAATCAGAGTTTTCCTAAGAAATGAAGTGAAGGGAGGTGGCAGTTTGTGCTGGGACCAAGAGACGGACGGTGACTTATCTGCCGAACTCCATGTGGGTTGAGCGCTGGCTATGAGATAGAGAGCTGGCAGCACCCCACATACGAGGGAGTTTGGCACTGAATCTGGGTCTGTGAAGACAGCGAGGTCATGCAGAACTTCAGATTTCACTGGTCTTGGTAAGATAAGTGCCAAGTGAGGAAGAGGTATTATGCCGTAAGTGTGTTGCTAGGATTTATTGCAGTGCATGGAGGTTAGAAAACTGGTATATTTATTTCTCTCTCTATGTTCAAAGTTTGGGAACATAAATTTGTGTTTGCAAAATACATGTTTGTTTCTGTTGTTCTTTATATCTTGCAGGTGATGCTGTAAACATCATGTGGTAAGATTTTGAGGCTTGTAAATTGCATGTAATACAAAGTGTATATAAAAGCAACTGAGACTTTAGTGTCATTCATGCATCTGTGAATTATTTATGTAAGTGAAGCACAGAGGGGATGTCTATATCAGTGCAGTGGTGCATTTACCAATTTACCACTGTAGTTGAAATAGCAAACAAGAGAAAGTCAGTAGTACATATCTACAAGGTAGGAAGATGTGTGTGTGTAAAATATAATGAGTGATTCCTTCCTTGCATGTTGAAGGGAAGGGGTGCCTAAACTGGCACTTAGATTACTGGATGTACATAAACCAGTAATACCAGCCACAAACTATAGGTGGTGCCTTGAATAAACTCATTGGGTTCTCTGAAGTGTTCTAAGTCTGGGGTTCTCTACAGGTGATTAGAAGATATTCTAATAGAAGGGAAAGGTTTGTTTATGATGGGGTTGTAGTATAAAAAAAACATGCTCACCAATATATTATAAAAATGAGGTAATTCTGAAAATACCACAAAATAAGACACCACTAAAGTTACCACCAATATAAGATAAAAAATATAATATCACCAAAATAGACTAATACCCAACCCACTCTAAATGTAAGGCCAGTTTACTGCCAATTTACCACCAAGATTTTACGGGAAGAAAAATACTGCCAAATCCTGAATTTACCCCAATAAGACAAAATCTCCTACAGAGGTGTCCCAAATCAAGTGCAGAAGGCACTTGATAAGATAGCAGGGATTGAGGCAAAAGACTTCATGGAAATTCAGTATATTATTCACCACTGTAAATGGTTGAGAGAAAAGGAGAAGGAAATGGCCCAGCAAGAGCAAGCAGAGAAAGTGAAATTGGTTCAAATGAAGTTAGCAAAAGTTGCATTGACGGGGACTACGACAGCAGTGCATACATAATGGTTGACAGACTTTAGGGCAATACAGGTGGATTTGCACGCAGCACCCAGGTGGGGAGGAGATCACGGGTGGAGAGGTGGGTACCAACCTTAATACCAAGGAGGGCTTCCTTAGGGGTTCCATATGTGGAGAGGGGTATTTCCGGATACCCAGCAAGGGTGAGGGGGTTTTGGTGAAATGGGACCATGAGGAGGAGGAGGAGGAGCAGACCAGTGTTGGATGTGCGGATGCATGGGTCATATTTCAGGAGAATGCAGGAGCAGATAGGTATATGCATATCCCCAACAACAGTTTTACCCTTATCCTTCTGGAAAGCAGATTTCATACCCTCAGTCATATGGACAGATGCCCCTGGCAGCCCCTTATGATGTGTCAATGCCTATGGCCTTGCCTGCTCCCCCTACAACATTTCTGCAGTTACCCAACATGGGATCTAGTAATGTGTCACCATATGCTGTACATCAGGGGCAGCAACATGGTCCTAAAATCCGAGCAATAACACTGTTCAGAATGGTCCAGTGACCCAATATCAGAGGGCCACTGTGGTCGGAGGGAACCCATAAATGTTTATGTGGACAAACACCTGAATTAGGACAGTCCTCAGAGAGCCTTAACGTGTCAATTTGGAATGGTCACTTCCAACCCAGAAGAGGCAACCTTGATACGCATGCAGATAGCAAACAAACCATTTATTTTTTATGGTAGATACAGGTATGACCAAATCATGTATTAGTGAGGGAGGATACCATTTGTCAGGTGCGTTTATGGAAATGCAGGGCTTCTCTGGGGCAGTTCAATTGGTTCCTTTTAAAAATAAATTACCCATCAAAATAGGGGGCAGAGAAGTGTGGCCTCTTGTTATACTCTACCGCGATTCCAATCAATCTGTTGGGAAGGGAAATTTTGAGTAAGCTCAACATGACCATCTCACTCACAGAAAGGGGTGTGGTGTGTTTCATGCCCGGTATGTGTGTCGTGGGGGTAATGTTGACTTTGCATGCATTAGGTTTTGAGTCTGTGGCAATAGGAATACCAGTGGCCCCCAATGTGTTTCTATATGGTATTACCATATTACTCAGTGCACTGTCACAGGTGGACAACACGTACTGGTGAGTACCCTCTGAGTTTCTGTTCAGGCCCACCCAGCCTCAGGAGACAGTTGAAGGTACCATCATTGAACTGGACATTGATGGAGTTCTAGTGACAGAAGACTGCATTGTTTTGATAGCAGTTGATTCCAACTAGGGGAAATGGTGCACGGTTTATTGAATTGATCCCACTATACAAATGAAAAAGGTCTCAGACGAGGAATTGCTTGAGAACTGAGAAAATGAGGGAGAAATAATACTGGAAGTATGTGTCCCCTGTAAAATAATGATACAGTGCAGACATGTAGTTTGTCCCATCCTGTTAGTAGGGAATAATCCTTCATTTACTTCTGCAGATTTGGCTCAAGTTCTCGACAAATTGTGGAGCAAGTAATCCACAGGATGTAGGACTCATCACCCTGAAACCTGGTGCAGTGTTGCCGCGAGTAAAACAATATCCTCTATCAAAGGCAGCGGAGAATGGCATTTACAATACTATTACGGACCTTTAATACCATGGCATCGCAGTACCCTCAAACTCACCCTGTAACTCGTCTATTTATCCAGTGAAGAAATCAAAAGGTGCTTTTTGACAGATGATTCAAGATCTATGCCCTCTTAATGACATTGTACAGGCAGAGTTCTCAGTGGTTGCAAAACCATGCTACCAAATTGTGCAATATACCTGTTGAAGCCACCCACTTTACTGTAGTGGACTTAAAAAATGTTTTTTTCACAGTACCCTTGCATCCTGATTTGCTGTGTCTCACCGTGTTTAAATTTGCGGGGAGCCAATTTCAACATACTGGGCTCCCTCAAGCGTACTATAAGTTCTCAAGCATTATGAATAGGGTGCTACATGACTCTATAGCGTTGTTACAATTGTTGGCAGACAAAGTGGATCAAACAAAATGCCAATGTTGTCAGCAAGAGGTGTTGTCTTTAGGACAGTTGATTTCAGTGAATGGTAAAAGAGTAACTCCAGAACGGGCGGCAGCAGAGCGCGCCACAGCCCAGTCAGTGACAATGAAGGATATGCAGAAATGTCTCTGGTTATGTAACTTCTGTAGAGAATGGATTTTTAATTACACGTCATTGACTAAACCATTGGTCCAGGCCGTCAAAGAAGCTCAGAGGACAAAGAAAACTATCATTTGGACAGTGAATTTATTATTAAGTTTCAGGAGAATGGGGTGTAATTTCTACTGCCCCTGTATTAGCTATTCCTGATTATACACAAGAGTTGTATATTTTTTCACATTCTGATGGTCAGATGATGACTGCCGTGCTGACACAACGCAGCACAAGGGGGCATACACCTTTGGCCTATTGCACTGCCATGTTAGATTCTGCAATGCAAGGGCAATTCCCATACGAATAGGCATTGGCTGCTGCTGCCTTCACTATTGAGAAGTCTGAAGTCTGTGACTATTGTCATGGGATGTTCATTAACATTGTATGTGGAGCATGCGGTTTTTGCAATACTAGAGAGCTCCAAACCCACCCTGACTACACAAAGGGCTTCTGCATACAAAGTAATACCCTCAAGCCGTCTATTCACATTGTTTGTTGTAAGACAGTGAACCCAGCTACCTTTTTGACTCGATCTATTACTGATGATGACGAGGTGCATAACTGTGTCACATATGAAGGTCCAGAGGATGATATTCCTAAGGCACGTGACTATGATTTAGATGAAGGAGAAGTGTACTTTGTTGTTGGGTCTTAAATTATTGACCAGGAGACAGGTCAGAGACATACTGGGGTGGCAGCGGTGCATTTGGTTGATGGAAAATATCAGGTTGTCTATCAGCGGAGGCTGCCAGGACATTGTTCATCACAAGCATCAGAACTAACTGTCTTAATTGAAGCGCTTGAGGCAGCACAGGGGTTCCTAGTAACAATATATTCAGACTCAGTGTATGTTACGACATCTGTTCATTAAGACCTGTTGAGATGGATGAGAAGAGGGTTTTGCAGAGCAGTTGCATGCTCTGTACAGCATGCATCTTTTATAGACAGACTGATTGCTGCGATTGCGCAACCTACTCTTGCCGCAATAGAAAAGTGTGCTGCCCACGCTAGTGGCGTAGACTTCATCTCCCTCGGGAACAAAACGGCAGACCCAGCGGCGAAGCAGGACGCTTATTTGCCAGTACCAGACAAACCTGAGCATCCAGCGTTTGGGAACATGCAGTTACAGTTACCAGTTCCATGCACAGCCCTTCCTGTTATGGAAATTATTGAGATACAAAGCCACGCCCCGCAAAGTGAAAAGTTAGTGTGGCAAAAGGGAGGGTGTGCACAGTCCCCAACTGACATGGTGTGGAGACAGATTAGTACAGGGAAGGTCGTGATGCCTCACGCATTGGCTTTGGTGGCATTCGACCAGCTCCACTACCCAACCATGTCTCGAAACAACGTATTGCAGCAGATAATCAGGAAGTTTGGTATGTACCCAATATCCAGGAATTGTTGTCCCTGTTCATGTCCATCTGTGTAGTGTGCCAGACCTATAGTACGGGACAAACTTTGAATACATTAAAAGGTACTCTGCCACGCCCAATTGATCCATTTTGTGATTTACACATAGATTTTGCAGACAAGGAAGAGAGGTCTAATTCCTTACGTTACTTGATAGTGTTTATTTGTCCTTTCTCTCGTTGGCTAGCGGCTGTTCCATGTGCACATCCTTATGCCAAATCCGCTGCCAAGTTCTTGGTCTTGGAGTGTATCACCGATGGGGAGAGTGTGCTAGCTTTAGGACCGACAATGACACCCACTTTTTTAATGAATTGTTTAAAGAAATTGCAGCTCTTTCCATGTATCACCCTTAAGTCAATGAGGTTGTAGTGAGGATGAAGGATGAAGGGTATGCTTAAAACAAAACTGTCTAAGTTTTGTGCAACACTGAAGAAGAACTGGGTGCTTTGTCTCCCCATGGCCTTGTTCAGTTTAAGGACGCAGCTCTGTAAGGACCACCACCACTCCCCTCATGAAATTGTGATGGAGACCTAGGCACATGCCACTGAATCCTGTGTGAAGTGCCTCAGATGCTCGCAGGGCTGCGTTGCTCCTGGGGGATAAATTCCATTCGTATTTAACACAGTGAACAAGGTGTATGACATACCTTTCTCAACAGATTGCTCCCCGACGGTCGGAAGACGTCGACAACAGCGCTGCACAGGAATCTGCGAGCTCATCGCCATTACAATTGTTCCCTAATGATAACGTTTATATTAAACATTGTGTCCATAGGTCGAGTGAACCTTGTTACAATGATCCTTACACTTTAGTGTATGCAACTCCCCTTGCTGTTAAAGTGATGGAACTGTGTTATTGGGTACACTTGTCTGATGTTCGAAAGTCACTGTAAACCGTGCCCCCATCTATAAGCATTTTGACAGAGTGTTTCTAAATTACTGTTGTTGTTTGATTTTCTTTTAACACTTGCAGTAGTATTAGTTGTATTATTTGGTTTTTTTAAGATATTCTTTGGGTTTTTATGCACCATGTTTATTCAAATGACTAGAGTATGGATCAATATTAAAAGTGTGTGTTCTGTGTGTAATTGCAGTACTATACTGTATCCACTTATGTGTGGGTTTGCCTTTGGGTTGTTCATATATATTTTTATTGCTGTTACATGGATAGGAAATATAAAAAGGGGTGGGAATGTAGCAGTCGTCCCTCAAAGGAATGTACATATGTTTGATATTTTGATTAAAAAAATGTAAACTCCAACACCAAATGATGAATATTTAACCACAGTGGAACATTTTAAGCAAATGAAGGTACAGGATACTTTGTTATGGGACTTGAAAATACGAGTGATAAGGTGTTTGAAGGAAGAGAAGAAGTATGATCAGTACAAAGGAGTAGTGTTTGAAAGAATGTCCAATGTGCACCACCCAGAGTTTAATAATATGTGGTATAGTTATGTGAACTCAGTAGGGAATCAGAGGTACAACGGGAGTTGCTATGTCTGCTCCCTCATCCCCCACGCATCAGGAGAACCATGCATGTTAGTACCTCAGGAGGTATCGCCCTTGGAGGCTCAGTGTCTAGAGCACTTAGCGCTGTGCTGGGTTCGAAGTCTGATCCAGGGGCACAAAGTAGAAAGTTGTACTAATGGACAAATATGAAGAGAAGTGTGCAAAGGACAACAGCACCCCACAATGCAAGCTCCGGCCTATTTTTAAATTGGATGCAGCATTGGTCATATCAAACAGATGGGAGTAGGCAGTGTTAAGCTGTGCAGCAGGGGTATTGGCAGGGTTTGGAGAAGAAGTCATATGGAATACTAACAAGAACTTTTTCGAGATATGGGGCCTCATTCCGATATTGGAGGTGGTCATGGTGCTATTTGCGCCACGACTGCCTCCAATAACGGGACCGAGTCCGGTATTGTTCAATGGGGATTTACCGGTGTAGTCCGACCCTGGCGTGACCGGTAAATCCCCATTGAACAAACCATTCCCCATTCTCATTTGAGCCCCCATAGGGCTCAATGGGAATGGGGAAGGCACTATTTACGGGCCTAATGGCAGGCCCGTAATTAGCGGCCTGGTCCCCTAACGGGACCCGTAAGGGACGTGTGGTCCGACCACGGACCTCGGAATCGGGCGATAGGGGATTACCTGCACCGGTCTCCTTACCGGTGCCCGGTATCCCCTACCGCCAGACTCGTAATGACCCCATGGTCTGCACACATATCTAAACCAACATGAATTGAATCACATGAAACACTGGTAAAAGTGCAATCAGAGGATTAATACCAATTTTGTTTTCCAGGGCATGGAACTGTTCCAATAGGCATGAACACTAAATGCAATAAGACATTGTTCATCCCAGGTCTTGAAAATGGATCAGCAGCATTGATAGTCATGTACTGGGTATGTGGTCAACAAGCATACCTGCATCTTCTATCTTTTGGGTGAAGAACCTGCACATTGACAACCCTGCACTCAGCTGTACTGGTGGTGCCAGAAGTACACTTGACAATATCATCTGAACTTGAGGTGTTACAGTCTGTCCTATCATCCATCCAACACCACAAATTGAAAAAGAACAAGCGGTTGTTGAATTTGAGAAGGAATAGGTCAAACTATTTGTTGGAGGAAACATCCAAGCTGCTTAAAACAATCCCAGGTAAATATCGATTGTACACCAGCACAGACGTATTCTTCACGTCCCTGATGACCAAAGGAATTCAGGATGCTGTGAATGCCAAGTGGTTGCAGATTTTTCGTTGGGAGGTGATCCAGTTGGTGAATGATACTGAACAAGGTCTCAAGGCAATGAAAAATGAGCTGAGAGCGATCTGGTTGATAGGAGGTCCAAACCATATCTGTTTTGGAGTGCAAACGGAAATGGAAAATAAAGCAGGTGTGCAATCCAAAGATTGGTTCGACACATTGTTCTTGTGGGAGCCATCTTGGCTTGGGTCACTGGTGAAGATTTTAGCATTCCATAATGGACAAGGTTGTTACTCAAGTGTGGTGTAGAGGAGCAGGAAGACAGCGGGACCAATCAGAGAATGGGCTATATGTAATTATTAGCATGTATAATGGCAGCAGCCAATGAGGGTGGGTGTTTAACACTGTATATCAAGTGTGTCATAAGAGACGATTTATGTGTTTATAACCTGAATTTGGTACAAAAGAAATCATAGAGCTCTTTGGCAGTGGATGTGTAATACTTGTCGCCTTTTTCTTTTGTATACAAAATAATACCCTTGTCATTGTCGAAAAAGGGAACACCTAGCCTTTTTCCATAGCGGGTTGTATTTTCTTGGTCTGATCGCTGGGAGATTCTCTATACATATTACAGAGCCGATGGATCCTTTTGGAACACAATGTTCCCCAGTTGACACCTTGAGTGAACAGGAGGACACCTTGTCGCGCAACGTTCCATAACTTTTCAGCCTATCTCTTATAGTTTAATTTAGACACTGCCTGCACTTCTAATGGCCTAATAGCAAGAGCTTTCAGCAATGATGCTATTTCTTTACTAAGCTAAGTACTGAACTTTTCAAAAGAGATGCTATAATAATAGGCTACCATCACTGATCCTTATTCTCAGCAGAGAGACAAAGGCCTGAATTAAAATAGTGAAAGTACTCGGCACTTAGGCTGCTTTGAAGATCTGATGGCCACTGGCTGCAGGTTGAGAAGTTTGTGTTGCTGTGTGAGAATGTTAGCCCTAGTGCTTTCAAGTCAGAATGATTCATACATTTGTTCACTCTCAGGATTGACAAATATATGTACATCAAAGAGACTTTCCTGTCTGTTGGCGGGTGGGCCTGTTTATATATCCCCTACTGACTTAGCACAGACACCTGTGTTTTGGGTAGCTCCGTTTAGTCAGCATGTCCCAGAATCCTGGAGAAGTAGATTGGTATGTTAATACCCATGATGCAGCGATATTTCATTAATCTGCAGGTCACAGCTGTGATTTTCCGTCACAACATTTTATCTTTCCACTATTACCAGTTTGGCAATGTGTTGAAGTGTCCTTGTTGCACCAATCACACTGCAGCCTTCAGGTAGTTTATACGTTCCTTTATTCACATAACAGTACTTGCAATAGTAACTATGTACAGGGACCCTCCGGTGCCCACCACCCGGGTAAATGATCCCAACGGTCCTTGGTGGAACACTGTAGGGAACTTTCCATATGACATCATACTGAATGGCAATACTGAGGTTTGGCATACACATCAGGACAGGGCAACTAGGGCACCACAGCAATGTGTTCAATAGAACAGTATTAAGACTTGCCAGCACTCAAGGTTGCCTCACTCCAGCTTCAGAACACTTAACACTTACTTAATATAAGAGTTGGAATGCTTTAAATGGGGCAGAATCCGTTCTTAGCAGCTCTTCAAAACGTACTGTCAAAATAGCAGCATTGGGAAACAAGGATGCTTTAACTAACTAGGGCACTATGTCCCTTCACATTTTTGGTTACACTATTAATGGAAGAGTTGCAGTCCTACGTAGAGTGGATATTGTACATGTAATGTGACAGTACCATCACTTTTCTGTAGTGGCTTTATGCTTTTCGGAGGACATGACAGAACTTCTCAGCACAACTGGTGTACCTTTATTAGGAGAGTTGAGCTATTTATTTGCATAGCTACTAGTATTTCTCAACATGGGCCGTGTACTTAACATGTGCAGTAGCTCAATGTATCAGCACGTCTGCAATGTACATATTGGCAAAGTACCAAGATCTTTCACAACGCTAGCCTAATTTTAATAGTTTCAGCACTGGAGCTTATATTCAATGTAAACAAGTAGTCCAAAGTTTGAATAGGCATGAATCCGAACTCCCATATTACCTTTCTTAGCAGTTGTAATCAACAACATGCCCCTCTCCCCTGCTTGCAGTTATCTGATATTTCCCCAGACTCACCGGTCTGTCGGAATAGGGTTTGAAATGGTGTGACTGCACATAGATGGAAGGATACATTGATTTTATGTTCTGCTGGATAAATGTTCAATGAAGGTTAGATTTTGTTAGATAGATATCACCACCTCGTAGAGCCTGACCTAATGTTATGAGTTATGGATAGATGAAAAAAGCTCTGGTGTTTAGATACAGTACATTTTATGTATGACATCCCTCTGCGCACCTGGGATATCCGACTTGTTAGATGCACCTGCATGAAGTGACACTGACCACCAGCGGTTCTAGTTTTCACAACGGGGCCTCATTACGAGCCTGGCGGTACGGAGTGAACGTTGCCGTAAAAGGTGCTGGCGCCGTTCACTCTGTACCGCCGCATTACGAGTTCCTCTAACGGGACACGGTAAGCATGCCTGGGAATACCAGGCATGCATACCGGGTCCCGCGAGGGGAAGAGGGAGCAAACAACGTGCCATCTCGTAATGGCCCGTTGTTTGCTCCCTCTCCCATTCCCATTCAGCCCTATGGGGGCTGAAATGGGAATGGGGAAGGACCGTGTCTGGGTCCTTGGAGGGAGGAATTATCGGGCCCTCCAAACTCAGAATGGCCCAGTAAGTCCTCATTCCGAGGACCCGGACCCCGACGCGATTTCAGCAGTAGCGGCATGGTTACCGCCAAACTCGTAATGAGGGCCACACTGTCTAACTGTGTTGTCCATGTTCTGCACCTTTTCCTCGATATTTGTCTTACATTAATTGCCATTTTTCTTGGTCCCGGCTGTTTTCTCTTAACATGTTTACATTATTCAGTGGAATTGATTACGGTCATTATCCTTCCTCTTGGGTAGCTATGGAGAATATGAACTTCGATTGTTTATTAAAGTGTGCTGTGAAGTAGGCTGTCAGTGACTCAGCAGGGATGTATTCATTGCTTATTTTTACTTGTGATCTTTAACAGTTTGTGGCAAAAAACTTCGTCGAGGATAGTTAAGCAAAAGTATAATTTCTTTCTCTTTTTAAAAGAAAACGTTCATATTACAGTGCGACAATCTACAGGTGTACAGCAAATGCTAAATAACAGAAAGACTAGGAGTTTGCCGGTCGGGTGGCGGGAATTACCTCCAGCCAAGAGCTAGAGATAATTCCTCCACTCCACTAGCCAAAGAATGTTGTTACTGGCACCAGTACTACCTGTGCTGGTAATATCGGCAACTCCCCCCCACGGAGTCCTATGGGATTGCATGGAATGGGGAGGAACTGCCCTTACTGGCACTCGGACACTGCCAATATTTCCGGCTGACCGAATGCTGGAACAGTAATTCCGTTTGGTGGTATCCTGCTGGATTTATCAGCGGGATTCCACCAAATTTATAATGAGGCCCAATATAACATGTCAGATGTCACAACCTGACCAATCATTTGATCACTTTATTTTCGGGAAGCACAATACAACTCATGCAATATATAAATACATCAGGTAAACATGCTCATTACGAGTTCAGTGTTAACCCGCCGGTGCTACTGGCGGTTTGCCGCCAAACTCGTAACACTGCTCCACCACCTGACATCCCGCTGCCACAGGAACAGTAAATCCCGGTGGGCCGGGATGTCAGGCGGCGAAAAGTGTAAGTCCCCATTCCCCTGGAGTCCAATAGGAATATACGGAAATGGGGAAACAGAAGCACTGACATTGTTGCTAACGGTGCTGCTGATTCAGTGAAAACCATGCCTGCAGGGGCCTGTGCCCCCGGGAGGTCAGACATGCCGGGAGCAACGGACATTGCAGGCATACTTGTAGTATGGGAGTCCAGAAAGGCTGCTGGTAAACTGCTATCGGCACCCTTTTTTCCGGATTGTAATGAGGCCATTTAACATTGAAAACATGTGCAATTGAGAATAAAAATATAACAACTAAAATAGGACATTTCCTGTGTTGCCTAAATGTTAGAAAAATAAATACAGCAGTTACAATAATGTAATATTCAGACTCCCGGAGTCTCAAATCTCCACCCACATAGGTTTATAAAGGGCAGCCTACTGATAAGTTAAGGACTAATAATGAATGCATGATTGCTGAGTTACACTGCTTCAAACACCTTGTTTTCGGCAAGGGTATAAGAGTGTAACAAAGGAGAAGATAGGGTATTAGGTGTAGTGTAGTCAACTGACTCACTCTGAGGACATTTAGTTGGGTGACCCAGGAGGCAGGTACCTCCATAAAACTAAAGGATGATGTGCCCCGGGCATATAGGGTGAGGCTCACATGTTCCTCCGTACCTTCACAGTTTCTGGCTCAATGCAGCGAACAGTCACATGAGGCTACCTGACGATAGGGTCCTTTTAAAAGTGTGAGAACCTGGGACACAGAAAGCATATGAAATAGAGTAAGTCAGGCTCTCACCAGAACCAATGCACAGTGCTCTCACTGAACATAGGCACTCAGTAGTGACTGCCCTTTAAATGAGTGGAGGAACAGCAGTTCCTCAGACTCGGCAGTGGCTGCATGCACTGCTCCTCTTGCATGGGTGCAGGAATTCACTCTGCACCTACAAGAGGAAAGAGACTTCTCTGAATTGGGAAAGGAACTCAGCGGTCAAAAATTCATTTATTGTATAATGCTTCCACTCTCATACAATTAAGCGCAGATAGGCTCAGGGATTCCACCCCAGGAGCACGGTTAGGGCATGGCAGCCAGAGAGAGGGTAGCACCAGAGAGATTGGTCTAGCAAGCCCAAAGTTCCACATCAGAACTGAAATCCATGCTCAGGGCTGGAGCCTACCACACCATACATACAGAAGGTGCCTAATGAGACAGACCTGAGTCCCCTTTCCCCAAAGAGAGGTTGGAAGGTAGGGTCAGGGTGTATCAGGCATTGAGAGGACCACCTATAGGAAGGGAAGAGACAATTTCAAATTCCACATCGTGGCTTTAAGTTATCTCAGGCTGCAGAGCCAGTGAGACAGTTCCCATCCAAACTTACAAAACGTAATCCCTTTTCACAGGAACGTGTCTGGGAAGCGTGGATAAAGCCATCTAAAAGCACACAAGCTAAGTCTATCAGTGAAGGTGTTTGTGTAAGCAGCCGGTGAGAGGAACCTGAGAAGAGAAAGTATGTTATTTAGAGAGAAGAGTGCAGAGCCAAAGGAAAGGGCAGGAGCCCTCTTAGTGTAGACTAGAAAAGGGACTAGGTGGTCCTCAACTCAGACCAATACCCAGGAGCCTTGAGGAGAGGTCAATGGGGCTGGCCAACACTGGAGCCTGTGGTCTGGAGTAGAGACCCATGAGAGCACCCACCGAAACAGAATATAGAGCTGGACCAGATATTAGAGTGGGAGGATGGTGGCCAAGTAGAGTGAAAGTAATCAGAAAAGAGAAATCTATTTCGGTGAGGAAAGTGGGAGAGATCTAGAGGTGGTTGCGGTTGAAGCAGAATGATGTTGGGGCTACGAGGTGTGAAAAAGGTGCAGAAAGTGTTAACGAAGACAAAAGGAACATGATATTGTTTCAAAGTTAAAGCAAAGGGAAGGATGTTGGGTCATACAGGCACCAAGGTGGCAGAGAAGCAAGGAAAAATATAGAACTGGTTACAGGTGGGAGAACGTACAATACAACTAGTGCTGAAGGGTTGTAAGAGTTGAAGGTGGTAATGCTTGGAAGGAAATTATTAGTTCCCAAAGAAACGAAAAACGTGGGTGAAACAGGAGAGGTTTTAACAACATTGACACTGAGGCCTGAGGAAATTGAACATAAGTGAATCCAAAAAGTGACAAGGTTGAAAAGTGTAGCCTAAATCCTAAGACCACTGGTGACAAGGAGGATAGTGCCTGAGGGCATGAGAAGACAGTAATCAGGAGAACAATGATACTCAAAGAGGTCGAGAACATTAGACAGTGAGACAGTGATTGGAGAGGTGGAGGAATATAACCAAGACCTGAGGTGGCTACAAAGGGAGAAATAACCTGATGAGAGAGATAAGGACGAGTAGAGGAGCTCATAAAGGATGTAGAAGAGTGGAGAGTCACGGTAATAGATGAGCTGAGGAGTGAAATTCAATCAGGAAGTTAGTCTGCATACTTCAACGTGTTGAGTAGACACACAATCACATTGATACATGGTAGGGGAGGTAGAGTATCAGTCGTCCTTCACTTCTTGCTAACCTTGCTGGTAAACAGCCAAGCCTTTTGGAAATGTCACACTCTTTACCAAAATCCCTTCTTTCCTTACCACAGTATTCAGAGTACCCTAAGAAGGATCTTTGTCATATCCCGCATGAGCTGCCCGTACTGTTTCTTGCAGGGGTGCTGGGGGCGATATGCACAATGTCACCCTGGCTATATGGGAAAACTAGCAGGCCTATCTTCTCATGGGAAGGCAACAACAGGCCCCCACTGCAAATAGAATGACCTTCCAAATCTAATCGCTCAGCCATTGCTACCCGTTATTTTTCTTATCCTGGAAATTAAATTGGAATGGGCTACTGCTAATGGAGAAACAACAATGCCATATGATCTACAGATTAGTGGAGCTTCTAGAAATTACATAAACCAAGAATAACTAGTAAACTAAAAGATATCCAGCATTCCTCATTCCCCGTTCATGTTTACACAAGTTATCAATGGTATGCCCCTTGCTTCTGGGACGATTGTGATTCAAAGCATAACAGTGAATAATTCTGTCTTCATAGGCAGATGATGTCCTCTGATGTAATCAATATGCCCAACTACTGGTTATACAGTGATAGCTCTGTCTTTCTGCCAATAACCCTACTATCAATATGACCACAAGGGCCTTGGTTTTTTCTCCAATTTCTGCAAATCATGCTTTTGCCAGCCACTCTTCTTCGCTGTGTTTCTGAACAACCAGCAAGCCCTACAGCTCATTAATGCCAGACAGTCCATGCCGGTTGAATATGTGGAATTCCATGCTTCCATTTCCTCGACAATACGATTTTGAGATAAGCTTTCAAAACATTCAGGCACTTTAAATTCTCCGATATACTTCCTCATGGTAAAACATTGAGAAGAATTTAAAAGATTTCTGAAGAACTGATTAGACCAAGGATATATATCGACACTTCAAATCACCTGCAGGAGCTCCATTGTTCTTTGTTCCCAAAAACGAAAGAACCCTCCGGCCATGTATTAACTATGGCAGGCTGAATCTGTCAGAAGTACCAGTATCCCTTAGCCATGATAAGAGACGATTTGGAATCCCTGCGCTCTTCCCAGTTGTTCTCCCAGCTCAACTTAAGTGGTGTTTATTACTTGGTTCATATAAAAGAAGGGTGGAAATGGAATTTGATTACAAAGCAATGCCCTTGGGTCATTGCAATTCCTCAGCAGTGTTCCAACACTTCATACATCTTTTCAGACCTGGTGGGTCTATCCGTCTTGGTTTATCTTGACTATATATTAAACCTTTTCCCCCAACACTGGATGAACATGTACTCCATATTAAAGAGTTCATAGGATGCCTATAGAAAGAAAAAAAAAACCTGCAGGTTAAGCATGAAAAATGCATCTTCCACATTCCAAGATTAAATTTTTTGGGGAAATTGCATAAGTCGTGAAGGGATACATACGGATCCCAAAAAGGTACAAGCATTAAAGAATTGGGCACTACCCCAGACTCTCAAGTCTACACAATGGTTTCTAGTTTGTGCACATTTCTATCATTGCTTCATACCAGAGTATGATTTCCTCTCTTCGGACATTACTCATCATCAAAAAGAAGAATCATCACTTCACATGGGATGCCAGGGTAAAGGCTGCATTACAGTAGCTGAAGAGTACATTTCTCTCAAATCTCATTTTACAACAACCAGATAACACTGAACCTTTCATAGTTTAAGCAGAGGCCTCAGATCATGCCACTTTTGTACATGGCACTCAAAATAGCAAGGATGATGCCTTGTCACATGAATTCGAACATTTGGACCATCAGCAGGAATGTGACTGCATACTATCTCCCATCAATCTTTTTTTAGCTGCTGTTCTGGTCCTCTTGGAATGGATTTGAAGTAAACCACCTAGAATCTCTTTCTGAAGCACATACTAAAAGCACATTCCAATACCCTGGAGAGAGGTCGTCTGTGCCTTGAGAACCATTGGTATATTCCCTCCACTGAAGTATGAGTTCATATCCTTTCCAGTTTTCTCTCAGGTAGCAGGTAACAGAGGACTATGAGACACCTTGGAATTGCTTCAATTACATTTTTTGGTGTTGGGTAGAAGAGCCACAGGTAAAGGAATATGTCGAGACCTATCGGTATGTGCTCAAGCCAAGGTGGAAAGAAAAAGACTGGTTGGTCTCCAACACCCTCTTGAGGTTAAACTGCACCCATGGCATACTGTGGCTACAGAATATTTTATTGAGTTACCTCCTTCAGACAACTGTATATGCAATTGCGGTAGTAATGGACTGTTTCAGCAAGATGGCCAATTTAATACCATTCATACGTTTGCCATCAGCGAGTGGTATGGATGATGGTTTTTTTCATCAGTGTGACTACAGAAAATATCCTCTCCGACCGAGGAATGGAGTTTACGTTATGCTTTTGGCACACTCTATGCAATCACATTGTGTTACGCTCAACTGGTCTCTGCGGAGGCTTTGGGGCAAGGTTGCAGCCCTCCGACGAATTAGATCTCCCCCTTCAGGTCTCTCCCCGTGCAGGTAAGCTATGGACGGCAACAATTGGTGGCACTGCCCCTGCGTGGATATGAGAAAATATGAGTGCGCTGATTGGTGACTTTTATACCTCTCCAACCCTTCTACCCAAGGTGCGATTTCAGTGGGAATGTACCGGCCCATAAGGCTCACCTGGTAAGTATGTTTGATGAGCTCTCTGTCCTGCTACTTCTGGCAGGGGCGCTTGTTGGTGGGATCTAGTTCCTTCACTGATCAGGGTAAGCAATAGTCCAGTCCAGCTGCAAATATGATCTCTTGGTTGGTGGTAAGTGTCTATTAATGTCTCTTGCCTTTTCCCTGTTTCTGTTGTCTCTCAATGTCTCTTGCCTTTTTCCCCTTTCTGTTTTCCTGTCTTGGTATTATTGCTCTCGATGTTGTTGTTAATTCCTGAATAACATTTTCTCTTCTTTTTTCATCCCAATAGCTGGAAATGCAGCCCAAAGCAACTGTGGAGGCGTGAAACGTGGCCAGGAGATAGATGACTGAAACTGCAATGTCCGACAACAGGTGGGTGATGGTTTAAGAGAAAGTGCGAGGTTCAGTGGTAGCGCGACCTTAAACGTAATGTCTGTTTAGTGTCTAACCTTGCCTTTTGTTTTTATTTGCAGGTGCTGCGGTCACGGTTGAAGCACATCGTGCTGCGGTGTCCGGATGAAGATTTCAGCATCCCGGATGATGTGGAAGTGAGCCGCGGTACCCAGATGAAGATATCTACACTCCGGAAGATTTGGAGGTGGGCCGTGGTGCAGAATGAAGATGTCTGCTCTCCGGAAGATTTGGAGGTGAGCCGGGATGCCAAGATGAAGACGCACACAGGTGAGAGCAGGATTCCGCTGATGGTAAGTATGGAGGCCGGCAGGTTTCCAAAGATAAGTTGAATCCCAGGTGGCGGTGAGCGTTGTGCTGCATGGAAGTGAAGAATAATGCAAAGCGTCTGCCTCAGGGATCTAAGCAGCTTTTATAGCTGTGATCGTGGGCACGCCCACTAGGCTTGGCTTGCCTGCCACACCCTGCCACTCTCGGTGAGTCAGCACATGCCAGGCAATCCAATAACAGTAGCCCTACCCAAGAATACACGTGGGGCTGCATTACAGATGAAAGTTCCATGTGAAATACACTATGCACCCAAAATGAAGAAGCCATGTCCATAATAAAAGCATTTCTTCCTCAAATGAGTGTCTTGTTTATTATTCTTTATGAGCCTGGCGCCAAAGGAGCCAGGACTGTGCCCATCCGGGCCCCCTGTATGTGTGACCCTGTAAGGTCTGTGTCCTTGGTCCGATGGCCATGACACATTGATATTCATAATGCTCTCAGCTCTGGCTACCATCCTCGGAGCAATGGTCATACCCAGTGTATCAATCAGACCCTGTAGCAGTACTTACGTGCTACTATAAGACCTTACAAACCACCTAGATCGACTACCTCATTGCGGTGGAAGTAGCATATAACAACTTGGTACACTCCACTAGGGTCCTTTTTTGCATCTACGGCCAGCTTCTAAAGCTTCTTCCAATGGAACCTTTCAAGCCCAGCCAGATCTTTCTGCAGATGTTCTGCTTAACCATCTTCAGGACACTCACCACAGACAGGCTCATCATTTGCTGGTGAAGGAGTCTAACAAGAAGGAAGAGATCTTTGTAGACTTTTTAGAAGATTTGTGACAAGGTGTGGCTGTTTACTAAACACCTGTTGGCAAGCAACTGGCTGAAGAAGTTTGCACCCAGATGCGTGGGGTTCTTCTACATCCTGCACCAAATCTCTCCTCTGGCTTTCCATCTCTAGTTGCCGTCTTCATGGTGGGTCCACACTGTGTTCCAGGATTCTCTCTTGAAGCCAGATCATATGGACCAGAATCAACACTCCTTGCCTCGGCTTGAACCACTTCATATGTTTGGTATCCTAGAATTTGAATTTGAGGCCATATGTGACTCCCATTTCGATAGAGGGTGTCTGCACTATCTTGTGGCCTGGACGGCTGATTGCTCCTAGGATCCCACTTCCCATCTCTATGCCCCCTTCGTTGTCAAGCATTTAATCCTCAAGTTTTCCTGGAACCTGGGTGATCGATCTGGTCTAGGAGGTGGGCAGCGTGTCACTGCACATGTGGCTGTGGGCGCCATTGTTGGTAGGGGGCTGTTGGAGTTACATGCATTGGCATCTCACTGTACCCCAGCCTCTTACCTACTGGTGTTCTGATTGCCGTAGCATCAGTGGCATCCTTGCATGTGGGCCACCATTTTTCCATCCCTGCACAGGCATGAGGGAGCTCAGTCTCACTTCCACATATGAGCAGTTTGGTGCACTTAGTCTATTTCTGTGGCAATGGACAAAGAGCTTGAGTTTCATGCTAGCTTCTTGAGAAACAGAGCAATACAAACAAATGTGTTGAAACTTTCTCTGCTCCTCTGAGAAGAGACACTGGCCTGTTTTCCGTAATTCCTTCCCCGCCTTGCATCTTCTTCTTTGGTTCTTTGTTCCTGCTAGGATGTTTTCCTTGCTAGCTGTTTCATCTGACTATCCAGCTTTATGGGCCCTATCTGCTCCACTCCATCTCTTTTCACCTGTGTCCATTGCGTGCACTGTTCCTTCACCACTGTAATCATGGGTTACATCTGTTTTGTGGTATAGGAAGCTTTATTCTCTGTTTTGCATCTAGTGTTGTGATGCCGGACATGTCTTATGGAGGGACACTGTCTCCTAGTCCTTGTCCTACCACTTCTCTGTGTGTGTTTTCTTTGTTTTCAGCCACTGAGGTCCAGCATGCACCTCTGGCAGTGCAGCTCTTCATTTTATCTTTTGGTGAACAACACTCATGGGATACTGTTATGACACCCATGGCTGTGGGTACACCCTTGTACCGCTTATGTGTGTTTTTGGGCACCTGTCTGTTGCCCACAGAGCAGGGTATGGGCTGGTGGCAGCTACATGTTGACTTGGTAGTGGCTCTGAGTGGCCTCCATCTAGGAAACGCAGTCCCTGCCATAGGAATCAACAGATTCCTGATAGAAGGCAAGATGGTGTCATGCACACACATTTAAGCACATCCCCTAGGCCACTGACAGCATGCAGAAATGATCATCCTGTTACCCACCAGCAGCTCAGAGGTCGCTTCACGGGTGGATGCACAGCGGTATACCAGGCGGCTGGGTTATCAGAGGAGATGGCAACTGCCATGGCATCTTTCCGAACAAAGAAAGCTTTCATGCGTTGCTATGGCAACACAACAACGCACGCTGAAGATACCTTTGATGCGGGCACATGACATGGCCTTATGGCAGTCGGCACACCGGGCCAATCATAATTTTCCAGACACCAGCACGTGATGTCTGTTTCAAGGGCATGTGATCCGGGGGGCCGGGACACTCAAAGCAGCTGTGAGAACGCCGCGCATTGCTTCTCAGCTGTGACACTCAGCGTTTGGCGTTTTGCAGTCTTGGATTTTGTCTATCTTTGCTACTGACCTCGGATTTTGTTTTCTGGATTTCCTTTTGCATAGCCCTTACCTGCTACTTGGTTACTTCCATGGACTGCTCCTAACCTCGACCTCGGATCTGCACACGGACTGCGCTTGCCTTTTCCCTTTGGTACCTTGCACTCAGACTCCATTTCCTGCTTGGAATCCTCACTATCAGCTGGGTTTTTTTTCAGTCCTTGCTTCAAGTCTCAAGTACTGCAACCACAGGTGCTTTCAGTGGAGTGACTGTCATCTGCCATATCTGGCATTCTTCTTGTTCTGCTGCTCACCCACTGAGGGAACAAGATTGACATCTCTGATTACCCTTACACCTTTTAGACTCCTCCCCACACCACTACCTTAATATCATATGTTGGTAGGTGTTTTCTTTCTCTGTTCCTAATTGATAACTCACTGCACATAGATTGCCTGATATTTAAATTAACCTGCCCGGTTTTTAGCAGCAGCCATCCGGAGGGCCTGGTGTTCCTGTTCCTGCCACCTGTGGTCCTAATCCTCGAACAGCGAGTTGTTACTATCTTGCTTTTGGTTGCTTAGGGACGGAGGTATTCATACTTCACATGATCCTCATGCAATGTAACTCCATTACCACCACATTACCGCTGCATTACTGCACCTCTGAACCACAGATTCGGCGGTGAGGCGGAGGAAAACTCCAGTAAATTGGTAATAATGCTGGTGGTAATACCACCAAAATCCCCATGGAGTCCTATGGACTTCATCACTGGGGACTAACACCACCAAACCGCCACTTGTAATCCAGTGGTAATACCGTCAGACCAAGTGGAAGAAACAGTGATTCCATTTGGTGGCATCTCAAAGGATTTACAACAGCGATATCACCAAACTTTTTTTTACTCTTTATTTATATATCTTTTCCATAAGAAAAAAAAGAACAGAGTTCAACAACAAGGATAAAACACACAATGGGCCTCATTACGACCCTGGCGCTGACACAATGAAGGGGGCGGTACAGGACCGGCCCCCTTCATTGCATCAGGGCCGATTACGAGGTTCCCTTCGCGGGACCCGGATCGGACGCCTGGTAAAACCAGGTGTCCTTTCTAGGTCCCGCGAGGGGAAGTGGGAGGTAACAGAGGGACACTCATAATGTGTCCTTTGTTACCTCCCTCCCCATTCCCATTGAGCCCTATGGGGGCTCAAATGGGAATGGGGAATGGTTCATACAAGGAGGACTTACCGGGTCCTCCTATGTCGGAGTAACTCGGTAAGTCCCCATTGCAGGAACCCGGTAAGGAGGCCGGTTTGGAGGCAGCCATGGAGCTAATAGCTCCATGGCTACCTCCAAACTCGTAATGAGGCCCAATGTTTTTAAAACAAATCATTCCATCAACATACATCTAATCATCTCCTATTTATAGGCAACATGTTTCTTAATAACATAACATATTGAGCAACATCAAAAAAAAAAAAACATTCCAAAATAGAATAACCAGCTTTCAACAAAAATCAAAACACATAACAGACAAGCACACATTCACCCATCAATCAGATCTTTCTTGTCCTGATCCAAGAGCATAGCCTTTTCAAAGCTGGACAGAACCTGCAGCTCAGCCAACCAATCCTCTACATGTGGTTTCATTCTAGTTTTCCACACTTTCCATATCTGCTTTGCAGCAATCACTAAAGCTCTATAATCCACTGTTCATGTGTCCTAGCAATCTCACATCTCCCCCTGTATGACAACAAAATGACTAGAATGGGGTCCTAAGGAACATTATATTTACTACCACAGCAGCACATCCCCCCAGAAATCTCAAACCCTGAAACAGTCCCAACGCATGTGTAATAAGGGGCCTTTCTCTCTATCACAACCCCAACCTGTATTGTTGTCCGACAGCCCCAACACAATGCATGTGGGATAAACCTCAGATTCAGATCTAATTATGCCTTAAACCCCTCCCTTAGTAAATAGTCCTAATCTTTGGATCAGATGTCACATTTCAAGTCATTTGTCCAGGTCTGCCTCAGTTTATTCCAGGATTCAACATGGCTTCACATAGGCATCATATTTCTGAAAGTAGATACCATTCAGGGTGGCGAGTCAGAAACCCCACAAAATTCTGGCATAACCTAAAATTTGGTATTCAATACATTCAACCTCTGCATAAAAAAGACTGTAATTCCGTATACAGTCCCAGTTCTCTCTTACCTGGATGACATTTCTGGCATGGCTTTGTAAAACACATGATTCATACCACCATACTATTAATGAAGTCCTGTGTGTCAACATTTATTTTAAAAATATAGTAAAAATAAGGTGTGACCAAGGATACATAAAAATAGAAAACCTTTGGTGTCACTCATATATTAATTGGTTTCCTTCTAACTCACCAGACCTCATCTAAAAAAACTGGAGACTGTGAGTGTGTCTTGCAGGTATTTGAAGAAAATCGGGAATAACCACCTTGCTTTAGAAGTGCATACTTACAGTATTCTAAGAGACAGTGCCTAACTGTTTCAATTGCCGAAGGCAAACATTTGCCCATTTCATTTTACCAAGGGTGAAGGTATTCAGCTACCAAAAATACAGTTGACCAAAATATGATGTACAAAACTCTTTTAAATGTTGTGTACATTTCATTCAATTAGTGCTCTGGCTCTAAATCAACCTTGTGTATGAGATAACAAGGGAATTGTGACTAATGTATTGTTGAGAGAATCTGTCTTTCCAGATATAGGGTATCTAGTTTGTCTATTACATCACATACAGTGATAACAGAAATTAGTGTTTCTATCTGCAGGAGATGCGTAAGGCCTATACTCTCTTAATGAGATTTAGTGTGACAGAGTCAGATCTCTGATTTATGTCCCAGGGATTGAATTACATCCCTGACAATATCTTTAAAACGGGTTGAATTAGAATGTTTTTATACAACTAACCAAAAAAGAAGGGGAAAGCAATTGCCTTAAATTTGATCAATTTTAACCCGATTTCCATGAGTAGAGATGTTGTGGTCATACTATTTGGTAAACTCATGGTTGTTTCACATATTTACAGTGTATTATTCTCAGACTATCAAGCGATCCACTTCTCCAGAGCTCACTGCCACTGTGGGATCTTATATCATTTATGGATCGATCAGGTACAGGATGTCCAGGTGGATTTTCAGATACATAAATACATCCCATAAAATATTTTGGTCAAGACAATAAAAGGCTGTTTTAAGGTCCTCAAAAATTCAGATATAATGGTTCTTTCCTGAGAATAAAGCATTTATTTGAAATCAGGTAAAAACAAAAAGCCTTGTCAACAGTGCCCATATTCTGCCTAAAAACTGCTTGGAACTCAGAAATGATGTTCCTCTCCAGCACCAAATTTTCCAACTGATTTTAAAAGATGTTGCCATACACATTCGAAAGATTGTCCATCAGAGCAATGGGTCTATACTTTCTGGGATGATATTGGCCACGCATAAATGGTTAAAGAACAAAGTTCTGAGAAAAAATCCCAATCCCCCAAAAAAAGTTATGCAAAGGAACTTTAAAAACATCAAGAAAGAACAACTTGAATCATGCATAAAAGACTTCACCACCATTACTAAAGAAGAGGATTCATGCAACATCATCTACCCTCCTAGACCATTTCAAAATGTTAGTAGAGCAAAACGCACCCTTACAGACTAAAACATTTAGAACCAAAAGCAAATTGCAAGAATGGTTCTCTAAAGAACTATTCGAGCTTAAGGGAGCCAAAAGAAAACTGGAAAACACCTGGAAAAAAAACCCTACACCTGAAAATAGGAAAACATGGAAAATCACGGAAACAAAATACAAGAAAGAAATAATAGACGCTAAGAAACAGTATTTCAATAAACAAATCATGGCAGCAGAAAATGCCTCAAGTAAACTCTTTAACATCTTGAAATCCTTAGACAAACCCCTGCCATTTCGCACCCTTTTTCACCATCACAACAGGAATGCGACAACACTCAAAAAGCTTTTTTTGAGAAACTAGAAAAGGCTAGAGAAAAAAATCTCAAAAGCACAACTAAACAAATCTAATACGATTAAAATGCCAGTGGAAGAACCTACACTTGCTAACATCGTCAACACTTCCTTTAAGGACCAACTAGTCCCCCAGGCCATAAAGAAAGTCACAGTTACCCCACTAATAAAAAACCTGGCTTGGATCCAAGAGACCCAAACAACCTTAGGCCAATAACCAACAGTAACTTCCTGCTTAAGATCATGGACAAAGTAGCCGCCGCACAATTACAGGCACACATTGAGGCCTCAGATGCACTCCGCCCACAAAAATCTGGGTTCAGACCATCTCATAGCACAGAATCAGCTATGCTGGACTTACAGACAAAGATGCTCAGCATCTTAGACAAGGGAAAAACGGGACTTCTCATCCTGTTAGATCTCAGTGCCGCCTTTGATCTACTGCATCATAATCTACTCGAAGTAGCCCTAGGCAAAACGGCAAACTGCTCACAAGCGGCAAAAACATGGATAATGTCTTTTCTAAAAAACAGAACATCCCGAGTCCATTGGGGAGACAAATTCTCCATGGAAAGGGAGATCCTTTGCAGGGTTCCTTAGGGAGCCAGCATGTCCCCACTGCTGTTCAACCTCTACATTAGATACTTATGCTACATTTTAGATCATGCAGATATATTCTTTACCAACTATGCGGATGATACGCAGCTGGTACTGGAATTTAGCGGGGACCATAAAACTGACAATGACAATCTAATCAGAATTTATAACATCATTGAACAATGGATGGATTCCAATTGGATGTGTTTGAATGGCAGCAGAACCAAGCTGATTGTTTTCGGATCCACCCAAGCCAGAAACTCACTGTGCCATGACTACGCAAAGTTTAAGATCAAAGACGTCACCATCAAAGTACTTGAGAAAGTAAAAACCCTGGGCATGATGATGGAAGCATCCCTAGGAGCAGAAGCCCAGACTCAATACATTAAAAAAGCATGCAATTATTACTTGAGACTCCTCAGAGCCATTAGACCGTACCTTTCAGAGAACAACTGCGCCATAGTGGCCAGAGCAACCATCCTCTCTTCTCTAGACTACGGGAACGCACTTATGCTAGGAGCCAACAAAAAAAGCATACAGGCGTTCCAGATTATCCAAAACAACGCAGTTAGGATAATCAAAGGCAAATCCAAATCAGACCACATCAGTAAATCCAGGAAGGAATTACACTGGCTCAAAGTGGAGAGTAGAACCCACTTCAAGGCGCTTACAATAGCCCACAGATCCATCCACAGGAAGGCACTAGGCTACCTAAAATCGAAAGTACGTCCTTATGTCCCAAGCCGCGCCTTAAGATCCTCGGATCAAAATAGGATTGCTGTAATGCCACACAAACGTAGGTCTGGACTGGGAAAATCCTTCCCAGTCATTACAGCAGGTATCTGGAACAATTTGCCCTTCCACATAAGGAAAGAACCCAACTACTTACGCTTTCGTAAGTTAGTGAAAACCTATCTCTTTAATTGACCTCGCCATCCTTGACCCACTAAACCTTCGATTGCATTAGGAACTGTCTCGTCCCATTTTGTTTGTGTTCGTGTCCATGTCTCTGCGCCCCGAAACTCGCGAGTTACCGGCGCATTACAAATAAATAAATAAATACAAATTTTAAAAAAAGTTAAAAAGGGAATCCATATCTGAGGTTCTTTTCTGATGAAAGTAATTGGGATACAGTCTGGGCCAAGAACCTTATCTTTTTTATGTGAATTAAGAGCCAGATCTACTTTGGCTGTAGGTATTTTAGCTGTATTGTGGTTGAGTTGCTGGTTTGAATGCAGCATAACCTCTGTAGAGTATAATTTACTAAAATGTTGAAGCCATTTCTTTTAAGAAATTGTGATTTCAACCTCATAATTTCACTTGTTTGTTAACATATCAGAAATCAAATACCAAAAATGATGTGAGTCTTTTAGCTTCTCAGCTGTATTAAGGTTTTCCCATTTGTTAAGTTGTGCCTCTTTCTTTTTTATTGTAATTCATTTCTTGTAAGCCACATGGGACAAGACTACATGTGCACTATCTTTGGACATAATAATCTCAAATCGGGGAACTTTCTTTGCAGCTCTGTGTTCTCAATCAATCCCAGAGCTCATAATCATAACTTGAGACATAACCTTTTTGACTTTTTTTGTAAAATTGAGTGATAGCACTGACCAAAGACTGGAACAGAGTTTCTAAAGTACATACATCTAGATTTTCTATCAGAAGGTAGGTGTCAAAGATTGGTATAATAGCAGAGGAAATTATAGGGGCGTTAACTGGTGTAATCAAAATCTACCCACTTGATCTGTCTCCTGTTGTTAGCGAGGCGGACATCCGTGGCCTTATGATCTTCAGTAGATTGTGTTAGTGCAAACATGTGTGCAATTAGCTTTAGACAGACAGGATCACAATTGTTTTTGGCCCACAGGATTATTATCTGAGGTTTCCCCATCTACCATTTTGTTACCTTTAAAATGATATAATAGATGTGATGAAATTGTTGAACTGTTCTGAAAGTTGAGGGTGGCAGGCCTATCTCTGGTTAGGCTTCCATTACAGCCTTGTAGTCCCATGGTGTATGAACGGGAAACAATTATCTGTCCAACATTTAACTCAGTTTAGAAAGGGGGGGTGGTCTAGGTCAGCGATATCCCAGTGCTTGTCTTCATACCTTATCAAGTTGCTTAAAACTTCTATAGGTTTTATTTGGGTATTGAAGTCCCCCAGTACTATCGGGTAGACATTATCTGTATCTCTTTTTGTGGAATCAGCCTGGTCCACATATTCTTTTAATGTCCTAAGTACTGAGTTGTCACAATTGTATTTGTGAGTCCGTATGCTAAGTAACAGCATCATCTTTCATTTGGGAAGATTAATTTAAGACATAAAAGGTCACTTGACTTAGTATCAATCATTTGTATAGTGGCATCAAGTTTCAAATCAATCCTTAAAGGCACTTATGCTTACTTTGTTTTACCTTATGGAATCTATGTTAGGGACCATCTAGGTGCTCCTAGAGGGACATAGTTAAAAAGGGTGTATGACCTTTGGCTATCACAAGTATGGATGACCGATCACTAGAGAACTTTCTGGGTTTGAGGTTTGCCTGGTGTATGAAGGGCACGGCCTGTACTAGATAAGAGAGAGAGGGTGGCCTTGAACAAGACCCATTAAATCTCCTCTAATAAAATCCCTTGAACTGTCTTTGAGAGTTGATGTGCTCTTCAGACCACCAGTGATGTCATTGTAGGATTAATCCAGCCCTGCTCCAGAGGCTGCACACTTTAGAGTATAAAACAGGGAAAGTCGGAGACAAGCTATTCATTGGTAACTGCCATTACTGAACATTTTGACTGCAAGCTTTGTGAAAAAGGAGGCAAGTTTGAATGTCTTATTCAAGGGTTCCTACCAAAGGAATCAGACTACTCCTCTGAATCAGCATGGTCGCACAGCACTACAACTAAAACCAACGTTCTAGAAGAATACACCACCCTGGCGGAAGAGCAAATAAATGTTTATAAGAACAGATGCAGGAGGCCCATGAAAGAACCTACCGCTCGAAACCGGATAAAGGCAGAATCAGATTGCAAGGCTTCAAAGCTGCCCTATGTTCTAAGAATGGAAATACCTATGTTCTCTCACAGGGAAAAAGAGGAAGAATCTACACCCCCCTCCCCAAGAAGACCCCACTCTGAGGGGGGAAGGCTTCATTCCAAAACTTGTGGAAGATCTATTAGGGGCTAACTAACTGGCCATTAGACACTAGCATCAAGAGACTCACATGGCCTTCCACTGAGCTATCACAGAGAAGAGGAAACAATGAGTAGTATCACCGCAATCTAACAGAATTTGGGAAAAGGTAAGGACCCGGCTGCCTACTTTCTGAACTATGAAAAGTTAGCCAAGACAGCAGGTTGGCATCACAAGTGTTGGGCCTGCTATAGAGCACTACTCCTAACAAGAACATCCCAGAAGGACTTTCAAGCCGTTACCATGGAACAATTAAATGAGGCATTCTCGAGAGATTAGAGCAAGATCAGAAATACAACAGGATACATCTAAGGCATCTATGATTGAGAAAAGAGTAAATGCCACACCAGATATCATACTGAGTGAAAAATATGCTAAAGAAATGGCTGGCCAACAAGATATTTGATTAAGTCAAAAGAATACTGGTTCTGGAGCAGCTCACTGTTTCTTTGCCACCTTACCTAGAAAAGGTCATATGGCAATTACTTGAGACCATGTTGGAAGAAGCAATTTAAATGACACACGCAAATCAGAGAGACATGTATTCAAGGGAATCCGTTGGGGAACAAAGATACCCAACAAGTCAAAACTGGTGTTGCAGGAATGGAAGAAAGCTCAACCCTCAGAAGGCCAGAGCCCACCATGCCAACAACTGTGACCAAGAAGAGGCCTCCTGTACTAACTGAATGGCCAAAGCCTGGGGCTGCACCTCACCCAGAGGTGGTGAGATGTGTCTATGGAAAACCAGGGCACATCTAACAAAAAGGGGGGTTATTCAGGTGAGGTTGAGGAAGAGAAGGAGGGCCAATAGACCAGTTGGAGGACGAATAGTGTAAATGAGTATGGAGGAGAATTACTGAAGGAGTGTGCAAGGTGAGGTGTTGGTTGATGCGAGAAAAGGGTACTTGAGTTTGAGTGTATTCTACAATGTGTTTGAATAAGACTATAGAGGGAAAGTAGGGAGTGAATTACAAGGTAACTGACTGAGTGAAAGAAGTGTTAGTGTGGGAGAGGTTGTGTAGAGTGGAGTGCATGAGAGTGTAGTAGCATGGCGAGGAGCATCTAGTAGTGGTTTGGAGAGGGGAGAGGAGTAGTATTAGTGTGGAGACCAGAGAGCAGTTGTAATGAGGAGACGGGAGAGTAGTAGTAGTAGTGTAGATATGGTATAGTTGTAGAGGTTGTGTGGAAAGCAGAGAGCAGTAGTGGTGGATAGTGGATAGTAGTAGTACAATGGAGATGGGAGAGTAGTGGTTTGGAGAATAGGGAGAGCAGTGGTGAAAAGCGGGGAAGTGGAGTGAGAGAGTAGCAGAGAGTACGAATGGAGGAAGGTAGCTGAGAAAAAGGAACATCAGAGGGACAGAAGAGGGAGAGCGAGGGGTAGAGATGAGTGAAAGTGACTGGAGTATGTGAGAAACCAGAAGGTATCTCACCCACTAGTCCTTCAGGATCTGTCATCCAGGTGGCCAGGAGACGGCCATCACTTTTGGATCTAGTTCCTAGAGTGAACCAGTGCGTGAGGATCACCTTGTGAGAGTCTTCAGGGATTGGGAATGGGACACCGGATGGTGAGATATGGCATAACACTTTAGCCATTCCTACCAGGTAGGATATTTAGGAACTATACCCCTCCATTACAACACAAACACTTTAACACAGAGAGCCCATTATAAGAGCGAACAGACTAACACCCGAGCCGTATTCCTGATGTGTCTCAATACAATGGCCAGGCGAGTTCAGGCAATTACTGACCATCACACACACCTTACTTCCATTAAACCTTGCACACGGATAAAAGGCAGAGCTTGAGAACACACTCGGAAACAGCAATTTCGAAACAGCAGCTGAACGCAAGAAGAAAGATGGCAAAGCAGAAGGGGATACCAAGGAGGGAAGTTCCATTGACCTTTTTCGTTGGGGAACTGTTACTTTTCTGAACCCTCAAGAATAGAAAGTGTAAGACCAGGAAACCAGGCTGAAGAATCCTGCATTGTGTGCTGGAGATACCCAGGGCCATCCCGCGTAAATAATCAAGGCGGGGAGAAGCATGAGTGCCTGTGCTACTGACCTTGGCTCCAAGAACAAAGCGGCGTCAGTCAAATCCACACAGTCGGTGTGTTGGGGAGACCAATACAAGACCGGTCTGTGTTAAAGCCAAGGTTGCAAGCAGCAACATTGTATTGTGAGCGCTGGAACAAACATTGTTAAAATGTGTGTGATAAAGGATGCATGTAAAGTTGAACTGCTGATGAGTGATTGAACTCTCAAAGTAAGATATAACACATTTGATAGAGTGGTCTGTCACCGTGTGGGTGCTCAATCAAAGGGCTCTGTAAGGTATCCAGCTGAGAAGTGGCAAAAATAGAAAGTGAGAAAAAAAGTTATATCAAGAAGAGAACAAGTAATTGTAAATCAAAGTGGTCCTGCGACGGTTTGAGCAAAATCATGTGCAGAGTCAAAAGCCTTTGATTTTTTATGCAAAGAAAGCTTGGAAAAGAAGACAAAGTTGGTCCGAGCCCGGCAGAGGGAGATCAATTGAATGCTTTCTGTTAAAGTGGGTCTGAGCGCGGCGGAGGAGCACCCAGGGTGAACAGTGAATCACCCGAGAAGGTGTTGTGTTAAAGTGGATCTGAGCCTGGCGGAGGGTGACCTGGGGTGAATTAAAAATCACCTGAGAAGTTGTATATGCGAAATCCTATGAAGAAAGGAATTTTAATGTTTGTAGTGTTGCACTAGGCCCCCTGAAATTAGAGACTTTGAATTGCAAAGAGACTTTGGCACAGAAGGCCATGATGTTGAGGTTTTGAACTGCATCCTTGTGCTAGAGAAGCCAGAGAGTGTGCTAAGCTCGAGTGTGCTGCCTTGTCCCATGGTGAAAAATGGAAGGGAAGCCAAAGGATTTAAAATCCTGACACATTATTTCTTGAACACTTTTCTTTTGGCATAACATTGTTTCCCACACTATTTTATTTAGAAGTAAGGATTGGTAATAGGTTTATTATACTAGGTCCTTTTATTTTGACAGACTCAATTAGGACTGGATTATTATTATTTGATGCTCGTAGCTTGCTCCCATCTTTAGATTTAGGATTAGATAGGCGTTTTTCAAACCCAATTGAAGTTCAATAAACACCCTTGAACTGTGGTCACTTGTGTCTGTCTTACTGTTTGATACAATGCCTTCCTTAAAAGTAGTAGCAAGGAGAGTAGGAGGAAAAAAGGCAAAGAATGGGATTGAAGTATAAAGACATGAAAGGGAAGGACCAAGTTAGACCGGAGTGTCATATATAGATATTTATATAAAAGATGTTATCATGTGTATATGTTCAACAGGTTGCCCCTTGATGTGGAGGAATATTGGGGTATATCATATCTGGGCAATCAGTATCCTTTTTTACGTATCAATTGTAAATTATGGGATGAAATTATGAACATGATTGATCAGCTTATTTTTTTAACTTTTAATAATTTGCTATTGGATTATATGTACAATAGTAAATAATGCATTAACATTCTCGTTTGAATATGTGATAAGGTATTTTTAATTTCATGTCTAATGGTTGCTGAACCAAAGCACACTTAATAATAATAAATCAAAAGCTATATATAAGCTAGGGTACCCAATCCGCTGTGTCCACTACAGATACACCCACACCAATGCACCTACAATTCCTGTCAAACTACTACCAACCACTTGCTTACCCTCATAAAACAACCTCTATGCTCCACCACTTGCATCTGCACACCCACCCATCTATCTCATCCACCCCCATCTTAAATCCCCTAGTACAACCATCATGATTTTGGCGAAACTTCACTTTGGCCAGCATGAATCCGAGTGATTCGCCCACGGCTGAAAGTACCGCAGGCAAATCGTTTGCATGAGAAAGGTGAAAACTACCAAATGTTTGCACCTTTCTCATGCGAACACACATACTTTCTCACGCACACACAACACACCCATAAAACCCCCTCACCCACACCCTCAGCACACCCCCACCCACAACCCCAACATAAACAAACCCCACTTACCTTGTCTTCACGCTGGATTCCTGCAGCTTCAGTTCCCTTTCACTTCCGTGATCGGGAACCAGCGCTGCAGTGTCCTTTTCTTTTCTTTTTTTTTTTAAATGGAATGCTGTGGGGTGTCCCCCGCAGCCCCCGCACACTATACCATAAAGTTAATTTCACTATACAATGAAATTAGAATTTGATGTTTGGCAAATTTGGACTTGAAGACCATAGATTTAGTTTTGGCAACATTTAATAACAATCTTAGATCTTCACACTTCTCCAGAAACACAGCTAATGTAACCCTCAGGCCCTGCAAGAAGGTTGACAAGAGGATAGCAACGTCTGCAAAAAATCAATGCAGGATATTTGGCAGGTCCAAACATCCAAACATCAGGGCTGATATCACCTCCTGCAAGTAGATAATAAAAGCAGGGCAAGGACACTGCCCTGACTAATCCCATTAGAGACACCAAACAGTTCTGTAGTCTCGCCTCCTTGCCATATTGCACCACTGCCTTGTTTGCTGAGTATAGGGAATGCACAATAGTTATACGCTGATGGGGCATTTCCTTATCATTAAGGACCTGACAAAGCAGATGCCTTGGCACGACATAAAAAAAAAAACGTTTTGATGTCCACATATACAACATGTATATCCTTTATCAAGACAGTATATTTCTGCACAAGCAGGTGCAGACTGAAGCACTGATCATTCGTGGATTTACCACTTTGCAATCCTGCTTGCAGGAAATGAATGATCTCATTATCATCGGCACAAGACTGTACAGGATTTAGGTTAACTTTTGCAAATGTTTTCCCGGTACTGTTGAACAGGGAAATCGGGCGATAGTTTGTCAGACTATCCCTTCCCCCTTTTTTCTATATCAGTATAATTTCGGCTGATCACCAAGACTCATGGACCGTATTTGTGCTAATGCAGGCATTAAAAAGCTTCAAGAGAACTGGAGGCCACATTAGCGGTTCACCCTTGAATAGGTCAGTCGCCAATCGATCAGGGCCAGGGGCTTTGCATTTTTTGGGGATAGAATAGACTCTATTATTTCTTGGAGACAAAACAATAATCCCCCCACATCATTACCATTAACTATCCATATTTGAAGTGTTCAAGCCTCCCCATACAGCTCAGAAAAGTGGCCATGCCATACCTCAGGCGTGATACTACTCTGCTGAGCCATATCACCCTTCAGCTCTGCATCAGTGACCGACTTCCAGAAGGATGTGGAGTCCTTCCTTGCATGTGCTCTCATAAGACTATCCCATTTGGCTTTATCAAAGGATCCATTCTTAGCACCAACAATACTTTTGTAATCTGGTCTAAAAGAGTGAAGAAGCAATTTATCTAGAGGTGGATCAGAATCCAGGGCTGTTTACTAAGTCTACAATCGGTGTCATACCAGCTATTTTGACAAGAGCACATTGTTTCACAGCAGATATAGGAAGGGTGGCGTGTGTGGATTAATAACATTGACCAATTTATCAAATTCTTTTATAATCTCCGAGTCAGAGAGCCCCTCCTCTCATATTTTCTCAATGCTAGGTATAGCAGCCACATAAATATTAGGTGTTATATCCAACTCCATTACTTTTGCCCATTTTATCATTCTACAGGCATGCCCAGTCACGATAATAGCACTTGAGGTCGGGTAAACATTAAGCATGGGAAGAGTATTCAAGGGGTAAGTGAGGGAGATGACCAATGGGTTGTGGACACTCTGACTACGTTCAGAAACCCCAACATCGGTGACAGCAGGCTAGTCATAAGCAGACATCAACATATAATCAATCAGGATAAAGCTATTTATTTATTCATTTATATTTATTTATGTATTGGTCATATGTTAGGTGCTTATACAATTAGCAAAAACTGTTTCAAAACACCCACAGTGCAAAAGGGTGGGAACAGAGGAAGGTAGACAAAGAATTACACAAAGATAAATAATTGAATTAATAGTACAAACAAATAATGAGAATAACGGGGAGGGGAGACAAATCCACTATGCCATGTGAGTGTTCAGAACGTGCAAGTGCAAAGGGGATGGGGGTAAGGGATAGGTGCTGCTGTGCCCATGGAGAAGTGCTCAGGGTGAAGTGCTTAAGAAGAGAAAAACGTAAGTTCATCCTCGCATGGGAGCCTAAGTAAGTGCAGTAAAATAGACAGTGGCTGGGATGAGAAATGTGGGGGGTTAGGGCCCTAAGGACACATAAGGGCCCTGTACATCAGTCACACTACTCTATGGTTAGCATGTAAGAGAGGAGGAGGAGAAGGAAGAGGTAAAGAGAAAGGTCTTGAGACTTTTTTTGGAACTCCAGTCGCTGAGGGAGAGGGAGGCTATTGCACAGAAGGGGGCCTGCCGAGGAAAGTGATCAACCACCAGCTCTCTGTTTAGCAAACCGCTTCACACGCAGAGGAATGCAGAGGTCTAGAAGGGTAATAATTGGTTAAGAAGCGTTGAATATAGAGTGGTTCCCCGGCCCCAGATAGCCTTGTGGATGATATAGAGGAATTTGAATTCAATCCGTGCTGAGACCAGGAGTCAGTGAATGCTTTGTAGGGAAGGAAAGATGCAGCCCCTGGGCTTGAGGCCAAGGATAAGTCTTGCTGCCCTATTCTGGGTTAGCTGGAAGAGTTGCAGGGTGGACAAGGAAGATTAAGGAAAAGGCTATTGCAATAGTCTAGCCTAGAGAGGACCAGAGCATGGATAACAATGAGTCTTGGGGGAAGGTTAGGAAGGGTAGAGTTCCTTTGCTTTGAGAAGGAAGAGCTGAAAGTGGGACTTCTTGACAATGTCCTGAATATGACAGATGAAGGAAAGGGAGGAGTCGACGATGATTCCGAGATTTTTGGCATCAGAGGCAGGGGCAGGGGGAGCCCATGGTGGAAGGCCAGAGTGAAGGGAAGAGCTAGGGAGCAGGGGATCATAGGGATAATCTCTGGTTTGCTGGCATTGAGGCAGAGGTCATTAGCAGTGCACCAGGCCTGTATGGCAGAGAGGCAGTCAGGGATGAAGGAAGGTCCAAGGGTGTCAGAAGGAAGTTTGAAGAAGAGTTGTATGTCATCAGCCTAGCACTGGAAGTTGGGGGATAAGGAGGAAAGGACGCTTGAGAGCAGAGAAAGGTATAAGTTAAAGAGCCAGGGTGAAAGAATGGAGCCCTGGGGGATGTCACAGTTGGAGGTGGAAGTAGGGGGGGAGAAAGAGCCCAGAATGATTTTGGAGGAACAGTCAGTTAGGAAGGAGGTAAGCCTTTGGTATTTGGTCCAGTATACGTTTGCCATCCGGATGATCTAAGCATGGCAGCCATTACAAACTCTCACCTCGAGGAGGCTCAAAACATGTGTTGTGTTCATTGCATAGAAATGTGATTTTCTTGGTTAGTGTGATACCAAGGATGGGATAGCAAAAGCCTCATCCTAGTCCTCCCACAACCCATCCAATTCTCTCAAGGGCTTGAATTTGAGATTGTAATCCCCATCTATGAGAAGATGAATCTTCGATGAATCAGACACTGTGTGTAAAATTATAGACTAACATAAACATTGAATAACATAATGCAATGGCCATTAGAGGTATAAACCTCAAGATATTGCAAGTCAGGCGATTCAGTCAAGCAGTTGGCAACATGACAGTTAAGGGATGGATCAGTCAGAGTTAATGACTCATCACTGGGTCGACTTCTAGGGCCCTTCTGGCCCGTGATCTGGTAGGAATGGTAGCCCGGGAAGCCAACAGGAGCAGATGCCCATGTCTCTTGGAGAAGGAGAACTTGATGTTGCCTGATGAATTTGTACCACCTGGTTCTTCATGGTTCTTTCATCAATGCAACAATGTTACATGACAGCATTTTACAAAATGGGTCAAGCTTATCACAACTAGAAATACGAGGTAGTCAATCCACTCCCTCAAGCCAATTGCTGTTGCCTATATTAGGGTACCTCCAGTACTGGCACCTAGTTATGGAGCCAGGTCAAATAGATAATGGGCCTTCCTATACCACCCTGCCAGACTCTATACTCAGGCCAAAGTGTTACGCTTCGAGACATTTAAACCTCTATGTAGATGTCTGCCCTGGCGCCAACCATTATAGGTTATCATAGCTACATGGGATGGGGGAAGGCTCTCAGAACTATTTCAGATCCTTCAGGCAGATAAATTCTAAGGTCAATATATAAGAGCCTTTGATCTATGTCCATGCTAAAAAAGAAAATGTGGATACAGTTCCTAGCCCAATTTGGTGCCCTTAAGCAAACACATTGAATAATATTCTCCCGAATGACAGATGCACATTCTTTAACTGATCTAGTCCACTGAATGCATGTGTTAATTATAGAGTCCTATACCTCATAAGACCCCTGTGTCAATCTGGGCACATTATACATTGTAACTCGTTGTACACCCTTTGAGGGACGCTTGCCACATTGTCAATCCTCTCCAATCATATTTTCTGCTCGAGGAGGGTACCTTTCCTTGGGTAAGGTACCAGCCACCATAGATGGAGGATGGTGAGCCACTTCTCTATTAATGATCTCGATTATTGGGAGTGGCCAACTGGGTGTAGTGGGTTCCCTACTTGTCCAGCTCGAGTGGACAAATACTGGGCATCTAACCTAGCAAAAGGGCAGGACACTGTGTTGCTATCTTGCTGTTTACACCCCACCTTTGCCGTGGAGGTTCACCAGCAATACATAATAAACCTGTACACTCAAGGAGCTTTTGGCTAATAGTGGAGGGACCACGTTCCTTCATCAGTTTAAATTGAGTCTTCAGGCTGAGATGCTGTCGTTGAGCTTCTGGAGCTCAGCGACCAACGTCTTACAGACACATTCAGACCACAGACTTTTAAGAGAGCTTAATGCCTTCAATAACTCCTCCTGCAGGTCCCGGCAAGTACAATTGGGTGGTGTTTTATTCTCGCCCTTTTGATGGTTCAATTCCCATGTCCTAGATTGCCTATGGGTCCTTTTGGTTACCAATGTCTTACTCTCAGTACTTAGGGGCTGTATTTTCCTTTTCTTTATACTTTCTTGTCTTGGTGAAACAAGGTTTGCTAAAGGGCGAAACTCTATTCACCAAGGGGACAAAGGGTGCTACAACGGCAACTCCTCCAGGGGGGTTAGCTTTTGGAGTGATATCAGTCCAGCAGAGCATTCATTGGTGTTAGCCATAAAGGTGGGGCTATAGCAACCAGTTCCTCTAGGGAACAAGCCCCAGGAGTAGTATCTAGTTCCACAGAAATCCCATCAATAATATCAATTTTGGGTGGCGTGCAGGGCCCGATGCTTCTTGGCTGGGGATGGATTACAATAGCATCGCCATAAGAAGCAATCTGGTTTCCAAGCATCGTCGCCGGGATCTTATCATTTTTCCCTCCTTCTGTCCTATGTTTTTCCGCACTTCATAAATGGCTAGGGGATCCTTAGAAAGCCTCACGTGGGGTAATTTGTGTTCGCACGTAAGCAGTTCCCAGCACTGGCACTAGCTATCTGTGGGTCAACTTGGTATTCCTTGGCTAATTCTATAGTGGTACCAGCCCCCAGGCTTTCAAAACTGTAAGTTTATTATTCTCCTTACTCCCACTCTTGGCCTTCAAAATTCTCCCACTCTCAGTACTCGCATTGCTCTGCTTGTCCCCTTGAGTACCGTTTTTGCCTTGGTCACCCAGTCCATCTATGTCCTGGATGAGATCCTTAGTCTCTGCAATGTGAATCATAACATTGTTAATAGGCTCAACAATTGTAAAAAAAAAAGAAATTCTGCCTATTGCATGGTAATATTGAGGAAGAAGCTTTTCTTTTGTGGACATGATGGGAAAAGAGCAGCCTACTACTTAACTGCTCTTTTTGTATAAGAGAGAGAACCTAAATAATATAACAAATAACTGCAGGAGTGATATCAAATATGAACACATTTTAAAATGTCAGCTTTGGAAACATGCATTTACATAAATAAATGATCAAACAGCAGTAAAATAAATTATAAAAATCACCCTCCACTTTGTAGTTTCTTCCAAGCCATCTATCATGAAAGGCCATATAAAGTCATAAGAGAACTAGTATACACCCTCCACAACCAGAGATATAAAGTTAGGTAACTTATTATGTGTAAACTATGACATTGCATTCTGGTTTACACACATAGTACAAACAGTCCAAAACTGAAGCAGCTGAATCAAAAACCTGTCAGCCAAAAGGGAGGTCAACCCAAAGAAACCTTGGCCAGGAAATAATCAGTGAGCAGAGGGGCAGTGTTCACATAAGTGGGTGATCACGGTTTTCAGCAAACTTTACAATTAAATCAACACCCAACTCGAACTGCAGTGCCAATAGTTCCAACAGATCCAGCAACACGGTCCGGTTTGCTCAACCCCCTCTGGTCCGCAGGCGGTCCCCCCAAGACCAAGTCCAGGCAGCATAGAAAAGTGAGCTCCCAACCCGCTGTGATCAGCGCCTGCCAACCACCAGATTATTGCAAAGCAGAGTACAAGCATTGAGTTAGGGGGCAGTCTTAGCCCACCCCCCCCTCATGACGCACCTCAAAACAAGTCCTCCTCTAACCTTTCAGAGGACAAGGTCCCGCTGGGACAACAGTTCATGCAGCACCACTGATGACCGATGTTTTTTACGGTAACGTATTAAAATTAAAACAATTTAAAAAAGGTAGCAGGCGCTCCTCTCTAGAAAGAACATGGAATAATAACCACTGACCAGGTTATCATGGCGTGTACTTTCGAGAGAGGGGCGCCTGCTACCATTTTTGTATTAAAATTAAAACAAAAATTACAAGTTGGAAGACATCATATCTTTTGCAGAAACCAGTCACCAGACGTCCCACGTCACCTGTTGGGTGTCCTGACCCACTTTTGGACTATTATTCTGCAACATTTGGTGCTGTGGGCTTACGAAATCCAAGATGGCGGAAAAGCCCACATTTGCGCCAGGATCCAGGAAAAGCGCGCAGTTTCTGTGCACACCAAAATGGTCGCCTGACCTACCACCCACCAATGCGAGCGTGATGGGCCAGGAGTGCCGTGAGTGGAATGCGTGCCAAAGGAAAAACAGCAGTGCCTGTTAGCTCAAAAAGCGCTTTGAAATCACCTTTGCTTCTCTGAAATACAAGCTAAAAATGCCTATTTTAAACATTGCAAGATATTCAAAAATCTCAATGAACACCAGTAGACATTTGGCAGAATGTAGTCTTGTGTGCATACAAAATCTAGAAAGATGAAGAGCCCAAAACAATGTTTATAACAAAACTGGCTGAGCTGTGAATGTCAGCAGCTGAAGTGAAATTGGACTTAAAGCCACTAAAATCGAAATGTTTAAAATAAATGAGTGACCTACTTTGAGTGTCACATAGGTTGCAACTGTTTAAATGTCATAGTTTTGAACTTAGAATCAGCATTCTATCTGCATGTGTAAAAATTGTAAGTTTGATTTGGATGAAGAAAAACTGTGAACAAAAGTGACATTTGGCTGAAGCCTGGCTTGAAGAGATTGAATTCTGCCCGGCAACTACCCCAGACAGGAGTGGAAACTTGCTCAGCCACTGCATTCCCAGGCCCGGCTGCCTTCTGCTGTTCCCACCAAAAGGAGATGACACCTCCCTGATTGAATCAGGGGAGGAGCACCTGTGAGCAGGGAAACAGTACAATGAGCCTTCCTTGGCTCAGGCAAATGTTAAATTAGGGGGGGGGGGGGTCGTAAATGGCTTCCTCTTGAGAGAAACTGGGAGGGGCAGTGCCTCTGTGAGCAACTTGAGTTGGAGGAAGTGGACAAACCAGAAATTCCACCATGTGCTTTGGGAAACCACACCCCTCTGGGCCAGAGCATAGTTTTAAAAAGATGGATAATTCATAGTACAGACTTATCAAAATTATATAATTAATATCATTATTCTTGTGATTTTTCTGTGCACATTTTAAGAGGTGTTAGGACTCTGTGGTATGTTCTTGGGGGTAGTAGTGGAAAATAAGGTATTACTCCGAATGTCTGTATGTTAAAAATCTGACACCTTATCATCTGATACCCATATTCCTTGTGCACATTTGTGTAAAATCTGGAAAAGTTTAGAGGTCGTTATCTGGATGAAAAGGGCAGAATTCTGTCATAAGTGGACACAGAATCTTACAAAGACAGGGATCGGATGGTTTGGTGCTACAGAAAATATGTTAACTGGACATATAATATTAGAAAAATTGAAAAATTGTACGTAGTTAAATATGTATTTGGATCAAGAATAGATTTGTGTGCAAATTGACATGGGGCGGATCCTCTGACCCACAAACTACCTCATCACGATGACACTCTATTTCTTTCCCCCAATCAAGGGAGAGAGGAGAGCTCGGCCAATGATAAGTTGTGAGGGGCAGGCTTAGTTATGCCCACGCACACACCCACTTTCAAAACACATAAAAAGAGACTGCGTGGACAGGCGAGAGATTCACTTTCCACTTTCTTGTGGAGCATTTTGACGGACGACTTCACATCCAGATTCCAGACTTTACATCCAGAGATCCAGAACTTAACTACAGAACTTAAAGCAAAGGCCTAACCCACAAGCTGAGAACTCTTCTCAGCAGGCCTTCAGAATCCAGCAATCCGACCAAACTATTCTACAGCCGGGTGAGCTGTTGGATTCTTTGCCAAGAACTTTTGCCAGAACCGGTAGCAGACCCAGAAATCAGTCCTGTATCCAGAGAGACCAGACCAGATCGCTGTGAGCAGAACCAGAGATCCAGACCACACCAGCAGAGCAGAGCTGACCCAGATAGCTGTGACTTCAGAACCAACCGCCTGGAGTCCAGTCCCAACCTGACCAGACCCTGACGGCTATTTCAAATTCATAGTGTGAGTACTCAGCCAGAACTGTGCAAAACCAATCTCTTAGCTTAAAATAATCTGATTCAAAACATTTGAACCTGTCCAGAACCGCATCATAGGAATCGTGTGCTCCTTCTCCGATTTTAAACCTGTAAAAGTGTCATTTTGCCATTTTGAATCATTATTTAATTTCTGAAAAACTACCTTCGTAAAATCGTCCGTATCTCTTGAACCGTTTGTGCTAGAAGCACGTTTTAACTTTCATTGTAAAGCTAAGATTCTGAGCTTTCCAACAAACCGACTTAGTTCCTCCCATTTTCAACTTGATAACCATCCCTGAATCATTGGTCGGGCTGACCCGAACTGATTTAAATTATCTCTCACTCACCCTGAACCTCTAGAGGGAATTAAAAGCATTTTCAGCATATTTTTCACTTCATTGCCACCACATTTAAAAGGATCTTGCCTGCTTTAAAATCATACCTGTTTTCCTCTAAGCTCGCTGGGGGGAACTGGAAATGTGTATTGCATTTTGTATTCCTGAGAATTGTGTGCTCTCCTTCCATCTCCTTATCTTGCATAGGGGGGAAGGGAATTGTCAAAGAAAAAGTGATCATATTATCTTTTGTTGAAATCATATCAAGTTTATTTCTGTGCTGCATTTTTCCCTCATTGCTTCTCCTTGAAACCATAAAAGTATTTTCTGCTACCTTATCCTTCCTATACTAACTCCTCATTGATTGTAAAGAAGTGTGCTAGTGTCAGATTATCTATTGTCGATCAACATTATATTCATATGCCTAAGTGTGATATCAAATATTAATTTATTATAAAAGTGTGATATATATATATATATTGTTTAATTTTTCCAATAAATCTTTTCAATTGCAAAAAAAACTACTTCTTGGCTCAGTGAGATCAGGGGGATTCATAGAGAGGGGTGTTATACAAGGGTTTATCATCCAGAGTATAACTTGTCATAAAAATATGTAAATAAGGGCTTCCCTTGGGCGTCCCAGACGAGGCACTGACTTAGTGGGATTGCTGAATTGAAGTCACTTAACACACCACAACAAAACAGCCACACAACAGTTTGCACCCTTCCCCTCACGGACTAATTATTATTATTATTATTATTATTATTATTATTATTATTATTATTATTATTATTATTATTAAATTGTTATTCGGCGCCACATACCCATAGGCCTCAGTCAGGGTACACATAAAACTGACAGACAAACAAGTGAGTAAGTTAACAACGAGAAGACACGATACAATAAATACATAAAAAACATATGCAATGCTCAAACAAGGTTCAGGTTGAATAGTCATGTTTTGATAGCTTTTTTTTTAAAAGCAAGCAAGGAAGGAAACATTTGAAGACAGAGCGGGAGAGCATTGAGAGCTTGTTCATCTAAGCTCTTCCTGCCAAATCTCACCATCTTAAAATGTGGTTGCACTTGTTTGTGATTGTTACTGGAGTGAAGACTTTGCACTGGCTGCGTTGGTTTTGTTGCTGCAAATGCCCGTTTAACCTCCTGGATTCTGGTCTCCTCTGCAGCCTGTATGCAGGCGGGCCTGCCTTAAATTCACGGTGGACTCTACCCTCCACTGGAGTGCCAAGCAACAGGCTCCCTCAAAAGGAATCCTAAGGGCTGCTGGTCTGTGATGTGCAACTGTGTGTCGATCACTGAGATGCAGATGAATGCCCCCTACTCCTGCTGCCCACATGGTGGGCAGAGCTAACACCATCATATGCCGGGTCTGATAGAAGTGAAACTTGGGCCGGAGTGTTCTCCAGGATAGATGCGCAATTAACACGTTCTTCTATTGCCCCAAACAGCTGTGCAAATCCTCCATATGCTGTCTCCACTGCAAGTACGCCTTTTTCATCTCAGCCAGCCTTTTAGTTGACCCCATTTTTTACTCTTTATTTTGTAGCCATAGATTCACAGCCCAAATCATCAATTTGTATTGTCTGCAGAAGGCCATTCTCTTCCCTTTTCAGGGGATACATTCTTAGCAAAGCCCATGGAAAGACTGATCCTATCAGACTGATTAAATTCCTTAAGAATCACCTCTTTAAGGTTAGTTAACAATGGCACCGGATTCTTTGTAGCCCTCTTCGACTGTTCTGGTGGAGAACACCTCCCACCTACATTACAGGTTCCTCATCTTCCCAATCTTCCTGGAATCCAATGTTGCTGGTAATCTGCAAAGGATTTGCCATTAGTCTCATTTTACAAATGGCTGCCTCCCCCCTGCCCCCCAACACCCCTGAGAAAGCAATGAAGAGGAAGAGGTTGATGGGGATGATTTAGAGATACTGGATGAAGTGGAAGTCATCTTTCTCTCCTTCCTCTTATGCTGCCCTCTCACAACCTTTCTGACGGCTTTGCATGAGCTCCTGTTCTTTACTGCATTCCTGTATTCTTCTCCTGGCTCCTCTTTTATTCAGGGGAGGCAGATGTGGAGCTGGAGGAAGATATCTTCTCGGCATGATTATGTGACACGTTCCTCATCTTGCTGTCAGGGCTCCACACCACGCAGTATTCTTACCCACAGTTCAAGGGATTTAAATGTGGTGTGCTGCACCCATGCACACTGAACTATCCTCATTTAACCTGGCCACCCCACTCATAGCAGCAGAGTAGATGTTAAACCATGACACGGCATGTAGGGACATCCATAATCCCAGCCCCCCCCCCAATCCTCACCTCACCAGTCGCTCAGAAGGTCCTGCCACGGCTGCCGTCCACAGGACCAGACTTAGACAAATCTGTCTGGCAGCGCTGGCCATGTTCCTCTGTTCTATCCTGGTGGATTCCGACAGCCCATGAATGTAGCCACCCTCAGATTGGAACCCTTGCTCCGGAAACACTGCTGCAGCTTATCATGACTCTTACTTGCCAAGGAAGCAAGTGTCCATATCCAGTTTAAAGCTGTCTTAATACAACTACGGCTTTGTGATTTACATTTCTCTCTAAAAGACATCATGTTTCCATTCATTCGCACATGATGTGGCAGAGTAACATTATCAACCAGCGAATCACAGTTAAGCGTGCTAAATGTAAATTGTTACTTGTATATTGCTAATATTAAATGCATACTGTTGTTAAACTCATCCATCAGTAAAGACCGAAAAGCACACATACGGTTGCTCACCTACAAAGGCAGACAATTCACAGACGCACAGGCTTCAGTCGGTCTCTGCAACAATGTCTAAGGGCTCATTTCACAGAAGCGTTTTATAATGGGAAAGCCCATTAGAAAACGTTCTGTGAGTTAGGCCCTAGATGTCACTTGGCTCCTGTCCAAAGCCAGTAAACTCCTATAAAGGCTATTAGGGAAATTAGTGATCTTTTCTTGTGCACTGGGTATATTTCACAGTTATCATTTCACGAGGAAACGAATTGGGAGTGAAGGGCTGGGGCGGGACCCTTCCCTGGGGTGGAGGAAATCTCTCAGCACCATAAACAATGTTTATCACTGGTTACATCTCCCAAAAACTACCATTAGATGGCAGTGTAATCTAAAAAGTTGAACAATAAAGCTTGATGTCAACTGGATTTAAGAATATTAATTTACACGGTAAAGACAAGATAGTGGGTAATATGCTGGTGGGTAGGACATGTTATGGGAAGAGTTTGTTCCGGCTGCTACCACTCCCAGTCTAAAGTTGTAGCCATGCTCATCTAATTTTTTCAAAACACCCCCTTTCCTTTTTTTCGACATTCATAAAAAAAAAAGTTGTATTCCGAAAACAAGGGGTCCGTAAAACAATTACAAAAACCTGATGCATTCACATTTCTTACCTGCACAAGGCAACCAGACATCTGTGTATTGCGCTATTTATCTTCACATTACAGAATTGTTTCACACAAGCATCTTGTAACTAAAATGTGCATGTATTATTACCACCCAGGTTTCATGTAAAAGAATTAGACACATCACAGATTAGCTATAAATATCAGGGTGATGTGGCACAGACATTTACTGTGGAGTATACCCAAAATGAGGGGCTTTGGAATGCTAATGGTCCCTTCCCCACACTTGTTTCTGCCCCAGCCCAGGCCTGCTATGGATTCAGCATCACGATATGTAAAATCCCTTGATAGGTGCCAGGTTGTGTATACAAAAAAGCAACCATTTTTTTGTAATTCAAGGAGGTAAATCTTCGTGTTTTACACTTCAAAAAAACACCCCTTTCCTTGTTTTCAGGAACGAGGATGCGTGCCACACAGCAATTTATGGGCCACTAATGGAATTTCGTTGTGCACCTAACTGCCTTCTTGCATATTTGTTTCCATATTATTTGTATTCCGTTGTGCAATTTATTTTTCAAAACACACGATGCATACTGATTGCTCCACTCACTTCCGGTGCTATCAATGACGCAGAACGCATTGTGCACACACTGATCCACTCAGAATAATAAAATACGTACACCTATTTTAGATTTGTGGTTTACACCCGAGTACTATGCACCTGATTCACAAAAGGAAACATAAATAAGAATGACTAAAATGTTTCCGATACCAGTCCATACCTCCCAACTCACAAGCTTTAGAAGGATATCACTTTCCTTGGAATTAATTCATTCACCAGCAAAGCCGTCCTTGGGAATTAATAGGTTCAGAGATTTGCCATTGGGGCTATTGTCAGTCAAAGGATCTGTTAAAAAAGGATCATTGCTATTTTGGTGATTTCGATTTCTATTAGTTTCTGAATGGTGTGCATATTATGCATGTGTGATTTATACTTCCCGAGTGTCTATACATGCTGCTGCTATTTCGTCCATTGGCCTCTATGCCTTCGGAATGACAAGGCAGTACTACAACAATGGTATTAGCCTTTTTAATATCTGAGGCATTGCAGTTACAACTGCTAGAAAACAGTACAAAAAATCCACCCTTCTATAATGAACACAGACTATGCAAAGGTAGCAGGTACAGAACTGTGGGTAATGAGACGGGAGAAAAGGCAATTAAAAGAACACAATGTTCAAAAAGGATATTTCATGAGGTTGCAAAAGGGATTACAAGGACCTATTCAGTCTCTAGCGCCCAAGAATGATGGAAGGGGCAGATATCAGTCAGCAATACCTTTGCACATGTATTGGCAGTTCCAGAGCATCAAACCAAGCTTCTCAGAGTCTTTCACAAGTTCATTTTGGTTTGAGGATGCAGAAGTCTTGGTGATCCAGCGGCAAGTTGGTGTCAAGTAGGGGTTAAATCGAACGTTGCTGAATCTTCGAAGCATCTAATTTAGCTGAGCAAATCGGGCAGTCTTCATGTTCGGTTTGACGGTCGAGGCTCAACAGCAGTGAGCTGGTACCTGGATGTTCAGGTGAATCAATTCAGTATGTCGGCTCATTGGTTGCTATTTGCCGGCCACCTAGTTTGTGTCGATCAAATTAGAGGAGCAGTAATGAAAATGTTGGTGGTCCGAACGGTGCTCTGAGCAGTGCAAGGAGCGGTACTTCTTTTGTTCGAGAGAAGGCAACAGCACGTCTTAGTTGGCACAGTGCATCGGTAAACAAAGTTGAACAGACAAGCGGCTGTTTGACGAAAGATAAACACCAAAGGCAGCATTACAGGGTCCTGGTGGTTTGCTCAGCACCAAACATTCTCAAATCAAGTCTTGTAGTGGGTCATTGTTGGAAACACTGGGATCTTGGCTGTTCTGGATTTTAGGAGCTGCAAGTCCACCTCCAAGGTCTGAAAGGACAAGATTAGTCCCTTTCACAGGCAACCAAGCACGGGGAGGCTGCCACACACCTACAGGGATCCTGCAGCCTAGTGACATCCTCAGCAACCATATGGCTGGCAGAGACACGGATGATTCAGAAGCAGAGTTCATCCCCAAAGGTTCTGGGGATGGATATGTGACAGAACTTGCCTCTGCCTTGGGACTGCTCCCTTCACACCAAAACTGGAGGAGTTTAGATAAGACTGCTCTCCGAACATGGTCCAAGGAAATCTTCAATTGTTGAATTCCAAAACATGATTCAAAGATGATTCCAGTATGTGGTCTATTTATATTATATTTCATTTCCATAGCACCTAACTCATAAGCGATTTAACGAGGTAAAAGAATTGTACAAACAAAACAAGTTGGCAAATACATAATCAGTTTGTGAGCAGTTGATTTTTCAATCAAATTTTAAAGAGAGTGAAGGAAGTCAAAGACTGAATAGAGTGAAGGATGGCATTCCAGTGCTTTGGCGCCTGAAGGGAAAAGAAGCAGGTACAAAAAGAAGCACAGGGTGTGTGAGGAAAAGCTAAAGGAGCCAGACAACAAAGAGAACAAGAGGGAGAGTAGAAGGCGACCAAGGAAGACAAATTGAAGGGAGTGAGAGAGTAAATACATTTGAAAACCAGACAAAGAAATGAGAACAGAAGTTGGGTTTCAAAAGTCAGCCATTGAAGGCGCTGCAGGACAGTATATATATAATCATATGGGAGAGAGTGTACAGGACGCAGATCAAAGAATGTTTTATCAAGCAAAGTGGGGCAAGATCAGTGGCTGGAAGGCCACGTCACAAAGAGGAACAATGGAACAGGCGAGAAACAAATAGAGATGAAATTAGGAGTTAGGCAGCATGAAAAGTTAAGACATGTTGCTGGTTTGTGGAAAGCAAATAGTTGATAATGGCAAAGAGAGGAAAAAAGAGGAGCTGTGGGATGAGAAAGAGAGGGAGTGGCTGAAGTAGAGATGGCAATTGAAGAAGGATGAAAAGAGACAAAAGGGAGGGAATGGTGGAGTCAGGAAAAAAAGCGACTTCAGTTTTTAAGGGATTAAGATGTAAATAGAGCGAAGATATCCAGGATTGGATTTATAGTAGACAGGCAAAAAAGAAAGGAACATATAGAATCCAATAATGAGAAAAACAGGAAGATCTGCCAGTCATCAGCATAGAGCTGGCATTAGAAATCAAAGGAAGAAATAATAGGATGTGGGATGTTTTTACACATGCATCCAAGCCCTACCATAAAACTGTGCAGTACTGGCATGGAAAACATCATGATGGCCAGAACTCCCCAGAGAGTGCACAGGGAAAACATGAAGAATAGGCTGCCACCCATTTTTGCCTATGTTCTGAGCACAGGAGGGCACTGCCTAAAACCACCATTGGGCTACACACACAGTAGCCTGAAACCATTGGGAATGGCAATGCTGATTGCCAAAAAGCAACTCAGAACTGTGGGGAATTCATTTTCTTAATCCCAAAAATGGTTGCAATACCGGTACTCACCACTATCAGAAAGCCAGCATTTTAAAACCGCCAGACTTTTGTGTAAAACTGAACAAATGAAACAAAACCAGGCCAAGGAAAGACTTGCAAAGAGGTGGATACAATGTAAAACTATATTCTGAAATGACTTGAAGGAAGTAATTATTTAATGTATATGTAAAAATTGTAAGTTTGATTTAAACTGGGAACAAAAAGTGACATTTAGCTGAAACCTGGCTCAATGAAACTGGATTCTGCCTGACAACTACCCCCGACAGGAGTTGAAACCTGCTCAGCCACTCTTCCCAGGCCTAGCTGCATCCTGCTGCCCCTTGCCAAAAGGAGTTGACACCTCTCTGATTAGATTAGGGGTGGAGCACCTGGGAACTGGAAGGGACAGAACAATGCAACTTCCTTGATTCAGGCAAATGTTATATTGGGGGAGTCGTAAAATAGCTTCCTCTTGGGAGAAACTGGGGGGCAGCTGTTCCTCTGTGAACAGGCTGGCTTGGGGGAAGTGGATCGACCAGTTATTCCACTATGTGATGTGGGAAGCCACACCCCTTTTTGGCCAGAGCATAATTTTAAAAAGACAGATAACGCATAGTGCGGACTGGTCAAAATTATATAATTAACATCATTGTTCTTGTGATTTTTCTGTGCACGTTTTAAGAGGTGTTAGGACCCTGTGGTGTATTATGGGGGGTTGCTAGCGGAAAATAGGGTCTCACTCCAAATGTATGCATGTTAAAAATCTGACACTTTATCATCTGTAACCCATATCCCTGGTGCACATTTGTGTAAAATCTGGAAAGGTTTAGAGGTCGTTATCTTGGATGAAAAGGGGAGAATTCTGTCATCAGTGGACATGACATCGTACAAAGACAGGGATCGGATGGTTTGGTGCTGCAGAAAATATGTTAACTGGACCTATAATATTAGAAAAATGGTACATAGATAAATATGTATTTGGGTCAGAAATAGATTTGTGTGCAAATTGACCAGGGGAGGATCCTCTGACCCATAAACAGACCTCATCACGATGACAATCCATTTCCTTCCCCCAATCATGGGAGAGGGGAGAATTGGGTCAATGACAAGTAGAGAGGGGCAGGCTTAGCTAGGCCCAGACACACACCCATTTTCAAAACACATAAAAAGAGACTGCTGGGACAAGTAGAGACATTCAATTCCATTTTCTGCGGGACGCTCTGCCGGGAGACTCCAGACTTCACATCCATCAATCTTCAGAGAGCAGAAATTAACTCCAGAATTTGTAGCAGAGAGGCCTGAATCCACCAGCTGAATCTTCTTCAGCAGGCCTCAAAACCAACCAAACTATTCAACAGCCGGGCGAGCTGTTTGAATATTTGCCAAGAATTTTTGCAAGAACCTGTAGCAGTATCCAGAAAGTAGTGCTGTATCCGGAACCCGAGAGAGACCCAGACCGCTGTGAGCAGAACCGGTGCCTGATTGACCCGCTGTATCCAGAGAACTGACCCAGATCGCTGTGAAGTGCCGAGACCAGAACCGGAGTCCAGTCCAAAACCTGACCAGATCCGTGGCGAGGCCCATTCCTGCCCAAAATATATTGTGAGTATCGCCAGAACTGTGCAGAACCCAATCTCTTGGTTAAAATAATCTAATTCAAGCTATTTTAACCTAATTAGAACAGCCTCCTAGAAATCGTGTCATCTGTCATTTGTAAAGCTGCACAACTGTCACCTGTCAATTCTGAAGCTGCAAACTGTCACCTGTCATTTTGAGTTTTACTTTAAATCCGAAAATCTACCTTTATTAAATCGTCCGTATCACTAGAACCGTTTGGGCTAGGAACGAAATTTAACTTCCATCTGAATGCTTAGAATCTAGGCTTTCCAACGAACCTAGAACCGACTTCCTACTCCCTATGCTTGTTCCGTAATCGCGAGACACGCACTCATGAAATTTACCACGATTTGTGATTTGGCCCGATTTCTCCATCTGTAGAAATCAGCAGCTTTTTGCTTCTCTTTGCTAAAATTCGTTTGCAATCTGCTAATCATTCATAGAGTATTGTTAAAGGGAGCCTGAACTGATATAAAGTAGCCATCACCTACCCTGAACCTCTAGAGGGAATTAAAAGCAATTTTAGCACCTTTTCACTTCCTTGCAAACCACATTAAAGTAATTTGCCTGTCTTTAAAACTCATCCCTGTTTTCCCCAAGCTTGCTGGGAGAACTGGAACTGTGTATTGCATTATAAAGTGTGATTTGTTGGGATTCTTGAAGACTGTGTGCTCTCCTTCCATTTCTTGTATTGCATAGGGGGGGAGTGAATTGTCAAAAGAAAAAGTGATCATATTACCTTTTGCTAAAATCATAACAAGTTATTTCTGTACTGCATTTTATTCCACCTTGCATTTCCTTGAAACCATCAAGCATTTTCAGCTACCTCATCCTCTACACTACTCCTAATTAACCAAATCAGTGTACCCCTGTAACATTATCCATTGTTGATCACGGTCATATTCTGAAGTGTGATATCATTATCAATTTATTTATAAAGTGTGATAGATAAATATTGTTGAATTGTCCAAATAAACCTTTTAATTTGCAAAACAAACCTACTTCTTGGCTCAGTGGGGTCAGGGGGATTCTAAGAGAGGGGTGTTATACAAGGGTTGTCATCCAGAGTACTGAACTTGATATAAAAATACATCAATAAGGGTTTTTCTCAGCATCCCAGACTAGGCATTGACTTAGCTGTAGTGTTGATTGAATATCGCTTACAAGGAAAATAGTACAGAGAAAAAATGGGACTAAGCACAGAACCTTGAGGAACTCCATTGACTAGAGGGAGCACCAGGGAGACAGGTATATGAGATGCTTTGCTAAGCCAGTACTGTTTTTGAGGAACCAAGTGCCAGAACACCTCCTGAGTGAAGTTCTAGTGTGCTGAGGGAAGGTTTTATCTGTCTTGGATGAGCATTAAAGGGTTAGCACCCGGACGTTGTTACACATGGTTGTGGTCTAGACATCCAACAAGACACTAATACACATGATTCCTGTCATAGATGTACTCCTGCTTGCTGAGCTGACACTATTATGATCTGAAATTGCTGCGGCTGTACAACTGTGTACTCTAATAATCACCTTGTCACAACAAGCAATGTTTTATACTTAAAGATGTGAATGCCACCAGACTGACTAAGGCACATAAATATTAAGATGCAAAAAGAGGTGCTGAATATTAAAAAGACACCCTTTGTCTGTAGGAGGTTTGTGTACAAGTAGCTGTCAGCAATGCAAATGTGACCAGTAAACCTGTATCATGGCAGGCGGAGGGGGGAGGGTACAGGACTGAGGTGGAGGGGACAGGAAGGAGAGAGAGGCAGAGAGAAACAAGATGGTAGAAGTTTTCCCCAACTGTACAGAAAAATCATGTTACGCTAACCCTGCACCCTTCCCTTCTCACTGCCATCAAAGTCCTTTAGGAATGCAGCATCCCGGTGTGAGGATACTCCCCTTGAATTGGTGTGCTCCTTTGATGCCTGGTCCCAAGACATCTGCCTGTTGGGCTGCTGTCTCCAGAGGAGAGTGTTACCTACCCTCACAGAAAGATCAAATAAGAAACATGGACATTAAGGTTCCTGTCCTGTCATTTGGCAGGCTCAGGCTGTCTGGCTAGAAAGCACATCCCTTCTACAGCTGAGCTGGCTCACAGGAGCTGACACCTGTATGATATCAAATTTGTCCTGGGGATAATAATGGCATGACACCAAAATAACAGGGACAAATACTGCGACGCCAAGCTATTGAACTGTTTTAATCAAATTTAAACACAGTTCATTAAAGAATAGAGGGGGGGGGGTGGGGAATTAATTAAGGTGTTAGGTTGTCGACGAGCCTGGGGGGTTGCCCCCCCCGAATTTCTTTGATGAACTGTTAAAATTCGAAAAAAATAAAGTGTTTTTGGACTCGCAGTAACATTTTTGTTGTTTTCACATAGATCCAAAATAACTACATTCTTTAACGTCAATGCGGAAGAAAAAGTACTAGCACATACCAATGAAACTCTATTACAGCTGAGAAAGCAGACCTCGTTTGGGAAAAAAGTGTAATTGACAAGACTTCACTTATGAACCTGTACTATGACCTACAGAGAGAGAACGCATGTTAAAATAAATCTTCTGCTGAGTCCCCCAATTAATGTTTTGCATGCATCAAATGCAGACAGCCTCTCAGCCTACCCAAATTTAAACATTTCCTCTGACAGTGAATCATTTGAAGGGGTAACCTACAGATCAACACCGCAGATCCATTCATGTGCACCTAAATCAGGTATGCTGCAGCAGAACATTCAATGGCTCTGGCTCGATGGAAGTGGTGGTGAACAATTTAACCAACAACATAGTAGGAGATAAACTGTATGAAAATTAAGGAGGCCAGGATGACTGTAGGTCGAACGGCGGAATTGTAGCAAATAATTTGGACACAACAATGCAAAATGAACATGGTACTGAAAGATCATGTATCTCCCAAAATGAAAATAAAGACAATGGTATGGCTGGTCAGGAACAATGAGCTAATATGAGTATGTGCTCTACCACCTATAAGCAGTGTGGCAAGAAGCGTGGGGAAAATAAAGCAGCTGAAACAAAAGGAAAAAAACACCCATTGTGAAAGAAGATCTTGAATATTGGAACAGAACCCGTGAAGTTCGAGATGATTAATACTAAGGATGGAAAATTGAAGTCTGTGAGATTGCGGGTCACAGGGGAAAAAGAGCACCAGAGAGAAAGAAACAGCCACATCCTACATTAGATAATTGGCTCTTGTCTGAACAAGATGCAGAAAGAAAAAACAGTGATTTGGTCTCTATTATGGAAACGGAAGAAGAAAACTTGCATTCAGAGGGAATTGTGGAGACAGATTCACCGGGACACACCCCATGAGATGGAGATGGAAGATAAGGGTTTGAGAGGAGAAATATTGCAAGAGTTGCACATGCGAAAACAGACTAACCTTGGTGATACTGGCATTCTCAATACTACGAAATTGTTTGATTGGGAGGAAAGGATTTCATTAAATCGACCTACAATTCTGAGCGTATGGTCCATGGCACCCCAATTATGGGTGATATCCTCAGCTGACATTGACTAATTAGAATTCGTACCGCAAGGCACACAGGTTTATCCATAGTCCAATCAAGTAGTATAGATGATTATGGATTAAACCATGCTATGTCTGAACATGGCTTACGTTGCAGAAAGGCACTATCAACTGCCACCTTATGAATGGATGTGCGCAAATGATTTGAATATCATCAAATTGTTCGAGATTCAAGGGGAGACATGTAATGACAGAACCAGAGGAAATAATCTCCACACTACCACACTGCCCTTCATGGGAGTGGCTACCTAGGGAAATGTCCTGACTGGTGATGCAATCAAGTTTGCAGTCACCACATATCAAAGTTGTCATGGAATACACGGGGACACTCTAATTTCACATACAGAAAATATGGATATCATGTTGTACAGACCATATCTGTATTGATGGTTATTCTACTATTGAAAGCAAGGCCAAGAAAAGAAAAAGAGAGCGTCCTTATGAAGGATTTTTAATCTGGGTGAAAAATACATATAGTTTACCACAATATGCACCTAAATTAAATAAAGGGCACCTGGCAGAGCCCTGAAAAACCCAGGAGGGAATACTTAAATAAACGGAACCAAAATTTCAGGGTGGGAGGTAAAGCAACAATTCCAGTCTAATACCAGAAAGAAACAGTTAGTCATACTGCAATCCTTTTTTCACAAAATGTATATTTTTAATAACAAATGGATAGTATTAGTGGGGATAGAGCACCCCAGGCGTATTAAAGACACAACAATACAAAATGAGTATGGTCCAGTATGGACAACTGGATCTCAATGTGATAACACAAATGGTATACTGCTGTTTTAGGTGGATCAAAAACAGTTATGCAGTCACAGAAGTAGAACATAAACCCCCCCAAAAAAATGCTTCCAATGTACATTGTTTGAATAGTGATTCAAACAATGTACATTGGAAGCATTGTTTTTGTGTCTTGTATATATACATGTTCATTGATGTGGGTTTATGTTTTACTTCTGTGACTGCATAACTGTTTTTGATCCACCTAAAACAGCAGTATACCATTTGTGTTATCACATTGAGATCCTGTTGTCCATACTGGACCATACTCATTTTGTATTGCTGTGTCTTTAATACGCCTGGGGTGCTCTATCCACACTAATACTATCCATTTGTTATTAAAAATATACATTTTGTGAAAAAAGGATTGCAGTATGACTAACTGTTTCTTTCTGGTATTAGATTGGAATTGTTGCTTTACCTCCCACCCTGAAATTTTGGTCCAGTTTATTCACAATATGCACCTGACATTAATAGCAACAACATCATTTGTGGTGAAGCCGACCTGATTGGGAAAGAACTAGTTTCATCTATTTTATTAATTAACATAAATGTCCCTCGGGAGGAAAGAACTTTAACATCATCATGGCAAATATTGCTGAGGTTATAGTCTGTTGTCGGGGAAAAAGGGATGCTGGCAATCATTACTGGAGGGGATTTTAATACACATCACTCACAGAAAAGTTAGGGGCATCATTGATATGAGGGCGAAGATGAAAGTCAGAATGGAAAGATTAAGACTAATGCATATTGTGAGCAGGGCAATTAATGGAGTGAGTTTCTATTGTCACATATTCTGGCAAACGTGGAGACGATTTTAAACCGAGATAAATCACCTTCAACAACATTGAGGAATGTACGGTGTTCTAGTACAATCGATTACATCTTGGTAGACGCAGGTCATAGTTCGATGATCAGGACATTTGCAACCTCATTCAATAATTTGAGTGATCAGGCCACATTATCCCCAGAGATGGGAGATGGGCAGGTGACAACAAGGAACCATCTGCAAGGCCATGTTGCAGTGTCTTTGAAGAGAAACCATATTATATGGCACAAAACCAGTATAATGTGAATGAATCACTGCATACAGAAACATCAGTCTGATTTTATATCACGTGCTGCCTCACCCAACACGGATACCATTGCACAGGAAATAGGCCATGTTCTTCTGCAGTTTGGAGTCTGCAAGCAGAGAGTCGTGATTGTAGATAGAGAAAACACAATTATATCATATTAGGCAACCACTGCAGTACAAAAAAAGTATCTTGCATAGTGACCTCAGGGGAATACATAGGAACTCGACTCTCACTCTATATCAGAGACATATTGGCCCTCATTACGACCCTGGCGGATTTCGCGGTGCTAAATGCACCGCGAAGCACGGCGGAAAGCCGTCGATAGCGCCATGGGGGTTGGCGGATTTACCACCCCATGCCGACCTTGGCGGAGCGGTAAATCCCCAATCCCCATTTTACCCTTCCCCATTCCCATTCTTGCCCCATAGGGTATAATGGGAGTGGGGAAGGAGTTAATTACGCCGCCGTAAAGTACGGCGGCGTAATTAACAACGAGGTCCCTTAGCGCCATGGTTTTCTCCGCCCGGTAAAACCAGGCGGAGAAAACCTCCATGGCGCTAAGGGAACTCGTAGTACGGCGGACGGGTCCGCCGCGATTAGCGCTGGCGGAAACCCACTCCGCCAGGGTCCTAATGAGGGCCATTGAGTGTCAGCAGGTCATCAGAAGAAAAACGCCTACAGAAACCGTGTAAAACAGCACAAAGTATCTACTAATTCAGCACAATGGAATAGTATGCACACTGCTTTAAGAGCTAAGAACACTAACAAATGGTGGCCCATAGATAAGAACTATAAAATGCCTACAGCGCTAGAGGACTTGAATCCTGTCTCAGAAGGAACATGGATATCCCTTATAAAGAGTACATTTACCAATAAACGCAGTACTTCCCAAAGAAAATTCAGATAGGTGATTATACATTTAAATATGCAGTTTAAGATGTAATAGATATGATCAGGAAATACAATCCTTTCAGAGCTCCTGTCCCTGATGATCTAGCAAACCCAGTCACTAAGAGGTATGGACCCCTACATTTGGTATAGGCTTATATAAATATCGACCAGTAAGCAGATACCCAAGTCCTGGAAACATGCTTATAAGATCCTGGTGCATAAGACGGGCCCTAGATCAGATCAGGAGAACTGTACATTGCTGGCAATGTTGAATTACTCCAGCAAGCTATATGCACATTTTTTATGAAAAGAAATTCGAATGTGGGAGGTGGAAAAACACCTACTGCATCCGTTTCGAAAAGGCTTTAGATTGGGATAGGGACTACACATAACATCCTATCACTGCAAGAATTGATTGAAAACACACTTGAAAAAATAGGGAAAAGCGGTATATTGCCATGATACTGCTGCTGTCGACAGAATTAAGCGGAATAAACTGTGAGAGAAGCTATCAAACTGGAATATGCCTCGTGGCTTTTAATTATGAATCAAGGTTTATATAAAGATATTAGGATATAGATAAAATTAGCTGCAGAAGGCACGTTATCTAAGGCAATCTTGACGAAAAGAGGGCTAAAGCAGGGGCGTGTATTAACCCCTGCTTTGTTCAACCTCTATATTGCAGGCCTAGATTTATCCTTAGCAAATGCTCGCAATTTATCACCTAAACTAGGCCCAAAACACAGCTTCTGGTTGAGTTATGTGGACGATTTGGTGGTCCTTGTCCAAACACTTATAGGACGAAAGAATGCGTTGAATGCACTCACAATTTTTGCCAGAGAAAATGATCTCCAGCTAAATCAGGAGAAAACGAGAATATGACATTTGGTTCACTGCAGGGGACCAAGTCAATGGGCCTCATTACAAGTCTGGCGGTAACCGTGTCGGAAAAACTGGCAGGTTACCGCCAGACCAGTATTACCATTCCGCCTCTGTGATTCCCGGAATCACTGGGGCATTACGACCCCGGTGACACAGGAATTCCTGAGGCGGAATTCTGTAAATCCCCATTCCCATGGAGTCCCATGGAGATGGGGACAATGGAAACACTGGTTTCATCTATGACAGAGCCGGAGTTTCCATGTCCGCCTGCGGGTGGGTGTTGTAAATCCCGCCCGTTCAGACCTGGCGGGAGTGACACCTCCTGCCTGCAGGACTCTTAATCAGCCGGTCCAGAAAGAACGCTGGCGGCGGTTTTACCGCCACCGTTCTTTCCAGACCGGCAGGGTCGTAATGAGGCCCAATGTGTTGGCATATAGAGGGGCAAAACATAGATCTAGTAACAGAATTGAAATACTTGGGGCTTTACAATATGTACTAAAAGTCCCCAATGAGTCAGTATAACTTCTGTAAGAGATTCGTAATAATTTCATGCTGTGAGAAACTGCATCAGCATGCATGGGATATTAAAATTATATAATGCCAGCATTACACACGGCATCTTATGTGGTTTTGAAACGTGTACATTTTTTAAAACAGAATGGCTCAATAAACTGGCGGGGACGTTGTGGAAACCTACCCTTGGCCATGGCCCGGGTACACCTATCCAAGCAATGACATTGGAGTTGGCTCTTCCTTCACTGTACATTCTATTGGAAATTAAGCAAAGTATCCTGTATCCGAAAATGTTAAACTGTAGGGACAATCCAATAATGATGCAATTCCGCCGGCTAATCAAGTATAATCTTGACAGTAATAGGTCACTTTGTAAATTTGTACAAGAGCAAGAAATATTCCATAATAGTAATAATTGGCAAGTAGCCCCCAATGCGAGTGGCTGAAAATTAGAGCTTTCAGATGGGATTTGGCTAAAAATATGAAACATCTCTCATTAAAAGTCATGTTTGCAAAGATGATCCCATATAGTGAACTCTGCAGATTTACATTGCAATTACGTCCGAATCAACTGTCTTACCTTATGATAATGTATGCAAGAGCAAAAATACCTATCCATTTACGAAACCAGAAATATTTAGGGCAATGCTTTCTGGTCATATTGTGTCTCAGGCACGTCAATGGTATTATTAGCGGCCTTACAGGACCTGTGGCTACATATTATAGATGTAATCAACAAAAACATGTTGGCCGAGTAATGATCAGGCAAGGGGAATTCATACAATTATGCACTTTAGGAATGTAATCATCAATGTATGTAATTGGTTAGGCATTGTTTTTATTTTATTTGGTTTTATATGTTGACACATTATGTTGTTATCATAACGTTGAACAATGATATAATTATGTATAAGTATAGATATTGTGAAAAGATAAGTGTAAACCGTTTTTTAACTCTAACACACTAATACATTTTTTTTTTAAGATATCAAATTGGATATGGCTGCAATGATTATAAGTAGTGACATGCACCATGACTTAAACCAGGCATAACATATCTTTAAAGTTTACACTGTCACCAGCATGGGCCACTTATTATCATCATAGTTTTGGTAACGTGGTGCATATCCAAAATGCATCCCATGCATTGCAGAGACTTGGCTGCCGCTGCAGCTGTCAAATGGGCACCATGACCTCTGAACCTGTTCTGTGCCACTGATAGAGCAGGCGTTGCAGAGCATGATACTGATGAAGCAAGGCACAAGCACACACTATGCTTTTGGCATGAAGTTTATGAAAGGGGAATCCAATAATCAGATTATCCATTCTGAGATGGAGTTACTTGCATCAATGTATTAATGAATAAAAATAAAAGAAAAACATGTTCACACCCTGGCCATAAGGCAATGTATCACAAAGGGTCTTGAGATCTACATGTTTCAGTACTTCTGATGAGTTGTTTTCCCTTAATGAGCTGTTGTGCAAACAAGGAAGCTAAGGAGCGGGGTGTGGCATAGTTTTACATGAGCTACCTGATCTGTTTCTTGGGGTGCAAGTAGGAGGTGAGTAGAGTTTAAGGCATTTATATTAATGAAGGAAAAACAAGAGATGTCAGAATATGAAGAAGGCAGATCTTCCCCAAGAATAAGAAGACAAGACATATTAAAATATCTGGGGAATCAATATCAAATTAGAGGAAGCAATTGATACAGATATAAAAGGGTGAGCAAATAAATGAAATAGCTAAATTAGTCCAAATTAACACCAAGTAGAGAGTGAGAAGAGCTAATAATGGTATGCAGTGATAAAATTGCGGCAAAAATGTCACCTGTATAAAAAATTGCAGCAAAAATGCTGTGCTTTGACCTGTTAAAGGTGTCCCCTATTACACCATTTAAGGGAAGCTGCGGTTGCGGGGGTGTCCCCCGCATCCTTTACATGGATTGCAGTGGCAAAACCACAGCCTTTTTGCCGCAATATTTTGTGTCCACAGACATTTTTGCCGGGATTTTAACACATGGAACCCTAATAATGTCCAATGTATATTCCAAGCCATGCGTAGGAATGTGAATTAATTGATGAAGACCTAACTGACAGAGTGTGTGATAATAAAACTATTTGTGAATCTTCAGCCTTGTTCCACAGCAAGTTAAAATTGAATGGAAAAAAATAATGTGAGCATGGGAAACTGATTCAGAGGTGATGAGATCACAAAGAGAATCCACAATACAGCTATACACCAGAAGGGGAGCAAAGACTAATTGGAAAAGTACACAAGACATAGGAGAAGATTGAACAATAAATGACATAGACACTGCCAATAGGAAATAAGAATAATCTGTACTCTTCATTTTTTTTTTTTTTGTAATATAGCTAATCCTCTGACTTTGGTTGCAGGTTGGTCGTCCTGAAGGATGACATATTTTTCTGGGATTTAAAACTCTAAAAGCAGGTAAGAAGTATCTTTTAACCAGACTTTGATAATAAATAAAATATCAAGATCATGTTGTACTATTAGGTCATGGATGGCAATTATGTTACAAACTGCTGAGATGACATTTAGAAGCATAGATTTTAAATGTCCCTCAATAGAAATTGCTGTATTGAGGCTTACCGGACTGGGAGTGATGATGCAACAGAATGCCATCTGGTGAGGGTGGAATAACCCAACTTTATTTTTAGTTACATAAAATGATGGGGCTAATTCTGTTTCTGAAAGAGAGGTCTGCCTATTCAGACCCTATTTCACACATGTTCCATGCTAAAATTATAGTGAAGCTTTATAAAATTATACTTTTATTATAGTTTAAAAGAAATTAACATAAAATAATGCAGGTAATTCAGTTTTTATAAATGTTCCATGCCAAATTTATTCTGCACAGATGTGTCATTGTTGTGTCCAGTATCCTGATATCTGGAGGTCCAACTCTGCAGTGGCACAGACCATGTTCAATTGTCACATGTGTATTGCTAACAACTTCTCGGATGCTAAGTTTCTGGAGGCAGAGAGTGTATTTTTAATCTTCAGCACCTCTGTTTCCATCGTAACACTTCTGTGCCTTAGTCAATCTGGTGCCTTGTACATTTTTAAGTATAAAACATTCCTTGTTGTGGCATGGTGACTGTTACGAGCATACACAACAGCCACAACATTTTGAAATCGAATGAGTGTCAATTCAGAGAGCAGAACTACATCTATGAGAGAAGTGATGTGTATTAGTGTCTGGTTGGAGTGTCTACACTACCGCTAGGTGTAACAATGGCAAGGATTCTTACCCTAAAATGACTAAAAATGTCCATCAGGGCACTGAAGTCCTTGGACCCAGTTCTTGAAAGGCAGTACTGGCTGAACCAAACAACTCACATACCAGAGTGCAGTCTGCTGGAGACCCTTCAAAGTCAGCCCACCTACACAATTGGTAGAGATGGAGGTGCCAGAGGTTCCAGAGGGTTGAGATGTGTGAAGTATCCACCATCTTGATTTCTGATAGAGCTCGCCTCCTTTTACTGTCAAATCCATTTTCTGGAGGGAAGACACTCCCAGTGTAATGCCATAAGGCAATGGGTACTTGTAACAACAAACTGGATTTCACCCTTTACAACAGGCTTGCTTTGGGCCATGACGTGTGACATTTGAACATTATACAGAGGGGGCATCCTCTCATGGTTTTATTTATCGTTAGACTCATGGAAGGACAAGAAGGATTCAACACCCTCCCTGTTAAGTACTGGCTCTGTGGTATTGTCTGTATGTGAGTGGGTCCTGGGTGGCTGTACCTCCCACAGCAGCCCACTTATCATTGTCTCTTTTTTTCCATAGGTACTCCAGCACAGTCTAATCCCATCCTCATCACCATTGTTGTAGTGTGCAATAGTCTTTAGGTATGTTTCCAGGTAAATATCTTTAATACAGAGCTTCCCAATTTCCAAGTCATATAAAGTACATAGGAGCTGGACCCACTGGTGCCCACCACCCAGGCTACACATTTCCAACTGGCAATTATGGTGCACTGGGGTAAGCATCATTCAACTTCTCATAACGTTCTGAGCACCATCAGTGACAGCACACATCCACTCAGATAATGGAATACACCATATGCTACTTAAAAGGTCCTATGTCATAGAGGTAAAGATAGAAGGGATTCAATGCAGAGGAGTTTCTGTCCCCTAACAATCCCCTGGGAAAGGTGGGGGTGACTACTCTTGGACCAAAACCTCACTGCTCGCTGTACTGGAACCAGGACATTATTATCTGGAGATGAAGGATCTACCATTTGCGCCAGCCTTGGCATGGGGGAGACTGAAGAACAGAAGGACTCACCTAGTTTGGGAGCCCTAGATCAGCCTAGGCATGGGGTGGGACCTCAGAACAGGAGGACTCACCTAGTTCTGGAGACCTGAATTAGAACTCCCAGGAACCAAGAAGTGCAGAAGTAGATGGAATCCTGTTCTATCACACCTGAACATTGTCAAACCAGTTTGACTGTGCTTGATACACTTTGAGACAATACAGGACCTGCATCGCTACTTTTCAAGCCATGCAGATGCTGGCTCGACCCATTGTCCCTGATGGTCTCAGGCAACCGGACTGCAAGCTTTACTTTCATGGAAGCAACTGATTAGAGCACAACTCAACGTGCTGGAAGACCTCAAAATCACTATAATGAAAGCTGTCTCAACCGACTAGAAGCCATTGTCTCGCCTCCGACTTGAGCACTGCCAGACACATTGGAAGATATTGGGCCTCATTACAAGTTAGCTGGTCCAGAATACGGTGTTTCCGTGATAGCGGTGACAACGTTTCCGTGTCTGCAAGCATGCAGAAGTAAGGCGTGATTACGGTTTGTCGATCGTGCGCACCACACCATCGCAGAAACAGTGTCATCGCTGTAATGCAAACACCCACGGAGACGGATAAACTGGGTACAATGGCAGCAGTACATCTGTTTCCGCCACGTCCGTACCGGAAACGAAAATACCGGTTCCAGAAACACTGTGATCACGAAAACCAGAAAGAGAGCGGCGGCCATTACTTAAACGACAATCCACTGCAATCCCAAGTAACCACTAGGCCTACAGCTCCAGTGACTTGCTACAAACAACCACAGAGATGACATCCCGGATCCCAGCCACCCGCCAATGCAAACCTCGCCTCAGCGAGGCTGAACTCACAGTGCTCGTTGAGCACATTGTGGACCATGCAGCACTGCTGTTCAGTGCAGACCAAAGGCGCAGTACACAGCAGAGGCGTAAGGAAATTTGGTCAGCCGCTGCAGAGAAGTGCACAGCAGTAGGAGTCACAGTGTGCACAGTAAAAGACAGCCACAAGCGCTCGGACGATCTGCGGCTTTGTGTCCGCAACCTCATGGCAGCGCACAGGCAGCACAGCACCGGCAGAGGAGGTGGACCACCTTCACCTCTGAAGCTCCAGACCTGGGAGGAGCAGTGCAACAGCATTTTGCACCTAGAGGGGATCAAGGGCGTAGGACAAGCAGAGGTCGGAGCCGGCACATCTGCCGAGGCTGGTAAGTACACAGAGTGCAAAGCCATGAGTGCGAAAGATGCAAGATTCCCCCCCCAGGCAGGGCCTAGATGCACACAACACATCCACAATTGCTCCCTTCAGGCAGGGCCTAGAGTCACACAACACATACACCATTGACCCCTCCCCCCAGGCAGGGCCTAGAGGCACACAACACAATCACCATTGACCTCCCCAGGCAGGGCTTAGAGGCACACAACACATCCACCATTGCCCCACCAGGCAGGGCCTAGAGGCACAACACATCCACCATTGACCCCCCCCCTCCAGGCAGGGCCTAGAGACACACAACACATCCAATATTGACCCCCCCAGGCAAGGCCTAGAGGCACACAACACATCCACCATTGACCCCCCCAGGCAGGGCCTAGAAGCACACAACACATCCACCATTGACCCCCCCCCCCAGGCAGGGCCTAGAGGCACACAACACATCCACCATTTACCCCACCACACACAACACCCCCTTGTGACAGGCAGACGGCGTGCAACTGTGTGCAAGCTGTGATCCACACACCTGAGTGCCTCACCCATCTAATATGTGTACATGAAAGTGGACCAAGTATGAGGAGTGCTTTGCATGTGAATGGGTCATTCACATCCTGTCACACAACTAAAAGCATGCCCTACATTCCCCCACAGGGACATCAACCGACAGTGACTCGGCACAACAGCCTACGCCAAGGGTGAGTGCACGTGGCCGTCAGACAAGGCCATCTCAAGACGCCACTGCCACCACCTCTGGTGCAAAGGCATCTGCCATGGTGACAGTGCCTGATGACACAGACACCTCCATCCCCGCTGCGCCTGAAGTCCAGCAAGTGGCAACACACAACACACCTACTCCCACTTCCATTGCACCCACCAGTAGCCCTCTAACTACCAGTGACAATGACGCAGCCAGCGTCAAGAGTGCGCCGGGAGAACAGGTTGCTGACGCACCGAGAATGCGGATGAGCGGGTCAACACCACTCCTAAACAGGTGGCCATATTCAGCCCCATGGGACTTCACAGTCCATTGCGGTCCCCAACACCTTCCATCACGGAAATCTGCACCTGCCTGCAGTACATTGAGAAGCACCAGCCAAGCCTGACCCAGCTTTTGTAGCAACAGCTCCAGGAGGCACAGCTGCAACTTGAGGAGGCCCAACTACAATGGGAGAGAACTGCCACCTCTGTGCGCCGCCTCTCTCGTGCGATTTGCCACGATGAACATGGTGTTGTCACGTGGGTGAGTGAGGGGAATAACATAATGGGCCTCATTACGACTCAGGTGGTAAGGGTTTTACGGCGGCATAAACAGCGCCGACCCTTACCGTCTGAGTACGAGGTCCCTTAGCGCCATGGCGGACTTAACACCTGCTTTTAGCAGGTGTTAAAATCCATGGCGCTAAGGGACCATGGAGTTAATTACGCCACCGTAATTTACGGTGGCGTAATTAACGCCTTCCCCACTCCCATTATGCCCTATGGGGCAAAAATGGGAATGGGGAAGGGTAAATGGGGATTGGGGACTTACCGCCCCGCCAAACTCGGAATGGGGCGGTAAGTCCGCCAACCACCATGGCGTAAACGTAGTTTACGCCATGGTGGTAAAGTCACGGCCCAGGCGGTAACTTACCGCCTGGGTCGTAATGAGGCCCAATGTCCAATATTGCGGAGTCAATGCTGGTTGCCCAGCAGGCTTACCTGGCCTGTGTGCCACCTGCAAACCCGGCATTTCCCTCTGCCAGCAGCACACCATCCGGTTTGGTGACCAGTAGCCCTCGTAGGAGGTCATCACGGCTGGCAGGACCCTCAGGACATTCATGGGCACAAGCGCGGCCGAAAATAGGCTGGGCATTGCTGAACTGTTCTCACACTAGTTGTGATGGGCTCTGGGCTGGTGGCTGGTTACGTTGGGGAGGTGAGGGTGTTCCTTAGTGGGATTAGTCAGTTGTGATAGGGGATCTGTGAGGAATCCCGGTTAACACTGACCTAACACAGGTTAGGGGTGTTGACTCTATCTATGCCCGCGGTGGGTAGAATATATAACATAAAGGAGATAGAGTACAGGGTAACAGAGAGCAATGATCAAAGTGAACAGAGGTGGTACACTTCATATAGAAAATCAATAAACATATTTTTAACAATACTGAAACAATGGTTAAAACAGGATTAAATAGATACATATAAGTAAGCATTGAGGCTTGCTAACACAAACAATGAGTCTAAAAACCAGTAGCATAGGAAAACATCAAAATCAATAAATGATTTGTGTAACAAAAATCAATATTCAGTGTGTCAATGCATTTCATTCATTGTATACATTTATTGAATTATAAACAATCATCAGATCTTTGTTGGCTCTGTTAACATCCAGAGCGGAGGGGTCTCAAAATGATTCTGTTCGTAGTAAATGAATATAGAACATTCATCAGGAGAAAATTATGGGTCAAAACCCTATTCAGAACCTCCAGGTGGAGAGAGAGGGGTCATTGCAATCTGTAAGATTAAAAGAGATAGGAGAGAGCTAATTACTAACTACAATTACAACTCGGTTCATATGGTTGAACTTGGAACCTAACTGCAAGTGTAAAAAATACCTTGGAGAGTTCACGTGGGGGCACACTGCTTCACGAGCAAGTTAGGACTTCTTAATGGTTCCTCAGTTTACCAAAACTGCAAAGAAAAGCAAACACAGAGCTTTTCTATCGTGCTAAAACAAATGCCATAAACATCTGTCATTGGGGCAACTAGTAGGACACTCACCTGGAAGGTAAGCAATAATTAAAAAGATGGCCGGTGAGATAGAATTATCAAGCGCAGAGTCTAAAGGTGTAACCCATGTTGTCACCAGAATTCTTGCTACGACCAGTAGCAAAGTTGCAGGTTAAGATAGAGACTCCACCTGCAAAATTGAAAAGTAACATGTCCAGTTTCAGAAAGGTAAAGCTCTGGACAAATCTTGTAGAATGGTGGAACATATATACAGAGAACGAATGAAAAGTACCTTAAATGGCTCTCTTGAGAAATCGTCCAAAATGCGCCAAAGAAGTGAAAGGAGACAATCTCTCAAAAGTGGAGGTAGAATCTATAGGGCAAAATGCAAAGGCAAGAAAGATGAGAGAAAAATGACTCGATCTGTCCATGCATTCAGGATCAAACAGGACCGTTAAGGTCCCTTACGGGAGGCAAATTGCCTTGATGCTCTATGTAGGTCAAGGCGGTACGGGGCATAGTGGTGGAACACTCTTGAAGACTGTTGAAAAGGACAGCCTTAGGGTCAGGAGCAATGAATGCTATGCACCGTGCGGCGCAAGCAATCTGTCTAGGTATCCCGCTCCAAAGGGCTTGTCTCTGGATGGAATGTGGAGAATGTATCCGTGCACCTAATGCATGCCTCGCCAAACGCCAGACCTGCCTCGCCAGAGATTCTGGACCAAAGTAAACATTGTTCACCATGACAATGCAAGTGAGGACAGTGGTCCCTCGTCGATTGTAGTTACGTGTCTGGGCGCCATGTTGGACTAGGGCCCAAAGGGACTAAAACTAGGTGCTAAGCATGGAGTGGCACGGGAATAACCCATTGGGTAGTGCTATACAAAGGATACTGGCTCGGGGGTGAAGGAATAACCCTAATTAAGAAGCAATCCAGCTTCATCAGAATAAATATGGAAAAAGACAAATAATTATAAATGCAACCATTTGCAAAGGAATGGTGAACAGACGTCAGCAATCACATCTACCTGCCTCCGGGCAAGGAGGAGGGGCAGCACACTCAGTGTGATAAATGACCCAGTGAAAAACACGGAAAAAAACATAGTCAAGAACCGTCCATCGGGCGGGGTGCTCATCTGAAGAATGAGTTAGAAGACTTGACAGATTAGTGGGTGGCTCAATCGCCACCATGGAAATAACCTACCCACAGAATCTAAATAGAGCCAGCATCCATAATTAGAGGCAGAAAATAATCTCTATGAGGGATGCATAAGGAGATGTGTCCCATAAAACCCAAAGAATGAAGGAAGAATACCATCATGAATATGTGAAAGAAACCACTCTGTGTGCGAACACTCATAGAGGGTGGTTCGGTTACTAAACCGCTAGTTTGACAGGCAGTTAGTACAAATCAGTTTGTAACATAATGCAAAGCATGCTATCAACCATTGAGAAACATGCAGTATAAAGATGTACAGTCAATGGAGGTAATCCCTAAATAGTTATCCATGGTTGAAATCACCTGGTGTGGATATTGCTTCACGTATAGCCCTCTTAGGACACTCCTATAGATCTAAATGTTGACTGATCTATGGTTAGTTCTTAATTTTGTGCCATTCGACTGATTTGTTCAAACCATTTGTATCGCTCTTCATCATATAATTTATTTCCTGTTCTTTTCTGAATAGTCTATTCTCCAGTGCCACTGTCTGGTTTCCTTTTAGGGACTGTAGAATAGTCCAAAAAAAGTCTTCAAAACCATGATTCATTTGTGAGAAATGTTTCACCATGGGTGCATTCTCAGTTCTGTTTGTTTTTTAAACAGCTCCTGTGTTCCATGATGCAGGTTTTAACTTTCCTGATGGTCTTACCAACATAGGGTAGTCCGAAAGAGCATTTGATTAGATAGATCACATTTGGAGTGTTGCAATTGGTGAAGCTCTTTTGTATCCAGGCTTTATTGGTTCCGATATCAACTTCTTTGGTTTTAGCTGTCAACTTGCAGACTCCACAACAACCACAGGGAAAGTGTCCAATAGGTGGTGTCATACCCCACATCATGGTGAGACTGGGTGTGCCAGGGTTTTTGGTTTTAAGTTTTCTGTTACTGACCTTGTTCCCTTTGGTCGCACTTTTCTTATATGCAAATATAGATGGTGGTAAAGAACTTGTTGATATATTAAAGATTCTCCTATGCTTGTTGATGATGTTTTTAATTCTTAAGCTTTGGTCTATAAAGGTGTTGACACAGATAATCCTGTTGTCTCGTGGTTTGGCAGGTTTGTCTTCCAACAGTGCTTACCAGTTGAGGAACACTGGTGCTGAACTTTGAGGATCTCCTTTCATATTGTTCACTGGAACAATAAGAAAGGAGTTGGTGTTTTGACTTTACTTGATTAAAATTGATTACATTTTTAAATGTGCATATCCCGAAGGAACAAAGCAGCAAGCCACATCTAGGTGCACTGTTAAATAACAATATGCTGAAGACTGTTGTTCACAAGAACAACCATCTATAACAGACTATTCTCTCTATTTTCCTATCTCAACATTGTATTGGGACTATTTTATATACTATTATTCACAGGAACACATGATCTTTAACAGACTATTTTCTCTACTTTCCTATCTCCACACTGTATTGGGACTTTTTTTATACTATTTTTCACAAGAGCATATATCTACAATGGACTGGCTGTCCTACTTTTTATCTTCACATTTTTTATTGGGACTATTTATAATTTCCACATTTTTATTTTTTTATGTTTTAATTAGCACTATTTTTATATTTTTATAGTTTTTCAATGAACCACATAATAGTGAAAGTGGTTTGAAAATCATCAATCAAATATTTTATTATTGTCATTGGATGCAAAATGTTTTTAAAATGTATATACAGCTCGCCTCACTCACTTGAAGAAATACTAACTCACTATTGTCCGGTACTAAGCAAACTGTGCTAATGTTTTCATATCCTTATGTACCTGATCTCTTGATAACACCCCAATCAATACACCGTAGGACACCTCTACAAACAATTGACACCATGGCTATTGCAGTACTTCTGTTTTCCTATCTCTTTTGTTGTTTTTATTTCTTATTTTATCTCATACTAAAATTAACTGATTATTGTAAGGTGAAGGTGTCTCTATGGCATAATGTTATTGTGGTAAAACAACAATGTTCTTTTCATCCTTTCTAATGCCTGGTCTGCAAGTGGCAGCAAATGCACATTGGCTCCAGATAACTAGGTGGGAACTGTTAAAACTATTCATGCCACATCAAAAGGCTTCAATGCCACCAAGGAGGAGTTAAGAGCGGTCAGATTAATGCCTCTTCAGAACAGGTATGTTGTGGACCTTCTCACAGCCATGGAAGGAGGAGTGCATGCAAAGATAGGGCCAAGTTGTTGTACATATGTACCCGCACATGATGTGGAGAATGGGACCTTGACAGAGGCATATACTCCCTGAAAGAGCTCCATGATAAAATGGAAGAAAAGGTTAATGACATTGAGCACAATAGCTGGTTCAGTTATCTAGTCTCCTGGATGCCTACATGGCTGACTGATGCATTCAAATTTCTGTTGGCAATTTTGGTACTGGTTCTAAATGATTTTTGCATCTTGAGAATAACAATAAACCAATGTAAAAAGACTGGCAAGAAGGCACTCCAAATGACAGTAATGGTTAATGTGGCTGACACCGTACATCAGTACACTCAAACTGATGATGAAGATCACTGTCCCATGAACCCATCGGGGCCACCAGTTAGACAACCTGGAGCATTGTTGACATGCCCAAAATATACCCATAACTACAATGAGCACTGGATGAAATGTGCCGACAATGGCGAGTGTTGGTTTATGACATGTTGTTCAGCAGACTATGTAGCACAAGGAGGTAATGCGAGGGGGGTCACCAGAGTGTGGCTGCCTAAGGATGGCTATAATATGATGAGAAGAAATGAAGGTGTGGTTGATGACTCGACCAGAGGTGGAATGCAGTGGGGCAATTGTTGGCTAGACAGCAGGTGCCTCTGCCTTCCCCACTAAACACAGAATTATAAAATCAGAAAGAACACATTTGAAACTGCACTTTAAATCCTCCTGGAAATGCAGCTAGCACAAAGAATAGTTAGTTCCCCTACACAAGTAGGGACAGAGGAGGCATTACCTTGTACAATTTGTCTGCCTTTTTAAATAGAATAGACCAGATGGCAGGTAAGCGAGTACCAAGAGAGGGTCTCACTGCACATTTAGGCCTGCATGGCTATAATAGGTAGGGTCATGTTGCAGCATACCCATAGGCAGAAAAATCATGTGTCAGGCATGCAGCTGGCCGGTAGGCAGCAAATATGTACAGAGCCAATGTGTGTTGCAGAAGAAACATAACAACCAAAGATGCCATTTTAAAAATTGCACAAGCAGAGAATTCAGCTTTACAACTTAAGAAAAGCCCAGTTGAACCCACTTGAACAAATCAGGGAAAATGCTGAAGCCAGCTGGATGGTGACTAACCAAAGGAATGTCAAGGCCGAGTCGTTGCAGGAAGTGTACATGGAGGAATTTGATATTATTGTGTTTGGTCAGCTGTCAGATAAATCAGGTCACAAAGACACAGCAAACCGTTTCAAGTTTATAACATCCAAGGAAATTAGAAGGAATTGACAAATTAATGTATTCAGCACCTGGCTAGGTGTGAAGGGAAGAAGCAAGAAGGGGCTAAAGAAAAAACAACTAAAATGCTGCAATGAAATCTTAGCAGGTTGAATCACAAAATAGTTATTCACAAACCTGTCAAGAGCAGGATGGCGATTATGGATTGCAAACAAGACCTTGAGCCTCAGCACTCATGGCATGGGAGCTAAAACATGGACTATTTGATTTCATTAAAATAAGGCGATACACTTGTCTCTCTCTCTCTCGCTATCTCATATATGTGTCATCATGCAGCCAGTTCATGGATAGTGTGACCGCATTGTACCTGATTACACATGTCTTTTTTAACTGCAGAAGTAATTCAGGGCCTACCAATTAATTTCAAGATATGATGAGCTAGCACTTTTTTAGGGGAAGGTCCATGGATGGGGTCTTAGATAATGATTGTCCAATCCCTGGGTGCATACATATAGGTTTTATATGTAGCTTAGTAGAGGCATCAAATGAGCAGGAGCGATAGGTTTCCACAACTGTGACATCACAATCACTCATTTGTACTATAGAAACTCCTGTCGTCTGCTCAAACGTTGGAGAATTCTGGAGTGACAGCTTGGCTTTTAATCTTGATTTTTTTTTCTCAGTATATTGCAATAAACTGGTTACCTTGCATTCAGCACACCACAGTCTGTGTTGTCTCTTTTTTGACAAATGGCAGTTAGAGGGCAATTTGGCCTTTTCTGACCCTCTTTCTCAGGACCTTTCAACTAAACAGGGTGGTCTTAAGATCTTTTTGAAAGGTAAACAGATTCTCTTTTTTGTGTAATTCAACTGACATAATATTTCAGGCTGTTACCACCTGTACAGGATATGTGCAGCCACTCCCCCTCAAACATTTAACTCTAGAGCAGATCAAGTATATAGTATTGCATAACCGGGTGGATCTTGCTGGGGTATTTTGCACAAAGCTCTCTCCAAGCTAAGAGGGAGCAGACCCACAACGACATTTATGGGTCTGAATATTTATTTTAAAACAAATTCTAGCTGCAACAGGCAGCCAATGAAGTTCTTTCCTGTGGGCGGAAATGTGTTCTCTTCTTGGCACAGTCCTGATGATACGGTGTTATACCGAAAAAGTAATCACATAGCCCGAATGATATGAATAGTATGTTGGCCATAAGCAAATAGCATCATGTGACAAACTTCGCACACCAAGAAACCTGAATGTGACCATACGGAGTCCGTTGACACCTTTGCCATGGAACATGGAGTGTCAAGAAGCTTTTGACTTGCTCAGAGCTGCGTTATGTTCAGCTCCAGTTTTGGGCAAGCCGAATTATGAGAAGGGTTTTATGTTATTTGTGCATGAGAAGGATGGATGTGCTTTGGCTGTTTTGACTCAGGAACACAGAGCAGAAATAGACCATGTGGTTATTTCTCTTCCACGCTGGATCCTGTTGCATGTGCTTTGCCACGTTGCTTGCGAGCTGTTGCTGCAGCATCAGTAAAACAGACCGAGGGGATGGTTTTAGGTCACGCTTTAACCGTGATGGTACCCCATTCAGTAGACGTTCTTCCAAATAGAACGCAAACGCAACATTTCACATCCGCCCGACTAATGAGATATGAAATTATCCTATTTGCACTGCATATTCAAATTAAGAGATGTTCCGCTTTAAATCCAGCCGAGTTCTTGCCCCCTCCCAGTGAAAAAGGGAGTGAGAAAAAAGTATCACATGATTGCTTAATCACTACTGAGCAAGAGACAAAAGGAAGAATTGATTTAACTGGTACCCCCCTGAAAGAGCCAGATGGAGAACTGTTTTGTGACGGTTCTTGTTTTAAATTACTGAATGGCACATCAACTGCTGCTTATGCCATTACTACACTGAAAACTATTGTAGAGAGCAAATGAATCTCATACAACTCAGCACAAGCTGCAGAAATAATAGCATTAGCTAGAGCCTGTGAAATTTCTGCAAACCTTAGTGTAAACATTTATACTGACAGTCAGTATGCTTTCGTGGTGGTCCACAATTTTGTGACGACTGTGGGCTGAAAGGGGCTTCCTGACGTCACATGGAACTAAGATTCAACATGACACTTTGATAGTGAGACTGTTGTCAGCACTTGCACTTCCCAATTGGTTAGCAATATTGAAATGTGGTGCACATAAGAAAATAACGTGTAATATAGGAAAGAGAAATGCATTTGCAGACCGATTTGTGAAACAAACTATCATTGATTTACACACAAAAATGTATGTCGAAACAGCAGAGAAAGAGTTGTGCATGATAGAGGACGGAATTGAGACAGTCAGAGAGATACAAGCAGAAGCCACTCCAGATGAAGTAAAACAATGGTCCGAGGGCCCAGCAGAATTAGATCCTGAGGGTTGTTGGGTGGACAAAGAGAATAATAGATGGATGTTGGCAAATGCATATGTTATGGCAATGGTTACCGTGGCCCAGACTCCAACAGATATATGTGCGAAAAAGATGTCACAGCACCTCGATTCTGTATGGTGTAATGGAAACATTAAGAAAACTGCTGAGAGATTGGTTCAGAATTGCATGGCTTGTTTACAACATAACAGTTGAAAAGCAACAGCGACACCAGTAGGAAGTTTTGGCACCCCCTCTATGCCCTTTGAGGTCATCCATTTTGACTTCATAGAAATGGAAAGTTGCCAGAACTATAAATATTTCCTCGTAGTGGTATGTGCGTTTAGCAAATGGGTGGAGGCCTATCCCCTGAAAGATTGTCAGCCATGTCAACAGCAAAATCCATGTTAAAATAATATTTTCCCCGATTGGGGCTGCCCCATGTTATATGGTCTGATAATGGGCCGCATTTTATAGCGGCCGTGATATTACAAATCTGTGCAGGCCTCCGAATTGATAAGCGATTCCATTCTGCCAGGCACCCGATGAGTGCCGGTTTGGTAGAATGCCAAAACGGTATTTTGAAAAGCAAAATAGCTAAGATTTGCACCAAAAGCAATTTGAGATGGCCAGATGCATTACCACTAGCTTTACTGTGTATGCTCACATCTGTGCAGGCAAGGACTTGCATCTCCCAATATGAAATAGTAATGGGGAGACGAGCGAATGCCTTTAATGTGCCACGTCCAAAAAGATTGAGGGATGTTTAATACCCATTGCTCATTGACTATTGCAAACAGTTGACTCAAAACGTGCGTTTGATTCATCAGCAGGTGCAGGAGGCTCCTCCTGTCAGATATACAGGCCCTGGACATTGTCTGCAAATGGGATACTGGACCATGGTTAAGAACTTTGAAAGAAAATCTATGCTTGCACCACGCTGGAAGGGTCCCTACCAGGTGTTACTTGCTATGCAGATTGCAGTCAGAGTGAATGGTCGAAAGTATTGTATCCACGCAACACACACGAAAAGAATCCTGTTTCCTTTGCCACATGAGAAACAGATCGATAATCCTGATGCCGAAAGTAAGACAGCCGTGATCGATCACAAAGATATTGCCGAATTTCAGCCAGAAGTCCTTCCTAAACCCTAGAAGGGGGCTGGGGAGATTGAAACATCAGTGTTACCTCAACATTGTTCGACTGCTGCCTCATCATCACAAATTGCATCACCCACTGGCACTGGTTTTGCATCTGCTGCAAACAACAACAGTGCATTGTTTATTGATCATATCGTACATGGAGCTGTAAGGTACAATCTGCGTTCACGAAATCGGAAGTAATCAGCAGCTTTTGTTTTGCCTTTGTTTTCTAGCTCACGGACAGAGCTGGGAACAGAAGCCTAGGGAAAGGGAGCGTATGAGCTGTATCGGATGAGAGCTCTGACACGCGGTTTCCCGGTGCTACCACTGAACGTGAAGGCCTTTGCAACCTACCGTGAACAAGTGGGGGCAAAAGGTACCGACACTATAAAATTGAGACTGATGCTTGATCCTGCCTTTTTGGAGCTGTCAAGTTAAACACCAGCTTGCTGCCATCGTAAGCAGGCTGAACCGAACTTGTTTGAACTTTGCTGACAACGTGTGTTGCGGTGGAGAACTTTTCCGACAGACACTGAGAAACTTTCCTTGATCATGCCTGTATTCGCTCCTGTTCCCACCTGCACTGATGTTGCCATTGATAGACATATTGACATTGACATTAAGCCTGCCTCAAGAAAGACTTGGTCTACAAAGACTAACCTGCTCCAGGTTATCATACCTATCTATACAGTAGTTACATTGACCCCAATGTTTTGGTACTTGGAAACTATGCATCCTATGAACATTATATGGCCAACTGTAAATGCTCCCACTACCTTTACCCCAGTTTATTGGATTTCTTACACTCTTCCATCATGAGATGTGAAACACAGAAAATGTTATGACAATTACACTTTATTACTGATTATGAATATGATTCATGCTATTTTAAATAGATCCAATTGTTGGGTTTGTTCACATTTACCCCAGCACGGGGAAAGAGTAATGGGTTGGTATATACTTACTCTACCGCTTAATACTGCCTGTTATGCATCATTAAGAACTCTATTTTTTTGGAAAATGGAATGATAGTGTCACTGGAAACTTTGATGGAACAAACATAAATTAATTCATGTTCCCGCAGGTGGCTGGAATCTAAACATAGGTTCATGGTTCTGGTAACTGTTACGATCCTGGGGATGGAAATTAATTACAATTTTGGTTATGATATTCGGTATCCTCATTTTCTGCTGTTGGTGCATTCAATGCTTGCCAGCCATTTGTTCCATGATTTTGAATGAATGCGTACAAACAATGAGTACAACGATTGTGAAGCCTCTTCCAGAATAATAAATGATGGTCCAAAAAATGAACATGAAATTATTGAGGAATTTATGGCATTAATATTTCTGATGATGATTGTGACATGGGTAGTTCAGAAAGTGACACCTCGTCTGATGAGGATGGAATGTTTGGACAATTATGCTTTTGGCTTAAGGCCAAAAGGAGGGTTTGTTATACCGAAAAAGTAATCACATAGCCTGAATGATATGAATAGTATGTTGGCCATAAGCGAATCGCATCATGAGACAAACCTCGCACACCAAGAAGCCTGAATGTGACCATAGGGAGTCCATTTTGTGAATACCGGCCATTTTGTTTTTCTTTTTGTAGACATTTTGCAAAATATATGATATGCTTTGGACTCACACACAGTGCGAGGCCGCAGCTTGAACTCTGAAATACTAATGTAGGCAGGACTGTAGAGCCATGCAGAAATACATTGTTTTCCCTCTCACTGAGGCCTTGGAGCTGTGCAGAAGCCGCGCCTAATCAGTAGTCCAGGTGCCGTTTTGTCTTGCAAGCGCAGTTGTAAAAGGCAGTTAAACATGAATTATATGCAACTAGCGGTGCTCCTTCACGAAGGATGGTATTTCTGCCTCAAAACTGTCTGACACTTAGCTCATGAGCCGCGGCAAACAGATAACGTTGTATGGAATGTTTCTCTGCTAAGAACTAGATATCCTTCATGTGCCCGAGCTCCATGTTCCTCATAACAGAAAAGTGTCTCTGCAGTCTTTGCTAGAATAACTCATTTTTAGACTAAATGAAGACATGTCATAACTGTCAATTACCGAACCCTAGCCTATATGACATGTATAAGGGTGGGACGAACCGCATTAACAAATGATTATGTATTATGTATATATATATTCAGTGAAAAACTTTGTTAAAGGGACGTTATGGTTAAGTTGCGCTACTAAAAACCTATGAAATTCAGTAAAAAAACTTTGTTAAAGGGACGTTATGGTTAAGTTGCGCTACTAAAAACCTATGAAATTCAGTGAAAAAACTTTGTTAAAGGGAAGTTATGGTTCAAAGTAAATCTGAAAAACCCCTGAAATTCGGCAGTTATGGTAACATAAGCAACTTTATTTATTAATTTATTTATTTAATATGATTTAGTCTGAGAAAACTCAAACTTTACACATATTATACAAAAAAAAATATCACACACATTTATAACTAAGTCCAACATCTACTAAATCACCAATTAGTTTCACACCCTAACAACAGATTTTTGTTAACATCACATCATCAAGCATTGTCACAGATCCATCTCTCATCCCCTATGTTCGTCGTATTTGTCTCCTTCAAATCCATGCCTCGCTTTACCGTTTCTATCTTAGCTTCCACCTTTAACCATACATTGTAGAGGGCAATTAATAAACACATGTTACCTGAATTTATACAATAATACCAGAATGATGGCTCTTTCAAAAATTCCAAATTGTGAACATATTTACCAAGCAGTAGATGAACAGTATTGTCCATTTCTTGGCAAGCAGTTAATAGATGTCTAGCTGTTTCCAATTTGTCCATTTGTTTACATAGACGGCAGGTACGATCCTTAATAGGTATCTTAAGTCTGCTCCCCAGGGTCATCATAGTTGGTAACTGTTCCATTCTAAGAAGAATGATGAACCGTCTACGTTTTCTAGCTGGACAGAGGTTCAGATAGGTTTGTGGTTGCATAAAGGTATAGGTTCTATTTTGAACAAAATGATAGTTCTTCAGTGTACTTAAATGCGTAAAGTTCTCAAGCCAGTCCCACCTGTCAATTTTCTTTCCCAATGCATTGATAACCGGTGTTGAGATACTAGCTCCTCTATGTTTCCAACCTATCTCAGCTAGATATTTCGTCATAGGTTCGTATAATTTACCAATACTATAGCTTTTATTTAATTCCTGGAGAACAGCCGTTAATAGGGTATTAGAAGTATTGCTCATCATTCTTAAAAAGAACACAGCTCTCTTTTTTAGCACCACTGCTTTTAAAGAGGGGAGTCCTAGTTCTAATCTTACAATGGCCATCGGTACACCAGGAGGGAGCCCTAATATCCGTCTCCAAAATTTAGCTTCAATGACTTGTAACCAAGTCAAATCGAGGGTTAACAAAGCCTCCAGCCCATAGGTAATCGTAGGGATGAATACTTGTAAATACAGTTGACGTGTTGCCCACAGAGTGAAGTTACCCCGTTTCCAAGTGAAGTTGGCCATTAAAGCCGTCATTTGGGCAGCTCTGTTGGTACGTATTTGCCTACAAGATATATAATCCCCATCAGGTTCAAATTCTACCCCTAGATAACGATATGAAGGGGCGTATTGAATAGTAGTATTACCCACCACGAGGTTGACCCGAGAAACTCTTTTATGGGTATATCTTAAAACTTTAGTTTTCTCTAAATTATTGGTCAAACCATTATTATTAACATATTCCCATAATGCTATGGCCGACCTTCGTAGTCCGCTTATGGTATTATCCAATATAACCAGGTCATCTGCGTAGGCTAGGACAACACACAGGGATTCTCCAACTTTGGGGGGACAGTTTACCACGGAAGCTAGAACCATTGGAATATCATGGACATACAGGTTATAGACCAATGGGGCCATGACACATCCCTGCTTCACCCCCCTATTCTGTGACACCCTACTAGTTAGATGGCCTTCCTGATCTAGTTTAAGTCGGACTGAGGTGTTTAGATGCAAAAGTCTGAGATAGTAAAGTACCCTTTCTGGGCAGCCCATACTTTTGAGTTTCACCCATAATCGGTCCCTAGGGATAGTATCAACTGCTGCCTTAAAATCTATATATAATGCATATAAAGGAGGCTGCCCTTTCATGCGTGCTCTAGCCCGCAGAATGTCCTTTATTATCAGATTATGTGTTGTAGAATAGCCCCGTCGAAATCCACTCTGAAATTTACATAGAATGTTAGCTTCATCTACCCACTTCTGGATTTCGCTAAGCAGTAATGTAGCAAACAGTTTTCCGGTAATGTCTAACATAGACAATAACCTATAGTTATGGGGATCTAATCTGTTTCCCTTTTTAAAAATAGGAATCAGGATCGCTGTTTGCCAAGTATTAGGAATTTCCCCTACTGCCAAGATCTTCTTAAACAAAATAATAAACAAAGTAGTCCAGAACTCTGGGTAGTTCTTAATAGTGGCGTTAGACAGTCCATTAGGGCCCGGGGCTCTTGAGACTTTTAACTCTTTGATTTTACTATATATCACCTCATAAGATAATTCAAACGGAGGCTCCGGTGGGATCCGTCTTTCTGGGGAAACTTTATCTACCTGTCTTTTTAAGTTGTGGGTTTCTAGAAATTCTACCCATACTGCCGCACTTATGGGATTGACTAGTTGGCCTTTGCTCTTTGCCTTAGCCTCGTTTAGCAATGCCCATATGCTACGCGAATGTCTAGACCCAATTGTCTGGACCATTCGTTGGTATGAGCTGATTTCCTCAGCCTTTTTAATATTCTTAATAGTTGACCTATATCTGTTTTTTTATTTTCCTGTTCAATTCGCCAAATTGAGGGATAGGTAATTTCAAAACCTTTATTCTACGAAGCTCAGCTCTGAGATCCCTCTTAGCATCTCTTATTTCTTTATTAAAGGTTCTCATGTTACCTTCAGTTCTTAGCATTGCTCCCATAGGGCTGGAGGCGTGTTTGCCAGAAAAGGCCAAGATCCAATCTTCAATAGCATTAATGTTCATACCCTCAAAATCCAAAGAATTGAAAGTATCAGAATGGATCAGTGATTCAGTTGTTAATCTTATGTTCTTATCTGACCAGCTTATTCGTGTTCCAGCATTGTTTACTTTGATATTACCCATATTGGACTGAGGGGTAGAATCCCTGGTAATATTGAGCACGCACCGGAGGATCGCATGATCACTCCAGCTGTTACTAATCACTTCCATGTCCATCACCTGTTGTAATAATATTGGGCTCATAAAAATATAGTCCAATGTGCTCGAGGAGACACCATTGGACCAAGTATGTTTACCCCGGGAATCACTAATAGTGCGTTCATTTATCATTTCTAATTCCCAACAGTCAAACAGACTAATCCAACTCTGTCCTTCCTCGCTCTTTTTCACATGTGTCATAATACATTTCTCCTTTAGATTTGGATACTGAACACCCCTTCCATAACTCTTCATATGGCAATTAAAGTCCCCCAAAGCGATTACCGCTGCGTTCCCTGAGTGTAACATCCAGCTTGTCATTAGTTCATGGAGTGCTTCTTGGATTTGATCCTTAGCTACCGCACCCGGAGGATTGTAGAGACTAATGAGTAGAAATCTTTCAAAGCTACTCTCTCTCCCCGTCTCCACCTCCACCGCAATAAGTTAGTCATCTAAGTAACCATATAGCCGTTTGGAGACTAATGCATTGGCCACCCCTATCAGTAATCCCCCATATGGGCGACCTCTTGTGCCCCTTTTTGCAAATGCTTGATAAACCACAAAGCCATCTAATACCAAGGGGTCAACTGCCCATGTCTCTTGTAAACAGAAACAACTATAATTTGCTAAAAGGGCAGTAGATCCCTCAGTTCTTAATAAATGTGTGAAACCACAGCAATTCCAAGACAAAACAGTAAAATCTCAATGGTTCTTCAAAACCCCTGGCAGTGAATCCAACAACCATTTTAAAACTAATTGCGCGTCAGCAAGTCCAAGCTTATTCCCTTCCAAAGTCTTAACATTATCTGTTAAACTTTCTAGGGCAGTGAATTGTTCTTGTACAGCGTTCGGATCTCTCTCGTTCAGATCCACATCAATTTCAATATCCACTGTTCTCAGTTCTTCTTTATATTTACGGATGAACTTTGCTGTAGCTATAAATTTGCAATGTAGGGCAGAGACATTGGGATTGAGACCGCTTAACGGCTCAACAAACAGAAAATCTTCCGATGTTAATACTCGAAGTTGGGGAACAAAGTTGAGCCTAGTTAATAGCTCTGAGCGTGTTAGCCATTTATTTTTACCACTTTGATACAAGTTCTTTATCAGGCACACCCTGTTATCAGAGGGGTATTCCTGATTTTCAGTCAACTTGCCCGGTGTTCTCATCGTTTTTCCTTCGTCAGAAAGTTGTTCCGGGGTCCTATTTCTCTCGCATCTTCTTCTTGGTCGACAGTCTCTGGATCTTCATCTTTTTCATCCACCGCTTGCATCATTTCAGACTCCTTAAATAGCCAGCTAGTGAGCTAAAATTAGCTGATGGATTCTTTTTCCTAGCTTTAATCACTCTTTTCCTTGCTTTTTTAGAATGCAATTCGAAAACAGGTGAATCTACTACCACCACCGGTTGAGTATTCAATTTGGTGAGCTTTTGAGCTTTCTTTGCCAGTCTTCGCTGTTTCCGCGAGAAGAAGACATGTGGGCTATTCTCATAGTGTGTCTCCACCTCTTTATCTAGTTGTTCCTCCACCTCTGTAGGGATTATTGTTTCAGTTTCTTTAACTAGTTGTTCTTCTTATTCTTTAGCTATCTGTATTGGTTCCGTCAAATTGGCTTCAATCTCTACACTTTCCTTTACCTTATGCTCATATAGCGCGGTCAAGGACTCGGTATTAGCCAAGATACGTCCAGACATTTGTAAAAGAATCTTAAGTGCAAATTGTAATGCCGCTACTGAGGACTGGAGCTCCGCAATCTCATTTGTCATATTTGTTTGACAGCCCAAATCTTCTATTTCTTTATCAGGTGCATCCTCCATAGAGGTCATCACGAGGTTCGGGGAGGCTGATAGTCTCCCTATACTCTCTGTAGACATAGGTAAGTCACGCGACGCACCTATTACACTTGCTGTCTGATGTCATCCTTCATTTCCTACTGTCATTCGGGTTTGTGAGGACATCTCCTTTTGTATGCTTAGACACAATTCCAACAATGAGTTGTTGTCAATATCCTCATGGTTAAGTGAGCTCATAAGCACACTGCTTCTAGTTTCAAGTACCTCGTCTTCCTCTATTATAGTTAGATTGATATCAGCTGGAGGGTTAGGTGGAAAAAAACCTGTTATAGTACCTTGACCAGCTGCCATAGGTTTCCTATTTTTCTTTTTCGACTTGGTCTTGTTCGTCATGGTTATCTCCTCCACCCTCTCCTTATGTAGCTGTGTTCGTGAATTGGGAAGATGGTATCGATTCTTAGGAGCTCCTCTTCCCACTGGCATTGCAGTCCCAGCCCCTAATAGGGGGGGAGTATTACTTAGAGTTTTACTTTCCACAGAAAATGCAAATGGAATGGGCAAAGGGGGGAGGGAGGCAGCCAAATTACCGCCAACACTGAGCAGGCTATCAAACTCCCATTCAAATGCAAATGGAATGGGCAAAGGGAGGAGAGAGGCAGGCAGCCAAATTACCGCCAACACTGAGCAGGCTATCAAACTCCCATTTAGCAACGTTGCCCTCCAACCCCCACCCGTGCCTTCCGCTCCTTCACCGCTCCTCGAGCACAGCCACGATGCCTACCGGTCACTCACGCCGAAGTGAACGAGGCGTCTTCGCCAACCTCGTCGGCGGCTCTCCGGGCTCAGCTCCCAAGCCTCCGTGGGTCCGGGGGTCTTAGGGCTCCCAATTGTCCTCGCACAGGCTGCCCGCAAATGTTTTCCCTGGTGTATTCAGCGTTTACTTGGCGTGCCAAGGCAGACAGTCTCGGCGCCTCGCCGCGCAACTCGCCACGCAGCCCACAGCCGCAGCGGCTTCTGTGGCTTCCACCGGTTAGAGTAAGGGACCCAGTCAGCGTCTGATCGTCAAGCCGCATCAGCTCCAATCACGCAGAGCCTCTCTCCAATGCTCTACACTGGCCACTTCCGACAACCGACCGTTATAAGCAACCATAACTCGCGCCACCGTGCACTGCTAACACTAACACCCAGGACATCAAAGATGACATCACAAATGTCATTGATGACATCACATGTGCATTTACTTTTCATGAAAACTCTGTAGGAGGGATTCTTATAATGTTGACCAAAAACTGTCAAGGATCATTGGGATAAATATCATGAGCTAATTAGTGCATTAAGCAATGCATTGATATAAATAGCATTCTATTATGAAGTTCTATCCAGTATACTAAGCTACTAATGCAGAAACATAGGCAGTGTGTGCAGCATACATGACGAAGGTGCCATATTCATAATCTTGCCATGTTGAATACTGAAATGATAACTGCTTTCTTATTAGAGTTTTGCGTACTGTGAAACATGTAATAAGTAGATAATAAAACCCACTTAATACATAATTATTACAGACAAAACACAAAGAGACAACAACACATACAAATATGAGTATATACAGGGACAGTGAAGTAAACAAAAAAGCAGAAGTAGTAGCAGAAAGAGTTCATAACCTAACTGATTGTCTTTATGCAGAGAAACTATTGCTCTGTTTCAACGGTGCTACTTACCATATGTATGTGTATCACATGATGTGACTGCACCCAAAGGAAAGGAGATTGAGTATAATGTATACAAATATGAGCATATACAGGGAAGGTAGAGTAATAAAAATAAAACTATGAGAAAGTGCTGATAACCCTAATGATTATCTTCATGCACAGAAAGGATTGCTCTCTTTCAAGCCTGTGTCTTCCGCTATGTATATGTTTCATATGATGTGACTTGACCCTAAGTCTACAAATATAGTACCTTTTCAATTTTTACTTCCTGACTGTAACTGAAGAAAACTATGTGGCTTCGATATGTCAGTAAAGGATAAAAAGGGAGAGCCAGCCTTGTGATGTCATCAGTGATGTCATCAATGACATTGGTGATGTCAACTTTGATGTCCTGGGTGTTAGTGTTAGCAGTGCACAGTGGCGCGAGTTATGGTTGCTTATGTTACCATAACTGCCGAATTTCAGGGGTTTTTCGGTTTTACTTTGAACCATAACGTCCCTTTAACAAAGTTTTTTCACTGAATTTCATAGGTTTTTAGTAGCGCAACTTAACCATAACGTCCCTTTAACAAAGTTTTTTTACTGAATTTCATAGTTTTTTAGTAGCGCAACTTAACCATAACGTCCCTTTAACAAAGTTTTTTCACTGAATTTCATAGGTTTTTAGTAGCACAACTTAACCATAATATCCCTGACTTCATATACATGTAACATAGAACATACTAACCCCCTCGTAGTGATTTTCATGTCCGCGGACTACCGCCATGTCCGCGGACATATAGAAAATCTGAGCGTGGTGAATATAAATTTAAATAGTGTGCCCCATTTCCCCTGAAGTTGGCTCTGAAAAGAGCCGTTTTTGTTTTCTTTCTTTTTTTTTTTTACAGGTGCTTGACAGACACCTGTTATTTTTTTTTTTTCTTGTTTTTTTCTTACTTTACTCCAAAAATCTTCACATAACCTTCTCCAAAGCAACCCTTACATTCCAAAATAGAAAGGCATTTCCCGTAAAAGATAAAGAAATGTCATCTTCCTTAAAATTAACAGCATTACTGGCATCAATATTCTCATTGTTACAGAAGAACATACCAGCTCTAAGCATGAAGGCACACATGCCTCGGTTGATGACACACCTAGCAATGTTTTGCTGAGGACAAAAAACTGAACTATTGTCCCATATTGCCCTGGGTAGTAATCCAGAAAAAATTACTTTCGCATTTGGAAGGATCTTCATTACGGTTTGAACCAAGCGTTCCAAATCAGCCAACAAAGTAGGGGCACTGACGTTGCCCAAATGGAAAGCACCATAGTGCAAAACTACCACATGTGGACTGTTCATCGTGGCCATATCCTCACAAACTTGTACAATTCCCTGTACATTGCAATCAGGCACAGTGCTCCACACCACCTCCACTCCTTTCATATCAAAGTTCTTTGCAACATGCCTGCATTCAGCGTACTGTTGTAAACCATGTACAAACATATCTCCAAGCACCAACACCCTGACTTTCTCCACTTCTGCCATCTTCACTACACACAGTCTCTTTCAAAACAAATCCACAACCTCGACATCTGATTGGCTGATCCGCACAGTCTTCTTTCCATGTTGGATTTCCTGGAAAAACCGGGATGTAGCACGCCCTGTCCACGAACAGCCACGGTGTCCGCGGACGACGTCCACTTTACTCTCTGTGCCATTCCCTCATTGCATACAGCTAAGCAATCACACAATACGAATAAAGTCCTCAGAACACCCCCATTTTGTGAATTTTCGAACATTTCAGGACAATTATCATTTCATTATTCAACATATTAACATTACAAATATTATACTTTCATCTTGTACTCTGCACACAATGCTATGTTTCTCCATTAGTAGCTCAGTATACTAGATAGAATCCCATAATACAATGCTATTTATATCAATGTATCGTTCAAAGCACTAATAACGATATGATATTTATTGCAATATCCTTGACACTTTTTTCGCAACATTATAATAAAAATCCCTAGTACACAAATTCCATGAAAAGTACATACACATGTGATGTCATCAGTGATTTCATCAATGACATTTGCGATGTCATCTTTGATGTCCTGGGTGTTAGTCTTAGCAGTGCACGGTGGTGGCGCGAGTTATTTTTCATAGCTTACCATAACTTGCGATTTTCAGGGGTCTTTCGGCTGTACTTAGAACCATAACGTCCCTTAAACAAACTTTTTTTAATATCACGCAAACAATATACAAACATGCCGTGCAAAACAAAAACCAACTTCTCACAGATGGCTTTACACAGAATGTTGCAAAGTAAGAATTTATGCTCTTTCACAGTGAAGGTCAGCTGCTTCCATTTTTTTCTCGGGCCCCGGAGAGGCTCACGAAGCGGACTATAAGGTTGTATTGTGTTTTGACCTTGACAGACAGACATTGTGATGAAAGACTTCTCTTGAAGGAGTGTTGCTAAAACGTAAGAGAAGATAAGGATGAAATTTCGGAAACAAAACCACTTTTCTATATTATATCACTATGCGAAAGATCGTTCGCACACGCTGAGTCGTATTTTGGGACTGCACTACTCGTAGACAATGGAAATTGCAATTGTACTGTAAGTAACCCTTTAGATTATTTTATACCAAATATAATTACAATAGCGTAGTATTAAAGACCGCTCAAGTTGAACTTGTTCGTTGAAAGTGGCATAATGTTTTCTACCGCGCACTATCACCGCCGAATTGATCCACTGTCGTTTAGAGGGCTCTGAAAAAGGCAGCCGACACAGGGTGGGTTAATAGAAATAATTTAACCGGTCTATAGGCGGTCAAGCGCTCCACTCGCTGTGCCACTTAACTCTAGCCTGTCAAATGGCACAGCGAGTACAACGCTCGCTTTGACATCGTGCACAGCTTGCTAACGCAAGTTCGAATCCCGACAAGGCCAAACTCAGCCTTTCATCCTTCCGTGGTCGATAAAGGAGCACCACACACCGTGCTTAATAATAAGCACCGCTTAGATACCTCACGGTTCTTAGAGCTATATGAATGGGAAAATATTATTATTTTATTATTAACATACTCCGTTGCACTATCTTCGATAGCAAATAGTTTCACGCCCTAATAAATAAAATGATGATTTTTAATGAAGATCGGCTGGTGAGACTAATTTATGTTTTTTAAAACAGGTACGTGGCCCCATTTTGCCTATGTCACGATTTACAGACTTCAGCGGATGGGGTCTTCAACTGCCAGGTGCAGGTCCAAATATGCAACTTCATGACCCTCACCATTTTATGGGACAATCGGCAAGGACCAATATGCCCTTACGCAGTACTAGCGGCTAAAAACAACATACCAACCAATAGGGTGGTCTAATGGCTTGTTGTTGGAGCAACCTTCCGATTATCAGAGCGACCATTTACTGCTTTTATCATAAACCAACAGCCTATCTACCGCAAAGGAACAACGCGTGGCTCAAAATAAACTTTTGTTGATCGACAGCAGAGACAATAGCAAATCGCTGAATATTCACTAAACATTTCATGTGAAATAAATGTACTTTACCAAATGTACAAGCCTGCTGTTTACTTTTAAACCACTGTTTCATATTCCGAATTGTGGCGCACTGAGTTGTAAGTTGATCTAACACCCTCTGTACCGCAAAGGAACATTGCGTGCCTCAACATGAACTTTTGCGGATCGACAACAAAGACAAATGCAAATTGCTGAATATTCTCTAAACATTTGATGTCAAATAAATGTACTTTACAAAATTTACAATCTTGCTGTTTGCTTTTAAATCACTGTTTCATATTACGAATTGTGGCGCGCTGTGTTGTGACATAATATGTGTTGTCTTCCGGGTTCTGTGTAAAGTCACTTAGTACTGGAGAGAACTGGGCGCGTTTGATGACGCACCCTGTAACGTCACGGAGAGAGGCGGGAAATATGAATGCTTTGATAATATCAGGCTTAGGGGCGGGAGATATGATTTAGTGTCGCAAAAGCAAGTCAGCCAGGTCAATAGCACCAGTCATAGGATTATCACATAATGTCGGCGCACACCAGCCGGATTTATCGTTTCTTTAGTGGACAAAAAGTCGGTTGACGCCCATAGGAAATTGTTCTATTAGCGGACAAAATTAGTGGTCTTAAAACACTTTCACCCTGACAACGAACAATACAAACAACGTTCTCAGAACACCCCCATTTTGTGTAATTGCAACCATTTCGGGACACCGCGAGTGTACTTAGAACACATTCAACTAGACAGATTACAATACGGACAGCGTCCTGAGGACACCCCCAGTTTGTGTATTTACGAACAATTAAGTACACCGCGATTGTTCATAGCTCATTTTTACCTTCCTTGCGAACCAAAATGACACATACTCCGTCCTCTAAATACCCCACCATTTAGTTTATTTACAAAATGTCAGAACAGCCGTGTTCTCCGCGGACAAATCGAACGCAACAAAAACGTCTAGCACATAAAAAACAAAACATTGAACCTATCTCATACTCCCCCACCCTCCCCAAACACTCTTACACACCAACACAGGGCACTAAATACAATTTTTTATCCACGTTTCACCGCACTGTACGCGGTCGACTGCAAATACAAGATGGCGGGCGCCACAGAAAATCTGGCACGCGCCATGCCCCTCGCCGTCCAATCAGCGAACACGTTGCATGTCCGCGGACATGACGCAAGGCCATGGGCCAATCGGGGTGTTGTCCACGGAGCGAACTACTGGACGGATTTACACCAAATTTGCAAAAGCACGCTTTCGGGACGAAGCCCCCGCTCCTGTCGCAAATTTGGTGTAAATCCGTCCAGAGGAGTGGCCTGTGGCCGTGCGCAACGTTTTTTTCCCATTCAGTCTATGGGAAAATAAAAAGTTTGGGACCCCCCTATAACTTTGCCCCCCCCTGGACGAATCCTCACCAAACTTTGCAAACAAATTCAGAGTGACCCATATACTTTTTTTGCAAAGCTTGGTGAGGATCCGTCCAGGGAGAGCGAAGTTATAAGCCGCCAAAAAAGTGCTCTTCCTATGGAAACAGCAACTTAACCATAACTACATGGCCACTACCGTGGCCATGATATATATGACTGCTTGAGCGCTGCTTGCTCTCTCTCGCATCTCACGGTGTCTGGGAACACACGTCGTGAGGCGTTGAGCCCCAGTCGGCCGACTGAAATACTTTGAATAAAACCAGACTTGTTTGGAAATCGAACCTCACAACTGACGTGTCATTGAGTATATGGTTATTGTGCCTTATTTCCATGTATGGCCTAACAACGGACTGAATCATTCTGGAGTTTGTGAATGCAGTTCTTACTGGCACCACTCAAGTGCGTATTGCAGTAGTCTAGTCTCAACATGATGGTAACCCTCACCAAGGTTTTCCAGTTTTTAGAGGACACATAAGGTTTAACTAACGTAGTAGCCTCTAATGGTTTTGTGACTTTTTTTGTATAGTAGTGTCAACCTGGGCATTAGCACAAAGCGAGAACTCAAAAATGACTCCAAGAATTGTAACTTTGTCCAGGACATTAATACAATGTTCATCATTAAGGAAACATGAACATTTAAGATCCAATTTAGCCCTTGTTTGAGGGTAGCCAAATATAAGGAGTTCAGTGTTTGCGCTGTTGAGACATGGCCAGTTTGTTGAAATTCAAGCTTGTATGCTCTTATAATTGTTAGAAATCTTGTTCAAGTCACTTGAATAATCACCACTGAATTAAATCAGCAACTGGGTGTCATCAGCGTAGTTTGTAATCTGGGTTCCGATGTTCGCAAGCAGGTCACAGAGGTGTTGGATATAAACATTATGAAGTGCTGGTTAAAGGTATATGCCCTGTGGGACTCTGCAAGTAATTGGTGCTGGATCCAAGACAGCGTCACCCGAACACCTTACCTTCCGTTTATCCCAAAAAAGTCAAACAAAAACAACAAAACACTGTTCTATATGCATTCCTACTTGTGGCCCAAACCTAAATCAATTACTCATTTCTGTGAATCAGAACATTCTTGCTGGTTTTAGTCATATTCCTTTGTGTGTTTTTGCACCACGTGGGAATCCATTTGTCACCCCTGTCCAATCAATTATCTTTGTTGTTATTCTGTAGTGTTTTAGTCTTTCCTTACTAAGAATAAGGGAATTGAAATGCTGATGTGGGGCAAGGATTTGGTGAAGGATGTGGAGAATTTCTCCTTGTGAAGCGAGGATATGAGAAGTGGAGGTCCCAGTGCAGAATGTGTTCCTCTTGTTTTTGTGAGTCCTTTAGTTGTCACATGCCTACAACCAGATCATTGGTTGCCTTAGATGAAAGTGTCTTTGGTGGAGAGCACAGGAAGAGTAGAGGAAGGAGGGGTGAGGATGGTTTGCTCTTGCCACCAGGGAAGGATATGGACAAGGGTGGAGAGGAGGAGCCAAAAGCATCCACTAGCAGCCACGCCCCTAACCTGCCTATATGTTGGGAACCAGAGATAGTGACAAAGGCAACACATGCAATGATGCCAATAACATGAGCAGCCTTTGAAGCAAAGTATCAGTTAAGAAAGCCATTCTTTATTTATCCAAAAAGAGCTGACAGCCGCTAAGGAAAGATCCCTGAAGAGTGGGAGAAGATGAATGAAAGATCAGACTGGTGATGTCACATGATGTAACATGACACACTGAGAAGAGATAATAGTGGAGAACGTAAAGAGAACATATAGAATCCAGTAACGAAGAATTGAGTAACCTGTTATGTGCAAAATGAAGATTACATGTGTGAAGAGCACGGAAGAAAATGCAAAACCGTTTATAATTGTACAGAGCCAGCAACGCAGGTAGACTAAGTGATCATAGAAAATAGCTACACATAGTATATAGACTGCAGGTGGTGTCACCAAGGTATATATGTAAGCATAGGAAATCTGGATGTTCCATATTGTGTTCCACATTGTGTTTTAGAAAACTGGGATCCCAGGAGCAGGAAGCCTGAAATGTGTCAAAGTTAACAAACAGTAGCTGACGAGAAAGAAAAAATCAAGGAGGCTTGTCTGGCCCAGTGTCAAGAAGGTCAGTACATCTGAGAACTGGTTGTCTATTCAAAGGATACAATTAATACAAGAAATGAGCCAAGCTCCTGCAAAGGTGCAGCTGAAAGACAATGAGTGCCAAGTTCTGTTTATTATTGAAAAGAAGCTCAAGACTTAAGTAGACTCTGCGGAGACCAGAAGATAAGAGCATGCACATACCCCCTTATATTCCCAGCAGATGAGAAGCCTACAAGCCCATGTTCAAAGACTGATTGAATGACAGAAAGTAAGAGTGATGATAGATGTTGGGTTAGTTGGGTGGGGAGGTATGTTCAAGACCAAACCCACCAGCACCTGGAGTACCAGTTTGTGCGCTGCTAGGGAGTGGAATATTCCAGAAGGGTACAAGTGTTCCAACCAATTATAGAGGGCCACATATAAAAGAGCCCTATAGTTTGGGATCCAATAGATCATCATGTATTTTGTGACGATGAAGATGACTGGCACTAGAGGAGGGCTTAGTTGCCCACCTGACACCAGAAACCCAATCACAACCTAAACTCACATAGAAAGTATATGTAGATATTCCCTGTTACCCAACCACAGCCGCACATACGTTGTCATAGTTTGCTGCGTAGTATGACATCAATGATGATGAATGTTTGTTATAAAAGGATGTTTTCAATGTAGATTTGAGAGAATTTGCTATGAGACGTCCATCGATGTCCGTTGTACTCCCTATTTTAGATAATTGTTAATAATCAGCGTACAGCTTGCCAACTTCTTGCGTCAATCTTATTATTGATGTTTGAGTAATTTATGCATCCCCATCCTTCCCGTAAGTGCGCCACCTCATCTTAAAGAGCACCCTTGGGTTCAAGGTTGGTAGGGTTGATGACAACAGAGGATTTTCACATGTGACTGGGACGAGGGACAAGTGGGAGGCGGGGAGGCTAGAGGATGGTTCAGGCAATATTGGCATTTGCACCTGTAAGGGAGTCACATGTATCCTTGTAAATTGTCATGTATGGTATACAACCTAGGCCGAGACATTGCCCACCTACCCATGGAACTGCAAGCACTTTATGTTTCTGGAAGAAAGGTGCTTAGGTCACAGGTAGGCACGGTGTGAGCAAAATACCAGTGATGCCGAGGACATCAAAGAAAGGTTGCTCCTTGGAGAAAGCAAGAAAGCTCAAGCACCTGAAACAGAAGCATGGACTGTCTATTCATGCATGCAGACAAGCTTCTAGTGGATCCTCTTCCACCACACTGTGCACCTGTCAGAAAGCAAGTGAGGGTGAAAACACTTATCTGTTGCCTGACCTAGACACACCCAAAAAAGCAACCCTCAGTACCCTTGCCCTTTAAACATGCCAAGGCACATTTGTCCTCTCTGCATACCCTGCCAATGATAACTTACCACCACCAGCAAACACCAGCAACACAGCAGCTTATTTTTTTTTAAATTCATTTTATTTAATTTTTGAACAGATACAGAAAAAGTAAAACATAATGATTAAATCCATAATCAGAGAACAAGCAATAAATACCACACTCTTCACTCCAGCCCCAATACATAATAAACCAAATACCCACAGAGAGGTTACTCTGGTCCATCCCCAGCCTTCCATATGTCACAGATGTTAACATGTGTTTGGAGACAGCCCTGCCATTAATATACTCAATCTTTCATGAGCATGCAGTCCTATATATCCTGTTCCCATTTGGAGATTGTGGGGGGATACTGGATCCCCAGTGCAGGGCCACATTGCGCTTTGCACCCATTGAAGGCATTCACAAGTTTTGCATATTGTGAAAATGCAGAGTCTCCCCAGACTCTGAATATGAAAAATGTTGGGTGATCGTTACCAGTTGCTCAGGTATAGTTGAGAGTCAGCTCAATATCGCCCTCCAAAATCTCTGTGCCTTGTGACAGCCCTAGAGTGTGTGAATACATTCACCCTTTTGTGTCTGATAGCGCAGGCAAATGGGGGATGTAGCTCTACCACATTTATACAGGAATTCTTATGAATTCCTGTATAAATGTGGTGGATTTTCAATAGGATCAATTGCAAAACAGCTAAGATTGCGAATTCTCAAAGCAGCTTATTTTTGACAGTAGCCCTGTGGTTGGACAATTATTTTGGCAGGCATAGAGGTTCCAAATGATGTGTCATGCTTGTATGAACTTCCTGCAGTGGAAGATGGCCATCAGTTGGTGAGAGCAAAACCAGACAGTGTTGGTGGGCGACGTGGAGGCAACCATGCCCTGGCACCATTCTACCTTCTCAAAGGTGAGTGACTTAGAGTTGAGCAAAAGAGTTGGAAAACGGCTGGCAGTGGCGTTAGTTGTACTACTACCTGCAAAGTAGAAAGGAAGAGTAAACGAGTTAAAATGAGTGACAAGAGCTAGCGCACACCAAAATGAAATTAGTGGAGCAAATATTGGCAAACATGTTTGTGGTCTATGAACCTAATTTGCTTGGACAGTGGCTGAAACCCAATAAATTATTATATACCTGCTGTTATCATATATCTTTATATGTTTCATTGATACCATGCAAAATACAGCCAGCTGAAATGGGCCATTTGAAATATTCTTCTTACTATGTGATGTTGACCCCTACGTAACAAGTAGGGTGGGTGTGTGGGAAACTCATGGGGCCAAGCCCTGCCACCCACTACGGGATTCTAGGCCTGTAGGAGTTATGGGGATGATTGCCTTATCTTCCTCACAACTCAGGAAACGGGTCACAGGAACTCCACATTAGTACTATGACCAATACTGTCCATATAAGAAACTATCAGGGAGAAGTAATGTCAAGCATCAATAGCATGGTGTGACTGGACCTGCAGTATTACGATTGCTTTCCAATAATGCATTTTTCATTGTTACCAAACAAGGAACAAATATGCTCCTGAACCAAACAGTTAGGTTTGGAGTAGCCAGAGTTCCATATGCAGGATTTCTTCCTACCCACGAGGGCCAACTAGCCATGTGAAGGCTTAGCTTGCAACTCCAAAAAAGACAAGACCATTAACTTGTTATACCCAAGTCCATAATTGTATTGTGCATCAGTATGACCCCAAACAGAAACAATTTGAAGTTCGGCTGAAGCAAGTAGAGAAGGGCACAGTGCAGGTGGCAGGATTAATTAGGTGTATAAGGAATCTCCAATGAAGGTGCATTGTGAGAGTTAGGATAAGCAGAGAGACTAGGAGTAGATAGGAGTAGAGCTTGGAGAAGGTTAAGGTTCAGCAGGTGAAAGTGGTAAAGCAGAGAGTTTGGAGGATGTGAAGGTGCAATATCTGGAGAAGGTTGAGGAGGAGACTTTAAAGGAGGCACTTCTGAGTGTTCTAGAAATGTAGCTTCTCAGAATGGTCACTCCTCCGTAGCATCAATAGATGGCATGTTGTAGACTGAGTTACAGAAAAGTGGATCTAATGTCTATTGCACTACCATGAACTATAATACTTGTTGTACTGCAAATAGTGTTTGGTAAATCTAATACAAGAAGTTACATTTTTTGAGAGCACTGAATGTTTTCTCTTGCCTCAAAAGAATTTTAAGATTTGGTATTCACATATTCACAACTTGAACAAGTATTTGGTCTGGTCAATAAAAGATAGTACAGTCAAATACAGCCACCAAATGTAATCTCTCTCTGCCTACTAAGAATTATAATTCCTTTTCTCGGAAATTGCTAAGTCGTATGTGGCATGGCCCCTAAAAGGCCCTCATTACGACCCTGGCGGAGAGGGGTTTACGCCAGCGTAATGCATGGCGTACCTCTCCGCCAGACTACGACATTCCGTAGCGCCATGGAGATTTTTACGCCTGCTTTTTGCAGGCGGAAAAATCCATGGCGCTACGGGACTTGTTGTTAATTACGCCACCGTAATTTACGGTGGCGTAATTAACGCCTTCCCCACTCCCATTATACCCTATGGGGCAAAAATGGGAATGGGGAAGGGTAAATGGGGATTGGGGACTTACCGCCCCGCCAACCTCGGAATGGGGCGGTAAGTCCGCCAACCCCCATGGCGGTATTGGCAGCTCTGCGCCATGGTCCATGGTGCAAATTGCACCATGGACCTCCGCCAGGGTCGTAATGAGGGCCAATATTAAATTACATGCTCCAAATATGAAAACCTCCTGCTTACCAAGACTTAAGACTTTTACTTTGCGAATACAAATTGTTATTTGGTATAACAACTAGAAGACAATTTCACCAGTTACAGACACTGAATATAGTCTTCTTCTACCTAGCAAGCAATATAACAATTTTTGTCTGCAGCTACTATTTGGTAAGGCCACCAAAAGTAACATGCTTAGTTGCAGGATCTGAATATACTATGTTGACTCAAAAGAATTCTAAGATTTGTTCTGCACAATTTCACAGCTTGAGAGAAGTATTTGGTGCCCATTGAACAATGGCACAATCATGTAAAGCCAATGAATATACATTTGTGCTGCCTACCAAGAAATATAAAAATCTTTCTCTGTAACTTATAACTAGCATTTCATATTGCCATTTCAAGTTGAAACTGCCACTTACAGCAGCTAACTACAATCTAAAGAATGCAAACAAAGGGGGGTCTGGGAATCTCTCTACCAGCACAAACACAGCCCAATGACCTGTTCTTGGGTGAATAACCCCTGGGAGAGACTCTACAAAGTCTTTAGCTCACTGTCCTTTTCACAGAGAAGAACTTTCCCCGCATATCAGCCTTTGTCCTGCCCTAAGTTAACAGGGCAATCCAGACGTGGACCCCTTGCTCACTGTTCTTAGAGAGGCAACAGTTTCACCTCACTGATGATGCCCAACAAGGCTGAAACACGTGTATGGGGTTACTGATGGTACTCTTGTTCAGAGGAGAATTGCCTAGCATTTCGGCGCTGGACTGCCCCTGGGCAGGACAAAGGCTGATATGCGGGGAAATTTCTTCACTGTGAAAAGGACAGTGAGCTAAAGACTTGGTAGAGTCTCTCCCAGGGGTTATTCACCCAAGAACAGGTCATTGGGCTGTGTTCGTGCTGGTAGAGAGATTCCCAGACCCCCCTTTGTTTGCATACATTAACTTTGGGATTCACCCTAAGTTAACAGGGCAATCCAGACGTGGACCCCTTGCTCACTGTTCTTAGAGAGGCAACAGTTTCACCTCACTGATGATGCCCAACAAGGCTGAAACACGTGTATGGGGTTACTGATGGTACTCTTGTTCAGAGGAGAATTGCCTAGCATTTCGGCGCTGGACTGCCCCTGGGCAGGACAAAGGCTGATATGCGGGGAAATTTCTTCACTGTGAAAAGGACAGTGAGCTAAAGACTTGGTAGAGTCTCTCCCAGGGGTTATTCACCCAAGAACAGGTCATTGGGCTGTGTTCGTGCTGGTAGAGAGATTCCCAGACCCCCCTTTGTTTGCATACATTAACTTTGGGATTCACCCTAAGTTAACAGGGCAATCCAGACGTGGACCCCTTGCTCACTGTTCTTAGAGAGGCAACAGTTTCACCTCACTGATGATGCCCAACAAGGCTGAAACACGTGTATGGGGTTACTGATGGTACTCTTGTTCAGAGGAGAATTGCCTAGCATTTCGGCGCTGGACTGCCCCTGGGCAGGACAAAGGCTGATATGCGGGGAAATTTCTTCACTGTGAAAAGGACAGTGAGCTAAAGACTTGGTAGAGTCTCTCCCAGGGGTTATTCACCCAAGAACAGGTTATTGGGCTGTGTTCGTGCTGGTAGAGAGATTCCCAGACCCCCCTTTGTTGGCATACATTAACTTTGGGATTCACCCTAAGTTAACAGGGCAATCCAGACGTGGACCCTTTGCTCACTGTTCTTAGAGAGGCAACAGTTTCACCTCACTGATGATGCCCAACAAGGCTGAAACACGTGTATGGAGTTACTGATGGTACTCTTGTTCAGAGGAGAATTGCCTAGCATTTCGGCGCTGGACTGCCCCTGGGCAGGACAAAGGCTGATATGCGGGGAAATTTCTTCACTGTGAAAAGGACAGTGAGCTAAAGACTTGGTAGAGTCTCTCCCAGGGGTTATTCACCCAAGAACAGGTCATTGGGCTGTGTTCGTGCTGATAGAGAGATTCCCAGACCCCCCTTTGTTTGCATACAATCTAAAGAATGTTTCTCTGTAACTGATAACTATTATTTGGTATGGTTACTAAAGTGCAGCACACTCAGTTACACACACTGAATATAACCTCCCCGTACCTACCAGGAAATGTAAGACTTTTCTACATAATGAGAAACTAAGCCATGTTAATCCATATCTGTTGAGAGAAATTCACTATAACACTCAAGGAAGGATAGAAGAGGGAGCTAAATCTTTACATACCAGCAGCGAAATAACTTGTAACTGAACACACAGTGCACACTGGAAATGCACCTTGGAGGCGAGAATTCCTCCCATGCCTTTTTTTGGGGGGGCATTGATATGGCATACACGCTGCATATTTTGTTTGGAAAAGAGCTGGTTTGGCCAAGAATTTAAAAGATCCCTCTTGGTGTGATTTCATAAGGCTACATCACATTACATGTCTTCAGTAATCTTGGGCCATGAACATAATTAATCTTCACGGGCATGCTACATATGTTATCCCAGCCCACAATGGTCCAGAAGGAAAACCTAGTTGGGGACTAACCATATGGGTAGAGTCCTCTCAATAGGTGGGCATTAGGGAGGTTGAGACCAACTCCATGGATATAAAAGAAAAAATCACATTAATGTGAATAATGGCATTGATATATTACTAATCAACATGTACATTTTGCAGATGACAGGGATAAAGATGAGTTTCATCCACCTATATTTAATCTTTTGTAGAGATTTGGAAGACTAATCATCATGGATTGCAGTAAGTAATTATAGCGGGTGACCTACATTTCCAATTTGATCCCTTCCCCATTATGCACAGAGTGTTTGAGGAGGACCAGCCATGGGATATAACATATTTAGCTGTGAATTACCCTAAGAGACAATAAAAGCATGCCCTTGAAACCACAGAAATATGGGCATTGCTACATTTTAAGGCTTGTAACGGCAGAGTAAGGGTGGATAGATCCTTTAAAGACCACATTTGTCTGTGGTACCTGCACTGAGCCATATAGATTACATACTGGTTAATGAAGAATTGTGGGAGAAGATTACCAATTTTAAAGTTATACCAGAGACAAGATAGTGACCACCGTCATCTAGTCTTTGCAATATGATTAGCCTCTAGTCCTCCGAATTCCAACCTAAATTTATGTAAGAGTGGGCCGATCACCATTTCGAATCGGGGACACCAGTGGTTTGATGGATGACCTTAACATGAAAATGGTTGTTATTATTATTTGCTACTTTTTATAGACTTAATTTGAGGGGAAGGTGAACCACCAGATGCAGATACAACAGATTAAACAATCTCTTGGCTTGAATAATGCAGGAAGGCCAGAATTTACCTAATTCAATGTGTCAAATCCATTAGTAGCTGAAGAAAGGCAACTCTAAAATAAGCTATAGAGACTTTAAAAAGAAAGCACTTGCTACTAAAACATGGGGCCTCATTATGAGTCCGGCAGTAGCTATGCCGGTAAAAAAGGCATGCCTGCCGCCGGAATCATTATTTTTAGGCAACCGGCAATGGGGACTTACCTGGACATTCCAGATCCGGCGGTCCCGGTAATTCCTCATTGGCGGGCGGCGAAAAATATTTCTCCCCATTCCCATTCTAGTCCAATTGGACTCAATGGGAATGCGGAGGACGGATGCACCGGCACCATTCATGAATGGTGCCGGTGCATCCGTCAAGGTCTGCAGACCTTGTAGTTTGCTGGTCCGGTAACAACAGTGCCAGTAGCTTACAGGGACCGTTGTTACCGGATCGGCAAACTTGCAATGAGGCCCATGGTCTTTTTTGCTTAAAGCAATTAAAAACAAGGATATCACCAAATGCTGGTGAGTGATGAATTCAGGACAAGGGGAAGAAAAAAGAACCATCTATGGTAATATCGTAGACAATATGGTTCAGACATTTCAAGTCCTTTCTGTATAGAGTCAGTTGATAATCTGGAGTGGAACTTGATCAGCTACTAATAGTAAATGGGCTATGTCGTACTGATTTTCACAGTGAATGAGATTAGAAGGGACATGGAGGCATAATACTGAATGAAGCCCTGGGCCCTGACGAAATAACTATGGCTCTATTTAAGTCTGAATCACCCATATGGCTCCTTGTATGACACTACAATGTTAATGCAACCTTGTCACTCAATTTAGTCCCTCCCACATGGACAAGGGCCGACATATTTTAATATATAAGAAAGTGGGACGTAAGGACAATGCTAATTTCCAACAGATTGTGTTGCTCGACTTTGGAGGAAAAACATTTGCAAGGGTCGTTTTGACCCATCTGGAAGCATGGGCAGAAAATAAAGGGGTCATTCATGACTTACAAGCTAGTTTTCAGGTGGGGAAACTGTGCAATAGATCAATGTCTAAGATTAAGGGCCTCATTAAACGGATGGCGGTGGACCAAAGTGCTATTAGCACCTTGGTCCATGCCGGTAAAATACCGGCACCGCCTTGGTGGAAAGGGGAATTACCGCGCTATTCCAAGGTTGATGGGGCGGTAATTCCCCTTTCCCCCATTGCCCTTCCCCATTCCCATTTTTGCCCCATAGGGCATAATGGGAATGGGGAAGCTGCTAATCACGGCACCGCAAATTGCGGTACCGTAATTAGCTCCCTGGTCCCTTTGCGGGTTGGTTTTTAACACCTGCAAAAAGCAGGCGTTAAATTCCCCAACCCGCAAAGGGACCTCGTAGTAAGGCAGTAAGGTTTTACCGGTACCAGTAAAATACCGGTACCGGTAAACCCTTACCGCCGTCCGTGTAATGAGGCCCTAAATCTACTAATAGAAAAATATCTAACACTAAGGAAAATGAACTTCTATTTGATGTTCATAATTTTAAAATGGCATCCGATTGCATATTTCGAGCCCATCTCTGGAACCTCTTAAGAACCTTTGGCAGACCCCCAGCTATACTGTCTGCCACATTGCTATTATTTAACAACAAAGAGACTTCTGTAAGGTGGGGGATTAATGAAGACAGTGCAGTTTTTTCCTTATTTCAGAAATATGAGAGTTGCGAGGCAAGTTTTTTGCGATGCGGATGATATCCTTTTGATTGACTTGCAGTTTATGAGTAGAACTCTGATTAGCACCACCCAGAAGAGCATTGAAATAATCAATTCTGGGAAGAATAGTGGCACAAGCAAGAGAAATGCAGTTTTCTTCTGGAAGAAAAGGCTTTATCTGTCTAAGGAGCTTAAGGTAGTAGTGTGAGGTTGTTGTTAGATGTATTTTTCGGGGGATTCTGCACCTAGTGATGTTTCTAAGAAAACACCCAGTGTTTTTACTTTATCAAGAACAAGGAGCACACAATTTCTGGAGCGTGAAGCTAGAGTAATTGGAGGAACGTTTGGACCTAGATTGAGAGGAACCAAATATTAACAACTCTCTTGCATTAGTATTAAGGCACTTACAGTTGGTCTGTTTTGTATGTCCCCTCAAGCTCGAACAACAGTTGTGTATCGTCAGCATGGCCGGACTATTGTACACCCATGGCAGCAAGAATGTCACAAAGTGGTTTAGCGAAGATATGAAATAATGCCTGTGACAAGCATCCACCCTGGGGATGCCGTAAGGTATCATGGCTGGGGCAGATGAAGCGTTCCCGCCGCGCACAACAGACCTCCTGTTGCCCAGTAACGAATGAATGGCCTCTCTGTGAGCTTATAATCTGCACATGGCATATTTATAAGGTCATAAGGTAGCCCCGTGAATTGAACCCCTGCTCCAGAGATCAATGTGTAGCACTAGTTTCATTTTTTCAATGGGGCATCTTAACATTTCATTATTCTGAGGGCAGTAAGGCTTAATTTACGTAAGCAAAGCCCATTAATCAAAAACTCTGTTTTTAGTTTGCACTGTATAAGTTATCTTGATTGTTATTGTTGCGAAGAAGAATGTTCACTGATCTAGAAAAAAGTTGTTAACGGATTGTTAAAAGGGATCTTAAAACCAAAGGTAGTCATGTGATGCTATACTGTACATTAATGTAACATGTACATTTTAAGATTAAGGGGAGGGGCTGGACCGGGCAATGCCATGTTAGGCAGCATATGCTGTGATTCATGTAACTGCTTAACAAGGTGACCTGCTAAAGCCTGAGGACTTTATTGACTCAGGCAGGCAAGGCCAAGGAAACAACTGTGTCAACTTGTAATTGACCAATGTCCAAGCTGTACAAACCAGTACAGACTGGAAATTGGCTAATGCAGGAAGCCTCATCATTCCCCTGGGCGTTCTGCACTGGCAGCACGGGTCTCAAAGCAGTGCGCCTTCTCTTCATTGAAAGTGGCGGGCTTGCAGCCATAATGCCAGTTCCATTATGTGCCAGTGCCACATGGTTCTGAGCACAACGCTCTCTCTGATTATGGGAGTACACCACAATCAGCTAGGAGGCCAGGGCTCTCAGCCCATCACTCTTCACTGGAGCGCGTATCTCCTCCTTGTACAGGACACAGCTGACAGACGAGGCTTGGGTACCTAAATCACCTGCCTCTCCAACCTGCTCCTTACCTCCTGGTGGGGAGGAGCAGAGGCCCCCTTCAGTGCTGCTCTCCACCTAACCCTGTCTGCACATGACTCACACTGCCCCGGCGCATGAAAATAACCCCCTGACTTAAATCCTTACCTTGTTACGATGGGAGGCCGCCATACGACCCCCTTGCTGCAGTCTTCCCCGGGCCGCACCTAGCAGATGTGGGTGGGATTTTACTAAGCCTTACCACCCCTTTCTTATTCATGGTTGCTCGGAACTAGCCAGTTTCAAGCAAATACTCTGGAAGTTATGTCCCTGAACCCTGAAGACCTCATTAAATGCCCTTCTTGAGCTCAGGGCATTATCTTGGTCTTCATTGCCCATAACTCCGGCTAGATCAATTCAACTCAATTATACTTATTATAATACATCGCGTTACAGAGCCGTATATAAAAGCATACAAATGTTATTCTCATTAAAGGCTAGTTTTGACATCACTACTGATCTGTAATAAGAACATTACATCATTAATACCCTGTGATCATTTATTATGCTTTGTTGTGAATTGGCTGCTTGCATCAGCACAGAGCAGAACTTCAGCTTTCACTGCAGCACATAATTAAAGAAATACAAAGCTGTCACATTCCTTTGTTTAGAAATCGCTTTCTTTGCTACTAAACAGCCATTAACTGGTAAGAAACTGCTTATCCGTTTTTTATGTTGTACACTGCTGGAGTTTATCTCACAAGAGCAATAATCTGCTTGTTATTGCTTATTTTTAAGTAGTAGTAATAGTCATTTGTATAGAGACTTTCAGCATTGTTATGGTCCCAAGGCACGTAAGGTTGAATGCCCTTGGTAAACCGAAGTTCAGGGATGTGAAATTCGTCCAAGAAGAAATTAGAATGCGTGTCAGCATTTTTAGCCAAAGCAAAGTTTGGCAGGGGTGACGAGGTTAGAACTAGCTACTCATATCGAGCTGGCAAGTGGATGGGTGCTTTGATGTTGACAAGGGAGAGTGCCACAGTAGTAAATTATTTATTTGTCCAGATAGAACGAATTTCTTTCGATAGCTGTATTCAGATGGCAGAGGTGTTGTGCAATATGTCGTTGGGAGTGGAGTATGGTTGCAGATGTCTGCGGGTGAGTGGCCTTGTCTTCGGCTGACTTCCATAAGTATAAAGTGTGATACTTACCTGCCTGCTGTTGCTCACATTCTTGGATTCGTAGAAGCATCATTGACTCGCTCCCCTAAAGCCCAAAACAAAAAAAACATTTTGAGATGCATGTTATTATACTTTTTCTCCAACACCTTAAAAGTTGCATGTGTTGGCTTGCGCCAGCAAAAGGAGGACACATATGCAGGAGGGCTGCATAAACGTAACTTTATTCTTCTGAATCAAACGTTAACTGGCACTCTCGCGCCTTTACCCAGAACTCCCCTTCCCCAACCAACGTCACTGACGGCCCGCCTCCATTACGGGCGGGGGCTGGCATTAACTCTTCGTTGACCGGTAACACCATGTTAGTTGTTTTTATAAATCCAAACAGATTCTACGTTGATTATACGTGAAAGCAATTGGACGATGTCTTGCATTACGTTAAGCAAGAGGCCCGGTTTTAAAGGCGATGACAGAGAATGGACATTTATTATAAGGAATAACATGTCCCATACTCAGCCTCGGAGTTCCATGAAGTTGTGTGACTTTTGGCCTCATTCCTCTGTTTAGTCACAGTACTCCTCTGTAACTTGCAATATCCTTATATCATACTGCAGGGGGTAACTATCCCATATATTACAGTAGGAAAAATCCAGCATGAATCACCACTATACGATATTATCTGTAATGAAATAATATGCAGAATGTTTTGCAACCATTCATATTGCATTTCCACATAGTTGTCTTCAGATTCTTTCGGTTTGGGTCACAATTAGTTTTTCATTGGGAAAGCCCATTGAAAAACGCTTTGCGAATAGGCTCTTACTGTACCTGTAAGGGATGCAGCATATCAGCACATTATTCTCTGAGAAACTATTTCATGCTATTACATTTCCACATTTTTATTGTCACTCAGCCTCGAGCTTCTTAAGTACAAGTGGAGCCCGGAGGTGGATCCGGTTTTTCTGAATAAGACGAAACTATCCCTCTTCCAAAATCACGCCCAGCCAAAAACGGCAGAGTAACTCTTTGTTCAGCCCATTTTTAATTAGTGCCGACACACTTGGTCAAACAGAAGCCCTATAACTTGCTGTTACACCTCGGTGGCAGATCTACAAGTACAGGAAAGTTCAGGAAGTACAGGAAAGGGTGGCAAGGCTAATAGCCAATAGCGTGCCATGACAAATATAAACGGATTGGATGTGAACAATGCAGTTATATGACAGTTATAAGCCTGGGGCAGCCGCTGTGAAGTGTGTCCAAAAGTCTTTTTGCCTGTGTTTACAAAAGGTGGACTACATGTTGGCAATGCATAAACGTAACATGCCAGAGCACGTACTTGATGTGAAAATACATGTTCCAGAATTAACGATGTAGGAGGACTATATTCAGTGAAAATATAATATCACAATGGCACATAAAAAAAATCACATAGAAGCCTAAACTATTCAAATCGTATTCCTCATTTCCATTTTAAAGTCCTTTATTTCATCACTGCTCCCCTGCAAAAATAGCATGACATCACTAAACAACTGCATACAACTTTTTGCAGAGTTGTGCCAGCACAATACCTGCTGCCAAAACCATCATCAAACAGAGCTCAATAGAATCCAATCTTAATCTTGAACACTTAGATATGAATAGCTTTTCAGATTCTTTTATTCAGAAACCTCGATAATTTAACCTGATTAATTGATAAGAAGATATTCATATTGTTATTTTTTAGTGCACTGTTGAAGTTTAGTGCTAATTGTAATTGGTTATTTATAACAGACTTAATACCCAGAGGTTTCTAAGCGTGGAACTGGGATCGAACGCATTGCCACTGAGCTATCCTCCCGAGACAGGTGAGCAGGAATCTATCTACATGTTGCCATGTTGAACTACAAACATATATTGTAAAGGCATCTTCATTAAATCACTTACAATATTTGTGTCAAAAGTGTGACAGCTACTTTCATAATCATCGTGGTTGGTAGTAACTATTCATATCATTTTTTAATAACCGTTCTACCTTGTTTTCCAACTTCCAGGGAAGTAAAGTACCCGGCTCTGGGTGCTCTGAGTGTTGTCGGCACCCTTCCACCCTCCCTTCCACCACTAACCATTCCTGCTCAGCTCCTCCAACGGTTCCTCTACAGCTAAAAACACTACAGCCAAGGGTCCCAATGGAGGCTGAGGGATGTTTTCTTTGGCCGTCAGTGATAGGTGTGCCTGTGTTTTGATCTTGCGACTGTGTTCCTGTGTTCCCTTAGTGAAGACAAAGAAGAGGTTTAGTCTGGTGTGTCCTACCACCCTTTGTACTCTACTACATTCTGAACCGACCCCCTCCATGGTTCCCACAAATACCTCTTGGTGTGTTGGAGAGGGGACTGGGAGGAGACTAGGGTTGTTTTGTCCACTCACAAAGGTCTTGATGCGCAATGAGGTGTGCTCCCCGTTGTGGCTGCTATATGCTTCACTCAGCAGTCAGGGCCCGATGGTGGTTAAGTATCACCACAAGGTGTAAAAGCAAGAGGAAATATCGAGGCTGAGTACCACAAAAGGAAATACACCAAACACGGGCTTATAAAGATTCACAGATCTTTATTCTACTGCGCAGTTTACAAAGAACAAAATCAGATAGCTATCTGGCCCTCAGTACATCACAGCGAATACCAGCCCTTCAGAATGAGAAGTGAGAGGTACTGGATATCTGGACATTTGGGTATTTATACAATTTAGTAATAATGTCCAGCCCCTCTAGAAGTTAATAATCCATGGTCTAGAGTTTGTGCCGAGTTTACTTATGGCTTATATGACAATATGCACACGGATTACTTTTGGTTTACATTCAAACAAGTTACAATGGCAACAGTGTATTCCCGGATTTAACAGTAAGCCTTAGTACATATCCCTTCACAATGCAGTTCAGCCAGTATCCACGTTCGACATTTGCTTTACATTGTTTTTGATGTATGTCCGTGGATGAGGCTTATTGGTGCAGAGAATCCTAAGACCACAAGTCAGGTATGGGACAAGGTCTCTTTACCCAGTCTAAACATTCGGCCCACGGACAGTCTAAACATTAACTAGGTGCAAGGGTCGGGAAGGCTCGGTTACAAGTTGGAAACACAGTCCACCATTTTAGAACACAGAGTTACATTTGAACAGAAATCAAAATGGCGGATGATCCCAAAATGGCGGATGATCCAAAAATGGCGGCGAAGTCGTTCTAAAATCGGAACTTTGCAATGCGGTTTTCTTCGCAGAACGACTGGGCTTAGGCCAATATATATTAGAAAGGAGGCACAATATGATTTCCATTTAACAAACCCTGCTTTTGGCCTTAACCAAGCGCTAAACTACTTCTAGTCACTTTACGAGTAACTCCACGTTTCAATATCCATACACCCTGAATCACAATCATCAGAGATATCGATCGCCATAAGGTCAGAAACAGAAATGTCCTTCAACACAAATTCGTTTGTCATTTTCTCCGGGGCGCGTACCTTATGTCCTAATGTACCCATCGTCTGTGCACAACATCCTCCTAACACTGAACGTATGCCAGGAAGACTTCCATCCTCAAGATCGTAAGAAGTCCCAGAACCAAGCGCTAAGATCCAGTTTCTCTCGGGAACATGCACTTCTGAACGAAGGACATGCAGATTTTGTATTGCCTTAAAGAAGGTTGTGGAGGAATCTGGCACGAAAACGCAATAAGCGGTCCCCACTAATTTACATACTCCACCACGCTCAGCCAGGATGACGTCTAATGCCATCCAGTTCTGAAGTGCCACTAACCTTAGCGCTTTCTGTTCTAAAGTCATGTTATAGAGTATGTCAGTTGTCCGGTTGATGGTCCTCTCCAGTACTCTCGCTAGTCTTCTGATATCCTCAGAGTTCAATATTTGCCCCCAAAAAGGTACAAAGGATTTAGCTCCGTCACCCAGAACTTGTGATGAAGTATCACCATTCTCGTCCCGCCTTGGACGAGCCTTAGAGATTTCTATGGTATTTGCTATGAATACCCCGGTAACAGAATCCCTAAATAACAGGTTCCCTGCCAATCCCTAGGTAGCCATGGGAAAGCTTAATTACCGCAAACAAATTAGACAGGTTCGCCTACATATAAAGGTCTGTCCTCACTGGTCAAGTTTGCAGCGTTGGTGCAGCCATTGAAATTACCCATTGACTGAGTACCATTCCTCTGTATGCAGAAAGAAACTGAATTGGGGCTTTGGTTAACAGTGTAGGAAGGTGGCGTGGCATCCCTATTGCCTATAGGAGCAATCTTGAAAGAGATCAAAGATGGAAAAGGATGAGACAGTCTATCATAAGGCCTAATAGAAGCAACATTAAGCTTACTCCTATTTGCAAACAGTGAGCATCCCAGGGGCGTTAGAACTCGTTTCTCAAAATCGTTCAAATTCATTCCATCAAAGTTCCCCGAGATGCTATCGTTCCATCGGCCAAAGAATAGTGCCCTTAAATAAGCATAGCATGCAGTAGTCAAAGGTAAAGGATGAATATACCAGCCCAACCCCTTATCTATGTGTTGTGGTAAATGCAAGCAGACCCAATAATTAGACTTGTTAAAAATGGCATGTGTTGCATTCATTATGAGTAGGAAAGTGTTATTGTGGTAACTCTGTCTATACTGAGAGTCTCTAGGAGATAGAGTGTGTAGATGCACGAAAGGTGTAGAAGCAGTAGGTACATTTTTAGTGGGCAAAAGAATTTCAAGCAGATGTACTTCTTCCAAATACCAAAATCCTAAGGCAATTACTATTGTGAAGCCGGTTAACATAATCACAAGACAACAACACGTTCTCGGAGAGCACACATTCGATTGTTCATTGTTATGATCGGACACACAGTCACTTATTTGTTCCGTGCGAGTGGGAGCAATTGGAGGCATTGTTTCTTCAAACAAAACACTCCAGAGTTTATTTGCTGGCGATCTCCTGATCGCACGTTTTCTTAGTCCTTCCCTAACCCTAGCCAACAGAAATCTTTACGTGCAAAAGAACAGGGCCAAAAGACAAGCCCTCTGATGATTTTTCCTGGTGGCACAGCCGAACCGTGCAATAAGTCTAGCTCTGTGGACCCAGATCGTACCTTGTGACTCCTGGTACTACGTGATCTGCGAACAACGTGTCGTTGCTTCCTGATGGAAGTGGTGGATTTGTGACAGACCCTGACAATGGTGGAAAAGGATCTGTAGGAGAGTGTGGAGATAAAGCGGCTGTTTCCCCAGGCCCCAGAGGCTCAGGGAGAGCCTCTGAAGCACTCTCGATGCTGCTCAATGCTGCGTGATCGTTGGGAGCAGTGCAGGTAGGAATTTCTGTATCTTCTGTATCGTGTGGCAAAGGGAAAGGAATCCTCTTGACATGCGACACCTGGATCCAATGCTTTCATCCGCTCACTCGTACGGCTGTCTGTGTGGCCAAGAGGACCTGATGAGGGCCCCTTCAACGCAGTGCGAGACCGGATGCTCTTTCGAATGATTTCATCAGCACCCAGCTACCAGGCCGTATGCTGTGACCTGGGCCCTCATACTTGAGTGTGAGGGCTTCTCGCACCTGTTTATATATCAAATACAGATTTTTTTGTTAACCGGTCACAGTAATCGGAAAGAAGTACATGTTCAATGTCCCACAAGGATTTCGGCTTAGGTAGGTTCCAAATGTTAGCTGGCCTACCCATAACCACCTCGATTGGGGAGAGCCCAGTCTTAGTCTGTGGGGTTGTTCTCATTGATAATAACACGATCGGTAAGGCGTCTAGCCATTTCAGTTTGGTGCCGGCACACGTCTTAGCGAGTTTGTTCTTTATGATCCCATTGTGTCTCTCTACCAAAACAGCCCTTTGAGCATGTCTAGCTGAATGGAACCTTTTATCGATCTGTAATCCCGCTCATATCTGCAGATTTACAGCAGCGATAAAATGTGGACCATTGTCCGACCAGATGACCCTTGGCAAACTAAACCTATGAAAATATTCCTTAAGCATGTTTTTCGCCATTGTCATTGCTGTGGCATCTTTAACAGAAAAGGCTTCAACCCATTTACTAAAGGTGCAGATAACAACCAGTATATATTTGTAATTATTGCAATGCTCCATTTCAATGAAATCAAAATGTATGACCTCAAAGGGGACAGAAGGTGGACCAAAGCTACCCCTAGGTGTCGATGTACCCTTTCCCATATTATGCAGTAGACAGATCATACAACATCTGAACAAAACGTTCAGCTATTTTGGAGATTTTATCATTCACCCAGACATTTTGTAAAATTTTGGAAACCTTCCTCGCACAAATGTGGGTGGGGCCATGAGCCATTGCGACCATCATTGCAATGTACGCATCTGGCAACAACCATTTTCCTTCTAACTTGTACACCCAACACCCGTCATCATCCAATCTTGCCAAACCCTCAGCCCATTGTTTAGATTCTTCTATGTGGCATCAGCTTGAATACTCTTTACAGATTTGATACCCTTATCCATAGTACAAGCATGTGTGGCTTCCCTTGAAGTATACATTTCTGAATAGAGATCAGTGGCAGTCTGGTTGGCTATCTGGTCAGCGAAAGCGTTCCCTTTTCCCACATCATCTATGATTTTCTGATGATCTGCGCATTTCATGATTGCTAACTGAGTGGGGAGTGCAAGCACTGAGAGTAACCGTACTGTCAAGGAGCCATATTTGATCTTAGTTCCATGTGAGATCAAGAAACCTCATTCTGGCCAAAGTCTACCGAAGTTGTGAACCACCCCAAAAGCATACTGACTATTAGTATATATATTTACTGTCAGCCCTTCGGAAAGTTCACAAGCTCGAGTAAATGCTATAATCTATGCGACCTGCACGGAGTTATGTGTGATTCTTTTGGTCTCCACAATCGTGCTCAATGTGGTGATTGCATAAGTGGCCGTGGATGTACCATCCAGAAGTTTGAAACAGGAGCCATCACAAAACAGGTCCCCTTGTGGGTTATTCAAAGGAGTATCTTTCAAATCGATTCTGCTTTTACTCTCTTGCTCTGTGGTGTAGAGGCAGTCATGTGACGTTTCACCTTTGAATTTTAATGTGAGGTGCAAACAAGATCAATTCGTATCTTGTTAATCGTGCGGAGGTGAGGTGTTGCGTTTGTGTTCTGTTTAATAGAAAATCTACAGAGTGAGGTACCATCAGGGTTAAAGCATGGCCTAGGACCATACCCTCGCTCTGTTTTATAGACGCAGCAGCAGCAGCAGTGACAGCTCTCAAACATCTTGGCAAAGCGCATGCAACAGGATCAAGGGCGGAAGAAAAGTAGCCGCATGGCCTATTCTTCCCTCCATGTTCCTGCGTTAATACAGCCAAAGCACATCCATCACGTTCATGCATATACAACACGAAGGCCTTTTCATAATTTGGTGTGCCCAAAAACTGGTGCTGAACACAGTGCAGTCTTGAGCAGATCAAAAACTTGCTAGTGTTCCAAGTTCCACGGCAATGGCAAAGAAATGCCCTTCTTTGTCAAAGCCAACATTGGTTTAATTGTTAACGAGAAGTTTGGGATCCAATGCCTACAATAAGAAGCCATTCCTATCAAGGCTCTGTGTATTTGGGACAGACATGCTAGAAATGATTGTTATCCGTTCAGGCGTCAACCTTCTTCCCTCCTTTGACAGGAGATAGCCTAAATAGGTGACCTCCTGTCGACAATACTGAAACTTTTTGAGTGAAGCTTTGTGTCCATGTTTTGCTAGGTGAATAAGCAACAACACGGTGCCCTCCTTACAGGCACTTTCTGAGTCAGCAGCTAAAAGTAGATTGTCTATGTATTGAAGCAATGTACAAGTGGTAGGCAACTCGAGTGTGTCGAGCTTCTCTTTCAAAGCCCTACTATAGATGCTCAGACTTTCCGTGTAACCTTGCGGTGCATGGGTACATGTAAACGAGCGTCCCCCTAAGATGAACGCGAACAGATATCTGCTATCCTTGTGTATAGGAATGCTAAACAAAGCATTCTTAAGATCTACAACACTAAAGTGAGTATCAGAAGCCGGAATCATGGTTAATATTGTCGTCACATCAGGCACAATAGGAAAATGTGGAGCAACAATCTTAGTGATGGCACGTAAATCAATGATAAAACAAAAAGGAATTGCATTATCGCCTTTCTTGTACACAGGCAAAATCGGACTATTGCAGAAACTACCTGCAATTTCCTCAATTACCCCACGATGTACAAAATCAGAGACTATGCATTTCAAAGCTTGTTCACTATCAACCGAAACCTTAAACTAAGAAATACGTGGCAACTTTACTCCATGTTTGAAAATGATCTTAACAGGCTCAATTTGTACAACACCGACATCATTGTCATCAATTGCCCACAAACACTCCGGAACATCACTAAATTCGGGCGGCAAAGGTCTGATCAAGAACTGAGAGACAGAAAGTTGCTGTGATGAAATCGTCAAACACACTCCATTCGAAGAACAATTAATTACCACATTTAATTCCTTCAACAGATTCAACCCCAAGAAATTCTCTCCACAGTTCATAGTCAAAAGAAATGGACAGTGGTCCATGAATGGACCCAATGTAATCGGCACCGGCGAAGAAACCGGACAAACTACTGGTGTACCAGAAAACCCTACAGAAAAATTGGTTTGCCCTGACAGTGGAATGTTTGGAACCCGTTAATGGTCAATGGAACACTTCTGTGCTCTTGTATCTATCAAGAATAGATGTTTCCTATTTCCCACTATCATTTCAAGGTAGGGACCTTTCTGATTAACGAGAATAGGCGTTGGTTCCAAACCCTGCTTCGGGCAATCCTAGCAAAACAGAATGTCATCAAAAGGAAGGTCTTCAGAGAGATATACAGTAGAAGGATGATCAAAAATGTTTCTATTATCCACACTCGGTGCCTGATTATCCTCTGAAAAAGGTTGCGAATTTTGAGAAAACTGACTTCTATTAGGACCCCTTGCCCCAGGGCGGCCTCTGGATTGCCTACCCATGTTACCAAATGCGTTATTCGACCTCTGCTGGAGGATCAGGCATTGTGCTTGCTTATGACCCTCTTGTCTGCAATAAGCACACTGGTTCACATTTACAGGACCCAACATTTTTCTGTGGAGCATACTGTCCCCTAAATTGTGAAGTAGCCCCTGTAGGGCCTCTAATAATTTGTTGCAATAGAACTTTAGTTTTCAGGTCACCCTTTCTCTATTCAATTCTTTCTTTCTCATTATTGACTCGGTCCTCATAGTACTGAGCCATTTGCAATACTTCAGACTGAGACTTAGCTTTCTAAGCGCTCTCAGAAGACATAATTTGCGATTGGATGTCAGGCAACAATCCACGCACAAATTTGTCCACAAAAAGTCATTTCCCAGACTCTGTGCTCAAATCTTGTCCACTGAAATCTGAAAACACTTATTCGAACCGATTAAAGAATTCGGTAGCACCCTCAGACTTCCCTTGGACACAGGCGGTAAGTTTGTCCAAATTATCCTTCTTTCAGGAATTATGAATTTTAGTTTTGTGACTATTCTATCAGGCAAAGTCAGTATTACTTGTGGCGGTCTCTCGCCAGCTGCCCTTTCTCTATCCAGTCTAACTATATTATCCCATGTATCCCCTAACCCAGGTACATCGTCTACAGTCCTAATCTGTTTCCACAAATCAATAGGTAGGAGCACGGGAAATAACAAATCAATATCACTCAGAGTAAATACTGAAGACTGCAAGACAGATTCTATCTCTTTATAGAACCCTGTCGGATTCTTTCTAATATCGGGAATGGATTGTTTAATGGTGTTCACTTCCTGTCTTGAGAACGGGACATGAACAAACTGCGACACATAATGTGCAGGAATGTCACAAGCAGCAGTACCTGTTGCGACATTAGCTGGAACCTCAACTTTTGGGACAAATGTCGGAGGAACCTCTCTCATAGGCATCTGAGAGATAGGAAACTCTGAACGCCGCTTACTGAGCAACAGAGCTAGACGAAAAAGCTCTCTTATAGATATTCAATAATTCTGAGGCACAACAAATCTTTCTTTTTATACATTCATCCTGCAGGTATTCTACCATAACCTGTATCACTTTCCTCTGCATTTCTGGTGTATACTGACTATACGTGTCACATACTTCTATGGGTGTTATCGACATATCTGAAATCCACCTAATCGCATCCTTTGTACAAATTTGCATTTCCTCACTTATCGACTTACAACAAGGAAGGAACCATTTCTATACAAACATAACGCCCAAACTATCACCATCAATTTCTTCATTCTGTAAACTTTCCAACTCCCTTCTATATTCAAAAACCCTCTCAACGTGCTCATGTACTTTCTCTGCAGTATCTCTTTAATATGCTAAAACATTCAGATCCCTCAACCCTTGTGGGAGATCTATATCATCTAGTCTGTTCCACATTACACATAAATGAATTCCCAACCCTTCGATACAAACGTTTTTCTCAGGAAAACTGTCTAGATTAGAGAGTGTGGCAAAAACATCAGCTTGTTCACCCCTCTCTATGCACTGTCTAGCCCATGCAGTCAATTTGCGCTTTCTCTCTTTAGACACAGTATTGCGAGTTACAATCTTTGATTCTGCTCCCGTATCAACTACTAGTGGTACAGAACCACTCGGAAGGAAAGAGTAGACAAATCTTGTACATTCGGTAACAAAGGTGCTATCACTGGTGCAGAAGGCAAATCTACCAAACCCGTAACAGTAGGCAAAGGCAGAGGAGTAGGTGGAGGAGCAACGATAAGAGGAGGAACAACAGCCGGAGGAAGAGGAACATTAGGAGGAATGATAGGAGGAGCAGGAATTACTACGGGAGGAAGAACAACAGCAGGAAGAGGTAAAACAGCAGGAATAGGTACATACAGAAGTGGCACAGTGGCACCAGGCCTTATTTCATTTAGAAGTTTGTCAATCAACTCATCAGATACATGAAAGTCTTTAGACAGATACATTTTCTGAATACCAAATTGAAAAGCACTATCCATACTCCTAACTGACTCAGACTGTTTATTTTGATCGTACAACAACGCTTTTTCAGCGTTGGACATATGACGACGCGCATGTTTTTCTCTACTTTTAAGTTGCTGCATAGCTTCTTTCTTACAATTCTGTAATACATCAAATGGTGCAGGTCTAGCCTTTTTTCTTTAACAATATAGCCTCTAAATATTCTATACGAGGAATTTCAAAACTACCATTGGTTGGCCACTGAAGTTCGGAAGCATGCCTAGTTTGTCTGTGCCAAATATCATTAACCACTATACTACCAATGCCGTGCTTACAGTACATAGTACATGCCGGAGACCCCTCCTGTGGCACCGGTTGGCTAAATTCCAAAGATTGTCTGTCCTTGCGGAATAATGCCCTGAAGGAGGCAGACAATTTCTCAGGCATATCAGATTTCTGGTGTTACCTGGTCAATAATTGTGCTTGCGAGTACAATACCCCAAAACAAATTATCAGGATACTTAAGAATCGGGTCACGACTCACCTGATCAAAGGACAAAGGAGGTCTGATCAGATATCTAAGGACACAAAGGATCCACGTGGTTGATGATTTCGGCAAAACTGCCGCCTCGATATATGGACCCTCGTCAAGATGCCGTCTCGGACCGCGGGCTCACCGTACAGGGATCGGGTCGTGCAGTACTGTTGAGGTATCGCTTCTCATCCAAGAAAGGGGCCCCCTTTTTCACCGTCGATCCCGGTCCGATAGCCATGTCAACCTTCAACGAGATGGCATAAATCTTGAGGGTCCCTATTCGGGCACCATCTGTAAAAGCAAGAGGAAATATCGAGGCTGAGTACCACAAAAGGAAATACACCAAACATACAGATTCACAGATCTTTATTCTACTGCGCAGTTTACAAAGAACAAAATCATATAGCTATCTGGCCCTCAGTACATCACAACGAATACCAGCCCTTCAGTGTGAGAAGTGAGAGGTACTGGAGATCTGGAGTATTAATGTCCAGCCCCTCTGCAAGTTAATAATCTATGGTCTAGAGTTTGTGCCGAGTTCACTTATGGCTTATATGACAATATGCACAAGGATTACTTTTGGTTTACATTCAAACAAATTACAATGGCAACAGTGTATTCCCGGATTTAACAGTAAGCCTTAGTACATATCCCTTCACAATGCAGTTCAGCCAGTATCCACGTTCGACATTTGCTTTTCATTGTTTTCGATGTATGTTTGTCGATGAGGCTTATTGGTGTAGACTATCCTAAAACCACAAGTCAGTTATGGGACAAGGTCTCTTTACCCAGTCTAAACATTCGGCCCGCACACAGTCTAAACATTACCTAGGTGCAAGGGTCGGGAAGGCTTGGTTACAAGTTGGAAACACAGTCCACCATTTTAGAACACAGAGTTACATTTGAACAGAAATCCAAATGGTGTATGATCCCAAAATGGTGCCGAAGTTGATCTTAAATCGGAACTTTGCAACGTGATTTTCTTAGCAGAACGACTGGGATTAGGCCAATATATATTAGAAAGGAGGCACAATATGATTTCCCGTTTAACAAAGGTGCCTCGTTTTGGGCATGATCCATGCCTTCATGCGGTGTAGTCTACCGCATCTGGAACACGGGTCTGGTATTGATCAGTGTCTCTTGTCTGTAGATGAGTCTAGTGCAGGAGCTAAGCAAGTCATGCTAACCTTTCCTGTCCTTCTATTTTTCTTGCAGAAAGCCCACCTGTGATGGACTAAGTCCCATAAGAGGTGAATCGAGCGGTGGAAGAAGCGTGATCAGGTAGGGGCAACAGTGTCTTAATGCTGCTTGCGATCTGCAGTCACGTTTTACCAGCCATGTGTATTCTTCTTCTTCTGGCTCCTGACAGGTGCCACGTCAGGATAGACAGAGGACCGAATCTGTGAATTAGATAGAGGTGGTAGAGTTCTACCAGGGCATGTCCGATGCACTGTTCAAAAGATTGATGTTGCTTGCATTTAAGCCGAGTTCCCATTCTGCTGGCCCATGTGTGTGGCATCCCAGCATGAATTCGCCCAGTGAGGGCAATGAATTGGGTGTCATCCATGAGAGTACCCCCCAAAATTCCTCATGTCATGCCTGGGGCTTTGTAGGGTGCTGTGTGTATCTTGGAATGAGTCTGGGCACTGAGATGTGTTACCAGGGGGTTCACAGGAAGTACTTGCTCGACCAAAGTATACCCACTCCAGGAGATAGTAAACTCTTCCCACCTCCCTCTTAGAGTCTAATACGCTTTTGACTTCGTGCTCGTGGACCCTTGGGGTTTAGTCGAGTGGTGGAGTTGGGTGAAGTGGTATATCTGCGTGGGCCTTTTAGACCAAAGAGATGTGGAAGATCGGGTGTATGCTCATTGTAGGAGGCACATTCTTTTTCAGTGCAACTGGTCTTTCCATTTTTCTAGTGGAAAAGGACCAATATAATGAGGTTGAAATTTGCTTGGCCCCCTTCAACTGCAAATGTCATTTGGAAAGCCACACCAAGGCTCCAGGCTACATTTTATCGAGTGGTCTTCGATGCTTGTCTGCTTGTGCCTTGTAAGAAGCCTTGATATCTCAAGATTGTTCGTCAACAGGACAATGTTCTCTTTCAGTTTGTTGTGGTGTTCCACAACTGAAGGTGCATTACTAGGTTGAGCTTGGTAAAATTCAATGTCCTTTGGATGAAATCCCCATAGAGAGTAGAATCCAGTGGGTTTCTGTGCTGAATCGTCATATGCAAATTCTGCTGCCCGCAGCAGCTGGGTCCATTCTTCCTGTGCCTGGATTAGCTGAGAGTAGAGATATTTTCCTAGCACCTTGTTTGTTCTTTACGTTTGGCGATTGGTTTGGGGGGGGGGGGGGTGGTTGACTTCCAGATGTCTACACCCAATGTGACACAAAAGGAGGTCCAGAATCAGGTCATAAATTGACTTCCCCGATCAGAAAAGATGATTGATGGCACTTTGTGTAGAGTCACAACGTTTTGGTCAAGAACAGTTTGGTGAGTTTTTTGTTTTGGGCCATTTGGACTTTGGCAAGTGGTCTGAAGTGCGCCATCTTTGTGAACAGGTCTACAGTGACAAGAACTGCAGTCTTTCCCTGGCTTCTGGGTAGGTTGGTGAACAAGTCCATGGATATGTACTGCCATGGTGACAGAGGTACCACCAGCGTTTGTAGGAGACCCTGAGGACAGACGCATGTGTCACAGGTTAAGACATATTGGGGCTCATTACGGGGTGGATTGCATGCGTTAACAGTTCTGTTAACAGAATTACCTCCACTTTTACCACACCGCCAAATTAGGGGAACCTGGAAACAGGCACAAATTCCTCTGGCGCAAATAGCGCTGGCAGAAAAAGCACTGGCATATGGCAGAATTAGCTCTGGCGCTAATTCCACCAGCGGAATTACCACCAAGCTGCTGAAAAATGGTATTTCCATGTATTACAAGTAGAACTGCGATTAGAATGCGACCTATAAAGGGCAATCATTCTGCTAAAAAACACAGTGCTGTTACCTTCACCTAAAAGGTGGAGGAAAATGCACACAGGTGATGAAAATCAAGTCACATGTGCACCCAATACACTCAGAAAGGCTACCTAAGGGACACAATTGACCCAAACACACTTTTTATAACACCATGCTGCCACTCAGCACCTCCTGCTCTTCATTGCAGTACAGAGGCAGGAACTACACCACAGAGCACATGGAGCAGAGAGGTGGAGGGCCCATTACCTGGGTCAGGCACTCACCCTGGGTATTAATAGATGTCCAACTAATAACCCTGTGACAATCACTACATTTGCACATTAGGTTCCATTGTTCACACATGGGGACCTTGAGATCAATGACACTTTTGCACTTTGCACTTTATGATGTTGATGTTTGTTTTATTCATTGTGAGTTTGTGATGTGATGCTATGTATTTTATGTTACTTCATGTGATACTATGAATACAATGGTTTTCTGCTAATGGATGAGCCAGATCGAGTGGCTTTTAAATATGAAACATGTTTAATAAATGTGATTTTGCATTGATTATGTGATCTTCATTCCACATGTGTTTTTGTGTTTGATTATATTAGCCCTTGGGATGAAGTGTAAGGGGCTTACCTACCCGTTGTTGGTTTCTCCATGAAGAGGTTGGACCCTTACAACGTATAATCAATGCGAGCCCTGTCAATACCCTGTATATGCATGTCCTGCCCTCTCACCCCATCCATGACATCCACCAACCCACAACACAGGGCCTTACAGGACAATAAAGTAGCATGTCAGTAATGCATTTTGCTCCAACAAGTAAATAATCCAAAAACTGGAGACTACAGGAACCACAGTGCTTAGGGAAAACATTCCTACACAGCCAATAGCACAGATCAACACTTCACAATGATAATGCAACACTGGCAGACAATGATGGCATTTATGCTGCAAACCATCCATGTGAATCAATTACAGCAGGAATGCAGACACCCCAAGCATGCACAACAACAACAAAACACCCATCAAGGTGCAGGCCTGACAGCTTTGCACAGGGCGAACACAGACAACATGGACATTACACATCCTAGCACAGGCCATGTGTGGAACAACTGGTGGGTGTGAGCTGTGAGCAAAGAGTTTTTCAAAATGACAATGGATATGTACCACTGAACAATATTATCATTCCAGTCAATTACTAGGATAGAACAACATGGTGTACATCATTGCGCCATAACTGCATGAAGATATTGTCCATCAACATGCATTGAAAAATGTCACACATCCTCAATGCCCTGGGACTGACACCTGTGACCTTTGCCCTTGTAGGTGACTCGGGATACCCCAGCTCCTATAGCTGATGGCACCTGTGCACAATCCACATACGCCATGTAAAGTGTCCTACAATGTGGCACACATCAGGACCAGAATCCGCATTGAGCAGAACTTTGGCCTACCGAAGGGGCATTTATGGTGTCTCACTGGACCAGAGGGACCCTGATGTACAGACCAGAGAAGGTTGGGTAAATATTTGTCATCTGTGCCAAGCTGCACAACATCTGCCACAGGCAACATGTCCATCTGCCCCGGGATAATGACATGCCTCAACCAGAGGACAATGACTCACTTTCTGCAGGTGAAGTGCTGCACATTTCTTTCACCTGCTGAAAACATTTGGTCATAGCCACGTGTTAAATATGTCAGGTTCACATAAAAAACATTGCCTTTGCATGTGTTCAAGTGTACATGCATTTTTTGTGAACTGTGCAAAACATCCATTTCCCCTTATACTTAAGGTTCACCACCTCGCAACGGGTGGCAGTATGGTTGTGATGGAAGGAGTGTATGGTGTGGGTGTGGTCCTTTCCAGCAGTCCCTGTGCTCATTGTGAGCAGCTTGGTCAATTCGGTGCAATTGGGCCTGCTTACCGCCTGCTCCACGTTACCGGTGTTTCCAGCACGGTTTTCCCGGTGGAACCAAAATTATTGTGCCAGTGTTTCCAGGAAGTCCCATGTTGTAATGCCGCCATCATTTCGTGGTGCCAGAGTTTCCAGCACTGATTCACGAGTGTCACGCAGTTTCAGTTACCTATGCTACCGGCAACTGTAGCACACTGTACAGTGTTACCAGCAAGGTAGTTACTGGCATCCCCTCTTGTAGTGTAGTGGTCCAGTATGAGTGCCAGTAATCGGAAATATCAGCACGTTGTTTCCAGACTGCCACATTTGTAATGAGGGTCAGTATATCAGTATAACAGTTCCCTTTTAAAAAGGGAATGGTACAATTGAGAACCATGGCCTGCCAAATGATTTGCTTCAAAAGAAACATTTGTCCAAGAATTATGTATGGTGTGGTAAACTCATGTTAAATGAACACACCTTCTCTCACATAATAAATGATTATCTCAAGAAATGCCTATGGTGTCCACATACAAACTCAGCGACCACAAACAATACGCTAAAAATCACAAAAAGAAAGGGAGTTGTTCGACTCCCAGGCCACAGAGAATACTGTAGACTGCGTAAAACCTTTAAAGTACCACCCCATTTCTCTTCTAAAAGCAAAATGTTCACCTCACTGATATTGAGAGAATTAGGACAATGGGTGGTAAACACAGAATGCTTGGAAAAATAACAAATAGATTTTAGGGAAGGGCTGGTGTAAAGACTGGAGGTGGGTATCTGTACACCTGCTCCCTATATGGCAGAGTAGAGGCACAGAGCACCCCAGCCAAGATTCTCTATAAAGTAGCGAAGGGCGAGCAATCAAGGCTAAAGCTCTCAGTAGGTGATGCAGGCTGGTTCTTAAGTACAGTGTAGTCCCCAAGCACCCACAAAGAAATGTCCGCACACTACGTTAGTGATAACACAGTTATTTATCTAAATAGGCTCAAGTTATGTACACAATCACAATAACACACTTGGTGCTCAGGTTAATCTAAAATGATAAATACATACAGTTTCTATGTGGTACCACAATTACTTCTTAGATTCCAATAAAATGCATTAACTGGACTAAGTTCAAATGTCATAGAAATCAGTTAATAATGTGAACCAACAATATATATAGGAGGAAAGCCGGTTGGTTCAAACAATAGGCAGAATACTGGCCCCTACCAATAGACACAGCTCTGTGTGAGGATCCCCCACCTAGGCAACCTGTAAATAAAGATATAATACAAGCCCAGTCCATACATTGTTTATATGAGTCTTATTTCCTTCTAAATAGTTCTACTACCCCAATGTACCTGGAATAGCAGAGAGAGTTAGACATCGGATCGTCGATGGATCCTTCTTGAGCGGCCCCCTTTAAGGCAGAAGCCAAACATCGTCAAGATCCCTCGAAGAAATGGTCACCAATGGTGTTAAGGCAGCAGCTTTGGTCCTGGCAGTGCTCATCGATGATCAGTTGGGGATGTCCTGGGAAGATGAGGCATGCGGTGAACCTCAACGATGATAGTTTGTTGCCGCAAAGTGTTTATGAAGAACTTTGGCCCAGCAAGTGTGTCGAGTCGTCAGCATTGACTTTCTCCGGCGGGAAAAAGCGGTCGGCGGTGCTGGCGAGAGAGTCCTTGAATTCACAGTGTCTTAATCAATGGAACATTGCGGCTCCAGTCATCGGCGGCTCGGCATCAAGCGGTTCCCGCTTCTGGGCAACACAGCTTTAATGGGCCTCCAGTGGTTATAGCAAACCTGCGAACCCTGGTCGACGACAGTGGACAGCAGTGCGGTGCTTCTCTTCATTCTCTTCGGCGGGCCCGGTCTCCGGTTGACAGTCTTTCAAAGGCTGACTTCCAGGGTGCTTCGACAAAGGTTAGCGGTGCACGATGGTCCCTCATAGCTCGGGAAGAGGTCTCCTAGCCTGGTCCTCTCTTGGATCAGTTTTGAGGGCACAGCAGATTTTAGATTGCGGTGAAAGTAACATTAGTCAACCTTCTTCTTTGGGCTAGGCTTTGAGATTAAGCATCAGTTTCGATTTAAGCTTCTGAATGATTTCCATCAGTGAGAGGCCCCCAGTAATACTGTTTGGTCTCTCATTCATTCTGCTAGGTCCCACTCAGGCAACCAATCACTCAGAAGGGCGTTCAGCAGGCAGGCAGCCAATCAGGCTCAGAGTGCATTCAGGCCATTCTCCTCCCTCTCAGACAATCACAACACGGAATGTGTATTGGGACAAGTACCCAGCAATTCAGCACTCCACACTGCATTCATACCAGTTTTGGGCTGGGCTGTCTCAGACACCCATAAGAAGAAGTGCATATTGGTCACACACTCCATTCACCCAGGTCCCACCCCAAGGGTGTACCACAACATACAGTCACTGGGAAGGCTCCAGCCAGTCTGGCCTGGACTTCCCCATAATGCCATATATGGAAATTCCAGCCAACAGCCAGTCAGGGCGAAGGGACAGAGTCAGGGCTTCCCAGTACTTTGGGAAAAACAAGGTAACAGGCAATAGAAAGCAAGAGGCCACAGGGGCCATCTTGTCTTCTATCAGGAATCAACTGGTTTCCACGGTACGGCCTGGGTATCCCAAAATGTCAATGTCAGCATGGAGCTGCCACCAGCCCATACCCTGCTCTGTGGGCCACACACAGGTGCCCACAAACATACACTAGGGAAACAGGGTTGTACCCCCACCCATGGTTGCCATAAGGGTATCCCAAGGGTCTGTACACCAAACCAAAAAGAGGAAGAGCTGCACTGCCAGGAGTCCCACATGGACTCCTGGGCAGAAAGCGATACAGAACACACATGACAAAGGACTACAGAACAAGGACAGGGAGGCCCTGTCCCTCCAATGAATTTCCATCATCACATCTGTGCATCACACTAAATGAGTTTATTTTAGACGCTCTACAACAAAATGCTTGTCAAACTAATGTTCCTCTTATTGATGTTGCCTGCAAAATCAACGCTTTCAATTTAGGTACATTTGCTTTTGGATATCAGACAAGTCTGGCTTGACCAACATGGTTATGTTTCCCAAAATATTCTGACCCAAAGGGGCTTAAGACAGGGATGCGTTTTATCACCCTGTCTTTGTATCTATACGATGTGGGATAATTCTTAGACCCCTTTTCCTTTATTGCTCCACGGATAAATAGTGGTTCTTCATCGCCTTCTTAAGGCCACTTGGCAATATGCAAAATCTTATGATCTTGTGATCAATGCAAATACATTTAAAATTGTAAGATTTAGTGTGAATTAAAGGAAACCATACCAATTCACTTGGACAATTGGAGGTATTCCGCTGTAACCTGTAGTTCAGATTAAATATTTAGGATTCTTATTTGATTTGTCGATTAAAAAACAAGGGGCCTCATTCCGAGGCTGGCGCTATCCATGGAGTAAATAGCACCATGGTAAGCAACCATGGAGCTATTTACTCCATGGAAATCCGGCATGGTGAATGGAGTAATTACCGGTCCATTCCAAGGTTGGAGGGACCGGTAATTCCCCATTCACCATACCGGTTCCCCATCCCCATTCCTGCCCCCATAGGGCTCAATGGGAATGGGGAAGGAGTAAATTACGGCACCGTAAATTACGGTGCCGTAATTTACTCCAAGGTCCCTTTGCGGGTTGGATTTTTAACGCCTGCTAAAAGCAGGCGTTAAATGCCAACCCGCAAAAGGGAACTCGGAATATGGTGGTAAGTGTTAACGGTCACCGTTGCCATTAACGGTGACCGTTAACCTTTACCGCCAGCCTCGGAATGAGGCCCAAGATATTTACCAGAGGCTGTTGACAAAATTTGACATTGGTTTCCCAAATGCGTCGGATAAAAAAAGGCCTTCAGATGATTTTCAATAATATGGCTGATAAAAAAAAAAAATGAACAGCCAAAATGATGCCATTGATGTTGCACGGATTAGAAATAAACCATATCATTTCAGAATCAATCATTGTCAAATTGGAGAGTAAAAATTGGTAAAAGGGGCTGGCTCTCCCGAACTGCGTTCCAATTGCGACTATTCATTTTTTAATTAGGATTGTCCTCAGTCTACTCATGGATAGAATGGTGAATGTTAACCTTTTATAGATTTATTTATTTATTTATTTATTTGGGATTTTTTAGGCAGTTAAACAGGTAAATCATGTTTCAAAAGCCTGCATATGGCAGGGAGGGAACATGGGATTGAAAAACAAAATATACACTGGAGGTTAAAGACAAACCTACTATGCCTTGTGAGTATTCAGAACGTGCAAGTGTAGAGAGAGAAAAGAGGGGAAGAGGGAGCGGGTGTAGGTGCTAGAGTGTCCGTGCACGTGGGTGAGCAGCAGATGTAAGTGCCTAGTATAGTAAGTGCTAAGGAGCGTTGAGCTGTCATAAATGCGTAAGTGCAAGCCTGCAATGCCGTACGTAGGTCAGTGCGTGCCGAGGCAAGTGCTGTGTGTAAACAGAAGCTGAAGCAATTGGGTTTCGGAGGCCAGGGCCCCAAGCACACGTACGGGCCCAGGTCACCAATCACATTGACGGTGAAGTTAGCATAGGTGGGAAGAAGAGAAGGAGGAAATGAAAAGGAAATTCTCAAGGAGATTCCGGAATTTGAGGATGTCCGGCTCATGATGGAGAGGAAGGGGGAGGTTGTTCCACACATCGGGAGCCAGCAGAAGCAAGAGATCGACCTTCTGCCCTCTGCTTAGCAAAATGCTTCACACACAGAGAGCTGGTTCCATAGGAACATAGAGGTCTGGAGGGAGAATATTTAGTAAAAGCAAGTTGCAGATAGCATGGTCTCTGGCCACAGACAGCTTTGTGGATGATGCAGAGGGATTTGAATTTAATCTGTGCAGCAACCGGGAGCCAGTGAAGATTTTTTTTTATAACTCCAGAAAATTCCCTTGTTCTGTGATTGAAAAAAAAAATGATGTTTAAGAGTGTGGATTTTGGAGTGTATTTTTGTGTTACTATTATATTTCCCGCTTCTGAAGAAGGCTTACTCTAACTGACTGTTAAAAAAATTAATAATTGTTTAATCAAGAAACCTTGTGTGTAAGGGTTTATCTGAATACTTGTCAGTGTGAATCTCTGTGTAACTCCCTTACAGCTAACATTGACCCATCTTGAGATAAGCCTGGCTGCTCCACTCGCCACCAACATGTGTAGTACAGACTTATACCAAAGGTTGGGTTCCTATGACTATGGTGTCAGAGTTGTTGTAGTGCACCCAAAGGGTACTGCATACAATCGTGCCTAACACAGGCCAAGACTAGACCACTAAGTACTTCTACCCAGTGCCCCAATGGTTCCTATTGCAACCTATTGAAACATAGGGAAGGATGTGTGGTGTGGACATTTTCAATGTATTATGGTGCTTTGACTCATGCAGCCCTCAAGTAGGAGTCCAATGAACAGAGGCATTGCCAGGGTAGGGCCAGAGCAGGCAAGGCCCAGGCAAAATCTGTAAATGCCCATTCAGCAGCACTGTGTGGCCATTTACAAATGTAAATGCCACTATGGTGGGCCTAAGTACATTAACTTCAGACCCCACTTGTTAGACAATCCTGGCTACACCTAGGCCAGTGAATGATGCATGATTCTAGAAATTCCAGCAACATATATAATGTCCTACCTGTCACAGTGATTGATAAGCACTGACATCTTGTGAGGATTGTTTAGCAAAGGGACTAATGATTCATACCAATGGGCCAAGAAACTACAACAGAGCCCTGGGGGAACCTGTTATAATGGATCCCTTGCCTCTTGTTCTACATATGTTGTTGTTTGACTCTCTCTAGGTCCTTCTTTTCAGCAAGAATTAGTCACCATGGTAGTATGAGGTTTTTTCAACTGGTAGTCTGGGACTGTCTTCATATGATGCCCAGTCCTGGTGCCACAGATGCTAGGCCTGTGGCACAGTCCTGAGGGACAGATTGAGGGTTGTATCGTTCCGTGAAGGCAATGGTAGTTGGCCCAGAAATCAGGCAAATAGTTCCTGCCCAATTTAACATCTAGCCTACACAGACAGGTACCACTATTAACTCTGTCAGGAAAGACATGGTCTTCAGTGGACATACCTTAGAGCATTGGGATGTAAAATAACATATCAATCAGAACCTTTAATATTCTATTAACCATGTTATGTATCGCTATCTTGCAATACACTGTGATCATTTCTTGTATTTAACCATCCTCAAGACCTCTTCTATCTCATTCTTGCTGTGCTGGGTTTAATGACATACAAACATTGTATTGATATAAGTCCGAATTTTTGCCATTGTGTTAAGAGGCAACCCTGCCATGTCGTACAACCCATTGCAGTTAACTCTTTTGAACCAATGCTGATAGCGTTCAGTATTGACAAAACATATTAAGAAACTGTGGACCATCTCACCCAAAAAGAGTTTGCAGATGCTAAAAAACAGTGGTGCATATTCCACATTAGTACCCGGCACGCGCGGTGCAATGGGAATACAGCGTGGTGATTGGCTCATTTGCAAGCCATACCACACGGTATTCCCTTTTACGATGTGCGTGCCGGGTTCTCTGTGCCCGGCGATGGCCGTGGCAGCCCCTTAGCCAATGAGGAGGCTCGAAACGGGGCAATTCCCGCTCCGAGCCTCCCCATAGCTGGAGGCTTCCCTCGTCCCCTGCACGGGACTCAGGTAAGACTTTTTGTTTTGTTTCCCCTTTCCTCCTCCCACCTCCCACCCCACCCCACCCCACTTACCTTCTATCCCGCAGTCTCCGGCGGGGGACGATGGGAACCTCCAGCCGTGTGGAGACTCGGAGCGGGCCATCCCCGCTCGAAGCCTCCACACGGCTGGAGGCTTCCATCGTCCCCCGCCGGAGACTGCGGTACGTTTTTTTTTTCTTCCTTCCCCACCCCAATTACCTTCTTTATTCTTCTTTTCTTGGGAGCGGACGCGCTGGGAACAGAGTGTTCCCAGCGCGCCCGCTCCCGATGGCCGCCATGGAAAGGGAAAACGGACTATGTTTTCCCTTTCCCGGTGGCCATTTTTTTTTACCTAATTTTTTTTTTCTGTTCCGAAACGTGTTTCGGATTAGAAAAAAAAGCAATTAGTATCCCGGTCTAACGGGCCGGGGTACTAAAGGCAATAAGCCCCTCGAGTGCAGGCCAATACCGCCCGAGGTAATGCCCCCGGGGCTTCGTTAGCTCAGTGGGTTGAGTGCTCGCTGCTGCAATGACTGTGTGATCTGCAGGTTGCAGGTTCAGCTTTCGGCAAGGTCAACACAGCCTTTCCTGCTGCTGAGGTTGATAAATGAGTACCAATACAGGATGGGTGATATTGTATGTATATTTGTTCTATATGAAGCGCTTAAGCGTAAGTGCTGTATAATAACACATTGTTATCATTTGGCCTTGGACGTCTGCTTGCATTCACAGTAATTTGGTAATATGGGCCTATACGTGCTGATATTACTGATACATATGGTGATCCATTCTTACATAAATGTATATCACTTCACAGCGATATCATAACCATATCTTTCGTAGTGTACTTAGAAACATTGCTATGTGATGCCACTTGCTGTTTTGTCAAGGGGTGAAAGGTTGTATTCCATAGCTTCCCGTGATGTCTCTTCGCGGTGGGCTCAAATCACATTACTTCCTGTGATGTCATCAAAGGTCAAGGGTTGTGTGATGTCACTTCCGCTCCCCCTGACATTTTGGTGAAATGACGTCCCTGCAGTGCATGGGGCAACCAGAGTTCCCAGCATACTCATGTATGATGTGCAGGGTGGTGTGAAGAAAGCTGTCACCTGCAATGCTGTCAAGGGGAAGGAGTCATGGGGCCTCATTCCGAGTATGGCGGTAAGGGATAGCGGCCACCGCTAACGAGAGCGGTGGCGGTAATCCCTTACCGCCATACTCCGAGTTCCCTTTGCGCCATGGAGGTTTTAACACCTGCTTTTAGCAGGTGTTAAAAACCATGGCGCTAAGGGACCTTGATGTAAATTACGCCACCGTAATTTACGGTGGCGTAATTAACGCCTTCCCCACTCCCATTATGCCCTATGGGGCAAGAATGGGAATGGGGAAGGGTAAATGGGGATTGGGGAATTACCGCCCCGCCAACCTTGGAATGGGGCGGTAATTCCACCATCCACCAAGGCGCTGCCGGTCCGGGTACGGCGTCAACCAAGGCGTTAATAGCGCCATTGGTTAGCGCCGTACTCGGAATGAGGCCCATGGTGATTTTGTGCTGTAGGTTTATGCCAGGGTGGGTTGGTTTCTGAAAAGGAAAGGTAAGCACACTAAAATGGGCATAGTAGCGATGAATGACAAGTCTGTGAAGCAGAGGGGAAAACAGGTTTAAGAGACAGGGCATGGACCTGCTACATTTCTGCCTTTCAGGGAGGAACGATGTCTGCCTTTCTGGAAGGGAAGGCATGTATGTATAGGGTGGATTGAACGGCTTGTGTCATTCATCCTTTGGTTTTTGCTTGATGATAACATAAAGATCAAAAGAGGTGTCCCCTTGCAGCACCCTGAATTCTGCTGGGCAGGCAGATCCCTGAATCCCTTTTCGACAGTGTATTTTAAAAGAGGTTCATGTTTTTTTGTAAAACACAAATGCAGCTTCTGGTGGAAATGCTCATTCATCTATGCGCATTGGGGGAATGGGCAGCCCTGCAAGTTGTGAGCACTTGTGTGGGCTCCATAATCACCCCTTCTGCGTTGATAGCGCTATCCTGCAGTCTGGTACTAGCACTAGATCTCTGCTTCACCCTGTCATACGTCCAAGATACATCTGTGTGGATTCTCTACTTATATTCCTTAAACTGCCATTTCCTTTTTGGTGAAACCACTGAAGGCACAATTAGTAACCAAACCCAGTGCAGTTTACAAGTAGCATTAATTGCTGTGGTTGCTGGCAAGTTGCATTTCCAGCAACCCCATTTATGTAAATAATAATGCAAACGACATCGTTGCCCTCTGTCACCACTTTGTCTGTAATGCACCTGTCAACATTGGGCTTGGGTTGATTTGATAGAAAACGTTTGGACGTGGGCGATTGTCGATTTGTTTTTGTCATGTGCGTTTTGCCGCATATATATGCGGGTGTAGACCCCCTATGGGCAACCTCTTAGAACCTCTACCTTAATTATTCCCTTAAATCAGACCCCACATACATGTGCGACAAAATGTGTTGTGAAAAACGCAACAAAATCTCCCGAGACCAAATGTCCAGCGCAGTGATCTACCATTCCCTCAACATTGCATGCTCATATTATAAGGAATGTAAGGAAAATGAAAAATAATAATAATATAATAAAAGGTATGTTTGTCTGATGCAGTTATGCGCAGTAGAAACAGTCCTCTTCCCCCTTTTGTCACCGCTAGAGGGAACTGTTGCCTTAGGAAATATATAGTGGTCCTACTCTGTGGATAAAAACCTACCTTATTGTCTGTATTCAAATGATGGCGTTCTATGACTATGAAAATATTACACTTCTGTTTATATTTAATTCTTTATTTTGAAAACATTACTAAGTTTCTTCTATTAACATGCATTACATTCAAATATACTACATGATATATTAACACTCTGAACATTGCTTTCATTACGCACATTGGCCCGTGTACACAGGCTTTCACACTAGTAGGATATCATTGATGGGAAAGCTCTAACCCCACAGCTCATGCGGCTGTTCACTTTGCGCCACAGTGTTCTAACCTCTTGTCCATGAAAGCTCTGGCAATGGTACGCATCTGAGCAGATAACATTCTTTCAACGCAAGTGCCCCATGTGTATTGTGGACAGAGCAAGTACATGATATCTGCTGAATGACATGGAGACACATACCAGTGAAACGATAGACAGCACCTCGTGCAACGCTATCAGCCACCTCTCTGGGAGATTCTGGAGCCCAAATAGTGTCAACATGTGTTGATGAAATGGTGATTTCAGGAGAGAATATAGAGCAATATGTTCAGATGCCACTCTCAAGTACAATAGGTCCTCAGAGCAACCATGTAGGTTGAGAGGGATATCCGTGACTGATGCATGTAGATCTTTACAAGAATGGATCTCGCATCCCGGTTGTAGACCATTTTTAGAAGGTTAAAATATGCTCAGTTGGTAAATGTGGTGATTGAAGTCACCAGCTGTGCCTGATTGAACTGGATATAAATGGTAATTTATTTCTATCATCAATAGGGAGCATCATAACAAACATGTCCATTCAGAAACAGTGCAAACTCTTAGACATGTAGACGACTTTCTTAGAAATGTTATGCCAATCCAACCAGGTTATAAAGGAAAACACAAGTGGGTGAATCGTACGTGTTGGGAATCTCCCTATTTTCACAAATTATTTGTATCCATGTGCACAATATGCACCGTGTTAAACGCATTGCTGGTCATTCTTACGAGCATGTGATTATGATTAGGAAAATAGACCTTCTGTGCCAATATTCATCACATCTCCTATCTATTTCAGACTATGGTAAATTGCTATGCTACTCTTACAATAATGCACATCACCCAGATGTTTCCTCCATATAATAGTACTGGGCAGTTGATACATATTCACATAACGGCAAACCACATTTAAAATACAGAGACACTAATGTGTAGCTTTAGAAACAGTGAACACACATTTAAATTCCAACATATCAATGTAAACTATCTCACAACTTGCATTGTATAGGTATCACACTTGCCTTCCATTGGCCATTCTGACACTTACAGTTGACTGATCCTGCAAAGGGGTTTTCATTTTTATAAATAAACGGGTCCCTCTCAGTGTCAGACACGAGTTTACTTTGCGCATAAAATGCTTTTTGAAGACAGTCACGAAACACGTACAACAGACACTCCTGAACTAAATGCATCGTGTAGAACATTTTAAGTCATGTTAAAAAAATGTACTAACGTGGCCATTAAACAACAGATTGCTATTTTTGGCTTTTTTACAGCATACGTTTTTCTAGCTGGGCCTCCTCCTCCACAGAGAGTAGCCATTGAACTCAGGCAATTAGTGTAATTGAAATGTATCGACAATGCAGCCCTCTGCTGAAACGCCATTGTTCCGAGGGCTCGGTGTGCAGCACTACTGAGCAAAGCCACGGCAGTGGCAGGCACGTCATGCCCAGCTCAATTACATCAATGGATCGCTGCCTGCCAATGACGCCTTTGGGGGCATGGGTGTTACTTAGTGATAAGAGAGCCCTTTGATGGCGGATCCTCCCAACCAATCAGTTGTAGGGAATAGAAATAAAATATGTATTTCTCTGTTATGGGAAATGATTGTAAGTGCCTCCTTGAAAACACTGTGACGAGTTCACCCGTGTCATTTCCAAATTAAGGTTATCCCATCGATAATATTCTCCCATATGTCCAAGTGAATGGATTATGGAGATTAAGGAGATAGCATAGAGGCAAGGAAACAGGCATGTACCATTTTTGTGGTATATATTTTGTTGCAAGCTTATTGCATGTCACACATTGTCACAATCCCAAAGCTCCTTTATTGCCCTGGTCCAATACATTGGAAGGATATGGGGAAAGCCGTGGTAGGAATCTTGGTGAAGAGGCATGGTGATATTATTGAGAAAAAAGCTATATAAAACAAGCATTTAGGCTGCCTGTTCTTCCTGACCACAGTAGCCCAGCACCATCAACGCCCAGCTTGTTTGCTTATTCAGAGCGTGTGACAAAAGCACAATTTTCTTCTAGGACACAGTCCGACAGAAATCTCAGTGCAAGGGATATAGCCATGGACGTCTCCTAAGGAGGGTGACAATCAAAATGGAAGAGAGTCAGGTAAATGCCTGGTAATTGACAGAGTAGCTTGGGTGGGGCTTTGAGGAGGTTCAGGGTAAATTGATGTGCACAGAGCTTTCTCCGTCCTTCCTGGGTGATCTTGAAATACAGCCCTTCTTAAAGGGCATAAAATATGCAATGCATCAGTCTTCGGGACGTATGCTTCATGGAAGAGGAGTATACACATAACTGCTTGTGCTCAGTGTCCGGCCCCTCAAAAGGGTGAAATCCCAGAGATACCTGCACCGAGAAGCCCTGCTTGACGGTCCTAGAGCCATGAGGTGTTTAGGCAGTGTACACAGCACCTAGCTGTGGGTCATATCACATAAAACATTTGAATCAACAGTGCACATTTGCAGAAGCTCAGGTAGATATCGTAGAGACACTGGAGATAGGAAATACAACTACAGATGTGGGAACCGAGAATCTGGAGCACTGGGTCTGAAAGTCATTTGAATGTTGCCACCTCAGGGTGTTGGGTGGTGTACCAGAGAAGGCGTGGTGTTATAATGAGAAGAGAGCATGAGAAGGAGAGTCAGGAGAGTGTTTCCTGGTGAAGCAAACCAGGTCAAGAAAATTGGCAGAGACAAGGTGAATAAGAAGAGCATAACCTGTGTTGGCCAAGACAAGAAAGCCAATTGGTAGCAGACATATGGAGAAGGAGGTGTCTGGGTCAGTGATGCTTCAGCCTAAGAGAAGGAACAATGAAGGGCCAGTCTAGATTGAAAGTCTGTTGAGATCCATGGGTCAAAGATGACTAAGGGACAGCCCTTGAATAAGCAGGTACATTAAAGCCAGATGTAGTCTTCAGCCCAGACTCTATTGGGAGTTGTGAGGTCACCAGTCTAAATAAAGAAGTATTGGCAGCCTTTGAGACTCCATACGTGAGGGGGGAAATCCCACTTGAAGGCATCCTGTGGGAGGAAGAATATCTGCCAACATCAATCTATAAGAAACGTCTATGTCTAGACTAGTCCAATACAGGGCTTGTCCTAGCGGCAGCTTTGAAACCTTCACCTGATCTTACACATTTGGACAAAGACCAAAGCAAAACAAAGGCCAAGACCAACCCAATGACCAAGGCACATACAAAACTAAGGTTAGGAGAAAACTAAGAGCAAAGGAAAGACAATTTGAAAGAAGTGTGCCGAAAACCTAAAACTCCATGTGCCTTGATTCATTTTGAAACACTATCCTGAGAAGACACAGAGAAGATTGAAGTGTAGAATATCAATTGGAGAATGAACATTATGTAATTTAGCCTAAGCCCCGACATTGAATTTATGTTATTCTACGTACCTTCCACTGCTTTGCTTAGATTTGACCCTATTTGAGATGAACACCTCTCCCATTTCCACGACTCAAAAAAGCTTCTCTGGAGCTTGGGAGGATAACATTCCAGTCTGAAGACAACTAGTCAGGAAAAGACATCCCACAAAAAGCACAAGATTATTTTCTTTATTCGCAGGACACACATCAAAAAACCTAGCACATCAGTTCTAGACTCCTTTTGCTAATAGTGTCATTCCTGTTTGAAGCTCCTTTTTGTGTGAATACTAAAAAATAACATTCTGTGTAGTCCCCTCTAGACTTTGTTTGATTTCCCTGTTCCTCCCTCCTCATGGCACAGGACATTCACACTTTTGGGATATGATTTGATCATTGATATACGTGCACAGAACAAACGTAATTGTATAAGGGCACAGCTGGTATATCATTAGCATAGGTTTCTTCTGCTAGTTGTTCACTGTTTTTAAAGTAACAAAGTTCTTCAATCGTGTTCCCACCGTCACAAATAGCAGTGTAATGTATGGTGCCCCAAGTCTCTCTTTACTTATACAATATTACCCATGCACACAGCCATTTTATTCCTATTCAATTATTGGGAGGACTTCAAAGTGATTGCTGGCATTGTTTCAAAAATGTAGTCCTCAGGAGCGCTGGAAGGTTTAAACAACCACTGTTTTATCTGAGCAGTGTATTCTTTAAATACCTACATTAGTCATTCGTTCTGCCTACAGTAGGATGAGCTCAGAACAACTCTATTGTCTTCGGTGCCTAGACCTTCTTTGAAGTGATTCCATAAAACACCTCATACCAGTCAGTGGATGCAACTTCCTGTGCATCCACTGCATGTTATGAATTGTCCTGACACACATTTGCCAGTCAGTCAGTAAAAGATACTTTATTTTGGCTGAACACCATAATAGCCAATCATCTGCTGTGTTTGGGAATTCCTGCCAACCTCCTTTCTGTATAAAGCCTAAGTCAACTGCCTTTAAAAAATTTTACTATTTCATCCTCCTTATAGCTTTTAAAAATGTTTGATCCTTAATCACACAGAGTCACAGAACCTGAACAATATATGTAACTAAATTATGGGGAAAATATGAAAGAGAAAGGAAAACATGGAAAGGAAAGAAACAAGAAAGGAAAGGAAACAAATGATGCTGACTTGGCATGTTCTTGCCAGACTGATGAGTCATAGGTTGCTGGTTTCCAAGCAGTCCCATTTTCCTCCGTTCTAATCAGTAATATGTTACTGCTGGTTAGGAATGTGTTGAGGAGATCAGTGTTTGAGCTGCACGGACGAGATTTCAATACTGACAAGTCTGACAAATCGTCTCATCCATTTGAGTTTGATACATGGGGAGCCATTATGTTGTGTGATAGTAGAATGTGCTATGTGAACTACTACACCATAGCAAAGACTGTTCTAAAACACAGCGCTTCCAGAGCAATTAGAAATCCAGTCATGTTTTTAGAGTGATTTATTTGGATTAGTGATTCATAGTCTGTGTAAAAGTGTAACAGATGAGCTTCTGCTAGGGAGAAATCGCTCTGATTTTTGAAATTTCAAGCGCCCAAGTTGATGGGTTCTGCACTGAGAGTCGAATCTGTTAAACAGTCCCACTTTCAGACCGCACAATGTGTTCTAAATATTTGTGTTGGTGGGTTTTATTGAGGGTCTTATTGAAGGTTATTGATTTAAAAACAACTGTTCTAGTAAAATTGTTTAGGTCATCCACCTTTCCAATATCTTGCAAGAAATAGTCCTCTATCTGTCTTTAATACTGATGATCTGTCCCAGCCTCCTTTAAGAGGGAGGGCTCCTACCAATTTCACCTCTAACCGATTGAGAAATCTTGATAAGGGGAGAGAATTTGAGTCAAGGACTAAATTGTTTTTTCCAGCTACTCAGGATTTAAATCATAACTACATTTTTATGTTTAGGGTCCCAGGGCTAAAAACAGGGATTTTTGAACATGAGCAGTCACTGAAAAACAAAGCTATACATTGGTTGAGGCACGCGATTCGATGCTTTGCAGTGATTTGTAGCAATATCATTTGGGTGTACTTGATCGAAAGACCAGCTTGATTGTATTAATATTGTGCAGACAGAGTGCTGTCCAAAGGACTCCTGTCAATTGAATTTCACACTGTGCCACCAGCAAAATCATGAATTTAATAAAGGGCAAACCCCTGCAATGTAGAGTTCAAATTTACTTTTGTTACAAACACCAGCATCTCGGTCAATCAGCCGTTTTATAAAGGGTACCATCTTATTTCTTTTGACCGAATGGCCTACCAATTCCCTTTTCACCCCCCCTAAAATGATTGATAATTTAAATAAGACTTCAAAGGTTGAGCCAGTTATAGCTAACAGGGAACCCTCATTGAGCTAGAACCTCCAGTGTTATTGTGGGGCAGTGCAAAGGTGGAATATTATCTGTGAGGACAGTCAGGTTGTGCTACTGGATTCAACCACAGACACAGGAACTGACAGTCTAATAAATACATTGGTAACTAATCTTCTTTCCATTTTATGGAATCACCTCTATCTACCAATATCAGGAGTATACTGGATATTAGAGACAATTGTCCTTCAGACTCCCTCTAAGATAATCTTTATAATAAGCCTCCTTATGGTTGCCATATTAAATTATGGTCTATTTTGTCCTGAAGCATTGTGGGGTTGAACTACAACCTCAATCACCCCGAATGGCTGTTTTTAATTTCCCAATACAATATTGTCTTATTTTAGGAAACATGATCATTGTCCTGTCCAAACATATAAGATTTAATATGTTTTTACCTTAGTAGAACCAGTTGGAAGATGGCGTGCTAAAGGGGGATTGGTATGTCTAATTATGTCTCAAATTGCAGTTGATTTCAGCATACAAATGGGTTAAACAAATAATATTCAAATTCTGAACTTAGGCTGGCATCAAGAAGAAGTGGGTATATCTTCAACATATATAAAAAATGTGTGGAAACAGATTCTTGGTCATTGCTTTTGATCCTTCTTGTAGCAAGTATGACATGATTGTGGTCCCCTCTGATTTACTGATCCTGTACAATTCTTGCATTTTTATCAGGGGTTATTTCAATGCTCAAATTGTGACAGGTGATTATGGTTTCAGTTTTGACCATAATTAATTTGTGGCTTGAGGAATTTCTGACATTTTGAGTGATTTGTAGGCCATTACCAATTAGATCAGGGTAAACAGCTCTTGAATATTCTAGCTGACCTCTATTTGTGTATCATGAGTACACAAACTAATACAGTTTTTCTTATTGCCTATTTTACCGTGTCGATGGTGACAACAACATTGTGGAAGCTTTCAATGCACTGAATCTAGTAATAAAAAATGTGTTGGTCTGTTAAAGCTGGTAAAAGTTCATGGTTCTCTAAGGTTCTCTAAAGAATGTAGGTTGTAGGAGCTGCATTGACTGAGGCAGGAGGTAATTACATAAGGGTTTTGTTTAATGGCAACTGCAAGTTCGAAAGACATAGATAAAATTAATTGCTAACATACAGGCATGCTAACAACTCCAAACATATTTGGCATTTAAATGTGAAGGGCTTGATTGAGATCAACGTAGAGGCTTTCAAATGCCATATACCCCTTGAAAAAAGGGTAATTGTATTTTAAATCTTTATATGTGTCTGCCCATCATTGTGCCTCAGTACGTCAATAGACAGATTAACTGATCTGGCAGATTAATTATCCCTTTCACTGCTAAGAGGCTGCATTAAAGACCTAGCTACCAGGAAATCACCAGGTCATGATAGTGTCCCAGCATGTGTATGAAGCCAATGCTGACATCTAAGCCCTTCTCATTAGGAATGTAATTGGAGGCGTACCAATTACATGCAGTCTGCCTGATACTTGCCATCTCAGCTCTATTATTCCAATCTTCAAGAAATTATCTCCAGACAATCCGCCATGCTATCGTCGTCCTATTGCACTTAACAATTTCCTTGAAAATAAGGGATGCATCGATCTCTGACAATTTGCATGACTGGGTTATGTCTGCTAACATCCTTTCAGGTTCGGAGTTGAATTTCAGACCTGGTTTACGCACTGTTGATGAGTGTCTAAATCTGTCTTTGATCATTCATAGATATCATGGTTTTATGGATTTGTACATGACCTTTGATAAAGTAAACAGAGCTATGCTGTGGATTCGTTTGTCAAAATAAGGTATTGATAAAGATCTGCTAAGCATTTTGAGCCAGCTATATGTGCACACTGAAGCATTTGTTACTTATGTTCCTGCAGGAAAATGCACATCACTTGTGGTATTAGGCAAGGACTACGGCAGGGATGTATACACTCTGCAATTCTGTTTAATATATACCTTAATGAGTTGGATTAATTGCTGATTCTCTGCACTACAGATCGAGTGAAGCACCAACCTATTGCCCCACACCTTTAGAAAAAATAGCAGTACTATAATTGTATAAACACTAAATGTATGGAGGTCAACACATTTAAATCTCGGGTGCTACACTTTCACAGGAAAACATGTTTAATATATCTCCCACATTTTATGTGGACTCTTGAACTATCGAGAGTCTCTTTGATTATGTGGGCATACGATTTTCTGACACCAGGACATCGAAAGCTCAGCTGGAGTATTTTGCAGGGAGAACATAGTAAAATAATCTGGGCATTTTCTCTTTTCTTTTTTTTTTTTTTACATTGTTCGGAGTCTCAGCACTAAAGGTGTATGAGACATTCTTTTTTTTTTTACATTGTTCGGAGTCTCAGCACTAAAGGTGTATGAGACATTTTTTTTTTTACATTGTTCGGAGTCTCAGCACTAAAGGTGTATGAGACATTCTTTTTTTTTTTACATTGTTCGGAGTCTCAGCACTAAAGGTGTATGAGATAAAGGGGGTCATTATGAGTATGGAGGTAGCCATGCCACTATTAGCGGCTTGGCTACCCCCATAGCGGGTACCGGGTCCAGATTCCTGGAATGGGGAAATACCGGGCCATTCCGACCTTGGACGGCCTGGTATTTCCCCATTCCAGGAACCCAGGCCCGGCACATCCCCATTCCCACTGGAGCCTCCATAGGGCTCAATGGGAATGGGGAGCATGCTAACAACGAGCCTGTTAATGACAGGCCCATTGTTAGCATGCTTACCGGGTCCCGCGAGCGGACCTCGTAATGAGGCGGTAGGGGTTTAATGGGGCCGGCAGCTCTACTGGCCCCGTTAAACCCCTACCGCCAAGGTCGTAATGACCCCCAAAGTCTGTTGGAATTGCCTTATATGGGGAAGGTGTATGGACCCTATATCACCTGGACCAGTTAGCGCTTACTGAAAGAAAGTTTCTCAAGTCAATAGTAAAGGTCTCTCTGGCTACTGTGGAGGATCTACTGTATTGGCAAATTGTGACAATATATCTGTTAAGTCAAATATGAACATGTGTTTTTGTCCCCTCTATGATATACCACACACATATTTAATATTACCACTTTTAAGATTATTGAATGTTGGGCAATGCCATGTCGCCTATTTGTATTTTATGCAAGCAACAATACAAAGGGCCTGTGTAATGTTGGATCACTTTTGATACAGGCTATGCTTATTAGAAAATGTACTGTAAAGTGTGTGGATTTTAATGTTCTCTATATTTGATACTGTATCCTATAGAAAGATAGATTCAATAACACACGACGGAATTATATTGAACAGCCAAAACCAAATTTTCTCACACTACCCATATCCCCTCTGGTTTCCTCTTTTCACACAGAGACATATGCTGCTGGCGTGTGCCATTAAAGATGCTCCTACAATACAAGGACCAATTGACACCCAGGAAACCAGTTGTTCTCTTGGTATGAGAACTGACGCCTCTCCCATTTGTATGTGTGAGAAACCCGAAGATGTCTCACCCACTAGTCCGCGGAGATCTGTCGTCCAGGTGACCAGGACATGGCCATCACTATTGGATCCAGTTCCTGGGGGTGGACAGTGGGGGAGGATCCCCTGGATAGGGAGTCTTCGGTGAGTGTAAGTGGGACATCAAAGATTGGGACACAGTACCCCCTTCCTTGTAACACCTTTGCCCATCCTATCCTGTATGATATTTAGAAGCTCTACCTGCCTTTTTCAACATGAACACTTTCTAACACCGTAACAGACAACGGTCTAACACCAGAGCCGTTTACCTGACATGTCCCAGCACAAGGGCCAGGCAGAGCCAGGCAATTGATAATAATCACACAGACCTGAAGGCCCTTTACCTTCCCCACGGGGATAAAACCTGGCACATGAGAGCACAATGCGAGCTAGGTAAATGCATGCGGAAACAGCTACATGGAACTGGCAGTTCAAACGGAGGAGGAAGGCAGTGAAACCTAGAGGGACGACAAAGGGGAAACCGCCCTTGCCCTTTTTAACTCAGACCTACAAAGCCTCTGAAAGGGAATTCATAAGACCCAGAGTTAAAGCTGGCGTGTGGAGGAACGAATTTCAATGGTGCACAGGGGCCTCCAACATTGATAGCACAGGCAGGGAGCCATGCTGGATACAGTGGTACCGCCCTTGACTCCAGAGGCAAGCCAAGCCAGCCAAATTGACACAATCGGTGAGTTGAAGGAAGATGATAGCAAACTGAGATGTACCGAGTCCAATGATTCAAGTGACAACATTAGATGAGCGTAAGAACTTGAGAACAAAGAACTTGTGTATTTGAACTTTTGAGAAAGCCAGAGAAGGGCCAGCTGCCATGTGGTCAGATGCCGCAGGAGTGCTTATTTGAAGGAATCTCACTGGCCCTTTTTTGTAAGAAAATGCAAGTACCAGAAGGCCCTAGGAAAGGATGGCGTGAGGTGTTGGAGTGGTCCTACAAGGATCACGACAAATCCCTTATACACTCGAAAGTCTCTGACACATTGCCAAGAGAACGCTAAGGGAAATGAGTCCCACATCGTGAGCAAGTGAAGAGAGTTGTACATTTGGCAAATGTGAACACGGTTGGGGGATGCCTGCGAGTTGGGGTGAAAAGTAATACACCTGTGCACATTGTGTAGACAAGAGTGAACCCATTCTAGGGTTGTCCACAGTGGGATCTTTTAAAAAGACATTAAGCTTCTTGTATACAGCAAGCTGCATTTGAAAGGCCATAGTGAATCCGATGGAGGGAGGCCCAAGGTGCAAGAAGTATCCAAGCCTGGCGGAGGGAGATCCAAGGGGCGAATAGCAATTGCCCAAGGCAGAAGATTACCAAAGGAACTATTGTTTGTTTGTTGTTTTGATCCATCAGCCCTTCTAAGGCAAGAGACTTTGCAGAAAAGAGTATTTTCCCCTGACGGTTCTGGTATTATTGAACTGGAATTGTGCGCCTCTTGCTGGAGAGGTCCAGGAGTGTGCTCTGCTCAGAAGTCCCACCTTGTCCCATGCTAAAAAGGTCAGGAAGGGAGACCCAGCCTTACCATCCTGACTTACTTTTTGTGAACATTTCTTTCTTTTCTGGTGTACATTATCCCACACTCTTTTTTGTAAGGTATTGGTAAGTATTGGCAATAGTTTTTTTTTAGTTTAGGCCCTTTTACCTGACAAGAAGCTACTAGGACTGCCTTATTATTATTTGATGGTCATAGCTTGCTCCCATTTTAGCTTCAGGTTTAGTTTAGGTGTTTTTCTCACCCTTTATAAAGTCCAATAAACACCCTTGACCTGTGATCACTTGTGTCTGTCTTTATGGTTGCCACCTTGAGTTCCTTACTGGTGGGGGACTTGCTTCCCAAGGGACTGGGAATTGGCAATGGCCCTTCAAGGGAACCAGCTGGACAAAGCAGAATACTTGAAATTGAATAATTATCATAGTGACCTTTTGTGGTACGACATACAGAGTTAAGAGGTGGTCCACAAAATCTGCATCGTCAGAAACCTGAAGGAAGAAGACTTTGGCCATCTTGGATTTTACTGTGCATCATTTACTTTTTAACACTACCCCCCCAGCAAGGACTCTGAATATGAACAGGACAGGAGGGAAAATCCGTATGATAGACAAGGAGTGCCCTTTAACAGGAGGCCTGAAAAATAACCAACCCCCTATTAGGATGTAAACATATATGGGGTGAAATACCCCCCACGCTCATTGCATTTATTTATTTTCATTTTTAAAGCACTCACACAGCCCATGGGCATCGATGCGCTGTTACAGGAACTGTTTTTTGTTTTTTTAGTTGCATAATTGTTTTTTTTTTGTCTTAATTACGTATTTATAACACGCTTAAATACCCAGAGGTTTCTAAGCGCGTGCCCGGGGATCGAACCTGTGTTGCAACATGTAGTCTTGCTTACAAGGCAAGAACGTTGCCGCTGATCTATCCTCCCTGTTCAACAATCCAACCAGATTTGTTGAACCATCTGTTAGAATAAACAATAAAAGAAGAAGGGCCAAGAATTAACTCTTGATGGAGCAACAGCTGCTCAAAATATCTCCCATAGGGTGAAGGCAAGATGTTCAGGGGTGCTGTCAGCTGCCTCCTGACCCACTTCTGAGGGATAGGAGAATGAATTGCTGGGTTGAAGCTTGCCTGCCACTAAAGGATGCTGGTACATAGGATACCTAGCCCACCTGGCAAGGAGTTCTGAATTATTTCTATTGACTTGCAAAATAAGGGCAAGCATACTATCCTTTGAGGACCTTGTGAAAAAAACCACAGCGCTGCAAGACCAAATACGTAAAGGTTTAGAACCCAATGTTTCCCCATTTGAATCACATTGAAGCATCCACACCAACATCTGTTGAGCTGCTGGAAAAACTGACTTCTCCATTGCCTGTGTTCCGACCAACACTTTACCATGTCAATGCCATTTGCCTCCGATCCTGTACCTTCAAGACCGACTCACTATGTCAAATTTACAAGACAGAATCAGCAGCTTTTTCATCAGCAAGCTCTGACACCACTTGTTTTGATTCTGTACTTTCTAGACCAACTTGCTACATCAAATTTACAAGACAGAATCACCCACTTTTTCATTATCAAACCATGATTTGTGTCACTGGAAAAGCACCAATAAGACTAGCTTTTTGTTGTTTAACTGCTACAAGAGACTTACAAGGTGTCTGAAGCAACAAGAGCTCCCTTAAAATGCTTTTCTAGGTTCTGCATCCCCTGGCCTTAATACGTTGGGCCCCCAGAGAGACTTTTCCGACCTTAAAATACGTTTTGAAAGTAATCATTTTGAATTACTGCAATTCTCTTAGGTCCTACCTGCTGTCATTCATGCCCAGAGATATCATGATATAAAATGTTCCCTGTTCTTTGTATTTGATTTACAAAAGTGGGAATTTTCAGTGATTAACCAAAAAATGTTGTTAATTAAATCAAATATATTTTACTTGGACCCTGTATTGACATTCATTTTATTTTAGTACCACAGTGTTATTGTTGTTTGGATGCTTCATAGTGGTTCACAAATCCCCAAAGGGTATAATCTGCGCTCGGCCCTTGATACCTTAAGGTGGGATACATTGACCCACTCAGCAGAATTCCCATCCATAACCAAGCTGCATTTGAGCAGTTAACAGCAAAATGGCTGCGCTGGCTCCTTGGAACACCATTGACTCACATCAGAACTGCGTTTTGCCGCTCCAAAATACTGTCTTGCCATACACCTATCAGGCAATGTTGGAATAGGGAGCATACCAAGAAAGGCTGCAAGTGTGTGTTCTTCTGTGCACCAAAGAAGTGAATTGAAAAGCAGTGCTGCTCTGATGCTTGCTGAAAAGTTCCCATTGAAAAGGGAATATTTTACATTGAAAAGGATGCTGACCTGACGCTCTTTTCATCTGTCCAACATCACAATGCTTTTATCAGTGAGACCCAGCCCTGCCCATCCATATTTAGATTGTGCTCCCGCAGAAGAGAGCATTATCCCTGAATGACAGGCTGTGTCAGACTATATCTGGGAAATCCACAGAAACTTTGCTTCGCACAGAAAACGCTTGACTTTTGGGCTAAAAATTTCAAGAATCAATGCTTCAAAAGAAACCCCTACTATCATCTAACAGTTGCCTTATATTAGCTAGAGCACTCATACATTCCTATTGCAATGTCATCTGTTTTGGCGCCAATAAGTCCATACTTAACAAATTACAGATCTTGCAGAACAAAGCTCTTAGAGCCGCACTAAATATATCCAGAAGAGAACTCATTACCTCTACAAGAAATCACTGTAAATGGCTTTCTATTCAAGAATAAAATGACCTGAAAACTCTCTGCCTCACTCAGAAAGTGCTAAATCACCGAGCCCCACCCTACCTCACTGAGAAACTTACTATGAGATTTCCATTCACACCACGAGATCCACTAACACTTTCTGCTTAGTGGTACCCAGATACAATCTCAAAAGAGCAGGTGGCTCCAATTTCCCAGTCTTGGCATCCCAACTATGGAACACACTCCCACCTAACATCAAATCCATCCAAGTATTTGAAAAATTTAGAAGTAGTGTCATCACCTGGCTACTCAACTAAAACTAAACGTATCCCTCTCACTCAATCATGCACCCCTGACTAGTAGATAACTAACCAGATTCTTATGTATCTAATTCTGTGATTCCTATGTACTCTCCTACCCTGTAGCATGTCTCATATGTACTATGGTATATGTACTGTAACATTCTATTGTGTATGAACCGTAATATTGTGAACATACTGTAACATGTACCTTGTACTTTACCAGCGCCCAGAGACCGTTTGGGTCAGCTGCGCTATGCAAGTAAAATAACCAAACAAACAAATAAAACCCTAGCTCTATGAGCACATGTCAATTTCAGTGACCTGTGTCTTGAACAGACTGCTGTATAAGAGAAACTGACTAGGGCTGCAAAATAAAGTTGGGAATTCAGATGGAAGAGAAAACCTTTTGTAAGGGACATCCCAGCAGACTTCACCACATATTAAAATGTGATTTTGCAAATAAGAAAAATACTTGTTTTACAAGTGTAATGTTGAATAAGACCCTGTCCTTGCCTAGCAATGTAAAGGGGGTTTTGTTGGGAAACATATATGGGATGTTTTATTTCAACGAGCTTGCTTTTGATTCAGAACAAAATAAAATAAAATAAAGAACTAAATGTATTGGCTTTCCTGGGAAATCAGCCCAAAGAGGTTTTCTGCCATGGCTCAAAGGACATTTGGGTGTTGACAACAGGAGTGGCCTACCCCCAAGAGAAGCCACAATGGATTTCTGGGACACCTATGTGTTAATTGTGCCCTTTGAAACTTTGAATGGACCAAGAGGCAGAATATCACACGCTCGTCAGATCTCTGTGCTCCAGGTTGAGACAATAGATTCTGGGACACCTACGTGTGACATTTGGAAAATCACCTCCCCTCAACTTCTACTGGGGAGCTTCAAAGCCAACTCCCGTGCAGCCTTGAAAGTTATGCCGTTATTTGGGTGACAATGCTGGCCATCTGGCTCCAAAGGCTATTTTATGAATACATTTCAAAGACTTTTTATCTCTCAAATTGGACAACGCAGTAATGCGAAAGTTTCACAATTTAGATGCAATTTTGGTGGCTTTAATTTAAGACGTGGTAGCCTTCACTGGCATATTGGGGACAGAAATGACAGAGAAGTGGATATTCTGAGGAAAGTGTATATGATGTCACTTTGAAATTCAATACTCACATGCCATATGATAATATATACACATGTATAAACGTATAGAATTGTAGGTAAAATAATTTCATTGAAAATGACAAAAAATTATTACACGGATGAAACAAAGTACTACAAAGATGAGAGTTGGACTGCCATGCTCTGTGTGAAATATGTAATCTGCCTATGTAATTTGCAAAATTGCCACAACTGTCGAAATGTGTGATTCATTTTTATGCAAAAATGACTGTGAGATGGTTTTGTATCTCATAAAACACAACCCCATAAACTGAGTCCCCTCCTGGAGGAGGCGACCCACATAGACTGACCTATCTGGTTCTTGGGGGTAGGTATAGATTAGTTCTGCCCAACAATAAACCCAGTGAAGTCACCCGCTTTATATAAGATGTGGGAGCTCACAGGGACACAATCTCTCCTGAATTCCCAGCTCCTGCATATCCAGCTATTCCAGATCCATCTTTGCAAGATTCAAGACTCTACTGCCAGGCCAAAGCATAGCTGACCCTATCCCAGCAAGGCCATTGATCCAGAAGCCCCACTAAAAATCCCAATAACAAAGAGGAAAATGTTCTGGTACCCCTTTGGGAGTATCCTGGGACCAGACCAGCTTTTTGCCCACTACCTGCATGCCCACTGTACCCTTGCCATCCAGTGACTGAACTTGCCCAGCTGTATGCTGTAAGGGGCGCCCACCATGCTGTGACCAGAGCCCTTTGAGTCCAGATCCTGGTTGTCCCAAATCCCAAACTCAAGTGCAGATTGTGAGCATTTCCCATCCCATAGCAACACATAGCCTATCCCATCTTGACCCTTTGTCTTTGTCCTATGTTCTAAGTAATCCTATGCATACCCTGGTAACTTGTTTAAAACATCTAGAATTCTCTGTGCATCCTGTCCTTGATTTCCAAGTGTTAGTGCCATCCTTTCATTCACCTCATCATGTAACGCCTTAACAATATTTTGAATAATTTAAAACACAAGATTGAATAATTTAATTAATTTCCACATAAAGAGACACGTGGCTTGAAGGGGGTTAAGACGGGTGCTTAACCTATTTCATGGGCAGCGCTATCTCCTTGAAAATCTAATTAAGGAACACTTGTCATTTTTCTTTCCAAACCGATTTTCTCTTTTTAACTGCTTTATTTTACCAAAACCAAATTTCTTTCCCCTTAAAAATCTCATCCAATTTTTCAGCTATAGTCACTCTTTCACTTCTATATTCTCCCTGTGATGTGCATCTATCACCCAGCCTAAAAACTGCATTTCGATTCTGTATATTTCACCATTTTTTTTAAAAGAAACATTTTGACGTTTAAAACTGCAAAAAGTGTAAATTGCAACTTTTCCACGTGTGATTTTGACTGCTTATGTGCTCCATTTCAAGTTGCTTTTGAACTGTATGCCTTTTGTGACACCTTACCTTATAGTTGCTAGTAATATAACATCCCTATACTCTGATAAAACATATGTACATCATTATTTAATCACACATATAATTAAGAATTTGTCAAATTTCGAGTGTCATTTTATGCCATTGGAAAGGGTTTTAAAATCTGTTTTTGCCTCTTATTTTGTGAGTGAAGGTCAGATTAATTGGTGTTTGAGGGAACATTGCAGGGGGAAACCTTAACTTGGGTGCTATCTACCCGAATAGAAAAAGTGCTCCTATTCATGTGTGCTTCGGATATGTGCTTGTAGAAGGTTACCCAAGTGTATTTCAGTGATTTTCATTGTAATTATCACCCCATGGGTGATTGCTGCTCAATATAATAATTGGTGATTTCCTTTGAAAATAAAATAAATAAATATTGTTTTACCACCCACCGGCCTGGTTCCTGGTCCAAAGGGGGGTGAGAGACGGGTTGGGTATCGGCTCAATTCGAATTCATAGAAAATAAAGAAAAAGTATTCTCGTTGCGCACTACATTCTAGGCTAAGACCAGGGGTCCAAGTCTGTTGTGTGACACCCAATTGGAATCCTTCACATTTAAGTGGCAAAGGAGGTATATCAATTATTTTTATTCCGTTTTCTTGTTTATGGCCAATCACTTTTGCACTAGTAGTAGTGTAGACTATTGCAGGATAATACCCATTTCATCACAAATGCCACAACAATGATAACAGAGTTTTGATGAGGTTTATGGAGCTTCCTTCTTGCATAAAAATGAGCCATTCTTGGAAAGTGAATGGCTCTTCCCTTGAGCTCGCACAGGTCTGAGAGCAAACATGCAAAGAGTCAAAGAAGCTTTGAATCTCATGTCAACCTGCCATAATGGTATCACTGCTCTGTATGAAATAATAGTCAGCAATAAAGCATGTTTCTAATACTGTTGTCCCCTTCCTTTCCCATTTGACAACTACAAGCATCTGCCCCCCTACTACATTGCTTTCTTCCACAGCTAGCATAGTCCACTTTATTGAAAATGCTATTAGAAATGAATAAACCTTTCTCCGCATATCGGCAACCGTCTACTGAAGCACAAGAATCACCTCTGTAGCCTGTGCTCCCAAAGTAACTTTCCTTTCCTACAGGCCTGAGGCTTGTGTCTTACCCTCCCCACAAAATCCAATGCCATCGGCATGTGGTTTGAAGCCAGCCCCCTCCCAACCGTTACCCCCCACCCCAAATGACAGCCACCCGTGAGCCCTGATTGTTGGAGCTGAAAGTCAGCTAGCCCAGGAAACGTACATGGCTCCAAGACATGCAGGTGGATCCAATGCAGCCTTTCCGTACCTGTCCGATGAAGAAAAAGAATCACTGCAGTGACTTGTGCTCCCAAAGTAAGTCTCCTGACCCTCTTTCATTTACTAAAGGCCTGAGTCTTGTATCTTGTCCTCTCAACTGAATCCAACATCATCTGCATGTGGTTTGAAGCCAGTCCCTTCCCTTCCTTTCCCCCTCCATCTGCCTTCCTCTGGAGCCTGGTTGCTGGAGCTGAGGGTCAGCTGATCCAGGAAACAGTCACTGATGCAAGCCGTACAACCCGAGCCTAGCGCAGCTTTTCCACACCTGTCCACTGAAGAAAAGGGATCACCATTGCGACCCACACTGCCAAATTAAGCCCCCTGACCCTCTTTCCTTTCCTATAGGCCTGAGGGCTGTACCTCACACTCCTCACTGAATTCAACACCATTGGTGTGTGATTTGAAGCCACCCACTTCCCTGCCTTTCCTCCTCCATGTGACTGCCCCCTATGCCCTGATTGTTGGAGCTGAGGTGCAGCTGACCCAGGAATCGCTCCCCATCTATAGGTGGGCCTCAGGGCAGCCTTGCACAGGCATCTAGATCAAGAGCACAGCAAAAGGGCACATTCCTTTGACACCCATCATCCCTGTTTATCCTAGCCTCAGCTGACCCAGAAAGCTAACCTGGCTCCGAACCATGCAGTTGGAGCCTAGCACAACCTTTCTGCACCTGTCCACTGAAGACAAAGGATCACTGCTGTAACCCGCGCTCCCATAGTAAGTCCCCTGACCCTCTTTCCTTTCCTACAGGCCTCAGGCCCTCCCTATCAAATCCAATGCCATTGCCGTGTGGTTTGAAGCCAGCACCTTCCCTGCCTCTCCACCTCCCTCTGCCTGCCCCCCAAGCCCTGATTGGTGAAGCTGAGGTGCAGCTGACCCAGGAATCGCTCCCCATCTATAGGTGGGCTTCAGGGCAGCCTTGCACAGGCATCTAGATCAAGAGCACAGCCAAAGGACACATTCCTTTAACCACCCATCATCCCTGTTTATCCTGGTGCCCCAACCAAACACCACACACAACAGCTACTCTCAGGTAAGGGATGCCTATTGCAGATATTTCCATTATGTGCATTTTGCCCCTGAGTATCCCAAATGTATGCTTGGCTGCCTGTTATCTCGCCACAGTAATTTTGAAGATTGTATTTTGTCATTACTTGCATTGGGCTCTAGCGTGTCCCAAATGTAGGGATTGTTGCTCTTTTATCTTGCCACTGTAAATATTTGCCACACTTGCTTTTTTCCCCCAGGAGTGTTCCAAAGGTAGTCTGCCACATTGACCATCACCACGGTTTGTACATTAACTCAACTTATACTTTGGGGGTCATTATGAGGTTGGAGGTAAGGGATTACCGGCACTGGTAAGGACACCGGTGCCGGTAATCCCTTACCACCCTATTCCGAGGTCCCTTAGCGGGTCCCTTCCTTAACGCCTGGTTTTACCAGGTGTTATGGAAGGGACCCGTTAAGGGACTTCAGAGCTAATAACGGTACCACAAATTGCAGTACCGTTATTAGCTCCATCCCCATTCTCATTGAGCCCTATGGGGGCTCGAATGGGAATGGGGAATGGCTCCCTGAATTGGGATTTTACGGGTCCGCCAAGGTTGGATTTACCCGGTAACTCCCTATTTCAGGAACCCGGACCCGGAATGCGTTAAGGGGGTAGCCATGGTGCTAATAGCACCATGGCCACCTCCAACCTCGTAATGACCCCCTTTGTCTCTCTAAGCATTTCAAATTTAGGTTTGCTACTTTGTACCTTGCTGGTGTTCGTGCTTTGCCGTATCTGAATTATGATCCTTAGAACAAACATACTTCACCACAAAATCTTGCTGCTGCATGAGCTGCACCAAACTTTAATCTCACTATTGCATGGGTTGCTGCAAAGATCAATTTCACTGCACCACATTTGAATTCAATGGTTGCTACTGCCAGAATGAAATATCGCCACATTTAACCTCACGAATGCCAGGTGGCACCACCTTTGAAGCTTGCTACTAAAAAGGGAGCACCACATGCAAGGTCTGATGAACGCCCCACTGTTCATTTCCATATTACATAGTGTCACCACTTCTGTATCCCACAGTCTCAAATTCACCAAACCAAATCTCAAACTCTGACCAGCGTATACCCTCGTACCACACCCTCATGGAATCCATCCAATGGGAAGCACTGGAACTCGGAAACCAAGATGCCAACCCAAATTAATAATGCAACCATGAGACCAGTTCCACTTGGAGGCTCCTGCCCCTGGGAACTCCGAAATGCAGCACATCTTTGTTCCTAATCAACTAACCAATCAACAAACCAAATATAAAATACAACCATGAGACAAAACCCCTGCGAGAAGTAAGCCACCTTAATTCTACAACCACAGCTAAGGCAGACACCACTTTGAATTGCAGCACATCGACCCAGGAGGGCACCTGCCCCAGGCATACATGACAAACCCAAACCCAAGAGGAAGAGCAAGACACCACAATCCTCACAACAGCAGTGAGGCACATGCCACTGTGAGCTATAGCACTTCCTCACCCACACAGAATCCATCCTCTTGGAACCCTGTCCCAGAACCAAACCTCACCCACACCTAAAATCAAGGCGCCAAACCAATTCAACAATACACCCACAAGACAAGCTCCATACAGAGGCATCCACCCCTGGGAACCCCAAAACACTGCACATCGCTGTACCCAACCAATCAAAACCAAATAAAAATAGAACCATGAGGCAAGACCCCTGGAGAGAAGCAAGCCACCTAAATGCTACAACCCCACTGCGGCAGGCGCCACTGTGAATTGCAGCACATCAACCTATCCCCTCGGACAAGGAAAGTAATCAACCCAGGAGGGCACTTGACCCTGGCATATAGAACAAACCCGATCACAAAACCGAGAAGGAAACCAAAATACCACAAGTCTAAAACACAGCAAGGCAAACACCACTATGGGTTACAGCACATCGACCTATGAGACAAAGAAATTAGTTGTCTGAAGGACCTGTGCCCAGAACAAAGGACAAGCCTGCAACACCTAGGACAAAGAAAACCACCAAAATCCTAGAACCACACATAGGCATCCGCAATTTCCTTTAAACCCACAACCAATCTACTCACCCAAAAAAACAACAAAAATTATTATTCACCTTGTCGGTTAAACCAACAGAAGTTAACAACATTCACAGACATGCACAAACAGAAGGCCTACCACTGAAAACAACAATAAGACAACCAAATACAGCAGTACACCACAGACCACAACATCCTGCACATCAAGACCACAAACATGCCAAAATACAAGAAGGACTAGAAAACAAGAATGGAAAACAGAACAAGAAAGAGGAATGAAATTATGTCCCCATCAAACCGGAATAACCAACCAGAATTCGCAGCACCACAAAACTCGCACTAGCCACTATTAAGCAGACTAAAATATGGACTAAGACAAGAACAAAAACAGCATACATCACCTGCAACCTCTCCACCTACAACGGAAAACAAACAACTCACAACTAAGGACCAAGGAATCCTAAAGTGGCCCCAAACCTCACACCTCAACACACAGAACCCAGAAACTCACAAAACATATTTGGAAAAGCCCCAGCAAGAATGAGATTGAAGCTAGAATCCCTAACCATCCACTACCCTTACATAAACAGAGACTGGAAACAAGATCACATGGACAACCAATCATCTGACCACTACAACAAAGAAAGAAACCCATCACTCAAATTAATAGAACAACGCAATGAAGGGAAAGAGACTCGAACTGCACAACTAGCAAATAACGACCTCAGCCAAGAGAGACAAATCATGACAGGCACTACCCCAACAGAGGAGCGAGAAATGATACACCAAAATGAGGAAGGAAAAAATGCACACTCTACACTGCAGTCTACTCAACGTATGATCCATGGCTAAAAACAAAGCTGAAATGTAAGACCTCTTAAGCGTAGGCAGCACTGACACTCTCCTCCTTACAGAAAAATGGCATTCAAACACTTACAAAACAATTGCCAAGTAAGCCATACCTGACAATTTCAAACTAATACACTCCAACAGTGAAAACCGAAGAAGAGGAGAAATCACACTAGCACACAAAAACCACAACTGCTTCACTCCACTCCCCTCAACCGACATAGAAGTTTGCAAATCACTCATAATCAACATCAAGCTCAATGTTAAATCCAATGTACTGTTCCTCCTGATCTACAGACCACAATTCTACAACCCCAACTTTGCATGAATCACACTGACACCATTGCCAACCTCTAAACTTATCATGACATAATCATCCTGGGGACATAATAATCCTGGGAACTTCAACATCTGGTACAAACGAGAAAATTAAACCACATCAAGCTCTCTGTGTGCCCTTCCTGGAAACCCTACACTTCAAGCAAATAGGAAACAGATCCATCCACAGTTCAGGACACACCTTAGATGCAATTTCTGCAGAGATGGACTCTTGACTGCCGCCCCACCAGTACCAATCATATGGAGCAATCACCATATTATATGATTCACGGTCAAGATCTCAAGCCACATGAATCCAACAAATGTAAAACTCCCAGTGATAAAAAAAAAAGAAATTGAAAGAGCCTTGACCTAGACACGCTCACAGTCCTACTGGAATTGACCAACCCAAACAACTTCCACCTAAATAGATTGGCACTGGAATCAGTGGAAGAAAAACTTTACACCTGTAACACGGATGCCCTAGACCAACTAGCACCTTATTGGGATGAAAAGGAGTCTATTCCTCCCCCTAGGCACTTTAGAGTGAGGTGAATCCCATAAGCAGCCATAGTGTGTGCTAGGGGGAAGAAGACAGTGCGAAGAAACTTGGCACGGATATATTGTAGCAGGCACAATAGATGCATAGATCCAGTGCACGCATATAAAGGAACGCCATTTTCTAATGATGGTAGATGCATATTAATGTATGGCCACGCGGCACAAGTTTAGCTTCATGGAAGAACTCAACTAGGCCCACATCATTAAAACGGGATGAGCCTGCACTGCAAGTTCTCATGGAAGCTTTCCCTTGTCCCTCCACTGTTGCAATTACTTAGTATTACTGGTGGAATGCACCCTGCAAGGCCGTGAGACAAAACCAGGCTCCTTGCAGTTCCCAATCATGATCGCCAAACTACCAGCAGACCTATAACCCCCTCCCAGCCTACCCAAAGCCATGGTGCACACCACTGACCTGATCCACAGACCCCTACATTCTATGATAGGGAGTATCCCCAGCCCCAACAATACAACAAATGGCCATAAAAGATCTGAGCATGTACGGTTGTTTCACCTCTCCTCATAAATACATTCTTTGTACGGCTAGTTACTGGGAGGGATACATTATAGACCACAATGAGGGTGGAGGCCTTGAGTGTGATATCATCAAAGCACAGAATGTGTGGGTCAGCATGACTGTATTTCTTCCTCCCTTCCCCCTGGCACAAGTCCCCGAGCCTCCCAGGTGCATGCCACAGTGATATAGTCCTAGGCTTAGTGTATCATAGCAGTTCTGATACTGTAACTTACTGGGACTGACCTTCACTCTTCTGAGAGATGAGGCCAGCTGACCCATGTGGGAACTGACAGATGGCAGAAATGGGAACCAATCGCAGTCTGGCATCCCCTATAGAGCAAACCCATCTATATGGTCTCACCAATCAGTGGCACTAGCTTTCACTGTATATTGATGATGATGTATTGCCTTTTAAACTTCTGCTTGTGCTAAGTTAGACCAGAACATTCTCGAGAAGCAGAGTCCTTTGCTGATACATCTGTTCTCTGTACAATTAAACCTTGTTATCCTTGCAACAATCTCTTGGCCTTTTTCTCTAGAGGGTTATATTCTTTCTGGCGTGAGCGTAAACAGGGACTTGCTTTCATCTGGTGGCCCTGGCTGATGTGATTCCAGCATCCTCTGTAACTGTGGAGGTATCCAGGCAGCCTCTCCGGAAGGACTGCGACCAGCTACTGCGACAAGTCCCAAATGGTCTACCCCGAGTGGCCCTGCGGCAGCCATCTCTGCAGAAACCTGCCTGCTCTGTGGAGCAGAGTGCGGCCGCAAGGAGAGGCACAGGGCAGTGTTGGAACTCATGGATGGAGGAGTTTGGGTGAACACATGCACGTGAGTATAGCCTGCAAGGGATAAAGTAGAATTGGATGTATGGAACAGTGTGAACAATGTGAACATGCAGTGATTGAAATTGAGAGTGTGGCATATTTGTGGAGTGTGTTGAGTTTTAGTTTTTCAATTTATTTTGTAAGGATATTGAGGAAAAGGAAAATGGAAGCTCATCCCCCCGAGTAATGGGGGGAAGGTGGTGCCACAAGCATTGTTTAAACAGTGTGGGGAAAAATACAAGGATAAACATAGGAGCTCTGCATAATCAGAGAGCTCGTGAATAGTAGTGGTTGTTGTTTTAGCTTATTATTTTAGTTTGTTTTACAAACGTATTTTATGGTGTAAGAAGGAGGCCCAGAGGGGTGCTTATGTGTTGAGTGTAGACGTGTGAGGTACGTGTGAGGTGTGGGTGTAGTTACAAAGCTTTAATTGGGAATAGAGGGCTGGGAGTATTGGAAAGACGATTGTATATTGGGATGTTTATTTACAACATTAAGTTGCATTGTTGACAAAAGTGAATTGTATATATTTTTGAACAAGTTGTTGAAAAACAACTAGGGAAAGTTATCTCTGCAGATGGGAAAAGAATTGTGCCTGACAGGCATGCAACAGTGTGTGCCACTCCCAGGCCACTTAAAGACATGCAGACATACTTGGGTTATGCAATTACTGTAGGGCATGGATTCCTGGGCCTCAAAGAATCACAGAAAGAGAACAAAGAGATTGGACTGCAGCTATGATTAAGAGTTTCAGTGATCCCAAGGAAGTGCTATCAACAGCCCCCGAGATTACATGCAGTAGTTTTACAAATTCTCACACTCGAATGGCACGCTCATGACAGCGCTCTCACACAAAAGAGCGCAATGGCTCTCAAGCCAGTGGCCTATTACAGCGGCACACTAGACTCAGTGATGCAGGGACAGTTCACATGTGAACAAGCTCTCGCTGCTGCAGCCTTGGCAAAAGAAAAGAGTTCAACAATTGTGATGGGGTGCTCAGTGACTTTGTATGTGGAACACTCAATATTTGCCATCCTAGATCGCTCAAAATCCACCCTCACCACCCAGCGGGCATCAGCGTGCAAGATTATTCTCTCAATCCCACACATCCACATTGTGAGGTGTAAAACAGTGAACCCAGCCACGTTCCTCACAGAACCATGGACTGACGAGGACTTACAACAGCATGATTGTGCAATTTATAAGGGTGAGGAATACCATTTACCTAAAGATAGATACACCACTTTACGGGAAGGCAAGGTACTTTTTGTTGATGGGTCAGTGACAATTGACGATGAAATGGGGTAGAGACATTTTGGGGTGGCATTGGCATGCCTAGAGGCTGAGGACCGACACACTAGTAATGAAAAGGTTGCCCATGCACTACTCAGCCCAAGCGGTAGAACTCGTAGCACTTATTGAGGCCCTTCTCGCATCCAAAGGGTGTTATGCCACCATCTACTCTGACTCTGCATCCGTCACCACAACGGCGCATGCTTATCTTTCATGCTGGAGAAGGAGAGGCTTCAGGTGGGCAGACTGCTGACCAGTGCAACATACCGCCCTGCTCAATATACTCATTTCACCCTTCGCAGAACTATCTGTTATGTCGGTCATCAAATGCACAGCACACACCAACAACACTGACAAAATCTTGTTGGGGAATGCAGCCACCGACGCAGCATGCACGGTATAATGAATACACCTTGCATTGGAAGCTCAGGCTATTTGTACACCACAGATACATGTGTTCTGCACTTTGACAGCCTACCTCCATCAAAGGCACCATACAGCTTCACCATATACTAAAATAAACTCTAGCATAGGATGACATGAAGCAAACACAAATGATAACCTGTTAAATATCAAGGTGGCAGGTTTTTCAATGTTGGCGAACTAGTGTGACCACTCCATTCCCTTATCTTTTGTTACCAACAACATTGAACTTTATACTCAGTTTATTATTGTTATGCAACTCTTGGCTCAGAATTGTAATTCTGGAGGTTGACCTAGGGTATAGCATACACAGATGGTGGGCATATACGGCACCAGTCTTCCAGGATAGCCTGAGCATGCTCTTGAGCCCCTCATGCATCTATAATGTGTGGTAGGTCACACATAAGAGGCAGGCAAGAAGACATGTTGTAATGAAGATGTTTTTCAAGAAATCAAAGAAAACCTCCTCTAACCTTAACTCTTTGATGGATTACCTAAGATATACATCTGGATGTCTCCCAAAGAAATGTATCCAAAATAAACCCCATCCTAATCTTCATCCCAGGATAGGGTTACTCCCCATTTGTGAATTAGTGGTGGCTGGTTTTCAGACCCCCACCAAAGACTTCATAAAGGCTCTTCAAGCTCTACAATAGCTCTACAATTCACAGAATAATGCCCACCAAAGAATAAAACATCTCTCAAGGTTCTCTATAGTTTGTAAAATAATGTCAACTAGGAAGAAATATCTCTCAAAGTTCTTTTTAGTTTTTTTGGTTGTGCCTTTGTCAGGTAGTCCTTACAATTTCCAATTCATCCCTTCTTTGGGGATGCACCCTTCTAACCTGGAAAAGATGGATTCTGCAGATACAACAAAGTTAATTCTCAGTCCCTCCTTCTTAACCTCGTATTGACAAAGGGTTGTGATGTAGGGAAAATTATAACATGAATATCAACTGCACTAATTTGAGCGAGGCCACGGATCTCAACGGAGACAGTGCATGCCAGTGTAAGAGTGATGATAATGTTGCAGCATGTGTTAGGTGTGACTTTGTGCTGATGTGAGGCACTAAGTGTGAGTTAAAGAAAGGGTGATTTGGGATTTAGCCTAGCACAGTGTAGGGTACGATGCTAACCATTAACATGAGTAATAACTAATCTTACTTATGATTAAACTTAACAAGACTAATATTAGTGATTATTAGTAATTAGAATGGGGTTGCTTAGACCATAGCCCAATTGAAAGCTGGGGGTGCAGGGGCATTCAACATTGCAATTTTGGCTTAGAAAATAAATGCAAAAAATGGATTGCTGATCTGCGGTGTGCTTCATGTGTGTGGAGTTCAGAGCGCAATGAGAAAGCAGTATGTATTCTTGCAAATACAGCATCTTTGTTTGAACAGGAAAAACACAGAGGATGCCAGGATGCTAGGTAGCACATTCATCCAGGTTGGAGAAAAAGTGGTGTACAAAGGTAATTGAGGAAGAAGAATCGCAAGAACTAGAAAGTTACTGGTTGCTGTATTTGTATAGAAACATTATTCATGACATCACGATTGATGCAGGAATGAAGGTAAAAGCAGTAAAGATTCTGTAGGCAGATATAGGCAAGGGGGAGGTGAGGAAAAAAGACTTAAGCCAGAGATCGGGGAGTATTGGGGTTTGCCACAAAAAGAGCGAGAGTGAGCAAAAGGAGAGAGGGAGAAAAACACAAAAAGAAGAAATTGGATGGACTGTTGAATGCACTGCTTGTGGAGACTGCAGGCTTGCTGGGCTGGGCTGTGCAGCGAAATTAAGGGTGGGCCTCACTGGGTTTTGTTAGGCAGGTGATATGATATATGATATGATCATTTGTTTATATAGCGCATATACACAATGTGTTTCAAAGCGCTTCGAGGCAAGGGAGGGAACAACGGAAAATACAATGACATTCTTACAGGCCATGAACAGTAAGGATGTGAAATTAACTATCGTACTCGGCCTACCGAAATTTCAGATAGTGCAAGTGCTAAGACATAGATAAGGAAGGGAGGGGGAGAGTGGGAAGGAAATGGAAACAGACAGGCGACTACAGTACTAGGCCTGATTACATTTCTGGTAGAGCTGGAGGAAACAAAAGGTGAGGGAGAGGGGTCCAGAAAGGGAGGGGAGGAACAAAACAAACGACTATCGTACTAGGCCTGACAAAGTTTCAGATAGTGCTGGAGGGATGGGGGGACAGTAAGGGAATGGGGAGCGACAGACGAGGTTGCTATCATACTAGGTCCAGGGACAATTCTGATTGAGTAAGAAGAAAGTAAGAGAAGGAGGGAGGAGATAGGAAAAGGGAGAGTGGAGGGGATGAGAGAACAGAGAGTAAGCAGTCAAAAAGAGTGGAGAAGCAAGAGGGGAGAGCGAATACAATTGCAGAAGTCAGTAGTAACACATAATGTTGCAAGCCAGGATACAAGATGAAGATGGGAAAAGCATGAGTACAAGATGCAAAGGAAGTTCAGCATGAATGTTGAGAAAGGGTGACGCACTGTGAATCAATGAAGTCCATAAAAGTAAAATCCAGCATTGGCCACAAGACGGTGATGGTGAAACCAGAATTTATCACCACAGAAACCTGTGTGCAGGAAGGGAGTGGCACAAGGGAACAACACAGGGGGACCAGAGAGGGTGGGGAGGCTTGTGGGGACAGAGGGTGTAAACACATGTTGGTGCATGCTTACCTGCTGTCTTAGCAAGGGGTCGGACCTTGGATCCTCCTGGTCTGAACAGGTCCAAACAGGAATTGCACTTATCTTTGACTGCCCTTCACTATGGACACACCGGCGAGAGACACCCTTGATCCAAGAGTTAAGACCAGGAATGAAGAGGCAGGGCTAAGACGGTGGGTGGTGCTTAGGCCAGGTGACCTAGATCCACTTACACCTGCTCCCCAGCTGCAAAGGAAAAGAGGCTGGAGGGCTCCTTAAGTAGGGAAAAGAGCAGCATGCAGGAAGGCACCAGGCGGGCGGGGCTTGCTAAGTGGTGAAAAAAGAGTGGTAAACAGGAAGGCACCAGGTGGGTGGGGCTTAGGCCAGGTGGCCTAGGTGACCTACGTGGCCAGGTGACCTAGATCCACTTACACCTGCTGTGAGACTGAGGGATAGAGAGCGTACACTGTGAGATGGAACAAACCCTTGTGCAGGCAAAATCAGCTTCAATAACTTGGTGAGTATGAGTTTAAAGCAAGAAGAATGAATTAAACAATTAATTCGGATAATCCCTGGTCTACCTGGAAAGTGCTAAATCAGATAAAATAAGTGCACGTTTTATGGTAAGTGCTGATATATATGCTAGGAGAAAAGAGAAATCTCTGCTGTGGGTGGATGCTTATAATGGGAATTACAGGGTGTTTACATCACTGAACTGTGTGTGAACGTATTTCCGAATTTATCATCAGTCCATTACACGTATGCAGGGTAGGAATGGTAAATGGTTGATGAGGCTGCACTGGCCTGCCCATTATAGAGTGTTTTTTTTTTGTTGTAAAATGTGAAATTGCATATTGTGTTTTCCTTTCTCTAAGAATAAGATACTAGAGGGGGTCTAAGATTGTGTTGCCTTGCAAAGAATGTTATTTTCTCCCAAGGCAAAGTGTTCTTTTTGTTTCTTTTGCTCATATTTAGTATATAAAGTGCCTGAAGGCATAGCTGTAGAAAATGTTTGGGTCGTTAGGATTCATCTATATGTCTTATTGTGTGCTGGAGTTTTCAATTGAGCATATAAAGGTACATGTTTATGAAAGCCTGTTTCCTGGTCTATTTTTAGTGTGATTTGTTTGTTTGGTGGTCAGAATTACTATGTGAAAATGAGTGTACCTGGCACTATACCAAGTCAGATATCTCCCTAGCCAAGCGTCCCATATTAAAGGGTATACCAGTGAACTAACGTCACATTCTTTAGCAAACTTACATCAGAGAAGCACATCTTTTCACAGAGTGAAAGGTGGCTTTTTATATTTCCCTACAGAATGCACCATTCTAACCTGGAAAAACTTGGTTCTGCAGATGTAAGAACGTACATTTTTAGTCCATCTTAGACTGGTGGTCTTCTTAAACTCGTGGCTCAACCCAATTAGAGCTGTCTTTTTTTGCCCCCTTCTGGGGTAGTCAGTGTCTCAGTCCCAGGTGAAACCACAGGCTTGCTCAGTCCCATTCTGTTTGCTTCTTTAACCCGCTCCTGGGTTATTCAGAATTTCAGCCTTAGGTTCCCCATGGGCTTCTTCGGCACTGTTCATGTTCACACTTACCACATTCTGGGGTATTCAGAATTGCTGCCCAAGATGGGCACAGGCTCCTTCAGCCCAGTTTGGTTTACTTCTTTTACCCCCATGTTAGGTATTCAGAGTCACAGGACCAGGTGGTCTATGGGCTGTTCGGCCCTGTTTGTTTAACTTCTTTAACCCCTCATGGGGTATTCGGAGTCTCAGCCCTGGATGGGCATGGGCTTCCTCAGCCTTCTTTTATTCACTCGTGTCACCCTCTTGTGGGGTTTTCAGGGTTTCAGCCCCATGTGTGTCTCCAGAGGGTGGGGGTTCACCACCAGTGGGATCCCGCTTGCCCCATTCCCTATGGAAGGTATTACAAAGCAAGCTCACCTCCCTAGTCCAATGGCGAGAAGGGACAAATTCCCTGGATTTGTTACACATTACACTGTGCAACATCATACAATTCTCCAAGGCTGCCTTGGAAACACAACCCACATATCACAAGTCTTTAAGACACACCTGTCTTCTTTTTGCAGAACCATGGTCCACCTAACAGAACTGACATGAGACTATTCTATCAAAAAGACTTCTTGCCCAGCTGCATCCCTACATTCCTGTGTTTAGAGCATTTATGCATTGGATTCCCAACCTCCTATCGTCCCCTAACTCATTTTATTTGCTCCAGCATACTAAGGTCTGGATATCTCGGAGTAGGCACAATACACCACTCCACAGACAAGCCAAGCCATTCTGAAACTAATACAGTGGTGATTTGCTGCAGGAGAAAGTATATTAACATAACATGATGTAGGCGAGTGTTGATACTTTGATTTATATCTGTATTTACACATGGTCTTTGAGTCATGTACCTACTCTTTCTAGTGAGTTTTTATGTAGTTTGTAATGGATACCTTGTTATATGTTGTCACAGTGCTGAGGAACAGGCCCTGTCAGGGTTGGGAGGGAGCCTGATTATTTTGGAGAGGCCAAAGAAATTGAAACCAACCAATTGTAAGGGTGACATCTGCCATGTGGCTATTGTTAAATTGTGTGTCCACCATCTTGCCTCTTTCATTACTAAATTTGTAAATCTATCATTCTTTGAAAACAATGTACCCACATTCATTAAATAAGCTTGGATTACCCAAGTGTTAATAAAACCTCCATTGGACCCATCTGTGGTGGGCAACTATCGCAGCATAACCAGCACGCCTTTTCTTCTAAAAATCTGAGATAAGTTCGCCCATCAACAAATACAAGACTTTCTTGGCCATCACAATATTCTAGGCCACAAAACAGTCAGGTTTCAGAATTCATCATAGTACGGAATCCACCTTATTATATCTTAAAACAAACATCTTGCAACATCTGGATGAAAGACAAACAACTATTTTGATGCTTCTGGGCCTGGCCACAGCATTTGATCTGTTGGACCACAATGCTACACTGCTTACAAAGCTTCAAGATTCGGCTGCCTTTTCTCTTGATGCATTAAGCTGGGTTCTTGCTTTTTTGACAGAATGAACGTCAAGAGTTCTCTGTGACAATGCCATTGCAGAGGGCTTGTACTGCCCTGTAGTGTCCCACAGTGTGTTTGTATGTCACCCACAATCTTTCACATTTTCACCTTGTCTCCTTTTGAATTGTTGGAATCTAATTGCATAATTTATGCAAATTATGCTGATGACACTCAGTGTCTCATTCCCCTTACGGGTAACTATGCAAGTAACTCTGTGACAATCAAACACCACACACAATCTCACGCATAGGTGGATGTTAGTTAATGGCTTAGCACGTAACAACTCAAAACAGAGATTATGATTATCAGCACCACCCACAAACTCTGTGATCTGGACCCTGCATTTTAAACCTTCGAAGTGGCAGAATGTTAGCTTAATACCCTTCCAAATGTCAAGACTCTAGGAGTTACTTTGGATCAAGAGTTGAGTATGAAAGCTCATGTTAGCCATCTTGTTTCTTGCTCTTCCTATTATCTCAAGCTCCTGGCCAAATCTGTCCCTTTTTAGACCCATGCTGTTGTGCCACCCTTGCTCGGGCCATTATTTGGTCCCGTTTAGATTACTATTCAAACCTATTACAGGGCATAGGACAGGGGGGAACTTAATCACCTCCATGTTGTTCAGAACAAGGTGTTCAGAGTGGTCTGTGGAATGCATACATCAGACCATGTATCTGTGGCAAGAAAATCTTTGAATGGGCTTCCCATTAGGAAACACATTATTTTCCGCACTCAGTCTATTGCACGTTTGTGTCTCTTTGGAAAGAGTCCAATCTATCTCTCTTCTCTGCTGCATGGCTCCCAGCTAGATGCACTTTGAGGTTCAAGAACTCAGGCCTCCTGCTGACTCCAAAGGAAAAACCGACCATGGTATTGGATGGATATTTTACAGTGACAGCCCCGCGCCTATGGAATACGCTACCACCAAATCTAAGGTCTTGCTCCTCCTTGGCTTCTTTCAAACAGAAACTCAAGACCTTTCTACAGCTATTTTCTGTCTGACAGTTAGGATACTTTTTGTTTACTGTCTGTCTTGTCCTGCGCTTCCATGCCTAAGGGCCTAGTCCAGCACACTGCACTTCCTGCACATGTATTCCCTAAGTTTCTTATTATTGAGAAATGTCTGATCATTGTGATTACATCTTGTATTCTACACGTTGTGGTTGCTTGTAGAGAGGGCAACTGTTACATTTATTAGACCGTGCTTTTTCTCTATTAAAATCAGAAAGTCTAGGCTCTAGGTTTGAACAATCTATAAAATGTATTGTAGCTTTTTCTTTATTCTGGTAACACTTGTGTGGCACATGAGAAAACTTGAAATGGAACCTGTAACTGCTGAAGGAGATGAAGTCCACTCTCATTTTGGCGCTGTGTACATACTAGACACTGAAGAAGGCGATTTGTTTAGACCATTTTGAGCCACGCTCAGGTGATGTGCTTCTTTTTGTCTCTATTTCACAAGCTTTAATAACATTACAGTTTTTAACTTTGGGATTTAGTTTGTGGTAGGTGACTTTTACCCTTGTTAGACGACTTTGCCTTTGGGTCAGGAATGCTAATTATTTAAATGATGAATTTACTCCCTGCGGATTAAAGATATTTCTGTTCTTGAAGTGGGATATGTGGCTGGTTCAGGTATCTGATTCAATGAGAAAGTAGATGTGCTAATTCAAATGTGAAGTAAAAGTGAAATGTAACGGTATTATATCTGTTTGAGAGATAACATTTTGTAGCAGTGTCTCGCATTGCACATTGCTTTAAATATGTGACAGAGTTAGGAATGTCCTTAATACATGTAATGTGCAAGTGCTTGCAAGGTGTATAGAAGTGCATGGAAAGATTTTTTTAATCATAAATATAAGATTTTTTTATCATAAATATATTTATTTGTGATATCGGCACTCATTCTGAGTATGGTGGTCTGGAAATAAGGTTGCCGGTAGCAAAGTACCACCACCCTTTCCGGACTGCCATACTACAACGATGCTGGTAGCGGCCACAGATCCCCCATCAGACCGGACCTTCCGGGTTTTCAAACCCCTACTGGCATGGTTGTCACGGAAACTTCTTCTGTGTCCCCATTTCCATGGAAATGGGGGTTTACCATTTTCGCCGCCTACTGTAATATCCGGGTGGCATCGGGAAGTCCGGTGGCGTAAAACGGTGTTACGGGTGGGCTGGCCGGCAACATGCTGCCTACCGGCAGGTTTTCCAGCAGCCCCGTAATGAGGCCCATGTTTATTCAGAATAAGACTAAATCCATCAAACAACAATAAAAATGCACACAATAAAGATGACATCGATGACACAAATAGAGCAGTAAAATGAAAAATGTAAGAAAGAAGAATGAAGAATTAAAACAGTCTACATTAGCAGCTATAAAAGTCATTACAATTCATACAAATAGATAAAAAAAGTTCTCAACTATTTAAAACATTTTGCTGTTTTAAAATAGCACTCTTAGCAAACATAGCCCACTTCAAAAACATTAACATTGCCCAAGCCACATACAGAACATCAGGTTGCAATAAAAATAGCGAAGCAGAGCAGCATTCTCTAAAATTAAAAAGCTTGAGCACAAGAATATTGATGCTCATCGGATGTTATCATAGGCGGGACAAAAAATTACAAAATGCAAAACATCCTCTAACACATACTCACACAACTCTTACTATCGGGAAAACCTTTCCAACCTGCCATATTTATACATAACCTTAAACAGTTAAAACAAGCCTCAGTGATTAACCACAAATCAGATTTGTTTGTACTCAAGGTAAGGTAAAATTGCAATGGCTGTAATCAGTCGGTTGGTTGGTTCCTACCCATATTTCAGTAGACTCTCGCTGTTCTTTTACCAAGATGCAGAAAGAGGTCTTGGAAAACGTTTTTTTTTTTCTGAATAAGACAATAAAATACCAGAAGGAAATTGTGCAAGCGCATTAAGGAAAATGCCTTTTTCCATATGTATTGCAACCAAGGAATATTGAACCTATCCCCGTCCAATAACAATTTAATGATAAACTGGGTTATACTAGCTTTACCATTGGCTCCAATACAGAGCCAATGAAATATTAGGGCCATGCCCCAGTCATCTTCCAAATAACTGATACCCAGTTCCGTTTGAACGGCAAAATTAGGCACAGAAAGAGGAAGACCAAAAAGTCTTTTCAGGAAAAGATTTTCCTGCAGCTAAGGCTTTTGGGGAAGTTATGCCCCATAATGAGTCCCCGTAGTTGGTTGCCTCCTTAGTCTGTGGCACATATACTTTGGGAATCAGGTCAAGAGGACACCTTTGACACATGGACATGAACCATAAAAGGCCCCGGGCTTGGCCATCTTGATTTTTTGTTTCAACACGTGAGCAGAGACCACACTAGACAATCAAATTCCCAGGTAATCAACTTCCTGGACTTTCTGAATAAATGCCCCATTATATAACATAGAACTCACCCTAATTGGCTTTCCATCCTTCCCACAGGACGGCCCTGCAGATCTCTCAGTGTTAATGTTCAAATCTAAATTGTTCATAAAGCCTGAATAGGCATGTATTTTGGTGGGCAATGGGAGTTCTCACAATGAGAACAGTATCATCGGCGTGAGCCAAGGTTGGAAAAGCCCACCCCCCACCATTGGAAAGTCAGCCTTGCTGTCCACCAGGGCATCTGTGTGGGAGTGAGGGGTCGTTTAGGCCCACCTCATACATTCAGCACGATGTGAATCACTTGCTCGACCAACGGTGGGGGACGAGTCCATTGTCCTTATGCTAACGACAGCCCTTATGACTGGGACTGGCATAGGTGAGGGTGTTGCGAGAGACACTTGGCATCCATTTTGTGTACCCCCAACTCCATCTTTGGACTAGGCCTCACTGTGATAATACAAAAAGGCTTCTCTCCCCTCTGCAGCACTGCGCACACCGCGCTCATGGCCCCCACCTTTTCTCACTGTGTCTGAAGGCATTGCAGCTCCATTCTCATGGCTTAGCCGGTTATAATTGCAACAAATACACCAATGTAACATCTCACTCTTCCTCTGAGATCACTGTTCTATGTGTGAACCAGCTTGAACCATGCCCTGTAACTCATCCATCTCCACAAACCTGCCTGTGCCCTCTTACCACCACTGTTGGAAAATTACTGCCACTATAACCCTGTGTCCCTGCAAGGTATTCTCTTGATGTACCAGACATGTGACCCTGCTTTGAAGCCCACCCCAGGGTGCCGTAAGCTAACACCAAACCTCTGTCACAGTATATTGCACCCTAGAACTAACAACTGTCAAAATGTTTTATAGCCTCTTTTGATGCACCTGGACCCACCCCACAGCCAATGTTATCTTACTGACCATGACCCCAAGCCTGGTACTCCATATAAGTCCCAATGAATAATGCTGTAATTATATGTGTTCAATTTATAGGTGAATGATGATATAATCAAAGGAACTGTAGTGACCATTATTTAGTGCATGTCTGGTTGTTTGCCGGAGCGCTCTCGGGCAGCAGAGTTCTCTGGATGCCAAATTTCCATAAAAGAAAACTAAGTCTCACAGCCTGTTCTATTAGGCTCATTCCCCATGGGGGTGTGCTTTATTTATTTGTATTGCATGTATAAGATGGAGAGTGGGCCTTTACATTTGGTGACCCCCGCGACGGATATAACTTCCAATTTAGAGAACGTTTTCAGTCCATGTGGAGGACAGCAAGCTATCCGTGGCAGGAGACTCTGAGCCTGAGCTTCTGGTCCTTTAATTCAGCGTAGAGTAAGGGTTCTTTTTGGACTCTATACCCGGGAGGACAACATCATTTTCCAACTTGAAGGAAGCATCTATTCCAGGCGGCTGACAGTGAACCAGCTATGGGAGGGTGACCTAGAGCGCCCACACTTTGGGTCGATTAATTTCATGTACCCTACATTGATTGTAATGTTTTTGATGTATTTTTCATCTATTCTGTATGAAACGGTAAAAATACAAGGGAGAGCATTGTCCTGATGAAGCTCAGTTAGAAGAACTTGTCCCGTCGAAACTACGGTTGCCATGTAACGAATATTGCTAGGTTGACTTGTTAGACTACAATACTATTAATGGCCCCTAGGTTAGCGTAGTTGACATAGAGCACTCCCTCGCCACTGTGTTCCATGAGTTATCACAGAGTAAACATAGTGTTTTGTATGCATAGTATTTTATTGAGTAAAACCCAATATGCATTAAGGGTCAAAAAGGTTTAACATGTGTTTTATACATTTTTTTAGAAAATAAAAATGTAAATTTTCTCTATTACCACATTAAATTTGGGTCTAATTGAGTTTCTCCTCCTGGGTTTCCTGGAAGTCAGTCCAGCTACAATGTGTTAATTTATGCCTTTTTTCTGCCAGACAGGATCACTGCTTTATAAATACTGTCTAATTTCTTCCCCCCTGTCGGCGCAGTAGGGGACACAAATGTTTTGATTGTGACCATTATTTAGTGCATGTCAGATGGTAGTATCTCACGTTAGCTTAGCTAGGGCCAGACTTACTTCACCACAACCTGACCCTCACCCTGCCTGGACACAGACAGGTGGACCTTTGTCACGCTCACCCTCCCACCAACCCAGCAAACAAACACGGAGAAGCGGCGCCTATGTAATGCAAGCTTGTGTCCAATCATAACAAACTTTGTAACCTTCATGTCTGACATCACTTATGACGATTTCTACTCTTATAATCAATGGTACATGCATTGTTTGCCAGAGCGCTCTCGGGTATCAGAGTTCTCTGGATGCTAATTTTACAAAAAAGAAAACAAACTCTCGAGCCTGTTCTCTTAGTCTCATTCCCCATTGGGGTGTGTCTTATTTCTTTGTATTGCACGTAGAAAACGGGGAGTGGGCCTTTACATTTGGTGACCCCCGCGACGTGATTAGGACAGGTGCCCCAAGGACCCATGCCATGCGGCGAGATCTGGGACGCCCCCCAGCAAAACCATCGCCCCTGCGGTTGACCAGTTCGTGTGCACAAAGCAGAGGTTCCAAGGGTTCCCGTTTTCCAAAAAAACAACCAAAACTGCTCACCGAGGCGGGTCACGGCTGGGTTGGGGTGCAGACCAGATTGTGGATAGACCATGAACGGTTTCCCTCGGACCACCCTACTGAACACGTGAATACCGGTTATGAGATCGTCAGGGGAAAAAGGGAAACATTGGGCAAGGGGTAGAATAGTTCAGGGTCTGTGTGAATGTCATTGAGGCTTTTCTCTTATCTATCCTTTATATGGCCTTTAGGTCATTGTGGAAAAAAATAGGTGAAGTAGCATAAGGTATCCTAGCCCGAAGTGGGTAGAAGGCGGCGCCGTGTAGCATTGTCTCTGTCACGCTGTCCTCTCATTCTGTCCCTTTTTCACAAACATCTAGGTCAGACAATAGGACAGGCAACACTCACAATACACCAGTTACCCCAGTCAGGTTTCCACTCCATGTCCCTCACAATGGAAGGGTGTCACGTGAGCGGGTCTACCCCAAGGGCCACACATGCAGACTCAAGGGTTCCCCGTTCCTTCACTGGCGTCTGCCATGGCATCTGCAAGAGGGAGCTCGCAGGCGCCGGCTACCGTACGCTGCCCGCAGAAAGTCAATTCCGCGATCATGGAGACCATTGAGATCAAAACAACGCTCATGTGTCACGTCCGCGGGTCACGTGACGCGTTCATCCATCTCACTCACAGATCAGGTGACGCGGAAGCTTCCGCTATTTAAGCGCTGAACTTCTGCACGTCCGCGCTTCACAGCTGTTCTTTGGAGGACTCTGTACAGCGTTTGGATACCTTGTGTTTCACGGCTCTTGACTCTTGGATTGTTTTTGGATTTGCTTTTGCTCACGTCTTTGGCTCTGTTTGCTGGATCATCTCGAACCCGGAACATGTTTTGGACGGTCTTGGATTACCCTGAATTGGACTTGGCCTTGTTTCCTCTTCATTGCATTACGTTATCAAGTACTTTGGACTTTGGTCCTTTTGTTTCATCAAGTTACAGGAGGGCAAGTTGGGTTTTAACCCATCCTTCATTTCTTCGCCCTGCTGTCATCGGGGAAATCAGGTCACGTGCCCCTCCACGGAATTACCAACCATCATAGGTTCTGGGCTTCCTCACCCATCAGTTTAGGTAAGCCCTGTTCTTTATTCTGTCTGTTTGCTTGTACTGTGCTCGGTTGATTGCTAATAAAGGTTTCCTTTACAGCTGCTTTGGGTTTCAACATTTCCCGTGGATCCGAGTTTCAAGAACTACCCACCTGTGGCCTCAATGATCGCATAGGGAGTAATCTTGTATTCTCTCTCTGTGGTACTTGGGGACGGAGGTTTCAATACTCTTCATGACAATCAAGCAACCTGACAGTCTCATCCAGTGCAGGGAACAAATGAAGACTAAGGAAAAAAAAAAGTAAGAGTCTCATATATCTAGAAGACTCGGAGGAGTAACTTAGAATATTCTTTTTCCATGCAAGTAGAATTCTTGGAGCGGTAGCCAGAGCGGGGCTCAAAATTGGGGAGTGCATGAGAAAGAAAGAAGGAAGGAAAATAAACTAAAGTAATTTAAGGGGAGTAAAATGGAAAAGTAGTTCATGTTATATGTTCAATGTGTTTTTTTTTTTGTCAGTAAGTGCTTATGTATCTGTGTATCGATAACAATAAGAGTTGATGAGGAATATCGGTAAAAAATGTGTGATTGATGTTGAGAAATAATTTGTGGTTTTGACAAAAAGGTGTAAGGCATTAAGAGTTAAACAAGGTTGAACAGACGTGTTAAAGAAAGGAGATTATCAATGGATTGACAGTGTGTATTTATACCAAAGAAAACAAAATGAACACAAGAGCAAAAAATATGTTATTATGGGAGGGACTACACCATTAGCACATATTTGTCAACATCTTCCTTTGTATAGTGAGAAAATACAGAAGTACCACAACCAGTGGGTGGTGGAAATAAAAGGAGAGAGTGTATCACCTATATGGCTGGAGGGAGGATCATTTGATAAGAGGATATTGGATCTAGTATCAACACACCTGTTAGCAAAATACAGGGGAAAGCAGATGCAGAACAGAAGGAAGGTGCTAGATTTGTGGCGGATGTTTGAAGAGGTAACATCTACAGGCGAGGTAAGTAAAGACACAGCAATTGAGAAAGAGAAGGCCCCAGAGGGGGTGGGGGGGCTGCAGGGGGAGAATGCACAGTAACAACGAAAGAGAATGACCTCACTAGAATCTACACATTGTTGACTAGGCCCGCGGTGGGATACAGTGAGCCCCCACTATGTGCCAGCACCCACCACACCAACTACCCCGGCAACTGCATCAGCCACCGCCCCGCCACCATATGCAATGGGAGGGTTGTACGGCCCAACTAGTGCCCCTCCAGTAAATTTAGCACGGCTAACAGGAAATTTAGACAGGCAGCTCGCACACGCACAAATGGAAATAACGTGATTAAGAGCACTGTGTGATAGGGGCCAGATGTTGCCAGGGGGAGGGGGAAGTACCACCATTGACAGCAGTTGACCTCACCCCTCCGCCAAGTGTCACAGAGGGGTCTACACCATCCCCGCCACCGCCGGCGCCAATACCAAAAGGGCAGGAACAAGAGTGGCAATCAGGAGAGTTTCTGTTCCATTTAAATGGCAAATCTGTAAGAATAATATGACCTGCAACCCCAGACAGTCAAAGAGGGGATGGGCAAGGAGCAAGGGAGTCAGAAGAGGAGGTAGAGGAGGTATGGAGCGATTTAGATGAATATGAAGAGGGAAAGGCAGTGGCAGGATCTCCACTGCCATTCCCATTCGACCAGGAGGATGAAAGGGCTGCACCAAGATAGCAAGGGAGGCTAAGACAAAGAGCAGGAAACATGTTATTGAGCAAAACAAAAAAGGGAACAGTAAGTAAGAAAGGAGGAAAAGCAAAACTACAAATGCCTCTGATACATAAGGGAGCAGGGAGACTGCATTACATACCATGGGCACAGATGGACAGGAATAACTTGTTGAAACTTCTCCCTCCACTTTTGGGTGGGGCGGGGAAATGGATACATGCATTCGAAAAAAGCACAGCAGGGTTTCCATTGGCTATAGGGGATGTAATAAGTTTGTTGGTGTCTACCATTGGTGACCAAGCAGATGCAGTGTGGGTGAAGGTGGGATTCCCGGGAGTGACAATGAACTGTGAACGCCATGATGGGTCACCATTTGATAACGTTAGAACACAAGTATTGGATGCATTGCGGAGAACATTTCCAGACACTCCAGATTTACACTTGGTGATGCAATGCACTATGGGAGATGAGGAAGAGCCTACGCAATTCATCCTCCGGGTGCAAGACCTGTGGAGGAGTGAAACAGGTACGACGTGGTACCAATTCACTGCCTTGTTCTACTTTATAATACAAAAAGGGCTCCGAAAGAGGTACAGAAGGCCTTGGACAAAATAGCTGGGATAGAAGCCATGGGCTGGCCTGGGATTCAGAGTATAATTGTACACCATTGTAGGAGGATCAAAGAAAGAGAAAGAGAGATAGCACAGCGAAGGTTGGCAGACGAGGCAAAGTTAGTGCAAAATAAATTAGTGAAGGTTGCGGCGCTGAACGACACAACATCAACTGACAGACAGGGCGAAGGAAAAGAGGGGGTAGAAAATAGACTACCCAGAATGGCCGCAACATGGGCTTCAAACGAACAGAGCAGTGGGATGGAGAGGAGCCGTATGGAGGGCCCCAGTGGCAAGGGAGGCAGCAAGAGGAAGAGGTGGGTACCTAGGATCGAGAGGGGGATTCGGAGGAATGGGGAACAGAGGATTTGGAGGGCCTGGGTTCAGGGGGGGACCGCAAGGGTCATGTTGGAATTTGCTGGAGGTGAGGACATTACTCGAGAGAGTGCAGAATGCGGCCTATGGGTTACTATCAGGGACAGCATCCCATGGGAAATGAACAACAGAATGGGCACCCACACCCAGGCAGTCCCTATGGGTTACCTGTGGGAGGGAATGCGCAGAACGAAAAATGTTACAATGAGCCTCAAATGCAACAAAGACAGCAACCACAGCAACAACCACAGCAGAGGGGTATGCCACAACAAATGGCAAGGCAAAACACTATGGGCAATGCAAACCCTAATATTTTCGCAAAATCTTCAAATGCTGCGCCGGCATCTTTTCGCGGCACAGCGGTAGTGGGAGATAAGGTATTCTCTGTTCCAGGAACAGAGACATATGCAGACTAGGACAGCCCACAGAAAGCACTTGCTTGTCCAGTCCTATCCACTACCCTATGTGCAGAAGAGGAACCACTAGTAGGGGATGAGATAGGCAACAAATAGTTCATCTTTATGGTGGACTCGGGAGCTGAAAAATCGTGTTCCATTGAAGGCCAGTTCCCGCTTTTTGGAAAAAAATTGGAAACGCAGGGGTTCTCTGGGGCTATTTTAAAAGTTCCTTACACAAAAGATCTAGACATAATGGTGGGAGGAAAAACAGTGCAAGCGCCTCTACTGTATCACGAGGACTTGCCAATAAATTTGCTGGGTAGAGACTTCCTGAGTAATTTGAACATGACAATCTCGTTTACTGAACGGGGAATAGTTTGCTCAACCCCGGGAGTGTGCCCTGTAAGGGCAATGTTGATGATCAGTACAACGACAAATGAAGTAGCTGTAAGATGGGTGCCCATTGACATGGATATGTTCATTTATGGTATCCAGGTATTAGCACGGGTGGTGCCCGAGATAACAAGAAAAGAATGGAAAATACCCTCAGATTTTGTCTTCTGCCCAATTGTGAATACAGATGTTGTACCAGGAACAATTTTGTCCATTGATTTGGAAGGGGGACACGTTTCTAGTAAGCGTATCACAGTGATAGGACTGGACACAAATGGGTGCAAATGGTGATTAGTGCTATGCATAGACCCAAATATAATGTTGTGCAATTTAACTGATGAAGAACTGTTCACTGACAGTGAAAGTGATGGGGAAATAATAATGGAAATAATTGTACCATGTGACATTATGGCTAGTGTTAATGTACCACCTACTATATTCGAGGAAGATATGGAAAAAGTACTACCAGAAATATGGACTACAGTCCCCCATGATGTAGGGTTGTTACAAGAGGTGAAGCCCATCAAAATAAAATTAAAACCAGGTGCAATACCCCCTAGAGTGAAGCAATACCCACTATCAAGGGAAGCAGAAGAAGGGATTCGAGAAACAATAGATGCATTATTGCAGCAAGGGATAATAGTGCCATCAAATTCACCATGCAACACAGTGATTTTTCCTATCAAGAAAGCAAAGGGCGGGGCTTGGAGGATGATCCAGGACCTACACCCACTTAATGATGTCATACAGAAAGAGTTCCCATTAGTACCTAATCCAGCATCAATCTTGTGTAGTATACCTAAGGATGACACCTGTTTCACAGTAGTGGATTTGAAGAACGCTTTCTTCTCAATACCACTTGACCCGAGCTCCCAATATCTCACAGCATTCACACTAGGGGGGAACAGATATGAACACTGCAGACTACCACAGGGATACTGTGAAATCCCAAGCATATTCAATGGAATATTGCACGAAGACCTTGGCAACATTGAAATAGGAGCCTGATAATACAGTACGTAGATGATTTACTTGTCTGCAGTAAAAGTGAAGAACAGTGCAGGACTGATTCAATAACATTATTACATTTACTGGCCACAAAAAGATGCAAGGTGGACAAAGGTAAGCTACAATACTGCCTAGCAGAAGTCCACTATTTAGGACAGCTAATTTCAAAAGATGGCAAGAGAATTTTACCAGATAGAGCAGCAGCAATATGTCATCTGATAATACCAAAGGCAGTGAAAGACATGCAAAAATGTCTCAGCATCTATAATTATTGCCGTGCATGCATACTTGATTGCGCCGCATACACACGCCCACTGTTACAAGCTCTAAAGGAAGCACAAAAGAATAATGTCCCATTAAAATGGACATATGAGATGATGACACAATATTTCAAATTAAAAGATCTCATTGCCCACGCACCAGTTTTGGTGAACCCCGATTATGATCGGGAGTTCTACCTGTTTTCACACTGCAATGGCACTTTAATGACTGCAGTGTTGACCCAAAAAACATCACTAGGTCACAAGCCATTGAACTACTATAGTGGTACACTGGATTCCGTGATGCAGGGCCTTGAAACACTTGTGTATAGGCGCGTTACAAATGCCATATCATATCACTTTGCATGCGAACAAGCTCTCACTGCAGTGGCCTTCGCAATAGAAAAAAGTGCAACCATTGTGATGGGATTCTCAGTGACACTATACGCAAAGCCCTCACTCTTTGCAATTTTAGAACAATCAAAAAGCACATTGACCACTCAGAGAGCAATAGCCTACAAAATTATAATATCCAGTCCAAATGTTCATGAGGTAAGATGCAAAACAGTAAACCGGCTACATTTATTACTGAACCATGCACAGTGGAAGGCATGCAGGCACAGGATTGCGCTACATATGAGGGAGAAGAAGACGATATTCCCAAAGCAAGCGAAAATGCATTGCAGGAGGGGGAGACATACTTTGTGGATGGGTCAGCATCAATACAAAGCGAGACAGGAGAAAAGCATGTAGGGGCAGCAGTTGTAAGAATGGAAGAAGAATGATATGAGATTATTGTGCAAAAATGCCTACCCCCATTACTCCACTCAGGCAGCAGAACTGACAGCGCTAATTGAAGCGATGCGCACAGCAAAAGGATGTGCTGTCACAATATACTCTGACTCAGCATATGCAACCACAACGGTACACTCAGGGTTGTCACAATGGCGACGAAGAGGGTTTTGCAGGGCAGATGGCTCACCAGTACAACATACGGCCCTTCTGAATGAATTGATAGATGCACTAGCAGAACCATCCGTAGTGGCACTGGTAAAATGCCAAGCAGACATCAACAACACGGACACAATATCATTGGGAAACTCGCCAGCAGACGCAGCTGCGAAAGATGCTGCGTATTTCAACATCCCACAAGCAATAGAATGCATTGTCAAAACACCCACCACAGAAAAACAAGAGGAAGGATACAGCCACACACCAATTACCCAAATAGCAGAGCTCCAAAAATGTGCCCCTACAGAAGAATATAAATTGTGGTGGGAAGAGAGGTTGTAAACAATCAACGACAGATTTAATATGGAGACAGGAACTAACAGGGAAGGTGGTAATGCCCGTAGAGTTATTAGAAATGGCATTTCAATAATTGCACTTCCCAACACATATAACTAAACAACACATTGCAGCTGAGATACAGGAACACTGGTTTGTTCCAAATTTACAGGAATACTTGTAAAATTAACAATAGAATGCACAACTTGTCAGACATACAGTTCAGGAATGACATGAAGGACGTTGTGGGGAATGTTACCGTGCCCAGTAGGTCATTTTAGAGAACTTCATATTGATTACGTGGATATGGGGGAAAGATGTAACGGAGCAAGATATTTGATTGTCATAGTTTGCCCATTTTACAGGTAGGTGGAAGCTGGACCATGTCCCCACCCGGACGCGATATGTGACGAAATAAGATCACCCACTTTGTAATTATCTATTTAAAGAGGTGACCACCTTATTGGGTAATAAACACAAACTATGCTCTATTTATCACCCGATGGCTAACGGATGGTAGAAAAAAATAAGCGGCCTACTGAAAAGCAAACTCTCAAAACTTTTTAACACCCTTAAGAAGAATCGGGTGTATTGTTTGCCCCTGGCACTGTTCCAACTTAGAACGCAACCTAGCAAAGACCATCATTTGAGCCTGCACAACATCCATACGCCACTTTCTCCAGTGAGAGGAGCATCAGATGCTCACAGAGCTGCCACAGTGCTTGGGGATGAATTTAAGGAATACCTCACCCAACTGACACGTGTTGTACGCAGCATAGCGAGGCAAATTATGCCACCATTTACCCAAAATGCTGAGACAGACACTGCAATGCCAGCACAAGACAGCCCAAAGGGTCAATTAATTCCAGGAGAAAATATGTATGTGCGAAGTTTCAGGGGTAATAGAACTCTCCTAGATTTCATGGGCCCTATCAAGTTATTTACTGCACACCAAGTAGTAAAGGTAAAGGGATTGAAATATTGGGTGCATCTGTCAGATGTGAGAGTTGCACATGATAGTACAATCCCTCAATGTCAACAAAGTTGCAAGTGAATAAGAGATGAGGTGTACAGAACAAAAAATAAAAAATAGCAAAATTAATAGTGGTGATTAAGAAAGTATTTGTAAGAAAAATAAATTAGAATTGGATAAATAGGGATATATGTGTGAGTGAAGGGAAGAAGTATGGCTCTGTTTATTATCTTCCTATGTCATTGTTTCCAATACTATTTCCCTCTGACTGTCTCTCTTTTTGCTTTCCTTTGCATGACCAAGATTGAGAGTATGTACAGGAATATGACCATTAATACTAACAGAGAAATATATGAATTAAAAAATAAGTTTGAGTTGGGAAAATTTAAGGGACAAGTAGTAAAATAATATTAACGTGTGCACAATAAAGTGATTACAAATTTAGTTATAAATTAATTGAAAAGTTAATATGATAACAGTACAATGATAATTAAATGAAGTAAATAATGAAATGTATGCATGTCACTTAACAATTTTATATTGCCCGGTCCAGGTGAACAAATGGCAGAAGGAAGGGCAATGACTGACAACGACACAATTTTAGTTAGTGATAGGGTAGTTGGTAGAATAGATAAATATTATAATTTACAATGTGGTATCAAATATGCAGCAATATTGTTTTTTGTGATGTTATTTTTTATGGCCTGGTACTGCACACTGGCTTTCATTATTAAGGATATGAAAGAGGGGAGGAGTGGGGTAAACCTGATAAGAGAGAGCTCAACACTCATATGGGCTGGAGTTAAAACCATGTGGAGACATAATCACTCCGCAAATAGAAATCTTACTACATTGCACAACATTGCACTGCCACCACCCTCATTTTTCCACTTGCTGCCATTGAACAAAGTACAAGAAACAAGACCAATCAGTATGATGGGGACAACTCCTGGGAGGTGAACCTGACCTGATAAATACTGGTGTGCAAACAACCACAGAACCTACCTCACAAAGCACTCACAAAGCACTCTAATGCACTTTAACTTTGTTACTACAATTACACAAATAACTCCAGAACCACAGCCCTGGCAAGCTGCTAGCGAACCCAATGACATGTTATGGGCGGATGTCTTTCCCATAAAATACAGAAGAATGAAGATGGTGGATAATTTGGAAGGAGGGAGGAGGAGACAGAAAAGGGGGCCGGGGGAAAGAGATATGATGTTTACTATGGCCTGGGCCTAGATGAAATAGAAGACCCCCGCCACCCAGACCAGTCAAATAAATGGTATTCAGACATGAGTGCAACAGCAAAACAAGCCACAAACGAGAGCTGATATGTTTGCTCTCTCATACCGCATGCATCAGGCACACCTAAAGTACTCGTACCCCAAGAAGTGCCCTTGTCAGATGCCCAATGTTTGATTCATCTCATATTGTGTAGAATTCAGAGCACCTTGCAGGCACACACAGTTAAAATACAAATGCTGCAGAACGAGAAAACCTGCCCGAGCAAGCGGCAAGGAGTGATTTGCATCAAGGAACCATTTTTCATCATCAAAGGAACAAGGTTTTCAGATAATAAGTGGCATGATGAAACAATCGAGCGGAAAGCTGAGGCACTAAGAGGACTAACCGAAGAAAACTTTCAATAGGTCAAAGAAATATGTACCCCCGTCTGGTCCCAGCATGTTGCAAAACTCACGTGGGTGACAGCTCTCGAGAAGCCCATCAAAACACCGAAGGAAATTCTGCAGGAACTTTGTTTCCACGGGGAAGGAAAGGTGCAAATGGGTTTCAACAAACGGTGCAACAAAATAATCATCATCCCAGATATGAAAAAAGGTACTGCTGCACTCATGGACATGTATTGGATGTGTGGAAAACAAGCCTACCTGCATCTACCAGCATCATGGAAGGGTACTTGTGCCCTGGCCACCCTGCATTGGCACTATGGTGATTCCAGAAAGCAATGTCCAAGTGGGGAGAGGTTCGGCTGGCATATGGGTGGCAAGACAATCGGCTGGCATATCGGCAGCAGGGCAATCTGTTGACACATCGGCAGCACCCCAACCAGCAACAACAGAACCTCCCACATACGACATTCTGTCTGAAAGTGACCTACAAGACAGACTGTCCTGCAAAAGGAGGTCATCAAACTATATCTCCAACAAATCATCCACCCTTCTCACTGAGATTCCTGCGAAGTGCAAACTTTTTAACTCTGCAGGGATGTTCTTTGCTTCTCTTCTAACGCCAGAACTCCAGGGGTGAACAAACACCAAATGGCTACAGATTGTCCACTGGGAGCTGATCCAACGGGCCAACGACACTGAAGTGGGGCTCAATGTGATCAAGGTGGAAGTTTGCGCCTTGCGTCTAATGACAATGCAGAACCAGTACGTTCTAGACCTTCTCACAGCAATGGACGGCGTTGTTTGCCAAAAAATCAGGAGCGCATGCTGTACCTTCGTACCTTCTGAAGATGCAGATAATGGGACCCTCTCCCACGTCATCTCAGCAGCACACTACCTGTGGGAAAGAAGTCTGAAGGAAGGAGGTATAGAGCCGAGCAATTGGTTCGACAACATGTTCAAATGGATACCGCCCTGGTTCAGCATCATGATGAAGATCTTTGCTCCAGTCATCATTTTTATTTTACCATGTTTCTATGTGGGCCAACTAGGTATCTGATGTTGTGCAAAATGTATGCCTAATTCAACAATGATAATGGTACCAATGGGCAGACAGACAACGGTAACAATCATGATAGATGCACAAATAGAAACTGGAGAGCCAAACCCGCCAAAAATACTGCATGACAGCTGTCTATCGCCAGAATGGGGTTAGGGTGGATAATCTGTATCATACAACAATTAAGGAACCAAGGGAGCTGCAATGGTACAGGGAGGTGTGAGTGGACCTAGATGGGGATGGGAGAATATACATGACATGCACACCTGACGAGTATGCAAGGAATGGGCATAGCTTGGGAAGCGTATGTAGGGCCTGGATGCCAATAAAGGGTACACTGGTATGGGATGAAGCGGTAGCAGAAGCAGAGTATTATCGGGATGAGAATAATAATAAAAAGTGGTTTGTTACTTTAGATGTAACAAAAGGGGGGAATGTATGGGAGTGCGGGGTCGTTTAGGCCCCACTCATGCATTCAGCATGATGTGGATCACTTGCTCGACCAATGGCGGGGGACGCCTCCATTGCCCTTATGCTAATGATAGCCCTTATGACTGGGACTGGCATAGGTGGGGCTGTTGCGAGAGACACTTGGCATCCATTTTGTGTACCCCCGACTCCATCTTTGGACTAGGCCTCACTGCGATAATATGAAAAGGCTTCTCTCCCCTCTGCAGCGCTGCACACACCGTGCTCATGGCCCCTCCTTTTCTCACTGTGTCTGAAGGCATAGCATCTCCATTCTCATGGCTTAGCCGGAGATAATTGCAACAAATACACCAATGTAACATCTCACTCTTTCTCTGAGATCGCGGTTCTTCATGTCTGACATCACTTATGATGATTTCTGTTCTTATAATCAATTATACATGTATTGTTTGCCAGAGCGCTCTCGGGCATCAGAGTTCTCTGGATGCCAATTTTAAATAAAAGAAAACGAACTCTCACAGCCTGTTCTCTTAGTCTCATTACCCATTGGGGTGTGTCTTATTTCTTTGCATTGCACGTATAAGAGGGGGAGTGGGCCTTTACACATCCAAAAGACCATTAATGTATAAAGTAAAAAGTATTGGTGCCAGAACGCAGCCCTGGCAGACCCCAGGATTTACATTAATATAGGTTGTGCACAGCCCATCCACCCCATAATGAACACAAGCCTGATTCCCACTGTGTATTGCTTGTAACATGATTAGTAACTCTCTTGGATAATTCATGTTCCCAAGCACAGCCCATAAGTTGGCCCTATTCACCTTATCGAAGGTTGTGCTCAGCTCCATGAAAGCCAGAAAAATCAATTCACCCTTTATAAATACTGAAAAATCAATTCACCCTTTATAAATACTGAATGTGCCACTAATAAATACAAATTAAAAACTTGCTCACAGGTTCCAACCCAGGGCCTAAACCCCACCTGGGTATCTGTTAAAATTGATTTTTCAGAAATCCACTTCTCTAAATGCCTGAGGACAATCCGCCCACATATTTTAAAGGACAAATATAATAGGGAGATTGAACAATATGACAATGAACTAATAGGGTCTTCCTTTTTAAAAATAGGGAAAATAATAGCACACTTCCAGGAGAGAGGCTAGTGCCTGGAATTTAAAATTGCATTAAAAAATGTCAAAAGCGGAGCCCAAAGCTCAATGGTATCCATAAAATGATCTGCCAGAATAACATCTGGTCCTGGTGCACGGTTATGTGCTTGACCTTTAATGGCAGTAATCATTTATTTTATAGTGAACTGTAACAATAGTGGAGGAGCTAAATGATCTGCCTGGGTACACACACCATAAAAAGGGAGGCAAAGTGGTCAACCCACACTCTACCAGCTACGTGTGAACATTGGGCTCTTTTCTTTCTCTTGTAAACAGGAACATCTGCTGTGAATTCCCCAAACCTCTTAGAATCATTGGAGCAAACTGCATCTAATAGATCACACCAAGCCAAGCTGCCCAACTCCTCTTTATGGACTTCCAGGGTTTTTAAAAAAAATGTTTTTAATTAAAATGATATTGTTTATATATAAACTTTTCATTTAAATTATCATACACATTTCATTTATCGTTAGTGTACAAGATTTAGAAAAATAAAAAGAGAACAGGCAAAATAAATACATTTCACAGTGCTGACTATATGCTTCATTCTTGGTTATAATCTAGAATGTCAACCAGGAATTGAACGATTGTGAAAATTAATTTTTTGTTTTTGCCTCCAAGAAGCTTTAGCCATCTGTTATCTCCCTCCTCTTGATGCTGGGCAATGTTAAATGCTTCTCCTTAGAGGGCTCTCTTGGCGGATAGTGCAGGGCATACCATGATTAAATGTTTGAGGGATTCTGTGGCATCTATATCCTTGCAATATCGACAGAATTGTTCATCTTTTGGTACTTTGTGGATGTGGGCTAGTCTTTGTCGCATCGGCAGGATGTTAAAGCGAAGTTTCATGAAGATTGTCCGGATAGTAGGATCAGGAAAGAGTGCCAGATACTGTGGAAGTTCATTCAGGGCTTGTGTGTCAAATGAAGAAAGTAAGTTCATGTTATACCTAGTTTTCTCTTCTGTTGTTTTGTGCCACTCTTTGCGTTGCAGCTTAATCTTTGTATGTTGTGGCCGTTTGATGAGCATTTCGACAGTAATGTCTTCTTTTACCATTGCCAAGAAAAGTCGTGACTTCCACTGTTTCAACACTGTATTATTCATTGCCTGAGGCATTTCATGTAGAATTTGTAAGGCTGGAATGTTTTCCCCATTTATGATTTTTCGTAGGAAATCTAACTGCTTCCAAAGAACTAGTGAGGCGAGAGATTGCAATGCTACCTCAAAGCGAATTTAGGGCATAGGAAAGTTCTTGGGGAGATGCAAGATCTTACGCCAGAAAATAGCTTCGAGCTTTTGCCAGTTTATGAGGGTAGGTGTAATCATAGCTTCACTCCCATAGATAATTATAGGGATGACTTTCTGGTGATAAAAGGCTACAATTGGTTTGAGCGAAACTTGCCAAAGCGCTTGTGTAGCATCACCTCTTGTCGGGCAAGCGATTGAATTTTAGTCTCCAGTGTAGTTGCCCAGGCTATTTCTGCCTTATGTTGGTTCAGCACAACACCTAGGTATTTGAAGATAGTTACACGGGTCAGTAGATTGTTATCCAGTGTGAGATTCGGTGACCTATATCGATGCTTTGTATTTTCATAAGTAGTTAATGACATAGGTTTTTTTTTGTATTGATCTGTAATTCGTTAGCTTTCATGTATGTTTCTGTCATACATAGATTTTCCTGTAATCCTGAAGGTGTCTTATCAAGGAGAACTATGTCATCAGCATACATAAAATATGGGATTGGAACTGAGTTGATTTTCGGTGGATTCAGAAGATGTGATTTGATATTTGAAGAATAGTCAGCTGTATAGGTTATATAACGTTGCTGCCAGAGGGCAGCCCTATTTTAGACCATGCCAAGTTGTTATAGAGTCAGTAGTGGTTCCTTCTTTCGTTAATCTAATCAAAATTGTAGTATTGGAATAGAGTAACTTAATGGGTTCCAATATCTCTGGAGGGCATTTCCAACTCGCAAGCTTGTTCCACAAGATATTCCTGTTTATGGCATCAAAGGCCATATGCAGATCTATGAAGGCCGCGTAAAGAGCGGTTTCAGATGTTAATGCTTCATGTTTTAGAACATTTAGAATAAACAGGTTCACGATCGTCCCAACTTTTGGAGTGAATCCTGTTTGCCGACAATCGAAGCGGTTGGTCGCTTTAGCCCAGGCGGACAGCTTTTTAAGGAGATAGCTTGCAAATAATTTGCCTAAAGGGTCTAACAGGGCAATGGGTCTGAAGTTGGCAGGATCATCTCTGTTGCCCTGTTTATAGATCGGTATCAATACCGCTTTAGACCCGGTGGTGAGTACTAGGGTTTTGTGATAGTTGGCCCTTGCTTGAATAATGTCCTGTTAAGATCTTACATGGGACTTCAGGGCAGCCAAAATAGCCCTTTCGGCCTGTGTACAGGTGACATTAAACCAACTCTTCCTAACTGCTTTACTAATCTCAAACTTCACTTGGAAACCCTCAGTAAATATATCAAACAACTCTATAAAACTAGAAACCAGATCCAAATCACCATGTCTTCTATACAGGATGTTTAAAAGTGTGGTCTTGTTGTTTACTAATGCCCTATAATGAAGTGGCATATCATTAATTGTAGCCCATTTAATGCTGTGTCTTCTGACTGGGTGAACATCAGATAAATCAAAAAAAATCATTGACCACCCCAGAATTTGTATTAGAAAAATCCAGAAACCTTCAATCTAATAGGGCGGTGATCACTACTGGGGTCAATGATCACTTCAAATCCCTTTATCATATCCCAGCATCTAGCCGAAAAAACAAAAATAATCAATCATGGAGTAACCTGAGTGACTCAGAAATTTCGGAAGGCTTGCAATGCTGGGGGAGACACATCCATTAATGAGTGCAAGCCCCACTCAATGAACCCAAATGAGAATTGGAGGCCAGAAACACAGGTCTGTGTATCCAGTATCCATGGATTGGAGATTTTAAACACATCATCCGCCTTATTTATATATTTATTTATGTGTACATTTGTATAGCATGCGTAGCCCATAGGCATCTAGGCTCTGGAGCTTAAGAGATTGGTTACAGCTTTGGGTACTTCATCAATACAGTTACAGATGTGATAATATATATATTGACTACAACAGAGAGGCAGATACACACATCAGTTGCAGTATACATGATATTAATGGTCACAGCAGAAGGTTCTAATAGACATAGCCTATGATACTGAAGGACCTAGTGTTTATTGTTGGGAATCTAAGCTGAATAGTCAGGTTTTTAGATGTTTTCGGAGTGACCATACAGATGTATCATTTCTCAATTGTGTGGGGAGGGTGTTCCACAGTTTGGCTGCTAATACAGAGAAGCCTGCATTCTGTCTTCTGTATCTTGGTATAACAATGAGATTGGCGTATGAAGACTGTGTCTATTAGTTTCGGTTTTGATGTTTTGGTTGCTAAGGTAAGCTGGTGTGTTGTTAGTGAGGCATTTGTATGTGAGAGTGGGGATTTTAAATGTAATCCTTTCTTGGACTGGAAGAAATTAATGTTTTGTCTAGTTGACATAATATGTTAATTCCTGGGTATATTCAAAGGAGCTCAAATGACGTTATTTTGTACTATTTGAAGTTTTTTGATGTTTCTGGTGCTGGATCGAGCAAAGAGCGTGTTTCAGTAATCTATCCTAGAAAGGATCAGAGCTCTGGCTAAGGTGATACTATTGTCAGTTGAGAGGTAGGGTCTACTAGCTCTTAATAGTTTTGATGTGTAGGCAGCAGACAAGACAATGGCATTGACCTGTCTCTTTAGAGTAAGGGAAGAGTCAATGTAGACCCCCAGAGTTTTTATTTCATTTGCGACAGTGATAGTGTTACCATCGATGTTGAATGATTTGTATTGTTGCGGGAGATTGCTTAACTTAGATTTGTTTCAGATTAAAATTAGCTTGGTGTTGTCGTCGTTGAGGCATAATTCATTTTGAGCCATCCATGCCTGGATTGTGAAATACATTTTATTGAGATTGTTTGCATCCGTGTCGTAACACCCTGTGATGGGTATAAGTATTTGAGTATCATCTGCATAGTTTGTATATGTGACACCCATTTTGTCAAGTTTGTCAAATAGAAGCTTTGTAAAGGTAATTTTCTTTGCTTTCTCTGTGCCCCAAAGGCCTGTGTGCAGCCCTCTCCTTCCCGACCCCTTGCTTCCCTATTCCCGCCTCCCCAGCCCTCCCACCTCCCCTGATGATTGGTCCTGATACTTCTCCTGCTTCCTGGGCCTAACAACCCTCCTCGTTCCCTGCCTGCACTTTCCATCGTGCTGAGCAGGTGAGCGCTCCATAGCAGAAGACCCTCTGGGCCTTTTTGGTAATTATGATGGGTCACCATTTGATAACGTTAGAACACAAGTATTGGATGCATTGCGGAGAACATTTCCAGACACTCCAGATTTACACTTGGTGATGCAATGCACTATGGGAGATGAGGAAGAGCCTACGCAATTCATCCTCCGGGTGCAAGACCTGTGGAGGAGTGAAACAGGTACGACGTGGTACCAATTCACTGCCTTGTTCTACTTTATAATACAAAAAGGGCTCCGAAAGAGGTACAGAAGGCCTTGGACAAAATAGCTGGGATAGAAGCCATGGGCTGGCCTGGGATTCAGAGTATAATTGTACACCATTGTAGGAGGATCAAAGAAAGAGAAAGAGAGATAGCACAGCGAAGGTTGGCAGACGAGGCAAAGTTAGTGCAAAATAAATTAGTGAAGGTTGCGGCGCTGAACGACACAACATCAACTGACAGACAGGGCGAAGGAAAAGAGGGGGTAGAAAATAGACTACCCAGAATGGCCGCAACATGGGCTTCAAACGAACAGAGCAGTGGGATGGAGAGGAGCCGTATGGAGGGCCCCAGTGGCAAGGGAGGCAGCAAGAGGAAGAGGTGGGTACCTAGGATCGAGAGGGGGATTCGGAGGAATGGGGAACAGAGGATTTGGAGGGCCTGGGTTCAGGGGGGGGGTCTGGGTTTCTCTGTGCCCCCTCTCCTTCCTGACCCATTGCTTCCATATTCCCGCTTCCCCAGCCCTCCCACCTCCCCTAATTGGTCCTGATACTTCCCCTGCTTCCTAGGCCTAACGACCCTCCTAACTCCCTGTCTGCACTTTCCATCGTGCTGAGCAGGTGAGCGCTCCATAGCAGAAGACCCTCTGGGCCTTTCGGTCATTTTCTTTGCTTTTTTTGTGTCCCCCAGGCCAGTGTGCAGCCCTCTCCTTCCGACCCCTTGCTTCCCTATTCCCGCCTCCGCAGCTCTCCCACCTCCCCTGATTGGTACTGGTACTTCCCATTCCAAAGTAGCTGAACAGGTGAGTGGTCGGCCTGTGAGACCCCTGGGCCTCTGTTGAAATCATGTGGGCTCTGTTGTACCCATTAGCCTCGTCTCCCAACCCCCACTCCATTGCGGCTCCTTTCCCATTCCTCCCGCCTCCCGACCCATCCTCCCTCCATCCCATTGGTCCCTTCATTGTGACTGTTGAGTCTAGCGACTCACGAGTGCTCACCAGCTCCATTTAACATCCCAGGAGCCCGGTGAGTGAGAGCAAATGGAAGTGCCTAATTTGTATTTGTTTTGCCCACTATTGTTGGCCCCGAGCCCTGGTTGTCGCGTGCCCTCGCTCCCTGCACCCTCTTCCCCATCCCATCCCCTCCCGCCTCCTGACCAATCTATTGCGTGCACAGCATTTCCCAGGTGAGCTGAGGTGCCCCCGATCCTTTTTGGGCCCGTTTCTATTTTAGGCCGTGTCTCCATGGACCCATCGGTCCGTGGGCAGGCTCTTTTCCCCTACCAAAATCCCCTCCTTCTCCCCTCCCTCCACCCGCCTCCCGGTCCTTCCCACTTCGTGATTGGTCCACACTCTGGTCTTAACTAACCCCACCAGGCAGCCCTCTGCCTGGCAGCCCCTGCGGCTAAGGGCCCCAAGGCAAAGGGCGGCTCCTACATTGGCGGCTCCAAGACGCATCTGCAGGTGTCAGCAAGGGAAGCCAGTGAAGCCAGCAGCGGACAGACACCAACAAAACTTTAAGTGTGGCATGGGTGGGGTGTAGAGCAATTACTCTACTCCAGATATCCCCTGCCACTCTACCTTACCTTCCGATAACGTAAACTGCCAAAGAATTATACCATGCATACCTAGAGAGATCCGAGCACCAACCTAATTCAACGCGGGACTGTAAATGTTGCCCTGCGTAACATTCTAACATACTTGCATTACTAACTAGTGGCACTCCCAGAGACAATAGTGAAAATTAGCCAGCCTCACATTGAGACGGGTGTAACAATGTTAGCATGTGCCACACTTAGACGGAATTGCGAATGTTAGCATATGCCTCTCCTAGATAGAATTATGACTGGTAGCATACCCCTCACGTTGGTGCATTGTGAATGATAGCATGTCCCACTCTAAGCTGGAACTGTGGAAAACAGCACACACCACATTTAGACGGAATTCCGAAAGATAGCATGAACCACATTTAGACTCAATTGTGATAAATCGCATGTGCCCTAATAGCATCACTGTGTTAGAGTCGAATCTAGAAAGTGTGCCCGAATAGCGTCACTGTGTTAAAGTTGAACTTAGAAAGTGTGCCTTAATAGCATACCTGTGTTAAAGTTGAACTTAGAAACTGTGCCCGAATAGCGTCACTGTATTAAAGGTGAACTTATAAAGTGTGCCCTAATAGTGTCCCCGTGTTGGAATTATAAAATGTGCCCGAATAGCATCACTGTGCTAATATTGAATCTAGAAGGTATTCCCAACATCTTTGAGTATGCCCAATAGCGTCACCGTGTTAAAGCTGAACTTAGAAAGCGTGCCTAATAGCGTCACTGTGTTAATGCTGAATCTAGAAAGTGTACCCTAATAGCTTCACTGTGTTAAAGTTGAATCTAGACATCGTGCCTTAATAGCGTCACTGTGTTAAAGTAGAACTTAGAAAGTGTGCCCGAATAGCATCACTGTGTTAAAGTTGAATCTAGAATGTGTACCCTAATAGCGTCACTGTGTTAAAGTTGAACTTAGAAAGTGTGCCCGAATAGCATCACTGTGTTAACGTTGAATCTAGAAAGTGTACCCTAATAGCGTTACTGTGTTAAAGTTGAATCTAGAAAGTGTGCCCTAATAGTGTCACTGTGTTAAAGTTTAACTTAGAAGAAAGTGTGCCCTAATAGCATCATTATGCTAATATTGAATCTTGAAGGTATTCCCAACATCATTGAGTGTGCCCAATAGCGTCACAGTGTCAAAGCTGAACTTAGAAAGCGTGCCTAGTTGCGTCACTGTGTTCATTTTGAATCTAGAAAGCGTGCCCTAATAACGTTGCTGTGTTAATGTTGAATTTAGAGGGTATTCCCAACATCACTGAGTGCGCCGTAACAGCGTCACTGTGTTAAATCTGAACTTAGAAAGCATGCCCTAATAGCGTCACTGTGCTAATACTGAATCTAGATGGTATTCCCAAAATCATTGAGTGCGCCCAATAGCGTCACCCTGTTAAAGCTAAACCTAGAAAGCGTGCCTAGTAGCGGCACTGTGTTAATGTTGAATCTAGAAAGTCCGCCCTAATAGCATCACTGTGTTAAAGTTAAAGCTGAACTTAGAAAGCGTGCCCTAATACCATTACTGTGCTAATGTTGGATCTAGACGGTATTCCCAACATCAGTGAGTGTGCCCCAATAGCGTCACTGTGTTAAAGTTGAACTTAGAAATATGCCCTAATAGCATCACTGTATTAGAGTTCAAGTTAGAAGGTATTCTCATCATCATTGAGGGTGCCTGGTCGCATACACTTTACTGATTACTTCAATAACATAATACTACGCTTACTCTCTCCTATACACCACCATTCAAGTAGAACACAGAGGTACTATGACGCATTCGGTAAAGCTGTTCTCATACTAACATAACTCATCAAACTACCCATCATCCTAATAAAACACAGCTAGCTAGCACATACCGGCCAGCTTAGGTTTCTCTGCAGGCCTAACGCAGCCAAACCTCAGTCTGGATGTCCCCCTCCAGACTGAACACATTCAACTGATCTCCTCAGCACCACACCTACCGCTAAGAAGAAGCTATCATGCAACAACCACACCAGCTTCACACATACCTGATGTGCCCACGCACTTTATGACTCTCTCTCTCTCTCAACTGACTTGAACTACGGTCCCCGAGGACGTTCAACCTACAAGTACCTTGAGATCATACCAATGATACATAAGGCGCTGTACAAATGCAAAATAACATAACATAAAGGCATTATACAAAGCAGGTGACACACAGGAGCCTTGAGGTACACTACATGTCACCAGGGCAGGGGGGGTGCACTAATGTGTCAGTGAAGAATCTAATGATGCAATTAGAGAGAAAGGATTCAATCCATTTGATGGCTTCAGGGGAATAAAGGGCAGCAGTTTCTAGATGTTGGCACAGGATTTTATGGTTAACCAAATCGAAGGCTGTAGAAAGGTCCAATAGAAGGAGGATGCACAAGTCTCTTTTGTCCTTGAATTGGTCCATTTGTGTTTTTAAATCCAGAAGAGCCATTTCTGTTCCGTGACCAGGTCTGAACCCAGATTGTCTCAGGCCTAAGAGATTATTAAGTTCCAAGAATTTTTGGAACTGCAGATAGGCTGCACAGTTGAGGATTTTTAATAACAATGGTACTGTGGTGTTAGTTCGGAAATGTGTGGGAATGTTGTGGCCCAGAGTAGGTTTTTTAGCAGTGGTAATACCCAGGCTTCTTTTAAGTCATCGGATACTGTGCTGGTGGCAAATGAACTATTAAGGAGGCTGGTAATTAAGGGTGCTAGTTTGTTGGCACATTCTTTTACCAAGGTTGCAGGACAACTGTCACCCTTGCATCTCGAAGGTTTTAGACCTTTAATAATATTGATGGTTTCTAATGTGCACACAGGCATGAAGGTACATTTACTGGCCTTATATAGTTCTGCAGTGGGGGTTGTAGTTTACCTAGTGGGGTCAAGGTTCAAGGTTGAATTTCTTTTTTTTAGTTACATTTTATTTTGTAACAGAGAGATGTTGTCTGTGAGGTTATTTTGTACATTAGAGTACCATTGTGCATCTTTCATAGAATGGTCTGGTGTGGGGGCAGGTGATTCCAGCTCACGGAGGATGGCGAATAGATCTCTGAAGTTTGTTTGGGCATTGTAGATTCTTTGGATTCTTTACTTTTGGCCTTAATGATTGCTTCTTTATAGTTTTTGTCTTGTGGCTAAAAGAGAGTTTTGTTATCGAGTGTTGGAAACTTTAACCAATTACTTTTGGCATACCTTTTGGTCGAACACAGGGTTTGGAGGTCAGGAGTGAACCATGTATTGATATGTGCTATGGGTTTGGCTTTTTTAGCTTTCAGGGGGCTACTTTATCAATGGCTGCTAGCATAACTTTATTCTATTGACTGACCAGTGTTGATGGGTCATAGTCAGGGTAGATACTATCCAGTATAGGTGATAAAAGTGGCAGCATGTTATCGTGATTAATGTTTTTTGAGCTTCTGGATGGTGTCATAAATGAGGGTGGGGCCGTTTTTGAGGTTTTAGTCGTTAAGGTGATGGAGAAATGTATGGTATTGTGGTCTGACCAAAGAGCAGGGGTGTTAGAAAGAATGTTGGTGACACAGTTGATGTCAGCAATCAAGTATAGGGTGCATATTTTTTCATGGGTTGGGGAACAGATTCTATATGTAAACCCTTGAGCTTTCATAGAATTGGCCAGGAGGCCTGCATGGGTGTCAAGAGGATTGTTCAGGCCAAGGATGAAATCACCTAGGATGATAGCTTTGGAGTGACGTTTCATATTATAGGCCAGAAGAGAGATGATGTTGTATTTGAAAGTGGAAGAAGGACCTGGGCATCTGTAGACAATATGGAGGGTGAAGGTGCAAGTATGTGTAGGTGAGATTTTTAGAGTGATAACTTCACCAGAGGTAAATGGAAGTGGATCTGCTATTCTTATATCAAGGGCGTTTTTGGCTAGTAGCACCTCATTTGGCTATTTTTCTACCCTTCCTGAAAATTGAGTATCCCTCTGGGATGGCTAAGGATAAGGAGGGGCCTGAGGCCGAATGGAGCCAGGTTTCTGTGACTGCCATAAAGTCTAGGTTGTTGATTTTGATGACGTCTACAACGTCAAGGGTGTGGGCAGTAATTGATCTGGCGTTAATAAGGGCACCTTTCAGATGTAGGGTCTTGACGTGTGTTGACTAGTTTCTTAGTATGTGGATTAGCTATCTTTAGACATTTGGTGTGATGGAGTAGGATGAGTCTGCCCTTTGGTGTTAAGTGATCTGTGGTAATGCTGGTGTGGTATTGATTTGGAGTCTAGAGTCTCACGTATCTCAGGTTTCTGTTTACTCTGGTTAGCAAATGAGTGGGCCAAGATGTGCCGTTGGGTGTGGTGTAGGGCGGTCCGAGATGAGAGTCTGAGTCTTCTTGAGAGTCCATCAGTAGGGCATGTGGGAGGTGTTGATGCAGTCAATGGTATGTCATGTGTCAGGGGTTTCTATAGGGTGTGGACGGTGGATAGGAGGGCAGGTGGTGAGGAGGCCATGGTAGACCTTTGGGTGTGTTGCTGGCTAGACCGTGAAGATAGTCTATATCTGAATGTGGGTCTGTCAATTGGACGTGTGGCAAGAGAACGGGCTATGACAGTAGGGCTTAGATATTCCCTGCCCTGAGTAGGTAGGGTGATGTTGGGTATGGGTGCTGGTACAGGGAAGGGAGATGTTTGGGTGAGGAAGGGGCATGGGAGAGGGTGATGTCAAGCACAATGTAGGCGGGTGAGGCCATTCCGTATTTGGATGTATGATCCTTCTGATTAGGGCCGATCCTCTAAGTTTGTAGTGTCCATGAAGGATTCTAGTGTTTGTTAGTTAAGTAGGGTAGTGGGTGCTAGGATATGCACTAAATGTCTTCTTCAGTCACTAAGATGTTAGGATAGAAGTGCAAGTCTAGACAAGGTAGGCAATGGTATAGGTGTGAAAGTAACCAGGTCTAGTGAGTCAGTGGCAATAGTGTCAATGGTAGCAAATTAGTTGGCAAAAATGAAATAGCAGTGCTAGTTGCAGTGGTGGTGTTAGCCTGGTGCAGATATGCAGTTTAAGCAGAACTTTGTAGATGTGACAGTAGTGACACAATGGTGTGTGTCCCGTTTGTAGGTGAAGTACTAGGTGCTGTGTTAGTGGTGTGCAGTAACATACGTTTGGCCAACATATATGGCAATAGCTGCTAATAGCAGCAGCACCAATGCAATTACTGGCATGAACGTGGCACTAGTTACAGCGGAGTCAAGAGCACAATTTCCCATATAATAAAGTGTGACAATGCTAGTTGCAGTGGTAACGTTGGCTAGTTACAGGTATGCAGGTTTAAACAATAATTTCTAATGGTGGCAATAGCGTCATAGATATGTGTGGCCAATTCATGGACATGATGCTAGGTGCCGTGATAACACAGATGGTATGCAGAAATACAAAATTAGGTAAACATTTATGCCAGTAGCAGTGACAACCCAAATCAGTTTCTAGCATAAGCACAGCACATGATACAGCAGAATCAACAATAACATGTGAGTGTATACAGTTTATGTGCACCATTAGATCAGTAGCCGTGGTGGTGGAGATCTACACGGAGAAATGTCTTCTCAATTCCTTCTCATCATACAAATCAAGGGGGGACTCCATAACCCATTTGAATATTAAAAGCCCCCTAAAAGAAGCACCCTATTCTTCTCTAGTTTCTGGAATACTTGGCCATCCATAAACCCCCTAAATAATGATACACCATTCTTGTCAGACTGATGTGGGCTATTTAGCCTGGTGGAACCATTACCCAAAGCCATTACAAGCATTTGTAAGAACTTCATCTGTGTATCAAACACGTCCACCCCACAATCCAGAGAGACCTTGAATAAAATAGCTAATACCCCATAACATCTGCCTCCATTATTCTTTCGTGCTGCTATAACATGGGACGGTTCTATGTAATTTTCCCGTTTTCTGTCACATTTCAAAAAGACCAATTTTTTTTCCAGTCGATTTAATGCAGTCCCAGAAAATGGGAAAGGGACATCACCATTGTTTTTTTATTTGGGGGGTTTCTCACACTACACATACACTTACATCTGACCACTGCAGCTCGTCGTCACCGTCTCGCTGTGCTCGTCAGCCCCTGCGTGCACACGTGTGCGACACAGGGGCTGACAGTTTGATTTAGAAAGACTGTTCTGTGTTATCACGGAGCAGACTCTTTAAATGAGTCTTTTTTTCCTTTCGGAAAAAGAGAAAAAGCTCCTTTGACCTAATACCCATGGGACACATAACCATCCAAAAGGGGTAACTCAATGGCCCATGTCTCCTACAAGAGTATCACCTCATGACTCCTCAAAAAACTTTGAATATCAGTGTTTAAAAATGTGTACTTTTCCCCAGCTATATTCCAAGAGAGGAAGCTTAAAACTTGTGAGGCAACAGAAGAAGATTGCACTAAGATATCCTCCAGATCAGGGGACCCGACCAACACTCCAGCCTCCCTGCCAGGGGGTGCAATTGGGAGGGCACAGGGTTCAGACAGTCAGACAATACCTTTGATTGTGGGCAATGGGTCTAAGCAATTTGATACTGGCACTGCTGCCCTCCCCACCCTCGAGTTCCCAGGCCTTGTGCTCCCAGCGACCCCCCACACCGCATGGATCTACACCGGATCTTCAAAATGTGGTCGAATTTCAGATTCCTCAAGACTGAATTAGCTTTTTCAAAGACCTTCTGACCTCCCTTAAAAGAACGAGGAGGTAACTCACCTGGCCTTACTCTATTTGTGGTTAAAGGATTACAAAAAAATCCAGCGGAACAAGTTTACTTTGCAAGACTTCCCCATTTGGTCTTAAGCTTCTAGAAAAATTAGAACTAATCAAAGGACTATGAAGGGAACGATTTTCAAAGGTCACCATGATACAATCACCCCCTACAGTCTTCTCAGTAGTCCCCACCAAGGCTACTCTTCTAGCCATCAAAACACCATTTGGATTGATACTTGGTCCCATTAGGATCTTATTAAGCCAGTTTAGTCTTTTTAATTAGGGAAGTGGTGGATTTCAAACGTACCCTCTGCAGCACCAGTATATTTACAATGACCGCACAAAAGGTGTTGCAGCAGGAGGCAAATTCAAGACGTCGGTCTCACCCAAACCATTATAAAAAGGAAAAGTAGCTAAAAAAGAGGAGACAACCTTATAGGAAGAGTCTTTCTGGGGCTGGAAGGGACACACATCTACCTCCACATGAATACAGGGTTTAGATCTGGTTAGATTATATGCAGGTTGAGCCTCACTGGTCTAATAACTACAAATCTCTACAGAGTTAGTTGGCCTCACAATTTTAGATTCACAGTTGTTAGTGGATAACTCAAACGTGATTTCCTAATTTCTCAAATGAAGTCATCCATGATCAATAGAGTATCCAAATCCCCCCCCCCTCTATAAAGTTTGTTAAAAAATTAACAATGGTGGTAAGTTTAGCATTCAAGATGTCTTCACCCATTTTGGGTAACAATTTCAATAATAACATAATCTGATTGGTTATGGATAGGACTTAGTTTCATTTCTATAACAAAATGTAAATGTTTCAAATCAGCATAAGCATCATCCTCATTAACATCCTGCAAACTCTCTGGCAGCTGTATGTCCAGGAGCAATGAGGCCCCTACATCCACTGCCACCACCTTCAGGCTTGCCGCCATTTCCCAATCAACAACCAAATTAGACCCCTCCTCAATAACTGTGGATGGTGCAGAGACACAGGATACCCCCATTTCAGCAATCTCCCCCAATATTGGGTTATCCATAGCATGATGATCCGGTTTGCAATCAATCCCATTAAATTACTGATCCAACTGGGAATTAAAATGGCTTTTCAGTTTCCCAGTATTATTTCTACATTTTTACGCTTTCTTCATAGCTAGGGGATCTTCTCTGGTTTCTCTTTTGGCCATAGCTCCTCTGCTAGCAGTCAGTATACTTGCAGACAATACCCTCAGTATTACACACAGATCAGTGCAACAATACCAGAAGGACGTTTTGGCGGGCGATAACTCCCATTGCTCACCTCCAGATATCCCAAGCCCTGAACAACCTGCTCCTTCAGGCAAAGAGCTACATGGGGTGTCCAACAAGCTAATCATATGAAAACAATGGGCAGGCAGCAAGAGAAACAGGAACAACCTCATCAAGGTTAGACACTGTTTCAGGTACTCATATGCCCAGGCTCTCCTCGACAAGGAATGTCAGGAGCGAAAAGTTTCAATCCCTGGCGCTAAACAATTTTGTGTTCACTGATATGTTGTTAGATGTATGCATGCGGGGGCTAATACAACAATGAGGCAGCAGGGTAAATAAGACACAGAGCCTGTTGATGGGTGCTTACCCTTTACATAACTGGTGCAAACTCAACTGTAGGTGGAGCCCCACCTACCTCCAAACACGTGGGTTGCAGCCCGCTAGAACATGGCAATAGAAAGGAGACGTGGCTCCTCGTACTAATAGAAAAGGGGACATTACAGGCTAGTTCACCCAGCTGCAACGAACAGCAGGGAACAGCCTGCCCCATGTCTGCTCAGCTTTGAACTAAGTGCTTTTATATGATTACAGCTGTGACAGCTGCAATCTCCTTCCTCATTCTTCCCTAACATGTCACAGCAATTAGCAGTAGAAAGGAGAAATGGCTCCTCATACTAATAGAAAAGGGGATGTTACATCTCCCCCTTCCTTACCTTGTGAACTGGGGGTCCTTAGTTCATTTCCTCTATCCACCTTGATGGTTTGCGTATTGTTCTCCTCGATGGGCTGCGTGCAGGTGGTGTTTCACTTATCATGCAGTCACTGGCATTGTCGTCAGCGTCTCTGTCCTCTGCTACGTATTCAGAGTCTAAGTCTGATGAATCTTCGACTCTGGTCAAGTCTGAGTTTGCCTTGCTTCTTTCACCTTCAAAAGTCCGGAAGAATGAGAAGTTCTGTGAGATGGTGCCTCTAGGGCGTGCTGCGGTTATCATTGACCCCTGTATGTGAGTCACTGTCATCGGCTACGGTTTAAACGCTGGAGCGACTTTGGCATCTTGGTTTTGTCGTACCAGGACTTGGTCTCCCATTTAGAGGTTGCTTGGTTTTGCATGTCTCCTTAGATCTGTATATTCTTTCATCCGTGTTTTGATTTCCTTGTCCTTTGCTCTTGCAGTTTCGACATCATTGTTAGGGATATCGGCATGGATATTGTGTGGTAGGGTGGTTCTTACTACTCGTCCAAACATCAATGTGGACGGACATTCCCCAGTCGAGCTTTGAGGGGTGTTTCTGTAATCTCGTAGTAGTGTGCAGATTGCCTGCATGAACGTTGGTGATGGAGCAGATTTGGAGGGCACGTATTAGACTGCTCATGAATTTCTCCTCCATTCTGTTGGCTTGTTGTCACAGTGGCGTCATCCTGTGGTGTTGAAAACCCAGATTTTCAGCGAACATGGCCAAGTCATGTCCGCTGAATGGTGGACCATTGCCTGATTTTACTATGGGCGGAATCCCATAGTCTGTAAAATTTTGTCTAGAGCTGGTGTTACTGCTTGAGCGCTTGTGGAGTGGATGAGGTGTACCTCTGGGAATCGAGACATTTCATCAACAATCACTAGCACATACTTGCATTTGCCAGGGGGCTGAACATGTCATTGGCCACCTCGTCCCACACTTGCAGCAGCATCGATGATGTTTTGAGTGGCTGCGGGAAGGTGGGTGAGGCGACTGCCTGGCATGCAATGCACCTGCTTACTAGCTGTTCCACTTTTTCGTCCATCTGGGGAACCACAACTTGGTTCTGAGTTGACGTTCTGTCGACACTATTACCCTGTGTCCCGAGTGGACTAGGACTAGCACTTGTTCTTGCAGACTTGCTGGGGTGACAATTCTGTTTTCTTTTAGCACAAGACCTTCCAGTGACATCGATAGTGTGTGTCTAGCAAGTTTGAAGGTGCAGAATTGTCTCTCTTTGGTCAGCGATAGGGTTTGCCGATGGTTGAGTCTGGTGTGCCATTGGTTTCATTACAGGCATTCTTGTATCTTTTGAAGTAGTTTGTCCTGTTTCATGGCTTCCATTAGTTGAGCCATTGTGATGGATTTGGGGAGCACATTACTTAGCAAGTAATGTTTATATTGGTTTGCTTTATTGGACTGACGTTCATCTTGCGCTGGAAGCTGGCATCTGGACAAGAAGTCTCCCGGTTTGTTGTCTTTTCCCGGGTGATGTATAATCTTGAAGGAATATTCTTGAAGTCTTAGGCCCCACCTAGCGATGTGTGGCGGCATGTTGGTGGTTGGTTTACCATAGATTGTGGTGAGGGTCTGGTGGTCGGTGATGATTGTGAAAGGGCGTCCATTTAGGAATAGGTGGTAATGTTCACATGCCCATACGGCCACTAGGCTTTTCTTCTCTGGTTGTGAATATGCGGTTGCTGAAAGACTGTGGCTTGCATAGGCTACAATGCGTCTTGGCGAGTCTGGCGATGCTCCTGGCTTTGATTGTGCTAGTATTGCTCCTAGCCCTACTGGGCTGGCATCTACTGTCAGTTCTGTGTCGAGATCAGGATCGTAGTATGCCATGCAGGAAGCTGACGCAATGCGCTGCTTGATTTCCTGAAAGGCTACCTCGCATTCATTTGACCAGTAGAATTCTTGAAGTTTTCCAGTGAGTAATCGCAGAGGCGTGCTTACTGACGCAAAGTTTTGAATACATTCCAAGGAATTAACGTACTGAGGACACAGAGGTGGGTGTGTGAGCCTCCACCAGCGCTTGCACCTTTTGTGGGTCCGGTTGTAGGCTGTTGCTTGAAAATATGTGTCCCGGACATTTTAAAGTTGATTTGCTGATTTCACATTTGTCTGGGTTGAGGGTGAGATGAGCGTCCTCAAGGGCCATGCAGACTCTTCTTAGTGTGTCGTCATGTATTTCTTGGGTGGTGCCAAAAATTTAAATGTCATCACTACAGTTTAAGCAATTTGGAATGTGTTTAATAATTTGGTGGATTTCATTTTGAAATATTTCGGCCGCCTATGAAAGTCCAAATCTGAGCTTTTTGTATCTGAATAGTCCCAGGTGTGTCAAAAACATGGTGATGTATCTGTAAGAGGGATGCAATTCAAGCTGATGATAGCCTTTCTTTAGGTCCAATTTTGAAAATACTTTTGCCCCATATAGTCGATGCATCATGCCTGTCATACTGAGTGCGAGATGATGTTCTCTTTCTATTGCGATGTTGCGAGCCCTCATGTCTACGCAAATCCGGATACTGGTCTTGTTCTCCTTTTTTGGGACTGGCACGATGGGGACACGCAGGGCGTGGGCCCTGATGCAGGTTCAATGATGTCTTCATCCAACAGGGATTGGATATCATCTTCTACATGTCTCTGGATGTTGATCGGAATACCCCTGTAATGTTGGGCCATCGGCTGGATGTGGGTGTTTATATGTAACTTAATTTGTTTGTCCTTTAACTTCCCTAAACCCTTAAACAGCGTCAGAAACATTTTCTGTATATTTCTTTTAGACTGGTGGTATATGCCGACATTATTTGATACATGATGTGTATGAGGCCCATTTGGATAGCTGACCTGAAGCTCAGTATGCTTCCTCCTTGTACTTCTCCTTTTATAACATAGATGTTGATCCTTTGGCTTTTATCTTTGTATTGACATGTGGCCGTGAACATGCCTCTGCAATTGAGGTGTTTGTTTGATCCGTATGGGTAGATTAGGGTGTCTGCTTCGCTTACTTACTTCTTTGTGGTGAGCGACTTATATGTGTCGTCATTAATCACATTTACTGTGGCTCCGGTGTCGATCAGGAAATCATGACTTTGGCTGTTTAACTGTAGCAATAAAGTCGGAATATATTCTGCAGCAATGCTATTTCCAATGGTGTGGAAGTATCCCCTCTTGCAGTCTCCGCTTCATGAAGAGGAGTGTGACTCTCGTTGCCGTCGTGGAGAGTCGTCTAAGTATCAGATTTTCTGTTGTGGTTTCCTTCGTTGGGAGTCATGTCTGCTCCTGTAGCGACTGGAGTGGTCTCTTTTCTCTTCACGCTGTCTGTCGTGGTGTGATGATTCCATTGATGTGCTGTGAGAGCACTGCCTGCTGGTGGTGGGCGAAAGTTGCATGTAGGGTCGGGGGCTTTCCCGCTTTGAGTGGTGACCATCTTGTCTCCTGGAGTCTCTGCAGATTGCTGCTGGTTGAAAGAGCTTAATGTTTCTGCAGACGGACTGGAAGTGGTTTTCTCTTCCGCACTTATCACAGTGACGACCTATGGCGGGCATGGACCAATATGCGGGAATTTGAATCCACATTTGTAGCACTTCTTCTATTCAGTAGTGTCTCTTGGTATGCAAAGGGGGCACACTGTTGCTGCTGAGGCAGACCTGCGTTTTCTTAATGCTGCCAAGCAACTCTGTTTGAATATATAAGGCAGAGTAGGCTCTTGCTAGCTGTAAAATTTCTTCCAGCTTTTTGCTTTTTTTGGAGTAGTTTCTTTCAAAATTCAGGTGATTCACAGCCAGCGATAGCCTGTGATTTGAGTGCTTCATCTGTCAGTATCGATCAAAGTCAATATTTTGCACGTTTTCTCAGTTGCATTACAAAATTGTCCATGTGTTCCCCTTTTTCCTGTGTGGTGGTATGGAAAATGTGTCTCTCGTAATCTACATTCCTCAATGGTGCTAAATAATTTTTTAAGGAATCAATTACACCTTGAAATGTGTCTGTGTTGTTTTCTGGCAGCTCAAATACAATGGGCCTCATTACGAGGTTGGAGGTAGCCATGCCGGTTTTACCGACATGCTACCCCCAAACTCGGATCTGGCACCCGCAAAAGGGGAATCACCGGGCCATTCTGACCTCGGCAGACCCAGAAATTCCCCTTGCGTTGGTGCCAGAGCTGGTACGTCCCCAATTCTATTTGAGCCCCCATAGGGCTCAATGGGAATGGGGAGGATGGTAGCACCGGTACCGTTCATAATGGTACTGTTGCTACCATCATGTTCTGCTCATGGGTGCTGGTACGGCCACCTGGTCAGACTAGGTGGCTGCAAAGGTGCCTGCGATCAGAACTGGTAGTATGGCGGTACGGTAGCAACAGTGCCAGTAGCGATACCGGCGCTGTTGTTGCCTCACTGCCATACTCATAACGAGGCCCAATGTCTCTTACCACCGCGCCAAGTGAGTGCATGAGAATTCCTCTTAGACGGCGTTCCTCCCGGACTCTTGATGCATCAATATAGGGGTGGGGCTGGATTGGGGTATCTGCAGACTGCTGTCTGCTTCATTACTTGCCATGATAGCAGGTGTGATGTGCACAGATTCTCACCTCGGAATGATAGTGTGGTGTCCTCACTGCTCACAGCTGCTGTAGGATGAGATGGTCATTGAGGCACCTTGGAATCGACTTCTCTGGACACGTGGAGTTGTAGGAAAGGGGTAATGGTGTGAGGTCAGCAGATGCATATGCTGTTTGCAGTGTTTCCCATCTGAGCAGCAGGGTGCCCTAGTAGAATGAGACGTGATGGTGTTAAAACGGAGCGTTTCGTTCATGACAGTGAGAAAACAGGACCTGTCTCTAAGGTTCAGTGCGTCACGCAGTGCGCGTATGGTTTTGTGTCATGATATGCGATCAGCTTGGTATCAGGCGGCACGTGCGGTACACGTGCGATGTTGTGCTGCAGGTGTTGTCCACGGCAGGTGCCCCATAATGATGGACTGCAGCCTGCTCACCATAGCGGCTGTGAAGCGTCTGTCCATGCATTGGCCTGGGCCTTGGAATGTGCCGGGTGTCGCCCATTAGTGTCGCCAGTCCGATGCTGCAAATGATGTGATGCACGCGACTCACAGGGTTCACGTCGGGTGTTCAGCATTGTAATTTCCTCGTCGCCATTGTTAGATGTATGCATGCGGGGGATAATACAACAATGAGGCAGCAGGGTAAATAAGACACGGAGCTCGTTATGATGGGTGCCTACCCTTTAATTAACTGGAGCAAACTCAACTGTAGGCGGAGCTCCAACTACCTCCAAACAAGTGGGTCGCAGCCCACTGGAACATGGCAATAGAAAGGAGACGTGGCTCCTCGTACTAATAGAAAAGGGGATGTTACAGGCCAGTTCACCCAGATGCAACGAACAGCAGGGAACAGCCTGCCCCATGTCTGCTCACCTTTGCACTAAGTGCTTTTATATGATTTCAGCTGTGACAGCTGCAACCTCCTTCCTTATTCTTCCCTAGCACGTCACAGCAATGAGCAGGGAACAGCCCACACACGACATAAACAAATGGTGTTGTTTTGAATGTGCACACGTGCACATGATTTTTAAAATATGAAAAGGCGTGATAATTGTATTTCAATGTATGCATACATGATGTGCATAGTTACATTGTCATTGGTATTTTCATTATATTTTAGAGGGGGCAAGAGATTCAATGTGAATCTGTAAGGATTGCGTTCATCATTTGCATATATTGCAAGTGGTAGTATGTATTTTACATAAGTGATAGGCTAGGAATGACCTTGATATGTTTTGTGCAGAGATGTGTGATTGTTCTAAAGTTGTGCACAGGAATACATTATTATACTTCCATGTAAAGGGTGTTGTATTTTGAAAGCATGATAAAGTTTAACATCTGCTGAAACGTTCATGATTATTTACATCTAATAGTAGGTGAACGGATCATGTTAGTGTATGTATAGCTGATGTGCATATGAACAGTACTGTTGTTTAATGTGTCATAGTTTGGGTTATATTGGGAATTTTTATAGGGGGATGATTGGATACAGTCACAATTAATTTGGGGAGGAGATGAAAAATCGTAGGTTATTCAAATCGTGAAAATAATGAAATTATTGCATGCAGTAGCACATTTTATAATTTGACAATCTCAAAATAAAATCCAAATACCAATGACTATATATGTTTATACAAAATCTTTGTATGTCATTAAATGCATGTTAGCTCCCTATGTATGTCAACTATCGTGTATGTTTCAACACATTTTAAACGGCATAATGAATGTACAAGCACAATATGATTTAAATGATAGTTAAAACAATTTATCTTCACATCTTTGGAACTACCTTAGAGGTGTACAAAAACATAACAAGGTCATTCCTAACCATGTTGATTATAAAAATAGAGATCATAATAAGAGGCCGATTCATGGAATTAATGTGCGCTGAAAATTCCTGCAGAAGCGTGTGAAAGCGTGTGAATCGCAGCGCAAGTGCGAAAATCACAGCGAAACCCGCGCACAGCGATTCTTGGAAGTCCGTGCGCGTATCAATCCCTGGATGTGCGCTAAAATCCTGCGTAGCGCACGCTGGCGCACACGTCTCCAAACAGCATGCGCTATGCGCACAGCAAAAGCGCAATTAGCGCAGCGCACACAACTAAAGTATGTTGAACAGGGGGCGTAACACGCGGAATGGGGAACAACGCGTGAAAATGTGGGTGTCACGGGGGAAGTACAGGAGCCAAATGCGCGTAACGCCCACACGCGCATTCACAACACGTATTCATGGAATCGAATGGGGCCAATGCGTGCGCCAAAAAAGACGCGCTAATCCGGAAACACGTACGCCAGCAGGAAGCAGGCGTACGCGGACCCGCGCAGCATAAAAGGACACGCAAACAACAAACAAGCTCAGACGCCAAGATGAATATACCGTTCCTCGCAACAGTGGTCGTGGGATACCGCAGGAGGAGGAGGAGGATAGTCAGGCCCAGAATTTTTACACCCAGAACCAGCCTTTTTGGGATGCCTGATGACCAGGTGTATGGGAGGTACAGGTTTCCACCTCACATAATACTCGACTTGGTGAGTGAGTGGGAGGATGACCTCACATCACCCACCCTCTGCTCCCAAGCACTGAGCCCCTTGGAAAAGGTGCTCAATGTACTGCACTTCTTGGCCACTGGTTCATTCCAGCGGACAACTGCCATAGTGGGGGGGGGGTCTCACAGGCCACGCAGTCACGCTGCCTGCACCAGGTGTTGGCCATCATGACTGCATGCCCATCAGTCCGCAGGCACATATACCTGCCCAGAACACCTGCAGAAAGGCAGGCTGTCGTCCAGGATTTTTACGGGGTGGCACACTTCCCCAAAGTTCTAGGTGCCATTGACTGCACCCATGTGGCTCTATGTCCTCCCAGGGCAACTGAGAACATCTACAGAAACCGCAAGCACTGGCATTCAATCAACGTGCAGGTAGTATGTGATGCCAAGGGAATCATCACCTGAGTATATGCCAACTATCCAGGGTCCACCCATGATAGTTTAATTTACAGAATGTCAACCCTAAACCGGGACCTAGAAGCTGGGCGGCATGGGGATACATGGCTGCTTGGTGAGTATAAATGCCCCTGCACATGAATGCATGTCAGATACTGAGTAATGTCACAACCCCACTAATGATACCCATCATCACCTCCCCAGGGGGTGGTGCCTACCCACTGAGCACCCACATGATGACGCCAATTCGGAACCCCACCACAACACCTGAGGTAAGATACAACACAGCCCATATTGCAACCCGGGGCATAGTGGAGCGCACATTCGGAGTGCTCAAGTCACTCTTTCGCTCCCTTGAACGCTCTGGTGGGTAGCTGCTATACACGCCCCCAGTAGTGTGCAGGATTATAGTGGCAGCATGTGTCCTGCACAACGTTGCAACACGCCGAGGCCTGCCCGTGGACATGGTGGTGCCCCCACATCCCCAACCACAAGCACAGCCACTGCGCATCGGAGGGGAAAGGGCACGTGGTGAGGCAGCCCGTACGCAGCTGGTGGCTAATTACTTCACCTAAAATCACACCCCTGTGGAGTGCACACAGCCCTGGCACATACCAGCTGACAATCAATGATGATGACATAAGGGACGGTCAACTGTCACAACCATACCAGCCTGAGATTGGTCACCTGGAATTGTTACATTGGGCCTCATTACGAGTCAGGCGTTAAGGGGTTAACGGCGCCGTAAACGGCACCGACCCTTAACGCCTGATTACAAGGTCCCTTAGCGCCATGGTGATTTTAACGCCTGCTTTTTGCAGGCGTTAAAATCCATGGCGCTAAGGGACCATGGTGCTAATTACGCCACCGTAATTTACGGTGGCGTAATTAGCACCTTCCACACTCCCATTATGCCCTATGGGGCAAAAATGGGAATGGGGAAGGGTAAAATGGGAAATGGGGATTTACCGCCCCACTCACCTTAGAATGGGGCGGTAAATCCGCCATCCACCATGGTGTAAATGCAGTTTACACCATGGTGGTAAGGGTACGACCCAGGCGGTAACTTACCGCCTGGGTCATAATGAGGCTGTGCATCCCTACCTGCTGAAAGACAACCAATGCTGTGTCACAAAAAAACACACATTTATGCTGCATGAATGACTACCCCCTTGCAAAATACAACATGAAAATAGCGCCATGTCACCCAACCCCTCCCCAGCTCCACCACCCAACACACCATGGCATGTCATGCAATGTGAAAGCAAACAAAGCAATGCACAAGACCTGACACAAGTGTCACAAAGTGCACTGTCCCAAATGGAAACTGCCCACAGACAATATGCTCCCAGTAATCAATAACAAACAGCACACATGAACACATACTTACCACCAACACAATACAGCAACACACCATGAAACATTTCAAAAACATGACAGTACTAAGTCAAAGTAGTGGTAGTCTTACAACCTGAATAAGCTAGCACATTGACCCTTCCAACTGTAGAGTGTTGCTGCCATGCAAATGTGTCAGTGCACTGCATACAACATGAACTCCATCTGCAAAGGAGACGGCCTTGTGAAGACATGAGGAAGGAACCTGCAAATTAGGAGGAAGACATGGATGCACAAGCACATATCAATACACCATGCAGTGTACAATACAACAATACCCACTAGGAATGTACAAACAGTATTGACTACAGACGGCCCACACAGCTTATGGGAGCCCAATGTCACTGTGTAAGTCACTGTCACTTGGTCACACCCTTTGCAAGCCCATGGAAACGGGAAGCAGGAGGGGTGTGTGTGTGTCACAAACCCAAGCATCTAACCCAAACTCAGGACAAGCCTGCATGTGCCCAGCCAGAATACAGTGGATGCCCACGGGAGCCACACAAGGCAACACACTGTAAAAAAAAAAATTCCAAAATCAAAAATGGCCATGTGGGGGACGGGGGTGGGTGGGCACACGGGAGGTTCAAGGACAGGGTGCACACCAACACCCACCTGCTTGGATGTTGCGGAAAAGAAATACCTCCATGGGCTTATGGCCTGCACGGCTATGCCATTGTGGGAGAACTGCTGTCGGTCTCTTCACCCTCTTCTGCTGCATCAGGAGGTGGTGGCACTATGCGAGGCAGCCCACGCAAAGCCGTGGTATGGTCCTCCATGGCAGCAAGCATGCAGGTCTGGAAGGTCTGATTCTGGAGGATTAAAGTGCAAAGATCCCCATGCAGCACGTCACGGGTTGCCTGCACTTCTGCACGCATGGCCTCGCGGGATGCCCAGATCTCCTCACGTGTTGCCTGCAGCTCAGCTGAGAGCGAACGTGTGAGCTGCTCCAGCTGCTGTTCTGCCCTAACATTTCGGGAAGCCTCAAGTTTAAGCAAACTCTGCCTGAAGTTATGGAGTTCCACCCTCAGGGCTTCCCTGTGGCCCTGTGACTCTATTGATATGGATTCGCTCAGAGTCTCCAGTGCCGCCCGTTGGTCCCTGTTGGACGCCAACATGTCTTCCCTGTGTGATTGGCAAATGGAGTCTGTTGCCTGCTGTTGTTGCTCCATCTGCCTTTCAGGGGGGATAATGGAAGTGGCCACCCTCTCCATTGCCTGAGCCATCATTTCTACTGATGCTGCCTGTTGGGTTGCCATACCGTACTTGGAGTTTTCCCATACAGTATTGCCTGTTGGCGCACGGCCACGGCGTCGGTGGGCACCACACCTGTTTGCTGTGCTGGCACTGCCTGAGGCTGCAGGACTGCATTCCCCCTCTGATCTGCTGGCCCAGGAACATTATCAGATGCTGTGGAGTGTGACCCTGCATCCGTAACTGCCAAAGGCGGACCTACCAACACTGACATCCCCATAGAGGGTTCTACCACTGGTCCAGGTGGGTTGGAAAGAACAGAATCCCTGCCAGAAGCACTGACCTGCGACAGCACATAACTCTCATCATCCGACTCAGAACCTGAATAGAGGTCTGGGGAGCTGCACCCAGAGGCACCCCTCGACAGTATGGTCTGCAGTACGAAAGTGTTTTCACCCACCACCACACCACGTCCCCCACTGGTGCCTGGTCGTGGCTGAGAATCCTCCTGGGTCTGCACCATCTCCTGAACCTCACCAGCCTCAAGTGCGTCGTCACCTGCAAAACCATGAAATACAAGAAATGGAAACAGGCATGAGCACCATAGCACACGCATAGGCCTGACAAGACAGAGATCCTGTACATGGTTAACTCATGTCCCACATGACTATAACCCTGTCATGCATACACTGTCAATGATTCTGAAGGGGAGTCAAAAAGGCAGACAATAAGGACACCAAGATGGAAAAGCAACACATTTGCAGCATGTCGTGTAGCACTGGCATCACACATCAGCCTGTGAGTGGCATGTCCAATACACATACATGACACATGCCAGCACACAGATGTCATGTCGCATAGCCATGGTAAATTAGACAACAACAGCGATATGTCAGTGAATGAGTACTGTCACACATCCATGTCACATGGACATGATGAGAAGATTAAGGCAGAATAGTGTTGCAAAATATGTATGTGCCGCACACTGCAACACAACCAGTGTACAATTAGACAGTGATTGTAGGCAGATGTACACATCAATGGTTGCTCACTTCAACATGACAGGAAACAACTATCATGTTCCACATGCAAACAGGTCCTAAAAATAAATTTCAGCAGGCCAATACTCCCTCGCCCTGAATGGTTTAAACATTCACATAACCAGGTAACTAAAGTGTCACAATGTGGGGAGTAAACAATGACAGAACCATGTCACATATGTGGCATTAGGGATGAAAAAAATCATATGAAAAATGGGATAATCTAAACAATCAGCCAGAATGAAAACAGAAAAAATTTCAGAACAATGTTGTTGCAAGATGGTAGTTCAAGTGCAACAGCAGTAATGTGGAGCTAATTGGCTACTGTGGGCAGAAGGGATACTGTCACACCCAAATCAAAGGCACATGAATGGATTGGAGGAAGCACATGGATGACCCATTACACTCAGGAGTAGCCCCCCTCACCTGGCACTCAATTAGAACCCGTCACCCAAACAACATACACATGGATTACACACACATGCATGGGCACTCACCGGACAATACCTCGTAATCAGGTAGGTCTCCCATGCCTTGGATCTGTTCCTCTGTGACGAAGGTCCCAGCATCAGACTCATGTTCAGTGAGTTTGTTGTCGTCTGGTGGGCACCCACCGCCAGTCACCAGAGTAGCGGTATGATTTGGGGCCAGCTTATTCTTTGCTCTGCATTTCAGGTCATTCCACCGCTTGTAGCAATCATCAGCTGTGCGCCTCACAAATCCAAGGGCACTTATGTGGTCCGCGATGGTCTGCCAGTGTGCCCTATGTTGACCAGGTGTGGTCGTGCACCCTGCAGTCACCACCATTTCGTGGCTGTGTGCCGACACAAGTGCATCAAGTGCGGGGTCATTAAAGCTAGGCTTCCTTGATGTGCCGGACTGTGTAGCTGTGTCTGGGGTCTCAGCCTATAGTGCCAGAGCAACCTTCTTCCTCTTCTTCAAAGGTGGAGCAGAGCCTGAGTGGCTTGCGCCGCTCTGGTCAGTAGGGCCAGAAGCGCAGATGGACTGGGTACTGGGAGTGTGTGAATGGACAATGACCATAGGTCTTGGTGCAGGCATTGGCTGAAGTGTGATGTTGGCAGGGGCAACGTCAGTTTGATGGACCAGGACCGACACTGTCCCGGCTGGGAGACTCAGAGCTGGGGTGGATAGAACTGCAGCTGCCCCTGCAGCCTCCCCACCCTGCCTACTTGGGGCAGCAGATGACATCGCTGCCCCAGATCCACGTGGCCTGGTGACACCAACTTGCACCGGCACACGTGGCCTAGACTTGCTGGCCTGGAAGTCAGCCTGGGAGTCATCCTGTGCCGGGTCAGGTGCCACAATGGGCTGGTCCAACAAGGGCTGAGATGGGATTGTGTCAGCCACGTTTCCCTCAACCATGGGGGGGGGGCATGGGTGTTCCTGATTGGTCCTCCACACATGGGGGTCTAGGGGCACCCTGAAAATCCTGGCCATGCCCCCTACCATGCCCAACTTTTGGAGGTCGGCCACCTTTGCCTCCCTTACCGCTTGGTCAGTTCCAACCATGGCACTGATGTTGTTGTGCGTATGGGAGTTGCAGTAAACAATTGTCCTGGGCAATTGGGGGTGAAAGGGGTAGGGTACTAGATGGAATTCATACCCTAGTGCTCTAGCAAGGCTGTCTGTGACCCCTGGGGGAAGATGACGGGTCACGCAACGCACAGGCATCCCAAAAACAAAAAGTAACGTGCATGCAACCCCTCGTAGACCACGTGCGTGGAAAAATGAACCCGCACTACGCTGTGGCACCCAGAAACACAAAAAAAAGCATACGCATGTTACACACAGCCTACAATGACCTCTGAAGGGGTACGCGACACACGGGGCAAGCACAGTTGGTAAATGCATGCGCGACTCACCGTCTGCCTGGAAAAATAATGTGAAAAAAACGCGCGCGTGCGCGTAGGCAACACCCCATCAAAAGAAGAACTGTACGCTGTCTGAGGAGATAGGACAAAAGAAGAAGTGAACGCTGTATGAGGAAACAGGCCCAAAAAAAATAAAGAACGCTGTCAGAGGTAACAGGGAGTGTGAACTTGAAACGCTGTAAAGTAATCGCGCGTGAACCGACAAGAAGTACAGAATTCACCCACTCGCTCTCCACGAAAAGCACGTACAAGGGAATGGGGTCCTACACGTACCTTTTAAAGCGGCCCAACCGTACAGCGTCACTTACGCGTGTACGCGCTAAGGCCCTTTCCTCCAATTACACGAGCTGACACTCGGACGTGCAGTTTTTGGACGTGTACAATGAACATGTACCCGTGTTGATAGAAATGCCCCCTCGTGTCACGTCACTTACGCGCGTAGGCCCTTTCCTCGGATTACACGCATTCACACATGGACGTGCAGTTTTTTCACGCGCGCTGAACCACTATGCCCACGTCACGAGGGAAACCCCCGTGCGAGTCACGTCACAAAAGCGCTTACGCGCTAAGGGCCTTTGGTCCAATGAAACCACGTACGTGTGCTGACCCGCTTACGCGCGAAGGGCCTTTCCTCGGATTACACGCTGACGTGCATGATTTTCACGTGCCAAATCACTCCGTATCAAGCTGGCCACGCAACAACACACGGAAGACCACGCTCCTGCCCAGAAGGCTGAATTACTGCCCCCCAGAGCCCCGAGCACGCTCCCACCTGCTATCTGCTGCTGCCTGACTGCCTGCTGCCCACGTGCCCTTCTATTTGCTGCCTGCACATCAGCCAAGGGTGCAGTTGCTGAGACCACCTCTGCTGGAACCGAAGACTCCTGACTGGGATATCATCGCTCCACAGACCAGCCCCAGGACCCAGTTGCCCACCCACTCCTGCCTCTGGGGTTGCCATGTCGGGCACAACACCATCTGGCACCACTGGCAACCTCCAGCCAGAGAGGCAGATGGCCACCAGCTTCCGTGCCAGGGAAGTTGGTGTCCTGGTGGAGCAAGTCCTGGGGCAGTATGATGCCCTCATTGGAAGTTTGCACGCAGACAATGAAGGACGGACGAGGATCTGGATGGACATCGTGACTGCCATCAACGCGGAGGGGGGGCAGGCCGCGACTTACAAAATGTCAAGAAGCGCTGGGAGGACTTTAGGTCCAGGACCCTCAACAAGGCCCGGCGCCTGTTGAAGGCAGCAGATGCCAAGGGCCGCCGGGGCCACCTGTCTGACCACCAAATGAGGGTCCTGGAACACATATGCCCAGTGCTCCACGTCCAGGTGCTTGAGAGGCAGAGCCGTCTGGAGTCGAGCGGTAAGTGTACATGCACACTGATTGGACGCTGTGCGTGTGGTGGTGAGCCAGTAGTGTGCAGATTGCACATGTGTTTTCATAGGGCCATGTAGGGATGTGTATGAACAGGGGTGTGAGGCAGCCACATGTGAGTCCTCCTAGGTGTGAGACACATCGATGGTGTATGTGTTGGTAAGCATGCTGTGCAAATGCAGGTGTGGGAGCACACATGTTTGAATTTCTGTGTATGTACGTTGGCATGGTTGTGGTGTCACACATGGATGGTGGTTCCTGCTGCATGTATCTGCACTGTGTACATGTGCATGTGTGTGTATTTGACAAGTGTGCAACTGTGATGCAACATGGATGCAAGTGACACTGATATGTACTAACTAACTAAGGAATTTCTTATATAGCGCAATCACTCACCCAAAGGTCTCAGGCTGCTGTAGAAGGCTTAATGCCAGATGTGACATGTATGGTGATTGCATCACTGCGACAGTTGTTGGAGATGTAGACATGCATGTAAGTGTGGTGGCGTGTGTGCATGTCTAGTGCACTCCCTGTGTTTCATGTGATGTCAGGCTCACCTTTGGCTGTTCATGCTGTTGTATGTGTATGGATGTTGCTGCCTGGTGCAATATGGCTGTGGAAATGCTCTTGTGTGTGAGTTGAAATGATATGTGTGTCATGAAGTGTGATGCCATGTCTGAAGTTTGACACTGCCACTCATGTGCAACTGTCATGTGTGTATCAGTCTATTGTACGGTGCCCTGATGTCTGTGTTTTATCTCTCCCTGTCTGCAGCGTCAACTGATGAAGAGGGCGGAGAGGGTGCTGTGGAGCACAGCAGCAGGGATCTCACCACCAGCCGGAGACACAAGGCCCGGCTCCCCTCCCAGATTGTCATCTCGTCGGGGAGTGAGGAGTCTGGTGCCGTGTCCCAGGCCACAGCTGCTGAGGGTAGGTCCAAGAGATAGAGGTCAGAGGTGGACTCCTCGGCAGCAGAAGGGGCAGCTGAGACCCCACAGGGTCCAACGGAGGAAGATGGCACGGAGTCATCCAGGTTGGTGGGGGGTTTGGTGGAGGAGGAGGCCGTGGAAGGGACACACACGGGGTCTGGAGGTTGGGATTCCACTGGTGCTAGTGGTGCAGTGCATGGGCAGGGACAGGAGGCAGCACAGGCTGCCGCGGAGGTGCCTGTGTGCAATCCTGTCCCTGATCCTGTCACTGCATCATCTGGCACCAGGAGGGATGCCTACGTCCAGACCCATTTTCAGGGAGGGGATGAGCACACAACAACTGGCCTTCCTCTCCCTGCGGACGTGGCTATCCGGGATCGTGTTGAGCCTGTCCTGGCTGGGATAGCGTTGCGTCAACGGGGCATGCGAGGTGACCTGCGATCTTTTCGTGAAGAGACTGCACATCATCTCGGATGTCTCTTTCACCACGTTGACCTGCTGGAACGGGTCACAGGTGCTGGATTCCTCCAGGTGCTGGACCTTCTTGCGACCCCCTCTTCACCTGAACGCCCTACGCGCCAGTCGTCCTCCATGCCATCTTCCCACCCATTTATCACCTGGGTACCCTGTGGAGCTGCCTCTGACCCAGTGGCCAGGCTGGTGGAGGACACATCCCTGCCACAGTCGGGGGTCAAAAGTCCAACAGGGGTGGCCACCACGACAACTGCACCCCAGCCGGAGGAGGACATGCAGGCAGCAAGAGCCAGGGTGCAGGCACAGGCACAGCAGCAGCAGCAGCAACATGGTGGGAGAAATGATGGCTCGGGCCTTCAACATTGGAGGGGCAGGCATCGGCCAGAGGGCAGGAGGACCCAGGATTCCAAGTGTCTTCCGTGTGGCAGCGGTTGGGCCATGCCATAGATGCAGAGCGGCAGCGGGCGGAAGAGGCATGGCTCACAACGGTCATGGCGGAGAACTCCATGAGGAGGGCACTGAGGCGGGCCGAGTGCCTCGAGGCAATTTGCAGGGAGTTTGAGGTGAACATGTCGTTGTCCCTGCGAACCCTTGGGGCCATGGTAGAGGACCGCCTCTAGGACATTGAGCGGGAGTTCGATAATGCCCTGTTCCGGGACATCAAAAAGTGAGCCGTCGGACTAGCTCGCTGCCATGGTAAATAGTTAGGTTTCCTTTTCCTTTTTCTTTGATTTGTGGTGAATGGACTATGCCACACACATTTGTATATAGTTTTTTAATTAGGTAGTTTCTTAGGTAGGTTTCATTTCTTTCGTTGGGCTCATGGACCCTTGACAATGGATTGTACATAGTTGGACAATGGATTTATTTGACCTTTTTCATTTGATTTCACCATGGATCAAAGGATTTTTCTTTTTACGTTTCCTTTGGATTTGCGTTGTTGGAGGGAGAGTTTGGACTATTTTTCTTTCGGATTTGTTTGGATTGGTTATACTTTTCATTTACTCATCTTTTGCACATGCTTTTCATCTCATGTTTGATATTTTTTGTGCTTTTATGTGATTGATTTTTTTTTACATAATACATGTTCATATTTTAGTTCCATGTGTGGGATTCGCTCATTGGGTTGATGCATGTGAAAATGTGGGTTTACAGAATCAATGCCAACCAGTGTGTGTGTGTGATGGACATGTGTTGATGTACATAGTTGACTATTGGTTTGTTTCTTGAGATAGGCTTGTCAGTGTGGGGTGGATTGGGAAATCATTGCGTCTCAAGAATGGCGTGGCGTGCTGTGGTATTTTGGTGTAGAAGTGGGACATGATTGTGCATCTGTATTTCATGTAGGGGGGAACATGAGTGGGGCCTGCTGGCAGGTGCCCCTGACTGCTGGGGGGTGAGGGTGCTGGTGGACATGAGTGGGACATGAGTGGGGGCCTGCTGGCAGGTGCCCCTGACTGCTGGGGGGTGAGGGTGCTGGTGGACATGAGTGGGACATGAGTGGGGGCCTGCTGGCAGGTGCCCCTGACTGCTGGGGAGTGGGGGTGCTGAGGGACATGAGTGAGACATGAGTGGGGGCCTGCTGGCAGGTGTCCCTGACTGCTGGGGGTGGTGGTGTTGAGGGACATGAGTGGGGGCCTGCTGGCAGGTGCCCCTGACTGCTGGGGGTTGGGGGTGTTGAGGGACATGAGTGGGGGCCTGCTGGCAGGTGCCCCTGACTGCTGGGGTTTGGGGGTGCTGGGGGACATGAGTGGGGGCCTGCTGTCAAGTGCCCCTGACTGCTGGGTGGTGGGGGTGCTGAGGGACATGAGTGGGACATAAGTGGGGGCCTGCTGGCAGGTGGCCCTGACTGCTGAGGGGTGGGGGTGCTGAGGGACATGAGTGGGAAATGAGAGGGGGCCTGCTGGCAGGTGCCCCTGACTGCTGGGTGGTGGGGGTGCTGAAGGACATGTGTGGGGGCCTGCTGGCAGGTGCCCCTGACTGCTGGGGGTGGGGGTGCTGAGGGACATGAGTGGGGGCCTGCTGGCAGGTGCCCTGACTGCTGGGGGGTGGGGGTGCTGAGGGACATGAGTGGGGGCCTGCTGGCAGGTGCCCCTGACTGTTGGGGGGTGGTGGTGCTGGGGGACATGAGTGGGGGCCTTCTGGCAGGTGCTCCTGACTGCTGGGGGGTGGTGGTGCTGGGGGACATGAGTGGGGGCCTGCTGGCAGGTGTCCCTGACTGCTGGGGGGTGGGGGTGCTGGGGGACATGAGTGGGGGCCTGCTGCCAGGTGCCGCTGACTGCTGGGGTGTGGGGGTGCTGGGAGACATGAGTGGGACATGTGTGGGGGGCCTGCTGGCAGGTGCCCCTGATTGTTGGGGGGTGGGGGTGCTGGGGGACATGAGTGGGGGCCTGCTGGCAGGTGCCCCTGACTGCTGGGGGGTGGGAGTGCTGGGGGACATGAATGGGACATGAGTGAGGGCCTGCTGGCAGGTGCCCCTGACTGGTGGGGGTGGGGGTGCTGGGGGACATGAGTGGGGGCCTGCTGGCAGGTGCCCCTGACTGCTGGGGGGTGGGGGTGCTGAGGGACATGAGTGGGACATGAGTGAAGCCCTGCTGGCAGGTGACCCTGACTGCTGGGGGTGGGAGTGCTGGGGGACATGTGTGGGGGCCTGCTGGCAGGTGCCCATGACTGCTGGGGGGTGGGGGTGCTGAGGGACATGAGTGGGACATAAGTGGGGGCCTGCTGGCAGGTGGCCCTGACTGCTGGGGTGGGGGGTGCTGGGGGACATGAGTTGGTAGTCACTAGTGCAAGGTGACATGTGGCCTGACTGGGGGGCATGCCCATGGTGGATGGACTGGCTGCAACGCTCACACTGGGTCAATCGCATGTGAAACTGCCCGCGCACCCCCAAAATACACGTACCCCACTCGCACTGGGCCAATCGTGTGTGAAACTTCCCACGCTCCCCCGAAATACACGTACCCGCTCGCACTGGGCCAATCGTGTGTGAAACTTCCTGTGCACCCCCGTAATACACGTACCCCGCTCGCACTGGGCCAATCGTGTGTGAAACTTCCTGCGCTCCCCCGAAATACACGTACCCTGCTCGCACTGGGCCAATCGCGTGTGAAACTTCCCGCGCACCCCCGTAATACATGTACCCCGCTCGCACTGGGCCAATCGCGTGTGAAACTTCCCGCGCACCCCCGTAATACACGTACCCGCTTGCACTGGGCCAATCGCATGTGAAACTTCTCGCGCTCCCCCAAAATACACGTACCCCGCTCGCACTGGGCCAATCGCGTGTGAAACTTCCCGCGCACCCCCGTAATACACGTACCCTGCTCGCACTGGGCCAATCACGTGTGAAACTTCCCACGCTCCCCCGAAATACACGTACCCCGCTCGCACTGAGCCAATCGCGTGTCAAACTTCCCGCGCACCCCAGTAATACACGTACCCCACTCACACAGGGCCTATCACGTGTGAAACTTCCAGCGCACCCACGAAATACACGTAGCGCGCTCCAATCGCGTATGAAACTTCGCGCAAAGCCAAGTTATACACGTACCCCGCTCCAATCGCATGTGAGAATCCCGTGCAGCGGGGTACGTGTATTCAGAGGGGTGCGCGGGGAGTTTTACAGGCGTTTTCATGATTGGGGGCCTGTGCACCATGTACAGGATTTGTGCGCTGTGCATGGCGTACGGGGAGGGGTGGGCGCATAACTGGCGCTGCTGCAGGATCACTGCGTCAATCTGCGCCACTGCTGGTTTTGGAAGCTAACATCCATGAATGCGCTGTGTGCGGAAATGGATTTTAGCGCACGCGGCTGGTGCAGAAAGTCGCACGCGCACACTGTGCGCCAGCCGCGTGCGCCACTCGTGCGCTGAATTCTATGAATTACCCTGTAAATGTTTCCTTGCACTAGCATTTGGTATAGCTCACGCTTCCCAATGTTACCTCCTTTCACATTTCAAGAATCATGTACATTTCTTAACATGTGAAACAGTATCATGCATTTTGCAACACAATTAATGGTAATATATATAACAATGCCATTCCCTGCACCTACTTGCAATTAACATGGAGCTGTTAACAAGACATAAGGAGGACTTTCCTAACCCTGTCACGTATTTAAAGTGTGGACCTCTATCCAATATATGCACATGGTCCAAATAGTGAAATTTAGACATGTGTTGATGCTTGTCATTACTTGCCTAACAATGTTACCTTCTTTCACATTTTAAACAACATGTACATTTCACTTCCACTGTAGCTCGTTCCTGTAGGGCAAGGTCATGCTGAACCATGAGTGTAATTTCCAAAACCTGTCATATTTTTCTCGGCTTTGCTTCAATAGTAATATGAAATATGACTTTTCAAAGTCCATGTCAATTATGTCAACACAAATCAATGTCAGTTTACATGTTTATAATATTTCACAATAAGAAAACCTTTAAAGCCCTCAGACTGTGATATTGTCAACAAATAAGTGGGTAATTGGAGTTAGTAACACGTATATGTCAAAAGGGCATTATCAAGCCGAATATATGCAAATAATGAAGCTTTTACTTGCACCACCATGACTTATCGCTCATCCCCTACATGGTTAGAGTTTTAACTGTAAAACAAATAGCGAATGGGAAACCACAGTTTATAATTTTAATAAGAGTCATGCCTGTTAGTGGAATGCACATCTGCTATGTAACTACTACATTTATTAAAAGTGCTTGTTTACATTTTTGATATGGTTACTGGTTACAGGTACCTTTTAACAGTGCTTCCTTAGATGCTGCAAGGTGTAGCTGCTGGAACAGTAACTCTGTTGTTAGGGAGAATTCTCTGTTTAGGCTGAATTTCCTAACCGAGTGAGTCCCCCAGCAGCTTTGCTGGATTTCTGGAGTTTGTTTTTTTCCATCCTGCCAAGAGTGAGACTCTTTTCTCCCACTCTTGGACATGAATGCGGTTAATTCCTTTGAATGTCAATGTGTTCTATGGGCTATGGGGTCTTTTACTCCATAGGGTCTCATATGTTTTTCTATGTGTGTTACACTGCACCCTCTGTGCCGTAACACTGGGGCGTCCTAGTGGATCCCCACCATAGACTCCCTACCCTGGGACTGACTACTGTCTCCCAGGGCATGTAAAGTCAGCATTGGCTTTACTAGACCTAAATTTACTAACAGAACTAGTACAAACCATCCTAATGTGGACGTACTAGTAGGGGTAATTCGATTACCCCTGGGTCTGTTATTCGAGGGGGTACTGTCCCGTCCCCCCTCGTCGAGTTTTGGCTGGTGGTAGTGGAAACTACTTGTTATATTTGACCCCAAATATAACCCTATGGGATTCTTCCCATTGTTGGAGGTTAATACTTTTACTCGTTAATCTCTAACATACCACCGGTTTATTTATCTTAAATAAATCTATCGGTTGGTATTTTCTGCCAGAACTCGGTTTTTAAAATGGCGTCTGTGTTCGTCTCTGTGACTCCTAACCCAAAGGTTGAGCCCTTTGTTCCACCTTTGGCGGGCTTCTGCACAGAGGCCCTCCAAAGTGGTGCCAATCTGTCTGGGTACCACAGGGGGTGTGAGAGGGGGTTTAGGCACCCTGGACTGAGTTGCCTTGCCAACTCATGTCGCACTCTGGTGTGATTGGCCCAAGTGGTGAGCCACCCCGCTCACCACTTAGCGTGTTTTGATTGACAGCTAGGCTGAATGAATGGGGGTTTTCTGCATAAAAGCAGGGCTTTTGGGACTGGATCTTCAGAAGTCGCCACAGGACCTAAGAATCCGAAGAGGGTAAAGCTGAGCCGACCTGCAACGATGACACCTCTGGTGGAGCCCTGCTGTACCGACTCACCACTTACCGACGACAGAGGAGATCTCCCCGCCGGAGAGTCTTCTTCCCCTGACTGGTGGAAACAACCAGTCCCCTTTGCTTTTTCTTCGCTTCCAGGGCGTAGTGGTCGAATTGCCCGTGCTGAGCACCCCGGCAACCGGATAGCCACTAGCCCATACCGCGACTAAAAGGTGGTGCCTTGTGACGGAGCACTCCGCGGCTGGTCTCTTCCCTGGTGGTGCAACGATCTTCAACTTTCCTTCGACGACGAGATCTCTTCTCTTAACAAAGCCCCGACTTGCATCCACCACCAGGAACAAATGCCCCGCAGGAGCAGTCTCTCCACATACAAGGTACCGTGTCCGACTGGCTTCCCTTTTGACGGTTAGCGTGAGGTGTCTTAATCCTCGCCTCTCCATTGGGTCGCCTCCAAGCTTTCTTAACTTTCTGTTCTGAACTGGCCCAATCTTTTTGTGACAATTTGCGCCAAAGACTCGAAGTGCATTTCCACTGTGATACTTTTTGGGACATTTCGCCTTGCCTCTCTGCGAGTGGGCCTGGCCTCTGAACTTTGCGATCTACAGTAGACCCTGCCTTACTTGCCTTGCATTTGTTCGTAAAAGTGTTGGTACTGAGTTGATTTCATACCCTGCCTTTTCTCTCCCATCCTAATGAATACTAGAGTGCCATCTAGGTTAAAGCATTCACCTCTGTCTGCAAATAAGTGGTGCCATTGAACCTAGACTTGTCGAACTATTGTTAGGGGGATTGATTTACTTATAGTAATTGTGATTGAAGTTGTTTGCCGTATTAGTGCCAGAGGGTTTTCTATAGATGTGTTGTTATAAATAAATACCTATATATCTTTACACCCAAGCTCTGTTCCGTGTTTGCTTGTTCTACTGTGTAAATTGCCCTATTTTGTATACTCCACATACTGCCTAACTTTTCTTGAGAGAGGTCTGACTGCTCAGCCACAGCTACCAGGTGAATCTGTGTGGTACAGACAGCTACCAAGTGGGTTTACTGCCAACACCTGTAAGCCTAAATCTTTTGCAGTGGTCCCAGAGGGAACTGCACAGGTTTTCCGCTTAACACTGGTGTACAGCGGTGGGATTTGTATCGAGTATACAGCTTAGAGTGCTTTTCAACACTTTAGGATAACTAACCACAAAGCTTAGCACTTAAAAGCAACTTTCAAAAACATGTCTACTATGGAAGTTTACAGTCAAGAATCCTTGTCAGGTGAAAATACTGAGAGTTTACGAACCCTCTGTAGACAAGAGAATCTTTCTGTAAGAGGCAAGAAAGTAGAACTGATAGCGAGATTGCTGGAAAACCAAAGTCTGGGTACTGGTTCAGAGGAACCAACTTCTCCAGCGAATATAGAAAACAGTAATGGTATTGATCTGAATCAAAGCCTTGATAATGAGTCAGAAGAGGAAAGTGAACCTAATGAGGTTAGCCACTCTGAGCCTCTGTCTGCCTTACCTACTGTACCTACGGGGCCCATAACAGGTCCCACATGTAACCCTGCTTATTTTGAACTTGAAAAAATGAAGCTCGAGTAAGAATACAAACGTCTTTTGGCTCAATCTGAAAGAAACCAAGAGCTAGAGTTCAGACGGATGAATGCCCAGGCTGAGCAGAAGCAAGCTGAGTTAAGGCTCAGAGAAATAGAACTTAATCACGAGTTAGAGATGAAAAAGTTGTCTGTGGAAAATGCTTCTCTCTCCTCTGGTTCCTCTAGAAGCTCCAGTCCCAAAAGACCCCGGATGCCGAAGGAATTAGTGGGTATGTATGAACCGAGATTGGATGTGTTGGATTGGTTAAAACTGTTTGAATATAATCATGGGCTCCAGGACATCACAGGGAATGAGTTACTTCCCTGGTTGTTCTCTAGGCTTCCCTCTGTTGCGACTGATGTGGTAATGGAGTTGGGGGCGGTGGATAAGAAGGATTACGAAAGTGTGAAACTAGCTTTGATAGCTAGATTTGGGAAGACCCCTTCCCAGTATATTAAGAGGTTTACAACCCTCAAAAAGCATGATGGTACCCCTTGGGCTACCTGGGTGAGTGAAGGGTTGAAAAACTTAGAGGGATGGATTAAGGGTTACAAAGTGAACACTTATGAGGGTGTGAAGAATCTTTTTATGTTGGAGTCTATTTATGATGTCTGTTCTCCTGAGCTCAGACAGCACTTGGCTGATTCGAAGGAATTTTATTCCAGGGAGCTAGCTAAGGCTGCAGACTTGTGGGTTGCCAACAGGGCTACTCATAAGGATTCTGGGGTAAGTCAGAAAAAGGATGAGGGAAAACAGCCAAAAAAAGACTCAAAAGAGAATTCCAATAACTCAAATTCCAAAGAGGGTCCCAAACAAAACCATAAGGGTAAGCCACAAGGAAAACCGCAGCAGAATAGTGTGTCTTCTGGTGCCAAACCGGAAGGAGGCCAGAACAAGCCACCATTCCAGAAAGCATTTGGGAAATGCTTTGTTTGTGGCTCGACTGACCACGTGAAAGGAGATCCCAGATGTAAGGGTCAACCTTCAGGGGTCCAGCTTGTCTCCTTAGCCTTCGCTCCAGAGGAGGACGTCCAAATGGCAAGTGGAAACTTTCTACTGCTGGCTGATGAACCCATTGGAGTCTCGCCAGTGTTTCTTTAGTATCTTTATGGTGTCTGTTCTCCTGAGCTCAGACAGCACTTGGCTGATTCGAAGGAATTGTATTCCAGGGAGCTAGCTAAGGCTGCGGACTTGTGGGTTGCCAACAGGGCTACTCATAAGGATTCTGGGGTAACTCAGAAAAAGGATGAGGGAAAACAGCCAAAAAAAGACTCAAAAGAGAATTCCAATAACTCAAATTCCAAAGAGGGTCCCAAACAAAACCATAAGGGTAAGCCACAAGGAAAACCGCAGCAGAATAGTGTGTCTTCTGGTGCCAAACCGGAAGGAGGCCAGAACAAGCCACCATTCCAGAAAGCATTCGGGAAATGCTTTGTTTGTGGCTCGACTGACCACGTGAAAGGAGATCCCAGATGTAAGGGTAAACCTTCAGGGGTCCAGCTTGTCTCCTTAGCCTTCGCTCCAGAGGAGGACGTCCAAATGGCAAGTGGAAACTTTCTACTGCTGGCTGATGAACCCATTGGAGTCTCAGCCAGTGTTGCTTTAGTATCTCTGGGGTTGTGGGAACAACAGAATTTAGACGTCTATAATTCTATCCCCAATAATACTAAAGAGTATTATAAGGACAGTGTCCAGGTGAATGGCCAGGAGACTCCTGCCATTAGGGACACTGGGGCCAGCATAACTGTGGTGGGTAAATCATTTTTTCAGGCTGAGGATGTTGCTAAGGCACCCAAACGCCTCACCAGGTTAGCTGGAGGGCCTGTGCAGATGCTTCTCCAATTACCAGTTCTCATCCAGTGTAACAACATGACTGTGAAGATCCCTGTCAGCATACAGGGTGAGGTACCAGGACGCGTTCTGTTGGGTAACGATTTGAAAACTCTCGGAGTTGTGTCGCACACCCCCAGACCTCCTAGTAAATGGTTACAGGAGCTAACCAGACCTGCAAGGGAGAGAACCATGGGAGGTACTCTCCAGGAGATGATGAAGAAAGAAATCACTCCTGCTCCACTGGAATTGTCAGCTGCTGTCTCAAAGAAATCAGAAGCGAAAGGGAAACCTAAGACTTCTATACCGAAACCAGCAGCCAGCATTTCAGTGCAGCCAACAAGGACTTCCCCGCGGTTGTCCAAAGTTACACCCGTAACTCCACTTCCAGCTGAGGCTGAGAGGGAGGTACAACCCTGTGTGGTAGAATTAGACTCTGAAGAAGAGCTAATGGAAGGCCAGGAACTCACTGGAGATCTGGATCCTGTTGACCATCCTGAGCTGCAGTCTTTACTGGCAGAAGGTGGACCCAGCAGGGCAGACTTCAGTAAGGGACAGAGAGAATGTTCAACTCTGGAAGGTCTTCGCCACCAGGCAGAAGCTCAGGCTGAAGGGCAAGAGCCTGGGAAATATAGGTTGCACTGGGAAGATGGCCTCTTCTACAGTGAACCGACCAAGTCTGCACCTGGAGACTACAAACGACTTGTAGTACCCCAAGAGAACAGACCACAGTTCTTGCAGTTAGCCCACAAGATTCCTTTGGCTGGTCACTTGAGTTTCAAGAAGACTAAGGAAAGGCTCTCTATCTACTTTTATTGGCCGAAGATGGGGGCCGAAGTAGAAAAACACTGCAGGAGCTGCCAAACCTGCCAGACCTCTGGTAAGGTTGGCTCCAAGAATGTGGCACCTTTAATGCCTCTCCCAGTTGTGGGAGTCCCATTTGAGAGAGTAGGGATTGACATTGTTGGTCCCCTTGATCCTCCAACCTCCTCAGGCAACAGGTTTATACTTGTTGTAGCAGACCATGCTACTAGGTATCCTGAGGCAATTCCTATTAGGACTGTTACAGTTTAGGCTGTGGCTAAGGTCCTCCTTGGTCTTTTTACCAGGGTTGGGTTTCCTAAGGAAGTAATCTCTCACAGGGGGTCAAACTTTATGTCCCACTACATGAAAGCCATGTGGAAAACCTGTGGAGTTACTTACAAGTTCTCAACGGCTTACCACCCACAAACCAATGGGTTGGTAGAACGGTTCAACCGAACCATGAAGAGCATGATAGGTGCTTTAGAGGAACCCCTTAAGCGTAAGTGGGAACTTCTACTGCCATGGCTTCTCTTTGCTTATAGAGAAGTCCCTCAGGAGGGAGTAGGTTATTCTCCCTTTGAGCTTCTCTGTGGTCATCCTGTCAGAGGTCCATTGGCCCTGGTTAAGGAGGGGTTGGAGAGTGCTCCTTCCCCCAAGCCAGTCAGAGTGACTGACTACGTGATAGGTCTCCGGAGGAGAATGTCACACATGATGACAGAAGCAAGCGATAACTTGAAAGCTGGACAAGCATTGGTCAAGCACTGGCATGATCAAAAGGCTAACATGATTGAGTTCGCTCAAGACCAGCTCGTTCTCGTTATGATCCCAACAAGGCAGAGGGCCTTGCAAGACAAATGGATGGGACCCTTCTGAGTTGTGGGTAAACTCGGAGAGGTCAACTATCTGGTGGACTTGGGCAATCCCAAGGAGGCTCCGACAGTCTTCCACACCAACCGACTCAAAGCATATGTCTCAAGACCTGATGTAGGAGTGTTGCTTATAGCATCATCAGTGGAAGAAGAAGAGAGTGAAGCTCTTCCGGATCTCCTCAGAGGCTTACCTTTAGACGAAAAAATTGAAGGAGTAAACCTCTCTTCAAATCTGACACCCGAGCAACAAGAAGAGTGCAAATCTATGTTGAATCAGTTTGCCGATCTGTTCTAGCTTTCGCCAGGCTTGACCCTTTGGGGCCAGCATGACATACTCACTGGTGACTGTCTGCCAGTCAAAAGCAGAGGATACCGAATGTCAGAAAACGTACAAACCCACATCAAAGGTGAGGTCAGCAAGATGCTTGATCTCGGGGTAATAGAGCCCTCTACTAGTCCATGGTCTAGCCCAGTTGTGTTAGTACCAAAGGCCGGATCTAAAGAACTTAGATTCTGTGTGGATTATAGAGCTCTTAATGCAGTCACCAAGACTGATGCCCACCCTTTGCCAAGAACAGATGAGTTGGTGGATAAACTTGCCGCAGCCAAGTTCCTCAGCACATTTGATTTGACGTCAGGCTATTGGCAAATAGCCCTGACAGACCATGCCAAGGAGAAAACTGCATTTTCTACCCCCGTCAGTTTATACCAGTTTAAGGTAATGCCTTTCGGATTGAAAAATGCACCTGCTACATTTCAACGGATGGTAAACCAGGTTCTGAATGGGATGGAGGACTTCTGCATGGCATACTTGGATGACATAGCAGTATTCAGCAATTCCTGGGAAGAACATGTAACCCACCTGAGATATGTTTTGCAGGCTCTTGAACGAGCCAATCTGACCATAAAGGCAGGTAAATGCCAAATTGGACAGAGTAAGGTAGTCTATCTTGGACATGAGGTAGGAGGTGGAGAAATAAGGCCTTTGCTCAGTAAGATTGAAGCTGTGCAAAATTGGACAACGCCTACTACTCGGACCCAAGTGAGAGCCTTCCAGGGCCTCACTGGGTATTACAGGAATTTCATTGAGAACTATGGGACCATAGCTTCTCCACTGAATGTCATCTCCTCGCCCAAATTTCCTAAAAAGGTTAGATGGAACGAGGAGTGCAATCAGGCTTGTGAAAACCTGAAAAAGGCTCTTTGCCAAGCCCCAGTACTCAGGGCTCCTGATTACCGCCAAACTTTCATTGTGCAGACAGATGCTTCAAATGTAGGAATAGGTGCAGTACTCAGTCAACTGGATGGGAAAGGTCTGGACAACCCCATTTGCTTCATCAGCCGCAAGCTGAAGGATCCTGAAACAAGGTGGGCAACAATCGAAAGAGAATGCTTTGCTATAGTGTGGGCTCTGAAGAAGTTTAGGCCATGCTTGTATGGTTCTACTTTCGTCATTCAGACTGACCACCAACCCTTGAGATGGTTAATGCAAATGAAAGGGTAAAACCCAAAACTACTGAGATGGTCGATCTGCCTGCAAGGGTTTGATTTTACCATTGAGCACAGGTCAGGGTGTCACCACCAAAAACTAGAGGTATGAGATTCATCCAGGAGTGGATTAAATCCTCCTGTCCCTTAGTCTGGGGGGGGGGCGAGTGTTAGGGAGAATTCTCTGTTTAGGCTGAATTTCCTAACCTAGTGAGTCCCCCAGCAGCTTTGCTGGATTTCTGGAGTTTGTTTTTTTCCATCCTGTCAAGAGTGAGACTCTTTTCTCCCTCTCTTGGACATGAATGTGGTTAATTCCTTTGAATGTCAATGTGTTCTATGGGCTATGGGGTCTTTTACTCCATAGGGTTTCATATGTTTTTCTATGTGTGTTACACCGCACCCTCCGTGCCGTAACACTGGGGTGTCCTAGAGGATCCCCACCATAGACTCCCTACCCTGGGACTGACTACTGTCTCCCAGGGCATGTAAAGTCAGCATTGGCTTTACTAGACCTAAATTTACTAACAGAACTAGTACAAACCATCCTATTGTGGACGTACTAGTAGGGGTAATTCGATTACCCCTGGGTCTGTTATTCGAGGGGGCACTGTCCCGTCCCCCCTCGTCGAGTTTTGGCTGGTGGCAGTGGAAACTACTTGTAATATTCGACCCCGAATATAACCCTATGGGATTCTTCCCATTGTTGGAGGTTAATACTTTTTCTCGTTAATCTCTAACATACCACCGGTTTATTTATCTTAAATAAATCCATCGGTTGGTATTTTCTGCCAGAACTCGGTTTTTAAAATGGCGTCTGTGTTTGTCTCTGTGACTCCTAAACCAAAGGTTGAGCCCTTTGTTCCACTTTTGGCGGGCTTCTGCACAGAGGCCCTCCAAAGTGGTGCCATTTTGTCTGGGTACCACAGGGGGTGTGGGAGGGGGTTTAGGCACCCCCTGGACTGAGTTGCCTTGCCAACTCAAGTCGCACTCTGGTGTGATTGGCCCAAGTGGTGAGCCACCCCGCTCACCACTTAGCGTGTTTTGATTGACAGCTAGGCTGAATGAATGGGGGTTTTCTGCATAAAAGCAGGGCTTTTGGGAGTGGATCTTCAGAAGTCGCCAAAGGACCTAAGAATCCGACGAGGGTAAAGCTGAGCCGACCTGCAACAACGACACCTCTGGTGGAGCCCTGTTGAACCAACTCACCACTTCCCGACGATAGAGGAGATCTCTCCGCCGGAGAGTCTTCTTCCCCTGACTGGTGGGAACAACCAGTCCCCTTTGCTTTTTCTTCACTTCCAGGGCGTAGTGGTCGAATTGCCCGTGCTGAGCACCCGGGAAACCGGATAGCCACTAGCCCATACCGCGACTAAAAGGTGGTGCCTTGTGACGGAGCACTCCGTGGCTGGTCTCTTCCCTGGTGGTGCAATGATCTTCAACTTTCCTTCGACGACGAGATCATCTCTTCTCTTGGCAAAGCCCCGACTTGCATCCACCACCAGGAACAACTGCCCCGCCGGAGCCATCTCTCCACATACAAGGTACCGTGTCCGACTGGCTTCCTTTTTGACGGTTAGCGTGAGGTGTCTTAATCCTCGCCTCTCCATTGGGTCGCCTCCAAGCTTTCTTAACTTTCTGTTCAGAACTGGTCCAATCTTTTTGTGACAATTTGCGCCAAAGACTCGAAGTGCATTTCCACTGTGATACTTTTTGGGACATTTCGCCTTGCCTCTCTCCGAGTGGGCCTGGCCTCTGAACTTTGCGATCTACAGTAGACCCTGCCTTACTTGCCTTGCATTTGTTCGTAAAAGTGTTGGTACTGAGTGGATTTCATACCCTGCCTTTTCTCTCCCATCCTAACGAATACTATAGTGCCATCTAGGTTAAAGTATTCACCTCGGTCTGCAAATAAGTGGTGCCGTTGAACCTAGACTTGTCGAACTATTGTTAGGGGGATTGATTTACTTATAGTAATTGTGAATGAAGTTGTTTGCCGTATTAGTGCCAGAGTGTTTTCTATAGATGTGTTGTTATAAATAAATACCTATATATCTCTACACCCAAGCTCTGTTCCGTGTTTGCTTGTTCTACTGTGTAAATTGCCCTATTTTGTATACTCCACATACTGCCTAACTTTTCTTGAGAGAGGTCTGACTGCTCAGCCACAGCTACCAGGTGAATCTGTGTGGTACAGACAGCTACCAAGTGGGTTTACTGCCAACACCTGTAAGCCTAAATCTTTTGCAGTGGTCCCAGAGGGAACTGCACAGGTTTTCCGCTGAACATCTGTCAAGTTCAAAGAGAATGTCTGTGATGTAACAGGCTCTCATTCACAGCCAGCGGCTCTTTCTCAGGTGAAATATTAATCTGAGCTGTTGAGCTGAGTTTAGAAGGTTAGATGACGTTCTTGTTCATTTGATTACTTGATGCTTTTGTGGCTACTTGAATACAACTATTTGGAGGGAATCACAATGACTGAGTAGAAAAACAAGAAGGAAACTTGACGGTGAATTGTATGCTGTCTATGAGCATCAACAGATGTGTGTTGACATGCAGGACCATCCCAAATACCCTTTTAGCACTTTATACATTATTAGTTATACCCTGCAATTAGGGGATGATCTGCACAAAGATGTGATTCCCCAAAAATGTATTTACCTACTCTTGTAAGTTTGGTATAAACCAATTTTTTGCTGGAGCCCTCCTGCTATTTTTTGAGGAGTGTGCACTGGGTAATGTAATTCCTCTAGAGCCACAATAAGTAACTCTACAGGCATCCCCATCTTCCCTGTGAGCTCCTGTCTCCACTACAAATCCATGGCGGAGCGAGCACATACCTTCTTTACACATAGCTCTTTCTCCTCCTTGAGAGCTTTTTCTTGCCACTCCACAATATGAAGCAAAGGGACTGCAGTATACAGGACTGGTAACTGTACCTACTGGGGCACACTTTCTACATTCTGGGAATCTGAAAAATTGTACAATTTTACATGGTGTTATCTCTTGTGAATTTGTAGGACGAAACAAAATTTCAAGATGCATTCGCCAAGTACTGTCACGAATCCCAGGGACACATCCTAGAACAACCATGACCCCATGAAAGAACAGAGCTGCATGCCCAGGCACCCCCTTATTGTGCTATCACTGTAACACGCATGGAAAAGTGATGTTGTTCTTACTGGGTACAAGCCTGGAGTTGAGCATACACTAACTTTCTCTGTGAATACAATGGTCATATTTAGTTTTCTGAGAATGTCTCTACCCAAAAGGTTCACTGGTGTATGCATACAATATAAGAAGGGAGCCGAAACATTTTGATTACTCAAATCGGTATGGAGATCCTGCATGTATGGAACCATCAGGACTGCCCGAGAAAATTCCTGAGTGTCCATCGTTTTACCTGATAAGGGAAACTCACATTCCTTGATGCAGTATTGTGTAGCCCCTGTATCTATCATAAATTTAAAAAGTTTGATCTCCTATTGTGACATCTACCTGGGGCTCCTCTTCCGGATCACCAGTAACAGAAAGGACTTGACATGCTAGAGATTTCTGTGGGCTTTCCTAATCTGGATACAAATTGGCACCCTGATTGGAAATGATTCCCTCCCAAAACACTCACTCCACAGTAATATACCATTGTTCCTTGAGGTAAATATATTCACCAATGGCTGTGCTAGCATGACCAACTGAGGTATATAGTTCTGTGGAACTTCAATCACTGGGTTCTGACCAACCTGAACCTGCTGCAGTTACACAGATCCTGGGACATTTGGCAGGGTTGGGGGCTGCATCTGCGGCGAAGGACTGTATGGAAACCTACCGGTAAATCCCTCTTCATTAGCACATGAGTCGATAAATATGGAGGGCTACTCCAACAATCTCTTGACACATGCCCCATTTTCCCCATTTTCCTGCAAGATCAGCATAGCACTCATACAACTCTACATACTGACCTCCCATCAGTCCTATCAACCGGGACCTCATTCCACCAAACCTGTCAAATGTACTGTTTCCTCTTGGTAAGGCTCCTCTTCCCCTCATGGATCCTCCCATTCAGGAGCATACCCATCTGTCCATCCTGATTCAAACTGTCCCAGTTGTTCCAATCGTACCTGCTGCTCCTCGGGCAGTGCCGGTAATCACAGCTCCTTCCAGATTAATGTTAGATAATTTCTTCTGGCCAAGCTTAGCTTCTGTTTTGTGTGACTGTTCTGCATTTCTTTTTCCTTTTCAATCTTCTTTAACAAAAATTCATAACGTGTGCCTGTATCTCTGGCCAGCCCTTGGCCTCTATCACTACAACCTTTTCCAAATCATGCTGAACCTCTTTAGAAAACCCCTTTTGCTATGTTCTTATCCTTTCTCTGCTCTCCACATTTCCTGAATTGTCTGAATATGTATAGTAGGATCATCTTCCAATGTCATTGTTTTAGCTAAAATTGAATTAATATCCGGTGTACCGTGGTACATCACTTGCAGTACACATCCGCCCTACAATTACTAAAAGGTGAGCCATCATAGTGATTCAATTCTATTTCAACATTGGGGTACCCTGTTTTCCTCCACAGATCTTCCGATTGTTCCCCAAATAAAGCTGAAAATAAACTTTTCATGTCCCCTATAACTAACATGACCCCAGCAGTATGTTTTTGTAAAGCATAAATCCACCTCCCTGCTCCTGCAGCGAGGGAAAATATTGCCTTCATTAAATTATTCCAGTCCATTTGCAACCAGGGAAAACAATAAGTTGTCCCATGACTTTTCTGAAGCAACTGAAATTCTCTCTTCCTTCAGGTTCAAATCCTAGACCTAAAGCAGCACTATTCTCATCAAGGTCTACATAAAGTATTACAAGTACTAGTCTGTATCTCCACTTCTCCAATGCAACCTCCCTTCCTGTCTATTCCCTTCTTCGCTACCTTGCAGTTGTAGTTACCTCCTCTTCCCTTTGTGACTCTTTGGTCTTCAAGTTCCCTTCTCAACCTATCTTATATTCTGGCTGACCCCACTGAATAAAGATGCCAGCCCAAATGCTGGCTGTCCACACTTGTTACAGCACTATGCTGCACTCAAGCTAGTTCTATGCTTTAAACAATGAAATACAATACAAATAAAATAAATGAGCAATGTTCATTTTTTTTAGCAGTATGTTTTACTTTATTAGTATCCCAAACCTGAACACACTCACGCCTCCTGACTTGGCTTTTTGTCTGCTTAACTTTAGGGTCCGGTCCACATCGCCCTGATGAAGGTTTTATTACTTTCCAAGCAGTTGGCATGACGCTGAAACGTGAACAAGTGCCCTATGGAGTGTAAGAGGATTCAATTCAACACTACAGCTAAGTCAACGCCTAGTCTATAATACTGAATGAAAACCCTTATTGATATATCTTTATGTCCAGTTCATGCGTTCTGGATGACTACCCCTATATAACACCCCTCTCTTGGAATCCCCCTGACCCCACTGAGCCAAGAAGTAGTTCTGTTTTGCAAGTTTAAAAGGTTTATTTGATAATTTAAAATATATATATATCACACTTTATAATAAATTAATAATTGAATATCACACTTAATCTGATATGATAAATATTAACAACGGAGAATCTGGCACTAGCACACTTCTTATAATCACTAATGAGTTGACATGAAATGGATAAGGTAGCACACTGGTAAATAGGAACAAAAGTATAATGTGGTAGAGGATGCTTTATGTAAGCTCAGGTGGATGCAATATTCAATGAATGTAGTACAGAAAATACTCAATATGATTTCAACCAAACAATGTAATCACTTTTCTCTGGCAATCCCCTCCCCCCCTTGATGCAAGGCAAGGAAATGGAAGGAAAACACACAGTTCTCAGAAATGCAATCAAATGTGATTCAGTTCACCCCAGCAAGCTTAGACTACAGAAGTTTGAAAACACAGGCCCAAATTGCTTTGATATGTGCTGGCAATGAATTAAAAAAAATATGCTAAAATGCTTTTAATTCCCTTTCAGAGGTTCAGGGTGAATGGTATCTAGTTAATATTAGCTCAGGCTCACTCTAGCAATGATGCAGGGATAGTTAGCAGGTTAAACGAATTTCTGGCAAATGGAAGGCAAGCAGCAGCAGTTTTTAAACATGAAGAAATTTGCAAATCGCGGCAAAATTCGCGGATGCGCCGAGCGCTATTACAGAGGAACCACAAGGACTATCTCTATCTTTTGGGGTCCTAGGAAAGCCTAGGATCTCATCTTCCAAATGAAAGTTACTGCAAGTCTCTAGCACAAACGGTTGCGGAGATATGAGCGATTAAATAAAGGTCGTTTTTTAGATTTGAAATTTTAAAGTTCAAAAAGACAAGTGCAGCTTTGCAAATGACAGGTGACAGTTAGGAGACAGTTCTACTTAGATTAAAATAGGATTGAATTATATTATTTTAACTAGGAGATTGGTTCTGCACAGTTTTCTAGGTACTCACACTATATTCTTGAGTGAAATGGGCCTCGTCACGGATCTGGTCAGGGTTTTAAACTGGACTCTGGTCTGGTCTGGTCTGGCCTCTGCACTTCACAGTGATCTGGGTCAGCTCTCTCTGCTGGTCTGGGTCTCTCTGGGTACAGCACTGCTTTCTCTCTGGTCTCTTAGTTCTGGATAGATTGAAGTCTCTAGTTTGGCTCTCTGGAGGTTTGATGGAGGTAAAGTATGGATTTTTCCGGCAGAGCTTCCAGCGGCAGATGGATTTTGAAGGTCCCTATCTGTCCTGCCTGTCTGCTTTTATGTGTTTAGAATGTGGGTGTGTTCTAGCATCACTGACCCTACCTCTCTCTCAGCTTCTAATTGGTCAAACTTCCATTTATCATTTGATTGGGGAATGAACTGTGAGTCAGAGGGATGTCATTTTATGGCTTGCAGATAGGACACTCCTCTGTCAGATTGCACACATTCTATATTTGATAATAAAAGACATATTTCACAGTTACACAGTTGCTTGAAATTACATATACATGGTGTGGCTGAATTTAGCCATGTCTCTGTCCAAATCTGCTGTTTCTAAGAGCTTGCATTCAGAAATGGCACATAATTGACTTTTTAACTGATTTTTCACTTTCTGACATTTACCCAACTTTACATACATGTGCGCAGGGAGTATGGACATTAACTGATGAAGTTTCAGACTTTTAACATGCATACATTTAGAGTAATATCCACTTTTCCGCTGACACCCCCTGAACATGCCACTGGGTCGAAAAACCTCTTAAAATGTGGGCAGAAAAATCACAAGAGTTATGGTGTCATTTATGAAATTTTCACATGTCCGCTCTATGAGTTATTCATCTTTTTAAAGTTATGTTCTGGCTCCAAAGGGGTGTGGTTTCCTCTCAGCACAAGGTAGAAATACTGGTTTATCCCGTTCTGCCAAGCCAGCTTGCTCTCACAGGCAGTGCTCCTCCCCTTTCCTCAGGAGGAAGCCACTTTTTACGACCATTTACGACTCCTGCCAATAAAACCTTTGCCTGAGCCAGGACAGGGCTTTGTTCACTTTCCTGCAGAGCACAGGTAATTCAATTATCAGATAGATGGCATATCCTTAGTGTGAGCAGCAAAAGGGCAGCTAGGCCTGGGAACACAGCTGTGACTCAAGTTTCACTCCTGATGGGGGTAGTTGCCAGGCAGAATTGGAATCTCTTTAAGCCAGTTTCAGATAAAATGTCACTTTTTGTTCCCCAGTTCCTGCATTCAAATAAAACTACACATTTTCACATATGCAGCTAGAAGGCTGATTCTAAGTTTAAAACTATGACATTTCAACAGTTACAAAGGCATGTGACACCAAACATAGGTCACTCATTTAATCTAAACATTTTTGATTTTAGTGTCTTTAAATCCAGTGCAACTTAAACTGCTGCAATCCACAGCTCAGCCAGTCTTGTTATAAACCATGTCTTATGATCTTCATTTCCCAGATTTTGTAGGCACACAAAACTCCATTCTACCAATGTCTGCTGGTGTTCAGTGAATATTTTGCACCTATTGCAATGTTTGAAATAGGCACTTTGGCGTGCCTTCAGAGAAACACAGGGTGGTTTTAAACTGCCGGCTTTTGGATAGTGGTGAGTACTGGTACTGCACCCATTTTTGGGATTGAAGAATGAATTCCCCACAATTCTAGGTTGCATTTGGCAATCAGTATTGCCATTCCCAATGGTTTCAAACTACTGTGCGGGTAGTCCAATGGTGGTTTTAGGCAGTGTCCTTCTGTGCCCATAACATCGGCAAAAATGGGTGGCAGCCTATTCTTCCTGCATTTCCCTGTGCATTTTCTGGGAAGCTCTGGCCATCATGATGTTTTCATGTCAGTACTGCACAGTTTTGAGGTAGGGCTCGGATGCATGGGTAAATACATCCCACAGGAGTTGCAGGGGGACCTCAGTGAAGTTATGATGTGTACATACACGTAGGCAGATCTAACCATGGATATCTACTTACCATGTTATTGTTTAGAGGCACTTTCAACAGTTCTGGAAATGGGTTATTCAATTGATGACCTACAGAAATCTGAATGTGTTTCCTTTCAATTTTTTAAATCAAGTTAGAGATTATGATTTGTATTTTCTCTATTTCTGAAATCAAGTTGTGTCTTTACCTCCCCTCATTCCACCAACTGCACCTTTTTCAAATGTTCAAATGTTCATTATGTTGTCAAAGAGGGTTTGCTGTGCTTTTCTGTTTTGTCTTATCAAAGGCCTTTAGGTATCATAATTTTAAGTCTTTTTCAAATGTTTGTCATTTTTTTCATTAATTGATTTTCTTAACTTGTTTGAATAAAACATTTCAGTCTGAGAATTGGCGTGAGTGTGTTCAGTTTAGTTTTCGGACACCATAACATGGTATCAGGACTGATACACGTATCAGATGAAAATAATCAGTAAATGAGGAATCACTCTAGCTGCAGCATGGACTATATAACTATTTTGGAGTTGAGATGACCCCCTCCACATCTGTCCACAGGGGCGCCCCAGTATACGCACACATTGTATTTAGCTGTACACGCTTTTGCAAAATGTCAAGATGGCAGCACCTGTGTAATGTAAGTCTTCCAAGCGGACGATGCCGCATTGACTGAATATTTTCATTTCGAAGCCCTAAAAGGTATTTGACATCAGACTTTTAACTTTTTGGGGTATGAAAGTATCATTTACCATGAGTAAGAGTGAGTGAATTAATAAAAAATAAATAAAAACTTTAATATGTCAGCAAAGAAAGTACACAGTCCTGCGCTTGGCAAGTTGTAATCTCTGGTGTTGCACAAAGAGCCCAGGATTTATACATTTCTCTACTTGTCTCAAAAACGGAAAGTAATGCACCACAATACAGCATCTTGGGTGTTGAGTTTGTGCCATTGATTGAACTCTTGATATATGACAATGGGCTTCATTACAAGTTTAGCAGTCCGGAAAGCCTTGTTTTCGGACCACCACACTACAAGGCTGCCTGCCGGGACCGCTGTGCCTGACAGGTCTTACCCTGCTGGGTGCAACAGCCCTGGTACGCAGATTCGTCACAGAAGCACCGGCACCGTTAGCAACAGTGCTGGTGCTTATGTCTCCACATGGGAATGGAGATTTACAAAATCTGGCACCTGACTTCTCGCGCTGCTGGGACTTGTAATGTCCCAGTGGCACCGGGAAGTCAAGTGCTGGATTCTGTGTTATGGGGTTGGCGGCAACCCGCCAGTGGCACCGGTGGATTACCGCAAACCTCGTAATGAGGCCCAATGTCTTGCCATTAAGTGATTTGATTGTTAAGACTCCAAATTATTTCTGGCTCTAATGGAGAACACTCCTAGAATTATATCCTTTCTCTATTTGGAAACATTCTGATTATGAGATGTGGGCATTACAGACAGTATTGTCATGTTTATAGCCCGTTATAGCCCTGGCTATGGCAATACAATTAGTTGCTGGTAGAAATAGATGAATCTGTGTAAGGAGCCAAATGTAGTAGGTGTAAGATTGAACTGTTTGCTTGACTTAGACGATCATGATCAATGGGTATCAAAAATGTGTTTATTTAGATTTGTAGAGCGCACTGCAGCCCGCGTGCATCGAGGCGCTGTAAGATGAACGTAAGAAGGCTTGATTCAGGGTTACAAGAATGTTGCCCAGAGAGTTTGCTTATTGGCGGGTACAAGTTACAGGTACTGAAGATGGATACAGTATGGGTTACATTGTTGCAGCTGCACACATTAGAGATACAGAGTAGTACATACAGTTTTTAGACAAAAAGCCTAGTTTTGATGGCCTTGCGAAAGGCCACATGAGAATCAATGAGACTAATATGTGGGGGGAGGGCATTCCAGTGGGTGGCAGCCAGGGCTGGGAAGCTGCTGCCACCAGCATGCACTTTTTTGTGCTTTGGAAACAGTTATCCTATTGGAGTAAGGAGTCCTCGTGGGTCGAGTACCAGGGGGCATAGAGATTCTTTGCACCAAGTAATGGGAGGTCAAGTCATGGACACACTTGTGAGTCAGAGCAAGGGTTTTGCGGATGATCTTTTCTTTGACTGGTAGCCAATGGACCTGTCTCCTAAATCCTGAAATATGGTCCCTGTGAGAGAGCTCTGTGGCATCCCCAAGGGCATTGTTTAGCGCAATTTGAAGTTTAGCCAGATTTTATTTTTGACGTTCCTATGAGGAGGGCATTAAAATATCCAATCTGGATCCAATTATGGCCCTGGCAATGGTGAGACAGTTCTCTTTGGAGAGGAATGGTCTGACAGCATTGATAAGTTTGGCGTGGTATGCTGATGCTGAAGTGATGGCATTTGCCTGCCTGTTCATGGACATGTTGGGTTCAAGATACAAACCCAAGGTCTTAATGGCTTGCGAGACATTGATGGTGATATTGTTGACGATGAAGGACATGTATTGTTTATCCAGCTTGCCCAAGTTGGATGGGGAGCCAAACAGCAGAAGTTCAGTTTTCTCACTGCTGAGGCACAACACGTTTTCTGCCATCCAGGATGGGATCATAGAGTTGAGGATGTTCAGGTCCGTCAAGTAATCAACCAAGAGGGAGATGAGCACCTGGGTGTCATCAGCATAGTTTGTGTATGAGATGCCCAGAGTGTCCAGGATTTTGAATAGAGGCCTCGTAAAGAGGTTGTAGAGGGTGAGAGCAATGCACAAGCCCTGTGGGACCCCATATTTAATGATGCTGGGAGTGGCAGAGGATGATTCAGAGAAAACCTTCATCACTCTGTCCTGTAGGAACAAGGTTATCCAGTTACAAGCCTTTGGGGAGAAGTTGGCTGCGGTGGATAGATGATGGCAGAGGGTCTTGTGGTCAACCAGATCAAAGGCAGTGGAAAGGTTGAGGAGGAGAAGGAGCACAGGTTTGCCTGCGTCCCTGAGGTTGTCCATCTGATTTTTAAGGTCAAGGAGGGCCATTTCAGTGCCATGTCTTGTCCGGAACCCTGACTGATGGAGACCGAGAAGATGGTGGTTTTCCAAGAATTTCTGAACCTGCAGGTAAGCTGCTTTGTCCAAGATTTTTAATAAGAAGAGGACGGTAGTGATGGGTCTGTAGTTCCCAGGGACTGATGGGTCTAGGGTGGGTTTTTTGACGAGAGGAGGAACCCTCGCTTCCTTAAGTCCAATCCGAAGATGGCCAGATTGGAAGGAGGCGTTAATGAATGCTGTGATAAGCGGGGCAAGAGAAGGGGCACAGTCCTTGATGATCTGGGCTGGGCAGGCGTCCCCTTTGCAGTTGGACGGTTTAATGGATCTGAGAAGGGCTGTGACTTCGGATACTGTCATGTCTTTTCAAACAAGGGGGATTGGCATGCGTCAGTAACAGGTGATGGGCAGCTGTAGCTGTTAGCGATGATATTGTTAAGTACCTGTTGATGGGCAAGGATTTTAGAATGCAGGGTGTCTAGCTTGTTGAGCATGGCACATTGAATGTTGCTGCACCAAGCCTTATCCTTTTGGAGATTGGGGGGCGGGGTGGCAGGGGTCTCCATCTCTCTGAAGATGCTGAGATTTCTTTGGTCCCTGTTTTAGCATAAGCTATCCTGGTGTTGAGAGACAAGGCTTTGGCCTTGATGATGGTGATTTTGTAGTATTTGGACAGTGCCTTGAAGGAATCTTTGTTGGTCTCGATGGGGTTGTTATTCCACGTAGTAAGCACAGCCCATATTTCGAGCATAGCTGTGAGAGCTCCTGGCTGAACCAGGCATTGGAATGCTTCACCTTTTTTGCTTTTTTGAGTGTAAGTGGAGCCACAGTATCAATGGCTTGGGTGATGATGCTTTTGAAAGCATTTGCGAGTGCCTCCGGGTCGTTGGAGAATGGGGGCATTAGTGCGGGCACCAAGAGGTGTTGGGTGAGATTTTCCATGGTAAGATGCCGAGCGCTTCTCGAAAGTGCCTCAGGGAGAGGGATGGTGGGCTTAGAAGGGCCTTTGGCAGTGACAATATTGAATTTGATACAGTAGTAGTCGGACCATGGAACGGGAGTGACCTTAATGTCACATAGGGGACAGTTGTGAAGGGACAGCCAGTCTAAGGTCCTGCCTTTGATATGGGTGGGCTCAGCGATGGCTTGGGAGAACCCAAGGGTGGAGAACGCATTATTAAAGGTGGTGGCATGGGAGTCATTAGGGTCGTTAAGCTCTAGGTTGAAGTCACTATGGAGTAAGACTTTGGATGTTATTTTTAAGTTGTCTGATACCGAGTGAATAAGGGCTCCATGAAAGTCAGTGGTAGGGGCAGGAGGGCGGTAGAAGATATGGATGGCAATGGTGGAGTTGTGGGAGAGCTTAAGTTTAAGCGCTAGGTAGTCAGAGTTTGGACCAAGGTCCCCTTCAATCCTCCTGATTGAGAGGGTCTCCCTAGCGATGACAGCGACCCCCCCACCTCTGTCTACTCCCAATGTTCAGTCAGTTGTTCTGGTGATGATCTCTATATTGGCTGAGCTGATTGTGGGGTAACCCTTAAAATGTTCTCAAGTTTGTTTTTTGAGAAAATCCCTAAGAAACTTTTGCATGAATGAGACTTTTCCATTACATCTTATTCAGACTTGCAAATTGTCAAACACTTCTTGGATCCAAGGTACACCTGCTGAAACACTACCCAGGTGCCATAGGTATAAGCATGAAACTGCACTCCCACATCAACCAACAAGTCATAAAACGGTATAACATGGGGCTCATTATAAGTTGAGTAGTGTTGTAATAATGTGCCGGTATTAACATGTGCATGCACATTATTGCATCGGCCAACTACAAGTTTGATGGTGGGGCACCTGACTTTCATCCAGCAAATAGCTGGAGGTAAATCTTGCCAGCAAAAATCACTGTTATTACCGGCACTGGTATTGCACGTGCCGTAACACCGACAAATTTCGACATGGAGTCTAAGGGCACTCAATGGTATGTGGATTCACAACCATTGCTGGCACTTGGAATCCAGCAGTAATTCCACCGGACTGAGTGCCAGTAACGGTAATACAGTTTGCCGGTATCCTGGCAGATTTACTGCCAGGATACTGGCAAACTTGTATTGAGGTCTGAGCAGTAATGTGAGAAGTAAAAAAAGTGATACATTTGGGACACCCCACAATCCAAGAGCTGGATCCGACTCATACACTTTGATCTATACCTTGAGTATATGTCCCAACAAAAAACAACCCTTTCCCCACTCTTGTTCCCTTGCTATCCTAACTTAATTAGTCATTTAGTCCAATTGAATGGAATGATTGAGGATATAAAAGGCAGCCAAGAATTCCAGTATCATTCAGAGCCCTACATTGGCATTGCATGGTTGTCTAAAGAATGCCCTTAACATTAAGAAGTGCAGTCTTCTGATGGGCTCCAAAGCCAGGGTGAAAGTCACCCAGAATGGAATGCTCACCCACAAATCCCTATATCTCGTGCAATGTCAACAATTGGTTATAGGAAAGTTACATTTGCAATCGTTCTATAGTTAGAGCAGAAGATGGGTGCAGAGATGATTTATTGAACAAAAGAATAACCCTGACTTATTTAGAAGTGAAGGTACAGAAACAGAGTTAAAGGAAGTGTTTATTATGTTTGTTTTTGAAAAATGGGTTAATGTTTTCAGATGTATCCTATAAAAAAAGATGGGTCTTATATTTTGCTTCTCTCTCATGTTTATTCCTCCATGCCATTGATTTCTTCAACATTAATTTATATTTGATCACCTTTTCGTTCATATTTCTTTCACAGTTAATTCTTCGCCTTGTTTAAAACGTGTTAATACTTTGATATCTGGCAGGTTTTCCATTGTATATATTGTACTGTTGTTTGCTTGTGATCTGCCACTAGTAGTAATTAATAGCAGGCACAATACATATCATATGCATTGAAGTAGAATATACAATTTCAGAAAAGCCATCTTTTAGAATTCATTTATTTTGCTTTGGTTGCCAATTAAACATGGTTGCTTCAATGTGCACAGGTGAAATAATCATGCACTGTGATCTGGTGGATACATGTGTGCGAAGCATTATGCAAAGGTTCTTGTGCTTTTTTTAATCGTCGTCGTATAAACCACAGAAAGGTGAGCATGGAAAGACAATTGCAAAAGAACATAAATACAGAACAGAGTACATGTGCACTGTTTATTAACTGATTAAGCACACAATGCCTAGGGCAGGGTGGAGCGCCACAAAACTGCCCTACAGTGACACTGACCCTTGTGTTGTAAACTAAAAAACATTCCAGCAAATTCAAAAACATATGCTCAACCAAGTCTTTGCTTTAAATGTGTGTTTGGCCAACAATGATACTGCACCGGGAATGCTGTTACTGTACATTTACAAACGTAAAAATACTTGCAGCATAATTGTTGCATGTGTAAAAACGCTTGCAGCCTCATTTTTGCATGAGGTGGTACATTAAATGAAGGTGGAGGAGGTGAACGGAGCGGATAAAGATCTCGCCGCATTACTCCCTCTGTCTCTACGTGAGATTTGCATGCAGGCGTACAACAAATGGATTCCTATGAAAGAGTAGAAAAGTGTTTGCCTTACTTTTAATTTGTTGTTGTCCGCGATGCTGCGTGGACTTTTAAAATGTCATGCAGGGATTCTAGAGCATGTAAGTACTAATACTGGAGATGAGCTCCATAACTTTTTATGATTATTTTTTTTTTTATGAGGGTGTCTGGTAGTCATTCTGTAAGGTCAGTAGTGTAAATTAAGGTGTAAAACCAAGGGGTAAGCTGTTTATACCTCACTGGTACACTCTGCAGTGCTTATGTTCATGGGTGCCATAATGTGAATGGAAGACGTAAACACCTTGAGTAAGACTTTAACCCTTTACATTCTTGCCATGGCACATTCCAATTATTTTTATGGCGAGCATGGCAGGGAGCGTGTGCAATAAGAGTTAAACTCTCCACAGCACGTATGTCGGACAGGGTTTAATTGTAACTGTGAGCACCACTTGGCCTGCGAGCATGGCAAGCAGCACTCACAATGAAAATGAAACACTGACTGGGATGCCCGCATTCCAGGCAGCATTTACTCACTTTGCACTGTGGAGTGCAAATGTGATGGGCAAAAGGCTGCATACACGCTTGTACACCACCTTATGTTCTTTACATTTGCACCCCACAGTGCAAATGATGAAAATGTGCTAGTGAGGAACTGCTTACGTTCGAGTATAAGCATAACTGCTCCCTTCAATTAAATTACTAATTTCAAGAAAATTAGCACCTGGGTGTTATGCAAACATTTGGCTCCATTTTCAAGTGCACCCTGCTTTTAGAATATAATGATTTTTGGTTTTGGTTTTGGTGCTTTTTGGTGGCACAAAACATTGCTACAGTGAGAAAGGGGCTAAAGAAGCAGTCTTTGTGGTTGCCATGACAACTGGAAATGCTGTGGCATAGAATGACCAATGCACAAGTTGTTAATTTCATTTGTACTACTCAGATGTAATCCAATAGTGAGTTGTTTAATGTATGTTCTCCCAATCAGGAGTAATGTCAAATGTCACGTGACTGTGTGACTTTATGTAGTGCGGAGGGATCTCTTTGTGAGACAAGACAACACAGACTTGCAATGGACTGCCGTGCCTGCAGGTGAAAGATTCACCTGCCAGTTCAGTGCACTGTACAGATGACTGCTTTCGAATGTTGCCAACTTAATTGTATTTATAATATAATGATTAGAAATATTGCTTAATTTACATAATTTTCATGTAAACTGTATACAACCTTTCTATTTCACATAACAGCCATGGTAGTTTCCTATAATATATATCAATGGAAATAACTTTCCTTTTAGTTGGGATTGAAAACACATTGAAAAATAACTGATCCACTGTGGATGGATCTCTTCATGCTACAGCACATATGGTGATAATCTAAGATTGCTGACATATTTTCTGCTCCCAAGCTCAGAGAATGTCTGTCAAACATGTGCCTTTTCTATGTCTATGCAGGCGCTCTGGTTCCTGGGAGAAGCACTCCCCAAACCCAGCCCAATCTTTGTGGCCCCAACCCTTGGATCAGCTGCTTAGCTTTCCGGCTGGTTTTATTAAGATATGGCATCCGCTAGCAGTTTCCCCCTTTACACTGGTAAACCTTTGCTATATGAGACTTTCAGGATTGAAGCAAAAGCATGTCTTGCAATGATAACAGGGACAATGGCAGAAAAAAACATGCTATAGCTACAACTTGAGAAAAGCAACATACATGGTCCGAAATGGATGCTTATTCTACTCTAAATGCTTTTCGGAAGATTTTGTCTGCATTGTGATTTTGAGGTGTTTAAGAACAAACTAAATCAGTGAGTTTTTCTCGTTGTATCAGTCAGCCATTGTATTAGACCTCCTTCTTATGACGACGCTCTCATTTTAGCACTGATCTGAACATATCTTTGAATCTGTGGGGGTGGCTCTGGAGCTAGGCTCCTAGGTTTCAATTTTCCTATATATTGTTGGAAATTGTCAAAGCCAAGCCTCTCTGAAAGATTGTCAATGGAAACATTTTCTGCCAGCTGAGCATGCGTACCATTATAATTTAAGCTTTGACCTTAAATCTAATTGGGGAAAACCTGCTATACGGGATCTTCGGAAATTAGATTTGTGGTATGGATGGGCAAATTAGCCATAAAGAGGCTCTGATTATGACCAAAAGGACTCTGCCCCGGTCTGGATCAATAGCCATGTTTTCCATTACTATGCAAGTTGGAGCTTTCACTTGGCAATCATATTATATTGAAGGGATAATATTCTGTCACATCAGTTGATTTTATTGGCAATACCCCTGAATGAGGCATCCCCTCTGGTAAATCAACTAATCATGCAAATTAAATAATCATATTTATCCACTAACCTAATAATTCAAATATGCCAGAATGTTCGTTATTGATCGGGTGTGTGTAGCCCTGGCGTTCCTATTCCAAAAGGAGCATCTTTGCGTAATTCAGGTACTCCTGGCAGCTCCGTGGGCATCCGGTGGGAGGGTTCAAATTGCGAGGCTTGCCCTCTGGATGCCGGTGGCGTGGGGTGTGGGGGCTCCACAGGGGACCAACATGCTTGTGTCAAAAGGAGGACTCAGGCAGCCCCAAGCAACTCCACAAGTGTATCTGAAGAACACCAGGCTCCAGATGCCTTGCAAATTAAGCACCTAAAAGGCACAGCTGAACATTGTGTTACTCTTAAGTAGGTACACTATTTGATCATTCACATTGCATGAAATGTTAACCTTTATGAATAAATACACTAGTCACTGTACTTGCGTTTTGTTAAAAACATATATGATCTGATTATGTTTTCTCTTGAGATGCTCACTTTACTTACTCTCAACGTTTAAAAAGTCAATATTTATCAAAGTCAATATTTATCGAGAGAAAACACGAGGAAATAATGGAACTGAACTTCACGTTTTTCATCCAGGTCAGTTCCCCTCCAGCCCATGGCACGAGTATTAAGGTGGTATAAACATAGGCCCATATCAAACAATGTTTCAACCGGTGCAACTGAAAGTATTCCAAGGGCGGAAAATACCTTACTACAAAAATATATAAGAAAATGTGTTTCATTAGGGGGTTTCCCATTGAAAGTAGCTTTTTTTTTTTAAATCAGGCCCTTCCTTTCAAATTAGTAGTTCTGGGATGAAGGCAAACATTTCCCTGGTGCAAAATGCATTGAAGTATTTTTTATTGTTTTTGCACTGCAGTAATATTTGTTCTAATGTTATTTGCACTTGAATAAGTGCAGGGTTTCTGCAATATGATCTGTAGTATTTTAAATAGCACTTGCTAAATATGAGATGGAAATGCATGGGGTATTTACCAAGGATTGGTATTGTTTTTTTCTCCATGCAGGCTTGTGCAAAAGTTCCTGATTGCAGAGGTACTTGAAGTAGCCACGTTTCAGGTTTTTATCAAATATACTACTGGATTGCATAGATACTATATGCGATTGACTCTTCCACTAATTGTTGAGACCTACAATTTTTTCAGGGTTAGGTGTGTGATTAATGAAATATTCATAACCCTTTATTATTTAAACATTCATAAAACAGATTAAAGTCAAATAAACACTAAAACAAACATTGCACATATTACAATTAAATTCCTAAACGTAACTCAATGAAGCTCTATAATTCCATCAACATTTAGCAATAAGCGTCCTTCTTTAACAATGAAAAGAATGTATAAATGCAGAAACGCAGGGTAAAAATGATGTTAACGAGATATGTGTGTAGTAATGATATTCTCCTCATGATCAGAAATGTGCATCTTTCTCAACTTCAATGCCTGTCGAAATTAAATAATTAAGTGCCCACGATAAACATTCATCTTGCAGCAGTAAGTTAAATTGGTAATACCCCTTTGAATTTAAACCAGGAAGCAAAGTTATTTTATGAATTGCAGTGTAAAGACAACCGAAAAATAAAACATGGCCCACTGTTTCAATAACAATTCGGAATACAGGGCAGGTTTGGGAATCAATTACTAGCCCCTGCAATTTCCCAGTTACATAATTAAAATGGAGAAACATAAACCGTAGGCGAAACAGGTCTATCATTGAGATTCACTGATGCATCACTCAAGGTACGGCTGCAATTTACTAGGTGGCATAATTACCTGATGAGCTCTGATCGAAAATGTGCCCATTTATGCCATTTGCCTTTGTGCATGATAATGATTAAGAAACAAGGCCTTAGCCTTTTTTTTTTTACTGTGGCCACCAGTCAGGTGTGGATGTTCAAACCAATGGCCAGCATTTATGGCTTTAAGGATAGCTTTTACATGACTAAACCATCTGACTTTAAGTAACCCAGTGTGGGATAGAACATCAGCAAATATCAATTTAGATAGGCTGGCTTCATCGTTTACCCATGTTGCCAGTCACATTAGTGCCAGCGCTATGTGGTTATAATCTTTAATACAAGGTAGCCAAAGTTCATTATGTGTAGCAAAGGTTGGAGCACTCTGTCGAGAGTCAGAACGGACCTAACACATTTGTTTTTATTGTCTGCAACTTGAAAGGTGGAGTGAAGCCTGATTCATGAAAAAAGATGCAGAGCAACTGGTAATTTTGAAAAAAATATCTAAGCTGTGGCCTGCGCACAGCAGTTGGGAAACACATGTGCAAACAAAATATGCAATGTTTTGCGGACCCTCAAAACTCACTGACAAGGCCTGAGATGAACATTTCAAGTACCAGAAAATAACCTGAAGCTTCTTTTTATATCAATGACTTGGCATAGGGCATTTCTGAACTTAATGCCAATGACCCTTCAATAGGTAACAAAAAGATTGGCGTCTTGTTGATCATCAATGATGCAGCGTTCATTTCAAAAACAGCTGGAATTGTTGCAAAATAATTGCAATTACAGACACCTCACCATTAGTCGGCAAAGTACTATGGTGATGGTGTGCCACCCCACACGTAAATACAGAGCAAACATTACCCTGGATGGAACCACGCTAAATGAAGTATATTTTTATGACTACCTGGATATTAGATTCCAAAATAATTTAAAATAGTCCAGCCAGAAAACCAAGAGCAAATTAACATAATTTGATGATTGAATGCACTCTGCACTTTAAATTCCCGGTTTGGAAATTGTTCACTGCTTATAATGCTTGCGGTGTGTAAAGCACAGGCAATCCCTGCTGAAACCTATGGGAGTGAGCCCTGGGGGACAAGTAAATTGTCTCATTTTACCAAACAGAAAATAAATGGGTCAAGCAAGACCTGGCTTTACCTCAGAGCACTCCATCAATCCTATTGTGCAGCAAAGCAGGTTTTTTTCAATCCATAAAATTCACTATCTTAGGCAAACCTCTTTTGCACTGGCTACGCCTACATAAGGTTGGAAAACATTCTTTCCACAAAGAAATGTTTTGGGATTTTTTTCAAAGAAGCAATGGGGTAAATCATGGATTTAGTATTGTCATGTCATCTCACCTCATTAATATCCTTCATTTGTTGTACAGAGATGTACAGATAACTGAGGAAATCTACAATGAGGTTAAACGAAAGCTAGAAGTACTGACTATTGAAAGGGAAATGACAGTTTCTGTCTCCTTGTCGGGATACCCTGGCTGTAATATTCATGAAATAGACATCTCTCAAGAGAGATATCTGAATCAGATCTACCCTGTTTTTAACAGAGTTTTATACACACAATTCTGACTCAGCTCCTTTCCGGTAGCTGAATTTGTTCACAATTAGGCTCTGAATCCATTGGAATTCTGTCCTTTTTGCTCTAGCACAATCGAATCAATGATGCGCTTTCCGTTTGAATGCCCTAAATATAATGCGGTAAGGAAAGGATGGATTCTTCCAGTTCTACACAAATACCAGGCTTGTTCTATTAGTGATGACCTTGTTAACTGTAAAACAAAACACTGTGGGGGATGGTGTTTGCAATCTCTAGCTACTTGGCCAAAGCTTGGTAGTTAAGATGTAAGGCCTAAGTGTGCTCTCAGTCTGAACAATTGCATACATACCTTGGTTGCTATTACAGGTTGTGATTTTAAATGTTACCAAACCTTGTTTTAATACTGTGTTTTTATTTTGTTATGTAATCTTCCACTGTTTTTGATTTCTTTTTTCTATGTATTGCACTTCCACTTTTATAGACTGAAGTACGAAATAAATTCTTAATGAAAAAACGTTTGTTAAAATGGGGATCTGCCTAATCTGAGGAGAAAGAACAACAGTTTCAAGAAAGAAAAACAATATTTTATGCTGCTGTGTTTTTCAGAAAATGTAAAATCAAGAAGAACAGGGAAATGGACATTAAAAGCTGAAATTGTGACTGAAACTATCTTTAAATGGAACCAGCAATACGTTCAGCCTTATGGGAATCCCTTCAACTCACAAAGACGTCCCTAAACCCCAGCATACTGGATGGCAGAGCAGATACGTTCCCTACCAAGCTAATAACCTCTTTGAAGCAGCATCCCCACTTCAGAAAAGGATCCTCCTTCAAACAGGTAAATCAAACCAGACCGTGCTATAATATTTAAGAGTTGAGTTTTATTACTTGCCCTGTGTATATGTTGGGGTGAACATTTAAAACATTTTTGAAATGCATATGAATCCATGGCCCTGCTCAGCTGAAATCTATTAACACTACCTCACAGCCCTTCATGAATATGATCATTTAACACTTGATAAAACTTCAGGTCTGGAAACCTCTCAAGAAGAGACAGAACTAACACCACAAAAATCAAAGATATTTAAATTACTGTGTCTCTTTTTATCAGTTAGACCCTGAGCCACAAAGACCATAAGAGCCCGCATGAGCAGGTTTCCATCTTTGACTCAACCAAAGATGACCCTGTTCCTAGTCATTGTATCTAGGCAGAATAAAGAGTAAATGTAATGCCATATTTTTGTATCAAAGAAAATGCCTGTACATTCGATTGTTTACCTCTTAGAGAACTCGTTTGGGAGTTGAAATGTTCAGCTGAACATCCTGCATTGGAGGGACCAAAAATGTTTTTTAATGTAATTTTAATATGCACATTTGGTAAAAATACATTTCCATTTGTCAAAACAGTGCACCCCAGTGATCCATATCTCTTAGCGTTTGCAGTGATATGACCGTTAGGTTGAGAAGGAGAACATTTTTTAATATACATGTACAAGTTAGTTAAAGGGAAAAACTATAACTCAGATATTATTTGTGCTTTAATGATAAAGATTGCATCAATGTATGTTTCCCGGAGAAAGAAATCTGGTGAACAAACTATAAAAGTGGTCACATAGGGGGAAGATAATGTTTCAGAATATGATACATTTTAATGCAAGAAACCTCTGAGATGCCATCATAATAAATGGGAATGAAACTGGGCGTAGAACATACTCTCATTAACTGCTCCTTTCATTAATATGACCAATGAATACTGAGGTGAAGGTATACTGGGATGCCACTTTGGGAACATTGTCCAATCATATAAATTGACCAATTAGATTGAGGGAAGTATACATACCTTAAAAAGGTAGGGGTTGTATTTTTTTAAATGTCAGCACACACACAAAGACAAACACAGACTAAGACACTCACTCATGGACAATAACTGAAGAAACTCACTCACCCATTTACTGACTGATGTGACTGAAGGAGAGAAAGGAGTATTGCTAACAGCCAGAAGGAAATGGAATATATTGCTCTATTTTTGGACCCATTTTGTATTATCACCAGAGCCCTGGAAGTGAGGCCTGGAAGGAGTTAAAGTCCCAGGCCTTCTTCAGTGGAATAGAAAGCAAACAGGCTGTGTAGAAAAGCTGACCCTATCTTACTGGCTGATGCCCATCTATTCTTGGACTGAGTATTATCTATTATCCTTTCCCCTCACTCTCTGGCTGGCCTCCCTTGCCCTCCTCCTACCCCCACATGCAAGGCTAAGAACCTCTTGGTCATCTTTGACTCCCCCCTTTCCTTCTCCGCCCACATCTCTGATGTCTCTAATAAGCCACATTTCTGACTGCACCTCCTCAGAGGTACTCTGCCTTTCCTCTCCTTCCCCCAGAAGCTCATGGTATCCCAGGCTCTGGTTCTCTCTAGCTTGGACTATTGTAACAGCCTCTTTCTAAATCTACCTGCCTCTACTCTCCGCCTTCTGCAACTAATCCAGAACAGGACTGCGAGACTTGTCCTTGGCCTCAAGCCCTGGGATCATATCTCTCCAGCTCTGAAATCTCTCCACTGGCTCCCAGTGGATGCAAGGATTAAATTCAAAACCCTCTGCTTTGTCCACAAGGCTGTCTTGGGCCTGGGTCCAAAATACCTTCAGCTATCCCTCCGCTAATACCTCCCTTCTCGAGCTCTTCGCTCCTCTACCTCCAACTCCCTCAGGGGCAGTCGTTTTTCAATGAAACGAACTGGGGGTAGATCTCTGTCTTCGACTGGGACCTCCCTCTGGAATAGCCTCCCTGCCACTCTAAATCTTGAGGAGAACCATCTCTGGATCCGGAAGCACCTCAAGACCTTCCTCTTTTCTTCTGCCTTTGCTCCCCCTCTCCCCTGCTGATCTGTTCTCTCTTGGCACTGTGCACCTGGCCACCCACTGTCCTTTGGGCCCAGGTACCTGCTCACCCTGCCATCCTCCCGCACTGCCTCCGGGCCACCCCTTGCACTGGGGTCTGTATCTGTACCCATAAAGCCCCCCACCCTTTTTCTTCCTGCACTTATCAGACCTACCCTGTCTGCTTCCTTAAACCTAGCACTTGCAAATTACTGGCTGCATTACCACTGTTTGTTGCCTTTATTATTTATTTATTGTTATTTATATGTTTCTCCTCTGCTTTGCACTTTCCACTTCTCCCTCCCTCCATGCAATTTTCCCCTCCCCCTCTCCCATGCACTTGTGTGTTCTCAATGTCACTGGGCCTAGTAAGATCGCTGTTTTGTTCTCCCCTGTTCCCCTCCCTTGCCTTGTCACGCTCTGAAACACTTGTGTGCGAGCGCAATAGAAATAAAATATCAATCAATCAATCAAACTAAAAGGTTTGTAATCTTGAGGGGAGTGATCCAATAAAGGGAATTAGAGTGCATCCCGGCCCCTATTATTTGTTAGTACTGTGGAGTGTGACTAGATACATTAATTGTGCTTCCCATGAAGTTGCCTGGTTCAAAGTGAATTTGCACTGCTGAAAAGTGACTTTGCACTACCCACACAAACCCTGATTCATGGAGCTGTGCAAAGTCTGAGCAAAGTCAGTGCATAGTCATTTTTGCAGTACAAAATTACTTTGCCCAGACTTTGCACAGCAAAAATACACTTTGCACGGTTCCATGAATAAGGGTTTGTGTCAGCAGTGCAAAGTCACTTTTCAGCAGTGCAATTTCACTTTGAACCAGGCAAATATTCCATGAATCAGGCCCTATATGTTTATAGAATAGGTCCCATTGTATGTATACAGTGAGATTCAACTGACAATTTTCTCCTGCATTGACATTTAGCACAGAAGAACTTTCAATGGTGGTTGAAAAGGTCATTTTACTGTGTGTATACCTAGAAAAAGAAAATAATTGAGATAATTTCTGGGTATACCATCACGCAGAATATTGTTATTAATGGTGGATGCTCAAGATAAAAGGGATATACTGATTATTCACTGTCCAGTTCTTTCTGCTGTTCAAGGTGCCCATTGAATGGGAGAAAGGTACATTTTACATGGTAATTGTATAGAAACATCTCTGAAGGGAATGTTGTCAACATACTGCTGAGTATACAGTTTCTTTTTACAAGCCATTTATCTACCAGAAAGCCTAATAGTTTGTTACAATTGATTTGATAATCTGACCTGCCTATTAAGTAAAGGGTGATGGTGTTTTGAATAAAGGGGAAGTAGCGAGAGATGGATAGGCAGGGATATGTTATCAAATGTGTTGTTTTCACATATGAAATATTCCTCCTGGACTCTCTTGCATTAAATCCATGGTGCCTACGTGCTCAGGGTCAGTTAAATGCATGAATACATATGGAGAAGTGTGTGTTACTAAAGTCTCTTTTTCCATAAGTGTGGCATTGAAAACTGAAGTGACTGGTGTGTTGATTATTTATTATCATTGGACTTTTTGAAGAAGCAATTTATTTATCTTTAATTTGATTCAAATATTTCTATTTGGTAAATAAATAGACCTTCTGTGCAATCCTTTGTGTTTCTTGCCCCAAAAAGGGAGGGAAGCTATGGGGAATCAATTCTATTACATTGGGGTCCAAGATTCATAAAAATAACTTTATTAAATAAAGGAGAATTGTGCTACCTGGTTTAGGGTGGGTGGAATATTCCCCCAAATTAGATATAGCCCAGTTAAAACATGATACAGAACTGGACATCCCACCGAGATCTGAATTCTGGGATTACTAGCTTTGAAACCCAGACTGTTTTTACCGAAACGGTGCAAAGCTCACAAATGTGTGTGAAAGCTTTGTGTGGCATTGAATTACCAGGTATTGATCCCACCGCCTCATTTTTAAACTCGCAGGTGTGCACAGAAGTAGATATTGTTACATAGGAAATTATTAGAGTTTTGAATTGGAGTTGTAAGTGATGATTGACAGTGCTAAAGTGAGAGTCAGAAAATGGCAGAATTGGCTCAGTGGGCGGGGCATTTAAGATGAATGCGGCCCATTAAGTAAATCCCTACAGAGGCTATATTTTATTTCCACTTTCAAAGAAGAACATTTAAACTGATCGTTCTCTCTGTGATGACTTGTATTTTCACCTCCAACTGGTGGAGGGAAGGTTAGCAGACAGGGAGGTTCGGATCAAACAGTGGCAAGAAGCAGCCCAGAAACAATTCTGAAGAGCTGCTGACCAACTGAAAGACATTGGGCCTCATTCCGAGGTAGGAAGTAGCCATGGTGCTGTTAGCACCATGGCTACCCCCTTACCGCATACCGGGTCCGGGTTCTCAGAATAGGTACTTACCGGGTCATTCCAACCTTGGACGACCCGGTAAGTCCCCATTCTGAGAACCATTCCCAATTCCCATTGGAGCCCCCATAGGGCTCAATGGGAATGGGGAAGGAGCTAATAACGGGCACGCGTATAATGCGGTGGTAAGGGGTTAACGGCAACAGCACCCTTACTGTTGCCGGTAACCCCTTACCGCCGACCTCGTAATGAGGCCCATTGTGTAGCTGCAAGAATCACTGAAAGAAAGACAGGTTTCCATATTGCAAGAGCACAATGCCATGGATCAAATGCAAGCTGAAATGAAGAAATCTTGTGATGAACTATAGAATCAGAGGACACCATTTTAAAGTTTCTAGGACACTTATAATAATTTTATGCAAGCCATAAATAAGCTATGAAGAAAATATAGTGACCAATCTGTGCAAAATATGCCTTGTTAGACAGTATTATGACACTAAACTCCATTTAGCAGAATTGAAACAAGGACGTTATACATTCATTCTCAACGAGTTTGAGTCCCAAAATTAATTTGACCAAATTAACCATATTTGAATTGCCTCTCAGTGATTCAGCCTACCTGAGGTTGGGTTCTGGTGGTCTTACGATGCAAGTAGGGTCTGTCCCTGGACTCAGCTACAGTTATCTCAGTAACAGATAGAGCATAGGCTGTGAGGTGGGCACAAGTCCACAAGGAAAAAAACCTCCAATGAGGAAAAACCTGATGTCCTGCTGGCAAAAGGTCATTTCAGGCAGATATATATATATATTTATTTTATTTATTGTGCATTTGTTAGGGGCCTGTGCAACATAATTGTGTTTCAAGGCATCACAGTGCAAAGTGAGGAGGGAACAAGGGGAGTAAATAACAGTGGAAAACAGTAAATAAATAATCATGGTCCTACTAGGCCTTGTGACATTCATACATTCAAGTGCGGTGAAGAGAAGTGCTGGAGATAGGGAAGGGAAGGGGGGCAAGGTATGGACAAGCGCTGCTGAGAGCCCGTGAGGGTAGTGCCATGGGAAGCAAGGTATGGACAAGCGTTGGTGAGAGCCCAGGACAGGAGTGCCGTGGGGAGCCAAGGTAGGAGGCCACTGCTAAAGTGCAAGGGCGGAGCGCAAGGGTGGGATGCACAGCCAGCAGGCAGGGGCCGCAAGGTCAGTGCAGGGTGGTTGGGTCACTGTTGGTGTTGACTGGGTAGAGGGCCTGGTAACCTGTGAGATTCATGAGGACCAGCCCGCCAGTCTCAGCAGCAGTGGGGTGGTTAGCAGGGAAGGGAAAGGGGGGGAAGAGTTTGAGAAAAGCAGTATTTTCAGAGGTTTCTGAAGCTTCTGGAGGTTTGGCTCAAGTTTTAAGGGGCCAGGGAGGCAATTCCAAAGAGAGGCACCAGCCGAAGAGAGATACCTGCCCCACACGCTCTGCTTGGAAAAGCATTTGACGAGTATAGAGTTTGAGTTAGAGGAGCACAGGGCTCTAGCAGGGGAGTATTTAGAGAGGGAAAGTTGGAGATAGTGTGGTCCCAGGCCCCAGAAAGCCTTGTGGATGATGAATCTGATCTTTGTGGCCACCATGAGCCAGTGGTGGTATTTAAGGGCTGACAAGATATGGTTCCTGGGCTTGATGGCAAGAATAAGTCTTGCAACCCTATTCTGGATTAGCTGAAGGGGACGAAGGGAGAAAAGGGGGAGATAGAGGAAGAGGCTGTTGCAGAAGTCCAGCCCAGAGAGGACCAGAGTACTGGAGACATTGAATTTCTGGGGAAAGGTGAGGAAAGGGAGAATGCTTTTAAGGAGGTGAAGCTGGAAGTGGGCATTCTTGGCAAGGTCCAAGATGTGAGCGGTGAAGGAGAGAGCAGAGTCAAAGATGACCCCATGGTTTTTTGCCTCACAGGATAGTGAGGGTAGAAGGCCTAAGGAAGGTGGCCAGAGGGTAGGAGGGAAACAGGGTGCAGATGTCCCAATGAGAAAGATCTCCATACTCTTACTGGCATCAAGGCAGAGATCGTTGGCCACACACCATGCCTGGATGGCTGTAAGGCAATCAGGGATGAGAGATGAGGAAGAGCTAAGTAGTAGAGGGACTTCTGAAGGAAAGCTGTGTGTCATCAGCAAAACACTGCAAATCAGGAGAGAAGGAGGGGATCAGATTAACAAAAGGGGCGAGGTAGATATTGAAGAGCCAATGCGATACGGTAGAGCCCTGGGGCACACCACAGGCGGAGAGTGAGGTAGCAGAGGAGAAAGGTCCCAGTTGCAGCTGGGAAGGGGGTTAGTGAGGAAATTGGTCAGCCAATCCAATGCTCAGGTCCATGATGTCGAGGATTTCACAGAGCCATTTTATAAGGATAGAATAGTTGACCGTGTCAAAGGCAGAGGGGAAATCAAGAGAATGAGGACAGAAGTAGAGAGAGAGTCAAGATTTGCAAGCATGTGTTTACAGGTTTTCAGGAGAGCAGTTTCCATTCATATGGATGCCCAGAATCCAGATTGATGGTCATGGAGGCAACCCACGAATTCATTGTTAAGGGTCAATTGGGGAGGACAAACTTCTTCAAGAGTTTACCCAGGAAGGGGTGGTGGAGATAGGGCAATAGTTAGCCAGGCATCAGGGGTCAGCAGCGGGTGCACAAGGTAGTGCTTGGGTTTTATAGGGAAAGAGGCAGTGGCGAAGGAGTGATTACCAAAAGTTGTTGAGAGAGGAGATGTTGTTCTTAGTCTTTCTAGAAGAGCAGGGGAGCACCTGTTTGGATGAGACCTTCATACAGTGGACCACTTTAGAAGAGACCTCATCATGCACTAATAGAAAGATTAAAAGAACAAACCTCAGACAGAACTCCAGAAGGCAGAGTGGATCGTGTGATAATGGCAAAGACTCAAAGTGATTATCACAGAGCCAGCAGAAGGCATATTGCTGTGGGTATGAGAGAGATCAGGTCAAGGAAGGAACAAGACAAGGTACAGGGGAAAGGAACAGGAGGGAAATAAAGGCTAGGACTGCTGGTGCAACAGAAGAGTTGCAATGCACCAATCAGATTAGATTCAGTCCTAATATTCACTTTTGCAAACTAAGTGGATGTATGGAGTGTCATTGATGTACCTGTGTTGGTTTACGCGGCTGGTGCCTATTTTGGAATGGTGGTATCCAACTCCTGCAGCTCCAACATTGCCATATCTACCATGGACGTGTTTGTCTTGGCCATCACATGACAGTGCCACAAAACAGCAGAGAGATCAGCTAGCACAAGCGTGTGATGCTCTAATACACGAAAAAAACAAAAAAAACAGCAATTGATATAAAAACTAGAACAGGCACATGAAAATGAAGCCCTGAGTCAAGTCTCGTCCCAAAAAGTAGATAATGTGAAAATGTGAATTTGCATCTGCAGGTCAAATTGTAACAAATAGAGACTGACCTGAAACAGGCAGTTTAAACAAAATGATATTTTTAACAAGAACTCCTACACTGGCAAAATAAAGACTAGCAAAGGCCTTGTATCACTCAAAATTGACAGCAAAAGAATGGATGTTTACAGCAGGAATTTCAAAATAAAAATGACGGTTTGACTTCCCAGAGCAAAATGCTGGAAGATAATCAGGCCAGCATGTGTGGCTTGAGAGAGCAGTTAGTCCAGTGTAGCCAGAAACTGATTCTTGAAATGGAAAAAATAAATAAAATGCTATCAAGAAGTAAGGTACTATTAAATGGACTTACCATTGCCCAGCAGACAACTACCAGAGGCATGTATTTGGAAAGAGGGGATCAATCCATTCTGCCAAAGGCCTCATTCCACCCACCTATAGGCAGGCTGAGAGGAGTCTAACATCTCCTCTCCCAAATATTTTTGATCAGAAAGGCGAGCATTCCTTATGCAACATAGATGGCTTCCTGCCATTACCAGCGGGAAGCAGGGATGGTGCTACATTCATCATGGCAGAGGGCGACAGGAATGGAAATGACGATACCGCGTTGTGAAGAAAATATCACAAAAGATTGAGAGATCTGGAACTGCAAAAATGATCCTGCAAAGAAATCGTTTACCACCCTTAGCCGAAATCTTCAACCAAGGAAGGCCATTTTAAAGTCTCTTCCCATGAGGGAGACCGGGGGATACTTCTAGGCCATCCAGGAGCCGAGGCAGTGTTTATTTTCACATGAAGAAACCCAATATTATCCAACCTCTAAAAGGGATTCTTGAGAAAATAATCCTCAGAATTCCCAGATAAAAGAACAAAGGGAGGAGTCTGTGCCGGTGCACCTGGAAGGCATTCCTAAATTCAGAACAATAGGGAGAGTCGAGGTGACAATAAGAAATTGGCTTCCAGCAGTAGCTCTGACTCTGATGGAGAGTGGACTCAGGTTCAGATACATAAGAAAGGGAGATCCCAAAAGAAGTTCAACAAAAGCCCTATCAAACAAACCAAAGCCATCATACATTTTATGACCCCTTATCATAAAAATGCTAATTATTCTGTATGAGAACATCTAGGGCATTAAGAGAAAATTGTGTCTTCATTTGGAATAAGGAATGATTTTAACATCATGGAATATGTCAAATGGACATTTTCCCTTGTGTATTCCAGCTTCTTTGCAGGGTCGGAAGACCAACATCACCATAAACAGTCTACAAATAAGGCAGCCATCTAAAAACACATTCTACTCATAGAAACCCACAGAAGACCTGCAAGACTGCATACAATATGGTGTTTTGCAAGGACCAATCTCTTAGAGAGTTTTTCCCAAGAGTGGAAGTGAAAAGGAAGTGCCAAGTATCATCCGCACCCCAGCCATCCCTTTGAAGTGCTAGGTACCTTCACACCAAAATATGTGACGTATGGAGAACAGATGAACCAGCAGAGAGCCGCAGTTGGGCTCTGCCCAGTGCCTATCATAATAACAGCACCTATTGAAGCACCCACACCTACGAAAACATGGACAGTAAGGTACCCAATGAGAAAACCATATCTACAGGCAAGACATAATGACGGTTGTCAGAATGTAATATCCGAAGAAGCCAAGAAGATACTAAAGGAAGGCGAATGGTGACATAATGAGAAATCAGACTGACGCACATATAGAATATAGAATAACCTCAGAGTACTGACAAAGAGACGAAATACCATTGATAAGTCACATCTTGAGCCTAAGGCGTAAGAGTTGATTTCTAGATGAAGAAACTTATTGCATATGCACGATGAAGATATTAAGTTAGTTTAAACGTGTACAGACACAGGAAACTGCAAGAAGCAAAGAAATCATAAGGCTTGCTTATGCTTAGTAGTAAATTAGATTGCGGCAAGCGCCAACTATACATATATCTACCTCAAAAGCACTTTAAAGATGAGTGAAAATCCACTACTCACATGAGCAGAATTGAACAAAGGTTACTAAAGGTCTCAAGAGGACAGTGCTGCAGCAAACAAATCAAGAATTAAGATGATAGAAACCCAGCTGAAGGTAACCATGCCAAGAAGCCAAGATCGTATCAGGCTGGAATATGCCAACAATGGATACAATTACAAAAAAAAGAACAGAGTATCCTGTTCAGAAAAGTCAAGATAAGCCACATATGCTAGAACACTGGCAGAAAATGCATGAAGAAGAGGCCGATTACACGGTGTCTGAATCACGTGACAAGGCAGGCAGGAAGGGATGAGACTTTCACACCTACGCATGGAGCCCTGCCATACCCATACTCCTTAACTTTCTCAGACCAAGAAGCAGACTCAAGGCCAAACTACAAAGCAGTAATTGACACATGACCACTGATGTGATGAATGATTGTAACAAAATTGGAGAGAAGCTGGGGTCCAGACTTACTCCCTGCACCTGGCTGGCTATTCTGCATGCTGCTAAGCGCAAGTGGAAAAGTATGAGTGGGGTTGATGCCAACCCAATCATAGTGGACTGTGTAATCTAGGGTCCTATAGTAAGTAGGACCAATGGGACGTCATACTTTAGTGATGTTTACAGTGGCCATTTTGAAGGAAGGGCTTAGTTGCACCACCTGACATTGATTATCCAATCCTGTCTCCCCGTTACCATATACAAATATAGTACCTATCTTAAAGTTAACTTCCTATACCCAATCACGTTACATGTTAGGTTTTTAAGATTACGCTTCAATGATGACGAGTTTTTGGTATAAATATTTTGTTTTTTCTGAAATTAATTGGAGTTTAAGCGAGAAGGAAGATCGAGCGGTTGCTGATGTTCATTGAACTCCCCATTTTTTGTAGTTGTCATTGAACAGACTCCCTTTGCCAAACTATTGAGTTGTCATTATTATTTGGTGCAAGAGTACGAATCTGCATCCCCATCTATCTCAAGAGTGCTGCTGCTCATCTTAAAGGGCTGTTGGAGACCCCCAGTCTTATGGGCCGGCTGGGCTCCATCCACTTCACTTGGTAGCAGAGATTAGATGGTTAGATTAGATAAGACACCCATTGACCGTCGACATAAGTAACCTATGGTAACTTGGTGAACAAGGCATATCTTATCATCCAGGCATGGATGGCCACTCATGGCCTCTGTCTGAACGATGATAAGACAGAGTTGATTATCCTGGGCATATCAAAAAACTAGGCCAGGAATTCTCCTCATTCAACATAGATGGGAATATCATCCAAGTGTCCAAGGATATCTTGATTCTACCCTATCACTGGATAAACAGCTAAAATCTCTTGCCTCCTCCACGGCTTACACTTGCAAACTGATAAGAGCCGGTAAACCATTCCTCTCCAATAAGAGCTGCTTAATCCTGGCTAGAGCCTTAGTACTCTCCAGAATTGATTACTGCAACGCTCTATATTCCGGAGCTAATAAAACAATAACTCAAAGACTAAAAATACTACAAAATAATGCCCTGAGAGCAGCACTAGGCATAAACAAAAGATGCCATATCTCCTCCGCCAGACGCCATCACAATTGGTTGACCACAGAGAACAAAATAAAACTCAAGATGTTATCCCTGACCCACAAAGCCCTTAGTAACTCCACCCCTAGATACCTGATTGACAAATTCCACAGGAGAACATCTCTCAGACCGACCAGAGCTGTCAATTCTAATTGTTTGACAATACCGAACTTTAGACTCACTACGATCGGAGGAAATAGCTTCCCGGTAAAGGCTGCAAAAACCTGGAACTCAGTACCACAAGACTTGAGAGTGGACTTGCCCTACCTTCGTTTCAGAAAAAATGTCATTCAACTCCTCATCTCGACTGACCTCAGTTGACCTGTGTCACCTACCTCCTACTGGAATCTCTTGCACTAATTCTTGACTCATACATCTGCAACTTTGATTGACCTTACTTGAACTTTGTATATTTTGTAATTATTTGTGTTCCAGAGACCTTATTGTATTCTCTACTGTACATTATGCTATGATGTAACCTGTAAGTTTTTCATTTCCTTGCCACTGCACCCTGCTACTCTTGGGTCTGGCGCGCATAAAAAGTGAATAAAACAAACAAACAAACAAACAAACTTTGGGTCCTCGGCAACATCACAAGTCCTTTGCCATCCGGCTGAAAGAACGAGAAGCTCCCCGTAGATAGTGGCTAGTTTAATTAAAAACCCTGCATGTTAGGTCTGAAGGAACCTTTGCTTTCCCCCAAGAACCCCTTCCCACTTCTACGAGCAGCACGGAAAGGCGGTAACGAAGGCGGTGATCCTGAGCGTCCGGAGAAGAAAAACATGCGAACGGTGAGTGAAAAAGACTTAATGCTTTGGAAAAAAAGTTGCATGTCTTAAAACAAATAAAGGAAAAGTAACGGAGGGAAGTGGGACAAAAATAATATCAGAGTAAGAGTATAATGTGTATATATATAAAAGGGGAAGATATTGACTCGAGGGTGGCCGAGCAATATAGAGATACTTGGAGTGACCGAGGTACGAGTATACGCCCATTTACCTAGGTTTTAAAGAGTGGTAGAAGAAGCCTTCATTTAAGGTCCTGTATTGATAGGATGACGTGGACGACCAGATTGATTAAAGACGATCTGAAAGAAATGGTCTTAAATTCCATGTTTGAATATACTTAGGGGCTGAATGCATCTGAGGAAGCAGATCGCATGAGATCTGTGTAGCCGGCCGGAGTCTGTCTTGTCTGTTTTATGTTTTTTTTTTTATCTATGAGGTCATAAGGTAAAAAACGTTTTAAAATAGCATGAAAATTGTGTGATTGAATAGATAAAATTTTGCATGGCATGAATTGATGGGTTTTGTTTGTAAAAAGTAAAAGTACATTTTTTGTTGAAAAACGGGATTGGGGCTTGCGATGATTGGTGCTCGCTCATATTGTTGATCTTTTTTGTGAAATGTAAAGCATAATAAAGTGTTATACAAAGATAAGATAAACAGGTTAAGCATGGAAGACAATTGGTACACATGTGCAAACAGCTGCCGAAACATGCACCTAAGGTTAAACAGTACAGTGCAGAACAGATTAAACGGGTTAAAGGGACCACAGACAAAATGTTTAGGCCATGGTCCCAAGGAGGATCGCTATCTAAAATTGTCCTGCAGCACATGACGACATATTTGTATGCCACATACACAGGCAAAAAGTTAGATAAATACCTAGCTAGTTTTGAACTTTGGAAGATGTACCAACAAGAAAAGGAGGATGAGCCACCATTAGATTGGAAACTCAATATATGCAGAGAGGGGGGTAAAGAGCCTTCTGTGCCACCTGCCCCATCTGAAATGAAAAGCGAAGCTCGTAAAGACGAAGGATTATACCCGTTGAGGGAACTTAAAGCAGCCACGGGATATAGCAACCCAGCAAATGAGTCACCTACGCAAAGTAGTGACGAAAGCCCAGAGAAAGACAGAGACAGATATGTTACCTCCAAAGTCCTGAAGGACAAGGAGAGTCACGAAAAGGAAAAAGGAGACCAAACACAAGCAAGTACATCTCTAGATATGGGAAGAGAGGGAAAGAGATGGAAAGGAGATGAGGATAGGACTGATGAGACGGCATTTGCAAAGAACGAATGGATGGGAGGTCCGTTTTTTTTGAGGAGATGAGACAAAGAGAAGAACACGATGAATTGAAAAGGAAAGAGAAGGAAAGGGAAAACCGATTAAGAGACGAAGGGGCTAAGAAAAAAGATAGGCAGAGAAGAGAGCAGTTGTATCATGATGAGCAGGTCAGAAAACAGGAAAAGCCGGAGCAACAAAGAAAACGTGATCATAAGCAGAGAACAGCTGATGATCAAGATAGAATAGAACAAAGGAGAATAGAAGAATAACAAAAAATACAGGAGAAGAGAATAAAAAGATGAAAAGATGAGGAAATGCGAAGGGCAAATGAACAAAGAGATACGAAGAAACAAAAAGAAGATAGGGTCAGTGAGGAAGTGAGGCAGTGTAGAGAGTTTGATGATGACATAGAACGTAAGCGAAGACAGAGAGCATGGGATCTCGAATATCTGGAAAGAGAGGTTAAAAAACCTGATCCAGTAGTAGACTGGGAAGATATAGAAGAAATCTTCCCTGAGTACAATTCAGTACCAGGCACGTTTAGGGCAAATATCGAAGATGACTTCGACACCAGAAGCATCAGTGAGACGATCGATAAAATATATGATGAGATGGGGCTAGAAAAGGTACCCCAAGGGAAAAGAGAGGATGAGCGTCTTGAGAGTACTCAGGTGTACGATACTGAGGAAGCCTCCTCAAGTAGCAGAAATAGAGAGCTGTCATTAGATAGGCTGACTCTAACCAGAAATGTGGAGGATGAGAGAAGTTGCATGAGTTGGGCAAGACAATATCGGACGCAGAAAGAGAAGACTGTGAAGAGAGGGAAGATGAGAGAAGACGCAAAAACGCCTCTCTAGGGAAAGGGAATAAGATGGTCATATTCTAGTGGGGCTGCACCTAAGACATCAGAGTCAGCCATACAATCAGATCTGCATGAAGGTTTATCATATGGTCAGAGGGGTGTGTCTCGACCACCCTATGTGAGCAGACTAAGGATATTGCCAGGTAGATGGCGATGCAGGAATATGACCCCTGCGATGGATAGAAAAATGATGAGAGAGGGAAAGGAGTGCCATGTGTCACAGTTCCCTTTACTAGAAAAAGGAGGAAAGAGGCCACAATATCTTTGCCACCCATGGATAGAGGAAACCTGAAAAATAAGCTCCCAATGTTGACATCGGGAGCCTGAAAATGGATACATGAGTTAGAAAAAATGATGGGAGAGAACACGTTAGCTATAGGGGACATTAAGGGTCTTTTAATCGCCATACTTGGTGATAGAGGTGATGATGTGTGGACACGGGCAGTTTACCCTGTAGTGACTATAGGTATTACTGCGCATGACGGAGTGCCATTTAACAATTGCAGAACAGCGGTATGGAAAGCGCTTTGAGTGCTATACCCGGACACTTCTGATATGGGAGCTATAATGACACACAAGATGAAGAAGTCAGATGATCCTTTGCTTTACATTCAGAATTTCCAAGACGCCTGGGTGCTGGAAACTTGTGAATCTTGGGGGAAATCTATACCCTTGTTTTACCATATATTATGCCAAGGGCTGCCAGAGCAGGTACAGAAACAGCTCAAGAAATTGGTAGGGATTGAGTCTAAGCCATGGTCTAAAATACAGTTGATCATTGCGCACTATTGCAGGCTGCTGCAAGAGAAGAATCGCAAAAAGGATGCTGCACAAAAAGGTGAATAGGCTAAATTGGTGCAGAAAAATGTATCAAAGTATGCCATTGAAGGGACCATGATAACTAACATAGACAGATCTAATACGCAGCAGTTTAATAATCAAAGGCAGTTTTATCAAAGCAATGACGGGCTTTATCCAAGGGGAAGAGGCTTTCGAGGAAGAGGATGTCAGAGTAATCAGGGAGGTTTTCAAAACAATCAAGGAGGTTTTCAAAATATGCAAAGCAGAAACCAGGATATTCAAAATGGGCAAATAATCAGACGACCACCAATATGTTGGATGTGTGGGATGACAGGGGATCTAGCACGCACATGCAGAAGTCAAGGAATGGGGCAAAATGACCAATTCACAAGAGGATGGATGTTGAATCCACTTGCGTTCTCGCAGCAGGGTGAAAATGCAGTGGTGCAGAATCACATGGTGCATCAGCAAGCGCCAGGAATACAGCAAAGTTTGAAACCCTAGAATGTGACACATTTTCCACAGGGACAGTCTCAACAGTCACCAATGCAACTGTCACAAACAATAGGTACAGGACAGATACTGAATTCTAGAATAAGAGATGCCACAAGTGATGGAGAAATCCGTTCACTCAGAGTGGGACAAGATTATATATGGACTAGGACAGCTCACTGGGAGACCTGATGTGTTCTATCCTATCAGTGACACCGAACCCTCATGAGGAACCAAGGGTAGATGTCTGTATAGGGGATAATGAATATTCTTTCTTAGTTGACACAGGTGCGACACTCTCGTGTATACGTAAAGGCAAATTTTCTTTGTCCGGCAATGCCATAGATACTCACGGATTTCCAGGAGCAACAAGTTGGGTTCCTTTTACAAAAGAACTTCAAGTCTCCATAGGAGAATGTGACATGAATGTGCCACTGCTATAGTCAAGCCAAACCCCAGTGAATATATTGGGACATGACCTAATGACAAAGTTAAGCATGACAGTTTTGTTCACGTAGAAGGGCATAGTATGTTCAACTCCAGGAATGCATTATTTAAACATATACACAATGATTAGAGCATAACGCAGGACAAATGGCTATGAGGGCTATTCCATTGCAACCAGAAATATTTGCATACAGAGTGGACATATTCATGTCATGGCTACCAAGCCTTTCAGGCAAAACAATGAGAACCCCAGATGAGTTTTTATTTAGACCAAGAATACCTATACATGAGGAAAAGGGACAAGTGTTTCCCTTAACAATACATGCAGCCATAGTGCGAGGGGAAATGGCTTTGCTTAACGGTTGTATGAGTGAAGATGAGATGACAGTTGAGGTTAATCTCATCTATTGGTTGAAAATGATCAACAGAGAAGTGCCTCAGAGAAGGATGCAGGCACAAAAACGTCCTGAACATTTTGATGATGACATGGCAAAGGTGCTTGGCTCAGTATGGACTACAGGCCCTTATGACAAAGGATTACTGAAAAGAGTCAGAGAAGTGAAGATTAAATTGAGACTTGGAGCAATTTTACCAAAAGCACTACAGTATCCCATGTCTAGGGAAGCAGATGAAGAGATTTTTAAGAACATTTCTGCCATAATGGAGCAAAGCATCTTAGTGACGTCAGAGTTGTCATGCACTTCGATTTACCCTGTGAAAAAAGGGAAGAGAGGGCCTTGGAAGCTAGTGCAAGATCCACGCCTGATAAACCAGATAGTCAAGGCCGAGTTCCCTCTAGTCCCTAACCCATCCACAATCCTATGTAATATACCTGTTGAAGCGATGTATTTCATGGTGATTGACTTGAAAAATGCATTTTTCTCAATCCCATTACAGAAATATTTGCATTTACATTCAGACAAGTTTGTACTGTAAATCTCCTTCGATTTTCAACAGGGTCCTGCAGATGGACTTAAGCAATATTGCATTAGAGAGTGTAGTCTTGCAATAAGTGGATGACATTCTAATTTGCAGCACGACAGAGGAAAAGTGCAGACACAAATCTATTCAGCTATTGACTATACTGGCTGAGAAAGGACATAAAGTTGACAAAGAGAAGTTACAATATTGTCAACAAGAAGTGCTGTATATACGCCAGCTGATCTCACATGAGGGGAAAAATGTTACCCCGGAAAGAGCTGAAGCCATTTCAAAGACAGCCAAACCAGACAAGATAAAACAAATGCAGAGTTTTCTAGGGTTATGTAACTATGTCAGGGCATGGGTCTTTGACTACAGTTCCTATACCAGACCCTTGTTACAAGCCTTAAAGAAAGCACAGGCAACAAAAGAAAAAAATGTGTGGAACAAAACCATGGTAGAAGGGTTTGTTGAACTAAAAAAGGCCATTTTCACGGCAACAGTTTTAGGGATTCCCAATTATGCAGAGGAATTCTACCTGTTTTCACACATGAATGGCAGTTTTATGACAGCAGTGCTCACACATAAAAGCACATTGAGGTACAAGCCCCTTGCATACTACAGTGGGAATTTAGACCCAGTGATGAGGGGTCAATTCCCGTGCAAACAAAGTTTAGCTGCTGCACCGTTCGCCATAGAAAAGGCTACAACCATTGTAATGGGATGCCCAATGACGTTATTCATCGAGCACGCATTATTTGCCATTTTAGAGAAACCAAAAGGCACATTGACATCTCAGAGAGCTTCTACTTATGAAGTGGTCATATCAAATCCAACAATGTAAATAGTTTGATGCAAAATAGTGAACCCAGCTATGTTTACAGCAGAGCCAGTCGCTGAAGGAGAGCCATTACATGATTGCGCAAACTATGAAGAATTCTATAATGAGATTCTCAGACTAAAAGAAAATGCATTGGGTGAGGGAGACATCGTCTTCGTTGATGGTTCTTCGAGGATTGATTAAAATGATGGACAGAGATATACACGTGCCGCTGTGGTGAAACACATAGCAAATGGGGAATTTTGAGTACTTATTAGTGCACGATTACCCTCACGTTATTTATCACAAGCTGCAGAATAATTGGCATTGATGCTCGCACTCGAGAAACACAAAGGCCAGGAAGTGACTGTGTACAGTGACTCCGCCTATGTGATGTCAACAATGCACGCAGGCCTAGCGCACTGGAAAAGGAGGGGCTTCCTCTGAGCGGACGGCACGCCAGTGCAGCACGCAGCCTTATTGGACAGGCTCATGAAGGCACTACAACTCCCAGTGGGCATAGTGGTTGTGAAAGGCACCGCTCACATGAAAGACAGATTTGATCTCACGTGGATATCAAGCAGCAGACACTGAAACCAAGCGCGTGGCAAATAAAGACTAAATCATTATGAGTGTGGAAATAACTGATGTGCATGAGAGAATAATTGTTGCACGAAGAGACACTGAAACTATAACAATATGGCAAAAAGTCAGTCAGTGGAGCTCCAAAGAGGGGCTCCACAAGAGGAGAAGAACCTATGGAAGTGACTGGGGTGTTCTTTAAACCCCTCAGAGAGCTTGTGGTGACAAGACAGCACTGGTAAACCGGTGATGTCTATAGCCTTATTAAAGATAGCACTGGAACAGTTACACTATCCAGCGCACACGACAAAGGAGAACCTAGCAGCAACGATTGCTGAAGACTGGTTCATACCGAACTTGGCAGAACATGTTGCATTTTTTATTGTAAATTGTATAATCTGTCAGCAGTTCATTGCTAGGCATACACAACGTGTGATTAGAGGAGTTATCCCAAAGCCTAATGGGCCTTTTCAGCACTTGCATATCCATTATGTCGATATGATTCAAGTATGTAACGGGTACAGGTATCTAATTGTTGTGGTGTGTCCATTCTCTAGAGGGATAGAAGCAGGTCCATGTACACACCCAGACTCCACCTGTGAAGCCAAATTCCTGGTGAGAGAGGTGTTTCCCAGATGGGGAGTGTGTGAAGTCATGAGGTCAGACAATGGTTCTCAATGTGTTAATGTAGTATTTGAACAGATTAGCTTGCTGCTTGGTATAAAGCACAAGTTTTCTTTGGCGTATCATCCTCAAGGGAATGGCATAGGCGAGAAGCTCAATGGCTTGTTAAAGGAAAGAATAGCCAAGTTGAAGCTTACTCTGAAGAAGGGATGGCTACACTGTCTTCCACTGGCACTGTATGCACTCAGAAACCAGCCTGGTTCTGACCATTATCTCATGCTGCACGAAATTGTGACAGGCAGAAGGATGCGCACGCCATTGACACGTCAAAATAGAGCTAGATGTAATGCCCAGCCTACAGGATAAGTGTTAGGATTGGAAATGAAAAACTACTTGAATTGCATGACATCATGTCTTACTGTAATTTCAGGGCAGCTGCATCGACGACAAGAAAGGTGCAGGGCAGCACAGAACACAGAAGGAGATACTGCAACAGACCAAGTTCCAGAATTACATATTCCTCCAATATTTCATGGGATACTGTCCTGGTGAGAAATCACACACAACAAAAAGTGGGACGAGCCAAGGTTCAACGGCCCCTTTAGAGTGGAGGATGTCAAACCCTCTGCAGTCAAGCTACAGGGAAGAAGAGCTTGGATCTTCTTGGGCAACATCAAGCCATACATCAGAGAAGACCCTCTGACCACACCCCAATGCAAAGAGACAGCAGACAATGGGAAGAACCACAGCACGTGCAGACGAGCTCCATGACGAGGAAGGACGCATGAAGCAGAGACAAAGAACATTTTGTGCACATTGTTGCTTAGTTTTGGACACTTCATTTGAGCAAAATAAGAGAAAAAAGGACATAAAAACACAGACACTCTGTGCATCCTAGTTGCAGGTTGAAGAAGAAGAATTGTGCCTATAAGCCATAAAATAGCTGGTTGACTTTGAACTTTGGACTGAGGCACACTGAAACCTTGATAAGAAAAGAGATGCCACATTTTGATCAAGGAAATGAGCATTGGAAGAGAATACAGTATCCTGACTCTTTTGATACAGAAGTATTATTTGTACTTACTTATGGTGTCACACAATAGTGATCTCACCAAAGACATTCTGACCTATTTCGAGTTAGTATTGAGGTCATACCCATCATTGGTGGGAAGGCTCATGAGCTCCTGAAAAGGAAAAGACAATAAGGAGGCTGCTCACCGTGATTGCAGATCAGTTTCTTTTGCTCCCAGAATACAGCGAGGACAAGACAAATGTCTCTGTCACAAGAAGATAGCAGACTAGCTAGTAATGTATTTTTTTGCTTGATTGAAGACTTTCCAGAACTTATGGGGAGACATTCCAGTGTTGATTTCCTCACTCATCAGAGACCCAGTGAAATCTACATAATGAGTATGCTCCTTCATGGTATCATAATGCAGGTCGAACTTTATAATCAGCGTCAGAATCACGGGAAAAGATTGTAAGGTTTCTTTTGAGGTACAGATCGTGAAGGTGTTGCCAAGGACTTCACTTTTGCATATGCTGACAAAGGAACAACATGTCGTCTGGAGTAAATGAGATAAGAGGCATTGGCTGGGAACTGGCCTATTTTGAACACGCAAATTAAGACTTGCTGTACTTATTGCCTCATTTGGAACTTTCGTTAACAGAAAAATAACTGTTTCCAGAGACAAGAGGCAGAGACAGTCTATTACTCGGACAAAGAGGATAATCGGTCCAGCATGTGTGACCTGCAAGCCGAGGCAGCAGAATCTAGATAAAGTGGCAATGTTTAGCATGTATTAAAGAGTTAGTTTTGCTTCCTTAGATGATCGAGATGGGAAACCAGAACAGTAACATTGTCCTCCCTCATGATGAGAGACATTCATACTGGCCAAGGAACAAATTCTGTAAACTAACCTACAAATGTATTATTTACACATGCATAGTATTCATTATCATCTTACTGTCATTGACGATTAGAACTGCATTTTTCGTTGGTGCACAAAGCATTCATGTTCCTGTGCACCCACCTTATGATGTATGCATGAAACCTACAAAGGTACCCAGACCTTACATAGTCATTCCAGTTCCTAGAAAGAATGATAGAGTGACTGAACTTGAGATAGATGTGATAAATAATGACACACGCGTGAAACTTGGGGTAACAAATGAATTGCACCGCCAGAGACAGTCGGCAAAGTAAACCCGAGAAAGGGTTGATGTAAGGTACACGTACACAAATAATGAGTACATACACACCAGGTCCAGTGTCAATGAGTTCAGAATCACATTCCAGAGAATGGGGGAAGCTTGGACAAACAACAATGAGAAGTTCCACACCAAGAGAAGTTGAGAGATGAATGGAAAAAGCTGAACTTTTAAAGAGACAAAAGGAGAATAAGCAAACAGAGACAACACCTGCAAGCACACCTTATCCTGCGTGACATGAGATCAGGACAATGCCTGGAGAGAAGACACGAGCAGAAATTATAAGAGACATGTTCATGCCTGGTTGGTATATTGAAAGGATCAAGCCAATTGTGCAAACTCCTACAAGAATATTACAACACAAGGACATGCCTGGGCCATTGATGGAGATATCTTAGAATCCTCCAGCAAGAAGAAGCTATACAGATGTGTTAAAGGATGTGGGTATAGCAAACTACAGGAAGACCTTAAGAATTAGAAGGAGCACACAAGAAGACAATAATTTATTGAACAATTCACCTGCACAGTTCAGCACACTTGGGAAACAACATATGGTACCAACACATGAAGGAAGTTGGAAGACAAACTTCAGAGGAAGAATGCTTTGTTTGTGCTCTTCTACCTTACAGCATGAGGAAGTCAAATACCTTTGTAGCTATTGAAATCGATGTGCAGACAGCACACTTCCTGTCACATATAACAATGTGCACGACCAGAGGTCAGTTAATGGGAAGTGATGCTTCACTCAAATGGGCAACTGAAGCAACTGATCCAAATGAAGATGATTATGTCCAAAACATAAAGAAAAGAAACCATGGAAAAACAATGAACATTGTGATTAGATATGAAAAGCCTGGAGTTAAAAGAGCGGAGATCAGAAGAGAAACAAATTAAAAGCTGAACGTCAAAGGCAAATCTGCAGGAGAAGCTCGAAGATGGAAGAACAGAGGTCAAATGCAAATCTGGGGAACAGTGCTTTCACCAGAAGGATGGGAGAAAGGAGTAGTGATCTTCAGATCATGGATGCTCATCGGATACTATAAGGAAACTATAGAAAATGCACAGATGCTGTGCAAACCAGTATGGCTGAGACTGTCAAGACTGTTGACATGGGTCAAAGACAGAGGAGGACCCCTACAGATTGCACCATTGGAGAATTCCAAACTGTGCTTCAGAAACAATGGTACAAGGAAAATGGGAGAAAATCAGAACTGTGGACGAATATTCGATGCTACAACAGTGGTACATGGTACTGCAGTGATCATGGATCATTATTGGGCATCTGGATCCAAAGCAATGATCAGAATGCCGAGGAATTGAGGAGGTATATGCACATTGGTGAATGTCCATGTTCCAGCGTTGGTGATTCCAAAAAGTTATCTGAATATTGACAGTTTCCCAAAAGCAGATGCTCATATGAGGAAGAAGAGATCTGTGGAACTAATGAGCTGAATGAAGAGAGAGAATTACTTCTCTGCTAAATCAGAAGAAGCCTTTAATGCAATCCCATATGAACACAGGTTGTTCAGACTGACCTCATCAGTGTTCATGACAATCCTGATACCACGAATACAGATTGGAGCAAATACTAATTGGTTGTAGATAACCAGATGGGAGTTACTGTAGACCATCAACACAACCATAAAGGGATTGAATGCAATCAAAGAAGAGTTAAGAGCGATTTGACTAATGACTCTCCAGAACAGATATGTCCTAGGCATGATCACAGCGGCATGATCACAGCTATGGATGGAGGTGTTTGTGCAAAAATCGGAGAATCATGTTGCACATTTATACCGTCACACAATGACGAAAATGGAACCTTAACAGAAGCCATAGGTATGCTGACAAAACTACAGAACCATATTATTGATGACATTGATGAAGTTGATGATGACAGTTGGTTTGGATCACTGTTTTCATGGGTTCCACAAAGGATGGCAGACACATTCAAGTTCCTAGGAGCCTTTTTGGTGATGATATTGCTTGGATTCTGTGTTATCAAGATAATAATCTCTCAGTGCCAGAAAACTGCGAAAAAGGCCACGGGGGTGAAAATCATGATTGACGTCGAGTCACGATGGAAGCCCAAAGACCTAAAAGATGAAGAAATAAGAGACTTTGTGAAGGCCAGCATTTATGCACCAGAAGGAACAAAGTTTTGGTATCCGAAGAAACATAGAAAATATATGGGTAAATGGATCTATTGCAATCCAAGTGGAAAATGTCAACTAATGACATGGAACAAAGATGAGCACATAAAAACAGCAGGATGTTTGTAGGGAGTGATAAAGATATGGGCCCAAAAGAACATTTCTGCAGACCCAGATGTCTAGATCCAGAGTATGACAGAAAAGTGAATGCAAAGAAAGAAGTAAGAGTGTTTGATGAATCGCCCAGAGGGGGGAGTGAAGAGGAAATGCCAAGTATCATCTGCACTCCAGCCACCCCCTTTGAAGTTCCAGGTAGCTTCACGCCAAAATATGTGACGTATGGAGAACAGATAAACCAGCAGAGAGCCGCAGTGGGGCTCTGCCCATTGCCTATCAGAATAACAGCAGCTATTGACGTACCGCCACCTAAGAAAACCTGGACAGTAAGGAACCTATGGAGAAAACCATATCTACAGGCAAGACATAATGATGGTTGTCAGAATGTAATACCCAAAGAAGCCAAGAAGACACTAAAGGAAGGCAAATGGTGACATCATGAGAAATTGGACTGACGCACATATTGAATATATAATGACCTGAGAATACTGACAAAGAGATGAAATACCATGGAAAAGTGACATCTTGAGCCTAAGGTGAAACAGTTAATCTTAAGATGAAGAAACTTATGCCATATGAACGATGAAGATATTAAGTTAGATTAAACGTGTACAGATGGAGGAAACTGCAAAAATTAGATTGCGGCAAGTGCCAACTATGCATATATCTACCTCAAAAGCACTTTATAGATGAGTGAAAATCCACTACGCACATGAGCAGAATTGAACAAAATTTACTAAAGGTCTCAAGAGGAGAGTGCTACAGCAAACAAATCGCAAATTAAGGCAGAGAGAAACCCAGCTGAAGGTAACCATGCCAAGAAGCCAAGGTCGTATCGGGCTGGAATAGGCCAACGATGGATACAAATAAAGATAAAAGAAACAGAGTATCCTGTTCAGAAAGATCAAGATAAGCCACAGATGGTAGAAGACTGGCAGAATTGAATCAAATACACAAAAATGCATGAATAAGAGACCAATTTCACGGTGCCTGAATCATGTGACAAGGCAGGCAGGAAGGGATGAGACTTTCACACCTACGCATGGAGACCTGCCATAACCATATCCCTTAACTTTCTCAGACCAAGAAGCAGACTAAAGGCCAAACTACAAAGCAGTAATGTACACATGACCACTGAGGTGATGAATGATTGTAACATAATTGGAGGGAAGCTGGTGTGCAGACTTACTCCCTGTACCTGGCTGGCTATTCTCTATGCTGCTAAGTGCAAGTGGAAAAGTATGAGTTGGGTTGATGCCAACCCAATCATAGTAGACCGTGTAATCTAGGGTCCTATAGTAAGTAGGACCAATGGGAAGTCATACTTTTAGTGACGTTTACAGTGGCCATTTTGAAGGAAGGGCTTAGTTGCCCCACCTGACATTGATTATCCAATCCCCTCTCCCCATTACCATATACAGATATAGTAAATATGTTAAAGTTACCTTCCTATAACCAATCACGTTGCATGTTAGGTTTTTACGATTACGCGTCAATGATGATGGGTTTTTGGTATAAATATTGTGTTTTTTCTGAAATTAATTGGCGTTTAAGCGAGAAGGAAGATCGAGCGGTTGCTGATGTTCATTGAACTCCCAATTTGTTGTACTTGTCATTAAACAGACTCCCTTTGCCAAAATATTGAGTTGTCATTATTATTTGCTGGAAGAGTACGAATCTGCATCCCCATCTATCTCAAGGGTGCTGTTGCTCATCTTAAAGGGTTGTTTGGAGACCCCCAGTCTGATGGGCCGGCTGGGGTCCATCCATTTGAGAAGCATGCATTTGCACAGACTTCTCTGCGAGTAAATACTAACAGTATGGAGTTTATAAGTACATTTTTCCATGCACTCCCGAAATGCATAATCAACCAATTAGTGCATGACTTTGACAATTTGCAAACTCTTCAATGGGTGATTTCAAAGACAACTAGGATTTGTGAAGTCCAAAAGCATGCAGAAATCTAAAATAACCCCAAACTCCTAAGTCATCTTCAACACCGACCACTGTGCAAGTGACAGAGGTGAAGAGTGCTCCTACTTTGGATCTGGAGTTGGGAGGTTTGAAGAATGCTCCTATTACCTCCAAACATAATGACAGATAGAGAAGTCCCTCTCTCCAGTCCCAATCGAGTGACACTCAACCAGTGTTCCAAAATACTGACCCTTCTGACATTCGTACCTACATAAATCCAAGGTACATGGGGTTTAGGCCCATTGTGGGCTACTGATAAACTCCCCCACAACAGGGGGATTCAAATCAAGGGGCAGTTCCCCTGGGAAACCCTACACAGAATTTCTCATGGCAAGGAATTCCAACACCCCCTCCAAATTGAAATAATTTTCAATCTACTAGATTCCAGGACAATAGAGCCCAGAATCAAAGGGAGTTGAGACTTATAAATGAAGGCTACAATGGTAACACCCAAGCTACCACCCAAGTTAACCTTATTAAGGAGGGACAGTTACCCTTCTAGGGAGCAACAAAGGAGGGACAGTTACCCTTCTAGGGAGCAACAAAGGTATAACCAAAGACCTCCCTATGCATCGGAGGGAGGAGAAGAAATCTCTCAGCTTGAGCGACAGGTCTAGCAATTGACTGAAAACATTGGACAAATGTTGATGACCCAGTTGAACCCTCAGATTACCAGTGTGCCCGAGGTGGCCCAGGGGACAATGACAAGAGGCACACAATCCAAGTAATAGTATTCTAGTGGAAGAAGAAAAAGAGGATATGGATGAAAAGATATGCCATGCCTTAGAGGAAGCTTCCTTTCTGACCCATACAAAGACCTTGGAATTAAATGAAGAAGCCAAGAAAATAATGACGACAACTCCTTCCACTGGGTACTATAACCAAACAAATCAAGAAAAAGAGTGACATTTCAAGAAAAGAAAAATAGACTAGTCACTATTGAGAAAGAAGACTGTACAGGGAATCCAGGAAATAAAGCATTTTCTTTCAGAGATTGAGTGACACCTCCTAAAGAAAAGTGGGGAAAAATAAAATACCCTGAATCTGAGAATGTAGAAAAAGAAATTGAGAAGTGCAAAGAAACCCTTACATACAAAAGCCAATGTGATAACACAGAAATTATAAACCCAGAAAGTCCAGAAAGAGTAAAGGTACCCCCCCCTCCTAAAAGATTTGGAGGATTGTCCTCTGAAAACTGAAGACAACAAAGAGTCTGTGGAAAGGGGGGATAGGACTACTTACAAACTCATATTTATTCTGACAAGTTTCTAAGCCAACTTCTGTGAACTTGACATCATGGAAGGAAATACAGATATGGGGGCAACGCAAGGTCTTGCCTTAGAAATAAACGTCAAGAAAATTCATACTGAACTGTCAAATAACTCACACCAGACTCTAGAGAAGGGAGGTTCTATGCTCCTGTTCAGATACAAGCTCGGTGTGATTTATCAGTTCTGGTCGACACAGAGTCTGAGGTAACATTGATTTTAAAGCAAACATTTGAAAAAGTCAACCTGGCAAGAGTGTAGAGCCATAACATTTCTCTCAAACCAATTCCGGGTTAGAACTCCAACATTTTGATGCAAAGCATATTTTTGTCAATGGGATTGAGGATCTGAGATTCTAAATCGGGTGACACATTCAGAAACATCCAGTGATTGTTGTGGTTTCCAAATGGCACACCCTGTTTACTGGGGAATGATTTAATTTAGAGGCTGTCCCCTGTGATGTGAAACAGGTCCTCTGAATCCAAATAAACTGTCCCATCAAGTTGACGAGAATTACCAATTATGTGAGTCTGAATGGTACTTGTCACTTGATGGAACGACAACCCAATCAAATTGTATTTCATTTTCAAAATAATCAGGTCCCTGAGATCACCATCATCTGAAAAGGAGATATGTTTGAGGAAAAATGGGTCCATACCAATCAATTGAAAAGCTGACACCCTCAATCAGCTTTGAGAATGACTTAGGTGCCATCTGAAGTCAGAGCTGAAAGAAATGAGGAAGAATGAAACCTTAAGAACAAGAAAAGGAAAGTAATAAACAGGAAAATGAACAGATAAGTAAGTAATCAAATAGAGTGCCAGAAAATGACTGAATGAAAAAGGACCATGTAAGCATTTTGTGATAGGATGTATTTTATTAATTAAGATTAAGTACTAAATCAGTCTTTCGACCCCCTTTTTTTTGTTCAATATATAAACAATTATTTCCGGAACCTATAGAGCAGGAAAGGTGCTTCAAAGGAAATCTCTTGAAGGAAGACAATGTGAAGGGTAGAAGATCCGGTTGGAAAAGAAGACTCTTACCATCCCTTGAACAGAAGTTGACAACACCTGAGAAGATAACTCTAGGATTAACCTAAAATTAAAAAATGAATTAAAACTTTTAGGTCAACTCTCTTGTCCTTCCCCTTTTTCGACCACAAGGAGTAAGAGCAATGTTTAGGGAAGTCTGATACATCAGAAAAGATGCAGAGAAAGGTCTCATTTTAAAAACAATATTTAAGTTGCGGCCTGCGCTCAGCAGTTGAGAAACATATACAAACAAAATATGCAATGTTATGCAGTCCCTCAAAATTCACTGACAAGGCCTGACATGAACATTTGAAGTACCAGAAAATAACCTGTACATTTTATTAAAATTGGCAACTGCCTAATCTGAGGAGAAAGAACAGCAGAGAGAAACACAATATTTTATGCATCAACGTGTTTGAGAAAATGTAAAATCAAGGAGAACAAGAAAATTCCCATTGAAAGCTGAAATTGTGACTGAAACCAACTTTAAATGGAGCCAGCACTGAATTCTGACATATGGGAATCCTTTCAACTCACAAAGACATCCTTCAACCCAAGCATACAGGATGGGAGGACAGCTAAATTCCCTTCCAAAGCTAATAAACTCTTTGAAGCCTCCCCACTTCAGGTAAGGATCCGTCTTCAATCAGGCAATGTGAACCAGACTGTGCTATACAATTGAAGTGGTGAGTTTTAATACTTGCTCTGTGTATATGTTAGGGGTGAACATTTACAAAGAATTATTTAAATTCAGAGGAATCTTTGGTCCTGCTCAGTTCACATCTATTAAACATCAGCTCACCTGCCTTTCTCAATGAAATAATGTAACACTTGACAAGACTATTGGGCTGGAAACTTCAAAGAGGAGAAATAACTAATGCCATAAAAGCACAGATATTAACATTGCAAATGCTCTTTTCATCAGATAGGCACTGAGACATGAAAACAATATGAGCCATGCCTCAGTCAACAAGAGCAGATTTCCATCCCTGACTCATCAGAAAATTATCTTGATCCTACTCTTTCTATATAGGCAGAAGAATACTAATTGTAACACCATATTTTTGTATTAAAGAAAATGTCCTTTAAATATATATTGAATTGACCAAGCCATTTAGAGAACTCATGTAGACGTTGAAATGTTCAGCTGGAAATTCTCTATTAACAATTTGTTGAAATGAAAATTTTAATATGCAACTTTGTCAAATGTGCATTTCCTTGCACTGAAAATGCACACCCCGTTGGCCCATATCTCCAAGCGTTTGCAGTAACAAGCCAGTCATAATAGTTTGCTTTTTAACATAGAAGTGAGTTAAAAGGAAAAATATATAACTTAGAAATAGTTTGTGCTATCATGATAAAGATTGTGCCAGAGAGAAGACTCTGGTAAGAAAACTAGTAAAGTGTTCACATATGGGGAATTTAATGTCTCAGAAATATGATACATATTAATTTAGGAAACCTCTGAGATGTCATAATATTAAAGAGAAGGGAAACGGGGTTTAGAAGTTACTCCAATTCAAACCCCCTCCATTAATATACTCAATGTCTACCGAGGGGAGCTCTACTTAGATGTCCCTTTGAGAACATTGTCCAATCATATACATTGCCCAATTAGATTGGGGAAAGTGTGCACACCTCAAAAACATGGTGTTTTTGGTTCTATTACAGAAAACCCCATAAAAGGTCGAACATTCACACAAATGAGACAGACACAGACACTCACTCATGGTCACTCACTGAAGAATCTCACACGCTCAATCACTGGTTGATGGAGAAGGAGATAAAGCAGGATTGATAACAACCAGAAGTAGATGGAATATATTCCTAGCTTTTTGGACCCATTTTGAATTACCACCAGGGCTCTGAAAGTGAGGCCTAATACATTCCCAGGCCTTCTTCAGTGGAAAAGAAAGCAGACAGGATGTGGAGAAAAGCTGATCCGATTCATTCTAGCTGATGCCCACTTGTTCGTGGAGGGGGAGAATTGAAGTAGTCTGTAAGAGGTGTTGCCTACCTGTCTGTGATTCAGCCAAAAGAAATCCTGATTTGAGTATTGTATTAAGGAGAAACAATATTGTGGGGAGTGATACTATAAAGGGAATTAGAGTAAATCATAGGCCTTATTATTTGTTAGTAGTGTGTGGTGGGAATAGATCATTAATTGTGCATCCTGTGAAGTTAGGCAACATTTCAGAAGTGTATGTGCATCTGAAAAAAAAAAACATATACATTGGTAGGTTAGGCCCCAAGGTGTGCCTACAGTGAGAGTCAGCTGTCCTTTTTGTGTTGGCAATGACTATTAACTATGGTCAAACAGGTAATCTCACGGTGTGCATACCTAGAAGAAGAAGATCATTGACTTAATTCCTGGATATACCATTGAGCTAAATATTTTGATTAATGCAGGATTGTTCAAGATAAAAGAGCGAGGGTGATTAGTTGCTGTCCATTTCTTTCTGCTGTTCAATGTGCCCATTGAAAGGGAGAAAGGTACATTTTATACAATAATGGAATAGAAACATCACGTAAGGGAATTTTGCCAACATGCAGCTGAACATACATTTTTGTTTTACAAGCCATTTAATTACCAGAAGGTCCAATAGTGTGTTTTAATTTAGTTGAAACTCTGATCTGTCTATTGAGCAAAGAGTAGTGGTGTTTTGAAATAAAGGGGAAGAAGCGAGAGTTGGATAGGGAGGGATATTTTAACTAATATGTTGTTTTCACAAATGAAAGATTCTTCCTGGACTCTCATGCATTCAATCCATGGTGCCTGCATGCTCAGGGTGAATTAAATGCTTAGATAATTATGGTGAAGTGTGTGTGGCAAAAGTGTACATTTCTATAACTGTGGCACTGACAACTGAAGAGACTAGTGTGTTCATTATTTCTTATCATTGGCCTTTTATGAAGAAACATGTTATCTGAAATCTGATTCAACTATTTTGGATACTAAATAAGCCTGCAGTGCAACCCTGTGTGTTTCCTGTCCCATAAGGGAGGGGAAGCTATGGAGAATCAATTACGTTAAATTGGGGTCCCACATTGATAAAAAATAACTTTACTATATAAAACAAGAATTGTTTATTCCTGGTTTGGGGTGGGTGGAAGTTTTGCCCTAATTAGATATTGCCCAGTTAAAACATCTCACACACGAGACCCCAGGCCCACACATCTCTGCCCATAAAGACCAATTGTGTTGGTCTTAGTATTGTATACCTTTAGTTTTATTACCTATTGATGTACTCTTAAAGGCATGGTCTAGTAAAAAATGTTATTGTCCCTACGGGTCGGCCATGTTTTTTTAAGCCTAAGTGGCTCGATTTTAGAAAACTTTCCTATGGACCTTACCCGAGTTTTCGTCCATTAAACGCACGCGAAAACAAGCACCAGGGAGCCGCCATTTTCTGATAATCCTATCTTTTCCCCGATCGCCCTGGCTGACCTGCTTTTGCGGCACTAAATCAATTCCCCCGCCCCTGAGCCTGTCATCAGCAGACTCGTACCGCCCATTTCCCAACGGCAAAGCACGTCTTGTGTCAACATTCGCTGCGCTTCAGCTAATGACGTGTCGCCATGGAAATGGCAGGACGCCTCTTTCCTCAATAAGTATAAACAGACCGTTTCACAACACACAGCAGCAGATTTTCGATTCCATTCCTCTCTCTGTGTTACTTTGAGTATTCTGTGACTAGTTTCAGTGCTCTGGTCAGCTACCTTCGGCGCTTGTAGCCCGTGTGAACAGATACCAGTACCACCGCTATAAATTATTTTAGTTTGTTTAACACACAATGGCTACAATAATGCCCTACATGTACGAGCCCGAGTATACCGAGGAGGAACTACTGGAAAGGGAAGCACGCGAAAACAATGGGGATTCATACGGCAGTTGGCAGGATGAATCAACAGATGAAGAGCCTGGGCCTAGTCGAATGGACGGCGTCTCCACCTGGTACACATGCAATCGGTGCAAGCTAATGCCAACTGAGGACAAGAACTGCTGCTGCTGAGAAAACTCGGGATGCCTGGCCTACATTTCGGAAGGCGAGCCATGACCGCAATGCATCACCGAGCTGCCAGACTACAGGGCAGCCTGCCTCACACGGGCCGTGTTGAGAATAATGGTGGTGCTTATGCACGAACTTCGCGCAACTGTTCGTCCTCGTAATCCGAGTAACGAGTAAGTATACTCTGCTTGTCATGCCACTCCTATTTCATGTTCTTCTACTATATCCAAAATTACATCTACATATCATTGTAACGCATGTAAGTCGTTCAATAGTGTGCATTGTCTAGATAGCATTTGTCCGTGCAGAATGCCATTAGTTACAAGAATTGTCATTGACAACAAACATTTATTAAACTTATCTTGGTCAATTAAAAACAGTTTGTTTCATTCCTTTTCACAGGTGGTACAGGCTGGTGGCCTATCGTTCCTTTACATGGTGGCTCCACGGGAGGCTTGGACACCGCGTTCGAAGAGTGATACCCGCCTGTGCCGTTCGTGCCATTAGAGAAACGCTCCCGAGTGACAGCGGTCAGTACAGGGGATTTTCTCTCGCTGTGCTGCAACCTGACCTGTATAATCTTTAAAGTCTTGTATTTTTGTGTCATGAAAATAAGATACAAAATAAAACACCACATATATTTTAACAACGGTTGTTTCAATTTTTTAAATGAATCAAGTGTGTCTCCATTCAAGGATGGACGTCAGACATCTGTGCTCCGAATGGGTGAAGATCTGGTCGCTGTGAAGCAGGGTGGTCACTATCTATCTAAGCTAACATAACATATTCTCGATAATGCATGCACTAAATAACACTTGTTCAAAGTCTTTCCGTGGGTTATGTCTCTATAAAAGTCACACATATGTCTATACTAACAATTACCATTGGATTATACAGGACTTAGGGTCTTGACCACTATAATACACCGGTTGAAGTGTGGGTCTGTGCTCACAAGAATCTCCGGTATGTGGCATTTGTTATTGATAAGCAACGATATACTGATATAAAGGCGGTTCGCGCCGGTGGATGCGCACTGGCATGGGGGGCTGTCAGGGGCGCGAAAGGCCAAGGTGCCAAACTACATGTGCACTTCAAAAGGTGTCCCACGCCAAGGGGCCATCGGTCACATGGCCTCCTCAGAACCCGTGTCTCCAGCCAGGCCTCCCCTTGAAGCAGGCCGCCCCCCTGCAATCCACATAAGTGTGTCTCCATTCAGCAGTCTTCCTGTGCCTTATCTGCATGCCCCAGGCCCATCCATCCCACCCTCCTCTATCAAAGACGGTTTGCGCCGGTGGATGCGCGCTGGCATGGGGGGCTGTCAGGGGCGCGAAAGGCCAAGGTGCCAAACTACATGTGCACTTCAAAAGGTGTCCCACGCCAAGGGGCCATCGCTCACATGGCCTCCTCAGACCCCAAGTCTCCAGCCAGGCCTCCCCTTGAAGCAGGCCGCCCCCCTGCAATCCACATAAGTGTGTCTCCATTCAGCAGTCTTCCTGTGCCTTTTCTGCATGCCCCAGGCCCATCCATCCCACCCCCCTCTATCAAAGGCGGTTTGTGCCGGTGAATGCGCGCTGGCATGGGGGGCTGTCGGGGGAGCGAAAGGCCAAGGTGCCAAACTACATGTGCACTTCAAAAGGTGTCCCACGCCAAGGGGCCATCGGTCACATGGCCTCCTCAGAACCCGTGTCTCCAGCCAGGCCTCCCCTTGAAGCAGGCCGCCCCCCTGCAATCCACATAAGTGTGTCTCCATTCAGCAGTCTTCCTGTGCCTTATCTGCATGCCCCAGGCCCATCCATCCCACCCTCCTCTATCAAAGACGGTTTGCGCCGGTGGATGCGCGCTGGCATGGGGGGCTGTCAGGGGCGCGAAAGGCCAAGGTGCCAAACTACATGTGCACTTCAAAAGGTGTCCCACGCCAAGGGGCCATCGCTCACATGGCCTCCTCAGACCCCAAGTCTCCAGCCAGGCCTCCCCTTGAAGCAGGCCGCCCCCCTGCAATCCACATAAGTGTGTCTCCATTCAGCAGTCTTCCTGTGCCTTTTCTGCATGCCCCAGGCCCATCCATCCCACCCCCCTCTATCAAAGGCGGTTTGTGCCGGTGAATGCGCGCTGGCATGGGGGGCTGTCGGGGGAGCGAAAGGCCAAGGTGCCAAACTACATGTGCACTTCAAAAGGTGTCCCACGCCAAGGGGCCATCGGTCACATGGCCTCCTCAGACCCTGTGTCTCCAGCCAGGCCTCCCCTTGAAGCAGACCGCCCCCCTAAGACCACAAAATACATACGTCATTCATTCACAAACACACCCCTGTTTCTAATACTTTATAAACCACTTGATATGTCTCATGAGAACATCTTTGTGCTTTGCAAGTTAACTCCTGAACGTGTTACCTGGCAACCACTGAAATCTACGCTAATCTGCTCGTCGTCGTGCTATCCATGAGCTTCTGTGACCGCTTAGAGCAAACCCATCAGTGTGCTACCTGTGGCCACCCACCTATTCTCCTGCAACATACTGCTCTGCTTGCTGAATCCAACTGTTTGTTGGTCAAGGTAAGACCATGTATCCTAGTCATATTTCGCAGATTTTTAAATTTCTATCTATTTGCGAGTTGAGTACACAATAGTGCTAGGTTCATTGGTCTCATTGCTATTGACTTGAGTTCCCATTGCTATGCCATCAATAGATCTATTTATTTTCATATGTGTCTATTGTCATCGAATTGCACCCTTCGGGGGTCCAGTCTATAATGTAAGCATGTTTCCTTCTCGTGCAATACAGAACATCCAAGGGATGAGTCACATGTTCAGTTTTTAGTCACATCATTTATACATTTCTGCAACTTATGCAAATACTAAGCCGCACATAATGAACTGGTATAGTTCCTGCGACCAAAACAAACCTTGCATTGATCATGGTATGATTCATTTACTTTTGTATCAAATCTTTATTCTTGAAGATTGTATAATAATGTCGATATTTACTTTTCAGATTTATCAACAATGCCTGCCTGTTCGATTAGCGGTTGCCCTTCGAAGACCCATGCTAAATCTGAAGGCACTACAATGCATGTATTCCCGAAAACTGTTGATCGAATAAGAGAATGGGTCAGACATTGCGGATATCCACTGGATGAGCTGGAAAGTAGAGTCCAACAAGTCTTACAGGACAAGAGGGGTGATCGATACCACATCTGCAGCTGGCACTTTTCCTTGGACATGTACACAACATCTTGGGTAACAAAGAAGAATAAACGGCGAACGACACGGAAATTGCTCGAAAACGCTATTCCCACTCTATTCGTCCACATTCCGCCACCGGTGAGTCAAGTGTCCGTATTTAGCTTTAGGCCTTGCGGTAGTGTGTAGGTATCCGAACGGATTAATTGATATTGTAGGTGTTCTATCCCTTGTAATAATTTCGATATTGATATGAGTGTATAGTTTTTGGATAATGACATTTACCAATATATTCTTTTTCGATTTCATAACCCACAAACGCAATGTATATATATGGGAACAGGGAACTGTGCTGTATTGAGCATTTTACAAGTGTTCTGTCGCCTTACATGGCTATTTTTAATATTGGCATTTCACTATCAATCATTAATTTACCTTTACAACTTCTTGACTATCCCTTGAATCTGAAGCAAGAACATTCTACATCCTTGACGTGGTCGCAGTTATGAACCACTTCTAGCGCGTATCAGGTAATCTTACTAGGCTAATCCGCTACAGACCTGTTTAATGCATGTCAAGTAATATTTTTATATTATTGTGTAATCATTTTACTGAATGTTTGGTTAGTGCTTTCCAATTGATATACACCTTAGTTATCATCCACTGGTGTTTGTTTTCAGTTATAATTAGTGTTATCCATACTAATGCAAGTACTGTCTTTCAGGCAGATGCTGAAGCATCCGCCACATCTACAACATTTCTAGATGTTCAACAGCTGGAGTTATGGATACTGACAGCTCCATCGAGCGTCATCATCAGAGCTGGAATTCTTGTCGTTTGATTGTTCTACACAATGTTTCATTCGTGGTTAGCCGTTGATATGTACCTGTGCTGTCGACCCCAGGTGTGTGTTATGTTTTCACTATTGTAATCCTCACTAATGCAAGTACTATGTTTCAGGCAGTTGATGGAGCGTCAACCCCTGCACTTGATGCAGAGCCTGACATTCAAGTAATTCCAGGGGAAGTGGAAGTCGGACCATGCGTATACGAATCGGCGCAACAGCTTTCGGAAGTGTGCACTACATTTGCAACATCCATAGATATTCTTCAGCAGCACAAGGTATGGATAATGACAGCTCCATCAGGCGTGATCATATAACATGATTCCATTTGCTATACTTTCTTCCCCATTAACGCAAGTGCTGTGTTTCAGGGAGACGACGAAGCTTCCACTACAATCACAACATCCAATTAAGATGATGCAGATGTAAATAAATCGGAGAAATAAGTCGATGAAATGTGATCATATTTGGATTTTCCTTGATTCTTTTGGACAATGCATCATTTGTGGTTATCTCTTTATATGTACCTGTGCCGTCGACCCCAAGTGTGTGTTATGTTTCCAATATTGAAAAGCATACTAATGCAAGTACTGTGTTTCAGGGAGATGCGGATGCCTCCTCTCCAATACAACCATTCATGGCAGTCCATGCAGAGCCAGAGGTATGGATACTGACAGTTCCATCGAAATAGATCATCACTGGTCGAATACTTGTCGTTTGATTGTTGCACACAATGTTTGAATCGTGTTTGGCTATTGAGATGTACCTGTGTGTTCGTCCTCACGTGTGTTTTATGCTAACAATATTTTGATACATAGTAATGAAAGTACTATGTTTCAGGGAGACGATGGAGCCTCTTTCCGTGCTGTCTATGCGGATACAGAAAATATGGTCGTTGCAGCGCAAGAGGAAGGGAGGACATGCGGAAACGAATCGGAGCTACAGCGTGCAGATGTTGAAGGTCGAGTCAAAAAAGTTTCAAAGAAAAAAAACAAAAAAAGTTTAGTTACAAACAGTTCATAACTTTAAAAAAATGTTTGTGCTGGGGACTATTTTATGTTTTTTTCCAGTCAATTCTACTACACTCCATCTTGTGTTTAAACTGAACATCCCTTTTCCAATCTCTCCTCCAGTTACCCGTGGGTGTCAGAACTATACACACACAGACAGTGAAGCGAATGAGAGATGTGGCTTGCCAGACCGTGTACACTATGGAGGAACTATTAATTGAGGCGAGGCGTGTTCAGGCTCGAGATGCTCATGTCCAATGGCCAGAACATGAATTAACTGTGTTTGGAGACTACAGCAAAGTTGCATTGGACCATAGCTACAGTGCGACCGCACCACCACAAGAAGATGTTATTGAATGTATTGAAGATAGCTCTGAAGTAGTTGCAGATCAATATACACAATCTACACCCACCAAAAATTTGCCACCAAAAACCTGTCGACATTGTTGTGTTCTCCCATCAATGTTGAAGTAATAAAAATCGAAATGACAGAGAATGAACCAGCCGCAGCATCCATAGACGCATCAGAACTTGATATCAGCGATATTACTTTCCAATGTGTTGAAATCTCCACAACGTCACAGGCCGAAACAACGTTGACGCACGATGACAGTCTAATGAAAGAGAGCAAATACATTGTATTCGACAGTTGTTTGATGGAAATTATAAGTATGCTGATATGTGTGCATTCCATTAGAGGGAAAGTATGTGGGAAGCCATTGATTAATGTGACTCGTCAAATAAAAGGCAGTAACGTCAAAATAAATGCCGCCTGTAGATTAAATCATAGGTTCTCATGATCTGCACAACCGATGCTGGGGAAACTGCCAGCAGGCAATCTACTGTGTGCAGCTGCATCACTTTTTAGTGGCTCCAGTTTTAGAAAGTTAGAGGCTTTCTTTCAGTTTGTGGGACTCCATTACATTTCTAAAGCGCTGTACTACATATACCTACGTGATTATCTGTTTCCGGCCATTAGTGATGCTTGGAAAATTGAACAATTGTCTCTAGCAAATACATTCGAAGGCAAATGATTCAGGCTAGCCGGCGATGGACAGTGCGACAGCCCTGGATTTTCTGCCAAGTACTGCACCTACCACTTTCAGGACATGGATAGTAAGAAAATTGTGAGTTCGGTGGTCGTGCAGGTAACACAATGTACATCGTCAGTGGCCATGGAGAAACTAGGATTTATAAAATCAGTGGAATATCTACAATCAAGGGGAATGCACATCGACCTCCTAGCCACGGATAGACACGTTTCAATTGCCAAGACAATGAGAGAGCAGTTCCCACATATTAAACATCAATTTGATGTATGGCATCTTGCTAAATCAATCAATAAGAAAATCTCCGCTGCAGGGAAAAAAAAAGGTTTTGAAAGTATTTTGCAGTGGTCACATTCTATCACCAACTATCTTTGGTGGAGCTCAAAAACTTGTGAGGGGTCAGTGGAAATACTACTTGAAAAATGGCGGTCACTGATGCACCACTGTACCAACGTTCACCGCTGGACAGCAAATGAACATTTCGACCAATGTGAACATGGTCCTTTGTCCCCAGAGGAGGCACGGAAGAAGAAGTGGTTGATTCCATCTTCACCGACACACAAAGCCATTGAGAAGATTGTTTTCGACAAAACTCTATCAAGAGATTTGAGAGGACTGACAGAATTCTGTCACACAGGAGATTTGGAGGTGTTCCACAATATGTGCCTAAAGTACAGGCCAAAGCGCTTGCATTTTAGCTTTCGGGGCATGAAACATTGCACTCTACTAGCGGTCTTGGCCCATAACAGCAATGTCGGACGTGAACAATCTAGGACTAGGGGTAAAGCAAGGATGCCTCGTTACACTAAGGTGTTTTCAAAACAAAGTAAGCAATGGGTGATCAAACCAGTCTATGATGAAATGCAGTTCGACTTTGTGAAAGACCTTATTGTTGCTGTGTTAGAGAAGCACAGATATGGAATTTTGGACGTTTCTGTGCAGAGCAGTGATCCATTGACACCGAACATTGCGACTGTGCCATGCCCACCCGAAGCACAGCTGATTGTGAAGTACAAATCCCGGTTTAAATAATTGCAATACGATTGTCTTTTTGTAAATAAATGTTATTGTACAGTGTACCTGTAAACCTAACCCCTACCTTCACCATCATGGGTGGCGAACAAGCTGGGTGTCATCTTTGAATTCTCTCTATTCACCTCACATATGTGTATGTATATATTTTTCTCACGTCTCATCTTATGTAAATGTAAATGCTGCGCACTGTTAACGGAGGGGAGGTTTGCGTATTACAAATAATAAAACAAACAAACAATAAATCTCACTTTTAACTCAACTCCTGTGGTACTTTATACTTTCCCTGACCTTCCGCCAAAAATTAAATGTCTCAATTCGGGCTGCAAAGCTCGCAGACAACGGGGACAAAATTGGGGCACTTAGAACGCGCCAGCCAAGCGGGCTGTGGCATTTGGGAGAGCCAGTTCGCATTTGCACATTGAGGCGCACTACATAGACAGATTCTAAAACTCAAGTTCTCACAGATGCCTATACTACGTGATGTTGCAAATAAAGAATGCGAAGGACAGCGCCCAGATGAGGCCCACAAGTCGCACTGGAAGTATAAGGGTCTATTGTTTTATGACCTTGAGACATGGACCATACCGAAAGAACTACATTTGAAGGGAGTGTGCAATAACGTAAGAGACGATAAGGCAGAAAATTCAGAAACTAGACCGAGTTTCATTTTAGTTCAGTATACGAAAAATCGTTGTCAAGAGCACGGTCCGTTTTACAGACTGCATTACGAAGAGACACAATGGAAATTTCAATATATAATGTAAGTAAATCTTTACACGCTTTTATACCGGAATGAAGATTTAATGAATGGATGCATGAATAAATGAATGAATGAAGAGCTAGGAAAAGCAAGTAAAACGTGTTCGTAGTGGGCACATGGGCATGCAGGTCCACTGGTCTCACCGATCTCGGTCCTTGGCCCAGCCACTTTTCCCTGCACTGCCTACCTGTACTACGGGACTGTCTCTGTATCCTTCAGCCCCTTCTCCCGGCATTTACCTTGCACTTGCCACCAGCTGGCCCTATTATTTAATTTGTATTTAACTAACCATGTACAGCCATTCCCCATGCGCGATCAGAAAGACACCTGGCCTACTAGGATCGTTGTCTGTCTGCCCTTGTTCCCCACCTGCCTCGTCTAGAAACACTTGAGTATAAGCATGTTACAAATGCCATATCATATATCATATCATTCCTCACGCATGTAGACTAACTGTCGTTTATCTTTGTGTGTTGGCCTCGATTTATCTCGTTGCTTTTCGCATTGATTTTAGAGACAAAAATACTCCATTGAACTATCCTTGCAAGCAAATAGTTTCTGATCGGCCGTAATAAATAAAATGAGTAATATTAATGAAGTTCGGCTAGCGAGACTAATTATAATGTTTTTGTTTTCATAACAGGTATTTGATCCCATTCTGCCACTGCCATCTGTTTGAGACACCAGCGGATGGATTCTTCAGCAGACACCTGCAGCTTTGTGTCAACAACTGGAGCACGATCACCATATTATGGGACGATCGCCAAGGGCCCACATGCCCTTACGCTATACTAGTGACTAGAAGCAACATATCAACCTTTAGGCTGGACTAGTGCCTAGTTAATGGAACAGCCTTGCGGTTCACCGTGCTTCCAAAGTGATTCTTTTTACGAAAATGAACACCCTATGTACCATAAAGGAACAGCTCGTGACTCAAGATGAAACGGAACAGTTATTGCGGATACAGATAAAAGAAGATAAATGGCTTTCGGAGTTCATATGGCAATTGCTGAATATTCTCTAAACATGTAATGTCAAATAAATGTACTTTACCAAATGTACTGTGTTGCTGTTTCATTTTAAAGTACAGTTTCATATTCCGAATTGTGGCGCGCTGTGTTGTGAGTTGATCTGTGTTGGTTTCCGGGTTCTGTGTGGAGTCGCGCAGAAGACGACTGGGCGCGTTTGCCTATGCAGCACAGTAACGTCACGGAGAGAGGCGGGGAATATGAATGTTTTGATAATGTCAGGCTCAGGGGCGGGGGAATTGATTTAGTGCCGCAAAAAGCAGGTCAGCCAGGGTGATCGGGGAAAAGATAAGATTATCAGAAAATGGCGGCTCCCTGGTGCTTGTTTTCGCGTGCGTTCAATGGACGAAAACTCGAGTAAGGTCCATAGGAAAGTTTTCTAAAATCGAGCCACTTAGGCTTAAAAAAACATGGCCGACCTGTAGGGACAATAACATTTTTTACTAGACCATGCCTTTAAGGACCTCACAAATGGAAAGATGCCTTCTATGGGCTGTGACATGTTTGATTACTTGTTTATCAATATGATTTCTTTTTCACAGCTGTTTGTAGCAAGATGGGCCCACAGGTAGTCAACATATTGTACTTTCTCCAATTGGGGTCCATTCACAGATAAGCCCTGTGGCAGATTCGGTGACTTCCTGATTATAAGAACTTCTGATTCCGTTCTGTTTAACTTCAGTTTCCTCAGGGTCATAAAATCAGTATTCAGGAGACATTTAGTAGTTTTTGCAGTGCTCTCTAGATACGGACTCGGGGCACAATATCAGTGATATAAGTCAACATGGGAAACTACCTGGCACCTAGCCTAGGTGCATCAGATGTAAACTGTTCTGAAACTGATTGAAAGGCATCTGCATGCAAATTCAATATGATAAGGCTGAGAACACATCCTTGTCAGAGCCTCTATGCATTCTAAAATGTGATGTGCAATTCACCCCTCCATCATAATGCACTACACACTTGGTATGAGATTGAAATAAATCTATTCATTTCAATAGTCCATCTCAGATTCCCATTTCTAACAAAATTGACCATAGGTGTTCCCTGTCCTCCAAAGCAAAGGCGGTGGACAGGTCCATAAAAGCTCAGTGGACAGTACCCTCATTTAAGATTGTATATTTTACTCTAAGTAACATATAATGCAGGGCCTGTTTTAGTGTACACAGTCCTTTCCTGAAGCCCATCTCTCTGTTCCCAACAATATGATTCTCCCTGACCCATTCCCCTAGATGCCCATGCAAAACACCCCATAAGATGTTTGAGTAGGCATCCAAGAAAGAAATTGACTGACAAGAGTTTTGTGATGACTTGCTGCCATTTTTGTAAATGGTCACAAATAATTGCTTGCTGCCATGATTGCAGAATTACATATGACTTTGTGATTGCATTGAAAAAGAATACAATGATTGGGAGCCCATAACTCTGTTTGATTTAAACCGATCTACCAGTGTAAACTACAGGCCCGAATGACTTATTGGGGGTCTGAGATAGTATTGCCTTCAAAACATCTAGATAAAATATTCCTTTCCCTATATTACTCCTCAGATTCTGTTATTATTTAATGTAGTTTATATTTTCCCTGTTGTCTTTGGAAAATATGTCACTAAATGAGGAGACCCACACCGGAGCTTGAACATTTGTGTCTAGGGCAGTAGTATTCAAACATTTTCATGCTGAGGCCCTCTCCCTCCCATGAGTAAAACATATTGGCCCTCATTACAACCCCGGCGCTAAACCATGGCGCTATTAGCACCATGGTTGGTGCCGGTGTTGTAACGAGTCTGCCATGGTGGAATGGGGAAATACCGCCCCATTACAAGGTTGGCGGGGCGGTATTTCCCCATTTCAACATGACCCTTCTCCATTCCCATTTTCGCCCCATATGGCTCAATGGGACTGGGGAAGGCGCTAAGTACGGTATCGCAAATTGCGGTACCGTAATTAGCACCGAGGTCCCTTTGAAACCAGCCGTTAAGGTCGGGTCCCGCAAAGGGACCTCGTAATCAGGCGTTAAGGTTTTAACGACGCTGACACCTTTTACGGCGCCGTTAAACCCTTAACGCCAGGGTCGTAATGACCCCCATTGTCTCAGGGCCCCCACTAGGGGTACACAGGATCTTTAATATAGAAGCTGATTGTCTACTGCTTATATTTTCTATTACAATCAGTCTTTTTTAAATAGACTGGGGCCCCCTTAGACATCCTTTCGCCCCCCCCCAAGCTATCCACCCCCCTTTTGAAGTCCACTGGTCTTGATAATTCTTAAGGGCGTGGTTGGACCTATTACAGTCAAGGGGCTGACCAGTTCAACACTGCTCAACCATGAGAGAAAAGCAGAGGTGAAAGTTGTATCCTTGAGCATGGCTTCAGCATGCGAAAGTCTCACCATGTGGAAAGTAATTTCGGGACATTTACACTGGCATGGAGATCACCTCTCAGTGATCACCTCTCTCCAGCTATCTCTTCTTTTGGTGCAGTGCCCCATAGGATACAGTTGAGTCCCACACTAAATCTGGTCCAATTGTACAATAGCTCCTCCACGTTTTCCTTTGCAGACATTCTTGGGCTTCTTATCTACCCCCCCCCTTATCCCAACTATCTTCCCAACTTTTCTTCTCCCTACCATTCCTGAATGTTTTATCTTACTCCTCCTTTGCCACTCTGATAGGCAAAGCACTTCAATGCCATAACGTATGGCAGGAGGCACCATGTAGATGCAAGACATAACATAACGGTGTAGCGTGGTGGATGTCTGCAGTGCACGGCATGCTCCTCTGTCTCTACTACCATTTTGACATTGACTTTTAAAGATTTGAGCGCAATCATTTCACCAATTAGTGATTTGCTGGCTAATTCCCTGTACAGACCTCATGTTGGAAATGTTTGCACATTTTTGAAGTTTGCAACGTTTTACAATTTATTTTGTCAAATTCCCCACCACCTAATAGTTAATTTACCACTATACTGAAATGATTTGATGGGCTAAACTTGATTCAAATAAGTTTAATTTGGGAGATAGGTATTATTGTGGACCTTGACAAATATTTGTGTTGATTAAGTGGTTTTGAACCATGCGCCTTATCAAGCATCAGAGTAAACAAAATGCTGTTCAGGTTTTCTTGTAGCAATCAGCATCAAACCAGCAGGACTGTGTTGTTTTTTTTTCTCTATCATTAAATACTTGCCCACCCTACTGATTTGGCCAATTGGCTACCACTTTTGATGCAGTCCTACCGCCTACTGATTTCAGTGTTTAATCCTACCAATTTCCAGGCCTGCCTGCCTCAGCCGAGCATGAGCAGAGCTGCATGGGAACTCGGAGCCCACTGCCATCCCCAGTATCTCAGTGCTCCACCAGCACCTTCCTTCTGCAAACAGTGCTGCTGGTCACAGATAGGACCATCGCACAAAGGCTGTCCTAATACTTGCAGCTTCATTGCGCTAGCACTGACATAGATTCACACTTTCGGGTCTAGGACCATGGCAGTGTGAGCTGACGCACAGGCACACACTGGAAAGAATATACACCTACAAACTTTCAGGGTTAAACATGAACTGCTTTATTACCACGCTTGGTGTGGCTTCACCAACTCGGGTCACATGACCCATCACTGTCTTACGTGACGTTGCCAAATGACACATTGGATCTCCCCCCAAAATAACAGTCTCCTACCCTATCGCCTCGATCCACCACCTTGGTCACTTCATAACTCTCTGTGGTCGACCGTTGGTCGTGGGACATAGAGACTCCTCCATCCGTCCATATTGTGGGTCACGAGATTCTCTCAATGTATGACTCCTCGTATCCCGTGTATCCGATTCTTCTTGAGCAGTGCTCTCATCCACCTTCCACTCTTGATCCTCTTCCTAGTGCCCTTGGTGTATCTTCTTGAAGAAATAAGTGTTTCTCGTCACACGTTTGTTGGCTCTTTAAGCTGTTACCATAGAACCGTCCATGCTTTTGACGGTCAGGGGTTGAGGGTCAAATGGTGGCATTCCTTTGTGGGAGAATGTCTGCTTCGCAAGTACATGGTCACCCAGGCGTACGGGTGATTCACGGGCTCTGCGCATGCAGTCAGCACATTCCTTCATCCGATCTTTCACTTATCTCTCTCTGCTACACACCTCACGGTCGTTCGCACTGTGGTCTTCATTCCCACAGTCACTGGGCATTCTGGTGTGAACTGCCACCTGAATATTTGTTCTGCGGGGCAGGCTTGTGTGGTGTCATGTGGCGTGTTTCGGTAGTCCTGAAATAGTTGACATAGTGTCTGTTCCAGGGGCATATGCATGATGTAGTATATCCTGACAGCTCTCTTGACATTGAGTGGGACAACACTCAGAAAACAAAAATAAAGATTGATTCCTTTTAAGTCTTTTCAGTATTGAAATTTGCTTCGGAACATATAAGACTGAGCTTTACATTCTGTCAAATGTATTCACTCTGAATTTAAATGTATGAAATCCCTAAAGGGACAGAGGTCTGTTGGGAGTGCATTTGGGCTACCTGTTGGCAACAACAGGCTGGTTTGAACAAAAGTCTTATTGAGTCTCCATAGGCCCAGGGACTATATGCTTGTGCACCTGAGGAATTTATCTTGAGTTATTAGAAACCTGACACACTGTGAACAATGTAACAGAATATGTTAGCAGAAGCATACACCTTAGTGCCCCTTTATAACTTTTTGCTCTCTTGATATTAGCCATAAATTGTTAGACTGTCCCATTTGCCTGGGGCCACAGCATAGTGACCTTTCTGTGGTGGAAGCTCATGTAGCGGGTGAAGTCTTGAAAGTCATGGCTGGTGAAAGGGAGCTCATTGTCCAACTCCAACACCTTCATAATGCCATATGACGAGAAGATACAGTCTAATGCTGCGATCACTGTGGTGGCAGTGGTGGACTTCAGGATCTTGTTCTTGGGGTACCTGTAGTTTTCGTCAAGTACCACGACTATGTAGTCTGCCGACCTGAGCGTACTGAAGATGTCACTGCTCACTTTTTCTCATACCACATCCAGGAGTTGTGTCATCTGTAGGGGCACAGGGGACGTCTGTGGTTACAGGCTGAGGAATATGTGACATGCATGCAGTGTGCCCTCAATGATTTGGTCCATTCCAGGGAACTGCACTTTTCTCTGAAGTAGTCATTTGGTCGATACTATCCCCTGGTGGCCTTTGAGCACTATGTCCACCGATCTGTGGTGCAGGGTAGCTGGCCGTACAATTCTACCTCCTTTGAAGATCAGCATGATTGTGGACATGGATAGTTACCCCCTTGATCGTGTGAGCATCCTGAAGAGCTACCCATTCACGGCAAGGTTATGTTATATGGAGGCCTCTGTCGACCTCCATTGCTCTCTGCAGATGCAGGATGCTGCGAGCTCCAAGGTTGTGTCTTCAACCATGTATCTCACTAGATCTTCCATGGAGATGGCTTCTGGTTTGGCATGATGTGCTATGGAGTTGACATATCCATCTGCACTACTGCTTGAGAATTGCGGCCCAGATAGAAGGTGGTGTGATAGGATTTTCTTCCTTTCCCAGCTTGTGAATGATGTTGAATTGATACTCCTGCAAGCGCAGTCCGCAGCGAGTGATGCAAGGTTGTTTCGATCCTGGCGGCCGGTGTGATATATTTGACGGCCATTACGTGGTACAGGAAGTGGATGAGCCCATCTTGATGGCTGATTTGAAGCTCAGTATGCACCCACCGGATGCTTCCGCCTAAATGACATGGATGCATATGCAGTTGTGTTTGTCTTTGTGCCTGCATGTGGTCGTGAACGCCCCCAGACATGGAAACAGCTGCTTGGCACCATAGACGTAAATGTCCACTCCAGCATATTTCAGCCTCTGCGCTTGTGCTTGCTTCATGTATTCACATTCTGGCATCATGTGAACTGTAGCTGCCGAGTCAACAAGGAAATTGAAAGTATTTATTTGTATCTTGATAGACAACGTGGGGCAGTGATCTGAGGCAGAGGGATTCCCCAGGTCATACAGGTACCCTCTCTTCCTTCGTTCTGTGCTTGACTGGGACTCGGACTCACTCATGGATGGCATGGCTGTGCGCAGGTGGTGAACTCTATGCTTTCCTTTCTGGCAAGTGTCTGGAGATGGGGAGTGCTTTGTTCTACCATTGCATCGCTCCCTGTTATATCTCCTCTCTGAGTATCGGTGCTTCTTCTCTCTGAGGTGCCGAGAAGGTGATTTGTATTTGGGGGTCCTGGGTTCTGACTGGCTTGATCGGGCAGCATTGGAGTTGCAGTACATGGATTGGAAATGGCCATCCCCACCTCCTCCTCAATTGCCATGCCTTTGTGGATGAACTCATAGCCATACCGGAAACACTGCCTCTTCTCCAAATTATCGTCCTTTGTTGTGGTTGGCTGAGTCACTACTTTGTTGAAAGACACTTCCTTTATCGTAGTAGCTGGCAAATGTTAATCTTGATCATGGTAGATACTTGAAATTCAAGTGGTTGTCGTTGGCAGGAGATGGATTTCAGCAAGGGTATGGGGCTTCAGTAGCAGTTTTTTCTTGAGAGCCACTGACTCGCATCCCACAATGACATTAGATTTTATTGCTTACTCATTGGTGTACAGCTGGTAGTCAAAATGTTTAACCATGGATGTGAGGCGTGTCACAAACTTGTCCATGGTTTCACCCCGGTATTCACTCAGTATGCTTTTTAGGTCTGGATACATGTACTCGACGTAATCAGAGAGCTCAAATATTATCTCCCTCACTTCAGGGCCAGCTGTGAGCGTGAGGAGGCCCGTGATGCGCTTATCATCTCGTGGGCCTAGATGTCAAACGTTTTCATTCATCGGGACTACCTCGGGCCTAGCTTGGAGGTGTTCATCATGTCAAATGGGAGCAATGCCAGTATGGTGAATTAATCCCTCACTTGCTGTTCCAGTGTCGCTTGGGCTAGGTCAGGTGCTGGATCCACCATTGTATTCCTAGGGGATGTGGTATGCTGATTGTTCAAAATGTCTTCTGTCATTTGTCAGCTGACCACTTTTTGTGCCACGCTGTATGTTAGGAAAGATTTCGTAATTGTGTGGGCCCTACGGAAGCTGAGGCCCTACCTCTATGGGTCCCACTTCACTGTGCAAACCGCCATAAGCCCTTAAAGTGGCTAATGAACATGAAGGGAGAGAATCCAAAGTTGCTTAGGTGGTCCATAAGTCTACAAGGCTTCGACTTCACTATTGAGCATAGGCCAGGTGTCCAACATAGCAATGCTGATGGGTTGTCCAGAATGTTTAACCGACCTGAGCAAGAGACTCATCCAGGGGTGGATTAGTTCCCCCTGTCCATAGTCTTGGAGGGGTGAGTGTTAGGAAAGATTTCGTAACTGTGGGTAATTTTCCTTCCATGTGGCAACCCCTAAACTTTTTGCTGTTGTTTTCACCATGATCTAGACTTTGCCAGAGAAGTGCAGCCTTCTGCCGCACTCCTCTGGGCTTTCGCTCCATTCTTACGGGGAAACTGACATGCCCTTAAGACAGTCAGTACCGGGAAATGCTGTTTTCCGTAGTTTCTTTATCATGTTGCGGCTTTCGTGCAACATGACAAAAGAGGGCACTGTAAGCTAAGTTACTGCTCTCTTGGGTCTCTAGCCTTCTACAGGCCCTAGATACTCTTTTTGGATTGTAACTGATCGGTGCAAGTGAATCACGGACGGGAATGGTGGCAGCGATCGTTTCTTGTGTTTTGAGCTCCTTTTGGCTTTTTAAGCGAGTTTCTCGTGCTTAGCCGAAAATGGTGGCCTGGCTCCCAAAATGGCCAGACCATGAGGCTCCCTTGTCCTGTCCGCTGACCGTCTTGCCCCCTTCACCTTCCCCAGTTTGAGCCGACCCGGGGCCTTCCTTATTTGGGCATGTACTTTCCCGCGAAACACAGATGCTTTCGCAGGCTTCTACAGGCCTTGTGTGTGCCTCCAGGATGTGGGCTGGGATGTCTGGTACCAATACACATCCTGGGTGCCATAGAGTCTTGGGTGGTGTGAATGCCTGGGACCACTGTGGTCCGTGATAGGTCCACGTATGGTGTAAGTGTTGATGAGCGGATCTCCCATTGGGTCCCCTCCGTTTTGGCACAAAGGGAACCGTGGATAAGAGGGGCTGGAAACGCCACTACCATGTCGATCTCCTGAGTTCTCATGAACAAAGGAATACAGGAGCCAAGTATCCTGCAACCACAAGGCTGAACCAAGGAATCGCTGGTGACCCGCTGAAGGACTGCTCCCCGGCACTGCTGTCGCTTTGTGAAACCCTTTTTACCTCTGATCAAACCAGAAGGCCTGTACTGGTACTTCGACCCTTGGATAGCGGGGACAGCTATTCTCGGCATCTTCACCATCTCCTGCACGTAAGCCTTCAGAAGTGTCTCTGGGCCATCCAGCAGACTGACCAGCCTACACAGGAGTCTTGCTCTGTAACCGCCGCCAGGTTGTGTTGTATTTCGAGTCCTTGTCACTCTCACACGATTCGTACACTTGCCATTCCCAGGTCTGAAGTGAGTAGTGTACATTTGGCTGAGATACAAACGGCCGCTCAGTTGCCCTGCTGTGGTAACAAACTGTGCGGGTTCACTTCGTTTGGGACATCTTTAACTAAACTCTGCTGCTGCAGAATCTACACGATGACGAGACGTCCCCTGCTCTCCTGAACCTGGCAGCACTGAAACTGATGCGGAGAAGTCTGGGTCTGCTTGCATCGGGGACCGTTGAGTAGCATAGCTAGGAACTGCTTGCCCTCCTGCAGGAGCCCATAGCTTTTCCCCGCTGTGTCAAAACAGCATGCCATTCCGTACTCACGCTCTGCTTCTGCCCACAGTGGAGGCAGTGCTTGAGTCGCCGAACTCTGTTCTTCTTCATTTGTGCCCCAAACTGAACTGCCTGATTCCCTCGAAGAGACTCCCCTTTTTGCCCGTTGGCACCAGCGTGTGCAGGTACTTTTGAGCACAAGGCTCCACTCTTCGTAGGGCTTGGACTTCCTCTTAGTTAGGTGCCTCTGAAGGCGGACTGGGTCTAATCATTATTTCACACTGCCTGTTTTCCTCCCCTTCTAGGTGGACTACACATTTCGTGCATCTAACGCTTTAGACTTGCTTGTATTTGTATATATATTGTATTGGTTTGGTATGTGTTGGTTTACTAGAGTTTTATTGTGATTTCTCGCTATGGTCATTATTGCAAAGGCCTTGGAATTAATGTGTATATATTTTTAATATAACACCTGTTTGGAGTAGTTAGTAAGTGTCCTTGCTTTGTGTGCTCATTGCGGGCTTTCAGTCACCCTCACCCCTCTTGCGACCTAGTCTTGACCGCCGCGATTGCTACCCTGATTGGTCTGGTTTGTCCAGAGGTTACCCTGTTCCAAGTAATTAGGTTGGCCTTCTGAACTTCTGCGCCGCCAGGACAGAGTTCAGAAATCCGTCTTAACAAATTGGTGGCAGCGGTGGGATACGACTGAAGGTGTCCAGTGTTGCGCACAAACTAAGGCATTTCAAGTTATTCCTACCAGGACACGTAGTGAATTATTATATTATAACTTTAAAAACGCCATAGTCCTATCTAATAGTATGAAAACAAATACCTTGTTAACTTTAAATGCTTCCAAACAGGAAACATTGAAAAAGATGTGTGCGGAGAGAGGTGTTTCCTCTCAAGGCACGAAATTGGATCCAAAGAATCGTGGCGTGGCAAGAAGCGCAGCTTGACGCTATAACTTCTGAGGATAGTGCGGAAGGAGGTGGGGCTGCTCTCACTGGTAGAACCGACGGTTCTGCCGCTGCACTGATCCGCCGCGACCACGAGGAAAGGGAGGATGAGATGTCTAATGTTTCCTCTGCCAGTGTTGATGGGGAGGCTATGCTTGAATTCAAGAAGCAAGAGCTGCGGTTTAGGCAGAAGGAGCTTGAGTTCAGCCTAGCCAAATTACAAATCGAACAGGCAGAAAAACAGAAAGACAGGGATCACCAGTTGGAACTGGCCAAGCTTCAGGTTGCAAATGGGTCCAAGGGTCCTGGACATGGGTCTGAGGCCTCCTCTCATCCACGGTTTCCGAAAGATCTGCTCAGTGTGTACGAGGAAAGGAATGACATTATGGACTGGCTGAATACGTTTGAGTATGCATTTGAAGTTCAAGAAGTTGACAATGCTGATAGGATTGCCTGGTTACTCAGCAGAGTGCCCCATTCTGGCTGTAGTGCCATTATGGAAATGTTGAAGGCTGAGCGAGCTGATTTCGCAATGTTAAAGCAAACTCTCATTTTAAAGTTTGGAAAGACTCCTGCCCAATATTTAAAATGATTCCGAGAGTACAAGAAAAAAGAAGGTGGTACTTGGGTATCTTATGTAACCGAATCCTTAAAAAACTTGACTGGCTGGGTCGGAGGTTATAAGGTTTCTACCTTTGAAGGCATGATAAATCTTGTCATGCTGGAACACATTTTTGCATCTTCTTCCCCGGAGCTTAAGCAGCATTTGGCCGATTCGAAGGAGATAGATCCTAAGAAGCTGGCCATTGCAGCAGACTTATGTGTGTCTCATCGAGTGTCCCATGAGGACAAAACTCATCCTGGTAAGCAGGAGGAAGGGAAAAAGTTCAAAGATAAGGAGGGTGGAGAATCTGATAAATCTTCTTCTCAAAAGGGCCACAAAAAGAAAAATAAGGGTAAGACACAAGAGAACTCACAGGGTAGTGGAGGTCAGCCTCCGAAACAGAACTCTGGTTACAATAAGCCTCCCTATGTAAACAGATCCAATGGATCTTGTTTTGCCTGTGGAGCAACTGACCACGTGAAGGGGGATCCCTGGTGTAAGGTTAAACCTTTGGGGGTCCACTCTGCTAATCTGGCCTTCTCCTCCTACGAGGAAGAAGAGATTACAGGAGCATCCTTCTCCTCAGACTCATTCCCCAGCGGGATAGAAGCTGAGGTAGTTTTAGTTTCCCTGGGTTCCTGGGAGCCTAAAGTCGCAGAGGCTTATGCTAGGATTCCAGATAATACCAAGCACTACTTTAAAGACAGTGTGCTGATCAATGGAATAGATACTCCAGCTCTTAGGGATAGTGGGTGCAGTCGAATGGTAGTGGATTCTACCTTGGTAGACTCAGAGGAAATTGCCAGAGCTACTCTGATGCCCACTAAGTTGGCTGACGGCCCACTCCGCATGTTCCCAGTAATACCTGTAAATCTTACTTTAAATGGTACAGTAGTCAGGATTCCAGTGAGCATTCAGAGAAACGTCCCGGGAAAAGTCTTGTTAGGTAATGATCTCAGAGCTTTAGGGCTCGTAGGAGACACTGCCGACAGACCCTACACACGGTCTCAAGCACGGGCAGCATTGGCCAAGACCAATACGACGCCCCAGCCGAAGGGGAAACCCAAGGCGAAAGGAGTAAACAACTCAAGATGAGGGAAAGAGAACATTCCCCCGAGCTCGCCTACCACTGCGGTGGAGGAAGTTGGTCAATCGCCCGGGCCTGACGAGGAGGTGGCGATGCCTGAAGTATTTGACCCCAACGACCATCCTGAACTAAAAGACTTGTTAGTAGAAGGTGGTCCTGATAGGGACGAATTCAGTAAAGGCCAACGTGAGTGCCCATCTCTGGAAGGCCTAAGGAGACAGGCCTGATCCCAGCTTGAGGGTGAACCTCCTGGGACGCACCGGATTTATTGGGAAGGTGGACTCCTGTATAGTGAGCCCACAGAGTCTACAGAAGGAGACCATAGGAGGTTGGTGGTTCCCCTTGCTGTTAGACCCTTCCTCCTGCAGTTGGCGCATGAAGTGCCCCTTGCTGGTCACCTTGGTATTAAGAGGACCAAGCAAAGGTTATCCATGCACTTCTACTGGCCCAAGATGGGGGTGCAAGTAGAAAGTCACTCCAGGAGTTGTGCCTCCTGCCAGTTATCTGGTAAGGTTGGCTCGACAATCCAAGCTCCATTGGTACCACTCCCAGTTGTGGGGATACCATTTGAAAGGGTAGGGATCGACATCGTTGGTCCCCTTGACCCGCAAACATCCTCAGGCAATAGGTTTATCCTGGTGCTGGTCGACCATGCAACCAGATATCCTGAGGCCATCCCATTGAAAACTGTAACTGCCAAGTCAGTTGCAAAAGCGTTACTTGGCATATTTGCTAGGGTTGGCTTCCCTAAAGAAGTTGTGTCGGATCCTGGCAGCAACTTTATGTCAAAGTATATGCAGACTATGTGGAAAGAATGTGGGGTCACCTACAAGTTCTCTTCTGCATACCACCCCCAGACCAATGGTCTGGTGGAACGTTTCAACAGAACGTTAAAGAGCATGATTGGGGCTCTGGAAGAACCTCAGAGAAGAAAATGGGATCTTCTTTTACCATGCTTACTTTTTGCCTACCGAGAGGTACCACAGGAGGGTGTTGGCTTCAGCCCCTTCGAACTTCTGTTCGGTCATCCTGTACGGGGACCCTTAGCCATAGTCAAAGAGGGATGGGAGATGCCCACTCCCCCTGTTACTACCAACGTAGTAGATTATGTGCTGGGGCTCAGAAAACGGAAGGTACTTCTGATGGGCTTGGCTAGTGATAAATTGAAGGCAGGACAAGCGCTGGTGAAACATTGGTACGACCAGAAAGCTTCCCTCATCAACTTTACACCTGGTCAGCAAGTCCTGATCATGAATCCCATAAGGCCTCGAGCTTTACAGGACAAATGGTCAGGCCCTTACACAGTGGTGGAGCCCCTGGGTGAGGTTAACTATTTAGTGGACCTTGGAAGGCCTGGACAGGCTCCAAAAATGTCTCACATAAATAGGCTGAAGGATTTCGTCCCAAGAGTCGAAATCGCAGCACTGCTACTGGCTTCAGATGTTGAGGAAGAGGAGTCTGAACCTCTCCCCGACTTGTTCCAAAGCAGTCCTTCATATAGCTCCTTTGAGGTTGTCCGAGTAGCCCCTCACCTGACTTCTGATCAGCACGCTGAGGTGAAAAGTTTGCATAGGCAGTTTTCCCCCCTGTTTTCACAGTCGCCTGGTTTGAAACCTTGTTGCAAACATAACATACACACAGGAGACAGAGTACCTACCAAAAGTAGGGGATACAGGATGTCAGACAAAGTACGGTCTTATATTAAGACGGAGGTCAACAAGATGTTAGACCTTGGGGTGATTGAACCCTCTAGTAGTCCTTGGTCCAGCCCTGTGGTTTTGGTTCCAAAGGCAGGCACTTCTGAATTGAGGTTCTGCGTGGATTACAAGGCTCTGAATGCTGTCACCAAGACTGATGCACACCCCTTGCCTCAAACGGATGAGCTGGTGGATACTTTGGGTGCCTCCAAGTACCTCAGCACGTTTGACCTCACTGCTGGCTATTGGCAAATAGCTTTAGCAGAACATGCCAAGGAGAACACAGCGTTTTCTACTCCAGACGGCCTTTACCAATTCTGGGTAATGCCGTTCAGGTTGAAAAATGCACCTGCCACTTTCCAGAGGCTTGTGAATCATGTTTTGAATGGGTTGGACGAATTCTGTCTTGCATATCTGGACGATGTAGCAGTTTTCAGTGCCACCTGAGAAGACCATGTGAAACACCTCGTGATTGTGCTCCAGGCTCTTCAGAACGCACACTTGACCATAAAGGCAAGGAAATGCCAGCTTGGACAAGGCTCAGTGGTTTACCTTGGACATGAAGTAGGTGGAGGGAGGATACAGCCTCTTCCCAGTAAAGTACAAGAAGTACAAGACTGGCCTACCCCCACTACACAGACCCAAGTGAGAGCCTTCTTAGGACTCACAGGGTATTACCGCAACTTCGTGGCAGACTATGGCACCATAGCTGCCCCTCTGACTGCCCTCACCACTCCGAAGAAACCCAAGAAGGTAACTTGGACTGACGAGTGTGAGAAGGCCTTCAACGGCTTAAAAGACTCCTTGTGCCAGGCCCCTGTCCTCAGGGCCCCTGATTATCAAAGACATTTTATTGTGCAGATGGATGCCTCTGACACTGGGATAGGAGCTGTACTATCGCAAGTAGATGAGAAGGGTAAGGAACACCCTATTGGTTTTATTAGTCGCCAGCTTAAGGACAGAGAGCTCAGATGGTCCACAGTGGAGAAAGAATGTTTCTCTGTTGTTTGGGCCCTACGGAAGCTGAGGCCCTACCTCTATGGGACCCACTTCACTGTGCAAACTGACCATAAGCCCTCAAAGTGGCTAATGAACATGAAGGGAGAGAATCCAAAGTTGCTTAGGTGGTCCATAAGTCTACAAGGCTTCGACTTCACTATTGAGCATAGGCCAGGTGTCCAACATAGCAATGCTGATGGGTTGTCCAGAATGTTTAACTGACCTGAACAAGAGACTCATCCAGGGGTGGATTAGTTCCCCCTGTCCATAGTCTGGGAGGGGCGAGTGTTAGGAAAGATTTCGTAATTGTGGGTAATTTTCCTTCCATGTGGCAACCCCTAAACTTTTTGCTGTTGTTTTCACCATGATCTAGACTTTGCCAGAGAAGTGCAGCCTTCTGCCGCACTCCTCTGGGCTTTCGCTCCATTCTTACGGGGAAACTGATATGCCCTTAAGACAGTCAGTACAGGGAAACGCTGTTTTCCGTAGTTTCTTTATCATGTTGCGGCTTTCGTGCAACATGACACAAGAGGGCACTGTAAGATAAGTTACTGCTCTCTTGGGTCTCTAGCCTTCTACAGGCCCTAGATACTCTTTTTGGATTGTAACTGATCGGTGCAAGTGAATCACGGACGGGAATGGTGGCAGCGATCGTTTCTTGTGTTTTGAGCTCCCTTTGGCGTTTTAAGCGTGTTTCTCGCGCTTAGTCCAAAATGGTGGCCTGGCTCCCAAAATGGCCAGACCACGAGGCTCCCTTGTCCTGTCCGCTGACCGTCTTGCCCCCTTCACCTTCCCCAGGTCGAGCCGACCCGGGGCCTTCCTTATTTGGGCATATACTTTCCTGCGAAACACAGATGCTTTTGCGGGCTTCTACAGGCCTTGTGTGTGCTTCCAGGATGTGGGCTGGGATGTCTGGTCCCAATACACATCCTGGGTGCCAGAGAGTCTAGGGTGGTGTGAATGCCTGGGACCACCGTGGTCCGTTATAGGTCAACGTATGGTGTGAGTGTTGATGAGCGGATCTCCCATTGGGTCCCCTCTGTTTTGGCGCGAAGGGAACCGTGGATAAGAGAGGGCTGGAAACGCCACTACCATGTCGATCTCCTGAGTTCTCACGAACAAAGGAATACAGGAGCCAAGTATCCTGCAACCACGAGGCTGAACCGAGGAATCGCTGGTGACCCGCTGAAGGACTGCTCCTCGGCACTGCTGTTGCTTTGTGAAACCCTTTTTACCTCTGATCGAACCAGAAGGCCTGTACTGGTACTTCGACCCTTGGAATAGCGGGGACAGCTATTCTCGGCATCTTCACCATCTCCTGCACGTAAGCCTTCGGAAGTGTCTCTGGGCCATCCAGCAGACTGACCAGCCTACAAAGGAGTCTTGCTCTGTAACCGCCGCCAGGTTGTGTTGTATTTCGAGTCATTGTCACTCTCACACGATTCATACACTTGGCATTCCCAGGTCTGAAGTGAGTAGTGTACATTTGGCTGAGATACACACGGCCGCTCCGTTGCCCTGCTGTGGTAACAAACTGTGCGGGTTCACTTCGTTTGGGACATCTTTAACTCAACTCTGCTGCTGCAGAATCTACACGACGACGAGACGTCCCCTGCTCTCCTGAACCTGCTAGCACTGAAACTGATGCGGAGAAGCCTGAGTCTGCTTGCATCGGGGACCGGTGAGTAGCATAGCTAGGAACTGGTCGCCCTCCTGCAGGAGCCCATAGCTTTTCCCCGCTGTGCCAAAACACCACGCCTTTCCGTACTCGCGCTCTGCTTCTGCCCACAGTGGAGGCTGCGCTTGAGTCGCGGAACTCTGTTCTTCTTCATTTGTGCACCAAACTGAACTGCCTGATTCCCTCGAAGAGACTCCCCTTTTTGCCCGTTGGCACCAGCGTGTGCAGGTACTTTTGAGCACAAGGCTCCACTCTTCGTAGGGCTTGGACTTACTTTTAGTTAGGTGCCTCTGAAGGCGGACTGGGTCTAATCATTATTTCGCACTGCCTGTTTTCCTCCCCTTCTAGATGGACTACACATTTCGTGCATCTAACGCTTTAGACTCGCTTGTATTTGTATATACATTGTATTGGTTTGGTATGTGTTGGTTTACTAGAGTTTCATTGTGATTTCTCGCTACGGTCATTATTGCAAAGGCCTTGGATAAATGTGTATATATTTTTAATATCACACCTGTTTGGAGTAGTTTGTAAGTGTCCTTGCTTTGTGTGCTCATTGCGGGCTTTCAGTCACCCTCACCCCTCTTGAGACCTAGTTTTGACCGCCGCGATCGCTACCCTGATTGGTCTGGCTTGTCCAGAGGTTACCCTGTTCCAAGTAATTAGGTTGGCCTTCTGAACTTCTGCGCCACCAGGACAGAGTTCAGAAATCCGTCTTAACACTGTGGTCCTTGGGACCTGCTCTCCCCCAGTTGTTTTGACCTGTTTTCAAATTCTGCTTTTATTTTATACATATATTATTAGCCTATCATGCTTTTAGTCAACTGCAGTATGTCTGTCTAGACTAGCTACTGCCTTGGAACTGTACCTTGTAGGCATATAGGCATGCATGCATGCTTCCAGCATGCCTGAACAACTGGCTGCTTAAGTGTCTCACGTTAGATCAACTGGCTGCTTCAATGTCCCCCCATTAGAGCAATGTGAGTGCAGCTGTGATCATCGCTGGGGGTGGGATAAGGGGCTGGGCAGCTCTCACTTTATGTGTGTCTGGCTTTCTCTCTGGGGCTTTGAGACTGGAGGTATTGCTGCCATGTGCGTGGCCTCTTCCCGGTTGCTGAGCGGTAGGCCTACAGGCTGCATATGCATTTACTGTTGGCCACAGAGGGCATGGGGCAGTGACGTGCTGCTGTGACGGCTGGTGGTTCTACCAGCACACAATGATGGTGCAGCTGGTGGGGGAGCCGCTTGCATGGGGTCAATGGCTCCCTCGTCAACAATGTCGGTTCTTGGCCCTGGTCAGTGTGCGCCGACACACAAGCACACGCTGGAAAAAATATACGCCTACACACTTGGAGGGTTAACCATAAACTGCATTATTCCAACACTGAGCGTGGCTTCACCAACTGGGATAACATGACCCATCACTGTCTTATGTTCTGGTGTCATCTGACACATTGGCACTACATTTCACACGCGTGGCCTTCTACCAGCCAATTCATACACATGCCCGATACAAGACGCTTTTCCTTCCTCTGCCCACCTAGTTTTCCACTAAAAAACTTCACTAGAGTTACAGTTAGGGACCTCATTCATGGGCAGGTCTGTAAAGAGGCAGTTGATAAACAGCAGTGAAGACTATCATAGAGCCTTCATCACCCCTGTTTCTCTTTTCAAATGTGGATTAGCACCTAATGATAATGTTACGCTCACCTGGGCTCCACGGGGGCGTTGCACGAAGCTGAACGATGAACGTCAGCGCACGTCTCTTCCTCTCCCACTTCTTCACTCACGCTTGGGCGCTATCCTAAAATGATGAACGGAGAAGTTAACTTGCTGCATAGGGTGGGCAAGACTCCCACCTCCCTCAAACCTCCAACTGCTTCCCTCTGTGCTTGTGTCTCACCTTAGGTATTTTAACGATGGGCTCTCCGTCCTGCATCTGAATGCAGGGGCGTTTTAATGTTCTTAAGCACTTTCACTGGATCTAGTTCCTTCACTGATCCTACGGCCTGTAAGTGGAATCAAGACCAGCTGTGACTCAGTAAGTAAGTTTTGGTACCAATTGGTTCCTGGTAACTGTTTTTGCTTAATATGTTTCTTCTTGTTGCCAAAGTTTCACTTTTGTCCTTACTATTTGCAGGAGCAGTCCTGGAGATGCCAGGTTAAGCGATGGACTCCTAAATGCGGCACTGAGCAATATTTATGCAGGTGGGTGTTAGTGTATGAGCGTGGCATCGAGATGTATTTTAAAATGGGTATTTTTCTATTGCGTGGCTAACCTGGTGTCTCTTTTCCTTCCTCTGCAGGTGCGGTGATGCTCCGGAGCAGCGACCGTGTGGGCCGCTTTGATGGAATCCTGAGATGACTGATGCCTCCGGGTAAGTTTTAATTCTCCCTTCTTGTCTCCTCTCTGCAGGTGCGGTGGTCCTCACGAGCGGCGGGAGAGAGAGCCGTTCGGATGGAATTGGAAAGACTGCTTCTCTCAAGTAAGAACTTAACTAATGTTCTTCTTCTTGTTTTTCGTACCATCAGCACCACAGGTGCTGATGGTCCGTGGTTCACGATGAAGATAACAGGGTGTGGCTGAAGTCCAGGCAAGCAGGAGCAGAGCTGGCATGGTGAGTGTTACACTGCAGGAGTGCAGAACAACGCAAACCGTGTTCTGCTCTTTGGGTGTGGTTTATATAGCCCAGGTAAAGTAGTCCCAGCTAAAGTAGTCCCAGGCCCAACCACACCCTAGAAACTAGACTGCATAGCTCAGTTCTTCAGGACTGGGCTATGTGTGTCTCAATGTTCACTGGAACCTCATTCCATGTGGTCAAATAGTATGAGCCTGGTGCCAATGCGCCAGGACTGGCTTCAGGAGAGCCTCTGATAACGTTTTGTGGTCTTTAAAGCCCCAATGGAAGCCTGCAAATTGGGAAGGCTGGTTTGGCCATGAAGACTGGGGACATGCATCATGCCAGCACTCCCCCCTAAGGCCCCTCTCAGGGTGGGTTCTCTATCTGGTCCAGGCTTGTTTGGATGATTTCGATGGAACTTTTTCACCAGGCGTGGTGAATGAAAATGGTTGCTAGGTTCCCATGTTCTTTCCTGTGGTCCATAGCCTTTCCAGTCAACTAGGTAGAATACTTTAGACTTGACAATTTTGGAATCCAGAATATCCTTAACCTCAAATTCGGGTTCCCCGTCGACCATGATTGGCTTTGGTGGTTTTTTAACTCGAGTTCCTGGTTGCACTGGTTTCAAAAGTGAGACGTGAAACACTGGATGGACTCGCATATGTGGTGGTAACTCCAATTTCATTGCCACAGGATTGATGATGGCCTTGATGGTATGTGGTCCTAAATATCTGGGATTAAAAGTATGAGTTCCTCTTACCGGTACATGTTTGGAAGCCAACCAGACTTCATGCCCAACTTGATATTTCAGAGCTTCACTCTTATGTTGATCTGCAAATCTTTTGTGTTTTTCTTTAGCTTGCTTCAGATGCTTCACCGCCTTTTTGAAGGCTTTTGTGATGGTAGCGTGTATATTCCTTACGGCAGGCATTTCCAAGAGTATAGGAGGGTCTAGGTTGGAGGTTCATGGATGTATTCCATAAATTGTATAGAACGGACTTTGCCCAGTGCTAGAGTGTAAGGAATTGTTATAGGCATACTCAATTATCCATAGAACATCTTTCCAATATCCTTCTGTTTGGTGTAGCATGCATCTTAGGTATTGTTCCAGAGTTTGGTTGGTCCTCTCAGTCTGACCATCGGTTTGAGGGTGATGGCTAGTGAAGAGTCTTATGTCGATTTGGGCTAACTCGCAACATTTCTTCCAAAAATGTGAGATGAATTGACTGCCACGATCTGAAATCAGGTTGGAAGGGAATACATGTATTCAAACAATCTGTTCTAGGAATTCTTTTGCCAGGGTAGAAGCCGTGGGTAGGCTTTTAGTGGAATGAAGTGGACCATTTTGGAAAACAGGTCCACTACCACTAAAATGGTGTTGAACCCATTACAGGGAGGAAGGTCTGTGATAAAATCAAGAGAAAGCATATGCCAGGGTGTAGGTGTAATGTCTAAAGGTTGCAAAAGACCTGATGGTCTTTTCTTTTGAGCTTTGTTCTGTGCACAAATACCGCAGGATAGTACACATTGTGTGATGTCTTTACGCCAAATTGGCCACCAATAGTTCCTTTTAATTTTAGCTAAAGTTTTTGCAATCCCAGGATGACCTTCCACTAGAGATTCATGGTAATTTGAGATTACCTGTTCCTGTAGTTCTTTACTGGGTAAATAAAGGCACCCTCGAAAGTATGGCAGTTGTTTCGCAACTGTATGGTGTTCGCTTTGGGTAGACCAATCTTGCAAAGTCTTTGCATCTATTAGATGCAGAATTTCCTCTTGGATGTCGTCCATGGTCAGAGATGTAGTAATTCCGAAAATTCTTCCCTCTGGGATTATGGCTACTGGATCCGGGGTTGAGTATGCATTTTCATGTACGCCAATACGGGAAAGAGCGTCTGCTTTTCCGTTCCGACACCCAAACCGATATGCAATCACAAAATCATACTCAGCAAAGAATAGGGCCCATCGGATCTGACGAGATGACTGGGCTTTTGCTGTCTTTAGGTACTGCAGATTGCGATGACCAGTGATCACTGTGATGGTGTGTCTTGCTCCTAGGAGGTAATGCCACCAAGCTTTAAAAGCTGCTTTAATGGAAAAGAGTTCTTTGTCTGTCACGGCAAAATTTAGTTCAGGTGCTGAGAATTTTTGCGAGCAAAATGCCACTGGATGAAGTTGAGCCGTCTCAGGATCTTTTTAGGGGAGAACTGCCCCCATTGCGATACTGGAAGCATCGGTTTCAACCACATATGGGAGATCTGGGTGAGAGTGTTTCAGGATTGGTGCTGAGGTAAATGTTTCCTTCAATTCTTGGAAGGCCTTTTCCGCTTCATCTGACCATTGAAAGCATTTATACTTTTGCAGTAAGGATGTGATTGGATGCACAATTTGAGAAAAACCTGGAATGAACTGGCGATAAAAGTTTGCAAAGCCGAGCATACGCTGGACTCCTTTGATTGATGTTGGAGAGGGACAATGGAGGATGGCATCCACCTTACGTGAGTCCATACAAACACCTCAGGGAGTTAGAATAAATCCATGATACTCGACTTCAGTGACATGGAAGGAGCATTTTTCTAGTTAAACGTATAACTTATGTTGGCAGAGTTTTTCAATGACAGCGCAAACATGTTTCACATGGTCTTGCTTGGAAGCGGAGTACACCAAAATGTCGTCAATATACACTAAGACGCAAACATCAATCAGTTATCGTAAGATGTCATTCATGAAGTTCTGAAATGCTGCCAGAGCATAACAAAGCCCAAAGGGCATTACCTGGTATTCAAATAGCCCATATTTGGTGCAGAAGGTGGTTTTCCATTCATCTCCTTTTTTAACTCGTACAAGATGATACGCCCCTCGGAGGTCCAGCTTGGTATAAATCTGGGCGTCTTTCACCTGATCCAACAGTTCAGGGATAAGAGGTAGGGGGTAACAATTTTTTACAGTCACTTGGTTTAATGCGCGGTAGTCTATACAAGTCCTTAAATCTCCCTCCTTCTTAGGTACGAAGAATAAGGGTGAGGCCGCCGGGAATTTGGATGGACGGATAAAACCGTTTGCCAGATATTGATCCAGATACGTTTTTAAATGGAGATTTTTAGGTTCAGTGAGCGCATAAATTTGACCGCAAGAAATCTGTGTGCCAGGTACAAGGTCGATTTGGCAGTCATATGGTCTATGGGGCGGCAGGGTATTGGCTTGATGCTTCTGGAAGACATCCTGAAAATCTCGGTATTCCTGGGGTAGTGTGTTTGTTAGACCCATGATGACCATTGCTACTTCTGAGGTCGTTTTTTTTCTTTTCAGTCAAGGATTCTTCTATTTTATAACATGCATGACCACATTCATCGGAGAAGGTCAACCTCTTAGCACGCCACTCAATGTGAGGATTATGTGTTTCCACACACGGCATTCCTAGAATTATTTTAAATTGTGGAGCCTTGATTAGATCAAACACAATGGCTTCCCGATGCCCATCTTGGCACAAAAGTGTAATCTCTGCCGTTGAGTGCGTTACAGTGCCTGAGGATATCTCTGTTCCGCGGACAGTGGTGACCTTTTCAGTTGTTGCCTTCTTGCAAAGAGGAAGAGCCATCCTTGATGGCTAGGTGTGAGGTCTGAGAATCCTTCTTTACGCTCAACAAATGGACAACTATGCTTGTCGGGCGTGGAAGTTTCCCGTCTCCAATTCTGCTTCAACCTTGTCAGGCTCCCCAACTGCCTTCTTGGGTGGTTTCACTGGACATTCTCGGAGGAAGTGGCCGGCATTCCCCCAATATAAACACAATTGTTGTTGTCTCCTCTTGTCTCTTTCGGTCTTGGATAATGGTCCTCAAACTCCTCCAATCTGCATAGGTTCGGACATGTCGGTTGGTTTTGAAACATTTTTCCTAGGGTGCACATAAACCCGATTTTCCATTTTAGCTCAATCAGCTTTTCGATCCTGCAGTCTGTGGTCTAATTTCACCACCAGGTTAATATATTCAGCTCAGTCTCTTGGAGGATTTACCACTTGAGCCAAAATATCTTTTAGTTCACCTCTCAATCCACAATGGAATATTGTTGTTCTTTTGTTTGGGTGCCAACCAGTTTCGACTACCAATCTGTTGAAGGTTGCGATATATGTTAACAGATCTTTGTTCCCTTGATGCAAAGATAGAAGTTAATTGTCTAATGCTTGACCTTGGGTGTGCCGAGCAAACAGCTTCTCCATTTCTTGCTGAAACCTCTGGAATTCCCACAGAAGAGGGTCATCCTGATTAACAATTCTGCAGCGCTGCCACTCAGATAGGAAAGCTCAAAAGCAACCCTTGATTGATCGTTTGGAAAAGCTCCAGGTCTACATAGAAATGAAGGCGGCACTGGTTCATGAAAACCAAATATCTTTTTGGGTCTCCAGTGAAGCGTTCAGGTGGAGCCAAAGGAATGGCCCCCGGAAGAAGCACCTATACGGGGTTGTTTGACAGAGATGGAACTGATGACATGATTCCAGGTAATGGTGTTTGACCAGCCTGCGACTGAAGTAATTGTCTGGTTAGTTCATCTCTGCGATCTTTAGTCACAATTAGCTCTCTTTTTAGAGCATTTGTTTCCTGCTGAGCAGAGTACACCTTGGCCCTGAGTTGTCCCAAAAGCTGGGCTAATTGGTCAGTCTCAGATGTTTCCATGACGCCCAGGTAGAGAATGTTATGGAGGCTTTGCGTTCTGTTGCGCTCACCTGGTATCCACGGGGCCGTTGCACGAAGCTGAGCGATGAACGTCTGCATGCGTCTCTTCCTATCCCACTGCTTCACTCACACTTGGGCGCTATCCTACAATGATAAACGGAGAAGGTAACTTGCTGAGTAGGGTGGGTAAGACTCCCACCTCCCTCAAACATCCAACCGCTTCGCTCTGGCCTTATGTCTCACCTTAGGTATTTTAACGATGGGCTTTCTGTCCTGCGTCTGAATGCAGGAGCGCTTTAATGTTCTTAGATACTTTCATTGGATCTAGTTCCTTCACTGATCCTATGGCCTGTAAGTTCAATCCAGACCAGCTGTGACTCCGTAAGTAAGTCTTGGTACCAATTGGTTCTTGGTAACTGTTTTTGCTTAATGTGTTTCTTCTTGTTGGCAAAGTTTCACTATTGTCCTATTATTTGCAGGAGCGGTCTTGGAGATTCCAGATTAAGAGATGGACTCCTAAATGCGGTGCTGAGCAATATTTATGCAGGTGGGTGTTGAGATGCATTTTAAAATGGGTATTTTTCTATTGCTACAAATGAGCGAATTCCATATTTTAATTTCAGGGGCACTTTTTTCTGGAAACCAGGAGAGGGTTGAAAGCGGTTTGGAAAAAGTTACCTAAATAAAATAAGCTGTAACAATCATTGATGTAGGCAAGAATATGGAATTGTGTAGTTAGAAGATATTTATGTTCGTGAATGTGTTGCGTAGTAATATGCGGTTCAACGCATGCGCGGCCCATAACGAGGCTCGCCGATGCGTGTTTTCAATAAAGACGGTCCCGGCCGGCAGTTTGCGCCGGAGACCAGAGCAGCAACACGTCTCCGGCGTGTCTCTTAGCGTGAGCGCTGTGTGTGTGTGACTGCAGGTGGGGCCTGCCATCGCCCCACACCATCACACTGGCGACGAGGACAGCGCAGGAGCAGTCCTCCGCTCTGGTAGCGTCCAGAGAGGAGAACGCTGCTCTGTGTCGGCACAGGCTGACACGTGTGGCCGGTGGCCATTTTGGATCGAGCGCAGAACGCAGTGGATGCGGCCCACGAGGGGGCTTGTGCTCTACCTGCAATTTAGACTGAGTATAGTGAATTTATGGACCATCCACAGCCTGTGCAGCCGCAAGGTTGTGGCATTCTGTCAAGACAACAGGAAAAAGAAGAAAAGAGTGGCACCGGAGAAGATATTGCGCCAAGGGTGTTCCGGGTCCCTGTCTTCAAAGCAGTTCAACGTACTTCTGTAAGTACCACGTAAGGAAATGGGAGAGGAAGATGAACAGGATGGCGCTCCTGCCCTCACCCCTCGCAGGGTGAACAGTACACTGGCCCCCATGCCTGAATTTGATACCACGGGCCCACCTTCTAAGTTGGGGCCTAAATGGCTCCTGTGGGTGAAGAGGTTGGAGATGTTCTTCACAGCCTCGGGGATCACAGAGGATGAAGAACAAATTGCAATCATGGTGTACTCGGCAGGGGCCGAGGTGCACAAGATATATGACTGTCTGAACATTCCGTTTGCAAACTATGCTGCAGTGAAGCAGGCGCTCCGAGATCATTTTCTGCCAATGGCGAATGTAGACTTTGATAGATTCGTCATGAGTGCGGAAAGACAGCGAGAGGAAGAGTCACTGGATCAATTCTGTGCACGGCTCAGAGTTCTAGCAAGCTCCTGTAGATGGGGAAATGAAGAGGAGATGGTTCGGAACCAGTTGTTGCAGGGCTGCAGCTCTGGTGAACTGAGGATGGCCTCCTGCTAAGGGGTCACCAGATTGTCATCCTGAGAACACTGGTTGACAAGGTTCTGCAGCTCGCACACAATGGGCACCAAGGGATGGCCAAGATGAACGCAAGATTAAGACCTAAGGTCTGGTTCCCCGACCTGGAAAGCAGAGTGGAGGAGTTTGTGAGAAGGTGCATCCCCTGCCAAGCAACCCACCCGGTGGAAAGGGCCCCGCCGATCCAAACCATGGAGAGAAGTGACCAGCCATGGGGGACAGTCCATGCCGACTTTGGATCCACCGGCCGAGGGCTCTAATTTCTAGTGGTGACAGACCAATGGTCCCGCTATCTGGAGGTTGAACTGGTGGAGTCGACAGCGAGTGACCACACCATCATGGCACTGGAGAAAATGTTCGCCACACATGGATTTCCGGTGGAGATATGCTCAGACAATGGGGCGCCATTTCGGGGGCAACGTTTTGCTCAGTACTGTGAGGAGAGGAGAATACGCCATAGGAAAGTCACACCGCTCTGGCCGAGGGCAAATGGGGAAGTAGAGCGCTTCATGCGAACGCTAAACAAAGTGTTCCACATATCAGCAGATGGAGGCGCAGACCTCCGATGCAACTTAGTGGACTTCCTTCGAGAGTACCGCTCAACCCCCCCATCAGTCAACCGGGGTTGCCCCTGCCGAAGCACTCTTTAAGCGTGTACCGAGAGGGCTCCTGCCCGAAATGGAAGGCCGCCAGCCGGGGGAGATTTAAAAGGATCACATGCGAACAGAGAGGGCAGTGAGGAATGAAAAGGAGACGATCAGGAGGAAGCTCTCGGAGAGGACGATTGCGGTGTGGGATACCGTATTGGTGCGAAACAGAAGAGCAGAAGGAAAGTTATTGTTAACCTTTGAAACCCAGCCCCTGGGGGTGACACATGTGAAGGGCTTGATGGTCACAGCGGCCAACGCACGTGGAACTGTCACCAGGAATGTCTCGTTTTTCAAGCGGGTGGGGTCTGCCGAAAATGGATGAAGTCGACCCTCCGGCACCTGAGCCGAGCGATGAACCGCCACCGAGACCCGATGGACTGGCCGAGACTCAAGGGACACAAGAGATGCCTCCGGCCGAGGCATGCAGGTACCCGAGCCGGGCGGGGCGTAAGCCACCGCAGAGCTTCCAAGACTTTATTATGGACCCTGCCTAGGCATCTAGGTCGTGCTGGAACATTTATGTTTGAAGAATAGGTTGTTAAGTTATACTGTTGATCACTGTTCGTTGTTTGGGAAAAAAAGAGGGATGTTGCATAGTAATACGCGGTTCAACGCATGCGCGGCCCATAACGAGGCTCTCACATGCGCGTTTTCAATAAAGACGGTCCCGGCCGGCAGTTCGCGCCGGAGACCAGAGCAGCAACACGTCTCCGCCGTGTCCCTTAGCGCGAGCGCTGGTTGTGTGCGTGTGTGCCTGCAGGTGGGGCCTGCCATCGCCCCACACCATCACAGAATGAACACAATAAATCTATAATTTGTCTATGTGTCAAAGGATATGTTCACTGCACCCAGCAGACATGCCAAGGATTTACTGTCAATGTAGTCTGAGCTCCCTTTTTACCCCCCTAGTACCCTTTTTAAAGCACACTTGTGGGCAGTGTGAGAAGCCACAAGCCCTTTTCAGGAGGGCTCAGGGCTCCCTGGGTTGTACATACTTTTTAAATGGGAGATCGCCTGCTCGTTTTAGATGGTCTGCGGTACCTTTAATGGCACATTGCCATCTTTGGAGCATGAATACTATACAGACAGTTTGCTATCAAATGCACCATTTTACACATTATTTTTAAAATGTTAGTGGGAGAGAAGCCCACTGAACAACTCATGGTTGATTCGGACTCCCTCGCTACGATATTCATAGGAAATATGTACACCACTCCAATTAACAAAATCACCAGACTTCAATATGAGAATCAGTGAACTAGAATGTGGGTCGAATGAAAACACTTTGGCCCGTGAGAGAAATACATTGAACAGTATTTTAAAAAACTATGAACCACCCTGTTGACCATTGCCATCAGAAAGTTGCCCTTGGTGTTTTTGGGAAGGTGAACAATACACCGAACTGGAGGAGACTGCTAAAAATGTACTTTTACTCCACCCTGATGATAACGAATCTGGTGCATCCTCAAGGTGGTAGATGAATACCCTAAGCCCACCAATATAGCGAAGAAAGCAGAGTGTCCCTGAAAAAAGGGGTGCTTCTGCTGACTAGCTGTTTGTTCCCCATTAATCAGACCTACTCTATACCTGCTCCTGGGCCTCTTGCACGTCCCTACTCACCAGAGAAGTGCACAAGGCAAACAAAAAGAAATAAAACTAAAGAACGGACCCAGGAATGGAGGAGCAATAAGCTCATCTGTCAAGGGCAGGGATAGCATTAGGGCCTTTCAACTTTTTTTCAGTCAAAAGGGGACATGAGCCTCAGGGAGGCCCGCAGCAACTGCCCAATGTTGCCAGTTATCAGTCTTATAGCACAGCAATATATGTCTTTCTATATTACTTTTGTTCTGGGGCTTGCCTTACAAGCTGCATTTGCTGGAGCCATTGCAGCTGTCACTTCCCTTCGGGTATACAGATATGTTATCACCTTATTGCCTTTTCACACCCATTCCTCCACAGTAGGCACTTGCTGACATAGAAGGATGTATAGTTTACCAGTGGGTATTTCCTGTTTCAGCTCCCTGCTGCCTGGCCATCTCATGATAATCGGTGGTTATTGACCCTCAGATGTATTTCTTTGCCATTTCATTGGGTAAAATGAATGTGACATTATTTTCTGTGATGTCATCATTAAGTACTTAGTATTTTTAAAACTTTAAGATTCCTACAGATTTATGGTCACAGAATTTTGGCATGTATGTCGTCACAACAGTCCATCCTCCATTTTGGTGAACCATTAACATTTTTAAAAGGAAGGTATGTCGAAGGAGTGGTGATATCCATCCATTGTTGGCACACAAGGACGCAATAGCCAGGGCTCCATGAAGGGATAGCGCACGGGAACCCAAGAGAGGTCACAGTGAGGGGCAAGTTTCAGATGGCGACCTCCCCCTGAAAGGTGGATGAAGGGCAAGAGCAGAAAGGTGCAGGAGGGAACTTCAGAGCAGCTCACAGTGCAGCGGCAGACACATATTTGGAAGGCAGGACCACTGGGATGAGGTAAATGTGGCATGGTGGAATGGACTGTGGAGAGCTGGTTTCAGTTGCAGGGATGGGGTGTCTCTGGGTGGGTTTGAGAAGTAGCTAAATTGGTAGGTAAGGATTGGGAAAGTGCTATGGGTGCGAAAAGTGGTAGTTGAAAAGTTGCGTTGTGTTTGTGGTGTCGCATAAAGAACCACCTTAACACTTCCCCAAATCTGTGACTTATTTGACAAACTGTACGATTAAATTCCGCTAACATTTTTAGAAGTCAGATTATGTGCTCAAAAGCAATATGTATACTTTTCCCAAACATACCTGTTGGCTCATCTACGAACAGTGTACGGTCCACAATGTGTAGTTATTTGTCACTCAAATATAACAAACTACAAAAAGTAACTGTCTGTGTATCTATAAGGTAGTGACAAAAGGAACATGTAAATGTAACGGTTGCAGAAAAAGACCTTGCATATGCATTTATTTGGGGTTTCCTAGGCTGCCCACACCACCAGAAGTCTGCATCAAAGAGTGGTCAGCCAAAATATTAAAATAGGGGTACGTAAGAGCTGACAGGCTGTTCAAGATTTGCTTTGAATCAACTTTGTTCAAGAGGTGGGTTTTCAGTGTTATTCTGAACTTAATGAGAACCAGTTTCATGTAGCAATGTATGGATATAAGGACCCTGAGTGAGGAATGTTTGCTTTGTAGGGATCTTAAGCTCACATGCTTGTATATAGTCTCGTGAGAAACACATTCTGTGAGACATGTGGTGTGAGACCCACCTAAGTGTGTTGCCCCTTTAAGGGGATGTGTCCCTCCCCTGTGTATTGCCCTTTTAACATGGGCCATGCCTTTGTCATGGCCCAAGCCAATAAAAGGAGCCTCTGCAGACACGTGCACCAAAACGTCTTCAGAATCCCAAGAGGAACGACTGAGTCTGTGTCTGATTTATGTAGGCCGGCAGGCCTACACTTGGAGGCACAGGCCTGCATGCCCTGATGTCGTGGGATCCTCGTGTCAGCACGATGGTAGAGGTCTGCATGGGCATGGCTGGCTGCGTCCCCACCCGCAATGGTGCTGGAGTCCTGTAGCAACCTGGGGCCTGCCGGATGTCCACTGGGACTGTCGAGTGCTGGTGTCCATCGCACTGTGGGGGCCCACTGGATGTCCATAATGGGCCCCCTGTAACATTGATGACAAGGAGACAACCCCTGCGAGGTGCCGTTCCCCTGCTGTCCCTCAAAAGTGCATTTTTTTTCCACCGAAAAGGGGAAGGAGGAGGAGGAGGAGGGGGGAGAAAGGAGGAGGAGGGGCAGTCCATTGCCATAGAGAAGTCCTGGCATGCTTTGCCCCGGCCGCGGCCCTCATTCATGAGGGTGCTCGTGCGGCCGGGATCGGATGGATGTCCATAGCGGGCCACCTGTAACAAGGCACCCCTATGTGACAACATTTCAACAGGGTTGTTTACAAGTCCTAATAGTGCAATTCATTTATTTCGCTTTTAGCACCAACAATATATGACCTATGACTGAATGTAAAACACAGGTATTTTAAGTTTGAGGGTGCAGAGCTCTAAGATTTCGTAGAAAATTATTAACATACAAAACAAATGGAGTTCTGTACCTGCAGAGATTCCAGACACAAGTCTGCTTTTCCATGGTTCACCTTTCTCTAACCCGCTATAAGGCCTGATTCACAGAAGGGCTTTCTAATGTCATCATATCATTGAAAAAGGCTCTGTGGATCAGGCCCTATTAGTAAACTGTCGCTGTTTAGGTCGTGGAGCACATTTACACACTATAATACAATCATAGTGGGTTCTTTCACTGATACCCTAATGAATTAAACTAACCTGCTAGTTGCCTATGTAGAATAAGTTAACAGGGTAATGTTTGTCACCTTTTCAAGTTGTGTTCACAAGAACGGCAAAAATGAGGGCCACATTAGGACTGAACTTGTAAGGCCATATGTCCTCTCTAAAAAAAATTAAAAAAACTTCATTCTGCAATCATTCTCAAGTGTGTTTGTTTAAAGGATAATTCCGGGACTTTTTTTTTATTGTCCCTACGGGTCGGCCATGTGTTTGTAAGCATAAATCGGTAGATCGTAGGAAACTTTCCTATGGACCTTACCCGACTTTTCGCCCATTATCGCACTCGAAATCAGCCTCCATTTTGTGATAATCCTATCATTCCGCCGCATCGACCTGGCTCACCTGCCTTTGCGGCACTAAATCAAATCCCCCGCCCCTGAAACAGACTTTATCAAAACATTCATATTCCCCGCCTCTATCCGTGACGTGACTGTGCTGCGTAGGCAAACGCGCCCAGGCGTCTTCTACGCGACTCCACACAGACCCCGGAAATCAACACAGATCAGCTCACAATACAGCGCACCACAATTCGGAATATGAAACTGTACTTTGAAATCAAACCGCAAGATTGTAAATGTGGTAAAGTACATTTATTTGACATCAAATGTTTAGAGAATATTCAGCGATTTGCATTTTTATTTGCTCATTATCCAAAAAGTTCGTATTGAGGAACGCGATGGTCCTTTGCTGTACACAGGGTCTTAGAGCATCTCACAATACAGCACCACAATTCGGAATGTGAAACCGTGGTTTAAAAGCAAACGGCAAGATTGTACATTTGGCAAAGTACGTTTATTGGACATCAAATGTTTAGAGAATATTCAGCGATTTGCATTTTTATTTGCTCATGTTCCAAAAAGTTCATATTGAGGAACGCGATGGTCCTTTGCTGTACACAGGGTCTTAGAGCATCTCACAATACAGCACCACAATTCGGAATGTGAAACCGTGGTTTAAAAGCAAACGGCAAGATTGTACATTTGGCAAAGTACGTTTATTGGACATCAAATGTTTAGAGAATATTCAGCGATTTGCATTTTTATTTGCTCATGTTCCAAAAAGTTCGTATTGAGGAACGCGATGGTCCTTTGCTGTACACAGGGTCTTAGAGCATCTCACAATACAGCACCACAATTCGGAATGTGAAACCGTGGTTTAAAAGCAAACGGCAAGATTGTACATTTGGCAAAGTACGTTTATTGGACATCAAATGTTTAGAGAATATTCAGCGATTTGCATTTTTATTTGCTCATGTTCCAAAAAGTTCGTATTGAGGAACGCGATGGTCCTTTGCTGTACACAGGGTCTTAGAGCATCTCACAATACAGCACCACAATTCGGAATGTGAAACCGTGGTTTAAAAGCAAACGGCAAGATTGTACATTTGGCAAAGTACGTTTATTGGACATCAAATGTTTAGAGAATATTCAGCGATTTGCATTTTTCTTTGCTCTCGATCCAAATTAGTTCGTCTTGAGGGAAGCGATGTTCGTGTGCAGTACACAGGGTGTTGGTTTACGATAAAAATAAGCTCTTCTGTCGCACTGATAATCGCATGGCTGTTCCAACAACGAGGCACTAGGCCACCACAACGGTAGGTATGTTGCATCTAACCGTTAGTACCGCGTAAGGGCATACTTGTACTTGGCGATCGTCCCATAAAATGGTCAGGGTGGTAACGTTGTTCACGCGGAGAAGCAACTGGCGGCTGTAGAAGCCGTCCGCCGGTGTCTGGTACTCGTGACACAGACAGTAGTGAATGATGTACCTAAAAACATAAAAAATGAAATTAGTCTCACCATCAGATCCTTATTAAAATTATTCATTTCATAGCGAGGACAGCGCTACTGGGTGTACACAAGTGTTTAAAGGCGTGGCGAGGCATGGAGGGGGGGGAGTGGAGTACAAGGTAAGTAGCATAAAATAATAAATAAATAGGGCCAGCTGGTGGCAAGTGCAAGGTAAGTGCAGAACAAGTGCTGGGAAGGGGGGGCTGTAGGATACTGAGACAGTCCCCCAGTGCAGGGGTTGACAGGGAGGCAGTGCAGGTGGAGAGTGGAAGGGCCCAGGACCGAGGTCGCAGACAGTGGACCAGTTGTAGCAGGGGAGAGGGAGAGAGAAAGCAGAAGCAAAGAGGAAGGTTTTGAGGTGCTTCAGTAAAAGAAGATGGTTCTCCTCCAGATAGTGCGCGGTAGAAAACACTATGCCACATAGAACGAACAAGTACAACTGAACCCGTCTTTAAAGCCACTGTATAGTAATGAAATTGCGGTATAAACTCATCAAAAGTTACTTACATTATATTTGCATTTTCCATTGTGTCTCTGTGTAGGGCAGACCCGAAACACCACTCCTTCTTTGCCGACGTTACTTCTTCTAATGAACGTGGCTCATCGTTTCGTTTCTGAAATTTTATTCATTATCTTTTCTTAGTCTTTCAGGATGGTCCCGGCCTGTCAAGGTCAAATCACAATAGAACCTTATATTGGGTCGTGGGCCTTTCCGCCACCCGAGCAAAACATCAAAGCAGCTGACCTTCACTTTGAGCGAGCACACATTTCTAGTTAGCTCCAGTTAGTGTAAGGGCATCTTGTCTGCGTGCCTTTTTTTTTATTGTCCCTATGGGTCGGCCATGTGTTTGTAATACGGAAACATTCTATAATTTTTGTAAAAATGATTTATATTACTGTTTGGTTTAATTGCAATGGGCCTGCAACATGAGGAGACTCGAGAGAACAGACAATCGAATTACAATCATTTAAACCGTGATGTGTATTTCTCAATGAGCTCTGCTTTAGGTGGACATGGAACAGAGGCAATGTTGGGTGGCAATGCAGTTGTCCCCTGCATAGGTTCGTTCACCACTCCATGTATGTGCCTATCGAGGACATCTACGATAGGTCTCTCAATAAACTCATATTGCATATCCTCAAACACTGGTTTGATCACCCATTGTTTACTTCTTTTAGTGAAGGCCTTATTGTAGCGAAGCGTCCCTAAAGTTCCGGTCGTCCTACTTTGTTGACGGCCAACATTATGGTTATGTGCCAAGACCGCTAGAAGAGTCCGATTTATCATGCCTTCCATGCCAAAATGCAATCTTTTGGGCCTGTACTTTAGGCACATATTGTGGAACACCTCCAAATCTCCTGTGTGGCAGAATTCCGTGAGTCCCCTCAAATCTCTTGTTATAGTTTTATCAAATACAATCTTTTCAATGGCCTTGTGAGTGGGTGATGAAGGAATCAACCACTTCTTCTTCCGTTCCTCCTCTGTGGACAAATGGCCATGTTCACATTTGTGGAAATGCTCATTTGTCGACCATTGATGTACGTTGCTACAGTGCAACATTACTGACCGCCATTTTTCCAGTAGAATTTCCAACGACCCTTCACATGTTTTTGAGCTCCACCAAAGATGGTTGCTGATTGACTTGGACCACTGTGAAATACCTTGCATATCTTTTTTTTTTCCTGCAGCCGACAATTTTTTATTGATTGTTTTTGCAAGATGCCATACGTCAAATTGGTGATTTATATTTTTGTACTGTTCTCTCATTGTCTTGGCAATTGAAACGTGTCTGTCCGTGGCTATCAGGTCGATCACCATTCCCCGCGATTGTAGTTCTTGCAATGATGCTACAAAGCCAACTTTCTCCATGGCCACTGAGGATGTACTTTGTGACACCTGCACGACCACCGAACTCACAATTTTCTTACTTTCCATGTCCTGAAAGTGGTAGGTGCAGTACTTGGCAGAAAATCCTGGACTGTCGCATTGTCCATCACCGGCTAGCCTGAAGCGTTTGCCCGCGAATGTACTTTCCATTGACATTTTTTCCATTCTCCAAGCTTCGCTGATAATCGGTTTGGTATTTGTAGAACTGACTTTTCGCAATGAAATGGATTCCCACAAACTGAAAGAAATACTGTAACTTTTTAAAACTTGAACCACTAAAAAGTGCGGCCGCTGCACAAAGTAGATTGCCTGCTGGCAGTTGCCCCAGCATGGGTTGTGCAGACCATGCGAACGGATGATATTGTGTACAGGTGGCATGTATTTTAAGGTTAGTGCCTCGAATTGCACGAGTCACATTAATCAATGGCTCCCCACATACTTCCCCACCAACCCAATGCCCACATTTCATCATCATAATAATATCCATCAAACAGCTATCGAATACAATGAATTTGGCCTCTTTCCTTATACTGTCACTCTGCATCCCAGCTGGTTCGGCCTGTAACGTTGAGGACATGTCACTCGCATGAAAGGTACAATCTCTGATATCGTCTTCCGCTATGCTGAGTGATATTGATGGTGTTTCATTGTCGTCCACTTCATTCTCTTCCATTGCAACATCTGTTCCTTGTCCGGAGATGGGAGAAAAAAACAATGTCATCAACTTTCGCATGCTCTTATTTTTTGCGGGTGTGGATTCTGTGAATTGATCTACGACTGCATCCAAACTACCAGGAGGACATTCACTATCAATGGCTGGTGGTGGTATAGCTCCGTTGTCAATCACTTCATATTCTTCCCATTGGCACGATGCATCTCCAGTCTCAAGTCCCTGCCAAAAGGTTTGACAAGCAACATCTCTCGTTCGCTTCACTGTCTGTGTAGATCTAGTTCTTACACCCACTCGCAACTAGAGGACAGATTAGAAAAGGGATGTTCAGTTTAAACACAACTTACAGTATTGAACTATTGACAGTGAAAGACAACATAATATAGTGAACAGGACACTAACCTTCTTTTGCTTTCTTTTCTTTGAAACTTTCTTTCCTCGAACTTCAACATCTGGACGCTGTTGCTCCAACTCGTGTGTGCATGTCTCCACTTCCTCTCGCGCTGTAACGACTATACTTTCATGATAAGCACATCCATCACTCACTGAGGCTCCATCGACTCGCTGAAACATAGAACTTTCATTAGTATGTATAATAATATTGAAAACACAAAATGTACTTGGGGACCAATACCCATACGTACATCTCAATAGCAAAACACGAATGAACGCATTGTGTAGAACATTCAAACGACAATAGTTCACGCATTGTTGATCTAGTTAGATTGAACTGTCAAGATCCATACCTCGGGCTCCGCATAGACTTCCATTGATGATATTATTGAAGATGACGCTTCAGCAACTCCCTGAAACACAGTAATTGCATTAGTATGGTTTTCTATTTTGTTTAAAAGAACATAAACTTTCTGCAGGCGTCAACGGCTCATCTAAATAGACCTGCACAAATGATCAGTTGTCTAAAATAAATAATGGATATCCAAATATGATTCGATTTGCTCCATCGTTGGAAGTGTCACCACCCAGAGATCTGCATCAACTACTAGGGGTGATGTTCTTGTTGAAGAAGCTCCGTCAGCTCCCTGAAACATAGTACTTGCGTTAATAAAGAAGGAAGTATAGCGGATGTAATCACGTCATTTGATCTCGCATGATTGATCTGTCAGTATCCATACCTCGAAATGCATAAGAACATCAAGGGACGCTGTAACTGCGGTGCACACTTCTGCAAGCTGTTGCGCCGACCCGTAACTGCATGCTCCCCCTTCCTCTTGGACTAATGCTCCATCGACTCCCTGAAACATAGGACTTTCATTAGTAATGAACACAATATTGAAAAAAGAAGACACATAGGAGGGCGACGACAGAAGGACATACCAATGGCTAAAAACGAAAGAAACATTGTGTGTAACAATCACGCTACAAGAATGCAAGATCTGATGATCTCCATCGATGGAACTGTCCGGAAACGTACCTCGAGCATCTGAGTGACATCTACGGTTGTCGTCAATGCGTTGGACTCCTCAGCATCTCCCTGAAAGACAGTACTTGCATTATTTTGGATAACAATAATTATAACTGAAAACAAAGACTAGAGGACGAGTACTGTGGTGTACCATTAGGTAAAATAATTACACGATCAATTAAAACTATTGATTTACATGCCTAAAACAAGTCAGTGTCAGAATAGCTAATAAGATTACCCGATAGGCGCTTGAAGTGGCTGATGACTGCAATAACGACACGGATGGAGAATCTTCAGCCTTCATATTGAGTGGATACATAAATGGGGAAATTATTGTTAGCTAATGCTACACACTACCGCAATGCCGAGAGATAAATACGTAAACTTGACTCACCAGTGGAGGGATGTGGACGAATAGAGTGGGAATAGCGGTTGAGAGCAATTTTCGCCTCGCTCGCGGTGTTTTCGTCCTTATTAGCAATGATGTGGAGTACATGTCTGGGCTAAAGTGCCTGCTGCAGATGCGGTATCGATCACCCCTCTTGTCCGCAAAGACTTCTAGGACTCTACTTTCTATCTCAGAGGCTGGATATCCGCAATATCGGACCCATTCTCTTATCTGATCTATTGTCTTAGGGAAAACATGCATTATAGTACCTTCAGATTTGTTATGGGTCTTCGGAGGGCAACCGCCAATGGAACAGGCAGGCATTATGGAAAGTTCTGAAAAGTAAAGATCAACAATTCTCTATGAATACCAATGTGTTAAAACATTAAATGACACATAAAAGGTTCAATGCAAGGTCCGTTTTGGTTCTTGGAACTATACATGTTATTCACATGCGGATAAGTATTTCAATAACTTTCAAAAAATAGAAAAAGTAATTTGACTAAACTCAGAACATGTGACTAGTTCCTTGCATGTACTGTCGTGAACGAAAAGAAAACATGGATGCAATTTGATGACTACTAGCAAATAGATATAAATTAAAAAATTGGACGCAAAATGATTATGGTACATGGACTTACCTTGACGAACAAACAGTTAGATGCAGGGATCAGAGTAGTTTCTTGTCGTAGAACAGGGAGCAGTTCACAGGTTGCAAACTGACGAGTTTGCTCAAAGTGGTCACGGAAGTTCACAGAGACGAAGAGCAGATAACCAGCACCTTCACGGGTTGACTAGCAAAGCGCAAAGAAGTTCTCATTAGAAATATGAAGTGGGTTATAAAGAATTCGAAACAGGGGTGTGTTTGTGAATGAATGACGTGTATATGTCGTGGCATTATGCGGTCTGCAGGGGGCCGTCCAGCGTGAGGGGGGATGCTTGGCAGGAGACACGGGGTCTGGAGGTAGACATGGGAACAACAACCCATGCTCTATAGACCACTTTGAAGTGTACATGGTCTTTGGCACCTCTTGGCCTTTATCGCTCCCTGACAGCTCCACTTGCCAGCACAAGTACCCCGGTGCGAACTGCCTTTGATAGGGCGGGGGGGTGGATCGGGGCGGTGGTCGTGCAGACAAGACACAGGAAGACTCGTGAATGGAGACACACTTATGTGGATTGCAGGGGGCCGTCCAGCGTGAGGGGGGATGCTTGGCAGGAGACACGGGGTCTGGAGGTAGACATGGGAACAACAACCCATGCTCTATAGACCACTTTGAAGTGTACATGGTCTTTGGCACCTCTTGGCCTTTATCGCTCCCTGACAGCTCCACTTGCCAGCACAAGTACCCCGGTGCGAACTGCCTTTGATAGGGCGGGGGGTGGATCGGGGCGGTGGTCGTGCAGACAAGACACAGGAAGACTCGTGAATGGAGACACACTTATGTGGATTGCAGGGGGCCGTCCAGCGTGAGGGGGGATGCTTGGCAGGAGACACGGGGTCTGGAGGTAGACATGGGAACAACAACCCATGCTCTATAGACCACTTTGAAGTGTACATGGTCTTTGGCACCTCTTGGCCTTTATCGCTCCCTGACAGCTCCACTTGCCAGCACAAGTACCCCGGTGCGAACTGCCTTTGATAGGGCGGGGGGTGGATCGGGGCGGTGGTCGTGCAGACAAGACCTGTTTGCCGCAGGGCCTCACCAAGGAGAGGCCATCTAACTGAATGTAAGAGGATGGCTGCAGGATCTACTACATGGAATGCAGGGGGGTGAGTTTATAAATACCTCACCCTCCCAGGAGAATATACACTAGATTCATTTAAAAAATCAAAACAACCATTGTTAAAATATATGTTGGGCTTTATTTTAGATTTTAATTAAACATAAATAATAAACATTACACATTGTAAAGTTGAGGTTGCAGCACATCGAGGGAAAATCCGCGGTATTGTCCACTGTCACTGGGGAAATGTTGTCTAATGGCAAGTACCGCACAGGCAGGTATTACTCTCCGAACGCGGTGTCCGAGCCTCCCGTGAAGCCACCAAGTGAAGCAACGATAGGCCACCAGCCTGTACCACCTGTGAAAAAAAAAGATGCAAACTGTATTAAACTGACCAAACTTTCTTATCAATGTCGATTCAGGTAACACATGTCATTTTTCTTAGAAAAAAATTATATCTAGAAAATGCACTATATGGAACAAATTTACATGCGTTCGAATGATATGTAAATGTAATTTTATATGTGGGAGACGACCATGAAATAGTGGTGGCATCACTGACATCACAAACAGAGTATACTTACTCGTTACTCGGATTACGCGGACGAACAGTGCCGCGAAGTTCGTGCATAAGCACCATCATCATCCTCAACACGGTCCGTGAGAGGCAGGCTTCCCTGAACTCTGGCAGCTCGGTGATGCATTGCGGACTTTGCTCGCCTTCCTGCAGACTTTGCTCGCTTTCCGAAATGTAGGCCAAGCACCCGGAATTTTCACGGCAGCAGCAGTTCTCCTCCTCAGTTGGCATTAGCTCGCACCGATTGCACGTGCACCAGGTGGAGACGCCGTCCATGCGACATGGTCCAGGCTCTTCATCCGTTGACTGGTCCTCCCAACTGCCGTCCGAATCCCCATCGTTTTCGCGTGCTTGACTTTCCAGTAGTTCTTCCTCGGTGTACTCGGGCTCGTACATATACGGCATTATTGTGGCCATTGTGCGGTAAAGATAGTAAAATAATTTACAGAGATGGTACAGGTGTTCACACTGGCTACAAGCGGCGAAGGTAGCTGACCAGAGCACTGAAACGAGTCACAGAATACTCAAAGTAACACAGAGAGAGGAATGGAATCGAAAATCTGCTGCTGTGTGTTGTGAAACGGTCTGTTTATACTTATTGGGGAAAGAGGCGTCCTGCCATTTCCATGGCAACACGTCAATAGCTGAGGCGCAGCGATTGTTGACACGAGACGTGCTTGAAATGGGCAGTACGCGTCTGCTGATGTCAGGCTCAGGGGCGGGGGATTTGATTTAGTGCCGCAAAGGCAGGTGAGCCAGGTCGATGCGGCGGAATGATAGGATTATCACAAAATGGAGGCTGATTTCGAGTGCGATAATGGGCGAAAAGTCGGGTAAGGTCCATAGGAAAGTTTCCTACGATCTACCGATTTATGCTTACAAACACATGGCCGACCCGTAGGGACAATAAAAAAAAAGTCCCGGAACTATCCTTTAAGTCGTGACATAGTTATCCGCCTGCCCTCTACCCTACTGAGTTCGGTAACACGTTGCATGTGTTCTGTCTTCAATTGATTGTTAAAATGAAGCATTTTCAAGTGCGTAGGTCATGAGTCAGTGTGTAAAGGAACATATGCCTTGAACCGTTAAAATCTGATTAGGGTCTGCCCACGTGCTTCTGTACATTAGAGAGGACACATGCTTTGACCAAAGGGCCTGGGCCTCCATCTCAAGGACAAAGGGGAACAGGTCTAGTGTTTGGAAGCTTGAATGCAATTGGCCATCAGCCACGGCTGGCTGAAGCTCTGGGACCGCAGCTATTGTTCACTTGACAAATAGTGAATGTCCACTGTGCGCAGGGCCTGACCTTGACTAATTGAGTTGAATGGGTGCAGCTGGCCGTGGACCTTTCACCGGGTGATGGAACACACAGGCACAGGAGGATGCTTTGCTTGTTATCATGAAATTCCAATTTAAAGACTTCATCAGTATAGAGCAAGGCGACTCTTTGCCCTTTGGGTCAGCTAACTGCCTTTGATGGCATATGCTGACAAATGACACACTATCTGCATTTATTCCATGCCTCATTAGACACACAATACAAAATCAAAAGTAAATCCGAGAACGCTTGGATTCTTTTCATGGTTGCGGTTCAAGAGGCACTGTTTGTTCAATATAACTAAACTCTACATCGATATGTCGGGGCTGGTGAAAGATTTTTTAGATGAACACAATTCAATGAAACCACCTCTAGATCGGAGTTACTTTTAACAAGTTTCTTGACTCTTGACTCTATACTCATGACGCAGTTATGGAGGTGTGCGATTTCCATAAGTATGTATTTTGCTTTCAACCATAACATTTCAGGCAAATAAGGCAATACTTTCACATATATTTTTACCTTCCACACAGAATTAAATCTTGTTGAAAGATTGATGTATTTTCAAAACCCTTTCTTGGTTTTGGCGAATTTTTGTGGTTCAAGCCACACATTTGCTGAAAGCAGTGTTACAAAAGAGAGCAAGAGGGAAACGGATTTTAAACTCAGAATACTGGCATGGCAACTAGCAATGCCATGGAATGAAATTGCCAACTCACAAACATTTATTTTTCAAAATTCCTCAGCAGTACGACCCAATGAGAAGCTCCCTTACAAGATTTGCTCCAGTCAGCAGCTTTGTAAGAAGGAAGTCGGCAAGGATTTCCATTTCCCAGCTGCGCAATGATTTGCCTTATTTGGCTCATAGGCCTTTTGGGGCTATTTCATGTTCAGTTGGGCTATGTTTGGGCTACTTATTGTGGCTTTTTGTATTCCTCCTAAGGCTGCCGCTCTATTAACACACACTCTCCACATACACACTCTCTCTTCCCCCACCCCCACCTCTCTCTACCCAAACCACCCACACTCTCTCTACCCCCACCAACACCACCTCCATTACACCTGCAGGTGTGGTTATATTTGGGATATTTTGAGCTACATTTGACAAGTCTCCCAGAGGTTGCTTTATTGTTCATACTTTCTGCCCCCAACCACCTACCACAACTCAGCCACCCACACCTCCCACTCTCTCTGCCACCACCACCACCACCCACTCAGCCATTCCACTCCCTCACTCTCTCTACCAACACCAACCATACTGCCACTCTCTATACCTTCACACACCCACCCTAGCCCGATTCTCTCAACCCCCACCCCTACCCATACTACCCACAATCTCAACCCTACCCACGCTCTCTATCCCACCACATACCCACCCTACCCTCACTCTCTACCCTCACCCACTCTAACCCCACTTTCTACCCCACCCACCAACTCTCCCACCACTCCCTCTACCACCCACACTCTCCCTATCAAAACCCTACTCTGTCTACCCCCACCCACCAAACCTACCCCTACTCTCTCTACCCGGGCCACCCCTAACCCTGCTATCTGTACACCCACCAACTCTACCCCCATTCTTTCCACTCCCACCCACCATACCCTCACTCTTTATATCACTACCCACCAACCCCACTCTCTCTACCCACACCGACCCACCCTACCCCCACTCTCTCTACTTCCACTCATCCATCCTATCCCCACCCACCCTACCAAGACCCACCCATCCTACCCCAGTCTCCCTCCCCACACCCACCTGCATTACCATACTATCTCTACTGAACCCCCCAACAATCTCTCTCTAAAACCCAACTATCTCTATCCCCAACCACCCATCTTACCCAACTCTCTCTACCCCCCCACAGCATACCAACTCTCTACCTATTCTCAATCTCTCTACCCGCACCCACCCTACACCATCTCTCTACCCCACCCTCTCCCTCTCTACTCCCGTCCACACACCCTACCCTCCATCTCTCTATCCCCACTCACCCTACCCCCTCTCGACCACCATGCATCGTTCCTCTCATTCTCTACTCAACCCCACCCCCTTTCGCTTTACCCAAACCATGCACCCAACCACCTCGCTCTAGCCCTACCTTCCCTATACCCTTTATTCCCCCACCTACCCTACCCCGTCCTACCCTCTCTATTCCCCATCCACCCATTTTACCCCCTCTCCCATCTTCTCTCATCCTTCCTCTCACACTCTTGCTTTATTTCTTACCCTCTCTCACTCACCCTTTCACACTCATATTTCCTCTTGCTCATCATCCATGGCACCCTCCTATCAATGACATCCTCCTTTGTGCTTTTCCCCTTCTCATTCTATTGCACATCTGCACCCCTTATCACATCCTCTTTTTCAATGTTGCACTCTCCTCCTTGCACCTGGGTGCCTATAAATGCAAAATGCAAAGAACAGCCGTAAACGCTAAAACAATTGGCATTGCAAATGTTTGTTCTATAATGGAATGGTTTTAGATTTAAACCAAGAATAGAGTAACTTGGATGAAGAAACAACTGCATTATAACGAATAACTAAGTTCTGGCCCCACATCATCGGTGCACTTTAAAAAATATCTACAGGGACAATGTCTGGACCGGACCCTTTGTTGCTTTTCTGTGAGTTGACAGCTGCAAAGATCTCATCCAAATATAATTCTATTGGTGTGGCAATTGGACAGCAGTGGTCCCAGCATACATTTACCTTAAACTTTTCTTTTAAAATGTTCTAGCCTCTTATCCTTTGTAGTTCTACACCGATATGGGTATCATCTAATAGGGACCCTGATTACGGTATTTTCCGAAATGTACTCCTGTTCTTTTATTTGTTTGTCTCAAGGAGTGTCGTAAATGTATCCTCTTTGATCTCCCTCCCCTAGCTTGCCGTTAGTTCTTTATAATAGCACCTAAACACCCTGAGTTCTGTATCTATATATTTGCTGTTTTTTAATCATCCGTAGTATCTGTTTTTGGTTCTAGTATCATCATATGTTTTTAATATTTGGAGGAATTGGACCATCCACATGGGGAGAGTGTGTTCGCCTGGGCGTTTTTGATTTTTTAATAATGAAAATGAATGATGGTAGATCAGCCTCTGAGAAATGTGTGAGGCCATTCTGTGCACATTTCATCTGCTTCCCGCACAAACCGCATAGTCACATGTATTCCAGGAAGACACAGCCTATAGGCACCGTCTTCCTCTGTCATATTCAGCTGGAATGTGACAGCCCCGGGTACATCAAAGATACATCAAAGCATCTCAAGTAGGGGGAAGGCACACCTTCCTCCTCAATGGGAAGCTAATTTAAATATCAAAGTCTCCATGGATCTGGATTCCTTTTGTCCTCGAGGTGGTGGCAGTGCATACTAACATGATCATTGAGGCAAGCCTGCTGAGTGGGCTTGGTTGCTGAAGAGACAACAGGAAGGCAGGACTAACACCCCTTTGGTATGCAATGTGTCAACTTGAAGCTAGTTCCCACCCCTCTGTATGAAAGGCAGTGAATGGATTGTCTGGGAACAGCAGTTACCGCAGGTGTCGCTGCAGAACAGACCCCTTGCAGAGGGGAGAAGTATGTGGTTTGGGGGAGACAGGAGGTCTGCTCCCAGCACAAACTTCAAGGGAACCCTGCACTTTAATCAAGAGTCACAGAGGGCTCAGTTAACCAGAGAGACACTTCGATCTACAACCGACAGGGAGATGGGTGGGACTTAGGTATATGTTGTCACCCCATTGTCTATCCTGTTGCAGAGCACTCTGGTCCTGACCTCATGCATAACAGAAACTTGTTGGTGGGGACCCATGATTGGTTCATTAAGGTGGGCTTAGCCTGCACCAAGCACTCAGGCCCATTTGGCTTTAAAAGAGGGCTGATCCCTCTGCCCTTCTAGGTTCTGCCAGCAAGCTTCCTAGTTGGGAAGTGCCGGAGAGTCTCTGGACAAAGGACAAGGCTGTTGCCTGCAAACACTCTCCTGAGGTTTGGGCCATCCACCTTGAAAGGACACAAGTCCTGCAGAGAATCTAGGTGGAGTGCCACACAAGCATCACACAGCGTCCATCTTTTAAGGACATTTTTGAGACAGTCGAGTCCTGAAACCGCATCCGGCTGCACCGCTGACTGTTGTCATGCTGCAGTCACAGAAGCTATCCAAGCTGCCTCGACCAGCATTCCAGATACTCCAACCAGCACAGAGACAACGATTCTTGGCTCAAAGCTGCTGCGCCGGACGAGCCTGCAGATGTCCGTAAAGCCTGGCCTGCCGAATTGCCTGCCGCCTGGTACCCGCAGCTGTCTCCTGCCACTAACTCTGTCTCAAGGGCTCTGTCCTGGTGCTGTCGAGCACCAAGAACTTCTTCATCACCAGGTAAATTGTGTTTCTGTACCACCTGGTCCTTTTTCTGACGGCCCCTAGAGATAGTTACGACCATTTGCCCTCTTGGTGCTGGAACCAAATAATCTTGAACAGTAAGACTGATTACTTTACCAACTACCCTCCTGTCAGTATCCAGATTGCATCCCTTTCCTTCATGAAACTGTCTGTCCTCTGTGTCCCTTCACAGGGTGAGTCGTATTTGTAGTGTGCTAGAACTGTCTGTTGTAGTAATAATAAAGTAGATCTTTTTATACAACCTTGACTGGAGGTGTGGGGTATTCATCCCTGGACCACTGGTGGCCCGGAAGTTGATTAGTCACAAACATTTTATCAAGATCTTCCATAAGACCTCCGAGGGCATTTTCCAGTAAAGGTAGACTTTCCACATACATTCTACACTCATTTCTGATGAGCCCCTTGTTATTGCTTTGTCAGATTGTTTAGTGATCCATGTTACATTTGTTCCAGTAAGGGTTAATTAATCAGCCACATAAAGTTAGTGTTACTTAGAAAGCCATAGGACAGTAATAACTTTCTGATCTAGAAATCACAGCACAATTCTTTCCTAAATATCACTCAGTGAGATTTACTAGGATGTAATCAATGTGACTAACTTTGGATCCACTAAAAAATGTAGGCTTCGAAGGTCTGCCACCTAGCATTCTTCCATTGCATGCTCTGAGGCCTAATGTAAACATTGTGCAGTTAACCGTGCCAGTGTATGCTGTTGATTTGTTTTCTTTTTTGTTAATGAAAGCTGACATTTGCCATGCAAGATCCTCTCCTTCTAAAAGCCCCTCTATAAGGAGTTGGGTCTCATATTGGAAGTTAAATATGCCTACAGTGATCTGGTGCTTTTGTCTCAAAAACAGTAATAATAATTTTGTCACAATAACTGAATACAAGGATCCAATTTCAATACAAAGTTCTTGCAAGTAATTGGACTTCGGATAAGGGCACTACAAGTGGTGTCTACCCAAACAATTAAACACCAACTTGGTCTACATCCTCTGTCCTGTATAACTGGAACAAAAAAGGTAGCCTAGCCATGGATCCACAATGGTTGGGTTGCCCTCATCTCCAGGAAACATATAATTTGATATTGTCTAATAAAGTTGTATGAACCAGGATCTATAAGATTCTTATTAAGCCCAGCTACATTCCATTAGTGTTATTGTGTATACTTTGTGGAGTGCACTGCTCTTTTAATTTTAAATATTGGGTGTTGTTTACAATTTAAATGTACAAGTGTCAACGGTGATATCCCCCAGGGATGGGGTAGGAGCAAGACTTGTGTTATGATGGCGCCATAAAGGCATGCTGCAATGAGTGATTATAAATGAAGGTAAACAATGACGCGGTAGTGTCCATGTAGTTATGGTTAAGTTGGTGTTTCCATAGGAAGAGCATTTTTTGGGTGGCTTATAACTTTGCTCTCTCTGGACGAATCCTCACCAAAGTTTGTCCAGGGGTGGCAAAGTTATAGGGGGGTCCAAAAACTTTTTTTTACCCATAGACTGAATGGGGAAAAAACTTTGCTCGCGCCTACAGCCCAAACCGCTGGACGGATTTTCACCAAATTTGGACCAGGAGTAGCGGCTTGGTTCCGAAAGCGTGCTTTTGCAGATTTGGTGTAAATCCGTCCAGTATTTCTTTTTTTTAAATGACCAAAAAGTAGGTCATAAAAAATTAGTGATATCTGTGTTCGGTCCACGGACACACTTCCCTGTTCGCTCTGCGGACAGTGTCCTGATTGGTCAATCGGCTTGCGTGATGTCTGCGGACATGCAACGTGTTCGCTGATTGAATGGCATGAAGCACGTCAGATTTTTGGTAGCGCCCGCCATCTTGGACAGCGCAGTGAAACTTGGTTTAAAATTTGTATTTAGTAGAGTGTGTTGGTGTGTAAGAGTGTTTGGGGAGGGTGGGAGAGTATGAGATAGGTTAAATGTTGTGTTTCTTTATGTGGTGGACGCTCTTGTTGTGTTCGATTTGTCTGCGGACAACACAGCTGTTCTGAAATGTTCTAAATAAACTAAATGGGGGGGTGTTCTGAGAACGCAATATGTGTCCGTTTTGTTCGCAAGCAAGCTGAAACTGTTCAAAGAACACTTGCGGTGTCCTGAAATGTTTGTAAATAAACAAAATGGGGGTGCCCTGAGGGCGCTGTCCGTATTGTTCTCTGGTAAGTTGAATGTGTTCTAAGAACACTTGTGGTGTCCTGAAATGTTCTTAAAAAAACAAAATGGGGGTGTTCTCAGGACGCTGTCCGTATTGTTCATTGTGAAGTTTAAAGTTTTCTAAGAACACTCGCAGTGTCCTGAAATGTTCGTAGGGGGGTGTCCTGAGGACGCTGTCCGTATTGTTCACTGGCAAGTTGAATGTGTTCTAAGAACACTCGTGTTGTCCTGAAATGTTCGTAAATAAACAAAATGGGTGTGTCCTGAGGACGCTGTCCGTATTGTTCGATGGCAAGTTAAATGTGTTCTAAGAACACTCGCAGTGTCCTGAAATGTTTGCAAATAAACAAAATGGGGGTGTCCTGAGGACGTTGTCTGTATTGTTCTCTGGCAATTTGAATGTGTTCTAAGAACACTCGTGGTGTCCTGAAATGTTCGTAAATAAACAAAATGGGGGTGTCCTGAGGACGCTGTCCGTATTGTTCGATGACAAGTTGAAAGTGTTCTAAGAACACTCGCGGTGTCCTGAAATGTTCGTATGGGGTGTCCTGAAGACGCTGTCCATATTGTTCGCTGGCAAGTTGAATGTGTTCTAAGAACACTCGCGGTGTCCTGAAATGTTCGCAAATAAAAAAATGGGGGTGTTCTGAGGACGCTGTCCGTATTGTTCTCTTGCAAGTTGAATGTGTTCTAAGAACACTTGTGGTGTCCTGAAATGTTCGTAAATAAACAAAATGGGGGTGTCCTGAGGACTCTGTCCGTATTGTTCTCTGGAAAGTTGAATGTGTTCTAAGAACACTCGTGGTGTCCTGAAATGTTTGTAAATAAACAAAATGGGGGTGTCCTGAGGACTCTGTCCGTATTGTTCGATGGGAAGTTGAATGTATTCTACGAACACTTGTGTTGTCCTGAAATGTTCGTAAATAAACAAAATGGGGGTGTCCTAGGACGCTGTCCATATTGTTCGATGGCAAGTTGAATGTGTTCTAAGAACACTCGCGGTGTCCTGAAATATTCGTAGTGGGTGTCCTGAAGACGCTGTCCGTATTGTTCTCTGGCAATTTGAATGTGTTCTAAGAACACTTGCGGTGTCCTGAAATGTTCGCAAATAAACAAAATGGGGGTGTCCTGAGGACACTGTCCGTATTGTTCTCTGGCAATTTGAATGTGTTCTAAGAACACTTGTGGTGTCCTGAAATGTTTGTAAATAAACAAAATGGGGGTGTCCTTAGGACGCTGTCCGTATTGATTGATGGCAAGTTGAATGTGTTCTAAGAACACTTGCGGTGTCCTGAAATGTTCGCAAATAAACAAAATGGGGGTGTCCTGAGGACGCTGTCCGTATTGTTCGTTGTCAAGTTGAAAGTGTTCTAAGAACACTTGCGGTGTCCTGAAATGTTCGTAGGGGGTGTCCTGAAGACGCTGTCTGTATTGTTCGCTGGCAAGTTGAATGTGTTCTAAGAACACTCGCAGTGTCCTGAAATGTATGCAAATAAAAAATGGGGGTGTTCTGAGGACGCAGTCCGTATTGTTCGCTGGCAAGTTGAAAGTGTTCTAAGAACACTCATAATGTCCGCAGACATTAAAAGTTTCCATAGGCCATAGTTGAAATGTTTGCCTCTATGGGTGTGATATGCTGCGGTGGTTGTGGCCAGGTCATAGAGACTTGGGTGCATGGCCATTTTGCCATGCACCCAAGACTCTATGCCCTGGCCACAACCATTGCAGCATATCACACTCATAGTTGCTTATAACTTTGAGTCAAAAACAATTTTATAAGGAACAAAGTTATAAGCTACTATGGGTGTGATATGCTGCGATGGTTGTACTTATTATAATATACTTACTGTTTGGTTTAGTAACTGGAGTACATGTATTTCTTGTTCGTTTCTGTGATAAAAGAAAATAGCATGTTAGTATTAGTATTTTGTAATGACTTATTACATTGTATAATCAACCATTTTTTTGGACCCTCATATTTAGTAGATTACAAGCCAGAGTACTATGCAATTTGCTCAGTTTCAGTGTTTGTTGCTAAAATCATTGGGTCTGTGGGAGAAAAAAAAATCCATGTTGGATTAAAAAAAACCTTTTTCTGTTATGCTACAGTTTATTTGTTTGTTTGTTTTCAGTGTTCACTTGTTTCTGGCTAATGCTTTATACATTGGCTGGTTGCATTTTTTTGGAGCAGTAACATATTATTTATTTGTTTGGATATTGTAAAATTTTGGAGCAGTTAGATACCAATTGGTGTATTCTAACTGACTATTTTTTGATATATTTTAGTGTGGTATTGATTTATCTGATTAGTTGTTGTATAATCTTTTGGCAGTTAGATAGCTTTTGGAATATTCTAACAGTTTATATTTTTTTACTATACGTTTACTTATCAAATTTTGGTTTTAAGAACATTAAATAAGCGTTTGTAAGATTTGCTGGTAATCTCTGCTTTAGAGTAATGGTACTATCATTACATTCAAACCATCCACATTTCTTTTTTATATATGCAGTGTAGTGCCCTTAATTGCTTGTGGCTCCTGCGTGGTAGATTATACATATTGTTGTGAAGGTTTTCTTACCAAGTGATATTTGCCCATGTGTGAATCCAGTCAGCTTGCAGTTGTTCTTGGTACCATCTGCATTGTAACATAGAAGCATTAGTATTACGTATTTACTATGTGCTTGTATTACTAATGTGGAGCGATTATCCGAATTGCAGGTAGTACATAATCTACCATGGTTTGCATTTTGTACAAGTTGCTGAAATGGAATGGATTCACAATTAGGTATTGATATATATATATATATGAAGCGTTCATTGGGGATTTCTTCTTGTGTCGCATTATTGCAGAGAGTGCATGTATGTTTCCACATTTATGAAATCTGGAAGATTTCATTTATAGGTATGTTTTTATTTTCCTGTACTTGTAGTAAGTACATTAGAAATTATTGTGGATCTTCCTGTGAGTTTATAGTGAATTTAACCATTCCAGCACAGTAGTCCAATTGTTGTCTTATTCCATAAACACTATACCTGTTATCAGGATTGTTTGTTGCATTTCTGTGAAGTACTAACATTTGCAAACACAATTGGTCTGTACTGTGTAAGTAAATGTTGTCAACAATTGGTGGCAATTGAAATAGAATATTCATTGCTACATTTGCGTAGCAACTTACTCCAAATATATTTGAGAGTTTAAATGGACCAGGTAGTTCTGTATCTGATTATTTTTTTTTTTAGTTTGTCTTCCCTCTTTGATGAAGTACCTGGTTTAGTTTCCCTAATGAGTTCTTTTATGTTTGTGGTACTTGATGAAGTTTTAGTTTCTTTTACTCTCTTTGGAGGATTTGCAGTGACATCCCGTTGCATTTCTGTTTGATTTAGTTTTCTTTTACAACGTTTTACTTTTTGAGTTACAGAATATGTGTTTAGATGGGGGGTGTATAGTGAGCGAAATTTATTGTATTCCAAAATGCAAGGAATATCAGTGTTTACTTTACTTGCATCAAAGTTGATTAGACATAGACCGTCAAGTGTACGTAAGCGTGATAGTGCTACGTAGCTCATGCCTTCTTTAAAGACAGTGTTACCAATGTCTATCATTGCTTTGTCTAGGGTAAGACCTTGTGATTTATGAATGGTGACTGTGCATGCAAGAGTTAGAGAAAATTGTTCTCTGTGTACATACATGTCTTTGAAGAGAAGGACTCGAGCTGTTGAGCGTCCTATCTTTTTTACTTCTGAAAGTTTGTCAAAGAGAATATTGACAAACTGAATTTTCTTGTCACGTGGGTATGTTTGAAAGCCAACAACTGTACCCAGTGCTCCATTAATTAGTCCTTGGTCCACATCAAGGTTACGTTTAAGCATTACTCTGCAATTTAAGGATAATTTTAATATCTTTTCCAATCCTGCTATGTTTGAGATTGATTTTTCTAAACTATTTAGTCTTGTTGTAGCTTGGTCACACATGGGTAGTGTCATACCATGTACATCTAGTTTGTCTGTGGCGCTAATTTCCGTTATTGGTTGCATTTTTTTACTTAACATTATTTCATTGAATTTGAAACAGCTTGCAAGAGTTGTCATTAAGGCCATACAATTGACAATTTTGTGGGTTAATTGTTCCATAACATCTGTAGCACATGCATTATCACCATAAAGTGCATGAATGTGCCGGATTTTCAATATTGCTTCTGCTTCTTTAGAAAGTATACCAACTCTGATACTTTTTAAGATGTTGGCATAAGCGAGATCTGCAGATTGCCGCATGTTTTCTTTTAATTCTCTGTATTGGAAATGTTGCCAAAGGTTGACATTTCCAATGCTGCCAACAGTTTTAGGGCAGAGTTTGTGTCCTAAATGTTTTAAAAATAGGCTCACCATTTACTGGTGTCAATTGAAGAAGATCTCCGAAAACAATAATGTGTTTTCTGCAAAGAACTCTTCATAGTTTGTTTTGAGTACTTCTTGTAATCTGAGGTGAATCAAAGCCAACATTAGGTTGGACACCATGCTCACTTCATCTATTAGAAGCATTTTCATTTGTTCAATGCTCTGCGTAGTTCCATTGCAGCTTCTGTAGAAAGTTTGTAATAGTCTCATTTGTTTTGGTGTTCTACTGGCAGGAGTAGTAATCGGTGTAAAGTGACACCACCTATGTTGTAGGCAGCTAAACCTCTGGGGGCAGTGAAAACAGCTGACAGTTTTATTGTTTGTTAATTGTTGAAGGAACTTACTAATGATTTTGATTAGGACTGTTTTGCCAGAACCAGCTTCACCACTGACGTACAATAGTATAGGTTTGTAATTTTGGCAAGTGCATTCTTTGTTTTCATGTTGTACACCATGTGCAATTTCTTTTGCTACGTTCCTCATTGTTTAGTTTTGATTGTAGTATAGTTAAGTCTTCTTTATCTTCATACTGACACATGGTGTTTTCTACTTCTATCATAGCTAATTCTGCCTCATTTGTTATTAGTGGCTCTACCAGTAGTTATTGGCTTCCTATTACTGAAGGTTGACTACTGTCAGGAGTGTCCTTATCTAGTTGGGCCTGGAGTTCTTCTTCGTGTTGCTGTTCATTGTGCAACATTGTTTTGTACTGTGTAAAGTTTACATCAGTTATAGTGCTTTCATTTGCTTTGAAAGCGTCTTCATATGAGTCATAGTTATCTAGTATTTCTTCTTCTTTTCTTCATGGTTTAAAGAGTTGTAGCAGGGACAGGTAATATACTTCTTTATGTTGAGGAGTCTTTAATGACAATTTGATATGATTAATTAAATTTGGTTTGGTGAGTTTTACTAAGCTGCCTTCACAGTTTGTCACTCTGTATTTACCATTTTTTTCATCAGGTTTTATATTATTTTTGTATGTGTAGTTTTGGGCTATGTGGTATAGACACATGGTTTCCAAAGTGGTACTCCTGTTTGGGTAGTATGTGTCCAATAAATTGTTTTTTAAAATGTCTTGGCTGTTGGGATCATGTTTGGCTATTGTTTCTATATCTTCGTATGATTTTAGAACTCTTTTTCTAGATTTAGCTGGACCAAGACTTAGCCATACTATATTTTCAGATTTACCATACATTGCAGTACCAGTTAAATGATCAGCTGCTTCATAGGATCCACATTCTCTATGGGACAGCATTTTTATGCCCAAGCTGTATAATTCTTGAGACACTGTTTTATCTGATGACAGATCATTCTAGAGGTCTTGCAGCTCTGTCTTTTCTGCTTTTGTTAAGTATGCTGTGACATATCGTGCAACTGCAGTAGAATTGTCTGCAATGTACTGCACATCTATGTTTGGATTCCATAAGTGGGCAATGATTGCATTGTAATCACTGATATATTTTTCTTCTTCGTTTATTTTTATGTAATATGTATTTTTAGGTGACTTACCTTTAACACTATGTCTAACTGAAGACATGAGGTTGTTCACTTGACCTGTATTTGTAACTGGTCTAGGGAAACCAAATGGGCATTTGGTGTAGTATTTCCCTTTGTTTTTGTATTTGCGACGACAATATTTGCCACATTTGTGTCTTTGAGATTGTAAAATTTGTGCATGAAGATCACTATTTTTGGATTCCGATGGAATTTAACAAGTGACATATTTTTCAATAAACTGTAAAACAGTGGCATCACCGTCATGACCAAATTAGGAGCATCTTTAATCCATAAAAGCATGTGGATATGTGGTGCTCCTCTGGCTTGGTATTCTTTTCTCCAAAAGAAGTGTTGCACTTCTCCAAGGGGAGGATCAGTTTTATTACAAATAAAATGTAGCATAGCAATGAAGCGATGGTGAAAATATCTTGAAACATTAACAGGATCCAGAGAACAAAGTTCTCCAGGTGCTAGTATATCTATGATTGTTTTTTTTTGCTTGATATGCGTAGGAAATCATGTAAGTCTTCCCATGCATATTCTGCACAACTTAATGTAACAAACCAAGTGGGTGGGCCAAGGTTTCTGATCATACAACGTACATCTCTGTGATGTTGAAACCAGTACTCTTTAGTACCACGCATATTTGCTAATAGACTTGTAATATTTGATTGTAAAACCTCATCTTTTTGTTGCACTTTTTGTAATAATTGTGTAGCTGTCATATTTTGAAAGTGTGATCCTGATTTTAATATGTGTGCAACTCCGTAACACAAAGTTGCGAGTTCACTTTCAAAGAGTAGGTGGAATATGTATTCCACATTTTGTCTAAATCTGGGATCTTCAGAATACATCCATAATGAGCGGTATTCTGATGCTGATATTTGAATAGGTCTATCATCGTACCTTCCTCCTTTGCCAGTAGGAAAGAGTAGAGGAAAAGCCTGTGCTTCTATACTTTTTTCCCATATGCTGATTCGCGATCCTTTTGTTTGACGCATTTGGTACGTTTCCAGTGCATCTTCTGCAGTGTCATTAGAGTGCAATGGATGAATTGTATATGGTCTAAAGTGTTTTATATTGTAGCAGGATCTAGGAGCTCAAATTGACCAGCTTCTTGTGTCTCTTGAATTATTTCAGTTGTATCCTGCAGGTTTTCTTCAATATTAATTTCTTTGTAATATTCATTATTCTCTATAAGATATTGCAAGGCTTCTGTAACTTTATGCAAATCCACCAGCTGTCGCCAAATTCTTTTGTCTTTTGTAGGTACTCCATTTACCAAGATAATTAAAGATTGTTGCATTGGACGTTGCACTCCTAGAGTGTGCACATTTTCTTTTAGATCTAATGGTAAATACATTACTTTTCCAAGAATACTGTTCACTAATTCAGAGGGAGGTCATTTTGCAGTTTTTGGTTGAAGGTGTATTATTGCTTGAAACCGGTGCACTGTTTGAATTATGATGCTCTCATATAAATTAAGTTGTTGAAGGGGTTTTGGTAGTGGATATAATTCCAAATTATTTGTGATAGCACGTGAAGGAGTTTGGTTGTGTCAAGTTTTGTAGTGCAGTAACTACAAAGTATTACAGGGTCAGTTATTTCGTATTTGTTGTCTGCTATAAGGTAGATAGCTAATTCAAACCATTTAGAATCTTCATTGTCTTCTATTTTGTATGATAGGTCTACAGTTTTTGTGTTACTTTCATAAAAAGTTCTGCGGCAACATACACACACATGGTTTGGTACTTCAGCTGATGTACTTTTAAATGTTAGTATTTCTTTTTTGTATGTGTGTAGTAAAAGGTTGCCATGTGTAGAATTGTTACTAATTTGGTTTACAGCTATTTCATTCTGTAAGTGGGTTTCACTTCCAAAATATTTTTTCTGGATATAGTCGATTTCTTCTAGTAGGCCTTTTCCTGTACCATGTAGAAGAATGTTATTTAAATTGGCTAGTGCTAAAGCAGGACGTTTAGCATAGTACAGTTTATAAACTAGATTTCTTATAGTTGAATGATGTGTTGATATCCTTTTGATATCATGGAAGGTGGTTTTGCAAGTAGGTCCTGTAATGCAGGCCAATGAATGTCCTTGTAGTCCTGTGTACTGCGTACTGGACAGGTATCCATATTTTGCAGTAGTTTAATTTTGATTTTGTCTTTGCTTTTTACATATTGATTGAGATAATGGCGTATGCATGGCCATTGTACACTAGACATTCTGATTCAGTTGAATGGAGGGGTAAATCTAAGTTTTCAGGACATATTTTTGTAAGGAGTACTTCTTGTTCCATTATGGTATTATTAACTTTTTCATAACCTCGACCACTGCTATGTATGGCAATTGTATTTGTTTGCTTTTGTTTGTACGCTTCTTCACTAAAGTATGGTTCTGTGCTCGTAGTGTGACTCCATTCACCTCCACAGATACTTAAGAGGTTTTTCCTTTTGACATTTCATTTATTTAGAAGTCTTTTTTATAATTTAGTTATTAGTTTTGTTAGTGGTTTCATTTTGTTTAACACTAAAATAAATAACTTTCTTTTGAGAAGAATTGCACTGTCTATCAATGCTTCTAAGATTAATTTCCTACAATAGGTTTTAAGCGTTGAACCTGGTTTCTCTCCTGTTTTTATAAGATTTTGAAGGACTTTGTGACGGAACATTTTGGCTAACATACTTTTCTTGGTATGCTTACTTTGAAGTATATCAAGATTTAAAGAAGCAGTTTTATCTGTAGTGATAGCTGATTTTCTACTAATTGTTTTTTGGTTTGGTTTACATTTTGATAGAGGAGACAAAGTTTTTGCACTTGAAACTTCTTTTGTTTCACTAAATGACTGTATTAGCGGTTTTGTTTCAACTTTTTTTACAAATTGTGCTATAGATGGATGCTTATGTTGGACACTTTTATTTTCATTTGCTCTACTTCTGTGTTGCTTTCTACGGACTTGATTTTTGGTAGGCATTCTTTAGGGTCTGTTGAAAAAAATAAAGAAGGTATGGGTTGGGGTGTTCTTCAATGTATGTGTGCTGTGTGCATGAGTGTTTGAGTAAGATGATAAAGATGTATGTAATGGTGTGTGATTGTGCATTGGGAACTACAACTAGTAGGGATGGGTATTCTTGAATTAATGTGTTACTAAACTGGGGTTCAGATGACAGAAAAAAGTAAGCGAGTGGTGTGGAGAAGTTTAAATAGTATATCTAATGCTATACAATTAAAACAGTTGTTTGTTCTATAACATCTAAATTCTAGTGGTTGAGTTGGGTATTTTGTGTGTCGAAAAATAGGAATTTGTGGGCTATTCTGGCTGTAAATTGCTGTTTAAGACATGGGGATTTTTGGACAGAATTGTGCCGAATATCTATTTTTAGGCACAGAAATAGCATGAATTAACCTTACAGTGTGTTTGAGTAATAATACAAATATCATGGTGATATTCTACTTACTTTTTTTCTAAAATGAACAGGTTACGTCTTAGTTGTTCTTTGTACTTCAAATTTGGAGGCTTCTTTTCAGGAGAATGGTCTTCACTGCAATTGTAAAATAAATAAATTAGTAATTTTGTTTGTATATAGCAATTGAAATCCTCAGCGCCTTCCTCAAAACCATTAAAACTATCTTATTTACATGAGATACGTTGCACCAGTTGAATACATATGATATGTTCCTAATGAACAAATTGTATTGCAATGACTAACTGTAGCAAACAAAATATCTTTACTATGTCTTGTGAAATTCATAATGTCCCACTGAGTACCATTATTCGTGTAACTAATCTCTTCCAAGTAATAGTGCCTCAATGTCATGGGCTGCTTGTCCTATATAAATGTAAGTAATTAAATAAATAAAGAAATTAAAAAAAATATGTAATTGTGCAAGGATTATTGTTTGAGATTTGAACATAGAGTGTGCATGCAATTTTGTTTGACTATATGTAGTTTATATATTGCATTTAAAAAATGTTAGTTTAACATGATTTGAGTGTCAGTGTGTATAAATAAAATTAAATAGTATAAAGATTTGTAAGTGACAGTTGATTTTAGGAGATTGAAAAAAAGACAGTAGATTCATTTTACAGATTATACAAGCTAAAAGTCAGTTAGAAAATGTGTCCATGTACTGTACAGAAAATATGCATACCTGTAGTTTGTGAAAAAACTTTGTTAAAGGGACATTATGGTTCCAAGTAAAACCGAAAAAAAAACTTGCTAGTTATGGTAATCTAAGCAACCATAACTCGCGCCACCACCGTGCACTGCTAAGACTAACACCCACAACATCATTTGTGATGTCATCTTTGATGTCATGGGTGTTAGTCTTAGCAGTGCACGGTGGTGGCGCGAGTTATGGTTGCTTAGCTTACCAGAACTGGCAAATTTCAGGGGTTTTTCTGTTTTACTTGGAACCATACGTCCCTTTAACAACGTTTTTTCACTGAATTTCATAGGTTTTTAGTAGCGCAACTTAACCATAACGTCCCTTTAACAATGTTTTTTCACTGAATTTCATAGGTTTTTAGTAGCGCAACTTAACCATAATGTCCCTTTAACAAAGTTTGTTTACTGAATTTCATAGGTTTTTAGTAGCGCAACCTAACAATAATAACTCTGACTTTATGTACAAGTAACATAGAACATACTGAACCCCCTCAACTGAATTTGATGTCCGTGAACTCTTTTAATGTCCACAGAAATATGCGGACAACAGCACCACTACCCCAAAAGTCTGGGGGGTATGTTTAATTGTTATATCATAACATATGAACATTTTACAAATTCACAAACCAGCACACATACACATTATATGTAGTAATAAATACGAATTGTAACCCATATATATATATAACACACTAACCATTCATTTAAGTACAATATGTTCTAAAAATGGAATATACCAAAAGAAGAAAGATAGGCTTCCAACATGATTACCTCACAGAAACTCCTCAACTAAGAGCAACAGCCGATCTACAGACCACTCAGAACACACCTTACCTGAAATAGTAAGTGTACTGCATTTTACTCATATATTTGCAAACTTTCTGTGTTAGATTTTAAAAAAAATGATACTATGTTTTTTTCCTCACAGAAATGTCTAGTACTCTGGAGTGGCTAGAGGAGCATTTCCCACGTGAGGAAATGTCAGAACATAGTGAACTTAATGGTAGACACTTTACTATATAAACCAATTAATGAATATTATTTTATATACATTTAACATATATATTTTTTTTGTACAGACCATACAAACATTGAAAATACTAAAGAAAAAGCAGTATTAGATAAGACTCTTCAGCACATAGAAGAAAAAATGGACCTACTCTTGGCAAATTTGAATAATTTAAAAAACTTTCTGGAGGATCACTTGAAATAAACAACTACATACCATTGTCCCACATGTACCTGTCCCCCTCACCATATCCCACTCAATTATCCCCAACCCTCTCCATGAACCAAAACCTTTTGATGAGACTTCCATCCCTTTTTCACCTCATATAAATCCTATTGAAACCCTCAATTATCCTGTTTTTTTTTCAGTTTCTGCCTCACCTTCTCTGTCATAAATTTAACATACATGTAAAATAAAGTAAAATTGTTATATTGTGACCTGATTCATTTCTTGTCTTTTTTTAAAAAGCAGTTCAGGTGTCCGCGGACAGCGCGGGTGTCCGGAATGTCCGTGAAGAAACGAAAATGGAGGTGTCCTAAGAACACTATATCTGTCTGTACTGTTCGCTAGCAAGTTGAAACTGTTCTAAGAACACATGCAGTGTCCTGAAATGTTTGTAAAGAAACAAAATGGGGGTGTCCTGAGGACGCTATGCCTGTCCGTATTGTTTGCAGGCAAGTTGAAACTGTTCTAAGAACACAGGCTGTGTCCTGAAATGTTTGTATATAAATTAAATGGGGGTGTCCTGAGGACACTATACCGGCCCTTACTGTTCGTAGACAGGTTGAAACTGTTCTAAGAACACATCAAGTGTCCTGGGATGTTCGTAAATAAACAAAATGGGGGTGTCCTGAGGACGCTATGCCTGTCCGTATTGTTCGCATGCAAGTTGAAACTGTTCTAAGAACACAATCTGTGTCCTAAAATGTTCGTAAATAAACGAATTGGGGGTGTCCTGAGGACGCTATGCTTGTCCGTACTGTTCGTAGGCAGGTTGAAACTGTTCTAAGAACACATGTGTTAAAAAGCAGGTTCCAGGCTCTTTAAGATTTCTTTAGGTAAGTTTATTTCCAAGTTCTTAGTTACAAATCCACATGAAGACATAAAGGACATAAGCTGTGACAACAACGGCTCCCATCACCCAGGGCCAGCCAGCTGTAACCGCCTCTACACAGAACACTCACTCAGAATATTCCATCATCCACACATAAACATTCCACATGACATCTCAAGCTACCTCACCTCAGACAGGCACAATACAACAACATGAAGTGTCCTGGGATATTCGTAAATAAACAAAATGGGGGTGTCCTGAGGATGCTATGCCTGTCCGTATTGTTCGCAGGCAAGTTGAAACTGTTCTAAGAACACAGGCTGTGACCTAAAATGTTCATAAATAAACAAAATGGGGTTGTCCTTAGGACGCTATGCCTGTCCGTACTGTTCGTAGGCAGGTTGAAACTGTTCTAAGAAAACAGCAAGTGTCCCATGATGTTCGTAAATAAACAAAATGGGGGTGTCCTGAGGACGATATGCCTGTCCGTATTGTTCGCAGGCAAGTTGAAACTGTTCTAAGAACAAACGCCTGTGCGTAACTTTTCGTTTCACTTGTGACGGACTTTAAATCACTTCAGGACCCGAACAGTGTCCGTAGAACACGAACGCGCATGCGCAAAACAGTTTCAGTGCAATTGGTGTCCTGCAGACACCCGCTCCCTTCGCGAACATGTTCGCGAACCTATCATGTGACCGCGCCCATGATCAGCGTATGTTCTGATTGCGAACACTGTTCGTGTCCCCGAACAATTTAAAACTACATTTTCAAGTAATCTACATAATTTTTCAATAAAAACTCACCATAGAACAAGTCCCACATAGTAATCCTGAGTTTCTACATACTTTTTGTGACTTTTTGAACCCTTTTTTCTGTTCGATCTGTCTGCGATCAGCGCGCATGTCCACGAACTGCGCACAAGAACCCCTATAAAAGACCACGCCCTAGAGCTCATTCTCATTGTGTTTCTGGCTATCCTATAGAACACAGCAAATTTTGCTGCCAATTTGCAGATTTTCAACTCCAAGCTGATGGCTTCCATGGCTCCACTCATGCCAACGGGTGCTGCATCTGCCTCAGCACCACCCCCACCCCCCACCACCACCACCTCCCCAAGGGCCTGAAAAGGGGAACAGGAGTGAGGATGCACAGGAGGATGAAGAGGATGACGAGAATGAGGTAGTGGAAGTCCCTACTACCAGCACTCGGCGTGAGTCATGGGTGTGGCGGTTATTTACCATTCGTGGTAATGGTCCTAAGGCACGTGCAAACCAAGTCACCTGCAATGAGTGCAAAATGGTACTCAGTCGTGGGAGGCATGGTTCATACAGTTTTGGGACAACTGCCATGAAGCGACACCTAAGGCCATTCCACACTGGGGCCATTCGCAAGCTTATACCTTGCGAGGATCGTAGCAGGTTGACTTCCTCTACTTCATCCTCCGTTTCCGATCCTGTCACCACAAGGAACACTCCTGTGGGACAGCGTATTCCTGAAGCTGCCTCACAGGCCATACGCAATACTGATGACCCTTACCTTTCGAGGGTCACAGTTGTGTGTATGTACTGCAACGCAGTACTGTGCAGGGGGGAGAGACTTTGTAGTGCTTTTGAGGCTATCATCTCAGAGCAGGAGAAGGTCTGCTCACTACCCAAGTAAAACCCACTCCACATCTTCCTCTCTCAGCTCGCCCTTTCTTATCCCTGCGGTTGGTGTACCCCCGTTACCCTCCTTTCCCCTCCTTTCCTAGTGTGTCTTGCACAAAAATGCCCAAAAAATATAAAACAACAAAAATAAAAAAAGGCTCTTTTCAGAGCCGCCTTTCACAGTTAAAAAATAGAAGTGAAAATAAATGAAGCAGGGCCCTGTGCATTTTTCAGAAGTCCGCAGACAGTCCGCGGACATCTAAAATGTTGGGGTGCTACCCTATCATAACCATTGCAGTTTTATCTGGGAGGAAGTGGTGGCTCTGAAAAGAGCATTTTGGTGGTTTTTGTTTGTGTTTGAAAAATTTGAAATGCTCAACACCTACTACAAAATGGATGCTGTAATTCCAAAAAAGGTTGCAATGCATTTTGTACATTTCTCAGAAAAATCTGATTGCCCGCATAAGTAAGTTGGACTCCATCACTGCGAAAAATGTATGTACTACGAAACATAATATTTTCATTGTGAAAAGAGGACATGCCAAAATCTCTTAGAAAGGCACAAACAGCCTTATTGACATTGCGCCTTGCTTTCTCCATTTGTGGACCAAATGAAGAAGAATAAAGTCACATTTGTCTCTGCGCAATCCTTGAAAAAATTACTTGAGAATTTGGAAACATGTCCATGACCTTCCGAAGTCCTTCTTTCATTGCAAATTGCAAAGAAATTCCAGACACATATCCTAAACTGTTCCCTCCACACCGAATTACAATTATGTCTGGATGTTGCTCTGTCTCCAAAGTAGCACAGAGGGGTAGCAAGTACAGCCACTTCATTCAACGTGCTCCATGCCAGTGCACTTCCCCATGTGTGAATCCAAGATCTACAGCTACTCCACAGCTTTCTACATGCACCTTCAACCAATGTATCTACGAGTCTCCCAAAATCCAAACAATCTGTTTTCTGAAACACACAGCCATAGCTATCTGTTCTTCTCTCAGCAAGAAGAGTATCTGAGAAACTCTCTCCTGGCACAACAGACCCACTAAACTTTCCTGACCAATCCCTTTCTCTGCTCATTCTCATTTGCATGGCTCCCCAACCCAAAATCCCCGGATGTAACACCAGATGTCCACGGACTAAAGCCATGTCCGCGGACATATCGTAACATGGACAGTCCTTCTACCATTTCCATTTCACTTTCTGTGCCATTCCCTCATTGGATATAGCTAAGTAGTCACATGAACATCCACCAATCACATCCAAAACCTCTACATCTGACTGCATGATCATAGATCAGCACTTTAAATGTACTGTTAATCTCTCTGAGTGCAAGTGTCATATCATTGGAAAGCACCTTCTACCAGAAATACTGTTCAAGTCTCCAAGATTTCTACTTGCAGCTGCATGCATCTCCATTTGCATTAACACAAACTTCAGGTATGCATATTTTCTGTATAGTACATGTACAATTCTTATAGATTCATTTAAACAGATTAATTGACTTTTATCTTGCATAATCTATAAAATGAATTTACTGTCATTTTTTCCATCTCTTAAAATCAACTGTCACTTCCAAACCTATCTGCTATTTAATTTCTTTTTACACACACATTTTCAAAGCATGTTGAACTAACATATTTAAAGTACAATATGAAGAGTTAACACACTCAAATAAAATTGCATGCACACAGTATGTTCAAATATCAAACAACAATACTTGTACAAAAACATAAACATGTATTTACTTATATTTATATAGTAGGCAAGCAGCCCATGGCATTGAGGCGATGTTTCTTACAAGAGCTTAGTTACAGAAATAGTGGTATTCAGAGGTACATTATGAATTCCACAAGGCATACAAATGATATTTTGGTTGGTACAGTTAGTCATTACAATACAGTTTATGCATTAAGAACATATGATATGTATTCAACTGGTGCGATGCATCTTATGTGAATAAGATAGTTTTCATGATATTGAGGAAGGCGCTGAGGTTCAATGTCAATTAAAAAAATCACTGTCTAAATAAAAAACAGTGCTATATACAAACAAAATTACTAATTTGTTTCCTCTACAATTGTAGTGAAGACCATTATCCTGAAAAGAAGCAGCCGAATTTGAAGTACAAAGAACAACTAAGATGGAACCTGCTCATTTCTGAAAAAAAGTAAGTTGAATACCACCATATTATTTGTACTATTATTCAAACACACTGTAAGGTTAATTCATGCTATTTCTGTGCCTAAAAATAGAGATTTTGCACCATTCTGTCTACAAATCCCCATTTCTTAAACAGACATTTACAGGCAGAATGGTGCACAATTTCATATTTTTCGACACACGAATGACCCAACTTAGCCCCTAGAATTTTAATATTATGGAACAAACAACTGTTTTAATTGTATACCATTAGATTTACTATTTCTACATCTCCACACCACCAGCTTACTTTCTACTGTCATCTGAACTCCAGTTTAGTAGCACATAAATTCAAGAATACTCATCCCAACTAGTTGTAGTTGCCCAATGCACAATCACACACCATTACATACATCTTTATCATCTTACTCAGACACTCATGCACACAGCACACATACATTAAGAACCCCCCAACCCATACCTTCTTTATTTTTTTCAACAGACCCTAAAGAATGCCTACCAAAAATCAAGTCCGTAGAAAGCAACGAAGAAGCAGAGCAAATGAAAATAGCAGTGTCCAAAACAAGCATCCATCTCTAGCAGAATTTGTAAAAAAAAGTTCAAACAAAACAGCTAATACAGTCATTTAGCGAAACAAAACAAGCTTCAACTACAGAAACTTTGCCTCCTCTATCAAAATGTAAAACGAACTACAAAACAATTAACAAAAAATCAGCTACCACTACAGATAAAACTGCTCCTATAAATCTTGATATAGTGCAAAGCAAGCATACCAAAAAAAGTATTTTAGCAAATATGTTTCATCACAGAGTCCTTCAAAATCTTATAAAATCAGGAGAGAAATCAGGCTCAACCCTTAAAACCTATCGTAGGAAATACATTTTAGAAGCGTTGAAAGACAGTGCAATCCTTCTCAAAGGAAAGTTATTTATTTTAGTGTTAAAATGAAACCACTAACAAAACTAATGACTAAATTACAAAAAGACTTCTCAATAAACGAAATGCCACCAGAAATAACTTCTTAAGTATCTGTGGAGGTGAATGGAGTCACACTACGAGCACAGAACCATACTTTAATGAAGAAGCATACAAACAAAAGCAAACAAATACAATTGCCATACATAGCAATGGACGAGGTTATTAAAAAGTTAATAATACCATAATGGAACAAGAAATACTGCTTACAAAAATATCCCCAGAAAACTTAGAATTACCTCTCCATTCAACTGAATCAGAACGTCTAGTATACAAATGGCCATGCACGTCAATGTGTAACTTTCCCAAGCAATCTTTCAAGTCTTTACGCCAATTCCTCAATCAATATGTGAAAGGCAAAGACAAAATTCAAATTAAACTTCTGCAAAACATGGATACCTGTGCAGTGTGCAAGTACACAGGACTACAAGGACATTCATTGGCCTGCATTTCAGGACCTACTTGCAAAACCACCTTCTATTATATCAAAATGATATCAACACATCATTCAACTATAAGAAAATTAGTCTATAAACTGTACTATGCTAAAAGTTCTGCTTTAGCACTAGCCAATTTAAATAACGTTCTTCTACATGGTACAGCAAAAGACCTACTTGAAGAAATCGACTATATCCAGAAAAAATATTTTGGAAGTGAAAGCCACATACAGAATGAAATAGCTTCAAAGCAAATTAGCAACCATTCTATGCATGGCAACCTTCTACTACACACATATAAAAAATAACATCTGACATTTAAAAGTACATCTGCTGACATACCGAACTATGTGTGTGTATGTTGCAGTAGAACTTTTTAAAAGTAACACAAAAACTGTAGACCTAACATACAAAATAGAAGACAACGAAGATTCTAAATGGTTTGAATTAGCTCTCTACCTTATAGCAGAAAACAAATACAAAATAACTGACCCCTTAATACTTTGCAGTTACTGCACTACAAAACTTGACAACAACCAAACTCCTTCACGTGCTATCACAAATAATTTGGAATTATTTCCACTACCAAAACCCCTACAACAACTCAATTTATATGAGAGCATCATAATTCAAACAGTGCACCCATTTCAAGCAATAATACGCCTTCAACCAAAAACAGCAAAATTACCTTCCTCTGAATTAGTGAAAGGTATTCAGGGAAAAGTAGTGTATTTATCATTAGATCTAAAAGAACATGTGCACACTCTAGGAGTGCAACGTCCAGTGGAGCAATCTTTAATTATCTTAGTAAATGGTGTACCTACAAAAGACAAAATAAATTGGCAACAACTGGCAGATTTACATAAAGTTAGACAAGCCTTGCAATATCTAAAAGACAATAATGAATATTACAAAGAAATTAATTTTGAAGAAAACTTGAAGGATACCACTGAAATAATTCAAGAGACACAAGAAGCTGGTCAATTTGAGCTCCTAGATCCTGCTACAATATCCAATACTTTAGACCATTATACAATTCACCCATTGCACTCTAATGACACCTTAGTAGATGCACTAGAAACACACCAAATGCGTCAAACAAAAGGATCACCAAAAAGCATATGGGAAAAAAGTATAGAAGCACGTCCTTTTCCTCTACTCTTTCCTACTGGCAAAGGAGGAAGGTACAATGAAAGACCTATTAAAATAACAGCATCAGAATACCGCTCATTACGTATGTATTCTGAAGAGCCCAGATTTAGACAAACTGTGGAATACATATTCCACCTACTCTTTGAAAGTGAACTAGCAACTTTATGTTACAGAGTTGCACACGCATTAAAATCAGGATCCCACTTTCAAAATATGTCAGCTACACAATTATTACAAAAAGTGCAAGGTTTTACAATCAAATATTACAAATCTATTAGCAAATGTGCGTGGTACTAAAGAGTACTGGTTCGACGTCATGGAGATGTACGTTTTATGATAAGAAACCTTGGCCCACCCACTTGGTTTGTTAGATTAAGTTGTGCAGAATGTGCATGTGAAGATTTACATGATTTCCTGCGCATATCAAACAAAAACAAAACAAACATAGATATACTAACACCTGGAGAACTTTGTTCTCTAGATCCTGTTAATGTTTCTAGATAGTTTCACCATCACTTCATCGCTATGCTACACTTTATTTGTAACAAAACTGTTCCTCCCCTCGGAGAAGTGCAACACTTCTTTTGGAGAAAAGAATACCAAGCCAGAGGAGCACCACATATCCACATGCTTTTATGGATTAAAGATGCTCCTAGATTTGGTCAAGACAGTGATGCCACTGTTTTACAGTTTATTGAAAAATATGTCACTTGTGAAATTCCATCAGAAGCAACAAATAGTGATATTCATGCACAAAATTTACAATTTCAAAGACACAAATGTGGCAAATATTGTTGTCGCAAATACAAAAACAAAGGGAAATACTACACCAAATGCAGCTTTGGTTTCCCTAGACCGGTTACAAAAACAGGTCAAGTGAACAACTTCATGTCTTCAGTTAGACATAGTGTTAAAGGTAAATCACCTAAAAATACATATTACATAAAAAGAACAGAAGAATAAAAATATATCAATGATTACAATGCAATCATTGCCCACTTATGGAACGCAAACATAGATGCCCAGTATCTTGCAGACAATTTCACTGCAGTTGCACGATATGTTACAGCATACTTAACCAAAGCAGAAAAAACAGAGCTCCAAGACTTCTGGAATGACCTGTCATCAGACAAAACACTGTCTCAGAAATTATACAGCTTGGGCATAAAAATGCTCTCCCATAAAGAACGTGGCTCCTATGAAGCAGCAGATCATTTAACTGGTACTGCTTTGTATGGAAAATCTGAGAATATAGTATGGCTAAGTCTTGGTCCTGCTAAATCTAGATAAATAGTTCTAAAATCATACGAAGTTATAGAAACAATAGCCAAACATGATCCAAACAGCCAAGATATTTTAAAAAACAATTTACTAGACACATATTACCCAAACAGAAGTAACATTTTGGAAACCATCTCTCTAAACCACAAAGCCCAAAACTTCACATACAAAAATAATATAAAACCCGATGAACAAAAAGGTAAATACAGAGTGACAAATTGTGAAGGCAGCTTTGTAAAACTCACCAAACCAAATTTAATTAATCATATAAAATTTTCATTAATGTCTCCTCAACATAAAGAACTATATTACATGTCCCTACTACAACTCTTTTAACCATTAAACCATGGAGAAAAGAAGAAGAAATACTAGATAACTATGACTCCTATGAAGACGCTTTCAAAGCAAATGAAAGCACTATAACTGATGTAAACTTTACACAGTACAAAACAATGTTGCACAATGAACAGCAACACAAAGAAGAACTCCAGGCCAAAATAGATAAGGACACTCCTGACAGTAGTCAACCTTCTGTAACAGGAAGCCAAGAACCACTGGGAGAGCCACTAATAACAAATGAGGCAGAATTAGCTATGACAGAAGTAGAAAACACCATGTGTCAGTATGAAGATAAAGAGGAATTAAATATACTACAATCAAAACGAAACAATGAGCAACGTAGCATTTTTCAAGAAGTAAAAAAAGAAATTGCACATGGTGTACAGCATGAAAACAAAGAATGCACCTGCCAAAATTACAAACCTATACTACTGTACGTCAGTGGTGAAGCTGGTTCTGGCAAAACATTCTTAATCAAAATCATCAGTAAATTCCTTCAACAATTGACAAACAACAAACTGTCAGCTGTTGTCACTGCCCCCACAGGTTTAGCTGCCTACAACATAGGCGGTGTCACTTTACACTGATTACTACTCCTGCCAGTAGAACACCAAAACAAATTAGACTATTACAAACTTTCTACAGAAGCTGCAATCGAACTACGCAGAGTATTAAAACAAATGAAAATGCTACTAATAGATGAAGTGAGCATGGTGATTACAAGAAGTACTCAAAACAAACTATGAAGAGCTCTTTTCAGGAAAACACATTATTGTTTTCGGAGATCTTCTTCAATTGACACCAGTGAAAGGTGAGCCTATTTTTAAAACCTTAGGACACAAACTCTGCCGTAAAACTGTTGGCAGCTTTGGAAATGTCAACCTTTGGCAACATTTCAAATACAGAGAATTAACAGAAAACATGCGGCAATCTGCAGATCTCACTTATGCCAACATCTTAAAAAGTATTAGAGTTGGTATACTATCTCAAGAAGCACAAGAAATATTGAAAACCCGGCACATTCATGCACTTTATGGTGATAATGCATGTGCTACGTATGTTATGGAAGAATTAGCCCACAAAAATGTCAATTGTATGGCCTTAATGCCAACTCTTGCAAGCTGTTTCAAATTCAATGAAACAATGTTCAAAAAAGAAATGCAACCAATAATTGATATTATCGCCACAGGCAAACTAGACATACATGGTATGTATGACACTACCCATGTGTGAACAAGCCACAACAAGACTAAATAGTTTAGAAAATTCAATCTCCAACACAGCTGGATTGGAAAAAATATTAAAATTATCCTTAAATTGCAGAGTAATGCTTAAACGTAACCTTGACGTGGATCAAGGACTAGTTAATGGAGCATTGGGTACAGTTGTTGGCTTTCAAACATACCCACGTGACAGCAACATTCAGTTTGTCAATATTCTCTTTGACAAACTTTCAGAAGTGAAAAGGATAGGACGCTCAACAGCTCGAGTCCTTCTCTTCAAAGACATGTATGTACGCAGAGAACAATTTTCTCTAACTCTTGCATACGCAGTCACCATTCATAAATCACAAGGTCTTACCCTAGACAAAGCATTGATTGACATTGGTAACACAGTCTTTAAAGAAGGCATGAGCTACGTAGCACTAGCACGCTTACGTACACTTGACGGTCTATTTCTAATCATCTTTGATGCAAGTAAACGCTGATATTCCTTGCATTTTAGAATACAATAGACTTCGTTCACTATACACCCCATCTAAAAACATATCCTGTTCCACAAAAAGTAAAATGTTCTAAAAGAAAACTAAATCAAACAGAAATGCAACAGGATGTCACTGCAAATCCTCCAAAGAGAGTAAAATAAACTAATACTTCATCAAGTACCACAAGCAAAAAAGAACCTATTAGGGAAAGTAAACCAGGTACTTCTTCAAAGAAGGAAGACAAACTCCAAAAAAAACACTCAGATACAGAACTACCTGGTCCATTTAAACTTTCAAATGTAATTGGTGTAAGTTGCTATGCAAATGTAGCAATGAATATTCTATTTCAATTACCACCAATTGTTGACAACATTTACTTACACAGTACAGACCAATTGTGTTTGCAAATTTTAGTACTTCATTGAAACGCAACAAACAATCCTGACAACACGGATAGTGTTTATGGAATAAGACAACAATTGGACTACTGTGCTGGAATGGTGAAATTCACTATAAACTCACAGGAAGATCCACAAGAATTTCTAATGTATTTACTACAAGTACTGGAAAACAAAAACATACCTATAAATGAAATCTTCCAGATTTCATACATGTGGAAACATACATGCACTCTCTGCAACAATGTGACACAAGAACAAATCCCTAAGGAGCGCTTTGTGTATCTATCAATACCTAATTTTGAATCTGTTCCATTTCAGCAACTTGTACAAAATGCAAACCATGGTAGATTATTTACTACCTGCAATTCGGATAATCGCTCCACCTTACTAATACAAACACATAGTAAATACGTAATACTAATGCTTCTACGTTACAATGCAGATGGTACCAAAAACAACTGCAAGCTGACTGGATTCACACATGGTCAAGTATTACTTTGTAAGAAAACCTTCACAACAATTGGTATAATCTACCATGCAGGAGCCACAACCAATGCAGGTCACTATTCTGAATATATAAGAAAAAAATCTGGTTGGTTTGAATGTAAAGATAGTACCATTACTCTAAAGCAGATATTACCTGCAAATCTTACAAACGCTTATTTAATCTTCTTAAAACCAAAATGTACTTAAACATTAACTAAACTTCTATTAAAAAAACTATAAACTGTTACAATATGCCAACAGCTATATAACAGGCCCAAGTGTCATGATCTCTGCTTCCAAAAGGTCAGGACCCACCCAACTCCCTTGGAAGCAGACCCATAACTCAGGTTCCGAGTGCCAACCAGTCCCAATTGGGACCTTTTGGACCCTGTCCTGGCGCCAGTGGCACCAGGCTCATAAATATGCCCAGTCCCAGTGCTGGAAGCGCCGGGCTCATAATGCTTGGGTGGACTTACCTGCAGCAGACCATGCTGCTTACTTACCTGCCAGTTGAGCCTCTGATCCTCTTCTGTTTGGGACTACTTTTCCTGTTGGGTGGGGCAGGAGCCACTCCCTAGGTTCAGAACACTGGAACTCTTCTGGAAAGCAGGAACTCTTTTCTAACCTAGGCGAGGCTGTGGAAGGAGACACCTAAGCACTACAGGAGGCTATTTAAACCACACCCGATGGATGAATCTTGCTTTGCGTTATTCTGCATCTTCTGCAGCAGAACGCTCATCGTGTCTTCTGCATCTGATCCTGGGCCTAAGGGAAAAAGGCTTACCATCCTGAATCCAGTCTTCAGCAACACCTATAAAGACAAGAAAGAACAGGTTAGCACTACGGTCTTCAGTGACAGCGCATCTCTTACCTGGTCCATCGGCTGTCACCAACGCCTCGCGCTGCATTCCGGCATCTGAAAGACAAATGCTTACCTACTCTTCGCGTGCTCCGGAGGTCTTCGCACTGCATTCCGGCATCTGAAAGACAAAAGCTTACCAACTCTTCGCACGCTCCGGAGGCCTTCGGCGCTGCATCCCGCATCTGAAAGACAAAAGAAGGTGCGTTTAAAGACATTGGGTAACTTTATTACTCACGTGCCATTACTCCTTCCCACGCCGAACCCAGTGGGTATTCCGGCACCCTTCAGCAGCTCCGAACTTGTACCTGCAAGATAAAAGGACAGTTAGTGCGCATCGTGAAGCAAGCAACAAGCGCTTACTTACATGCTTCCAGGCGCTTCTATTCCTCACACGGGTTCCATCCTCAACTCACTTCAGCCCGTCATCCGCCATCGCCGGAACCCTGCAAATCAAGAGACATCATTACAAAAGACTTTTAAAGACATTTGAAATACTCGGAACTTACCGTTCATGCAGTAAACGACGGACAGCAGTCCTCTGAGGTCAAGAGGCCTGCACCCTTATCCAGTGAAGAAACTGGTTACGGCACCCTGCCCCGAGGCAGATGGAGAGCTCGGCGTTCACTTACCTAAGGTGAGAGCATTAACCTTTGGGGTTCTACAGGAGAAGAGAAAGGGAAGAAGAGAGAGACACCCAATAACCCCAGTTCATTAATCCCGTATTTTCTATCTGCAGACATCTTACTCTTCGAGTCAGACATACAGTGCACAGAGGTCCAGCCCAAAGAGCCAACCGTGTGTTACACATCACCTTTGAAGATACGGTATTCGCCCAGTCAAGACCGGCGCCTCTGCGGGAATCAGGTGAGCATTACACCAAGATTCTACAACAACTAAACAGAAAAATTAATACTACTAAATTATATCTAAAAATAGATAGTTAGAATCCGCCAAATGGTATCTAACTGCCCCAAGATTTTACAATAACCAAACAGATAAATCAATACCACTTAATTATAAAAAAAAACTATAAACAGTTAGAATATGCCAATAGGTATCTAACTGCCCCAAGATTCTACAACAACTAAACAGATAAATGAATACCACTAAATTATATCAAACAATAAACAGAATACGCCAACTGATATCTAACTACCCAAGATTTTCAATAACCAAACAGATAAATCAATACCACTACATTGTAACAAAACATAGACAGTTAGAATACGCCAACTGGTATCTAACTGCCCCAAAATGTTACAATATCCAAACAGATAAATCAATACCACTTCATTATAACAAAAAATAGACTGTTAGAATATGTCAACAAGTATCTAACTGCTCCAAAAATCTGCAACACACCAATATATAGAGCATTAGCCAGAAACAACAAGTGAACACTGAAAACAAACAAACAATTAGACTGTAGCATAACAAAAAAAGTTTTTTTTTTATCCAACATTGTTTTTTTTTTTCTCCCACAGACCCAATGATTTTAGCAACAAACACAGAAACTGAGCAAATTGCACAGTACACTGGTTTGTAATCTACTAAATATGAGGGTCCAAAAAAAAAGTTGATTATTCAATGTTATAAGTCGTTACAAAATACCAATACTAACATGACCTTTTCTTTTATCACAGAAATGAACAAGAAATACATGTACTCCAGTTACTAAACCAAACAGTAATTATATTATAATAAGTACAACCATCACAGCAAATCACACCCATAGTGACTCATAACTTTGGTGCTTATAAATTTGGTCTTGTCCATGCACCCAAAACTCTATGCCCTGGCCCAACCACCGCAGCATATCACACCCATAGTGGCTTATAACTTCGTTGCTTATACATTTGTTCTTGGATCCCAAAGTTATAAGCCACTCTGGGTGTGATATGCTGCGGTGGTTGTGGCCAGGGCATAGAGTCTTGGGTGCATGGCCATATGGCCATGCTCCCAAGACTCTATGCCCTGGCCACAACTACTGCAGCATATCACACCCACAGAGTCAAACATTTTGACTATGTAATATGGGCACTTTTAATGTCCGCGGACATGATGAGTGTCCTTAGAACAGATTCAACTTGCCAGCGAACAATACGGACAGCGTCCTCAGGACACTCCCATTTCATTTATTTACGAACATTTCAGGACCCCGCGAGTGTTCTTAGGACAAATTCAGCTTGATTGCAAACACGGACAGATGTACCGTCCTCAGAACACTCCCATTTTGTTTATTGACGAACATCCCAGGACACTTCATGTGTTATTAGAATAGTTTCAACTTGCTTGTGAACATCGCAGGACACTTCTTCTGTTCTTAGAACAGTTTCAACTTGCTTGCAAACATCCCAGGACACATCATCTGTTATTAGAACAATTTCAACTTGCCAGCGAACAATACGGACCGTGTCCTCAGGACACTCCCATTTCCTTTATTTACGAACATTTCAGGACACAGCAAGTGTTCTTAGAACAGTTTCAGCTTGCTTTCGAACAATACGGACAGATGTAGCGTCCTCAGGACACTCCCATTTTGTTTATTGACGAACATCCCAGGACACTTCATGTGTTCTTAGAACAGTTTCAACTTGATTGCGAACAGCGCAAACAGTCATACCGTCCTCAGGACACCCCCATTTTGTTTATTGACGAACATCCCAGGACACATGATGTATTCTTAGAACAGTTTAAACTTGCCTGCAAACGTAACAAACAGACATACCGTCCTCAGGACACCCCCATTTTATTTATTTATGAACATCCTAGGACACATCATCTGTTATTAGAACAATTTCAACTTTCCAGCAAACCGAACAGACATAACGTCCTCCGAACACTCCCATTTTGTTTATTGATGAACAGCCCAGGACACTTCATGTGTTCTTAGAACAGTTTCAACTTGCTTGCTAACAGTACGGACAGTCATACCGTCCTCAGGACACCCCCATTTTGTTTATGAACGAACATCCCGGGACACTTCATGTGTTCTTAGAACAGTTTCAACTTGCTTGCGAACAGTCAGGACAGACATACCGTCCTCAAGACACACCCATTTCGTTTATTTTCGAACATATCAGTACACCGCGTGTGTTCTTAGAACAGTTTCACCGTGCCTACGAACCATACGTACGGACGTACTGTCCTCAGAACACCCCCATTTCATTTATTTAGAACATTTCAGGACATCTGTGTTGTCCACGGACAAATCGAACACAACAAAGAGATCTACCACCTAAATAAATACAACATTTAACCCATCTCTTACTCCCCCAACCTCCCCAAACAGTCTTACACACCAACACACTCTACTAAATAGCATTTCTCCACCAAGTCTCACCGCGCTGTCTGCGGACATCCGCGAATTGAAGATGTCGGGTGTTCCAGAAAATCTGACGCGCTTCATGCTCTTCACCGTCCAATCAGCAAACACGTTGCATGTCCACGGACATGACGCAAGCCGGTTGGCCAATCAGGACACTGTCCGCGGAGCGAACAGGGAAGTGTGCCCGCGGACCAAACATAGATATCACTAATTTATTTGGACCTATTTCTTGGTTTCAGGACCAAGCTGCTACTCCTGGTCCAAATTTGGTGAAAATCCGTCCAGCGGTTTGGGCTGTAGGCGTGAGCAAAGTTTTTTCCCCATTCAGTCTATGGGAAAAAAATAAGTTTTGGGACCCCCCTTATAACTTTGCCCCCCCTGGACCAAACCTCACCACAAGTTAACACAAGTTTACTTAGGTTTTAAATACAGTTTAGTTATCAAATTTTGGTTTTAAGAACATCAAATAAGCGTTTGTAAGATTTCCTGGTAATCTCTGCTTTAGAGTCATGGTACTATCATTACATTCAAACCATCCACATTTCTTTTTTATATATGCAGTGTAGTGCCCTGCATTGGTTGTGGCTCCTGCGTGGTAGATTATACCTATTGTTGTGAAGGTTTTCTTACCAAGTGATATTTGACCATGTGTGAATCCAGTCAGCTTGCAGTTGTTTTTGGTACCATCTGCATTGTAACGTAGAAGCATTAGTATTATGTATTTAGTATGTGTTTGTATTACTAACGTGGAGCAATTATCTGAATTGCAGGTAGAGCATAATCTACCATGGTTTGCATTTTGTACAAGTCGCTGAAATGGAATGGATTCACAATTTGGTATTGATATATATATGAAGCGTTCATTGGGGATTTCTTCTTGTGTCACATTGTTGCAGAGAGTGCACGTATGTTTCCACATGTATGAAATCTGAAAGATTTCATTTATAGGTATGTTTTTGTTTTCCAGTACTTGTAGTAAGTACATTAGAAATTCTTGTGGATCTTCCTGTGAGTTTATAGTGAATTTAACCATTCCAGCACAGTAGTCCAATTGTTGTCTTATTCCATAAACACTATACGTATTGTCAGGATTGTTTGCTGCATTTCTGTGAAGTACTAACATTTGCAAACACAATCGGTATTGTGGGGGCTCACCCACCCCTTCCGCTGCAGCTGTGGGGGCATCCCCGCCGCCTTGCTCCACAGCGCCGTCTCCGCCCTCTCCTTCACTAGCCGCTGCGTAGAGGGAGACATAGAACACAAGCATCAGGGTACTGTACAATGGTCCCCTAGACAGGAAGCAATAGCAGATGAGTGCCACTGTCAAAGTACACTTCCATCATGTCACACCACAACACATGTGTCAGTCCAAGCAAAACACACACAGTGACAGTCATGGTGCGTGCCATGGACATTTCAATGCATGTCCAATGGACTCTCGAATCATACAATGTAATGGGACTCACATGCATCATGGGTCATGCCTATCACATGCACACACTTCACCTCAGTCACATCCATCTGGCCCCGTATACCCCAATCACAGTGCATACAAGGATGACTAGGCTGCATCAGTGAATCTGTACATTGTCACAGACATGTGTCATGCATCCATGGCACTCACAAGTCACAGACACGCAGGTCAGGCACACAGACATGGATACCACATATGTATCTGGCATCAGCACCCATCCCTCGCCCCCACCCATGTCCATGAACAGAGACTGCCATGCTCTCATGTGTGCAATCTGCACAGGGCTCCCCATGTCGCATTCAAACACATGCAACAACCGTGCGGTTCACACATTACAGGTCGCACATGCATTCCCATGATGTCCCTGCACACATACATGCGTACATGGCCTATGTCACAGATGCAGGCAAGTATCAGACAACCAGCACACTGCAACATGCCCTGTCTCACACAGCAATGCTTGGCCACTTACCGCTCAACTCCAGATGGCTCTCCCTCTCAAGGACCTGGGCGTGGAGCGCTGGGTGTGCGCGTTCCAGGACCCTCAACTGGATGGAACTCATGCGGCCCCGGCCCCCCTCCACGAGGCGCCGGGCCTTCAGGAGGGTCCTGGACCTCAAGTCCTCCCAGCGCTTCTTGACCTTCTGGATGGTGCGGGTTGCCACCCCCTCCGCATTGATGGCAACCATACAGTCGGCCCAGATCCTATCCCGTCCTTCCCTGTTGGCGCGGGACGATCCGAAGAGGGCATCATACTGCCCCAGGACTTGCTCCACCAGGACACCAACTTCGGTGGCAGTGAAGCTGGTGCCCCTCTGCCCCTCTGGCCGGGGGTTGCCACTGGGGTCAGATGTGGATGTGCCCGACATGGCAACCCCAGGGGCAGGAGTGGGTGGGCAACTGGGTCCTGGGGCTGGGCTGTGGAGCGATGTTATTCAAGTCGGGAGTCTTCTGTACCAGCAGGGGTGGACACAGCAACTGGACCCCTGCAGATGGCTGATGTGCAGGCACCAAATGGCAGGGCACGGTGGCAGCAGGCAGGCAGGCAGGCAGGCAGCAGCAGATGGCAGGTGGGAGGCTGCTCGGGGCACTGGGGGGCAGTAATTCGGCCTTCTGGGCAGGAGCGTGGTCTTCCGTGTGTTTTCGCATGGCCAGCTTGATACGGAGTGATTTGGCACGTGAAAATCCTGCACGTCAGCGTGAAAATCGAGGAAAGGACCTTAGCGCGTAAGCGCGTCAGCACGCGTACGCGATTTCATTGGACCAGAGGCCCTTACAGTGTAAGCGCGTCTGTGACGTTTTGCGCACGGGCGTTGCCCTGGCAGGGCTTGGAGATCCCGCGTGCCTTTATGTTCTGTACGTGCTTTTCGTGCGGTGCGTGTGTTTTCCATCCGTTGGGGTTCACACGCTATTACTTCACAGCGGGTGTTGGCTACGCGTTCTACTACACGCAAGGCAGAAGGTGAGTGGTACCCCGCTCCACCAGGACCGATCGCGTGAGAAAGTTCACGCGAACCCCTGAAATACACGTAGCACGCTCCCCCAGGCCTGATCGCGTGAGAAAGTTCACGCGAACCCCTGAAATGCACGTAGCCCGCTCCCCCAGGCCCGATCGCGTGAGAAAGTTCACGCGAACCCCTGAAATGCATGTAGCCCGCTCCCCCAGGCCCGATCGCGTGAGAAACTTCACGCGAACCCCTGAAATGCACGTAGCACGCTCCCCCAGGCCCGATCGCGTGAGAAAGTTCACGCGAACCCCTGGAATACACGTAGCCCGCTCCCCCAGGCCCGATCGCGTGAGAAAGTTCACGCGAACCCCTGGAATACACGTAGCCTGCTCAATCGCGTGTGTAACTTCCCGCGCAACCCCGAAATACACGTGCCCCGCTCGCACAGGCACTATTGATGTATGTTGCCACTTTTGTAATGCGCAGGGACGCTACCGCCTGCCTTCGTGTGGCGGACGTGTTTGGGCTTGTGCGTGTCTTTCGCTGTGCGTGGCTTTACCCTATTCGATTCCATGAATACGTGTGGTTCGGATGCGTGTGGGCGTTCCGTCTGCTTCCCTGCAGTACATCCCCAGTTACGCCCTTGTTTTCGCGAGTTGTTCCCCATTCCGCGCGTTACGCCCCGTGTTCCGCCCACTTTCTAGTGTATGCGCAGAGGTTGTGCGCTTTCACTGTGCGCGTCGTGCACATCTTTCGGGATGTTGCAGTGACGTGTGCGCCATGCACGGGTTTGGCGCACATCCCGTGGAAGACACGCGCAGGGACTTCCATGAATCGCACGCGTGCGCGTGCGCCTCTTTTTTTCCGCTTGCGCCTGCTTGCGCCTGCTTGCGCCTGCTTGCGCGTGGATTTTCGGCGCACGTTTGTTCCATGAATCGGCCCCATGGTGTTTTCTACTTTTATCATAGCTAATTCTGCCTCATTTATTATTAGTGGTTCTCCTGGTGGTTCTTGGCTTCCTGTTACAGAAGGTTGACTACTGTCAGGAGTGTCCTTATCTAGTTGGGCTTGGAGTTCTTCTTCGTGTTGCTGTTCATTGTGCAACATTGTTTTGTACTGTGTAAAGTTTACATCAGTTATAGTGCTTTCATTTGCTTTGAAAGCATCCTCATATTAGTCATAGTTATCTAGTAATTGTTCTTCTTTTCTCCATGGTTTGAAGAGTTGTAGCAGGGACATGTAATATACTTCTTTATGTTGAGGAGTCTTTAATGAGAATTTGATATGATTAATTAAATTTGTTTTAGTGAGTTTAACTAAGCTGCCTTCACATTTTATCACTCTATATTTACCTTTTTTTTTCATCAGGTTTCATATTATTTTTGTATGTGTAGTTTTGGGCTATGTGGTATAGACACATGTTTTCCAAAGTATTACTTCTGTTTGGGTAGTATGTGTCCAATAAATTGTTTTTTAAAATGTCTTGGCTGTTGGGATCATGTTTGGCTATTGTTTCTATATCTTCATATGGTTTTAGAACTTTTTTTCTAGATTTAGCTGGACCAAGACTTAGCCATACTATATTTTCAGATTTACCATACAATGAAGTACCAGTTAAACGATCAGCTGCTTCATATGATCCACATTCTCTATGGGTGAGCATTTTTATGCCCAAGCTGTATAATTTCTGAGATACTGTTTTATCTGATGACAGGTCATTCCAGAGGTTTTGGAGCTCTGTCTTTTCTGCTTTAGTTAAGTATGCTGTGACATATCGTGCAACTGCAGTATAATTGTCTGCGATGTACTGCACATTTATGTTTGCATTCCATAGGTGGACAATGATTGCATTATAATCATTGATATATTTTTATTCTTCTTTTCTTTTTATGTAATATGTATTTTTAGGTGCCTTACCTTTAACACTATGTCTAACTGAAGACATGAGGTTGTTCACTTGATCTGTATTTGTAACTGGTCTAGGGAAACCAAATCGGCATTTGGTGTAGTATTTCCCTTTGTTTTGGTATTTGCGACAACAATATTTTCCACATTTGTGTCTTTGAAATTGTAAAATGAGTGCATGAAGATCACTATTTGTGGCTTCTGATGGAATTTCACAAGTGACACATTTTTCAATAAACTGTAAAACAGTGGCATCACTGTCTTGACCAAATTTAGGAGCATCTTTAATCCATAAAAGCATGTGGATATGTGTTGCTCCTCTGGCTTGGTATTCTTTTCTCCAAAAGAAGTGTTGCACTTCTCCAAGGGGAGGAACAGTTTTATTACAAATAAAATATATCACAGCAATGAAGCAATGGTGAAAGTATCTTGAAACATTAACAGGATCCAAAGAACAAAGTTCTCCAGGTGTTAGTATATCTATGTTTGTTTTGTTTTTATTTGATATGCGTAGGAAATCAACAAACCAAGTGGGTGGGCCAAGGTTTCTGATCATACAACGTACATCTCCATGGCGTCGAAACTAGTACTCTTTAGTACCACGCATATTTGCTAATAGATTTGTAATATTTGATTGTAAAACCTGATCCTTATTTTGCACTTTTTGTAATAATTGTGTAGCTGTCATATTTTGAAAGTGTGATCCTGATTTTAATATGTGTGCAACTCCATAACATAAAGTTGCTAGTTCACTTTCAAAGAGTAGGTGGAATATGTATTCCACATTTTGTCTAAATCTGGGATCTTCAGTATACATCCGTAATGAGCGGTATTCTGAAGCTGATATTTGAATAGGTCTATCATCATACCTTCCTCCTTTGCCAATAGGAAAGAGTAGAGGAAAAGCATGTGCGTCTATACTTTTTTCCCATATGCTGATTGGCGATCCTTTTGTTTGACGCATTTGGAAGTTTCCAGTATATCTTCTACGGTGTCATTCCAGTGCAAAGGATGAATTGTATAATGGTCTAAACTATTTGATATTGTAGCAGGATCTAGTAGCTCAAATTGACCAGCTTCTTGTGTTTCTTGAATTATTTCAGTTGTATCTTTCAAGTTTTCTTCAATATTAATTTCTTTGTAATATTCATTATTCTCTTTAAGATACTGGAAGGCTTGTCTAACTTTATATAAATCTACCAGCTGTTGCCATATTTTTTTGTCTTTTGTAGGTACTCCATTTACTAAGATAATTAAAGATTGCTGCATTGGACATTGCATTCCTAGAGTATGCACATTTTCTTTTAGGTCTAATGGTAAATAAACTTCTTTTCCACTAATGTCTTTTACCAATTGAGAGAAAGGCGTATTATTGCTTGAAATGGGTGTACTGTTTGAATTATGATGCTCTCATATAAATTAAGTTGTTGTAGGGGTTTTGGTACTAAGTATAATTCCAAATTATTTGTGATAGCACGTGAAGGAGTTTGGTTGTTGTCAAGTTTTGTAGTGCAGTAACTGCAAAGTATTAAGGGTTCAGTTATTTCGTATTTGTTTTCTGCTACAAGGTAGAGAGCTAATTCAAACCATTTAGAATCTTCATTGTCTTCTATTTTGTATGATAGGTCTACAGTTTTTGTGTTACTTTTATAAAAAGTTCTACGGCAACATACACATACATGGTTTGGTACTTCAGCTGAAGTACTTTTAAATTTTAGTATTACTTTTTTGTATGTGTTTAGCAAAAGGTTGCCATATGTAGAATTGTTGCTTAATTGGTTTAAAGCTATTTCATTCTGTAAATGACTTTCACTTCCAAAATATTGTTTCTGGATATAGTTAATTTCTTCAAGTAGGACTTTTGCTGTACCATGTAGAAGGATGTTATTTAACTTTGCTACTGCTAAAGCAGGACTTTTAGCATAGTACAGTTTATAGACTAGATTTCTTATAGTTGAATGATGTGTTGATATCCTTTTGATATCATGGGAAGTGGTTTTACAAGTAGGTCCTGTAATGCAGGCCAATGAATTTCCTTGTAGTCCTGTGTACTTGCGCACTGGACAGGTATCCATATCTTGCAGTAATTTAATTTTTATTTTGTCTTTGCTTTTTACATATTTATTGAGGAATTGGCGTAAAGATTTGAAACATTGTTTGGGAATGTTACACATTGACGTGCATGGCCATTTGTACACTAGACGTTCTGATTCAGTTGAATGGAGGGGTAATTCTAAGTTTTCAGGGCATATTTTTGTAAGGAGTACTTCTTGTTCCATTATGGTATTATTCACTTTTTCATAACCTCGACAACTGCTATGTATGGCAATTGTATTTGTTTGCTTTTGTTTGTACGCTTCTTCATTAAAATATGGTTCTGTGCTCGTAGTGTGATTCCATTCACCTCCGCAGATACTTAAGAAGTTCTTTCTGTTGACATTTCGCTTATTGAGAAGTCTTTTTTGTAATTTAGTTATTAGTTTTGTTAGTGGTTTCATTTTGTTTAACAGTAAAATAAATAACTTTCTTTTCAGAAGAATTGCACTGTCCATCAACACTTCTAAGATACATTTCCTATGATAGGTTTTAAGCATTGAACCTGATTTCTCTCCTGTTTTTATAAGATTTTGAAGGACTTTGTGACAGTACATTTTGGCTAAAATACTTTTCTTGGTATGCTTACTTTGCACTATATTAAAATTTGAAGAAGTAGTTTTATCTGTAGTGATAGCTGATTTTCTGTTAATTGTTTTTTGTTTTTTTTTACATTTTGATAGAGGAGGCAAAGTTTTTGTACTTGAAACTTCTTGTGTTTCACTATATGACTGTATTAGCTGTTTTGTTTCAACTTTTTTTAAAAATTCTGCTAGAGATGGATGCTTATGTTGAAACTTTTATTTTCATTTGCTCTACTTTTGCGGTGCTTTCTACGGACTTGACTTTTGGTAGGCATACTTTAGGGTCTGTTGAAAAAAATAAAGAAGATATGGTTTGGGGTGTTCTGAAATGTATGTGTGCTGTGTGCATGAGTGTTTGAGCAAGATGATAAAGATGTATGTAATGGTGTGTGATTGTGCATTGGGAACTACAACTAGTAGGGATAGGTATTCTTGAATTTATGTGTTACTAAACTGGGGTTCAGATGACAAAAAAAAAGTAAGCTAGTGGTGTGGAAAAGTACAAATAGTAAATCTATTGTATACAATTAAAACAGTTGTTTGTTCTATAATATGAAAATTGTAGCGGTTCAGTTGAGTAATTTGTGTGTCCAAAAATAGGAATTTGTGGGCCATTCTGGCTGTAAATCGCTGTTCAAGACATGGAGATTTTTGGACAAAATCGTACACAATATCTATTTTTAGGCACAGAAATAGCTTGTATTAATGTTATAGTATGTTTGATTAATAATACAAATATTATGGTGATATTCTACTTACTTTTTTTCTTAAATTAACAGGTAACTTCTTAGTTCCTCTTTGTTCTTCGAATTCGGCTGCTTCTTTTCAGGAGACTGGTCTTCACTGCAATTGTAAAAGCTTCAAATTAGTAACTTTGTTTGTATATAGCGCTGTTTTTAATTTAGATATTGATTTTTTTATTTGAAATCCTCAATGCCTTCTTTAAAACCATTAAACTAATTTATTTACATAAGATACATTGCATCAGTTCAGTACATATGATATGTTCTTAATGAACAAATTGTATTGAATGACTAACTGTAGCAAAAAAAATATCTTTACTATATCTTGTGAAATTTATAATATACCAGTGAATACCACTAGTTCTGTAAGTAAGCTGTTCTAGGTAATAGCGCCTCAATGTCATGCCTAAATTAAAGTAATTAAGTAAATAAATACATAAAAACAAAAAAATATGAAATTGTAAAAGTATTTTTTTAAAGATTTAAACATAGATTGTGCTTGCATGCAATTTTGTTTGAATATATGTAGTCTATATATTTAATTTAAAAAATGTTAGTTTAACATGATTTGAGTGTGAGTGTATAAAGAAAGTAAATAGTATAAAGGTTTATAAGTGATAGTTGATTTTAGGAAATGGAAAAAAATACAGTAAATTCATTTTACAGATTACACGAGCTAAAAGTCTGTTTGAAAATGTGTTCATCTACTGTACAGACAATATGCATACCTGAAGTTTGTGTTCATGCATATGGATATGCATGGAGCTGCAAGTAGAAATCTTGGAGACTTGTACAGTATTTCTGGTAGATGGTGCTTGCCAATGATATGACACTTGTACTCAGAGAGATTCACAGTACATTCGCAGTGCTGATCTATGATGATGCAGTTAGATATAGAGGTCTTGAATGTGATTGGTGCATGGTCATGTGATTTCTTAGCTACATCCAATGAGGGAATGACAGAGAGAGTGAAGTGGAAGTGGTAGAAGGGCTGTTCATGTTACGATATGTCCGCGGACATGGCGGTAGTTCGCGGATATCTGGAGTTACATCCGGGGATTTTTGGGTTCAGAAGTCATGCAAATGAGAAAGAGTACTAAAAGGGATTGGTCGGGAAAGTTTAGTGGGTGTGTTGTGCCAGAAGAGAGTTTCTCATATACTGTTTTTGCTGAGAGAACAGATAGCTATGTCTGTGTATTTTAGGAAAAAGATTGTATGGATTTTGGGAGATTCATGGATATATTGGTTGAAGGTGCATGCAGAAAGCTGTGGAGTAGCTGTAGATCTTGGATTCCCACATGTGGAAGTACACTGGCATGGAGTACGTGGAATGAAGTGGTTGGACTTGCTACCTCTCTGTGCTACTTTGGAGACAGAGCAACATCCAGACATAATTGTAATTCATTGTGGAGGGAACAGTTTAGGACATGTGACTGGAATTTTTTTGCAATTTGCGATGAAAGAAGGACTTGGGAAGGTTATGGACATGTTTCCTAATTCTCAAGTGATATTTTCACGGATTGCGCAGAGACAAATGTGGCTTTGTTCTTCTTCATTTGGTCCACACATGGAAAAAGCAAGGCCTAATGTTAATAAAGCTGTTTGTGCCTTTCTAAAAGATTTTGGCATGTCTTCTTTTCACAATGAAAATATTCTGTTTCGTTGTACAAACTTTTTTCGCAAAGATGGAGTCCATCTTACTTATGGTGGCAATCAGATTTTTCTGAGAAATGTACAAAATGCATTGCGACCTTTAATGGAATTACAGCATCCATTTTGAAGTAGGTGTTAAGCATTTATAATTTTTGACTTACAAACACCTCCCAAAGGCTCTTTTCAGAGCCACCACTTCCTCCCAGAGAAAATTGTAATGTTTGTGATGGGGTAGCAACCCAATTTTTTAAATGTTCGCGAACTGTCCGTGGACTTCTAAAAAATACAAAGGGCCCTGCTTCATTTATTTTCACTTCTATTTTTTAACTGTGAAAGGCGGCTCTGAAAAGAGCCGTATTTTCTTTTTTGATTTTTAATATTTTGTATTTTTTTTTGGTTTTTTATACACGACATACTAGGAGAGGAGGGGAAAGGAAGGAAAAGGGGGGGACACCAACCACAGGGATACGAAAGAGTGAGCTGAGAGAGGAAGATGTAGAGTGGGTTTTATTTGGGTAGTGAGCAGATCTTCTCGTGCTCTGAGACGATAGTCTCAAAAGCACTACGAAGTCGCTCCCCCCTGCAGAGTACTGTGTCACAGTACATACATACAACTGTGACCCTCGAAAGGTAAGGGTCATCAGCATTCTGTATGGCCTGTGAGGCAGCTTGAGGAAGACGCTGTCCCACAAAGGTGGTCCTTGTGGTGACAGGATCAGAAACAGAGGATGAAGTAGAGGAAATCAACCTGCTATGTTCTTCGCAAGGTACAACCCTGCGAATAGCCCCAGAGTGAAAGGACCTCAGGTGTCGCTTCATAGTAGTGGTCCCAAAGCTGTACTTACCGTGCTTCCCGCAACTGAGTATCATTTTGCACTCATTGCAGGTAACACGGTTCGCACGAGCCTTAGGAACATTCCCATGAATGGTAAATAACCGCCACACCCAAGACTCACGCCTACTGCGGGTAGTAGGGTTTTCCTCTACCTCATTCTCATCATCCTCTTCTTCCTCCTCCACATCCTCACTTCTGTTCCCCTCTTCATGCCCTTATGGAGGTGGTGGTGGTGGAGGGGGTGAAGGTGGTGCTGAAGCAGGTGCAGCACCAGGTGGCAGTTCAGCAGCCAGGGATGCCATCAAAGATGCGATGGAAATCTGCAGTTGGCAGCAAAATTCGCTGTGCTCTGTAGAAAAGCCAGAAACACAATAAGAATGAGCTCTAGGGCATGGTCTTTTATAGGGGTGCTTGTGCGCGGTCCTCGAACATGCGCGCTATCCGCGGACAGATCGAACACAAAAAAAAGTTTGAAAAGTTTCAAAAGGTATGTAGAAACTCAGGATTACTATGTGGGACTTGTGCCATGATGAGATTTTATTGAAAAATATTATGGATTAATTGAAAATGTACTTTTAATTTGTTCGGGGACCCGAACAGTGTCCGCATTCAGAACACGCGATCAGCGTGGGCGCGGTCATATGATACGTTCGTGAACAAGTGGGCGCGGTCATATGATCCGTTCGCAAACAAGTCTGCGAAGGAACAGCATGTCCGCAGGACACCAAATGCACGGAGATTGGCTAGCGCATGTGCGTTGATGTTCTACGGACACAGTTCGGGTCCTGAACTAATTAAAATTGCGTCACACATGAAACAAACATTTCAGGACACTGCGTGTGTTCTTAGAACAGTTTAAATTTGCTAGCGAACAGTAAGAACAGATATAGTGCTCTTCAGGACACGTTCAATTTTGTTTATGTACAAACATTTTAGGACACCAATTGTGTTCTTAGAACATTTTCAACTTGCTAGCGAACAGTACGGAGAGGTATTGTGTTCTTTAAGACATCTCCATTTTCGTTTAATTACAAACAATTCAGGACACTGCGTGTGTTCTTAGAACAGTTTGAACTTGCTAGCAACAATACAGACAGATATAGTGTTCTTTAGGACACTTTAATTTTTTTTTTTTACGAACATTTCAGGACACCGCGTGTGTTCTTGGAATAGTTTCATCTTGCTAGCGAACAGTACAAACAGGTATAGTGTTCTTCAGGACACCTCCATTTTCGTTTATTTACGAACATTTCAGAACACCTGCACTGTCCGCGGACACCTACATTGTTTTTTTTTTAAAAAACGAAACTATTTACAACACAATATAAAAATTAAACTTTATTTAACATATATTAATAATTTATGACAGAGAAGGTGAGTCAGAAACAGAAACAAAAACAGGAGAATTAGGGGTTTCATCATGATTGTTATTAGGTGAAGAAGAGATGGAAGTCTCATCAAAACGTTTTGGGTTATGGAGAGGGTTTGGGGATAATTGACTGGGATATGGTGAGGAGGGACAAGTACATGTGGGGCAATGGTACGAGGTTTTTGGTTTAAAATGATCTTCCAATAAAGTTTTAAAATTATTAAAATTAGCCAACAATAAATCCATTTTTTCTTCTATACTGTGAAAAGTGTTATCCATAACAGGTTTTTCTGAAGTATTTTCTATGTTGGTATGCTCTGTACAAAAAAAATATACATATGTTAAATGTATACAAAATAATAATAATTAAATGGTTGATATTATACAGTGTTTACCATTAGTTTCACTATCTTGTGACATTTCTTCATGTGGGAAATGTTCCTCTAGCCATTCCAGAGTACTAGACATTTCTGTGAGAGAAAAAAAAAAGATAATATATTTTTTTATCTAATACAGAAAGTTTATAAATATATGAATACAATTAAAGACACTTACTATATCAGGTAAGATATGTCCTATGTACTCAGTGGGTCTGCTCTTGTTCTCAGTTCTGTTGTGTTTGTAAGGTAATTATGTTGGAAGCCAATTTATTTTCTTGTGGTATATTCCATTTTAGAACATAGAGCATTTAAATGAATGGTTAGTGTGTTGTATATATGGGTTACATTTCTTATGTATTAGTACATATAATGTGTGTGTGTGTGCTTCTTTTTGAATTTGTTAAATGTTCCTATGTTATGATATAACAATCAAACATACCCCCCCAGAGTTTTTAGGTAGTGGTACTGTTCTTCGAACATGTCCGCGAACATTAAATGAGTTTGCGGGCATCAAGTATAGTAGAAGAGATTCAGTCAGTTCCATATGATATGTATATAAAGTGAAAGTCATTGTTAAGTTGCACTACTAAAAATCTATGAAATTCAGTGAAAAAACGTTGTTAAAGGGACGTTATGGTTAAGTTGCGCTGCTAAAAACCAATGAAATTCAGTGAAAAAACTTTGTTAAAGAGACATTATGGTTAAGTTGCGCTACTAAAAACCTGTGAAATTCAGTGAAAAAACTTTGTTAAAGGGACGTTATGGTTCCAAGTAAAACCGAAAAACCCTTGAAATTCACCAGTTATGGTAAGCTAAGCAACCATAACTCACGCCACCACCGTGCACTGCTAAGACTAACACCCACGACATCAAAGATGACATCACAAATGTCATTGATCATCTGATTTCAAAACCAAAATAATGGGCCTCATTATGAGACCAGTAGGCACCGGAATAAAATGCACCATGCGACATGCTCTGCCTGCGGGTGCCGGTACTTCCGCCAGGTCAGACCTGGCGGGCGGGAAGGCATCCCCGAGCAGAATTCTAGTTTGCCGGTCCGGTAGCAACGGTACCAGCAAGCTTACTGGTACCATTGTTACCACATCGGCAAACTTATAATGATGCCCAACATCTTGATCAGTCTCAGAATAATGGTTTCTCTCCTACCCCTGTTGGTCCCTCTTGTTAAATTAGTATTTTTGTAATACAGAATTTGTATAATTTTTTACTTGTTAAATGTCATTTCCTGCCACATAATTATCCACATATGGTTGGGGGGAGGGGGATAGTCACATAAAAAATAGGCATTGCTCTAATCTCTGGAGTAGAGCATAATATTCATAGTACCAAAATGCTTGCATTTGTTCAACAATGACTGCAAGCAGGTGTCTATCACAGACATTTTCTCGATTGTAAGTCTGAAAGCAGAGCAGTAATACTTGGGGTAGCTTGTAGAGATGTCAAGTAGTGCCAGATGTAAAATAATTAACCAATTCTCGAATTTAGCATCACGTTATACTGCATTCTTGTACATGTACTCCTGCAATTATAATGTGTACATGAATACAAAATAACATGCAATGCAAATTCCAGGACTTATACAACATGATCTGAGAGCTCTGTCTGGCATAATTGTAAGAACCAGGAGTTTGTATGAAGAAAAGATGCTAGTTAAAAGGGGACCAGATTTTTTGTATCTATGTGATATTTTTTAAAATAAAATACAGAATCACAAATTACTGATTTTTTTCCCCTTTCGTCTCATTTCACAACATATATATATATGTGGGAGACGCCCAGCAGCCCCATACCCTTCTGCATTTTTTATTAATTTTAGCCATCACCCACTGCTGCAAAATGATGGGGTAATACTGAATTTCTCTTGGCTGTGGCTTGCTTTGTCAGAGGCAGAGAAGGGTGTTCCATGGGACCTGATTCCCATCTAGCCCGTGGTCCTAATCCTATCGGGTCCCAAACTCTCCGCTTTCATCCTTCATCCTCATCACCAGACACAGTTTCATACCTAGGGCCTCATTACGACCCTGGCGCTAATGGTTTAACGGCGCCGTAAAGAGCGTTGGCACCGTTAAACCATTAGCGCCTGATTACAAGGTCCCTTAGCGGGTTGGAGGCTTTAACGCCTGCTTTTTGCAGGCGTTAAAATCCAACCCGCTAAGGGACCTTGGAGCTAATTACGGCAACCGTAATTTACGGTGCCGTAATTAGTGCCTTCCCCAAACCCTTTATGCCCTATGGGGCAAAATGGGAATGGGGAAGGGCAAATGGTGAATGGGGAATTACTGCCCCTGCCAACCTTGTGATGGGGGCGGTAATTCCGCCATCCACCATGCCGGAGACGGCATGGACCATGGTGCTAATAGCACCATGGTCCAGCGCCTGGGTCGTAATGAGGCCCCTACTCTTATCACAATTCCCTGATTCTTCGCCACATGTTTCTTCAATCTCTCACCTCACTCAGACACACTTTAGCTAAGGGTTACCTATCTCCAAGTCTGCTATTCTCTCCTCTCATCCTCTGGTCTTCACTATTCCTTCATACCCCGATCCCTATTCCTTCATACCCCAATCAATGTAAGAGTTCCTTCTTCCTTAGGCGCTCACCTTTCCAACCTCTCTTTTTTAGGTCGTTTAATCACAACTCATGTTCCCCTTTCTTTTCCTTGTCCTCTGATCTTCCAACAACCTTCTCCTCAGTTGCCCACATTTCAACACCTCCTCCTTAGTTCTTATGCTCAATAACAAATCATATGCTACTCCTTCTTCCCCGTCCCTGCTCCTTTTGTCATCACCTCCTCCTTTGACATTACATATTTCATAACCTCCTCTTCTCCACCTTTCTCCACCTGTTCTACATTCTACTCCTGTTGTCTCCACCTTCTCCTTTGATCTTACTCTCTCCAACCCCTTTGATCCTCCTTCCCTATCCCCTATGCTTCACCAGTCACGACAGCCTCTCACATTCAGCCTCCTCTCTGTCTGCTGCCTCTCCTTCAACCTGCCACCCCCAATGAAGTGTAATGGCCTGGTGGATGAATCAAAGTGGACTTGTACCTTGCCCAGGTGTATGAGTGTCTGCAGATTTATGGGCCATTGTGGCTGGGGGCCAGGATCTTTGGGGCTTTGATTTTGAATGATCTGTCTAGGATTGTTCCGGTGCAGATCATTTCACTCATTCTTGCACACGTTCTCAATCCTTTGAGGAGTATGGAACCCTTCTCAGCAGACCAAAGCAGCATGTGGAAGCCAGATTGTGCTTGTGGGACTCACATTTCCACTAACAGGATGAATATGTCGTGCCTGTGGTGGTCAGTGTGCATGTGTTGTCTGGGGACAATGACACTATTATGTATCCCACATTACCAAATGGGAAGATACATAGTTTAGAAAGGACACATCCCCCTTCCCTGTAAAGCACACACCATCTTGTTAATACAAATGTTGTGTGCCCCAAGCCATTTGACTAAGGTGCTGTGCTGGCGATTGGGGATTCTCCCCTCACCACTAACAGGCCATTTATCATGGATGGGTAGCAGCAATCCCTACAAAACCCAATCGTCAGGCATGTGGATATTGTAGCATGTATCCAACCCTTTCTCCAAGCCCTCCTAGGTTCTGTCCTAAGGAGAAGGTAAGATGGTGTTTGGGATCAGGGTCATTTACCTACAAGACATTTTCTACCCATTCTCAAATCCCCTCAGTCGTTACGAGTCCACCAGTTCATGATCTGCTGGGGTTGCTTTTTCGGTCCTGGCCATCGATCTGCATCATGGAGCTTATTGCTGCCACTGCCCCAATGGACAAAACTCTGCATACCCAAAGTGTCAGACAGGGGACATCTACAGATTGTCCTGTGGATAGCCCTTTGCATATGTCAGACCACCACCTACAGACAATGTGCTCCTTGAAAAAGACTGTGGACCTCATTACACGGTAGGCAGTAAGGGTTTACCGGTACCGGTAAACCCTTACCGCCTTACTACGAGGTCCCTTTGCGGGTTGGTCAATTTAACGCCTGCTTTTTCCAGGCATTAAAAACCAACCCGCAAAGGGACCAGGGAGCTAATTACGGTGCCGCAATTTGCGGCACCGTAATTAGCGCCTTCCCCATTCCCATAGAGCCCTATGGGGCAAAAATGGGAATGGGGAAGGGCAATGGGGGAAAGGGGAATTACCGCCCCACCAACCTTGGAATAGGGCGGTAATTCCCCTTTCCACCAAGGCAGTGCCGGTATGTTACCGGCATTGACCAAGGTGCTAATAGCACCTTGGTCCACCGCCATCTGTGTAATGAGGTCCTGTGTCTGTTTTGCCTTTAAATATGACTGTGGGGCCTGTGCCATTCTCGACGATGCCTGCCCAGATGTGAATTTTCACTGGGTGATGTGGTTTACTAGCCTTGTGCCTCATAATAGTCCATCCTATTGTGTGATGGATGTCTCAAGCCTGAACTGCATGTTTCAAAGTCTTTGCCTCTCCTAACTCACTGTATTGTGTGATGCACATGTTTCTGTTTATTCAGGTCATGGATCACAGATGACATCGTAGAATATAACATAAATACATCCTTAATGCACTGTGAAAACACAAGTAATGCACACCAACACTTAACTGTATGTAAAACTGCCTTTATAGCCTTGAAGGTTAAACCCTGATTACATCCCCATACTCATCAATGCTTTAGGATTGTACTACTTGCCCCCCAAAAATCATTACTGCACATACATTTGTAGTTCTGCTTTTCCCATTATAATACCAGGCCTACACATCCCAGCATACAAAGCAAAAACCAGGGCTGGCTAGGCACCTGCAGACTGGAATGAATCATGTTGGCAAGTATTTGTACTATATGTACTGCATGTGTACTCTGCACTGCAGAACAGTAAAGACTTGAGCCGGGTCACTGTTTACTCATTATATACCTCAATCAGGCTGTCAAGGAAGGAATTAATGTTTCCATTTGCTTGTCTTGGTAGGACTGATATTTTAGTAAGGAGAAAGCAAATCTCGAAATCTTTGAGACATATCAATGCTTGGGTCTAACAATTCAGGAGTCTACCCTCCTAAATATTGAGGGGTGGCATTTGGGAGCACTTCAACTCCTACAGTGTGCCACAACCCCATGCAGTGTACTATATAAACAACAACACTGATTTGTGCTCATGCTTAATTCTTCTCAAGGTGCACATTCCCACTGGTGTAGCAGTGTATTTGAAATAGCATAAGGGACATTCCAAGTGTGAAAAGCCCTTGCTGGATTTTTCTAACTGAATACTCAACATGAACATTTTCTCAGATTGGCAAACGCCTCTGGGCCTAGAACGTTAGGAATTTCAGGTAGTAGCAGGCATGGTAGGTGAAAAAGATGACAGTTTGCAATGCACAACAAACAACTGCATAGGGATCTTGAACAGGTGGTCCTTTAAATGGGATAGGATAGGAGAAAGAGGGAAGCACAAGGTGTGTACATGTCTGCAGTTTAATTAATACATACATTGCTATCATAAGTACACCCATCACTTATCGACACCTTAATCATTGTTGTCTTCCTGGGAATACAGAAATCACTCGTGTGAAAAGGTGCACACGACTTGTCACAGGGCACATCAGCATTAGGCACACTGCATGAGTTTAGCCTTTCCACATAAGTGGGCCTGACCAAGCACAAAGCAACCCAACCCAACATTCACATAAACTAATTATAAAAGGCAGCCAAAGTAGTAGTACACATTTCAATAAAGAGCCAATATTTGCATATTCAGAAGTATAACAAATAGGGAGAAATGAGAGATATACGCTGGGAGTCAAACCATGCAAGATACTGTAGAATACGCAGAGTTCTTCCCAAAACCAAGCCTTGGCACAATAAGTGACAATCATGTTCTAATGTACTGAGCAAGTGGCAGTAGAGTTGCTGTAAACCACCAAACAATCTCTCCAAAATTGAAATGATAGAAAATCAAAAGTGGTGGCTTGAACAATACTTCACATTTTAAGTAAGAACAGTGTTCTTATAATGTTGTAGTTATTAATCAAAAACGGGTTCATCCGAGACTATATATATAAGAATTGTTTACACTGCATTGATGTATTTTGCATTTGATTTCGCCTCTCATTAAAACAAAAAATATTAAAAAGTGGGAATGTTTGCAGTGAGAGAAGTGCACAACTGCATTGGGTGTCTAAGGACTCTGAACCTGGGCAGTGTTGACTAGAAGGACAACATGTGTAAGGCATCAGGCATGAAGGCATCGTAGCATCATAGCCCTTCTGCCCTTCTGGCGGACCATGGACTAACACAAAAAGTCATGACTCCCACCCACTCCAAAGGACGCACCTTGGATTGGATTGCTGACCTAAACTATAACATCAACATCATCAATACTATCCCGCAATTCTGGTCCGATCACTTCTTAATAACCTTCACTGCCACGCTAGACCTCACCCCTCATAACACTGCTGCTCCCTACAAGAAGCGAAAAAGACATCTCTTTGGACAAAATACTCCCACTGCTCCTCCCTGCCATTAATAATATAGATAGCAACTCAGACCCCACCACCTACAGTAGAGGTCTTCAACGAGGCTATGACCAAGGCTCTGGAAGCCACAGGACCGGTCAAACTCAGGAAAGGCAAACAGAAAACACATATCAACACTTGGTTCACACCACAGCTTAAAGAGCTCAGACTGCAAAAAAGAAAGCTTCAGTCAAGCTTCAGTCAATATGGCGTCACTCGCCAACTAATGAGAATAAGGACAAACTCACTAATCTATCTAAACACTACAAGAACAAAATAATTAGTGCAAAAAATACCTTTAATGACAGAATATCTAAGGCTAAATCAGATACCAAGGAACTATTTTCAATTCTTCGGGAAATGGAATCACCTATACCCCAGGTTGACAACACACCCTGGTGTACCAGCATACAAAATGTTCTCTCAAACAAAATCTCCTCACTTCAAACTAAAATAGCTAACAAAAAAGCAACTCTAATCACCTCTGAACAGCAACCACCCCCTATTGCCACTACACCTAGCCCCATCCTACCATTTAGCTTCAAGAGAATTTCCATCATTGAGACAAAAAATATCATACTGTCACTAAAAACCCTCCAACTGCAAAGGAGATATCTGCCCATCCCAAATTATAAAAGATGCCGCTAGAGATTTAGCTCCCTTCATCTCTAAGCTTATCAATGCATCCTTCAAGCAGAGCCTTGTCCCTAATAACCTCAAAGAATCTTGGGCACTCCCACTGCTCAAAAAACAGACCTTGGAGCCCTGTATCCCCACTAATTACAGACCCATTACTACGGTCCCCTTTCTACTCAAAATTATTGACAGAGTAGCCCATTTACAAATTCAGGACTACTTAGAAGCTAATCACTTGCCGGCTCACGCCAGTCTGGTTTCGCCCTCTCCATGGCAAGGAAACTGCATTAATTGACCTTAAGACCCAAAGTGATGTGTTGAAGGACAATGGGAAAATGGCTCTGCTACTCCTCCTTGACCTATCTACGGCCTTTGACCTGGTGGACCATGCAGTCTTATGCAACCACCTCAGTTTGGCTGCACATTTCTCAAGTGATGCCATTACTTGGATCCAGTCCTTCCTTGCCAACCGGACAATGAGAGTCTTCTCCCCTTACAAGTCTCCTGTGGGGTACCAGAGGGATCATGTGTGTCTCCCACCCTGTATAACATTTTTACCAAGCCCTTATTTGAAAATTTGGACAAGTTGGACCGACTGGGTGTCACCTGCACTAACTATGCAGACGACACCCAGATCCTCATTCCCCTCTCGGGCAACTTCCTCGAAGACATGGTCTTGGTAAATAGGTTATACCTCCTGATTCACACATGGATGGCCTCCCATGGCCACTGCCTGAATGACGCCAACATGGAGCTCCTCATCCTGGGTTCAGACACAGCTACAAAAAAACTTGACCCCAACTATGCTTCCTTCAATATTGACAACAATATCATCAAAGTGATGCCCGTAGTCAAAACGCTAGGTTTCTACCTTGACGCGGCACTCTCCCTCAAAAAGCAAGTTAACTCTTTAGTATCTTCCACAGCTTACACTTGTAAACTGATGCGAGCATGTAGACTGTTTCTCTCCGAAACAAGCTGCATCACCCTGGCCAATGCACTTATATTATCCAAATTGGATTATTGCAATGACCTCTATGCAGGCTCCAATAAACATATCACAGTCAAACTACAAAAGCTCCAAAATAATGCTCTTAGAGCAGCTCTAAACATCCCTAACAAAATGCACATTTCCAGTTTCAGAAGAGATGTCCGCTGGTTTAAGATTAGTGACAGGATTCTCCTGAAAACACTCTCCCTCACGTCCAAATGCCTTAATGACATAGCTCCACCCTCTCTGACTGAAAGAATCACCAGAAGAATCTCCGCCCATCCCACAAGATCTGCTAACTTCAACACTCTTGAAGTGCCTAGATTCAAATGGACTAGAGCTGGCGTTGCCAGCTTCCCAGTCATAGCTGCCCAAACCTGGAACACACTTCCCCTTGATCTGAGATTTGACCAACCCTACTCCAGTTTCAAGTGAAAAACTCTAACTTGGATCCGGACCAATGACTCTTCTACCAATCCTTAAGTACCCTGCCTCCGCCCACCTGGACCTCTATACCTGCTCCTCTATGAATACTTTGTCTGCACAGTACCTGTTACCGTTGTTCCTCTCAATATCTCTATGCATTTATGTGACAACTATCCACAAATTGTACTACCTATTTGTTCTTGCTATTTATTTGTAATTAAGCTATAAGTATACTTGTAATGTTCGCGCCCAGCTACCTTTGGGTTTGGCAACGCTATACCAAATAAACAAACAAACAAACAAACAAACAAACAGATCCATGAAATGACGTGGCAAATTTCTGACGGAAATGCAATTAAGATTCAACCACATATCTCTATTTATATACAAGGGAAAATTAGTGTGTCTGTCTGAAATGTTCAGCACACTTCCCAACATGCTACAAACATGAGATTTGGCATGTGGATAGGTTCCATGGTGTAGACAATGTAAAAATTATAAGATATACATTTTTCTAGTTCTCTTTTTGAAGTGACCTGCTATGCTTACACCTGCCATATGTGGATATCTGTGTGTGTCTATGTTTGATATGTTCAACATTCCTCCCAACATGCTACAAACCTGAGATTTGGCATGTTGATATGTTCTATGGAGTAGACAATGTAAACAAGTATAAAATATGCATTTAAAAAAAAATGTAAGCAATCTGCAATGCTTACCCCGCCATATATGGAAATGTGTGTGTGTCTGTTCAAAACGTTCAGCATACTTCCCAACAATTTACAAACCTATAAATTGCCATGTGGGCAGGTTCCATTGTGTAGCCAATGTAAAATGTAAAAAATGTACATATTTTTATATTTTTGTAATGAGGTCTGCAATGCTTACCCCGTCATATGTGGTATGTGTGTGTGTTCTTTTTGAAATGTTCAGTATAGTTCCCAACATGCTACAAACCTGAAATTTGGCATGTGGGTAGGTTCCATGTTGTAGACAATGGACAAAGTATTAAATGTACCTTTTTAGATTTTCTAAGCGGTTTGCAATGCTTACCCCTTCCATATGTGGATATGTGTGTGTCTGTTTGAAATGTTCAGCATACTTCCCAACATGCTACATGCCCAAAATTTAGTGTACAAAATATATATTTTTCTAATCTTATTTTTTTAAGCAGTCTGCAGTTCTTACCCCTTTCATATGTGGATATGTGAGTGTGTATGTTCGAAATGTTCAGTGTATTTCCCCAACCTGCTACAAACCTGGAATTTGAACTTCACTGCAGGTCTTAAGGTTAATTTCCAGGCCGGCTATTCAAACACAAGGCTGAGACCCGAGAGGGGAGTACCACCAGCTAAGTCATCCCTGAGACATCTTAAAACAGGTTTGATGCCTACAACAGTTCAAACTTGCTTCCTGTCTACTTCCTAAGTTTTGTTTGGCTGTCAAGTTAGGAGGGGACAGGGCAGACTCCCACACTGGTCGTTTTGGAGGAGTTTTTCTAATTTCCTTTGTAGTTCAGGAGAGATTGGAGTGTTTGGGAGAAGGGTGTTAGTTATGTTTGTTAGTTTTGCCATTGTTTGATCACTGTGTTAATCCCTTTGACTGTTTAATTTTTGTATGGGTTACTTTGTCTGCCTCTCTCATCTTCCCATTGCACTCTAACTGCCTTGAAAAAACAAAGTTTTCTAACACATTTGCTTTCCTGTGTTTTTAGAGAAACTTCAGAAGCCTTCCTTTGCTGTGCTCAGTCATATTCTTGACCGTTTATGTGTTTCGAGAACACTTACATCTGAACTTTTCATTAATCGATTTGTTTGTCTTTGTCACTTGTTTTAAGTTTTGGACATTGGAACCATATGCACATTAGGCACATTGAAATGTTAGACAACATGTCCTTTTATTTGGTGGAAGTGCCAATGGGGAGTAGAAGAGGAACTGGGCTGCTCCTTAGGTAGTCAGCCCAGGTGGGGTCAGAGGAGGGGAAGATGAAGGTTCTGACAGAGTGTGAGGAGGGGGATACAGTGGATGAGAAGGTACACGTAGAACAGAAGGAGGACGATATGGATACTAATACAGATGAAGTTGTGGTAACTGAAGAGTCACTCGACCAGTACCTGAAGAAGGTGAACTATTACCTTGATCCTGGAGCTGGAGGAGAGAAAGTGGAAGTTTAGGTACAGCAATGAGAAACAGCTTCATAGGTGCACGAGGATGAGGTGAAGAGGGGAAGGAGGAGATGGTGGTACTGTAGTAGACTGAAGAACACTCGACAAGATGCCAAAGATGTTTCCTTGCAGGTGGATCAGGAGCAGTAGACTGGAGCCTCTACAGAATTGTCTGAGTGTGTTTAAGGGGCATGGCAGGCTCGAGATGTCTTCAATTTTGTTAAGTCAGGTCAGAAGACTTCTGCATCAATGACATCACCCCCTATTGCTTTTTCCATTATTAGTTCAGCATTTGGAGTTACGACCTTTACCCATTAGCCATGGAAGCTAGTGTTCAGGTTCAATTATGCAGAAAGCAGTTGACATTTATACTGATCACTCCATTGTGCCTGATAAATGTTTGGATTCCAAATCACCTGGGACTCTCAGTCGTTTTTACCAGGCTTTTTTTTACCCTATCCACAACTTCCCACTCATCCTTCAGAAACATTTCACACGTTTCTTCTTCAGGCTCATTTCATCTAATTGTAATGAAGATTTCAGCTAGGCCTGTTTGTTTCCCAATTCTTCCAACATACATTATACAGGACATTATGTGGTGTGGCTAGCACCTGGATGGCAACTCGTTCGCACTTAAGTTCTTGTATTATACGTAGTGAACCTTTTATTTTCCAAGTTTAAGGAGAGCAAAGTATGCAGCAATGTGGATGGATTTAAATCTGCAAATGTACACCATGCACTTCCACACCTACCATCACTTTCTCCCACTTACCCCCTTGCCCTTTGAGACAGCTTCTTTCTCGTCATTGCACCCACTTTCATCTCCAGCCATAGAAAAAGTAAAGAGTCGTACTCTTTTTACCATTTTGTATTGTCGCAAGTGTGTGTGTATGTATGTAGTTTTTAAGGGAAATTGAGCAAGTACATTAAGTACAGATGTAAGGGTTTCAAATGGCAGACATTAGCACCATCATGTATAGCATCCCACTTAAAACAAACACAGTCCTTCCCAAAATAGCAATCCATACAATGTGGACATGCATGGGAACAGCAGGTACAGTAGCTGTCACTGTGTTCTTGAGATAGCAGAGAGACACAACCTTATGCCGTGTGCGATTCATGTAACGTCATCCTTTCTCATGCTCCAACCCTAGTTAAAAAACAGCTCTTAATATTAGTAGTTAAATCCTTTTTTACGAAAAAAAACATGTTTGGTTTGCTTCTGGCTTAAGTTATTTTAATAGAAAGAAAAGGGAAATTGTGTCTTGTGTACCAGGGATCATCGCGAGTTTGTTGTTATTTCCAGTGGAAATAAAGCCAAATGCATTTACTGCTACTGGCACTCAGTCTTGCAGAATTACTGCCACTTTTCCAGTGTGGTAACAGTGATGTTACTCCCCATCCCAGGTACTCCATTGGGAATGTGGATTAAATACTGTGGTGGCAATACTGCCTGTGGATTATCTTCCACTTTGTGGATTATCTTTCAGTATGCAGCATTAAAGTGGAGGATATACTTGCAGTTCTTGACCACAGGAATCTCCTCAACGGTAACACCAAACATAGAATTTGGCAGTGTGGTAAATGTGTCAGTAATTCCATTATCAGCAAAGAAAATGGTAGAAACAGAATTGCCAAAATGTTCCAATGCCCTGCCAAACAAACAATTATCCCAAGTAAGCCAGTGCGCAAACATTAAGCTACCCTTTTTCTTCATTCCAGAGCATCTTCATAAAAGGCTTGTCTCTGCTTTTAGTTTCTCATACTGGGTTGAGCCGACTCAACAAAGTTCAAAATATCAATTTCCTACAGTTCAAATAGGTCTACAATGATTTGAAGTAATGTCGATTTTCAAAAAGCTTGAATACAATTCAAAACATATTGACATATTTTATTGCATTGCAACTAGCTGTTTTGAGCAGTCTACAAGTCAAGTAAAATCAGACTTTTCACGACTCTGCTCGGTTTCACTCGCATGCCAAATCTATGGACGCTGAAATGGCTTGCGCTGAATCAAACCACGTTTTGCACTGTTCTAACAGGCCTTCGAGATGAGCTCATTAACGCTTGCCCATCCCTAGAATAAAATGAATTTTATTTGGAGAGAATGCATAACACCATTGTGAACTTAGCAGATGATTGTTGTAACATTAGGAAATTCCTGTCAAACAATCTAGAAATAAATGACATGTAGCATTAAAATCTCAAAACATAGAAGACTTACCCATAGTTGGAATATTGATGCACATGGTACAAAATATTTACCTGACCAGGACAAATGTACGTGATCAGCAGAGATAGCTGATCAAAAGACATTAATGGACGTATAGACCTTATACCCCTTGACTAAAGAAACAGGGAAATTCAACACATCCACTGAAGAAGCCCAAACAGGATTGCTCTCCACATCAACACACTAGCCCATCCAAGGAATCCATGCAGGGGAATAGGATGATTGGGTAGACTTGGCCCACCGATTCCATAATGACCAATAAAGCATTGTTTGAAAGGTCTGGGAATGATCAGGATTCACAGATACCTTCAAACCATAGATGCCTGCTCTTAGAATACATGTAGAAGAATATCATTAAAAGTGGGGAACTGCATCACAACCATTCAAGTGAGTCAGGTCCTTTAGGAATATCAAAATACCAAATGAATAATTAGGCAAATCTGTCAATTGAGGTGAGAGGTAAATAAATCTGTGTCAACGGGACCCAAAGGGATTGAAGGATGGCAGACAAGGTGCAGTCCAGCTTCCAAATGCTTATATCCTCCTAAAGGTACTTTAAGTTTCAATTCACGTCTTTGTTAGCCAACCTTGGAAGATGCTGTGCTTGTATAGCTATAGCTTTCTGCTGTGTAAGGACAGACATGTTTTCACAGGCCAGCGAAGTCCATGGACTTTGTGCTCCTTAAATGACTGATATATCTTACTGATAACACATTGTCCATTTGCAGGCAACTACAATGTGTTTAATCTTCCACCGGACTACTCAGAGCAAACAAATCTGATAAAAGCTCCAAATATTTCATACAACATATCTTGTATGAAGACTCTCCCCCCTGGAGGTTTCCCATTTTTACACGCCCCACCCTAGATTGCTTGCATCGGACTACAGCACTATGTTGGGAGAGGGTCCATATATCACATTCCAAGCTTCAATGTGTTTGAGCAAACAAGGTGTTTTTTCTTTGATACCTGCAAGCAACTGGATTCACTGGGCTTAGAAGATGTTGTTGTGCAGGTGTTTGCCCTTGAGTCTCTGAAGAGCTCTGTAATCTAGAGGGGCTGAAAAATGTCTTCAATTGAGATGGAAAGCATTCCCACCACCCAAGCCAGAAAGACATATTTCTTCAGAATTGTATGGATGCCGTGACATCTTATCATCATTCTTATCTTTGTTAGGTGGCAAATGCCTTGCCAAGAATCAATATTGAAGCCTAGAAATTGGAGGCCCTGAATAGGGCAAAATGAAACTTTGTGTTGGGTATAACAAACCCCAGGCTTAGTCAGAGAGTCAACTTCAGATGTGAGAGATGTATGAGTGATTAGTGTGACATCAGAAGAAAGTTGTCCAAATAAATGATTATCCTTCAACATGCTTTGAGATAAGCCATTACTAGGTGGAGCAATTTAGTGGAGAACTAGTGGGCTGGGATTAACCAAATCGTGGGGCAGAGAACTGCCATTTTCGGCCCTTGAAAAGAAATGGACATACTCCTCATGGACAGGGAGTTTTGACTATGACCACCAGGTATACATCATTCAATTACAGTGTGAGACAATTAACATGGGGATCCCACCATCCTGAAATGACCGTAAATTACAAAGACGTTTAAAGCATTCAGATTGATCACCAAATAGAAACCATTGTTTGTCTTTAGGACTAGACATTTGTGCTGAGAAATTGTGTGCCCAGCATGTTGCTGCGAGCACTGACTCTTTCCATATAAGATTAAATACTTTCTGAATTGAACACCTAGGGAGTAGGGGAAGTCAACTGACAAGATCAAGACGAGCAACATTCATTGTGGTATCCGTGTAAAGTTTGGTGAACCCAAGGGTGTGTCATGTGATCCATGACCAATTTCAGAAGAAGAAGAGGGGTCTGCCACCCAAACCTCCCTGGGGAAAAACATTTAAAAGTGACCTGTTACCTGTAGAGAGACGATACAGCACAGATCATCTTTTAAACCATACTTTTCCACTGGCTCCCTCTATGTGGGAATAAGATTGATAGAGCTCCTCTGGCACAGATGGGTCCTGAGTGAGCACCCCTGATAGTTAACTGGCATGGAAAGGATGGTCTATGGAGGAGCAGCCATGGGATTGTCTCGTGCCTCTTCTAGCCCTGGAAAGAACACTAGGAGCAAACACCCTTATCAAGTTTGTTTGGACCATGCCCAGATGCATTGATTTGTATACATGAGCAGAAAGAACCTTAACAAATATCACAAAATAGTTATCCTTCTGTTTTGGGTCCTTCTTCTGAAGAACCCATATAGTTTACCTTGGTTTCTATATGCCTGTGTGTGTCTCTCCACGGATTATTTCTGTTGGCAAGTAGGCAGACTGATTTCTGAACCCACAACTTAAAGTGCTCAGTGGCAGTTATGATTCCGTAATTCAATTATCTGGGGTAGGACACACATAGCATCAAGAGGCTTATCTTGGCAAGCTGTAAAAGGCTTGCCTACACCCTTGTGGGGTTGTTTCCTTTCTTAGGATAGGATGGCAACTACGGACTTGCCTATCTCAGGGTCTGGGCCACTCTGTCCAGGAGAACAGTTTAAAGGCACCCCTATCATTATTGAAATTGCTCTTCCTTTTCCATGGGTTTCCTTACACAATGCTAGTAAGAGTGGCCGCACCTCCGAGGGGCATCACTCTGCAGAATGAAGTTGCTGAATATTCACTGGGTCGAAATATTGTTCCCCCAAATCGTTCAGGAGCACTGCAGGAGGAACTGCAGACCCAGAAACACACAATCATTTCCTCTTTCTTTTCAAAGGGATATGGAATCCTCTGAAGGGGTTTCAGAGGAATCCAACATTGAAAACATCAGAGAGGACCATAACATTAGCCAAAGCTTGTCCACAGTATATTGTTTTGTTTCTTCTTAGATCTGTTTTAATGGGACAGTGTCTCTAGGAGAACAAATCCCCTCCAACCTGTTTGACTATATATGTTTGTTTTAGCGATATGTTAATGGTGCTTTCGCCGTATCTGCACCATGGGTTGGACCGCAGGAAGGGAGATTAGTGGCATCAACTAATTTACCATAAGGAAAAACATTAAAGTATTGTTGATGTCCCAAGGTCATAGTTCATAGACTCCTGCACAGCCCAATTTATTGAGGAACGTGCTGTCCCTCAAATACCATTCTAGGCTATATCTGCCTGAAAGAATCCCCCATACAATCCTCCTTTAAGCAACGTGAATATATTTGGACATGGGCATTAACTTTCCCCAAAGAAGAAAATGCATTCCACAGTGGGCCCTCTCCCCCCTCTAGAGGACACCTTTGCTATCTCCATTTCAATAAAATCCCCTTTTCTCTGAATCACTGGAAAAACCTTCTCAACAATCTCGCAAACCAAAAGCATCAGCAAAACCTGCGCAGTCAAGTAGAGGCTGAGCAGGCCGCAGTTCAGAGTGTGGTGAGTCTTGAAAAAACAAGAACGCAAGAACGTTCTAAGGAAACTTGAAAGGATCAGAGCCTGCACCAAGTCTTTAGTAAGTGACACCGCTACACCACCAACAGAAATGGTGCCTCGGCGTATGGTGTGAGTCCCCCTCCATAACAACGCTGGTGTCAAGGCTCCACCCAGAGCAAGGGGCCATCTGTGGGCTGGGCATGGAGCATGCTTAACTAAGTGAACAGAGAGAACTCTTACTCCCCCCATTATTGGCAAACAATAAAAATCGATCCTGCCCTGGACAACCCACAATGACGGTGTCAGTCCTGTGATGCACCAGTGTGGGGAATTGCCACTGATAACAAGACTTTTAAGATCACAGGGAGGCTAAATTAGATAGCAACACTATTCATACAACTATCCCTGCGTAATGGGTCAATTGGTCGCTTAGGATTTTATGGGAAGATGTAATGTGATATGATAATGTCATTGATATGTAATAAACCTGTACCCTGTTTTTGTTCACACAAAAAACTTTCTTAGAGCCATGTACCTGTTGGATTTAAATGTATCATGCAGAGTGTGAGGTAGGCATTCCCGGTGAAGTGCCCCTGTGCCAAGATTCTAGAAAGTGAGTACGTTTGAAATAGGAGCAAATATAAATGGTTAAGCACTCATGAAAGTCAAGACAAACAGGAAACAGTTAAGCCAAGTAAACTAGGGCAGGAAAAAATAATTTTACATCTTCAAAAACTCCACGCAGTTTCCTGATCTGACTGATGTTTCCCAGCTCTGTATTAAATGGAGGGGTGTTGACAGGAAGGCTGAACGAAATCCCTGATGAGTTGTTCATGTACACATTTTAAGATTGGGTGGTATGCAACCCACATTGCAAGTTTAATTTCATCTTAGATTGCAAACTGGTCCCTGCTCATCCAACTACATGTTGCTGTGTAAGACACTTGCATTTTGACACATCCAGCTTTCTTGTCTCTTCTTAGTAAACTTAATTCATTAGCGAGGACGTGCGTAGACGGTATTTAGGACATGCAAAGTTTTGCAAATCAGCCTTGCAGGAGAAGCATGGAAGGCATTCATCAGACACCCGCTTTTCAGAAAATGGGTTCACGCTCAGCCTGCCTACATGGTGTTCACTTTGCAAGGGATGGCATGCAGGGGTTAATAGGATTTCCTATTACCAGTGAGCTTTGCCTGCCATTATTTTCATTTCCTTGCCTCTCGCTTCCCCCACTTTTTAACAGATTCATAGCATGAAAATCTTTTTGGACACCTAATTATGTGGCCAGTTCACAGCTGTCTGCTTGGAGAGGCCATTAAATGCAGAAGTTGACGCCTCCATAATTCCCCCAACTTCCCAGTTGTGAATATTTAGAAAAGATTTTTACATGTCATATGAAACTTGGCGGCGGAGTGAATGGCGCTGGAGATGACGAGCTCTGAATGCTTGTCCATCACTCCATTCACTGGTTACAGGTGGTCTCATTCCCCACTTCCAGATATCGGCCAGCTATGACAGCAGGCACTTCATTTGCATGTTCGACAGACAACAAACGGCCCTGTGCTTGTCAAAATAGGTGGCGATGCGTGACAGTTGCTACACAATACTGTCTCCTCTGCGCCTGACCTCTGACCGGCCTCCATGTTGTTCTTTCCCCAATTGGGCAGGGGGGTGAGCAGACATTTGATACTGGTCGGATTGTCAGAGCTCCCTTCCTTTCTCTTCTCACTCATTTGATTTCTCAAGCATGTTCTGATTAGTTGTGTGATCTTTTTGTTAATTTTCAGCATAACCTTTATGGCCTAAAGAGCATCGCAAAAGGAAGAAAAAAAAGTGTAAATGCATGCTCAAGAAGCTTCCTTGTTAAAATGCTGTTTCGTTAAATTGTTGAGAAGGCTTTGCAAATGTAAATGTAACCTTTCAAACACCCACAGCGGTGCTTAATATTTGCTAAAGAAATCCACCAGTGAACTTGAGAAGCAGTCTACACTTCTTAAAAGTAGTTCACCCACATGTCAGACACAATATTAACGGACACCTTATTGTTCATATTTCACATTTTATGTATGTGGCCATTTGTACTGTCGCATCAGTGGCGGAATTACATCGCTCGCGTGCCAGCAGGGAAAGGTGAACCGAGCATGGTTGTGTGATCAAGTGTTATGTGGGAGCGATCTCCACTGATAAAGTTCAGTTCCCCCATTGACTTTGTGCATCGTTGGCCTCTGTCGCTACTGTGTCCGTGTAAGCATAGGAGTGCCCGGCTGATTGCGGACAAAACAGGCAGATACCCTAAGACCTCTGTGCCATGTACATCGCTAATACTGCTGGATGTGGAGCGGATGCTGCGCTTGCAGTTGCAGCTCATCATGAGCAGCTGCGTGCACTGTGCAGAGCACATGCTCACGGCACCCTGCTGGTGTCGTTTCAAGTAAGAGCCATGCCCTCGTGCTAAGGACACCCAACAGTTGGCAGGCATCGCTGGGAACCCGTGCGCCGCAGTGCCCCAGCGGTGCCCAAAACAAATGTGTGAAGCCGGTTCGGCGCGTGCCGCTCACCACACCCCTCCCTCATCTAAGGAGAGCGGCCAGCACTGTGTTGGCAGAAAAGAAGGAAGCCCAGCCAGACTCCGCAATAGAGCGCACACCGCCGGCTGCATCGCTTCATTGTCCGGTCTGAGGCCACCACAGAGCAGCGTCGAGAGAGCCCACAAGCAATTTCTGGGAGGAGAAACCTACCGACCCATCACCCAGCGCGGCACCTGCAGTGGAAGAATGTTACTGCTAGCCCCAGCATTTGCTGTTGTGTGCATTCTGGACGGAGAGGCACAGACAGTAGAAACCTGGAAGAATGTGGCTGCCCCATTCCTGCCCCAACCAATAAACGTATGAACCTCGGAAGGAACCCAGCATGCAAGCGATACCTGAATCAACCACACTGAAAAAGTAGTATGACCACGTCTCTATGTTCTCTGGACCAACTCTAGGGGAAATATTACAGCTGAGAAATAGCAGGCATATTCAACTGCCATTTTACAGCACACCCAATTCTGAGCATTGTAGCAGACCACTGCCCAACCTCCTCACCACTGGGCAATTATAAGAGAACACTGCTCATTGAGTGTCCTACGAGTCTCACGCCATCAACATGGGTGATCAGGATCTGGTCCCACCCCCAGTGCCCATAGCACAGCAGGTGAGTGACTCCTTCCCGGTGCCCACGCTATTTCCTTTTGATATGATTGACACCACAAATCTTGGCCAAAGATGGTCCAGATGGATCAAGGATTCTGCAATATGACAAATGGGTAACGTGCCTACTCACCCTCACATCAGGTCAGAGTCATCATATTTGAGCTATCTGAGGACATCGAATATACCTACGCAGACCTAAACGTATCCTGGCTGAGCACTTCGCTAGGACTTTCCAAGAAGAAGCAACAATCTCCCCAGGCCTCACGGGCGCAGGAAGAATTTTCGTGGCATCCCCAGTGTCGCTCAACGCAGGCTCGTTATGAGTGTCAGGATCATCAATTCCCTTCCCCTCCCCTTCCTCAAAGGGCAGAGGAAAAGGAATCCTCTTCCCATGTGTCGCATGGATCCAGTGTTTCTTTCCGGTCAGTCGTACTGCAGTTTGCATATCCAAAAGGATCTGATGGGGTACCTTCCAATGAGGTGCAAGGCAGGTGCCCCTCTCAAAATTTTTCAATAAGACCCACTGACCAGGTCGGAGTCGGGGAACTGGACCCTCATATTTTACAGGGAGGGCTGCTCGTACCTGTTGGTGAATCAAACTCAAGTTTTGAGTCAACTGGTCACAATAATCAGACAAAAGCGGATACCCAATATCTTTCAACTGTTTGGGCCTCAATGCATTTCATACATTGGCTGGTCTCCCCATGACAATATCATAGTGGGAGAGCCCTGTCTTTGTCTGTGCGGTCGTCCGCATCAATAGTAAGGCTATTGGCAAAGCGTCAGGCCATATCAGATTGCTGTATGCACAGACTTCAGCAATTTTATTCTTTAAGATACCATTATGGCGTTCCAAAAGGGTGGAACTCTGAGCATGTCTGGCCGAGTGGAACCATTTATCGATCTGTAATCCCGCACATACTTGCAGGATGACAGCAGAGATAAAATGTGGGCCATTATCGGACCAAATTACCCTCGGCAAGCCAAACGAGGGAAATATTCCCTAAGCATGGTCTTTGCCGTTGACATTGCAGTTGAGTCTTTCAGTGGGAAAGCCTCAACCCATTTACTAAAGGCACAGATCACAACTAAGACATATTTATAGTTTTGACAACGTTCCATTTCAATGAAATCGAAATGGATCACCTCAAAAGGCATGGAGTGAGGGACCAAAACTGCCCTTCATTGTCGGTCTTCCCTTCCCAATGTTATGTTGCAAACATATCATGCAACTCTGGAAAAAAACATTCAGCAGTTTTCTGGATATTAGTGTTATACAAGACGGGATCTAATTGTTGACAAATCTTTTTAGCACATGTGTGTTGGGCCATGAGCCATGGTGACCATAGCAGTGACATAGGCTTTGGGTAGCATCCATCTTTGCTTCTCATTATCCACCCAACAACCCTCAAAGCCTAGACCCACTGAACCCTAGCCCACTGTTTGATTTTTTCTGGAGTAGCTTCAGCCTGAATTTCTTTTATACAGCTAACCCCTTCGTCCATCATACAAGTATCAGTAACCCATCTTGCTGAATCGAACATATACATTTTTAAGTGCAAATCAGTAGCAGTCTGTTTGGCTATTTTGTCAGCAAAAGTGTTTCCTTTTCCTACATCATCCATCACTTTCTGATGTATTATGATGCACTTCATTATTGCTAGTTGTGTAGGAAGCGCAAGTGCTGATTTCAACCGGACTATCAGAGTGCCATGTTGAATTTTTGTGACATGTGAGGTCAAGAATCCTCTCTCAGGCCATAGTCGGCCAAAATTATCAACCACCCCAAATGTGTATTGGCTCAGTGTTTACATTAAGCCCTTCATAAATTTCACAAGGTCTGGTTAATGCAATAATCTCTGCAGCTTGCGCAGAGTTATGCGGAATTTGTTTACTCTCCACAACGGTGCTTAATGTGGTGATTGCATAAGCAGTGGTAGATGTACCATCCAGTAGTTTAAAACAGGAGCCATCACATAATAGCTCCCCTTGTGGATTCTTCAAAGCTGTTTCAATTAAATCAATTCTGCTCTTTGTTTCTTGTTCTGTAATAAAGAGGGAATCATGTGATATTTCGTCACTGCAATCCTTCTCTTGTGCAGAAGGCAGTAGTTCAGCCGGATTCAATGAACAACATCTCTTAATTTGAATATGCAGAGCAAATAGAATCAGCCCGTACCTTGTTAGTCGAGCTGATGCAAGATGTTGCGTCTGTGTTCTGTTCAATAGAATGTCTACAGAGTGGGGTGCCATCATGGTTAAAGAGTGACCTAAAACCATACTCTCACTTTGTTTCACGGATGCAGCATCAGCAGCTACAGCTCTCAAACATCTCAGCAAAGCCATTGCAACAGGGTCTAACGTGGAGGAAAAATAGCCGCACACCCTACTCTTGCCCCCATGTTCCTGTGTCAAAACAGCCAAAGCACATCCATCACGTTCATGCACATACAAAGCAAAGCTTTTTTCGTAATTTGGTGTGCCCAAAATTGGTGCTGAACACAACACAGCCTTAAGCAAATCAAAAACATTCTGGTAATCCATGTTCCACAGTAAAGGCAAAGAAATGTCCTTCTTTGTCAGTGCCAACATAGGTTTTATCAACAACGAAAAATTCGGGATCCACTGTCTACAATATGAGGCCATGCGCATTAAAGCTCTGACCTCTTTCTGTGTATTTGGAACAGACATATCAGAGATGCTTTGTATCCATTCAGTTGTCTTTCTTCTTCCCTCTTTTGACAGGAGATAGCCCATATAGGCGACCTCCTGTCAACAATACTGGAACTTCTTTAATGAAGCCTCATGCCCATGTTCTGCTAAATGAATTAGCAGCAACACAGTGTCCTCTTTCCAGGCATCGTCAGAATCAGCAGCTAGAAGTAGATCATCAACATATTGCAACAACATGCAAGTGGAAGTCAACTCGAGCATATCAACCTGCTCTTTCAATGCTCTACTATATATACTTGGACTCTCAGTGTACTCTTGCGGCACACGTGTAAATGTGAATGAGCATCCCCCGAGGGTGAACACAAACAAATATCTGCTATCAACATGCACAGGAATACCAAAGAAAGCGTTTTTCAAATCCACAACACTAAAATGTGTAGCCGTGGCTGGAATCATTGTTAGAAATGTGGTGACATCAGGTACAATCGGAATCTTTGGGGAAACCACCTTATTGATTGCGTGCAAATCAATAATAAAACAAAAAGGAATCACATTATCCCTTTTCATATAGACTGGTAAGATCGGACTATTGCACACACTCCCCGCAATTTCTTCAATTACACCTCGGTGTACGAAATCAGAAAGTACTTTTCAAAGTCTGTTCGCCTTTGACCGAAATCTTATACTGCGGAATACGCAGCAATTTAACACCTGGTTTCAACACAATTTGAACAGGCTCAACCTGTATAATTCCAACATCATTGTCATTAACTGCCCATAAACATGCTGGATCCTTATTCAATTCAGTTGGTAAAGGCATAGACAAAAATTGTGGAATGAAAGTTTGTTGGGACGAAATCGTTAAGTACACTTTATCTGGAGACCAGTAAATCACAGCATTCAATTTCTTTAATAAATTCAATCACAACAAATTTTCACCACAATTTGTCATCAATAGAAATGGACAACAATCAGTAAATGGTCCCAGTGAAATTCGTACCGGCTGAGAGACCAGACTAACCTATGCCGTACCAGAGAACCCTACAGAAATGTTGTTCTGCCCTGACAGTGGAATATCTGGAACCCGTGAATGATCAATGGTACACTTCTGTGCTCCTTTGTCTATCAAAAAGAGATGCTCCCTGTTCCCCACCTTCATTTCAACGTAGGGCCTTTTCTGTTTGACGGGAATAGGTATTGGTTCCAGACCCTGCTTCGGGCTGTCCTAACGGACCAGTATATCATCAGACATAAAATCTTCAGAAAAAGAGGCATTGGAAGGGTTATCAAAAATATTCCCACTATTAACACTCTGGTGCTGATTATCTTGTGATGGTGTCTGTTGGTTCTGTGCAAACTGATTTCTACCAGGACCACCTATCCCAGGATGGCCTCTGGATCGTCTACCCATGGCAACATACGTACTATTTGATCTCTGCTGTAGGATCGGGCATTGTGCTCACCAATGACACTCCTGTCTACAATATGCACACTGGTTTATGTGTACGAGACCCACTTGTGTGCCACCCTGTGGTGTAAATTGACCTCTGAATTGTGTATTCCCACCTCTGGCTCCTCTAGCTAACTGCTGCAATGACACTCTAGCCTTCAGGTCTCCTTTCTTCTTTTTCACCTTCTCTTTCTCTGTATTAACCCTATTTTCATAGTACTGAGCCATATGTAACACTTCAGTTTGTGATTTTGCTTGCCAAGCACTCTCAGAAATCATAATATGTGACTCGATTTCAGGCAATAATCCACACACAAACGTATCAAGGAACAGCCTCTTTCGTGGCTCCGTACTTAAATCTTGACCACTAAAATATGAAAATACTTGCTCAAATCTGTTAAAATACTCAGTTGCACCCTCTGACTTCCCTTGCATGCAAGCCGTGATCTTATCCCATGCGATTCTTTTTTCAGGAACCAGAGTTTTTAATTTAGTCACTATTCTGTCTGGCAACATCAGTATCACCTGTGGCGGTTTCTCACCGGCATTCCTTTTCCCCATCTACTCGTACTAAAGCATTCCATGTATCACCCATCCCAGCCTGATCATCTACAGTTCTAATCTGCTTCCATAAATCAGCAGGAAGGATCACGGGAAACAACAAATCTATATCACCCAGTGTAAAAACTGACAAATGCAAGACAGATTCAATTTCTTTATAAAATCCTGTTGGATTCTTCCTAATATCTGGAATTGATTGCTTAATGGTATTTACTTCCTGTCTAGAAAACGGGACATGGACAAACTGTGAGACATAATGTGCTTCAATAGTTGCTGCAGATGTTCCTGCTGCAGCATTAGCATGAATCTCTACTTTCGGAACAAATGTCGGAGGAACCTCCCTCATCGGCAATTCTAAAGAAGGCAAATCTGAAAGTCTATTAAGCAACAAGGCTATATCAAGTAAAAAATAAGTCAATGCAGTATCGGGCGAAAATGCTCTTTTATAAATAACCATCAAATCTACGGGACAACATACCGTTTTCTTCATAAATTAATCTTGTAAATACTCAACCATCACCTGTAACACTACTTTGCATTGCTGGAGCATACTGACTAGACGTGTCATGCACTTCAATGGGAGGAATTGAAACATCCAAAATCCATCTAAGAGCGTCTCTGTGCAAATCTGCATTTCTTTACACGTTGGCTTTAATGGAGGAAGAAATTGCTTCTGCACATATGATGCTTGCCGTTCATTAACATCCATCTCATCTTTCTGTAACCGATCTAGCTCCCTTTTAAACTCAAATACCTTCTCTACATGCTCATATACTTTTTCTGCAGTGTCCCTTTAGTGGGCAAGGACATTCAAATCCCTCAACCCCTGTGGGACATTCATGCTCATCAAATCACTCCATATATCAACTAAATACGTTCCCATTCGTTCTATCAAAATATGCTGTTCAGGAAAACCCCCTTGATCAAAAATCGCAACAAAAACAGCCAATTCATCACCCTCTTTAATGTATTTTTTAGCCCACCTATACAATTCTCTCTTTCAGTCTTTAGATACTGTTCCTCGAGTCACTATTTTTGGATCAGCTCCCACCCCTTCAACCACTAAAGGTGCTGCATAGCTTCCTTCCTCAATCTCTAACTGCATCAAATGCTGCAGGCCTAGACTTTTTTCTCAACAATACTGATTCTAAATTCTTTAGGCGTGCAATTTCAAAACTGCCATAAACTGGCCGCTGAAGTTCAGAAACATGGCTGGTCTGCCTGTGCCAAATTTAATTAAATACGATAGCTCCAAGGCCATACTTACAATACATTAAATAAGCCGGCGACCCTTCGGGTAGCGCTGGTTGGCCTTGTTTCAAAGATTGTCTTTCCCTGTGGAATAATACCCTGAAACAAGATGACAATTTCCCTGGCATAGTTAAATTGCAATCTTACCTGGCTATGTTTGTTTCTGCAGAGGCAACACTTGCAAAAAATATCAAGATTTTTAGGAATCGGGGTATGACTCTCCTGATTTCAAATCAATCAAAAGGCCCGATCGGACATCATATCGTCATGGCTGGCGTTTTTGAAAAAAACAGGCCTTGATACGGGGACCCTCGCCGTGATGCCCACTAAACGCTGCTCACCGTCTAGGGATCGGGCATGCAGTATTGCAGAGGATCTCATCTCCCTTTGCAGGGCGCCCCATCACTCTCCGATCCCGGTCCAGTAGCCTTTTCTACGTCTAGCGATCTGGCATCGATCTTGAGAGTACCTATTCGGGCACCATCTGAAAGTTTAAAGAATATCAAGGCTTAATACCACATAATAGAAATACACCAGTCACAAGTCCAAAGGTACCATGTACATTTACTAACAGGCAGCTGTCTGGCTCTCAACACCCTGCAATGTGTGCAAGCAGACACCATGAGATGAGAGAGTGCTGGACATTTCAAAAACACAAGTATTTATACAAGTTTCCACAATCCCGGACACATCGTCTAGCCCCTCTTCGTGTAATATCTTTACTTAATGTTCATGGCCTATCCACATAACTAAGTCATGCTTGAACATCTTTGAATTGTTTGTTGTTTTCCTTTAAACATTTCACATGTTTTCCAAATATAAGACACAAAGGTAACATTCCTTATTTTGCTCTATTATATTTGTCTATCATTTGTTCTTGAGTTTAAAGTCAGCTTAGGTTCAAGGAGCGAAAACAAAGATTTCTGAAAGAAGAGCATGTTCAACTATTCATCATTCTACTTTGCTGTTTGAACAGAGAAGGCACTATTGGAACAGATGGTATCTAAATTACTGATTAGTATGGCTTTTGTTTAACTCCAAGGTTTCTCAGTGTAGGACAAACAATCCACTTTAGCAGCTTCAACATTCTTATCTACGTTGACATCATGGTAACAGTACAAAGTAAATTTTGCTCTGCTGGAGACAAAAACACAACTCTAAACATGGTACAGAAAGCAAGAGGTGATCAAAAGGCAGATAACTCAAAATGGCGGCGTAGTCAGCCTATTTCAGGTTCATTCAATGCAATTTATAGCGCAATGCCAATGTGCTTAGGCCAATCGTTTACTATCAGGTGGTATTCATCGAAAATATACTTTTACACTTCTTCCTATTTTCTATTAATGGATGACTACATATTGTGCTTGTCTTTTTCATCATTTGACATTTCTGTTTCTGCTCTTTTCTGGTTTTCATCTTGCCTAATCCAATTGTTCTATTTCTCTATCTCCCACCTCCATTTATGCTACAGTGCACCACAAGGATCAGTTCTTATCTCCTGTCTATTCTCAATTCATCCTATTCCTCTTTCATCCATTATTAATTCTTCTAGCTTGAGCTGTCACTATTATGCTTAGGGGTTGCACAGTTTCATCTCTGATCTCTTTCATGGATCACCTCCGCACTTCAATGTCTCCTCTTCTTTCCATTGTGAAGCTCTGCATGCTCTCCTACTCTTTACATCTAAATTCATCTAAAATAGAAATCAATTTAGTCCCAATTACTAGCGATAATTGACCTTCTCCAGGGTCTATTATTCCCTGCTCCTATTTTGCTACCTCTTTTTTCTTCTTCTTGGAATATTTTTGGTATCTTTGATCCCTTCTTTGTCATATTTCTTCTCTAGCACTCCGCTGTCAGTTGCAACTTCATACTTATTGTCCAATTCATCCCTTTCTTACATTTCAGGATGCTAAGAGCTAATAATCTATTGTCTTGCGTTCTGTCCTCTCGTCTACCTACTGTACCTGACTATATGCTGTCGGCTCTACAGCTCAATTCATAATTCTGCTCTCAGGATACTTTTCCTTCTTCCAGCTTGTTCCTGAAGCATACTTCTCTATTTCTCACCCCTACTGATCTCCATGAGTTCTTTTTCCCAGCCCAACTCCAATTGCATTATCTCTGTATTATATCTAATAGTGTGTATTGTCCTGCTCCTTCTTATCTGACTTTTCACATCACTCCTTAGTGCCCTTCTCTCTATCTTTGATTGTCATCTATTTTTTATGAACTATCCCTCATTTACCCTTTGCCAATCCCATCTGCTCCCAATCATGCTTGTTATAGTCCCTCAACCTTTAAATGATCTCCCCTTTCCTTTATTTGCAACCCCCACATTGCTATATTATGCACTTTACTTAAATGTCAGCTAGTTTATTCTACGCACTTGAACATTGGTATTTCGTAATGGTCTCTAAAGTTCTATTATGCATCAGTAGTTTTAATTATATGTAGTGCAATTTAGTGAAAGCCCTCAACAAATTCAAATAAATAAATACAATGGAAAAACTGCAACAGCAATCATTATTTAAACTAGTGTTGATATTATTAATAATAATAATAATAATAATAATAATAACAATAAAAATAATACAGTGATTAGAGGAATCTGGGAATTATAATATTATAGAAATATAAGGAGGTGGATGGTATTTAATAGGGAAATAATAAGAGAGATGCAATGGAAGAGGGCGGTAGTGACCAATTAGAGATTATGGCTTTCACCCCCGCACAGGTGGTGGAGATGGCCAGTAACAGCCACAAGTCTGAGCCTCTTGGCTCAGGCCTTATTTTTTTCAGCAGATTGGCTTTGCTTATTGCGTGACACCAATTTCCCAAGGAAATATATATATATATATATATATATATATATATATATATATATATATATATATATATATATATATATATATATATATGGCCGCCGGCATGGGAAAAGGGAGGCAGTCCCTTTTCCATTTGTATGGTGGCCAGGAGCGGGAGGACTACCGGGGTCAGAGCACAAAGCTCTGCTCTAGCAGGTATGTGGGGAGGGAAGGCGGGAGTGAGGAAGGGGTATGGTTTGTTTTGGGGGTTGATGAGGTGGGGAGACAATAGGGAGAGACTCCCTGTTGCCTCCCCACATTCCCCCCAAAAAAGATAGCGCCACCCGGGGAAGGGCCTCAGTGGCTGGAAACAACATGCAGAGACTGTGTATTCTCACCCACTGTTCCAGCCACCTGAATGGCTGAGCACCCTTCTCCAGTTGTGAATGGGCAGTATCCCCACCAAACACACCAACCTAGGTACTCCAAAACAGCCTGTCCCATAATGTTGAAGCAACATTGATTGGCACAAGAGAGGGCTTTGTAATGTACTGTCAAGCATTAGAGTTCTCACATGCTAGTGCATCTATGTTCCCTGGGTTCCAAGTGTTCATACCCCTGCAAAAATATTGCCACACAAAAATAATGTCTTTTTTGCGGCAATATTAGCCCATGGAACCTGCAGGGGACACCCCCGCAACACCCATATTTTGTTAAAGGGGGCGGGGACACCCCTGCAACCCCTGCTCCCATTTACCCCTTAAATGATCCCCACCGATAATATCGCCTGTGGCTGTTCTGACGATCATATATATGGCAATAATATTGGTGGGGATAATATGACCTGATACCTCTGCCCTACACATTGAAAGAGAGAGATTAGTCACCAATACCACCTATGATGCAATATTTTCAGATGGCTGTAGCCTTAGCCTTCCCCTTGCTCTTACTCCCCCTGATACGCAGAGGACAGCAAACCTTTGTTGCAGTGCTAAGATTTCAGAATTACGGTGTCTACGAAAAGTCTGCATAGTACACCTCTGTACCAGGAACTACTTGCCTGTAGATGCCACCCCAGAGCTCACTAGCCAAATGACACAGACAGAAACTTCAAGGTCCACTCTCTGGCTTATCCAACCTCAGCCATTTGTCCCAGTTTATGCCCATAAAGCTGTTGCCCACCCGAATATTTCTATATTAAACTTCCTGGAGAGCATTGACAGGCATACTTTTCTATTTGCAACCCTGTTATGGTTATTGGGATGGTATCTTTGGCTATATGGAAATATTCTATTAAATGACGGGTTGAACAGGCACTTATCTTTACAGTATTTGCTTGTTACATGTATTGATCACTGGAGGAGTTCACTTACATATGTTCTCTTACAGAGAATATTTATTTATTTTCTGGCAGAGTTACCTCAAAATCAATTCTCACTTCAAGAGTTGTGCAATGTCCTGCAAAGTTTCAACAGGTTTGACCAGTGGTGTCATTGTGGTGGAATTTCCCAGATCTGGGACCCATCAAAAATGTCTCCCCGGATTGGGAAATTCCATGTCCACCCTTCAGTTGGGGTAGTGTGTTGCGACTGCTTTAAAAGACGCTGAATAAGAATCAAACCCAAGTTATTAGGACCAAGGATGAGACTTATCCGGCTGACCACTTGAACATCAGATCTGTATGCCTGTGAAATCGCTTGTTATGCATGTACACTACAGGAGATATTTAAGTACACTTTTTATACTTTGCCAGCAACTGTGCAGGCAAGGCCCTCTTGGGTAATTTTCCAGGTGTTCATGATTAATCTTCTGAGGGGCGAATGTCTATAGGCTGAGGGTGACAACAATCCAACCCCTATCCCTTTTCATTACACCTAACCACTACCCACCTGAACCTCTCTCTACCACTCCCCTATCGCTGGTGGGCTCACACAGTTCATAGTTTCCAATTTCAGCCCTGGGTATGACCCATTCAGTAACAACTCTGAGAAACATATTGTACTTGCTGTGAAGCGATTTTCTTTGTCCAATGTCCCTTACTCTAACAGCACTTCTCACTACTAATGCTAATTAGTCACCCTACAACTAATGTGAGGACTTGTGCCGCAGATCTATGTTCACAGCAGGTGCCACCGCAGGCAAAATGATGTTGCAGTGCCAGGAACATACTGCAGTGGTGTATGATGCGCTCTATACGTGTACAAAATACAAAATACACACTTTGATCCGGATCACAAAGATTTTCGCGGAAATATTTTAGGATATTCTAACTAGCATTTTCGATATACACCTGCCACTGTGTACCTTTCACACAGCCTGTGCTCGGGATGTTTTTCTGATGGGCTTCTATGGATTTACTCCAATTTCGGACTTAGTGAATCCATTATAAGAGGCAGTAGAAGGTAAACAAAAGAGAGATGCTCAATGCATCGCCTTGATTTGATCAAGTGCACCTTTTTTGCGCATCAGGTCCATTTGCGAATTAGAGTGAAATACTCAAAATGTAGTCGTAGGCGCCCCTCTAAGAGAACGAACATGGCCCATTGACCTGTTCTTTGGGAAGGTACCCACTCGAGAGTCCACAGCCACACTTTAGCTCACTGGACCGTTCACAGATGGGAAACACCCATTTGCATATCAGTCTTTGTCCCGCCCACGTGGGCAGTCCAGCACCGAAATACTATGGCAATTCCCTTCTGAACAAGAGTACCAACAGCAACCCCATACACGTGTTTCAGCCTTAGAGTGAAATACTAAACGTCTTAAATTCTGAAGTAAATTACAAAAAGAATCAATTCTCATATTATCTTACATTTGATTTTGGTCATGGTCATGATTATGGTCATTCTAAATATCCATTTTCATCTCCGGGTGTTCAGGTAATTATAATCATCCCTCAGCCTGAGGAAAACCCACGAAAATTAAAAAAATCCGGCATAATAAACTTTGAAGTTTTAGCGGTGTTCGTTGGCAAATGGGTTCGTTTTTCAACTGGAAAATACGGCTTGCCAGCACATTAATTGCTGCAAGTTATTACACCGGCAACATTAAGCAGCCGCGTTCAATTCTGAATGCATAACTCTTTCTATCTGCTCCCAGAGAAAAACAGCCTCGGGCTTACATGCGAGTCACCATGTCGTGTTTCTACCTGCATGGAGATTGCTGCAAACCACAACAGGGCTGGGGTATTACACATCAAGAGGAGCATCGCATTACCGTTTTGCCCATCAATACTAGCTCTCTAAATCGACTACTGTAATTCTGTATCCCCTGAGCTCACAACCCAGACACACTGAGCGGGGCATGCCACTTATTTAATTAAAGTAAAAAGTAATATGCGTTTCTGTCAAAACTACACAAACATAATTTGCTCGTTGGGTTCACTTTGTAATGTATCCTTCTGTAAACATATTTCACAACCGCTCATCATAGCAGTTTTTACTTGTAAATGTATCAAATATTCCGTGTTATTTTTTGATAGCCAGACATGAATGTTCATATGCTGGCATATAATTTGTTGTGCTTCCCACCTTGGTGAGAGAAGCATGCACAGTAACTACTCCGTCTTTGACATTTTGAACCAGTGAAAATACTTCAAATTGTTGTTTGTGTACGCCTGCATTACACAGGCGACAATATTGACTTTGTAATTATGCAGAAGGTGGACTGCCGAGAGCAGTGGAAGTGTACGAAAAGAAGTAGTGGAATTATGTTCACTACTGGCCTGCACCGCTCCCACAGACCTCATCGCCGCGCCCCCTCATATGCATAATAAAAAACCCAAAACACATGTGCCTGCTCTTTAAGGAAAAGTCCTGTGCAAGTTTCAACTTCTTCCTACACGTTTTTTTTTTTTAAAAACGAAACCGTTCCGGAACGGTTTCTTTTTAAAATAAAAGTATAGGAATGGTAAAACCTAATTAAAAGAAGTAGAGGAGCACTGTTCCCGCCCACTTCGACCACTGGCCGAGAGGGAAGAGCACGTTTTCAGATGCTTATAACTTTGCTGCCGTTTGTTGAAACATCATGAAACAAAAACAGGTTTGGTGGATTACCCCAAACGTAGAAAATGTTTTGAAAAATAGGTTAAAATGGTACATTATGAAGTTCACATTCTGTGAAAAACTGCATACAAAGCCAGACAGTTTGCAATCAGTTTTTAGGGTAACTCATGAACCAATCCAAAAGATGCAAGTCACCAAAAGTGCACAGGAGAATTTCCAAAATATGCCAGTATTCCCATATTAGAACATACTCATGTTCGCTTTGCGCATGATGCCAGTAATGATACTATAAAAAAACATATCAAAGATGTCTCTGTAAATATATGCCATTACCCCTATGTAAGAACATACTGCTTTCGGATTGGCCATTAAACGTGCCATGCCACAATAAGAAAACATGTCCAAAAAGCTTCCAATGTAGGCCAGTCTATACATCTAATAACACTTATCACACTTGCTTTATTTATCATAGATGCTCAGTAAAAAAAAAAAGTCATGCCACGGTAAGAAAAGGGTAGGCTGCCTGTACCAAAACGCCAGTCTACCAATTTAACACCACTTATTATGTTTGCTTTAGCAAAATTTCCAGTAAAACATAACATGCCACAGTGAGAAATGGCTAGACAGGGTCACCAAAATGCCAGTCTATCCACATACTAACACTTATCATGCTTGCTTTATCATAGATGCACAGAAAAAAGGTCAAGCCACAGTATGCAATGGCTAGACTGGCTGCACCAACATGTCATTCTAGACACATAATACCCCACATGAATTTGGCTATGATTGAAAATGTCAATAAAACATTCCATATCACTTAAGGAAATGTGGAAAAGTATCCAGTGAACCACAGCCACCCAGAGCCTTGCACACAATATGATCACATTCACCTCCTTTCACCCAACAGTCACTCATCCATACAGCTTCTCTCACATTCACTAACACTTATTCTTCACACAGATACCCATCCAGACCATTCACACACACACAATCACATGTATGCTCATTCACCCACCAGTCACTAATCCATATACCATCTATCACATTCACACATACACAGCATCCTCCACACGGGCTCCCACCCAGAACATTCAAACACCCACATAACCTCAAGATACACATATTACACTTTACAAATATACACATTTTTGAAAGAAACAAGCTTTCTTAACTGTTTCCTGCTGAAGCTTCGGACTGCCGTGTCACTCCAGGCCTATGGTTCCAACTTGCTGCAGTTCCTGGTTCCTGTAAAATGCAGTACGAGGAAGCCAGGGCCACAATGCCTTTTTCCTGTGTCACAAGTCAAATTCTGCACTAGTCCAGCCTTCACCCTAATTAATGGGTGAGGGTTCTACAGGTGTCCTGCTAAACCTGGTGTGGTGGGGGCTCCACACTTTAGGGGCTCCGCCACGCAAGAGATTCAGCATTTCCATTTAAGAAGGAGAAATGTTAGAGGAGAGGACCCAAATGCCAAATGGGTGGCAAGGAACTGGTATCTTGTTTAAAGTAACCGCACAATTGTGTACATTGATTTATTTAATGTAAAACACAGAAAAAGTGGCAAACATGGGTGAGTGACGAAAGTCACGTTAGTGATAAATGTGCTTGCGGATCCATTTTAGGAATATGCATGCTGACAATATAGACCCTGATTGGACATGTCAGCTGACCAGAGTAAAAAACAAAACTGAAAGGCCTCTGATTGGTTTGGGCCAGGCTGAAAACTGTTCCTGTGGCCATCGTTGTGGTCTGGAGATTATGTAGGCTCTCGTGCACACCCTTTAGACTAGCAGGGTCAGTGGAGTCTTGGAGCGATGTAGTATGTCACCAGAGGTAAAAGATAATAATCTTTTTGGGCAATAATGGTTTGGTTTACAGAGCTAGCTCATGACCTGCTTATGTAGAGGGATATCTGTGAGGGGTCAGTTGAAATACAATCAGCCCTTTAGTATCAAAGCTGATTCTCAGCCAGGTCCATAGACCACGTTGTGGGTCTGAGTGGGGCCCTCCTTCCCAGAGCTGTGCCTCTGGGTCATCGAGCTGAGACAGTGATGGGTTTGTACAGGATCACTGGTCCAAAGTAGGGCCAATTGGCCCTGGGCTGCCTCTTCAAACTAAGCTCTGTGACCCTGATGCATAGCTGGCTCTGAGCAAGGTCTAAGAACACAGAGCCAGGTCGGTGGCCCCTGCAGGTGGGTCTTCAGACCCAGAATTGCTTCTCGTAGTTCTCAGGGATTGGCGAAGTTGCATGAGCTTTGAAGTAACATGTGATGTAAAAAGGTTGTTCTTGAAACAACAATTCCCCTGGACACATTGGCCCTCATTAGATGTTTGGAGTATCCTGGCAGTAATATACCAGTAAATGGTAATACTGCTACCAGCGCCTGATCTGCTGGAATTGCTGGCAGATTACAGGTGCTGGCAACAGTAAATTAATCCGTATTTCATAGGACTCCATGGGGGGGGGGGTTGCCAGTGTTAGCAGCACCGATAATACCAGTGCCAGTAATAACAGATTTTTCTTTGCTGGTGGGATGCCTGGTTTACCTCCAGCTCTTGGCTGCGTGTAAATCAGGCCACCCCACCGGCAAACTTGTAGCTTGGTGGTGCGGGAAAAGTGGCAGTAGCAGTATTATCGCCACTTTTCCCCTGCACGGCCAAACTTGTAATGAGCCCCAATTGTCCAGAATGAATGTCTTGAAGCGATATGGTCAATGCTCTGGGCAAAGCGGCCCCTTGATATTAGCATATATTGCAATACAAAGCCAAACAACACTGACTTTGCCAACTAGGTTTCACAAAGCAACCTTAACTACCCCAAACCAGATACTACTCATGATTTTAAACATTAGATCAAAAATGAGACATAAAATGGCAATTAAAATCCCCAGACATTATTTTCAGAAGCCCATTTCCAGAATGCAATGCACCAGCCATACCTTGATCAAATCTAATGATGTGTCATATATTCTAAAAGGTCCTCTTATTTCAGAAATTGGCAATGTACCCCTGTACATCGTTTGCACCATTTTGCACTGAGAGATTTAGTTACAGCACCCTTAGAAATCAGATGTTTCATATGGACCCCTAGTTATAGCTTGTGATACTGTGCCCCTGTATATAAATACCTAATGACCAAAGGTGCAAATTCTACTGGGTGAAAAATGTGAGACCACAGAATACGATGTTCAAGTGAACCAATTATTTTGCTCTACTAATTGATAGTTTCACTGTATCAAATCGTTTGTTAATGTTACAGGACACTATATTTTACATCGTTTAATAATATATTCAATACACTTGTAATACAATTATGCACAATATGTACAGTTACTGTAGACTAATTTTAAGCACAAACAATACATGTATACACTCATAGTACGTATGCACAACCTTTGCACTCTGAATGGATATGGACCATGTACACACATACATACACACACACACACACACACACACACACACACACACACACACACACACACACACACACACAACCCTCAGACACACACACAAAACCCTCAGACACACACCACACTAAGGCTATGCATACTCCAATAGAATGTTTGCTAGTGATGGCATTTAGAGTTAGCAGGGGTGTTCCCTGCTTCCAGAGGTTTTGAGGAGGGGGACGAAAAAAAGTTACAAAAATTAAAGGTGACTTGCACCATCGGATCCGACCTGCATAGGAGGAACATATCCGACATGGCAGGGTCACAGAGAAAGCGGACGTGAAAAAGGTAAATAGGGGGTAGGTGGGGGAGTGTTTTGGTGGTTGCTGGGGGGTTAAATTTGGCCTGATTTGGCTGCCACAACATTTTTTTCACGGCCGAATTTACCACGCTCAATTGTGCTGCAAACAATTGTGCCACGGCCAAAACATATACATCCAGAATTTTCACTGAAGACCGTTATTAAGTTTAAAAATGCCAAAATGATTCCAGTCCTAAAATATGGAGCTGATTTCAAGGATATGACATTTCCTTGGGACAAAGTGGAGGGCAACATTTGGCAATGGGTTCTGAATTTACCCTAAGGAATGCCTATTTCTGTAATTAGGGCGAAGCTTGCACTCTCCTCCATCAGGTTTATGGTGGAGTGGAAAACACTCTCCACTTATGCCAACACATGTTCACCTTTGTCCAACTCTCTGTATCAGGAAATAGATAGCTAGGCAGACATCTCATGACGTAAGTCTGACTCTCAACTTTTAGGCTGGATACTGTCTGGATCTCCAATATAGGATTAAAGCTACAACAGATGACCTAATGATGAACCTTACTACTATTAAGACTAAACTTATGTGAGAGGATTGATCCTCTACCCTAGACAAGAGATATACATATCAGTTGCTCTACCAGTTACTCTTAGATGAATGAAAGCTTAATCGGTTGCCTCCCTGTCTATTTTTAGCACCACATGCACGCTGTAGAGTATTATTTTTTTAGATTAAGATTGAACCTTTTACCCACAAGGGAACTATTAGCGTCCAGGGGCAAGTCTGTAAACATGAGCAGTGAATGTCGACATTGTGAAACAACTGGAATTGTAGAAACCCCCTAAACATGTATTTGTGGGTTGTTCTATTTTACCAGAGAAACGCATTTGTGTCTTCTGTAAATGTGAGAAATGTTACATACTGACGACTTTAAATGGCAGACGGAAATCTGTAATTATTGAAGCCATGACAACACCAATGCCATTCTGGCGATCAATTAACATTTGATTAAAGTCTTAGGTTTTTACTCTTTTTTAAACCTTTTTTTTTTTTTACAATTGAATGATGATTGTAACATGAATTCTGAAATGAAGTTTCATTGCTTTAATACGTATGTTGATTAATTATACGTATCATCTTTAAGGACTTAAATGACCATATGTAGAATTGGGAAACTTCCAGAAACTTAATGCAACTACGAATATACACATTCTCTAAATGGAGCTAGATTAATTCATGCACTTTAGAAAACATGTTTTAGAATCTCTTTTTATGAAATGTGTAAGCATGTAATCTTAGACTAGGATGCTTTTCTTTTAGTGTGTTTATTGATGAACTTGTAATAAATGTATGCTAGTACTCGTACTTTATGTGTTTGGTTTATAAGTGTAATCGTATTGTCTTTTCGGTATTTTGCAAAGGTATGAAGATAAAGATTCGATAGAAAGTAGGTTCCTTTTGAACCAGTCAATGATATCAGATAAGATCTATTGTTCTACAAATTAGTTTATATAGTGGCCAAATGCAAGTTACGAGAAAGTCATTTTTAGGATGCAGTGATGAATAAGGAATCGCTGTAAAATTCATATTTTGTCCTAAACAATATAGCAAGATAAAATATGTTTTCCAGATTTGAATGTACCATATATCTTGGAAATCCTTGAAAAAGAACGCACCCCACGTTAGCAATGGCGTCATTAGTGCTTCAGGAAATTTGGAACATACAATCACATAGCACGTTTTAAGTTTATGATCTTGGCCAACGGACTCTTTCTAACCTGCCCACGGGGGAATGAAAATATGCATCCTCCCACAGCACACTTTAATTTGAAAGCCGGTGGCTATTGGAAGGCAACGCAGCAGTTGCTGGCCCACGCAGAGCCACTTAAAGGCAGCTCAGACAGCTCACAGAGCATTGTACGCACCACATTATTACAAGTCTCAGGTAGCAACGGTGTTTCCATCTTTATTACAAAGAAGCACACATGAGAAACATGACCATTGCATATGTGTGCTTGATATTTTTTTCTCTCTGTGGTTTCGGTGGCTGATGCCCAAGGTAATATTTGTGATCCGACTAACGTCCAAAAATTAACTGCCACAGGAAGTGTCATTAGCCGATGAATGAAGGTATTGAGCAAAGAACAGCCTGTTCTTTCATTGTTAAATGTCACAAGCACTTTGTCACTTTGACTATTCATTGCTTCGTTTGAATTTTAATAACATCGGATTTTTCCTGGCAAGACATTCCAATGTTATGCTACCCGATATTCATAATTAAAACGTGAACTCGATTGCTTGCAGTTATTGAGGATGGTGAAGACAACAGACTACACAATCCTAATATCAGTACCTGAATGGACGGACTAGTCTCACGTTTGGCCTCGTTGCTGCATGACGCAGTAGGCAGGCTAAGATGTGTTAAGAGGGTAGCTTGGTGCGTTTGAAGTGGACAAGCACACCAACGTTGTGTACAACATACATACATAGGCCAACAATGTGAATATCACTACGCCGGCAATGTTATTAAAATAAAGTGCACTTTTAAATAATATAGCTTATGTAAAGTGTCAAATTAAATGCACAGGGGGTTGGGATATGGGTAACCCATGCAAGACAAATAGCAGTGTCCCCATTAGTATTCCTAATTATACTCTATACAAAGCATCAGACACATTGTTAACATACATATATTTACTGTGATTGTATAGGCGTGTACTTTTGTATAGGCGCGTTATAAATGCCTTATCATATCATTATCCCCTCCAATCCATATTGCTAGTTTAACAGTTTAACTAATGCAGTGAATAAAACTGTTAATGATGATAACAATCTGAGGGAAAAAAAACAATTTTAAGGACCATATTTTCAGTTTTACAAATAAATTCAAATCAGAATTCTAAACAAATAGACTCATTTAGGAGCACCGCTGGCATTCTAGCTCGACCAGTGTCATGGTGAAGGTGAGTGTTGTGTGAGTTACATGTTGTTTTGTGTGTATAATTCAACAGATTAGTGTTTCATATATATATATATATATATATATATATATATATATATATGTTTATATATTGAAGAATGAAAGAAATGCATTTTTGTAATAACGTATAATGATAACACAGACCACGATTCCTGTATTCCATTAGGGATTTATTCCTTGGTATTGATTGTAGCTTCTCACAGTACAGTGCTGACATTAAGAGATGATAAAACCAACCAACCTTGACATTATTTAAAAAAAGAATAGGAAATCCATCAGTCAAATATTTAGTAGAACAAGTTACAATTCTTTATTAAAAAAAAAAAGGAACTACCAGCGATTTAGGGCAGTGATGTAATTTGGCCGATTACTTACCATAAATCTCGATTACCCCAAGTGCTAGACTTCCTCATAACAATCCTAAATTCAGTGAGACATTGGCTCTGTTTTATTCTTTCTTCTATGATGTTTGACTTTTTTAAGCCTGTAATCTATCAATAGACCCTTCTACACTATCGCAAGTTATACAGCAAGCTGCGTCAGAGCATTGAGGGTAAAATATAAGTGTAGGACTGCCACGAGGAAGACTCTGTGCAATAAAGATCAGTGGTAAGAAATCAGGCCATTACCCAGAATCCATCTTCTTTGTTGCAATCCTTATTTATGTGAGGACCTACCAAGCCGTATGCTGGGAAGCGACTGCAGCGGCACAGTAATAAAACAGAACTGACCATCGTCGAAAGGCATCCCAATAAACAGGGGTCACTTAACACCATTGAAGCATTTCATAAATGCAGTGGGAACCCAAACTGTTTCAGACCAGCAACCCCCCCCCATACAAAACTCAAAACTGCCCTAAAGCTTTGGACTGTCACTCTTCTTCAGAAAAATTGCCGACCAACGAAGGAGGGGCTCCTTCGTAACACTGCTGGAAGTGGATATAGCTAACTCAAACACTGCATCCATTGTAGCAGGGGAACATGAGAAATGTTTTCTAGAAGTGATGCATGGCAGAACCAGGACTTGACCTAACAAGTATGTGATTGACCGTGGAAGACGTTTAGCAGCTTGATGACAGAGGGTTCCCCTTGAAAATGAGAGCACAGACTGCTGGGATAGAGCAACCTGAATGACCTAATAGACATGTTGCATTAACAGGAGGATTTTGAGACAAGAGGGAACGAACCCAACAGCAGATACGATCCGGAGTAGAGTGGAGACTAGAGGGAGAACCTCTTATAGACCACATCAGGCTAACGGGGGCTCATGGAACTCCCTTATTGCTACCAAGCTATTAAAACGAACATCTCTCAAATGTACCCTTCACTGTATGATGTGTTAGTGGTGAAAACGGGCTTTAGTGAAGAAATGGGAGAGGGCAGAGATTCAAAGCTGACCCTATGCAGTACCTCAGGATGTGAAACTCTGGGAGTAGTAATGATCACTCAGTCCAACTGGCTGATAGTGTGAAATTCCAAGTCCTGAACTGTAGTAAGACCCCAAGAAATTCCATTGTTAACAACATTCACCCCGTTTTATGTATCCCTAAAAAGGAACAGTATCTAAACTAGGTGGTAAGAAAGTCCAGATGTGTCGAAAGGTAACATGTGGAATTTCTTACCACCTAGTTTAGGTAGATCTTAGCATTTTGGAGAAAAGACAAAGGTCCATATATTGTATTCACTTTAGCACAAGAAGCTAATGCAGTACATAGATGGCTGGAAACACATTGCAGAATCACTGAAGACCCATTAAGAGTCTTCCAAATTGTTGCTTGTATAGGAGACCAGCAATATAGCAATCAGGGTTGATAAGGACAAAATTGTCTCCCTTGCTCCAGCCTTGGCCGATTTCTGCAATCACTCCTGCCACTGGATCCTTCCCCTCACTCCTCAAGCACTCCCTTGTGGACTCTCTCCTTAAAAAAGTTGGGGCGAAGTACCCAACGAAGTACTGCTTTGCTGCTTCCCCCTTTGCAGCTTTGTCTTGGGCTACTCTGTTACATTGATTCCTATTGCTGAGTTTACAATGTGTTGAGTGGCAGGCCACGCCCCTTTTCTGAAACACATTTTATTGCCCGCGCGCACCGGGGTGAAGTACCGGAGGAAGTACTGCTTTGCCACTTCGCCGTAGTGGTGAGCGGTAAGCGGACCTCCCATACTTCATCTCTGAATCGATCTGACTTTGGCTGGCATCCATAAAGCATTTTTTCTGCTTGACACCGTTTCCTAGATAATTGGTCTATGCTGTAGTGACCTTCGGCTTTGTTTTGTTATCAACTTACAGCAGCTACAGTGGTTAACACGCAATCATGTGGAGGACGGCGTACACAATGAAATCATGTTTGCTGTCTCCAAATGAGATTGCTACGACATGGCGTTCTGCTGTATGCGCCTTGACCCAGAACTCTCATGTACCAAATTCCCCTTTTTGCAAAAAGATTATGCAAGTCAAGAGCCCCGACATTAGAGAGTTTTGTCAGGTGGGACAAACTAAATCTTTAAAAACCTGAGGTTTGACCCCACAGGCACCACCCCAGTCGGCGACACCAGCGTGATTGTGATTCCTGATTAACTGATCATGGCTGGATTTTCTGGCACCCCACCTCTACCACCAAGGGAGGTTGTCTTGATAACTCCTGTTGATCCCGTTGCACCAACTGCACCATCTACTTCGTTGCTGCCCACACTCTTTACTTCCTTGTTGAATGAGATAGTCCCTAATTCGAAGATTATTGAAGTTGTCCCCATTGTCCTTCCCTCCACTCCTGTGATCCCTTAAGATAGTTGCACTTTTGCACTGTCTAAATACGCTCGTTTGCAAACACCTAAGAAAGTAACATCTAACAAAACGAATAGCAAATCACTCAAATTTTAAACTGCTTCGTTAGCTCAAGAATTAATTTCTCCAGCAGACACAATTGACTTGTCGCAATCTCCTATTCTATTTGGTACTAAAACACAAAATTCATTTGCATTATCTATATCATTTTCACACCCTTCACCGCTCAAAACAAACACTCCTTCCTGTCCTATGTTAGCCCCTCTAACTCAATCTTTGTCCTCTATGCTCATTGACATAATTTTAAATGCCATGACTTCAACTATAATTTCACTATCAAAATTATTTGAAACCCTGGATCATAAAATAAATAAAAAGACAGCTCTCATAGCAGAACTTCAAGAGTGTGACTTTCGTTTACTCAACACTCTTTGAGAGAGAACATCAGCTATTCCTGCCTGCTACTCTTTTTCACCACTTAGCAAGCCCCGCCCAACTGGTGCCTTCCTGCTTGCCGCTCTGTTTCCCTACCTAAGGAGCCCTCCAGCCTCTTTCCTTTGCAGATGGGGAGCAGGTGCAAGTGGATCTAGGTCACCTGGCCTAAGCCCCGCCCACCTGGTGTCTTCCTGCCTGCTGCTCTTTTTCACCACTTAGCACCCCCGCCCACCTGGTGCCTTCCTGCTTGCTGCTCTTTTCCACCACTTAGCAAGCCCCACCCACCTGCTTCCTTCCTGCTTGCCGCTCTGTTTCCCTACCTAAGGAGCCCTCCAGCCTCTTTTCCTTTGCAGATGGGGAGCAGGTGCAAGTGGATCTAGGTCACCTGGCCTAAGCCCCGTTTACCTGGTGCCTTCCTGCTTCCCGCTTTTTCACCACTTAGCAAGCCACGCCCACCTGGTGCCTTCCTGCTTGCCGCTCTGTTTCCCTACTTAAGGAGCCCTCCAGCCTCTTTTCCTTTGCAGATGGGGAGCAGGTGCAAGTGGATCTAGGTCACCTGGCCTAAGCCCCGCCCACCTGGTGCCTTCCTGCCTGCCGCTCTTTTCACCACTTAGCAAGCCCCACCCACCTGGTGCCTTCCTGCTTCCTGCTCTTTTTCACCACTTAGCAAGCCACGCCCACCTGGTGCCTTCCTGCTTGCCGCTCTGTTTCCCTACTTAAGGAGCCCTCCAGCTTCTTTTCCTTTGCAGATGGGGAGCAGGTGCAAGTGGATCTAGGTCACCTGTCCTAAGCCCCGCCCACCTGGTGCCTTCCTGCCTGCTGCTCTTTTTCACCACTTAGCAAGCCCCGCCCACCTGGTGCCTTCCTTCACCATCACCGTCTTGTGGCCAATGCTGGATTTGACTTTTATGGACTTCATTCACGGTGCGACACTCTTTCTCAACTCTCATGCTGGACTTCCTTTGCATCTTGTACTCATGGTGGCCCTGAATCATGCTATTCCCATCTTCATCTTGTATCCTGGCTTGCAACATTATGTGTTACTACTGACCTCTGCAATTGTATTCGCTCTCCACTCTTGCTTGTCCACTCTTTTTGACTGCTTACTCTCTGTTCTCTCCTCATTTCCCTTCTCCCTTTTCCTATCTCCTCCCCTTAGTTTCTTCTATGCACTTACTCTATCAGAATTGTCCCTGGACCTAATATGATAACAACCTCGTCTGCTTTCTCCACCCTCCCATTACTGTTTTTTTTCCTCCCCACAACCCCTCCAGCACTATCTGAAATGTCATCAGGCCTAGTATGATAGTCGCTTGTTTTGTTCCTCCCCTCCCTTTCTGCACCCCTCTCCCTCACCTTTTGTTTTTCTCCGGCTCTACCAGAAATGTCGTCAGGCCTAGTACGGTAGTCGCCTGTCTGTTTCCCTTTCCTTCCCACTCTCCCCCACCCTTCCTTATCTATGTCTTTGCTCTTGCACTATCTGAAATGTCGTCAGGCCGAGTACGATAGTTAATTTCACATCCTTACTGTTCATGGCCTGTAAGAATGTGGTTGTATTTTCCCTTGTTCCCTCCCTTGCCTTGAAGCGCTTTGAAACACATTGTGTATAGGCGCTATATAAATAAACAAGCATATCATATATCATAAACAATCATATCATATCTTAGCACCCTCTACTTTTGTCTGGACTCCAAATGTTGATTCTATCACCCTTAATTGTGGTGTGCTAACATCTGTCCCTTTGCAAATGGGTAACTCTAAAAACCCTATGTTTACCCATCTTTGGTTCTTTGCCCTACAGATACACCTGAGGTTGTTGTAATTCCATCTCAGTCGGAGTCTCTTGATTCAACTAATTTGCCTATTATTGACACAAAAATAAAAAAAAAACGGCATACACCATTTTTATGCTATGAAAGCTAATAATAAATCCAAACACGGAAAAGCAAACTCTACTACATAAGATCAGATGAAAAAAACTAAAAACTTGAAAATTCCTTCACAGGTATCTAACTCACTTGCAAAACAATTCATTACCAAAATAACTCTTCCTAAAAAACAAACCTCTATTGCCTCATTGGCAATATTAAAAAATGGCAAAATCACACAAAAAAAGCAGAAAATAGTAGTCTCACTCATAGAGCCAGTGAAACCTTGTACTTCACTTGATGAACTGTTTCTTGAAACTGAACATTATCAAAATACTCCTATTCATAACGCCTGTGATAAAAGATCTGCTGATAAAAGAAAATGTCTATTGGCACTCTCAACTTTAGACCAACTTTCTTTAGACCAACGAAGGACAGAAATTTGCACAGAAGTCGACCGCTACACGTCTAATAGATTTCATCCTCAGCTTTCAGATCTTACTACAAATCCAGACACCTCCAATAAAGGTGGAGTAACAATCCCACCTGCGGATTTACTATCCTTACCTATTAGTTTACAATCAACGACCGATAAAGCGGTTCTGTATCAGGCTAATGATAAACCTCAAGATCATTTTAAGCAACGATCTGAGACTACCTTCAATCATCTTCTTCTCACGAATTTGCATACATATACTAGAAATATCACTTGAAAGAATTCAGCTATCATCATGACGCTCAAACTTTCAAACAAAAAATCAATTAAATTGCGCGTGCCTCTTTTTCACCCGTCTCATATTAAAATGTCGCCTGGCTCCTCGCATAGAGTACGATCTGAATAGATCCTCTATACTGGCTATCTTGGCTGAAATCGCAAGTTTGGAAGATATTGGCTCTTTTGATGTAGATGAAGTAGAATTTTTGGAAGGTATGGATCTAACTATAGCCAGACTATGGATTTAATCTTGTGTAATCTTTAATACTATATGGAAGGCCAAGCAAGAACTACATGCCGAGGTCTTTACCTTAATACAAGATCTTCAATCGCATATGCCTTTACCATCACATCAAACTGTGATTAGACTTACAAACAAACTAGCCCATAATTCTCCCCAAACCATCCCTCCAACGCTCCGAAATTGCTGATTTTAAGACCTCTGGCATCACTAACAGGCCTCACATTGCATGCAATTGTGACACATGTGCTTTATAACAACCCACTCGTCCATTGCCGTCGAACATGACTCTTGCAAGCTGGAATACTCATGGCTTTGTCCACTTTATGAATGACTTGGACAACAAAAATAAACAGAGTGCTGGCCTCTCAGCTGTCTCCTGGGCATGCCCCAATAAATGTATGCATTTAGTTAAAATTACTACAAATGTCAGCACCATTGCTCTCATTAACATATACTGGAATCCGGCTGGTATATCATCAGACAATTTCTTTCAAAATGTACACAAACTGTATGAAATAATTAATCAGGCCAACTACATCACTGAGACTATACATACTGGCGATCTGAAATTACATTACTTTTCTACGCCTTCACCTCAATCCATTATAGCTAAACAAAAGATGGACTACTTTCATGAAAGATCAAGATATGAAAATGGCTAATGGATATCTCCCGGGTGATACTCCACCGAAGAGCACCTGTTCACAAGGCTCACACAAAGCTATAATCGATTACATTTATCTAGACACCAACTTGTTTGTGTGAGCCATTAGTATGGAAGTGGTCAGTCAGAAGCATAGCGATCATGAAATGTTGACCCTGTCTTGTGCAGGTTTCACCTCACATTCTACTGATTATTCAATCTTGCAAAAGGGCAGACTGGTCCTGAATAATGGTTAATATCGATTTCATTGGTTTCCATCAATCTTACAGGAATTGAATAATTCCCTCTTATATGCTTATTCCATAGCCAAAGAATCTGGCTTACCATGAAGCACTCAGTATCGTACGATCTTGCAACTATTCAGTACTCAATCTACTAGATTTAGGAAAACTCATTTTAAGAATCTACATATCAGTGATACAGAAGTTAGACATAGGAAAACCAACTATAGGAGAGATAAAAAAAAGCATGTTTACTTCCCCTTGCCATATGAAATGATACACTTAGACGCATTAAAACTAAGCATAAAAATTGGTTTCGCCAGTGCAAGGCGCGATTGTACCAGAGAGAAGGAGAATGTATGTTAAAAGCCATGGCCCAAAAGAACTCAGCCCAGACGTGGTTTCTCCTCAATCAAGCTAAGTCTTCTTCACAAGACTCAGTGCAAATAAATGGAGTACCTGAACATCAGTGGATATCTCATTTCAAATATCTGTATGCATTGCCGCCACATTGGGTGACCGTTCCAACTAATCCTAAGGACAACGCTTTTTTATTCCACATAAAAAAGAGGACATCTTATATTTCATCTACAAGTCAAGCCATTATAGAGCCCTAGGAAATGATGGTCTTTCAAACATTATGTTTAAAGAACATCCGGAAGCCTGCGCTGACATTTTTTTTAATGTCTGCAAGCATGCCATTCATACTAATTCCCTGCCCGCGTCCTGGAAATACTCCATTGTGGTTCCCATTTTTAAAAAGGGTGACCGGCAATGTCCAACAAACTACAGGCAAAATAACTTTACTCGACGCACCAGGCAATATCTTTGCAAGGTTTATCTTAAGGGATTTTAATGAATGGACATTGAACACGAATCATCGAGATCCTTTTCAGACCGGATTTGTTGCAGGGTTGGGAACTAGCATTCATTTGATGACTATAGCATCTATTATGTATCCAGACAAAACAACCCTTGTATCTCTAATTTGTACTATTCCGGTCTGCATTTGACTCCATGGGCCTCATTTTAAGTGTGCCGGTCCGGGAACTACAGTACCGTAGTTCACGGACTGGCAAACTATAAGTTGTGCTCCCGGGTGCCTTTCTGCCTGCCAGGTCCGGCCTGCCGCGCAGAAAGGCACCCACGAGATCAGCATGTCAGATGCACCGGCCCCGTTTATAACGGTGCAGGTGCATCCGACTTCCCCATTTCCATTGAGCCCTATGGGGCTCAAACGGCAATGGGGAGCATTCCATTCCAGCACTGCGAAAGGGCAATTACCGGGTCTGGCTACCGCCAAACTTCTAATGAGGCCCAATATCTAGACAAATGCTCATACAAAAATTGAAGAGAGCAAACTGTCCCTCATCTATCGTGAATCTGATTACCATATTGCACACAGAACCTTCTATAAAGATATGCCTCTCTTTTGATGGTCTTCTTACATCAAATATACCAACCTATAGAGACCTTAAACAAGGTTGTATATTGGCCTCTGTCTTTTTCAATTTCTTTATTTTGGACATGATGGGGAAATTTGCCATTGTGATTTCAGCTGCACCCAAATTAGGAGCCTACGCAATCGCATGGCTTCTCTATGCAGATGATCTCATCCTATTATCTCGCACCCCAAAAGGTCTTCAGAGGCTTCTTGATGAAATGGGCACATATGCCAAAAATAATCAATTAATGATTCATTTATCAAAAGCTAAAGTGATGCATTGTGTCAAACCTGTACGAAAGACAAGAGTTACAACTTGGACTTTGCAAATCGAACAGCTTCAGGTGGTTCAAGAATACACATACTTAGGAGTCAACATCAATGATCGCCCCAATGATGACCCATACTTCATTAGAATGAACAGCAAGCTAGAAACGCCATATTCCAAACTAAGACCATCTTGTTTAAATACGGCAAATGTTCTTGTCTGTTAGGGGTTTAGTCGTAGGGCTATTACATAATTTGGGTGCTATTTAGACTTGTGGTAAAATGGTGATAGAATGGTAGTAAATGGTGGTAAAATAGTGGTAAAATAGTGGTAGCACAATGTATTTTTGGTAATGCCCTATATAATGAGACAAACTGTCCCCTCCCTTTTTTATTTGTATACTGTTTAGGGTTCACTGTAATTACAGACTATCGGACCTCGCATATATAAGGACAGAACATCACCAGCTGTTTTGCCGGTAACTTATTTACGAAACTGGCCTACCGTCATTGACGGATCTGCTCCGCTGTCGGCATGCACAACTGAGACACACACATACATGCATAATAGGGTTTTTAGCTTGCTAGCTGGTTTCCAACCTTTACCTCTCACTTTACCACACTTGGCAAATATTTTACCGTTTTTGGGTACACTAAGACACTTACTTGTTATTTCCCCTTTTTGAAAAAGAATCCACATAGACACAAAAATGCAATCCCACAGATTTGTTTTATTTTTTTTACAGAAGCTTTTCTTTATACGTGTTATAATGTAAAAATAGGTTTGCAATACACATATTACAAGTTAATATTTCAGCAATTTATCATAAGCCACCTTTGTTCACAATGAAAATATTCATTTTTTCTTACAAAGACCTTGAAACCCGGTGAGGTTATAGAATCTACTGTCTAAGAGAAGAGACATAAGTTACATAACACAAAATATGTCAACATTTCCCTCCATCACACTTCAGTGATTCCCCATTATGCATGCGAAAGAAAGGAAACAAAACTTTGTTCAAAATAAACATTTAACCCTGAATGATTGACGGGAAATGCACACCATCATCTGCCCACTCCTCAAAGTTTCACCATACTCACTTCTAGTGTGTAGGATTTCTGCATTGTTTATCACAAAAGAACCCTCTCTGAAGCGTCTTATCTGCAAGCAGAATGTTGCACATTTTTCAGCTGTTGGCAGCCCAGTGAAAAGCCAGCGACTTCACTTCGACCATTCAGACTGCTGCCAGGTATCTTGCCCTCTCTGCATAGCGTGGCTCTGCTTCTCCATGCACAGCCCAGTTGCAGACTTGATCTCCTCACTCCGCAAAATGAGGACTGAGCTCCACCCTGTCTTCTAGCCAGATTTATACCATAAGCCTGTCAATCTTATTGACCCTGCCTCTTTTGATATGATATGATATGATATGATCGTTTATTTATATAGCACCTATACACAATGGGCCTCAGTACACAGACGGCGGTAAGGGTTAACGGTCACCGTTAATGGTACCGGTGACCGTTAACCCTTACCGCCTTACTACGAGGTCCCTTTGCGGGTTGGTGAATTTAACGCCTGCTTTTTGCAGGCGTTAAAAACCAACCCGCAAAGGGGCCAGGGAGCTAATTACGGTACCGCAATTTGCGGTGTCGTAATTACCACCTTCCCCATTTCCATTATGCCCTATGGGGCAAAAATGGGAATGGGGAAGGGCAGTGGGGGAAGGGAGAATTACCGCCCCACCAACCTTGGAATAGGGCGGTAATTCCCCTTTCCACCAAGGCGGTGCCGGTATTTTACCCGGCATGGACCAAGGTGCTAGTAGCACCTTGGTCCACCGCCGTCCGTGTAATGAGGCCCAATGTGTTTCAAAGTGCTTCAAGGCAAGGGAGGGAACAAGGGAAAATACAACCACATTCTTACAGGCCATAAACAGTAAGGATGTGAAATTAACTATCGTACTCGGCCTGACGACATTTCAGATAGTGCAAGAGCTAAGACATAGATAAGGAAGGGAGGGGGAGAGCGGGAAGGAAATGGAAACAGACAGGCGACTACCGTACTAGGCCTGACGACATTTCTGGTAGAGCCGGAGAAAAACATAAGGTGAGGGAGAGGGGTGCAGAAAGGGAGGGGAGGAACAAAACAAGCAACTATCATACTAGGCCTGACGACATTTCAGATAGTGCTGGAGGGGTGTGGGGAGGAAAAAAAAAAACAGTAATGGGAGGGTGGAGGAAACAGACAAGGTTGCTATCATATTAGGTCAATTCTGATAGAGTAAGTGCATAGAAGAAAGTAAGGGGAGGAGATAGGAAAAGGGAGAAGGGAAAGGAGGAGACAAAAGAGAGTAAGCAGTCAAAAAGAGTGGAGAAACAAGAGTGGAGAGCGAATACAATTGCAAAAGTCAGTAGTAACACATAATGTTGCAAGCCAGGATACAAGATGACGATGGGAACAGCAGGATTCAGGGCCACCATGAGTACAAGATGCAAAGGAAGTCCAGCATGAGAGTTGAGAAAGAGTGACGCACTGTGAATGAATGAAGTCCATAAAAGTCAAATCCAGCATTGGCCACAAGACAGTGATGGTGAAGGAAGGCATCAGGTGGGCGGGGCTTGCTAAGTGGTGAAAAAGAGCAGCAGGCAGGAAGGTACCAGGTGGGCGGGGCTTAGGCCAGGTGACCTAGATCCACTTGCACCTGCTCCCCATCTGCTTCCTGACATCTCCTGTCACCCCAGCTCCCTTCTAGAATCATGGCATTTCTCTCTCCAAGCCCCATCCCTCGAGCAGATGTGTATCAACCTGCTTCCTGCAAGGCACAATAGCGCTTTCAAAATGAACAAGACACCCAATGCATTTTCTTGCACGTTTCAATTTCCACTGAAAAACAAACAGAATCTGTCATCTGAATCACCTTGCATTGCAATGTTAAAGGGTACATTCATTAATTACTGGGGAAATTATATTTAATAGGGAATTGTTAGTTGATTTCTCAGGGTAAGCGTATTCAATGCGAACTATACAGATGGTGGATTCACTATAAAATGGAACATTTTTACACATGATCAGTGCATTTCAATTTTGCTTTCTTTGCCTTCATTTCACTGGCTCCATTGAAAATCCAGTTTACTGCCCCCATGAAGCCAATACATTATCTTTCCCTACATTTTGCTACATACTCCCTCCTTTTACTCATGCAGAGATCACTTGCGACATCACTGCACGAGGAACAACAATCAATTTTACTAGAACGCGTGCGCCACAAGGAATCTCTCTTACCTCATTGTCGTCAGCATCATGAGTACCATCCTCATTTTAATGGTAAGAACAACTAGCCATCCCCCCATTGACACAATTGGGACTGCCATAATCACATACCTCTTTCTACCCAGGTCCCTCAGTTGATTGTGTCTCCTAACATCAAGCATATTCCACCTACAGTGATATTATCTTTCTTTAAATTCATTCTGAAAGTATGCATCTTTTTTTTAGCTCAATAAACATTCAATATCCGGGTCGATAGTGAACACATTTTTCTAGAAGAATTCAATATTCTCCACCATCCTTTCCCATAAACCATCATAAAAACAAGAATTTAAAACAATAATTTAAAGAAAACATATGTTTATATCCCATTGAAGTGTCCATAAAAGAAAAATAAAATAAAATGTGTACTGCCGACTAAAATGTTCACATAGACATGTCCATGAAGAAATGGAAGAAATTCCAAAATAAACACTATATACCTTAAATCACATGCTCATCACTTATGTACATATTCCATGGAATAAGCAATCTCTCCCACGGATACATCAATAAATAGTATGTTTGTATAGGAAAAACAAAAACTTAAAAACAAACATCTTTTCTCCACAGTCCAATTTCCATGTTGGTAGAGTACAGCACAGTAATATGCTCCATTAGCAATAAATGAAAAATGAATCAAGAGTGAAGATGAACAAAACAAAAATGAAGATTATGTATTTTTAGTTCCTGGTACCCAGAATATCCAGGACCATGCCTCCGGAATATCCTGTCCATTAGTCTCTGCACAACCATTTCACACAATGCTGTCATCAGCAGAACTCCTCCAGTCCGGCACCCCATGGAATCTCCTCCACACGCGTCATCTCTATGACATTTCAGGCTACTTATCTTAAGCCCCATTCTTCGGTCGAGGGGCTTTCCCGGGGTCTCTGATTTCATGGCATCCTCCAATAGTACATCGCTCCAAAGATCCAACCCTGCCGGAGCAAGGAATTAGTCATCTAAAGTAAATAGAAAAAAACAGATTAAGTACTTAGCATAAAAAAAAAACTTCTATCCCTCTTCTGCTGCAAAGCCTGAAAATAAAAACTGAATATTCATTAAAGTGGGTCCACGGACACTGGTCTGTCACACTGGAACACCTGTAAATAAATTCATAATAACACAAAACAAAACATCATCCCATATCACGCAGCCAAAATAATTCCAAAAATACACACCGCCCCATGATATTTTCATCTAAAAAACCTAACCATTCCCATCAACTGCTTGAAACCCATGCAGAAAGACACCCTGCTACAAAATGTTAGGGGAGTCCAGTTTGGTTCAGTGCCATATTATGAAGAGCAGAGACAACTTTTAAATGTCATGTGCGGCTCCGTTCGCCTCTGCTTGCACAACAGGCCTTGTGTTTGTTTACTCATGGAATGAAAATCCCTTGTATGCTCGCCCTGGTGTCACTGTGTTACACATATTACAAATCATTCTCTGTTTAATGTGCATACTAGCCAGAAAACTATTATTATGTGTTAGCATGGTCCCATTTTGTCTCCTGAAAAACAGCTGTTATGCATTGTGTCAAACCCGTATGAAAGACAAGAGTTACAACTTGGACTTTGCAAACTGAACAGCTTCAGGTTGTTCAAGAATACACATACTTAGGAGTCAACATCAATGATCTCCCCAATGGTGACCCATACTTCATTAGAATGAACATGAAGCTAGAAACAGCCATATTCCAAACTGAGACCATCTTTTTTTAAAATTGCAAATTTACTTGTCTCCCGGCCGTATCGTACTATAAACAAAAAACAGTACCTGTTTTACTTTATGGCTCAGAAACAAAGATCATCATGAAGCAGAAAACATGGGACAAGCTAGAAGCCAAATTTTGGTGAAAAGTTTTACTACTCCCAAATTGTGTCCCAGTAAGCATCATTCGATTCAAACTAGGTCTTGTGTCCTTATATGCAAGCTATTGTTGGAAATGATGCACTCTCTTTAGGAGATGAATACTAGTACCACCAACTAAAACTCTGTTAGAGATCCTTGATCTGTATGTATCCAATGCTACCCATGACTTTGCCACCAAATGGAGAGCAGCAGTAATTACCATCATGGCCAACGAGGATGTAACTCTTGATCTTCTAATCTTGAATCCCTCAAAGGCCAAAACCAAACTATATGAACATGATCAGATCACCACACTCCAATGTTGTAATACATATGTTTGTTTTAAAACTAACAATTTTACTGCATATCTTTTTTTTTCTTCTTCTTGTGTGTTCTTTTAAGTACCGTTTCCATCATGTTTTATTCTTTTTTAATCTGTGCCATGACAATGACAATGGAAATGATAATTTAACTGTAAAATATTTCATCAATTACTGTAAAACATTTTATCAAATTTTGTGTGTTTTAAAATTGAAAGGTTGATTTTTTTGTCAGCCAAACAATATACAAAAAAAAAGCCTTCTGCCTACCTTTTCTGTCTGGCTAACTACCACCCTATCTCCACTACCCCCTTCTTGGCCACACTCTTGGAGAAGCTGACCATCTCCCAGCTTTCCCACCACACTGCATCTGTTGGTTGCCCCCATGACCACCAGTCTGGCTTCAGAGCTGCCAGAGGCACAGAAACTGCTTTCCTGAACACCTGTGAAGACTTGCTCTCTAATCTCAATTCCAGCTCATCTTCTATTCTCATCTCTCTTGACATTTCCTCTGCCTTTGAAACGGTCAATCATTTCACCCTGCTAAAGTGGCTCTGTGACATCCTTGGCATCACCGGCCTGGCTTTGGATTGGTTGACCTCCTTCCTCTCGGCCCGACCTTCCCAGGTGCAACAGGGCCCTTTTCTCTCCTACATCTCACTCTCCACCTGTGGCCTCCCACAGGGCTCTATCCTCTCGCTTTGGATTTTCAATATCTACCTGCCCCCTCAAGTCCAGTTGATCTCCTCCTTCTCCCCTAAATTCCAGTGTTATGTAGACAGGATGAAGCTCTCCTTCAAGATTCCCTCTACTGCCTCCTCCTCTTCCTCGCTCATTCCTCACTCTCTATCCACTATTCAGGCATGGTGTACTGATAATGACCTCTGCCTTAATGATAGTAAGCAGAGATTCTTCTCATTCGGACCCCTGCTCTTTGTTTCCCTCCCTCACTTTGGCTATCCTTCATGGCCCCCCTCTCCTCACTCTCCTGTGAAGCAAAAAACTTTGAGTCCTCTCTCTCCTTTTCTCCTGACATCACGGTCCTTGCTAATAAGGCCCACTTTCAACTACACCTTCTCAGCGGCATTCACCTTTTTCTCACCTTCCCCCAGAAACTCAATGTTTCCAGAGGTCTGGTTGTTACCAGGCTGGACTACTGAAACAGCCTCTTCCTCAATCTGCCTAACTCCTCCCCTCACCCCCTTCAACTAATACAGAATAGTACTGCAAGTCTTATCCTTGGCCTCAGGTCCAGGGACCACATCTCTCCAGCCCTTAAATCTCTCCACTGGCTCCTGGTTGCTGCAAGGATCAAGTTCAAGACTGTCTGCATCATTCACAAGGCTTTCTGGGGCCTGGGACCCCACTACATCCAACTTTCTCTCCCTAAATACCTCCCTGCTAGAGCCCTTGATATGATATGATATGATAAGATATGATATGATATGATATGGCATCTATAAGGCGCCTATACACAGGTGTCTCAAGGCGCAACAAGGGAGGGGAACAAAGGGAAGACAGAAAATGATCCTACTAGGATAGGTATCATTCAGATTGTGCAAGTGCAATGGGAGGGGGAGGGGGAAAGTGTGTAGGGAAGGGAGAGGTGAAAAGTGCAATACAAGGGATAGTACAATAAATAAGATAAATAAAAAAGAGAAAGGCGGCCACTGGTGGCAGGTGCAAGGTAAGTGCAGACATAAGTGCTGGTAGGGGGACTGTAGGGATACAGGAAACAGTCCCCAGGTGCCGGGGTAGCAAGGGAGGCAGTGCAGGTGGGCAACTGGCAGGGCCTGGGCCCAAGAATCAGAAAGGGTGGCCAGGTGCCGTTTCTGCCAAGCGTTTAGCAGGGGAGAGGTGGAGAGAAAGCAGAGGCAAAGAGGAAGGTTTTGAGGTGCTTCCGGAACCGGAGATAGTTCTCCTCAAGTTTCAAAGAGAAAGGAAGGTTGTTCCAGATGGAGGCCCCTGCCGAAGAGAGAGATCTGCCACTAACTCGTTGCTTGGAGAAGCGACTGACCCTGAGGGAGTTGGATGCGGATGAGCAAAGAGCTTGAGAAGGAAGATAATTAGGAAGAGTGAGTTGAAGGTATTTCGGCCCCAGCCCCCAGAAGGCCTTGTGGACAATGCAGAGGGTTTTGAACTTAATCCTCACAGCCACTGGGAGCCATTGAAGAGATTTAAGTCCTGGAGAGGTGAGATTCCTGGGCTTGAGGCCAAGGACAAGTCTCGCAGTCCTGTTCTGGATAAGTTGTAGAGGGCGGACAGTAGAGGCAGGCAGATTTAGATAGAAGCTGTTACAATAGTCCAGCCTAGAGAGAACCAGGGTTCTGGAGACAGTGAGCTTCTGGGGGAAGGAGAGAAAAGGAAGGATACCTCTGAGGAGGTGAAGCTGGTAGTGAGACTTCTTAGAGACATCGGAGATGTGAGGAGAGAAGGAGAGTGTGGAGTCAAAGATGACTCCGAGGTTTTTAGCCTTGTAGGTGGGAGCAGGAAGAGGGCCAAGAGAGGCCGGCCAGAGAGCTGCAGGGAAGGAGGGAGCGGGTGTGCCGATGAGTAGAATCTCAGTCTTACTGGCATTAAGGCAGAGGTCATTGGCGGCACACCACTCATGGATGGCAGAGAGACAGTCAGAAATGAGGGAAGGAGAGGAAAAGGCCGAGGGTAGCCTGAAGTTGAGCTGGGTATCATCCGCATAGCACTGAAAGTTAGGGCAGAGAGCGGCAATGCGGTGGGCAATGCGTGCTAGGTACTGGTTGAACAGCCAGAGAGAGAGGTTTGACACCTGGGGGACACCACAGGTGGAGAAAAAGATATCAAAGAGGAAGGACCCAAGTTGGACCTGGGAGGGTCGGTCAGAGAGGAAAGAAGTCAGCCATGCCAGAGCCTGACCAGTGATACCCAGGTTATCATAGAGACGGTTGAGCAGGATGGCATGGTTGACAGTGGCAAAGGCAGAAGAGAGATCAAGCAAGATGAGGACGCACGGGGTGTTGAAATCAAGGTTGGAGAGCAGGTCTTCACGGATGTTCAGGAGAGTAGTTTCCGTGCTTCTGGCAGCTCTGAAGCCAGACTGATGGTCATGAAGACAACCAACAGAATCAGTGTGGAGATTTAGCTGGGAGATGGGCAGTTTCTCCAGGAGCTTGCCCAGAAAGGGAGTGATGGAGATTGGGCGATAGTTAGCCGGGCAGGAGGGGTCGGCGGAGGGTTTCTTAAGAAAAGGGTGCACAAAGGAGTGCGTAAGGGGGAAGGGAAGACTCCAGTGGTGAAGGAATGATTGCAGAAATCAGCCAGGGCAGGAGCCAGGGTTCAGACTTCAGACTTCTAGCTCTAAATCTCTGCAGATCAGACACTTTGCCAATCAGAGAGTGTGTTTTAGATCACTCTCCTCCACAGGTGCTTCCCTCTGGAATGGCCTCCCTGCCCCTCTCAAACTTGTGCCAGATCTCCTTAAGTTCTGGAAGCTCCTCAAGATATTCTTCTCCTCTTCTACCTTCCATCTCCCCCTCCCAGGCTTATGCCCCCCTCTGTCCTTGACTGGCAGTCTGAATCCTTCAAGAGCCATATAGGACTGCAGGACCCCCTTTGGCCAGTCTACCCTTTGGTATTGCGAGGCCCACCACCCCCTCCATCCTCAGCTTGCACTTGCCTTAATGCCCCCCGCCTGCACTTGTCTGGCTGGCATGCACCCTTAAAGGATTTCAAGGCCCTACCTTGCATGTAGTTTGTGGACCCCATTTACCCTGCAACCTCTTCTTCCCCTGGCCCTGTCCACCAAGTCTCCTCTGACACTCTCCTTCTCACAAGCCCATATGCCCTGTGCCCATACTTCCCCCTCTTTCCCCTCCCCTCTGTACTTCTCTTTTCTGCACTTGCAAGATTTAAATGTCACAAGGCCTAGTAAGATCACTACCATGTTTTGTTCCTCCCTTCCCCGCTTACCTTGTTGTGCCTCGAAACATTTGTGTATAGGTGCATTACAAATTACCAATAAAGAAATACATAAATAAATAGTGTTAAATCTAGGATACTTCATGTAGGTTTTTTGGGTGGACCTGGGTTTTGTGACATCATTAGGACATAAAACCTTGTGACACAGTTCAGGGAACTCAGATTGCTGGAGAATGTTGTTTTCCTGTATGATCCCTGTCTATTGGAGAAATAAAGACAGTCAACTTTGCCTAAGGCCGAGTCTTCCGTTTTTTGACATTAGGGAGATGATGGGCCTAAGTTATTCTCCTGATTTAGACATTGGTATTGGGAACCCCCGATTCCTCTGGCATACTTCAATTGGCAGCAGAGGACAGTTCACTATGATCACTTGGAAAGAGGCCATCTGGTCCCCTCTGCAGCACAACTGTAAGGTTGTGAGGTGACCCACGAAAGACGAGAGTAACACGGAGAGTACACACCATGAAAGGTCCCCAGGAACCGCCTTGAGAAAATTCCTGTCTGCTTTCCGTGGGACGGCCAACAAACCAGAAAGGCAGTGTGACAGGTTGAGGGAAGAATCGGTCTCCAAACGACATCAGCGTATCCTGGAGTGTAAGTATAGAATCAGCTATATGGCAAACTGGGGAAGGGTGGGCCGGTGTTGATTGGTGTTCGAGTTGGAGTATTAGGGGTGATGAAGAGTGTTGTTGGTTGACTTTTGTTCATGGTTATGGTGTATTCGGTCTTGGGGCGATCAGTTTTGGTAATCAGGTTAGACGACTGTCTTAAGGGTAAGGATGGCAGAAGGTATGTAAATATTTCATTTCCTGTGGGTTGGGCATTTCAGCTTGGTTCATGAATGAAGGCGTCCCCATGTGTAGGGCTTAGCAGATGAGGCTGGTTTGTGTCAAGGAAGGTGTTCTCCTGGTTAAGTCTCATGGAGGTGTTTTATCTACAAGGCAACACTGTAGGTAGAGACAGATTACATTCATTATTGGTATTCCCTGTTAGGAGGGCAAGACGACGGCCGTGTATATGTTTTTCTTCTGTCAAGTTTGTCGATGTGGTTGGGGAGTGTATAAGTGAACATAGTGGAGGGGCAGATATCAGCAATTTATTTTACTTCCTTACTGTAGAGGTGACATCACCAGTCACATTCCTGTATAGGACTTAAAGTACACAAGAGGTGGAGAGTGTTTTTCGGTGGTCTGTGAACAATAATGGAGCTTTGAAAGAGTGATTGCACCTTTGTGAGCGTAGATAGCTCATGAGCAGGGTTGTCATTTGATCCTTTGGGGTGGAGCACTGCAGAAGGGTGGTGCCAGAGCACACCCCTGGTATTGGTCGAGAGCCGGAGAGGCTGAGATTAATGTTGCGATTGTATGGTCCATAAGAGATATTTGTTAACTCCATATTTGAACTGTGGATGTGTCTAAATCCCGATTTAGGGTCAAGTAAGTATTGACATATAATGGATTTACATGAAATCATGAGGGACACACCCCCACAGCACATGCACAAGTCCCTCCCACGATATAAGGACAAAATCTGCTAGTATAGCATGGAATGGACTTGCGGCACAGAGTGCAAATTGGCAAAGCCCTGGCCAAAAAAAGGGAGCTTCTCCAAATGTGTGCAGCAACAATTACATGTGTGTATACAGGCTTACAAGGGAAAGACGTTAAGCAAATGAATGGGCATATTAGAGTTATGGAAGATGTTTCCGAATGAGGAAGGTGACCTGCCCGGCAACAGTATATGCTGAGCCAGCAAGAAGCCGAAGGTGAATGGACCCTCGGCTCCCCCTCCTCCTCCTCAAATAGAGAGTGAAGAAGCAGCAGCACAGACTCAGGGCTTATACCCCAAGAGGGAATTAAGAGAAGCGGCAGGTGACACCAATCCCACTTTTATAACTCCAGCGTATAGTAATAGGGAGGGCAAAGAGAGGCAGAGCAGGCAACTAAGGGAACGCAGACACAGGCGTCAAAGAGAAAGAGCACAGCAAAATCCAGGTGAGGTTAAATGAAAATGACTATGGGAAGAGGGAAGCCTTGAGGGACAGGAGCCCATAGTCCTGAACAAATGGGTAGGTAGGCAGATATTGCTTAAACTAGATGCTAAGGTCGCAGGAGAGACAGTAGGTGCAAACAAAGAAGTTGTAGGCAATGAAGAGACAGAGGAGACAAGAGAAGGGGCAGTGATAATGGAAGAAGTAGAAAGACAGGAAAGGGAAGAGAAGGAAGAGAACGAAAGAGTGCACAGAGAGAGAAAGAAGGCAGAAGCACGAGAGCGAGAGGAGCGGGAGCCAGAAGACAGAGAGAGCTTGAGGACATCGCGAGGAGAAAGGCAGAAGAATCGAGGGGAAGGCAAGTGCAAACCAAGAAGGAGAAAAGGAAGCTAGACGTATAGTGGCTCCTTAGGGAGCACCGATGCAAGGAGGAGGAGGGACGCATTCTAAGGGAAGTGCAAGTAAAGATGGGTTTAGAACATTTTAGTGACGATGAGGAAAGGGAGACAAAAGGGAGAGGGGAAAGAGACAGAATCAGGAAGAGCCACAGGGTTATCCAGCAGATAGACAAAGCTGAGATCGATTTCCCCATGACGGCGGAGTGTGGAAGTATTGGCCAATCAGGGGAAAGCATCCGGGAAGCACGGTATTGAGAAGGCTTCGCTTCCAGGAAAATATTTTACAGTACTGATGGGGACATGGGGTCCAATGACGATTTATTGGGGAGTGAGGATGATGAAAGGGAGAGTCCTTCTCGCCACTCCTGAGGGATAAGTTCAGATAGGGGGACAGTGTGGGGAGACAATAAAGCAATGGACAGACTAAGGGGAGCTGGAGGGGGACGGCTGCCATGTTCTAGAGACACATTGATCAGCAGAGGAAATATCACCCCATATACGCAGAGGCTTGGAGATCTGCTGGGGCAAAGGAATTGAGAGATGACACAGGTGTATACCTCCACCAAAGACATGGGGATACAGAGTAGGGGGTGGAACTGACTCAGTGCCCTTTTTTAGAGACCTCAATACGTATCATGGCAGTAGATATGTAAGCTACCGTTGTTGACTTCAGAAGCTGGGAAGTGGATATATGAGCTAGAGGGACTGAAATCAGAGATGACAATAGTGGTGGGTGACATGAAGAGCTTCCTTTCAGAAATTCTTGGGGAGATTGTAGACAATGTATGGAAAAGAGCATGTTACCCCAGAGTAACAGTACAAAACGCGGTGCATGATGGTTTGCTGTTCAATAATTGCCGAGTGGCCATGTGGCATGCTCTGAGGGTATCGGATATTAGCGTGATTATGCCACACAAAATGAGGGCAGATGAAGATTTGCTTCAATATATTCAGGCTATTCAAGAGAAATGGAGACTGGAGACGAGAGAACTGTGGGACAAAACAGTGGAGTTATTTTATTATATATTGTGCAAGGGGCTACCTGAACAGGTGCAAAAGCAACTTAAGAAACCAGTGGTGATGAAGGCCAAACGGTGGTCAGAAATTCAGCTTACTATAGTACACTATTGTAGGCTATTGCAAGAGAATGCAAGAAAAAAGCATGAGGACAGAAAACAAGAGGAAGCAAAGCAAGCACAGAAGAAGTTATCAAATTATACAATGGAAGGGGCAATGTTGACTAGCGCAGAAGGTACAGGTGAACCGCTTGTGCAGTACACACTGCCATCCGCGGGAGACACATACATGCAAACATACCAACCCATGACGCAGGCAGCACACATGAAGGGGTCAGTACAGCCATACCTGCAGGCACCATCTGCACAGCAGATGCAAAGACCCATGCAGACACTAAAAACAGCACAGCCAGATGCTGGACCAGTGACAACTGCAGACTCTGTAGGATAAATTCCATTTGGAAGCTGGGGTGGTATGATGTGCACCAAGTGTTTAGAGGGAGAGGAAGAGCACCCAGGGGAAGATGGTACAGATATCAAATGCAACAAGGGCCAGAGGGGCTTTCAAGTTGCTCTATCAGAGACAGATGGGGGTCCACCACAGTGCTGGGTATGTGGAAAGATAGGACACATCTCTCGAGTGTGCAGGAATGGGATGCAACAGAATGGAGGAATACCACACCAACCCACATATCAGGCAGAACAGACTGAATATTATGCATAGGATTGGATGCAGTGACAGGCACAGAGGCAGGACACATATATGCAAACAAATCAACCCATGACACAGGCACCACACATGCAGGGGTCAGTATAGCCATACCTGCAGGCACCATCTGCACAGCAGATGCAAACACCTATGCAGACACTACAAACAGCACTTTAGGATGCTGGAACAGTGACAACTGTAGACTCTGTAGAATTGACTTCCATTTGGAAGCTGGGGAGTGACTATCGTGGGGGCAACCCATTCATGGGAACTGGGATGTCACTATACCCACAATAGGACAGCCATCAGATGGACCTGATGTGGTCAGTCCTTTTGATTACAACCAACCCGGCAGAGGAACCATGTATAGGGGTGACAATATGTGACAAGATGTTTTCCTTTCTCGTAGACACAGGGCAACTAGATCATGTATCAGGGAGGGAAGATACCCAATGTCAAGCAATGCCATGAATGCGCAGGGATTCCCTGGGGCGATGGATTTGGGTCTTTTTCCAGATTAACTCTCACTTTCAATAGGGGAGCATGACTTATCCTTGCCACTATTGTATTCCCGACCGACACCAGTGTACCTAATGGGAAGGGATATCAAGAGTAAGCTCAACATGACCATCTCATTTACAGACCGAGGGAGGTGTGTCCAACACTAGGAATTAATTACATGAACGTGAGAGAGATTATTAAGGTATATGGTTGCCACACGGTACAAAGGGTGTGGCAGCAGTCATTGAAATGTTTCAATATGGAATAGAAGTACTGATAGCATGGCTCCCAGAAATTGAGGGAAAGGTATGGCGATTACCCAACAACTACATATTTAGGCCAGAAGTTCCATTAGATGAGCCTGAAGGGAAAGTGGCCCCAAAAGAACTCGAGGCAGTAATAGTAAGGAAAGACAGGATAGCATTACATGGGACAGATGATACAGGAATATTCAGTAGGACAGTGATTGCAGTGGGGGAAGGATACAGGTTGACTGACGTGACTGACAAAGAGCTTTTTCAGGACGATCATCCAGATCAAAAGGTGTTTTTTGACATCACCATCACATATTGGGTGAGAATACAATTCAGGGACGTACCAAAGAGAATGGCAATGTTGCAGAAAGCACCACCACCATTTCTCAAGGAAGATTTGGCAAAGGTACTTAGTGTTGTATTGACCACAAGTCCCTATTGCGTGGGGCTACTGAAGGGGATAGGGGCAGTGAAGATAAAGCTTGAACCAGGAGAAATCTTACCAAAGGCAAAACAATATCCCTTGTCAAGAGTGGAAGATGAGGGCATCTATGAGACAATTGCGGCATTAGTGAAACAATGCATTCTAGTACCATGAGAATCACAGTGCAATACTGCAGTGTACCCTGTGAAAAAGGAAACAGGGGGTCATGGCATTTTATACAGGATTTGCACCCTTTGAACCAAATTGTAGAGGCAGAATTTCCTTTAGTTTCAAATCCAGTGATAGTTCTATGTAGCATTCCCAGGGAAGCTGCACACTTCGCAATACTAGATTTGAAGAATGCCTTCTTCTCTATACCACTTCACCCAGAGTCAAGGGACTTAACATTGTTTCTATATAGAAATAAAAGTGGATACATACTGTGATCCCAAAGGGGTGCTGTGAGTACCATTCCATATTTAATTGGGTCCTTCAGATGTATTTATTCAATGTACAATTGGAAAGTACTGTCATACAGAATGTTGACGTAATTTTGATCTGTAGCAATGCCACTTGAGGGGGAAGAGGTGCTTTAGATTGATGGCTTTTCAATGATAGAACAGACCATGCGGGAGATACATACAGGGACAGTGATAGTGAAAATAATGGCAGATGGGACAGCTGAAGTGGTAGCAAACACACAATTACTGTCAAATTTTTCGGCACAGGCAGCAGAACTAGTAGCCCTTATATTGGCATTAAGGCAGAGCAAGAACCAGAAAGTGACAGTGTATTTTGACTCAGCCTATGTGACGTCTACAGTCCACTCTGGAGTACCACGTTGGATAAAGAGGGGCTTCAGACGTGCTGACAGCATGCCGGTGTAGCACACTCCCCTATTGGGAAGACTCATAGAGACGCTTCAATTCCCAATAGGCATAGCAGTCGTGAAGTGCGAACCCACATGAAATGGGAAGACCAAATCTTCAGGGGCAACAAGACAGTAGATACAGAAGAGAAGTGTGCAGCATATTTTGTTGACATTTGAGATTTCGATACCCCATCTCACACGCGTACTCGTGTGCACACGATGGTGTAACAAGAAGGGTACAGCGAGTTACCAGTGACACAAATAATGGAGTTACACGGGAGCTCACAGAGGGAACAAAAAGAACTATCCATGAAAAGGGGATGCTCTATTTCTCCATCAGATGCTCTATGGAGACAGGAGATCACAGGCCAACTGGTGATGCCACTGTCATTATTACAGACTGCACTTACACAGCTACACCATCCTACCCACATGGGGAAGGATGTACTTGATGCTCACATTGGAGAAGACTGGTTCTGTCCCAATTTAATGGAACATGTGACTGTGTTTATAGAAAATTGTGTGACCTGCAAACTCTTCACTGCAGGGCATACAATAACGCTAATGAGAGAAGGTATGTCAAGGCTACTGCTATATGAAAGTGGTTGAATGCCCATTTTTCTGGTGGATCAAGGCATGTCCCTGATCGCACTCTGATGCACTTAGAGTGCAAAATTCCTGGTTAAGGAGATTTTCCCACGCTGGGGCATATGTGATTTCCGATGTTCTGCCAATGGACCTCACTTTGTTATCGAAATGTTCCAGCATATCCCGACTTTATTGGGGATCCAGCACAAGTTTTCCTGTGCTTATCACCTACATGTGAACGGATGTGCAAACACCTCAATGGCCTGCTTAGAGAGAGGATCTCCAAGATTAAGGCAACCCTTAATAAAAGTTGGATGCATTGTCTACCCTTAGCATTGTTTGTATTGCGCAATCAGCCTGGGTCCGACCACCATTTTATGCCACATGAGGTGGTAACCGGGTGGCCATGCGACTACCTCTGGCTCCTCCCACCATGGCACTAGATGCCCATCCGGTATCTGATATGTTATATAAAGAGATGTATGAATATACAGCTTCTTTGATAGCAAGTGAATCTTTTATTTCTTGCCAACTGCAGGCATAGCGGGAGAGGTAAACAAAGAATGAAAGGGACAACAACCCAAAAACCAAATAAGATCACTTGAAACCACTGCAGCTTTACCCAGGAGAGTCAATTCTCCTGCACAACTTTGTGTGGGCCTGGTACAAACCCAGGTTCCTCAGCCCCTATAACGTGGAGTAAGCAAACGATCGAGCAGTAAGGATAAAGGGCAAGAGGTCTTGGAATTATATAGGTGACATGAAACCCTGTTGGGCAGAGACCTTAACCAGCAGTGAAGAGGACGGGGACGATGAGAGATGAGAGGAAGGAAAAAAAAACAAACAAGACAAAACCCGGCAGAAGACTTGTATCCAAGGATTACCAGCTCTAGAGCAAGAGAGATAGGGAACTGACTTCCTACACATAGAGATCAAGACACACTGGGCCTCATTACGAGTTTGGAGGTAGCCATGGAGCTATTACCGTCCCCCTTCATTCCGTCAGCGCAAGCCTCGTAATGAGGCCCACTGTCTTTTTCTTACACATAGCTATTCATCATGAGAGTGGCGACTGTTATTACTGTGTCCCATGATTTCCCCACGTCCTATGATTTCCCAGGACCCCATGTCTCCCACCTTTCAGGGTCAATTTGTTTGATTTGTCAAAAAATCTTAATGAGAAAGAAGACCATGTCCTAGTTTATTTATTTGTGCCTTTCTGATTTGTTTGGCCCAAACATATCCATGACTTTGCCAAGGATGTCCCTCTGTCATAGAACTTCTCTGTGATCCCAACATCCATTTTGTTTGGGAACAACAATTCTTCATCAATCTCGCACAATACTTCACCCACGGAGCTTGACCTAATATATATTAACAACATAACAACATATTTTTTATGAATTTCAGGCGTGGTCTACATCACCTTTGGAGCGACACAAGAGTCCGAAGAGGAATAAGTGATGGGTATCATAATTAAAAGTGTAATTGTGGCATTCTGTGTCTTCTGTTGTCTCTACCTCTTTACCCTCATCATTTTTCGTGACTACTTTTTGTAGATGCACAAACTGTGACCCCTACTAACATAACCCCAGCCCAGGCAGGAATGGCCACCATGTCATATCGGGCGATAAGCACTGCCAGATGAGTAAAAAGAAGTAGGCGCAGTGCTGATCTAGATTTATGGGGGTTGATTCATACCTAACTAATTCAGCCCGGGTGTCTAATAACATGTGGTACAAGCACATGACCAAAGTAGGCAAACAAACTGAAGAGAGATGTTATGTCTGCTCTCTCATCGCCTATGCCTTGAGTGCCTCCAGAACATTTGAGGCAACTGAACTCCCAGCAATAAGAGCACAATGTCTTATGTACCTATCATTGTGCACCACAAGGGGAAGATTTCAAGGGAAGAGAGCTACCTTGAGATAGATGTCCAAAAATACTTTCCCATATGAATACAGTTGCATAAAGACACTAGACATGATGGATGTTTACTGGAAAAAAGATCCATAGACCATAGAATAAATAACTGAAGGTCCACAACAGGGAGAAACAAGAGCAGTGACACTAATGGAGTTACTATGTCCCAAGAGAGGTCCAGTAGAGGCAGGAGGAGAACCAGGATGCTGGGAAATACCAGACATGCTGGTGTATGGTTTAGCATATACAGCTGATGGCTGGAAAGAAGGTGTGGCGGGGAGCAAGCCATATGCACTCTTACCAGTTCTAGTTCAAATTGTGCAAGAAGAAAACAACAAACATCTAAAAGAATGTGAAAACTGCGTGAAGTTACTGACATGGTTAGAGAATGAAGCTGGTTCAATGCCCATAATACCAATCAACAGAGCAGCATTGTGTTTCTGGAATGATGGTCCAGTAAAGGTTGGAGAAAACAAAGAATGTAAGCAGACAGTGAATGTTCCAGACATGAAAGTTGGAACTGCTGTACTGATGGATCACTACTGGGCCTGCGGATCCAAAGCATATTTGAAGCTACCGCTTAATTGGGGAGGGACGTACTCACTGGCGCACCTCAACACATCAGTACCGGTTGTACCCCAGAAGGATATCAAGGTAGAAGGATTCCCCAAGATGGACTCTAACAGCAGGAAGTGAAGCTGACCAGAGTGAGGAGGGGAAACTATGCACCATCAAAGATGGAGTTGTCCATGGACGCAATACCTCCAGAGCATAGACTATTTATCAGAACAGAATATTTTTTGCATCCATAATTCCAGCAATGCAGGCCAGCACAAACACAAAATGGCTGCAGATTTTGAGGTGGCAACTGATGCATACAATAAACTCAACCATCAAGGGGTTCAAGGCAAATCAAGGATGAACTCTGAGCAGTGAGGTTGATGGCGCTACAAAATAAATATGTGTCAGTTTTGCTGGCAGCAATGGAGGGAAGGGTTTTTGCCAAAATCGGGTTCTCTTGCTATGTTCCAGCAAATGACAAAGAACATGGGACACTCACTGAGAGGACTACCAGATTATCAGAGATACATGCCAAAATGGAAGCTGAGACAAATGCTGGAGAGGATTAAGGTTGGCTGTCGTACATATTTTCATGGATACTAACATGGATGGCCAATGGACTGAAGGTGTTAGATGCAGCACTAGTGTTAGTATTGCTGACTTTTTGTGTCATCAGGTTATGCATCACGCAATGCCAAAAACAACTAAAAAGACTGTAGGGATGAAAGTGCTGGTAGACATAGACTCAGAAGACTATAAAATAATAAAAGCTTGAGATACTTTGAGAGCCCAGATAACAGATTGTCCACTGTTCCCAGCTGGAGTATTGTCCGCGTGTCCCTACGACACCAAAGACTATTGGGTAAAATGGGTTTAGTGCAAACCTGGAGGAGACTGTGACATGGAGTTTGGATGATAATGCAAGATTCTATCGACATCTAGGGGGACTGACATAGATATGGCTCGCGAAGTTGAAGCTGAATTAGGTTGGAGGAGTGGTTGACAGATCAACCAGAGGGGGGATTGAAGAGAGGGTCCATGCAATGGCTCTCATGTCCCCCACGCAAATGTCAACCCGCAGAATCAAGCATGAAGGTTGTAACTCTTTGTTCGGCCAGCCACCAAGCACACCAATGTATCAACGATATGACAAGAAATATTCTCTCATACAGCCATTTAAACCATATCCAGTTGATGGGTTTGAGAAGACAGGGGTCTCATCAATGGACCAAGTCGCCTGACATTAAAACCAAGCATTGATGATGTCACTAGAGACATCATGACATAGCAGCATTAGTCATGAAGCAGCTATGCCCTCATGCATGAAGTAACACAGACATACACTAGTTTATATTACTTTTAGACATGAAAATCATGCTTATGACTCACATAGGTAGAGGATGGATATATTTACATAATGCTAAGAACCTTTCTTTCATTTGCCAAAGCAGAAATGCAAGACATCAAAGTATGTGTGGACCAAGCTTGCATTTGCTTTATTGCAAATATCCTTAGAAAGCTATCGAAAACATATAGGGAATCTTTAAGGTGGCTAAATTGAATGGGCAGGAAACACAGGCCTCAGATCCATGGAAGGGGAGACACTGGTCCTGCAGCATGAGTCGCATAGCTGGTATTCACAGCCAAGCAAGGGGCGGGTGGAGAATTCCTTGTTCCTGAGGCAGAAAGCCACCTGCAAGAATTCAGAATAAAGTCCTCAGAATTGTAGACAGAAGAGCTCAGTTTTGCTGTCTCTTCGCACGAGACCCAGCAGAACAAGAAAATGGGCCTCATTACAACTTTGGTGGTAAAAACAGCAGGCTGCCACCGGAGTTGTGTATTTTTTCCAGCGCCTGGCAATGGGGAATCACCGGGACATTACAGCCCTGGTGGTCCCTGAAGCCAGGCATCAGAAAAAGGTACTCCCTATTCCCATTTCAGTCCCATAGGTGCCGGTGCTACTGTCAAAGTCTGTGAGAGGGTGCCTTTCTGCCCGCAAGGTCAGACCTGGCGGGTGGAAAGGCACCCGTCCCGCAAACTTGTACTATGCTGGTCGGGTAACAATGGTGCCGGTGAGCCTACTGGCACCATTGTTACCGGGCCGGCAGGGTCATAATGAGGCCCAGTGTCCATTGACTCGTGGTGAGAAGAGGAGTTGTTCCGAGCGATGCAGAGGGAGATGATACATGTGTTGCCCAGTAAAACTACAACCTGCAGGCACTCTCTCAGGCTAAGTGATCTGATCATTAGCAACAATCTGAAACACAAAGCACTCCATAGCCATTCCCATTACCTTCAAAAGGTACACTGAGCTCTGTGAACAGAAAAGGGTCCCAGGTCTGTGAGGACCCACTCTAGCCAATCCAGAACCTCCATTTGAAATGTGATATAAAATGTTGTATGGGCCAATGGCCTTCCTGCAACGCTACAACAATGTAGCGGACACCTTTTTTGGGAGGTCTCAGGCAAAGCCACCTGAACTGGTGGACAAATGGGACAAAGTAATATATGGGACCTCCATAGGTGATTAGTACATACTAACCAATGGGGATACCAGGTAGATCTTTTGGGTGAACCTGGGTTTTGTGATGTCATTAGGACATAAAATCTCTTGACACAGGTCCGGTAGCTGAGATTGCTGGAGAATTTTGTTTTCCTGTATAAGCCTTGTCGATTGGAGAAATAAAGACATTAAACTTTGCCCAATGGCTGAGTCTTTCAGTTTGCATTGGGGAGTTTTGATGAGCCTAAGTTATTCTGCTGATTTGGACATTGTTATTGCAAACCCCTGATTCCACTGGCATACTTCAAAGTAGTGTGGTGGATCCCTTAGTATAGTCACTTGAGAGGGGAGAAGGATTTCGGTGTCGTTGGCGTAGTTTGGCTATGAAATGTTGCAGGAGTCCAGCAGGTTAAAAGAGAGGCTTAGTGAAGGTGCTGTAGAGTGTCGGTGAGAAGCAAGTGCCTTGTGAGAGCCTGCAAGAGATTGGGGCATAACATTGATATTTTTATATTTGGATTGTTCATGAATTGTTTGAAAAATAAATATCTGAGTTAGAAAAGATAGGAAGTCATTTCAATGCAAAATACTTGTTTTTTTCTCTGTGGAAATTTCTGGCAACCCAAACTCCTCCCCCTGTAAGGAAGGCATGGTATCAAAGTAAGAAAGACACAAGTGATCACAGTTAAGGATGTTTATTGAACTTTACCAGGCATGTGAAAAACGCCTATCTAAGCCTAAATCTAAGATTGGAGCAAGCTCCAACCATAAAATAATTATAATACAGTCCTAGTGGAGTCTAGTCAAATAAAAAGGACCTATACCAAAAAACACTAGCCAATCCTTATTCTATGCTACAATGTAGTATGGGATAATTTTCACAAAAAGAAAGAAGTGTTCACAAAATGATAATTCAGGATGTTTAGGCCGTTGGCCTCCCTTCACCATTTTTTTAGCATGGGACAAGTCGGATCACTCCAGCACAGCACACTCTTGAGCTTCTCTGGCACGAGGTCATAGTTCCTTTCACCAACATCAGGGCCTTCTGTGCCCAAGTCTCTTTTATGCAAAGTCTCTTGCCTCAGAGGACCTGATGTACCATAAACAACAAATAAAGTTCCTTTCTCAATATTCACGTCAGGCTAGTTACTCTTCACCCTGCATCCCCCTCAGCCAGGCTCTGACCCTTCTTTCACTTTTAGCCTCCCTCGGTCTGGTTCAGACCAACCTCAATTTTTAGGCATCCCTCAGTCGGGTTCACATTTGCCACAACAATCTTCTCATGTGTGTTACTGTTCACCCTAATTCACGGGCATCCCTCAGTCGAGTTCAGACCCCCATTTCTACAATCAGTCCCCCTCAGTGGGGCTCAGACCAATTTTAGTTCACATACAATCGAAGACTTTCGAATGTGCACAGGATTCAATGTAACCCGCCGCAGGACCACTTCGATTTCATAGTTCATTAATTCTTCCCTGCTAGTGGGCGAGCACCAAACAGAGACTTTTGAGTGAGCACCAACGTGAGAATGTTTGTGTCAAAAAAGGGTGTGGGTTGAGTTTCTAGGAATCCTAGCTGGTAGGATGGAGAAAAGGTGTTATAAGGAAGGGGATACAGAATCTCACCCTTCGGTGTCCCACTTTCACTCCCCAAATACCCCCATCCAGGTGATCCTCCCTGACTGGTACACCCCCAGGACCTTGATCCAATAGCGATGGCTGGGTCCTGGCCATCTGGATGACAGATCCCCGGAGACTAGCAGGTGAGGCACCTTCGGATTCCTCACACCCACCCCCTTACTTACCTTTTGGCAGCACACTTTGCTGTGTGCCGCCACCGACTCCTACATCCTCTGTAGCAGTGTTTCCCTTCACTTCACTTTTTAAATTTTATTACTTAGGTCTCTGGGGACACCCTTGCAACCCCTGATGCGATTGTAGTGAACAAGAGTGCAGGGGATAACCCTGCAAACCCTGCTTCCCTTGTTCACTATAATTTCATTATATGGTAGATTTGTTTGGAGTTTTTGGCTGGACATTATTTCATTCAGCCCAAATTCAAATAAATCTACCATTCATTTTAATTATTAAGCAGTACATCACTACAACAGGGAGCAAATGTATACATGTGGATTTTAATAGTCAACATGGGTAAACACTGTTGTCTTATTTTCAAGCAATGGATTGAGCAAAAGAGTTTATTATAGTACATTTTGCAAGACAAACCGACAATTGTTTTGCGCATTAACCCATTCTCAATCCACTAACCCGCTCCACCCTCAAGGTTCTCATTTCAAACCAGCCGTGACTGACCATAAATCATTGAGAATCCTGATGTCACTTCAAAATCTGCCCATCCCCCAGAACCAAACGCTGTCTCTGTCACTATGTAATTGGAAATATGTCAGGGAGTACCACAGGGTCCAAGGTGACTTATAAAAGCAATCTAGGAAGGCACTGAATCATAGGTGACCCTGAAATGCAATTTAAACAATCACAGCAAACGCATTGACCATGAAATGCAATTTAATACATAACAATGACCCGGGTGACTGATGAATGGAATTTTCAAAAACACAGTGCCCTATTTGACCAGGAAATGCAATTTAAAATGTCACAGGTTCTTACTTGACCAGCGAATGGAGAATAATAATTTGCATGGTCCTAGGTGTCGAGGAAATGCAATGGAAGAAATCGCAGTGTCCTAGGTGGATGATAATAGGAATTTACACAATCATAGTGTACTATTTGACCAGGACATGCAATGTAAGACATCACAGGGTTGAAGTTGACCAGAAAACGCAATTTAAGTAATCACTATGTCCTATGTGAACAAGAACTGCAATTTAAGAATTTACAGGGTCATAGGAGGCCAAGATAATCAACCACATGTTTCTTGTTGAGTAATAACTGCAATTTAAGAAATCACATAGGCGTATGTGAGGAAGAAATGCACTAATAAAGAAGCAGTTAGAATATGTATTGATAAAAGTTCATAACACTGAGTGTGCAGGTTTAGGAAAAGGGACTCACCTGGGAGTTCTATGATGATGAGAAAATGGATGGAGTGGGTAATTGGGCAGAATGGGTGGCTCTAGGATCTAACAGGGCCAAACAGAACCTGTCCTTTTCTGTGCATCCCTTTGCTATGGCTGTCATTGTACCGCTAGATAGGGTTGTAATAGGTGAAAGTGCGTTGGAATGGCTATTAAGGAGGATGTTGTATTGAAAAATTGATGGTCAGGGACAAAGGGCAGTCAAAATGGTTGTCAAGTGCAGGAATCTTCTTTAGCTGAGATCCATCTGCACCAGTGAGTAAGCAGGTGTTCTTTGTGCTGACGACAGGCGTTTGGTTAGGGTGGTAATTCTTCTTATAGTACAGTGTTATAACATGGGTTCTGCCAAATTTCAAAATGTGCAATACATAAGATGACTCAAGTGGGGGTTGAGCAGAACATTTTAATCACTTGTTTGTTAGTCTTGAAATCTTGAGTGAAGTTTTTATGTTTATACGAAAACTGAGCAAACAGAGATCCGAGTGATGGGTTACTTGTTTGAAGATGTTTCCATTTTGTTTGGCTCATTGGGTGAGTTTTGAGTTATTTTGCCCTCTATTAAGTGAAAATCCTGAAGGATTACCGAAATACACGCCAGTGGTTACGAATCATTCAAAACCTTGTGGGTATCACTTTTCATTGTTTTTATTTTTTATTGTAGGCCATTGTAGAGCATCAGTGCTGGAATAAAAACTAGATAGTGAAACATTCAAAAGTTAAAATGTCAAAATTATAAGTTTTACAGTTGAGTGTATTATTATTATTAGTAGTAGAAGTATTATGTGGCTTTAATATTATGCCATTATGTTCCATTTTAGGTCATAACAGCTCCCCTTAAAAAAAAAAAAAAAAGAACATTCATAAAACTGTTGCTTTCCATCTCCAATAGCTATTCCATATTTCAAGTTGAGTGTTAAAACCTCTACACTACCCGGGATGTAGTCATGAAGCATGTACATGTGTATGTAAGGTTAAGACATGTAGTTCACTCTGCACTCTTCATCATCTTGGGTTTGACACAAAATGCCTCTCCTCCAGAGTCATAAATAATACAACATATTAACCATAGCCAAAAATGTGATCTTGGCAACTTATTTTGCATGTAGCACCACATCATGGAGAGGGGGTAGCACTGCAGTTAGTATCTTGTCCGCATATCAGTAATGGGGAACAAACAAATACATTTGTGGGAAGCTGCCTAATGAGAAACAGTGTAGTGTATCACCACAAAGGGCACATTGTGTGGCTGCTGATATTCCATATCTCAATGGCAGGTACTGTAGTACACTTTGTTAGAATTATAGAAGTACTATTAGTAAGTGGTATTAGTATTATTATAATTATTATTATTAGTAGTGATAGTAGTAGTAGTAGTAGTAGTAGTAGTAGTAGTAGTAGTAGTAGTAGTAGTAGAAGAAGTGAAACTGTAAAGACTATTTCACTGTTAAATGAAGATCTCAGAAACACCCTGGACAATGTAATCTAGTTGTGTTGGGGAATATATCTAAATATGATATAGAGGCTTGGATGACTTGCTGTTCTTATTCCTACAAAGACAGAATAACTGAGCATACACATTTGGAGGTGTTAACAAAGGTCATTTACAATCATAGGAACTGTTTACCCAATTGGCTAACACAACTACCTGACACCTTGGTAAAACTGAATTAAAGTAAAGGTTCCATACTGCCCAGATTCTGTCTGTCAACACCCTGATGGCCAGTTATCGCACACACGTATCCAAAAGAATGGTTGTGGGAACTTTCATGAGGCCTAGGGTATTCCTGATACAACAAAGGAGGTTTTCTGTCACCAAACAGGCATTAGGATGGGTGAAGGAAAGCAATCTATTCCTCGCTTTAGAATTACTTATTGTCTTAGATCCAAAAAGTCCATGTCCTATTCCCACAACAGGGTTCCTGAGGGTTCACCCTCTAGTCCAGTTTCAACAAACGCATTATACGTCTCTAAAGTTATAGTGCTCTTAAGACATTTTTGCTCCAGGAGTGAACCGTTAGCTGGGAACCCTGGCTGTGTTCTGTGATAGCTAGATAGTATATGGTGGTTATTGGACCACTTTTTTCATCAGGTTTCTGGACTGGGCAGGTGCACAGTTCTCCATCCTACCCTAAGGGACTCCTGGGATAAGCTGTCACACCTCGGATAACTCGGATAACTCAGGTGGATATGTCCCCTTACATCAGTTAGTATGGATGTAACTACCTGTCAAGGAACACAATGGGTGTCATCACGAGTCTGGCGGTAAGTGGGCACTATTTCCACTGAGTGGAATTAGTGTTACCGCTGGGTTATATGACCCAAATAGCGCCAGATCACAAGCAAGTGTGCATGCCACACGGGCCCAGGGTTAACGCTAATTCTGCTTGGCAGAAACAATGCCCAGGCAGCCGAGGAGCTGAGGCAGGTGGTGGCAGCCAGGAGGCAGAGGGTGAGTCAACCCCCGCCCCATTTGCATGAAACTACAACAGCCCAGCACAGCATCCCCCATTGGAACTACCAATGAGCCGTCCACTGCGACTGGGGGCAGTGCGTGGGAGCCACTACAGGCATCTATGGCAGCACCCATGTGCCAGTGCACCAAGGCTACCCCTGTGAGCCAGAATGGTGTGGTGGGCAGCCAAGGGACACACCCAAGCACCAGGCACCACACAGCCATGACAGGTGCACGGCAGTACCCCATTGGGACCTGACATTGTCAAGTACCAGACCCCCCAAAATCTTCATGCGTAACAGTCGAGTTGGTAATGGGGTTCAGATGCATGCAAGTAAAGCAATGGCTAGGCCACCAATGTACCCCTACCATGCCACCACGGCCCATTGAAATCCCCCAAGTGCCCCCCCTTCCAGCACTTATTCCCATTGTCACCAATCCACTACCAAACACAAACAGGCCAGGCACATGCATGAATGCAACAGCCCTGTGCCACACCGCTCACCATGTATTTATTGTCATGTCTGCCAAAAAACATGAGGGAATGTGTCCTAACACCATCCCCTATGTTCCCTAGAGGCACACAAGCATCAGGGGATGAGGACGCAGCTGGGCCATCTACATGCGTGCCCTCCCACGCCAACACCAGCACCACCACCACCCTGCAAAGGGGATGCCAAATGTCACTGAGGTGCAAGATGCACCCCAGCACATCCTGCCGCAGCATGGACATGCCCACACCACAAGACCAGCCACCAGGAGCACACCTGTTTCCAGTGAGTACACCACTGTGGCAATCCATGCTGCAAGAGAGGATATAACCCTGACAACCATCACCCAGGAGGAACAAAGGATTACACCAACCTGCAGTCACCGCCCTCCATCACCCAACAAACCCAAAAGTCCAGTCAGGGAAATGGAGCACAACCCATGCCACAGGTGCCAGCACAGCATCAGTGTGCACACACCCCGCGACCAAACACTGACACCAGCTCCTATGGCTCCCCAGCTGTCGGGCCCACAAGGCAACATAACCGCTTTCCATCGCAGCTGATGGGAGCCCTGGACGCTGTCAATGAGGAGATGCATGCGATGGAGGAAAATCAATGCCAAATGGAAAACACTGCCACTGAACACAGCCGAGCCAGCACATGCAGGCTATAACCGACAGCCTCCGAGTGCCCACTAGGAGGATGCCCTGCAACAATGCACGGACAAGACAAGTTGTGGAAGCCTGCACAGCCTCAATGACAGGGTTTGGACAGAAGGTGCAGGAGATGTGCGAGGGGGTCTCTGCCCTGGCCGAGGAGATGAAGGAAAGCAATGCCCTAAAACGCCAGCCACTGCAGATGGCAGCTTCTTTTGCATCCACATCCATCACCCCCACAGAAGAATCCCAACAAGGCACCCCTAGGCAGAGGTCCTGTGCCAGTTGAGCCCACGCTCGCCGGATGCTGGCGGTCATGAGAAGAGGGCACGATCATCATGAATGACATGACTCTTGTTGACCTGAGTGGCCATGTTATGGACACGGTGGTGGGTGGGTGAGGGGGATTGTGTGCTGGGGTGTTGATGGAGGGATTGTGTGCTGGAGTGATGGTGGGGTGATGGGGAGGGAGGATTGTATGCTTGGGTGTTGGTGGCCGGATGGGGGATTGTGTGCTGGGCTGTTGGTCAGGGAGGGATGATTGTGTGCTGGGATGTTGGTGGGGGAGGGTGGAGTGGGGATTGTGTGCTGGGGTGTTGGTGGTGGGTGGGGGGTTGGCAGGATGGAGTTTGAAAAAGTTAAATAAAATATGTTGAAAAAATTAACATGCAAGGACGTTCATGAATGTGTTGTGCTCTTTACACTGTGCTGGTAGTGTAGTGGGTCAGAACAACATTTTAAAGTAATGATCTATTAGGGCCTGTCTGGCCATTCTCCCTACCCTCATTTCAGCACTGTGTGTGCCTGCCCTGGCTCCTGCCACATGTATGCCATTTGCATCTTCCTCTGGGTGTGGCCTGTCACTGTTGGGGGATAGGGGCACAGTCCTCCTCAGACACATGCTATGGAGCATAGAACACACCAAGATTATGTTTCCTACTTTGTCAGGGGCATACATCAGGGCCTCTCACGTGTGGTCTAGGCACCAGAATGGTGCCTTCAGGAGTCCAAAGGTGTGATCTATGCATACGCAGGTCTGTCTGTGGGCATGGTTGTAGACAGTCTCATGGGTCAGACACAGGGGTCATCAGCGACGCCAGCTGCAGATATCCTGAGTCATCTGCATGAGGTGGAATACGGAATATGGACATCAGTCATTTATCTTATGCATGGGTCTGCAGTCTCAATGTATCTGGAAATTGTTAGCCATTGGCATTCTTGTGTGCATCAGGCCCATGCCATATGTATGTGTGATGGGTGGGCAACCTTCTATATCATGCCATGAATTACTTGTCCTGTACATGCACCCTGTGACTTTGTGGTGGGTGTTCTGTGACATATCCCGGTTGACTGCACATGGGCAGACGGCTGTGGCACGGGTGGACATGCTGTTAGGTGCTGATGTGTGGATCTGCTCTGTGCCACCTTCAAGTGGCACTGTGGGACATGTGGTCTGATGTGTAATTGTGATGGCAGCGGAGTGCGTCCTTCACCATGTGTGTCCAGTTATATCAAACATGTGTATGTACCCTTGGATGCCCTCCATTGATGGTGCAGGGGCTGCACAGGTGCTGCCAGTGCCTCCTCTTGACATGCAATACTTTCTGTGGCTATCCCCCCCTTTTTCTTGTACTTCAACGTGCATATGTGGTAGGGTTTGAACTCGCCCACTATCCAGGTCTGTTGTCCTCTGGCCCGCTCCATGAATTCCGGCAGTGCGCTATTGTGTAGGACCAAGGAGTCATGGATGGATCCTGGGTAGTGGGCACAGCAGTGGGTTATGATGAGGTCAGGGTCACAGGTCACCTGCACGGTAATGGAGTAGTAGTGCTTCCGGTTCCTGTATACAACCTCATGGGCCTGGGGTGCCACCAACACGACATGGGTGCAGTCAATGTTTGCTATCATATTGGGTAGCTGTGCAGTGGCATACAAGCGTGCTTTAATGTCATTGACCTGGGCCTGGGTGGTGGGCATTGCAATGTCTTGGTTGACATGGTGCAGAAGGGCATCCTACACCCAGCCCAGGACTGCACTGAATGTTGACTGTGCCGTGCCATGCATTATGGGCAAAGAGTGCTGAAAGGTGCCCGTCCCCAGGAACTGCTGGGCTGCCACCAGCCTCATCAGTGGGGGCATGGCTGTACAGATATTAATCCTGCTCCCAATGTCTTCATGTATTGTGGCAAGATAGCTCAAAGATGGTGTCCCTGTCCAGGCAGTACTTAGTTACCAACTGATGGGTGTCACTGAGGGCCCAGGGTGATGACCTGACCCTGGGGATGGGTGCTTGCGTTGCTGGGGCTGCTGTCCTCCTCCTCATTTCACCCCCCTGTACTCCCTGTGGCCTGGCCTCATCGTCCTGCATCTAAAGATCCAGGCACAACCTGAGCAGCTACCTGTCATAGTTTGCAGCAAATAATGTCAGCATGGTGTTGTGAACAGTTTTTGGGGCCTGGGTGTGTGTTGTAGAGCCCTCTGATGTGCATTGCGGTCCCCTGTGAGTTGATTCCTGCCACCCGGGTTCATTTAGCACCAGCTGGAGGCTGGGGGTAATTTTCAATTGTATTAGCGCCAGTTTTTTGCGCTAATACCACTGTGTATGCACTTGTGATACAGCTGTAATTGCACTTTGTGTTGTTGGTGCTATGAGTGCTAGCTGTAATAGTGCTGGTACCGTTTAGGTCAGGAGGTATTTGCACCGACTCGAGATCTGGCGGAGCGGCATTGGCGGTGCTAATATCATTACCGCCGGACTTAAGGACTAGCGCCCAACTCGTGATGAGGCCCAATGTCTTCCTCAGTTCTGGTCGACTGCTCACTACCATCCTATTCTTAACCCCACACTGTGTTTCTGGTTTTGCTTATATTGGACATATGGCACCCCACTCACACTGCCACTTTGAGGGAATATGGCACTCCTAACTCCCTTAGCAACTTTAAGGGATATAGCATCCATGACTTGCTCAACAACCTTTATGTTATGTTATGTTAATATGCGTTTATACTGTGGCAAATCAACACCATAGTAGCGTCAAAGTACCTAGGATTGTTCGTGGAGTGGCATACTGTACTCCCACTTGGGATACCCAGAACATAGCCTTCTGAAAGAAAGAAAATGGTGCGAGGGGAAGATAAGAGCATGGTAAAGTGGGAAATAGAGAAATGGAGAAATGCAGTGGGTCAAGGATGCATTGCGATTGCTTGGGTCCATGTTACTTCTGTTAGAAGGACCACAGATTTGCAAAATTGAGGGGGCATCTATGTCCTAAAGCGTTGTGATAACTGGGTTGTACTTGGAAGCTAGATTTAGAGAACTTAAATGGGTACAGTAGTGTTCGATGCACGAGGGGGTCGAGATCTCATGCAATCCTGAACGTGTGGTGGCACATTTGCCTGGACCAATCTATATATTATACCCCAGGTCAGCAAAGTGTGTGCAAAACACAGCTAAGTGGGAAACATTTACTGCATGTGTTGGCCCACGGCTGAAGTGGATTTGGCATATTTTGTATTATTCTGTCCCAAATATACTAGTCTGAGGAAGTTATTTCTTTTTCCACTCCTCCTGACGTTTAATGTTAGAACTATTAACGATGCAAATAGCATATGCTGCAGGGGTAACCCAATTGAGGAAAATACAAATGTTATCCCATATGTATACAGGGTTTGGCTGATAAGAGCAAAACATGGCAGTGGTTGCTCCACTGAATGCGGAACAAAGTTTTTGTGATTTTTTAACACATTGTGCCTCATTACAAATCGCCCGGTATGGGAACAACTGTGGCGGTAAACCCGGCGCAACCGTTGTTTCCATGCCGGGCGATCACAACTCCTGCAGGTGGGAGGTGATGTTCCCACCAGGTCTGACCTGGCGGCTTTAACACCGCCCACCTGCAGGCGGATGAGGAAACACCAGCATCATTACGAGATGCTGCCGGTGTTTCCATGATTCCCATTCCCATTGAGTCCTATAGGACTCAATGGGAATGGGGATTAACACCATTCCGCCTCCGTGATTCCCAGAAAACCGGGGTTGTAATGCCCCGGTAATTCTGGGAATCACGAAGGCGGAATGGTAATACGAGTCCGGCGGTAACCAGGCGGTTTTACCGCCACGGTTACCACCGGACTCGTAATGAGGCCCATTGTATATTTTGGATTCTTAACTTTTAAGCAGTAAGTCTTATGATGTGTTTTACCTGTTTATCTACAAATAAATATATTGGCACTTCATATAAACAATAGGGTAGGATTTTTGGGAATTGATTCTAATAAAGAAATTTATTGTGTTGTCTTTTTCCTTTGCAATGAACTCTGGTTATTTTTCATGTATTGTGCTTTTATGGAAGTTACCAACATAAAGCTGTTTCTGAATAGAAAAGCTTATGCTGAGATTTAAATGGTCAAGGGTAGATTGAGGATAAATGTTAATGTTGTTGGTAACAGAAGATAAGGGAATGCGGTGGTCAAATTAAACAGGTCTGACACTTTGAGTGCAAAAATATTATTACAGGTTTGTTCCCTGTCATAACTATTAAAGCCTTATACAGTGGGGAATATATGGCTTCAGCTCCCTATGCAGTATGTCGTCATTATACTATGTGAAAGACGGAGGAGGATAAATGACCAAAGAGATTAGTTAGGAAGAGAAGTGCCAGATGTCTGTCCTAACTGTATGCAGTGAGAAAAGGGCACCCTTCGCTCATGTTATGGGGGTTAAATAGCTCTCCATGTCTGGTCCCTGTCAGCTTTGGCCAGGGCCTTTAATAGGCATGGGTCTGGATTCTCCACTTTATGCTGGGTCCCTGGGATCCTCTGGAGTTCCCCCCTTTCTTCGTTCCCTGGATCTACCTTCAGGTGACCCAGTTGGTCATTATAATCCTGATCTTGCTCTATTTCTTCTGTGTTTACTATTGTTCCTTGCAATGATCTTGTTCCCCCTTGACCTCCTGCTGGAGCTTCTTTCTTACTGTTGTTCCTGCTCCTCTCGCTTTCCATCCTCCAACCTCTCTGTCTCTCCCCTCATTCCATTGTGCTGCCCACCTCCAACTCCTTACCAGCTACACTCTCTCTCAGTAGCAGCAGCACAGAGAAATGCCATCTTGTATGCTGTGAGTAATAGGTTGTTTGGGGTAAGGAGGTAATGATTGACCAGCTTGATCCTTCCTTGTTTTGCCTTGACCATTTGTCCAGCTCCTCCCCCTGTGGAAAACCCTACTTAAATCCAGATAAGGGGGAGTTGTCTACTGGCTTAGCTAGTGTGTCTTCCGTTTTAGGGCCAGGCAGGAGTGTCAAGGTTACTTCCTGTATGTGCAATCTGGTTGGCAAGTATGTCAGAACTGCCTCTCCCATTCCAACACCGCACCAGGCAAATTCATGGGGAATCATTTCTCTTTTCTACGATGATTTGTCGTTAACTGAATGCAGCAGTTCTCTAATGCACATCCTGTGTGAATACATCATTCCTGTATCTGCCATATGTTTTAATTTAGAGTATGGTGCATGATTAATGTTGGCTTTGTCCCTCAGGTACCTGACACACAGGGTTTCCAACTCTGTGTTTGGTCTTGAGGACCTCAGGAAGGCAAAATGTCATATCATTCGGTCTCTTCTCTGCTGCATGGATGTGTATGTGAGTTTTGTAGTTTGGTTATTGGATCTCTACCATCTCTCTATGTGCTTCCTGCTCTGCACATTAACTTGAGGAACTCAAGTTGACTAAGCAACATATGTGTCCATTTCTCTTGAGCAGTTTGGTCTCTATGTGAGCTTTCTAACTTAGCTATGGCTTCTCTGCAATCCTTTTTTAGGACATAGCTGAGTTGTAGATCTCATCTGCAAGCATTGGGAACACTGGGGAGCTCAATGGGTCCTATCATGGAGCAGCTGACTCACCATGTCCCTATAATCCCCCAGTTTCAATTGGCTATGTGACCACAGTGACTTTGAGACACACACCCTCCCCTTATTTCTGCCTCCCATTGGCAAGTATGTTTGGCAATAGGTATTTTGGGGGCAGGAAGGATCCTGACATCCCCTGTTCTGGATTCCCCACTGAAAAGAGATTTCTATCCCATGGCTTTAATCAACAGGGTTGGATTCTATCACCCAGAGGAAATCTTTTTAATTGCTTTAAAAGTGTTGGGCAAACAAATAATGTTACCATTTCAAGATATTCCCCTACATTCCCTAAATAATGATTAGAACAGGACTTTTGATCGAGGGTTGAAGGATGTCTTAGGAGGGGATTCAAATTATCAATCTTAAATTTTTTTAAACCATTGCAATAATTTTCCTTTTGTTCTAGGGCAAAAGGGCGCTTTACATCTTACAGGTTCTTTTTCCTAAACCATTTATTAATGACATCCTTTATTCTGCACACTACTTGGTGCAGTGTTTCATTAATTGACAATATAATTTCCATACATGTTTTTCCTATACAAAATACGGTTATGGTCAATTGACTCCAACAACATGTCCTTCTTAATACAATTGTAAGCCATTGATAATAAAGTAATAATACATCGTTGTCATCAATCTGTGGCTCAACCAGTGAACCTGTCTTCCTTGCTACTCCCCAGTTGTCAAAGGGAAAATATATGTTTCCCTTTGATCTCTAGCCAAGCCAGTGACCATTTCTAAGTTTTAAAACTCCTTGCACCCCATTATCTCCCACTTCTCACATGGCTCAAAATAAGAGGGGGAAGTTGAGTAGCAATTTGCCTGAACCAAATTGACCTGTTGGCAAAGATGAGTTCAGAGAGTGGGTTTCTTACTGAGGGGGCTGTATCATTATAAGAAGGGTCCCTCTTATAGGTAAATATGTCTTGTGGCAGCCTCTGTCTTTTGGAAGTCTGTCGTAGTATTAGATTGAGGGTCAAGGTAGATAGACAATCTTCATCTGAGGTATCTTGCCTGCTGCTTTTAGGGAATCTAGCATTAGAGGCATTTGAGGTGGTAGTTCAAGGGCAAACTGTGTATTTTGGGAAGGTTACACACCTTGAGGACAATAAAAATGGCAAGCTCTTTGGGAAACAGAGAAGTAAACTAAAACATAAAGGTTTAACTGCATCTCAGAATCTCCCTTCCCAGATTATATATCATGCAACCTGTAGGACTGGGCATTATAAACAGTAAGAAACACAAAGATGGGTTGCACAAACTCCTGTGGGACCTAAGGGATTCCGGACACAAATCAATTAAGGAAGCTTCACCATTGTAATTTCCAATAGGGATAGAACCAACCAGAGTGTTTCCTACTGTAGAAGGGCTTATTGTCTTGAGCCCAAACATGCCAGGACCCATTCTAGGCACTACTTTTCCTCACCCTCAGTACCAGATACAGCAAAGCCAATGAAAGTCATGTAACTTCATATTGTCCTTGGCACTTCATTTTCCTGGGTGGGACTAGAACACTGTTTGCTCCTGAGTGTCTGTGTCTCAGCCAAGTTACCTCTTGGCACAGTAAGATTTCGTACAGTGGCCAGTGGATCCCTTGTTTCCTCATGGGTTTCGATTGGCCAGGTTCTTAATTCCCCCTTCTCCCCTATGGGACTCCTGGGTTTAGCAATCCAGCTTGTGGCTGGCGTTTAAAGGTCTTCTTCCCCTTCCTTCATTGATATGGGTAGAACGCTTATGCACTAATTCGCAAATGTACTAAGGTTCTACGGATAGTTCTAATGCCCTGCTCACTGCTGCCTCTATCTGTATCTGTATCTGGCTCTAGCATTTCTAGCATTGCTATTCCTGGCAGTATGCTGCCCAACTTGGTTTCCCAAAATTATGGTATACAGTTCTACTCACATACTCTTAAGTGCTTCAGAATGAATCAGCATACTTAAGCAAATTGTGCGCACCTGACATATTTCCGCAACCTGTATAGGATTTAGTGTACCTTACTTGCTTCAGCAATCTGTTTAACCCCATATGTGTGCCAATACCTGTTTTGTCCACTCTAATTAATAGTCAATAAGCCATGGCCTGGAATCTCAACCTGGGTACTGGATCACTGGAGACCTCTAGAGTTGACCCCCTTCTGGGCCCAGGTTCTAGCTCCAATTTATGTAACTGGTCATTTTACTTCTGCCAGATATTGCCCTCATCCTTTCTGCTCTTACGGCTGCTCCTCTGCATGCTCTTATTCCTCTACCATCTCCGGATCCAGATTTCACTCCCTCGCCTCCTCCTGCTCCTGGTCACGCTTCCGCTCCTCTAATCTCTCCCTTTTCCTCCTCCTGTCTTGCTCTTTTGCCCTCTCCAACCACCCTTCAACTCATTTCTCTCAGTAACAGCAATTGCCAGGAATGCCATATTGTCTCCTAAAAATCCAAAGCACATGGGCTGCTTTTTACACTTCGGATAATAGTGCAGTCAGTGCAAGAAATACACTGTTTGGCTAACCTGACCCTGTTTTCACTGGATCTGGTTGGCCCAGCCCTGTGTGCTTAGGTCCTCTCCTAGTAGCTACCCTTTCCCCTCCTTAACTCTAAATGAGGGGATTGCTTTTGTTTGTGGGCACACAATCTTGGTGTGATGCTCTAATATCATCATGGCAGTTTCCCAAACCAATGACGTGCCTGGGAAGTTTACTGTGTACTGGTTGTACCTACACAGCACTTTGCCTTACAGGTTTGCAGGGAACCAGCTTTTTCTTCTCTGTGCACTTGTATCTGAACAATGAAGTTCACAATCACATATTCCAAACAAACACCTTATTCCTGTCTTTGCTGCAATTATTGTTTAGTGCCCACTCTGCAATCCATGTTGGGTTTTGTCCCTCCGGTGCTAACTTTGTCAGAACTCTTGCACCACACATGGGGGGGTCATTCCGAGTTTGGAGGTAGCCATGGTGCTATTAGCACCATTGCTGCCTCCAAAACCGGGTCCAGTCTGGCTGAATGGGGACTTACCGGGTCATTCCGACCTTGTAGGACCCGGTAAATCCCCATTCAGTAAACCATAACCCATTCCCATTTGATCCCCCATAGGGCTCAATGGAATGGGGAAGGGGCTAATTACGGGCCCGCAAATAGCGGGCCCGTTATTAGCGCCCTGGTCTCTTAGCAGGACCCGCTAAGGACGTGCAGTCTGACCACCCGCATTCTTACCGGTGCCCGTAAACCCTTACCGACCACCTCGGAATGACCCCAATAGAGTTTGTCACCGGATTTATGAACATGCTATGACAACTGAAATGATACAATATGGTATTGGAAAGGGACATCATTAAGGCATTTTATTTAAACCATGAAGGATGCTTTGTTAATAATAGTCTAAATAGTGGCTTAAAGAAAAGCTTTCTCTCTCCTGAAGCAAATAGGTTTACCAGTTTTCCATAAGAAGCATCATCCTAAAAGCTAAACCTCTTCATACTTCTCACAAGTGCATGGAATTAGATCATGGGTTTATTCATAATCAAATATTTATTCAATAAAACCCACACATTATTGATTATTATTTTCAATTGATGTTAAAAGATTTAAAAAAATAAAGTGCAAAGGGCATTAACATCTCATAGCATCTCAAAGATACTAACAAAACAAATATATACCTATTATCATCAAGACGATGCTACCACGAAATTGGCCCACTGGACCAGTGCTCTTTTTTGAAAGTTAGCTACTGCAAAAATCAAGCTATACTCAAATGTTGTGCAGAATATAAAGACCTCAATTGAAGATCTTATCCAACTTGCCCTCAGAAAATACTTCAGCCAGCAGGATATGTTAGTCTGATAGCAAGGGCAAAGGAGAACCATCAAATGATTCATGTCCTTGAGCCTTGAATCAAGCTGCAGAAGGGAAAATGTCACAGACAAATGTTAGGTACATTATTTCATGCAGAAGGGTTCCATCTCATATATGTATCTCTCCATTCCCAGTAAGAGTGTTGTTTCCCAAAATAAAGTGGGGATATGTGTCTCACTCACACTAAGAGAGGAAATCCTACTGTGTACACCCCCATATGCATGTATGCACCCCTGCTTAGTATGGCTAAAAATCAAGGTTGGAGTCTTCCATATTCCAAACATGACATCTTTCTTAATTGCTTAATGTGTTAAATCAAGGCCACAAAGGGGTCCTGCTGAAACTGTTACATTCAGCAAAGCATATTTGTATCCATTAAAGGATCGTCCACAAGTTCACCCAATAGCATATGGATTTTAGTATGACTTTGTACTATAAACCTATCTGACCTATTTGCAATTTGATTATTGCATTATGTACCTCATTTGGTAGTGCTAGGAGCTGGTGTGAAGCAAATTCCTGTTCACTAAATGCAGTTCAATTTGTGTGTGCCACCACTACTCCAACCCATGCAGAACTGATGTACATGGGTCCAGTAAAATTCCACCGTTGCAGAAATGGATTTTCTCCCAAAATGATTAAGGTGTAGTATAGGGCAAAATTACAAATCTAGATAATGCCAACTGTAAGCAGACGAGTGGGTTACAGATTTGGCTCCATTTATGTATTTATTTTTGTATTTTTTTAATTGGTGCATCTTCTTGGGATGAAAATCTGTGACAATAAATTTAATATGCAACTGCTCTCGTACCTGTGAAATGGAAGTATCCACTGTCCAATGTGTTCTTGAGAGCCTTTGAAGTGCAAGGTGTTTTTGCTAGACCATTCCCAGGAAGGGTGTGTTGGACATGATATGCCTTTGTCATGGGCGACATAGAGTTTTCCACACCAGGGTGCCTTACAGCAAGGGCCACCTCCAAGGACACTGCCTGGGAGTAATCAATGTGGTATGAACATATTTTTTTAATGTATTTTTTCATTTGGTGAAACCAATCTTACATTTACTACTAAAAAAGGAAAATAAGAAAGAATAATTAGGAATCAGTGCATTAAGAAGACAAGGTTAATGTGGAATCCTCCCAAATAGATTTGTTTTATGCGAATTTCCAACATTTCCCTTTATTGGGAGGTTAATTTCTTCTTTGGACCTAGAGAATGCTCGATGGGGCAAATAATCTTTTCCAAACACGTGGGAGCAGAATTGTATGATTCTGACAATTAGCTTCTTGTTTGTGCCGATCATCAAAGTTGGCCATCTTTCTTGTGGAGTCAATTCGACAAGCGCATTTGGAATCATGTCAGCATAGCAATGTCTTCTTTGGTCACTACTTTGCAGTCCATAATAGTGTGATGTAGGGACTCCATTTTCTCTTTACATTGACAGAAGAGGCAATAAATGGAAGTCGGCCCATCTTGTTTCCTTCGTGCTAGTACTTCCTTGGTAGGTAGTATGTTTAATCGCATTCTTAGAAAGAGATCTCTAGTTTGCCAGCAAGGGAAGAGGACAAGATATGATGGCAGTTGGTTTCATTTACGCCTCAGATTGCAAGCTTGTATAGTGTCTTTTTTTCGGTTGTGTCGATCCAGTCTGATCTTTGAATTTTTCTTTTAACTTCCAATGGGCGCTGGATGAGTGTTTCCCTTGAGCAGTCCTGGCCATCCAGGATTTGACTACAGCTTTCCTTCCATAATTTCAGGATGGAGTCATGAGATGGATGAAATGGTCTGTCTCTTAGGATCACTATTGATGGAATCACTTCATCCATTAATAATTTCCTGTAGAGATCCAGGGATTTCCAAGTTGCAATGGTTCTCAATGATTGCAAAGCCACTTCAAATTGAATATGCGGGATGGGCAGCGATTTTGGTAAAGCTAGGATTTTCCTCCAGACTGTTGCTTCAAGTTTATCCATATGTTCTGTACTTTCTATGGAGCATTGCTCCTTGGCGAGCTTGGGCTTCTATTTTCATTCGGAGATGATCTGCCCATTCCTTTTTGGAATTACTTTGATTAAGCCATACTCCAAAGTATTTGACCATTTTAACTTCTTCCCGTTTTTTTATTATAGAAATAGTGTGTTATTCCTTTTCTTTTTCCTTGGTTGTTGGGTTAATGACATATAATATGATTGAACACATTATACAACTCAAACACAAGGTGAGAGGATGAGCTGTTCATTTTTAGATCAGCTCCTTCAACAAGATGATGAAAGGACAGTTTCTCAGCTCAAGGATTTATTATTGCAGGAGCATGGGATGGAACTAACACCAGGTACAGTCTACCTTACATGTCAGGCATTGGGGAATAGAGAACAGCAAGGTGGGGCTAGCTGTCAATGTGTACAGTTTACCTGGGTGTGCCATCTTTGCCTTAGGGTACAGAGAGCAAGTATAGTCTTTTCCAGATATGTGCCCACTCTAAGCTTTGTGCTTGTAGCACATTGCATGCTGGGACTTGTAATTACTCTCAGATATCTGCCAATAGTGAGGTTTGTGCAACTAATACAGCAGTTGCTGGCACATGTCCTCATTGTCAGATATGCAGCCACAGTGAGCTGTGCGGGATTAATGCAGTGCATGTGTAATTTTGTTCATTCGCTACGTTACTCCTCTTTAGGTTGAGGCACTTGCCCCTCTAAGGTAATGTTACCTTTGTAAATCACATGTTTCTTATCTCTCTATATTTTGTTTTGTTCCTGGTCTATTATAATAGTAATGGCAGATTGTGTTCATACTATTACATTAATCGAAACCTGACATTCTTCATCCACAAGGTTTGCCAGAGGATACATTAATTCATGACCTCAACAAACTAAGAGGGTTGCCCACTTTAAGGCATTGATGGATGATGGGACACACTTCAATGGCATTCTTTTTACAGATGACACTACTGTGTCCCTTGCAAGATTTAACCTAGGATTGAAGAAGGAAACAACGTATCATGTGAAGATACATGTTTGGAGCAGCAAGTCCAAGAAGGAGGCATGGCCAGTGGTATTTTTTTTCCAGATATTAGTACCTGACATGACAAAAAAAAAAAAGAAAATCACTTACCTTTGGTTGGATGGATTTCAAGCTTTACTGGATGGTATTCCTGATCACGCAATGGCATGCAGCTCACCCCCATCTCTGAACAGCATTTTCGTTCCAGAATGGCCGCGGTGGAAAGGGAGAAGGGACTACATGTAGTCCCTTCTCCCCTTCCAAGGTGGCCATTTTCTTTGTTTACTATGGCTGCCATAGAAAGAGAAAACAGACTACTTTTTCTGTCCACGGCAGCCATTTTAAAAAACGTTTTCAATTATTTATCATAGCTGCGAAATGCAAGGTGTATTGCAGCCGTGAAGAAAAAAAAACATTAGTACCCCGGTCTAATGGGCCAGAGTACGAAAGGCAATATGCCCCTCGACTGTGGGCCATTACCGCCTATAGTAATACCCCTGGGGCCTCTCTTAACAATGGTTCCTGGGGGCATTACCTTAGGCGGTAATGGCCGGCAGTCTCTGGGCTTATTACCACAATGGACAATGCATGCTTAAAAGAAAAAATGATAATGCCAAGCCAAATGCACCATTACCCTAAGTAAACCCAGGATAATGACACTAAAAACTGCAATAATTCGTTCAGTTCATGGTGGGAACTGACCCTGTCCAGAAGAAGTTACTGCAGCTATTGGAACCCTCTGTGCTTCATCAACTCCTCTACAACATCTGTTGCAGCGCATTATAGTGCTGGCTTACATTTGTTGACCTGCCTGCAATAAAAACATAATTTTGAAATGGCTTAACAATCTCTTTGGGAAAATCAAGAGTGAGCTCAAAAACGATGGAGGTTGGGCATTGGGAGGTGTGTTGCTGAGGAGTTAAAATTGAATGCATGTGGGGGCAAAGGGTCAAGCTAAGACACATGTCCATTAGGTACACTTTTGAAAACATCATATTGCACTCTGGTACATGAGATGTACAGTAGTTGTCCTTTTGGAATACAGGGGTGTAGGGTTGAATGCATTACAGTATGCATTACACGTTTTGTGGATAGTGGGCACTCCTGCAGTATAGACACATGCTTTACATTAATGCCTAAGAAAACAAAGGGTTCAGTAAGAAAAATATACAGATATACAGTATCTCCATTCACTAAAAACCTTTCCTCGACAAACAAGTACGCTTGCTGACTGCATAAACATACTCACCTATGTATGACGTTATGGCCCTCCTTGAGAAATATCTATTGATGTATGTAAACTTAACATATAAAAAACAAAAATGACTGTGTTAGTGTTATCAAGCACTGCGATTAACTGATCTGAGGAAACCAATTATATGGTGCTCGCCAATTTGATAGGAAAGCAGCAGCCTTGAACCCTACCTCTAAAATCTATTGCAGAGAGCTAAGCAGCCATACATAAGAGCTGCTGCCACAACCATCATGCAGAGCAGTGAGTGTCTGAATGCCTATGAATGTCAAAGGATGCCTATGTCACACTCTCCTTTTTCTCATACTGCCCATGTGAGAAGCCCTTTGAAGGCATCAGAGCTTATCACCATTCAATGTCAAGGAGCCACTCAGTGGTCAAATGGGAAATGGCCACACAAAAGGTTGTATATTGCCATCCTCACAGATAACAGCCTCTATCTTAATCTGCCTGCCTCCACTCTCCGCCCTCTGCAACTCATCCAGAACAGAACTGCAAGACTTGTCCTTGGCCTCAAGCCCAGGGACCGTATCTCTCCAGGACTTAAATCTCTACACTGGCTCCCAGTGGCTGCGAGGATTAAGTTCAAAACCCTCTGCATTGTCCACAAGGCCTTCTGGGGCCTGGGGCCTAAATACCTTCAACTCTCTCTACCTTAATATCTTCCTTCCCGAGACCTTCGCTCATCCGTCTCCAACTCCCTCAGGGTCAGCCGCTTCTCGAAGCAACGAGCTGGGGGTAGATCTCTCTCCGGTTCCGGAAGCACCTCAAAACCTTCCTCTTTGCTTCTGCTTTCTCTCTCCCTCTCCCCTGCTAAATTCTTCACTGAAATTGCACTGAATCTGCAACTGGGCCACTCTCAGCGACCTCGGTCCTGGGCCCAGCCACTCTCCACTTGCACTGCATCCCTGGCAACCCCTGCACCACGGGACTGTCTCTGTATCCCTACAGCCCCCCCTTCCCAGCACTTGTCTGCACTTACCTTGCACTTGCCACCAGCTGGCCCTATTTATTTATTTTTATTCTACTTACTTTGTACTGCACTTCCCCCCTCCCCTTCCCCTTGCACTTCTTCCCTTCCCCCTACCCCTGCCTTGCGCGATCTGAATGACACCTGGCCTAGTAGGATCGTTGTGTGTCTTCTCCTTGTTCCCCCCTCCCTGCCTCGTCGCACCTTGAAACACTTTTGTATAGGCGCGTTACAAATGCCATATTATATCATATCATATCATACACTGGGGTCAGATCTATTGGAATGGGTATAAAGGAATCAACTTGTCTTAGTGACATGGTCATCAGTCCTTCTCTCTATCTCCTTAAGTGTAACATTGTGCTCCCTGGTGACAGACCATCATTCACAGTCTCTGGGGTTTTAAGCATCCCAGCACATCTTTCTTGGCAGCTTGTAGACCCTTTTTATTATTTATTACCTTCTCTGCACTGGTCAGGATGTCAGTTTGCTACTCTTTTGGTGGCTTGTAACTGGACACCCTACTTCCCTACGTTGTCTTGGAGGAGGTTTGCTGTCAGCTCTTATGCAGCCCAGATTATCTGGTTTTACTTCCCCTTTTGTAATGGATTTTCCTGTTTTTTAGTCATGGGGATTCTTCCCTTTTTTATTCCCATGGCTCAGTTAGTCCTTCCAAACTCTCAAATGACACACCAGCTTTTGCCACTCTTGACTAACTTGTATATTATTGAAAACATGGGGGCATCCATGTCTCCCCTTGACCATGTCTCTTCTCTCATCCACATTCTTCCTCTTCCTCTTCCCTCTTTCTTCTTCTTTCTCCACCCTCCTGTTTGGCTTGCTCATTACCCCACCATTCAGCTTGTTCCACCCTCTCATGTCTGCAGTTCAACTCTTCTTTTCAATTATTTTATTTCTTCCTTCTCTTCTTCTCTTCTACATTTCTACCACCCTCATCTACTCTTGTTTACATTCCTTATCTATAATGTTTTCCTTCATTTGTTTTCTCATCTCAGCTTGACATGCTCCTATCTCCTCTCATTCCTCTTCTCCCCACCAACAACATACTCCCTTCTCTGTTCCCTCTTCCAGCTTACTTTCCTTCCCTTGCTGCAGACATTTCATTGTGATTTGATTATGATCAAAGAGTGCATCAACCCCCACTGTCTGCAAGTGCTGTCTTCTCCATTGGTTTGTAATTAAGTATTACTTTATATCTCTCAGAAGCACATACCTGCAAAGACCAGCAAGTGGGATACACACATATCCATCTGAGCAGCGATTGTGACTTGCATCTCTCTCTCTCTTTGTGCGAACCAACCGTTCTCATGTACATGATCTGGTTTTCAGCCATTCACTCTCCTGGCTCCATGAACCACCAACATATTTCTTTTGTTCCATTACAGTGTGCCATATTCGGGTTCTCTTTGACTGAACACTTGTGGAGGTAGCACATCGCACAAGTGCCACTGTAGCAGCTTTTCAACCCAAAACATAGGCATTTAGCAGTTGTGCTGTTGGTGGTCCACAGTCCCTTCCTGCCAATGACTCATCTGTACTCAGGATGTCTGAGACACTGAGGAGGGATTCTCATAGATTATCCTCCTCATAGGCTATGCCCGTACTGATTGGAAAGCTTCCAAAAGGGGTCAGTGATGCACTGTCCATCAGAACAGCTGTCTTCCATGATTGTGACATGCCCAGCATAGTTGGCCAAATATATCCTGCTTGGTACTCTTCCTCGTGCCTGTGGGGTAAAAAGACAGCTCCAGAGTGACAGCGATGGAAAGGCCATGCTAGGCCCCTATTGTGCGAATGAAGCTGGCTAATGTGGAGTTCCATTGACATTCAAAAGCCAGTACAAACCATTGTTTTCTGATATAAGGCATAGTGAATGAACAAGAATGGGCCTATTGTGACTTCAGTAAAATACAAAGACACAGAGTTCAAGGAGAGTGTGCCTTAGAACTGTGATTTTAACTGTGTCCAATGGAGGCAAACAAAAAGACATAGGTGCTGCAGATGCTGTCTTCGTGTAAACTGGGAAAAGGCACCTTTTTGTAGACTCAAAACTGCTGCAGTACACATGTGAAAATATACTTTCAAAGGATAGGCATGTAAAAAATACCAAGGAGGAATGATGCCTGACATTTAAGAAATAAAATCAAGTAACAGATTGTGTTTATCAGGAATAAAGCGATTTAAATGTCATCATATGAAATGACAGTCTGTACAGAGAAAGGCCTTTTTGTTTTTATAGAAGTGAACAATGGTTTCATATGTAACTGTGGACTAGCTGTGTGCATTAGATTAATAGTGAATTTACCTGTGTTCTAATATAGTAGAAAAGAAAGATTGTATTGATGAACAGCAGGCTTAGATATAATGCTAAAATGTTACATGTAAGTACATCTTGTCGATTTAAAGCTGTATTTTCTGAAGCATGGATGCAGCTAGTGTTTTTCCCACTGAACTTAAAGGTATGTGCCTTTCAAAAATTTGACCTGAACACCTTTGGCTGTGGACCTCTAGGAGGAGAAATTCTGATTTTCAGTTTAAATGCTAAAATATAAAGAGAAGTAGATGGAAATTATGGGATTTAAAGATAACACAGTCAGCAGAAATTACCTTTGAGGTCAGGTCCACCATTAACTGTGCAATAGCTTTGAACAAAAACCCTTGAAGCCCAGGAGGGTAGGGAGGGGCATGATCACATGTCCAGACAGATATCCTGATCAGGTCATAGAAGGGAAATTAAACTTACAATTTGGTGAGGTACCCATGTGATCTTTTTCCCATTGATTAACATTGGGCCACCTTTTCTTTAATTAAAAGAGAATCGTATGTCCATGTGAGCTCACCCTGGATTCATTTTAAAGTGAATATAAATCCTGTCACTACCATGTAAAAATACATTTTGTGGGATGGTTACAACTTGAGTTATGAGAACAATTATGATTCTGTCCTTCCCATAATTCTGAGGGAATAGAAAGTTGCTGTGATGATAGGTTATGGAGGTAAGGTTGGAATCATGCTGGGGCAGATTTGTGACTATTTTGGCTCAGGAGAAAATTGCAAATAATTATAGTTCCTCTCAGGAAGGGCGTGCCGACATAAAATTCATATTGTCCGACTCCTCATAAAATGTAGAATCCTAAAATATATAGGTTCATGCAGTTATCTGAAAAATCAGGATAGCTGCCACTTTGTGAGATTTTTCAACAAAAAGGTTAAACCCACCAGTCATTTTGAAATTACGTATTTTTGCTCCTCCCTCAGCTTCCATAACCCATACCTCCCAACTTCTGGTCCTATCAGCACACAGTGGGTGTCTTGGTGGGACGTGAAGGGAGAAAACTAGCTAAACCATAGGGAAATATGATAATAATGGAGTCTCACAGCCTTATAAGAGCTTAGTTTTCTATTTGAGAGGGACTGAGTTGCTGATCTTTCTGTGAATTTTTGACTCTTGAGACCTCTCTTTGCATTTTTGATTTTTCCTTTGACTTTCCCACTCTATTGCTGGAGGTAGTCTGCATTTGGACTCTTGCAGAGAACGAGCAGAGAGCTACCAAGGCCTTAAACATTGCATGAGAGACAGAAACTGGGACCATTAGAAGCTAGCTGGGCCTGCCATTTGAGAAGCCAGAGGATGTCTGGGTGCTGGGGACTACCCTTGACTGAGGCCTTTGACCAGATCTGTGCTGTCCTCAGAGGGCCCTGCTTTTTTTCCTGGATGCCCCATAACCAAGGCCTCCCATGTAATTAGATATATCCCAAAGCTATCAAAAGTGTAGGGGGAGAATCTGCCAACCTTAGTCTCCATTTTGCATAACAGGTAGGGGGTGGAACTGGGGAGACCCTCGGCACATTTTATTAAATCCAACTCAAATGAATTCCACTATGAAATATCACCTTATCCATTTAAATTGAATTGTAATATCACCTTATCCATTTAAATTGAATTGTATTGGGAACAGGCTGCCCTAATCCTTTCCATTAAATTGGGAGTGGGGGGGAGCTGTGTAGATCCTTAACTCATTGAATTGAATTTAAATAAAATAATTCCTATTCAGAAAATCAGGGAATGAGTGAGTTCAAAACTAACAAAGTAATGCCCAGTGTGTTTCAGACTGTATAGACAATAAAATACTTGGGTGACTCTACCTTTCTGAAACAACTGTCGTATGTACTGAAGGGGGGTGTCCATAATCCCAAAATAAGTAACCCTAAAACGTTGCTATTCAATTGAATGTAGAGGGTGCAAAACAGCATTTCCCATTTATTTACTTGTACCCCAAAGCGATTTTCCCAAAGCCCTGTATTACATGCAAATAAAAAGCCCAAAACGATTTTCCCATTGAGTTACTTTCTTAACTTTGCGTTTCAAATTAAAAGCTCAAAATGATTTTCCAGTTGAGTTCCTTTCTTGGCTTTGACTTTCAAATAAAAAAAAACTGAAACGATTTTGATACTGTATCCCCATACCCTGCACCTTGCCTTTAGATCAGAGGAGTCATATCTAATTGATGTCTGGAGGGTGGGGGTTGCTGGGAGAAAGGAGCATTGCGCATTGCTGTGTGCTTTTTATGTTTCCTATTGGTTAATTTGCAAGAAATCTGATATAAATTGTGACTGTCCATCTCTAAATTGTACCTGTGTGTTATAGTATCTGTAAGATCATTAGAAATATAAGTCAGTCAATTGGTGCAAGAACTTTGAATTAGTGATCTTGTGTAGTGTCACAGCGTTGGTGGTTGATCTCTGTGTTTTTAGTATTCTTTGTCAAATCTTAAATAAATATATATAATCTTACTATACGCCAGTCTGTGTTCTAGCCCATTGGTGGTAAAGAGGATATTTGTTGGGTTGGTGCAAGACGGGTTGGAGGCCTCAGTAAAGTTGAATCTGTATAAGCGCTTCGGGTGCGCGCCACCTTGCTTAGGGGGAAAGGAAATGCCTGAGTTGAGAGTGACCACCCAATATAATGTGACAGCTCTTTCTCCAACTGACCTTGTGAGGACAACAACCGAGCATTTTTTGCACACTTGCTTGTGATGCTAGCTAAATGTCTGGCTCCAAAGAGACTTGTTGATGTTAGGAGGCTGCTTTTATATTTAATAGCTCTAACTACTTGTGGATCACAATGCATTCCTGGAGGCAAGTCTCTTAGAAACAGTGCTGCATGTGCATCACATGTTAAAGAACAGGCCCTCTCCATGTTGGTCAGGTTGCACTCAAACAGGTACACTTAAGGAAGAATCTCACTCAGGGGTGTGTCGGTGGCCTCCTCAAAAGTTTGGAGAGCAGTGCAGACATTAGATATCAGGTGCCACTTACCTGGTGATAAAAATGCCCCAACCAAAGCTCTGCCATGAGTGGTTCTGAAATATTTGATGGCTTTAGACTGCTCACATAGCCAGTCCAGATTGCAAATGGAGTACCCACTGACTTCTTTAGGTTGTGCATTAGCAACTTGTGGTGTTCTTTCCGGTGGTGCAGTGTATTTTTCTGTGGTTAGCCCAGCTGTAATGGGAGTTGATTTTTTGGGCCACGTTAAGTATTTCTTTCACAGGCAAGCAATATCTGAAAAACCATTTAACCACAAGTTAAAGGACACGTGCAAAGCAACGCCCATGTATTGCCTTGCCAATCCATAAGGCAACAAGGACATCAGATCCATTGTTTGCATCAGCAAAGCCCAAATGCAAACTATGGACCCTAAGCTTCTGTGCTTCCCCCTCTTTCACCTTTTCTCAAATGTCAATATCTTCACTGAATTCCTGCTGAATTGCACAAACATTCTTCATGTAAGAAATTGCCTCTTGGCAAGGATGTAAATCCCTGGAGTTTTTGATTTGTACTAACAAATAGAATGGTGAGGGTAATTCCGTCTCAAAACTCCATTTCAAAAGAATAGTAGCCTGATCAATGAAACAGAGCAAGTTCAACATTCACAGGATGTCTGCTTGACAGCTGCAGCAACATGTCCTTGCAGCACAAAGGCAGCATTTAAGATATGCCCCTCTGTTCCCAAAATTATTATGATCATAAATCACCCATGTTGATGGCAGGATAAGCTATAAGTAAAAAATTTGCCTACGTGTAGGCATAGTGCATGGTGCTACTTATGATCATGCCCCCCGCATTAATTCATTCATATTATTTCTCTCTGTCTCTCTGTCTCTCTCTCTCTCTCTCTCTCTCTCTCTCTCTCTCTCTCTCTCTCTCTCTCTCTCTCTCTCTCTCTCTCTCTCTCTCTCTCTATTTCTCTATTTAAGGGCACAGATTTGGTCTAAAGGTCTCACTGGACTTCCTTTGTGAGAATTGTACTCTCCAAAGCCCTCAGATTCAGGTGAAGAAGGAACACCCTGACTTGCAGCTTTGAAGAGCTGCCATTCTACCACACATCGCCTCTTGTTGTCCCTACCAAATGCCTGCTTGCAGCAGGAGTAATCCTGATCCTACATGCCAAAACGTATCTGATCAGCTCGTATCTTCTTTTGACTCTGGTTCTGTCTGTGTCAGCTCACCAAGAACTGGTTCCAGGTACTGGTCACTCTGAGCTGCCTCCTCGGAACCATACTGATTGGTTAGTTTATGATTGCTCCTGTTTTCTGCCAAGATATCCTTTATATGGTGTCACCATACCTACTATCCCCAGAACCACATTCAGAGTGCTACTTTGTCCAGTCTGTAGCATATTCTCGGTTCTTCCTTCAGGGTTGGTTTTTGTACAATATTCACTTTTCGTTCTACATGCAGATGGTGTGTTTGATTAGTGTTCATATGTTTAACCCTGATTGGACTTCCCTTTATTTTGGACTGTAATGGTATGTTGTTTAAGTCTCTTCTTGGCTGTTGGAGGAAGGAAAGACTAGCCAGTATGCTGTGTCAGCTATTTAATTAATGGTTTGAGCACTGGTTCACATACCAGTGGTAAGTGGTATTTTTGCATGAATGATTGCTGTAGTAACCACCTCAATGTAGACATAACCTTGTTGCAAAATTCAGGTACCATATGAGTGAGAGAAAAATAATTCTCTGAGAACTTCCTAGCAGTAATTGACTTTTCGCATAAGGTACCAGAATTCAGGAGTTTCCAAAAATTAATATGTCATGAGATATGTTGCCAACATTATAGTCATGTTATCACTGAGCATGTGTTGTCTGTCATGGGGCTTGCAATAGTTGTGCCCACACTCAAACACTTCCATATCAGTTCATTGTGCACATGAAAGAGGGAGCACACGATTACTGACACAAGAAGCAGCCTGAAAGGTGTTATTAAATCATAGTAAAACATAATACTATTGCATGGAAATGTGTTCAGGATGGCTGTAAAATAAAGGTCGATTGGGAAACTTAGTCCTGGAACTATGGATGATATATGAAGTACAGCAAAATAAAATGAGTACAGAAAGTTCCAGACAGGATGTTATCCTGGTTATTATTTCTAGAGATCAGTCTCCCTCTGATTTCCAAGTGTTGTCCTCCCCTTCTTGGGGCTCTCATTCTATCTGTTTCCTATTTCCCTCTTCCAGTGAAAAGAGGCCTTTCCCCTCTGTTAGACATTGCAAATCTTTGGGATTAAAGTCAATCTCTCTTTCTCTTACTGTTCACTGTAGCATATCCCACTATTGGGCTCACTGGCCTCTCCTTCCTCTCCCTGAGGCACACTCTTCTACTGGGTCTTATGCTCTCCTCTTAATCACTGCACCCCTCCCCTCATTTGAGCTCATAGGCTCCTCTCATCACCACTCTAGCCCACATCCTTTCCTAACTCAAAGGCTCTCCATTTTCTCACTGCAGCCCCCTTTCTTCTGGGCTCCTGTCCTCTCCTCTTTTTCATTGTAGCCCACCCCCTTTCAGAGTTCCTTGGATCACTTCTCACAGACCCTGATCCACACCAAGAAATTGACGGGGAAAAGATCCTAAGGAAAATACTCCATGACATACCAAACGACTAACAGAGAGACAGCCGTAATAGGACCCAAAAGACCGAATACATAGCAAGACAAAGACAGAAACACCAGGATGATTCATCAATAGCAACCTGGCCCCAAACCATAGCCATTCCCAACAGACCTAGTCACGGCAGATAGTAAGGGAATAAGGAACTCCCATCCACTAGCTCCAAACCAGAGGGTGAGAAACAGAATAAGCATTCCCATTACACAATGCTCATCAAGATACAGCAGGAAGCACAATATGCCATCACACACAACCAATAACCAAACAATAGCTCTTAAGGAAGTCACCCCACGGAAAACCGAAAGATAGTCATGATAGGAGGAAATTAATGACTGACTACACAGGCTGACCAAGACAGAAACATTAGGACGCCTCATCAACAGCACACTGACCCTGAATCTTTCCAAGCTCCAACAGACCACTGTCACAATAGATAACAAGAGAATAGGTAGTACCAACCTCAGTTCCACAACCGAAAGAAAGGTTCGGACATACCTACCACTCCATACAAATACCCACTAGGATACAGCTGGATCCGTGCTGCACCATCACACGCCACAGCGAGACGGCCTATAAGTAATCAGCAACAACCCCATCCAAAGGAATACAGCTCAAACGAAACCAGAAGTATCAGAATTAGGATACGGACCCCAATAACCCAACCTTCAAATCTCTGCATACTGAACCCACAGAAAACTCACACAACCATTTCTCTCCCAGCAATCCTCATGCACTTTACCACACCGCATCAACATCACATAAACACCACATACAGCACACGAGGTCTCGTCCGATCCGATACTTGCACCAAAGCCCAGCACTCGGTGTATACCGAGATGAAGCCGCCAACCGCACACCACCTCTCCCACTATCCTACTCCTGCTCCATCCAACTAACCCTACCCGCCCTCCTTCTTGTTTATAGATCTGCCAGAGTGCCTGGGGACCAATTCCATTGGTGACGGTGCGCTATAAAAGTACCTGTAACTTAACTTCTTCTCTTCCATGCTCATAGGTTTTCCTCTTTCTCAATGCCACCCACCCATCTTCAGACTCATGGGCTCACCACTTCTTCACTGCAGCACACATACCTTCCTCACTCATCACTTCGTTATTGGGGTGCACACCCCTTCTGTGATACAAGATACATTTCTACACCTTACGGGAGCACAAGCCTCTTTTGGGGTTTAATGTGCTCACAGGGGTACATCACACTTGTAATTGCAATTGGTTATTTATAACGCGGTTAATAGCCAGAGGTTTCTAAGCGCGGACCTGGGGATCAAACCTGTGTTGCTCCACGTCGTCTTGCTTCCAAGGCGAGCGCGTTGCCCCCGAGCTATCCTCCCGATTCTGCTGTGTTTCAAGGGGCTCTTCTACCCCCTCAACGGAAATCATCCTTCTTGTGGGGCTTAAGAGGATTTTCTCCCCCTCACTAGAGTACACCCCTTTTAAGTGGGTTAAGGTGTTCCCCTGCTCGGGTACTCTCCCACTTCCTCTGCTAACCTATTACTCCCAGCTCAAAATACACAGCTTGTATTTCTTAGCCTCAGTTTCCAAAGCCTGCACCACTCTCCCTGGCTGAGGAAAACATTTTAATGCATTGCCTACTGACTATCTCCCTGCATAAAAGTTCTCTTTGTGGGTTGTTGGTGATTGATAGGACATTTTAAGGTACAGGAATACCTCAGCTGAAGTCCCCATCTGTAAAAAAAAGAATTGTTCCTTTGATAAGGGGAAAGAATGTATTTCTATCCTAACATTCTGCAGCCACAGGCAGTGTGAAAAGTATTCTCCGTTACGAGCAATGTTGCTGTGAGAGGGTGGGGTTGGGGTGAGTTAGGTTCCCCCTTCCTGGATCTGAGCTATTGTCTACAATGTTTCTTTCAATGTTGAAGTGTTTCCCCATAGCACGAATCAACCTGGATCCCTGATAAATATCCCAGAATCTGCTCCAGGGTTTGAAACCATAAACATGATGTATCCTGGGAGGTTCAGTCCCTAACACAATGTTTCTTTGGGACCTGTTAGTTCCTACTATTTGCTCTCAGTGGGTTCCAGGAATATTTCAGGGCAAGTCTACCTAACATGCTGGGAGTGATTCAGAGGGACTCTCTGATAGGGTATTTGGGAATAATCCTTCTCGGTTATTCTGCAAAGGCCTGCCCCTTTTTGTGCGGTCATTATTTGTCTTGCACCAGATAATATTCAGGATGCTTATCAGGCAGACAGGGGACAGGATGGGCATTTGACCATGTGAATTTGTCACTCTTTATGCAATTGGGGGATCACTGCAGTGTGCCACTCGAGTACATGGCGTTGAGTATTGTGTCTTAATACCAAGCACTGATACAAATATTGTTTTTTCAGGGGGTTTGTTTGGAATGGTGGTAGTATGCTGGTTTTCCGATGGTACCAGGAAGGACCTACCTTTCACTTCTCAAGTTAGTGCATGGATGCAGTTGCATAGATTTGGTACTCAAGTTTGATTCTGCCAGCACAACATTTTCTGGCAGTGTGCAAGTGTCCAGATTCCGTTGTAGTTTATTCTCTACGAAGCAATGCCCAAGTTCTCACTTACATATTGAACTTGCACAAAGGCTGTGTCTATCTGGCCGTGGTAGTGCCTGCAGTGGAGGTGCTGGTGGGGCTCTCCCACAAGTTTCCTGCAGGGATTGCCAGATTCGTCCAGTCTTTATCTTATGTGTCAACCAATGACATGTATCTTGTCCTCTTGCTTCAAGAGATCAACATACTGGTATGTATTAGAAATCTCCAGAAATCTATGCTGCTCTCGCGCAGCAAAATCCAATGAGCATGAGTCTCCCTCTGGCTGTCCTCAGGGGTTCTCTTCTACTCCTGCTCCTCCTCCCTGTTGTCATCCGATGGCATGTGTCCCACCAAATTTCTTCAAGAGACAAACACTGATGTTTCACGAGGCAATTCCCCTCATCTCTGTGGCACCCTGCCTGCAAAACCAAATGACTGTGACTCTCACACAAGCTGTCCTCAGGGACTGCTGACTCCTCATCCCAGGTGTCCCTCTACAGCACATGTCTCGTCCTGTCCCTTCAAGAGACAGGCACGGACTGGTGAGTCACCCACCTCCATCCCATATCTCTGCTGCCCCCACCCACAGAAAAATCATGCAAGAGTAACTCCTCCAGAAGATCCCCTTAGGGATTCCTGGCAACTCCAGCCTCTCTCATGCATCACCTAATGGTCAGTGTCATATCCACTCACTTAACGAGACGGTATCACCTGCCTCGTCAAATCTGTGTAGGTGGCACTTGTCTAGTTCACCATTTCCAAATCACTGAAAGTATCTCAGAGTGTTGCATAAGCAAAACCAAAGCTAAATCACTCTCTCTGACTGGGTCCCTGTCACTCATTACCTCCCCCTAACCCTTTATTCTAAAACTACTATAAATGCACTATAGTCTGTTAAGCCTTTTTTAAAAATTGAAAGTCTGTCCCAGCAACAACCCTCTGCCTCTCTGAAAATTGCCTGAGGCTGAATAGGAGCTCCAGCCATGTTCCCTTTTTTAAGTAATGTTGATGCACTTCAGACACACTTTTCCAAACGTTCATTTGATGGTCATCCTTGAACAATCACCTAAAATATGGGTGATTTTGGGTTTGTTGCAGGAACGTTCATCCAGGCCCAGAGCCAGAGAAGAAGCTCCAGAGGGAGAGAAGTAGGGATGAGTTGAGTGACCTGGGATTAGTGAGAGGATGGTTGAAGTGTAGCATCTTTAGCTTCAGTGCTTAAAACAGACTTTGTTCACATTGTTAAAACAGAGAGCAGAGAATAACACTAATGTATAGTACTCCCAAAAGAGAGATCTACATCAAATCACATGCAAAACGGGTGGACAAAAATTGGAGTGTCAGCAAAGAGAAACTATTACAATGTTCCTCATTATGAGTAGGGTGTTAAAACCAGTAGTACATCTGCCTGAATGATTTACCTTTATCACCAGAGTATAGAGGAAGTATCTCCACAAGAAAAGTGCATCAGCCAGTGGAACTGCACCGGCGGAAACAGTAATGCCATGAGGTGAAATTTCTGAGAAGAAGCCATATCGAATGGAATCCAGCATATTTGGCGAGCATTAGTTTTTTAAAAAGAAATTGGCTGAATTACTGCTAAACGATAATAAGTAATTGTGGAAAAAGTTGAGCATCCAAGCATCCCACTCACCAGAACCATGCCAGAAGGCAAGGGTGAGTCAACGGTGCCAGAATTATGGGTCCACAAACTGAAAATCAGTGCAACACGGATACAGGTCCTAGTTGGTTCTGTTGCAGCCAATACTGATGAGCTGTTTGGTAGCAAGCAGCGCAAAACACTGATGTACTGCAAGACCACCATATGGACCCATATATGGGGCAAGGTAGTGGCAGTGGCCAATGTGAACATGACATGATAATGCTGCTCCACATTCCAGCATGTGTCATTTAGCAGGGATAGAACTGGAGACATGTTCACATTATTTATTTGAAAGCTAACTAATTATGATTTGTAGGACACAAGTGGTGTTCCCAGGCCAATTCTGCCCTTCCTGAATATACACATCTGATTATAAACACTTAGATCCTTATTCACAGAGCGTTTTTCAATGGGGTTTTGCCATTATCAAACGCTTATGTGAATTAGGACCTTACTGGCTAGTATGTGTTTATTGATGATGCCATGGATTCATCTAGCCTGATCTAGTTAATTAAATATCCCTGTCCAACTGCCTTTGTTAAAGGGGCTGGAATTGAAAAGAAAGGAGAAAGTTGGATTTGAGGTTTGAACTTGGGGCCTTCTGCTTCTTTCCACCAGAGCTCGTACTCTAGCCTTCCATCCACCAATGCTCCGGTTAGGACCTGCATATGCCAAGAGCAGAGAGCACTGTAGAACAGGCAATGTGGACTGAGCATGCATGTGCCGCTGCTTTAACCACTTACACTAGTCCAGGAAGCACGCATTGGCGCACTGAGGGAGGTCTTGCACAGGTGTGTCAGCACTGTAATGGGGCCATATTTGGGACACCGGTCTTGTACGATTCATTAAATGGCTGTTTCAGGTGATAAAACATAACAATGTGTCCAGATGTCACACCTAAGTACAGTATAGTCAGTACAAGCCATATCACATTATGAAAGGTGACTTCACTCTAAAGCAAGAACAGGTGGCACTATGTATCGAGAAGCACAATATTTTTCAATTTTGACATTTACATGGTTTCTACAAAATTCTAAAATATACATTTGCCAGTCTACAATGTGTATTTACTGATGTGCTTATTGCTAAAATGGCATTTCTGACATTGAACAGCTGCCCAGTGACATTGTCCTCTACGCTGCTCAATCATGTGGTCTTGCTGCTCAGCAGGCCAAGTAGGTCGCAGTATTTTCAGTAATGGGTGCCACACTTAATGTGGTTGTGTAAGACAGCGTTAAGTTCATAAATCTCCTGGGGGCGATGACCCAACAAGGGTTGGACTCAGGATAATTGTATATGTATTTGTTGTAGGGTGTTTGTGATCAGAAACATATCTATGGTTATCAGCATGTACAACTCTAACCATCATCCATGTTATTGTGGATATTTATTTCATTGTATGTGAGAACTGAAGACATGTGTACGATACAAGGCAACACCAAGGTTTCAGGTGCAGCGATTCCAATGTACCAGCTGAGCATCAAATATTGCATGGACATTGATGTTATTATCAAACAATCATTTTGTGAAATTCAAATTCACAAACTCGAAATATTAGTAGCTGTGCATATGTACAACCATTTGCTCCTCCCCTGTTTGGAAAACTGAGATATAACAGTCAACCCTGCCTTGATAATACACATATGTGCACAGGGCTTATCAGGTTATGAATGTGCTGTTCAAGGTTCTAAGCATGACATCTGAACCTGCTGTTAAACCTGACAGACTTTGGCAATTGTGCATTGCAACCACCCTGGCGGTTATATTTAGCACATTTTCAATAACTTGATGAAAGATGATGAAGCTTTGTCATTATTTTTAAATGTGTTTAGTTTGCTATGGATGCTGCATGGTGTGCCTGTCCTACAAGGCATAATTGATAAACTGCTCTAGCTAGGAACACTGGATTTTTACCTTGGTCCTATTGACCCTCTTCCTCTTTGATATAGTTCCCATGCTCCTCCACTATCGACCTGATTTACACAAAATGTTCAACCAAACTTTCCCAGGTACTTTACTTTACTTTATTACATTTATACCGTGCACCTTTGGCCCAGAGGCATGAGAGTGCATACAATATGTACAACATAAACAAAATAAAACATAAAAAGAGGCAGAGATTAGTATGTAAGACACACCCAGGAAAGAATGAAAATCATCACTATGAAAAGTGGCAATGACCTAAAAAGATCAATTAGGCATAATAAAGAGACTAAGCCCTATCAAGCAGGGAACATCAAGGTATACTTGGAGCACAATCTGGGCAGATATTTACAAAGTCTTACAAACAAGGGTAAAGTGCTGACCAGTCACCCCACTAGGACACAGTCACTATTTGGTTGGGAGCACCAGTTACCCAAGTCAATCCTACGTACAATCTACAGGTCAAACAATCTGACAACTCCCGGCCCCGTTCTCTGTCGCAGCCATGCAAGCACCTTATTACGCTGCGCTTCTCTGGGATCTTTTACCTGCTTGGGGTAGTGATTCTTGACATCTATTTAATGGTGCCATCAAAGTAGTGGGTATTTAGTACAGTTTGAATTGTTACATGGCAATTTACTTTTTCGATTTTGCACTTATATGGTATTTCAGGTTAGAAAGATTTGGCCAAGTCTACTGTTCTGTGCATGAGAATGGACAATTGTGTTGAATTTGCTTTCACATATTTTTCAAATGCTGAACCTTTTAAATTGGGTTACGGGTCTTCTACAACTATTAAAATGTTTGGAAGGAATTGATTTGAATGACGTTCTTCAGTGCTTTGGCTATCGAATGATTTACAGTCACTTTATTTTTATACAATTTGAATTCTTTTTTATATCTGACCAAAGTTATTTGTTCACCAAATTATCCAACTCTTTTACTTCCAAAGCCATTTGCAATGATCTTTTCTTTGTTTTTATTGTGTTTCAGCCGTATTCTCGACTTTCACAAACCAGACAGAATTAAATCACATACAACGACATTTAAAAGAGAAAAAAAAACAGCAAAAGAGAAGAAAAATAAATAATTCATACCAAATTACTTCAAATCAGTGTTCCCATTCTTTTGCAATCATCAAAGAAAAACACTTTTAAATCATTCAAATTCACATTTCATGTCAATAAAATCTAGCCCACTAATTGATTAAGTTGGACGTTTATGTTTAAAAGAGCACATAGGACATTCCCAAACATGAATGGCTCTTGTTAAACCAAGTGCTTCCACGTGTTAAGGATGTAACATAAACCTCTGCCCAAACATTATCCCAAATAGAATTAGACTTAGAATATAAGCTGGTTCCGGTCGTAGCACAACTGAAAAACTACTTGTTGCATACTGCAAGGGTTTTTTGGTACCAATAATACGATTCTATTAAATGAAAATAACCGCTTCATTATTATATGGCCTGGAAATATGCATGTACTCTCATGGCTAAATGGCCAAAGATAGAGGGTACGATTTGGAAAAAGACGCTCCCTAGATTTCTGCTGATAGTTTAAGATACGAATTGGGCCTCCAATCTCTGAAAGCATTTATGGACTGGAAAATGGCTTCCTTGTTTAGGTTAATTGTAAGTCCGAGGCCCAACTCTCTCGATGAGGAACTGAATAGAGAATTGAAAAAAGGCTCATGCTCAGTGCTGGCACAAACAAAACAATATGTATGCAAAAGATTGCAGGACTGTTACAGTTCCTGCAATGACCTGGTGGTGAACCCAATGGGTGTCAAATCCGTATTGATGCACATAGACTGGATAGACACCATCGATCAAATGCAGAGACAGTCATAGCCAAATCTCTATCACATTATGACAAGCCCTGCGGTTAGCTGCCAAGATACCCGACTCGATTACCTGACAAAAAAAGGAGGGGGGATTTCCTAAGGTTTAGTTCGAACCTGATTAAAACAGGGGAAATCCAAGCCATTAGGAATAGGCCGACACCCAAAGATGGCCACAGTGGTATGTGTAAAGAACCTGTTGTCCAATCCTTAAGGCACATATTGATAGATTGTAACAGTACCTTCGATCTGAGATTGCGTCTCTTGGATAGATTTTTGCACTGTCCATCTTGGCTGAGTATGGATTCCTTTTGGGATAGGTTAATGGAGGCTCATGCTTTGAGATTAACCATTCAGGGTTTGGGGGGTTTTGCCTGAGAATCAGTTTTTTTTTTAAACTGACCTTTCTCTTTTACTTCGAAAGGAATGATTTGCATAGTATATCAATCACAGAAATGTATTTTAAAGAATTGTACATTCCTTTTATGTCATTTTGCAATATTTTGTAATGTGAAAAGTCGCTTGTTCGTTAGAGCACAATACATACAAATAAAATAATATAATGAGAGAGATTTGGCCAGCTTTAACTTTTGCATATTCACGATTGTGCAAATCCAATTCATTCTTCCTAGGGCCTCCTTCACAACCATCAGATTAGAAATTAGATCTTCCATCACGCAATTGCACTCACATAAGACTCCACTCACCAATCTCTTTAGATTTAACAGAAATGCACCTGAATCCCTGCCCATACAATCCCTTGCATCAATATGCAATTAATTTTCCTGCAGAACCATCATCAGGTTGTAGAGTGAAATGAGCCGCCACTCAGCTTGCATCTGATAGAGTAGATACCTAGCTCATATCTTAGGTTGGCCATTGGCAGGCTCTGCGTAGCCTTAGCATCCACTTTGAGATTGCCCCTCAATCTTAGTCCAATTTACTTTCCCAGACAAAGTCCTTACATAAGCACCATATAGGAGAGCTGGGAGCACCTTTATGGAATGAAATCTTATTAGTAGAAGAGCGAAAATGTACAGTATGTGCTCATTAGCTTCGCCATCTGGCATGATAACTGAAGCGATTTCCCAACTCAAGTCCAGCTCAAGCTGTGCCAATGTTGGAAGCAAATACAATCTGAGGATCACATTCTCTTCTAATGACCACTTAAAGTATGAAACACACTTACCTGTTCTTTTAGAGGGTATCATTTTAGATTTCCTTGTATTCTTTTGAAGATCATTTATTCTAGCGTAGTCTCCCAAAGCTATTAACAGGTGCTGCTGGCCGACTGCAGTATAGTGCATTAGGACTATATCGTCGGCATATGCTAGCCACATCATTAGCGGATCCCCAATCTTGGGGCTTACCATTGTGTGGGGAGACAAGTGCTCATCTAAATCTTCTAAATATAAATTGAAAAGAAGGGGGGCAATTATACAGCTCTGCCTTACTCCCCTCTTTACCGAAATCACAGGGGACAAGAAACCTTTAACATTTAGTCTGACCTGAAGACAATTGTTCTCATGCAGGGAGACTATAATTGCCAACAAGGACCTTGGAATCACCCAATTTGCTAGCTTCTCCCAAAGACGCTCCCTATTGACTGTATCAAAGGCCTTAGAGAGGTCTGTCCACGCACTGTATAGGACCTGGCTGCCCTTCATCCCCAAGCTTTCACACGACAAGCTTATAATCAAACCATTCAGTGATGTGGTTACGCCTTTTCTGAATCCTATTTGGTGTTTCCATAAAATGTTATTATCCCTAGTCCAGGTGTCCAGTTCCCTCCTGACTCCTGAAAAGATGTTACTATCCACATCCAGGAGGATGATTGGCAGTAGTTCACTGGGTCTGCTCAATTACCACTCTTGTAAATGGGGACATCTATTGAAGTCCTCCAGGAGGCTGGAATATACCTGTTTTGCAGGATTCCCTTAAATAACATTAAAATGATTTTAGACCACAGATCCACATCACCCTTTAATGTTGTATTGGTCAATCCATTGGTACCTGCTGCCCTGCTGCCCTGCATGACGAAGAACGACGTATAAGGTATGCAATGATTTCTTGCATGAACTCAAGCTTCTAAGTGATATCCATCTGCTCATAACTGTGACCCATCTGGGATTTACCATACTGGGAATTAAAGTGCTCACACCAAGCAGACGCCATAACCGCATTACCCTGCAAGCTAATTTGACTTGCATTTTGCAGGTTAATAAGCAACCAAAAATTCTGTGAATTTTTATTCCACCATGCTTCCAACATCGACTCCCCATCTTTTTGGTATTAGAGGTATCCGTGTGCACAGGACCAAGTTCTATACCAACTACTCAATATCTGGACTTCACGCTCATATTCGCCAGAGTCCACGGATTCCTCCTTTAAATGCCTGATGGCTTTCTGTAATTCACGCTTCCTCCACCAGGTCTCCTCATCAAAGAAGTGGTTCTGGGTTGGCCTACGCAAAGGAACATTTGATTGTGGGGAATCAAGATCCCGCAAGAATTCCAAGAAATTCATTAGGCCACTGGCTGCCCCCAAGTCTGCATCAAACATGTTGTACGTTGTTTTCTGCAGATTCTATTCAAATCAGACCCCCCTTCTATGTTTCACCACTCTGGTTTTGCCATTATTGACCCGTACATCAGTGCACAAACTCTCTTCTACATAGAATGTTTTCAGTGCAAGGTTTCTAGTGAGAGGCTTTTGATTGCTACAACCAATTTCCAAAATCTGGAAGCTATTGCAGCTAGGGAACATGTCTGGAGGTAGGAAGGTCGACCCCGAGGAACCTCTTTTCCAAGTTACGGCCAGTGGGAAGTCCCCCTGTACATTTCCATTTGCCATGATTAGGTTCCACTCTGTCAAGAAGGTCAACCATATTCCATTTTCAGTGGGATTCTTTTGTACGATTTTACTCCCCACATTCAGGGAAATCCCCTCCAATAATAATACTGATTGATTCAAATATAATTCTAAATCACAGCAATAGAGCTGACAGGGACTCCAAGAACAGCAAAAGAGTGGAACAGGCAGTATTCCAATATATGTTTATTACCACTAGTGGTTTCTGGTTTGGGCTGCCTCTCACTGATATTTTTACGGCCAAGATTCCTCTAATTTCAGAGGAAATTAATTATAATCCTAATATTTGGGAGTTTCTGATTGCTATAAGGATGCCTCCCACTTGCCGGCCACTTTTGCTGTGAGATGCAAAATAGAGAAGCCTTCCAACTGGAAACCCTCGATCAACCATGTCTCCTGATGAAGGATTAGATAACTTTCACAAAAAACAGTTTTTTTTTCATTTTGGCATTTCTAAACAAATTTGAGCCCAGCGTATTCCAACTCAGGAGTCGAAGGTCCACCTCAACTAAATTACCTCATCAAGGGCCCCCAGCTTCTGGAAGATTTGAGTGAATATCTTGGGTAACAACGACTTCACCTGTCACTTTAATGCACTGGGCGACTTAAGGTCACCCAAGCCTGCATAGGGTTCCTTGTTGTTAGAGGAAATAGACTGATCAGCGATGACATCCCCATGCTTAACTTTACCATGTTGTCTCCCTTGCTATCTGCCCCCCTACAATCCCACAACTCCTCTCAATCGAAGGCTACTTGAGAGATCTCATATCTAAGTTTTAACAGCCTATCTCCGACTGCCAGTACCGCTTTGGCACCCAATTTGGCTTTCATGCCTTTTTCAGTTGTCGAGATGCAGTCCTTGTAATCGTACATAGTCAATGTTTTCTATCGACAAAAGATAAAACTTTGGAATTTCTTTAAAGATAGTCAAGATCAAACTTCGATTGAGCGCATCCCGGGCTTGCCCCTTGAATGTCTTTCTCGGCCACACCTTTGGAATAGCAAATGGGTGGATGTCCCCATCTTCCTGGACCTGCCCCTTTTGAACTGTGCACCTCCCCTCTTTGGGGGAACCAATTTCTACTGCAGTAGTATTTGGGCCAGGTGGCTTAATTGTCTGTCCCTCTGTTGTCCCTCTTTCCCAATGGCCATATATAGAGCACCTAGGATCAGGCTGAACCTTCACATTTCTGGGCATTACTGTTTGGGAATTTTTGGCGGGTTCGTTCTGTTTTTTCCCTCAATAGCAAACTGGCTCCCATTTATTGGGGACCACAGAATCTTTTCTATATGAAATCCAACAAAGTTAACTTTTTGGGGGTTTTAGGGGTTAATGGACCTGTCCATTTCTGAATACAATGTGCAACACAGCCAACTCATATGGCACCATGCTATGTATGTAACAAGCGCCACGATGCCCATGGGCTGCAGTGCGCTTTACAAATCCGAATAAATAAATAAATAAATAAATATGGCACCGCCTGTCGGAATTAGACACACACAGTAACCAACATAGCACTTCTTTATTTGGTTCCATTCCCTACAGAATAGAAATGTATGATTCTTTTTGTGTTGCTGTAATTGCATGAAGTGAATAATGTCTATAAATGCTGAAGCCTGCGGGCTTCGATATAAGAACAGTGGCAAACAGTTACATACAAATACAGTAAAGTGGCAAGTTAATTACATTTAAAGCACCTCCTAAATAAGAGTTCCTATCACATGTGACTTTTAATATCTGCGGTACAAAAATAAAACACTACATTTGTGTAAATGTGCATCATTTTCTATGTACCTCATGCCAAAAATACCCGCACAAACACAACCAGTAATGATGTTGTTTAAAACGTAGGATATATTTTTTTTAAAAAAAACACGTTTTCACAATTACGCTGTACTCTGAGGGTTTTAATCCAAGTATATATTCAAACTGCTGCTGTAATGCAAGCTCCTCTTTAGCTGCAAATGTATGTTTGTCTGCTATTCTTTTTTTTCGCGAGCCCTTTAGAAGCAAGACTCCTTTTTTCATGAACGCCCGTCTTGTTGACTTCCTGTACAATTTCTGCCATTTTTGCCCTTTCTTCCTTCCCGACCCCGCTCTCTCTCGCTTTTTCGAGTGGTTTGAGTTGTGTTTTATCCCTTAATCCGCTCAAAATGATGCGCGCCCTGCCAAACGCTGGCGCGTCTCCGACAAGACTCATAAGATGAGAGCGCCGCAGACCACATCAGAGGGAGCTGCTAACTCTGCTGTGACAACAAGGGAGGAACGCCTCGACTTGCTTCATTTAGGTCTGCAAGCACCTGTGTTCTGTTTCTGACAGCAGAGATCCGTGTTTGCCACTGTTTGTCAATCAAGGCGGTTTTGTAAAGAAGCACATCCAAGAGGGAGCTGCAAAATGACTAGATACATAAATAAAACAACCTCCCGTTATCACTTCCGAAATCTTATTTGAAAGAGATTAACTATGACAGCCTAAACAATTGATGTACCTTCTACAGAAATTGGTATTTTTTTTTATTAAATCCAAGGTCATCCCAGATTTAATTATGATGTTAAGTAATCTTCCTAGCCCCTTTATAGGGGAAAAAAAGGGTAATGTTGTATTGATTCATATTTTTTTTAATAGCACTTCTCTTTCAAATAACTGTTATGTTCTTCTATTACAAAGTTTTTAGACAGCACTAAATCACCACAGTAGTGGGTTCAGGGTGGCGAAGCTTGTATGGAAGTTGGCGTGTATTGCCCCAGCTGGGTATATAGAAGTATGGGGGAGAGGTACAAGGGTACAGATAAAAAGGCAGGATTCCAAGCAGTGGTGTTCCAGCCAATGTGGACAACGGAACCGTAGTGTAGAACATTGAGAGTGTCCATTTATAGGTGTCTGCAGGAGCAGGGAGTATTTACATGAACAGACGTGTAATAAAAATACATGTGGTAGATTTGAGATGTGCTCAAGTGAACCCTTAGAAGTGAAGCATGAAGGACTTGTGTTGTGAGAGAATGCCTTTTCAATGCCCAAACCAACGCCAGCATTATAACAGTGAGCACTCCAAGCCTAGAGTCCAAGAGTGGCCAAGGCTAGAATGGACTTAGAGTCGGGGGGGGGGGGATGTGAACAGAAACATAGAGGGAAAAGATAGGGATAGGAAGGATGTCCATCCTTCTCTATGTGCTGAAAGCCTGGCATCCCAGTAGAGTGAAGTGTTATAACTTGCCACCCTAGGAGAGTGTAGTGTTGTAGGCTGACAACCTAGTAGTATGAAGTGTTATAACCTGGCACCCTGATGTTTGAAATGTTTAGTGGCTAAAATGTAGGTGGATAAAATAAAACTAAGAATGCATAGAACACTAAGGGAAAAGATGGATCGGGTGATACCGGCACTCAGTCTAAAGCATCTGATGTGTTACAAAAACAGTCGAAAATATGAAGACTGTCCCAAAGCATTTAAGGTAGTATAATTATTCATGGATAAAACTAGAGGGGATACCAGGTATTTAAACAGCGATCAAAGAGCAAACCTGGTAGAGGTAATCTAACAAAGAAAAAAAGCTCATTCTCACTGGAAGGGTTTGGAAAAATCAGTTGCTAGGGGAAGGGGACGGGACGTACTCATGATCCCGCACCATAAGTGTTAATAGGCAGACACAATGTACAAGGAGAATTAAACCTGTCACTGTACGAAACCTATATCACAACACATGTAACAATACAAAATATTTTAATACAGATAAGAAAATACATTAAAACCAATAAAAACACTAATACGGGAAAAACAATTAATGAATCAACATATCCCCTTATATGGTATCTCACAAGTGTTTGTAAAATGCATTCATAATGCAGTACAATGATAAGAGCAAAATGTGCAAAACAGTATACCAACAATACAAAGCACAATTGTTGATGCAGCAAAAGCAAACAACCACCATTGTCATGGACGACAGAGGATATCAGTGGGGATGGTGCCTCTGGTAGTTATGTGGAGGTATACATACCTATAGACCACAAGGCATCTTATTGTAACCTAACACAACTCTTATTCTTGTGTTAATTAATATCCCTACATGTTTCATTCCCCTATACTGAAATTGATCAGTTTTACTGTGGGAACTTCTTCAGGGAAGAGCTAAATCGAACAGGGCTGTCTGAACAGTAATCTGGCATGCGTTGGCTGTGCAATCGTGCTTAACAGCCTTTGGAAGTAAAGACTTGATAGGTTGTGTGGGGTATCTTCAAGTTGTTATCCATAGGAGTAGTCTTGTTAGCGTCCTGCTTCGATCACAACTTTCACAATTATAAGTGTGATCCTAGACCAAACCCTTTCATAGTAATTGGTAACGCATCTGTACACACTGCATTGCTTGTAGTGCAGTGGGTTGGGTATCTTCAGAAGTTGTATATTTGGGGTAGTCGTAATGGCAGATCCAGGAAACGGGTAATGGTATGTGGTTGCAGGTCAAGAAATCCAGAGGAATCTGTAATCGCCGCTGACGCCCGTAATACTGCTACGTAAGTCGTCAGCTGTTGAATGCTCAGTATAATTATTCACACCTGTATGGTAAAGAAAATAACATTTGAAATTGATAAATGTGCGGGAGCATTGGTCAGATATAGTGATTTATGACACGGTAAGGCCACCTCGCAGTGCTGAGAGCGAGGATGCATGAGGCAGTGATTGAGGCTGGAGGTCAACAGTGTAAATACCAGTGCATCAAAAGGTCTAGCACTTGAGGGTCCGTCAGACCTGAACTGAGACCTGAACTGACCCAAAGGGCAATTCTAATTGTCAGCATAAGTGAGTGATCCCAGAGGCCTTTAGTGAGTAGCCTTCCTGCTGCGAATACAGCCCCAAAGCTTCTTCATGAGATAGCATTGGGCCCTACCAACAAAACCATGAGGATCATGGGGTGATATGTTGACAGGGCTCCTCCGGGAACATTCTGCACCCACCCCCCTTTTCAAAAACTTCCTTGTGCTGCAGTTAATGAGTTAGATCAATAGGTGGCAGAAAGGTGAACGTAGATGCTTTTGGGAAATCCACAATTTGCAAGTTTTTACTCAGAATTGAAATCAGTATTAGTGACATAACCCAACCTTTTGAAATCATTAACTAGCAATAATTTGCTGATGTCATTTTGCTGTTTGTTTAGGCAAAATATCAGTGAGATATCAAGTTTGACTTGAAATATTCTTAGAATAGTCATAATTTATTATTATAAATTGTTTATGAAATTCACATTTTCTTCCAAACCAGGTATTTCTTTAAAACAGAGTATTTCCTTATTTGCACTTTCTTTGCTGATTTCATGAATATTGTCTGCAATGAGTTGGTGTGTCACTTCAACAATCAGATTTATTAATATAACAACATCTGAATGCAGCTGCAGGTTGAAAGTTTTCACAAGGTCACAGGACTCAAAGGTGATCAAGAGTATTATTATGTTTCTATTCAACTGTGGGAGTTGTATTTCTTTTAATGCAACTATCAAATCCTTTCTCAGGTTTTCGTTTCCCTACAATTCTCATGTCTTGCAGTTTTCTCTGTCTATTTTACATTACATCATCTAGCACTGTGCTCGTTGTGCCCTTTCATCTTTCCTTTAGTCTTTTCACATGACTTGTCTCTTCCAACTATTTTATGCGTGGGTTTCTTTCACCTTTGCATTATTTGCATTTTCTGCTGCTTTCTGCTTTTGTTTCTTTTTCAACTTTTTCTGCTATTTCTCACACGATCAATATCCTTCCACTTAATTTTAATGTGTCTGCCTTTCATGATTTATTTGTATTCTTTTGTTTTACTCCATTTTTTGGCCCTATGTTATACCTTCTTTTATGACATTTATGAAATTACAACTTTCTTTGAACTTTCTGTCTACTTGTTCCATTCTGTTTGTGCTTGTCTACACAAGGTGTTGTCAGTGCAGCTCTAGCAGGATGGGTGTCTTGTTCTCAAATGTTCACTGTACTGTTTTGAGGTGTGCTCAAACTCTTTCAAGGAACCAAGATGGAACCTGGAATTGTTGCAAGTGGGACATTTACATTCTCCAGATACTAAAGTGATCCTTTGGTGATACATGTGGCAGGCTGCTGTGTGTGACCTGGTGCAAGGACACCTTGGATCTTATGGTGGCTACAACGGACACACCCATTGCTGTTTCAGCTGACCCAGATTAGTAGACACAATTGTGTCAGCATATAGCAATTCAGGATGGTGGTGATCCACTGGGTGTGCACTCTTGCTCTTTAAACAACCTGACTTGTACTGTTATGAGTTGTTTAGGAGCTGTGTTGTCTTTGATTATGCTAGGGGGTGTTGCTTGCTGCTGATGGAGAGTGAGGGGCAGAGGGTTTTGGACTTGGAGGTGGTTTTCTGAGACACTGTCATCAATGCTTGTGTTGACCCTGATTGCTGGAGTAAATAGGATTAGCAATCTCATGCATTGTGTTTCTTATGAATATGCTGGAGGCCATAGTTATGGCCCACCTGAAGAACTTCTTAAAGGGGACCTCTATTCTAGATTCTTATCAATCTGGCGTTCAAACATCCCTGCACACGGAACACAGAATCTGTATTTGGGTCCATCAGTGACTACATGGCTACGATGAGGTACCAGGATGGGGTGGACTTTTTGATTCTGCTGGACTTGTCCACAACCTTTGACACCATTGACCATTACCTTGAGGTTGTGGGGATTACAGGAAAAGTGCTTAGTTAGTGCAGGTCTTTTCTTTCAGACCAAACCCATGCGCTATCTCTTCCCCCATTTAGATTGGCTTCCTTGGCCCTTACTTGCGGGGTTCCACAAGGATCTGCCATCTCCTAATTTTTTTTATGCCCATTGATGTCACTTCTATGCCTATGCAGATTGTACCGAGCTGATACTGTGGGTTGATTAGAATTTGAAGGAGGCCACCTCACAGCTGAGAGGATGCTTGGCGGATGTGGGAGCTTGAATGAAAGAAAACTGGTTGAAATTAAATGGAGATTAAACAGAAGTCTTAGTACTAGGCCCTCCAGCATCTCGTTCTATTTAGTCTATTGACATCTGGCCTTCATCTCTAGGTGAGCTTCATACCCCGGTTGAATCTGTAAAGAGTATGGGGGTTAATATAACTGCTCCCGTCTCACCAGATCTCCAAATTAGGGCCAGATGTAGTAATTGATTTTTCATACTAAAAACATTAAAACAGGCAATTCCTTTTTGATTGTTACTCTGAGAGGCCCGGTGGCTGCTTCTGCAGTCACGGGAATCCTTGACTACTGTAATGCAACCTTGTTGGCTCAGCCTAAATATTATCTCTGCAGACTTCAAATATTGAAAAACCCTGCAGCTTGGCTGGAATATGGCTTACTCAAATACGCTCAGATCTTGCCATTTTTGAAGAAACCGCATTGGATCCTGGGTAAGTAAAATTTAAGGCCCTTTGCCTGGTGCATCTGGCTTTACATGGACAGGAGGCCTTGTATCTTCATGAGAAAATGACTACTTATGTTCCTAAAATAAATCTTGATAATGTTGTTGCAATTGGTATAGTGAAGGCAGGGAAATATGCAAACTCTTCTTTAGTTGCTTGCTCTGTGGTGGGAAGGTCTATTTTGTCCACTCGTCTGAACTAGAATATTTCTCAAATTATGGCAATGTCTGCATGTGAACATAGAGGGAACCGTAAATAGATAGTTCAGTCTTTTGTCCATAGTGACAATGTTCCAATGTTTCTGTACAATGTGCTTAATCCTGTTACTCTAAAGTCTGGAGGGTCACTAGTTTTCTTCTGCATGAGGAGGACATCCATGTCAAGACTTGAGACTTTGTTCTTGGTATTGTGAAGTTCAGGTGTTGGGTATCCTCTTCGTTCAAATGTATAAATAATCTTTTCTAGCTCAATGTTGCTTGTTTCATTGTCACTGAAATTTATTTTAAGGTGAATTAGCCTACTGTAGGGAAGAATCTTTATTATATTAGGTGTGTGAAAACTAAGACTTTGAAGTAGCTTGTCCTATTAGTGAGTTTTTGGTGCACTTTGCTGTTAAATCCACTAGCATTGGGAGTCATTTTTACATGCAGGCAATTAATAGCAGGGTTACTTAGTTTTAAGGTGAATTGAATCCTTTGATCAATAAGGCTGAGGAATCCAACAACATCTAACATTGTTTCTTTGAAGCCTACCCAGACCTCAAAAATGCCATCTATATAACAACCCTACAATTTCAAGTATTTATGCAAAATGGGGATTTTGTAGATGTGGTCAACCTCATACCTAAACATAAAACAGGTAGTCTATGTGGGTGCCATGGTGGCACCCAATAGAAGTGCCAGTTATTTTGTAGAAATAATTGTCTAATTGTCTGTTAAAGCAAATGTATTTGTTTTGAGCAAAGAATTCTAGCAAGATCATACAAAAAGTGTTTGGGCACCAATAAAACCCTCATGTAATAGCATCCATTTAATGGCCTCTGAGCATAGATCATGTGGTATGCTGCTGTAAAGACTCTCCATGCCTAAAGAAAAAAGGATGCCCTTTGCATCTAATGTTAACCCTTGTAGAATTCTAAGAAGATGGGGGTGTCCTAGATGTGCATGCGAGGTTCCAAATCAAAGGCTGGAGAAAATTATCACTATATATCTCTGAGGGTTGGAGTATGCTATCCGTTGTAGCTACAATAGGTCTGGCCGGAAAATGTATGAAATCTTTATGTTTTTTAAGAGTGTGTAAAATGAAAGAATCTTGGGATGTTTTCAAAATATAAATGTCTTGTTTTCTCATTAATCCATCCCTGTTCTTCGGCGTGCTCTACCCATTCCTTAAGGATGTCACTGGTGAGATCTCTGTCAAGCCTTAAATATGTGTTTTCATCGCTGAGTTGTCTCAAACATTCTGTCTTATAGTCAATTGTGTTGAGAATTACTAGTGCCCAAATCGTCAGGTAAAATGGTAATGTTGTTGTCTGCAAATAGAGATCTGATAAGGGCAGTCTCATTACTCTTTACATTGTTATTCTTAGGTGGTTTAAAAGAAATGTTTTGAGATCAGTCAAAATTAAGTTTTCAAATACATCAATGGTCGCAATGGGTGGAAATATATTTGTCACTGTCATCAATAATCAAAGAAATCGCCTGCGACTAAGTAGCAATCAAATTCAACGACTTGGGGAGAAATTAATGACCAAGCCAGTTAATCAAAGTCCTGATTACATTCCATCGTTGACAGATTTCATCATTCCTGGAAAAAAGTCATCAAATCTTGGTGGGACTCATCGCCACATATATTGCAAGGTCTTATATGAAGCAAAAAAGGCCTTGCGGAAAGATTTGAGACTGATAAGGAAGCGTGATTCCAAGTTGGACGCTCAAAAAGAAATAAAGACACAACGCATGATCTACTGAAATTGGGCAAAGTCACATGCAGCCATAATTGAGCAAGATCGCGCAGAGCACATGCTACAATTAATTATGACTAAAAACACACGTGACATCTGGAAAATCCTGAATATGGATCTCTCTAATTGTAACTCAATTTCAACAAACACCATAACAGGTGACGTTTGGAACAGGCACTTCTCTCTGGTTTTAAAAAAAACGGTATTTGAGGCTCCAGCACCAATGCGCTCTGTTGACACTCAATGGGATGTGCAGATGGAACATGATGAAATCGTCCGTGCTATCAATGCTCTAAAGATCTCACGTGCTGCTGGACCTGACTTGATTTCAAATATTGATCTAAAAAAACATCCAAGTGAATGGGCTGACTTTATTGGTAAGCTATTCATAAAAATCAGTCGGTCCAAAGAATTGCCTGATTCCTGGTCATCCGCGATTGTGGTGCCAATTCATAAGTGAGGCAGTTGGGACGATCCGAACAACTATCGGCCAATTGCCTTGCTCGACACCATTGGAAAGATCTTTGGGTCGAACTTGCGCCTCAAACTCGCCAAATGGGCCGAGATGTCACAGATCAACGACATACGCAAACTGGATTTACGAAAGGGACCGGAGTCGACGTAAATCTGCTCATTCTGACGATTCTAAAGCTGGAAACCTTAAACAAAAATGGCAAGATTCACCTGGCTTTCATCGATATGAAACAAGCGTTCGATGGTGTGAATCAAAGCTTACTATGGGAAAAATTGTCAAAATGGCAATGTCCAGCATCCATTTTAGAGCCTATCATTGCTCTACATGAAAACACTTCAATTAAAGTCCGGCTAAACAATAGCGGATTGTTATCCAATGCTATAGCTACCCACAAGGGTGTTAAGCAAGGATGTCCCCTAGCTGCAGAATTATTCAAACTATTTCTAGCAGATCTGCCAATCTACCTGAACAAAGTTATATGCTTCTCACCAAAAATAAATCAAATATCAATTAATTGTATAGTCTACGCGGATGACCTGGTTCTGATAGACAGAACCCAAATTGGATTACAACGTCTCTTACTAGGCTTGAAATCCTACATGGGCATAAACCAATTGGAAATAAACTCACAAAAAACTAAGATCATGTCCATTGGACACATCAGAAGCAAAAAAGATAAAGGTTTCAGGTGGAAAATTGAAGAAATAAACCTAACATCTGTCGATTCAATAAAATACTTGGGGATACAATTTAACAACTCCATTTGAGAACAACAATGGGCTGCAGAACTAACATCCAAAATGTCGAAGTTAGCAATACAAGCTGTAAAAATCAATAAAAATTTTGGAAAATTTTCATTGGAACCCGTACTCAAATTTTACTTACAAAAGGTAACCCCAATAATAATCTTTGGGGCTGAGGCGGGTTGGAATATAAGTGTGCAAACTTGGCATGCTTTGGAAGGACGCTTTTGGCGGAAAGTCCTGCAGCTGCCACAGGCAACACCTTTGACTAGTCTGCGACACGAACTAGCAACAAACTCTCTTCATATGAGAGTGGTCTGGAACTCGATCTTAACAATGCGAAAAATGGCCCTCGATTCACCGGCACCGGCATACAAAATCTTTGCCAACAATGGCAGTTCAAACAAAAGCGACCTTCTCAATCTATGGTTTTGCAAACTGTTGGCTTTCCTTATTGCTGCAAAAATAAGCAATCAAGAACTGCTTAATTGCCCACAACTTGCAAAAAAGAAATTTAAAAACTGGGCATGGCTCGTCAATAATGAAGCAAGGTCAAAATGAAAATCAACAGAAGAAATGGGAGGCGTTCACAGGAAACTAAACAAACCAGCGTGATATTTATTGCACTGTCCATCTCGTCATCACCGAGACCAATTTTTAAGGTTTCGAGTCAATGCTTTAAAAACGAAAGGAATTCTTTGGCAAGGAAAGGATAAATCTATTGACGATAATCTCTGCCGATTCTGCAAACAGTCAATTGAAACAACCAAACATCTGCTAATCGAATTTACTCAAACTGTCAGACAACGCTTATTAAATCTGGGAAATTTTGCACCTCTGGATGAAGATATGGAGAGGTGGTGGGGGCGGATCATTTCAGGAAGCAACATAAGGCTCATATGTGCGACCGTGAACTACTTTGACTCGATTCTGAAAACAGACTCTCTCAAATAGAGTTACCAGCGAGAGTCTATCTTAGAAGACTGGTGGAGTCTATTTCTATTTCTCGTTTGTGAATTGATCTCTTTCTGTGGAAACAAAAGTTTGTCTCTTGAATTCAAACTGAAGTTTTTCAATAAAAATAAAAAATAAAAAAAATAATCAAAGTGTTCTCTTCTGGATTGCAGTCTAATTCAGAGAAGAAACACTGAAGTTCCACTATTCTGAAGAAGTGAAATAAATCTAATTTGGTTTAAAAAAGAGATGTACTATAGGTAGGGACGAAACTCAAATCTTTCTGTAAGGTATATAACTTTGTAATTGATATGTTAGTAGGTAGATTAATCACTAGGTTCTCTTACTCCATTGTATTGTCTGGATTGTGCGATCATAACATAGATCTCCACCACTGGCGGACTCTCTTGTCCTGTCTCTTCACCCTAAGAGATTACCACCTGTTGCTGAAGATGGGCCAGAGAAGCGGTTAGGTCTTATGGATCTAATAGCTTCTATCTTTACCTTGTTTTGAGTGTCAGGGAACCAAGGTTTTGATTTCTCATCTGTCTCAGAGCTAAATGGATTTGTTGTACTGCTGCCCCCCACTAGGATTGGTGGTGGGTGTTCTAAATGTGTCCATCCAGGTATGCACCTCATTGTTCAAACAAATGTGTCTCTCTTGAAACTTCTGATCATTTTCTGTTCAAGCACATTAAGGTATGACACTAGCGTATTGTTGATATCATCAATAAGTTGTTGTAATTTCTCTGGGATCAACAGGGCACTGAGTTCTTGTAAATATTTGATCTCTTTATTTAAACAGTCAATGTTTCTAACACATTCCTGAATGGTGAGAAAGATCAGGCCTAGTAAGAGTAGTTGAGCCTCTGTTCCCACTTTTTTGTGAATTCCTTATTCTCCTTACATAAAGTGGGATTAAAGGGCACGCGAAGACCTCTGTGAATTCTGTGATCCTTATAATAGTGTCCTAAAGGCACTGAGTGGAGTTTCCTGTTGAATTCTTTTCGTATGACATACTCCAGTTGTTATATTTTTTCAGAGGGATTGCTGCCTGTAAATGTGTTACTTTGTATCCTCTATTAAGTTAAGAATGGTGTCTGCTTCTTCTGAGGAAAAAGCTAAAGTCGCTGCTCTTTCTTCTGTGGGATGGTTATTGCCTTCATAAGGCATACTTAAGTGTGCCTTTGCTCAAAGTGCTAGAAGAAAGGATAATACAAGAAGGCAACCACTAATACTCTTCAATGAGAGTTCAAGGCTAGATGTGTAAGTTCTAAGGAACACTACAGATAGCCCAATGTGGCACTGTTGCGTAAAAATAAATTCAATAGAAGACCAAAGTTGAAAGAAAGCCTTTAGTGCTGTGTGCTCACTCAAGGAGTAAGGTGACTCATAAGGTTTTGTGCAAAGTTCAAATTCAATGAATTCAACTTTCCCCTGCTTTTAGTTTGGTTTTGATCAAAACCGTGTGGACAGTTTCTCGGATGTCCTGGGAAAGGGAATTCCATGCAAATGGATTAAGAAGAGAGAAATAATGAAAGCAAAAGGATGAACAGGGAGGTTGAGGTGCCACAAAGGTAGTCGAGGAGGCAGAGCGAAGATTATGAAAAGGCAGGAAGAGTTGGATAGATGACCCATAGAAACGGCGACAGTAAGAAGAAGTAGGCGTGAAGTGAGGGAATCCGGCTTGCAAAGTTAATGATCTTGTCAAGAGTACAGAAAGCATTGTTTGGGAGACCAAAAAGTATGCTGGTACAGTGGTGGGGTTTAGAGAGAACAAGAGTGGTTAAGAGATGTTTGGCAATGTTCAAAGGAAGTTGCTGCCGGCTTTTACTAGAGGTTTTACTAGAGGTTGAGGGGAGAAGCCATATGCCAAGAAAGAGATGAGTGAGAGTATTTGGCAGTGTCGAAGAGCACCTCTGTTTTGGTAGACTTTAACATAAGAGGGGCAAAGCAATCCAATATGTAATGGCAGAGAGACTGTTGGAATTGATTATAGAGAGATCAGAAGAGTTCAGAAAAAGAGAAGAAGATTTGGGTGTCGTCCTCGAAGACTTAGTATGAGAATCTAAAGGAGGAGATGAGTACCCCCAAAATCAGATGTGTAGAATGTTAAGGGGATAGGAACCAACACAGCGCCTTGGGTCGTATCAGTTATAGCAGTTATAGGAGTGAGTTGAAAGGTGTTGTTGTTCCAGGAGGCAGAGAATTGCTGCAGTGCCACACAGGATTCAATCCAGGCAAGGTCTTGATCGTGAATCCCAAGAAGATAGAGAGTTTTAAGAAGATTAGGCTGATCGACAGAGTCAAAGGCAGCAGGCAGGTCAAGGAGATGAAGTTGGAGTCATTCACTAGAGCACTGTCCATGGAGTGCCGTTAGTGCAGCCCTGCTTGTAGGGGGTCTTGAAGGCTGTATATGTCTAAGAAATTTGTAGGACGTTTTAACACAACCCTTATGAGCACTTTAAAGTAGTGTGGAAGGAGAGACACAGGGCAACGGTTAGCTGGTAGTTTTGGGTCAGCCCCTTGCTTTTCTAGGAGATGAATAACCATGGTGCTTTAAAAAAAAGAGTGAAAGCAAGCAGAGTTGAAGGACAGGTTGAAGAGAGTTCAGCGAGGAGAGAGGCCACTAAAGGGGCAATAGGCTTGAATATAAGAGGAGCAAAGGGGTATGATGGGACATAAAACAGGTTAGTCTTCATCAGTAGATATAGTAGTTCTGCAGTATTAGTGTGACTAAATGGGAGATAGAGCAAAGGGATAATGGTAGTGTAGGCAAAATGTAGAATGCAGGAGGCATGGGTGTGATGAAGGCCAGGAGAGAGACTCTACTTGTGGAAATTTGTTCAGTGAAGTATTCCGCTAGGTCATTAGCTGTGAGAGGGGAGTTGACAGTCATATGTTTAGGAAGAGTTAGGAGTGAGTTTAGGGTACTCTGTAGTCAGTGATGATGGTTGGAGTGACAATAAATGAGGGTGATCTAGAATTTCCTTTTCACTTTATCAAGAGAGGACTACAGTTGTGCACATAGCATCTGCCATTAAATGGTGATTAGGATAGTACAGTTTGGAATGCTTTGATGGTATTGTGTTGTTTAACGGGTGGGCTATGTACATCTTTGACAAATTAGGTTATAGTGTAGAAACTGTAATGAACGCCATGACATAGACACTTAGGCCCTCATTATGCATCATGTGAATTTGCAAGGAAACCCTTTAGGTTACTCTGCATGAATATGCAAGATTATGACTTTACTTTACTGATCAAATTGCAGTATTGGTGTTTTCTGAAAATTATGTAAAATTATGCATGCAAAAATTCAAAAGACCATTACCAGATGGATGAAAACTACTAGGAAATGTGTGTGGGGCAGCAGGTTGTTCCAAGGCTATTTTCAAAAACATAATCCAGCAGCCATTCACAAAAAATATTATTGACCATGGCATCTCTGACAATGAAGGAGGTGGTGCTGGTTACACCGATAGCCTCCAGCAGGAAGTTACACTTTTTGATGTTGGTTTGAAAGGCCTGGTACATATATTTGGAAAGGTGGAATACCTGTTGATTGTTGATATTCAGTTTCAAACCCAACCCAGAGGAACATCAGGATCTAGCCAACCATTTAGGACAAGATAGTCATAAAGACATGTTGCACAACCCTAAGGAATGTGTGCATGCTCCTGGGGCAGGGCACCAGAAAAAGTCTGCTGCCAGAGGAGGAGGCACTGTTACAATACTGCTCATTTGTGCATCTGAGGAGAAGACCTAGTAGGTCCCTAGAATGACAGAGACAGAGACCATTGGGATCCAGGAGGTGGGAGTTAGAACATCTGCAGCCATTGATGAATACGCTTTCAAGTATAATTCCCCCTCTTTTGCACAGTAAACAAAAGTTTCCCACTGACCAGATGCCATCCTGAAAACCATATTGCAGTTCTCCATAACACTGATATAGACTTCAATAACCTGTCTAACCCAAACCTGTGACACACCTTTAACCATAATGTACAACCTAAATAAATACCAATACTTCGAATCACAGATTATTCAGTTAAATGCCAATTAAAGGTTTGTAGTTGTAGCATTGCAATTCACTGCACTCCGTAAAATAATGTCAACGTTGATGTAAGCTGTTCTGAGAGAAAGGCCAGACTTACGTTGACCTGCCCAAACACTGAAGTGAGATCAAATAATAACACCAGCAAATTCATTTTCTGTTGCATTCATTTGTGCTGCAATTTATTAATGATCGGAAGGACAGACAATTTTACTGTACATGGAGTGAGGAATCCTGGGAACTAGTCACTTCCTCCAGACTGGGGAGTCACCCCATTGAGACTAGGGAGGTGAGTCTGCTACACAAGACCCTCCCTAAGGTAGAGGGCATGCAGCATCTCACTGAGGGAGGACCCCCTTAGGGGACAAAGCATCCCCAAACAGAGAGAACAAACTACCTCCCTGTAAAACTGCCTCTCAGGCATTTATGGGATACATGACAAGAGGGCAATGGTATGATGTGTGGGGCCCTTGTAACAGGTTTGGCTTGGTTTCTGGCTCTCATGTTGCCATGCCCACCTTCATCAAAGAACCAATGGCATCTCTGTTCTCTTTCCAGGAAGTAGCCGAAACAACTCAGCATCTGGGAGAAACAGAGAGAAGTAAGCCAGCCAAAGGTAGCCAGCCATCTGCTTTGGAGTGCAGAGGAGGAGCCGGCACCGTTGCCGCCCCTGGAGGTAGAACCATGTGGGTAGCTTGGTAATTTGAGAGCAAATGTGTGTGGGACAGCAGGTGGTCCTGAAGCTATTTTCAAAAACATAATCCCCTCTGAATTATTACATTCCAGCAGCCAGCCACAAAAAATATTATTGACCGTGGCTTCTCTGAAGATGAAGGAAGTGGGGACGGTGACACAAATAGCCTCCAGCAGGAAATTACATTTTCTGATGTGGGTTTGAAAGGCCTGGTACATATATTTGGAAAGGGGGAAAACCTGTTGATTGTTCATATTCAGTTTCAAACCCAGCTCAGAGGAACATCAGGATTTAGCCAACCATTTTGGACAAGATTGTCATGAGGCATGTTGCACAACCCTAAGGAATGTACACATGCTCTTGGGGCAGAGTGCCAGAAAAAGTCTACTGCCAAAGGAGGAGGCTCTGTTACAATACTGCTCCTTTGTGCAAGTGAGGGGAAAACCTAGTAGGTCCCTAGAATGACAGAGACAGAGACCATTGGGATCCAGGAGGTGGGAGTTAGAACATCAGCAGCCATTGATGAATACACTTTCAAAAATAATTCCCCTCTTCTGCACAGTAAACAAAAGTGTCCCACTGACCAGATACCATCTGGAAAGCCATAAATAATGTCAACATAGCTGTAAGATTTCTGAGAGAAAGTCCAGACTTACGTTGAAATGTGCAAACACTTACGTGAGATCAAATGAAAGCTCCAGCAAATTAATATTCTGCTGCATTAATTTGTCATGCAATTTGTAAATGATCAGAGGGCCAGATCATTTTACTGTACATTGAGTGAGGAGTCCTGGGAACTAGTCACTTCCCTCGGACTGGGGAGCCAACCCCATTGAGACTAGGGAGGTGTGGCTGCTACACAAGACCCTCCCTAAGGTAGAGGGCATGCAGCATGGACCCCCAAACAGAGAGAGCAAACTACCTCCCTGTTAAACTGCCTCTCAGGCATTTATGGGATATATGGCAAGAGGACAATGTTATGATGTGTGGGGCCCTTGTAACAGGGTTGGCTTGGTTTCTGGCTCTAATGTTGGCTTGCCACCTTCATCCAAGAACCAATGTAATCTCTGTGGCAAGTTAACAGGAAGAATCGCTGAAGGAGACCTGACCGCATGGCTGCTGGAATTGCAGACCAACAGAGCCTTAAGACGCTGCCTCCCCCGACACTCACGACTGCCAAAATGCACATAAGTGGTTGTAAAGAAGGCATGGGTAGAGGGCGGAGAGACACCAGAGACATTGCAAGTCAAGTTAAAATCTTCGGAGGGCTGAAAACCTTAACATCCATAGAGAAGGGGATACCGGAAGGCACCAGAGACCCCAGCCAAGAGTTGAGAAACTAAACACCCCTAAAGAAGGGTAGACCAAAAGGCATTAGAGACAGACACCAAGCACAGAAAGCAAGAATATCCCTGGAGGAGCAGAAACCAAGCTTAGCCAGCCACAGAGAGCTGACTTTGAAAACATCCTGGAGAGGGAAAAGCCAAACCTAGAAAACCCTGAGGGGGAAATAGTGAAAATATTCCAAAATGCGGTGACAAGGGGCTTTCAGTGAGAAAACTCGAGAAGGGGGTGGACACAAAACAAGGAAAAGATGGCCTGAAGGGCCAGATAGCTTAATCCAAGCGAAGGAAGATAAGAACTTCAGTGACTTTCCACTGATAACCCAGCAATTGGTTGTGCTTTTCCAGGACAGCAGGCTCCAAAACAACAATTGTTACAAAGGGAAATATTTTAATTTTTACAAGGGTTCCAAATAACCTTTTTCAGAAGTTAAAGCATCAAGAGGCCAAGGGCCTGAGAGAATCTGAGAACTAGCACCACTTGCTTTGATGTATAAGGCGAAAATTTGGCATCGCTACTGTATGGTCATTGTATGGTCACTGTTCAGTTGTTTGTAATGTGAAGCAGAATTGGAAATATATGCACATGTTTGAAGTGTAGTGTTTGGGTAATGCCTATTTTTTTAAGAGCAAAAGACAGTAAATAATATTATTTTGTACATAATTGTTGAGTATTTGTAACCGACCTGACACACACCTTTCATGTTATATTTATGATTAGTGACCCCAGTGTTTTAGGTGGTTAATGGGGCTATCCTATTTGTGGAAATTACACTATCTCCATCCCTGAGCCCTTCACCACCACCAGCCCGCATCAACAGTCCTGAATGACTGCCACTCTCCCTGTTGTTACTTTTTTCTGACCAGGGAAAAAGGAGATATAGATATTAGGTGGGGATGCTGGAACATATAAATTGCCATAGTGGACAAGGATGTTACTGCTGGGGTCAAGAAAGGGAAAGGATATTTTTAGGTTGAAGGGGTGAGGTTATTGCTGGGTCAAGGATGGCTGTTGTTGATGATGAGGTTGCCCATATTTATTTTGAAATACCTATCTCTTTAACATGATGTATATGGCTGTATTTACGGTGGATGAGGGTGCTAGGTGCAAGAAGCACCATGGAGAAACTGGAACCATGTCTGGACTGCGCACCGCAAAGATATACTGAGTGGGAAGGTAGCACTTAAGATCCTGGAAATCCTTTGCAGGTTGGCCAGGCTACATTCACATAAAGGGCTGTCATGCATGAGAATTCTGAAGAGATTGAGGGCCTAATTCATGGAACTTTTAAATGGTGAAAAGTGACTTTGCCCTGCCAACAAACACGTAGCCCCGGGCCTAATTCACAGAGTGGTGCAAAGTGTGTTTTTGTGGAGCAAAGTCACTTTGCCCTGCAAAAGCACTCTTTGCACCATGCTAAATGGGTTCAATTGACAAAAAAAGCACTAAGTCCATGCTACTTAGTGCTTTTTAAAATAATTAGGCCCATTTAGCGTGGTGAAAAGAGTATGTTTGCAGTGCAAAGTGACTTTGCTCTGCGAAAATACACTTTGATCACTCTGTGAATTAGGCCCGGTTGAGCAGTGTTGAGCTCTCAGGTAGATTCCCTTTCACTTGAGTGCCTGTCCATTTTAGTAGATTTGATATAGGCCCATTTTCCCTGATAATCGAATTGCATCCCATTGCATCCCTTAGAATATCTGAGCCAATGTGTACATTTACTGACTAATGTCCTTGAATCCTCAAAAGAGTTACCCTGAAGACAGGGGACATTAGCCATTATCACTTAGGGGCATGTTTACTCATAATCACCCATTCAGGATGTGATTTTAATACCTAAATCCTGTTCACCATACTCAAATGATTTCCCTGAAATAATATTTGGGCCTGAGAGTGGCACACCAAATCTAACTGGTAGGCCTCCGGCTGGTATTCCAGTCTTCTGAGTGGATCTGGCAGCACATATCATCTCCCCCCTGCTTCCAAAAAGGGATGGGGGTGGCACGGTTTGGTCTTTAGGCGAGTTCAGGTTTCCCCTTATACTTGTAGTTACCTTTTGATTACCCTTTGAATTCTGTTGTGGTTGAACATCGTTGTTCGGTATTTTCCTTGGTTCAGAAGTACTTATAGCCATTAAAGCCAACTTCTCCTTCAGAGACTTTATTTCCCCCATTAGTTCCCTCAATCAGCTCTCTATTTTTCCAGTCTCATCATCATATAAGCTGTGGGGGCTTGGTCATGGTCAGTTTGACAATCAAAATCCCTGTTGGAGTCAAGTCTTTTTAGGATTCACTTGCTATTCCCCCTCCTTGCACCAAGGGCTGGGAGAATCTTTTTCTTTTTCTCCTGTTTTCTGGTACCACTCTCTTAAGCATGTGTCAAGATATGATCATATTTATTTGATACTGGGACTGTGTGAGGGGCATGGAAAGGTGAACACAGCTCTTTGTCATTTACCCAGGCTCTGTGCTCCTCTCATTTTTTTGTATCTCTTCCAATGGCACCTTCTCTAGCACAGCCTCCACATCATCAATTCCAATATCTGGGCCCTCCTTGTGTGGATACATTTCAATGATATTCAGTATGGTAGTCTGAACCGCAGTATTTTTTAAAGGCAGGCCATAGTTTGGCCCCCATCTTGTCCAGGCTTTGGCCATGATGTAAATGGGGATAATGGGGTAACAGCCTATCCACGACTTCTGGGATGTACCAGGCTTTTATCCTGTTGTGGTGTGGGGTCAGGTGATGCAGCTAGGAGGTCATGGTCATCAGCGGAAGATAGACAGCTAGATCCCCCATTTCTTGTAAGAGCCAGATTATTCTCCTTTAGTGCCCCCTTGTTGGCGGACTATTAGTGATGACATTACTTCCATTGATTTCAAATAGCCACCCCTTTATTTCTGTAATAAGAGTGTTCACCTCGTTAATGGCTTTAAACATTCTTGACATTTTCCTCTGTCTGTCCTCATGGGGGCTCAAGTTTTCTGCCTTTTTCTTAGCCATTTTGAATTTAAATCTGAATGCTCCGCCCCCTCCTAGAATTTATAATCGAGGAGGGGGAGTTTTGTGTAGCTTGGTGCTATAGGCTAAAGACCTCTGCACCATTGCTTCTCGTTCATGTTGAATCTGGCCAACTATGGCCTGCTGTTACCACCTGAAGCAGAGGGAGAGCCGGGGGTGAGGGGGCTATGCACCTGATGTACCTATAAGAGGTTCAGCAAATGGGTTAGTCTGAGATAGGCTGAAAATTTGGCCTAGTGGAAACCCGGAAATTGTAAATGTTCTCGGTCACTCCCTTGTCATTAACATTAGATGGCTCGTTATATTTTAACCATCTGATAAATGGAAAATCTTCCACTCAGATTAGGATCCAGCTTTTGAATGAACCTTTTGTCAAATCTGACACATTGCCAATTATTCGGCAGGGGGTATTTTAATTATGTATTTTAATGCTCACCATCTAAATAAATGTCCAGCCTCCCTGTAACTTGGATGGGCTGTCCCTTCCTTGGGTTTTTTCTTCCCCCATGCTCAAAGCCAGCAAGCTCTTTTCCTGCAAATCGGTAGGCACATCCTTCTCAGATCAACGCCCCTGATTCGATCCTTGAATCCTCCCCAGTCACAGCCGTCAGTAAACTCCAACTACTGTTAGAGATTTTGTTTGTCTATATTTTTGTTATCTCGTGAAATGTTTATGGTATAGTGGTATTTTTGATATAGTCGTGAGCCTAACTCCTTTAAAATTATTTTACCAGTGTCATTAACGGTAAGCAAGTACTGGACCTAGTACACTCTTATCTACTTGCAGTATCTTATGTACAATACCACCTTATGGACATTTGGCTGTGTTTCAAAATACAGTTATCATTTCACATCACAAAATAGTTGTATTCACACACACGCGTAGCACTTCTGAAAAACTCAACTCACAATAATCAATTTACCTTGTATTTTACCACATGTGGTAATGAGAATTACCACCTGGATTAAGATGAGTTTAACATCAGTTGGACTTCAGTCCATGTGCTAACACAATAATGCAGGCACATCATGAGAACAATGAAGCTAACTTGTTCTTTCCTTTTGTGGCTTTATGAAAGGGTTAAATTCAGAAAATAAACAAACAGATGCATTATGCGGTGCTATTTTATACAGCAATTTATATTTGGACATGATATTATATATGATATTTTATTAATATAGCCCTCATACACAAGTGTTTCAGAGCGCAACCAAGCAAGGAATGGGAACAGGGGAGAACAAAAATAGCGATCTTACCAGGCCCAGTGACATTAAGAGCATGCAAGTGCATGGAAAAAGGAAAGGGGGAAAGTGCGTGGCAGGGGGAGAAGTGGAAGGTGCAGACAGAGGAGAGACAAGAATAAATAATAAGTGAAATAACAAAATAAATACAGTGAAAAGGGAAGTGCAGCCGGCAAATGGCAAGTGCATGATTAGTCAGATGGGGTATATCTGATAAGTGCAGAAGAAGAGTGGGGGACTGTAGGGGTACAGATACAGATCCCAGTGCCAGCGGTGACCCGGAGGCAGGGTGAGCAGGTACCTGGGCCCAGGGGAGGTCAGGTTCACGGTGCCGCAAGAGAGAGTCAGATCAACAGGGGAGAAGAGGGGTAACGGCAGAAGCGAAGAGGAAGGACTTGAGTTGTTTCCGGAACCGGACATGGTTCTCCTCAAGTTTCAAGGTAGTTGGGAGGTTGTTCGAAATGGAGACCTCAGCCGAAGACAGAGATCTGCCCCCAGCTTGTTTCTTTGAAAAACGACAGACCCTGAGGGAGTTAGAAGTAGAGGAGCGAAGGGCTTTAGTGGGGAGGTATTTACGGTGGGATAGTTGGAGGTATTTTGGACCCAGGCCCCAGAAAGCCTTGTGGGCAATGCATAGGGTTTTAATTGCATCCACTGGGAGCCAATGAAGGGATTTCAAAGCTGGAGAGATTGATTAGAGAGATTACACATGTTAAATAGCTTTTCTAGTAATAAGCTTCAAGTGAGCATTTGGTGTTGGCTCTCTAACGCACAGCTATCTGTCACTTTGAATGTTTCTCTCACAATTCTTGGCAGCTATGAGCCTCTTGTCATAACAAAAGCTTGCTTCATAAATGGGAACCCAAGTAAAATATAGATTGTGAATTACTTTAAGAAAACAAACATATTTCTATCTCACAACAGTCTGTAAAATATGTCTTTAATAAATTACATGCTCCTCAATTACTACATAATTTCCTAGATCTGTTGGGGTCAATGGATTCTCTGACCACATGGGTAAGATTAGCCCTTCACTGCTTCCGATGGCGATATTACCCCTTTTCCGTTTACTGGACAGGACAGGAAAGGAGAATTCTTTTCACGTCCACTCCTTTTTTGCCTGGAATGAACGAGCCAGCCTTTCTTCTCCTGAAGTCAACCAGAGGAAAAGAGTGCCTGGGACAAGCCTCTACCAGTCCTTCTGCTCCCTGTGCCAGTGAGTCAGTGAATGATCCAGCCCTTTCTGCTGCAGGCTTTTTCTAAAACCTCCTGTGTCATTCACACTACCTCCCCTTTGACAAACCAGCCCATTAAATAGCACGTGATTTTCTTTGTGCCTTTGACCGAGATTCAAGCTGCAGCGCTGAAGGGAAATGTTACATTCATCCGGTGCTATTTCCTCCTTCTTCACAAATGAACAATGGAGCTAGTTTAAACAAATCAACTTGCATCTAAAGCCTGTCACATATTTACCATAAAATAAATCTAATTCTACATTTTCTGTGTAAATGTTAACTTTGCACAGATCAAATGGCTTTTCATTTTATGAAATGGGCCACTTATCTCAATGCAGCAATGTTTTTGCACTCATAAGCAATGGACTAAATTGCATTGAAGTAAGGGAATAGGGTATTATATCCTGGGATGTTAGGATTAATATGTTAATTTTATTTTTCATTGTATTTAGTCCATTACTGTGGTGTGGTACAGATGATAAAAACCTGTTGTGCAGGGTCAAATTCAAATTAGCTGGCATGTGCTTTATGCGTTATAATACTGACATCTACGAGGCACAGCTTGAGCCTCACACATGAGTCTCACACCCTTGGCCCTAGTTAAAATTCAAACCTTTACTAAAATGTGGAAGATGAAATGTGGAGCTACCCTTGTTGAAGTTCAATATAGGGAAAAACATGCCTCTATTACATTTCCCTACACTACCCCATCCTTCCTCCTTTTTCCTCTATTTGAACTAACGCTATTCATCTGCAACCCTCTGTACATTTTCTTTACATTTCCCCACTTTCTCAATGGGATGACCCCTCATAATCATATCACTTGCCAACTTGTGTAATTTTCCAGTTCCTAACTGAACCCATGGCGACCTTTGACCAAGAATGCGATTGGTGCAATCTAATGCTGCTCGCAGAATACTGTTACTTTTGCATTCCCTTCTGTTCTAACTTGCACAAACAATGATTAGCTTTTTTCAAGGCCAAACTCACTTCTGCTACATCCTCAGCACACTATGAATCTTTTTCTTCATGAAGCACTGTTGTTCATGGTTCATTTTTTTACTTGGGTTCCTGAACATCTGCCACATCTATGCACCTACAGCTGTGCGAGTATTTGCATGGCCTAAGTAAATCTAACCATACTCTACTCCAATTCTAAATGTTAATGAACCCACTGCACAGACCCTTTATCTCATACATTCTCTAACAGGCAAAAGCCTGACCACTGCTAAACCAATGACATGGTCATGTCCATAAATATCATGTGCAAAAGGGCAAGCCTAGAAGCTTTGTGACTGTTATACTGGTAATTTTGGTGCAGTATGTAAACTTTGTAAGGTAACAAAAAGATGAGAAAACCTGAAAATGTTGCCTCAAGTGAAAATTTGAAATGGAGGTAATTTGTTCAAGAAGTTGCACAAATGATAAATATGCATTCCTACTATATAATCTCTTACAACTATTGCTATAACAAGGATGTTCATCTGTACATGATGTAGATGTCACTTTTCCTTGTGCCCGTGATTCTGTTTTGAGGCACATTAATTTCTGTTTCACACCCATTTTCTACCCTTAGGATGACTAGCTGATTGGCTGGCAGGCACTTTAGTGCTTGTCTTTGGCTGCACTGGTGCTTTGGCTGCATTGGTGTTCATGATGTTGTCTTACAGCCTAAAAGATGTTCTACCTGCTCCTTAGTCCTGTGAAGTCGCCCTACTGTGGTATAAAACACTGCACAAGCAACACAGAGGGTCCTATCATTATGGTAACAGTCAAAGCAGTAACATAAAATAACATGAGGGTACCAGATAGTCACTGCATACAGGAAGACAGACATCTGGCCATTGCCTTCCGACTTACCCTGTATCTCACACATCCATCTGCAGCGTTCACAAAAAATGAATAGGGAGCTACGGGTATTTGTCTCAGTATCGATGACTACATACTAATATACTTTGATAGCCTCCTAACAAGTAAGGAATTAGTCTGTCTCATTGGGAACTACAATCAAGTCTACCATGACATGATGCAGACCAGATGCATATTAATATCCTTTCTGATATCATGCTAATAGGCTTTTTCAATGTTACCATACCAGTCTGACCAGTCCATTTCCTTACCTTCTGTTGCCAACAACATTCACCTTTATGCACACTTTATTCTTGACTACTCCACTCATGACTCAGGCCTGGAGTCACAAAATTAACTCACTATTGACCCCTGAGTGCATCCAAGAATCCATTGTGTACTAACTTACAATTCTACAATGTGCCTGGAAACACAACTCAGACATCACAACACTTTAGGAAATCTGCGTCCTCACTTTTGTCGAAATGTGGTCCCCCTAACAAGACTGACATGCACTCATGCTATCACAAAACTTCCTTTCCCCTATGCATCCCTCCCTCTCTCTGTGTGCTTTTAACATTTATTGCCCACTTTCCCATCTGCTTTTCTTCCACTTACTCATTTGCTTTCATGCAGCGTACTGTCCTCTTGGTAGGTGCACAGTTTGCCACTCCACGGCCACAACTGTCCACTCTGAGACTACCACATTGGCTATTTGGGACAGTAAAAAAAACATATAAACATACCATAACTCAATGGCCGTCATCGTCACTCTTCATCACACAGTCCTACTGTATTCATCTTGAACACTACAAGAGTGAGAAAGTCTTTACCACATTCCCTTTGCTAAATCAAATTTTTGAAACAGCATTTGTTCCATTGCGGAGGTTCTTGGCTTTTTATTGAGTTATGGCTGTTGAAGTGCAGAGAATCCATTCATATAATGCCACAACGCAAGCGTGTGTGAGCAACCATTACATGCATATGTATCCGTATAATTCTGTGGGTTTCGCCATGTTTTGCCACGTCGTCTTTTTCTGTTTTCCTTCTTTCCCAAGGGAACCAGACACAACAATGAAAGCCCCACGTTTGTGTCTGCAACCATTTGTTAAGAACCTCGAGCAAACCGACCACTGTTCATTTTTTCTATTTTCGGTACGTTTATCTAAATTACGGTAATCTAAATTTTCTGAGTTTAGACAGTGTTTGTTCTTGGCAGCCAATGTAATAACGCCTTATAGGTTAGCAAAGCGCATAATTACTAGCCTTAGAAGGGTGCTCGGTGGGAAAAATGCTCAGCTAATCTCACTCCTTCCAGGAAAATAGGAAGGGCACTTTTAATTAGATAAGCTGTCCTTTTTTTGACAAGAGAAAACGTATTTACGTATTTACTAGATAATTAGCAGATCGCTTTGCAAGTATGTCTGACTACAGAAATCACTGTTATGGTGGCAGAACACGTTTTTCAAAATGGCCCATGGGTGCACAGACTGTTAAGCTAATTGAGGGTGTGTGTAGCAAAACAACCCATAAACGGCCCATGCCTTAAGGCAACTGACAGGTGATACAGTATAATTGAGAAAACATTATATTTTTACTGTGCTATCTACTAATTATATGATCAGATTACTGTTTTCTTTATGGAGAAAATGAAGTAAACATATTTCTGTAAACTCGATGTAGACGATTACATTAGAAGGATTTTCCTCTGCCTTTACACTTACAATAATTTGTTCAACACAAGTTTGACAGCATGTGTTTTTTTATGTTTTGTATTTAGGTGCCTCATCAGCAAGATAATAATGAAATAAGGTGGGAGATAAAGCGGGAGAGGGGGGGAGAGAGATAAAGCGAGAACAAGAGAGACAGAGAGAGAGAGAGAGAGTGAGAAGTATTTTATTTGGATTGCCCCGCTAACACACATAAAAAATACGAATCGCAAGCATAACATCAAACAATACACTAAATACACTATTCACTATATACAACCTACCATTAGTTAAAATAGTACTTACATTTATCAACAAAACCACATCTAGCTGAGTGAAAATGCTCTCAAATGTAAAATCTCATGAGAACAGTTTTCACGACTTCATATATTCATGTATCTTTCTTTTAATTCTGGCATGGTATGGTAAATGAACCTCTGTGCCCCCTCCATGCCCCCATCCATTTGGTTTTGTTCCACCGTTTGTAGCTTTATTTCCCTTCTCCCCGTACCAGGCTTCCCTCCCTGACCCCTCCCATGTCGTCACCCCCCCTGTCCGGGATTGGTTGCTTCCTTTCAGGAAGCTGCCCTCTTAACAGAGGTACCCAGGGCAGCTTTGTCCAGGCAGCCATCGGCTAATGGACAGAGGAAAAGGGCAGCTCCATCCCTGTTTTCCCCTGTTCACCCTTAGATGCCTGACAAGTCTTCCGACTGCTACAGCCATGTAAGGTGGTACGGGCTGGGCTCCAGAAAACCCTGCCACTCTTATGCAACTACTACTGTGAACTGTGCTGCTCCCCATGGTTAGCCATTGTGTGGAACTGCGCTGCGCCCCATAATAAGCCATTGCACTTTGCCCTATCACATTTAGACAGATTTGTAAAAATTATCCAGGTGTCAGATTGAGACATACGTGTGAAGATTAGCCATGGGTCCATTTTAGACAGAATTGTGAAGATAAGCAATGTGTTACATTTCAACAGATTTGGAACGATTAGCCATGCAGCACATTTAGACAGATTTGTGAAGATTAGCTATGCATCACATTAAGAAAGATGTATGATTAGCCAGGCATCACATTAAGAAAGTATTTTGAAGATTAGCCATGCATCACATTTAGTCAGATTTGTGAATATTATCCATGAGTCACATTTAGACAGATTTGTGAAGATTAGCCTTGGATCAACCATTAGACAGATTGGTGATGATTAGCCATCCGTCATATTTAGACAGAATTGTGAAGATTAGCCATGCATCATATTTAGAAGGATTTATGAATATTAGTCGGGCATCACAATTAGATAGATATGTGTGCTCATTTGGAGAAGTGCATTGACGAAATGCTGTCGGCTGTGGAGGCCACAAACTGATCCAGACAGCATAACCTGCAGCATTTACTATCAAAACGTGAGCTATGACCCTAAACTCTGCCCACTTTCCCAGAACTCTCTAAATGTGACTGTTTAAGTGCCTGGTCTCCCTTTTCTCCCCCTTCTGTCGAACTCTCCTCACCTGAACGACTGGAATCGCTGTCGTGGTCCTGCAGACGCCGTCGGAGTAGATAATCCTTCTCCTTTTTCCGATGAGCTTGCTTGTCACGGAGGGAGGCCACCGTGACCGCTGAAGAGAACAGCTGTCCGAGGACCTCCCTTCCGGAACCAAGCCGAAATAGGGGAAAAAACCCCGAATGGGGAACAACCCTTGGACTCCTCTGGTCTGTAGCCCGGAAGACGTAGTTCCAGCAGAAAAGTAGACTTTCAGATGGGTAGGAGGTAGATAGTAGACTGGATCCGTATGCGTAACTGAAGGTAACACTGCAGTGGAACAGGGGAATCCTGTCGTGGGAGCCGGAACACCCACCAGCCAAGGCCTGCAAGCGGGGCAAGGACCGGAGGAGAGGTAAGCAAAGGAGAAAGGCGCCAGGCAAGTAGCGGAGAGAGAAAAGAAAAGAAAAGCGCAGGGAAAAGGGGCGGCGCCTATCCGCGGGGATGGGGCCGCAAGAAAAGAGAAACAGAAACCGCCGAGGCGCGGCGGCAGCAGAGAAAACTGGAGGGAAGAGAAAGTAAGAAGAACACTCGCTGTAGGGCGCGAGTGACTGGAGCCTGGACAGAGCGAGGCAGGAGCGAAGAAACCCGGAAGAGCGAGAGCTTCCAAAGGAAAGTTGCAACGCAGAGACCGCTGGGCCGGGAGAGTAGATATACTCCCAGCGGCCCCGCGCTACAAGGAGGAAAAAGTAACGGACACAAAGGAGGGACTAGTACCTCCCGTACCTACGTCCCAAAACCCAGCGCGGAAGAAACCGCCAGTCGGAACGCCTGCGGGTGACAGTATGCCCCCTTCCAGTCCGCACCACACCAGGTTTCCCCGGGTGCAGGCGGTGGAACCTGGCGAGCAAGCGAGGAGCATGCACCTGAGAAGCAGGTTCCCAAGAGTCCTCCGACTCCGGATAACCCTTCCAGGACAAAAGGTATTCCAACCTTCCTCGGTAGAACCTAGAGTCTCTAATGTTGGAGACCTCAAATTCTGCTTGATTGGGTGTCTGTGAGGGAGTGTGTCTGGGCACTGGTCTGTGATGAGAATCAGAATAGAAAGGTTTTAAGAGAGACTAATGAAATACAGGGTGAATGCGATTCAGAGAAGGAGGCAGCCAAAGAAGGTAAGCCACAGGATTGATCCTGAGAAGAATGGGAAAGGGACCCAGAAAGCGAGGGGAGAGTTTAGAGGGCCTTGTCCATCTGGGTAAAAACAGAGTGGACAACCACACCTTGTCGCCTGGCTTCCAGTCTGGACATTCTTTGCGATGTTTATCTGCTCCGATCTTCGATCGTCTCCTGCTGTTCTCTAAACTCCGCAATGCCGTGGCATGGGCATCTTTGATCTGATCCAATACCTCTTCGGCCGCTGGGGAGTTGGAAAAATTGGGAACCTCAGGAAGAATGGACTTAGGGTGGACCCCATAAGTACAAAAGAATGGCGAGAGACCAATGGCAGCGTGCCTGGTATTGTTATACGAGAATTCTGCAGTAGGCAGTAGAGAAACCCAATTGTCTTGATGCTGAGTGACGTAACATCTCAGATATAGTTCAAGAGTAGCGTTCAGACGTTCCGTCATCCTGTTGGATTGGGGATGGAATCCCGAAGAGAGTGCTCTCTCAATCCCCAATCGGGTACACAGGGCTGTCCAGAATCTCGAGGTGGACTGACTACCCCGATCAGAGATGATCTTGTCAGGTAAACCGTGAAGTCTGAAGATATCTCGTGCAAACACCTCAGCCATCCTGGTGGCTGTAGGAACACCAGGAAGAGGAGAGAAATGTGCCATCCTGGAGAACGCATCCACCGTGACCATGATGCAGGTACAGGATTCGGATACCGGTAGGTCTACAATGAAATCCGTAGAAACCAACCCCCAGGGGCGAGTAGGCATCTCAACTTGGGTGAGTAACCCCAACGGTTTCCCTGTAGGATATTTAGACCGAGCACAAGTAGGACAGGTCTTCACAAAGTTCAGGGTATCTCTTCTCACAGTGGGCCAGAAAAAATTCCTCGAGATGAGCTCCAGGGTGTTGATTCCCCCGCGGTGACCTGCAAGGCGAGAAGTGTGACACCAATCCAGAATCTTCTTTCGCAGCATGCCTTCCGGAACATACAGTCGTTTCTTGAAGAACAGCCAGCCGTCCTTCTCCTGGTAATGAGAGTCGGTGTGTAGCGGTAATTGGGGAAGTTCCTGAACCACAGCGGCTTTAACCTCTTGTAGGAAGGAGCTAACAAGGGCCAATATTGGGTTGCGAGGAAACATAGGTTCAGCGGATAGCAAAGCCCTTTCCTTGCTGGAGTCCTTGTGGGATAGGGCGTCTGCCAGATGGTTTAGTGACCCAGGAATGTAAGAAATCTGGTAATCATATTGCGAGAAAAGATAGGCCCAACGTGCTTGCCTGGAATTAGAACACTCCATTTCCTGGAGGGCTTTCAGGTTCTTGTGGTCAGTCCTGATAAGGAAGGGATGTCGGGCCCCCATGAGCAGATGGCGCCATTCGTCGCAAGCCAATTTCATTGCCAACAGCTCCTTTTCTAGGACAGAATAATTCAATTGACTGGGTGAGAGTGTCTTAGATAAGTAAGCTACCGGATGTTCCACTCCACCGACAGCCTGAAGTAGTACCGCTCCGATGGCAATTGCAGAGGCATCGGTCTCCAGGATGAAGGGCTGAGTTTGGTCCGGGTGTCGGAGTATCGGAGCTGAGCAGAAGAGATGTTTGAGCAACTTGAAACTGTTCTCGGTATCGGTTGACCAGCGGAACGGCAAGGCCTCTTTCTTGAGTAGGCGAGTAATGGGGTACACCACTTCCGAGAAGTTGGGGATGAACCTTCGGTAATAGTTGGAGAGTCCCAGGAACCTCTGCACCTCTCGGACAGAAGTGGGGGCGGGCCATTCGAGAATGGGCTGCACCTTCCTTTGATCCATGTCTATTCCCTCTTCTGATAACTTGTAACCCAGATACTGCACAGAAGGTACCGCAAATTTGCACTTCTCGGCTTTAACCAATAGTTCGTTCTTCTGTAGACGTTCAAGAACTTGAGTGACATGAACGATGTGTTCCTGTAAGTTTGAGGAGTAGACCAAGAAATCATCCAAATAGATGATGACAGAAGTGGAAAGCATGTCGGAAAACATTCTGTCCATAAATCTTTGGAACACTGCAGGAGCGTTAACCAGTCCAAATGGCATCACCTTATACTCGTACAGGCCGAATGGAGTGCGGAATGCCGTCTTCCATTCGTCACCCTTGGAGATTCTGAGCAGATGGTATGCGTTTCTGAGGTCGAGTTTGGTAAAAATTCTGGCTCCTTGTACAGCCTCGATGATATCGGAGATCAATGGCATGGGATAACAATCTCGGATAGTCACCTTATTTAGGCCTCTGTAGTCTATACAGGGTCTAAGTTCAGTGGAATCCCTTTTCTTGATGAAAAATAAGGGAGCCCCTGCAGGGGATTTCGAAGGATGAATCAGCCCATTCGCCATATTTGTGTCCAAATAGTTACGTAACACAAGCTTCTCCGTAAGTGTTAAAGAGAACATTCTGCCGAAGGGAACTAGTGCATTGGGTACCAGATCTACGGTACAGTCCTCGGGCCGGTGGGGTGGCAGTTTGGAGTGAAGGCTTTCTTGGAATACTTCGGAGTATTTCAAACAAAAATTGGGTAGTGCAAAAACCCCCACACAGTTGGAGGTGTGAGCCGTAACAGATTGAGGGGCCTTCTGACTCTTCGGTGGAAGACAGTGTTCGGTGCAGTATGCAGAACAGAAACTCAGCTGGTTATTTGTCCAATCGATTTGGGGATTGTGTCTGCGAAGCCATGTGATCCCCAAAATAATTGGAAAATGTGCAGCCCGGATGATGTCGAACCTTATCACTTCCGAGTGCTGAAAAACTGTTAAGGATAGCTCTTCAGTGTTATGGGTGATGAGTCCGGATGATAGTGGAGAGCCGTCAACTCCTATCTTCTGACCTTCCTTCCGGGGTATCCTGCGTAGACCGACCTTATCGGCCCATAGGGTATCAACGAAGTTTCCTGCTGCTCCGCAGTCCAATAACGCGAGAGTCTCCACCTTCTCCCCTTCTATCATGATGATAGCTGAAACTACCATGAGTCTGGAATCTTCCTTGGAGTTGGAAGAAGAAACAGTTAGAGAAACATAGGGACGAGTAGACAGAACTGGAAACCCCTGGACACTAGTCCCTATTGATGCCGAGGGTGATCGTTTCCCTGCGTCTTGTTAGGCAGTTCTGTGCAGTCCTTTAGAAGGTGTTGATCCGACCCACAGTAAGCGCAAAGTCCTTTTTCTCTTCTTCGCCGTCTTTCGGCAGCAGTCAGAGGTGCTCTTGTGAAGCCAATCTGCATCGGTTCCTCTGAAACGGCAGCGGGAGAACGACTAGGGGGAGAGTATGTCCGAGAATCCGGGAGGAATCCTGAGCCTCGTTGTTTGCGTCTTTCCATTTTCCTTTCCTGTAGGCGATACTCGATATGTAGTGCCGCAGTTAGCAGGTCCGAGAAAGTAGGTGAGCGAGTAGATCTGGCTAACTCATCCTTAATCTCCTCTTTTAGACCCCTCCTGAAAATGGCATACTGTGCCGGTTATGGCCAGTCTGCGCCAGAGGCTACTGTTTTGAAAGCAGAGATATACGACAGGACGTCCAAAGAACCTTGCTTTACATCCAACAACTCTTCAGAAGCAGTAAATGACAACTCTGGGCGTTCGAAAGTCTGTCTCAGAGAATTTTGGAACGCTGCGTAATCTTGGAGAATGGGATTGTTGCTTGTGACTAGGGGAGTGGCCCAGGTCAGAGCGTTGCCTGTCATGTTCAAGATTAGGAAGCCGACCTTCGCTTGGTCTGTAGAGAAAGTGCGGGGTCGGAAAGTAAAGTAGACGGTACACGCCTCTAGGAATTCCTTCACTTTCTTGGGGGCACCATCAAATTTTCCCAAGGATAGTGTTGTAGGCGGTAGTTCTGGAGGAGGAGGTTCCCGGGCGGATACCATTTGTCTAAGGAGGGCGTTCTCAGCTTTGACTCCCTGAAGTTCCTGAGACATAGCTTGAATTGCCTTCCAAAGTTCCTGCACTTGCCCTTCGGCTGACATGGTGTCTTTCTTTGGTGTTGCAATCTGTGACTGTTTAAGTGCCTGGTCTCCCTTTTCTGCCCCTTCTGTCGAACTCTCCTCACCTGAACCGCTGGAATCGCTGTCGGGGTCCTGCAGACGCCGTCGGAGTAGATAATCCTTCTCCTTTTTCCGATGAGCTTGCTTGTCACGGAGGGAGGCCACCGTGACCGCTGAAGAGAACAGCTGTCCGAGGACCTCCCTTCCGGAACCAAGCCGAAATAGGGGAAAAAACCCCGAATGGGGAAAAACCCTTGGACTCCTCTGGTCTGTAGCCCGGAAGACGTAGTTCCAGCAGAAAAGTGGACTTTCAGATGGGTAGGAGGTAGATAGTAGACTGGATCCGTATGCGTAACTGAAGGTAACACTGCAGTGGAACAGGGGAATCCTGTCGTGGGAGCCGGAACACCCACCAGCCAAGGCCTGCAAGCGGGGCAAGGACCAGAGGAGAGGTAAGCAAAGGAGAAAGGCGCCAGGCAAGTAGCGGAGAGAGAAAAGAAAAGCGCAGGGAAAAGGGGCGGCGCCTATCCGCGGGGATGGGGCCGCAAGAAAAGAGAAACAGAAACCGCCGAGGCGCGGCGGCAGCAGAGAAAACTGGAGGGAAGAGAAAGTAAGAAGAACACTCGCTGTAGGGCGCGAGTGACTGGAGCCTGGACAGAGCGAGGCAGGAGCGAAGAAACCCGGAAGAGCGAGAGCTTCCAAAGGAAAGTTGCAACGCAGGGACCGCTGGGCCGGGAGAGTAGATACACTCCCAGCGGCCCCGCGCTACAAGGAGGAAAAAGTAACGGACACAAAGGAGGGACTAGTACCTCCCGTACCTACGTCCCAAAACCCAGCGCGGAAGAAACCGCCAGTCGGAACGCCTGCGGGTGACACTAAAAGGCACTGGCTGTGCGCATTTGGAGAAGTGCATTGACGAAGTGCTGTCAGCTGTGGATGCCACAAACTGATCCAGACAGCATAACCTGCAGCATTTACTTTCAAAACGGTACAGAGTGAACTAAAGAATTTCAGGACCAAAGGACTTTATATAAGCCCCGTGAATACGTTTAGAAAGTAACATTTATTCATTTTTTCACATCTTTTAGTGAGCTACGACCCTAAGCTCCGCCCACTTTCCCAGAACTCTCTAAAAGGCATTGGCTGCACGCATTTGTCACGCGCGCATTTGGAGAAGTGCATTGACGAAGTGCTGTCGGATGTTTGTTTGTTTGTTTGTTTGTTTATTTATTTAGTATAGCGCGCAAAACCCAGAGGTAACAGGGCGCAACAGAGGTCAGGAAGATAGGATTACTTAAAAACTTGGTTACAGAATAAGATAGGCATGAGAAAAAGTGCATTGCATTTACAGTTACATTGTGTGGGATGTGCATATATACATATAGTTGAGCGAAGGCTTACAAATTTACATATTAATACTGTGCGTAGGGGCAGTTCGGTTGCATTTACATATTTACAAATTTAAGGCTGTGCATGGTAGTCAGGTTATAGCACTGGCATGATCAGATTAGATGGCAGGGTTAGTCGTGAGGATCATTGGCCCGCAGCCAAGTGAGGGTGTTTCGCCTGAAGCTATAGTAGGATTGGTCAGTCCTAATGTGGAGTGGGAGGGCGTTCCAGTGTTGGGCTGCCAGGACAGGGAAGCTGCTGCCGCCGGTTTTCTTTTGTCTGAAATTGGGTACCTGCAGGCAGTAGGAATTGATCGATCTGGTGGGGCGGGTGGACGTTTTTTTCTTTATTCTGGATGCGAGATAGGGGGGGGCTGCGTTGTTTAAGCATTTGTGGGTGAGTGATGCCGTTTTGAGGGAGATGCGGTCATGGATTTTAAGCCATTTGTGTTCTCTTCTTTTGTTGGAGATGTGTTCCTTAGAGGGTAGGTTGAGGGCTGTTCTGAGAGCGTTGTTTTGTAGTGTCTGTAGTTTGTTGGTTATGCATTTGTTGGCTCCTAGGTACATGGCGTTGCAATAATCCAGTCTGGATAGTATTAGGGCGTTGGCTATGATGATGCAGCTAGCTTGGGTGAGGAAGGCTCTACTTGCCCTAATTAGCTTGCATGTGTAGGCGGTGGAGGATGCTAGTGAGTTGACTTGTTTTTTTAGTGACATGGTTGCATCAAGGTGAAAGCCTAGTGTTTTCACTGTTTTGGCCACTGTGATGGTATTGCCATCAATGTTGAAGGCCTTATAGTTGGAACTGAGTTTTTTGAGATTGGTATTGGATCCGAGGAGCAGGATTTCGGTTTTCTCATCATTTAGACATAGACCGTGTGTGGCCATCCATGCCTGAATGATGAGATATATTTTGTTTACCAAGGCCGTATCTGAAGCGTAGTTGCCTGAGAGGGGTATGAGGATCTGGGTGTCATCTGCATAATTGGTATATGAGACACCCAGTCTGTCCAACTTGTCAAATAGGGGCTTGGTAAAGATGTTGTAGAGGGTGGGAGAGACGCAGGAGCCTTGGGGCACCCCACAGGTTATTTTAATGGGGTCTGCTGAGGCTAGGGTGGAGAAGACCCTCATAGTTCGGTTGTCCAGGAATGATTGGATCCAGGCTATGGCCTCTTTCGAGAAGTGGGCTGCTGAGGCCAGGTGTTCGCACAGGACTGCGTGATCCACCAGGTCAAATGCTGCCGACAGATCGAGGAGTAGTAACATGGCAGTGTTCCCTTTGTCGTTAATCTCATTGATCTGGGTTTTAAGATCGATTAAGGCTGTCTCGGTGCCGTGCTTCGGTCTGAAGCCTGATTGGTGGGTGCCTAGTAGTTTGTGAGTTTCAAGATATTGCTGAATCTGCAGGTATGCTACTCTATCTATTATCTTTAACAGGAATGGCACCGTGGTGATGGGCCTGTAATTGGTGGGAATGGCGGGGTCTAGGGTTTGCTTCTTGAGGAGAGGCAGGACCCAAGATTCTTTGAGGTTGCTTGGTATGGTGTTGGAGGAGAAGGATGCGTTGATCAGCTTGGTTATGAAGGGGGCTAGATCCCTAGCAGCATCCTTGATTATTTGGGGAGGGCAGTTGTCGCCTTTGCAGTTAGATGGTTTAAGTGAGGCTATAATTTTTTCTGTTTCTGGGATAGATATTTTGGTAAATCTGAAGAGATTATGGCCTGGACGGTTGGCTGTTTTGTCGTGGTTGCTGGGAGATGCTTCATTGGTGGTGAGAGAGTCTTTTTTCAGAGCGATTTTGGTTTGGAGACTTTTGATTTTATTAGTTAGGGCGTTTTGGACGCTGGTGCACCATGCTTTATCCTTAATTATATTGTCTGGTGGGGGTATAGGGGATTCTAATTCCCTTAGTATAGCAAATAGTTCTCTGGTGTTGGAGCTCGATTTTTCGATTCTTTCATTGAATAGTTTCTTTTTTGTGAGTAGAATTTCTTTTTTGTAATTGTTTGCACAAAGTTTGAGTTGTGATTTGTTCTCTTCTGTAGGGGAGTTGCGCCATTGGCTTTCAAGTTTCCTTTTGTGCAGTCTAAGTTCTTTCAGATGTGGGGTGAACCAGGTGTTCAGGTGGGCTTGCTGTTTGCTTTTTTGCAGTTTTAGAGGGGCAATGATGTCTAGTCCTTTTTTTATGGTATTGTTATAGTTTTCTACTAGGAGTTCTGGTTTTAGATTATCGGGGAGAGCATTGAGGGTTGGCAGTAGTAGTGGTAGGAGGTTGTCAGGGGTTATGTTTTTTTTTGCTCTAGTGGGTAGTGGTGGTGCCATGATTTTTCCTTTGTTGACTTCTCTATTGAGAGATAAGGTGAAGTCAATGAGGTAATGGTCTGTCCAGTGCTGGGGAGTGGTTTTGGTAATGATGGTGTCGCAGTTTAGAGTGGTGATCCAGTCCAAGGTCCTACCTTTATTATGGGTGGGGGTGAGCACTCTTTGGATTAGGCCGTGTTCATCTAGCATGTTAGCTATGGCTTGTGCTGATTTGTCGTCAGGGTCGTTTAGTCCTAGATTCAAGTCGCCTAGTAGTAATATTTGGGTGGTGTCTTTTGTGTTGTTGGCTAGGAGGCTGGATAGGTCTGCTTCGAATGAGCCAATGGGGCCGGGTGGCCTATATATTAGAAGGATGGTTAAGGTGCGACAGTTGGAAATGGGTAGTTTGGCTACTAGGAGTTCGCAGGATTTGAGAGGTGTTTGGGGCAGTGGTCTTAGCTCGAGGTTTGTTTTAGCTATGATGGCTAGGCCGCCTCCTCTGTTGTTGGGCCTGTCCATTCTGATTATTTGGTAATTTTCTGGAATGGCTATTGAGAGTGCTGGGCCTGCTGCTTCGTGCAGCCATGATTCAGTGATAGCTAGGAGGTCGAGGTTGTTTGAGGATAAGGTGTCTGCTATTTCTGTGGCGTGGGCCATTATCGATCTGGCGTTGATCAAAGCTCCGGATATAGTGGTAGTGTTGGGTGTATCCTGGATTGTTATAGGGATGAGTTTGGGTTGGGTGGGGTTGTGGCAGGGTGTGATGTGGCTCGGGTGGATTTTGGTGTGTTGCAGGGTGGGTCTCTTGTTGTGGTAGATGGGCTCGTAGAGACGGGGTAGTCTGGCTCGTAGTCTAGTGTTTCTTTCTAGGGTTGGACAGGGTGCATTATCTGCAGGGTACATGGTTATGGTGGCAATGACGATGGTAAGGTGTAATATATGTATGAGGAGATACAGTAGGGTGGCTGTTTGGCTCTTGCTAAGGTACATTGTACGGTTTGGCATATGTAGATAGACAGGGGGTTTACCTGAGTTCACAACTCAGGCTAAGAATGGCATGTGCAAGTAGATGCAAGTAGGCAAGGGGTTCACCTAAGAACAGTAATCACATTTAGGCTAAAAATGGCATGTGCAGGTAGATGCAAGTAGGCAAGGGGTTTACCTAAGAACAGTAATCACATTTAGGCTAAAAATGGCATGTGCAAGTAGATGCAAGTAGGCAAGGGGTTCACCTAAGAACAGTAATCACATTTAGGCTAAAAATGGCATGTGCAAGTAGATGCAAGTAGGATGTCTGCTGACTGTGGGCTGTGGGTAAAAGTAAACGTAATAGTGACTGATTAATATCTTATGATTAATGTCCAAATGTAATGTGAGTGTTCTTACACTGTATGCATTGATGTTGAGAGACTGGTGGAAACAGTAACTTTGCTCTAAATTGCAACAGTCCTTTTAAACACAAGAATCACTCAATCAAAGTAGCGCCAACGGGCGTTGAGGAGGCGTTGTATAGCGCAAAAGTTCTGATTGCTTCCTGAACTGGTGGGGAGCGTACCCATACGTTGCTTATTGTGTGGCCGGCCTTTGTGTGAGCAAATTAGCGGGTCCTTACAAACCGCAGGTTTAAGGATCGAACGTTCAAGCATTAGGTCACTGAAGTAACTGGGGTTGTTTTTAATGGTGGTAACTTTAAAAACAGGCATGCCTGCACAGGAGGAAATTACAGCCTGCTCTTTGGAGGCAATTTGCACCGCTAAATCGTCCTTGCGCAGGATCCATTTAGCGAGAACAAGCAAATCTGCCTCAAACACAAGAGCATGCTCTGTTATGGCAGATATAAGGAAATTCGGTGCTCCCGGTGGCAAAGCGGGGGCGGGAATGGAGAAATTGCACCCTTGTTGTCCATCTATTGGTTTAATTAATCATGATTCCGTTACTCATGAGAGCGGGGGACAGAATTTGGAAGATTAGCCATGCATCACATTTAGACCAAATTTTGAATATTAGCCATGCATCACCTTTAGAAAGATGTTTGAATATTATCCATGCGTCACATTTAGACATAATTGTGAAAATGAGACATGTGTCACATTTAGACATATGTTTGAAGATTAACCATGCTTCACATTTAGATGTTTTTTAAAGATTAGCCATGCATTACATTTAAACAGATGTGTGAAGATAAGCTATGCATCACATTAAGACAGATATGTGATTAGCCATGCGTCACATTTAGCCAGAATTTTAAATATTAGCCATGCATAACACTAGGTAGAACTCTGAAGATTTGTCGTGTCCATTTAGATTTATTGGTGAAGATTAGCCATGCATCGCATTTAGACAGATTTGTGAAGATTAGCCATGTGTCACCTTAAGACAGAATTTTGATGATTAGCCAGCCATCCGTCATTTTTAGACAGATGTGTGATTAGCCATGCATCACATTTAAACAGAATTCTGAATATTAGCCATGCATCACAGTTAGAAAGATGTGTGAAGATTAGCATGCATCACATTTAGACAGAATTTTGAAGATGTGTCATGCATCACATTAAGACAGATTTTTGAAAATTAGCCAGGTATCACATTTAGTCAGAATTGTGAAAATTAGCCATTGTTCACATTTAGGCAGATTTGTGAAGATTAGCCATGCATTACATTTGTAAGAATTTTGATGATTAGCCATGTGTCATATTTAGACATCTGTGTGAAGATAAGCCATGTGTCACATTTACAAAATAATTGTGATGATTAGCCATGGGTCACACTTAGATAGATGTGTGAAGATTAGTCATTTGTCACATTTAGACATAATTGTGAAGATTATCCATGCATCACAATTAGACCGAATTATGAAGATTAGCCATGTGTAGCGTTTAGACAGATTTGTGAAGATTAGCCATGCATCACATTTAGACCAAATTATGAAGATTAGCCATGTGTCGCGTTTAGACAGATTTGTGAAGATTAGCCATGCGTCACATGTAAATAGATTTGTGAAGTTTAGCCATGTGTCACATTTAGTCAGATCTGTGAAGATTAGTAATGCGTCACATTTAGATTTTTTTAAAGTTAGTCATGCATAACACTAGATAGAACTGTGATCATTAGCTATGTGTCACATTTAGATTCATTGGTGAAGTTTAGCCATGTGTCACATTAGCTGTTTATTCTTGCGGCACCCAGAAGTGCACTGTGTGTCTGCTATGTCTTGCTGTGCCGCAAGGTGCTAGTGGGTTTATCCAATGTTTTGCATTTAGAAGAATTTGTGGGAGTTGCTATTGTGTTGAGCTCTGAGTGGTGGAGGTGGTGGAGGTGTCAGCCAGTGTATTGCACTTGAAAGATGGCGGGTACCAATGAGTTGCAGCTAGATGAGCTTTGCAGACACAAATGGAAGAACTTTTAGAGCAGTCAATGTAGTAACCACCCTGCTCCTGCTCACTTCCAATATACCTCCCAAGTACTATACACTCCCATGGGCTAGCCAAACTACAGATACACATACACCAACATGACACACATTTGCATACAACAAGAAATCCTAGGCACTGGACCATACCCCTATGGATTCAACAAGCCAATGCACACAACCATAACTACCAGCCAACGTACGCATGAAACACGCAAACCATGTTCCAAAGATAACACAAAGCCTGCATACAACCAACCATCCAGACACTGGACCTTCCCCTTAAGGATACAGCAAGCCAGTGTGCACGATCAAACTACTCGCCAAACTATACACGAAACACACAAACACACAACCAACATAACAAACAATGACATACAACAAACAACACAGGCATTGGGCCTCACCCTAAGGGATACAACAAGCCAGTGCACACAATCAACCCATCTGTAAGCCGACACACACAGACACCGTTTCTCCTGGTTGTGGACCTATCCTATCGCTCTACCTCACTCACCGACCCCACCCTCTTACTTGCAGAGCCAGTTGAGCACCTGGAGACCGCCCCAGTGGTGTTAATGGTGTGCAATGTAAGTCAACATAACATATATTATACAAATCATTAGCCTTCCTCTGTACTCAGTATCAGTGACAAAGATTCTGTACAATTTGCTGTTTGTAATTAAATGAGGGTGTATCAACTTTCTCTGTAGATCTTGGTGCCTTTCACATTATAAAATTAAGTCTGCCGAGTCATCTTTTCTTCCTTTTGAACAAGCAAGAAGTCCCTAAATTCAACCGCTGCCATTTCTCTCAAGTTCCCCAGGGACAAGAGGGGGGGCATTAAAACGGACCACAGAAACATGAAAACGCAGTGCCCCCCAACCAGAGTTAACAACTAGCAACAGCAATGTTGAATGCTTCAGGAGAACATGCAGCTTGAGATGTAGGTCTGGTAAAGTGGTGTGGATGACGTTTAAAATAGCCAGATGACAGGGCAACACCAATATCTACTACTCTATTGTGTTTTAATTTTTAGTAGGCATATATCGTTTTACTTTTATTTAGCTTGCTTTAAGGGATTTTTCTTGGGTTTTTTCTTGTTTTATTGTTTAAATAATTGTTTACTGGTAAGGATGACTTTTTGCTGTATTTTAATTGTAGTTTTTATGTTTCAGCTTTCTATAACTTTTAGGGTTGTTATTTTTTGTCCGTTGATAGGTTGCTTTTGTTTTCTTTCAATGTCCACACCTTTATATCCTATTATTTCCCTTGTTTTTTTTTGTTACTTTCTGTCTCAATTTCTACTTGCTTTTGGGGGCCTTTTCTCTTTCCCTTATTTTGAAATCGTGATCTGGAGCTAGTCATCATCACCTTTAACAGTAGCAATAAATATACTAATAGATCAATTATTAACAAATTAGTAACACTAATAATGTTTCACCTTGCGTCACCATGAGGTTTGGTAGAGTGTAAGCAACTGTCCAGAACTGACCATTTGCAGATGGATTCAGTTCGAAAAGGTGCAAGGTGCATCGTGCCCCCCCCACAACTTACAGTAGTGCAGTACACTACACCCATTGAGAGACCATCAAAGTTATGAGGGTGTGGGTCTATTTTAAGGGTCCTTAGGGCAGTTTAGATGCAGGGGCTGAAAGCGTGTAGTGCACTAACAGGTTACCCACATGTGATTTAGACATAGAAACTGTGATCATTTCCTGCCCCTGCCCTACCCTTAGCTGTGAGTTTGAGGCTGCTGATATGCCATCTTAAAATGGTTTGTATGACTCTGAACACCAACATGGGCATAGCTGTCTACCACAAGACACAACCTTCATACAACTGTCCCAGAGACATATTCCATGAATAATGGTGATGCCGAAGCCCATAAATGTTTACTGCCAATGTAAAGCCAACAAGACCTGTCATGCTACCTACACTTCAAGTGAAAATGTCACTCTCCATGAGAGCAAGAACAAAGGCTACATTGTCTTGTCAGATGGACACAATCTATCTGGTGTGGGGACATGTGACTAACCGGAGAGGACTGAAATTACCTCTCCCAAATTAATTAACATAGAAGCAAACTTACAGAAATTACATTGTATACACATTTATTAGTTCTATGTTCTCGTTTTGGCGCACACGTACTGGATGATTTTGATGGTTGTTGCTCGATGGAGTACAGCGATTATGATTTTCATTCTCTGATTCATTCTCAAAGACAACTGTAGAAGATGAGCATTCAAAGATGTATAAACACAAACGTAAAAAGCTCTCCTAAGTAGACATTGGGCCCTCATTCCGAGTTTGGTGGTATCTGCCGGTAATTCCGGCGGGATGCCACCAAAATGGCATTAGCATTCGTGCCACCTGATAACCTGGTTTTACACGATATTACAGGTGGCAGTAATGCTGGTAACTCCCCATTAAATGGGCTACATTAGGACTCCATGGAGGGGTTGACGCAATTACCTGTGCTGGTAATTTCAGCATTTTTTTTGTCAGTGGTGGCCCGATCTACCAGCAGGCCTGGCCTGGAGGTAGATTTGTGGACCCCACCGGCAAACTTGTGTTTCCCTGTCTGGAAAGAATACTGTTGCCGTAATTACCAGCAACTTTACCACCATTTTTTCCAGACCCGGCAATCTGTAACAAGACCCATTGTCTTAGTGTTTCCCATAGCTTCCTTCCCTTTAATTATGTCCCACCCAGACCCTGCTTGACCAGATTATATATAACTATAATTACAGTGAAAATGCAACAACAGATCTCCCCTAACAACTTGTTTTTAAAACTCACAGAGAAGGTGCTGTACAAATCAGTGAAAATACAGACTACAAAAACAGAAAGCAACACCAAATAATATTGGTGTGTGTGTGTGTTGATTCCCTGTGGAATCTCCATCCAGAAATGTTGCAGGGTGCAACTCTCTGCCAATTGCCCTGATTTTCAACATTATTGGCAGTGTCACTTTCCTCTGTGGAAGTTGCACTAAAATAGGTTGTTTGTTGTATCTTTTTCCTGTTGGAGTGCAATTATGATTTGTTTTTTGCAGAACAGTAACATATTGGCATGTGACTCAACGTGCCCAAGGCCAGGAAGTTGCTCATATCTCTATTGTAGGTTTAAAATAGTGAAATAATTGACACCAACTTTGACCTGATTTGGTTTCAAGAATATTTTTAATGATCAAGAAAAACATTTTTCTTCCCTATCACTAGTAATATTTACCGTTTGCATTCACTGGAAATATTGTTGTTTACTCTGACACCGCCCCCATACCAGTACTGAACTAGCCAACCTAGCACAAGGATGCACATTTTTCTCTCAATGCTAGGGGTGCACAATTGGAAGAGAACGTAGTGGTGGTTGTTGAACCATTAGTATTGTGCCATAGTGTGATGCAATGCGTTCCTTAAACATGTTGATGATTGTCGGTTGATGTAAATGAGTTGTGGAGAGATGGCACTAGACACACCAAATGCCCATTCCTACTGACCAGGATTGCAGCGAAATCTTAGGCTTTTGATGACTGCTCTGACAAGTGATAAATATCCACCAGCACTGCAGTGGAATGGAAGTCATCCTTTTTAGAGCTGGCATGTATCTAAAAAATGTGCATTTAGCATCCAGTGAACCAGTAGGCTCCTTTGAAGTCATTGTATCAGATTCACCTTCTAAAGCCACAGTGAGCAGCAGCTACTATATTCTGATTTATCCTTAAGAGATCCACCGAAGGGGTTATCATTGGATCACAGAAGGGGCTGGGTTGTTAGCCATATGCGTAATACCAGTGAAATTCCCATCATTCATGCTAATACGTTCAGACACCAGGGTAATTTCATACGGCAAACTAGCATGGTGAATGCACACAGACACCAAAACAATGTAAGAATATAACATTCGATATCTTCAAGTCTTATTCCTGTAGCTGGTGCCACGTCCCATCATTCACAAACCCAGGCCCATGATATGACCTCTGACCAAACCATGTATCACAGCTAAAATGTTTCCTTCCAATGCATGTAGTACAAATCCTTGATTCTTCTCTCCCCTGAACTCACCGGTGTGACAATGACCTCGTTCACGCTAACACTCGACCGCGCATTGTTCAAATAGATCTTCTCTTAGAATGTCAGAGGTCAGCACGCTACCAAGTCCTGTAATCCCTGGTCTTTCACAGCTGACTCACATCTCTGTGGATTGGTGTTTGCAGTACCGATTCCCTGCGTGTATTGTACTTTGTGGCGAATGAGAATGCACATTACCTGTATTGGGTCTGACTCTTTCTATACACTTTCCTTTCCATGTGATATTCATGTACACCGATTGACAATTTGGATACTGTTTTAAACTGTCAGAATATAAAACACAAATAAAATAGAATACATACAAATACATTTCTGTGGCAAGTCCTTTTATCAGCTGTGTCGTGTCACACAGGAAGCCATGCACGTGCATTACCAACAAACCAACACATCTTGGTCAGCTGAAAGAATTCTTTGAAGCGCCTCTGTGTGTTGCCACAATCTCTGACTTGTAGGAAATGTAATTTGTGCATATCAATTTCCCATGTGTAGTGACAAAGCTGCCTGTCATCTGTGTGGTGACAGGGAATATTCTGGGCCTGTGCTGCACCCATCTAACTACATATAAAACTATTAGACCTTGCTACCCACACCCTCTACACTCTCACAATGTCCTCAGCCACATGCCCACATTACCTTCGCGCATGGTGGTTACCCAGTCAAAACCTCTCCCTTTTCGAGAAATCTATCAATGGGCTGAACCCCCTAACATGGGCTGACTCTACCATCCGTTTCTCCACGCTCTGTATTTGATTCCACGCTCTGCTCAACCTAAGCAGTTCTGTTCACACTGCGGCATTTCTTACTTCCCCGCGCCATCACCCTCCTAACGTTCCCCCTCATGTCCTTATCGAAGAGGTGGTCATGTGAAATATGAGGGGTTTTCTTTAAGAAAGAATCCATTTGCTGGCTTTCTTTTTATTGTGGTTTCAATTTTTGCAGCTGACCTGGGCGTGGTAATCAAGAGGAATACATATAACAGTTTAATCCTACCTTTCATAACATGTGATCTTCTGGCCACACAGCTTGAACAATCATAATTTGCTTTTGTGTGATTTGTATTATCTAATGAGTCTGTGAAAATGTCTGTATACTAAAACATGTAATTCTCTCTGTATCATATAAAAGGGTTCTAGATGACTAAAACCTCTTATATTGACCTGGGAATAAAAATGGTAAATGCTCGTATATCGTTGCATTGTTTTTTGTTTTTTTTTATTGGAGAAAGTAAATGTGTATTATGAAAGCAGATCATAAATAAGTTTGCCGAGAGAACACAAGTAATTAATTTAGATGATTCCTACATTTGCCCATTAACCTATTCCACCTGAATTACACAACCATAATTCTACAGCATGGCTCATGTAAACTTTTGACTGCAACCCAGATCTTCAGAATTAGTCCATTGAAAAGTATATTGTCCCACTAACTCCTTAACATATAATACATTTCAAATTAAGTATGGGTGGACAATTAATGTTGACCTACTTTAACAACTTACTTAATAGTATCATTTTTTCATCTACAAATAGTAACTACAACATGCTTATTGTAGTAGTTTATTAAAATCCATAAAACGAATACAAATAATTTTACGTGGAACATCAGTGTTATAATGAAGGACATTGTAAGGAAGGGACAGAACATTTGACTATAATCAGCATCCACTCCAACATATCTAGGACATTCTCGTAATTCTTCATTGTAGTGCCTAGTCAATCAGTAGGGGCTATAATTTGATCTACTATTTGTTAATGTTAAAAAAGCCATATATTAAAACTTGTGGGCCACACAATTCTGTAAATATACACAACAATTCCTCCCATGAACTAATATCTACAATAGAGCCATCTTTGCTACATTCTATGTACTGTTCGTGTTGATCCGTCTGCCTGCTATCAGTGAGTTTATGATAGAGTTGAGAAATAATGCCCCACCTATATACATACATTTGAAGATTGGATTTAATAGTGGGGGGACTCTGTGAAACATGCCATCTAGATTTCGAGAACAAGAGAATGCATACTTAATGTAAGGATTAATTGCTGTCCATGTTATCTACTCGAGATTGCTGTCTCATTGGAAAGTCCATTATATCCACCAGGCCCAAATACATTGTCTGTTGCTGCCAACACAATGCTCTTCATCATCCTGCCGCCTTCACTACACCACATCCAATATATTAGCCTAAGGTGCTGCTCATTTTTGAGGAATCCACACACCACCCTCCATCCTTTCTGCTCCTCATTATATGGTAAAGAACCCTCTGTAGGGTTGCAGTATCCCTCTGATACTGAAGGCCTGGTACCATGTCAACACCTAGTGAGTTTATGTCTGTTGGTGGTAGTGGAGGAGGAAGTTCCTTTTAGACTATGTGAGAAGAGTTTGGGTCTTTAGGGAGATAGCAGGTTAGACCTCTCGGGTTCAAAAGGAGCAGGGATTCTGGCCATTGCCCCAGCCAATGTCTGACAAGCACCTCCATATCTGCCCAAGATGGGCCTTGCCTTGGCGGGCAGAATTCCCAGCAGGCCACAAAGCCCAGCACATGAACATGGTAGAGTGAGCTTTGAGGGATCTCTTAGCCTGCCAACCAGCATGCTAAGCAATGCTGTAACTTGCAGAAATTGATGGAAGTTTACAGACTGCCCCTTCTCCCTCATCTGCCAATTTGCTGATGGTTAGTTTGTTGCACATAGGATATAATGCATCAATGTTTGCGTGTTAGTTAAGAGAAGCGATAGAGAGAGAGAGTGTCAGAAAGAGATGGAGAGAGCGATAAAGAGTGTGGGGTATTAACAGGGGCAGAGTGAGCTAGTGAAATGGGACCTGTATGCAAGAGGCCAGTGGTGGAAGTACAGGGTTACAGTTTGTTGTGCCTTGTAAGACCTACTCCACCTTCTCCTAAAGGTCTCCCCTCCAAGATCTCCTACCACCTTACACTACACACACAAACCCCACACAAACAGTCACCAAAAGCCTAGCCATTAGTACATAAACACTTACCAAGCCATTACTAAGCCCTCCTCTTAAAACTTGTCATACTCTCCCACATCAGCAGATAATCAGGCCCACAGAACTGTAGTCAGTTAGATGCTGAGATATTCCCTGTAAATTACACTCTCCCAGGTTTCTACGCCAAGCCCATAGAAAGTAGACTGACGCTCATGAACTGGGTATTTCCAACCTGAACCCAGCAACACCACGGGTTCTTCCCTAAAGGACACAGGAAAGACAGCAATCCTTTGGATGGATTTGCATCTGTGAACATAACAACGGTTATGTTAAAGAACTCATAAACTCAAACGGTTTCATGTATACCAATGCAATAGAAAACAACTTTTTCCTGTATCCTTTAGTGAAGAACTCCACCACAAATATCAAGAGGTAACTTAGATTATTAATTTTTACTACCTCTAGGCTATTTAGAGGGGGTTATTTCAACCTTTTCTTTATTAGACCTGTAGCATTAATGTATTGTGTTGGTTTTTCACAGCACAACATTCTGAGGTTTGACAAGCCTCAAATTTACAAACACGGATGGGAGAAGTCATTTTAACATCACACATGCTCTGCCTCAATGATGATAAAATGGTGCTGCTCATTATCGGCTCTCCAACTCTACTAAACAGACTCAACCCAGCATACAAATTCTTCAATATCAACAGTATCAACATCCAAGCAACCAGCAGTGTCAAAACCCTTGGAGTTTACCTATAATCCACTCTATCACTATCCAGACAAGTTAAGATCATCGCTTCGTCAGCAGCATACATCACTAAACCTATTTGCACTTGTCGTCTGTTCCTTACACACCACCTACACATTTTGAAGGTAGTTATTAGTTGAAAACGTTTTAATGGTAACCTTTTAAGGTTCTGATGGCCGTATTTCATGAAAGAAATCCACCCAACTTTAAATGAGGCCTTTAATATTGTCACAGACGATTTCTGAATATGTCAATTATTAAAACGAACATTATTGATACACAAATCTATTTATTTATTTATTGTGGCATTTGTAGAGCACGCTAAGCCTGGCGGCATCAAGGTGCTTTGATACAGTCAATAAGTTAGTTACACATGACATTCTGCGGTTGTACAAGATGCAGGCTTGAGGAGGCTTGAGGAGACTGGTCAGAGATACTTGAGGAAGAGCGTTGCTTTGTATCGTGGGAGAATACTCGAAGTCTCCTGTGTGTGTATGAGGACCAAGACCAATGACCGTCACAAAGGAGTTGAGGAGTATTATTTCTCTACAAACCCTCACATAAAAGGAACGAATTTCCATTTGCAACAGTGGGCCACTTTTTCATTGGTGCTTGAGACAATCGCATGCCCCAGTCCGACCCTGCCTGGCCCTTTTCTGGATTGGGTTGCAATATTCTATGTCTGTGTAATAAAAGCACCACAATACTAAGAGACAAGACTCTTCTGAAATTTCTTTTTAAAAGCGGATAACAATATCCCGTGAATTCCTCACTCATCCAGAGCCATTGTGACACAGGTTCTTACCCATTTCTGTCCAAACCATTTTCGAGCGGGAAGGGCACCGTCTTCCCAAGAAAGGCAGCAGGATCCTCTATACTTTTTTTTTTTAAAATAATTTTATTATTTTGATCAAACAATACATTAAACAGCAAATAAGCATAAAACCAGAACCAACATAAACACTGCACTCCCCCCGCCTTCCCCCATATGAGCCTGTTCATTCCTTGCTCTCGGTATCTGTTTCGTGTGTCAGGGTTTCACTGCTTTCAGATCCTGCTGGGGCCACTGCCGCTCCAAACATTTCGGCTATCAGCAGTTTCCATGCCATTAGAGAACCCGTTTCCTCTTCACCCCCAGCGCCACTGGCTTCTTGCCACACAATTGTTTCCGCCTCCGCCCATTTTTGCAGGTCTTTCCACCACACCTCCACTCGCGGCCCATGACACTTCTTCCACCCCATGGCGATCCTGCGCTTCGCAAGCACGTATGCTAGGTCTTTTAATTTTTCAATATGTCTGTGCTTCCGCGTTCTGGGATACCCCCCAACAGGCAGGCCCAGGCTGAGTCTATTGCTAGTGTGATCCCTTTTTCCGCTAACTTCAGAGCCACTTCCCCCCAATAGGCTTCAATTACCGGGCATGCCCAGAACATATGTATCATGTCTACATCCTCCTCGTCGCACTTGGGGCAAGCCTGGCACCCAACATTTCTAAACCTTGATATTCTCCGAGGGGTCATGTAGGCCCTGTGCGTCATGTACAGCTGTAGTTGCTTAAACCTGGCATTTCTCGACACCTTCTTATGATATCCCATAGCCCGTTTCCACATCCCATCTTCCATCGGGGCTCCCATCTCTGTTTCCCATTATGTTCTCAAGCGTCCCAGGTCCTTCCCGATACCAATCAGCATCTCGTACAACCTGGACACTTCATGTCCACCCTCTGAAGTGTCGTATATCACCTCAACAGTGGTGTTCGGTTCCTCCGCCAACCTGGCTTCGGGCCACCTACTCAGGATCTCCTGTACTATCCTGTGGTAAGTTACATACTGACCACTGTGCAGTCCCGACATCATCCCAAGTTCCCCCAACTCCATGATAGCCCCTTCCTGGCAGATGTCTCCCAAGGTGACTAGTCCCACCGACTCCCAATAAGTCCTAATGATTACCCTCATTTGCCTATCTCCCTTCGTCAGTGCGACCAGCGGCACCTGCGGGACACAAGGGAAAGGGCCCCCCATCATTCGGCAGGCTCGGCGCCACATGCTCCATCCCAACCACAGCATCCTAGGGCGCCCCCTCACCTCAGAGCTAGCCACCCAAATTATTTCCCGCAAGTAAAAAGGAGCACAATCTCTCGCGAGCAATCTGTGTTCCGGGGTCTCCTCATCAGAGAGCCACCTAGCTACGTACTGCAGTTGTGCCGCTACATAATAAGCCTCGAAGTTGGGCAGTTTAATACCACCTTTCTCATAAAAGTTCTGCAGCTTCCATAATGCAACTCTGTGTCAGGTGCCATGCCACAAAAAGTCCCTGCACAGGCTGTGTAGTTTAGCAAAAAACTTCCTAGGGATCATATAAGGGATATTGTTGAAATAATGTAAAAGTCGGGGCAGGACCACCATTTTAAGCATAGCCCCCCTGCCCATCATCGCAAGGGGCAACCTTTCCCAAAACCTCATACACTTCCCAATTTTTCCTATAGCAATTTCAGTGTTGTGGCTGTGTTCCTCCTCAACGGAGTGGTATACATCTATCCCCAAATAGCGGAAGGAGCCCACTACCCACGGGATCTGTAACACAGGTAGCCTCTCCACAGGCTTTCCCACGTACCTCCCCAGCGGGAATAGGCTAGATTTTTGGGGGTTCACTGCTATACCGGACAGTCTGGCGTACCGCTCCATCACCTCCAAAACATACTGAAGATTTTCTTCCGGGTACATTAAATATAACAACAGATCATCCGCGTACAAGGAGATGAGATGCCTTTCCTTTCCTATCTCAATGCCAATCGGCTCATATTGTTGCCTGAGGTATATCGCCAGGGGCTCCAGGGCCAGGATGTATAACATCGGGGACCACGGGCATCCCTGTCTAGTGCCTTTGCCTAGCTGCCATCTCTCAGACACCACTGCCCCCGTACGGACCCTAGCTAGCGGTTCGCTATATAGCATTCTAGCCCATTTAATGTAACCCGGCCCCATGCCATACTCCCTCAGGGCCGCCAGCAGCCACGGCCACTTAACGGAATCGAACGCCTTGACCGCGTCCAGCTTCACAATCGCCATTTCGCTATCCTGTCCACACCCCCATTCGACCACTCGGTGGAGTCGTCTATGGTTGTGAGTGATGTTTCTGCTAGGGAGATAGCCTGTTTGGTCAGGGTGAATCAACTTCCCAATCACTCTCCGCATTCTATTTGCCAAAACCGCCGTAAGGATCTTACTGTCCTGATTTAACATCGACAGAGGCCTGTAAGAGCTACAGCTATGTCCTGGTTTATTGGGTTTGGGGAGCGGTATAATAATCGCCTCCCTAAGCGACTCCGGCAGCCGTCCCACTTCAAACGCCTCGTTAAGCATGTCTAGCATGGGTGGAAGCACCTCTTCCTGATACATTTTATAGAATTCGCTAGGGAACCCATCTGCCCCGGGGGCTTTACAAGTAGGTAACTGCCTCACCGTCTCCTTCAGTTCCTCGAGAGTGATTGGTGCATCAAGTTCCTCCCTTTCCTCATCACTCACCTTGGGCAGGCCTATGTCCTCCAATACTTCCTCAATCTCATTTTGGTTGCTCTCCCCATCATCCACATATAAGGCAGTATAATATTTCGCGAATGCCCCGTTTACTCCCTCTTGAGTATCTACTGTCTCACCCTCCTCATCGGTTACAGTCCGAATCGGGGATCTGGGGGCTTCGCTCTTATATAGCCACGCCAGGAGCCGGCCCGTTTTATCTCCTCCCGAATGTTGCCTTTCTATGTATTTTTTGTAGTTTAAATTACAGAGCCTGTCCCAGCATTCCGCACACTTCCGCTGTAGTCTAAATATTTCCTTCGTGTCTGCCTCATCTCCCTCCAACTTCTTCTCTAGTTCAATCTCTGCCTCTTGTAGTTCAGCCATAACCCCACCTAGCAACCCCTTTGACTTAGCAATGGCAACCCCTCGCATCACCACTTTGAAGGCCTCCCATAAAGTGCCCGCTGACTGCACGCTGCCAGTGTTCATTTCAAAATAAGCAATGATCTCCTCTCTCAGATCCTCCCTGAAAACAGAGTCTTTGAGCGCCTCCGCACGGAGGCGCCATGTTGGTATTCGCGCCCTGGGGGGGCAATACTGCCACCCGAGGACCAGGGGCGAGTGATCCGAGAGAACCCTAGCTTTATATTCTGCGTGGGTACTCTCAGTAACCACGTCCTGGGTGGCGAAGATATAATCAAGTCTTGTGTATAGCTGATGCGGAGCCGAGTAGTGCGAATACTGTCTCCCCTCGGGGTGTTTCACTCTCCACACATCAGCCAAGCCAAAGTCTGTTAGCAATCCTTGCAACACCTTGGCCGCTGGGCTGAGCCTAGCCGCCCCCCCCGTCCAACCTATCTATTTTTGGATTCAAGACACAATTGAAGTCCCCTCCCCACACCACCGCAGCCCCCGCCCCCGCACTCAGCTTAGTACACAACGTCTTAAAGTATGCCGCCGTATTTTGGTTTGGGGCATAAGTATTCACTATACATACTTCTCTGTTTTCTAACAGTCCTTTGATTATGACTAACCTCCCTTCTGCATCTACAATTTCTTCAATCATCTTAAATGGGACATGCAGCGCTATCCAGACAAGCACTCCCCTTGCATTGGCAGAATACGATGAGCCCACCGCTATTCCTTTCCATTTCGTCTTCACCACTTCCAACCTCTCCTTCGTCAGATGTGTCTCCTGCAGCAAGGCAATGTCTATCTTCTGACGCCTCAAGTACAACATAACCTTATTACGCTTCAGATAGCTGTTGAGCCCTCTAATGTTCCAAGTTAATATTTTGAGATCACCCATGGTCTGTCGATTGCTCCCCATCCCCTCCCCCCCCGGCCCTCACCCTCACACCAAACAGATTCCCTGTAATAGAATGTCCACCAGGCTCATATATATATTTTAAACACCCCAACACCCCAACCCAACTAACTGCCCAGCTCCATCCCTGGATCTCAGGCATTCCCGCGTTTGGCTCTCCCTTGACTACCCAATTGAGAACCCAGCAGGGCGTCACCTCACTAACAGTGACCTAACTAACCTCTAAATGGGGGTAGAGAGATCGGTCTCGGGAGACTCCTACCTTACATAGCATTCTTCATGCGCACGGCTCATGTTTTCTACCAGCCGAAGTGTGCCAGCCGCCTAGCCACATCAATGACTATAATCAAGTCCCACAGATCTCAATCCAGCTAGCTCCATCCCTCTGCTCGTTCCGTCAAACTGCATCTTGCTTTTGAATATCTGGCTCCTGGGGGCAGCTCTGCATGTCTAGCCACCCCATGGCGTCTTCTGGAGTTTCAAAGAACAGCATCCTGCTTCCGTGGAACACCTTTAATTTAGCCGGATAGAGCAGCATATATCTGTAGCCCGCCTCCCGCAATCTCCTCTTGACCGATCCGAAGTTCATGCGGCTTCGCTGCACCCGCAGGGTGTAATCCGGATAAGCAGTTATGTTCGCCGCACCCCGTTGTATTGTTCCCCCCTTACGGAAGTGTTCAAGGATTCGTTCGCGATCTCGATAATTCAGAATCTTGGCAATCAATGGCCTGGGCGGGCTACCCGGAGGTGGCTTCCTGGTCAAGCCCTGTGCGCCCTTTCTACAGCGAATCCCTGTGATAGGTTCCCCCCGGTGATTTCCTGCAGCAGCATATTTTCCACATACTCCGTCGGATTATGGCCCTCGGCTCCTTCAGGCAGTCCGACAATACGAATGTTATTTCTCCGAGCGCGCCATTCTGCCTCATCAGCTCTGCTCTCCAGATTGCCCAATCGTTGCACCACGGCATGTAGCTCCCTTTTGTGTGCAGCACAGTCTGCAGCGGTCGGGCCCATTTCCTTTTCCAGGGTCTCCGTGCGCTCCGCCAGAGTCCTGACATCTTGCCTGAGGAGGTTCACATCTTCCTGTACTGCCCCAACTTGCCGCTCCATCGCTGTTTTCAATTCCGACACAGCCAGTTGAAGCTTGGACTCCCAGGCCGCCTTCAAGTCCGCAATTGCTTCCAGGACCTCCTGATTTGTACTCACGGCGGTCATTCCACCTACTGGGGTCTTATCCTTGCTCTTGGCTCCTTCTGGGCCAGTCGGCGTTCTGGTGTATTCATCTAGCGTAGGCTGCTTAGCTTTCGCTCTCGGGGGCTTGCTGGCCATTTCTTCCGTTAGCAACAGTCTATCGTTCAAGCTTGAAATTCCGGGGGCGATCCACTCTGTGTGACCCAAGCGGATAGTGCGCCCCTCCCCCGCCGACACGGTTTCTTGGTGATGTGCCTAAGCGTGTCTTCGCCTGCGGCCTATTGCCTGCACAGAGCTCGGCTATTTTCTGCCCCTCGTTATAGACTATGCAGGTCCCAGCTTTCGCTACCTTCTCTTACCCTTCTCGGGGCGAGTGACTGCAGTGCAGGTCATTTCTCGTGATTGGAGCCAATGTTATGCGGTATTACCTTGCCGCAACCCCCTCCGGCGGTGTATCTCGGGGGGTGGTGCGGCCCCCTATGCTGCAGCATGTACGTGGCCTGTCCTGCGGGCTCCTCTGCTCTTCCTTATTATTAGCAGGCCAACAGACCACCGCCCAACGTGTTGTAGGTGGGCTCCGTTATGGGGCTCCCACTCCGATGAAGTCAAACCAATGGCACAAAGGGCATCTCCCCTGCCTTTGCCATAAAGTAATTCCCAGCGTAGTGCGGGTGCGCACGAAAGTCGCGCGTGCCTCCGCAATGTTTTCCGGGGCTCCTGGAGCTTAACTTCTCTCCGCTCGAGCAATTTAGTTCGAGGCAACGTTGCAACCTCGCGTGGGTCTAAGCGCGGAACGCGTGTTACTGGCGAATCCCGCCGGCGCTTGCAACAATGTATCTTGCCAGCGTGTGCGATCCTCTTCGCACTCTTCATCCGCAGCGCCGGCGAATCAGCATGTCCGCGTCCCGCACTCGCCTCAAGCCGTCTCCGCCTGGGGGGCACTTCACGGTTACCGATTGCTGTGTGCAATCTCTCATCCAACAGATGCCGGTCAGCAGTATCTCCGCCCGTCTGCGCCGCTATCTCATGTACGATCGGCCTCGCACAGCCCACGGTGTCGGTGTCCACTTCAGTGCCGATCGGACGCCAAGCCTCCTCGGTGCCTACCCGTTTCTTTGTTCCGATGGGCCGCCATTTTAGATCCCAATCCGGCGAGAAGCGGGCTGATGTTTCTGCTTATATCTTCTGCGTGCCGGCTGCATTCGTCGTGATTCGTTCCACGTGTATGCAGTGGAACTTCACACGACTGCTCCTACTTTTCTAGCGCCGTGCGCCGCATTTCTTGCCCGTTTTCGTCCGCGGCATACAGGATCATCAGGAGCTCCTCCACAGACACGTCCTCTCACATGGCTCTGTAGCCACGCCCCCCCCAGGATCCTCTATACTTACCCTTAATCAGCGCTGTGATCTACTCATTCTAGTGCTCTGCTTTACTTCATACTTGTAATATTCTGTGTCTGCACTGGAGACCATGGGCCTCATTACACGGTAGGCGGTAGGGATTTAACGTTACCGGTAATGGAATACCGGTAACGTTAAATCCCCATGCGAATTACGACCTGGCTCACCGCTAAGTACGGTGCCACTAATAGTGGGCAGTCCGCGTGCGTGTGACCCTCCATCATGTAAATAACGCCATGCCGCTAATAGCACACCATCACAAGCCAAGCGGACATACCAATAGCGGCATGGTAAAGCCCCCCTAATCCCTTACCGCCATGGTGCTAATACCGCCATTGCGAACCACCCATTAAGAGAACGGAGCAGTGTTCCCTCCTGCCACAGGTGGACACAATCAGCACAGCTGGAGGCAATGGAGACTCTGGCAGCACAAAAGGAGCACACCACACCCCTTCCCACACCCCTTCCCAGGAGGAGGAGGAGGAGGGCAAGACAGGCACAGCAAGCACCACCACGGCACCTAGTCATTCCTGTGTGATGACGCTATTTCCGGTTCCGCTATTTAATGGTCACCGCGCTGTTTGCATGTAGCGTTAGGGCGGAGGTGCTATCAGCACTTTCGTGGAAGCCGGTAAGGGACTTTTCGGGGACTTTAGCGGCATGGCGGTGGGGTCATTACCGGCATGGCGCTATGCTCGTGTCCGCGTACTCATAATGGTACGCTATTAGCACCCTCTTGCGAGGGCGGACACGTTAATAGATCCATGCCGGTAATTTGTGATTTTTACCGCACAACATGTAATGAGGCCCCATGACTTGAGAAGGTATAGCTGTGTTTGTTCACCCGTGGCACCTTACTGAACAATCCCCCATCTGCTCTTCAATGTAAAGTGAGCGGGTAGCAGTGCAGGCTGAAGAGTCAGCCATAGTAGGGATCTGTAGCACCAGCATGCAAAATCACAGCCTCTAGGGTTATAAACACTCTGAAAAGTCAAGCAGGGCGGTAGTGGCACAGGCTGTTTCCCGCTGGTGGACTGGTAGAGATGAGGGGCCCTGTAGCACCATTGCACTATCACGCCACTGCCATTACGCTCATAAACACTTTGTAAAGCAGAGCAGGTGTTCCCTGCGATGCCTGCACCTCAGACCTTTATATACTCATGTGGATTTGGCCAGGAACAGTAATGCCGATACTCTCTGCGAGTTGCTTCAAGTTTCTGCGCTCCTGTGCTCATAACATCCAAGATTTTAAAGCTCCTAGCGCTTTCGGACCATTTATTTTGTCCCTCTTGATTGCCTCCTGACTTGGAACAACTCCACCTGCCTGTGCTAGAAAAGCAGTTGTTGATCTGTGCTTCTGCTTACTGCAAAATCTTTGCCAAATGAGAGACTGCCAAACACTCACCATGCTGTGTGACCAATGTGGTAGGGCATTCACATTTATATATGTATAGATCTTACCACTGCCACGTGCGACTAAGGAAGCCAAGGATATGAAGAACACATTGAACCAATGAAACAAAAGTACCGAAATTGTGAACTAAATAGGATTTTTATTTTTTTCACTTTTGTAATATTTATGCTGTTTTGTAATATTCATGCTGTATATGCTGCTTGCTCAACCAAAGCTTCATTAGATTTAATACCCTTATGTCTAGATTGTTTATTTGTTATTCGTATTTTGCGTGAAGCTATCCTGAAGCTATTTTTCTCTTTGTAATCTAAGGCCTAGTTGTATAATGTAATATTTTGTATTTTGTATCTTGTATCATAGCACTTTTGCACTTTTGCATTTTTTGTTTGCACTTATAGGTTTTACAATGTTTTAGGCATTACTCTCATTCATTTCTCTGAAGTAAATTTACAGTATCAAATGGACCTGGGGTGGTGACATCAGTCACGTTTGAGCAAACCCCTCAGAAGGACTTCATATTAAGGTGTCTTCTGTATCTGCCAAAATCTTTCAAGGAATTGGACTTTGTGGTTTTGAGTGGTGACTGTAGGCATTAGCCTTTGCACCACTCCTCATGTCTAGCTGCTGATTACTCAAAAGGCACATCTAGTAATAACCCAATCCTACCTTCCAAAGAATTGGTACTCGTGTATTTCTGCAGGCATATAGCCTTTGAGCCTCTCTTTGTGCACAGAAATTGACAACAGAATATGAGAAAGGGCCAGGCAATGGAACCACATGAGGATGCATCTGGAAAGAAAGTGAGAAAGAGGCCTCGCACACTTAGTTTGACCAAATCCAACCTAATTCTCTTCTGGATAGCCATCTCCAGGAAACTTCAAGGAAGGTGGAAAAAATAATGCTGGTGGCGTAGAAATGGTACGATGTTCATTCATCACCTGTTTTTGGTTTTGCAGCACTTTTCGCTGAAAATGTTTTGCCGAAAAAAACATTGAAATATATGGAGGGTTTATAAAGTGTTTGGGTGGGGTGATGTATTGGGAATAAATAATATGGCAGGATGAATTGGGGGGACACACCCCCAAATAAAAAAAGTCAATTATTTTTTTGACAAACATTTTTTTACCAAAAAGTGTAACAAAAGAATTACGATTACTTTTGTATCATGCGTTACGTGCTGACATACATATACACATTACATTTTCTCTACAGTATTGTTACCATGCCCCAATGTCTAGTTTTGTTGGAAATTCATGTATTTCTGGTACGGTCCCCAAATGTCCTTGGGCCTGCTTGCTGACACCAGAGTTCCAACATATCTCTCTTCCTTATCATTAGCAAATGCCAGTTCCTTAAGCCATTGCTGGATTGTAGGTGCCAATTTTGATTTCCAGTTTAGTAAATTCATTTTATTTGCAACTATACAACCCATGTTAGAGAGTCTCTGTATTGTTTTTTTAGCCTTCCCTATATCGCCAAATAGGTATTTTAAAGGAAGGAATGTTGAGGGAATATGTAATGTGTCTGCTAGTTGTTGCCAGTAGCTCTGTATTAATGGGCAGTTCCAAAACATATATATATTATCTGCTTCCTCATTCCCACATTTTTGGCATTTCTGAGGGTTGTCAGGGTTTCGGGGTGAAACCGTGCAGTCTGTGCTGGTGTGTAATGTAGTCTGTTCAACACTTGAATTGTATTAAACAGAGTCTTGCGTTCAGTGAGACTTCTTTGGTGAGATTACAGAATTTCTGCCATTTGACATTGTCCATAACAGTTTTGGTGTCCCTTTCCCACTTTGATCTCACTGTGTCTCGCTGGTCAGTCTCACGTTGCCCCTTAGCATATATCCTTGCTAACAATCTTTTCCTACAGTTTCCCTGTGCTACCATATCAATACATTCATTTGTTTGAGGCTCTGTTGGGAACGATGGCCATTTCTTTTTAACATCTGGTCGCATATAGTAATATTGTAGTAGACACACTGGGTTGTTTCCCATTTTATCCTTAAACTCCTCAGGTGTGACAAATCTGCCCCTGGGTATAGATTGCCTAGTTTCATTTGCTTGGATCCCACAATGATTGAATATCTGTACCTAGTGTTGGGGGGGAGAGCAGGGCAGTTCCATAGTGGGGTTTTATTACTCATCCTGTTGGTTATTCGCCTCCATGCCTCCAATGTAGTGCACACCAGGTCATATGTGCACGTGTCTACATACCGGTCACTCGGTATTGCTTATTTTAAGTCAATCGGGGATGCCCCCATATGCTTCTAGTTTCATGTGTGCCATGTCAGTTTGTGGACCAAACCAGTATCCAGTATAGTGCGCCTGGGCTGCCAAACAGTTCAGCTCATAATCAGAGGTGGCCAGGCCACCCCTTTTGTATAGTTCGGTAAGGGTTTCCCATTTCATACGGGTTGCGTCACTACCCCCATACCAATGCTATTGCTAGTGATGGTAATTTAGCAAAGAACTTACGCCCAGGCCATATTGGAATAGTGTTAAAGAAATACAATAATTTAGGTACTACCACCATTTTTAGAATTACAACTCTACCATACAGTGATATAGGGTATTTTGTCCATAAGTTTAATTTGTGCTCCAGTGTATTTAAGTATTCTTTGTGATTTTTTTCAAACAACAACTTGCTTGCACGTGCCACCATTACTCCCAAATATTTAACTGTGTTGTCTATCCATCACAGCCCATGTAATTCCCTGGGTTTTGTGGTGTTTTATGTTAAAGGGAATAGTTCTGACTGTGCAGTGTTTACCTTATACCCAGAGTGTTGTGTGAATTTACTTACTTCTTCGAGTACCAGCTTTATATTGTCGTTAGGGTTCCTAAGATACAGCAGGGTGTCATCTACATATAATGAGATCACCTGAGGCGGACCCTGTATATGTATTCCCCTATGGCCGTAGAACTCTAATCCGACTCACTAATGGCTCTATACTTAATGCAAACAGTAGGAGAGAGAGAAAGGACACCCCTGTTGTGTGCCTCTTGCGAGTTTTATAGTGTCAGAGTAGTTTCTATTGGTATGCACCTTGTCCTTTGAGTCTTCGTATAGTAATTGTATAAAGCTTATGAACCCATCACCCAATCCAAAGCGTTGCAGTGTTCTAAACAGGAAGTTCCAAGAGACCGTATCGAAGGCCTTCTCAGCGTCTAAAACAACTGCTGCTGCAGATACTTCAGGGTCCAGTTAGGCCATTGTTCCAAACAGTCAGTGTAGGTAGAGGGCTGTTGATCTGCCAGGGATGTGCGCCAATTCAGTCATGTATGGGAGAAAACTATTTGCCAAATGTTTTGTAAATATTTTTTCATCTACGTTTATGAGTGAGAGTGGTTGGTATGAGGACATCTCATTGGGGGGGTCTGCCAGGTTTCAAGAAGGACGTTATTACTGCTTCCGTTAGGGAGGGTGGCAGTTTGCTTGTATTACAAGATTCTTCTCATACTTTTAGTAAGCGGGTGGCAAGAATGTCTTTATGTGTTTTATACAATTCGATTCCCAGTACATCCGGGCCGGGGGTCTTCCCAGATGCGAGGGACGATACAGCCTCAGTTATTTCCTCAAGTGTTATGCGGCTATCCATATTCCCTCTAGCTTCCCGATCCAATCTGGGCAGCGTAGTCTCTGCTAGGTACTTGTCTACCTCCTCCTTGGTCACCATGTCTGGGTTAGAATCGCATTTTTGGTAATAATACGTGAACATGTTGTTTATTTCTCCAGCTTTCATAGTATGGCTCCCATCTTCTAGTGATGCTAGTAATATGGTGCGTTTATCTCTCCCCTTTGTTTATTCCAGCCAAAAAATGTTCCGGCCGGTCTCCTTCACCATACTTTTGTGCTTGTATATTCCTAACTATAAACCATGTTTCGTGTTCTGCCAAATCTCGAAATTTTAAGAGGTTCCCCTTAATCAGACCCAGGAGTTCTCTATCCCCTGTTTCTCCATATTCATTATCTGATCTCTTTAGATCATCTTCAGTTTTGTCCATCTCGCTATGCATGCTTTTGAGTATGCCTGTTGTGGATGCTATCACATACTTTAGATAACTCCCATACATTGACGTATCTTGATACAGATCACTCATTATTCTCGAAGAAGTTTTCAATGTCTATCCTCAGTGTCTCCACCAAAGTGGCATATATGAGTGCTGATGGGGCCATTCTCCATAAAAGGTGGGACTTTGTTTCGGTTAGCAGCTTCAACTGGAGCACCGCTGGAGAGTGATTCGACCAGGTGCGTGGTAGTATAGTGGATCTATAAGTCTTATCCAACCACGTGTTTGTTATCAACCAAAAGTCTATTCTAGATAGTGCGTCATGTGCGGTAGAGTAATTTGTAAATTCTGTTTTGTCCGGGTGTTCCTCCATCCAGGCATCTATCAATGTGTACTGTGCCATGATCTGGTGTATCATCAGGGCTGCTCTTGTATTCCCACGGCTTCTAGTTGTAGACCATAGAGAATTGTATTAAAATCAACTCCCAATAGTACTGGAATCTCTGGGGTTTGCCTTAATAATGTAACTACCTGAGTGTAAAATGTGGGATCATCTATATTTGGCCCATATGTATTGACCAGTGTTATACCTTTGGTGTTTATGGCTCCCGTTACTATGATGTATCTGCCATCTGGGTCTATGTGTGTGGACCCAACACTAAAATTAAGCAATTTGTAAATTAATGTGATCACCCCTCTTGATTGTGATGATTAATTGGTGTAATATCTATTTTTCCCCCACCTTGGCGCCATTTGTCTGTGTGTTACTTCCAGTGCATGAGTCTCCTGCAGCATTACTATGTTGGGTGCACGGCGTTCCAAAAATACCAAAATCTTCCTAACTTTTATTGGGTTTTTTAATCCGCGCACGTTCCATGATATTAACTTCAGGCAGTCAGCCATTTCGGTGTATTATGTGATTCATTTCCATTTTTAAGACCATGTACATCTTGCATTTAACCAGGTTAATATATATTCTATATTCCTTGATTCGTCTGATCAACCCCTTCACCCACATGCAACTTTTCCCTCCACAGTTTCTACACACAACTTTTCAGTCTGATTGGGCTCCACTTACCCACTTCCTCAGTATCAACATAACTTGTTGAACTCCCCCTTTCCCACCACCCTCACCATCTGCACCAACTTGAAGATACCTTAACCCAGTGATTGTGGAAGCTCCTCGGGCGCTGTGTTTACTGCCATGCCCGCCCGGCTCGGCTGCAACGTGTCCCATCTTGACTTTTATAGTTTATTCTTGCGTGCCTAGTTTCCATGTCTCTCCGCTGGATAGTAATTTGAGTCATATCACCAGATCAGTCATTATCTTCAGCTCGGTCTCCACCGCCTTCGGGTTGTTCAATCAGTTCTCTATTCTGGTGAGGTGTTGGGGCAGGTATTGAAGCTTCCACATAGCTGAGCGCCTCTGCCGGGATTTCAAAGAAATGAGCTCTTCCCCTGTGCTGAATCCTCAGTTTAGCAGGGAAGATCAGGGAGGATGGGACTCGGCATGCCCTGAGGAGACGTTTCACTGATTCATATGTCCTCCTTCGCACCTACACTCCAGCAGCGAAATCCAAATATATGTGTATATTACTGATTTCACAACGCAGCGTCCCCAATTGCCTTGAAAGTTTTAGGATTGTGTCTCAATCTCTATAATTCAGAAATGTCACGATTATTGTTCGTGGAGGTGTGCCGTGGCAGGGGTGGGCAAGAGTCTGGTGCGCTCTTTCCACCAGGAATTGGGAGAAAAACTTTGTGGGATCAAATAGAGTTTTAAGTAAATTCTCCAGAAACGCCCCCATTGGACCTTTACATGCTGCTTCAGATACCCTGACCACTCGTATGTTGTTGCGTCTACACCTACTCATCGCATTTATTCTTCATCCTGCTTTGTTCTGTTTTAATGGTTGTTATGTCTTCATCATGTTTTTCGAGAGTGTCTTCTGTGGTGCTGACCCTTGTTTCCATCTCGTTGATACGACCACTCTCTTTCTTGAGTTTCACCTTCAGGGAACCCATTGTTGAAACAATATCATTGAGCTTTACATTTATTGACATCAATCCATTTTGCATAGTGTTCAGTAGGTGATCTTCCCATGTGTTGCCTTCTGCGGTGTCCGTCTGACTTGTGCCTGGCAGGATGGGTGTTTCTGGAGGCGAGGGCCGGGGACTGGAGAACGATTCCATGGAGCCCTTCTTCTTATTGGTGCCTTTCGTCATTTTCTTGGGATACAGAGACCCTGACCCGTAGTGCATCCCTGTCCCTGGTTCCTGTCACCACCTCTATGTTCCGCGCATCAGGCGACAGTCGCACTTGTATTCTAAGCAGTGTAATTGGGCGAGTGTACTGTTTTTATCCAATTAACCAATCTTTTCTCTTCTCCGCCTTAATTCTGCAATCGTTGCGATGTGCTCACCTTGCAATCCTTATAAAGGAGTCGCCTGTATAATTTGTTGTCCACTATATTGTTCCAGTGAGCACAGTGACTGGTGGCAGCGCCAGAGTATTCTGGCTTATGGTTCTGAGTAGGTGTGCATTGTCTGGATGGGCTAAGTTACTTTTCAGGGGCCATCTTTTTGTGAGACTCTGTCCAGGCTTTCTCCTCTATCTGTGACTTGTCTGGCTTTGCTGCCTGTGATAGGATGTTTGCCCACCTTTCCAGTGGGATTGCAGCAGGATATTCCCTGGCTATTGCTTTCAATGCAGGCTGGGCTGGGATTCTTTCAGTTGTTGTCTTCCCTGAACCCAGACCTACAAAGTTGCTGTTATCTTTTGATGCTGGTTTTCTTGCAGGGCATGGGTCGTCACCCCAGCTTATTTCTGCTGGTTTCTGGGTCTGCAGCACGTTGCTTTGGTCAGTCCCTCATTGACTCGGTCTCATTTTCCTGAGTATTCCCTCTGCCAGTGCATAACCATCGGATCACTGTCTCTTGCCCTCCCCTCCACGCCCCTCCACACCCGTCCTCTGCGTGGGCTGCTGGGTAGTTTTCTCTGCACCCAATTGTTGCTGTTACTAGTGGGAGCACCTTTTTCCATTCTGTGCACGAGCCGTGGTATGCCGTGGTCACCCCACGAGATTGTGCACACAAAACGTTTCTTGTTTCCCGTTTCCCCCTGGACTGCAAGGATTCAGGTGGAGGAGGGTACTGTCATGCGGGAGCTGGATTGTATTCCGACAAGGCAGTCCGAACCGTGGAGGGGGCCCGGGTCCTCCCCAGATCAGAGTGTTCCTGCCAGGGGCAAACTAGTTGCTGTGTTCTTTTTCAGATGTTTGCTACTGTTTATAGCGGGGCTCCCCTGTGGGCCTCCCAGTCGGGGGGGGCACATGTTTTTTTGCACCCTATCTCCCACTGGTGCCTCTCTTTGCGGGGCTGAGGTGAGGGGGGGTCTCACTCACCGGCTCAGCCATCCCACAGGGGCCGTCTCTGCAACACGTCTCACCCCGGCAGTCCCACTCGCTCCGCAGCAAAATGCTGCCACACACCTCTGTGTCTGGTCCAGGGGGTCGAGTCGCAGCGGGAATCCTCTCTGCTCAAAGGATCTGCTCACCCTGCGAAGGGCACCAGCTTTCTCCACTCGCTTCACCTCCCTGCCTCAGTTGCTCCATGTGTGAGATTCTGGCTATGGGGATGCACCTACTCCGGTCTCTCATAGGTACAGTTATGTCGTCTCAACGTGTGTCGGCACCTCCTCCCGCCAGGCCGTCTCCCACCTTGTAGCCAGCTCACGCTGCACTGCTCTTTTCGGTGTGGATATCTTCGGTGTTGTTCGGTGAAGAGGGTTCACACTTGAACCGCAGGTACACAGATCTGTCTCCTTCCCAAAAATCTACTTCACCTTGTTGTTTAAGGCATGCAAGAGGATCTTTCTGTACAAGGATTGTTGATGGGCCGGAGCCTCACATTCAGGTGGCAATTACAAATGGCTGCTCAACAGCGCCCCCCCAGAAGCCACCACATTTGACCTGCTGCCTCTTACTTCCACCACATTGGACACCGTTACAGGTCTCGATCAGCATGCCACACTGACGTTACCTGAGCAGATCAGACCAAACTGTAATGATGGATTTGAAGTTCATATAACTGATTGGAGGCAGTCAATAGGCCAGCTGATTTTTCATTGCATGAATATCAATTCTGCAATGACAATCTCTCTAGCTACAAGTATCCAACCTCCTTTAGAGATCAAATATAATACCACTAGTGCACAGTATGATCCTACCTTTTTGGCTTACATGACCAACATATTATGGACTCAATTACTTGTCTTCACAAAAACACCAAAGCAACAATTAAAGTAAAAAATGAACTCAACAATGGACTTTTTATACAAATTTTAAAAATCTATTTCCCATTCATTGTTAATTATGGATGACAATTTAAGAGAAGTAAAACAAGAGAAATTGGTGATTGCATCAACTGTTTCTAAATTGGTGGATTCGAACCAGGAAAGCCATGTGTTGTCATCTGCAGTAAACGTGGAACACCTACCAACCGGTAACAAAGATTCTACTGCTATAACCACTCTAAATAACATAAAGTGAATATAGGAACCTCTGATATAGGAATTGACAGTATTAAATCTGCTCATCTTGAACACATTGTACTAGACCCAAATGTAGCAACCATCCCATATCCCATGATGTTCTAAATTTGCCATCAGCAGCTATTCCCACAGTGGGGGTAACAATTGAGGCTAAACCATTGTCTTTGGGAGGGATAGAGGCCACACTCGCTCTTATAACTGCCGCATCCCACTGGATGAACTCCCACATAATTGCACCAAACATTAATCCACAAGAGATACCTATGGCACCGAGAGTAAGCTAGGTGGGCAATGGGGACACATTATTGGAGGGGTACTGTATTGTGGTTACATTTGTGTCTCCTAGAATTTCAGCATATGTATTGAATTCAAATCTGAGAATTACTGGTTCACAACTGGGGATGCGTATTGTTCCCTTACCCTGTTTTGTATCCCCTACATACCATACCCATTCTTCCAGTCAGTGTAAAGCCTATGAGGCCACCTTTAAGCAATCCCCTAGAAAGTTATAGAGGTTCCATGTCATTTCATTGCAGAATGTTTTTTCGCTGCGTTTTTACTACCATTTCTTTTAACAAAAAAAACCCATCTAATTCTTTACAAATTATTTTGGGGGGTTCGCCCCAACCCCCCATTCCCTTTTATTTTTTAATTTATTCCCAAACACCCACACACCATATATATAATTTTCGAACCCCCCTAAAAAATGTAATGTTTTTTTTTTCATAAATAAATGTGCGATGAAAGGACATCATACCATTAATGAATCCATAGGCGAAGTTGGCTCCCAATCAAGTAACCTTCCCGGAAGTAATGTGACTTTTTCTACTGACAGTCATTTGAATAACTCAAATAATAGCTTACCTCTAAAGCAATTGGCAGGGCCTATACTTACCCAAAACTGATGTGACTCTTTCTCTACACTCGAGGAAGTGGATTAACTATCTACGAATACTGTTAAAGCGGGAGAAGAGCACTGCTTGTAATGCCCCCCCCCCCGCCCGGTCATGAATTACACAACTATGTCTTATATGGTGCCATTATTGTCATTCTTTTCTTGGAATATAGCTGGTAAAAAATAGACATTTTTGGGTGAGGAAGCCAATGACTACCCAAAGAAATATGATATGATTACTCTCCAAGAAACATGGTCAGTCGAAGAGCTGGTACTAGATGGATACACTACATTTTAAGTAAAAGCAACAGCAAAGTCTTGTGGGAGAATCTTTTGTGGCCTGGCCATTTTTATAAGAGCTTCCTTGGGTTGTTCGATTACACTGATGACCATTGAGCATAATTTTCTCCAAGTACTTTTCTAAATCAATAAACCATTATTGGTAAATGTTTGCAACAGTCTCCAAAGTGTTGGTACTATAGATTGTTTATCAATCCTTAAAGCAACACTAATTGAACACTATGACATTATTCTGATCCTATGCTTGGATTTATTAATGATAACTTTAAGGCATTTATAATAATCCAGTACTAATATAGTGCTTTCAACAAAGCACTTTAGAAAACAACCTCATATAAATGTATTATTACCAGCCAACTAATATTAATACTCATTTGTCGATTCCACAAGGATAAAGGTTGAGTAGACCTGATTCAAACCTATAACCTGAAAATCGTACACAGATCCCAGTAGTGAGCACTTAACGCGCTGAGCTATCTTACCAATGGTTTCTCCCTTAGTGTGCATACCAAAGCATTTGGCAATCCTTTGGCTCTGGTGGTTATTTTCCTTACTAATATAACAGTTATTATTACAGTGGTTAGATGCTGGAGGAATATGTCATGGCCGACTAGTCAACATGACAATGGTACTGGACGGGAAAGGAGAGGGTGATGGGTAGATATCCTAATAAAATGTTTCTTTTTAACTGGAAAATTAATTAAAAAGCACACTGAGTCACAATTTGATAGATCAGTGAGTTAAAACTCATGTGACGGCCTGCACTTTCCAAGTTCAGATTTCAGTTTAGCCAAATCATCCCTGCAACATTCTGAAGTTTATAAATTAAGTACTGTTATATTTGGTCATAGAAAAACTTATTTCTGCAACAGTTAGAAGCAAGAGAATTTAGACATGAAGTGCTATACATAACATTAGTAGCTGGCGAGGGTCAACCAGAACGCAACATGCATTCCGATTGGCCCTCGCCGGGGAATTACCCGGCCGGGAATCCCTTGCACGTTGTACGTGCCTTTGGTTCCCGGCAGGGGGCGTGGTGGCCCTTTAGCCAATGAGGAGGCTCCAAACGGGGCCATACCCGCCCAGAGCCTCCCCATGGCTGGAGGCTGCCTTTGTTCCCCGCCGGGGACACAGGTATGTTTTTTTTCCCTCCACCCCCATCCCCTGCAAACTATCCCCTCCTTTCCCTCCCAACCCCACTTACCTTCTTTTTTCTTCTTTTCTCGGGAGCGGACGCGCTGGGAACAGAGTGTTCCCAGCGCACCCGCTCCCGATGGCTGCCATGGAAAGGGGAAACAGACTATGTTTTCCCTTTCCCGGCAGCCATTTTTTTTTAACTTTTTTTTTTCCAAAACGTGTTTCGGAGTAGAAAAAAAAGCAATTAGTACCCTGGTCTAATGGGCCGGGGTACTAATGGCAATAAACCCCTCGAAGGCAGGCCAATACCGTGTGCGGTAATGGCCCAAGGGCTTTGTTAAGACCCTCGCTACGCTCGGGCCTGTAACTACGGCCCCGGGGGCATTACCTGGCGCAGTATTGGCACGCCGTCTCGTGGCTTATTGCCACAATATGATACAATAATAACTAATCTCTAGAACAGGAAAATCTAGGTCACAGTGACATCAAAACATGGAGTATTTTTGCTCTAAATAATAGTCCTCAGAAACATAAAACAATCAGGTTGACTCTAAATAGGGAGGTTTGGGTCTGGTGCATTCAGTCTGCTTAGACTAAATAGACAAACACTACTCTGCAGTTATATCTTTGGTAGTATTGCACATTGGAGAAAACCAAAACAAATGTGAAATAAGAGAGGCTTGAGACAGCAGGTATTGTGATGGACATGTCATATTGCAGCTCACTTCAAAAACAATGTAAACAGATTTCATCTGACTAAAGTCTACAAGATAGACACATGGTTCATGACCCTAGATTCTGGTAGAAAAATTCCAGTGTGTTCAGTCTCCAGATTTAACCTACACATTTTTTTGATAGTAAGTGCAATGGGCCAACAGCAATATGTTAGTTTAGCCCAATTGCACCCAGAGGGCCTCATAAACATATCAATGCACTCCAGACAAACTCAAAGGGAGAGTTTTGGGCTTGATTTACAAAAGTGCTGTTCAATGGCGCAATCCTAGGGCTCGCTTCCTATGAAAATGTGGGGGGACACTGACACACATTGGGAAGTGATGTTGTAGCAAATGAACATTTCCGTAAGTTAAATATGAAATTTCATTCAACGTGTCTTTCACAGTTGAATAAAGTGCAGAGGACAAATAAAAATGTGCCAATCAAATATATTTTCATATTGGATTGCTGGCTAATCGTATTGCATTGCTAGCTAATTATAAAACACACGCACCTGTTAGATCTAAGAATCACTTCACTAAAAAAACATATCCTGTAAGCAGAATTTATTATGAGGAATTCGACCATCCACACGCTGGGTGTGCACTCGCCTGGGCTTTTTTGAAAATGTAAATGAAATTGAATAATGGTAGCTCAACCTCTGGGAATAATGTGGGGGGCTAATCCGCACACATTTTCCTGTGCTCACCACACAACATACACCTAGGATAAAATGGAAGCCTTGTCTGTATTGGCGCTGGATTCCAAATGCTTTCACTAATGAAGTAGTGGCATTGGTATATAACGGGTCTTGAGATTAGATTGTACGTGTAGTCTTGATTTTATAGGGCAAGGTTTGCCACAGTCGTGAGAGCACCTGTAGTGCCATTCACATGGAGAAATGTCACCATGTTTTTCGACCAAAGGGTCTTTATCAAGGCTGTGATGTTGTGGCAAGGTGAGAGTGGCATTTTGGTGAAGTGGTGAGTTACCACGAGTAGTGTTGTGATAAGTAAAAATGTACATTGTCAAGTGACATGAGGACATACTTCTTGCATATGTACAGTGGGGTGATTTGACCGAATGTGGCGTGACAAATATATACATTTACATGTTTATGATTAAACATTGGTAATAATTGAGTTCATAGATTGCCCTTTGGGTACATATTATAGTAAACAGTGATTGTACCAATGATGAGAAGAAGGAGAGATACTTATTTAAATGGGGGAGGGCCAACCCTTCCCCCTGCCATGGCCAGCCTGATTAACTGACAAAGGCCCTATGGATCTACCCTGTCCTTTTGTTGAGCCCTGCAGCTTGTGGCAGTGAGTAAAATCATTACCATACACAGAGTGTACTTCAAACAGGCCCACATGGGGCCTGGCTGCAGAGACTACCAAAGGAGACAGGAAACCCCAACAACCTTTCATATGCAAATGTGTCAACCTGATGTCAGCTCCCGCCCTCAGTATTGATTGACAGTGAAATTCCACGTCTGGGACTGCGTGTTTACAGTAGTCATCCCCGTAGTGAGACACCAATCCGAAGGTACGAGTATGTGGTTTGACTCAGCCAGAAAGACTGGTCTCACCACAGCTTCAAGGGAGACCTGCCACTTTAATCGAGAACCACAGAGAGCTCCATTAACCAGAGAGACCCTTTGATCGACAACAGATAGGAAGATGGCTGTAACTTAGTATTACATGCTTTCACCCCTTTACCTTTTCTGTTGCAGAGCACTCTGGTTATGACCTCACGTATACAGAAGATTCTTGGTGGGGACCCAGGATTGGTTCATTAAGGTAGGCTTAGCCTGCTCCATTGGCCTTGCCCCTGTCATGAGAATCCGCCTGAACCCTGCCTCCAAGTACAATGGCTGGTATGAATCCAACAGGAAAAAGCATACATATACCACTAGCTACCCACCTCTAACACACCAAAGGAAGGCTACTTGTCAGAAATTAACCTCACAGTAGGAATTTCATAGGATTATATCTCCCACCATAGACAGAGTGATGTATTTAGCATTTTTTAATCATTATATCAAACACAACATAATAAAATGACATAAAAACCTATTTCCAGCGTTCGTCATTTGCAGAAACAAAAATGAGCGAGAAAAAAGCAAACACCAAGACATTTGCAGTATACAATTTGCGTGATGTTAGTAATGGTGTGTTTTGATCGCATTTCAATTATACAACAACATGGTATAATAGCGTAAACACTTAAATATGTTTCTGGGGAGAAGGACAACACTGTTGCGGTTGAAATCTCATCAGTCAAGTGCCAAGCCCCGTCTTCAGGACGCGATAGGTTAAAGAAACAAGTTACACTGGCAACATGGCGCCTATGGGTCAGTGTAAAGACCTAAAAAGATAAATGAAAATGTTTTACTCAAACTGATAAAAACTGTGATAATGGTGTGTATATGCATACCAAACAAGTAGCCAAGTTGCTAACCTTAGAATGATTTCTTGTGGTGTGATGGGCAAAACAATTGCGTGAATCAATTTAATTGAGGCGGCAGACCAGTCCGTTTTAGGAATTCAGGCTGTAAATCAATACGTGAATTATTTAGCTTTTTGTTGAAACAAGTAACATATTGAGCCAACAATAGTCGCATTTGGATATATGAATAAATCATATTTATCACTTATTGTATAAGGCAAGGATTTTAGTTTCAAGTCCTGCAGAGGAATATCAATAGTGAACCGAGTTTCTATGGTATTCCGGACACTACATGTCCCATAATGATTCATGGAATCTACAAACAATGCAAAAAGCCTTTCAATTTTACGTGGATTCACATGCTTTTCATTTCTTTCAAGCATATAAATGGCAATGAGTAACACTTACTTGGCCATGATGATCCCAAAGGCTGTCTTGTATTAGTATATATTGGATTAGTTATTTTGAACCGCTCGCGTATGCCGCGTGTCAGTGAGTAGCTCTGTGTGGGGGGCAAAGACACCAGAGAGTGCAATTAGACTCTCTGTTCGTTTTAGAGTTGCTGACTAGAAGTGGCAGACCTTAGGTTCATCCTCTCCTCTATCAAACTGGCCTGTCGCCTGCTCCAAAGGCAATCTCGCTTCTCCATCCACTCCAAGAAGAGGGCCCACATCCAAGCCCTCATCTCTGGAGCCACTAACAACTTGGCAGAACTTTCAAAAATCTGCAAGGTACTCGCCAATTGAACTGCAGTCTCCACCTTCTCCTTCCTTCCCAGGCCCTCTGCACCACTTTGGCCTCCCATTTCACATCCAAATCTCAGGACATCTTGTCCTCACTCTTCACAACCCCATCTCCACTCCTGTTCATGCTCCGCAGACTCCCTTGGCTCCCTTCCCTCCGCCCCCACTCTCCTCCCTCCTGCCCATAGCACGTGATGAGGTCTCTTAAGTTGTCCTCTCTATGAAGGTCTCTTTCCGAACAGGTGCTCCTCTGCTCTTCTGGAACCAGTAAGGCCAACACCTCCTCTCGCTCTCCGGCTCTTGCCGACCTCTGCAACCACCCCTTCACCACTAGCTCTTTCCCTCCTTCCCTCAAGCACCCTCTCCTAAAAGGCATCTGCTGAACACTCCTGTCCGGCTAACTATCGCCCCATTTCCTCGACCCCCTTCCTGGTTAATCTCTTGGAGACATTGGTCCTCCCCCAATTGATCCTCCATACTGAACTTGTTGGTTGCCTCCATGGCCATCAATCTGGATTCTGGGAATCCAGAGGCACAGAAACTGCTCTCCTGAATACCTGCTTGCAAATCTTGCAAATCTTGATGCTAACTCTCCTGCTGTTCTCATTACCCTCAATCTCTCCTCTGCCTTTGACATGGCCATCCACTCTAGCCTCATAAAACAGCTCTGTAATACCCTTGGCATCAAGGACCGCGCACTGAGCTGGCTGACCTCTTTCCACACTAGCAACTGGGCCTCTTCTCCACCACCTCACTCTCTACCTGCGGCATCCCCAGGGCTCCATCCTATCGCTGTGGTTCTTCAATATCTATCTCACCCCTCTGGCTCACCTGATCTTCCCCTTCTCTCCTCATTTCCAGTGTTATGCTAATGACACACAGCTTTCCTTCAATCTTTCCTCTACTACCTCCTCTTCCTCCTATCTCATCCCTGATTGTCTGACCGCCAACCAGACATGGTGTCAGGCTAACAATCTCTTTCTTAATGCCAGTAAGATGGAGAACCTTCTTATTGTGCACCTGAGCCCTATATCACTCATACCCTAGGCCACTATCCTCAGACCATCTACCCTCAACATGCTGTGAAGCCAAAAACCTTGGGGTCATCTTCGACTCCTCTTTCTCCTTCACCCTTGACATCTTGGACCTTGCCAAGAAGAATGCCCACTTCAAGCTTTACCTCCTTAGAGGCATTCTCACTTTCCTTGTCTTTCCCCAGAAGCTCAATGTCTGCAGAGCTCTGGTCCTCGCTACGCTGGATTACTGCAACAGCCTCTTCCTCAATCTCCCCCTTTCCTCCCTAAACCCCATTCAGCTAATCCAGAACAGGGCTGCAAGACTTATCCTTGGCCTCAAGCTCAGGGACCGTTTCTCTCCAGCCCTAAAATCTCTCCACTGGCTCCTGGAGGCTGCAACAATCAAATTCAAGACCCTCTGCATCATCCACAAGGCTTTCTGTGGCCTGTGACCATGGCATCTTCAACTCTCTCTCCCTAATTATTTCCATGCTGGAGCCCTTCACTGCTGTAACTCCAACTCTCTGCTTGTCTCATGGTCATGATGGCAGGGACACAGGTATGCAGGGGTCGCATGCACAGGATACCTGGGTTGACACTGTCCTGTTGCCTTTGGCACCAGGCTCATGAACAAAAGTAAACAAGAACATCCATTTAACACCAAAAAGCTATTATTATGGACATAGCATTTCAGATGCATTAACCTTGAACATTCCATCCATTAAGCAGGATGCATTAACCTTGAACATTCCATCCATTAAGCAGCATGAAGTGTATTCTTGGGTGTGGCTGCTAATGGATTGCCTTCGCACATGCTCACTCTCTAGGAGTGGCAGGGTGTGGCTGGTAAACCGGCCCTAATGGGCGTGCCTACGATCTCAGCTATATAAGATGCCCCGATCCTCAAGACAGACGCTTTGCTTTATTCTGCACTTGCAAGCAGCGGAACGCTCACCGTCGCCTGAGGTCAGACTTACCTTTGAAGATCCTGCTTCCTGGACATCCTGCTTCCTGCCAGCATACTTACCAACTGGGGGAAGCTGTTCTTACATGTACATCTCTCCAGCGAACCAAGTATTAATCTTTACACTTTCCGGAACGCCGAAATCTTCAGCTTGGTACCGCAGTACGACACGCTCCATCGTCGACAGCAGCGCCTGCAAGGAAAAAGAGAAGACAAGGTTAGACATCGAAAAAACAGACAGTTTAAGGTTGTGCTTTGCCATACTTCACGCTTTCCTTAAACCATCCCTTACCTGCTGTCAAACATTGCGGTAGCATCCATCTTCCATCCGGCCGCATCTCGCATCTCACAGCTGCATTGAGGCCGCATTTCCATCTAAGGGAAGAAAACAGAAGCGAGACATTATAGTGGGCATAAATAGGAGCAACATATAAAGACATTAAACAGAACAAACAGCATCACAAGAGCTCAAGAACGACTTACCAATCATAAGGAGAAGCATAGTTGCAACTGGACTGGACTTATCCTTATCAGGTATCAGTGAAGGAACTAGATCCCATTCGACACGCCCCTGCCAGTAGTAGCAGGATGGAGAGCTTATCTTCCATAATTCATAGGTGAGCTTTATGGGCCGGCGTATGCTCACAGAAACCCTACTTTGGGGTGAAGGGTTTGAGAGGTACAACAATCACAGATTGGTGCACTCACACACTCTTATCTCCACGCAGGAGCAGTATCACCACGTACCACCTCGCACAGCTTTTCTACTGAGGGAGAGGCCTGGAGGGGGTGATTCAAGTTCAGGGAGGGCTGCAACCATGCCCCAACACCTCCTCAGAGAACAGGTGTGTGTAACAGCTTGTTAAACGCTTCTCCAAACTCTTCTCTCATCGGCTGGTGCATCTCTTTGGAACAGCCTCCCTGCCCCTCTTGGACTTAAGACGGACCTCCTTATGTTCAGGAAACTTCTCAAAACTCTGCTTTTCCTACCTCTTTCCCTCCCCTGCTAATCACCCCACTGCTGCTGAGACAGGTGGCCTGGTCTTTCATGAATCTCACAGGTTACCAGGCCCTCCACCCAGTCGACACCAGCACCCCCCCCCTCCTCTGTACTGCCCTTGCTGACCTCCCTGCCTGGGAGCTGTGCATCCCACCCCTGGTATCCATTTCCATAGCACTTAGCCAGTGGCCTCCTCCTGGGACCTCCATGGCACTTCGCTCCTAGGCTCCCACCAGCATTTGCTCAAACATTGCTCCCTGCACCCTCCCCTCCTTATCTCCTGCACTTCCCTTTGCTGCACTAACACATCCAAATACCACAAGGCCTAGTAGGACCTTGACTGTATACATACTGTTTATGCCATCGTATATTACCACCTTGTCCCTCCCCTCTTAGCCTTGTGGCACCTGGAAACACCATTTTGTTGTATAGGCACCTAACAAATACTCAATAAATAAATACAAGAGGGCGATTGCCTCTTTTGGCAGATCATCTGAAGGATTCACCAGAAGCAGGAGGAAAAACTCATCATTGGACCATGGCTGAACGTACAGTCTGCTTTACATCTTCTGCCAGTGAAGGAAGGCCAGGACCTTCAGGAGGGAAGCAGGTTCCCTCCCCTAAACATCTCCCAGGGAACAGAGGGAGATTCTGAATCCAGAGGACCCTCAAACAGCTCCAGAACCAGTACCCAGCCAGTACACAGCGTGCCCTGCTTGGCTCTGCTGCAAGCTTCCTTGTTGGGAAGTGCAAGAGAGTTTCTGAACCCGAAACCAAGGACAAGGCAGCTGCCTGCAACACACTCCTCAGCATTGGGCTGTCCGTCTTAAAGGATGACACATGCCCAGTGAAGAAGCTGAGAGAAGTGCATCGACAAGCATCGACCAACGCCTGCCTTAAATGAACCATTTATGCGCCTAGAGCTGCAACTGACTGCACCACTGACTGTTGTTACACTGCAGTAGCTAATGCCATCCGAGGCGTCTCAACCAGTGCTTCAGAACCACCGACCAGCACTGAGAAAACGATTCCTGACCCTGAGCTGCATATAGGCAAGCCTCCAGCCGTCCATCCAGCTTTGCTCTCCGAACTGCCTACCGCCTGATGCCCGCAGCTGTCTCTTGTCTTGAACCCTGTTGCAGAAGCTGCAAAACACCCTGAAACTGACTTGACCCTTTCGGGCACCAAGAACTCCTACAGCACAAGGTACATTGAGGTTCTGTCCCCCTGGTCCTTCTCCATAGGCCCCTAGTGACATTTCACCATACATTGTCCCTTTGTGCTAAAATCAAGTATCCTTGAACTGTTGCAATTATTTATATTCCGACTACCCTCCTCTCAGTATCCAGAGTGCATCTCTTTTCCTTCTTTGAAACTCTCTGTCCTCTGCATTCCTTTAGAGGGTGCAGTGTATTTTTGAGTTTTGCTAGAAATGTCCATTGTAATAATAATAAAGTATATATTTTTATAAAACCTTGACTGGACAGTCCCTTATATCATTGGGTAATAATTGTATTTTCGCTGTGTGACAACTAACCAATGATTCACAGCTTTTTCAGAGATAAGCCTGCCATTCTGTCCATGTTACCAAACTAGACAAGGAGGTTTATAATTAGCCTGTGTTTCCAATCTGTTTGGATCCCTTCTGGTGTATTAGGGGTGTAGAGCTGATTGATGGTTTAGAAATGGATGTGACACATGCACTAATAGTCTTGCTTCGATTCCTCACTTTAGTTCACTTTCTGCTAATGAGGCTACTTCTACTCTCTCACCCACCTTTCTCTCAAGTCTTGATTAACTGTATCCTCATTCTACCTTCCCACCTACCCGTACACCTGCCCAACCATGGCTTTCCTCCCATATTTGTCCTATGCAACGACTCCTAAGTCATCTGGAAAGATGTTGGCTTAATTCTCGTTCTCCCTCTAATCATTCTGCTGATTTCTCTTATCACATTCTTTTTGACAACTGCTTAAAATCTGCTAAATGTACGTATTTCCCAGATCTTTTTCAATCTCAATTTGCTCACCCTATACTTCTGCTCCAAACTTGAACCCGTCTTCTCTCTCCCCCTTCTCCTGATCCTTCTGTTAACTCCACTCTTTCTGCATCTGATTTTGCTTCTTTCTTTTCCTCCAAGGTTCACTCTCTTCATCAGGATATTATTAATTCACCCTCTTCTTCTACTGCTTTTTCTCCTCTACCCATACCTTTAAACTTTCTGTCGAACTTTGCTCCTGTGTCCAATTCTGATGTTACACCCCTGTTGCCCAAAGTCCACCCAACAACAGCTCCTATGGACTCTATCCCATCTGCTCTTATTCCCTTAATCTATCCTTCTTTCATACCTTTTCTTGTCTCTTTCTTTAATACTTGTCTCTTCACCTCTACCATTCCAACTGCGTTCAGGCATGCTATCATCATTTATATTCTAAAAAAACATTCTACCAACCCTCTTCTTGTTTCTAATTTCCACCCTATCTTTCTTCTTCCCTAATTAGCTTAGCTCCTTGACTATTCCCAGATCTCTTCTTTTGTTAATGAACTATCTTGTCTTCCTCATTTTCAGCCCGGTTTTCGTCCCGTCACTCCACTGAGACTGCACTCTTCTTATCTCATTCTTTTTGACTTATCAGCTGCTTTTGACACTATAGATCACTCTTTACTTCTTGATTCTCTTTCCTTTTTTTTGGTTTCAATGGCTCTGTTCTGTCCTGGTTTTCTTCCTACCTTTCTAACAGAACTCTTGTGGAGCGTGAAAACTTTTTCACCTCTCCCCCTCAAACACGGTTTTCCCGAAGGATCTGTCTTGGGTCCATTTCTCTTTTCTCTTTACACCTCATTACTTGCTCCTGTGATAACTAACGGATTTTATGACACGGCGCACTCCAGCTAGGGACTTCTTCCACTGACAATGAATGTGGTACACAATAATAACATTTTTATTTGAACCCTGGGTTCTTGGTTTGAGTAGGCACCCAACCCGTCTCACACCCACCTTAACAAATACCCTGTGTCGCAATGGACTATGAACCAGGCCGGTGAGTAACAATGAAATATTTATAAATTTTTAGAATTCACATAAAATCAACAAATCAAAATTGGGGCAGCAGCCAATAAATACACAAAACAGTTACTTCACACCCCTAACATAAGACACATAAACCTTTAATAGAAGTAGAAACAAAATTACTTTTTTTCAAATAACAGATAGTACACAGGTTAAGCACTCTCTTATGCCGTCTGTTGGTCATACCCAACAGACGGGCACCCATAGGTCTACCGTTCCTCCCCCCTCTGGTTCCGGTCCACCTCCACCCTCTACCCACATATCCTCACTCACTCATGGAGTGCAGCAGCGGCGGCAGGTTGTCATGCACAGGAAGGGCTCATGGAGGCAGCCTGTTGGTTAGGGGCGCACTAACCTGTTAAATTCATCTCATCAGTGGCAGCTTCCCTGGCATCTCGCAGCTGGCCGGCGGAGCCGCCGACTCCTCTCGCTGCATCGTCACACGTCCAGGAAGACCCGGCAGTATGTTGATACTTTGTGTCACGTGACGAGGAAGCGTGCAGGATCGCGCGTCATGTGACGCTGTCACCTGACTCTCTTCCGCCCATTCAAAAGCTGCAAGGGAACGCTCCTTCAGTTCTTCACAGCTGACTTATTCGAGAACTGTTTGGCGTTTTCTGGTGTTACGATCACGGTACGGAACTACGGACTGTTTTCTTGGATTCCCTTTGTTAAGCCCTTGTTCGTCGTACTGCTCTGCTGTCATAGGACTCTTTGGACTGTTTCTGGATTCCTTTGGATTACCCTTGGCTCCGACGTACATGGCTGGTCTTGACCTCGGAACTCTTCACGGACTGCTTACAGATCTCCACCTCTGCTACTTCCAAAATTGTCATCCCCGCCCACGCAGGTATTGCGGTGCAAATCCATCTAAATTGCCATCCAGTGCGAAACTTTACCTGCCGCAGTCAGTTGCACGCTGCAGCTGCACAGAATACCTTCCATCCTATCTGTACTACTTAGGACTCAGGCTCCTCCACCTTGTTAAGCCCTTTGGTATTAAGTTACATTCTGCTCTTCATTAGTTCACTTGTCTTTCTACTTACCCATTGCTTGCCTTACAGCGGTCGGGGGGGCTCCGGTGTTCCTGGTTCCTGGCATTTCCGGCACTCAAATACCTGTGGCCTCAAGGATCGCTCAGGAAGTTAATTTGTATCTCCCTGTGTGGTACTTGGGGACAGAGGCCCCATAATCTTCACGACCATCAAGTCATAACACTCTCCCCCTGGAACACTTCCCCCAAACACCTGCTGATTAAATTCTTTGTGGATGGAAAGCAGTGGATGGTGTCAGAAAGAAGAGGGAAAAGTCTGATTGTGTATTTAGTCCACCACCCCAAGATAGGAGGCCAAAGAAGAAAATGAAAACCTTCAAAAGGAGCAAAATTACATACTCAGTTTGCACTTGTTACTTGTATCTCACTTTACAGTTGCGGTAGGATGGCTATGACAGAAATTCGGGTGGCTGCACTTAAGAGGCAAGGATCTTACAGGCTACTGAGCACGGCACCAAACCAACGTGACACAGGTAAGAACATCGAATTTGAAATAAAAACAATGCAGAAGAAAACACACACGGCAGAATTGCAATTCTTAATTTACACAGGCTTTAAAATGACAAGCAGCTAAAATCTGGTCACTGGGACAGCGGGGCTCTCCTGGGTGGGATCAGATGGGCAAGGGCTGGTTTCTGTGGACAGCGGGATGGGTCAGCTGGGCAAGGTCTGGTCACTAGGCTCTCCTAGATGGGATCAGCTGCCTTTCCTCCTTTCTCCCTGGATTATTGGGTATTCTGGATCTGGAGGGGTGGTTCTGCCTGGATCTGGATGGCCCTGCATAGATGGAATCAGCTGCCTCCGTATCTGGTTTTTGAGTTTTTGAATATCTTGAATCTCTTGTGTCTCCCTGTCTCCTGCTTATATAGCGAGAGTGACATCATAGAATTTTACAATCTGGGAGGGAAGTACTTTGGATTTACCCCTCTACTGGGCTAGGCCAGGCTACTGGTGTTCCCTCCTCCCTCTGGGTTGATTGGTTCAGGGGAAATGGCATCATTTTATGTTTGTGCATTTATGACTTCCTTTGTTTCCCCAAAGTTACTTTTTATAAAAATAAGTTATGGAGCAAAACTTCAAATATATAGTAGTCACCATCATAAGAAACAGATATGCAGACTCCATATTTCAAAGGGAATGAGCCAGTCCGATCGCCAACTCTGTGCGAGGTAGCATCGCTTTTGGGCAAACTTTTGTCATTTTTAGGAGAAACATAATATTTAAAAAATCTCCAAATGGCTACACATATGCCCACTACTATTTCACATATTTTCACCAATTTGTATATCTGTATCATTTATACTTCACCCAGAAATGCCTTTTTTCTGCCATTACAGTTCCCTAAGTGCTAGGAACATGTACTGTGTCTCTTTATGCTAGTCCATAACTCCCATGAGATACTAGCATAATATTGAATTATTGCTTATTTACGGTGCTGTGCTGGGCAAAATGTCTTAATGTACAACAGTTTTTTAAATCAATGGGCTGGATGAGTGACTGTGTGTGGGTGGTCCTTCAAAACCCCCACAGCCAAATTGTCTTCCCCTGGGTCGGTCTGAACAAAGGGTTCCCATGATGCCCTTTGAAGCCATGCAGTTGGGGATGGGGAGGGGTGTCAAAGGAAATCACACCTCTTGGTGAAAATGCTAGTTCCCCTTGGGTCCTTTGTTCCTTTTTGTAGGGATGCCGGCCAGTCTGACGAGGCCACAAACACCCACATTTTGGGCCTTTCATATGCCCATGGGGGCTGGTTCACTTGTGGAGCTAATTCTTTTCCCATGGGAGGTAGGGCATCTTTGAAGTAAGTGGCTGGGCCAAACCTGTTCTGTTGGTTTCAAAGTAATTTTTTTTCTTTCAACAGAAACCAAGGGCCTCATTATGAGTCCAGAGGTAGCCGTGCCAGTAAATACCAGCACAGCTGCCACCAGAGTCATAATTTTTTCCGGTGCCCCGCAATGGGCAATTACCGGGGCATTACAGCCCTGTGACCCGGTAATTTCATATTGCCGGGCGCTTGAAAAATGACTCCCCATTCCCATTTGAGTCCCATTGAACTCAATGGGGATGGCCGTAGCACCGGCACCATTCAGAATGGTGCCAGTGCTACCGTCAAGATCTACGAGCAGGTGCTGGTGGGCCCGCCAGGTCAGACCTGGTGGGTGGGAGGGCACCCAGCCACCCACCCGCAGAACTCGTAGTTTGCCGGTCTGGAAACAACTGTACCGGCAAGCTTACCATTGCCGTTGTTTCCGAACCGGCAAGCTTGTAATGAGACTCCAAGTCTTTTGCGGAATAAATATCATACCTATTTTATAGCAAAACCCTCATCCCCACATATACAATATTGTTTCTGTGTGAGCAACGCTGTCATTTGTCATTTCACTTTTAAACAGCATTTTCCTGATTTTCAGAAGACAAATTCACACGTGTGTTTATTTCTGTTCCTTTTGAGTTTACCAATGCGGTTTCCGCAGTACATAGTTTCACTTCAATTAACCTTCTGGAGGGCTTTTACAGATACAGTCAGTTTCTGGACACTGAGAGATATACTGCCAAGCATTTCTTTGAAAATGACATGGGAAAAAGAAACACAGCGTTATTTCTTTCATTTATTGCAGCTTGTGCGCAATGGTTTATAGCAAAAGAAAACACAAGCCGTGTTAAGTAGAAAACCAAATACTTTTCCTTTCAAGTGATTTCCCAGTACATCAGCTGTTCTGGATATGTATTGCCTCACTTCTTGATACTCAGCAAAAATAAAGCATGCCGGGGTGGGTTTACATGAAAGGCAGAACTTTGTGATGCTTTCAAATGAAATCAAGAGCAAATTGCAAAGCTGTCGTGGATGTTATGTGTGCAGCTTTAGTATTCAGAAAACAGAACAGCAAATGTGGTGACGTTCTGCATGTAGGTCATTTTCAGATTATTCAAATGGAGGTAAAACAATGCAGAACACTTACTTTGGTGGCATTCTTGTGTTCAGTGCTCTCCACACATAAGCGCCAAGAAAGAAAAGTGCTGCAGTTTTTCTGCATTATTTCCATGCAATTTTTGTTTGAATGGGCTTTCTGCATGGGCCTTAAATGTACCCCACATTACCTCCTTCTGAATTTCTTTTCACTTTTCCTCTCTTTCTCATACTTTACACCTGAATTCCACAGCACTCTCTCTGCTCGTCTCTCTGACATTAAATCTTGGATGTTGTTGCACTTTCTAACCTTAAATGCCGTGAAAACAGATGTTTTATTTTTCCCTGGCAACTCTTTTTCACCTCCTCCATCTATTTCTTTTCCAACCTCTACCCTTTCTATTTCCTCTACTGCACAAAATCTGGTTCTTTATCTGGATTCTAATCTTTCTTTCACTCATCATCATTCCCTTACATCCCGGTCTTGCCGTTTTCATTTGTATAACATCCCTAAAGTTCACTCCTGTCTTACCTTTCATGCAACCAAACAACTTCTTTGTTTTCTTATCTGTTCTCAATTTACCTATTATTCTGTCACGCTGTTTGGTCTCCCTTCTTCTCATCTAGCTCCTTTGAAATCTCTTTACCACTCCTCTGTCCGCTTAGATTGTCTTCTCTCCTATCGGGATTCTATTTCAGCATCACTTGTTTCTCTTGGCTGGTTACCTTTTCACTCTCAACTTAAATTTCATTTTCTCTGCCTAGTCTTTAAATCTCTCTATCGGTTAGCCCCATTCTATCTCTGTGCTCTTCTGTCCTTTTACACTCCTTCTTGTTCTCTTTGTTCTTCAAGTCTTTTCAAGCTGACTGTTCCGCGTCTGCCCTGCGCTCAGTCTCGCTTTCACTATTTCCAGCTTCTTTTTTTGTAACACATTTTATTGGTTTTCATTTTATACATTACAAGCTACAGCATTGGACTCTTAGGGAGTTGAACAACATCAACTTTCAAAGGTCATTGGATGCAATAAACCATACACAGTAATCACAATATAATATTATTAGGAGCATCACATCATTTTCTTGGGTTATGCATTAATCGAGTTTGGCAGTTTATTGAGCATCTTCCCATTTCTTCCAGACTTTCCGGGCTTGCTCCGGACATCCTCTGGCTCTATATACCCTCTGTTCCATTGCTATGCATATATTTACATCTGTAACCCATTGCTCAACTTGCGGTGTTACACCAAATTCCCACAGTTTCGCTATGTTCCTCTTAGACAAAGCTGTAGTTGTTGAAATAAATATTTTTTCATACTGCGTCATTGCCCCTTCATCTTCCACTCCCAATAACAGCAATGTGGGTTATCTAGGGACTACACGTCCCAGGACTCTTGTGAGTTCATCACAGCATTGCTGCCAGTACTGTCGGATATGTGGGCGGTCCCACAGTATGTGGAAGAAGGTTCCCTCTTCGGGTTGGCAGCGCAGGCAGTTTGGGTTTGCAATCTTGCCCCAACGATAGAATATACAACCCAAGAGTGGCTCTCTATGTAATATCTTTAGCTGAATAAGCCAGAGTCGGGATGATATGGCTGTTTCACGGGATGTATCAGAATCGTGACCCAGTCATCCAGCAGGATGCTGCCCACAATCCTCTCCCATTTAGATTTCAGGCTTAGTAACTCAGGTGTAGCAAAGGAGGTTTTAGCACTATACATAAGGTGATTTTAGTGTCAATACGGTCTAGAACTATATTCCTCTCCATGGGTGTGCATCCAGGCATGTTAGACAGGGCCGGGAGATGGTTTTGTAATGCATGTTGTAGTTTTGTATATCGTTCAGCATCAGGGAGGTTAAACTTAGTTACTAGATTTTCAAAGGGCACCAATTTACCTTCTGCAATTACATCACCCACTTTTGTTATCCCCAATGACACCCAATGCGGCCATCTAGGGAGTTTGAACCATGGCGAAACGGAACTTATGGTAGTTGGCTCAGTAAGCATTCTTGCTAAATTAGACCCAACATATAAACACTTTCAGTTGGGTGATGTGGACATTTCAACACTACCCAAAGTAAAAATATTAGGGGCTGTTTTGGATCAGACTCTGAACATGAAAGCCTATGTAGGTTGCACTGTTGCCTCAGCATAATATTGTATTAAGCTACTAGCTCGTCTGAGACCATATATATCTCAAGAGAATGCGGAGGCAATTGGCAAGCAATAATTGGTTCTAAAATAGATTACTGCTGTAGCCTTCTGGCGGGGGCCAGCAAGGCAACTATTTACAGTCTCCAAGTGGCTCAAAATGGTGCAGCGAGAGTGGTGATAGGACTCTCATCTCGATCCCACGTAACGGAATCACGTCGGGCACTACACTGACTCCCAGTTGAGGCACGTATTAATTTCAGGGTACTGGTGATCACCTTTAAGGGCTGATTAGGGACCCTGGGCCTCATTACGAGAATTGCGGTAAAAACACAGTCATTACCGGCATGGTGTTAGTAGCGCATCTGTGTTCCCTCGACACCGCGAATAGCGGCTGATTACGAGAGCGCGAGCACGCGCGAATGCCCATGCCGGTAATGGCTGTACCGCCATGCTGTTAAAGACCCCCCAACACACTCATAGTGCCATCACGGAACCCGCTGATACTGCCTCCGCCCAGGAGCAACCCCTTAATAACGGACCCGGCAATACCATCATGGAAATACTGGGTTTATAATACCGGACCCGGAAGTAACGTCATCGCTCCGGAACGGGCAATCCGCCGGCAGCTATCTTAAAAAACACAATCCATTGCAATCCTCCGAACACAGCACTTGTACAGAGTGGAGAGCAGGCCCAATCAAGCAATAATGTCCAAGGATACTCGGAAGTCCACACCCGCATGCGCAAGAAGCGCTTCTCGGACAAGGAGCTGAATATGCTAGCGGACACGCTGGTAGCCCATGCCGATGAGGTCTTTGCCAGTGTCCTAAAACGTGCAGCCCAACTGCGCAAAAAAGAAATATGGGAGGAGGTGGCAAGGAAGGTGACTGCGGTTGGCACCACCACCCGCACAGTGAAGGATTGCAAAAAAAAGGTGGGACGATCTACGTCTCCAGGTTCGCAACATGCTGTCTGCCAACCGCAGGGAGGCCATGGCAACAGGCGGTGGGGACCACTCTCCCACCAAACTGTCAAGATGGGAAGAGACATGTAGTACCACGATCAATATGGAATCTATCGAGGGTTTCGGAGACATGGAGATGGGTGTTCCTCATTGGCAGATGGAGGTGAGTGTCCCCACAAACCAGAGAGAACCAAAGCATGACGTAGCACAACAGATGTGAAAGTGAACCAAGTCAATGCATGGCCCATCATACACACAAATATAGATCCATGTCCAGATGGTGGCCCAAACCCTGTCACAACGATATGCATGCTGCATGCTAATCCCATTACCAGCAGACACCCAACACACAGGAAGAAATCACATGTCACACATCACGCAAACCGCAATACAACGGTATGCCACATAGTACAAATCAGTCCAGAAAGGAGAGTCCACGACATATACCAATATGCACCCCCCCCATTGCAAGTACCCTGTGCGTCACACCTACAAGAATGCAATGCATGAAACGTGAACTACTGAACAGCACCAAATCATGGATCTTGCACGTACCACCATCACTGATGCGTTGCATCTCTTGTTCCCCCACAGGCACAGATGCAGAAAGTGAAGGCCAGGAGCCTGCCCCAAAGGCCACGACATCCTCCAAGGGATCCAGGGACAGTCAAGAAGGCACAGGACCTTCTATCTCCAGGGCACCAACACCCAGACTGCAACACAGGCCAGCACCAGCAGTACAGGGCAGGCCAGCAGAAAAGGATAAAACATGTGAAACACCACCCGATGACACGGCCACAATGGAGTTGTCAACTGTTGCAGAGGCAGAGGGTAATGGCACGCAGTCTGCTGCCACCAGTTCTATTGGGAAGGTAGCTGCCTCAGCCCCCCGCAGCGATGTGGAGGGCCACGCGGAGGAATATTTAGACATGGACAACAACCTCCATGTGGTATGTCCTCCTACCCTGAGCCCCCAGCCCACCCCCCTGCACTCCACACAGGACACACCAGTCAGCCCCATGCAAGAACATGCCGTAGTACTGGGGAGTCCACATCTGTCGTCACCATCAGAGGGCAATCCAGCATTGGCCCACCCTGCCACTGCACCGTCCACCTCCACAGCCACCACTTACATGGAGGCCGGCTTGACAAGGGTTGAGGCCCGCCAGGATAGCATGATCGAGCTGGTCCGGCAGTTTGTGGTGGAGGGGCAACTGACCCGCTGTGAGATATGCAAAGCAAATGCAGCTAGAATCATAGCTATGAACACCAACACCATGGTTATCCGCGACAGTTTAGCTGCAGTAACCCAGGTCCTTGGCAGGATTGTTGAACAATTGCAGCAGCAAAAGCCTGCACCGATGGCGCACAGGCATCCACCTCTACCCCATCCACCACACCTGCCAGCTTGACTCCCACAACCCCTGTTCGCATGACCAGGCACAGGGCACGCCACATGGACATGCTGCCCCCAGATCCAAAGAGGCCGCAACTAGCAGGTCCACCCTGCATGTGCTAACTGCCAACTGGGTAAATCCATGATTGGCACATCATGTGTGGGAAAAAAATGGGTGAGGGGAGGTGGTGTTGTGGGAGGTGGAGGGGGAGGTGGTGTTGAGGGTGTTTGGGAGGTATGGGGTGTTGGGGGGGCATGGGGTGTTGGGGTGTTGGGGAGTGAGGTAGGGGGGGAGGTGGTGTTGGGGGGAGGTGGAGGGTGTGTGTGACATGGAGGGTTCAAGCACAACAATGTTAAATATCCAATACACCCATTGTGTTCAAAATCATATCATGACTGACATTGTTCATTTCGTGTGTGTTTATTCAATTCATGACAGCGTGCACTGCCCAACTCCCCACACACCCTGTGTCCATATGCACACAATCCCAGTGCCCAGTGTAGTACTAACACAGAACCATCAGCATCCCTGTGGTTCAGAAGAAATCGGCAGTCAGTGATTGGCGCACAGCACCGCCATCTTGTGCATCGCAAGCTGGAAGGGGTTCTGCATCTTCTCCATCATCCTCATCATCATCATCACCCGCTGCATGCAGGTCAACCATGGTGATCTTTCCCACCTTCTCAGGCCCGTAAAGGAGTGCTCCACCAGAACTGCTGAGGCAGCGGAGCCGTGCCTGTTCTGCGGGTTCCGTACAGGGGTAAGTAGCCACGGCTTCAAGGGATAGCCACCATCACCTGCATGGGAGCACAATGAGGTATGTGTGAGTCAATATCTGACCTGACACCTTTAGAAATCACTGCCATGGATGCAGATATTTGGTGTTGGCATGCACATGTCCCTCTATGTATGCACAGAGGTTCATTTGACACAATGTGTGCTGTACTATGGTCTGCTAGTGTGGATTGCATTGTGCAGATGATGCAGAGTGTTCACTTGCATGCTGATGCAGATGTACTGTGGATGCGGAACAATATTTTTCCACCCATATTGGTGATGTATAGTACTCTGTATGTATTTGCACTAGTGGCATTGCCACCGGTGTAATCATGTTTTTTCATCCATCGCTTGACATTCCCATGGTGGCCTGCTTGTACGTCTGGCATATTGTCAATGCTGTGCCGCATTGGTCTAATGTATGGCATTGATGTGTCATGCTCAGGTTGGGATGTTCATGGCAACAGTGTTTGGCTGTATGTGCAGTCCACTCACCACCCAATCTCACCCAGGTGGAGTATGCATCCCCTCCAATCTCACCCAGGTGGAGTATGCATCCCCCCACAATCTCACCCAGTTGGAGTATGCATACCCCCCCAATATCACCCAGGTGGAGTATGCATCCCCCACCCCCCAATCTCACCCACCCAATGCACTGCCATGGGCCTGTCAGGCAATTTACCGAGCAGCCAGGCATGTCGTCCAGCATGTCGCTCCATGTAGCGCAGTAGCGAGGAGTTACGCAGCACCATGGCATCATGTGGGGATCTGGTATATTGGGCACAACAATGTGTGATAATCTTGCTGGAGTCACATACCATCTGCACATTTATGGAGTGGTATTGCTTACGATTGCGGTACACCACCTCAATGGCATGAGGGACCACCAATTCTACATGGGTGCAGTCGAGGGCACCAACGCAATTGGGCATGCCTGCCAGTGCATGGAAGCCAACTTTAGTGTCAGCGAGCTCCTGGCCAGTCTGTGGTAGGGATATGTGGATGCTTGCATGCTTCAGGAGGGCATCCAGCACTTGGGTCAGCATGCATGAAAAGAGAGGTTGTGATATGCCATGCAGCTGGCCCACTGTGTGCTGGTAGGTGTCTGTGGCCAGGAAGTGGAGCACAGACACTACCTTCAGTGGAGGGGGGATGGCAGTGCGGATTTCTATCAGGCTGATGATGTCGTCGTGTATCATGTCCACTATGGTGGTGATGGTGTCCCGGTCCAACCGCTACAGGGTGTGGATCTGCACAGGGGTTAGGTTGAATGGACTGGCTCTGATGCGAGGGATTGGTGGGTGCCTACATGGTACCACTGGCTGCCCTTATGGGACTTGCTGGGCCTGTCTCACCCTCCTTCTCCTCCTGCGTCTCCTCTGTGCTGCCTGTAGTTGTAGTTGTAGTTGTAGTTGCAGTACAGGCATGTCCTCTAGCCCCAGGATTGCAACAGCAAGTGGGATCATTTTGGTGTAGGAAGGGGTGTAGTGTGTGTGTGTGTGTGTGTGTGTGCGCTCCTTTTGTGCTGGGCAGGCTCCATTGCCTCCACCTCTGGTGATCATGTGCACATGTGTCAGTTAGGTACACAACAGGTTGCTATTTACGGGTGATCTGTGATGCCTGTACTACCGCCATCACCCGGTCCTATTTATCACCTTCGGGATGCCGGTAGGTGCATGCCCGAGTTACTTGTGATGTCCTCCTGTTAGTGGCATCCCGGTATTGCCGCCACGAAGGGCGAGTGGACGCACGCATGCCGGTAAGAAGGGGCACGGTACAGGCGGTGGCGGTAATACTGGGTTTTATGGCTTGTAATGGCCCGGACTGGTACTCGATGCCGGTATCACCATTCCGCCTTCCTTTTTTGATTACCTCCATGCTCATAATGAGGCCCCATGCCGTCCTATTTACAAAAGCACATAATGGAAAAACCCAGCTACAGAAATCTGAGATCCAGCAACCAAAATCTCCTTTTTTACCTACAGAAAGTCCAGGTAGGAGCATTCTTTTGTATTGCTTCCACACTATGGAATGCCTTGCCAGTATCTTTGAGAAGCTCCCTGAGCTTGAGCATGTTTAAAAAAGAGCTAAAGGCTTGGTTGTTCCATTAAGGCATCCACTGCGCCTCTATGCTTAGGGGCGTGGGGGAGGATTCTTCACTGCCTGCCGATGCTGGACCTTGAATGTTTTGTGTATTGTTTGTCTTGTCTGCACCCTCACACCTACAGGGATTCCCATTTTCCCATAAGGGTTTTACTGGGGTAATTTTCTTGACCCAACCAATACATTTATGGCTCTCTGCCCAAATTAGTGTCATCTGAGTTAACATTTTCCGGGGGGGGGGGGGTACAGTACTTATTTTTTGGTAAAGACATTCCAGCGGGGGCGGTCTTGGTCTCATAGCGATCTCTGCTTTCACATGTGGTAGCAATATTTCACAGTGTAACATGTCATTCACTACTGCCATCCTCCCATATGGACCGCTGGACTGTATGGAGCGCTATCCTTGGGTGTCCATCTCCCCATAAAAGCTTCCTGAGTATGCATTCAATTCTGTGGGATGTGAAGTGGGGGCGTTGAAGCATGGTAGGGCCATCATTTTGAACAGTGCTGCTCTCCCTAAGAGGGTCAGGGATAAGGAGATCCAATGGCGTGCATATTCCGTGAATCTCTCCACAAATGGATGAAGGTTTTTGACCATGTATTTGTTTAAATCTTTTGTGATCTGTATACCTAGATATCGAAAGTGGCTTCTTCAATTCGGTAAGGGCAGTTCTCCGGGACTACATCTCCCATCCCTTTAATCGGGAATAATATATTGGACCAGTTTACCCTCAGACCACTGAAAGGTCCATATTGTTCTAATAGACGTGTTACTGTGGCACTAGAGATGGCGGGGTCTTTTAGATATATTAACTGGTCATCTGCATACAGGGAGACCTTGTCTTCCCATTTGACTGTATCTCGAAAACCGCTCCATGTCTATGTGTCTCTCAATAATCTAGCTAGGGGCTCTATTGCTAGTGCAAAGAGCATTGCGGATAGGGGACAACCCTGTCTCATCCCTTTCCCCAGTTTAAAAGGTCTTGATGGCCAGCCATTTACCCTAGTCTCAGCTTCAGGGGAGTTGTAAAGAAGTTGTACCCTGCCCATATATTGTTTGCCAAACCACATTCGGCGCATTATTTCTCATAGTGCCTCCCAGTATATCGAGTAAAAGGCCTTTTCAAAGTCTAATGCCAGTAGCGCTAGGGGGTCCTGGAGGGCATGCGTTCTTTCGAGTGCCAGGTACAGCCTGCGTATATCCATGCGCGTGGATCTACGTGGCATAAATCCACATTGGTCCGGGTGCACTAGTGATGTTATGACTTGCTGCAATCGGGTTGCTAGTATTTTCAACAGGAGTTTGGTTTTGCTTTTTATAAGGGAGATTGGTCTGTATAAACTACATTTATCTGGGGGTTTATCAGCTGTGGGTATTACAATTGTGCTGGCTTTCCTAAGGCCAGCAGGCAGGTGACCCTGTTCCTTTGAGTGCAGGTACATGCTTAGCAAGTGTGGGGCCACCTCATTCACCCCTATCTTCTTCCAAATCTCGATCGGGAAGCCATTTGGTCCCGGGGTTTTCCCCGATTGGAGGTGCGACATAGCCGATTCCAGTTCCTCCTCTGTGATATCTTTTTCTAGAAGGATTTTTTGTTCGGCACTTAGGGAGGGGAGGATAATCATATCTAGTATAGAGGTGTCAATGGGGATATTAGGAGATTTGTACAGCTCAGAATAGTAGGTCGCAAAACCTTCTGCAATTTCCCAGCCAGTTAATAGCAGATCTGCGTTATCTGGTTTAATTACTCTGACCTGACTATGCCCCTCGTCTCTACGTTCTAACCACGCCAGCATTTTACCTGCTTTATCGCCTGTTTCATAGATTCTGGCTCTCATCGCTCTATGTGCTTGTTTGGCACTGTCTAGAGCTATGTTTTGTAGGTGTTTTGGGCTAGTATAAGTGATAGATGTGTGTCCGGCCGGTCACATGCAAGATGGGACTCTTCCGCTTGTTTAAATCTCATTTCTGCTTCTTCCATTGTTTTCCGATGTGTTTTTTATGCGCTGTAGTCCAGGAGAGAATCTCTCCCCGGAGTACTGGCTTGTATGCTTCCCATAGTACCCCAGGACTCTCCACTGATCCAGTGTTTAGTTCAACATATGATTTGGTAGCTGTTTGTATGTGCTCTATGAGGTCTTGGAAGCCTAGGTAGTAATTGGGGAGGGAGTGGCCTTGTCGTCGCAAGCTCCATCAGTGTGGGGGAGTGGTCTGATACACCCCTCAGGAGCAGCGTTGCTATAGTTGCTTTGTGTATTTCAGACGCTGGGAGAAAGTAGTAGTCTAGCTTCGACAATGAGGGATGGACCCAAAAATTGTATGAGTATTCTGCGTCAGGATGTAGGTCTCACCACACATCCCGCAGTCCCAAAGCGGCGGTGAAGGTGGCGAGTTTGGTATGAATCCTAGGGTTTCTCCCTCTTAAATGTATGCGGTCCAATTCTACGTTCATAACTTCATTGAATTCCTCCCCCAGGATCAGCGTGTCTGACGTGTCTTTGGTAATTACTGGTGTAATACCGTTTATCAGCGAAGTCATCAGTGAGGGAGGTGAGTAGACTGCTAACAAGGCAATGTAACATATGTAAATCTACCCCCGTGTTCTGCATCACATTGGAGAGGGTAAGTGGAAGGCTTTTATGTAGAAGTATGGCCACTCCTCATGATCCCATAGTGAAACCAGCGTGTATCACAGTGGGGTAGTTGGTGCGCTTGAATAAGTTACAGGTTGTTCCTGCCAGGTGTGTTTCAGTGAGGAATACTACATCCGGTGAATGTTTGTTCAGGAACTGTGTGACTAATCGTCATTTGAGACACCTACCTAGCCCATTGCCATTCCATGTCAGAAATGTTAGGGTTCTGACATCGCTTTTAGTTGGAGCCATCATGTGAGGGGTGGATACAGGTGAGCGTTGCGCCATGTTTTGTGTGTGAACAGTAGTTCTGTGATGTGTTGCGATGTTAGAGGGATACTTGTGAAGCAGTCTATTGATCTGCGTCTGACAAAACAAATAAATTCTAATAAATTCCCCTCCCTCCTCCCCATACTACACCCAACTTGAAGCATTTGTCGCCCGAACAACAAGTGACATCTGAGGAAAAAGAGAACAACAGAACAGTCAGCTGTCAAACAAACAAACCACTCTTCAATTTAACTTGTCACAAACAGGCCCTGGAGTAGGTCCTCTCCAGGAGGTGTGGGGGGGTTCTCATCCATGACGGCCGCCTAAATGTTGACTGTCCATGGTTTGCATGGTTGTGTGTCGTATGTTCGTCCCAGTTGTGGATCTTTTCATCTAGTCGAGGAGGCATCAGTGTGCCCTGTCCTTCTGCTACTGTCCATTGCTCCACACCTTCTCAAGGTGGCAGGTCCCATTCCTGGGCCGGCGGTTGCATTGGTGGATGGACCTTGTCCTGGTAGAGCCCGGGGGTTTCTGCTTCTATTGTTCTGCAGTGTTCCCCAGTCCCCCTCAATTTGTTGCTCTGCCCACTTTCACGCTTCTTTAGGGTCTGTGAAGTGGAATGTCGTGCCCTTGTGGTATATTTTAAGTTGGGCCGGGAATAGTAGGCCATATTTCACCTTTAGGGTTTGCAACTGTCTTTTGAGCTGGTCGAACAATTGCCTGGCCTTCTGCACCTCCCTATTGTTGTCCGGAAAGAAAGCAATTTTGGACCCATTATAGGTCAGTGTGTCTTTGGCACGTGCTCTCTGGAGCAATGCATCTCGGTCTCTGTAATTCAGGAGTTTTGTGATCACGGGGTGCAGTGGGGTGCCGGGTGTCCACTTGGCATGCGGTGGGCCCTTTCTATTGAGAAGAACTTGGGAGAACGAATTTGCTTCAAACATGTCAGTGAGCCATTGCTCCAAGAAAAATTCCAGGCTCGGTCCCTCCACATTATCTGGCAGTCCAAGGACTCAAACATTATTCCTTCTCGATCTTCCTTCACCCTCGTCCACTCTTTCCTCCATCATTTTGAGTCGTGATGTCACGCCAGCCAGCTGTTGTCATAGCTCTCGTAGCCCATCTTTGCCCCAGATATAAATTGTTCCATCTCTCCAATGTGGGACGTTAGTTTCTGCAGATCGTGACGGAGGAGCGAGACATCCATGCTAATGCCATCCATCTTCTGCTCCATGGAGGCACGTGAGTCCGCAATGGCAGCCATAATGTCTTTTAAGGATATCGTGGTCTCTGCCTCAGTCATGGTGTATGGTTGGTCTTGTGCGTCTTGGGATTGTATGACTGATGTTGTATACTGGTCGATCTTGCTCTGAATGGGCTGCCTCTTGGTTTTATCCTTTCCCACATTGTGCACAATCAATACCTGTTTGGAGTGTGAGGATCCGCTGGGTGGGGTGGCATGTGGTTGCACGTTACGGGTGTGGTCCTGATGTAGGTGAGTGGCTTACCGTTATGGTATTCTGATCACCAATCAGGGAGTTCACCCTTTTGGTGGTTGGTGATCACTTTGTTTCCCTTATATGAATACCTGGTCCCTTTTGGTTCAGCCTGTTCTAGATGCCCAACAAGGCCGGAGTTTGTATAAACCGGGGAGGGGCCTATTACCCGCTCACCATGGGACCGTTCCCCGTGTAGTGGCGTTGGTATGGGCAGCCGTAGGTGATATTCATTACGTATATTGAAGAGTGGAATTGCTATTCGCCGTGTGGAGGTTCTCAAACTCAGCACCTTTGTTGCTCGTGGGCGATGCTCTAGTGCTCGCTTAGTAGAGACCCTACCTTCGCCGGTCATTTCCCCTATTGTAATGATGATTCAGTGGCCGGGCGTGTATCTAACAGGTTGGGCTGCTGGGGTTGTCGCAGTCGGTCTTTCCTCTAAGCCTCCGCCTGTCTCTCCGGTGGTGTAAGTTATATGGTTCAGATTCACAACAGTGGGGTGATTAGGTTGTAATGTTCAGTTGGTTTTACCAGCTATCTACTTTCTTGGCACTGTTATGCCTCCCTTTGATTTGCGCAGTATCGAGCCCGAGGGCACCGTGCTCTCCCTATGTCTTCTATGTGATCAAAGTTATAGTGCTACATGGCCAAGCTCGTGTGGTTCACTCCACATTGTGGCCCCCGGATTAAATAGTGCTGGTATGCGTGGGCTGTAGGCACCCCCACCCAAACAGAGCCCCCTCAGGAGTCCCGGTGACTGTGTCACGACGGGGGAATGGGGCACACAGATGGCTCACTTACCTGGTCTGACCCCTCTTCCGCACCAGTGCTTGTTTTCAGCAGTGCCCTGCAGGTCCACTCATTACTTTTTGGGCGGCGTCTGGTTGGGAGGGCTCTGAGTAGGGTAATCACTGGTGGTGCTTCAGGTGCAGTGTTCCTCCTCTGAAACACAACACTCAGTGCCAAGCAGCCTGGATCGCTCTGGTGGTGTTTCCTCTCTCTTCGGTGGCCATCCCGACAGTTCATAGTGTCGGGTAGTTCTCCTTGCTGGGGAACCGTGCCACTCGGCGCTTCTCTTCCAGCTGTGGAGGTGGTCGAAGCAGGTACACCGGTCCACCACCAGGGATCGCCGCGGGGCACCCTCTCACATGCTTGTGTGGTGTATTCGAGCCTTGTTGGCACCCTTGTTAGTCAGACTATTGTCCCTCGCACGGGGTATACAGCAGGACATGTTCCTCACGTTCCCAGCCCACCCAATAGTGTATGGGCAGTTTGCAGGCTCCGCAGGGATCCGCTTTCTCTCTCCCTGCTGTGAAATGTCAAGCAGGGCAGGTATGGCTGTACTCGCGCTTCGGGCGGGTTATGCTCACTCCCAGGTTGTTCTGCAGGCTTGTGCAAGATCAATCCCCGCGGGTCAGTTGGCAGTCTTGTAGTCTGCCAAAGCACCTCAGATCAATTGGCTGTCGATCATTTCCAACCGGATAGCATTCCAGTTCCAGTTCCACCTCCGCTATGCCAGCATCTCTGTCGGGTCTCTATTTACGGGTCACAGTATGTGGTCCTCTTTTCCTTTTCTCTCCGCATATAAGCGGCTCGGTCTAACCACTGTTCACCGCATTCAGACTGCAGTTCACGTAGTGTGTATGGGCGCGGTCTCTCCCTTGCGTGGGATCACTGCTCGGCGGACATATGGCAATCTGTCTGCCCTCTGGATCTCAGCACACTGAGGAGCTACCAATCTCCTTCTGTCAGATGGAGACCGCACCTCGGCTGCCTCTCCTGCGGAGCAGACTTACGCTCAGCACTGCAGGCTCGTTGCACGCCTCACGGCCATCTTGTCTCCTTCTTCCCATTCCGTTGCGGGTTGCTCCGATGGCCACTCTAGAGGCCAAGCACGGCATTCAAACTTCGCCCATATGTGCACCAGTTGATCAGCTCTCAGCTGGGTCGTTTTTTCACAGTTTTACCACGAACAACAGGCTGTTTAATCAGTATGTGTGCAGCGGCCAAAGGAACTTCAGGGACTCACGTCCACATAGCTCAGCAGCTGGCCACACCCCCACTCTCTTCCCAGCTTCTTGCTCCTCTTCACTGGAACACTCTTCCTCTTTCTCTTCGATCTATTACTGTCTTCTCTCTTTTTCGGGTCTCTTTGAAAAATCATCTTTTACACTGTCCATGATTGTCTGCTTTCAGAATTGATATTTGAACCTTCCTCGTCTTTTCACTTTTTTGTACTGTTGTTTTAATACTCTGTGAAGCGCTTTGGGATAAAGAGCTCTATAAGCTAAAATGAAATACAAAAAAAAAATACACAGGTCTATACAAGACATTTTACTCCTCCTGATAGGCGTTTCATGTGGTCCTAAAATGCACGATTGTCATACGAACCCCGGCTTGGCACTTCCACTGCAAGGGGATGCCACTAATTGTTTTTCTTTAAAAATCCATGAAGACACAGAAAGGACGGGGTCCGCACTCTCAAAAAAGTGGGGGGACGCAGTTCACACACGTGCTCCCTCCAGTTGTGCCCTGTGCAATACCATTGAAAAAAGGTTTGTAAATAAGACGCTTGGGTCTCGGGCATATTTTATGTCGCACATCTGTGATGAAGCGAGCGGCACGCTGCCAACACGCTTCTTTTTTCTCTCACTAATTTCCATAAATCTGCAGCAGCAGATCAAGGGGAAGAATGTCTGAGATTGGAGGCCTATATTAGTTCCCAAACGTGTAGGGGCACAGAAGTGCATGGAAGGTACAGTATTCCTAAATTGTGCTGTTCTTACCACGATCAAAACATTGCAGCCTTTTTAGGCTTTGCACATGTGTACAGGTGTCTTGTTTGGGATTTTCCTTCTGTAGTATTGTTGTTAATATGCTTAACCAGCCCACCTGTCAGTTTTCAATGGTCAGGAGGTGTTCCTTTTGTTGACGCAAGTATTTACCACTGCAGCCATGTTACAGCGTCCTAGCCAAGATATACCTTTAGTCATAGAGGCAGATGCCTCGTCATATGCAGTGGACGCTACATTATCAAAGCAATGCCCTACTACAGGACCTTTATAGTAATCAGTATATCACTTACACAATTTCACGACTACAGAGCTGAAATACCCATATACAGCGAAAAAAGTCTTTGCCAGCAAAGTTGCATTCTGAGATGGCAACACCACATACTCGTCACGAAATGTCAGATGATTGTATGGAAATACGGACCACCTGCCGTCTTTGAGATGCACCAATAGCCGTCATGTCCATTGGCATACTTCTTTGCTGCTTTTGACTTTGTGTTAAAATACCACCCAGGAAATGACCCAGTAAGGTCAAGTCCCTATCCCAAGCAACAGGAGATGGTACTCTATCACATATTCCCAAATAAGTGTAAAAAAAAAAGACAGAACTTTGTGTGTGCACACTGCCCTCACCACTCGTAATTGGTTTATGTCTCATGGTGACAAATTGGCCAGACCAAATATGGACAATTTTATATTCAAGGCGACATATATGTTCCCACATCTTCAGCATGGGAGCAAGCTATGAAATTTTGCCATGATAAGAAGTCTGGATACCAGAATAAAACTGTTGTTCTTTTCAAGTGTTTGTGCTGGTAGCCGGGATGAAAAGGGATGGAGTTAACTACGTTTCCACCTGTGTTATTTGTATACAAGGAAATAACAGAAGAGTAAATCTGTGGGGCTTCTGCAACCTATGCCCACTCAACACAAACCCTGGTTTATTGTGTCCATGGATTTTGTCACTGATCCACCTTTAATTGAGGACAACATATGGGCTGTGGGGATTACTTTTCAAAAACCTCTTGGTTGTTTTCCTGCTTTAATGTACCCTCTGCCTCGATATAAGCAGACCTATAGTTCTGCCACAGCTTTTTCTTCTTTGGACTGCTATCCATCATGGTGTTTGATAGTGGTACACAGTACATGTCTTGTTTTTGGACAGCATTGACTAGCGTATTAGGTACCGATGCACAATGTTGCTCAGATTACCACCCAGAAACAGACAGCCTAACTGTATTAATTAAACCCTTGAGCAGTACCTTTGCTGACTGTGCCTTGAACATCAAGATATGTGGTTATCTTAATTGAGTACCAGAAAATTCAACTATAATAATGCCACTCATTCCTCTACTAGGTAATCCCCTCTCTTTGTAGTTTGCAGTCAACACCCGCGTAAGCTGCCGGTGTCAGAAATTTCACCATCTGCCCTTTCAGCAGTCAAGGATGGTTTAAGTCATATACAAGGAGCGCAAGCTGAAGCTCGTCAGCATCTTCAAACTGCACAGTAATGTATGGGTCATTACGTTGATCATCTTCAGAGGGACTCTCTGAAGTACCAGCAGGGAGATTCCATCTAGCAGGCCACAAGGTATCCACATAAGTACAGCACACAAACTCGTCCCTAGATATGTAGCACTGTAAAGGTTATTTCAGCTCATAAATCCTGTGACATGTTAATTAGTACTTCCAGGATTTTGGATTAGGCACCCAGTGTTCCATACTTCTAATCTGAAGCTATACCTGGCCTCTGTGTGCCCTACTAAGCAACTAGCTCTTCTCATGGTGTAGTCCTCTAATAAGTGTGAGGTGAATGATGTATTACTTTCAAGTCTCCAAAGGGGATGTCTATATTATCTTACTGATTGGAAGGGGTATGGCTGGCAGAGAGGTTGTGGGAGTCAACTTTTAACATACATCCTCCTTGTTCGGTTGCTCATTTTCATTGTCTCCATCCTTCCCACCAGCAGGTCCCACAAGCATTGGAGAGGAAGTCTGCCAGGTATCATGAACCGCTCAACGTTCCTGGTGTGTACTCTGGCACATCATGGAGTTCTGAGGAACAATAGGACTACAATTGTCGGGCACCTGAGTGTAACTGCCACAGTCACGTGAGCATGCATGTAGCTGGAATAGCAATCACATGATGGGGAAATGAGTACTCACTGCTACAGGGACCATTAGAAGATTATGTAGCACAAGGAACACAATAGGTTGTGCACCTGCACTTCACAGATGCAGTTGTATTGCTGTTGAGGTGCTATTATTGTTCTGCATTGATCTGATGTGTATTGTACAATGGCTCTTATTTTTCAGGACTGCCTTTGGATAGTAATTTGGCTCCTTGCATTTCCCCTCTCCTTATGAACCTTTGGATTTCTTGGATGGATTTGTCAACTTGGGTTTCTATTTGGCGTCTTGGTGTACTGGAATTCCCTGCTTAAACTGTGGACTCTATTGGACCTTTCTGTGGGACTGCTAATTGAATTCTGTTCAGTGTCAAGAACACTACCTATTACCCCTTAGGGACACCCTCATGTTGCCAAGGACAGCTCCCATTTTCACGTTTACTTTTTTGGGGAACTATTGTTCTTCGTCCATTGTTTTTTCCATCAGGCTCTAGTTCCCGGTTTTGAAATCTAGTTCCTGCATGCTTTTTGGATGACTACACTTATCCAGGCACAGATAATTGGGGAATTGGAGATGCATGCTACTTGATACTGCATCCATTGGATAAACAGCCTAACCAAGATGTCTCAGGCACTTATTGTGCAGCTTAGTATACTAATTTCAAAGCATCTCTTTGAGGTGAGTTAGAGCTGAATGGTTTTAGAGGTCCCCGCTTGCTCTCTTCCGCACTGGTCACTAAGCCTCTGGGCCTTATGCTAGACCTCGTCTCAGGCTGGCTGTTGGCTAACCTGTTTGACCTTTCACCAAGTACTCCATCCTCTTCCGTCTTTGCCCCAAATATACATGGGCTTGCATTGTGTCACATTCTATATGGCAAGCTGCATGTGTCTACAAGGGTCCTTTCACGTTCCCCTCACTCTCCTACTATGTTTCACCTCCTTTCTAACTGCCTTTCCTTCCACCTTTATAACTTCCCAATCTTACCCTCTCTGATTAGTCTTCTACTTTCTACCTAATTCAGCTCCCCCTCTTCCACCAAGCCCTCCCGAACTCCAGACTCCCTCTGCACGTGTCTACTCATGCACCATTGAATCCTCCTAGGCTACCAACTTCTACCTTACCTTCACCTACTTATGCACCTGCAACTTCTTGTGCACCCTGACATTCTAGCGCACACTCAATTCCTGTGACACCTACAACTCCTCATCTACCCCATATTCTCCTGCACCTCAAAGTCTTCCTACACCTACAGGTACCACTTCACCCCCCTCACTACCTCTCTTCTAGCTGCTTTGCTACTCACTTCTCCCACATCAGATCATTCCCTGCATTGTGGCAACCCATCCACAAGGTCCAAGCGCAATGGGACCCATAGTTCTTGGCCTGCAGTTTTCTGTGTAAACTCCTGAATCTGATTCTTTAATGGGGAAGTAGCAGCAACATAGGCAATTTGGTGCCCCTCCACCCTAGTACCCCAGTTTTGTAAGGTAGACTAGGTGCCCTACCAAGCCTAGACCCCACATCACACAGCGCATGGTGAGGTATAATGCCCCATGTGGCCCGCACACTCACCATAAATGTATGATATTGTTACATGGTTCACTTGGGCTATAAGGGACAAGTCTGGCATAAAGGTTGTTGGTGATGTAGTTATGGAGGCAGATCTTCTTCCCTTCACTATGATACAGGCCAAGAGTTAATGTCCCACAATCAGAAACAATCTGATTCCTAAGGTCAGTGCTTTGAGTGTGGTACATAAGTTCTTTGTCCTTTGGCAGATTAAGGCCTTTTATTAAGATGCAGGGGATGGACGGCAACAGGCAATATGGTCTCCAAAGAATGCTGCTCCCTCCACATTTTCATTTTCACTCAACCCATGAGTGCTTAGATGCATGAAAAAGCTAATTGAAGATGGTCATTCCACTTGAAAAATTGAAAAGGATATTAAACAACATCTCCAGTGGAATGTGTCCTGCCTCTGTTAAAAATACACATTTCTATGTTTCCATCAGACAATTTAGACACCCACAAGGATTGATCTACTCCTATTGTGGGACACCAAACCTTGCTGGCACAGTGGCTTGGTAGAGGGTGAACTAGAGCATATTCCCATGAGTCGCTACTGGAAAGACATATGGACGACTGACTCAAACATTCTGGTACAAGGTAGTGCGACTCAAGACCTTCCTTTTCACTTATGCTTTCTTGCTCTCTCTCTCCCCCTCCCCTGCTGATTCTCCTGTCTGCTGCTCTAACTGGTTACCTGACCACCCACTGAACCTTACGGGCACCAGGCTCATGCACAGCTAGTAGCACCTTGCACTGTCCCTGGGCCTCCCACCCACTTAGGGACTGTATCTGCAACCCTACCGTCCCGTGCCTCCCTGCACTTAATTGAGCCACCACCCCCGGCAGCACTTATCGTGCTTTTGCGACTGCACTCCCCTCTTCCCCCTGGCACTTGTCCTCTTTCCTCCCCCTCTCACTTTTTGATCTGAATGACGCAAGGCATAGTAAGATCATTTGTTTTGGCCTCCCTGAGTCTAGCCTTCCTAGTCTTGTCACGCCTAGAAACACTTGTGTACAGGTGTGTTTTAAATGAGTAATACCATGTAATTAGACACTGTTATCTGAAAGTCACATGGTGCACACAGTTCCTAAAGAGCAGAGATCCTGTCTCTTTGCTAAGGAATGGAAAATGTTGAGGCCAATTAAAAATCTGTTACACAAGTTTCAGGACACGTGGTCGGTGGTCTTCATGAGAAACATGTTCATGTGAAAAGTAAATACACTGAGAATAAGCATCAACAGGCAAAGCCCCTTTCTTGATAACTTGTGAGCCAACCTGGGTGGATATGTTAGTAAACTGCAATTATGTTTTCAGCAGACTTAATTTGTGTTCAATGTGATAAGATCTATATTCCTTTATGAATTCTGGTAAATTTCTGTTTAATGATAAGAGATAAATGACACTATGTTTTTGTTTGTAGGCAAGACCAGATTATAACATTTGGTGTATTGTGATGGTTTGGCCTATGATGTATGTGAATTGGATCTGAGCTGCTTCTCTAGTGGTCAATTTGATCACTATAACATTTGTATACATGTAAAGTGTGGGGCTATTCCGACCACAACTATGTTGGGCTTATGTGCTTGTACTTTGCAATGTATTAAGGCATGTAAAGTCATGTTAATAATGATGGGTAGGGGCCTACTAACAATGTGGTTTGCTCCTTGCTAGATTATTCCTTATCTAACCCAACCTCTCTCCATGACACGACTCCCTTTCTTATCCCCACTGACATTCCTCGCACCAAAAATAGTTGGACCAAATGAATGCTCATTGATCTTAATCTTCACAAACTGAGATACTTAAAAAAAATGAAGATGTAACTCATTGATTTGAAGCAGACCCTGCATACAGAATATGCCATTTCCCCCAATGCTAAATTTCACATTTTGAAATGAGTAAAATCTTTGAAGCATTAACGAAGAAATCAACTGAGTAATTGCTTCTTTGTAATTGTAGAATGTCATAGCACATGCCTGAGAAGAAGTGTGCCTTGGTGTCTACAAGTAGGCACATAGCAGAGAGGATATGTGTAGACAAATTCCATGTTTGCCATTTGCAGAATTAAGTATTATTTTTAAAATGGAATATACATTCTAACACCATTTGGGTGAAATGTGGTATAGCGCTAATCAGTAGCATGTTTTTTTTGTAGAGAAGGTATTCTGCTGAAGTGTAACTAAAGTAGGTGCTCGTTTAGTTGCTCCATTGGTTAAGAGCTCTGCCTTGACTCATGATGACTGTTGGCACCCCAATCTGTTTGTTTATTGTCCATGTTTAATGCGCATGGAAAGTACATGCATAAACTTTATAGGTTTACATAAATAAATGTGTGAGTAGTAGAAAACATGTCCACAGTCTATAATGTCTATAAAGCTGGTTGAAATTGTACCTTGCTAATCATTTTTTTACAAATGGATTCCTCTAGCTCAAAAACTCTACCCATCATCTCTGGAGTCATGGAACTGATTCTTCCTCCCCCTGTGATCTTTAATCTTTACATGGAACCACTTGGAACCCTTCTCGCTCCACACAAAATTTACTTCCACCAATATGCAGATGACACACAGCTCTACCATAAGATATCCTCCATTGAAGTCATCCACGGGCTCATGGCCTGCATCTCATTGATCCAGTCATGGCTGTCCAGTGCTAACATGAAGCTTTACCCCTCCAAGGCCTACTACTCCTGCAAACACTGAACACCCTGGCTTCCATTCTTGACTCTTTGCTATGCACCTTAAGGGATTCCCACCCCAACAGGAAACCTGCATCAAATCCCTAGGATTTGACATCAGCATACACCTCTCCATCAAACAGCACATAACAGGGAAGACACAAACAGCTTGGTACCAACTTTCTCTCCTACTGAAAATCAACCCCTTCTTCCCAGAAACTTCAGATCTGCTGTCCAAGCATTGGTCCTCTATCAGCTGTATGGGGGCAATGCCTCTTTGGAAGGCATTCCGGTGACTACTCGGTAATCCCAGAGAGGTGTCCTGCATGCTGCACCACAATGCATCAAAGGACTCAGTAAAGTCTACCACATCATCCTGACTGTCCTCCAACTGCACTGGCTCCCGCTGTAAGCCTGTATCATCTTCAAATCCTGATGTATCATCTACAAGACTGTCACACTTTAGTCCCCAAGCTACCTCATTGAGAAACCCAGCATATCTGGAGGCCTGTTATCCACCAGAAATAAGTACATGTTCAGACTTGAACTCTGCCAGGAAGGAAAGACCAGAAGACAGGCCTTCCCTGTCTACACCTCTAGACTCTGGAACCTCTTCTGTGTCAACATCAGACCCTCACCCTTGCTTCAACAGCTCAGGAAGGAGCTCAAGATCCTCCTCTTCCAGGAATGGTTCCTCCCCAGCACCTAGGTCCAGGCACCCTCCACTCCCCACCCTACCTGAGACTGGGTGATTCAATCCCCACCGTTTCCTCCGGTGGTTGCTTGCAAATCCCTTCATGACTAATTGCCAACCTTCCCCCTCTCCAGTTGTGAGCTCCCCACTCCCTTGCACCCTTGTTTCTCTGCTCCCTTTGCCATGTTCTTCTTCCATTGATTTTAAAGCACTCGGGTCTGTGCTCAATAGCATCCCTATTAATAATAATTAGTATATTATAATAACAACATATATCACTATTTAGTTATTTCACTATTTATCTATTTATTGATCTAGCTTGAGGAAAGGAGGGAAAGCTACAATCCAGCTGCATTTTAAATTTTACGTAAAACCAGGGGATTGATTCAAATACATAATTGGAATACATAAATAACTATATCAATAAATAGACGTAATTAAGGATGATTACATGCTTTGTGTTGCGATTAATCTAACTAGCCCACTCATTTATGATTTTGAATGATTCACACTATGGTATGCAGCATGCACCAATACCCAGTCAGAGTGCCCATGACTTGCCACAGATGAGTGAGGGAGCTTTCTTGAATGACTTGACGCTTTGATTCATGTACGCCATCATACTTTCCTCACTCAACAATGACATGCATATGGCATTCCTTGTCAAGGGACACATATTATGGCAACTCAGGAGTACAGTGTAAACCATTCAAGCCTAAAAGAAATTCCTCTATGTCCACATAAAACATGACTTCTCACATTTGCAAGGCAAACACATGCTTCTTAGCACGAGACAAGAACATGATTTTTCTCGCAATCCGTCATGACAGGAGAGGCTTGTACGAAAACAGTACACATTAGTAAACAAAGAACAAATGCTTTACTTTAATTACGTGAGGAGGAGATATAATTATATATGTGACCACAACAGCCCCAATGAGTGGATTAGAATGCTTTCACGTGATCTCAAAAAACAGTCAGGCGCCAGAGGTATAATTTAATGCCACAAACATTCTGTGGCAACCAGATCATCTTTCTTTATTTGTGGATTTTCTTGTTATCCTGTAAAAACCTTAGCAATATTGCCTGCTGCTGTGACTTGATCTTATGTATCCATCTGCTGAAGCTTTAATGAGTGAGAAACCTCAAGCCATAATTAAATAATAGACTGACAGAAACCTGGCTCACATAAGGAAAGGGGTTTTATAAAGCTAAAACGTAAAAATATAAAAACATTCATAAAATCAACATAGAAGGACAGAGTCTCAAAACTTACTTTTGGATGCAAATCTGAGATGCACAAAACAAAATAAATGTTCCCGATTACTAGAGATGTGTTAGTGCAAACAACATGCACAAAAAGAGGGGCAAGGATGCTCAAAGGAGATGGAAAGTAGGTAAATCAGCCCAATGGTGCCTGCGAGAACAGAGTGACTAACAGCAGTGGGCACAGGGACACCAAAAACCATATTCACAAGCCTGAAGAACATTATTTGTTCCAAAAATGCCCCATTTCATTACTTCAAAGAGAAGTTGAGGGCGTGGCCCTAAAACGCAAGCGAGTGTTTTGCCCATCATAAATAAGTGACACATTGGACTGCAATCAGAATAGACAACATGTAAAAAAAAAAAGGCAATCATATTCCAGCAGTTACTTTTCCAAAATGGGTGATCCAGTCAGCATCATGCGGCTGCTTCGACTCATGAGGAGGATGAGGGAAATGATTTATGAGGGCAGCTTTTCCCTATTCGCACTGGCAGAAGATGAGGTTATCTTCAGGTGTGGCTCCGCCCCTTCAGATAATACCAGAAGTGTCTAGATTAAGGGTGTCTTCACCTACCATGCAAAGACATGCCATACTCCCGCTAACGAAGCTACTAGCAGCCTTGCACAAGCTTTCCCTCTCTCCTTCCAGATGACAAATGACATCACAATGGAGATATTCCGGTCCTCCCAGCCAGAGACTTAGTCCACAATGTGGCCCTTGCATTTGCCAGGGTATATGTAAAAGTAGATATGCCTCATTATGCATGTTAACCTACAGGAATAGTGAGGGCATGTTGCTACATAGCTGGTTCTGTGGTGCCATTGATTGCACCCTTGTGACCCCCACGTGCCCTGCGGACATAGAACACGTGCATAGGAACAGGAGACGCTGTGTAGGTGATGTGAGATGCATGACACAATATCATGACTGTGAATGTTATCTACCCTGGATCTACACATAATAGCTGCATCTACTGGCACGCTGCTATAGCACAGCGATTTGAGACTAGGCAGTACCTTGATACATGACAGCATCATGATCAGGACACTGGCCTGTGAATGTACCTACCATGCAAGTAACCGCTGGAGTGTTGTGGCAATACATGACACCAACACACATCCTGACCTATGTTCAGAGGTTCAACAGTGTATAATATGTATGGTTAGAACAAAGGCATGTTGCTAGGCATTAGAGCACTTTCCACAGGATGATCTAGTGCTCATGCGCTTACCTACAGTTGTTTTCAATTATGTGAAATAAATGTGTATTCCTACCCTAAATCAACACAGACATTGAGATATAGGGCCGGGAGGATAGCTCAGGGACAACGCGCTCACCTCGGAAGCAAGAAAACACAGAGCAACATATGTTCGATCCCCGGCTCTGCGCTTAGATACCTATGGGTATTAGGCTCATTATAAATAAACAATTACAATAACTCTGTGGCATTCCCAGTTGGCATGGAAGAACCATCACCAGTGACATTTAATTGTCATACCTCTAACCAAGTGATCCACATTTCAAAGGCAACTCGGCACACAGCTGAAGTCTACAAAATGTCTGTTATGGCCTTATTCTTAGACGTATTATGTAAATAACACACAGAGAATGGACAATTGTCATTTTGGGGAGTTGCTCTCATTGTTGATGCATCTGATGCAGTTGACAGGTTTATGGCACAATGTGATGCTTGTGGTGAGCTTTTCACATAAAATGGATGCAATTGAAAAATGCGCCAGAAGCATGGGCATAACCTCAGATGTGCCAGTAAATGGACATGTATTCACACATCTTTTGCATAACAGTTTGTGGTCTCTTGTGCACAAGGCATTTGTGTGGGTTTCCTTGGAGAGTATATCCGTTACAAGGAGATGCACAATGGTGCAAGTGTATTTGTACGCTACTGTGCATCTCATTGAGATGCACATGTTTTTGAGAATCTGCACCACACCATCATACATTTACCAGTCATCACAATGCAGAATTCGCTAATGGCAAAACACTGAACTTTCACAAAATATAAGCATTGACCCAAGTTCTTTCTTTTGGCAATCTGTGTTATTTACTTTAGATAACAAAACAATCAAAAACTGAAAAGTGTAAAGTGTTCTATTTATTTTTGTAATAATGGTTGACATTTTGAAGGAAGCATAGGGTGAAAAGTTCGAAGATTCAAATGGGTAATGTTATATTAGTCTACAGCTAAAAATGGTAAATTATGTAAACCATTTATCTACAAATTAATCAAATGCAAACATTGTGGGAGACCTTCTACTTGGGAGCAATCATGGTGAAATAACCTGCTCCATAGCATGGTGCCCAATTAGGATGGTATACAATCTCGTTTTAGCTCCCTATGCATTACCTGAACAGAACTATCCCTTTGCTTATCGCCCTGGCCTCACTTTTAATTACAGTCCAGCACAGAAATGCTAGTCTGGGCTCCTGTTTTGCGTCTGTTTGGCCATGTGGGGGGGGGGGGGCACTAACACTTGCCCCGGCCCCCTTTAGCCAAAGCAAGTTATTGGACTCGGACAAGCAACAAATCACACAAACACAATATCATAAAACAAATGGCTCGTTATAGGCCCTTTAATTTACTCAATATATACATACAAATAAACATACACTTAGATATATAAAAATATGGATGTAAGAAACATCTCGGTTAATCAGGATGCAGACGAAAACTTCATCTTGGCCACCACAACACTGCTTAGTCCATCAGCAAGAAGGCAAAGAGATCACTGGGTCTAACGGGATCTGAAGCGGAGCGTCCTCCCTTTCAGCGAGACTGCATCATGCGGGGGTCCAGATGCAAACGTAACTTTAAATAAAAGGAACTCTAAAATGTATTATTTTTAAGCGTATGGAACACGCAGAAAGGAGAGATCAATTGGTTTTGGTGAAAGGCAAAGGTATTTATCCTTGTTTGAATGCAGTTACATAAGTATTGATTATTAATTCACTCAGACTGATAATTCCTACAGTCTTGCTCACCAATGTCAGAACTAAGCAAGACATTCAAGAAAAAGAAAATGGGAACCACATTCACAGGACTGACTGAATTTTTGGTTTCTGATTTAAATAAAGAAAGAGGCACACTGGAAAAAACACCCCACAGCATCCAATAAGACTGAGCTAACCATAGCATCCTCTAGTTACAAAGAAGCCATCTTTCTTGCTAAAAAAAGACACATAACAAATGGATTAAACAAGCGGAATCCAACACAAAGGAACTTTTTAAGATTCTGAAAGAACTAGAATCCCCTATCGCCCCCATAGACAAATGTGTTACAGATGCACTATGGTGTAGTAATATACAGAAAGCTCTATTAGACAAAATAGCTCGCCTACAATCTAAAATCAATGCAAAAAATCCCTACTACTAGCTGACCCAGACTACAAACAACTACCTAACAAATCGCCTACTTTCAAGTCCACCTGTAAACCTTTCAGCTTCTCACCCCTCTCAATCTGGGAAGTAGAAAACATCATCAGGCAACTTAAACCTTCAAATTGCCAAGGCGATGCCTGCCCTGCCCCGATCATCAAAGCTGCTGCGCACGATCTGGCACCATTCATAACCAACCTCATCAATGCCTCCTTCAAAACTGGAGTAGTACCTGATAACCTAAAAGATGTGTAGGTCATCCCACTCCTTAAAAAACCTACTCTTGATCCAGTCAACCTGTCTAATTATAGGCCGATAACAACTGTACCTTTCCTATTAAAAATACTGGACAGAGAAGCCTATTTACAAATACAGGCCTACTTAGAATCAAACAATCTCCTAGGACTTAGGCAATGAGGTTTCCGACCGAGACACGGCACGGAAACTGCATTAATAGCTCTCACTACCCAGATCCAAATCCTGAAAGACAATGGCAAACTTGCACTCCTCTTACTGCTTGACCTGTCAGCAGCTTTTAACTTGTTCAACCATCACACACTCTGTCACCACTTGAAAATTGCAGCACATTTTTCTGACGCAGCCACGGCTTGGATCAGTTCCTTCCTGGCGAACAGAACCATGTGGGTCTTCTCTCTCACTGATTCTGCTGAACCCTCACCAGTACCCTGTGGAGTCCCGCAAGGCTCTTGCGTGTCCCCGACACTCTATAATGTATTCACAAAGCCCCTCTTTGATATCCTTGACTATCTGGGTGTCACGTATACCAATTACGCGGACGACACCCAGATACTCATTCCTATCTCGAGTAATTATGAAACAGACAACAAAACCCTTAATAAAATCTATTCAGTAATTCAAGCATGGATGGCACATCATGGACTCTGTCTCAATGATCAGTCTTTCCATGCGGTGAGATTCATGATTGGCCTCCATCATCACTAGTGTGTTTCTCATCCTTCTCTGTTGCAATGTTCTTGTGCGACCTGTGGAACTGTAGGACAATCGCCTTCACCTTAAAATGTTTTGACTAAAGAGCACCTCTTGAAAGACAGATGCACCAAGTTCATCTTCAGTAGCCCAAACAGATCCTCCAAATAGTTACAAGTCCTGATGTAAGTGTGTTATTTTATCAGTACATATGTGTGTTTGCTTTAAGTGGGAAAAGTAGCAGGGGGTCTCAGAATCAAATATGAGAACTATATGGTAGAGGACCACTGACAATCAAATATATGGTCATTCTGTCAGTCACAATATGCATGCTGAATGGGACTACCTCACTTCACATGAGCAGACTAACCAATCTGGCCCATGCATGTTATTTCACTAGTACTCTAGTGCAGTACTACACATTCAATCATGCATCATGTTCCAAGACCGCCTGAATCACCTACTAAGAGTGCCGAGTTAAGAAAGCCTGCACAACATCCGTAAGGGACACTGTGCATCCTAAAAAAGCCGTAAGAGCGTATGAATTATAAAGTGATTTGCACATGCTCATTAGAACAAAAATTCGAGCCATGGTTACACGGCGAAAAAATATTCACAACAACGGGTAATTGCAGTTCTCTTTTTTCATAGATTTAACTGGGTTACTACGCCATGAACAGACGGCAGTCTAGAATTACACTTGTATCGAGTAAACAGGTAATGGCACAAATACAAGTAAATGTGCAAGTTTTACATATATGGGTAAATGGTGTTATTTTCCGTCTTTCGCTTTTTGTGCTTTGTGTCCTTGCTGACACACACAAGTTATAGCCGGGCAGTGCATGTAACAATATTTTAAATCAAGTTGATACAAATGCGCAATCAGTGCTTAGTAACATTAATAAAATTTGAAAATATTCTTAAAAAAACGGAAACGAGCTATTTCCAATATGAGAGTAACCGTGGGCCAATAATAAATCAGTATACTCTGGTAAAAGACATTTGAAGTAATTCGTATTCATTATATTTTCATGTTTGTCTCAGTGTGTATATTTTTGTTCTCCCGAAAATACCTCCCCTTCACCCATCCCTTATCATCTCTGTCTCATAACAGATTTATGACGTTTAATATGATGTTGAATGGAATGTTTCATTTTTACAATGATTGTTTTGATGTCCATTTCACAATGGACCATTTTTAATTTGTGTATGCGTTGTATAGCCCTGGTTTGAAAAAGGCATTTACTGTGTTGCCGAAAGGGCAGATAATGACACACAAAAGAACTGTTCAGAATAAAATGTGCAAATAAACCATATTTCTGGACATACCGTATGACCTAATCTGGCGCATTTGTACGAAGGAGACTTCCATCACAATATTATCTTCTTATAGAGGTGGGGGTGTGTACCTCTATCTCTCCTGCCAAATGCGACACAACAAATAGTGCCACGAGAATCTAATGTCAGGTTGCAGAATGTGAAAGTCGGCGTCAAACCACCCCATTCCTTTTTCACCTACTAAGAGGTCACAACCAAATCTCTACCCTACCTTTGCAGGAAACTAACCATAGCCAGGAGGTCAGTGCACCTCTAAAAGTGGAAACCTTGACTAGATGGAAACAAAGAACTGCACAAGAGAAGAAAAAAAAACAGGAAATAGTTTTTTTTTCCTGCTAAGCACCCTATCTACAAAACAAGTTACTAATGCAGATACGACTGGCCCCCTTGACACTATACTTAAGGGAGGACCTTAAGATCCTTATCTTCAAAGAACTTCACATCATTCACTTATCACTTGACACCGCTGGAAATCCCACTCCCTTGCGGATCCCAGGTCTTATGCTATTCCCGCACCCTTACGTGTAACGCCCTTTGTACAGTGCTCTGATCACAGCTATGTCCACAATATATATCTGAACAGGAGGTGAACTTCCAGTGATGGCTTCTAAATGGTGCTGTGATTTATGTGACTAGGATTAAATGGCTTATTCTACTATATATTCAAGGAAAAAACTTTAGTTGCAGGGACAATAAGTTGAGAGCTCAACACCACAAAACCCTTGAAATTCAGTTAAAGCCACCTTAACCTGTTTTACAAATGAAGCACTGGGTTTAGCAAAACAACAACAACAAAGAACACATGAATCCAATGTATTTGTTCGCAAAGATAACCGTACAGTAGCATACACTGTAGCATATAAATTCTTTAAAAACACACATTTTCAGATTACCACACAATCTTTTAAAATCACCAAAAGTGGTTATACAACCATTGTAAAAATAAAATCACATGTCCACTTCTCTGTGATTTTTCCTGAAGAAAGTATATTCAGTGTTTCTATACCATGAACCTCAATGTACAGCCTACTTCTTCGAAATAAAATCCATTTTCTTTCCCAATCAACAACTTCCAACAATTCTGGGCACACATTTTTTATATATGCAGCAGTACCACTGTAGTTTTACCAATTACTGTAAGATACACAAATGAATTTCCCAAAGCCCCATGAACAGCGTATTGTCAAATAAACCCATCAGAAAGACAGTGAGGGAAACAACGCACAAATGGCTACAATTTTCTGTCACAGGTAACCATGGCTAACCATGGCTAAACATGGACTGCTGCTTGACGACTCGCCTTAAAACACAAACGTAAACCAGAAAAACCCTGCTTTAAAAATCAAAGTCATAACCTTTACTAACTCAAAAACACAAACTTACTCAATATATCATATATAAACCACAGTTCAAATAAAGAATCAAATATATAACATTTATAACGTACCTATACACAAGTGTTTGAAGGCGAAACTAGGCAAGGGAAAGGAAAAAGAGGAAGGACAAAGACAATGTTCTTACTAGGCCTAGTGACATTGAGATTGCGCAAGGGAAGTGGAAAGGGGATGGAAAAGTGCTGGCGCAAGGGTAGGAGGGCAAATGTCGGACATGGGATCAAAACAACAAGTAGTGCTGCCAACAGATGGCAAGTGTGAGTGTTAAAAACTGCAGACAACAGGTGTCTAATAAGTGCAGGAATGGGGACTGTAGGATTGCAGATACAGACCACAAGTGTAGGGATTGCCAGGAGGCAGTGCACATGTGCAACTGGGTGGGCAGGTACCTGGGCCAGAATTCAGAGGGTAACCAGGTGACCGGTGCAGTATCTGACAGATCATCAGCAGCGGAGAGGAAGAGAGAAGGCAGAAGCAAAGAGGAAGGTCTTGAGATACTTCCGGAACCAGAGATCGTTCAGCTCAAGTTTCAGAGAGGCAGGGAGGCTTTTCCAGAGGGAGGCCCCAGCCGAAGAAAGATATGCCCCCGAATCGTTGCTTGCAGAAGCGTTCCTTACCCTCAAGGAGTTGGAGGTACGAAGAGCTTGAGTAGGAGCATATTTCAGAAGAGAGAGTTGAAGGTATTTTGGTCCCAAGCCCTAGAAGGCATGTGGGCAATGCAGAGGGTCTTTAACTTGATCCTTGCAGCCACTGGGAGCCAATGGAGAGATTTGAGGGCTGGAGAGAGGCCAAGGACAAGTTTTGCAGTCCTGTTCTGGATGAATTGTAGAGGACAGAGAGTAGAGGCAGGCAGATTTATAAAGACGCTCTTGCAGTAGTCCAGCCTAGAAAGAACAAGAGCTCTGGAGACAGTGAGCTTCTGGGGGAAGGTGAGGAAAGGAAGAATACATCTGAGGAGGTGCAGCTGGAAGTTTGACTTCTTAGAGATATCAGATGTGACGAGAGAAGGAGAGTGTGGAGTCGAAGAGGACCTCAAGGTTCTTAGACTCAAGCTGGGAGCAGGAAGAAGGCCAAGAGTGGACTTCCCGAGAGTGACAGGAAAGGAAGTTCCAATGAGGAGGATCTCCGTCATACTGGAATTAAGGCAGAGATCATTGGTGGAAAACCACTCCTGGATTGCAGACAGACAATCTGGAATGAGAGAGGAAGAAGAGGTGGCAGAGAGGAGCCTTAAAGTGAGCTGAGTGTCATCTGCATAGCACTGAAAGTTGGAGCAGAGAGCAGCAATGCGGTGGGAGAGAGGTGCCAGGTATTGGTTGAACAGCCAGGGAGAAAGGTTAGACCCCTGGGGAACACCACAGGTAGAGGTTGAGATGTAGTAGCGGAAGGACCAAGTTGGACCTTGGAGGGTCGGTCAGTGAGGAAAGAGGTCAGCGAGGCCAGGGCCTGATCAGTGATACCCAAGTTATCACGGAGCCAGATGAGCAGGATGGCATGGTTGTCCGTATCAAGAGCAGAAGAGAGATCTAGTAAGATGAGGACAGAGCAGTGATTGGCATCAAGGTAAGAGAGCAAGTCTTCACTGATGTTCAGGAAAGCAGTTTCCATACTTCTGGCAGCTCTGAAGCCAGACTGATGGCAATGGAGACAACCAACAGATTCAGTGTGAAGATTAAGGTGGGAGATGGCCAGGTTTTCCAAGAGTTTGCCCAGGAAAGGGGTAATGGAGATCAGGCAATAGCTAGCCGCACAGGAGGGGTTCGGCTGAAGGTGTCTTGAGAAGAGGGTGCAAAAGAGAGTGTCGTAAAAATGTACTATCACTCACCTTCCACTATTCCAAATAATGCACTGATCTTCACAACAGCCACAGACTCAGCATCTTTTCAAAAATCAATAGCACATAAACAGGACTGTAGAAAATAAACTGCTGACACTTTTTCACTGCAACCTATTACAGCCAAGTACTCAATACCAACAGTCTCAGCTACTGATTTCAAACACTAAAACCCGCTCATCGTCCATGTCCCATTCCTACTATTCTACTATTGGTAAAAATTCAAACTAAGAATCATGTTTGTAGAAACTGAGAAAGAACAGATATCATGGCTGATTGTAAAATGTGTGGCTGATTGGGGATAGCTTCTCACAAAAAGTTCATAATCAAAATAGCCAACTAACTATTAGCATGGAAATGGGTTTCTCCATCATAGGGTCTGGCATGGATTCACATTCCCATGAATATTCCCTGTCGTCAGACTGGGCATCCTCGGTAAAAGAAAAATCAGTTTCATTTCTGAACTGTGTTTCCCCTAACAACAAATCACTGAGCTCTGGGTCATACTGACCCCAGCCAATGACTGCCCTCTACCTAAGCCCCTCCTCTGGCAGCCATCTTCAGATTTATACCACACGTTCAAGTGTTGGGAGTCCTTGTGCTTATCTCTTGTACTTTTACTGCGCATTTCGCTTTTTGGAAGAGTTTTACTCTATTTTTTAGACAATCGAGCCTGTGTGGTCCATTGATCTTCCTTCTCATTAACGGGGAACTGTTTCTTGGATTCTTCAGCGGAAGCTGCCAAAAGATTTTTTCAGGCCTACACTGCGTGGAGCATGTCGGAGGAGAAGGATTCCCCTTCTCTTTTCAAGCTGTGACTGCGGGTTGCAGAATGTTTACATGGACCATAAACATTCCTAGTACATGTTCTGCCTGTACCCAACATATAAGGAGGATTGTGCGTATTGCCGTGAACTCTCGAAACACACGTTGAAAAATCGGTGTAAGGGCTGGAAGAATGGCTGCAGGCCAAGGCCTCTGCAATGGGTAGTTCCCAGGAGCATGCCTCTCCCGGATCCGGGAAAGCTGAGCGGGCTTGTAAGTCCTTTGAGGGCACCCCTCCCGCGGGGGTCCAACAAAAGGCCAAGCACCATGAATCTGCTACTGCCAGGAGCGCCGGTCTCCTCAGCGGCCAGGGCTCATTCAACACCTCCTGCTGCATCGGTCTCCAATCAACGCTCTGAATCTTCATCAAAGAGGAAACCGATCACCCGGGCAAGTTGAAGGTGTCCCTGGAAGATGACCAAGGAAAAGTCCAAGCATGGTACAATGTCCGGCCTACCCGTGACAGATAAGACCAAAGGGGAGCGAGGGCCCAGCCCGACCCCCAAGGAGAAGGCCAAGCAGAAAAAAGGGTCCAGGGTGACCATGAAGGCCAACCAAGACAAAGGGCTTGGCCGTGAAGGCCCAAGTACACCAGACAAACGCAGCGCCTTCCATTGAGGTGGTGGTAGCATCCCTTTTGAAAGGTCATGGGGGTGGACCCGCAGGGCGCGGCTCCGACAGCAAGGGTGTCCCTTGCTCCCAGGAGAAAGACTTCATTCAAACCCATTGAGAAGACCCCCAGAGAAGAGGATGCTGATCATCTCCCCAAGACCGTCCCCTCTGTATGCAAAGAAAGGGGGGTGGCGTTGAGGGCCTCCAGAGCATCCAAGAGGGCGATGGCTATGAGGGAGACATTGGAGTCATGCCCTAAGACAAGGGCTACGATGAGTGCGAAGAAAAGGGCAGCGACATCGAGGAACCTCGGGATAACAAGTGCCTTAGCCCTGCTCCTACGCCCCAGTTGCCTATCTCTGCCCCTCAGCTGCCACCTAGAGACCTCTCAGTGGACATTCTCTTGACCCTTCATACGTTGGTATCCGAGATACAGCAGAGAATGCTGGTGGCACTGCCACCCGCCTCCCCAGTGGATCCGGTGCCGTCCATCCCGCGGCTAATGGGGAACCACCAGCGAAGAAGAGTGAGAGGCACCCGCTGCCTGCCACCCTTCACCTCCTTCTCCACCACCCCGCGCAGGTGAGACGGGTCGGACACGGTGACGACAACAGGCACGGATGACGACAGCGGGATGGGAGAACCTCCCATTGTTTGCTCCCATATCCTCCCCGCCAGACGTGATAGGATCGTTCCATGCAATGATCTCCAGAGCATCAGAGCTTTTCCAGCTCACGCCGGAGGAGAAGTAGGAGGGTTTCTTATACCAGCACCGTGAGGAAAAGAGGAAGACTATCTTTTCAGTCCCGCTCCTGGATGACATGAAGAACCCTTCTACCGCCCCAGCCAAAAGGGACCAACCAGACAAGAAGTATAGGGTGCCGGACTCGCAGATTCATGCAGCGGCCAAGAAGAAGTCATCGGGCTCGATATCTTCTGCAGCATCCACCCCTCCTGACAGCGAGGGGAAGAAGTTGGATGCGATGGGTAGGAGAGTTATCTACTCTGCGGCGACGAAAATCAAGACTGCCAACACCCTCGCTTTTGTGGCAGGCTATGACCGGGAACTGTGGTTGAAGCTCACACATCTTTACTGTACTTCCTTCCTGATGATAAGAGGTCTGAGGTTTTAGAGATTCTTTAGGAGGGCAAAGTGGCGGCGGACCACGCCATCACAGTGGCCACGGATGTGGGGTCCCACCATATGGGCAACAGCGTCTGCCTTCACCGTCGTAGCCGACTCAAGGCCACCAACTTCCAACAGGAGGTCCAAACCAGGGTTTTGGACATGCCCTTCAACGCGGACAATCTTTTTGGAAAATCAGTGGATGAGTCCCTACAGGCCATCAAGGTGGATACGGAGACGGCTCATGCCCTGGGCATGCTACAGCAGCAACAGCTGGCCTTTCGGTCCTCAGGAGGCAAGTCTACCAGATCTTCGAGAGGTTTCAGCAGGGGGCTCCTCTTCTTACCATCAACCCTCGCGCTCCTCGACCCAAGAAACAAACAGGGGCCAATCCAAGGCCTCCGGAGGATGTCGTTGTCACAGACCTCAATGCGGCCCGTCGACCTCCATGCAAGAATGAATCGGCCAGTCGGACCCCCGACCCTTGCACCCTGGTGGGAGGCTGGCAAACTTAGTCAGCGTGTGGAAGACCATCTCCACCAACCGTTGGGTGCTGGACGCTCTCACCCACGGTCACACTCTGGAGTTCCAACGAAAGTGTCCGCTAATATCACTGATGGCCCGGCAGGAAAACCACATCCCTCAGCTGCTGCTGGAGGTTCGGGCCATGTTAAAGAAAGGGATGATAGAGCTGGTTCCAAAGTGGCTCTGGGGCTCCAGAGTTTACTCAAGGTACTTCCTTGTGCGAAAGAAGACCGGGGACTGGAGGCCCATCCTCGACCTGTGACGACTGAACAAATACATAAAGTCCCAGAAGTTCTGAATGGTCACTCTTCAGCATGTGCTCGGACAACTGGAGAAGGGAGACTGTCATTGTTGGATCTGAAGGATACGTAGTTCCACATCCCCATTCGCAAAGGACACTGCAAGTTTCTGCGCTTCATCGTTCAGGGGCAGCATTTCCCATTTAAGGCCCTTCCTTTCGGGCGGAAGTCGGCGCCCAGAGTTTTCATCAAGTGACTGGCACCAGTGGCAGCCCATTTATGACGGCAAGGGATCTAGGTCTACCCTTACTTGGACGACTGGCTCATCCGGGCCAGGTCAAGATACATCGCCATCTACCACATAGCGAGGAATGTCCACCTACTGATGGACCTGGAATTCTCATTGAATTATGCAAAGTCCTGCTTGACTCCATCGCAGGATGTGCTGTTCCTGGGATCCCATCTCAACACAGCGTCATGCCTGGCGTCACCGTCAGAAGAGAGGGTGATGACCATCCTGGGCAAGGTGCAATGGCTGTTAGCTCTGAAGATCGCCACAGTGAGGGCCATCAAGTTGCTGCTTGGCATGATGTCATCATACATTTATCTCATCTGGATTTGCAGGTTGCGGATGCGCCCGCTGCAGGAGTTCCTATACGCCCATTGTATCCAGGTGTCTGGAAGGTTCCAAGACAAGATCACACTCGACGAGGGGTTCCGTCGGGCGATAAGTTGGTGGTGCGTGTGCTCGCATCTGGCCGGAGGCACGGATTGCCAGACCCCACCACACCAGGAGACGGACGCTTTCGTGGAAGGATGGGGAGCCCACACCTGGTGTCTTCATGCCAGAGGCCTGTGGCTGCTGGAAGAGAATACGTTGCACATCAATGTTCTGGAGCTACAGGCAGTATTTTGGGCCCTCAAATCGTTCCTGCCATCCCTCAAGGGCACGGTGGAGCGGGTCTTCACAGACCATACCACCACAATGTTTTACATCAGGGAAACAGGGGGGCACCAGATCCCTGGCGCTCTCCAAAGAGGTGCAGGACTTGTGGCACTGGGCTGTCTCCCAGGTGATGTTCCTCATTCCGTTTGATCTGGCAGTAGTAAAGAACACAGTCGCCGACTCACTGAGAAGGGAGCATCACTCTTGTCACGAGTGGGAACTTCGGAAGGACCTAGTGGAGAACATGTTCGTCAAATGGGACAATCCATAGATCGACTTGTTTGCGACGGCGACCGTTAGACCGGGGTACTAATGGCAATAAGCCCCTCGACTGTAGTCAATTACTGCATAAGGTAATGTCCCCAGAGTCTTCGTTAAGGCACTCGCTATGCTCAGGCTTGTAACCATTGGCCCCGGGGGCATTACCTTATGCGGTAATGGCCCACAGTCTCTGGGCTTATTGCATAATTAGGCCATACTAACAGACAAACGGCGTTGAAGGAGCACTTAATGGAAGGTTGAGACGCGATTTCAAGAATCTATTCTCGCTGTCTGGAGAGAGGTGCAATCACCATAGCCCAACAATTCAGCCCCATGCACTATGGCCCGAAAAACGTGAGCCTGGTAGATCTTCAAAGGAATGTACAACCTCTCACCTTCCAATCGAGTAACCAGATTCTTTATTTGACTGCACTGCCATAAATGTCTTTGGGAACTTTTTTCAACTTGAGTCTGTCATTTTAATTTGTTGGAGACCATCACCCCCAAGTAACTATAGCTTTCAACTGACTCCAAACAATGGTTATTGAGGCAAAGTCTCGCCCTTACTCAGGCCTTACTTTCAGGCCAAACACAGAACATAATCTTTGTTTTTGAATAGTTCATAAGTAAACCTTTCGCAGAGCATTGATTGTCAGAGGTATCTAGCTGATTTTGTAAACCCCCCACAGTTTAAGACAGACTCAACATCTGCACCGTGTGGGTTCTTCAATCAGAATGACAGATGTCTACAAAATGGTGGCTATCATACTTTTTGAAAATCATTAGCACAAAAACAGGACTGTAGAAAACAAACTACTTAACTGACTGACACTTTTTCACTGCAATCTATCACAGCCAAGTACTCAATTACAACAGTAACAGCAACTGATTGCAAACACAAAAAAACGACTCGTCATGCATTGCCCACTCCTACTATTGGTCAAATTCAAACTAAGAATCATTTTCCTAGAAACTGAGTAGGAGAACAGATATCATGGCCGATTGTACAACTGTTTGGCTGATAAAAGAGCCAACTATTTCCTAATTACTAACCTTTTGTGAGAAACTATTAGCATGGACCTGGGTTTGACTGATTTTAAAATTAAATGGTTTGGATTGGGGGGAAATCAGTGGGCCCAAGTTTGTCCTAAGTTGTTCAGTCTGAGAAGTATAGAGCGGCCACATATCATACTGATTCATTGTGGAGGCAATGATCCGGGTAATGTACAAGGTACATTACTCCCTTGCTTTTATGATGAAACACGATTTGCAAAAACTAATGGAACTTATTCCTCACACCATCTTTATCTATTCCAATCTGACTTAGAGGCAAACATGGAAGTGGACCACCAGATTTAATTCTAAAATTGAAACATCATGGAGAAATGTTAATAAGGTCATTTCAGCTTTCATCAGGGACCAAAAACAATTATGGATATCAAACAGCAATATACAGTTCTACATGACTAATCTGTATAGACATGACGGAGTACAACTAGCTGATGAAGGAAATGTGGCGTTCCTTGATAACATCAAAGCAGTAGTCAAAAAGTGCTGAAATACTACTAAGGAATAATACTAAGTACTACTTACTAGATACATATGCAGACATATAACATTTTCATTGCAGTGGCTATTCTACCCCCGGCTATGAGCAATCCCTTATAGCCACGTGTACACGTAATTTTTTTTATATGCTCAAAAAACGTTTTGCAAAGATTTCAAAGTTGAAATGACACAAGGGTAGAGGTGAGGGTTTGTAATGAGAAAGACATGTCAAATTGTGAACTTTAACTTCGATGAAATAATATGATTACTGCACCGTAATGTGCATTACAATGGCCGCGGCTCTGACAGCAGTTATAACCCTGGCTATACAGGCCCACCAAAATACAGGCATCATTGGTTGCTGGTACTCGTGGCTATAGAAGTCCCTGAGAGGGCACAACGTTTCATTGGCTAAAGACTAGCCACACGCATGAAGGTATCCAAGGCTATACACAAAAATAGACAAAGAAAAGTTTCATTTTCAATAGTATTTCAAAACTGCTGTAGGTGGCTCTTAATAAAGCCTTTGTGATTTTGTGCAAAAATGTAAGCCAAAAATATATTTTCATTCTTAGAAATACTCCTCTCCACTATTACAATTCCAGAATCTTGCAAAATGGATGTGCTATTTCCTTAGATGACTAATTAATTTTCTTTTCCCAAAGAGAAAAGGAACCCGAGCGCCCTGTCAAAAATATTTCGCCACAATTAACGCACAAATATCTAATTTCAAATTCTTCATCTAAAGTAATATTATTGCACCAGAACAACTTACTCAGCCAATGCTTTGAAAACACATCACCTAAATCCTCAACATCACTATTAGATTAGCCCAATTCTCAAAATTCTCTATTCCTCCACAATCTTCTGAGCAAAGATCCAACACTCCACATACTGCATTGACACACTTCTTCTGAAATTGTTTCCATGTTTGAAATATCCAGCAACAACAGTATCTACCACAATCTCCTAAAACACAGCTGTCTCTCAGGAAATACCACCTTACTATATAGAAAACACGTAAGGTTATGAGGCAATGGAACCTCCAGTTTAATTGGTACATATAAACATCAAAAAAGAACAATGGGCCTCATTACGAGTTGGCCGGTAAAAAACATATATTACCGGCATGCCGGTGCAACCATGTCCGTGTTGCATTGCTGCCGGAATCAACGGTTGATTCTGAATCAGTGTGCACGCGCATGCCAGCAACCGCTGCACCAGTATGCCGGTAAGGCCCTCCAAACCCCCAATAGCGGCATCATGCATGACGCAGACACACATCCTAGATGCCGTACAGAACGGTACCGTTGATACCAGTACCGTTCATACAGGCACCAGAAGTGCCGATACCGGAAGCAACGTCATCACACCGGAACGGGAAATGCTCCAGCGGCCATCTTTAAAAACACAATCCATTGCAATCTCCTGCCTACAGGACCGGGATTTGCAAACTGTGTACCCTGCCAGCAAGAAGATGTCTAAGGCTACCCATAAACTTACCCATACCAAGGCTACCCATAAGCTTACCCGTACTAAGACCAATTAGAGTGGCTCAAGCTCACACAATGGCCATACCGAGATTTAAACTGCATAACTCGGGGGGTGCTAGCTTCCCAGTCCTTCTGGCCAAGTTTTGGAACACGCTCCCTGCCTCCCTCAGATCAGAACCCTCTTTCCATTTATTCAAGTGTAATACGAGACGCTGGCTCCAGGACCTGGACTCAGCGCCTGCCTAACGTCCTTAGAGAGACCTCTGAAGCAATTTTCTACCATACTCCGTGTTCATACGTCTGCTAAATACTTTATTGAATGAGTATACTGTTTATTACTCTGTCTCTTTACACATACCTATGTAACCTACTATGCTATGCTATTCTATGTCCACATTTAATGCTGTAACTTGGTGTAAAATGTTTGTCTTATGTTGTGTAACTGGATACATATGTGCCCAGCTGCCCCATGGCCAGGAGCGCTTTAGAAATAAAATAAATACAAATAAAGGCACACCTCGGCTGCGTAAGCCCCGCTTTAGCGATTAGCTAAACATGCTTTCCGACACCCTGGTCTTGCATGCAGATGTCGTGTTTTGTCCAGACCTGTGCCGTGCCACCCAAATAAGGAAGAAAAACATCTGGGAGGAGGTGGCCCAGAAGGTGTCCACAGTGGGTACAACCACATGCAGTGTGAAAGACTGCAGAAAACGGTGGGACGACCAGCGGCTGCATGTTCGAAACATTTTGTCAACAAACCTCAGCCAGGCCCAGGCAACATGTGTTGGAGCTACATCACCCATAAAGCTTGCACGGTGGGAGGAAACCTGCAGCTCAATAATGTACATGAGGCCATAGAGAGAGTCAGGCATTCGGAGATGGGAGTCCCATCATTGGACAATGACAGTGAGTGGCCCTTAGCGTAATACAAAAGTCACCACACACACCTAATACCCCAAGTATAATGTTGGAGTCCAATTGGCAAGTAGATGAGAATGAATATATGGGCCATCACCTCCCACCTAAAGTCAGCCCCAACTCAAACCCTACATCCCTGCCACGATAACACACTACAAACCCCACTAACACAAACCACATGAGTCCACAATTGCAACACAAGCAACATATGCATACGCACACACATATACATCACCGTCGAGATGCAGGCCTCACCACTGTGCCATCTCAATGCATGGTGCACACATCTCCACTACCGATTGCACACTTGAGACACAACCAAACAGCACATGGCACACAGCCCCTGAGGCATGGCTGCAGCACGCAAGCCATGACACACCTGTAGGCCACCAAACAGACACCATGGACATCATGGCTGCACCAGAAGGATGCCCAAATCCTATAAGCACCATGGCCACCCCTCCAACATGCATACGACAATGCACATGACTTGAAATGTACTAACATTGATGTATGTAGGATGTACATTCACCCATGCCTGATACCCTGCCTCTCCGTCCTCCACAGGCACGGAATCAGACAGCGATGTGGAACACACCACAACGACCAGAAAAAAACACCTGCATGCAAGAACAGAGGGGAAGATGACGCCACCAGGCTGACAACATCAAGGGCTTGCCCAAGGAAAACCACCTCTCCCAAACCACAGCCCACCAGCCAACAGGGTGCACAGGCCGGAGACCAAGAGGAGCAGCTAGCTCTGACACAGTCAGGAGCCCAAGACGGGACACATTAGTGCCATCAAGGCACGCATGCCAAAAGGCACACCGACCCCGGCAGAACCTCATGTGGAGGGGCCACAGTCAATGGCCACGAGTGACGTGTGAGCCGGCACAATCTGCTCCACATAGCACAGAGGACCACGAGGGACAGGATGAGGCGGACACCGCAGGCCTTTGCATGTCAGAGGTAATGCCACACACCCCTACCATGCCGTCTACACCAGTGTTCTCCTCCGAACCTGGCTCAGATAGACCCAGCACTACAAAGGACATGCATGTAGTGGCACGCATCACCAGCACCTGGCAGACACCACCACCACCTCCCGTGCAACCACCAGTAGCAGAATCTATTCAGGACTTGAAGGGGCGGTTAACCCGCATGGACGAGGGCCAGCAGGCCATGCAGGATATGGTTAGACACTACATTGGGGAAGGTGAAGCCACACGCAAGGCCATGGAAGACAACACCAACACAATAACCCATGTTGTATACAGTGTGGCCGTGCGCGTGCGTGAGGGCATGGCAGGGATGACAGAAGCTGCACAAAGTTGGTGGCCACCACGCACAACATCACACTGCAGAGCCTGACCCTCAACCTCCCACCGCTCCCTCGACCAGCTCAACACTGGCAAGCTCCACTCAGATGAGCCCGGTGCGCAGGTCAATGCGCTCTGTGCCGGCCAGATGTTCAACCCCCTCCACCCAAAAGGGGGTGTGAGTAGCCAGACAGTTGAACTTGAAATGGGTGCAGGGGGTGGGGGGCGTGGGTGTGTGGTAATGTTGGGGGGAGAGGGGTATTGTTTGTGGGGATGTTGGGGGTAGGGGGTGGAGGGCATGGGTGTGTGGGGATGTTGGAGGGTTAGTTTGTTGCATATTGATGGGCCCCTGTTCACTGTACATAGTTCTGAATAATTTAATACACCTGCTCTGCATGAGGAAAACACATGACTGGACATTGCTTATTGAGTGTGTGTCAATTTATTTCTTAACAGTGCCCAGTGCTCAGTGTCCCCCACTCCAAGTGCCTTGTGTTACCCAGTCCATCAAACGTAATGTGCAATAAAAGTTTGCCGTACTACACATCCTTCATTCACATTGTGCCGTGGTCGATATGCATCTTCGCCACCATCATCCTCCTCTCCATCTGGTGGAATCTGGTCCATGTCAGGGGACAGGGGTTTGTTGCACATGTTATAGAGCATGGCACATGCCAACACTATCTTGCCCACCTTCTCAGGCCTGTATGCGAGTGCCCCACCCGACCTGCTGAGGCAGTGGAAACGGGCCTTCAACAGACCAAAAGTCTGCTCAATTGTGACACGAGTGCGTGCATGTGCACAGTTGTAGTCCTCTTCGTGCCCATTGACCGGTTGCCTGATGGGGGTAAGGAGCCATGGGTTCAGGGGATACGCGGCATCACCTGCACAGGAGCAATGGAAAGTGTATTTGTGAACATTGTTGTCATTCCTTGTGTGCAATGCCTGTACAGTGTTCATGGTCACATGCCACAGATTCACCATTATTGCACTTGTCATTCCCTCATAGTGAGACCCAGGTAAATGCACTTAGGGATGACCCATGCTTGGGGGGGGGGGGTATGTGTGCCATTCACATCTAAGGGACCGTTCCGTCAGGTGAGGCACTCACACTAATGAGTTGATATGGACCATCATATGCCCACATCTGATGGGCATGATGCATTTGAAATGTGTACTATACATGTGGAATGCACACGTTTGCCTGATGTGCCTCATGATACTCTGTGGTTTGGTAATCACGTTCACGACTACTTTATGTCGCCATGTACTTGTCCATCACTGCCTTCCCCCATATGACCATGTCCAAATGGCAATTGTGGTATGGTCCACCAGTGACAGCAAACATTACTGTGATGGGTTGGCCGTGTACTGCCATGGTGGAGCAGAGGTACTGTGGATGGGTCCTGCGCCACTCACTCATATGTTAGTGGTGGTAACTGATCAGTGATTACATAAGTCACCTTGCTTGTACCAATGCGATTGTAAGTTTTCCTTAGAGATGCCTGGGCCGGTATACTGGTCTACAGTGTACCTGTGGGGTGGGTGCAGTGACAGAGATTTCCATGTGTGGTAGTTGGATTTGCCCCAGGCATGGCTGCATGTCCCATGATGGACTTTGCTCCGCTCATGTAATCCAGGAATTGTGCCTGCAGGGTGGTGCATTGTGGTAGCTGTGGTTTATCATGTCCGATGTTGTGCAAGGTGCTGGGGTGGGCGCTGTGTTTGTTACTTCCATGTATGCACAGATGTGTAGGCATGCCACATCTGCATCCATTGGCTGTGTCGTACATTGTGTCGAGGTGATTGGGGTCCCAGTTTTGCCACCCAGGTCGCTGTGTCACCGCCCCCAGCAACACCACTCATGACTTAGCCATCAGACAGGTTGCCCAGGATTGCGTTTCTACCCCCGGCAACACCCCTCATGCCCCAGCCAGCAGACAGGTTGCCCATGATTGTGTCCCCCCCAGCCTCTGCCCCTCATTTCCCTGTTGTTGGATTCACTCAGCAGCCAGGTATGTTGTGCAGCGCGTCGTGCCATGTAGCGGGGAAGTGTGGAGTTGTGCAGCACCATGGCATCATGTGTGGATCCCCGGAATCTTGCACAGCAATGCGTGATTAATTGCCTTGCATCGCACACCATCTGGACATTCAGGGAATGGTAGAGCTTCCTGTTGCGGTACACTACCTCCTCGGCATGCCTGACTACCAGCTCCACATGGGTGCAGTCAATGGCACCAATTACGTTAGGTATGCCTGCCAGTGCATAAAATACTATTTTGGTATCATGCACCTCATCCACAGTCCGTGGTAAATATATATGTGGTACCTTCCATGTTTCAAGAGGTCATCTAGCACCTGGTTGAGCACACGGGAGAAACATGGTTGTGAGATGCCATGCAGCTGCCCCAGTGTGCTGGTAGGTGCCTGTGGCAAGGACGTGCAGCACAGACACTACCTTCAGCAAAGGGGGGAGGGGGGTTGCCTGTTCGGAAGTTGATGAGGCTTACCAGGTCATCATGGGTGAGGTCCACTATTGTGCATATGGTGTCCCTGTCCAGGTGGTACAGGGTCTGGATCTGTGCAGGGGTTAGGTCAAATGGACTGGCCCTTAGGTGAGGTATAGGTGGCTGCCTGCGGGAGACAACTGCCTGCCCTCGTGGTATGTGGCGGCCCTGTCTCACCCTCCTTTGCCTCTGCTGCATTCCCTGGTTCAATGCCTGCTGGAGTAGTAGCAGTACAGGCATGTCCTCCAGCCCCAGCATTGCAACTGCTAATGGTAGCATTTTGTGTTTGGAAGGGGTGTGGGTGTGCTCCTTTTGTGCTGTGCCAGACTCCATTGCCTCCACCTATGCTGATTGTGTGCACCTGTGGCAGGTTTCCACCCTGCAGATTGCTATTAACGGCTGCCCTGTGATGCCGGTGTTAACGGCATCATGGTACCCATTCTTACCAGTATCTGGATGCCGGTAAGTGCATGTCCATGAACCTCCTGATGTGCACTTGCTTACGGCATGCCATTGTTACTGGCACGGCTGCCGTGCCCATTCTGGGTAGGTGCTACCCAGTCACAAAGGGTACCTGCTGAGGCTGGTAGCACCTGCGTCACAGGTCGTAATGCACCGGTCCGGTAAATGATGCCGGTAGGTATTCCCTGACCAGTATCGTTATTACCAGACCGCCAACCTTGTAATGAGGCCCAATGTCTTATAGGTTGAACAGCAGCTGAGGTACTTGACATCCTATTTGCAGCTGCCCACCATAGAATCAATAAAGACCCAATCAGAAAGTAAATGCAGATGATCCCATCTTTTATAAGGTAATGTTTTCCATTATTCATTTCAACATGTGAGGTGACAGACAGTGATTTTTACTCTCACCCTACAAAGGACAACTTTATGGACTGGCTAGAAGAATATTATCCTAAAGAAGAGGAAATACTGAAGAGAAGCAGCCATAGGAAAGTAGAGAACGTTCTAGATTGTGTGAGCTTATTCTTTATGTTTATGTAAACTGTGACTAAGAATAATGTGTAAGTAACAATATCATTCAGCTTATAGGTATGGATATTGGTTGTTTGACCTAAAAAACGTGATCTACTGCTGATTTGACCTAATTTCTTTGGTTGAATACATTTTGAACTAATGCGGGGGAGACCCCCTCTCACCCTCTGACTTCCCCACCTCAACCTATTCCCTTACCCCACAACTATTTTCTAATTAAAATATGCCATTTGACCTACCAAATTCAACCAAAAAGATGCAGTCAAATTCGAGTAGGTAGAGTTGGCATTCGGTCAACTATGGCAATACCATAGCCCACTGTTTTTTAAATGTATGTGCTACTAGAAAAGTAATAGTCAATGATGTCTTCAATTGAAAATATTAAAAATATTTTTAACAAGCAGATGAAGAAGTGTTTCAAGCATCTAGAAGGATTAAGCAACAGCCATCTCAGGAATTCCATATAAACAAATTCATGGATACTTTAAAATAAATAAATAAATTTTTTTAAATGCAAAAAATTGGGCTGAAGAAGATCTGTTATGTGTACATACTAAAAGAAATAGGAATCCCACAACCAATTCCCCCCCCCAAAGAAATTTGTTTTACTAAATACTGTTTTTGCATACTTATTTAACTTTAAAAAATGTTTACAGTTCTATTCCTGGTTGATGAACCGAAAGTCATTAAAGTGTTACACTAACTTTGCACAAACTCTATACTCACTATATCTCAAAATAGAACTTTTTAGGACTAACTACTGTAAAGTTTTTTAAGCATTTTTTCATAATTTCAAGAGACGCTATGGAATAGGATCCCAGGGCCCAGAGACATTCATTGTAGCTGCTGCTACTGTCATTGTAACAGCGGCTACCATGAAAGATGTGATTGGTTAAACTGCAGACGTGGTAAATCACGGCAACGACTGGAGGTTGTACCCATGGCTGCGAACCGCCAATCACTGTGTGGCACACCTAGTTGCAGCTACATTCCCAGTAGCATTGCCGTCATTGTACCCGCGGCGAACATGAAGGATAACCGCAGCTATAATAAAAACAAAGCCAATTGTGTTTTTTTTAAACACACACTGTATTAAATGGACCAATTAAGGATTATTCATCCATTTATACAGTCTGTATTTTTTTTATTGTCTACTTTTATAAATTAAATAGTGGTCATGAAAAGGGCCGTTGGAGGAAGGGAAAAACATTAGGATTCACACATGTAACGGTGGATAAAAATAAGGAACATTTAATTCTTTGCATTTTTTGTTTTGTGATTTATTTTGTTTTTCTTATGTTTTAAAAAGGGGGTAAAATGAATTGCCACTTAGAAAAATATATTTATTCCTAGTGGCGGCAATTGGCCTGGTGTTCTAAAATGGCCCGTCTCCAATCAACCAGGGTGGCATCTCCCACCACAATCCGGTTGTGACATTGCAAACACATTACCTTGCAGTCCTGCAGATCAGGTGCAGGCAGGATAGGAAGAGATTGAGTGGTGCTGGATATGATATGAGATATGACATCATTAATGTGACGAGGCAAGGAAGGGGGAAAAGAGGGAGGATAGACAACAATCTTACTAGGCTAAGTGACATTGAGATCGCACAAGTGCAGGGGGGAGGTGAAAGGGGACGGGGAAGTGCTGTACATGGGATCAAAACAATAACAAGAAGTGTGGCCAGCAGGTACCAGGTGAAAGGATAAGTGCAGACAGCAGGTGTCCAATAGTGCAGGTAGGGGAACTGTAGGGTTACAGATACAGACCCAAGTGCAAGGGTTGCCAGGAGGCAGTGCGTGTGTGTAACTGGGCGGGCAGGGAGCTGTGCCCGAAATCAGAGGGTAGCCAGGTGACCAGTGCAGTATCAGACATGATATCAGCAGGGGAGAGGAAGAGAGAAGGCAGAAGCAAAAAGGAAGGTCTTGAGGTGCTTCCGGAACCTGAGATGGTTCTCAAGTTTGAGAGAGGCAGTGAGGCCCCAGTTGAAGAAAGATCTACCACCAACTCGTTGCTCAATGGAACAGAGGAAGCAACATAAGTGGAAGACAGTAGCACAGAGGTGCTTTTGTCTGGCAGATACCTGCACACAGATTGTGGGCCATGGGCTCTCACCTTATGTTGGAAATGAGCCTTCCTATAGTGTTCCTCCACATCGTCCTGGACAAGGGGCTGAATCAAAATAGGAGGTTCACAAACTTTGTTATGGTTTATTGGAAGATCCCCTCCATAACACCTTCCCATAGAAAACATACAAAATTCCACAAACTCCTTCCTACTCCATTGCTCTTGCCACGAAAAATCTGCCAGCTATCAACAACAGGTTTCTGGGCACACTGCTTCTTCCGTGGAGTAAGGCAATACAAACCCACACCACCTCAACATCACTGCTGGTCCCAGATATACTTAAACGTGCGACCGGGGAGGTAAAAAAACAAAACCCCGAAAAAGAACACCACAAAAAGGACTCTGCCACATAAAATAGAAAAAAATGAAAACATAAAAACATAACAAGCAAAAATAAACAAAAACTACAAAAATCAGGATGACTGGACAAAGGCATAAGAACAAGAGTGGTAAAAATGAAATAAAAAATGAGGATACTGCTTTTGAAAATTCCTGAAGGCTCACAAGCAAGTTCACTCACCAAGAGACAAAAAGAAATGAGGGGAAAAAAAAAAGTTGGCTCTAGATGTGAAGAATAGCCATGGCTATACCATCAAGCCAATCAGAGCTTGACTTTCATACATGTGTCTATGCCCAGACACAATGATGTATTCACGCCTAAATGTGCTTATGCGCCTCCACATGACTCAGCCATTCTGATTCCGCAAACTATATAGCCACGTCAATGAGAAGGTGCAATCACGCAGCGCATTTCGTTGAGGCTCTGCAAGCATTTGGGCCGACCAATCAGATTGCACGCACTAAATAGCTGTGTAAACCAGAAGGTCAAATCAAGAGGCGTGATTTTGTTGATGCGACTATGTGCATCAAGCCTTCCTCAATGTCCCATCGGATTGCGAGCACTATATAGCTGCATTAATGAGAAGACCCAATCAAGCAGCGCAGTTTGTTGATGCAGCTATGCACATGCACGCCTTCCGCCTGGACCAATCGGATTGCACGCACTATATATCCATGTCAACGAGCAAGCCCAATCAAGCGGTGCAATTCATTGATGCTGCTACATGGAACCCATGCGTAAGCATTGGCCAATCGGACTGCATGCTGCACTTGTACACAAGACCTAGAGCTGGGTGCACAATATCAGCCAATCGGGTGATGTGGTGCGTTAATGCAGCTGTGCACAGGCGCAATGACGTACCCACGCATACCCCATTTAGCAATCAAATTGCAAGCTGGGGTAATGTGGGGACAACTCTTAGCCGCATCTAACCATCCAGCCGCCTGATTGGTTTCTGGACATAGCCGCAGGTATTCACCACTCTCAAACACAACCTACCTTTTCTCATTGCTTTTTCTTCTGACCACCCAGATTGTAAAGTATAAGAAGGTTTTGAGCAAAGTCCTAATTTTTCCCATCTTTTTTGCCCTCCTTTGTCCATTCTTCTTTTTCCTTTACCTGTCATTTGTTCTGTTTATCAATTTATTATTTTAGTTATTTTCTTTTTTTTTTCATAGTGCTTTTTGTCATTACTTTTTTTCATTTTATTACATGTTCCTCCTTGGTCGACATTGACCAACAAGTCTGAACAAAGCAGTAGTAGTGATGCGGTCACTTGTGTGCTGAATCCATCCCACCCCCAAAAATAATATGCAGTATGAAAAAACTACAGACAGCTGGAAGTACTTCATGGTGGAGCAACACCACTCCCTAAAAGAGAGACCAGGTGTAGTGTGGGATCTGAAAAACAAAACTACACCATGGACTTTCTAACGAACCATCACAGAGCTTGAGGACATCCATTCTCATTCAACAATTGTCTGGGAATAGCCACAACTAGGTGTGTTGGGCTGAAATCTGCGCTATTGTAATGAAATGATATTTTATTTATATTGCGCTCATACACAAGAGCCAGGCAAAAGGAGGGGAATCAGGGGAGAACGAAAAAAAAAGCAATCTTACTAGGCCCAGTGACATTAAGAATGTGCAAGCGCATGGGAAAGTGAAATGGGTGAAAGTGCATGGAAGGGGGAGAAGTGGAAAGTGCGGAACAGAGGAGAGAACAGAATAAATATGAATAAGTAAAGTAAATAAATAAAAGTGATAAAACAGTGGTAGTGCAGCCAGCAAGTGGCAAGTGCTAGGTTAGTCAGATAGGGTTTATCTGATAAGTGCAGAAGAAAAGTGGGTGGGGTACTGTATGGGTACAGATACAGACCCCAGTGCAAGTGGTGGCCCGGAGGCAGTGCACAAAGGTGGCAGGGTGAGCAAGTACCTGGGCCCGAAGGACAGTGGGTGGCCAGGTGCACAGTGCCGAGAGAGAGAAACAGATCAGCAGGGGAGAAGAGGGGAAAAGGCAGAGCCGAAGAGGAAGAGCATTGTAGCCCTGGATACGCCCCAGTCATTGCTGAGATTAACCGCCCCGCAAAGTTCACCATCTCACTGGATGCAGCAGTAGCTGCCGTTATGAATATATGTTTTTTTTTTAAAAAAAAATATATATACATATTTACATATTACAGGACCTGCGGTAGCGGCTGTGTAGTAATGGTTAGGTTGCTCAGCTCATAGAAAGAACACTGTGTGGCTTACAACTTTGGCACCATTTGATGAATCCTCACCAACCTTTACAAAACATGTATATGGTCACTTCAAAACATTTTTGCAAAGTTTAGTGTGGTTTCGTCCAGGGAGGGGGCAAAGTTATAGGGGGGGTGCCAACATTTTTTAAATCCTCAGGCACAATGGAAACAATTTTTGATTGCGCCTACACCAAAACCGCCGTATGTATTTTCACTAAACTTGCGTGAGGAGCAGCGGCTTGGTCCCAAATGCATGTTTATGCAAATTTGGTCTAAATACGTCCAGTAGTTTCTTAAGAAAGTCCTAAGAGTAGGTAAAAAAAAGTGTGATTTATGGGCCCGGGTCCATGGACTAATTTCCCGATTCATAGTCAACGATACATGCTGATTGGATGTTCAAAAATGTGAGGTGCGTCATTTTTTAAATGGTCCCCATATTGGATCAGCGGACATCCGCTGATGTGTGCAGACAGCACAGTGAGGAAAGAGTCTGGAAAATACATTTGGGGTTATTTTGTGGCCGTTAGGGGCCTGGAATGGGTAGGGGAGTGGACAAAAGTTGATAGGAAGCTGTTTTTATAGGTGAAAAAGAGTGGTGCAGGTGCCGCCGAGTCCACAGTCAATTTTAATGTCTATGGAGATTATCTTTTCAAAACCTGTATTTACTAAAGTTCCTTGGTTGGTGTAATGCCTAATTGGCCCCAACACTAAAGGGATAGTTCCCTTAACTGATGTTTCTAAGGGACGTCGAAGTCTGGAAGTCCAAAATAAAAATCTGTCTGTCTAAACCTATGATTGCCCTCAATCTCTGACAAAAATGTGTTCGGAAGCAATTCAAAAGCAAAAAGTGGTGGTTCAACAAAAATAGGAAATCAGGATTGGTTTCAGGTGGTCTTCTAACCAGTTGTAGGCTGGTCAGCTTCAAAATAATGAGCGCAATCAAAGGGGACTGTTCATATGACCTTCTTTATAGTTCAAACACTGTCAATGTCTTTAATGCCTCGTGGTTCCATTCCCCAAGCTTCAATTTCTTCCTAAAACAATATAATCAAGATTCCACTTCGATAGGCCTCTTAGGTTCCCTTCCCCAAGCTTAGGCCCCACTTGAGCTTCAAAGCACCAGTTCAGTTTGTCAGGATGTACCTTTTTCATATACAGTTCTTTAAAGGTTAGCAACAGAGACTTTCAAAAATGCCAGTTTCTTTGCTCCTCCCTTTTATTTCCTGCTCTTCCTTCTCTTAACCTTTTGCCTTCAGTGGCTTTCTGCTCCCCTTCTTGTTCCACTCGGTTTTCTTGCCTTCTTTCTTGTGCCCACTGGCCCCTTTCTTTGCTTATCCTGCACACTTGAATCTTCCTCTCCTTCTTGTGCCCACTGGCATCTTCTTGAACTTCTGACAAACTTTCGACTCTTGCGGGTTGCTTGCACCCTTCTGTCTCGTTTCGGGTCGCTCGTGCCCTCTTTATTACAGTTCTTTCATTTGCACCCTTTGCACGCTCTGCTTTGCTTGCTTTCTCTTGATCTTGTCACTGTTCTTTCAATCAATATTGCTTTACTAGTTTTCTTTAATTTCTTTCCTCTTTTCAGCTCTGTGCGATTTATACATTCCTTTTGCCCACTCTGCTTCAGACAGCTGCATGCTCCCGAGTCTCTCTCTCTCTTACTTTCACAAGACTCGCCCAGGCAGCAGCAGGTTGATAAGCGGCCCCTACTGGTTGCGTGGGCCTAAGGTCAGGGTCTCACCCCCTGCCCCTCAGATGCCCTTGGAGCCAGCACAGGTCGGAAGGGAATGAGCAATGTTTCGACTGCCAATAGCAGCCGGCAGCGTGCTTCACTCCGGCTTCCTGGAGACAACACCATAGCCATGCTGCAGCCCTTCATAAACACCGGGCCAGTGGCTCTGCACAAATTTCTCCTCAGGGCCATAGATCCTGCTGCTCTCTGCTCCTTGGCTTCTCTTGTCCAGACAACATCCCCAGCTCCAGTGGAGTAACTTTGCTGAAAATGTTGGGTGGGACATGACATCTGAAGAAAAGGTAGCCCTGGGCCAAATGAATGGGGACAAAATGGTGTGCCATGAAAGTTGGGGGGGACAAACACCCCCGTCCCCCCCTAAAATTACGCCCATGCCCAGCTCGATCCTTCACCTGTGTAGAACCACAGCTTTTATAGTTGGAAAAACAGTAAAGTGGAGTCAGCTGTGAGTGATAGTTAGTCAATGCCTGACTCTGCCGGACTATCTCAGTGGGACAACTTCCTCCAGGGCCCAGCCTTCAGACCACCGTTCTCCACTGACCCACTGACCCAGAGGCTCTCGCCCTATCCTACAATTTCCCAATCAAATCAACAGTCAACTCCATAGCCCCGCTTAAACCTCGTAAAACTAAACCTACCAACCAATATAATGCTTGGTTCACCCCTAACCTTATACTGCACGTGGAAAAACAGGCCACCCTTGCACGGTGGCACACCTCCCACTCTGACAGACAAACTCAACTTCAACGCCCGCTCAAAAATGTACAAGAATGCAATCATTCATGCCAAAGCCAAATCTTTTGAATCCAAAATCTACGAAAGCCAAATCCAATACGAAAGAAATCTTTTCCATCTTCAGTGAGTTAGAGACACCGACCCCTGCCCCCAGAACTTGACCAAAGATAAAGCGTGGTGGAATGAAATTCAAACAGCCGTGCATAACAAGTCAAGCTCTCTCCAAACCAAAATACAATTCACTAAACTTTCACTTACCAATGCTCCTACCCCAGCCCTTCTCCCTCCCAGGACTCCTCCCCACTATTCTCATTCAAGGCCTTACAGGAACATAACATGATCAACCTCATGAGAACCGTAAAGCCATCCAACTGTATGGGTGACTCCTGCCCTGCCTCAATTATTAAGGACTGTGCTGATACCCTCGCACCATTCCCGACAGCCTTCGTCAATGCATCTTGTGCCACAGTGAAAAGTCCCTTCCTGCCTCAAGGAAGCCTGGGTGCGCCCTCTCTTTTTTTTTTTTTTTTTTTTTTTTTTAAAAAGGCCCATCATCACCGTCCCATTCTTACTCAAGATATTGGACAAAGCAGCCTACCTGCAGGTTCAACACTTCATCGAAGAAAACAAGCTCCTAGGGCTACGTCAATCTGGTTTTCACCCAAGGCACGTGGCTGAAACTGCCCTACTAGACCTAAAAAAACAGATGGACGATGCCAGAGGCCTAGGTAAACCAGCCCTACTCTTACTCCTACCCTACCTCTCCGCAGCATTTGACCTCGTAGACCACAACGTTCTATGCCACCACCTCTCCTCCATGGCTAAATTCTCCCCCGACGCCACAGCCTGGATCGCCTCCTTTCTGCAAGGCACGACCATGCAAGTATTCTCTGACCTGGCCTCCGCCTCACCAACCATCATGCTATGTGGACTACCTCAAGGGTCCTGCCTCTCTCTCTCCCACTCTTTACAACATCTTTACTCGCCCGCTTTTCCTCATCCTTTACGCACTGGGTATCTCCTACACCAACTACGCGGATGATACCCAGATCCTCCTCTCACTATTACTGGCAACTATTACACAGACTCCACCGCTCTCAACAACATTTACAACACCATCCAGGCATGGATGACAGCCAACGGACTACGCCTCAATTCTGACAAGACAGAACTCCTCCTGGTAGGTTCCTCAAACACTCTTAAAAACCTCAACACACAGTTCAGCCACTTCACCATTGACTATTAAAAACGCAGTTTCTGACTCAGTCAAAACCATCGCAGTCTATCTGGATTCTAACCTATCCATGAACATTCAAGTCAAAGCAATAACAACACCTAGATGTCCAAGGGCTGTTTGTGTGCTATACAAATGTAATAAATAGATAAATAAACTTAAGTTCTTTCTACTCCCGGTTTCCCTCACACTCCCCGTGTTATTCCTATGAGAAATCTTCACTACTCCTGTTTGCCTCTTCCTTGTGCCAGTATCTGTTGGAAATGTGGAGGAGGAGATGGAATGGGTTTGGAAATACCCTATGATACTCAGAGAAAAGGTTTTGAGGTGGAATGGAAATAAAATGGGGAATACCATGTCTCCCCCTTGGATGTTCTCCTCCCAATCCCCGGTGACCCTCCACTCAAGCGATGCGCCCTCACTTGTTTACCACCAGGGTTGGGATCCAAAAGTTGTGGCCCTTCCCTGGCCACCTGAATGGAAGATTCCAGGGGAGTAGGTGGAAGAATACCATCAGGTTTCTCACAGTAGCCTCATGGTGAGGTTTGTTAGTTAAAGGTGTATTGTACGTTTTATGGTTTCATCCTATTGTGGTGGTTGTGGATAGTGGCCCGATTCTTGGGGGCATGTGTATATAGCAATTATGGGTACTGCAGGGGGATTATACAGTATTTGTAATATAGTGCAATTATAATAATAATTGAAGTGTATATAGTATTTTTGATCATAGTAGAATTGAGGATAGTGCTTATGGAATCTGTATTTGTTTCTTTGTTAAGAAATAAAATGGGATAATACTGGGTATGGTTACTTAGTTGCATATGGTAATTAAACTGGAATTTCTGGTTCTTTTTCTGGGGGGAAACATAATTTGTTAAACAAGATAGTTTAAGAACTTTAATTGCATACAATTGTACATATAGATTAACTTTTTTGACCCCCATTAATAGTACATTCTATGTTCGGTACAACAGTGTGTGGTACACTGTTGTACCGACATGAAATAATCAATGGGACATTGGGAGAAAAAAAAAACAGTGGATTAAAAAGAAACATCTGAAATTACATAGTTATTGGCATTTACATAGTTCTAAAGAATGTACATGTTACATAATGTCTGTGTGTGCTAGCATGGATATATTATGTCATTGTAAGTGGGATAGGATGTTTGCTTGAAGTATGTTGTAATTAAGGGTAGGATTAAAGTAGTTAGATACTTGTTGGCATATTGTAATTATATTCGAGTTCACAAGAAGTTGTGTAGTAACAATAACTGATGGCATATTTGTTTTCTTAAAAACGTTATTTATTGAGCTTCGCCATACAAAGAGAAACTAGCAGCCACAGAATCGGCAGTTAAATTAGGACATAATCAATAGCAATAACATACACATATCAATTGAAATCCGCTCCAGAACAACGGACACATTGGAAACACAATCTGCAGCATGAACCACACACCAACTAAATTAGTCCTTTAAAAGGGGGTTGGGGGACTAGTATGGTTATCAGAGTCAAATGTTAGAGAGGTGATATAGGACCTAAATGGGGACCAGATATTCCTGGGTCTCGATGCGAGAGACTGCTGTCCGACCAGGCCTCCTCAGTGTCCAAGGCCCAAGTTACGGTGCAGAGCCATTGAGTATGAGTAGGGGCCCCAGGTCTGAGCCAGCAAAGCAATATGCAACGGACCGCCAGGAGCCTACATAAACCTGCCAGTTTCCCGGGATCTCGGCCGAGGAGATCGTGGAAGAGGCAGGTCAGTGGGGATGGGGCCATAGGATAGTCTAGAATGTCAGATACCGTAGAGCAGACCCCCCCCCCCCCCACTCCCCCAGAACTGGGAAAGGCAATCCCATATCATGTGCAAATAGGTACCATCCTCAGATCCACATCTGGGGCATTTGGGGGATAGTCATGTGACATATGATATAGCCTGATCGGGGTGTAGTGGAACTTGTGGAGGATTTTGAATTGGATTAGCTTGACTCGGGAGTTGAACGATACAGCATGAGTCAGAGAGCACATCTTTTTACAAAGATGGTCAGTTATTTCAGTGCCCAGATCCGCACTCAAGGAGCCCTTGAGTTTGTTGAAGGGAGGGGGGGGGGGGGGGGGGGGAGTACATATGGACTGTAGTAGGGAATATAGTCTGAAACCTCCCCCCTTGGGTTGTGATATCTAGAATTTCGGTAAGTATAGGGTCATCCGTGGAAGTCTGAGTATCTTTTCTTAAGGGAGCGGTGGAGACCAGAATATTGAAGCCACATGGATGATTTCTTACGTAGGGGAATCAGCAGATCATCCCATTCAATGAAGTTACCTTGGTCAAAGACATCTTGGAGGGTTTCAAAGCCAGTATCCACCCAATGAAATCTCACTGTTGTGGGAATGGCGGGAGCCTCTGGCAGTAGGATCCAAAGAGGGAGGCTACCATGAAATGGTTGGGGAACCCCAACCAGTTTCCAAATTTTTGACAACACCAGCGATGTAGTGCCCACGGGGTCAAGGGGGTCTAAGTGGATCCGGTGGGGAGGAAGAACCAGGGAGCGAATATATCAATCCTCAACTGCCAGTTGCTCAAGCCGAACATGTGGTGGAGGGTTTATCCGGTGAAACCAGTATGAAGCGTATTGCGCTTGGGCTACTGTTAAGACGGATTTCTGAACTCTGTCCTTGCGGCGCAGAAGTTCAGAAGGCCAACCTAATTACTTGGAACAGGGTAACCTCTGGACAAGCCAGACCAATCAGGGTAGCGATCGCGGCGGTCAAGACTAGGTCTCAAGAGGGGTGAGGGTGACTGAAAGCCCGCAATGAGCACACAAAGCAAGGACACTTACAAACTACTCCAAACAGGTGTTATATTAAAAATATATACACATTTATTCCAAGGCCTTTAAAACAATGACTGTAGCGAGAAATCACAATACAACTCTAGTAAACCAACACATACCATACCAATACAATATATATACAAATACAAACAAATCTCAAGCGTTAGATGCACGAAATGTGTAGTCCACCTAAAAGGGAAGGAAAACAGGCAGTGCAAAATAATGCTTAGACCCAGTCCGCCTTCAGAGGCACCTAACTAAAAGGAAGTCCAAACCCTACGAAGAGTGGAGCCTTGTGCTCAAAAGTACCTGCACACGCTGGTGCCAACGGGCAAAAGGAGAGTCTCTTCGAGGGAAATCAGGCAGTTCAGTTTAGTGCGCAAATGAAGAAGAACAGTTCCGCGACTCAAGCGCAGCCTCCACTGTGGGCAGAAGCAGAGCGCGAGTACGGAAAGGCGTGCTGTTTTGACACAGCGGGGAAAAGCTATGGGCTCCTGCAGGAGGGTGACCAGTTCCTAGCTATGCTACTCACCGGTCCCCGATGCAAGCAGACCCAGGCTTCTCCGCATCAGTTTCAGTCGCTGGCAGGTTCAGAAGAGCAGGGGACGTCTCGTCGTCGTGTTGAGTCTGCAGCAGTAGAGTTGAGTAAAAGACGTCCCAAACGAAGGATCCCGCACAGTTTGTTACCACAGCAGGGCAACGGAGCGGCCGTGTGTATCTGAGCCAAATGTACACTACTCACTTCAGACCTGGGAACGCCAAGTGTACGAATCGTGTGAGAGTGACAAGGACTCGAAATACTACACAACCTGGCGGCGGTTACAGAGCAAGACTCCTGTGTAGGCTGGTCAGTCTGCTGGATGGCCCAGAGACGCTTCCGAAGGCTTACTAGCAGGAGATGGTGAAGATGCAGAGAATAGCTTTCCCCGCTATTCCAAGGGTCGAAATACCAGTACAGGCCTTCTGGTTCGATCAAAGGTGAAAAGGGTTTCACAAGGCGACAGCGGTGCAGAGGAGCAGTCCTTCAGCGGGTCACCAGCGATTCCTCGGTTCAGCCTCTTGGTTGCAGGATACTTGGCTCCTGTATTCCTTCGTTCGTGAGAACTCAGGAGATCGACATGGTAGTGGTGTTTCCAGCCCCCTCTTATCCACGGTTCCCTTCGTGCCAAAACAGAGGGGACCCAATGGGAGATCCGCTCATCAACACTCACACCATTCGTGGACCTATCACGGACCACGGTGGTCCCAGGCATTCACATCACCCTAGTCTCTCTGGCACCCAGGATGTGTATTGGGACCACACATCCCAGCCCACATCCTGGAGGCACACACCAGGCATGTAGAAGCCCGCGAAAGCATCCGTGTTTCACGGGAAAGTACATGCCCAAATAAGGAAGGCCCCGGGTCGGCTCGACCTGGGGAAGGTGAAGGGAGCAAGACGGTCAGCGGACAGGACAAAGGAGCCTCGTGGTCTGGCCATTTTGGGAGCCAGGCCACCATTTTGGGCTAAGCGCGAGAAACGTGCTTAAAACGCCAAAAGGAGCTCAAAACACAAGAAACGATCGCTGCCACCATTCCCGTCCGTGAATCACTTGCACCGATCAGTTACAATCCTAAAAGAGTATCTAGGGCCTGTAGAAGGCTAGAGACCCAAGAGAGCAGTAACTTAGCTTACAGTGCCCTTTTGTGTCATGTTGCACGAAAGCCGCAACATGATAAAAGAAACTACGGAAAACAGCGTTTCCCGGTACTGACTGTCTTAAGGGCATGTCAGTTTCCCCGTAAGAATGGAATGAAAGCCCAGAGGAGGCAGACAGAAGGCTGCACTCCTCTGGCAAAGTCGAGAACAAGGTGAAAAACAACAGCAAAAAGTTTAGGGGTTGCCACATGGAAGGAAAATTATCTACAATTACGAAATCTTTCCTAACAGCTACCAACCAATAATATTTGAAGTTCGGGGCCCCAAAGCCTCCCTCGGACATGGGAGTGGCCAAAGTAGCTAGTTTAAGATGGACTACCCGAGAGTGCCAGAGAAAGGTGTTGACTGTGTGGTTAAGTGTATGAAAAAAGAAGTTACCGGGCCACAAGGGGATATTAATAAACCAGTTCAAAAGTTGGGGGAGCACTACCATTTTTAGAATACCAATTTTGTGTGCTAGGGTAACCAGAAGTTTAGTCCAGCCCAGGAATTTCCTGGTGAGCGTGTCGAGATATTTATGGTAATCAGACCCATAGAGGAGGTCAGGCTGGCGCTCGAACCACTACTCCAAGATAAGTGAACTCTGTTTGCGCCCAAGAGAACCCAAGGGGGAACTGTAGCCTCAGTAAGTGGAAATAGCGTAGATTTGGGGCATTTCACTCTAAGACCCGACATCGTGCCAAACTGGATGATGTCATTCAATATGGGAGCAAGATTAGCTGCAGGGGAGCGAATGAAAAGTAGGGTGTCGTCAGCATATAGAGAGCTGAGGTCAGAAGGGGCAGTCAATCGCAGCCCCCGTTGTGAGTGCATGTGACGAATTCTATCTGCCAGTGGTTCCATGGCTATGGCGAAAATCAGGGGCGGGGGGGAGGGGCTGCCCTGTCTCGTACCGCTGGCTATATGAAATAGAGGTGAGCATCTGTCCTTGGTTCGTACCCTGGCCACAGGTTCAGAGTAAAGACGTTTGACCCAGGATAGAAAATGGAGACCAAAGTTGCATTTTTCCATGACCCACCATAGGTAGCCCTAGGAAACGGAATCAAAAGCCTTTTGCATGTCGAGGGCTGCCACCACCGCTTGCGTGTTTGGGTCAATACAGCTACTAATAATTTACAGTCTGTGTAGGTTGAGGGAAGTGGAATGGCCAGGAATAAATCCGGACTGGTCTGGGTGGATTATGTATGACATATGGGGCCAGCCTCAGGGCCAGCACTTAAGCGAAGATCTTAACATCGCAGTTAATGAGAGAAAGGGGGCGGTACAAACCACATTGAGTAGGGGGTTCACCAGGTTTCAGTACAACCGAGATTGTGGCCTCTCTAGGAGTCGGAGGGAGAACGCCCAGCTTGCAGGCTTCCTTCCAGAGAGCGAGTAGTGACCAGATGAGATTTATATTGATTATAACATTCAGGTTGCCTTTGGGGGGTGAGGGCACGATCACATGAGGCCTCAGCAGGATTCACTGTTTTCCAAATCGGAGGCCACCGGCAAGAGCCCCCAATCGATGGCACTGGCTGAAGATCAATGTGGAGCACCCAAGGAGGGGAGGACACCGGGAGAAGATTGGGGTCAGCTATATGCACACACAGATGTGCCGCCGCAACCACGTCGCTTCAGTAGTGCAAGTGGGTGTGCAGCTCTGCACCAGTGGCCCCTCCCCCAACAGGCACGCAGATCCCCAACTCGCGGGTTGCCCCCTATCCATCCACCACGGAACTCGGAGCGGGCCCCGGGCAGGACTCTGGTCGGCTCTTCAAGATCAGAGTCCCCAGTCACGCAGGATCAAAGACTGGGGATGACAGTCAGTCAGGACGTGCAGAATAGTCTACTGAATTTGCCGGTAGGTTCATTAGTTAAATCCGCTGGACACTGGCACCAAATTATGTAAAAAGGATTCTCCACAGGACAGAGCAAACGCTCAGGCAGCCATAACCATCGAGCGCAACAGCGCCCCCGTGATGGCATATTTTAAGTGAATTGCAAGGAAAAGTATTCTTAAAGTAGTTAGATACCTGTTGGTGTATTCTCACTGTATTGGATTTAAACATGACTATTGTATTATGGAAGTAGTTAGATACCCATTGGCGTATTATAACTGTATTGTGCTATACTTTAGTAAGTACATTTGGGTTGAAGGAAAATTAAGTAGGCATTTATTAGATTTGCTGGTACATTCAACCAACCACTTCTTTTTATACATGAACTGTATAGTGGCCTGCAGTGGTTATGGCACCAGTGTGGTAGATTGTGACTGCTGTTGTGAAGGTTTTCTTGCCAAGAGATACTTGGCCATGTGTGAAGCTAGTATAGTAAGCTTACAGTTACTTTTGTTAACATCTGCATTGTACCTTAGAAGCATTAGTATCACATATTGGCCATGTGAGTTTAGTTGTATGCTGGAACGATTTTCTGAATTGCAAAAAGGGCATAATATGCCACGATTTAAATTCTGCAGAAGCTTTTAAAATGGAATAGATTTACAATTTTGTATGGATACATACACAAATTGCTCATTAGCAACATGTTCTTGTGAAAAATGGTTGCAGAGAGTGCACATACGTTTCCACGTGTACGAAATCTGGAAGATTTAATTCATAGGGATGTTTTTGATTTCTTGTAGTAAGTACATTAGGAATTCTTGTGGATTTTCCTGTGTGTTTATGGGGTATTCTAACATTCATGTACATTAGTGCAATATGTGCCTTATACCAAGACACTGTAAATGCGGTCAGGATGAATTGTGGCATTTCTTTGAAGGATGGGCATTTACAAAAACAACTGGTCTGAGCCGTTATGTAAATGCTGTCAACAATTGGTGGCAATTGGAAACAAGATTGATTGCTACATTTGCATAGCAATTTACTTCAGTTCTGTTGCTGAATTCAAATTGACTGGAGCATTGTGCCTCTCTATCCTTTGATGGGCCTGCAGTTGTTTTTTGAGAAGAGACATTTGTCTTTTTGTCTTCTGTTGGAAGTGCAGTTGATTTTGGACTAGAGAGATTTTTGGTTGTACTCTTTGATGGAGCAGCAGTTTTTGTTTTTTCAGTGGCATTGCTGAGAGAGCTGCTGTAGGTTCTGTTCGGATTAGTTCTCTTTTTAAAAGGTTTTCTTTGCTTACAGGGTATGTAGCCTGTTGTATTCTAGGGTGCAAGGAATGTCAGTGTTGACTTTGTTTGCATCAGAGCTAACTGGGAAAAAACCATGCACGGAGATGTCAAAGTGCTACGTAACTCATAGCTTCTTTGAAGACTGTACTGTCAATGTCAAGCAATACATGATCTAGGGTTAGAGCTTGTGATCTCTGAATAGTGACAGCATATGAAAGATAGAGAGAATTGTTCTCTGTCTACATAAATGTCTTTGAAAAGAAGGAAATGTGCTATTGTGCAGCCTATTTTGTATTAACTTCTCCAAGTTTCTCAAAGTGGATGTTGACAAACTGAATGTTGTCATATGGATATGTTTGGAATCCAACAACTGTACCAATTTCTCCATTGACTAAACCTTGTTCTACATCAAGGTTACATTTTAGAATCACTCTGCCATTTAGATGCAGAGTTAATACTTTTATCTAATCCAGCTGTGTTGGTGATACATTTTTCTAAGCTATTTAGTCATGCTGTTGCTTGTTCACACATAGGGAGTGTCATGCCATGCACCTCTAGTTTGCCTGTGGAGCTGATATGCAGTATGGGTTGCATTTCCTTTTTCAACATTATACCATTGAATTGACTACAGCATGAAAGGGTTGACATTAAGGCCATGCATTTTATATATTTCCTTATTTAATTGTTCCATGACATCAGGGGCAGATGTGTTTTGCCCATATAGCTCATGCATTAGTCTAGTTTTTTAGATGGATTTTGCATCTTTAGTAAGCAGACCAGTTATAATGCTTTTTAAAATGTAAGCAAAAGTAAGATCTGCAGACTGAAACATGTTTTGAGTTAGCTCTCTGTATTGAACATGTTGCCAGGGATTTAAATTTCCAATGCTGCCAATTGAGTTTGTGTCATAATGTTTTGAAAATAGGTTGACCTTTTAGTGGTGTTAACTGTAGGAGGTCTCCAAAAACAATAACGTGTTTTCCTCCAAACAGCTACTCATAGTCTGGTTTTAGGACTTCTTGCATTCTGAGATTAATAAAAGCCAACATGAGGTTGGAAACCATGTGTATTTCATCTATCAGGAGAACATTCATTAGTTTCATAATTCTGCGTAATTCATTAGCAGCGCCAGCTGATAAATTGTAGTATTCTAATTTGGTTTATGTTCTATTGGGAGGAGCAGTAGTCAATGTAAAGTTACACCTCCTTTGATGTAAGCAGCTAAACCTGTGCAGGCTGTTACAAACAGCTGAAAAGTTGTTGTTTGTTAAGTCTTGTAGAAATTTGCTGATTATTTTAATTAAGAACGTTTCGCCAGAACCACCTTCCCCACTTACATACAGGAGCAGATTAATGTTTAGAGCTACGCTTTTTAGTTTCATGTTCAATTTCTTCAGTGACTTCTAGATACATGGGGAGTTGTACATCATTTAGCTGACAAGTCTTCTTCAGATTGTTAAGATTGATACATGGTATTTTCTACCTCAGTCATGGCAATTTCTGCTTCATTTAGAACAAGTAGTTCTCCAAGTGGTTCTTGGCTTCATGTAAGAGAAAGTTGATTGCCTTCAGGAGTAGGTTTATCTAGTAGAGCTTAAATGTATTCCACTTGTTGGCGTTCATTGTCCAACATTTGTTTGTATTGTTTAACATTGACATTTGTTATACTGCTTTCATTTGCATTGAATGCAGCTTCATATGAGTGACCCAATAATTATTCATCTTTTCTCCAAGGTTTAAAATGTTGGAGTAGGGCCATATAATTGTTCTCTATGTTGCAGAGATTTAAATTATAACTTTATATGATTAATTAAACTGGGTTTGGTAAGTTTTACTAGGTTTCCTTCACAAGTTAAGACTGAATATTTGCCAGTTGTCTCTCTGGCATGCCATTGTTTTGTAGGAGTAGTTTTGGGCTATGCTGTACAGGAAAATGCTTTCCAAAGTATTACTTCTGTTTGGGTAGTATGTGTCTATTAAATTGTTTTTTTTAAATGTCCTGGCTGTTGGGATCATTTGTGGCTATTGTCTCCATCTCTTGGTAGAATTTTGAACTCTTTTTCATGATGAAGCTGCTCCAAGGTTTAGCCAGACAATGGGCCTCAGTACACAGTAGGCGGAGCACCAAGGTGCTATTAGCACCTTGGTCCATGCTGGTAAAATACCGGCACCGCCTTGGAGGAAAGGGGAATTACCGCCCTATTCCAAGGTTGGCGGGGCGGTAATTCCCCCTTCCCCCATTGCTCTTCCCCATTCCCATTTTTGCCCCATAGGCCTCTATGGGAATGGGGAAGGCGCTAATTATGGTGCCGCAAATTGCGGTACCGTAATTAGCTCCCTGGTCCCTTTGCGGGTTGGTTTTTAACGCTTGCTAAACGGCAGGCGTTAAAGTACCAACCCGCAAAGGGACCTCGCAGTAAGGTGGTAAGGGTTTACCAGTACCGGTAAACCCTTACCACCGTCTGTGTAATGAGGCCCAATGATTTCAGATTTCCCATATCAGACTGCACCTGTTAAATGGTATGCAACTTCATAGCACCCGCAATCTCTTTGGGAGAGCATTTTTATACCGAAGCTGTATAATTTTTTTATGACAGTCTTGTCCGATATCTCATCGCAGAGGTCTTTTAGCTATGTTCTCTCATCTTTGGTGAGATAGGCTGTGACATATCTTGCAACTGCAGTGTAATTGTCTGCAATGTATTGTATGTCTATATTTGCATTCCACAAGACGGTAATGATTGCATTTCAATCATTGGAGTACTTGGATGCTTCATCCCTTTTAATGTGCGTTTTTTAGGGGATTTGCCTTTTAAACTGTACCTAGCAGAAGACATCTAGCTATTTACTTGTCCTTTTTTGCATAATGGTCTAGGGAAGACAAAGAAGCATTTAGTAAAGCATTTACCTTTCTTTTTTATATTGACATCAGCAGCATTTGCCACACATACATTTTTGGAAGGGTAAGATTTGTGTACATAGGTCACTATGTGTGGTTTCTGAAGGGATGCCACAGATAATGTATTTTTGAATATATTGTAAAACAGTGGCATAACTGTCATGGCAAAATTTGGGAGCATCTTTTATCCACAAAAGCATGTGGATGTGTAGTGCTCCTCTGGATTGATATTCTTTTCTCCAAAACAAGTGTTCCACTTCTCCGAGTGGAGGGGTAGTTTTATTGCAGATGAAGTGCAGCATGGCAATGAAGCTATGGTGAAAGTACCTTGATACATTGACAGGGTCATGAAAACAGAGTTCTCCTGGTGTTTCTATATCTATTCCCTCTTTATTTTGGTTTGCAGTGCCCAAGAAGTCATGCAAATCATCCCATGCATATTCTTCACAACTTAATGTAACAAAAGACGTGGATGGGCCTAGGTTCCTTGGCATACAACATACATCAGAGCGACTTCGGAACAAGCATTCTTTTGTACCACACGTTTGCCAAGAGATTTGTGATACTTGACTGCAAAACGTAATCGGTGTCTTTTATCTTTTGAAGCAGTTGGGTAGCGAACATGTTTAAATTAGAAGGGCCTGCTACCTTCGTTGACCTGTTTTTAATGTGTTTGCAACTCCATAACAGAGTTGCTCGTTCCCTTTCAAACAGGAGGTATAATATGTATTTCTACATTTTGTCTGAATCTGGAGTCTTCAGACAACATTCATAAAGAGCGATATTCTGATGTAGTAATTTGTGTGGATCTTTCATTATATCTTCATATCATCATATCTTCCTCTTTTTCCTGTAGGAAAGAGTAGAGGAAAAGAACATGCTTCTACACTTTTCTCCAATGTGCTCATTGGGGATCCTTTGGCTTGACGCATTTGATATGGTTCTAATGCATCTTCTATGGTGTATATCGTGTAGTGGGTGGATTGTATACTGGTCTGAAATGCTAGCTGCAGTAACAGGATCTACACATTCAAATTGGCCAGTTTGTGGTGAATCTTGTATTATTTGGGTGGTTTCTCTTAATGTCTCATGTGTATACCTTTGTAGTTTTCATTGACATATTGTAGGGCTGGTCTACCTTTGTTTAATTTGACTAGTTGTTGCCAAAGTTGTGGGTCTTTTCTTTGTACACCATTAACTAGTACAATTAATACATTTTCTTTAAGATCTAATGACAAATATATTACTTTGCGTGAATGCCTTTTAGTAACTCAGATGGAGGCAATTTGGCTGTTTTTGGTTGAATGCATATTTGAGCTTGAAATGGATGTACTGTTTGGATTATAATGCTCTCATACAAGGAAAGTTGTTGGAGAGCTATTATTAGTGATAGCAAGGGATGGCATTTGGTTATTGCCAAGCTTTGCATTGCAGTATGTGCAAACTATTGAGAGGTCAATTATTTTATATGTATTTTCTGTTCACTATAATACCCTTGAGATTCCTCATGGTCTTCTATTTTGTAAGACATATCAACTATTTGGGTGCTCTTTTTTATAAAAAGTACTGCAACAACAGACATACTTGGTCTGGCATTTCAGCAGATGTTTTTTGAAACTTAGCTATTTCATTTTTGAATGTGTTTGAAGGAGGTTGGTGTTTGTGAGGTTTTCACTAATGTTTTCTAAAATTACAGAATTTTATAAGTCAAACTTCAGTTCCTAAATTTTTACTTCGGATGTGCTCCATTTCTCGAAGGAGTTCTTTGGCTGTTCCATGTAGGATAATGTTATTTACATTTTGCAGTTCTACAGCAGGAGTTTGTGCATAGTACAGTCTATGCACAAGGATTTGTATAGCAGAATGGTGTGTTGCTAACATTTTGATGTGTTGGAAGGTGCTTTTGCAAGAAGTTCCTGAAATGCAAGCTAATGATTGTCCTTGCAGTCCAGCATGGGATGTGCAATGGGCAGTAATCCATGGTTTGTGAAGTTTGTAGTCCACTTTTGTCTTTTAGTTTCACATAGTAATGGAGGAATTGCTGGAAAGACTGGAAAGATTGTTGGCATACATTACATATTGAGCTGCATGTCCATTTGTACACTGGACGGTTTACTAGGCAAAAGTAACATTTGGTTGAAAGTTTGTTGCAGATTTTTTTTTTCTATAAGGGTTTCTTTTGCCATAATGGTGTTTCCTACCATATCATAGCCCGACCACTATTCTCTATGGCAATTGTTTTTTGTTTGTTTATAAGCACCTTCATTGAAACATGGTCGTTTATAAGCACCTTCATTTAAACATGGTTCTGTGCAGCTTGTGCGAATCCATTCTCCTTCTCAGAAGTTTCAAAAATTATCTATATTGACATTTCGCATGAGAAGTACTTTTTGTAATTTATTGATTTGTTTAGTTAGTGGTTTCATTCAGTTTAAAATTAATATAAGCAACTTTTTCTGGAGTAGAAATGCACTCTCAATTAGAGCTTTGAGGATTTGCTTTCTGATGTTGCTTATAAGGGTACAACAGGACGTTGTAGCTGTCTTTATATGATTGTTAAGAACTCTACAGTGGACATTTATTTTCTAAAATACATGTTTTGGATTGCTTTACAGTGGCTATATTAACATTGGTAGATATAGCATTGGGTTCATTAGTAGGTCTGCTTTTGTTTGCACATCTTTTTTTTACTTTTAGTTTTTGCAAGAGTTGTCTATTTGAAAAGGACTGCATGTCCTAAGTTCAAGCATCTCTGTGCCCTGTTCTATAAATCAAGGTTCCTTTGTGTACCCACCCAGGGCAATGCCACCCACAATCTCAAGGAGCTATGTTGTGCAAGCATGTTTTTATAATATTGGTGGGTTCCCATCCTCTTGGAACTTGTAGTCCACTTTTGTCTTTTAGGCCCCCCTCCGCCGTACTCAGACCCACTTTAACACAAAGCTTTCAATAAGGCCTCAGACCAAATTCATGTACTTTTCCAAAGTTTCTCCATTTAATCAAGATGGAAGATTTAAGATGGAAGACTTTCGACTGTGCAGGATTTTGCTTGACCCATCACAGGACCACTTTGATTCACATATTCATTCTCTTTCAATTGGTCTCCCTCAGACAGGCTTGGCTCTGCTTTTATCAATTCTCAGCAGGGTATCTTAGAGACCTTCGATTGTGCACCCACTCGGTGCCGTCCCATTGTCAAAATGACTGTAGCTCGCTTTAAATTTAATTTACTCATCAGCAGTTGAACTTCACTCCTCTTATCACATGCATTTTAAACATGTACGTTCCAGCACTCGCCATAAAATGTTGCTGCTTGTAACCTTCTTTTCAACACGGGCCGGTCTTATATTGGTCTCCCCAACTCACCATCTGTGTTGATTTCAGTGACACTGCTTTGTTCTTGGAGCCAAGGACAGTACAATGGCAGCTGGGGCTTCTTCCTGGCTTGATTATTGATGCACGAGGGCCCCAGTTCCTCCGACACAATGCAGGATTTTTCAGCCTGGTTTCCTGGTCTCACACTTTCTGTTCGAGGTTCCGTGACAGTAATGGTTCCTTGTCAAAAAGGTCAAGGGAACTTCCCTCCTTACAACCCCCTTCTGTTTTGCTGTATTTCTCCTCTTGTTAAACTGCCATCTTGGAACTGCTGTTTCCTCATGTGTTTTGCCACTCAGAGTGCTCTCGTGCTCTGCCTTTTATCCATGTGGGGGAAGTGTAATGGAAGTCGGGGGGTGTGTCTGTGTGTGTGGTACTTGCCTGACCCTTGTATTGGGGCATGTCAGGCATACTGTTCTGGTCTTTGTCGGCTTTCTTTTATTGAGGGCTGTCCGTGAGAATGTGTTTGTGTTGTACAAAGGGGTGGGAGGGTGGTGAGTGAGTTCCTAAATATCCTTTCTGGTAGGATGTGGTAAAGGTGTTACAAGGAAAGGGATGCTGTGTTTCACCATCCAGTGTCCCACTCCCCGAAGACCCCTCACCCAGGTGACCCTCCCAAACTGGTCCAGCCCCACGAACTGGATCCAAAACTGAGGACAGAGCCCCAGGAACTAGTGGGCGAGACACGCTCTGGTTTCTCACATAATAGATATATCTCTCACACAGATAAGCATTTGTATGAATCAGCATTAATCTTGCGAGGAAATGGAATCTCAATTCAATTTTGTAACATTTGTCTCCATTAATCATTAAAGCTCTCATAACTGAAAACATTCAGCATAATAAACAGAGGGGGGGGGGGGTCTGAGAAACTCTTTACCAGCACAAACCCAGCCCATTGACTTGTTCATGGGTGGATGGCCCCTGGGAGAATCTCAACCAAGTCTTTAGCTCACTGTTCTTTTTACAGAGAATAAATGTCCCCGCATAACAGCCTCTGTCCTTCCCAGGGGTAGTCCACCCAAGAACAAGTCAATGGGCTGTGTTCGTGCTGGTAGAGATTTTCCCATACACCCCCCTCTGTTTTGCTTTCAGCATAATAGGTCCCTTACAGAGAGGCATTCTGGCATGTTTTTCTGCGTAAAGTCAAAACAATGCAGCTTGCAATAAAATCAGGAAGCTATCAAACACATATTTTAAGCAGAAGAAAGAATCAAAAATAAAATCAAGTCTCCCAATCAAATTATCTTTGAAGGAGATTTCCAAGGCAATAAGGGATCTTAAGAAAGGTAAAGCACCTAGCACAGACAGGTTCTCTATTGAAATGTATAACATTTGTAGTGATCGGCTTGCCCCTTACTTAGACAAGGTATGTTCTAGTTCTCTAGCTATGAATTAATCTGATGGGTGTTTTTGTAAGGATCTTTTGGGATGGACTCCCAAACAAGATGGAGACCCCACCAAAAGCAAGCAATATACACCTCTTTCACTGGTAAACATTGGCAGTTTATTGTTTGTTAAGGTACTGTGGTAAAGTGCTCCACCAAGAGAAACTGAAACTGTTCATTCACCTAGCTGTTGTCCCCATTTATGGTCAGATAATTGGATCTATTACTGAAATAATAAGAGGTGAATTGGAGATCAAATGTAAATATTGAGCTCAGGTGAGCTCACATCAACATATCACATCTGTGGTGTGGAATTGATAAGCTCATGTTGGAAGTGAACCACTCATGAAAAAAACTTCACAGAAGTAAATCATGAACAATTTACGGAGGACAACATGGGTGGGGAGGGGGTCTTGCAAACTCCACTATGAGTGGATTTCAAAGTGGACGTTGAGGTTTGAGGGGAGCAAATAAACAGCAGGCCCAGCCACAAAGACAATTTGCAGGAAAAAGGAGTAGTAAGTGAGCGTACAAGAAATTGGATCTTTGGTGATGGTCACATTTTGAAAAATCTTGGTAATGTAGTGCAAGAGATGCTAAGAAAGGAACTGGAACTAGCAGTTCTAATATTTCACTATGCAAGCATGTGGTACTGAAGTTGTAAGAGAACACAGGTTAACTGAAACCTTGTAGTGGGGGTCCAGTCACTCCCCAAAGTAATTAAAAGGTTCTGATAAATAGAGACAGTAGAAGTCCAAGTTCAGAAAGCAAGCTTATGCAGCTTGCTGAAAGGTTTCAATGTTATCCGGGAGAACTGTTTGCATGCACTTTATGTCCAGTCGTAATTTTACGATAGCTTTATTTCGGTTAGACAGAACATAAAGGCAAACAATTGATCAAATCAGCCAATGCATCATAAAAAATCCAGATGCAAATACTAACATATATAAGATTATATTGTGCAAAATACATCCTTAAAAACATGAAACTAAACATCTACAGTAATTGCAGATCCATATTTAACTTCTAAAGCATTCCAAGTAGCCATCAAAGGAACTATGCAGATACTTTGGCCCTTCTTGAGCCAATTTAATGGAGTTATTCTTGCATCCAGCAAAGTGACAGCACTTAATCAGTTTAGGAGTGCATTAGTCAGTATGTACCCCTAAATCAGGTTAATCAGGTAAGAACATTAAACACAAAGTAGGAGGATAAGTTATGTAACAATCCATGCCAATTTCATGCAAATTGCCAAGAACCAGAACCATCAAGAATGCATGCAAATGTTTTCAGTCCAAGCCCATGTGAGGCAATTGGCTACAGATTGAACTTCCAATTCATCCTCATTGTTGAGACAGAGTGATAGTGCCTGTGGGGTTCTTCTGATTGCTCTCATCCAAAATGATGGCCTCAGATATATTTTCCTAATCTCTAAATAACAAGGACATTTACGCAGAAAGTGCATCACATTCTCAACCCTGTTGCCACAGAAGGAACATTTATTGATACATCGCTAATCCATGTATGCAGGTCTGCCAATGGCAAGATGCCCAGGTGTGTAGAGTCCTAGTGAATTTAGGAGACACCACGTCCAGGTACCTTTCATATGCTGCATAATGCATTTTCTCATAATATCTTCTAAGATTCGCAGAGCTTGCCAAAGGGGCCTGTACTTTGGTATCCTAAACTATGAAAAAGCATTTCTAATGAGTTACCTAGCATTGGTATCAATAGTGCGTAGGTTATAACAATATTCACTTAGACACAAGGAGTGCAAGATGCCATTAATATGCACCAGTCACGTTGGTGAGCGGTCACCCTCTTGGGATAGTGTATCCTTGAAGGCCAAATTATACTGAAGCTCAGGCGATGACCACACCCTTGCGCAAAATAGCAAGGGTTTAGATGTGCACAAGAGCTCAATTCTCCTTAACCTACCTCTAAAAAGACAGATTTTAAGCAATACTAGGTAAACCTAGAATATTCTTCACAAATTGGTTTTCAACCACAGAATGTGATTTATCTGCATCTCAAGATATTGCCTTTAAATTACTGAAAACAGAAGGATTTTGAAAGTGTAGTCTGGCGTTTTTTTAATGTAATCTCAGAGGTAGCAAGAATTAGAACACAACTTTCTATAGTTAGTGGGATATTATGCACTCTCAAATTCCCTTTTACATTCTTAGACAAACTGAAATGGTAGAAATTGTAGTGTTGGAATTGAGGGCTTTAGATCAAAACAGTCTGCTTACGCTGATAATAGCCTTCTATACCTACAGTTCCTCTCTGCTCCATTCAATGCTATTACCCTGGTTCATGGTTATACATTGAACTTACCAAAATCCAAACATTTGCCTTTGGCTAATTTTCTCAACTCCAGTAATTGGGTATATGTGTGAATAAAGGCCAGGTTAAATCATTAGGATTATTTTTGCTGATAATATCCTGACTTTTCAACTTAATAATAAAGATTTCCTGTATAGTTTTCTACTTTTTACAGAGAAAATTATTTTTTCCTTGTCCTTTGGGGTAAATTAGATCCTGTCGCAATGATGTCATTCCCAGTTAAGCTTTGTCCTTAATCTATGTTACCAGTCTCATTTCCTGAACATTTTATATTAATTCACTCCTCTTCATTCAATTACCTCTAAGGGTTAGAAGTCTAATAATGTTGCTCTCAAGATGCTTAAACTTCCTGCATTTGAAGAGGGATTCCTATTGGAGTTTTTATTTACTATCCTAAGGCTTATGTTTTGAAACACTAACATTATTGTTTCCATATGAGCAGAGATGGTAGTACTCTCCTATGGCACCCTCTGCTCAAAACAACTGCAAATTATCCTTTATGGATATGTTGGTCTGATATTAATGTCATCCTAGAATTGCCCCCCTATTTAGCTCCCCAACCTTGATTGGAAGTATTTCGGTAATTATTCCTTTGGCAAGTCTTCTCTAGATAAAGTGATGTATTACAAAACATACTAATGAGTAATTACTAACTGTTGTGAGGTGCAAAGAGAGACTTAGGGCCTCATAAGTATGGCGGTCCAGAAAGAAGAGTGCCAGTAGCAATGTACTGGCACCCTTTCCAGACCACTATACTAAGACAATGCCGATAGAGGTCACGGATCCCTTGGCAAGCATGACCTTGTGGGTTTTCTGGCCCCTACTGGTACGGTCCTCACTAAAGCACCGGCAACGTAAGCAATAGTGCTGGTGCTTCAGTGCCCGCATTCCAGTGGAACTCCACGGGAATGGGTATTTACCATTTCCACTGCCTGCCGTAATGTCCCAGTGGCACCTGGAAGTCAGGTGGCGGAAACAGTGTTATGGGGTTGCTGGTAACCTGCCACATACCGGCAGGTTTTCCACAAAACCTGTATTGAGGCCATTAGTATGTTTTTTCATTTTTGATAGATTAGTAGACATTTGGGAAATGTCAACACCAATCTCCACTGTTACTCCAATGTATCTAATTCCCTGGGTTCTTCACAAAGGTTGTTGGTTAAATTCCCACGCCATTTATTGTTTGTTATATGGTATAACAAGTCATTAACTTTTCATGCTAAAATCACATTCTGGCAGTGTTGTTGCCATAAAGGTATCTTCTAGTGAAGAGTATACGTATCAACAAACCTCTTGTTTCCTTCACATCCTTTCTAGTGAGGTTCAATATTGCTCCATCATTATAATGTTATCACACAGAAAGTGTTCCTCATTTAATTCTTTATCCCATAAACCCAGAATACTCTTGCAGATCTGCATCGGGCCGGTCTACTTAAACCTTAATGTTTTTTTTTTTATGTTTTTTTTAAACTGTTGGTGACATACAAAGATGAAGGTAAAACTGAAGGTGGCTGGGAAATATGACGATTTAGTTGTGTCTTTTGAAAGTTTGGAGAAGATGTGGTTTAGGACATTTTATTTAATCGGCAGCTTGCAACCTGACACAGGCCTTGTTCTTGAACATGCATAGATTTCCGATTACACCTGCGAGGTTGTACAGGTGTATTCACTCATTGGGCTTGTCAGTTTCCCCAGGCTTCATTAAAGCAAATCTTGTTTGGCTGCAAATATGTTCTGTACTGTTGTGAACATATCTGGTGTTTTTTTGGGATTCGCTTGGAGGAACATTTATAATTGAATCTGTGATATATTGTAGAGTGGTTGAATTTGGTTTGTTCTTTTGACAGAATAGAGACATTTCAGGCTAGTTTGCAACATGGCAACCAGAAACATTCCTTTCCATGACACTGATAACTTTTTAATAAGGCATCGGTTTGTGCTCATTCTGATAAAGCATCTTCAGGTTCCAAATCCTGCCAAAATTCCTTGAAAAATGTTTGGTTCACGTTTACAGCAGACATGCCTTTTTTATCCTATGCCATATTTGATCTTGTCGCTTTCTACCAATTTCCGCATAAGTATTCATGTACCATTGATGTGCTTGTGTTTATGTCTTCCTCTTTGTCTGTTTTTCTCTTGTTTAAATTTCATTTGACCTCACTATTTTATCCTATTGTGCACGTATCATTACATATGAACACGAGTATGGTTGTCACATGTTTGTTTAGTTTCAGTGTTTGGATCTGTGATTTTTCATAGATTTATATTAAATGTTATCTTTGGGAACAATCCTACAGGGATATTACTCTTATTTCTACAGTATGTCCTAAAATAGTTCACTGAAGCATTTTGTAAATTGTGTGTTATGAATCACTATTCACTTTTTTATTATAAGGACTTTTTGCGATTTCAATTAAAGTATTTACTGTGTTCCTACATACTTTTACTCATATTGTTTCACAGTTATATATGGACACCTCTGCTGGATTTTGCATATCCACAAATCAACAGTTACCATATAGAAAACTGAATAATGTTTGATTTAAAAAGAAGACTGGAAGGATGTGTACAATGTTTATACAAGCTTATTTTGCCACGGAAAATGACGTTTGAAGAATCTCAGAGTAAACATTGCATTGATACTGGAAAATAAAATACTAAAATCATTTTAAATCATTCAGTTCCCCTGTCAGCCGTCGAAGGAAAACGAAGTAATAGTACCTGCATTACAAAACTAAATCACATGAGAAATTACATAGTTTAACCATTAAAAATTAAATATCTGACCAACTAAAGCCTGTGGCTTTAATGTCGCCTTCCATAACACATGTATACCCAACAGACCCAATCTAAAATTGTACAAAGATCATTTACAAAAATGCAGGTCCTCGAGTGTAAGTTGTCTTTATTGGAAAACATCATAACAGCATTATTAAAGCAGGCTAACGGTGCATCCTATACATGACAAAATGAATGCATTCAACTCAATACCAATGCTCCGTTTTGTCGCGATATATTACCTCAGGGTTGCTGGCTGAGATTGGCAATTGACACCTTTAAAATAGATTTATTGCCTGATGTTGATGACCTTAACACGGAATTGTACGGCAGAGTAAAAATACAGTAGCTACTGTATTTCTGAATCCTTTTGCAAAATGTGTTGTATTTTGATCTTTAGCCCAGACTCTGAAGAGCTCTCTCAAACAGTGTTCATCTTCCTGCTGCCTCAATGGAAGCAATTACAGGCAGTCTGCTATTAGTAGTTAGTTGGTGACCGTACCAGACAGACAATTGTTTGATCATTCCCTACCTTCTGGTTATTCTTCATTTCATGATTCTGGGCACCTTTCTCACCAAGGGAATACACTATATTCTATGCATATCTCCCTTCCATATTCATCCCTCCATGTTTTCACTGGGGATTCAGGTCAGTTAAAAGAATATTGCAAACGGGTTTGAGGGAGGTTAGTGATTGCTATTGGTTCTGCTTGCTGGTATCCTGTGTTGCCCAGTTTTTAAAAGGATAATCTTTCTTGCATTGTTGCATTATTGCCATCATGTATGTAGATAGTATTGTGGCCAGGTTATCATCTCAAAAGGGCAACTATAGACGCTTCATGGGTTGTGTGTTACTGAATTCCTATCACATGAAACAGTGGTCTTTTTAGTTTACCTAGATACCATATTGTAGGAATGGTAATGAATAAGGATTTGATGGACTGGACAAGATCTCGGATCGACTTATTTATAACAAAAATGTAATCAGATCAACTCAGCGTATCTGCTATTGATCTAACTCATGGGCTGATCCGAGGCAAGGCTCAAAATGCCCAATTTATTATGGGTCTCGAATTGGCTGCCTCATCAGAAATTGAACTAGATGTGGGTCATCCAATTACTATATTAGGTGGAGCAAATTTAACACTCTGCGAGCCAATTTCCAGCAATTAGCTGGAAATTTATCAAATTGGCTCAAGTTAACAAAATAATTGGTTGGATGTATTTCATCCTGTGATGCTAGCTTGCCCCAATGTTACATGCCCTGCGGGCCAATAAGCATGAATTGTCTTCAACTAAGTTATCATCTCAAGCACAAACATTGTTTTCTTCTTATTGGTTTGAGTGCAATTCAAATGGTTCAAGCTAATTGATGACAACTGGCTTGAAGTGCAATGAATTGGCTTGAGGATTTTATGTCACTGGATGACATTGTTCTTGCTGCCTGTTTGAAAATAGGGTGCGGCTGTAGAATGGGGCTGAGGCAGTAAGAGAAAGGGATAACTTGTGCTAGCAGAGACACAGGGACATACAGAGATAGCTAGAGTGGGGACATGAAAATGGGAGGGATGGGAAGTAGGTGGGAAGAAGAACATTCAGGCAATATATAAACGGAGAGGGGAAAACATGTTGCACTTCAGACCCACAAGGCGGCCCAGGGATAAGGGCAGTAGCCCACAACAAGGCAGGATGTGCAGCTCAATGTGCATAAGAATCAACCCCCACCAGTGCCACCATCTCAGGCTGCGCTTCAGTCATTTTCGCATGCCATGGCAATTCATTGTCCTGTGGGCAAAAGGAAGAAAATGTGCAAGCCTCAAAACTTTTTAATGATAGATAAATAAAAAGCTTCCTGTCTGAATTGCACTGTTTCATGGAGACAAAGTGGGCCAGGGCAGAGGGCCCCACTTCAGGACCATAGGCACCCTGAGGTACCTGGAGAGAAAATACAACATTGTTTTCTCTTGAGGTGATTAATTTGCAAGGCCGCTCTCTAACCCTGCTGCTTTCAGGAGGACAAAGCAACCTCTGGGGGAACCTTCAGTCCCCAGAGATTCGGACAGCAACAGTAGATCCCGCCATATATCCTGGATTTTATTTCATACCTCTGGCACCTCTGACTTGCCATAGTGTCTGGGAGCAGGTTCACACACCACATGAGAGGAAAGAGGCTTGGGTGTTTTTTGCAGCAGTTTCATGCTGTCACTTAAAAGGCCCACTTGAATCACATGAAGTGAGGCAGTATTAATTCTTGTACTTTGACCCATTCTTGGTTTTAATATCCCATAACAAAAAAGAACACATATCCCAGAAACTGTGTTAGGCAAGATTATATGCAGTACCCTTCGGGTGCACTACAACAACCCTGACCTCCTGGCCATAGGAACCCAACCTTTGTTAGAAGTCTGTACAACAGATGTTGGTAGCATGTTGAGCAGCCAGGCTTATCTCAAGAGGGGTCAATGTGATCAGTAGGGGAGTTACACAGATTCACAGTGACAAGTATTCAAATACACTCAAGGTTTCTTGATTAAACAATTATTAATTTATTTAAGTCAGTTTGAGTAAGCCTTCTTCAGAAGGGGCAATATAATAACACACAAAATACACACTTAGTTTCTCTAAATCGGCAAGTACCCATTTGGAAAAGGCACACAGACACTTCCTACACCCTCAGGTGACTTAAATAGCTAGGACACTGGCTATTAATATATCACTGTTGCATTTAGGGCAATACTTAGGAGTATGTCAAAGAAAAAAACAAGAGAGCTCACACATATTCTTAAGCAGGTAAGTACTTTTGGGAACCCCCAATGCAAAGTAAGTTAACTCCTTGCTGGAAGGAAGACAAAAAGACACAGTCAGAGGGAAGAAGAGTCATTCAGGGAGCCAGGCCAGGCCAAATTGGACAAATGTCGAGGTGAGCTGAAGCAATTCTTGCAGGTAGGTAAAAGTCTTGCACAATGTTTTAGAAGTTTTTGTAGAAAAGAAGAATTCAAGGAAGGGCCACAAGCTGATTAGGCTTGTGAGGTAAAGAAGCTGTTAGCAACTCTACAAAAGCAGCCAAGACAAGTCTCCATTGAGAACAAGTGAGGTTACACAACTAGAGGTAAGTTCTCTTAGACTGTACAGTAGCTTTGGTTAGAAGAAATGGTTACAGCTGGCTTCTGTTCCTGTGCAGCTCTTCAGATCCCAAGTTCCTGGGCCTCAGTCGTGGGGACAAGAGGGAGGACATCTGGAGGACTCCTGCACTGCAATGGGACAGTCAGCAACAGAAAAGAACCAACTTCTATTCAGTGGCACTTCACAGTTTCAGCTCCTCGCGTCTCAGCAAATAGCACCAACGTGGATGCTGGGCTGTTGAGATGGGTTTCCCTCGCATCTGGGGTCCAGCACTCTGTTGAGGTGGCTCAGGTTTGGTCATTCCTCCTTCCCGGGAGTCCGGAGGATCTTCCTTGAGCTCTTGTTCAACTTAAAAAGCAACGCGCACACTATCTGGTGTTCCTCTCCGTGTGTAACGCTCACCTGATTCTCGCAGAGGCGCCGGTCTTGACTGGGCGACTACCGTATCTTCAAAGGTGATGTGTAGCACCCGGTTGGCTCTTTGGGCTGGACCTCTGTGCACTGTATGCCTGACGTGTAGAGCAAGATGTCTGCAGATAGAAAATATGGGGTTAATGAACTGGGGTTATTGGGGTGTCCCTATCTCTTTCCTCTTCTCCTCTCCTGTAGACCCCAAAGGTTAACGCTCTCACCTTAGGTAAGTGAATGCCGAGCTCTCCATCTGCCTCGGGGCAGGGTGCTGTAGCCAGTTTCTTCACTGGATAGGTAGCGCAGGCCTCTTGACTTCAGAGGACTGCTGTCCGTCGTTTACTGCACGAACGGTAAGTTTCGAGTCATTCAAATGTCTTTTTAAAGTCTTTAGTAATGATGTCTCTTGTTTTGCAGGGTTCCGGCGATGGCGGATGACGGGCTGAAGCGAGTTGAAGATGGAGCCCGTGTGATGAATAGAAGCGCCTGGAAGCACGTGAGTAAGCGCTTGTTGCCTGCTTCACGATGCGCTCTAACTGTCTTTTTATTTTGTAGGTACGAGTTCGGAGCGGCTGCAGGGTGCCGGAATACCCACTGGATTAGATGTGGAAAGGAGTAATGGCACGTGAGTATTAAAGTTCCCCAATGTCTTTAAACGCACCTTGTTTTGTCTTTCAGATGCGGATGCAATGCGGATGCAGCGCCGAAGGCCTCCGGAGCGTGCAGTAAGCTTTTGTCTTTCAGATGCCGGAATGCAGTATGAAGACCTCCGGAGCGCACGAAGAGTAGGTAAGCCTTTGCCTTTCCGATGCCGGAATGCTAACCCGTTCTTTATTGTCTTTATAGGTGTTGCTGAAGACTGGATTTAGGATGGTAAGCCTTTTTCCTTAGGCCCAGCACTGGATGCAGAAGACACGATGAGCGTCCTGCTGCAGAGGGTGCAGAATAACGCAAAGCAAGATTCATCCACCGGGTGTGGTTCAAATAGCCTCCTGTAGTGCTTAGGTGTCTCCTTCCACAGCCACGCCTAAGTAAGAAAAGAGTTCCTGGTAAGAAAAGAGTTCCTGCCTTCCAGAAGAGTTCCAGTGTTCTAAATCTAGGGAGTGGCTCCAGCCCCACCCAACAGGAAAAGTAGTTCCAAACAGAAGAGGATCAGAGGCTCAACTGGCAGGCAAGTAAGCAGCATGGTCTGCTGCAGGTAAGTCCACCCAAGCATTATGAGCCCGGCGCTTCCAGCGCTGGGACTGGGCATATTTATGAGCCTGGTGCCACTGGCGCCAGGACTGGGTCCAAAAGGTCCCAATTGGGACTGGTTGGCACTCGGAACCTGGGTTATGGATCTGCTTCCAAGGGAGTTGGGAAAACCCTGACCTTTTGGAAGCAGAGATCATGACACCGTGGCGCTTCAGTTCCAGCAGCAACTGCAGTGGAAATACAACCAGCTTCGAGAGGATGATCAGGTGGCTTACTTTGGAGTGGATTAGTCCCACCAACTCAAGGGTGGAAGTCGTCCTTGCATGGCTTCTCTAATCGAGACGAATTTGGAGCATCAGCACAGCAGCACAACTTCACCGGGCAAACTAACAGTCCAGGAGTTGCAGCAAGTATCTCTTCCAAGTTCTTTTTCGGATTCCTTCGTCCAGTGGCCAACTGCCTTCCAAGCCAAAAAGCCTCGCCTTTTATGCAGCTTTCGCCCATTCATTCCAGCCTAGCTGCCAGTCAAACAGCAGGGTGGCTATCCTTGCCGGACAGCCAGTCGGCCAACCACTTTCGAGTGCATGCCTGTAACTAAGGGGATTAAGCACACAGAGTTTCGGGCACCTCCCTAACAAACAAAAGGCCCAAACCTGGTTTGGCGTGCAGAGTAAATCTCAATGACCTTTCCAGAATGAAACGGCAAAAAGAGAAAACTGGGGCCATTTTGAAAAAAATGGCAACCTTGGGTGCTTTACTGCAGCTGCGAACGCAGCCCACAGTAAAAGCACACCAGGGTAGTTAAAAGTAAACCACTGCCACCAGCCATTCGTCGATGAAAGGGTATACGATATATTTTATTTATTTGGTGCTCGTTCACTGGTGTACCAGAGTGCGACCAGGCAAAGGGAGGGGAACAGGGCAGAACAAAAACAACAATCTTACTAGGCCGAGTGACATTGAGGATGCGCAAGTGCATGGGGAAGGGGATAAAAGGGGGAAGTGCATGGAAGGGGGAGAAATTGGATAGTGCAGAATACAGGAGAGAGCAAATAAATAAGTCAAAAAATAAATAAAGGTGATACACAGTAGTAGTGAAGCTGGAAAGTGGCAAAGTGCTAGGTAATGCAGATAGGGTGCATCTGATCATTGCAGAAAAAGCATGGGTGGGGGACTGTATGGGTACAGATACAGGCCCAGTGCTTGGGGTTGCCCGGAGGCAGTGGGGGGTGGGGGGTTGGAAGATAAAGCAGGTTCCTCGGCCCAAAGGACAAAGTGTGACCTGGTGCACAGTGCCAAGAGAGAAAGCAAGTCAGCAGGGGAAGAAGATGAGCAAAGGCAGAGGAAGGTTCTCCTCAAGTGTCAAGGTGGCAGGGAGGCTGTTCCAAAGGGAGGCCCCCGCTGTAGATAGAGATCTACCCCCAGCTTCTTTCTTTGAAAAACGACTGACCCTGAGGGAGTTAGCAGTAGAGAAGAGAAAGGCTCGAGAGGGGAGGTTATTACAGAGGGATAGTTGGAAGCTATTTTGGGCCCAGGCCCCAGAAAGCCTTCTGGACAAGGCAAAGGGTTTTAAATGTAATCCTTGCATCCACTGGGAGCCAATGAAGGGATTGCAGAGCTGGACCAATACGATTCCAGGGCTTGAGGCCAAGGACAAGTCTTGCAGTTCTGTTCTGGATTAGTTTTAAAGGGCAGAGAGTGGAGGCAGGTAGATTTAGAAAGAGGCTGTTACAGTACTCCATCTTAGAGAGAATCAGAGCTTGGAGACAGTGAGTTTCAGAGGGAAGGCAGAAGACCTCAAAGGAGGTGCAGTAAGAAGTTTGACCTTTTAGAGACAGATGTGTGCAGAAAAGGAAAGTGAGGAGTCAAAGATGACCAAGGTTCTTAGCCTCACAGGTAGGAGGAGGGCCAAGAGAGGCCAGCCAGAGAGTGAAGGGAAAGGATGGTGAAGGTGTACCAATGAGGAGGATCTGAGTTTTGTTGGCACTGAAAACAAAGATCATTGGTGGCACACCAATTTTTAATGGCAATTAGGCTGTCAGAGATGAGGGAAGGCGAGGTGGTGGCTGAAGGAAGCCTGAACACAAGTTGGGTGTCATCAGCATAGCACTGGAAATTTGAGCAGAAAAGGAAATAAAAAGGTTACATGAGAAGCTAGGCAAAGGGGATACTAAGTAACCCCTCCTGAACCCTATTGTAAGATAGTGTGTGGTGGGTGTAGAAAGTTACAATTTAAGTGAAGTCAATTTCACTTCACTACTCTTGGAAACAGTTTATCCAAGCAAAGTTATTTAAACCTTTGAGAAATATGAAAGACTTCCCTGTGCACTACACTGAAGGTGCTGTATGGTACAATGTAAAAGATGCCTATGGAGTTTGTCACATTCCTCAACCAAAAGAAACAGACCCTTTTCCCCCGCTCTCATGTATTTTTGCTATGATTTGGATCACTAAGGTAGAGAGGAATTAGCACATTTCTGAGAATTCTCCTTAACAGTTTTGTTTCCCTCCGAGGAAATCTGCTCCTTAAAATGAAGGGTCATCCCTTGTATGAACGCCAAGCCTTAAAACATGCGTTTGGGGTCAAACCTTGTAACAAAGCTACTCCTAAAAAAAAAAAATGAAGAGCCATTGTATGAAAGTTGCACCGTGGAAGCTTAAGGATCATGCCTTTGTAGTAAAGGACCTCCTTGAAAAATGAATAGTGATCCCTTGTATGAAAGAGAATCCTTGGAAAATGAAGGTTCATCTATTGTAGTGAAGCTGCTCCTTTAACAATCCATGTCAACCCTTGTATATATATTATAAAAAAAAAGAATTTTATGGGAAATTATGGGTCATCCCTTGTAACAAACATTAATGTTCTACCCTTGTAAGAAATCTGCTCCGAAATAAATAATGGTTATACCTTGTAGCAAAGCTGCTCCTTGAAAATGGGAAGATCATCCCTTCTAGCAAAGCTGTTCTTTTTAACAATGAAGTCATCCCATGAACGAAATCTGCTCCTTGAATGTTAAATGGTCATTCCATATATAAAATACACCGGAAGTGCATGCAAGTGTGCAGTTGCCATTTGGCTGGAAGTTCTCGAAGCCTTTTGTGCCATTCCCAGTGCCATCATCAAGAGGAAGTTTAACAGTAGAAGCAAGCAGGGTCATACTTGGAGTGAAAGTAATTCTCAGTTTAATGGAACTTTGTCTGCTGAACTCTGCGTGCTAAACTCTGCGTTTACCTTGAAGGACTTTACTGAACCCTGAAGACTCCTTCTCTTTTCCCTTTCTTCTAGCCCAGCCCCCAGGTCATCCTTGCTGGTTGAGCCCGCCTACAAGAACCCCAGGCACGTGCACTGCGCACGTACCGGAAGTGCATGTAAGTGTGCAGTGGCTGTTTGGGTGTCAGGGGGTCCCCGTCAATAATATCCTACTGAACAGGTACTCAATCTAAGTGTACCTGATCTATTTGATTCAATAACTTAGGAAAGTAGCAAAGAGTGGGCAATGGTATCAATGAAGCAAAATAAATACCGTTGTTGAGGAAGGAGTCGGGGGTGGATTTCTTTGCAGCAGTCAATACGAGACAAGCTAGTCTTGTGCAAGCTGTGGCACTCCCCCCTTCCTCTGCCAGGAGCGCAGGCGCTCCTGCAATTCATGCAGTAATGCTTGGCTGCTGTAAGGAGTAGCAAGGATATTCTTGATCCCTCACAATCCCTATTCTTGGAGGAGCTGGCAGTGGGTAAACCCGCTGACAGGTCCAAACAGTTATCTCCAACTGTGTGCTATACTGCAAGTGATTTTACCAAAGACTCGTCCTTTATTGATACTCCAGTCATCTTTCTTCCTGATAATACTAATCCCGTGTTGGGTATTTTCAACAGATCAATTCTTGCAGAATTACGTAAACACCGGAATCCTAACTAAAATAATGGAGGATTCTGCAATGTTGATTCTAGGCTGGGCAACGCCTTAATGTTCACATCTCAATGGGGTTCAGGGGGGGGGGGGGGGGGGGAATCTCCGAGGTAACGTTGAAGAGGGTTTTGAACGTGAATGGAAATGACGCTCAAGTTAATATCAATTCAGGGGGCGTGATTATCATACCAGATTCCTCAAATGAAAGACACTGATGCCCAAGGTAGTTGAAATGACTGGTATTCCAGAAAGGTTGGAGGAGTCGGAAGGTGCCAAGTTGGCACCCCCAGAGCCTCCATGTGAACACACCTTGAACGCCAACAAAAAGGCTGCCAAAAAGCAGGAAAAAAAACCCAAAAAAAACAAACAAAAAAAATGGACACTAATAACAAATCATCAAGAAAATTCTTAAGAGACTATCGGTTCTAACATATGATTGAAGAGGAAAGGAGGGCTGTAATGACTGTGATAATACCTTCTGTAGAGGCCACTGATTCCCTGGTAAAATAACACACTACTGGTCTAGAGGTGAAGGGGCAAGTGTACACTCACAAATCCACTTATCAAGCCACTCGGAGTGAATATTTTGAAGCTGAGGATCAGTAAACAGATATTTTAGAAGAAAAATAAAAAAACTTTTTTTAAAAAAATAGACCCGGCTAGTATTGTTCAGCAACTTAAATCGTTGGAAAACAGGCTGAATGATATCTTTGACACTTTTAAAAACCTGGTAAATGACAAGGGAAATGAGCCACAAATCATAGAGAGCAGTATGAAATAGGGAAACGATTACTCTCGGGACCCGATTAATGACCAAAATGAAGTCATTGTGTCATCGTCCTTCAAAAGCAATTTGGAGCAGGACTCTAGTGTCAGAAAGCAGTTGTCTACAGTCAAAGTTCTGGGTCAGAGGGAGACTTTTAAAGTAAATACTAACCCTTTTACTAACAAAACCTTAGTGACATCAATTCCAAACAGGTGTGGACCATCAATAAAATCAATATGAACATGGAGACGGATGAGTTAGAGAATAACACGACTATTGGTAGTTGTATGAGTGAAGATGTATTGTTTGATGTTGTTCAGAAGGTGTTGGCTGAAAGTCAAGGTAAAACTCATTTAGTTATGAATATTGATAATGAATCAACAGTAAAGGGTTTGAATATAGATATGAAAGGCCTACAGAAAAAAAGTTATCCGTATGCAGAGCACCGAGTGAAGATGCACTGATTGGAATGGCTCAGAAGGTGAATGCGGAAAGCCAGGAACATAATGATTTGGCGAGTAAATCAATAATCCAGGGTATGCACCAAAGCTCTGGGTTGATTCGTAGAACGGAAGCCAACCCCCCCAGTGATGGTCCCTCTAGCACATTTCCAAGAGGGTGGTGAGAGGGAACAAATATGGTACAATCCCTCAGTTAATAATCTGAGAAAACCAGTTTATCCGGACATGCCAGGTCTCATTATGTTTAAGAGGAGGGGGGGGGGGGGTAAGCATCCACTGAATAGACCCTTTATTCTTTCACTATTGTCATCCATATCCGAGTTGAGCCGAACATCCTCTGCCGCTATGATGCTGGTGGATTTTATTCACTGGTTCAGAAATGAATGTCAGATTAGCCATTCCGTCTCCTATGGTAATGTCACTACTACTGAAAGAAGGAGAAAGCTTGCAATGCAGAGGATTTGATCTCTTTACCTTTAAGAATTCTGAGTCCTCAATAAGAATACAGGATCCAGGGCGTAGTAAGGGTCCTGAAGTGGAGTATGTGGCTAAGAGAGGAACTGAATATAATACAGGTAGAGACTCATCTCAGATTATCATGCCATGTTCTTTCTGGAGAGGGGCACCCGATATCCTTTTTAAAAGAGACACCACAGATAATAAGGATTGGAGATGGTTGGCTCTCTCATTGAGAGAATCCATACACACTTTGAAACAATTGCGTAAACCACTTTAGCATGCAGGCAGCCTTTGCAGCTAGTAAGTTGGAACTCAAAGGGCTGCCTTTATTTATTGAACAATGAGCACTTAACTGATAGACTAACAAAATTTGATTTTGTCTTACTTCAGGAACCCTGGGCTTGTGAAAAATTGTGTTGGGATAATTATGTGGTGGATCTAATTTGTGCAAGTAGAGCTGTTAAAGTGTGACCAAAAGGTGGGCTGCTTCTGGCTCACAAGGAATCGGATACTATTAAACAGGGGGTTGGAATAATGAGCAGTCTATCCTGGTCACGTTTAAGATTGGGGGACCGATGACAGGTATCCCCTTCTTATAGCCAATATATATTGGAACCAGCTGGCATCCACGGATGAGCAATTGGAGAATGAATTGTCAATTTTGGGGGGAAAAGATTGATGTGTGGTCAAATGACAACCTAGGATGGCAAATCATTGTTGCAGGGGACCTAAATGCAGACTGTATGGTGGATAGGATTGTGGGTGATACTCCATACTCCAATAAGAATACTCATACTCCTAGGGCGGGGAACCCAAAGTTAAGAGGTAATCTTTGGTTACATTTGTGAACTAAGGGGTCTGCAACCATTATATAATGATCATCATACATGGCATGCAAGAGGTCTGACATCAATACATGATTATATTTTTCTATCTTCCAATTTGAGTAATACAATCTGTAATTTTGAAGATAAATCAGCTGAGGTTAGTATCATTGCATGCTATGTATTGAAATTGATTTGAGTGTAAGAGTTATCATCTGAAACAGAATCATTATAATTAAGACATTCTGTTCAGCCCTAGAGGGAACAGAATTAAATTGTCGTATGCCAAAGCCAAGAAATTTACCTCGACAATGATAAAGGACTACAAGCGGTCTTCCCTGTCCCAACGTGTAAAAAGATAATCAGTGAAGAATTTTGAATCCTATATAATTACAAATATCACATTTTTAGATAATGCAAGCGTGGATAGACATAAGAAGGTATATATATATATATATATATACATTGTAGTGACAGAGGTATACAAACATAAAACCTTAATGCAGAAAGAACCAAGGAGAATCCGCAAACAGGGTAAGTTTGATCTGGATGACCTGAAGGATATGAAAAAAAAAAATAAAAAAATAAAAATAATCAAATAGCGTTACAAAAATTGGCTTGTTAGCCATAAAAGTAGAACTGCACAACTAGACGGGAAACAGATGCTGAAATCATTAAGGGATAATAACTCAGCTAACTTTTGGAAGCTTATCAATAGTACCGAATATTCCCAGAAAGAGTTAGCCTTGAACCCTATTTCAGAAGGTATGTGTGAATCACTTTTCTAATATCTACAAAGAGGGTGTAACGAAATACACACCTTCAGATATTTTGGATTAGTGGTCTATTGTTAATAGAGTTGAGAAAGCGAGAGCACAAATTGGCAAATCTAAAAATTCGAGGGCTCCGGGACCCAACAATCTTTCGAATAAAATGCTGAAACTTAATCCACTACATTGGGCCAGAATATTATGTATATTGTTTAATGATGTGTTGCTTACTAAATGTATCCCATTTTCAGAGAAAACATTTTCAAAAAGGGCTCACGTATGTTCCCTTCAAGCTATAGTCCGATAGCCAGTTCAGGCCCGAATCCAAAATGTTTGCCTCAATGGTGCTTGCAGACATACAAGAGTGGATTCAAACAAACCATATACTTGATGTATAACAAATTGGCTTTAAGAAAAACTATAGGACAGATTGTGGGGGACTTATATTAAAATGTCTACAAAGTCAAGCCATGCGAGATGGCGATAAATCAACATTTATTGCCTTGATGGACCAGAGTACGGCCTTTGACCTTGTAGATAGACCCACTCTGTGGAACAAAATTAGAGTGTTGGGTATGCCGCCCCATCTGCTTGACATTGTCGTCAACTTCTATAAGGACACTAAGCTTACAATTAATTCAAATTCAGAGGGTCTGTTATCATCTGAGATCCCTATTCTCAATTGTCTATGTCAACGAAGCATGTTTGCACTGACAATTTTCAATCTGTATATAAGTGGGGCCGAGAAAGCTCTTAGCAACAAAGGTCTGGTAACTCCAAAACTTAGTAATGTTTGTATTTCATGGCTAGCATAGGCCAACGATTTTTTACTTTTGGACAACAAAAGGTTGGTTTACAGCATCTCAGAATTTGAAAAATGTAGTTTCCAACTACACCTAAAAACTGTTATTATTCGGATGGGTAAGCAATGCAAGGCTGAGAAAGCCTTCACATGGTTTTGTGAAGGCAAACATAAAATCTCAACATGCGTTTAAATATTTAGGTTACTGTTTCTCAGGGTCGGGCTCACTCGGTTATGAAAATACAGCTGAACGCTAAAATTGATGTTGCCTTGAGGCAAATGTGGTTGATTGAAAAGAAGTTTGGGAAATTTACTATGAAATCCTTGAAGGACTTTTATATGAAGAAAGTGATGCCAAGGGTTCTGTAGCATCTGGAATGTTTTGCCTCAGATTTTATGGAGTTTTTAAAAGTTTTGGAATGTAGATTATGGAAGGGAATTTTGTATTTTCTACCCAAATGCATACCGATTGAAGTGATTCTATATGAATCCGGACTTCAATCCATTCACTCTTGTGAGTGGGAAAATACTTATTTTATGGAGAAAATGCATAATGTCCCAGGTGGTAAATGAATTGTAGCCAACTGCTGGTAATGCATTATCTTATCTGTTTATGAAGAATTTGCACATTGAGCCAGAAATGTTACTTGGGAAATTAGGCATAGCATATTGCACTCTGATTAGCAAACCAAACAAGATTAAGCAAATTATTAAGGGCAACGATTGGACAGAAAGATTTACTCTCCGTGGAAGTTCTTTCTGGAAATGGAGTTATTTGTGCAAATATCGAAAGGAATGTATGCGTTGCAGAATGAACGCAATGTTAACTAATCAAATTAGGCATACAAGAAAGATTGATGAAGATTGCCAATGGTGCCGTTTTTGTAAAAAGGAGACACTCCAACATATCTTATTGGCTTGTCCTGCTCAAATGACCCAGCGAATTGAATATTTTGCGCAATTTGTACATTCAACCACCTGTGTGAACAGAGAATGGCATAATATGATGCATCCAAACTCAAGTAGTCTGATCATACAGATAACAGCCTTTTTAAAAACATTTGTGATTTCATAAATTTAAATGGCTGGATATATTTTAGATGTGCAAATGCATTGCTATGTGAATTTGATCATGTGAAATTTTGTATGCATGTAAATGAAAAATGAACTTTGTACTCGTTTTTTTGTAAAGGTTTATAAACAAGACAAAAACAATAAAACAAAATAATAATATAAAATACTCAGTGAAAAAAATGAAGGTCCATCTCTTGTGATGAACACAATGTGCTCCTTTAAAAAAAAAATATGTTTCATTGCTTTCAGCAAAGCCACTCTTTGAAAACATAACATTCAATCCTTGTAGTGAATCCCCTCCTTGAATAATTAAGAGGCATGCTTGCAACAAAAATCGCTCCTTAAAAAATGAAGTCACTTGTGAAGTTGACCCGTGAAAAACTCAGGGGCATCACTTGTTTGAAGGCTGCTCTTCATGAAGTAAGGGTAACCACTTGCAGGAAAGCGACTCCAACAATTAAGGGTCATCCCTTGGATGAAAGACGTTCCTTGAAAAAAATGAAGAGCCTCTCTTGTAGTTAAGCCGATTAGTGAAAAGTGAAGGGTGGTTGAAAAAGTGTGGTGTGGTATGCGTGAATTACAGGTACTTTACATCACCTGTAATTCATGTACACGGTACCTTTTCAACTTATGGATTATATAATAAAGTGTTTGCTTGCTTGATAACACTGTGGCAATAGGCATTTTACTTATGGTTTTATAGAAACTTTTATGGCAATGGAATTTAAGAACATTTGTTGTGTACGATGTTCTATTTGTACATGCTTTTATCAAATTAAAAGTGGTTCCTTTTACAATAGCCATGCCTCAAAAAATGTAAAGCCGCTCTATAAAACACTGTTCGGGCTCATCCATTTCATTCAACAGGAGATCCAAGGAATCTTCTGGTCCCAGCTGGTCTTGCGGTCAAAACATGCTTACGACCCATTTTAGATACAGCGCCTAATTTAGAGTATGGTGGACTCTGAATTCCTGTAACCCATTTATGTGGGCAGCACAGTTAGGGATAAATTCTTTAGACTGCTTTTCATTAAAGAAAACTGTGCAGCCTTTTCAGAGTTGAGTGTGTGTTGTGTGCGTTTCTATCCTTGTGGGGACTTGGGCTTGATAACATGCACACGCTGTGGGGACTTAATTTCACTGTGGGCACCTGAACCGGAGTCCCCAGATGGTAAGGTCTTCCAAATGATTCAAAATGACTTAAACATCTGTGCCAATTTTCACAACATTTCAAAAATAGACTTTGTGGGGACCAGTGTTTAATTTCGCGTGTTGATTTTTTTCTCTCAGCACTGCCCCCATAGACTGGTGCTGCAGGCATCAACACACAGGTATTTAAACATGTCAGCAATCCAATACTCGAATTGGCAGCAGTCAGGAGAGTTTCTTAAAAGGGAACAGTGCAATGACAATCCTCATGCATGCTTTTTTATTAGGTATATAGTTTGCATGAAACTTTTACCAGTAATAGAAAATTATACAAAGAATAAAACATCAAATGAACAGAACAAAACAACTGCAACCCAAAACAATCAGCATCCACCTCTTATCTGATTGCAGCTTAATTAATCGGATTTCATCTTACGTTAGACTAGTTCTTTTATCCAACTTAATACTTTGTATCTGGGAAGATGTGCATTAGAAAGTTTATTAGTCCAAAAATACATTTTGGATCATTTCCTATAAAGCCACACCCACCAGTCCTTGTCATTAGTCCAGAGCGTCTGATGTTAGATGTCTCGGGTGCGGTGATCTTTGCGTTTTCACTGCTGCACAATTTAGGATGACGTGCGTTAGGTTTGCTGTCAGCCCACATCAAAATCTACATACCAAGTCAACAATTCCTTCTTGTTTCCTTACGAAAAGGACTTCTTTCGTGTGGATCACGTTCATTCTGAATCATAGAAATAAGTTTTGACATTGGGCACAGAAATTTCAGGAGATACTTTGGTGTTCGGTTTGACAGTCTTCCGTGCATTTTGGCCAGACTCCATTTCGATGCTTCCATTTTTCTTTTTTTCAGTGCAGCTACAGTCAGCGCTCCATAGTTTGACCTTTGTCTTGTTGGGATTTGTTTTTAGTTGGTCTTCGCTCAAGTCAATGGGCCTCATTCCAAGTTTGTAGGAAAGTAACCGTCCTTACCGGCATGGAGCAAATACTGCGTCCGTGTAGTCAAGAGAGTCCGCTAATAGAGGGCCATTACAAGTACGCGTGCACAAGCGTTGCACCATGCCGTTAAAGTCCTAAAAATGGCCCTTACCGGCATAAGTCAAAACGACATTAGCGGTCACCACTATAATCGGTGACCGCTAATAACAGTCACTGTAAATAAGCGGAACCGGAAGTAGCGTCATCGCACAGGAATGGGAAAGAGCACGGCAGCCATCTTTAAAAACACAATCCATTGCCATGCTCAGTATCCAGGACCTGGAGTATATTGCTGTGTACCTACATCCACCCACAACAACTATATAATCCCCAAGGCTGTGGAAAAAAGCGCCTCCCGCCAGCACAAGGAGTGCATTAATGAAGTCACTCACCATGTTGGCTGAGAATGCCAATGTTGTATTTGCTCACAGCCTCAAGAGGGAAGCAGTCATCAAGAAGGAAATCTGGGCACTAGTTGCAGAAAGACAGCGCAGTAGGCAACGCATCCCCCGCACCCCCCCGCAGACCTAAGGATGTCCGCAAGATGTGGGATGACCTGCGCCTGCGAGTCAGGAACATCCTGTCTGCAAACAGGAGCCAGGCCATGACAACTGGCGGAGGAGCAAGCTCACCGATAAAGCTGTCCCGTGGGAGGAGTTATGTGCCAGCACAATCAGCATAGAGGCCATCAAAGGCGTGGGTGACATGGAGTGTGGCGTGGGTGACATGAAGTGTGGTGCCACCTCCGCAGCAGAAGGTGAGTGTCCTAAGAAAACACTGTAATGCCGAGTCTGATGATAGTCCACCAATATGTCTGTCTAAACAGGCAAGCCATGGCCCAATACACACATTCCCAGCCTAGTTGTCATCCGCAGCACAGACACATGCAGATGCCTGCAGCAAGGCAATGCCATACCCGACACACACTACACCAAGATGTAAATGGCATAAATCACACTGCATGCAGGCCACAACAGATATGGACGTCACATAGCATACGACCACCCCCAACATGAGTGACACTGACGGATGCCTGCATTACCCACCCATATAACTAGCAATGTGATCATCCAAACTGGACTGCCCATTCCCCACTATTGTGTAGATGAGCAATTATACAAATGTATGCATGATACTTCTCAAACCATCACTCATGCCGTCCATCTCTTCGACCCCCACAGGCTCAGATCCTGACAGCAAGGCCCGGGACTCACCCCCACAGCCGACTACACCCCATAAGAGGGCCAGGGATGAAGGCAAGGGGCCTTCCACCTCCAAAGCCCCACACAAGACATGGCAGGCAACGAAGCACAAACCACCTCAGGATGCCATGACACGGGTGCCGCCAAGGCCCAACAACACTACCCACAACTCCTTTGACAACAGCACAGGAGACAGTTGAAGTGGACTCTCTGTGAGAGTCTCTCTCTCTCTGTGTGGGGGGAGGGGGTAAAGGTACATCCAAGGGGGCATGAGTCCCATAGAGGACCCAATTGCAATTGAGCATGACACACAAACACCCTCCACCTCCACTGGTGTATCGGCAGGGGTACAGCAGGCAGGGCAAGCTTCGCAGCAGGAGGAGGAGGAGGAGGAGGAGGAGGAAACTGCCCTGGTGAGACAGTTTGTCACAGACAGTGGCCAAGCAAGGCAGGAGTGGCGCGAGAACACCAGCTCCCTGGGGAAGAGCATCGCGGATTGCACCGGTAGATTGTGCAAGGTGGTGTCTGCCCTGCGGCAGGTCCTCAGCCACATTCCAAACTCAATGGAGGCGGAGCGTCCGGCTCCCCGAATGGAGCAGGCGGCCATCCCATCTTCCTCAGGCTCCACACAAACCAGCCCACTACGCAGGTCAGCGTGCACCCTGCGCAGCCCGGACATGCCACCACCAGGTGCAGGAAAGTGGTAGGATGTAGACAGGCCAGCCTGATGAAGGCCATAGACAATTGCTTGGACACCATGTGTGGGGGAGTTGTGGGGGGGAGGGTGTGGGGGGAGTTGTGGGGGGTGTGGTGTAGGGTTAGTGCACTTTCCTCTTTATTGGACAGTTAAATACACCCGTTGTGTGAAAAAAAATATATTGAGTGGACATTCCTCATTGCGCATGTGTCTTTATTCATATACAGTGCATAGTGTACATGTACTGCCACACCCAGTGCCCTCTGCCTAACTCATGTCAGCATCTGCAGCCATGTGTGTTAGAAATATTGTGCAATCACTGACTGACGCACAGCATGTCCCTCCTGTGCATCGGCACCACGATGATGTGCAGCCACATCTCATCCCCCTTCATCACCACCAGGTGGTAGCAGTTTAATGTCAGGGGGCAGGAGCATGTTCCATCAGATACACATGCAGCATGACACATGCCATGATGATCTTGGCCACCTTCTCATGCCTGTAGAGGAGTGACCCACCCGACCGGCTAAGGCAGCAAAACCGTGCCTTGAACAGGCCAAAGGTTCTGCTGAATGACCACACGGGTACAGGTATGGGAAAGATTGAAGTCCTCCTTGTGCCTGTTCTGTGGGTTTCGGAAAGGGGTGAGGAGCCACAGCTTCAAGAGATAGCCACTATCACCTGCATGGGAGGCAATAAAAAGATATATGTCAGTTGATTCATGATGGACAGCTGTACGTTGGCAGTAGGCTCTGCAATATTAGGCATTCAGCGCTCATTTTCACCCATGGTGACATGCTGCACTCCTGTGGTTGGGACAGCCCTGACACAGACAGTGGATTCCCTTGGTGGTTTTGTTCAAGGAACTCCCATGGATGCTGGTCCTGTGTGGTGATTTGCTGGAGACAGCAACATACTGCATATTCACTGCATGTTGCTGGATGGTGAGGTCCGCTGAGGAGTGGTGCACATGTGGGAGGTGGGGTGGTTTACTGTTTGGCATGTTGTGATAGGTGTCCACCTTACCTCATTCCTATGGGATTTGGTTGTCCTGTTCGGTTTGGGATGCTTTTGGGCACAGTGTTTAGTAATGTGTACATCATGCTGTCACATCAACAATGACACCATGTGGTGTGTGCATCTCTCCCCCCCCCCCCCCATTTCACTGCCATGTCCCTGTCATGCAACTTACCAAGCAGCCAGGCAAGTCGTCCTGCATGTCGCTCCATGTAGCGTGGAGTTCCGCAGGACCAATGAGTCATGAATTGATCCGGGAGATCGGGCACAACAATGTGTGGTGATCTTGCTGGCGTCACATACCACCTGCACATTGATGGAGTGGTATTGCTTGCAGTTGCGGTACACCACCTCCATGGCATGCGGGAACACCAACTCCACATGGATGCAGTCAAGGGCACCTATACAATTTGGCATGCCTGCCAGTGCATGGAAGCCAACTTTTGTATCAGAAATCTCCTGGGGAGTCCGTGGTAGGGGTATGTAGTCCCTTGCATGCTTGAGGAGGGCATCCAGCACTTGGTTCAGAATGTGAGAAAACAAGGGTTGCAATATGCCATGCATGTGCCCCACTGTGTGCTGGTAGGTGCCTGTGGCAAGGAAGTGGAGCACCAACACTACCTTCAGTAGAGGGGGGATGGCAGTGCATATTTCAATGAGGCTGACAATGTCATTGTGTATCATGTCCATGATGGTGGTGATGGTGTCCCGGTCCAGACTGTGGAACTGCTCAGGAGTTAGGTTGCATGGACTGGCTCTCATGCGAGGGATAGGGGGCTGCACTGGTGGGGCATGTTGGGCCTGTCTCACCCTCCTCCTCCTCTTGCGTCTCCTCGGTGGTGCCTGCTGTTGCTGGTGCAGCAATGCAAGCATGTCCTCCATCCCAGTATTACTGCTACTAGTGGAATCATTTTGGTGTGGGAAGGGGTGTGGTGTGTGGGTGTGCTCCTTTTGTGCTGGCCCAGACTCCATTGCCTCCACCTGTAGGATTGTGTGCACCTGTGGCATTTGGTGACACTGCACATAGCATTTTATGGTTGGTTCACGATGCCAGTATTATTGGCATGCCGGTATCCCCTATTAGCACCTTCTTGATGCAGGTATTTCCATGTCCGCCTGACTTCTGATGTCCTCTCATTTGCGGCATGCCGGTATTGTCGGCATGATGGGCTGCGTGCCCACACCCTTGCTGCTATTAGAGGCACCGTTATTAACGTTGCCTCTAATACCAGGGTCTTAGGTCGGAATAGCCCGGAGCGGTATGCAATGCCGGTAATCCTTTACCGGCATCATTTTTCCATTACCTCAAACCTCGTCATGACCCCTAATGTCCTGTAAGATCTGCTTGCAATTTGTAGACCATGCCAATAACAGTGCATCTGGATTCCAATTGTGTTTCTTTTTTACGATCTCGAATTGTGGCATGCTGTCTTCCAAAATAAACTTTCAGAACAGATTGAGGGAATTCCATAGTTCAGCGTACACTAGGCCCAATGCCCAGCAAATTGCTGCCATTGGCAGTGAGTTTAGGAGCACCAAGATTCGTTTCCAGAAGCTACCTTCTAGGAGCTCCCAGGTTTCCCACGGCATGGAAAGAGTTGCTTCTGGACCAAATGTCAAAGCTGGGATTGCTTTCATTTTGTAGAATTCCACTCCAGGGGCAAGAGAAAATTTCCCATATTTATGGAAAACGTGGGCCTTGGATCTCAAGCTTAAAGCTTTTCTTTTTAGGTCGCAGATTCTCACTCAGTCATCCCAATTGGAATGGACTAATGTTCCCATCACCTTTACCGGCTGAAAATAGTCATTTAATTTTGTTTCCAACAAACATTTCTTCTTGCCTTGCAGGTTTTGGAATATTACAATTTCCAATTTTTTTCAATTGTGGATTTCTTCTTGTAGGTCTGTATGGTGACCAGGTGTCTTTGTAGGACTATTTGTGTTCGAAATATCAACACTATCATCAGCATAAATCATCCAACCTAACAATTCACCATTTAGATTTGGGGGATGTGTTACAGGATTGTCTAACGCGTGTTTTAGGTCGGAGATGTATAGGCAAAACAATTCAAAGGCCAAAAGCACAGCCTAGTTTCATTCCCTTCTGTGTGACAATTTCCTCCGACAAATGACCAGCGGTATTGCAGTTCAATTATTGGATCGAAGAGTTCTTTTGGGCAATTCCATGCTCTTAATTTACTCCAAAGGAGGGGCCTATTGACACTGTCAAAGGCCTGCCTTAGGTCAATGAACACCAAGAATAAGGGTCGCCCTGACGACAGTGCTCAGATCTTCAATATGTTCAGTAGTAGGTTTAGACTACACCCTACTCCTCGCATGAAACCAGTCTGCCTTTTATCTTAATTGCCTGATGTGGCCCAGTCTTTTACCTGCGAGTAATATTTTTGTGAATAGTTTTCCCACGACATCCACCAGTTCTATCTGGCGGTAGTTTTGCATGTTCGTCCGATCACCTTTTTTTTAAAAAAAAAAAACATTGGCACTAGAATTGCCTGTTTCCATGATGGTGGCAAGCAGGCTTGAAATTATATGATTTAACAAAATGAAGCAGAAGTCGGCCCTGTGTTCAGGGTTTGTTTTTATTATGTAGTTGGAGCCCGTCTGGTCCAGCCACTCGGTAGGCACTGGATTGTTTTATCAGACTTAAGTTATCTCGATTTAGTGGTATATTCCAGGCATGGGCCCTCGATGCTTTACACTGGACTGATAAGTTTTCAAACAGTTTACTGAAGTGCATAATCCACACGGCTTCCAAGATGGGGTTACATAACAGAGCCACATCTTTTGTCCCTGTGTTGTTAAAGACCAATACTGTCTCGGGTTCTTGGCGAGAATGAATCGCAGCATGTGTGCCCCATTGTTTTGCATAAGACTAGCCTTATATTGTATTCGCCAATTCTGATGGTGGCGTTTTCGTTTCTTTATGGCTGCAAATCTGGTTACGTTTGGGCAGTTTTAGATTTTGTATGTCCCTTCTAAGTACTTTTCTTTGTGCGACTACTATAGGGTGATGTGTGTTTGTTGCTTTATTGCAATTTCCACATCCTTTGGTTTGTTTGAGCAAATATGGAAGTTACGTTTAATTTTTGTAATCGAGTATAAATGAATTTGAGTTATTGCATGTATCTTTTGTATTTTTTCACAGTTTAACTTATTGGAATCATGAGTCAATGGGCCTCATTACGACCCAGGCGGTAAGGGGTTTATGGCAGCATTAACAGCGCCGACCCTTACCGCCCGAGTACGAGGTCCCTTAGCGCCATGGCGCTTTTAACACCTGCTTTTAGCAGGTGTTAAAATCCATGCCGCTGGGGGGGCGCTGTTGAGCAGCCGTCAAAATGGCTGCCTAGCTTTTTAGCTCCGTGTGCGGCTGCTTCGAATCTGCGGTTTGCTACTTTCTCCCGACCTGGGACCTGGTCCATACCTTGCTGACACTTGGAACTACCTACCTGCGAAATTTGGCCCTGAATCGGACCTTCTGTCCCTGTATTCGGCTGCGGGCTCTGCCCCCGCGCTGGCCCGGCCGGGCCCTCGCGCTTCCGATGGACGGCTTGCGCGGCGGCGCCGAATAATCTGCTGCGGGCGACCTGCAGCTCGCCTTCTGGGCTGGCTCTCCACCGCTGCGCCCAGCTGCCCCGAGCTACGGGCCTGATTTGGTGCCTGGGGGTCGCCTGTGTGGCCCGCGACGACGGGGCGGAACCGACGTGGGCACCCGGCGCCGGACACCTGAACCCCCCAGCGACTGCCCGCCGCGGCCCACCCGAGGGACCACTGATCGGCGTTGGGATTGGATCGCCGCTCCTGAGGTGAGGGGGTGTGGGGACCGCAGCGTGTAAACTTATTTTGCATTTCCCGAGCCCGCCCGGCTGCTGCCCCCCCACCTCCCTGCTGGGACTGTGCTCCGCGGCGCGGCGTCCCACGACGCGCAACTACTTCACCTCCTGTGATACGCCGGAGCGCACTGCCTGATCATACTATCCAGATCCTGGCCTAGAGGTACCGGTGACTCTTCTCTGATAGCTCTGCCGGCTGCTGCCGCGGACCGGTGGTACAGCGACCCACGAGACTAACTACGGCCCTTGGGCTCCAGGACTCCGCGCCACACAATGTCCAACAGGTCTAGAAACACCAGCAAGACCGGGGCCATGGACAAATTCGCAAAAGCTGCCCCGAGGTCTGACCCGGCCCGTGCTTTGGGCGACCAGGACGACTCACCACTCCCTGAGGGGCCCCCCGCAGACCTGACTGTCATGATGGAGTCTATGGCTAGAAATTTTGCGGCCTTCCACGAGAAATTGGATGACATTAATGCAAACGTGGCGTCTCTCAAGACTAAACTAGATCAACAGGGGGTGCGAATCACCGAATCTGAACACAGGATCAGCTCCAATGAGGACAATATTCTCACACTGCAGAGTACGGTGTCCACCCTTGTCGCAGACATGAAGTCGGTAAAGGCCAAATGCGATGACCTCGAATCCAGATCACGTAGAAACAACATACGTATCATTGGAGTCCCGGAAAATGCACTGAAGGGCCGACTTGAACTGGCTGTCGAGACAATCCTAAAGGAGCTGTTAGACAATCCGGATCTCTCTCCCTTTTTCACTGTCGAAAGGGCCCACAGAGCGCTGGCTCCGCGTCCCAAGCCGGGGGACTTCCCGAGGCCCATCATCGCGAAAATTCTGAGCTTCAGAGACCGTGATCGGATCCTCCGCCTTGCTCGTGAAAAGGGTGAGCTTAGATTGGACTCGCAAGTGATTCGAATCTTCCCTGACTTTTCGACCGGAGTTCAACAGGAGCGTCGTCAATTCCTTGGCGTTAAAAAACTGCTCAGGGAGAGAAGCATTCCCTATGCCATCCTGTTTCCTGCGCGTCTGAAGTTCACATTTAATGATAAGCTCTACTTCTTCACTGTGCCCTCGGAAGCGGTGAAATTCATAGAAGCGCATATTCCCCCTCGCCCACCTGCTGACATGATGGAGAATGACTGAAGGTCGGTTATTATTTGCAACTGCTGACCGTCCTTTGGACAGGCGTTCTGTTGGCTCCACTGCCCATTTGCCTCCTCTACAACTACCCTGCTGTTAGGTTCAAGTTTCTCATTCACTCTGAGCTTCACTCGCAGCACCTAATTGCCCAACTACGTTCCTTTAAATTACCAGATTGCTGCACTACTCAACGTCCCCTTGTTGACTCTCTATTGTTGTTGCATGGAATGCTACTTTGACTTTCATTGTGACTCGTACGATCCCTCCATGCGGAAACGTTCTACATTAGTAAACCGCACACAATGCTTGTTTTCTCTCGTATCCCTTTGGTTCCAGGCATGCTGGCACACGGCAATGGCGTTCCCCACTGCGATTGCACTGTTCTTTATAACTATGTTTTGGGTTAGCCCCTGTTGGGCTCCTGCACAAGCTGGTTCATGTTGGGGTCGACCCAGCTGTGCACTGGGTGGGATGGGTGGGGTTTACACTGCTGAGCTTGGGTTGGTGGTGAGGGTGGGGGTCGGGCACGGGGTATTGTTTCTAAAAGGCACACGAGGTTGCATGAGGCGTACACTACAGAGCCACGATTGCAGGGTTGATTCTAGACTTGGGAGCACGCACTACAGTTGGGTTTGGGATGTCCATTGAGAATATGCGATATGTAATGGAATATCTGTCATTGCAATGTCTACCATCCTAATGTCATGGAATGTCCGTGGGTTGAGCAACCACACTAAAGCCCGCAAAATAATGGCCTATGCCAACAGGCATGATTGCAAAATATTGTTCCTACAGGAGACTCATTCCGATGGCCACATTCCTAGGACTATGGCTCCGGCCTGGGGCCTGGCGAGATTCTTCACCTCCTACTCCACTCAATCCAGGGGTGTTCTAACCATGATTCATAAATCTATTAAGTTTACATTACACAAAAGTTACATTGACCCTGAGGGTCGCTATGTAATACTGCATTGCACTCTGGTTAACAGAGAATATTTACTTGCTAACACCTATTGCCCCAATGTCGACTCCCCTGGATTTTTCGACTCTATTGCCACCATTCTGTTGGGATATGTGGGCATACCGATTCTCTGGGGTGGTGATCTGAACCTTATCCTCGACACGGTCCTTGACAGAACTGGTACTACTTCCCGCCCCCTGTCTAGTGCTGCGCGCAGATTGCACTCCCACATCAGAGGCCTTGACATCTGTGATGCCTGGAGGACGCTACACCCCCAATCGAGGGACTACACGTTCTACTCATCAGTGCACGATAGCTCCTCTAGGATTGACCTATTCCTTGTGTCCAGAGGGATTATGGGTGGGGTGGCGGACTCCCAGATCCTATCCCGCACACCATCTGATCATGCCCCGATTACACTCTCGGTTAGGCTGGGTGTGCCCGTCCCGACATTTAGTACCTGGCGTTTCAAATCGGATGCCCTTAGGGATGTGGTGTTCAAGGCCGAAATACTTGCCGACATTTTGTCTTTCTTCGAACACAACACTCTTCGGGACACCTCGGCTGCAGTCCGATGGGACGCCTTCAAAGTGTATATAAGGGGTATGTCCATTTCTCGGGAGGCTGGAGTACTGAAAACGATTAGAACCGCACTGGGCCGATCTGAAGCCAAATTAAAGCAACTGGAACTGCAGTGTGCCACCAGGGCTGACCCTGCCATACTCGCCCAAGTCTCCGATGAACTCCGGGCGTTCAATACGCTCGCCGTTAGCGAAATACAATACCTTGGCCGCCCTCAGGCAGCCAAGAAGTATGGGGAGGGGGATAGGCCTGGGAGAACGTTAGCTACACTAGTCAAATGGGAATCTGGCCGTACGCAAATCACCTCCATTAAAGACAAACATGGCAATGTTCAATGGGCTGACCAACAAATCCTGGATACATTCACTGACTTCTATAGGTCCCTTTACTCCCAACCTACCGAACACTCTGAGCAACATATGCGAGAACTTCTCGACCAGATCCCCACCACTGAAATTTCCTCCACTACCCGCGATGAGTTGGACTCCCCCATTACACTGGATGAGATAGTGACAGCCATCTCTGATCTACCCAAAGGCAAAGCCCCGGGACCTGACGGTCTAACTGCCGCTTTCTACCAAGAACACGTTGCCATTATTGCCCCCAGGCTACTCGAGGTCTGGGATGAATCGCTCCGATTATCTATCCTCCCCCTCTCCATGCGCGAGGCGGCTATTACAGTGCTGCTTAAACCTGGCAAACCGGAGGATGAATGTGGGTCCTATCGGCCCCTCTCCCTCATGAATATAGACACGAAGATCTTTGCGAAAATCATTGCAAACCGATTTTTGCTCATTATGCCGTACTTGGTACATGAAGATCAAGCCGGCTTCGTACCGGGGAGATCTACTTCCCATAATATCAGGAGACTATTTAACGTAATGTCCCGCATTGATCAAAAGGTGCACGCCGTGGCGGTCGCGTTGGACGCCCAGAAGGCCTTTGATATGGTCTCCTGGAAATATACATGGCTTGTGCTGGAGGTTATGGGTATTGGCCCGAACATGCTCAGGTTTATCAAATTGTTATATACCTTCCCTGTGGCGCGCGTTAGGTCCAATGCCCTGACGTCCGACCTTATCACACTGCTGAGGGGTACCCGACAGGGATGCCCCTTCTCTCCGATACTGTTTGCTCTAGCAATAGAGCCCATGGCAGACTATGTCCGCGCTCATCACGCCCGCAGGGGAATAAGATTAAAAGACACCCCCGAGATAATATCTCTTTATGCAGATGATGTTTTACTTTATATCAGAGACCCCACGGTGAATTTAGATCCAATACTGAGAGATATCACCCGTATTGGCACCCACTCCGGCTTTGCCATTAACTACTCCAAATCAGAGATTTTCCCGCTCACGGCATCCACCCAACAGCCCACCACTGAATACCCCCTCCGATGGTCACCGAAGGGTATCAGATATTTAGGTGTGCAAATATCCCTAACTAAATCCGCCCTCCTCGCTGATAATTATTGTGCGGTAGCACAGTTGGTCGAGTCTAAAGTTTTACGGTGGCGTGCCCTTCCACTGTCCATCGCAGGTCGGCTCTCCCTCGTTAAAATGATCTTACTTCCCAAACTGCTTTACACCTTTAGCAATGTACCGGTGTGGCCCGGGAAGGACTACTTTGCCAGGCTACACACAACATGCGCCCAGTTCCTCTGGCACTCGGGTGCGGTCCGCAAAAAGTGGACTGACATGACACTCCCATACAGACAAGGAGGACTCACGGCTCCGGAGCCGACGCTCTACTGGTGCGCGGCCCAGGCACAATATGCCACTCACTGGTATCCTGATACTCCGGTGCGTCCCCATGTCAAATTGGAACGGCTGGCTGCCGCTGGCACTGACCTGATGTCCATCATACTAACTCGACAATACACACCCGACTCTCCTTTTGACCCACTCGTCACGACCCTACTAGCCTGGGCTCGCCTGCTGTTTCAGACTCCGGAGAGCTCCCCGTACTATAGATGGCTTCCTGTATGGGCCTTTCCCGGCCTGGAGCCCACTCATGATGTGGCGTTGGCTCGGCATTGGGAGGGGCTGGGATACCGTGCACTGACGGACTTCTACCCTGATGGCAGGTTCATTGACCCTCAAACTTGGAAACCGGGCCACACGGGGTCCGCTTTGGAAACCTTTCAGTACTTTAGACTACGGGCTGCGTTCCGCACCAAATGGCCCTCCTTCCCCGAGGAGCCCCCTGACAATCCGGCCATTGCATATATTGCCAACTCCGGTGGCGCCCGTGGTATAGTGTCAGCGCTTTACAAGATCCTTCAGGCTACTACCCCTACTCCCACCCTCAGGGCCCGAGGGGAATGGGCCGCCGAGCTGGGTCTGGAGGTATCGGATGGGACCTGGTCGGCTATGTGCCTACACACTCAAAAAGTCTCACTCAATTTCCGTTTCCACGCCATGCAATATAAACTTCTAAATAGACTGTACTATACCCCGTATAGGACCTCGAGGTTTGCCCGGGCTGCGGTGCATCCCTGCCCCCGGTGTGGGGCCATGGAGGCTGATCACTTACACATGTTCTGGGCCTGTAACAAGTTGCATAGATTTTGGGAAAGTATTCTAGAAACACTCACGGCTATCACTGACACTGTAATCGACCCCGACCCATTGGCTGTCCTATTCGGAATCTGGAAGACTGAGGACACCAGAGGCTCGGCTAGATTTCTTAACATTGGTTGCATGATCACTAAGAAATGTATCCTTCAGTGCTGGAAAAGCCCCTTCCCCCCGACTCACCAGAAATGGCTTCACATGCTTACTTGGTCGCGCAACTGTGAAGAGGAATACATATCCATGCTCCCGGCCACCTCTCGTCCCAGAAACATCTGGTTGGAATTCAACTCATACCTGAACTGCCAAGGAGAGGGCATCTCCAGCTCTGTCTCGTCTCCCATCCCGTTGGCGTCCACTCCTACTGCATGAACCTTTACCTACGGGATTCCTAAGTGACCGTTGCTTGACACTGTTATCAACAATGTATTATGCTCTATGTACTGCTCCATCTCATGTTATCTGACCATGATTGTTGGCTTGATGTATGTACCATGCTGCCTCTGCCGCCAAAAATAAAAGTTTTAAAAATCCATGCCGCTAAGGGACCATGGAGTTAATTACGCCACCGTAATTTACAGTGGCGTAATTAACGCCTTCCCCACTCCCATTATGCCCTATGGGGCAAGAATGGGGAAGGGTAAATGGGGATTGGGGACTTACCGCCCCGCCAAGGTCGGAATTGGGCGGTAAATCCGCCAACCACCATGGCGTAATGGTGGTAAAGTCCCGCCTGGGTCGTAATGAGGCCCAATATCTTAGTGCAGTGAATACTTCAATATTGCGGTTCATTTGGCTATAGCAACAATACATAAGGTGGCTTTATTTTTCTGTTTTTGATGCTTTTAAATTGATATGATATTCTAGTAACTAGTTTTGGTGAATGCTAATGCACATAGAATGTTTTTTCTATAATACAATAACTGTCTTGGTGCAAAAAGACGGAAAATAGCACAGGGGATGCACGTTTTTAGATCTTTTTTATTTGATTCCCTGCTTCACAAAGAGGACTTATCAGTATAGGACCGTTCTAAAATTGAAAATGATGTACTGGCTGGCCCCTTTAAATCTGGTTTGCTGTGCATGCACCCAAAGCTTCTCTATCCATAATCTCCAAGCAGAAATGTGGCTGGTGGCAGCACATTTCTTAAAATGGCCCGTCATGAACAAAGGAAAAAACATGTCTAGGTCTATATAGGATACAACTACAGGCAGGACAGCAAATGTTAGCACTGCAGTTGCACACAGCGACATTTCCTAAATAATGCCACCAATATAAGAAATCATTGAACTTAGAGACTAGCCTCCTTAGCAGTGCTGAAGTGCCACACATCAAGAAATGATGCATATTGCCATGATGGCAATTATCTACAAGAATATGTTGTGATCATTTGGATGTCCTCTGAGGATGGTGTGCAATGTTAGTTAAGGTTCAAGAGGAATGGTATGTGGTGTTATTGAAGTTATCACATGGATGGCATATAATAACTTGGATCTCCCCACTGAGGTGGTCTGTGAGGATATTGATGTCCCCACAAAGATGGTACATAATTATGTTGACTCTGTACTGATGGTCTTTCACAATACTGAAATATCTACAGGAAAGTTGATTGTTTTGAAAGATCGCCAACTTCAATGTTTGTGAATATTCTGAGTTCTCACCTGGCTTGTGTAAGATAAGTCAACTAAGAGTTGATTTTTTTTATTTTTTATGTTCTACTATAAACCAGGGTGATTATAGATGTTCACTGGGACGGTGCCCCCCCCTCCCCAGAGCGATGGTGTGTGATATTCAAATCCCCTCAAGGATTGTATGTGATAATATTGAGATCCCCACATTGATGTGTGTGAGGACATTGGCACAATGATGTTTTGTGATATTGCATTTTTCTAAGGGACGTTGTGTGATGTTGAAGTCTCCACTGTGATAACGTGTGTTGTGTGGCAAATGTGCACAATTCTCCCCAGAGGGGAGCCATCCCCTTTGAGGCTCGGGAGGTGAGTCTGCTACACAAGACCCTCCTTAGGGTTATGGGCAAGAGGGTCTTCACTGGGAGTGACTGGAGAAAGGGACTCCCAGTCCAAACCACCTTGTATGCATATATGGATGTGGAAAAGACTTTAATATCTCCTGCAATGAGTAGATCACAAAGATCCTTCTTTTCATGTGTTGGTTACAGACAATGGGCCTCATTACGACCCAGGCGGTAAGGGGTTAACGGCGCCGCAAAAGGTGGAGGCGCCGATAATCCCTTATCGCCCAATTACGAGGTCCCTTTGCGGGTCCCCACCTTAACGGCTGGTTTTACCAGCCGTTAAGCAAGGAACAAACAAAGGGACTTTCTAGGTAATTACGGTACCGCAATTTGCGGTACCGTAATTACTGCCTTCCCCATTTCCATTGAGCCCTATGGGGGCAAAAATGGGGAAGGGTGAATGGGGAATTACCACCCCACCAACCTTGGAATGGGGCGGTAATAGCGCCATGGTTAACGCCTGGGTCGTAATGACCCCCATTAATGCACACAGCTCAAATGTCATGATCAGCCAAGGAGGAGACGTTTTGTGCATTCCTGTGATGAGTGTAAGAGAGGAAACTCCTACGATGGGAACCGCTAGGCAGAGGTGAGCCTCCACATCATTGACATCCTGGAGTGGTAGAGCCATGCTGGGCCACTAAGCTGATAGCAAGCAAACAGTGAGCCAAATGTCAGAGGGTTGGTATTCTACCAGACTGAGGAACCAAGGTCAGTGGTGGAGCAGAGACGGGAATACCCACATCTCTTCTAGCAGCAGGACCATGAAATGAATGAGCAGTGGTAGACATGTAATGGACACAAGATCATTTAAAAGAGCCTGAGACCTCGAGCTCTGCAATGTTAGACCATAGCTACAAAGACAAGTAGCCACGGGGAAAGCCAGTGAGGTTATGGGAGGCGGAGAAACCTGATGGAGGCTACTGTTACAAGGTGTGAAGGCGATCAAGGCTGCGGGCGCCTGAAAAGCCAAAGGGTGTAAATATCCTATGACAGGGGACTGATAACAGTACAAACATTATGATTAACACCTGTGGAAGCATCAATGTTACAAGAGCCTAGGAAACCAGAGTGTTCAAAAATCTCATGAAAGGGGCACTTAGAAAAGCACAAATATTTTGACAAACAGCTGGGAAAGCCATCACAGGTACCAGTGCCTGAAAAACCTGAGTGTGCGACTACCATAAGAAAGGGGGGTTGAAAAAGAGATATGAACACTTTGAAATAAGGCTGAGAAAGCAATAGAAGATACAGAACTTTGATAGGACACGATGAACAGCCACCTTTTCTGAAATAACTTGGATAAAAAAAAATAACCTGGATGAGGATCACTGGACTTGGTAGAAACTGAACACCTCAAAGAAGACAGCGAGTGTGTTACCTATTTACAAGCAATCCTGGAGGAATTGAAATGTGCACAAGAGATTTTAGATACAGGAAAAGGTGAAAACCTTAACTTGGTGCAAAGACTGATAAGAATATCCCGTGTATAAAGGAACCTTGAAACCAAAGAACAAACCAAACATAAATTGTGCCAGCAGATGGCCTGCATAGCAGTTGCCTTCCCTCCGTAGGAGTTTCCTCTAGTGGGTAAGGGAGGGAGGATAGCTCAGGGGCAACGCGTTTGTCTTGGAAGCAAGACAAAGCAGCACAACACATTAAAAACCCGATCCCGCACTTAGAAACCACACACTGGTATTAAGCACATTATAAATTACAATAACAAAGTTACTCACCATAGTGACTACCTTACTCCAAGTCCATTGTCCCCTTTCCTACCTACTTTTGGGACATTCCATCCTGTGGGGCGGGACCGGAGCACTTTTGTAAAAAAAAAGCATCAAATTGAAAATGTGTCCTTTTACACAGGGTACTGCTCGCAGCCGTAACCCCACCCTCCTTATTGCCCTTCAGTCCTTTTCCATCACCAGGTCTGAGACCATTTAAGCAATAGAGGATTATTAGAGGTGACGGCGGGTGGTGTATGGTGGAAAGGGGACTATGGACTAAGGTAGTCACTAAGGTGAGTAACTTTATTATACTCCTACGTCCTGTCCTTTCCTCCATACTTTTGGGAGATTACCAAGCACTCCTTACAGAATAACGGGTGGATGGAACTCGTTTACTGAAAGAGGTTTTGAGAACAGCTTGCCCGAACTGAGCATCAGGTCTAAGCAGTAATGTTGCACAAAAGCTGGTGGGAAAGCCCACACAGCTGCTTTGACAAGTTTGATGCATTTACAGAGCAATAAATAGGTAGGAGGCAATGAGGAGAAAGCATAAGCTTTCAGGTGGACCCACAAGCTGCAAAGAGGCCCACCTCTGGCATGCCACATTGCTGGAAAAAATTGGAGATTATATTGCTCTTCTTCTGTCACCCTGCTTGTTGATGTAAAATCTCACTTTTAAGGGAGGTATTCAAAAAGGCAGCTGTGGCCCACAGAGGTTGGGCCGCCATTATCACACATCAGGGGTGAACTGCGTCACAGGAGCAAGTGAAGCAACAGTCTCCCCAGGGGAGTTAGGGGCCTTTCGTGCCATCCTAGCCTTGAACAAGGAACCTCACAGAGCCGCTACTGGCAGATCTAGGGTGTTCATTAGACACGTTAGAGGCTTACCCAGAATTAGCCTGTAGTGGAGGATCCTTAGCAGAGGCAGTACTGGAAGGTCCGTGGTATGTGACCGCCTTCCTTCGCCCCCTCAACATAACTAGTATCACCACGGCCGCAGAAAGACTAGGGTTATACCTCACAGCCAGGACTCTATACGTCGCTGTTGGTGACTGATTTAGCCCCAAACAGGGGAACCTCAGGTTTAACCCTGGTCTTATAGCCACCTCGAGAGGGCCCTCGAGCCAAGACTTGGTACAGTTGGCTCCAGATGGAGCAGCCTCAGGGTGAACCCGGTTATCCAAAGCCACAGCAGAACTGGGGTAAGCTTTAGCCCCAAATTGGAAGATTGGTATTGGGAGACCACTGCATCACCCCTCAGAGTAGTTTCCGGTGCATCTTGCTGAGCTGAGACCAAAATGAGTACCCGAATCTGAAGTGTTCTGCTCCCACGGAAAACCACAGATATTCCATATGCGGGCTCCAGAGAACTGCAGATATTTCATATGCAGGCTCCAAGTCAGAATATGCATTTACGCATCCTGGAAGGCCACCAAACTAAGTCAATTGCCCTTTAAAGAGGACTTTATTTGGCAAGGATGTGATCAACTTGAATATCCGGAAGAGAGGTTTGAAGGGTGAGGTAGGAGGAAAGGGCAGGCAAAAACCCGCCTAATGATGGACAAACCCCACCAGTCTTCAGTGATGGTTTGCCAAGCCTCCAGATGAGACAAGATTCGTCCTCCCACCAAAGTGTAGTGTGACCAACAAAAAAATAAATCATTTGGTGAATTGTCGGCAGGGAGATTATCTGTCCCTGTAGAGGAGGCTGATGGCAGAGAGAAAAACCAACCACCTTGCCGCTGCAGACCTGGCTACCAACAGGCGTTTCAGATCAGTGCACACGGCGACCCCGAAACCCCCCTGAGATCCCAGTGAAGGACCAAGTCTGAGACCCTAACCTCTGTGTACAAGGGGCCTTAGCTGAAGCTGCCACCAGGACCAACAAACGGGTCCCTGTTTCCATTGCGTGGAAAACCTGCTCGGCCCAAAAGAAAGCTCCCAGCCCCAGTCAACATGAAAGTTGGTGTAAGGGAGGTATCCAAAATGGCTGCCGTGACCCAAGGAGGCTGGGCCGCCATTTAGTCAACACCTGAAGAGAACTTAGCCTTGAAACAAGGATCCTCAGCTGAGCCAGTGCTGGCAGATCTAGGATGTTTAGTGGCCATCCTAGGAACTGACCCAGAATTAGCCTCCAATGGAGAAACCTTGGCAGAGCTGGTACTGGAAGGCCTGCTGCTGATCACCTTTACCCTCTCGACAGAATCGGTACCACACACCCAGACTGTGGGACAGTTGAGGAATGTATCCTACCGACATGACCCTGCGAGGATTCTCTTCATACCACCCCCCCCTCACCCCACCCCACCGCCCCCCTCACCACACCCCCCTCACCACACCCCCCCTACCACCACCAACGCCCCCCCAACATAAAGCTCCCTCAAGAAGGTGGCTGGGCCGTGGCTCGGTGCGACCAGCACCAGAAACTGAGACTTCAGGGCATACCCCGGTATCAGTGTGGAAATCTCCAGAACCCCAGTATCCAGAGCCAAAGACAAACTGAGCTGGACCGTGGCACTCAAATGATGAACTTCAGAAGCACTTCCTGTTTTGGCAGGTCCTCTGAGGGACCCTCAGAGAACACCCTGGTTTGCCTATTAGTCCCTTGAGGCATCTCAGGGGAATCCCTGGTAACAGAGCTACACAAGCCCCTCCTGGTTCATGGAGTACTCACCGAGCAGGGCCGCTCAGCGCCATTCTCATCTGCTTAAGGCTCGTCCCAACGAGGCAGAATCAGTAGACTCGTCCTTCAGACCTACCGCCTCAGGTTTTAAACGAAAACGCCAGGGACTGGGTGGAACACGAGTGAATAGACACTTGAAATACATCCCCATAGGGTCAGTGTGCACGAGCATCTAAAACTTCACACAAAAAAAACTCATCCTCAGCTGAGGCTTAGGAGGATGGTTGCCAGGAGGGTCCACCCCTGGCCGTGTCCACATAGATCAGAGGAGCAAAAGAAGGTGGGAGCGATACAGTATGAGGCAGCGGAGCCCACACATGCCAGTCAGAAGGGCAGAACGGGTTACTATTGCCAAAAGGAATGCTCCCAGCACCAGACTTCGCAAATGTGGCTGTAAGGGAGGTATCCAAAAGGCTGCCATAGGCCACACAGGTTGGGCGGCCATTTGTTGCCACCTGAAGAGAACTGCGTCACTTGCATAGCTGAGGCAATTGCCTCCTCAGGAGAGTCAGAGGCTTAAGTAACACTTTAGCTTTACAAGGAACCTTGGCAGAGCTGGTACTGGGTGGTCTCGTATGCGTAGCCAACATCTTCGAACCAGTCTCAAAATGAGCCTCCAACGGAGGAACCTCAGGAAATCCGGTACCAGAGGGAATGAAGTCCATGAACCCCCCACCACCCCCCCCAAACCCCACCGCCCAACCCCCACAACCCCCCCCCCCCCCCAAGCACGCCAGTAATAGAAAGGGCAGAACGGAGTCACACTTTTGCGTGGATAAGGTTGTCCACCAAAAGAAGGTTCCCAGCACCCACTGACTATAGCGTGGGTGAGGGAAGAATCCTACATGGTCGCTATAGACCACGCGGGAATGCCGCCATTTTGTAAACATCTGAGGAGAACTGCGTCTCGTGTAGATGACAGTTGACTCCACAGATTGGTAAGGGGATTGAACTGAAATTTTAGCCTTCACAGAAGGATCCTCAGCGTAGCCAGTACTATGGGGCCTTGGACGTTTACTGGACATCCTGTCCCTTGAATTAGCCTCCAAAAGGAGGAACTTCAGCAAAAGGCGTTCCAGTCGGCAACCTCTCCCTGTGCCCCCTCAACAGAACCGGTACCTCCAAGAGCACAGCAAAGTTGAGGAATCCACCTTGCAGACAAGACCTTTACAGGCCTCTCAGTTCTGTTGGTACACACCTTAGCCTCGTAAAGAGGAACCTCAGAACAGAGGCCAGTCTTAATAGCTCCCTCGGCAGGGACCTCGAACCATGGTTCGGTACAGAAAGCCTCGGAGGCCTCAGGGTGCACTCGGGTGTCTGTGGGAAGCTCCAGACAAGGAGACGTTGGAGCAAACTCCAGTACCCAACGCCTCAGTACGACTATGCTAGCTATTAGCACCTGATCTGTGAACCTTGGATTGTGATCCAGTATAGGCAGGCCACTTGCAGAAACCCTCAGAGAAAACCCCCGGTACACTTATTAGGCCTACGAGGCACCTCAGGGATGACCCCCCCGGTAGTAAAGCTTTTGAAGCCCCTCCTGGACCTGGCACAGGGTGCCCTGAAAAGAACTTATGAGGCATCTCTTCTCTTCTTTCCATCAATGAAGAGTTGGAAATGCGGAGGAAGCTTCTGGAAGATTACCTCCCACCTACAAAGATGACCTTGAAGTGCCCAGACCGAAAGGGAGTCACAGAAGAAAAACAAGTCCCTACGGTGATCCTGTCCTAGACACTCCAAGCAGAGGGAATGTGGATCCGCCCTTGTGAAGCGACACTCACAAGAAGAAGTGGCAAATCCCAGATGCTCCAGCATAGACTAGGACTACGTGACCGCAGAACCGGAGCAGGAGAGACCGGGAAAGAAAAAAGGTTTTCCCAGTGATGCTAGTTCATCCAGTCCCAACCGCGTGGAGAAAAGGACTGAAGAGCGATGCACAGGGCGGAGCTATGGAGGGCAGGGTTACAGCCACATGCATTACCCTGCGTAAAAAAAAAGGACAGATTTTCAATTTGTGAGTTACAAAAGTGCTCTGGTCCCGTCCCACAGGACAAATGTCCCAAAGTGTGGAGAAAGGGGACAGACGTAGGAGTATTACAATTATACAAAGCCTCCCCTTTCCATTTTAATTTGGTGTTTTGTTAGTAGTATGGCCGGTTAGTTGGATAGGATTTGGATTGAAGAACTATTTTGGACTTTAAATTACACCCTTAATCTTTTTCTTCTTTTGTGGATTACGGAACGTCCCTCATAGCAATAGGGCTACTTAGGCTTTGGCTTTTGTTGGGGGTCTTAATTTTAATAAAACTACTTGAAAATGAACTTGAATCATCCAAGTCCTTCTCCTGGTTCACCACAGATATGTCCTCACATGGATTATAATAAAGTCAGGGTCACCTCTGCAATGGTGTAACAAGTCCAAATTTCACATATGAGGACTAGTGAAACTGAGGCATGCATGGAATGCATGATGGCATGTGTGACATAAGACCACCACATCAACTGTGATAACATTGAAGTCTAAAAAGGTACTGAGTACAATGATACTGAATTTCCTACAGGATAGCGAGTTCATTTGAAAGAGTAAAATTATTGAAAATCATGTGAATGAGTCAGACACTACTGTGCTTCTTGTTTATTACGTTTCTCTATCCCAGTCCTCGTGGCTATGTTTGTGCTAGACAGCACCATTGACGTACCGGCTGTGGAGTCCTTTTCGATCGTGAAAGACTTTCTCCCATCAATCTGACCATGTGACATTGACAGATATGTGCACTCTATTGGCCCAGAGCAACGCTTTTGCAATATGCAGATATGAGATTCCTATACATTGTCAGTTATACGTGTAGCAATGACAAGCCCCTCACTCTAGCATGGGCAAGGTGTGGGGGTCTAGGCGATTCCTCCATGGAACTACACTGGACAAGCATCATGCCGTGAACGGTGACAACTGGCCCTTGTGTCCACCCTAGGCCATATTCCCAAGGACAAGTAGGACACTGTCATACTGCACGCTTGCACGACCTTATTCCTCCATTATAATTCATTTCATTTGAACACGTGAAGTAAAACAGCATTTCAATGCTAGATTCAGTGGACACCCATTACAAATGTGAAAGCTACGGAGCAATGGGGTCTTTTGGAGAAACTAGCAATATGTATGGGATAACTGACGCATGGAGTCTTACATTCTAACACTTTCAAGCAGCAATGTAATGTTAAGGCATGTTGAACAAGCATTTTAGAACCAAAGGATGAGCAGCCTGTACTGCCCCCTAAATACAATCCATTGCCTGTTCCTCTACCACCACCCCATTGCTGGAACCAACAGAGCAAATAATGAGAAGGAACCTGGGATGTGTGTGGTGCACCATCATGGCATAGTCACAGTTCATCCATGACTGCCCTGTCTTGCAACATTCACACTCCACTCCTATTAACAGCCCAGCAGTCTCTGGCTTCTCTGGCATGAGGGTGCAGTTCAAACATTTAGCATCAGGGCCTTCAGTGCCCAAGTCTCTTTGCTTTTCAAAGTCTGTTCTTGCAGAGGGCCTGATGCAACGAACAATCAATAAGTTGCTTTCCTTAGAATCTCACACATACTCAATTTCTCAGGTGATTCACTATTCACCCCGGATCCACCTCAGTCGGGCTGAGATCGGATTTGACACAATGTTAAATAAGTCTCCCTCTGCCAGGCTTGGACCAATTTAGTTCACCAAAAACTTGCTTAATCCCAAAAGCTTTCAATTGGTGTGGCAGTATCAACATCGAAGACTCAATTAGGTGCAGGATTTTGCTTGACCTGTGACAGGACCACTTCGATGTACACTTCTTTGCCACTCTTTCTGAACTCTGTTGGATACCTTCAAATGAGCATGCACGCAAGGGTGTTGTATCTTGGTTTCAAATTTCAGTCACTCATCTGTTCCATTTTACTTGTGTTTTCATACACCGTTCGCTTCAGCACTCCCCATGAAATGTTGCCACTTGCAACCTTGGCTTTAACATAGACCGGTCTGGTATTTGTCTCCCCAGCTCACTGATGGTGTTGGTTTCAATGGCACTGCTTTGTTGTAGGAGCCAAGGACAGTACTACGGCGGCAAGCGATTTTCAATGGGGGGAGGGGGTATGTGGGATGGAAAACACACCAAGGCACACCATTCAATGCAAAATGGGTGGCGGTGGAGAATACTTAGAATCAAAATATTAAGAAAGAATCGCAATGCAAAATGGCATTTGTGGGATGGAGAACACACCTAATTTCGAAATATTAAGACAGGCATAATGCAATGCCAAAATTGAGGTGGAAAAACACTTTGATTCTTATTAAGAAAGACAATGCAAAATGGGGGGGGGTGTAAAACACCTAGATTCGACATATTAAGAAAGGCACAGTGTGTGGGGGATGGGGAACATGCCTAGAATGAAACTCTTAAGGCAGTTCAATGCAAAATGGGGGGGGTAACACCTACATTATAAATATTGAGGGGGGGGGAGACAAAAGGGCCAGGGGGGGGAGGCAAAAGTAGCCAGGGGGGGGGGGGGGAGGCAAAAGTAGCCAGGGGGGGGGGGGAGGCAAAAGTAGCCAGAGGGGGGGGGGAGGCAAAAGTAGCCAGAGGGGGGGGGAGGCAAAAGTAGCCAGAGGGGGGGGGGGCAAAAGTAGCCAGAGGGGGGGGGGCAAAAGTAGCCAGAGGGGGGGGGGCAAAAGTAGCCAGAGGGGGGGGGCAAAAGTAGCCAGAGGGGGGGGCAAAAGTAGCCAGAGGGGGGGGGGCAAAAGTAGCCAGAGGGGGGGGGCAAAAGTAGCCAGAGGGGGGGGGCAAAAGTAGCCAGAGGGGCGGGGAGGCAAAAGTAGCCAGAGGGGCGGGGAGGCAAAAGTAGCCAGAGGGGCGGGGAGGCAAAAGTAGACAGATAATGCAAAATAGAGGTGGAAAACAGACCTAGAGTCTAAATTTTACAAAGGGTACACAATGCAGCACAACATGGAGGTGGTTAAACACCTAGATATGAAATATTAAGAAAGGTACAATGCATTGCAAGGGGGTGGAGAGGGTGTGGAGAACACACCTAGATTGAAAATATTAAGCAAGGCGCACACAACACACTGCAAAATGGGGTATGTGGGATGAAGAACACACCTAGATTTGAGAAATGAAGGCACACAGTGAACTTTGTAGGTGGAAAAACACCTACATTTCAAAAATTAAGAAAGTCAAACAATCCAATGCATAATGTGGGTGTGGGAAAGAGAACACACCTAGATTGGAAAAAAAGAATGCACACATTGTAATGCAAAATAGGGGGATGTGGGGGTGGAGCATACCTAGATTCTACCTATTTAAAAAGGCATGCAAAACAATGGAAAATGAGGTGAAAAAATACCTAGATTCGAAATATGTAGAAAGGCACAATGCAAAATGGGATGTCTGATGGAGCATACCTACATATGAAATATTAATAAAGGCATGCAATGCAAAACGGGGATCATAAGTGTGTATTATACTATTTTGGAATATGGCTATGAAAATAAAAAATAATTAAAAAAAAGGGGCATCTGGGATGGAAACCACCTTGATTCGAAATATTAAAAATGCAAAATGGAAGGGTGGGATGAGAACACCTAGATTCAAAATAGTAGGAAAGGCAAACAGTGCAATGCATAATGTGGGGCGTGTGGCATGCAAAACACCTATAAGAATGGCACAAGGCCACACAAAATGGAGGTGGTTAAGCACACAGATTAGAAACATTAAGAAAAGCGCACAATGCAAAATGGGGTGTGGGATGGAAAACATTCAAACTAAGAAAGGCCCACAATGCATTGCAAAGGGCTGGAGATCACACCTAGATTCCAAATATGAAGGCACACAATGCAGAGCAAAACGGAGGTGGTTAAACACCAAGATTCAAAATATTAAACAAGGCAGGCAATGCAAAATGGGGCGTGTGGGATGAGAACACCCCTACATTCGAAATATTAGAGAAGGCACACTGCAAAATGTGAGGCGTTGGGATGGAGAACACCTAGATTCAAAATAGGAAAGGCACACAATACAATGCAAACTGGTGGTGTGGGATGGAGAACACACCTAGATTCTAAATATTAAGAAAGTCACAATGCAAACAGGAAGTGGACAACATACTCACATTAAAATTAAGTATGGCACACAATGCAAAATGGGGTGTGCGCGATGTACAAGACATCAAGAATCTGAATAAAAAGAAAGGCAAAATGGGTGGTGGATATACACCAATATCCCCAAGTATTAAGAAGGGCATGCAAAGCAAAATGGGGGTGTGGGGGTCGAGAACATACATAGAATAAAAATATTAAGGCACACAATGCAAAATGGAGGTGGTTAAACACCTAGATTTGAAATGTTAAGAAAGTCAAACAATGCAACGCAAAATGGGGGGTGGGATGGAGAATACACCTAGAGTTGAAATATTAAGGCACACAAAATGGGGTGCGAGGGATGCACAACACCTATATTTGAAATACGAAGCAAGGCACACAATGCATTCCAAGGGGGAGGGGTGGAGAACGCCTAGATTTGAAATATTAAGAAAGGTAAGCAATGCAAAAATGGGGGTTTTGAATGGAGAACACACCTAGATTTCAAATATAATTAAGCCACAATGCAAAATGGGACGTGCAGGATGGAGAACATCTAGCTTCAAAATAAGAAAACAAACAATGCAAAATGGTGTGGGATGGAGAAAAACCTTGAGTCTAAATATTAAGGCACACAAAGCAATTCAAAATGTGGGGTGTGGGATCGAGAACACGCCTAGATTTGAAATAGTAAGAAAGGCACACAATGCAAAATAGGGCTGTGTTCGATGTAGAAAACACCTAGTCAAAATAAAGGAAAGGCGTGCAATGGAAAATGGAGGTGAATCAACACCTAGAAAGGCACAATTCAATACAAAATAGGGCTGTGGGATGAAGAACACAGATAGATTCGGAATATTAATAAATGCACATCATTCAGTGCAAAATGGGGGTGTGTAGGGGCATTCTATTGTATGCTAAGTGCCCTCATCAGCCACCTTTGCTCTGCCCACCGATCTAACTGCCTCCTATCCTTGCTCACACTAAGGACCTACCGGGAGGGGGAAAACAAGTTTAAACTGAGGCGGCCTTTTCTCCCTGTGGCGTTTTTCCAGAGTTTATCACATTCAATTGAAAACCGGAAAGCCTAACACTTACTTCCACTAATGGCAGCATTACTACCTCTGATGGCACTATCATGGGAGGACACTAGCCAAGTACACTTGTTTGTGTAAAGTTAAAGAAAATGCAACCTTTTTATGATGCTCCTTTGCTGACTTAAAAGATCAGCTGGCTGCTCTTCCTCTGCTATGATATCACTTCCTCTGTAAGGGCTGAAAAGCAGATTAAAAAAACTCAGGCCACGAAGCAAGAAAAATGCTCAAATTAAAATGTGTAATGTTTTTCATGCTGAACAAGAGGTAGACATTTTATTTTTGTAAAAGCTTTACATTACCTTTAAATAGAATTTAGGCGCATCAACACAGGTCATGACTAACATCCAAGCCAGGTCTCAATCCTAGTAGCAGTGTAGCATAAGCAGAATTGGTCAAGACATTCTGAAGAATGTGAAATGCACCTTCTAGCCAGAAAAGACTGAAGTCTTCCCTCGTGTTAAATAGCTTATGTTAGTTGAGGCACTCATTCTGGAAAACTAGCTTAAACTTATTGTGCAAAGGGGGAACTGATGAACACTGTAGTTTATTTCAAATGTTCATTTGGAAAGATCCTTTACATAAACTGGTAAAGGGATACATCCAGCTCAATATGTTATCAATGAGACAGAGAGGAAGGATTATAAGTGGCAATGGCTTATTTTTCCTTTATAAGCCGAGTTATCCTGTAAGCCGTTAGACACTAGATCATACAGCAAGCCTCATTCAATCCAGAGCAAACCTCAAATGATATGGTACAATGTTATCAAAGCAGTCACCCAAAGTTCAGGTAGCTGTTAATTCAACCAGCATACACCAACATTTGATCTCATATTACACCACCTATTGGGGAAAATATTTTAGGGAAGCTATTTATATCTTGGAGACTGAAAACATGTATTTAATAATATGTTTATAAAGACAATTACTTTATTTTGTAATCTGAAAATGGTTTCATTAAACCAAAATAAACAAAACAGAAACAGTTCCTTTGGGTGAAAGAACACGTTACCTGGCTACTGCTAATGCCCCTTAAACTAACTACTGCCTATGTGTTTACTTGTGTACTGCAATCACTAGCAGTTATCCTTTAGGAACAAAAAGTGATACTGTCCTGGTGCCTACTACCTTTTCTATTTCTTTTATGCATGCTGTGGTTTACAATAAACCTTTCACACAATTCTACAAAAACACTTTACCAATAAACTAATATCATATTACAATATCAGGTTACATAAAATACAAATACAGATTTCATTAAGAGAACAGTGTAAGAGCACAAATTAGACTGTTCTCCCCACATTCTCTGCCACAGGTTGTCCAATGCAGGATTTAAAATGCTACAACCTGTTAAGTGCAAGGTTCTCAAAACTTGGGCAGGCCGTAACTATATGTTTCAAGGTTTCCACAATCAAATTATCTTTACATAGCCTACACGATCACCCTTTGCTTAAAACGCCCATCCTGGAATCTATGATTTCACGTGTAGGGATAAAATGTAACCTAAAATCACCTTAACCTCCCAGAAAACAGAATTAGGAAGAGAGCCACTCGACATAGTACTCTATTAAAATGAGCAAACGTATATCCACCATATTGACCTAACCCCACTACATATTGTTTCACTTATTAGATTGAGATCAAACAGCTGATCCTTGTTCTTTGCCAACCCATTTAGTATCAGTCATTTAAGCAGCAGTACCCTCAAAAAGCATATTTAGGGCAGATTGTAGCATACACTATTTTTTCCAACAATCCATGGTCACTAATGCTGTATGCTTGAATGTACTCAAGCAATTATGTAAACTAAGGGGCAACAAAGTTTATACTTCAAAATGCATCCTTCTAAAGTATTTAGAAAGGACACCAAGTGTAACGGGTTACAATCCAAACCATAAAGAATTATCAGGACGATTTTCAATTAATAGGTTAAAGTTGAAATGAGAGAAAATGTAGACGTAGTATAGACTACTAACACTTGATTTATTTCTATTAGCTGCCACTACTTTTTTTGCAGATGGAGTTTGTTAAACTAAGACCTAAAGAGGGAAGCCCATGTACCACTTTGTCTTTCGCCTAAACAGACCAACATATGAATTTGGCATATTTAAGTCCCAGGTTTCCTTTGCAGGACAATAGCTGTTAAATCAGAAAAGATGATCTCACAAAAGCTAGCCAATGGAGGGTTAAAGATCCAAGTTCAACTGAAAAATGGTGCAGCTCCTCCAAGAGCTCATTAATGCCAGACCCACAGGTTAAACAATGCTGGTGCTAATATGCATCCCTTCTCAATCTTACATGAGGTAACCTTTTGAGAAAGAACTCCCTTCTGGTTATTCTTACCTGTGTTTAGTGTCTGAATAAAGAAGCTTAATACGTTTAAAAAGCCCTTATGGGATGGACTCAATTGTCTTGTTTAATGTCAATAAAGTTTATGCTTGCTGGTATGTTCAAATAATATTTTTTCTAGATTTTGCTCCTCATTCAGACATGGTCAGAAAAGGAGTTCTGTTTTACTGTGTTGTTCAAATCCGTGCATATGTAGGATAAACTAGCCTGCTTAATACCATCATGTGATTTCTAAGCACAGGATCAGGATTCGAACCCCATGTGGCACTGCACTGGCTTGCATCCAAGACAAACACGTTGCTCCTGAGCTATCCTTCCACCCCATGGACATGGCTTCCCAAAGGGGAAGCTTTATTGAGGCATGCACTTTGCTCTTAAATGTTCTTGGCATGAAACCTGAATGATAATTCTGGGTGAGCTGGTGTTCTAATTCGGTCTGTATGCCGGCATGACTTTCACACAAAACAAAGGTAGGAAGGCACGCGCATGTTCACACCCCTTTCAATTGAACTGCATGCAACATTAATAAGATCCAGGTATCCTCAGCCAACTCAATGAAAGAAACTTCATTAAAGCCCATCTGACAGAAACCCCAATTAAATTAAAGAAACTCATGAAAAGAAAAATGCCAATGAAAGTCACTGGACGTTTAAAAAAAGTTTTAGAAATTGTAAAAGTTGGAAAAAAAGACCAAAATGCTATATGTATAAATAATGTTATATGTATACATCTTTGAATAAATGATCACCTCGGCCATTGCTCTGAGAAATGTCAGTGTAATTTGTTAGCCCATATGATTCACTTCATAAAGGGACTAGCCAGTTGAATCTGCTACCAACTGCTAGGGCTCCAGGTCCCACTTTATGCTCGATAAAGTAGAATCATATCTGTAGTTGCTTGTGATCACATGGACAATGAACACCATTTAAAAAAGTTTCACTGTGTTTAGGTATGCTCACGATACAGCTATGTATATGAGAGGCACCCGACAACCACTCCACGCTTAAAGTCAGCTTAGTTAAAGTCCTTCATAGGCCATCTCACATTCCTTCACTGCCACCTGAATAAGGGAGAACTTGGGTGACTGAGAAAAGCACTGGACCTTCATGTCGCATAACATATTAACGTAAATTAATCTATTATATTAGAAGAGAACCTGCCATTATATATTACTGTTGAAAGTTAATTGTTTTGGCGATCTTTCACAAAGCTATGGGTGAGTAGGCTGTTCGAGAGAATTCTCATAAAAAACCTAATTTCCCTTACCTTGCTGGATTTCAAGGGTTTATTTTTTACTCCTGCTAAGAGCGAGATACTTTTTTCCCCCACTCTTAGGCATATGTATGATGTGTGTTTCAGGCTATTTCTGTGCTTATGGGCTATGGAGTCTCACTCCATAGGTATCATCTTTTTATGTGTGTTACACAGCACTCTCAGTGTAGTAACACAGGGGTGTCACAGTGACCCCCAAACATAGACTCCATACCCTGGGACCGACTACTGTCTCCCAGGGCATACAAAGTTACCATTGACTTTGCTAGTCAATAGTTATGAACAAAACCAGTACAACCCATCTTACTATGGAGGTACTGGGAAGGGTTAATAGTTTTTCCCTGGTGTTCATTTTTGAGGGGTACTGTCCAGTCCCTCTCCAAAGTTTCTGGCTGGTGGCAGTGGTTACTACCATAAATATTCAACCACGAATATTTTCCTATGAGACTTTCCCATTGTTCGAGGTTACCACTTTTACGGACATCCTCTAACGTACAGCCGGGTTATTTTAATATTAACTTTAATCCAGTGTTTCTTTTTGCCAGATCTTTAATAATATTTCTTTCTCATGTCTGAAATCCTAATCCAGGTCGGGGATCCTTTATTCGTCCTTTTAGCGGGCTTCTGCACAGAAGCCCTCCTTTCGGCGCCACTGAGTCTGGGGTAGACAGGATGTGTGTGGGGTGGGGGGGCACCGTGGACCAGGTTGCCAATGCAACCCAAATTGCACTCAGCCCTGATAGGCCGGGAGGTTATCCTGCCAGGATATTCACACAGTGGGGTGGCTGACAGCAAGGCTGTATGAATGTGGGGTTTTCTGCATAAAAGCAGGGACCTAGAAGACAGAAGTCGCCACTGGACCTGAGAAATACGAAGAGGAGAGAAGCCAAAGACTTCTGCAATGAAGCCCTGCTGCATACCCTCACCACTTTTCTCCAATGACAAGAGATCTTCACCTGCAAGAGCCTTCTTCCCTTGAGCTGGTGGGACCAACCAGTTTGCCAATCGTCTTCCAGGACCTACCTTGGTCAAATTGCCAGTGCCTAGCACTAGTAGACCAGATAGTGAGGCACCTGTCCACCACGGCCACGATTTAAAGGAGTCTACCTTTATTCTATTTTGGAAGCACCACGGCTGGCTTCATCCCTGGGCAGTGCAGTAACTTGAACCTTCCTCCACGACAAGAGCCTCTCTTCCTCTGCTAGATATCCCGAACTGCAGGAACTGCCAGGGACTACTGCCACCGCAGGAGCTTCTTCCACTTTTAGTTATTGTTCTGCCAGGCATTCAGTTTCACTGGGTACTGCTAAAGGGATTTTAAATCCTTTACTTAGCTGCTGGGTTGGCTGTCCCCATCATCTAACATTGTCTTTCTACCTTCTGCACCCTCCGTTTCAATCGTTAAACAAAGAATTGACTGCAGCTACCAGAACCGTTTGAACCTATGCACTTGGCCTTGTACCACCGACTCTGGCACAGGCCCATTGACTCTGGCTAAATCTCTCACAACTGCCTTCTCTAGATTGCTTTTCATCAAGAAATGTGTTGGTGCACCTAAACTCTTATAACCACCTTTTCCTTCCCCTTTATATATTGTTGAAATGCCATTTTGCTAGTTTTTCACCTAAGTATTGCTTATGCTAAAGTACTACCTTGCCTAACTTGTTCACAATCCAATTGGGAAGTGTTGCTGGTGTGTTTAGGAGTCTGACCCTGTATAACTTGACCTTTCTCTCCCTCTGAAGAAGTTGTTAGTGCCATTTCTGCTTGGTTTATACTGGTTATACTGTGCCGTTTTGCTCAGTTTTCACTCTTGCTCAAACTTGTCTACAATTTAATTAGGGAGTTCTGTATACTCTTGACTGTTTTAAAGTGCTTAAGGATAGTGATGTGTGGAGTTAACAGTGTAAAATATATTTTCTGATACAAAGCTTTGGTCCGTGTTTCCTTGTTCCATAGTACTGTGGTCCTATTGTGTAAACTCTGAATACTACTCATCTCTCTTGAGATACGTCTGGCTGCTCACCCACAGCTACCAACTAAATCTGTGTGGTACAGACTGATACCAAAGGGGATTGATTGCCTATTCCTGTAGTCCTAATCTTCTGTAGTGCTCCCTAAGGGAACTGCATAGGATTTTGCCTAACAGGCAGTTCATTGTAATTGCATTTATACAGCGCTTATGATATGCATTTATAACGTGCCTGTACACAAGTGTTGCGAGGCAAGGAGGGGGAAACCGTGAAAGACAGACAACGATCCTACTAGACCAGGTGTCATTCAGATCGTGCAAGTGCGAGGGTTGGGGCAAAGGGAAGCGTGCCAGGGGGAAGGGAAAGGGGACAGTGCAGTACATGCGATAGAAGAATAAATACGATAAATAAAAAGGCCTGATGGTGGAAAGTGCAAGGTAAGAGCAGACATAAGTGCTGGAAGGGGACTGAAGGGATACAGAACCTGTCCCTAAGTGCAGGGGGTTACCAGGGAGGTGTGCAAAGGCGAGATCTGGTCAAAGATCAGAAAGGGTGGCCAGGTAACCAGTGCAGAATCGGCAGGAATTTCAACAGGGAAGAAAGGCAGAGAAAGCCGAAGCAAAGAAGAAGGTTTTGAGGTGTTTCCGGAACCGGAGATGGTTCTGCTCAAGTTTCAGGGAGGCAGGAAGGCTGTTCCAGAGAGGCCCCAGCCAAGGAGAGAGAGATCGACCACCAACTCGTTGCTTGGAGAACCGGCTAACCCTGAAGGAGTTGGAGGCAATTGAGCGAAGAGCCCGAGAAGGAAGGTATTTAGGCAGAGAGAGTTGAAGGTAATGCAGCCTCAGGCACCAGAAGGCCTGGTGGATAATGCAGAGGGTTTTGAACTTAATCCTTGCAGCCACTGGGAGCCAGTGCAGAGATTTCAGTCCTGGAGAGATACGATCCCTGGGCTTGAAGCCAAGGACAAGTCTTGCAGTCCTGTTTTGGATACATTGCAGAGGGCGGAGAGTAGAGGCAGGCAGATTTAGATAGAGGCTGTTGCAATAGTCCAACTTAGAGAGGACCAGGGCTCTGGAGACGGTGCACTTCTGGGGGAAGGAGAGGAATAATACCTCAGAGGAGGTGCAGCTGGTAGTGTGACTTCTTAGAGACGGAGATGTGAGGAGAGAGTGTGGAGTCAAAGATGACCCTGAGCTTTTTAGCCTTGCTGGTGAGAGCAGGAAGAGGGCCAAGAGAGACAGGTCAGAGAGCTGAAGGGAAGGAGGGAGAGGGAGTGCTGATGAGTAGAATCTTGCTCTTACTGGCATTAAGGCAGAGGTCATTGGCAGCACACAACTCCTGATAGACAACAGTCAGAGATGAGGGAAGGAGAGTAGGCTGAGGGTAGCCTGAAAATGAGCTGGGTGTCATCCACATAGCACTGAAAATTTTGGCAGAGAGCGGCAATGAAGTGGGCAAGGCGTGCCAGGTATTGGTTGAACAGCTAATGAGAGGTTAAAATCCTGGGGGACGCCACAGGTAGAGAAGATATCGGAGAGGAAAGACCCAAGTTGGACCTTGGAGGGTCGGTCGGAGAGGAAAGAAGTCAGCCACACCAGAGCCTGTCCAGTGATACCCAGGTTATCATGGAGACGGTTGAGCAGGATGGTGTTGAGTGTCAAAGGCAGAAGAGAGATCAAGCAAGATAAGGACACAAGGGGTGTTGGAATCGAGGTTGGAGAGAAGGTCTTCACAGATGTTCAGGAGAGCAGTTTCCATGCTTCTAACAGCCCTGAAGCCAGACTGATGGTCGTGAAGACAACCAACAGATTCAGTGTGGAGATTAAGGTGGGAGATGGCCAATTTCTCCAGGAGCTTGCCCAGGAAGGGAGTGATGGAGATTGGGCAGGCAGGAGGGGTCACAGCAGAGGGTTTCAGAAGAGGGTGCACAAGGGAGTGCTTCAGGGGGGGGGGGGGGGAGAATGGGAAAACTCCAGTGGCAAAGGAGTGATTGCAGAAGTCATCCAGGGCAGGAGGCAAGGAGTCGATGTGGTCCTTGACAGTTTGACGAATAGGGGTGAACCTGTTTTGACGAGACTCATAGATCGTACTTGTCTAGAAACCTCGTCTGCAGAAAAAAAAGGGAAAGGAAGAGAGCGAGGGGGGGTGGCAGCAGAAAGGCCAGAGGAAGAGCAGGGGATAGAGGGAGTTGATAGGAGAGTGAGGACAGGATGTCCTGAGTTTTGGAAATGAAGCTAGAAGCCAGTGCCGTGCAGAGGGCCTGGGAAGGGACAGGTGAGGTAGAGACTGCAGCAGGATTGGCCGGTTCCCTGCAGATTTTAAAGAGTTCAGCTGCGTTGTTAGATGCCGCAGAGATCCGGGTTTATGCACAAATGGAGTGCTTCAAAGCATTTCAAAGCAGAAAGGGAGCAAGGGAATGATATAGTCATCAATCTTAGGCCCCAAAGTTTCCAACTGATCTAACAAAAAGTATCCAGCGTACTAGGCCTGATGGCAATTCCAGTGCAAGTGCATGAAGTGTTAACATTGCAACCACGTTAGGGATGGGAGACAAAAAAAGCGGGCATAGGACAAATGAACTTACTAGTCTTAGTAAATTCAGGTCATGCATGGGTACAGGTGGAGGTGAGGGGATGGGGAAGGAGTGAACAAGTGTGCCCAGTCCAGCAGGGCCCTGGGTTAAGTGCAGAGAGGTGCCCCACTCATGGAACGTAAGCTGAAGTGCAGTAATGCTTAACATATTACAGAGGCCCAGAGGCAAGTCCAAGGACTGGATGGGTACTCTGGGACGTCTAAGGCTCCGAATGTGAACCATGCAACCAATCTGCAAAAACTGAAGAGAGTAAGGGAAGAGAAGGAGGAAAGAGGCTGGAGAGAAAAGAGGCTAGCAGGGGAGAGGAGGAGGAAGAGAAGAGGAAGGTCTTGAGTAGTTTCTGGAACTTAAGGTGTTCTGGCTCGAGACAGGCAGGGAGACACCGGAATAGCATAAATATCTACCCCTAAACCTCTTTTTGGAAAAACGGCTCACCCACAAAGTGTTGGACGAGTGGATGGCTCTAGAGGGAGAGTATTTAGGACGAGACCATTGTAGATCATGAAGCAGCCCCAGCGGTCCCAGCCCCAGAAAGACTTGTGGATTATGCAGAGGGTCTTGAACTTTATCCTTGCAGCCACAGGGAGCCAGTGGAGGAATTCCAGCACCAGAGAGATGCAGTCCCTGAGCTTGAGGCCAAGGATAGTTCTCACAGTTCTGTTCTGGATAAGTTAAAGAGGTCAGAGAGTAGAAGTAGGAAGATTGAGAAAGAGGCTGTTGCAGTAGTCCATCCTAGAGAACCAGGCTCTCAAGATGGTGACCCTCTGGGGGGAGGGGGGCAGGATGCGAGAAGAGAAGGAAAAATGAGTGAAAGATAATCCCTAGGTTTTTTGCCTCAGTAGGTGAGGGCTCAGGACCAAGGGAGGCCTGACAGAGTGAAAGTGGGCGCATTGGTCTCAGTGAGGATCTGTCTTATTGGCCTTTAGGCAGAGATTGTTAGCAACACACCAAGACTGAACAGCTGCAAGTCAGGGATGAACGAGGAGGCAGAGGGTTCATCCATGTACAAGTTGGAGATCAAGGTAGCAATCCTGTGGGCCAAAGGGGCCATGTAGACATTGAAGAACCAGGGGGATAGGTTAGATCCTTGAGGACACCACATGTAGAGGATGTGATAGAAGAGAAAGGACACAATTTCCACCTGGGAAGGACGGTCAGAGAATGCCAGGGCAACACAGACAGGAGATCAGGATGTTGTGGTTTACCGTATCAAAGAGGTCAAGAAGAATGTGGCCAGAAGGAGTTAGAATCTAGATTTGAGAGCAGGTCTTCACAGGTGTTCAGAAGCATTGTCCATGACTCTGCATGCTCAAAAGCCAGACTGATGGTCATGGTAGACACCCAACAGATTCAGTATGGAGGTATGCAGAGTGATAGCCAACTCATCCAGGAAAGGAGTGATGAGATCAGGCGATAGTTTGCCGGAATAGATGGGTCGGCAGAGGTTTTTTTTAGCAGAGGGTGCACAAGATAGTGCTTGAGAGGAGTGGGGAAATCTCCAGTGGCGAAGGAGAGGTTGCAGAGGTCAGCCAAGGCTGGAGCGAGAGTCAATATTGTCCTTAATGCTTTTGGAGGGGCAAGGGTCCACCTGCTTGGACAAGGCTTTCATAGACCGAGGGGGCCCAAGAGATGTTGGTGCAGGAGGGGGTGCAGAAGAGAGGGTGGACAGGATGTTCTGTGTTTTGGCAGTGAAGTGTGATTCCGGGGCCGAGCAAAGGGCCTGGGTGGGTGCAGTAGAGGAGGCAGCTGCAGTAGGGTTTGCCAGTTCCTTTCCTACTTTGCTGCATCTAATTTTGCTGAAATGTTCAGAGAAGTAGGCTTGAATAGACTTTTCTTGGAGTGAATGCAGAGTCCATTTTGCCTTTGAAGAAGGTGGAAGGCTATTTTGTCAGAAGGTGCACCTGAAGAACCAGATTTCCGTTCTGCTGCTCTTCACTTGCGTTTAAGGACGGTCAGATCGGAGTTGTACCAGCAGGTGCACTTTTTGGCATGCTTCAGGTCGGACCCTCATGACAGGGGCAAGAATGTCTAGAGCGTTGGAGATTCAACAGTGAAAGTTAGAGAGGGCTGTATCAGGGTGGGAGTCAGTAGGAAGAGGCAAAGGCAGCCACTGACACCGACACTTTTCATGGGTCAGGTGACCTTGAAGACAGGAGGCTGTGCCAGTGGCAAAGTAGAAGAAAACTTCAAGAGGAGAGAAGAGGATAAGGCCAGTAGAGTGAGGTAGCGAGAGGAATAGAAATTGGGATAACTGGATATGAGAACTTCCAAGGCGTGGCCAGCAGTGTGCATCCAGCCAGAGGGTAGAATGGCAAGTCGCACAGGTTGCAGAAAGGTCCTGAAGAGTCAGCAGAGTCAAGATGGATGTTGAGATCCCCCAGCAGGAGTTGAGAAGAGGCCAGGTCAGCACATTCAGAGAGTAAAACGGTGGACTGGTCAAGCGGCCGATAGGTGGCCAGAGTAAGAGGAGACAGGCGAGAACCTGCAGATCAAGCATTCAAAAGAGGAGAAGACCTGGGTGGGAATGATGCAACAGGGATCTACTTAGGAAAGATCATGGCTACTCCACCTCCTGGCCTGTTGGGTCTGGGCTCAGAGAGGATCTTGTAGCCTTCAGGGAGAAGTGTGTCAAAGCTTGCGACAGAGCAGTCCTTAAACCATGTCTCAGTAAGAGCATCATCAAGGTCTAGGAGTTCAAGGAGGTGATGGATGTCAGAGGAATGCTCGACTGCAGAGCGAAAGTTTAGTGTGGCAATGTGGTGCAGACTGCCACTTTTGAAGGACTTACTAGGGGGATGTAGGGGACAACGGTCATCACCGTAAGTGGCGAGAGTGCCTGAGTGATGGAGGCAGCAGAGGAGGCGACGACGAAGATGTTGGTGAGAAGAGTGCAGGCAAGGATGCAAGGGAGCCCAAGAGGTGGCGCTGGGGGTGGCCAGGGCACCAGAGTGGAAGAGGCTGACAAGGTGGTCACTGCAGTGCTAGTAAGGGAGCCTGTACAGGTGAAAGCGACAATGGGTCAGGTGAGAGGGCGAGGTTGGTAGGAGGCAAGGTAGCCAAGCTGAGCATAGCTGGCAAGGGAACCTGGCCGTCTGTAGGAACAGATGGCAAAGGAGCACATGAGGAGGAAAGATAATTCATAAGGTGAGGAAGAAGCCTATCAAAAAAGGTAAGAGGTTTAACAATACACCATGTGATATTGCTCATTAGTGCATTGTATTTACAACTCTTCCAAAGAACAAACTGGCATGCCTAGCATGAATATGCATGTCGTGCATACAATACTTTGACCCAATGAAGTTTATGATCATTTGCTCCATTTGTGAATGGAATTTTCAGTATGATTCTTTATTACTCATTCCACTCTGCATTATCTGATGAAGTCTATTGGGCATCAAAAGCTGGTGCATTGCATGATCTTTGGATCATTTCAAAATGTGCATTTTGTGCAATTCTGAAAAATGTATTTATGCTTATTCTTGGAACACTTGTCTATGCAGTCAAAAGTCTAAGATCAACACTGATCAATCATGTGTGAAAATAGAACGTGATTCACAGGATGAAAGCTGTTCCATCTAATCCCAATACATAACAATGCCATTTCAAAAACCTGGATGATTTCTGGAGCATGCATGAGGCTCCTAGTAATCAAAACAAGGAGTTTGAGTGAATAGGATGCTTGGCAACCTGCAGACGACATGAAGTGGAAGACTGGAGGGTTCTCTTGAATGGCAAATCTACAAACGCAAGCAGTAAATTACACTTTGCAAATGATATATAGGGTTGATATCCATTAAGGTCTTTACAAAAGAGTACCCTATTCATTCACGTTAACAACATGTCTTCAGGACCCAAAATATCACAAACTAAATTGAATTAAGTTACTTTGAACAAACAGGTCACTGATTGGGAATGCATTTCTGCTCCCCTTAACGTACTGTGAGGTGCTCGCAGCAATCAGTCACTGGTATGTGGTTAGTGGGTGGTATGTGTCATAAAGATGGATACACATGTCAATAAGTTCCATGCACAATTGCATGAAATTTATTGAACTCCAGATCAGCCCAACGTGTTTCGAGCCACTGCTCGTCTGAGACTGAATTGTTACGCCAAATATAATTCATTAACCAAATACATCAATGCATTGACATAATACAAAAAGCACAAACCAGATGCAGAAAAGGCCCAAAAGCCTGTTGGCTTTTCACAGAGCACGTGTATATACACAACAAAGTAATGTATACATTGTGAGGAAAATTAATCCATACAATGTACAATTCAAACAATGCCCATTTCCAAAGGAAGCAATCACAGAACATACAAAGAGAAAAAACAAAGAAACCCGTGATTATTCATTTGCATGTATGGCAATGTGACACATGGTAGTTTTAGTTCCATGTGTCACAACGCATCTGCAAAATACAGCAATATAATAACTAATGTACTTTTCTGTTCTTGAGTATCTATGTAAAGATAATGGTAGTCCTGCTCCAAAAAAATTGCATGGGTCCGATTGACAAAATGTTATGTCACACAAAAACCTCAATTCTTACCTCAAATTCATTGCACTACAAACCACTGTCTAGAGCAGATTCCCAGAAATCATAACTATGTTGTGTAAACTGTCCATTACCAGTACGTGTTTTGTTAATGTGGGTGGTATGTGGTTAGGTGTGGGTGGAATCGTCCTACATATCCTGGTTCCAGTACCGCAGGTATTTCAGAAGGTCAGTGATATAGAGATTGTAGCCCTTTTAGCTGTGATGCACTGTACAAGGTGTACTTCCTGGATTCTTTAACTGGCTTCCCAATGAAAGGCCTGGCACAAAAAAAAGTCTTCATAGATGAGAAAGGGTGTTGTGTTCCTAGATTCAAAATAGTAAAGGCACACAATACAATGCAAAATACACCTACACATGAAATATAAAGATATGCAAAATGGAGGTGGTCAAGCAGAGATTCGTAATATTAAGAAAGGCACACAATACAAAATGTGGGGGGGTGGGATGGAGAACTCCTACATTCGAAATAGTAGAAGGGCACAGTGCAATGCAAAATGGAAGTGGAGAAAACCCCTAAATTCGAAATTTTAAGAACGGCATGCAATGCTAAAATGGAGGTGGTTCAACACCTAGATTCAAAAATATTATGAGGCATGCAATGGAAATTGCAGGTGAAAAAAAGACACCTATGTTCGAAATATATAGAATGGCACAATGCAAAATATAGGTGGAACAACATCTAGATTCCAAATATTAAGGAAGTCAAACAATGCAAAATGGGGGTGTGGGGTGAGAACACCTAAATTTGAAATATTAAATTAGGACACTGCGAACTGAGGCGTTGGGATGGAGAACACCTAGATTCAAAATAGGAAAGGCACACAATGCAAAATGGGGTGTGCGCGATGTACAAGACACCTAGAATCTTAATAAAAAGAAAGGCACAATGGGTGGTGGCTATACACCGATATTCCCAAGTATTAAGAATGGCATGCAAAGCAAAATGGGGGGTGAGGTCGAGAACAAACCAAGAATCAAAATATTAAGGCAGATAATTGAATGCAAAATGGGGGGTGGGATGGAGAACATCATGATTCTGAAAAGAAAGTCATGCAATGAAATGCAAAATGTGGGTTGTGGGGTCGAGAACACGCCTAATTTGAAAGATTAACCACCTCCATTTTGCATTGTGTGCCTTAAACACCTAGATTTGAAATATTAAGAAAGTCAAACGATGCAAAACAAAATGGGGGTGTGGGATGGAGAAAACCTAGATTCGAAATAGTAGGAAAGGCAGACAGTGCAATGCAAAATGGAGGTGGAACACACCTTGAGTCGAAATATTAAGGCAAACAATCCATGCATAATGTGGGGTGTGGGATGAGAACACATTTGAAATATGAAGCAAGGCACTCAATGCATTCCAAGGGGGAGGGGTGGAGAACACCTAGATTTGAAATATTAAGAAAGGTATGCAATGCAAAATGGGGGGTGAGGGCTGGAGAACACCCCTAGATTTTAATTAAGCCACAATGCAAAATAGGGCTGTGTGCGATGGAGAAAACACCTATATTCAAAATAGTACGAAAGGCGTGCAATGGAAAATGGAGGTGAATCAACACCTAGAAAGGCCAGATTCAATGCAAAATAGGGCTGTGGGATGAAGAAAACAGATACGAAAGATTAAGGCACATCATTTGATGCAAAATGGGGGGGTGGGATAGAGAACACCTAGATTCAAGATAAAGAAAGGCACACAATGCACTGCAAAAAGGTGGTGTGGGATGAGAACACCAAGATTTTAAATATTAAAAGCACATGGAGGTGGAAAAAACACCTAAATTTGAAATATTAAGACAAGTATGCAATGTGAAATGGGGGATGCAGCACACCTAGATTCCAAATACGTAGAAAGGCACAATGCAAAATGTGATGTGTGAAATGGAGAACACATACCTAGATTCAATATATTATGAAAGGCACACAATACAATGGGAATTGGAGGTGGATGAACACCTAGATTCGAAATATTAAGAAAGTCATGCAATGCAAATTGGGGTGAAGGATGGCTAACAGACCTAGATTCATATTCAGAGGCACAGAATGCAAAGGGGGGTGTGTGGGATGGATGGAGAACACACCTAGATTCAAAATATTGAGAGGCACATAGTGCAATGCAAAATGATGGTGTGGGATGAGAACACCTAGATTTGAAATATTAAGGCATGATGCAAACTGGAAGTGAACAGAACTAGATTCGAAGTAGGAAAGGCACAGAGTGCAATGCAAAATGGAAGTGGAAAAAACACCTTAATTCAAAATATTAAGGCACGCAATGCAAAATGGGGGTTGAGGGACAGAACAGAGCTAGATTCGTATTTAGAGGCATGCAATGCAAAAGGGGTGGGAAGGAGAACACAGATTCGAAATAGTAGGAAAGGCACAATTCAAAATGAAGGGTGGGATGGAGATATGACACAATGTTTTGCAAGGGGGTGGAGAACACAACTAGATTCAAAATATTAAAGACAAAATGCAAAATGGTGTACGAGATGAAGAACATACCTAAATAAAATTATTAAGCATGACAATGCAAAATGGGGTGTGGGATGGACAACACCCCTAGATTTGACATATTAATTAAGGCACACAATGCTAACTGGAGGCGAAAAGACCTAGATTTGAAATCTTAAGAAAGGCACAAAGCAATGCAAAATGGGGTGAGGGATGATAACAGATGTTTAGAGGCACACAATGCAATGGGGTGGGATGGAGAACACACCTAGATTCATAATATGTAAGGCACACAATGCAATGTAAAATGGGGTGGATGGAGAACACCTACAATCCAAATATCAAGAAAGGCACATCATTTAATGCAAAATGGGGGTGGGATGTTGAACACCTAGATTTGAAACATTAAGGCACACAACGCAATGCAAAATGGGGTGTGGGATCAAGAACACAGTTGGGTTCTAAAGACTAAGGCAGACAAATGCGAAATGGGGTCTTTGGGATGGAGAACATATGTAGATTCGAAAGAAGAAAGGGACACAATCCAGTGCAAAATGGAGGTGGTTAAACAAAGATTAGAAATATTAAGGCATGCAATACAAAAGGTGTGGAATGGAGCACACCTATATTCAAAATTATTAAAGGCACACAATGCAATGCAAAATGGGGTGTTGGATGGAGAACACACTTAGATTTGATATATGGAGGCACACCATGCAAAATGGATGTGTGGGCTGTAGAACAAACCTAAATTCTTAAGGCACAGAAGGCAATCGAAAAATGGAGGTGGAAAACACCTAGATTTGAAATATTAAGTGAGCCACAATGCAAAATGGGATGTGTGGGATGGAGAACACACTTAGCTTCGAATTACGAAGAAAGCCCACTATGCAAAGCAGAATGGTGTGAAGAAAACGTTGGTTCTAAATATTAAGAAAGGCACAATGCAAAATGGGTGATGGGATGGCGAAGACCCCTAGATTTGAAATAAGAAAAGCAAAATGGGTGGTGGATAATCACAGCTACATTTGAAGTATTAAGAAAGGCATGCAAAGCAAAATGGGGTGTGGGGTGGAGAACACCTAGATTCAAGATATTCATGAAGGCACACAATGCAAAGCAAAATGGTGGTTTGGGATCGACAATTCTAGCTTCAAAATATCAATGCACACAATACAATGCAACATGTAGGTGGAAAAACACCAAAATGTTACGAAAGGCACAATGCAATCCAAAATGAGGTGGGTGGGCTGGAGAACGAACCTATATTCGTGATATTAAGGCACACAATGCAAAATGGAGGTGGAATAAATACCTACATTTGAAATATGAATTAAGGCTCACAATGCAAATGTGGGATGAGAACACCTTGATTCTAAATATTAAGCAAGGCACACAATGCACCTCGAAATATGAAGAAAGCAAACAATGCAAAAATGGGGTGTGCACAATGGAGAACAGACATTTGTATTGAGAGGCACACAATGCAGTGCAAAAGGGTTGGGTGGGATGGTGAACACCCCTAGATTTAAAATATGAAAGGCACACAATGCAAAATGGGGGTTGAAAACACCTGCAATCCAAATATTAAGAAAGGCACATAATTAAATGTAAAATGGGGTGGGATGGAGAACACACCTATATAAGGCACAATGCAAACTGGAAGTGAACAGACAGATGCGAAATATTAAGAAAGGCACAATGCAAAATGGATGGTGGATAAACACCTATATTCCAAGTATTGAGAAAGGCATTCAAAGCAAAATGGTGTGGGATGCAGAACACACCTAGATTTGAAATATGAAGAAAGGCACACAATGCAATGCACAATGTGCGGTGTGGGATGAGACCAAAATATTTGGAAAGGTGTAATGCAAAATGTTAGTCGTAGGAAAGACACCGTACAATGCAAAATGGGGTAGGAGGTGGTATGGAGAACACAGATTCGAAATAGTAGGAAAGGCAGACAGTGCAATGCAAAAGGGAGGTGGAAAACAGCTAGATTTGAAATATTAAGACACAAAGCAAACTGGAGGTGAAAAGACACCTAGAATCGAAATAAGTCATGCAATGTAAAATGGGGTGAAGGATGGAGAACGGACCTAGATTCGTATTCAGAGGCACAGAATGCATAAGGGGGTGTGCGGGATGGAGAAAACACCTAGAATCAAAATATGAAAGGCACAGAATGCAATGTAAGATGGTATGTGGAATGGAGAACACACCTAGATTTGAAATAATAGGAAAGGCATGCAATGGAAAATGGAGGTGGATCAACACACCTAGAAAGGCACAATGCACTGCAAAATGGGGTGTGGGGGATGGAGAACACACCAAGATTTGAATTAGTAGGAAAGGCACAGAGTGCAATGCAAAATGGAAGTGGAGAAAACACACCCAAATTCAAAATATGAAGGCACACAATGCAATGGCAGGTGGATAAACGCCTAGATTCTAAATATTAAGAAAGGCATGCAATGCAAAATGGGGGTGAGGGATGGAGAACAGACCTAGATTCGTATTGAGATGCATGCAATGCAAAAGGGGTGGGATGGAGACACCTATATTCAAAATATTAAGGCATAATGCAATGCAAAATTGGGGGGGTGGGATGGAGAACACCTAGATTCGAAATTGTAGGAAAGGCACAGTGCAATGCAACATGTAGGTGGAAAACACCTAGATATGCAATATTAAGGAAAGCACAATGCAAAATAGAGGGTGGGATGAGACCACCTATATCTGAAATATTAAGGCACAATGCATTGCAAGGGGGGTGGAGAAAGGCACAACATGCAAAATGGGGTGTGGGGTGGGGCACACCTATATTTTAAATATTAATTCACACAATGATTTGAAATATGAATTAAGGCACAATGAAAACTGGAGGTGAAAAGACCTAGATTTGAAATCTAAAGGCAGAATGCAATGCAAAATGGGGGCGAGGGGTGGATAACAGACCTAGATTTGTGGAGAGGCACCAAATGAAATGGGGTGGGATGGAGAACACACCTAGATTCAAAATATGTAAGGCACACAATGCAATGTAAAATGTGGGTTGTTCTCCATCCCACACCCCATTTTGAATTCCATTGTGTGCCTTCATATTTTGAATCTAGGTTAGTTCTCCATCCCACATCCCCATTTTGCATTGTGTGCCTTAATATTTAGAATCATGGTGTTCTCCAGCCCATAGCCTCGTTTTTCACTGAGCCTTTCTTAATTTAAAGTCTGTTCTCCATCCCACACTGCACCTTGTGCATTGCTTTGTGTGCCTCTTATTTCGGATCTGTGTACTCCACCCACCTGGCCTATTTTGCATTGCGCCTATCTTAATATTTCGATTATAGGTGTTCTTCCTCAATTTTGCTTTGCATTGTGCTGTTCTTAATATTTTGAATCTAGATGTTCTCGATCCACACCCCATTGTGCATTGGTTTGTGTGCCTTATTTTGAATCTAGGTGTATTCTCCATCCCCACCCCCCATTTTGCATTGCATACCTGAATCTTTTAAATCTAGACGTGCTCTACACCACACCCTACATTTTGAATTGCATTGTGCCCTTATTTCGAATCTAGGTGTGCTTAACCACCTACATTTTGCATTGTGTGCCGTTAATAATAATTTGAATCTAGGTGTGCTCCATTCCATATACCTTTTTGTATTGCATGCCTTAATATTTTGAATCGGTTTAATCACCCCCATTTTGCACTGCATTTTGTCCCTTTTCTCTTCCAAATCTACATGTATTCTCATCCTACAGACCCCCATTTTGCATTGTCTGTCTTAATCTTCAGAACCTAACCATGTTCTTGAGGGTTTGGGATGAGAACACCTTGATGTGAAATAAAGGCACAATACAAACTGGAGGTGGACAGACATAAATGCGAAATATTAAAGGTACACAATGCAATGGAAAATGGAAGGGATAAAAACAAGTAGATTCAAAATATTAAGAAAAGCACATAATACAAAATGGGGTTGGGATGGAGAACATACCTAGATTCGTATTGACGCAATGCAATTCAAAATGGGTGTGTGGGGGTTGGAGCACACCTAGATTGTAAATATGAAAGTCACAATGCATTAAAACTGGTGTGTGGGCTGGAGAACGAACCTAGATTTGCAATATTAAGGCACACAATGCAATGTAAAATGTAGATTTGAAATATGTATTCAGGCTCGCAATGCAAAAAGGTGTGGGATGGAGGAGAACACCTTGATTCTAAATATTAAGACACAATGCAAATCAAAATGTGGGGTGTGGGATCGAGAATGCCTCGATTCGAAATATGAAGAAAGCACAAAATGCAAAAGTGTTGTGTGGATGGAACACACCTAGATTCTAAATATTAGGCACAAAATGCAAACTGAGGTGGAAAACACACCCAGATTGATTCGAAATATTAAGTAAGGCACACAATGCAATGCAACATGGGGTGTGGGATGGATAACACCTAGATTTGAAGAAAGGCACGCATTGCAAAATGGGATGGAAAACACACCTAGACTCAAAACGTGACGAAAGGCACACAATGCAATACAAAATGGGGGATGACGGGTGGAACACATCTAGTCTTGAAATTTGAATAAAGGCACCAAATGCAAAGCAAAATGGGGTGTGTGGGCATAACACCTAGATTCAAAATTATTAAAAAAGTGCACAATGCAAAAGCGAGGTGGAAAAACACCTAGATTCAAAATATTATCTGAAGCATGCAATGCAAAATGGGGGTGTGGGCTGGAGAACAGACCTAGATTAGAAATATTAAGAAAAGCACACAATGCAGTGCAAAATGGTGGTGGAAAAAGACCCAGGTACAAATAACTAATACAAACTGCAATGCAAAATTGGGAGTGGGAAGAACACACCTAGATTTGAAATACTTAGAAAGGCACACAATGCAATGTATAATGGGGGAGTGGAATGAGAACACAGTTTCGAAATATTAATAAAGTCATACAATGCAAACTGGAGGTGGAAAAACACCTAGATTCACATTACTAAGAAAGGCACACGATGCAAATTGTGGGATGAGAACACACCTAGATTCAAAATATTTAGAAAGGCTCAATGCAAACTAAAGGTGGAACACCTAGTTTTGAAATCTTAATAAATGCACATCATTCAGTGCAAAATGGGCTTGTGTTGGGGCATTCTATTGTATGCCAAGCGCCCTCATCAGCCACCTTTGCCCTGCCCACCCAACTGCCTCCAATCCTTGCTCACACTAAGGACCTACCGGGAGGGGGAAAACAAGTTTAAACCGAGGAGGCCTTTTTTCTCCCAGTGGCGTTTTTCCAGAGTTTATCACATTCAATTGAAAACCGGAAAGCCTAACACTTACTTCCACTAATAGCAGCATTACTACCTCTGATGGCACTATCATGGGAGGACACTAGCCAAGTACACTTGTTTGTGTAAAGTTAAAGAAAATGCAACCTTTTTATGATGCTCCTTTGCTGACGTAATAGATCTGCTGGCTGCACTTCCTCTGCTCCGATATCACTTCCTCTGTAAGGGCTGAAAAGCAGATAAAAAAAAACTCAGGACACGAAGCAAGAAAAATACTCAAATTAAAATATAGAATGTAATGTTTTTCATGCTGAACAAGAGGTAGACATTTTATTTTTGAAAAAGCTTTAAGTTACGTTTAAATAGAATTTAGGCGCATTAACACAGGTCATGACCAATATCCAAGCCAGGTCTCAACCCTAGTAGCAGTGTAGCATAAGCAGAATTGGTCAAGACATTCTGAAGAATGTGAAATGCACCTTCTAGCCAGAAAAGACTGAAGTCTTCCCTCGTGTTAAATAGCTTCTGTTAGTTGAGGCACTCATTCTGGAAAACTAGCTTAAACTTATTGTGCAAAGGGGGAACTGATGAACACTGTAGTTTATTTCAAATGTTCATTTGGAAAGATCCTTTACATAAACTGGTAAAGGGATACATCCAGCTCAATTAGTTATCAATGAGACAGGGAGGAAGGATTATAAGCGGCGATGGCTTATTTTTCCTTTATAAGTCGAGTTATCCTGTAAGCCGTTAGACACTAGATCATACAGCAAGCCTCATTCAATCCAGAGCAAACCTCAAATGATATGTTACAATGTTATCAAAGCAGTCACCCAAAGTTCAAGCAGCTGTTAATTAAACCAGCATACACTTACATTTGATCTCATATTATACCACCTATTCGGGAAAATATTTTAGGGAAGCCATTTATATCTTGGAGACTGAAAACATTTATAATATGTTTAAAGACAATTACTGTATTTTGTAATCTGAAAATGGTTTTATTAAACCAAAATAAGCAAAACAGAAACTGTTCCTTTGGATGAAAGAACATGTTATCTGGCTACTGCTAATGCCTCTTAAACTAAATACTGCCTATGTGTTTACTTGTGCACTGCAATCACTAGCAATTATCCATTAGGAACAAAAGTGATACTGTCCTGGTGCCTACAACCTTTTCTATTTCTTTTATTCATGCTGTGGTTTACAATAAACCTTTCACACAAATCTACAAAAACACTTTACCAATAAACTATCATATTACAATGTCAGGTTACATAAAATACAAATTTCATTAAGAGAACACTGTTCTCCCCATATTCTCTGCCACAGGTTGTCCGACGCATGATTTAAAATGCTACAACCTGTTAAGTGCAAGGTTCTCAAAACTTGGGCAGGCAGTAACTATGTTGCAAGGTTTCCCCAATCAAATTATCTTTACATAGCCTACACGATCACTCTTTTCTTAAAAGACCCATCCTTGAGCCCATGATTTCACGAGTAGGGATAAAATGTAACCTAAAATCACCTTAACCTCCCAGAAAACAGATTTAGGAAGAGAGCCACTCGACACAGCACTCTATTAAAATTAACAAACGTATCTCCACCATATCGACCTAACCCCGCTACATATTGTTTCACTTATTAGATTGACACTAGGCCAATCATCACCAATCTCAAACAGCAGATCCTTGTTCTTTGCCAACGCATTTAGCATCACAGCTTACTCATTTAAGCAGCTATACCCTCAAAAAGCAAATTTGGGGGCAGGTACAAGATTTTAGCATACACTATTTTTTTCCAACTATCCATGGTCACTAATGCTGGCAATTAGAACTAAGGGGCAACAAAGTTAAACTTCAAAATGCATCCTTCCAAAGTATTTAGAAAGGACACCAAGTAACGGGTTACAATCCAAACCATAAAGAATTACCAGGACGATTTTCAATTAATCGGTTAAAGTTGAAATGAGACAACATGTAGACATAGTATAGACTTTAGTTAATCTAACACTTGATGTATTTCTATTAGCTGCCACCACTTTTTTTTGAAGATGGAGTTTGTTAAACTAAGACCTAAAGAGTGAAGCCAGTGTACCACCTTCCCCCGAAACAGTCCAACACATGAATATTTGGCATAGTTAAGTCCCAGGTTTCCTTTGCAGGACAATAGCTGTTAAATCAAAAAAGATGATCTCACTAAAGCTAGCCAATGGAGGGTTAAAGATCCAAGTTCAACTGAAAAATGGTGTAGCTCCTCCAAGAGCTCATTAATGCCGGACACAGGTTAAACAATGCTGGTGCTAATATGCACCCCCTTCTCATTCTTACATGAGGTAACCTTTTGAAAAAGATCTCCCTTCCTGGTTACTCTTACCTGCGTTTAGTATCTGAATAATGAAGCATAATACGTTTAAAAAGCCCTTGTGGAATGGACACTTTCAATTGTCTTGTTTAATTTATGCTTTTGGTATGTTCAAATACAATTTTTCCTAGATTTTGCTCCTCATACAAATCACTGTCATAAAAGGAGTCCTGTTTTACTGTGTTGATCAAATCCTTGCATATGTAGGATAAACTAGCCTGCTTAATACCAGCAAGTGATTTCTAAGCACGGGATCAGGATTCAAACCCGTGTGGCTCTGCGCTGTCTTGCATCCAAGACAAACGCGTTGCTCCTGAGCTATCCTTCCTCCCCATGGCCATGGCTTCCCAAAGGGAAAGATTTATTGAGGCATGCACTTTGCTCTTAAATGTTCTTGTCATGAAACCTGTATGATAGTTCTGGGTGAGCTGTGGTGTTATATTTAGGTCTGCATGCCGGCATAACTTTCACACAAAACTAGCATAAGCAAACCCCTTTCAATTTAACTACATGCAACATTTATGAGATCCAGGTATCCTCAGCCAAGTCAATGAAAGAAACTTCAGTAAAGCCTATCTGACAGAAACCCCAATTAAAGTAAAGAAACTCATGAAAACAAAATGTCAATGAAAGTCACTGGAAGTTTAAAAGTTTCAGAAATTGTAAAAGTTGGATAAAAGTTGGAAAAAAAGACCAAAATGTTTTATGTATAAATCTTTTAATAAATTATCACCTCGGCCATCGCTCTGAGAAGTTTCAGTGTAATTTGTTGACCCATATGATTCATTTCAGAAAGGGACTAGCCAGTTGAATCTGCAACCATTTGCTAGGGCTCCAGGTCACACTATGCTCGATAAAGTAGAATCATCTGTAGTTGCTTGTGATCACATGGACAATGAAAACACTTTTAAAAGGTTTCACTGTGTTGAAGTATGCTCACGATACAGCTATGTCTAGGAGCGGACCCGACAACCACTGCACGCTTAGTTAAAGTCCATCATAGGCCATCTCACATTCCTTCACTGCCACCTGAATAAGGGAGCCCTTGGATGACTGAGAAAAGCACCGGTCCTTCATGTCGCATAATATATGAATACAAATGAATCTATTACATTAGAAGAGAACCTTTGCCGATATATATTACTGTTGAAAGTTAAGTTAATTGTTTTGGCGATCGTTTCAAAGCTGGGGTGGCGGGTGGGGGGGGGGGAAGTAGGCTGTTAGGGAGAATTCTCTTAAAATGCTAATTTCCCTTACCTATAGAGTCCCCCAGCAGTTTTAATGCATTTCAAGGGTTTATTTTTTACTCCTGCTAAGAGTGAGATTCTTTTTCCCACTCTTAGGCATGTGTATGATGTGTGTTTCAGGCTATTTTTGTGCTTATGGGCTATGGAGTCACTCCATAGGTATCATCTTTTTACATGCGTGTTACACAGCACTCAGTGCAGTAACACAGGAGTGACCCCCCCCCCTCCCCAAACAGACTCCATACCCTGGGACTGACTACTGTCTCCCAGGGCATACAAAGTTACCATTGACTTTGCTAGTCAATAGTTATGAACAAAAACAGTGCAACCCATCTTACTATGGAGATACTGGGAAGGGTTATTAGTTTTTCCCTGGTGTTCATTTTTCGAGGGGTACTCTCCAGTCCCTCTCCAAAGTTTGTGGCTGGTGGCAGTGGTTACTACCGTAAATATTCGACTGCAAATATTTTCGTATCGGACTTTCCCATTGTTCGAGGCTACCACTTTTACTCACAGCCTCTAACGTACCACCGGGTTATTTAATATTAACTTTAATCCAGTGTTTATTTTTGTCAGATCTTTTATATTTCTCTCGTGTCTTTCTCTGAATCCTACCCTAGGTCGGGGATCCTTTGTTCGTCCTTTTGGCGGGCTTCTGCACAGAAGCCCTCCTTTCGGCGCCACCGAGTCTGGGGTAGACAGGATGTGTGGGGGATGGGGGGGGGGAATAGGCACCCTGGACCAGGTTGCCAATCCAACCCAAAATCGCACTCAGCCCTGATAGGCTGGGAGGTTATCCTGCCAGGATAGCCACCCCACTGTGTGAATGACAGCTAGGCTGTATGAATGGGGGTTTTCTGCATAAAAACAGGGACTGGAAGACAGAAGTCGCCACTGGATCTGAGAAATCTGAAGAGGAGAGAAGCCAAACATCTGTAATGAGCGAACCACCGGTGAAGCCCTGCTGCAGATCCTCACCACTTTTCTCCAACGACAAGAGATCTTCACCAGCAAGAGCCTTCCTCCCTTGAGCTGGTGGGACCAACTAGTTCGCCAATTGTCTTCCAGGACCTGCCTTGATCAAATCGCCAGTGCCAAGCACTAGGAGACCAGATAGCCAGGCACCCGTCCACCACAGCTGCGATTTAAAGGAGCGTATCTTTTATTCCGTTTTGGCAGCACTGTGGCTGGCTTCATCCCTGGGCAGTGCAGTAACTAACCTTCCTCCACAATGAGAGCCTCTCTTACTCTGCTGGATATCCTGAACTGCAGGAACTATCAGGAACTACTGCCACCGCAGGAGCTTTTCACTTTTAAGGTACATTGTTCTGCCAGGCATCCCGTTTTGCTGGGTACTGCTAAAGGGGGTTTAACTCCTTTACTTAGCTGCTCGGCTGGCCGTCCCTATCGTCCAACATTGTCTTTCTACCTTCTGCACCCTCCGTTTCAATTGTTAAACAAAGACTTGACTGCAGCTACTAGAACCGTTTGAATCTAGGCACTTGGCCTTGTACCACTGACTCTGGCACAGGCCTATTGACTCTGGCTAAATCTGTCACAACTGCCTTCTCTAGATTGCTTTTCATCAAGAAATGTGTCAGTGCACCTAAACTATTATAACCACCTTTTCCTTTCCCCTTTATATGTTGTTGAAATGCCCTTTTGCTAGGTGTTCACCTAAGTATTGCATATGCTAAAGTACTACCTTGCCTAATTTGTTCACAATCCAATTGGGAAGTGTTGCTGGTGTGTTTAGGAGACTGACCCTGTATAACTTGACCTTTCCCTCCCTCTGAAGAAATTGTTAGTGCCATTTCTGCTTGGTTTATACTGTGCTCAGTTTTCACTCTTGCTCAAACTGGTCTACAATTTAATTAGGGAGTTATGTATACTCTTGACTGTTTTAACTTGCTTTAGGGATAGTGATGTGTGGAGTTAACAGTGTAAAATATATAAATTCCTTTTGATACAAAGCTTTGGTCAGTGTTTCCTTGTTCCATAGTACTATGGTCCTATTGTGTAAACTCTGAATACTGCTCATCTCCCTCAAGATACGTCTGGCTTCTCAGTCACAGCTACCAACTAAATCTGTGTGGTACAGACTGATACAGAAGGGGATTTATTGCATGTACCTGTAGTCCTAATCTTCTGTAGTGCTCCCTAAAGGAACTGCATAGGATTCTGCCTAACAGTTCATTGTAATTGCATTTATAGAGCGCTTATGCACAAATCGAGTGCTTCAAAGCACTTAAAGGCAGAAAGGGAGCAAGGGAATATTGTCATCAATCTTAGGCCCCGAAGTTTCCAACTGATCTAACAAAAAGTATCCCGCGTACTAGCCTGATGGCAATTCTCCTAGTGCAAGTGCATGAAGTGTTAACATTGCAAACACGTTAGGGATGGGAGACCAAAAAGGGGCCATAGGACAAATGAACTTTGTCTTAGTAAATTCAGGTTATACATGGGTACAGGTGGCAGTGAGAGGATGGGGTAAGGAGGGAACAAGTGCCCAGTCCAGCAGGGCCCTGGGTTAAGTGCAGAGAGGTGCCTCACTCATGGAACGCTGAAGTGCAGTAATGCTGAGCATATTGCAGAGGCCCGGAGGCAAGTCCAAGAACTGGAGGGGTAGTCTGGGACGTGTAAGGCTCCGAATGTGAACCATGCAACCAATCTGCAAAAACTGAAAAGAGTAAGGGAAGAGAAGGAGGAAGGAGACTGGAGAGAAAAGAGGCTAGCAGGGGAGGGGAAGGAGGAAGAGAAGGGGAATGTCTTGGGGAGTTTCTGGAACTTAAGGTGCTCTGGCTCAAGACAGGGAGGCTGTTCCAGAGGGAGACACCGGAATAGCGTAAATATCTACCCCTAAACCTGTGTTTGGAAAAACGGCTCACCCACAAAGAGTTGGACGAGCATATGGCTGTAGAGGGAGAGTATTTAGGAAGAGCGTTGTAGATAGTGCAGCCCCAGAAAGACTTGTGGACTATGCAGAGGGTCTTGAACTTGATCCTCGCAGCCACAGAGAGCCAGTGGAGGAATTTCAGCACCAGAGATGCAGTCCGTGATCTTGAGGCCAAGGATAGGTCTTAGTTCTGTTCTGGATAAGTTGAAGAGGTCAGAGAGTAGAAGTAGGAAGATTGAGAAAGAGGCTGTTGCAGTAGTCCACCCTAGAGAACCAGGCTCTTGAGATGGTGACCCTCTGGAGGGGGAGGGGTGGAGGGGGAGGGGTGAGAAAGGGTCGACTACCTCTGAGGAGGTGCAGCTTGTAGTGGGAGAGATTTCTGAGATACGAGAAGAGAATGAGAGAGTGGAGTCGACGATAATCCCTAGTGTTTTTGGCTCAGAAGGTGAGGGCGCAGGACCAAGGAGGCCTGCCAGAGTGAAAGTGGGAAAGCAGGAGCATTGGTCCCAGTGAGGATCTTTCTTACTGGCCTTCAGGCAGAGATTGTTAGCAGCACACCAAGACTGAACAGCGGCAAGTCAGGGATGAGCGAGGAGGCAGAGGGTAGCCTGAAAGAGAGCTGCGTGTCATCCATGTACAACTTGGAGATAAAGGTGGCGATCCTGTGGGCCAAAGGGGCCATGTAGACATTGAAGAACCAGGGGGATAGGTTAGATCCTTGGGGGACACCACAAGTAGAGTGTGATAGAAGAGAAAGGACACAAGTGCCACCTGGGAAGGACAGTCAGAGAATGCCAGGGCATCACAGACAGGAGATCAGGATGTTGTGGTTTACCGTATCAAAGAGGTCAACATGAATGTGGACAAAAGGAGAGTTAGAATCTAGATTTGAGAGCAGGTCTTCACAGGTGTTCAGAAGAGCATTGCCCATGACTCTACATGCTCAAAAGCCAGACTGATGGTCATGAGACAACCAACAGATTAAGTATGGAGGTAAGCTGAGTGATAGACTTCTCCAGGAGTTTGGCCAGAAAGGAGTGATGGAGATGGGTCGGCAGAGTTTTTTTTTTAGCAGAGGGTGCACAAGATAGTGCTTTAGAGGAAGGGGGAAATCTCCAGTGGTGAAGGAGAGGTTGCAGAGGAGCCAAGGCTGGAGCGAGAGTGACAATATTGTCCTTGATGCTTGGAGGGGCTAGGGTCCACCTGTTTGGAAGAGGCTTTCATAGACTGAGGGGGGCCCAAGCGATGTTGGTGCAGAAGAGAGGGAGAACAGGATGTTCTGTGTTTTGGCAGTGAAGTGACACGCCAGGGTCGAGCAAAGGGCCTGGGTGGGTGCGGTATAGGATGCAGCAGGGTTTGCCAGGTCCTTTCCTACTTTGAACATTTCAGCAAAGTTAGATGCAGCAGAGATGTAGGCTTGAATATAGAATTTTCTTGGAGTGGATGCAGAGTCCATTTTGCCTTTGAAGAAGGTGGCAGGCCAGTTTGTCAGAAGGTGCACCTGAAGAACCCGATTGCTGTTCTGCTGCTCTGCACTTCCATTTAAGGACAGTCAGATCAGAGTTGTACCAGCATTTGCACTTTTAGGCATGCTTCAGGTCGGACTCTCATGACAGGGGCAAGAATGTCTAGAGCGTTGGAGATGCAACAGTCAAAGTTAGAGGGGGATGTATCAGGGTGAGAGTCAGCCGCAGGACTAGGAGGAGAGTAGGCATAGGCAAAGGCAGCCACTGACTTTTCATGGTCAGGTGACCTTGAAGACAGGAGGCTGTGCAGGGTGTGCCAGTGGTAAAGTAGAAGAGAACTTCGAGAGGAGGATGATAAATCCAGTAAAGTGAGGTAGTGAGAGGAATAGAAATCGGGATACCTGGAGATGAGAACTTCCAAGGCGTGGCCAGCAGTGTGCATCCAGCCAGAGGGTAGAATGGAAAATCGCACAGGTTGCAGAAAGGTCCTGAAGAGTCAGCAGAGTCAATATGGATGTTGAGATCCCCCAGCAGGAGTTGGGAAGAGGAGAGAAGAGGACAGCACATTCAGAGAGGAAAAGGGTGGACTGGCCAAGCGGCCAATAGGTGGCCAGAGTAAGAGGAGACAGGCGAGAGAGCCTACAGACTAAGCATTCAAAGGAGGAGAAGACCTGGGTGGGAATGATGCAACAGGGATCCACTCAGGAAAGATCAGGGCTACTCCACCTCCTGGCCTGTTGGGCCTGGGCTCAGAGAGGATCTTGTAGCCTTCAGGGAGAAGTGTCAAAGCTTGCGACAGAGCTGTCCTTAAACCATGTCTCAGTAAGAGCAACATCAAGGTCCAGTAGTTCAAAGAGGTGATGGATGTCAGAGGAGCGCTTGACTGCAGAACGAGAGTTTAGTGTGGCAATGTGGAGCAGACTGCCACTGTTGAAGGACTTACTAGGGGGACGTAGGGGACAACAGTCATCACCGTAAGTGGCGAGAGTGCCCGAGAGATGGAGGCAGCAGAGGAGGCGAGGATGACAAAGATGTCGGTGAGGAGAGTGCAGGTAAGGATGCAAGGGAGCCCAAGATGCGGCACTGGGGGTTGCCACGGCGCCAGAGTGGAAGAGGCTGATGAGGTGGTCACTGCAGTGCGAGTAAGCAAGGGAGACTGTACAGGTGAAAGCGACAAGGGTTCAGTTGTGAGAGAGGGGGTGAGGTTGGTAGGAGGCAAGGTAGCCAAAGTGAGCATAGCTGGCAAGGGAGCCTGTCCGTCTGTAGAAACAGATGGCAAAGGAGCACATGAGGAGGAAAGAAAAGTTGATAAGGTGAGGAAGAAGCCTATCAAAAAAGAGGTTTAGCAATACACCATGTGATATTGTTCATTAGTGCATTGTATTTACAACTCTTCCAAAGAACAAATTGGCATGCCTAGCATGAATATGCATGCCATGCATACAATACTTTGACCCAATGAAGTTTGATACTTTGCTCCATTTCTCATTACACTCTGCATTATTTGATGAAGTCTATTGGACATCAAAAGTTGGTGCATTGCATGATCTTTGAATAATTTCAAAATGTGCATTTTGTGAGATTCTGAAAAAAGTATTTATGCTTATTCTTGGAACACTGGTGTATGCAGTCAAAAGTCTAAGATCAACACTGATCAATCCTGTGTCAATATAGACACAAAATATCACAAACTAATTTGAATTAAGTTGAACATGTCACTTTGAACAAACAGGTAACTGATTGGGATTGCATTTCTGCTCCCCTTAACGTACTGTGAGGTCCTTGCAACAATCATGGTCACTGGTATGTGGTTAGTGTGGGTGGTATGTGTCGTAAAGATGGATGAACACATGTCAATATGTTCAATAAATCTCATGCAATTGCGCATGGAACTCATGAACAGCCCAACTTGTTTCGAGCCACTGCTCTTCTGAGGCTGAATTGTTACGCCAAATATAATTAACCAAATACATCAATGCATTGACATAATACAAAAAGCACAAACCAGATGCAGAAAAGGGCCAAAAGCCCGTTGTCGCGTAACAGAGCACATGCCTATATACAACGAAGTAATGTAAACATTTTGTGAGGAAAATTAATCCATACAATGTACAATTCAAACAATGCCCATTTCCAAAGTAAGCAATCACAGAACATACAAAGGAAAAACAAAGAAACCCATGATTATTCATTTGCATGTATGGCAATGTAACACATGGTAGTTTTAGTTCCATGTGTCACATCACATCTGCAAAATACATAAAGCAATATAAATGTTATATTATGTGCTCTTCTGTTCCCGAGTTTTATCTATGTAAAGATGATAGTCCTGCTCCAAAAATTGCATGGGTCAATTTGACAAAATGTTATGTCACACAAAAAACCTAAATTCTTCCCTCAAATTCATTGCACTTCAAACCACTGCCTAGAGCAGATTCCCAGAAATCATAATAACTATGTTGTGTAAACTGTCCATTACCAGTACGGGTTTTGCTAATGTGGGTGGTATGTGGTTAGTTGTGGGTGGACTCGTCCTCCATATCCTGGTTCCAATACCGCAGTTGTTTCAGAAGGTCTGCGATACCCAGAGATTTTACCCCTTTTACCTGTGATGCACTGTACGAGGTGTACTTCGTGGATTCTTTAACTGGCTTCCCAATGAAAGGCCTGGCACAAAAAAAGTCTTCATAGATGAGAAAAGGTGTTCCTGTTCCAGAAACAGTCAAGTCACAATGGGTGGATATACACCGATATTACAAGTATTAAGAAAGGCATGCAAAGCAAAATGGGGGTGTGGGTTGGAGAACAAACCTAGAATTGAAAAATGAAGACACAACAGTGGAAAGTATAGGTGATAAACACCTAGATTCCAAATATCAAGAAAGGTATGCAATAGAAAAACGAGGTGAAAAAACTCACCTAGATTTGAAATATTTAGAAAGTCACAATGCAAAATGGGGTGTGGGATGAGAACACATCTAGATTTTAAATATTAAGAAAGGCACACAATACAAAATGGGGGGGTGGGATGGAGAACACCTACATTCGAAATAGTAGAAGGGCACAGTGCAATGCAAAATGAAGTGGAGAAAACCCCTAAATTCGAAATTAAGAATGGCACTCAATGCTAAAATGGAGGTGGTTCAAACCTAGATTCAAAAACATTATGAAAGGCATGCAATGGAAATTGGAGGTGAAAAAAAAAAAGCCACCTAAATTCGAAATATGTAGAATGGCACAATGCAAAATATAGGTGGAAAAACACCTGGATTCCAAATATTAAGAAAGTCAAACAATGTAATGCAAAATGGGGGTGTGGGATGGAGGACACCTAGATTCAAAATTAGGAAAGGCAGACAGTGCAATGCAAAATGGAGGTGGAAAACACCTAGATTCTAAGGCATGCAATTCAATGGAAAATTGAGGAAGAAAAACCCACCTACATTTGAAATATTAAGGCATAATGCACTGCAAAATGGGGTTGTGGGATACAGAACACCTAGATGTTACATATTAAGGCACAATGCAAACTGGAGGTGAACAGACTAGATTCGAAATATTAAGAAAGGCACACAATGTAATGCAAAATGGGGATGCGAGTGGAACATACCTAGATTAAAAAAAATTATGACAGGCCTGCAATAAAATGGAAAACAGTTGAAAAAACAGACCTAGATTGGAAATACGTAGAAAGGCACAATGCAGTGCAAATGGAGGGGCCGGATGGAGAACACGCTAGATTTGAAATATGAAGAAATGCATACGATGCAAAATGAGGGTGTGGGATGGAGAACACATTCTAAATATTTTTTAAAAAAGGGTCACAATGCAAAGTGGGTGTGGGTAAGCACACCTAGATCGGAAATATTAAGGCACACAATGCAATTCATAATATGGTGTGTGGATCAAGAACACGCTTAGATTCTAAAGATTAAGGCACAATGCAAAATGGGGGTCTGTGGGATGAACACATCTAGATTCGAAATATGAAACGACAACATGCCGTGCAAAATGGAGGTGGTTAAGCACACCTAGATTCGTACGCAATGCAAAATGGGGTGTGGGGGATGGAGAACACCGAATTGGAAATATCAGGAAAGGAACAATGAAAAATGGGGTGCTGGATGGAGACCACACCTAGATTTGATATATTGAGGCACACAATGCAATGCAAGATGGATATGTGGGCTGGAGAACGAACCTAGATTTGAAATATTAAGACACAGCATTCAATCGAATATACACCTAGATTTGAAATATTAAGTAAGCAACAATGCAAAATGGGATGCGTGTGATGGAGCACATCTAGCTTCGAATTACGAAGAAAGCACATTATGCAATGCAACATTGTGTGTCATGGAGAAAGCTTCAATTCTAAACATCAAGGCACACAATGCAATTCCATATGTGGGTTGTGGGATGGAAAAGACCCATAGATTCAACATATGAAGAAAGGCACAATGCAAAATTGGGGGACTATGACTGAGAACACCTAGAATTGAAATTATAAGGCACACAATGCAAACTGAAGGTGGAAAACACCCAGATTCTTAAGAAAGGCACACAATGCAATGCAAAATGGGGAGTGTGGGATGTATAAGACACCCAGAATCGAAATAAGAAAGTCACAATGCAAAATGGGAGGTGGATAAACAGCTATATTGGAATTAAGAAAGGCATGCAAAGCGAGGGTGTGGGGTGGAGAACAGACCTAAATTTGTATTGAATCACTCAATGCAATCCAAATGGGGGCTGTTTGATCGAGAACACGCCTAGATTTGAAATATGAACGGACAAAATGGAGGTGGTTAAGCACACAGATTCGCAATATCAAGTAAGGCACACAATGCAATGCAAATTGAGGGTGTGGGATGGAGAACACATTTATTCTAAGTATTAAACAACACACAATGCAAATTAAGCACACCTAGATTCGGAATATCAAATATGGAATGCAATATGGGGTGTGATGGAGAACCCACCTAGATGCAAAATATTAAGAAAGGCACAATGCAAAATGGGGTGTGGGATGGAGAACACCTGGATTCGAAATTTTAAGCAAGGCACACAATGCAATGGAACATGGAGATGGATAAAAACATCTAGATTCAAAATATTAAGAAAAGCATGAAAGGCTGAGTGGGTGGGATGGAGAACAGACCTAGATTCGTATTGAGAGGCACACAATGAAATTCAAAATGGGTGTGTGGGATGGAGCACCTAGATTCAAAATATTAAGGCACATAATTGAATGCAAAATTGGGGTGGGATGGAGAACACCTAGATTCAACTAATTAATGAAGGCACACAATGCAATACAAATTGGGGGTGAGGGATGAAACACCTAGATTTGAAATAGTTGGAAAGACAAAGAGTGAAATGCAAATTGAAGTTGGACTATACCTAGATTCGAACTATTAAGAAAGGCACAATGGAATGCACAATGTGTGGTGTAGGATGGAGAACACACCTACATTTGAAATAAGGCATGCAATGCAAAATTAGGGTGGGATGAAGGGCACCATTATTCAAAATATTAAAAAGGCATGCAATGCAAAATGTGGGGGATGGAGAACACGCCTAGATTCAGAAGATTAGGGCACACACAATACAAAATTGGGTGTGCGGGATGGAGAACACCTAGATTTGAAATATTAAGAAAGTCACACAATGAAATGCAAAATGGGGGATGTGAGTGGAACATACCTAGATTCAAAACATTAAAGGCATGCAATTTAAAATGGGTGTGTGGGATGAGAACACACCTAGATTCTCAAGAAAGGCACACATTGAATGTAAAATGGGGTGTGGGATGCAAAACACCTATATTCGAAATATTAAGGCACACAATGCAAACTGGCGGTGAACAGTGCTAGATGCAATATATTAAGAAAAGCACAATATGACTAGGTGGAAAACACCAAGATTCTTATGAAGAAAGGCACACAATGCAATGCAAAATGGGGAGTGTGGGGTGTATAAAACACTTAGAATTGAAATAAAGTCACAATGCAAAATGGGTGGTGGATAATCACAGCTATATTTGAAGTATTAAGTATGGCATGAACAGCAAAATGAGGGAGTGAAATTGAAAACACCTAGATTTGAAATATTAAGGCACACAATACAATGCAAAATGGAGGTGGAAAAACGCCTATATTCGAAATGTTACAAAAGGCACACAATGCAATACAAAATGAGGTGTTTGGGCTGGAGAACGAACCTAGATTTGCAATATTAAGGCACACAATGCAATGCAATATTGAGGGGGAAAAACCTTTATTCTAAAAATTAAGCAAGGCACAATGCAATTCAAAATGTGTGGTGTGGGATCGAGAAAATGCCTCGATTTGAAGTATTAAGAAAGGCATGCAATGCAAAATGTGGGTGTGGGATGTAGAACACCTAGAATTTAAATATTGAGGCACAAAAGAAAGCAAAATTGGGGGTGGGATGTGTAACACCAAGAATAATATTCAGAAAGGCACAACTCAATGGAAAAGGGGAGTGGGGGGGATGGAGAACACCTAGATTCATAATATTAAGTAAGGCACACAATGCAAAATGGTGGTGTGCGATGGAGAATACACCTAGATTTGAAATATTTAGAGTAGCACACAATGCAAAGAAAAATGGAGGAAGAACACCTATACATGATACATTTAGATATGCACAATGCAAAATGGTGTGGGACGGAGAAGACAATCGAAATATGAAGGCAGCACAAATGCAAAATGGGGTCTTTGGGGTGAGAACTCACCTAGATTTGAAATATGAAGACAGGTACAACTTGCAGTGCAAAATGGAGGTGGTTTGGTTAAACACAGATTTGAAATATTAAGAAAGGCATGCAATACAAAACTGAGGATGTGGGATGGAGAACAGACCTAGAAATTAAAAAAGGCACAATGCAAAAGTTGTGGGGAATGGAGCACACCTAGTTTCAAAATATTAAAGGCTCAATGCAAAGAAAAATGGGAGGGTAGAGAACACCTAGAATTCAAAATCTTCAGTACGGCAACATGTAATGCAAAATGTAGGCGTTTAAGCACACCTAGATTTGTAATATCAAGTAAGGCATGGAATGCAAAATGTGGGGGTGGTATGGAGGTGGGAGATCTGATATAGGCACAAGTACACACCTAGATTTGAAATATTAAGGCACAATGCAAAATGGGGTGAGTGGGATGGAGAACACACCTAGCTTTGAAATATGCTGAGAGCACAATGCAAAATGGTGTGGGATAGAGAACAACTTGATTCTAAATATTAAGGCACACAACGCTATTCAAAATGTGTGCTGTGGTATGAATGAAAAATTCAGGCACATAATTCAATGCAAAACGGGGGTGGGATGAGAACACCTAGAATCGAAATAGTAGAAAAGGCACACAGTACAATGCAAAATGAAAGCTGCGAAAACACCTAGTTTGGAAATATTAAGGCAGGCACACAGCACAATACGAAATGGGGTGTGGGATGGAGGAAACACCCAGATTTGAAATATTAAGAAAGGCATGCAATGGAAAATTGTGAAAAAACACATCTAGTTTCGAAAAATATAGAAAGGCACATTGAAAAATGGGATGGAGAACACCTATATTTGAAATTTTATGACAGACACTAGGCAATGGAAAATGGAGGTAGATAAACCCACCTAGATTCGAAATATTAAGGCACAAGGCAAAATGCGATGTGTAGTATCGAGAACACCACTAGATTTGAAAAATGAAGGCATATTGCGTAGTGCAAAATGGAGGGGGATGAACACACCTAGATTTTAAATATTGAGAATATCATGCAATGCAAAAGGGGTGTGTGGGTTGGAGCACACAGATTCAAAATATGAAAGGCACGTGATTAAATGAAAAATGGGGCTGGGATGAAGAACACCTAGATTTGAATGTTAGTAAAGGCACACAATGCAATAAAAAAATAACTGGCATTAATCATGGCCTTCAGCCATGGTCAGTGTGCATGGCTAAAAATATTTTAACACATGACTGGGTACTAGTCATGGCCTTCAGTTATGGACAGTGGTCACAACCTTCACCAATGTGCTTAGAAAACACTAACAGGCTACCAACCATAGGCTTTAGCCTTTACCAGTTGATACAGCTTCCGACCGTGTTCAGTGAACATTATATACACTGATCAGGCACAAGCCATGGACTTTAGCAACTATTTGTTTGTAGAAGAACGATTTGACAGATTTAACACAAGAGCAGAAGAGGCACTTTATATTTGTAGACACTGGTTTTATAATCAAAGAAATAATGAATGACATAGTAGGCCCGATATCCCTTATGTGCTTCAAAAAATTGCTAACTGTTAATCCAAGTTAGTTAGATTGCAAAAAAATATATCCAATCTGCCTAAGAAATCATTATTGCAAGGTGTGAGAGGCAAAGTTGTGCATTTACCTCTTAATCTGGGAGAAAATATGAACTCTAGGAGTGAAGCATGACATTTCATATTGTTTTTTAAAGTAAATTATGTTGCCACTAAAGAGAAGAGCATTTGGCAACAGCTTATAAATATTGGAAAAGTGAAAAACGCAATGACGTTTCTATCTGTGCACAAGGATTTATACAAAAGTAAGTCAGACTGTGCCAGACTTGTCTATGCTTGATGTTGAGTCAACAACAAAAAAAGCAGTGATGGTCAGTTTCAGCATCTATCTGTTGCAGAAGTACTAGTTTGTATGAACATTACACTATTCATCCTCTACACTCACGTTAAGTCATGGGCAACAGTTTAGAATTGTATGAAATGAAAGCAACTAAAGGTGCGCCAATCAGCATCTTGGAAAATACATTAGAAGCCCATTGTTTCCCAGTGCTTTTTCCAACTGGTACAGGGGGGCGATTGGATGATCGGAAGGTGTGAATCTCTGCTTCACAATATTGTACAAGAATGTATTTTGAAGATAAACGATTCCACACCAATGTTGAATATATTTTTAACTTATATTATGAAAGTTAAAAAAAGTTTCAACATTATGTAATGCTGTTGCTCATACAGACTAGAACTAGATTTCAAAATCTTTCTGCATGTGAGCTGCTGCAACAAGTGCAAGAGGGTTGAATGAAGTTAAGGGTAATCTTAGGAAAATTCTTGCTACAATGGGCCTCATTACAAGGTTGCCAGTCTGGTAAAATCAATGTCAGTACGGTAATACCGACATCGTTTACCAGACCGGAGTATCATCGGTAGGGACCCACTGTGACCAGGTTCTCCCTTGCCAGTATGAGCTCGGACACGTGGCAGCCGTGCCTGTGAAACCGGCATGCCACAGTCATGCACATTAAGAGTTGCATGGCATGCAATTACTGGCATGGAGATGGCAGTAACAACGGATACCATGATGCCGAAAACATTGGCATCGCGGACAGGGATCTGCTGTGTAGAAACCTGACACAGGTGCACAAAATCAGCACAGGTGGAGGCAATAGTCAAGCACAGCACAAAAGGAGCACTCACACCACACCCCTCTCAAATCCACAATGCTACCATTAGTAATTGCAATACTGGGGCTGGAGGACATGCTTGCACTGCTACTCCTTGAGCAGACAGTGAACCAGAGAATGCAGCGGACACAGATCCAAAATATTAAAGGCACACAAACCAATGCAAGTTTGGGTGTGTGGAATGGAAAAACACCTAGAATCAAAATAGTAGGCAAGGCAGACAGTTGGAGGTGGAACACACCAGGAATCCAAACATTAAGAATGACAGAATCCAATGCAAAATGGAGGTTAAGCACACCTAGATTCAAAATCTAAAGAAAGGCACAGTGCAATGCAAAATAGGGTGCGGGAGATTAAGACACTGATAATGAAAACATTAAAAAAGGCACAATGCAATGGAAAATAGGTGGAAACAATTTTATGATTAAACAAGGCATATTGCAAAATGGCCTACGTGCAGTGGAGAACATCTAGATTCGAAATATGAAGCAAGGCACACAATACAACGCAAAATGAGTGGTCTGGTATGGAGAACAGATCTGAAATATTAAGACACACAATGCAAAATGGGGGCTGGAGAACAGATCAAAAATATTACGGAAGGCATACATCTGAATTAAACACAGATTTGAAATATTAGAAAGGCATGCAATGCACAATGTGGTTTGTGGAATGGAGCACACCTAAATTAAAAATATTAAAAGCACACAATGCAAAATGGGGAGGTGGGATGAAAACACACCTAGATTGGAAAAGGCATGCAATGCAAAATGGTGTGGGATGGAGAACACCTTGATTCTAAATAGTAAGAAAGGCACCCAATGAAATTCAAAATGTGGGGCATGGGAGCAAGAAAACGCCTAGATTCGAAATAAGAAAGGCATGCAATGCTAAAGGTGTGAGTGGGGGGTGGAGCACACCTAGATTCAAAATATTATGAAGGGCACAATGCAAAATGGAATGTGTGGGATGGAGAACACACCTAGTCTTGAAATATTAATAAAGGCATGCAATGCAAATGGGGTGTGGGGTGGAGAGCACTCAAAATATTAAGATAGCAAAATGGAGGGGTGGGAAGTAGACCACACAGATTCTAAATATTTAGAAAGGCACACAATGCACAGTAAAATGGGGGTGGGATGGAGAACACACCTAGATTCAAAATATTAAGAAAGACACAAATCAATGCAAAGTGGGGGGTGAGGGGTGTGGGATGGAGACCACCTAGGATTTGAATTAAGCAAGGCACACAATGTAAAATGGGGTGTGGATGGAGAACACCAAGATTCGGAATATTAAGACAATGCAAGATGCAGTGTGAGATTGAGAACATACCTAGCTTCGAAATAATAGGCAAGGCCGACAGTGCAAAACAAATTGGAGGTGGAAAACACAGATTCGAAATACTAAGAATGGCACAGAATCCAATGCAAAAAGGAGGTGGTTAAGCACACCTAGATGCGAAATATTAAGCAAGGACACCGCTGTCATGGCCACTTGCCCAGGCTCACAGGAGCAGCACCAGCAAGTGGAGGGAGCAAGGGGCACCATGGTTCACGCACGTCCCTTTAGGATGTTTATACATGGGGGGCTTAATTGGACGCAGTCTTCTTGCCTTTGGCCCAGGCTCATGGAAGAACTTAAGCAAGACAATTGTATTATGGGCAGAAGTGCTTGGAATGAAATGGAACTCTTATGGGCAGGAATACTCAAGAACTTTCCGTTTGTGAGTAATTAGTCCAGGTGTGGCCTTCCATCTGCAATTTCTAGGAATGGCAGGGTGTGGCAAGCAGGACTGAGCTACGGGGCGTGGCCTTAAGAACTCAGCTATAAAAGCCAGCTCAACCCCAAGGCAGACGCTTTGCGTCATTCTGCACTTCCATGCAGCATAACACCCACCGTCGCCTGGGATTCAGCTTACCTGGGGAAATCTGTCATCAGCATCCATACCTACCATCTAGAGGATCCTGCCCTTACCTGTACGCTTCCTGCATCGCGGCTCACCTGCAAAATATCAGAGTGCAGGCAACATCATCTCGGCGGCACCGCGGCACGACACGCTCCATTCGCCCTTGCAGCACCTGCAAAGAAAAGCAAAAGACAAGGTTAGAAACAGACATTAAGTTTAAGGTTGCACTCCCATCGAACCTTGCGCCTTTCCTTAAACCATCACTCACCTGTTGACGGACACTGCGGTCGCATCCATCTTCCGCTCCGCTGCGTTCCGCTCCTCCACAGCTGCCGTTGGGCTAAATTTCCATCTATTTGGGAGAAAACAGAGGAAGGTTGAGAGAAAGCCAAAAGAGGGGAGAAGGCAAGAGACATTGCAAGACATGTACTACCAAACCAGATGAGCATAGTCACAGCTGGACTGGACTACCCATCAGGGATCTGTGATGGAACTTGATGCCATCAACAAGCACCCCTGCCAGAAGTAGCAGGATGGAGAGCTCATCATTCATATTTACCATGTGAGCCTTATGGGCCCGTATGTGCCCACAGAAATTGCACCTTAGGTCGAAGGGTTTGGGCGGTATCACAGCCACCTATCAGCGCACTTGCGTTTTCCCATATCCATGCTGAAGCAGTGCCACCAATTGTCACCACCCGCAGCTTGCATGCAGGGGAATAATTCAGAAGGGGGTGATCTAACTCCAGGGAGAGTTGCAACCGTTGCCAACCACCTCCACAGAGACCAGGTGAGCGTAACAAATGCACTCTAGAATGGGGTGTGTAGGAGGGAAAAACACCTACATCAGAAATATTAAGAAAGGCACACAATGCAATGGAAAATAGGTGAAAAAACACCTACATTTGAAATAAGGCGCACAATGCAACGAAAATGAGGGGTGTAGGATGAGAACAGATTCGGAACATTAAGAAAGGCACACAATTCAAATCAAAATGTGGGGTGTGTGATCGAGAACACACCTAGAAACTAAATATTAAGAAAGGCACAACATGCAGTGCAAAACAGAGGGGGTTAAACACAGATTAAAAATATTAAGGCATGCAATGCACAATGTGGGTTGTGGGATGGAGATCAGACCTAGAATCGAATTAAAAAAAGGTACACAATGCAAAATGGGGAGGTCGGATGGAGAACACACCTAGATCCGAAATGTTACAAAAGGCAAACAATGCAAAATGAAGGGTGTGGGATTGAGCACCCCTAGATTTGAAATATTAAGGCACACAATGCAATGAAAAATGGAGGGGTGAATGAAGAAAACTGATTTGGAATGGCACGCAATGCAAAATGGAGGAGCAGTGGGATGGAGAACACCTAAATTCAAAATATAAGGCACACAATGCAATGCAAAATCAGAGAGAGGCGAACACCTAAATTCGAAATATTAAGGGATAACGCAATGCAAAATGTAGGGTGTGGGATGGAGAACTTGATTCAAAATATTTAAAAAAGGTGCACAATGCAAAATGGAGGTGGAAAAATACCTAGATTTGAAATATTATGGAAAGCATGCAATGAAAAATGGGGTGCTGGATGGAGAACAGACCTAGATTAGAAATATTAAGAAATGCGCATCATTCAGTGAAAGATGGGGGTGTGTAGGGGCATTCTATTGTATGCTAAGCGCCAGCCACCACTGCCCTGCCCCCCCATCTAACTGCCTCCTATCCTTGCTCACACCAAGAACCTACTGGGAGGGGGGAAAAACGCGTTTAAACCGAGAAGGCCTTGTTTCTATGTGGTGTTTTTCCAGTGTTTCACATTCAATTGAATACCAGAAAGCCTAATACTTCCACTAATAGTGGCATTACTACCTCGGATGGCACTATTATGGGAGGATTATTAGCAAGTACACTGGTTTGTGTAAAGTTAAAGAAAATTCAACCTTTTTATGATGCTCCTTTGCTGACTTAATAGATCTGCTAGCTGCACTTCCTCTGCTCTGATATCACTTCCTCTGTAAGGGCTGGAAAGCAGACACACAAAGCAAGAAAAATGCTTACAAATTAAAATAGAATGTCTTTTTTGCCAGGTCTCAATCCAAGTAGCAGTGTAGCATATAGCATATAGCAGAATTTGAAAAAATTTAATTTGGTTAAGGCATTCTAAACAATGTGAGATGCACATTCTAGCCAGAAAAGACTGAAGTCTTCCCTCGTGTTAAATAGCTTCTGTTAGTTCAGGCACTCATTCTGGAAAACTAACCTAAACTTACCGTGCAAAGGGGGCACTGATGAACACTAGTTGATTTCAAATGTTCCTTTGGAAATACTGGTTCAGGGATACATCCAGCTCAATATGTTTTCATCATTGAGACAAGGAGGAAGGATTATAAGTGGCGATTGCTTATTTTTCCCATATAAGTTCAGTTGTCCTGTAAGCCGTTTTAGTTACAGACACAAGATCACAGCAAGCCTCATTCATACCAGAGCAACCCACAAATGATATGGTACAATGTTATCAAAGCACTCACCCAAAGTTCAGGCAGCTGTTAATTCAACCAGCATTCGATCTCATTACACCACCTTTTGGGGAAAATATTTTAGGGAAGCTATTTTTTATATCATGGAGACAGAAAACATGTATTTATAAGATTATAAAGGCACTTATTACTGTATTTTGTATTCTGAAACTGGTTTTATTAGACCAAAATTAACTTAGAAAGGAAACTGTTCCTTTGGGTGAAAGAACAAGTTATCTGGCTACTGTTAATGCCTCAAACTAAATACTAGCATATGTGTTTACTTGTGCATTGCAATCACTAGCAGTTATCTATTAGGAACAAAAAGTGATAATGTCATGGTGCCTACTATTTTTTCTATTTCTTTTATTCATGCTGTGGTTTACAATAAACCTTTCACACAAAACTACAAAAACACTTTACCAATAAACTAATATCATATTACAATGTTAGATTACAAACTACAAATCCAATTGTCATTAACAGTGTAAGAGCACAAATTAGACTGCTCCCCACACTCTCTGCCACAGGTTGTTCGATGCAGGATTATTTAAAATGCAATGTTCTCAAATCTTTCAAAAAGGGGCAGGCCGGATTGGCGTGGCCAACTGTGAGATGCGGTAGACGTGCGCCTCTGGAGCTCCTGCTGCCATGCCCTAACATCCTGTTATAAACTACTACTTAAAACCATCTGGTGACCCCCAAAATATGAATTCCAGCCTGATATGCACCGGAGCTGCAGAGGTGGGAGCCGGGAAGGAGATGCCGGTGAGGCCCGACGACGAACCAAGATGGCCGCCGGAGCACTGGGCACGCTTTGAGCGGGGACCGGGCCATCCACGCACTGAGGTGGTTGCACGTCGGGGACGGAGCTCCGGAGGACCGGCAGGGCCCAGGAATTACAGCATGGCCCCGTTGGACCCCAAATGGAGGAATCGGTTGGCCGGACTCTGAACTGCTCCGCCCGGATGAGGAGAGACGGGCACCACCAGTTGGTTGCCGTGACGAAGACCCGCATACAGCGGTGAGTGCCCGGCTATGGACATGGGGAAGGACAAAGATAGACAGCCCACCATGCAAAACAGAATCGAAAAGTACACAATCCCTCCAACGCAGTCCCCGACTCCCAACCGCTGCCGTCAGTAGAGGAGGACTCGGCACCTGGACTCTCCCTGAGGGACGTTATGGCGGCCATAGCAGACTCCTGCACATCGATGGAGCAGAAGATGGACGGAATCAGCCTGGACGTGTCCCTCCTCCAACACGACCTGCAGAAATTGTCAGCACGAATGAGCGAGGCGGACCAGCGCATTTCCAACATGGAGGATGGACTGCACGCAGTCCAACAGCTTCAAGGGGTCACTGCCAAACTCAAAACTCTGGAGGCCAGAGTCGAAGGAGAGGGTAGGTCCAGGCGCAACATTCGGATTTTAGGTATTCCCGAGAAAGCCGAAGGCCCCTGCATGGAGCTCTTTCTGGAGCAGTGGCTGATGGACCCGTTCGACCAGCAATCCTTCTCCAAGTTCTTTTCTATAGAGAGGGTCCACCGAATGCCCACAGGTAGGCCAGTGCCCGGTGCTCCCCCGAGAACAGGGATAGCAAGACTACTGAAATATCGGGATCAAGACTCTGCTGCACCTTGCACGAACCAAAGGCTCGATCACCTTTAACGGATCCAAGATGGCCTTTTTCCCGGATTACATGCGGGAGGTCCAGAAAGCACGACAATCCTTTGATAAACTTAAAAGGCAGTTGCAAACGATGGAAGTCAAATACGGCCTCCTCTTCCCGGCGCAGCTGAAAATATATCACAAGGGCACAATGGTCCACTTCAGCAACCCAAGGGAGGCCTGGTGATGGGCAGAGCAGCATATCGAGAGAGACTGGTCGGCACCTCGAGCCAACAGACAGAAATCCCAGGCCATCGGCACGACACCCACCGGAGCAACCATCCTCACCGAACCAACCAGCGGAAGCCGGGGACTGACTGCGGGGGGTGGTTTGGTGGAGTCGATCCCACAAGCGGGTCTGAGACTGAACTGATACCACGGACTAAGCCGGGTGGTGCCACAAAACTGTTTTAAGTCGTTTATGTCGTTAATATTGTGGTTAGCGGTGGCGTATCTCCATCGCACCTGGGAGAAGACTTGGCCCCCCCAAACTTCTTTAGTTTTAATCTAAACGGGGGTTCGCAAGGTTGACGCTCTACTCTTTGAGAGTCAATGATGTTGGGGCTACAGGTACTTCATGTTGGGGTGGAGTATGGGGAGGGTGTGGAAAGGGAACGTTATAGGGAGTTTGTTACCCTGGGAGCAACGAGTTACGGCAAACTCCAGGATTTGTTGAGGTTCATGGGAAGACGAGGACACAGATGGTCCAGACACTACAATACCATTGACCCTGGGCAGGCACCGCAATACATCACAACTGACGAGGACACCCCGCTCGTGAATCGCCCGCCCAATCTCTTATCCTGACTATCGGATGGCATCCATACAACCCCAGTTGAGCTCGACTAAACGCCCCAAATCTTTGAAGGTACTCACCTGAAACGTAAATGGGATGGGATGGGCTCCGCGATCAAAAGGCGTCTGGTTAAGCAACCACTTAGCAGACTCTCCCGACGTGGCCCTGCTATCCGAAATGCACCTTGCGGGATCAAACTGTGCCCATTTCCAATGCACGAATTACAGGGCGGCCTTCCATGCGGGTTACAAAATGGGATCCAGGGGCACCCTCATTCTTGTACACAAGCACATTCCTTTTGCTATTCAGAGCCTGGAACAGGACCCTAGGGGGCGCTATATGCAGATTCTGGGAACGCTTTGGGAGGAGAGGGTCGCTTTTGCTTCAGTGTACTCCCCCTGGGCTGGGGCAAGAGCTGCTGGAGGACTTGATGGCCCTCATTGGAAAATACCAGCCGAATAGGCGGTTTCTGGGGGGAGATTGTGATGTCATGTGCAATACCACTGACCGTACTCACCTTAGACACCGCAACCCGGATACCCCTACGAAACTGTATAACTTTGCTTCTGCTTTGGGTGATGTATGGCGAGAGTTACACCCGGACACCAGAGGGTACTCCTTTCACTTTGGAGCCCACGGCTCCCTCTCCAGGATCGACTCTTTGTCCCACACACAGCTCTTTACAGGGCACGAGCGGCCGACTTCCTTCCCTGGGTAATCTCAGACCACTCACCCCTACTTGTGGAAATTTGCACAGGGTCCCCCCCCTACCCCCAGAACTACTATCTGGGCTTCCCCGAGCTAGTTGACCACCTTTCGGAAGTCTCCACCGAATACTTAGAGCTTAATGATAACGGAGAACAGGACCCAGTTGTTGTAAGGGAGGCCTATAAGATAGTGTTGCGGGGCGCCATAATCTCCTGGGTGGCAAATAGGAGGCGGGTGAGACTCCAAGACATGGCAACAGCGGAGGGTGAACTGGCCCGACGCGAGAGCGAACACATTCTTGACTCATCCCCACAGACCCAGCTCTCCCTTAAACGAGCCACTGAGCGGCTCGGAAACCTCCTATTGGATAATGCTAAACAAGCCCATTGGGACTCTCGAGCCAGAATCTATGAACATGGGGACAAGGCCAGCAGAATGCTAGCTTGGCTGGAAAAAAGGGATGAGGGACAATGGTGCGTTTGTGAGATTGTCACCTTAAGGGGTGAAAGGTGCACATCGGACAGAGATAGCCGAGGCCTTCGCCCAATTCTATGAAACACTATCGGGCCCCGACCCTGCAGCTGGACCCAACTCTCCTTAGTGACATACCACTCCCAACTCCCAGTACAGCAAAGGGCGAGTCTCGACTCTGCCCTCTCGGAGACCGAGGGTGCCGAAGCACTAGCGCAATTGCAAACCGGGAAGATACAGGACCCGAATGGGTTCCCAGCTGAAACTTGGCAGAAGCTGGTGGGGGCAACATATCTTCCCTCCATAAAATGTTTGACAGTCCGGGAACAGGGCACCCTCCTGCAAGACCTCTGTAAAGCCACCATTGCGGTCATCCCTAAACCTGATAAGCCCCAGGACCAGTGCTCCTCCTATAGGCCAATCTCGCTAATCAATGGCGAGGCTAAGATCCTTGCCAAACTCCTAGCTAACAGGTTGCAACCGGTGGCTGAGGCCCCAATACACCCGGATCAATGTGGCTTCATGCCCCACAAATTGACCCGTATGAACCTGCGTCGACTCCACCTGGCGTTAGAGAGGGCTCCCACCATTAACGACCCGCTCGCTCTCCTAGCGATTTATTTTGAGAAGGCCTTCGATTCGGTCCCATGGGATGGCCTCTGGGAGATCATGGAACGCATGGGCTTCGGGGAGGGATTCCTGGGATGGGTGAAACTGCCGTATACAAATGTCCGGGCGGAGGTCAGGGTGAATGGGTGGACCCCTGCTCTTTCCGACTGGGCAGGGGTACAAGACAGGGGTGCCCCCTTACCCCCCCTTCTCTTCGCTCTCGCGATAGAGCCGCTGGCCATATGGCTTCGCCAGAGCACATCCTGGATAGGATTCAGGTGGCCAGAGGGACACGAAGACCGGATATCCCTATACGCGGATGCCCCGATTTACCTGGGAGATCCTGTCCGAACCTGCCCCGTGGTGACCCGGATGCTTGTTCAATACGGGGAATTTAGTGGTCTAAGTATCAATTGGAAGAAATCAGTCTTCCTGGTGAAGGGTAGGGGTCAGCCTGATCCACGCAACTGTCCATACCACATAGAACAAGCTGGCTTTCGATATCTTGGGATCTGGATAACAGATCTTACCAGTTGTACCATGCACAATCTCAAACAGATCATGGATCGATTCTCCAACGATGTACAACACTGTAAGCTTCTCCCCCTGACCCTCATGGGCAGAGCCACCCTTTTTAAAATGTTAGCCCTCCCACGATTCCTTTACGTCCTTCAAAACACCCTGCTGTAGATCTCGGGGGTGGAATTTGGCCGGGTGGAGACCCTCCTCAGGGAGCTCCTATGGGTCGGAGGACAAGCACGTATAGCCCTGGCCACACTCCAGAGGTCGATCTGGGAGAGGGGATCGGAGTGCCCCACCTTCAGACCTACTATTGGGCTTCCCAATTGGTGGTGGTTAATGACCTTCTGCACGGAGACCGGGCATGACCCCATATAAATGCTGAGGTAGGAACTATGCACAACACCGACCCATTGCAACTACTGTACCAAACCCCCCAGATCTTCCCCACTAACAATGAAGGCACAGCTCATTACCACCTGGAGGATCGTTCACAAGTTTGTTGGGTGGGGGAACAGACTATCAGCAGTGAAACCCCTGTGGCGGAATGCTAACCTGAAAGAAATTGCAAAGCTCAAGCGCTGGCCCTGCTGGGTGAGGGCTGGGATCCAAACGGTGGGGGACATCTTGAAAAATGGAAATCTTGCCCCGTGTGCAGACCTACAATGCAGGTTCCAGCTCCCAGACAATGAGAGATCATATGCAAATGTCCCATGCCCTGAGAGTTCATATATCGACAGAGGACAATATCCCGGAAAGTTTGCCTCTAGAATGCAATATTTTACCCGAATATATCCCCTCCAAATGCATATCCATTCTCTACAACGCCATCACTTCCTTCCCAACCCCTGAGCTGACCAATCTAAAGGCCAAGTGGGAAATAGATGTAGGGGAGATCGACCCTGAGGAATGGATCCGGGTACTAATGCACCCATGAGAAGCCGTCATTTCCTCGAGACTTAAACTGGTGCAACTGAAAATACTGCATAGAGTATTATCCCAGAACGGCTATGTTTGGGTGGGGGAAAGCAACAAACCCAAACTGCTTCAGATGCGGGGGTGAGGGGACCTTCTTTCACATCCTGTGGTCCTGTCCCTGGATCCGTACTTTCTGAGTAGCCTGCTGTCGGGAACTGACCCTGATAGATACTCTTCAAAACTATAGACATGGACCCGAAGGTCCTAATCCTGGGAGCGCAGGGGGGGGAGCACAAACTGAACAAATGGCAAGAATTGGTATTGCATACGGCAGCAGCCCTAATCAGGCACAATATTGCACAGAAATGGGGAGCCCCGGACTCTCCGACACCAGAGCAATGGGCATTGGACATGGACACATGTGCTATGATTGAAAGGAGGATCTATGCCGCAAGAGGCTGTCCCAATAAGGCCTCCAAAATATGGGCAGCATGGGAGGAGGGAGGGCCCTGAGGTATACGGACTCCGGGGACATCGCCCTCAACACTTATAAGGTGAATTGCGACCGTACTCCATGAAGATGGTGATGCAAGACAGTTATTGTAAGGTGGGCCGGGCCGGCCCAGTGGATGCAACTGCCTAGTCTTTTTCTTGTTCCTCCCTTTTTGGTCTTGGTTGTTTTGTTTATGTTGTAATTAAATGATAAAACATGTTTTATTAAAAAAAGGGGCAGGCCGTAACTATGTTTCAAGGTTTCCCCAATCAAATTATCTTTACATAGCCTACACGATCACTCCTCAAAAGGCCCATCCTTGAACCTATGATTTTCAAGAGTAGGGATAAAATGTTACCTAAATCAACTTAACCTCCCAGAAAACATTAGATATTTAGGAACAGCCACTCAACTTGTGAAATATAGTATACTCTTTATAAAACTGTGCAAACATATCTCCACCATATTGACCTAACCCCACTACATTTTGTTTTACTTATTGCTTGACACTAGGTCAACCAATCTCAAACAGCAGATCCTTGTTCTTTGCTAACCCATTTAGTATCACAAATCACTCATTTAAGCAACAATATCCTCATAAAGCATATTTGGGGGCTGGTACAAGATTTTAGCATACGCTTTATTTTTCCAACAATCCCTGGTCACTAATGCTGTATGCTTTAATGTACTCAATTAGGTAAACCAAGCAGCAACAAAGTTTATACTGCGAAAGTATTTAGAAAAGAAACCAAGTACAACAGGTTACAATCCAAACCATAAAGAATTATGAGGACGATTTTCAATGACTAGGTTAAAGTTAAAATGAGAGAATGTATACTTGGTATAAACTTCAGTTACTCTAAAGATTTTTTTTATTAGCGCCACTACTTTTTATGCAGATGGTTTGGTAAAATAAGACCTAAAGAGGGAAGCCCATGTACCACTTTCAGTCTTCCGCCTAAACAGAACACATGAATTTGGCATATTTAAGTCCCAGGTTTCCTTTGCAGGACAATAGCTGTTAAATCAAAAAAGATGATCTCACAAAAGCTAGCCAATGGAGGGTTAAAGATCCAAGTTCAACTGAAAAATGGTGCAGCTCCTCCAAGAGCTCATTAATGCCGGACACAGGTTAAACAATGCTGGTGCTAATATGCATCCCCTCTCAATCTTAGAGGTAAACTTTTGATAACTATCTCCCTCCCTGGTTAATCGTGCCTGTGTTTAGTGTCTGAAAAAAGAAGCATAATACTTTTAAAAAGCCCCTGCGGGATGGACACTTCCAATTGTCTTGTTTAATGTCAAGAGTTTATGCTTGCTGGTATGTTCAAATACTATCTTTCACTGAAGTTTCCTCCTCATACAGATCAACACTGTCATAAAAAGGAGTCCTGTTTTACTAAGTTGATCAGATCCTTGCATATGTAGGATAAACTAGCCTGCTAAATACCAGCAAGTGATTTCTAAGCGCCAGATCAGGATTCAAACCTGTGTGGTTCTGCGCTGTCTTACATCCAAGACAAACATGTTGCTCCTGAGCCATCCTTCCTCCCCATGGCTTCCCAAAGCAAAAGATTTATTGGAGGCGTGCACTTTGGTCTTAAATGTCCTTGACATGAAACCTGTATGAGAGTTCTGGGTGAGCTGTGGTGTTATATTTAGGTCTGTATGCCGGCATAACTTCACACAAAACACAGGTAGGAAGGCACTAGCATAAGCAAACCCCTTTCAATTTAACTGCATGCAACATTTATGAGATCCATTTATCCTCAGCCAACTGAAAAGAAACTTCAGTAAAGCCCATCTGACAGAAACCCATTAAATTAAAGAAACTCATGAAAAAAAGTCAAAGAAAGTTAAGTTGGATAAAAAACATTTTATATGTTGAAATCTTTGAATACATGATCACCTCTGCCATTGCTCTGAGAAATGTCAACGTAAGTGGTTAGCCCATATGATTCATTTCAGAAAGGAACTAGGCAGTGGAATTTGCTACCAATTGCTAGGGCTCCAGGTCACACGTGATGCTCGATAAAGCATAATCATATCTGTAGTTGCTTGTGATCACATGGCCAATGAACACTGTTTTAAAAAGTAGTCTGTTTAGGTATGCTCACGATAGTTATGTAAATGAGCAGCACCCGACAACCACTCCATGCTTAGTTAAATTCATTCATAGGCCAATTAACATTGCTTCACTGCCACCTGAATAAGGGAGCACTTAGATGACTGAGAAAAGCACTGGTCCTTCATGTTGAATATATTAAGGTAAATGAATCCTGTATTATATTAGAAGAGAACCTTTGCCGTTATATATCAAAGTTGAAACTTAAGTTAATTGTTTCTGCAAGATTTTGCAAAGCTATGGGGGAGTAGGCAGTTCATTGTAATTGTTCATTTATACAGTGCTTATGCACAAATGGAGTGCTCCAAAGCACTTCAAGGCAGAAAGGGAGCAAGGGAATATAGTCATCAATCTTAGGCCCGAAGTTGCCACCTGATCTAACAAAAGGTATCCAGTGTACTATGCCCGATGGCTATTCTCCTAGTGCAAGTGCATGAAGTTTTAACATTGCAACCACTTTAGGAATGAGACAAAAAAGGGGGCATAGGACAAATGAACTTACTAGTCTTAGTAAATTCAGGTCATGCATGGGTACAGGTGGAGGTGAGGGGAAGAGGAAGGAAGGAACAAGTGAGCCCAGTCCAGCAGGGCCCTGGGTTAAGTGCAGAGAGGTGCCCCCTCAAGGAATGTAAGCTGAAGTGCAGTAGTGTGGAGCATATTGCAGAGGCCTGGAGACAATTGCAAGGACTGGAGGGTTAGTCTGGCCCTGTAAGGCTCTGAATGTAAACCAGGCAACCAATCCGCAAAAACAGAAAAGAGTAAGGGAAGAGAAGGAGGAAGGAGGCTGGAGAGAAAAAGGATAGCAGGGGAGAGAAGGAGGAAGAAAAGAGGAAGGTCTTGAGGAGTTTCTGGAACTTAAGGTGCTCTGGCCCAAGACAGGCAGGGAGGCTGTTCCAGAGGGAGACACCCGCATAGGGTAAATATCTATCCCTAAACCTCAGTTTGGAAAACGGCTCACGCGCAAAGAGTTTGACAAGCAGATGGCTCTAAAGGGAGAGTATTTAGGAAGAGAGCGCCCCAGCGGCCCCCGCAAGACGTTGACTATGCAGAGGGTTTAGAACTTGATCCGCTTCAGCCACAGGGAGCCAGTGGAGGAATTTCAGCACCAGAAATGAGGTCCCTGAGCTTGAGGCCAAGGATATGTCTCACGGTTCTGTTGTAGATAAGTTGAAGAAGTCAGAGAGTAGAAGTAGGAAGATTGAGACTGTTGCAGTAGTCCAGCATAGAGAACCAGGCTCACGAGATGGTGACCCTCTGGGGAGGAGGGGGTTAGTGCGAAAGGGTAGACTACTTCTGAGGAGGTGCAGCTTGTAGTGGGCCTTTAGAGATGTCAGATGCGAGAAGAGAACGAGAGAGTGGAGTCGAAGAGAAGCCCTAGGTTTTTTGCCTCAGTAGGTGAGGGCGCAGGACCGAGGGAGACTTGCCAGAGTGAAAGTGGTGAAAGTGTGAAAGCGGCAAACAATGCAATGCAAAATGGGGTGTGTGGGAAGCATAACACTTTTATTAAAAATATTAAGAAAGGCACACAATGCCATGCAAAATGGAGTTGGTTAAGGACACAGATTCAAAATATTAAGGCGCAACTCACTGCAAAATGGGGGGTGGGATGGAGAACAAAGTAGCAGGGAAGGCACTGCAATGCCAAATGGAGGTGAAACACCTAGATTTGAAATTTTAAGAAAAGCATGCAATTCAATGGAAAACCTACATTCCAAATAGGTAGAAAGGCACAATGCTAAATGTAATGTGTGAGATGGCGAAAACATACCTAGATTTAAATGATGAAAGGCACACAATGTAATGTGAAATGGAGGTGGATAAACACCCAGATTCAAAATATTTAGAAAGGCATGCAATACAAAATGGGTGGAGGGAGAACACCTATATTTGAAATAGTGGCAAAGGCAGGCAGTGCAATGCAAAATGGAGGTGGAAAACACCTAGATTTTAAATATTAACAAAGGCACAATGCAAAATGGGGTGGGATGGAGAACACCTATATTCAAAATATTAAGGCACACAATGCACTGCGAAATGGGAGTGTGAGATGCAGAACACATGTGAAATATTAAGGCACACGACGCAAACTGGAAGTGGAAAACACAGCCAGATTCAAAATATTAAGGGCACAATGCAATTCAAAATGGGGGGTGAAGGATGGATAGCACTTATATTTTTCTTGAGGTGCACACAATGCAATGCAAGGGTGGGATGACGAACACCTAGATTCAAAATATGAAAGGCACAACGCAAAGCAAAATTGGGGTGTGGGATAGAAAACACACCTAGATTTGAAATATTAAGAAAGGCACAAAATGCAATGAAATATGGGGAGGGGGATGTAGAACACACCTAGATTCGAAATATGAAGAAAGGCATACTGCAAAATGAGGGTGTTCGATGGAGAACGCATTGATTCTAAATATTAAAAAAAGGGTTACAATGCATAGTGGGACAGGGGTAAACACACCTAGATCAGAAATATTAAGAAAGGCCCAGTGCAATTCAAAATGTGGTGTGTGGGATCAAGAACACGCTTAGATTCTAAAGATTAAGGCACACAATGCAAAATGGGTGTGTGGGATGAGAACACATCTAGATTTGAAATATGAAGGAACAAAATGCAGTGCAAAATGGAGGTGGTTAAGCACACCTATATTCGAAATATCAGGAAAGGCACAATGCAAAATGGATGTGCGGGCTGGAGAACAAACCTAGATTTTAAATATTAAAGGTACAACATGCAATCGAAAATGGAGGTGGAAAAAACACCTAGATTTAATTAAGCCTCAATGCAAAATGGGATGCGTGTGATGGAGAACACACCTAGCTTCGAATTACGAAGAAAGCACACTATGCAATGCAACATTGTGTGTGATGGAGAAAACCTTGATTCTAAATATTAAGAAAGGCACACAATGAATGTAAAATGGGGTGTGGAATGGAGAACACACCTAGCTTCGATATAGTAGGAACGGCAAACAGTGCAATGCATAATGTGAGGTGTGGGATGCAGGACAACTATATGCGACATATTAACAAGGGCACACAATGTCATGCAAAATGGAGGTGGTTAAGCAGACAGATTCAAAATATTAAGGCACAAAAATGGGGTGTGGTAAGGAGAACACCTATATTCGAAGTAAGGAACACAATGCAAAATGGTGGTGTGGGACAGAGAATACCTAGCTTCAAATTATTAAGAATTGTAAGGATATTTGGCGTGTTACAGTACAGAGTACAGCAATACTGCACAAGTAGCACAATTTTTTTGCAGCACCACCACAAGGGTGCGGTGCATTGCTATATGGGTTGCCAGATTAACAAGGAAAGACAGGCTATTCAGTCAAAAACGATTTTAACATATAAGATGCAAATCTATTTTTACAGTTAAAAGCACAGGTGCTCATTTAAAAATGCACACTATTTTTCACCTGAAATGCCTATATTGCTAGAGACACATTTGAAAATTAACAGCTTTCCTATTAACAATTAACCTGACTAATAAAACCTTATTTAACATAACCCAATAATAAAATGTGTTCTCCACTGCAGAATTAGGCATACTCTGAAAACCATTTAAATGCGTGTGCAGATTTTTTTCTTCTCTTCTCTGCCTGATTCTCCGTGTTTTTGTGCACAGTAACTGCAGGAAGAAGGAAGTCAGATTTGCAACAATTGCAAATGTATAAGCGAAGCTATTGTTGAAGAGTAGGAGGATGAGAGATGATGGATTTCATTGGGACACGTCATACAGAGGGCTGAGAGGAAAGTTTTAGTGGGCAGTATCAGGGAAAAAGACAGGCAGACATCTTTCTGCACTACTGGGGAGAAGACCTGGCTATGGGGCTCCTGACTGAATGCAGATTCCTGTGTCCTGCTGCAGTCGAGATTGGGGAGAGCTGAAAGAAGGACCTTTCCACTGGCTGAGGCATTCCTATCTGCAAAAGCTGAGAATTCCAGGCAATGACCCCGGTTTGAGAAGGCAAGCGTTCCTTTTTGCTGGAGTTAATCCAAGAGAGCCACATTCACAAAGAGAACTAAAAAGATAAGGTAATGAGAAGTGTGGGAGCTGAGTGTGTACGGTAATATGCAGTCAGTGTAGGATTCCTGTGCGTGTCTTAATCAAGTGCTAATGTTGCAATTTGAGTTCTGTTCTCCGCCACTCTCTGCAGTGTGTCACAGACAATGCTCTGACTGTACCATTTTATTTCTGTAAAGAATAAGATAGTGTTTAAATACAACTTTTATAATACAGAAAAATATTTGAAAACAGACGGGTGATGTTTATTGTTTACCATTACAATGCTGATGATGTGGGGAGATTTTTAAACAGTGCAATGGTCATTTTAAGACAGATGTGTGCATGTCAAAATCAGTATGAATAATTGTGAGTGACTGTAGCATAGCTTGTTGGAGGTACATGAGCCAACGGGAAGAGAGACTCTCTAAACATAGCTCCCTACCGTATATAAGGTAGTGGAAATTACCACAAGACTACCACATATAGCTCTCTGTCGTAAATAAGTCAGTGAGTTCGCCCATGGTGGCACACCAACACTATCACTGGAAAATGTGGTATTCCTAGAATGCAGGTCTGAGGTCTCTCTAGTGATCACACGAAAAATCTAAGCAAAGATAAGGGATTCTGGACATTGGGGCCACAAATAAAACAAGGGAATTATGCTCACCAAAATACCACCAACCACGTATACCAAATATGCAGGTCTGGGTGCTGAAATAATGCATGTCCATTGTATTATTGTTGCACATGGCCAAATCTGAATACAAAGAGTGATTATTGCTAAGTTATTTTTCGGCGGTAATAAAATACCGTCAGGCCCCAAATCTCCACAAAATACCCTACAGAATGACAATGCAAAATTGGGTGTGGGATGAGAACAGAACGAGATTTGTATTGAGGCACACAATGCAAAAGGGTGGGATAGTGAACACCTAGATTAGAAATATTATTCAGGGCACACAATGCAAAGCATAATTGGGTGTGTGGGATGGCAAAGACACCTAGAATTAAAATAAAGGCAAAATGCAAAATGGGTGGTGGATAAACACCTATATTCGAAGTATTAAGGAAGGCATTCAATGCAAAATGGGGGTGAGGGATGGAGAACACCTAGATTCAAAATATTAAAAAAGGCACACAATGCAAAATGGGGCAGGGTGAAGAACACCTATATCCGAAATATTAACAGCACACAATGCAAAGCAAAATGGAGGACCACCACCTATAATCAAAATATTAAGATAGGCACAACGCAAAATGGGGTGTAGGATGGAGAACACCATGATTCTAAATATTAAAAAGGCACAATGCAAAATGGAGGTGGTTAAGCACACCTAGATTTGTACTATCAAGTAGGGAATGCAATGCAAAACACACCTATATTCCAAATATTAAGGCACACAATGCACTGCAAAATGGGCGGTGTGTAATGCAGAATAAAGGCACAATGCAAACTGGAGGTGGAAAACACCCAGATTCGAAATATGAAGAAAGGCACACCATGCAGAACGAGGGTGTGGGCTGGAGAACACCATGACTCTAAATATTAAAAACGGCACACAATGCACTGCAAAATGGGGGGTTTGGGATGGAGAACACCTAGATTAGAAATAGTAAGGCACACAATGCAAAATAGGGTGTGTGGGATGGAGAACACACCTAGATTCGAAAAAGTAAGAAAGGCACATACTTTAATGCAAAATGGGGGTGGGGATGGAAAAGGATTGGAAATATGAAGGCACAATGCAATGCGTGGTGTGGAGGGAGAACACCTAGGTTCGAAATAAGGCACACGCAATTCAAAATGTTGCGAGTGGGATTAGAAGACACCTAGAAACTAAATATTAAGACAGGCACAAAATTAAATGCAAAATGGGTTAAGTGGGATGGAGAACACACCTAGATTCGAAATGAGGAAAGGTACAACATGCAGTGCAAAATGGAGGTGGTTAAAAACACAGAATTGAAATATTAAGAAAGGCATGCAATACAAAATGGAGGGTGTGGGGTGGAGATATTAAGGCACAATGCCATGGAAAATGGCGGGGGAGATAGGATATAGGCATAAGAACACACCTAGATTTGAAATATTAATAAATGCACACAATGCAAAATGGGGTGAGTGGGATGGAGAACACAACTAGCTTAAATTTGATGAAAGCACAATGCAAAATGTTGTGGGATGGAGAACACCTTGATTCTAAATATTAAGAAAGGCACACAACGCAATTCAAAATGTGTGTAGTGGGATCGAGAACACACGTAGATTCGAAAAATTAAGGTACACAATGCAAAATTGTGGAATGGAGAACACCTAGACTTGATAACCAAGAAAGACACACAATGCCATGCAAAATAATCGGATGAGAACACCTAGATTCAAAACATTAAGAATGACAATGCAAAATAGGGTGTGCGGGATGGAGAACAATCCTAGATTCGAAATAAAAAGGCACAATGCAAACTGGAGGTGGAAAACACCTAGATTATAAATATTAAGAAAGACACTCAATGCAAAATGGGGGTTTGGGGTTGTGGGATGGAGAACATGCCAAGATTTGAAATATAAAGGCACTATGCAATGCAAAATGGGGATGGGCTGGAAAACACTTGGATTCAAAATAGTAGGAAAGGCACAGTGCAATGCAAAATGGAAGCTGAGAAAACATTTGAAATATTAAGGCAGGCACACAACGCAATGGGGAGTGGGATGGAGGACACCTAGATTCTAATTATTAGGGAACACAATGTAAAATGGGGGATGTGGGATGAGGCACACCTAGATTAAAAATATTATGAAAGGTATGCAATGGAAAATTGAGGTGAAAATACACACCTAGATTTGAAATATATAGAAAGGCACATTGAAAAATGGGATGTGTGGGATGGAGAACACACCTATATTTGAAATTTTAATAAAGGCACACTATGCAAATGAAAATGGGGCATGGGTGTGGAGAACACCTAGATTTGAAATATTAAGAATGTCACAATGCAAAATGTGGGATGGAGAAGACACCTAGATACGAAATAGTATTAAAGGCAGACAATGCAATACAAATGGAAAACTAGATTCGAAATATTAAGCAAGGCACAAAATGCACTGCAGAATGGGGTGTGCGCTAGGGCAAAAACACCTAGATTCAAAACATACAGAACAGCACAGTGCAATGAAAAATGGGGTGTGAGGGCTGTAGACACAATCAAAACATTAAGACACAATGAAATGGAAAAGGAGCGGGTTGGGATGAAGAACACAGATCCAAAATATTAAGAAAGGCACAAAATGCAATGCAAAATGGGGGCTGGGGTGGAGAACACAGATTCAATATATTAAAGCATGCAATGCAGAAGGGAGGGTGGGATGCGAACAGACCTAGAAGCAAATTAAAAAAGGCGCACAATGTAATGCAAAAGGTGTGATGTGCAGGACACCTAGATTCGAGTTGTGAAGAAAAGCACAATGCAATGCAAAATGGGGCTGGGTGAAGAACACCTAGATCTGAAATATTAAGAAAGGCACACAATGCTATTCAAAATGCGGGATGTAGGATTGAGAACACCTAGATTAGAAAAATTAAGGCACACAATGCAATGCAAAATGGACGGTGGGATGGAGACCACACCTAGACTCAAATTATTAAGAATTTGAATGCAAAATGGGGTTGTGTTATCAGAACACCTAATGTGCACAATGCATTGCAAAATGGGGTGGGCTGATGGAGAACGCCTAAATGTGATATACAAAGAAAGGCACGCAATGCCATGCAAAATGTGGCTACAGGATGGAGAACACCTACATTCAAAATATTAAGAAATGCAAAATTCAATGCAAAAAGGGGGTGTAGGATGAACGAAAAATAAAGGCACATAATTCATTGCAAATGGGGTGGGATGGAGAACACCCAGATTCAAATTAAGAATGACAATGCAAAATGGGGGTTTGGGATGGAGAACTAGATTCGAAATAGTAGGAAATGCAAACAGTGTAATGCGAAATGAAAGAGGAGTAAACACCTATATTCGAAATATTAAGGCAGGCACACAACGCAATACAAAATGAGGTGTGGGATGGAGGAAACACCTAGATTTGAAATATTAAGAAAGGCATGCAATGGAAAATTGAGGTGAAAATACGCATCCATATTTGAAATATATAGAAAGGCACATTGAAAAATGGGATGTGTGGGATGAGAACACCTATATTCGAAATTTTAAGAAAGAATATGCAATGGAAAATGGAGGTGGATAAACCCACCTAGATTTGAAATATTAAGAATGTCATGCAATGCAAAAGCAGTGTGTGGGATGGAGCACACAGATTCAAAATATGAAAGGCACATGATTAAATGCAAAATGGGGCTGGGATGGAGAACACCTAGATTTGAAATGTTAGTAAAGGCCCACAATGCAAATATAACTGGAAAAACAAACCCAGATCCGAAATATAATGCACACAAACCAATGCATATTTGGGTGTGTGGGATGGAAAAACACCTAGATGCAAAATAGTAGGCATGGCAGACAGTGCAATACAAATTTGAGGTGGAACACCAGGAATCGAAATATTTAGAACGACCGAATCCAATGCAAAATGTAGGTTAAGCACACCTAGAGTCAAAGAAAGGCACAGTGCAATGCAAAATAGTGTGTGGGAGATGGAGAAAACACTGATAATCGAAACATTAAAAAAGGCACAATGCAAAATAGGTGGAAAAAAATTGAATTAAATAAGGCATATTGCAAAATGGGATGTGTGGGGTGGAGAACACCTAGATTCGAAATAAGAAAGGGGCACAATGCAAAATGAGGGATGTGGGATGTAAAACAGATCCGAAATATTAAGAAAGGCACACAATGCAATTCAAAATGTGGGGTGTGGGATCGAGAACACACCTAGAAACGAAGAAAGGCACAACATGCATTGCAAAACAGAGGGGATTAAATACAGATTCAAACTATTAAGGCATGCAATGCACAATGTGGTTTGTGGAATGGAGCACACCTACATTAAAAATATTAAGGCATGCAATGGAAAATCGTGTGGGATGGAGAACACCTTGATGCTAAATATTAAGAAAGGCACCCAATGAAATGGGATCGAGAAAATGCCTACATTGGAAGTAAGAAAGGCATGCAATGCAAAAGGTGTTTGCGTGAGGGGATGGCGCACACCTAGAATCAAAATATTATGAAGGGCACAAAACGCAATGCAAAATGTAGGGTGCGGGATGGAGAACACCTAGATTTGAAACATTAAGAAAAGAACAATGCAAAATGGGATGTGTGGGATGGCGAACCCACCTTGACTTGAAATATTAATAAAGGCATGCAATGCAAATAGGGGTGTGAGATGGAGAGCACTTCAAACATTAAGACAGCAAAATGTAGGGGTGGGAAGTAGACCACACAGATTCAAAATATTTAGAAAGGCACCATGCACAGCAAAATGGGGAGGGGTGGGATGAAGAACAGCTAGATTTGAAATAGTAGGCAAGGCAGACAGTGCAATACACATTGGAGGGGGAAAACACCTAGATTCAAAATATTAAGCAAGGACACAATGCTGTCATGGCCACTTGCCCAGGATCACATGAGCGGCACCATCAAGTGGAGGAGCAAGGGGCAGCATGGCTCACGCACGTCCCTTTTGGACATTTACACATGGGGGCTTGATTGGACTCAGTCCTGGCTCATGGAAGAACTTAAGCAAGATTAGTATGGGCAGAAGTGCTTGGAAGGAAACAGAACTCTTATTATGGGCAGGAATACTCAAGAACTTTCCATTTGTGAGTAACTAGTCCAGGTGTGGCCTTCGATCTGCAGCTGCACATGCAACTTCTAGGAATGGCAGGGTGTTGCAAGCAGGACTGAGCTAGGGGGCGTGGCCTTAAGAGATCCGCTATAAAAGCCAGCTCAACCCCAAGGCACACGCTTTGCGTTATTCTGCACTTCCATGCAGCGTAACGCTGTAACGCTCACCTGATTCCCGCAGAGGCGCCGGTCTTGACTGGGTGAATGCCGTATCTTCAAAGGTGATGTGTAACACGGTTGGCTCTTTGGGCTGGACCTCTGTGCACTGTATGTCTGACTCGAAGAGTAAGATGTCTGCAGATAGAAAATATGGGATTAATGAACTGGGGTTATTGGGTGCCTCTCTCCTCTTCCCTTTCTCTTCTCCTGTAGAACCCCAAAGGTTAACGCCCTCACCTTAGGTAAGTGAACGCCGAGCTCTCCATCTGCCTCGGGGCAGGGTGCCGTAACCAGTTTCTTCACTGGATAAGGGTGCAGGCCTCTTGACCTCAGAGGACTGCTGTCCGTCGTTAACTGCACGAACGGTAAGTTCTGGGCACTTCAAATGTCTTAAGTCTTTTGTAATGATATCTCTTGTTTTGCAGGGTTCCGGCGATGGCGGATGGCGGGCTGATGAGAGTTGAGGATAGAACCCGCGTGAGGAATAGAAGCGCCTGGAAGCACGTAAGTAAGCGCTTGTAGCCTGCTTCACGATGCGCACTAACTGTCCCTTTTATCTTGCAGGTACAAGTTCGGAGCTGTTCCCTTAGGCCCAGGATCAGAAGCAGAAGACACGATGAGCGTTCTGCTGCAGAGAATGCAGAATAACGCAAAGCAAAATTCATCCATCGGGTGTGGTTTAAATAGCCTCCTGTAGTGCTTAGGTGTCTCCTTCCACAGCCACGCCTAGGTAAGAAAAGAGTTCCTGCTTTCCAGAAGAGTTCCAGTGTTCTGAACCTAGGGAGTGGCTCCTGCCCCACCCAACAGGAAAAGTAGTCCCAAACAGAAGAGGATCAGGGGTTCAACTGGCAGGTAAGTAAGCAGCATGGTCTGCTGCAGGTAAGTCCACCCAAGCATTATGAGCCCGGCGCTTCCAGCGCTGGGACTGGACATCTTTATGAGCCTGGTGCCACTGGCGCCAGGACAGGGTCCAAAAGGTCCCAATTGGGACTGGCTGGCACTCGGAACCGGGGTTATGGGTCTGCTTCCAAGGGAGTCGGGCAAGTCCTGATCTTTTGGAAGCAGAGATCATGACAGCACCCCCCCTCAAGGCCCCTCCCAAACCGGGCTTCTCCGGGGGTTTGGGCTTGTTAGGAAATGTTCGATGAAATCTTTTGATTAGACGAGGCGCGTGGACATATTCTGCAGGTTCCCAGGATCTTTCTTGGGGACCGTAGCCTTTCCAGTCAATCAGGTAAAATAGTTTAGATTTGGAGATCTTGGAATCCAGGATGCTTTTTAAACTCGAGTTCTCCATCAACTAGAATAGGTTTTGGAGATGTAGTTAGTCGGGTTTGAGGTTGCACGGGTTTTAATAGAGAGACGTGGAAGACCGGATGTATCTTCATGTGAGGGGGCAAGTCCAACTTGACCGCTACTGGATTTACTATGGTAGTGATGGAATAGGGACCAAGGTATCTTGGGTTGAATGTGCGTGGTCCTTTTAGAGGTAGATATTTGGTGGATAACCAGACTTGATCTCCTACTTGATATTGGGGTGCTTCCTTCCGATGTTGGTCTGCTCCTTTCTTGTATTGTTCTTTAGCCCTTTGAAGGTGAGAAACGGCTTCCTTAAAGGCTTGGGTGATTGTAGAATGCAGGTGGTCTACTGCTGGTGTTCCAAGATCTTGGAGTGGATCCAACTCCGAGGTTGACTACCGTATAAAAGAAAAAACGGGGTCTTATCAGTTCTCGAGTGGACAGAGTTATTGTAGGCATATTCGGCTATCCAAAGGATATCTTTCCAAGTTTTTTCAGTTTGTTGTAGCATGCAGCGCAAATACTGTTCCAGAGTTTGATTGGTCCTCTCGGTTTGTCCGTCGGTTTGAGGGTGGTGGCTGGTCGAAAGTCTCACATCAATTTGAGCCGACCGACAGCAACTTCGCCAAAAATGAGAAATAAATTTATTACCTCGATCCGAAATTAGAACTGCAGGAAAACCGTGCAGTCGGACGATGTTCGAGAAATTCTCGGGCCAGAGTTGCTGCTGTTGGTAAGCCTTTGAGTGGAATGAAATGCGCCATCTTGGAGAATAGGTCCACGATTACTAGGATCGTATTGTATCCGGAGCATGGAGGTAGATCAGTGATGAAGTCCATAGAAAGCGTATGCCAAGGGCGAGGCGGGATGTCAATAGGGCGTAAGAGGCCGGCTGGTCTTTCCTTTTGACTCTTGTTTTGTGCGCATACTCCACAGGACATTATAAAGTCTGAGATATCTTTTTTCCAAGACGGCCACCAGAAGTAGCGCTTGATCTTTTCCGAGGTCTTGGTCATACCGGGATGTCCTTCCATTAAAGAATCGTGATAACAAGAGATTACCTTTTTCTGTAAATCTGTGCTGGTCAGGTATAACCGTTCTTGGAAATATAATAGGTTGTCCTTCACCGTAAAGTCCTTTCCATGCAGATGCCAATTCTGTATGTCTGCTGGAGTTAACAGTAGCCTGGCTTTATCCTTAACTTCTATGGATTGTGTGGCGATTACACCTAGAATTCTTTGTTCGGGAATGATAGGTACAGGTTTAGGATTGATCAAATGTTCTTCCACTCCCATCCGAGAAAGGGCATCAGCTTTACCGTTTTTTGTACCAGGTCGATAGGTAATTATGAAGTTAAACTCGGCAAAGAATAGTGCCCAACGGAGTTGCCTAGAGGATTGAGCTTTTGCAGTTTTCAAATATTGCAGGTTACGATGATCTGTAATCACAGTAACGGTGTGTCGGGCCCCCAGAAGATAATGCCGCCAAGCCTTAAAGGCGGACTTGATAGCTCGAAGTTCCTTATCAGTAATAGTGTAATTGATTTCAGGAGGCGAGAATTTGCGGGACCAAAATGCCACAGGATGCAACTGATTGGTTACTGGGTCCTTTTGTGATAGAACTGCCCCCATGGCAAGGCTCGAAGCATCAGTTTCAACGATGTAGGGGAGTTCTGGGCGAGGATGTTTTAAGATCGGTGCAGAGATAAATCTAGTCTTCAAATTCTGGAAAGCTTGTTCCGCCTCGGTAGACCATTCAAAACGTTTGTTTTTCTTTAACAAGGCGGTGATGGGCTGGACTATTCGAGAGAATTCGGGGATAAACCTGCGGTAAAAGTTAGCGAAGCCCAACATGCTTTGAACACCTTTTACGGAGAATGGCGATGGCCATTTGAGAATTGCATCGACCTTCTTTGAATCCATACGCACTCCGCTAGGTGATAATATGAATCCCAAGAATTCAACTTCAGTCACGTTGAAAACACATTTTTCCAACTTAGCGAAAAGTTTGTGTTGACGCTCTCTCGAGGACCATTTTCACGTGTTTCCGATATTCAGTTTCCGATGAAGAATAAACGAGGATATTGTCAATGTAAACAACAACACACATCTATGAGCTCTCTGAGGACATCGTTCATAAAATATTGAAAGGCGGCCGGGGCATTGCAAAGTCCGAAGGGCATGACCTGATATTCAAATAGCCCATACTTGGTGCGGAAGGCCGTCTTCCATTCATCGCCCTCTTTTACTCGTACCAAGTGGTAGGCTCCTCTAAGATCCAGCTTTGTATATATGCATGCTTTTCTGACTTGGTCCAGGAGTTCAGGGATCAAAGGTAACGGATATCTATTCTTAACGGTGATCTGGTTCAGGGCGCGATAATCTATACAAGTTCTAAGGTCCCCTTCTTTTTTTGGAACGAAGAACAAAGCTGAGGAAGCAGGGGACTTGGAAGGACGAATAAACCCATTCGCTAGGTATTGATCCAGGTATTGTCGGAGGTGAAGATTCTCAGGCTCGGTGAGGGCATAAATTCTACTACAAGGAGGAGTAGACCAGGTATCGGGTCTATCTGGCAGTCATAAGACCTATGAGGAGGTAGAGAGCCTGATCCTTCCGGAAAACATCTTGGAATTCTAGGTATTCAGGAGGTAACTGGGGAGCCTCCGAGGAAATTGCTGCCAGTGCAACACCAGGTCGAGGGTGACAAGTAGAGACACATTCTGGAAACTGAACCGTTCTTGCTCGCCAATCGATCTGAGGATTGCGCTTCTCTAACCAAGGAATTCCTAGAATAATCTGGAACTGAGGGGCCTTGATCACATCGAACACGATCTTCTCATGGTGTCCATCTTGACTTACTAGCGTCACTTCTTGGGTGGTATGCGTTACTGTTCCGGAGGCTATCTGCGTACCATCCACCGTAGTAATGACGTCCTTTACAGCCTTTGGACAAAGTCAGATTCATCCTCAAAACCATTTCATGATCCACAAAATTGCCGATGGCACCGCTGTCGACCAGTAATCGATCCGGATGTTCAGGGCTAATGAGGACCATAGGTATCACGAAATGCGAGGTCACGGAACTGGTTTTAACGCTCGGCAAGAGGACCTCTATTCTTGTCGGGTGAGGTCGTTTCCCTGCTCAGAGTTTGTGACCCTGGTAACTGCAGCTCCTACTGCCTTCTTGGCTGGTTTCACCGGACAGTCTCAAAGAAAGTGCCCCGAGTTTCCACAATAGAGGCATAATTGCAGCTGTTTTCTCCTTTCCCGCTTCTTTTGTGTTAGTGGTCCTTTCAGGCCCCCTATTTGCATGGGTTCCCCGGAGTCTACTCCTTTGATAGGAGTGGGTGGTTTGGAAAATACTCGAGCATCAAACTTGGAACGATCGGCCTTCCTGTTCTGCAGTCTGTGGTCAATTTGAACGACTAAGTCAATATAGTCCGAACAGTCTTGCGGGGGATTCACTACTTGGGCTAACACATCTTTGAGCTCTCCACATAGACCTCTATAAAACAGCGTAATCCTTTTGTCCTCAGGCCATCGAGTTTCCACTATCAGTCTGTTGAAAGACGCAATATAAGCCAAAAGGTCTTGATTACCCTGTCGCAATGAAAGGAGCTCATTGTCCAAGGCCTGCCCCTGTGAATGTCTTGCCAACAGTTTTTCCATACTGAGCTGAAAAGCTTGAAAATCATGGAGAACCGGATCATCTTGATTAACTAGAGGGATCAACCAGTCTGCCGCATTGCCACTAAGGTACGAAAGCACGAAAGCTACCTTAGTTTGATCAGTTGGAAAGGCTGCTGGCCGGCATAAGTGCAACCGGCACTGATTAATAAATACTGCAAAACCTCTTTGGGTCACCAGAAAATCGGTCGGGCGGAGCCAGAGGTACATTCCCAGGTAGGTTGATCTGCACTGGGTTCGTAGAGGATGTTGAAGGAAGATTTGCCCCTGATGCGGGTAACAGTTTGTCCGGCTTGTGACTGTAGCAATTGTCTAGCGAGATAGTCTGTTCGCTCCTTGGAAATAATCAGTTCCCTTCTTAGAGCATTCGTTTCCTGACGGGCTGCATGCACTTCTGCTCTTAGTTCCCCAAGTAACTGGGCTAGCTGGTCGGTATCCGAGGTTTCCATAGCGCCTGGGTGGGAGTTTTGCGGTTGGCTTTGCGTTCTGTAACGCTCACCTGATTCCCGCAGAGGCGCCGGTCTTGACTGGGTGAATGCCGTATCTTCAAAGGTGATGTGTAACACACAGTTGGCTCTTTGGGCTGGACCTCTGTGCACTGTATGTCTGACTCGAAGAGTAAGATGTCTGCAGATAGAAAATATGGGATTAATGAACTGGAGTTATTGGGTGCCTCTCTCCTCTTCCCTTTCTCTTCTCCTGTAGAACCCCAAAGGTTAACGCCCTCACCTTAGGTAAGTGAACGCCGAGCTCTCCATCTGCCTCGGGGCAGGGTGCCGTAACCAGTTTCTTCACTGGATAAGGGTGCAGGCCTCTTGACCTCAGAGGACTGCTGTCCGTCGTTAACTGCACGAACGGTAAGTTTTGGGCACTTCAAATGTCTTAAAAGTCTTTTGTAATGATATCTCTTGTTTTGCAGGGTTCCGGCTATGGCGGATGGCGGGCTGATGAGAGTTGAGGATAGAACCCGCGTGAGGAATATAAGCGCCTGGAAGCACGTAAGTAAGCGCTTGTAGCCTGCTTCACGATGCGCACTAACTGTCCCTTTTATCTTGCAGGTACAAGTTCGGAGCTTTAGAGAAGCTGAAGGGTGCTGGAATACCCACTGGATTCGGCGTGGGAAGGAGTAATGGCACGTGAGTAATAAAGTTGCCCAATGTCTTTAAACGCACCTTCTTTTGTCTTTCATATGCGGGATGCAGCGCGAGGCGTTGGTGACAGCCGATGGACCAGGTAAGAGATGCGCTGCCACTGAAGACCGGTGCGCTAACCTGTTCTTTCTTTGTCTTTACAGGTGCTGCTGAAGACTGGATTCCAGGATGGTAAGCCTTTGTTCCCTTAGGCCCAGGATCAGAAGCAGAAGACACGATGAGCGTTCTGCTGCAGAGAATGCAGAATAACGCAAAGCAAGATTCATCCATCGGGTGTGGTTTAAATAGCCTCCTGTAGTGCTTAGGTGTCTCCTTCCACAGCCACGCCTAGGTAAGAAAAGAGTTCCTGCTTTCCAGAAGAGTTCCAGTGTTCTGAACCTAGGGAGTGGCTTCTGCCCCACCCAACAGGAAAAGTAGTCCCAAACAGAAGAGGATCAGGGGTTCAACTGGCAGGCAAGTAAGCAGCATGGTCTGCTGCAGGTAAGTCCACCCAAGCATTATGAGCCCGGCGCTTCCAGCGTGGGACTGGACATCTTTATGAGCCTGGTGCCACGACAGGGTCCAAAAGGTCCCAAATGGGACAGGCTGGCACTCGGAACCGGGGTTATGGGTCTGCTTCCAAGGGAGTCGGGCAAGTCCTGATCTTTTGGAAGCAGAGATCATGACAAACGCTCACCGTTGCTTGTGATTTAGCTTACCTGGGTAATTCCTGTCATCAGCATCCTTACTTCCCATCTGGAGGATCCTGCTCTTACCTGTATGCTTCTTCCTGGCACCCCGGCTCACCTGCAAAACATCTCACAGCACAGGGAGCATCATCTGGGTACCGCGGCACAATGCGCTCTAACCACCCTCGCAGCACCTGCAAAGAAAAGCAAAAGACAAGGTTAGACACTTAAGACATTAAGTTTAAGGTCATGCTACCATCAAACCTCATGCCTTCCCTTAAACCATCACTCACCTGTTGTCAGACACTTCGGTCGCATCCATCTTCTGCATTCCGCGCCTCCACAGCTGCCTTTGGGCCGCAGTTCCATCTATTTGGGAGATAACAGGAACGTTATTCAGGGAAAAACATTGAGAGAAAGCCAAAAGAGCAGAAGGCAAGAGACATTGCAAGACATACTACCAAACCGGATGAGCAAGCCGGATGAGCATAATCGCTGCTGGACTGGACTACCACTCATCAGGGATCAGTGACGGAACTCGATCCCATCAACAAGCACCTCTTCCAGAAGTAGCAGAACAGAGCTAATCATTCATATTTAACAGGTGAGCCTTATGGGCCGGTACGTGCCCACAGAAATCGCACCTTGGGTCGAAGGGTTTGGGAGGTATCTCAGCCACCTATCAGCGCACTCCCATTTTCCCATATCCACGCAGGAGCAGTGCCACCAATTGTCGCCGCCCACAGCTTGAATGCAGAAGGGGTGATTTAACTCCAGGGAGGGCTGCAAGCGTGCCCAAACGCCTCCGCAGAGACCAGGTGAGCGTAACAGAATGCAAAGCCACTGCATCTCTCTGCCTGGACTTTATGGAAACTTCAGAGACATCCGTTGGCCCAGCTACTAGGAGAATTACAGGCTGAAGTACATGCCTCAAGACGAGACCAGTGCATTAAGACGGGATCTTATTGTAACTCGAGAAAGAACTGATGATTTGGCAAGGCAGGTGCTAGAGGCACAAGCAGGACAGGTTCCCTTGCCTAGGATAGCCCATGCTTCTCTACCACAACCATCCACACTGGTTCAGGTTGTCCTTGCAGTGGCAGTGCCCTTAGCCCCTTGCCGAAAGCTTCAATGGCGACCCAAACAAGTTTGTATATTCATGAACCAATGTCACCTACATTTCTTATGCAGACTAGGAGCCTTTCCAAATGATCAAGCCAAAGTGGCATTCATACTCTCATATCTAGGGGGTCACGTGACAGACTGGTCAATACCATAAGTAACCCAAGATGACCCTCTGCTTCGAAATTTTGGGGATTACCAACACGAGATGGAGAAATTGTTTGTCCGACATACTCCAGGACAAGCTCTGGACAATAAGTTGTCACTCAGACAGGGGAATCAAGCTCTAATAACCTACATAGCAACTTTCAATTGTCTCATGGCCCAAACCAAATGGCCAGAAGAGAAAAGGACTGCTCTATCGAGGGTTACGTGGGGATCTTAAAGATGTGTTGGCTCAAGTTGTGAACCCCACCTGAGGGGTGTGCAGACTACATACACTTCACAGTGCAACTCGATCATAGGTTGCAGAATCGGAAAATGGATCGAGCAGAACAGAAGTAGGACAGTTTGTGCGACCCCGCGAGACACCAAACCACATGAACTCTCAGAACCAATGCAAATCAGTGGGTTACGTAGTCCTCTGACCAAGGCAGAAAGAAAAAAAAAAACGACAACTGTCTATATTGTGGCAAAGCAGTCCATTTCCTCTGATTTCCTGGTGAAACCTAAGAAAATGGTTGGGGCAACAGACAAAGAAGAAGCACTGTACTCTGGGAAACTCCAATGCCCGGTAAGCATAGTTCCACTTGTCAAGCGAGTAAAAAATTTGTACAGACCTCACATCTAGTCCTTCCAGTACTTTTCGTGAATCGCAAGCAGCCGTCAAAGATACATGCCTTGGAGGCATACATTTGACAGTGGGAAACTACCTTGACCAAGATCTGGCAATTAGAATAGGCCTTCCTCTTCAACAAAAGCAGAAGTCGGAAAACACCACTGCAGTGAATGGATCAGTTATAGGGCCTGTTGACAATACACTGAAAGTCAAGCTTCTGTTGCAGGACAGGCATCAAGAGGACATCACCTTTGATCTCATCGGTGCTCCTCAGTTTGACGATATTGGGAATGCCTTGGCTGAAGACCCATAATCCTAAAATTGACTGGCGAAAACGAGTTCTGACCTTTTCTCAACACTGCGTCGACACCCGTTACAGCAAGGACACCCTCAACCCAAAACCTAAGAAAGGTATCGTGTTGGGCCTCACTGGCTCTTTAGCACTTGAATATCAAAGTTACCAGGATGTCTTCCAAAAGCAAGCCAACGTTTTGCCCCCGCATAGACCCTATGACTGCCAAATAGACCTCGCGCCCAGAGCCCAAATTCACTGCAGCCGGATTTAAGACCTAATGGAGCAAGAGAACGAGCATCTTAAAACTTACCTGGATCAGTAAGTGACAAAGGGTTTTATCCGCCCATCCAAGTCTAATGCTTCCTCACCCCTCTTCTTGGGGGACTTGAGGACCTGTATTGACTACAGAGCAATCAATCAGATCACCCTGAAAAACAGATACCCTTTGCCACTTATACAGACTTATACCGGAGCTCCTGGATCAAGTAAAAGCGCTCAGATTTACATCAAGTTGGATTTGCGAGGGGCCTACCACCTTGTGAGAGTAAAAAAGGGAGAGTGGAAGAGCCTTTTGCAAGAAATATGGCCTCTACGAATCCCAAGTCATTCCTTTTGGGTTATGTAATGCCTGTGCAGTGTTTCAATTCTTTTTGAATGACATACTCCGTGAGTTGGACGTTTGCGCACTTGTCTACATAGATTACATTCTCATCTACTCCAATTCTAATGAAGAGCATGTCGGTCATGTCCAAGCAGTTCTAGAGAAACTTCGACAACACCAATTATATGCAAAGTTGGAAAAATGTTTCTTCCATGTGACCGAAGTCAAATTTCTCGGTTTCATGCTCACACCACAGGGTGTACATATGGACACGGAAGGTGGACGCAGTCCTCCAATGGCCCTCACCAACTGCCACAAAGGGAGTACAAAGTGTGCTTGGCTTCGCTCATTTCTATCGTCGATTCATAACTGGGTTCTCGCAAACTGTTCACCCAATCACTTCTTTGCTAAGGAAAAGCAGGACATTCCATTGGTCCACCGAAGCTGAAGAAGCCTTTCAGAATCTGAAACTAGCATTTACCACAGCACCAGTTCTTCGACACTCCCCCAGACCTACCATACATGGTAGGTACAGACACCTCAAACATAGCCATGGGAACAGTGTTGTCCCAAAGGGTCCCGGAAACAGGACAGTTACATACCGTTGCATTCTGGTCCCACAAATTCTCTGCCCCCGCAAATTCTCTGCCCCCAAATTGAACCAAGCAATCACAGATAAAGAGCTATTGGCAATCAAGGGAGCATTCAAGGACTGGAGGCATTATGTTCTTGGGGCGCCACAGTCACCGTCCTCACTGATCACTAATTTACAGCATCTGAAGACCGCCAAAGTGCAACAGTTGTGTCAACTTCGTTGAGCGCTCTTTTTCACAGAATACGACTTTATTATTACCTATAGACCTGGAGTACGGAATGGAAAAGCAGACGCATTAGTGAAGGAAAAGAGGCCTTTACAACATCCGATCCCGTGGCCATCATTTGCGAAGAACTAATCCAAACCACGATCGCTGCGACCACATGTATAGATGACTAAAAAAAAACCAGTTTACAGTCCCAGATGAATGGGCAACACAACAGGAATGGCTCTTAAAGGGAGACCGGTACACCATTGAAAATACCATATTTCCAAGGACGGTTATATTTCCAGGACAAGAAACTGCAAACTCAAATCATCACAAAAGATCATGATTCATTAGAAGGACATCCTGGAATAGCCAAGACACAGGCTTCCTCCTTTTGGAGAAGATGTTGTGCAATTGCCAAAATTGACCTCTGGTTGTCCACTAACCATCACCCCCAAACCGATGGGCAAACCGAACAAACCAATCAGACGTTAGAATAATATTTAAGGTGTATGCTACAACACTCCGAGGACTCCTGGAAAAACATACTTTGGGTATCCGAGTATGCATACAACAATTCAGCTCATACGAGCACTGGACAAACTCAATTCTATACTCTACACTGAAGACCCTCATGGACATCAGTGTTTGATCCACCCAATACTTAAGAAATGCCAGCAATAAAAACCTTGCATAAATCCATCACTCAAGTTGTTGAGGAAGCAACAGAGCACTTGAACAAGGCCAAAGAAAGACAAAAACTGTGCTGACCGCCACCGAAAAGAAGCTCCCTATTACCAGATTGGGGATAACGTCTGGTTGGCATCTAGATGCATCATTGAAAGGACCCCGGGCCTTAAGCCCCAGATATCTGGGCCCCTACATAATCAAGGCAATAATCAACCCTGCTGCCATGAAGTTGGGAGTTACCATCTCACATGAAAATTCACCTAGTATAGTATATTCATGTCTCTCCTCAAGCCCATGAAACCAAATCCACAAATTGCTTCTCCACCAGTGCCCGAATTGCTAGATGGGAACCAGAGTATGAAGTTAAATCTTTCTTGGATTCCAAGGTGGTTCGGTCCAAATTGTACAACCTAATAGACTGGAAAGGATATGAACTGAAGACTGAACCTGGGAACCCAGAGAATATGTTCATGCCCCTCGATTGGTCAGCCAGTTCCATCCTAACAACCCCATCAAACCAGGACGACGACCACCCGAGAGGCATTGAGGTGGTAGTGCTGTCATGGCCACTTGCCCAGGATCACAGGAGTGGCACCATCAAGTGGCGGGAGCAAGGGGCACCATGGTTCACGCACGTCCCTTTGGGATGTTTATACATGTGGGGCTTGATGGACTCAGTCCTGGCACCTTTGGCACCAGGCTCATGGAAGAACGCAAGACACTTATTATGGCAGAAGTGCTTGGAATAAAACTACTCAAGAACTTTCCATTTGTTATTAACAAGTCCGGGTGTGGCCTTCCATCTGCAACTTCTAGGAATGGCAGGGTGTGGAAAGCAGGACTGAGCTAGGGGGGTGGCCTTAAGAGCTCAGCTATAAAAGCCAGCTCAACCCCAAGGCACACGCTTCGCGTCATTCTGCACTTCCATGCAGCGTAACACTCACCGTCTCCTGGGATTCAGCTTACCTGGGGAAATCTGTCATCAGCATCCATACCTACCATCTAGAGGATCCTGCCCTTACCTGTACGCTTCCTGGCACCGCGGCTCACCTGCAAACATCCCGGAGCGCAAACCTCTTCCTGGCACTGCAGCTCACATGCAAAACATCAGTGCAGGCAGCATCATTTCGGCGGCACCGCGGCACGACACGCTCCATTCGCCCTTGAGGCACCTGCAAAGAAAAGCAAAAGACAAGGTTAGACACAAGACATTAAGTTTAAGGTTGCGCTCCCATCAAACCTTGCGCCTTTCCTTAAAGGATCACTCACCTGTTGATGGACACTGCGGTCGCATCCATCTTCCGCTCAGCCGCGTTCCGCTCCTCCACAGCTGCCGTTGGGCTAAATTTCCATCTATTTGGAGAAAACAGAGGAACGTTATTCAAGGAAAAACATTGAGAGAAAGCCAAAAGAGGGGAGAAGGCAAGAGACATTGCAAGACATGTTCTACCAAACCAGATGAGCATAGTCGCAGCTGGACTGGACTACCCCTCATCAGGGATCAGTGATGGAACTCGATCCCATCAACAAGCACCCCTGCCAGAAGTAGCAGGATGGAGAGCTCATCATTCATATTTACCAAGTGAGCCTTATGGGCCCGTACGTGCCCACAGAAATCGCACCTTAGGTCAAAGGGTTTGGGCGGTCTCACAGCCACCTATCAGCACATTTGCGTTTTCCCATATCCATGCCGAAGCAGTGCCACCAATTGTCACCGCCCGCAGCTTGCATGCAGGGGAATAATTCAGAAGGGGGTGATCTAACTCCAGGGAGGGCTGCAACCGTGCCCCAACGCCTACGCAGAGACCAGGTCAGCTTAACAAATGCACTGCAGAATGGGGTGTGTGGGAGGGAAAACTCCTAGATTGCAAATAAGAAAGGCGCACAATGCAACGAAAATGAGGGGTGTAGGATGGAAAACAGATCTGAAATATTAAGAAGGGCACAATGCAATTCAAAATGTTGGGTGTGGGATCGAGAACACCTAGATTCGAAAGATTAAGGCACACAATGAAAAGCAAAATGGTGTGAGGGATGGAGAACTGACCTAGATGTGTGTTGAGGCACACTATGCAATAGGGTGGGGTGGGATGGAGAACTAGATTCAATGTAAAATGGGGGTGTGGGATGGAGAACACCTACAATCCAAACATTAACAAAGGCACATAATTAAATGCAAAATGGGGTGGGCTGGAACACACCTAGATTCGAAATATGAAGAAAGGCAATCAATGCAAATAGTGTGGAATGGAAAACACCTGGATTCTAAATATTAGGGTGGGGTGTGGGATCAAGAACACGCTCATATTCTAAGGTTTAAGGCACACAATGCAAAATGGTGTGTGGGATGGAGAACACCTATATTCAAAATATTAAGGCACAATGCACTGCAAAATTGGGGTGTGGGAAATGAGGTGTGGAATGCAGAACACTTAGATTTGAAATGTTAAGCAAGGCATGCAATGGGAAATGGAGGTGGATAAATGCACCTATATTCAAAATATTAAGAAAGGCATGAAATGCAAAATGGGCTGTGGGATGGAGAACAGACCAAGATTTGTATTAACAGAAGCACATGATGCAAAATGGGGGTGTGGGATTGAGAACACCATGATTCTAAATATTAAAAAAGGCCCAATGCAAAATGGAGGTGGTTAAGCACACCTAGATTCATACTATCAAGTAGGGAATGCAATGCAAAGTGGGGTGTGTGATGGAGCCCAAAGGCAAACAATGTACTGCAAAGTGGGGGTGTGGGAAGGAGCACACACCTAGATTCAGAATTTTAAGGCACAATGCAAACTGGAGGTGGAAAACACACCCAGATTCGAAATATGAAGGCACAATGCAAAACGAGGGTGTGGGGCTCGTGAACACCAGGATTCTAAATATTAAAAAAGGCACAATGCACTGCAAAATGCAGGGTGGGATGTTGAAAACACCTAGATTCAAAACATTAAAGGAATGAAATGCAAAATGGGGGTGTGGGATGGAGAACACACCTAGATTAATTGAAAAACGGTGTAGCTCCTCCAAGAGCTCATTAATGCCGGACACAGGTTAAACAATGCTGCTGCTAATATACATACCCTACTCATTCTTAGATGAGGTAACCTTTTAAGAAAGATCTTCCTCCCTGGTTAATCTTACATGTGTTTAATACGTTTAAAAAGCCCCTGTGGGATGGACACTTTCAATTGTCTTGTTTAATGCCAATAAAGTTTGCTTGCTGGTATTTGTTTAAATACTATTTTTTCTATCTTTTAGTGAAGTTTGCCCCTCATACAGATCACCGTCAGAAAAGGGGTCCTGTTTTACTCTGTTGATCAGATAATTGCATATCTAGGATAAACTAGCCTGCTAAATACCAGCAAGTAATTTCTAAGCGCAGGATCAGGATTCAAACATGTGTGGCTCTGTGCTGTCTTGCAACCAAGACAAACATGTTGCTCCTGAGCTATCCTTCCTCCCCATGGCCATGGCTCCCAAAGGGAAAGATTTATTGAGGCATGCGCTTTGCTCTTAAATGTTCTTGGCATGAAACCTGAGAGTTCTGGGTGAGCTGTGGTGTTCCAATTCCATCTGTATGGCGGCATAACTTTCACACAAAACACGGTCAATGAGTCACTGGAAGTTGTTTTAAAAATTGTAAAGTTAAGTTGGATAAAAGTAAGTTGGAAAAAACCAACAAGTTATACGTAGAAATCGTTGAATACATGATCACCTGCCATTGCTCTGAGAAATTTCAATGCAATTTGTTAGCCCATATGATTCATTTCAGAAAGGGACTAGCCAGTTGAATCTGCTGCCAATTGCTAGGGCTCCAGGTCACACTTGATGCTCGATAAAGCAGAATCATATCTGTAGTTGCTTGTGATCACATGGACAATCTACACTATAAAAAAGTTACTGTGTTTAGGTATGCTCACGATACAGCTATGTATATGAGCGGCACCCGACAACCACTCCACGCTTAAAGTCAGCTTAGTTAAAGTCCATCATAGGCCATCTCACATTCCTTCACTGCCACCTGAATAAGGGAGCACTTACATGACTGAGAAAGCACTGGTCCTACATGTCGCATAATATATTAACGTAAATGAATCTATTACATTAAAAGGACATTTGCGGATATATATTACTGTTGAAAGTTCAGTTAATTGTTGCTGCAATCTTTTGCAAGCTATGGGGGAGTAGGCAGTTCATTGTAATTGTTCCATTTATACAGTGCTTATGCACAAATGTAGTGCTTCAAAGCACTTCAAGGCAGAAAGGGAGCAAAGGAATATAGTCATCAATCTTGGGCCCGGAAGTTTCCAACTGATCTAACAAAAATGATCCAGCATACTAGCCCTGAAGGCAATTCCAGTGCAAGTGCGTGTTAACATCGCAACCACATTAGGGATGGGAGACAAAAAAGCGGGCATAGGACAAATTAACTTACTAGTTTTAGTAAATTCAGGTTATGCATGGGTGGAGGTGAGGATGGGGAAGGAGGGAACAAGTGTGCCCAGTACAGCAGGGCCCTGGGTTAAGTGCAGAGAGGTGCCCCACTCATGGAACGTAAGCTGAAGTGCGTAATGCTGAGCATATTGCGGAGGCCTGGAAGCAAGTGCAAGGACTGGATGGGTACTCTGGGACCTGTAAGGCTCTGAATGTGAACCATGCAACCAATCTGCAAAAACTGAAAAGAGTAAGGGAAGAGGAGGAAGGAGGCTGGAGAGAAAAGAAAGACTAGCAAGGGAGAGAAGGAGGAAGAGAAAGGTCTTGAGGAGTTTCTGGAACAGGTGCTCTGGCTCAAGACAGGCAGGGAGGCTGTTCCCGAGGGAGACACCGGCATAGGGTAAATATCTACCCCTAAACCTCAGTTTGGAAAAAACAGCTCACCCGCAAAGAGTTGGACGAGTGGATGGCTCTAGAGGGAGAGTATTTAGGAAGAGAGCGTTGTAGATAGTGCGCCACCAGCAGCCCCAGCAGGACGTGGACTATGCAGAGTCTTGACCTTGTTCCTCGCAGCCACAGGGAGCCAGTGGAGGAATTTCAGCACCAGAGATGCAGTCCCTGAGCTGGAGGCCAAGGATAGGTCTCATGGTTCTGTTCTGGATAAGTTGAAGAGGTCAGAGAGTAGAAGTAGGAAGATTGAGAAAGAGGCTGTTGCAGTAGTCCACTCTAGAGAACCAGGCTCTTGATATGGTGACCCTATTGGGGGGGGGGGGGGTAGGGAGGAGTGAGAAAGGGTAGACTACCTCTGAGGAGGTGCAGCTTGTAGTGGGACTCAAGATTTCTGAGATGCGAGAAGAGAATGAGAGAGTGGAGTCAACGATAATCCCTAGGGTTTTTGCCTCAGAAGGTGAGGGCCTTCAGGCAGAGATCGTTAGCAGCACACCAAGATGATGAGCGAGGAGGAGGCAGAGGGTAGCCTGAAAGAAAGCTGCGTGTCATCCGTGTACAAAACGGAGCTAAAGGTAGAGATCCTGTGGGCCAAAGGGCCCATGTAGACATTGAAGAACCAGGGGAATAGGTTAGATCCTTGGGGGACATCCCAAGTAGAGCGCATAATGGAAGAGAGAAAGGACACAAGTTCCATCTGGGAAGGATGGTCAGAGAGAATGCCAGGGCATCACAGACAGGAGATCAGGATGCTGTGGTTTACTGTATCAAAGAGGTCAAGAATGTGGACAGAAGGAGAGTTAGCATCTAGATTTGAGAGCAGGTCTTCACAGGTGTTCAGAAGAGCATTATCCATGACTGCATGCTCAAAAGCCAGACTGATGTCATGAGACATACAACAGATTCAGTATGGAGTTAAGCTGAGTGAAAGCCAACTTCTCCAGGAGTTTGGCCAGGAAAGGAGTGATGAGATCCAGAATTGATGGGTTGGCAGAAGGTTTTCTGAGCAGAGGGTGCACAAGATAGTGATTGAGAGGAGTGGGGAAATATCCAGTGGCAAAAGAGGTTGCAGAGGTCGGCCAAGGCTGGAGCGAGAGTTCAATATTGTCCTTAATGCTTTTGGAGGGTCAAGGGTCCACCTGTTTGGAAGAGGCTTTCATAGGCCGAGAGGGCCCAAGAAATGTTGGTACAGGAGGGGGTGCAGACGAGAGGAAGGACAGGATGTTCTGTGTTTTGGCAGTGAAGCCAGGGTAGAGCAAAGGGCCTGGGTGGGTGCAGTAGAGGATGCAGCTGCAGTAGTGTTTGCTAGTTTCTTTCCTACTTTGCACATTTCAGCAAAGTTACATGCAGCAGAGATGCAGGCTTGAATATAGACTTATCTTGGTGCCGATGCAGAGTCCATTTAGCCTTTGAAGGTGGTGGCAGGCCAGTTTATCAGAAAGTGCACCTGAAGAATCTCTGCACTTGGGTTTAAGGACAGCTAGATCTGAGTTGTACCAGCAGTTGCACTTTTTGGCATGCTTCATTCGGACCCTCATGACAGGGGCAAGAATGTCTAGAGTGTTGGAGATGGAACAGTGAAAGTTAGAGAGGGCTGTGTCAGGGTGTGAGTCAGTCGTAGGAGGAGGAAAAGGCAGGTGACACTTCATGGGTCAGGTGACCTTGAAAGCAGGATGCTGTGTATGGTGTGCCAGTGGTAAAGTAGAAGAAAGCTTCAGTAGAGAGGTATTGAGGAATAGAAATAGGGATATCTGGAGATGAGAACTTCCAAGGCGTGGCCAGCAGTGTGCGTACAGCCAGAGGGTACAATGGAAAGTCGCACAGGTTGCAGAAAGGTCCTGAAGAGTCAGGAAAGTCGAGATGGATGTTAAGATTCCCCCAGCAGGAGGAGTTGGGAAGAGGAGAGAAGAGGCCAGGTCAGCACATTCAGAGAGGAAAAGGGTGGACTGGCCAAGCAGCCGATAGGTGGCCAGAGTAAGAGGAGACGGGTGAGTGCCTGCAGACTAAGCATTCAAAGGAGGATAACACCTGGGTGGGAATGATGCAACAGGGATCCACTCAGGAAAGATCAGGGCTACTCCACTTCCTGGCCTGTTGGGTCTGGGGTCACAATCTTGTAGCCTTCAGGGAGACGTGTGTCAAAGCTTGTGACAGAGCTGTCCTTAAATAAGGTCTCAGTAAGAGCAACATCAAGGTAGAGGAGTTCAAGGAGGCAATGGATGTCAGAGGAGTGCTCGACTGCAGAGCAAGAGTCTCGTGTGGCAACGTGGAGCAGACTACCACTTTTGAAGGACTTACTAGGGGGATGTAGGGGACAACGGTCCCCACCATAAGTGGCGAGAGTGCCTGAGAAATGGAGGCAGGCGGCAGAGGAGGCAAGGATGATGAAGATGTTGGTGAGGAGAGTGCAGGCAAGGATGCAAGGGAGCCCAAGAGGTGGCGCTGGGGGTGGCCAGGGCACCAGAGTGGAAGAGGCTGACAAGGTGGTCACTGCAGTGCTAGTAAGGGAGCCTGTACAGGTGAAAGCGACAATGGGTCAGGTGAGAGGGTGAGGTTGGTAGGAGGCAAGGTAGCCAAGGTGAGCATAGCTGGCAAGGGAACCTGGCCGTCTGTAGGAACAGCTGGCAAACGCGCCCATGAGGAGGAAAGAAAAGTTCATAAGGCGAGGAAGAAGCCTATCAAAAAAGGTAAGAGGTTTAACAATACACCATGTGATATTGCTCATTACTGCATTGTATTTACAACTCTTCCAAAGAACAAATTGGCATGTCTAGCACCTTTTATGAATATGCATGCCGTGCATACAATACTTTGACCCAATGAAGTTTATGATCATTTGCTCCATTTGTGAATGGAATTTTCAGTATGATTCTTTATTACTCATTCCACTCTGCATTATCTGATGAAGTCTATTGGACATCAAAAGCTGGTGCATTGCATGATCTTTGGATAATTGTAAAATGTGCATTGTGTGCGATTCTGAAAAATGTATTTATGCTTATTCTTGGAACACTTGTCTATGCAGTCAAAAGTCTAAGATCAACACTGATCAATCCGGTGTGAAAATAGAATGTGATTCACAGGAAGAAAGCTGTTCCATCTAATCCCAATACATGACAATGCCATTTAAAAAACCTGGATGATTTCTCGATCATACACGAGGCTCCTAGTAATTAAAACAAGGAGTCTGAGTGAACAGGATGCTTGGCAACCTGCAGACATCATGAAGTGGAAGACTGGAGGAAGCAGTAAATCACACATTGTGAATGATCGATAGCCTTTATATCCATGAGGGTCTTTACAAAATAGGACCCTATTCATTCACGTTAACATGTCTTCAGGACCCAAACTATCAAACAAAATTGAAGTCGAACATGTCACTTTGAACAAACAGGTCACTGAGTAGGATTGCATTTCTGTTCCCCTTACCATACTGGGAGGTCCTTGCAGCAATCATTGTCACTGGTGTGTGGTTAGGTGTGGGTGGTATGTCTCAAAGATAGATGCACACATGTCAATATGTTCCATGGCAATTGCATGAGATTTGTTGAACTCAAGATCAGCCTAACACGTGTTTCGAGCCACTGCTCCGAGGCTGAATTGTTACGCCACATATCATTCATTAACCAAATACATCAATGCACTGACACAATACAAAAAGCACAAACCAGATGCAAAAAAGGCCCAAAAGCCTGTTGCATACCAGAGCACATGTGTATATACTACGAAGTAATGTAGATTGAGGAAAATTAATCCATACAATGTACGATTCAAACAATGCCCATTTCCAAAGGAAGCAATCACATAGAACAAAGAAAAATCAAAGAAACCCGTGATTCTTTATTTGCATTTATGGGAATGTGATGCATGGTAGTTTTAGTGGCATGTGTGACATCTGCAAAATACATAAAGCAATATAATAACTAATGTACCTTGTGTGCTCTTCTGTTCTTGAGTTTATCTATGTAAAGATGATGGTAATCCTGCTCCAAAAATTGCCTGGGTCAAATTGACAAAATGTTATGTCACACAAAAAACATCAATTCATACCTCAAATTCATTGTACTCCAAACCAACGTTGAGGTAATTCCCAGCAATCATAATAACCATGTTGTGCAAACTGTTACTTACCAGTAGGTGTTTTAGTAATGTGGGTGTTATGTGGTTAGGTGTGGGTGGAATGGTCCTACATACCCTGGTTCCAGTACCGCAGGTGGTTAAGAAGGTCAGTGATACCCAGTGATTGTACCCCTTTAATTGATGCACTGTGCAAGGTGTACTTCGTGGATTCACTGGCTTCCCAATAAAATGCCTGCCACAAAAAAAAGTCTTCATAAATGAGAAAAGGTGTTGGTGTTAAAATCAGAAGCTGTCAAGGCACAATGGGTGGATATACACCGATATGCCAAGTATTAAGAAAGGCATGCAAAGTAAAGTGGGGGTGTGGGGTGGAGACCAAACCTAGAAGCGAAAAATGAAGACAGTGCAAAGGTGGATAAACACCTAGATTCGAAATATCAAGAAATGTATGCAATGCAATAGAAAACCGAGGTGAACAAACTCACCTAGACGAAATATTAAGAAAGTCACACAATGCAATGCAAAACAGGGGGATGGAGAACACCTACATTTGAAATAGAAAGGCACAGTGCAATGCAAAATGGATGGAGAAAACCCCTAGATTCGAAATTTTAAGTATGGCACGCAATGCTAAAATGGAGGTGGTTCAACACCTAGATTCAAAAATATTATGAAAGGCATGCAATGGAAATTGGAGGTGAAAAAATATACCTAGTTTTGAAATATGTAGAATGGCATAATTCAAAATATATGTGGATAAACACCTAGATCGAAATATTAAGAAAGGTATGCAAAGCAATAGAAAACTGAGGTGGAGAAACTTGATTCCAAATATTAAGGAAGTCAAACAATGAAATGCAAAATGGGGGTGTGGGATGGAGAACACCTAGATTCTTAATAGTAGGAAAGGCAGACAGTGCAATGCAAAATGGAGCTGGAAAACACCTAGATTCGAAATATTAAGGTATGCAATTCAATGGAAAATTGAGGAAAAACCCACGTAGATGTGAAATATTAAGGTATAAAGCACTGCAAAATGGGGTGTGGGATGCAGAACACCTAGATGTGAAATATTAAGTCAATGCAAACTGGAGGTGGAAAACAGCCAGATTCTAAATATTAAGTAGGGCGCAATGCAATGCTAAAATGGGGTGTGTGGGATGGAGAACATACCTAGATTTGAAATATGTAGAAAGGCACACAGTGCAGTGCAAAATGGAGGTGGTTAAGTACCTAGATTCTGAATATTAAGGCATGCAATACAAAATTGAGGGGGTTGCATGGAGAACACACCTAGATTCAAAATACAAAAAGGCACAATGAATGTAAAATGGGGATGTGGGATGGAGAACACATTCGAAATAGTAGCAAAGCCAAACCGTGCAATGCATAATGTGGGGTTGGGCTGGAGAACACCTATATTCGAAATAAGCCACACAATGCAAATAGTGGGATGAGAACATACCTAGATTTGAAATATTAAGGCACATAATGCAAACTGGAGGTGAATAGACCTAGATTCAAAATATGAAGAAAGGAACACAATGCAAAATGGGGGTGTGGGATGGAGAACACACCGAAATGCGAATTATGAAGAAAGGCATACAATGCAAAATGAGGGTGTGGGATGGAAAACTGATTCTATAATTTAAAAAAGGTCAATGCATTGCAAAGTGGGGTAAACACACATAGGTCGGAAATATTAAGAAAAGTACAATGCAATTCAAAATGTTGTGGGTGGGATCAAGAACACTTAGATTCTAAAGATTAAGGCACAATGCAAAATGGGGGTCTGTGGGATGAGAACACATCTAGATCAAAATATGAAGGGACAAAATGCCGTGCAAAATGGAGGTGTTTAAGCACACCTAGATTCGTAATATCAAGTAAGGCACGCAATTCAAAATGGGGTGTGTGGGATGGAGAACACCTATATTGGAAATATGAGGAAATGCAAAATGGGGTGTTGGATGAGAACACCTAGATTTGATATATTTAGACACAATATGTTTGGGTTGGAGAAACCTAGATTTGAAATATTAAGGCACAGCATACAATCAAAAAAGGAGTTGAAAAACACCTAGATTTGGAGAACTGACCTAGCTTCGAATTACGAATAATGCACACTATGCAACACATTGTGTGTGATGGAGAAAACCGCAATTCTAAATATTAAGAAAGGCACACAATGCAAATCAAAACGTGCGGTGTGGGATGAGAAGACACCTAGATTCGAAATATTAAGGCACAATGCAAACTGAAGGTGAACAGACCTAGATGCAAAATATTAAGGAAGGCACACAATACAACTGAGGTGGAAAAAAAAACAGATTGTTAAGAAAGGCACACAATGCAAAATGTCGAGTGTGGGATGTATAAGACAACTAGAATCGAAAAAGGAAAATGCAAAATGGGTGGATAAACAGCTATAAACTATTACGGCATGCAAAGCAAAGTGGGGTGGAGAACAGACCTACATTTGTATTGAGAGGCACCCAATGCAATCCAAATGGGGAGGGGGATGGAGAACACCTAGATTCGAGATATTAATGAAGGCACACAATGCAATTGGAAATGTGGGCTGTGAGATCGAGAACACACCTAGATTCTAAAGATTAAGGCACACAATGCAATGCAAAGTCGGAGTATGTGACGGAGAGGGCACAATTTCTGTGGGATGGAGAACATACCTAGAATCAAATTTAAAAAGGTAATGTAAAGGTGTGTGGGGAAAGAGCATACCTAGATTCAAAATATTAAAGGCACAATGCAAAGCAAAATGGATGGAGTACACCTAGATTCGAAAGGTTAAATACAGCACAAAGCAATGCAGAATGAGGTGGTAAAGCACACCTAGATTGGTAATATCAAGTAATGCACACAATGTAATATGGGATGTGTGATGGAGAACATACATATTCAAAATATTAAGAATGCACTGCAAAATGGGGTGTGGGGTGGAGAAAACCTACATTAAAAATTGAAAGGCGGGGACTGCGCATGCGCGCGCGACGCATGCGGGACTAAACTTAACGGCTCCCGGCGGCCGCTACCATTATCCTGTTTTTTCTCCACTCAACGAGCACCGATCGCGCCTCAGCCGCCCACCAACGGCGGCGGACCAGCTGGAGCTGCTGTCGGCGCACTCCGAAGGGAAATCGGAGCAGGAGACGCCGGAACCAGCCCGCGGACCGCCGGCGGTTGAATCGCGGCCATCGCGCCTCAGCCGCCCACCAACGGCGGCGGACCAGCTGGAGCTGCTGTCGGCGCACTCCGAAGGGAAATCGGAGCGGGAGACGCCGGAACCAGCCCGCGGACCGCCGGCGGTTGAATCGCGGCCATCGCGGCGCGGGCGGGAGTAGAGGATCGCCCCTCCCCCCCAGAGACGCTGAGTTTGCTGCGGCTCCCAGGTGGGGCCGACGCTCGGATTAAGGCCCCGCCGACTGCCCACACACCCCCCGATCCACTTGTGACGCCGCATCGCCAACCTTCCCAGTGGGGCCCCCTCATCGGCAGGACTACAATACCCGGGGTCGAGCGGCAGCACGAGCCCAAAGCTGCGCTCCCCCGTTGAAGGAGGACAGGCAGCAACCAGAGGCACCCGCGGCAAGGTACACGGGTGTGGGGGGTGGATGTTTGTTTTGCTCCCCCCCCCCACGACCCCCTTTTGGCAACCAGCCTGCTACAGGAGGACACAGAGCACAGCTGCACCATAGTCCCACGAGCCACAAACGCAGCCACACTGAGAGGGTGGGGGACCTCTCCCCCGGTCCATGGTGGACCCCAAGACCTGCCCCACCCCCCTCTTGGGACCGCCCCGAGTGGCTTAAACCAACGCCCGAAACGCAGCGCTCACGGAGGGCCACCCTGCACAGTGGAAACAGGCCCATAACGACGATAGAAAAGGGGTACAGTCCTCCCCACGTCATCCCTACCATACACCGAGCAACTAAGCGAGGCTGAGCGACGACACTGCGGCCATACCAAAAAAAAAAAAAAATAGCTTTGGCGGCGGCTCGTAGTGCGCACCGAAGGAGGGCAGCCAGATCCCAACGACATAGAGCCCGTCCGAAGCATGGGAAAGGAGAAAACCAAGAGGCAAACACTACAGAGCAAGATGGACCTCTTCACCGTAGGGGCCCCGCCCCCGCGCGAACCTCAACCCCCAGAAGAAGAGAGTAACCCTGGAGTACTCAGAGACCCTTCTATCTCTTTGTCAGATCTTATGAAAGCGATTGGGGACTCGAGGACGTCCTTGGAACAAAAAATAGGTGGCCTATCCTCTGAGGTGTCCCTTATACGCCAGGACCTCCGCAACTTGTCGACCAGGGTGGGGGAAGCGGAACAGAGGGTGTCTAACACTGAAGATGCAGTCCATCGCATGGAACAACAGCTCACCGCGATTACCCAAAAAGTGACCCAACTGGAAAACCGCGCCGAAGACAGTGAGGGGAGAGCGCGACGCAATAACCTCAGGATCCTTGGTATACCAGAGAAAGAGGAAGGCCCCAGCGCAGAACTCTTCCTAGAAGATTGGCTCACTCATATCTTTGCCCCGAAGAAGCTATCTAAATTCTTTTCGGTGGAAAGGGCACACAGAGTCCCCACCGGCAGACCAACACCGGGTGCCTCGCCCAGAACAATGATTGCACGCCTACTGAATTATCGCGACCGCGATGCGATCCTACAAATGGCAAGGGCCATGGGCCCGATCACGTACAACGGCTACAAGGTCGGCTTCTATCCTGACTACACGAAAGAAGTCCAAAAAGCCCGCCAGTCCTTTGACTCCATCAAGAGGAAGCTCCAGTCACTATCCATCAAATATGCCCTCTTCTTCCCGGCATTGCTAAAAGTCCAGTATGAGGGCGCCACTCACTTATTTTACAACCCCAAAGATGCATGGGACTGGCTTGAAACTCATGTCCTCACGGACCCCAGTGGGAGACGCGTGCTACCGGGCCCACCCGCGCAGCGACCCCGACCTGGGAGACCTTCGCCTCCTCACCCCCCGTCCGATGCGGAAGACGACGCGTCAAGAACTCCTACGGGAAAAGGCTGAGTACCCGGTACTGAAGGGACCAAACTGCAGATTGGTAGAATGGAAATGAGCACCTAGCGGCCGCCGCCCCCTAAGGCTGAGCGCGCGTTATCACAGCCGGGTTATCCCGAAGAAGTTTATAAAGTTATAAGTTCAATGTTTGGGCGACAGGTGCTCCCAGTTGGGGGGGGAAGTACAGGGTGGGGGGGAATTCAAGGACTGTAAAGAAACCGAATCAAGAAATATGAAGGCGAGTCATATCGTAGCACTGGCAAGGGAATCGAGCTCAATCTGTGGACAGGATCACAGACATAATCATCATCCGGGCAGCAGATATACCAACCTGAGACGACCCCCGACCGTCTCCCCCGGAAACACAACGCCATACATCTCTCGAGCGCACAAGACTACCACTGATCCTCGATGCCCAGATATGCGCCCCACGCAGATAGAATGGACTCCAACAAGATAACTGTGCTCTCCTGGAACGTTAACGGCCTTGGCTCCAGCATAAAGCGAAGACTAGTGCTCCAGTATCTTAATCGCCACTCGCCGGATATAGCCCTCTTAAACGAAACACATCTGCTCGGTACGAGCACACACTTCTTCAAAAGATCCAACTACTCCCACGCCTACCAGGCTGGATTCACAACGGGAGCCAGGGGCACGATGATCCTGGTTCACAAGCGAGTCCCCCTGCAGGTCAAGAAGGTCAAGACCGACCCCCGGGGCCGCTATGTCATGATACTGGCTGATATCTGGGGCGAGAAATGGGGCCTCGCTGCAATCTACGCACCTCCCTCACAAACGAAAGAATTGCTCTCCGAGCTACAGAGCCGATTACTAGAAGATGAGGCCGATGTATGGGTGATTGGCGGAGACTTTAATGAAGTAATGAACATTGCAATCAATAGGTCTCACAGGAGGTCAGGCACCTGCCCTACCCCCACACCACTCGCCACGTTCTCCGAAACCCTGGGTATGACGGACGCATGGCGCTCGCTCCACAACAACGAGGCTGGGTTCTCCTTCTTCTCAGGCGTCCATAAGTCATTCTCCAGAATCGATTATGCCTTCATCCCCCGCAATATACAGCACAGGCTCCTCGATGCGGAATTCCTCGCAAGAGGTATCTCTGACCACTCTCCGCTCCTATTGTCCATGAAGAACTCCGGCCGTGGTCCGGATCGTAATTGGCGCCTGAACACGTATCACCTACGTCTCCCCGAAATTGCGGAGGAACTGGAAAAGAGGACAACAGAATATTTTGAAAACAACGAAGGATCAGTGGACTGCCCGATCTCACTCTGGGAGGCATATAAGACTGTCCTCCGCGGGGAGGCTATCTCGGAAGTTTCGGCCTACCGAAGACGACAAACCCAAAAGATTAAAGAGGCAGAAGCACGTGTCCTGGAGTGCGAACGGCAAACCCTAAAACACGGCACCCAAGAAGCGAAGGAGGAGCTGATCACAACACAAGAGGCCCTTCGCAACCTGGCTCTAGACAATGCACGAATAGCCCATCAGTTAGTCCGGAGCCAAATCTACGATCGAGGCGACAAGGCGAATAAGACACTGGCCTGGTTGGAAAGGCGCGAACAGGCCAGGGGACATGTGCGGGCAATAACATCTCCAGACGGAACGCTCCTCACAGACGACGCGGACATTGTTGCGGCATTCGCCGCCTACTATGAGAAACTCTACACTCCACCGGCCGAGAGACAGTCTTCCGAACCCGCATGTTACCTTGACCAGATCGAGATCCCGAAGCTCTCCCAGCGCCAAACAGACCTCCTGAATGCCGAAATCACTGTCACCGAGGTACAAGAGGCGCTCGCACAGCTCCAACCTGGGAAGACCCCGGGTCCTAATGGGTTCCCTACAGAAACCTGGAAATGCCTTGGCGGGTCATTGCCCTCCCACATGCACCGCATGTTTCTACGCAGCAGAGAGCTGGGGGCACTCCCCCCGGACCTTAGGAAGGCATGCATAATAGTCATACATAAGCCCGGGAAACCCCCGGAGGAATGTGCCTCCTATCGCCCAATATCCTTGATCAACGGCGAAGCCAAGGTCCTCGCCAAAATACTAGCCAACAGAATGCTGCAAGTTATAGAGGCCCTGGTCCACCCCGACCAATGCGGATTCATGCCCAACAAATCCACCCGCATGAACCTACGCAGAGTCCAGTTGGCGCTGAGCAGAGCTAAGGAAATACCAGCCCCATTGGCCCTCCTGGCAGTGGACTTCGAAAAAGCATTTGACTCTGTAGATTGGGAGGCCTTGTGGGCAATCATGGCTCGGATGAACTTGGGGCAGACGTTTATATCGTGGGTTAAACTCCTGTATGCACAACCGGAGACCACGGTAAGGGTGAACAGCAGATACTCCCGATCATTTCCCCTAGGCCGTGGTACGAGACAGGGATGCCCCCTCTCCCCGCTGCTCTTTCTCTTGGCCATAGAACCCCTCGCAATTGAGCTTAGGAATAACACTAATTGGTCAGGGTTTGCCTGGCCGGGAGGGGGGGAAGACCGACTTTCCCTGTACGCGGACGACCTCCTCATATACCTCAGCAACCCACGCACATCCTGCCCGATTGTCTCCCGCATCCTTAGTGAATATCAGCGCTTTGCAGGTCTTAAGGTTAACGAAACCAAAACCATTTACTTCCCGGTCAAGGGAAACGAGTCTGCGATCCCTGAATCCTGCCCATATCACGTCTCCATTAGGGAACTCAAATACCTGGGCATAAGACTCGACCCGACACTGGGTGGGTTCCTGCAACTCAACTTACAACCAATAATTGACCGGTTCAATAGGGACACCTCCCACTGGCAATCACTCCCACTATCACTAATGGGCAGAGCGGCGCTATTCAAAATGTTGACCCTCCCCAGACTGCTGTATGTACTCCAAAACGCCCCCCTTCCCATCCCCCGAGACACCTTCGCACTCATAGACAGACGCCTTCGCACCCTGCTGTGGGGAGGGAAACAACCCAGGATCGCCCTTGAAACGCTTCAGCGATCAGTGTGGGAGGGAGGCATCGGTCTGCCATGCATACGCACGTATTACCTTGCAGCCCAGATTGGGGTGGTAAACGACTGGATACACACAGAGCCCACACTCCCCCACATCCGTCTTGAAATAGAAAGCATGACCCCACTAACCCCATTACAGATTCTGTACGCCACCCACGACCAACCTCCGTTGTTGCCCAAAATGACACGCCACATTAGCCGGGCCTGGCGGGACGCGCACAAACTAATAGGCTGGAAAGGTAAACCGACACTATCCCAACCCCTATGGCACAACGCACTCCTCCCGGAAATTGTTAAGATGGGCCCCTTCGGCCACTGGTGCGCGAAAGGGATACATACACTAGCGCATGTGATACAGGACGGCCACCTCCTTGACTTTGAGACCATGCAGGAGCGATTCGACCTTGCTCCCATGGACCGGTTTCGACATGCGCAACTGGCCCACGCTATCCGCACACAATTCCCTGATACGACAACTATACCCCCCTATACTCCCATTGAGACCAACATCCTTTCGCAACACATTGTCACCAAGGTCACTTCCACGCTCTATCAAGCTCTCAACTCCTTTGGGGCGACGCAGCTAGATGGGCTCAAAGAAAAATGGGAAAAGGACATAGGTCTAATGGAACCAGAAGACTGGGTAGAGGCATTGATGTCCCCTAGAGAAATAGGCATAGACTCCAAGCTCAGGCTTATACAACTGAGGATCCTCCACCGCACATACTATTCACGCACTGACATGGCCAAATGGGGGGGACTGGAAGACGGGACATGCCTCAGGTGCAAAACAGAACCTGCCACATTTTACCATATGTTATGGGACTGCCGAGTATTACAGGTCTTCTGGGAGAGCTGTATCAACAAGATCGCAGACACCCTGGCGACAACAATCCCCAGGGACCCCAAAATGATACTGCTGGGAATCCGAGGTGAGGTGGACCTGTCGAAATATGAGAAAATATTTCTGACACTGGCATTGGGGGCAAGCAAAAGACTGATCGCGGCTAGCTGGGGCTCTGCCGACCCGCTATCCGTGAACCGCTGGAGCAATGAGCTGGACAGATGCGCTGCCGTGGAGCGCCCGATTTATAATGCACGAGGCTGCCCCCGCAAATTCGGGAAAATATGGGATAAGTGGTTGGACGCTAACTGAAATCTATCACTGAAAACAGACATGTACAGATGTTAACATTGGTTACCTGACCAATCCCACACATGCCTGCTGGTTCCTGACCCGACTGGGTTCCTTTTGCCTTTTGTAAACTGCCTTGCTACCACGATCTGTTGTATACCATTGATTCATGTTTGTCTTGTTGTTTATGTTCCTAAAACGTAATAAACAGAATTATTAAAAAAAAAAAAAAAATTGAAAGGCACAATTCAATGCAAAACGGGGATTGAGAACTCAGCTAGATTCAAATTATTAAGAATGCCACAATGCAATGAAAAATGGGGGTGTAGGATGGACACCCCTTATATTTGAAATATTAAGGCACACAATGCAAACTGGATGTGAAAAGACAGATGCGAAATATAAAGGCACAATGCTAAATAGGCTGTGTGGGGTGGAGAAGACAATCGAAATAAGAAAGGCACAATGCAAAATGGGTGGTGGATAAACACCTATATTCGAAGTATTGATAAAGGCATGCAAAGCAAAATGGGGGTGGATGGAGAAGGCACCTAGATTCAAAATAAGGCACACAATGCAAAATGACGTTGTGGAATGGAGAACACCATGATTCTAAATGTTAAAACATTAGTGCAATGCAAAATGTGGCGGGGTGAAGAACATACCTAGATCTGAAATATAAAGCAAGGCATACAATGCAATTAAAAATGTGGGGTGTGGGATCAAGAACATGCCTAGATTCGAAATATGAAGAAAGCGCACAGTGCAAAGTGGGTTGTGTGGGATGGAGAACATACCAAGATTTGAAATATTAAGAAAAGCATAATGCAATGCAAAATGTGAGGAGTGTGATGACACCTAGATGCGCAATAGGAAAGGCACGCAATGCAAAATGGGGTGGGGATGGGATGGAGAACACCTAGATTTGATATATTAAGGCACACAATGCAAACTGAGGTGAAAAAACATCTACAAGCGAAATAAGAAAGGCATGCAATGCAAAATAGGGTGAAGGATGGAGAACACACCTAGAGTTGTATTCAGAGGCAAAGAAAGCAAAAGGGGTGTGTGGGGGATGGAGAACACCTAGATTTAAAATATAATGGCACTATGAAATATGGGGTGGTATGGAGAACACAGATTTGAAATAGTAGGAATGACAAAGTGCAATGGAAGTGGAGAAAACCCCTAGATTCCAAATATTAAGGCACACAATGCAACACGGAGGTAGAAAAACACCTAAATTTGAAATATTAAGAAAGGCACACAATGCAATGCAACATGGGGGATGCGGGATGAGAACAGACCTAGATTCATATTGAGAGGCATGCAATGCAAAAGGAGTGGGGTGGGATGGAACATTTATATTCAAAATATGAAAGGCACACAATGCAATGTAAAATGGGTGGTGTGGGATGGAAACCTCACCTAGATTCAAATTATTAAGAAAGGCATAATGCAATGCAAAATGGGTGTGGGATGGAGCACACACCTATATTCTTAATAGTAGGAAAGGCAGACAGTGCAATGCAAAATGGAGGTGGAAAACACCTAGATTCTAAATATTAAGGCGCACAATGCAAACTGGAGGTGAAAAGACCTAGATTTGAAATCTTAAGGCACAATGCAAAATGCGGTGAGGGATGGAGAACAGACCTAGATTTGTGTTAAGCACACAATGCAATAGCGTGGGGTGGGATGGAGAACACCTGGATTCAAAATGTGTAAGGCACACAATGCAATGTAAAATGGGGTGTGGGATGGAGAACACCTACAATCCAAATATTAAGGCACAATTAAATGCAAAATGGGGGGTGGGCTAGATTTTAAATATTGAGGCACACAAAGCAATGCAAAATGGGGTGTTTGGGATGGAGAACACCTACATTTGAAATATGAAGAAAGGCAGGAAATGCAAAAGGATTGTGGGATTGTGAACACCTGTATTCTAAATATTATCAACATGTGGGGTGTTGGATCAAGAACACGATTAGATTCTAAAGATTAAGGCACAATTCAAAATGGTGTGTGGGATGGAGAAGACCATGATTCTAAATATTAAAAGGCACACAATGCAAAATGGAGGTGGTTAAGCACACCTAGATTCGTAATATGAAGTAGGGAATGCAATATGGGGTGTGTGATGAGAACACATCTAGATTCGTATTGAGAGGCGCACAATGCAAAATGGGTGTGTGGGATGAGCACACCTAGTTTCAAAATATTAAGGTACAATTTGCAATGCAAAATGCAATGCAAAATGCAATGCAAAATGGGGTTGTGGGATTGAGAACACCTAGAATTGAAATATTACGTCACATAATTGAATACAAAATGTGGGTGGGATGGTGGAACACCTAGATTCGAAATATTAATGAAAGCACACATGCAAAGCAAAATGGGGTGCGGGATGGAGAACACACCTAGATTTCAAATATTTGGAAAAGGAAAGAGTGAAATGCAAATTGGAGGTGGAAAACACCTAGATTCGAAATATTAAGAAAGGCACAATGCAATGAACAATGTGTGGTGTCGGATGAAGAACACCTATATTTGAATTAAGAAAGGCACGCAATGCAAAATTAGGGTGGGATGAGAACACAAAGGCACAATGCAATGCAAAATGTGGGGTATCGAGAACACGCCTAGATTTGAAAGATTAAGGCACACAATGCAAAATGGGGTGTGTGGGATGGAGAAGACCTAGATTTGAAATATTAAGAAAGACACAATGTAATGCAAAATGGGGGATGTGAGTGGAACACACCAAGATTCAAAATATTAAAGGCATGCCATGCAAAATGGGTGTGGGATGGAGCACACCTAGATTAATAATAAAGCCACACAAGGATTGTAAAATGGGGTGTGGGATGCAAAACACCTATATTTGGCATCTTAATAACGGCACACAATGCCAACCAAAATGGAGGTGGTGAAGCACACAGATTCAAAATATTAAGAAAGTTACAAAATGCAAAATGGGGTGTGGGATGGAGAACACCTATATTCAAAAGAAAGGAACAATGCAAAATTGTGTGGGATTGAGAATGCCTAGGTTCAATTTATTAAGAATGACAATGCAAAATGGGGTGTGTGGGATGGCGGACAGACAGATTCGTATTGAGAGGCACACAATGAAATGCAAAAGGGTGGGATGGAGAACACCTAGATTTGAAATATTAAAAAAAGGCACAATGCAATGGAAAATGGGACGGGATGGAGAACACCTAGATTCGAAAAAAAAACAATGCAAAATGGATGTGTGGGCTGGAGAATGAACCTACATTCTTAAGGCACAGAATGCAATTGAAAATGGAGGTGGAAAAACACCTAGATTTGAAATATTAATTAAGCCACAATGCAAAATGAGATGTGTGGGCTGGAGGACACCAACTAGCTTCAAATTACGAAGAAAGCACACCACGCAATGCAAAATGGTGATGGAGTAAAGCTCAATTCTAAATATTAAGAAATGCACAATGCAATTCAAAATGTGGGGTGTGGGTTCGAGAACACTCAAAGATTTTAAATATTAAGGCACATAATGTAAACTGGAGGTGAACAGACCTAGATGCAAAATATTAAGGCACAATACGAGGTGGAAAACAAAGATTATTAAAAGGCACACAATGCAGTGCAAATTGGGGACATGGGGTAGAGAACGCTCGAACTATGCAGAAAGGTACACAATGCATAATGTGGGATGAGAACACCAGGATTCTAAATATTAAAGGCAGAATGCAATGCAAAATGGAGGTGGTTAAGCACACCTAGATTTGTACTATCAAGTAGGGAATACAATGCAAAATGGTGTGTGATGGAAAACCCACCCAGATTCGAAATATTAGAGGGCACACAATGGAAAATTGAGGTAGATAAAAACACCTAGATTCAAGACCTGCAATACAAAATGGTTGTGGGATGGAGAACAGACCTATTCGTATTGAGAGGCACACAATGCAATTGAGTGTATGGGATGCAGCACACCTAGATTCTAAATATGAAAGGAATGCAATGCAAAATGGGGCCAGGGGTGTGAAGTACACCCCTAGATCCGAAATAAACAATGCAAAAAACGAGGGTGTGGGCTGGAGAACACCACAATTCATATTAAAAAAGGCACAATGCAATGCAAAATGGGGCGATGGAGAACACACCTATATTTAAAATATTAAGGCCCACAATGCAATGCAAAATGGGGTGTAGGATGGAGAACACCTCGATGTGAAATATTAAGGCACAGTGCAAACTGGAGGTGAACAGACCTAAATGCAAATTAAGAAAGAAGCGAAATAGATTGTGGGATGGAGAACACCTAGATTCGAAATTTTAAGACAGACAATATGCAATGGAAAATGGAGGTGATAAAACAAGTAGATTCAAAATATTAAGGCATGAAATGCAAAATGGGGTGTGGGATGGAGAAAAGACCTAGATTCGAAATAGGAAAGGCAAACAGTGACATGCAAATCGGAGGTGGAAAACACCTTGATTCAAAATATTTAGACAGACAATGCAATGCACAATGTGTGGTGTGGTTTGGAGAACACCTAGATTTGAATTGTGAAGAAAGGCACACAATGCAATGTACAATGGGGCTGGAGTGAAACACACCTACATCCAAAATAGAAAGGCACACAATGCAATTCAAAATGCAGGCTGTGGGATCAAGAACATGCCTAGACTCAAAAGAATAAGGCACACAATGCAATGAAAAATTGGGTTTGTGGGATTGAGAAGACACCTAGAAACTAAATATTAAAGTAATCCATTCAATACAAAATGGGGGTCGTTGGGGTGCACACCTAGATTTGAAATATTAAGGCACGCAATGCAAAATGGGGTGTGTAGGATAGAGAACACCTAGAATCAACATTGAGAAAGGCACAACGTGCAGTGCAAAACAGATTCAAAATATTAAGGCATGCAATTTAAAATTGAGGCTGTGGGATTGAGAACAGACCTAGAATCAAATTAAAAAAGGCACAATGCAATGTAAAATGGGGGTGGAGAACACCTAGATTCGAAATATTAAGAATGGCACACAATGCTATGCAAAATGGGTTGAGTGGGATGGAGAACACCCAGATTTGAAATATGAAGGCATGCAATGCAAAATGGTGTGGGATGGAGAACATCTTGATTCTAAATATTAAGACACAATGCACTTCAAGATGACTGAACACACCTAGATTCGAAATATGAAGAAAGGAATACAAAATGGGGTGTGTGGGATTGAGAACACCTAGATTCGAAGAAAGGCACATAATTAATGCAAAGTGAAGGGTTGGGATGGAAAAGGATTCGAAATATGAAGGCACAATGCAATGCCCAATGTGTGTTGTGGATGGAGAACATCTAGATTCAAAATAAGAAAGGCACACAATGCACTGCAAAATGGGGCGTAGGATAGAGAAAATGCTTACATTCCAAATACTAGGAAAGGCACAAAATGGGATAAAAAATTGTGGTGTCGGATGCAGAACACCTAGACTGGAGAAATTAAGGCATGCAGTGCAAAATGGAGTTGGTTAAACAGATATGAAATATTAAGAAAGGCATGCAATACAAAATGGAGGGTGTGGGATGGAGAACAAACCTAGATTCGAAATAAAAAGGCACACAATGCAATGCAAAATGGAAGCGGAGAAAAAAAAATATACAAAATATTAAGGCAGGCACTATACGAAATGTGGGTGTGTGATGGAGGAAACACCTAGATTTTAAATATTGAGAAAGGCATGCAATGGAAAATTGAGGTGAAAATACACTAGATTTGAAATATATCGAAAGGCACATTGAAAAATGGGGTGTGGGATGGAGAACACCCCTAGATTTGAAATATAAGGCACACAATGCACTGCAGAATGGGGTGTGCGGGAGGGCAAAAACACCTAGATTTGAAATATATAGAACGGCACAGTGCAATGCAAACTGGGGTGCGACGGATGAAGAATCGAAATAAGGCGCAATGGAAAAAGGAGGAAAAACACCTAGATTTGAATGAAGGTACAATGCGAAATGGGATGTGTGGGGTGGAGAACACCTATATTTGAATTTTAAGAAAGGCATGCTATGCAATGGAAAATGGGGGCTGGGATGAAGAACACAGATCCGAAATATTAAGAAAGGCACACAATTCAATGAAAAATGGGGCAGGGGTGGAGAACAAACCTAGAATCGAATTAAAAAAGGTGCACAATGCAAAAAGGTGTGCGCAATGGAGCACCCGTTCAAAATATTAAGGCATACAATGCAAAATGGAGGTGGTTAAGCACATTCTAAATATTAAGAAAGGCACACAATGAACAGCAAAATGGGGTGTAGGATGGAGAAAACGCCTACATTCAAAATACTAGACAAGGCACACAAAGGAATGAAAAATGGTGTCGGATGGAGAACACTTCGACTTGAAATATTAAGGCATGCAATGCAAAATGGAGGTGGAAGAACAGACCTAGATTTGAAATATGAAGAAAGGCAAATAATTACATTGAAAATGGGGGTCTGTGGCATGGAGAACAAATCTAGATTTGAAATATGAAGTGCACAAAATGCAGTGCAAAATGGAGGTGGTTAAACACAGATTCAAATTAACAAAGGCACACAAAGCAAAATGGGGTTGTGTGGGATGGAGAAGTTATCTAGCTTTGAAATATGAAGAAAGGCATGCAATGCAAAATGGGGCAGGGGACAGATGGTGAACACCTCGATTTAAAAGAAAGACCCAGAATGCAATGCAACATAGGTGTGGGATGGAGAACACACATAGAATCGAAATATTAAGAAAGGCACATAATTTAAAGCAAAATGGGTGTTTTGGATGGAACACACCTGGATACAAATTAAGAATGACAATTCAATGCAAAATGGGGTGCGTGGGATGGAGAACATGCCTAGATTTGAAATAAGAAGCACCGAATGCACTGCAAAATGGGGGTGGGATGAGAACAGCTACATTCAAAATATTAAGCAAGGCACACAATGCAAAATAGGGGTGTCAGATGGAGAACTCCTGGATTTGAAATAGGCACAATGCAAAACACCTATTTTTGAAATGTTACGAAAGGCACACATTGCAATGCAAAATGGGGGTGGGATGGAGAACACCCCTAGATTCGAAATAGGAAAGACAGTGCAATGTAAAACGCAGCTGAGAAGATTTGAAATATTGAGGCAGACGCAAGCCAATACGAAATGGGGTGAGTGGGATGGAGAACACCTATATTCGAAATATTAAGGCACACAGATGTGAAAAGACTAGATTATAAATATTATGAAAGGCATGCAATGCAAAATGGTATGGAGAACACATCGATTCTAAATATTAAGAAATGCACCCAGTGCAATTCAAAATGTGGGGCGTGGGATCGAGAAAACACCTAGATTCGAAATATGAAGGCATGCAATGCAAAAGGTGTGTGTGTGGGGGGGTGGAGCACACCTAGATTGAAAATATTATGAAAGGTACAACATGCAATGCAAAATGTGGGGTGTGGGATGAGAACACACCGATTCGAAACATTAAGAAAGGCACAATGCAAAATGGGATGTGTGGGATGGCGAACCCACCTTGACTTGAAATATTAAGGCATGCAATGCAAATAGGGGGGTGGGATGGAGAGCACTTGAAACATTAAGACAGCAAAATGGAGGGGTGGGAAGTAGACCACACTGAGATTCAAAATATTGAGAAAGGGACAATGCAAAGCAAAATAGGAGAGGGGTGGGATGGAGAACACACCTAGATTCAAAATATTAAGACAGACACAATTCAATGCAACGTGGGGAGGAGGTGGGATGGAACACACCTAGGATTTGAATTAAGCAAGGCACAATGCGAAATGGGGTGTGGATGGAGAACACACCAAGATTCGAAATATTAAGACAATGCGAAATGGGGGGTGGGATGGAGAATGCACCTAGATTTGAAATATTAAGGACAATGCAATGCAGGATGGGGTGTGTGGGATGAGAACACACCTAGATTCTAAATAGTAGGCAAGGCAAACAGTGCACTACAAATGGGAGATGAAAAACACCTAGATTTGAATTAAGAACAGCACAGAATCCAATGCAAAAAGGTGGTTAAGCACACCTAAATTTGAAATATTAATCAAGGACACAATGCTGTCATGGCCACTTGCCCAGGATCACAGGAGTGGCAACATCAAGTGGAGGGAGCAAGGGTCACCATGGTTCACGCACGTTCCTTTGGGACGTTTATACATGAGGGGCTTGATTGGACTGTCTTGGCGCCTTTGGTGCCAGGCTCATGGAAGAACTTAAGCAAGACAATTTTATTATGTGCAGAAGTGCTTGGAATGAAATGGAACTCTAATGGGCAGGAATACTCAAGAACTTTCCATTTGTGAGTAGCTAGTCTGGGTGTGGCCTTCCATCTGCAGCTGCACGTGCAACAGGGTGTGGCAAAACAGGACTGAGCTAGGGGGCGTGGCCTTAAGAGCTCAACCCCAAGGCACACGCTTTGCGTTATTCTGCACTCCCATGCAGCGTAACGCTCACCGTCACCTGAGTTTCAGCTTACCTGGGGAAATCCAGTCATCAGCATCCATACTTAACATCTGGAGGATCCTGCTCTTACCTGTACGCTTCTTCCTGGCAACGCGGCTCACCTGCAAAACATCTCAGAGTGCAGGCAGCATCATCTGGGTGGCACGACACGCTCCATTCGCCCTCGCAGCACCTGCAAAGAAAAGCAAAAGACAAGGTTAGACACAACAGACATTAAGTTTAAGGTTGCGCTCCCATCAAACATTGCGCCTTTCCTTAAACCATCACTCACCTGTTGTCGGACACTGTCACATCCATCTTCCGCTCAGCCGTATTCCGCGCCTCCACAGCTGCCGTTGGGCATTTCCATCTATTTGGGAGAAAACAGGAACGTTATTCAGGGAAAAACATTGAGAGAAAGCCAAAAGAGGCGAGAAGGCAAGAGACATTGCAAGACATGTTCTACCAAACCGGATGAGCATAGTCACAGCTGGACTGGACTACCACTCATCAGGTATCAGGGACGAACTCGACCCCATCAACAAACGCCCCTGCCAGAAGTAGCAGGATGGAGCGCTCATCATTCATAGTTACCAGGTGAGCCTTATGGGCCGGTATGTGCCCACTGAAATTGCACCTTAGGTTGAAGGGTCTGGGAGGTATCAGCCACCTGTCAGCTCACTCACGTTTTTCCATATCCATGCAGGAGCAGTGACAGTGTCGCCGCCCGCACGCAAGGGAAGAATTCAGAAGAGGGTGATCTAATTCCAGGGAGGTTTGCAACCGTGCCCCAACGCCTCAGCAGAGACCGGGTGAGTAACAAATGGACTGCAGAATGGGGTGTGTGCGGAAAGAAAAACACCTAGAATCGAAATATTAAGAAAGGCCCACAATGCAATGGAACAGAGGTGGAAAAAACACCTAGATTTGAAGTAAGGCACAATGCAAAATGGGATGTGTGGGGTGGAGAACAGCTAGATTTGAAATAAGACGCACAATGCAACAAAAATGAGGGGTTTGGGATGGAGAACACATCCGAAATAGTAAGAAAGGCACACCATGCAACTGAAAATGTGGGATCAAGAACACCTAGATTTTAAAGATTAAGACACAATGCAAAGCAAAATGGCTGCGTGAGATGGAGAGCTCCTAGAAATTAAATATTAAGAAAGGCACAACATGCAGCGCAAAACAGAGGGGGTTAAACACTCGAAATATTAAGAAAGGCGTGCAATGCACAATGTGGTTTGTGGGATGAAGAACAGACCAAAAATCGAATTAAAAAAGGCACAATGCAAAGGGTGTATTTGTGGAATGGAACACACCTACATTAAAAATATTAAAGGCACACAATGCAAAATGGGGAGGTAGGATGAGAACACCTAGATCTGAAATGTTACGAAAGGCAAACAATGCAAAATGAAGGGTGTGGGATCAAGAACACCTAGATTTGAAATATTAAGACACACAAAGCAATGCTAAATGGTGTGGGATGGAGAACACATTATCACATAAATCTAAGAATATATTCTACAATACATAAACACCAACACAAGTAAACCAATATAAATGTGTCCTAATCATGTAGTATGATTTTAGTGAAAGATGTGACTAAATTCAAACTGATGCTTATGCTGTGGTAAATTCAGGGTCTTGCATGTTAGCTTTCATACTTCATAACATTTTATATGTGATATGATAGTTTTAAGAAATGTGTTTTTTTCTTCTGTATAACTAATAAAATGTGTATTTGAAATGACAACGTTGAAATAATGTTACAAGCATATTTTGATACATAACCTTTTTGTAGAAGGTAAAGTCTCTCTGTGTAGTAAGAAGTTGGTGAATACCTTAATGTGGACATAACCGTTTTGAGATTAGTGTGGGATGGAGAAACCTTAAATATAAAGGCACCCAATGCAATTCAAAATCTGTGGCGTAGGATGGATAAAACCCAGATTCAAAACATTAAGCAAGTCACAATGCAAAATGGGGTGTGGATGGAGTACACAGATTATTAAGACAATGCAATTCAAAACATGGGGTGGGATGGAGAACGCAACTAGACTTGAAATATTAAGGGCAATGCAAGATGGAGAATGTGAGATGAAGAAAATATTTAACAAATGCACACAATGCAAAATAGGGGTAGGATGGTGAGCACACCTCCATTTGAAATATGACAAAAGGCCCACAATGCAAAGCAAAATGGGGGTGGGATGGAGAACACACCTAGATTCTAAATAGGAAAGGCAAACGGTGAAATGCAAATCAGAAGTGGAAAACACCTTGACTCGAAATAGACGGACAATGCAATACACAATGTGTGGTGTGGTTTGGAGAACACCTAGATTTCAATTGAGAAGAAAGGCACACAATGCAAAATGGGGCTGGGGTGGAACACACCTAGATCCGAATTATTAAGAAAGGCACAATGCAATTCAAAATGCAGGCTGTGGGATCAAGAGCACGCCTAGATTCAAAATATTAAGGCACAAAGAAAAATGGGTGTGTGGGATTGAGAAGACACCTAGAAACAAAATATTGATAGTATTAAATATAATATTTAAACAATAAAGGCACGCAAGGCAAAATGGAGTGTGTGGGATGGAAAACACACTCGAAATGTGAAGAAAGGTGCAATGCAAAATGGGATGTGGGATGGGGAACAGTCTTGAAATGTTAATAAAGGCACCAAATGCAATGCAAAATGGAGTGTGTGGGGAGAATACACCTAGATTTGAAATATTATGGAAAGCATGCAATGCAAAATGGGGGTGTTGGATGGAGAACAGACCTAAATTAGAAATATTAAGAAAGGCACATCATTCAGTGCAAAATAGGGGTGTATAGGGGCATTCTATTGTATGCTAAGCGTCATCAGCCACCTTTGCCCTGCCCCCCATCTAACTGTCCCCCATCCTTGCTCACACTAAGGACCTACTGGGAGAGGGGAAAAACTGCCCTTTTTTCTACCTGTGGCATTTTTCCAGAGTTTCACATTCAATTGAAAACCGGAAAGCCTAACACTTACTTCCAATAGTAGCACTACTACCTCTGATGGCACCATCATGGGAGGATTACTAGGCAGGTACACTGGTTTGTGTAAAGTTAAAGAAAATGCTAACTTTTTATGATGCTCCTTGGCTGACTTAATAGATCTGCTGGATGCACTTCCTCTGCTCCGATATCACTTCCTCTGCAAGGGCTGGAAAGCAGATAACAAAACTCGGGACACAAAACAAGGAAATGCTTACAAATTAAAATATAGAATTTAATGTTTCTTTCATGCTGTTAAAGAGGTAGACATTTTATTTTTGTAAAACTTTGCGTTACATTTAACTAAAATTTAGGAGCATGAACACAGGTCATGACTAACATCCAAGCCAGGTCTCAATCCTAGTAGCATATAGTAGAATTTGAAAAATAGTTTAGTCTATTTGGTTAAGGCATTCTGAACAATGTGAGATGCACCTTCTAGCCAGAAAAGACTGAAGTCTTCCCTTGTGTTAAATAGCTTCTGTTAGTTCAGACACTCATTCTGGAAAACTAACTTTAATTTACTGTGCAAAGGGGGAACTGGTGAACACTAATTGATTTCAAGTGTTCCTTTGGAAATACTGGTAAAGGGATACATCCAGCTCAATATGTTTTCACCATTGAGACAGGGAGGAAGGATTATAAGTGGAGATGGCTTCAGTTGTCCTGTAAGCCGTTTTAGTTACAGGCACAAAGTCATACAGCAAGCCTCATTCATACCAGAGCAACCCTCAAATGATATGGTACAATGTCATCAAAGCACTCATCCAAAGTTCAGGTAGCTGTTAATTCAACCAGCATACACCAGCATTCAGTCTCATATTACAGCACCTATTGAGGAAAATATTCTAGGGAAGCCATTTATATCTTGGACTGAAAACATGTATTTACAATATGATTATAAAGGCACTTATTACTGTATTTTGTATTCTGAAAATGGTTTTATTAAACCAAAATAAACTTAAAAAAGAAACTGTTCCTTTGGGTGAAAAAACAGGTTATCTGGCTACTGTTAACGCCTCAACTAAATACTGCCTATGTGTTTAGTTGTGCATTGTAATCACAAGCAGTTATCCATTAGGAACAAAATGTGATACTGTCCTGGTGTCTACTACCTTTCCTATTTCTTTTAATCATGCTGTGGTTTACAATAAACCTTTCACACAAAACTACAAAAACACTTTACCAATAAACTAAAATAATCATATTACAATGTCAGGTTACATAAACTACAAATCCAAATGTCACTGAGAGAAAGTGTAAAAGCACAAATTAGACTGCTCCCACATTCATTCTCTGCCACAGGTTGTCTGATAGATGATTATTTAAAATGCTACAAACAGTTAAGTGCAATGTTCTCAAATCCTTCAAAAAGGGGGCAGGCAGTAACTATGTTTCAAGGTTTCCACAATCAAATCATCTTTACATAGCCTACACGATCACCCTTTTCTTAAAAGACCCATCCTTGAACCTATGATTTCAAGAGTAGGGATAAAATGGAACCTAAATCAACTTAACCTCCCAGAAAACATTAGATATTTAGGAAGAGCTACTGAACTTGCGAAATATAGTATACTCTTTATAAAAATGTGCAAACTTAATCTCCACCATATTGACCTAACCCCACTACATTTCACTTATTAGATTGACACTAGGCCAATCACCAATCTGAAACAGCAGATCCTTGTTCTTTGCTAGCCCATTTAGTATCACAAATCACTCATTTAAGCAGCAATATCCTCAAAAAGCATATTTGGGGTAGGTACAAGATTTTAGCATACACTTTATTTTTACAGCAATCCATGGTCACTAATGATGTATTCCTTAATGTACTCAAGCAATTAGGTAAACTAAGGGGCAACAAAGTTTAGGACACCAAGTTGAACGGGTTACAATCCAAACCACACATTTCTGGACAATTTTCAGTGAATAGGTTAAAGTTGAAATGAGAAAAAATGTAGACTTGGTATCGACTTTAGTTAATCTAAGATGTATTTCTATTCGCTGCCACTACTTTTTTTGCAGATGGAGTTAAGACCTAAAGCGGGAAGCCCATGTACCACTTTCAGTCCCCCCCCCCCCTAAACAGTACAACACATTAATATTTGGCATAGTTAAGTCCCAGGTATCCTTTGCAGGACAATAGCTCTTAAATCAAAAAAGATCTCACCTGCAAAACCTAGCCAAAGGAGGGTTAAAGATCAAAGTTCAACTGAAAAATGGTGTAGCTCCTCCAAGAGCTCATTAATGCCGGACCCACAGGTTAAATGCTGGTGCCAATATGCATCCCCTTCTCATTCTTAGATGAGGTAACCTTTTGAGTAAGATATCCCGCCCTGGTTAATCTTGCCTGTGTTTAGTGTCTGAATAAAGAAGCATAATGAGTTTAAAAAGACCCTGTGGACTTTATGCTTGCTGGTATGGTCAAATACAATATCTTTCAGTGAAGTTTGCTCCTCATACAGATCAAATCTGCCAGAAAAGGAGTCCTGTTTTATTGTGTTGATCAGATCCTTGCATATGTAGGATAAACTAGCCTGCTTAATACCAGCAAGTGATTTCTAAGCGCGGAATCCGGTTCAAAACTGGCTTTGCGCTGTCTTGCATCCAAGACAAACACATTGCTCCTGAGCCATCCTTCCTCCCCATGGCCATGGCTTCCGAAAGGGAAATATTTATTGAGGCTTGCACTTAATGTTCTTGGCATGAAACCTGTATGAGAGTTCTGGGTGAGCTGTGGTGTTCTATTCAAGTCTGTATGCCGGAAAAATCCCATCTGACAAAAACCCCAATTTTATGACAAAAATGTCACTGGAAGTTCAAAATGTTTTAAAAATTGTAAAATTTAAGTTGGGTAAAAGTTGGGAAAAAAGTTGGATGTTATACGTAGAAATAGTTGAATAAATGATCACCTCTGCCATTGCTCTGAGAAATTTCAATGTCATTTGTTAGCCTATATGATTCACTTCAGAAAGGGACTAGCCAGTGGAATCTGCTACCAACTGCTAGAGCTCCAGGTCACACTTGATGCTCGATAAAGCAGAATCATATCTGTAGTTGCTTGTGATCACAAGGATAATGAACACTATTTTAAAAACTGGTTTCATTGTGTTTAGGTATGCTCACAATACAGCTATGTATATGAGAGGCACCCGACAACCACTCCACGCTTAAAGTCCGCTTAGTTAAAGTCCATCATAGGCCATCTCACATTCCTTCACTGCCACTTGAATAAGGGAGCACTTGGATGACTGAGAAAAGCACTGGTCCTTCATGTCGCATTATATATTAACGTAAATGAATCTATTATATTAGAAGAGACCCTTAGCCGATATTACTGTGAAAGTTCAGTTAATTGTTTCTGCAAGCTTTTGCAAAGCTATGGGGCAGCAGGCAGTTCATTTTAATTGTTAATTTATACAGTGCTTATGCACAAATAGAGTGCTTCAAAGCACTTCAAGGAAGAAAAGGGAGCAAGGGAATATTGTCATCAATCTTCGGCCCCAAAGTTTCCAACTGATCTAACAAAAAGTATCCAGCGTACTAGGTTTGATGGCAATTCTCCTAGTGCAAGTGCATGAAATGTTAACATCGCAACCACCTTAGGGATGGAGACAAAAAAGGGGGCATAGAACAAATGAACTTAATAGTCTTAGTAAATTCAGGTCATGCATGGGTACAGGTGGAGGTGAGGATGGGGAAGGAGCGAACAAGTGTGCCAAGTCCAGCAGGGCCCTGGGTTAAGTGCAGAGAGATGCCCCACTCATGGAACGTATGCTGAAGTGCAGTAATGCGGAGAATATTGCAGAGGCCCGGAGGCAAGTGCAAGGACTAGGACTGGAGGGGTACTCTGGGACCTGTAAGGCTCTGAATGTGAACCACACAACCAATCTGCAAAAACTGAAAAGTGTAAGGGAAGAGAAGGAGGAAGGGGGCCGGAGAGAAAAGAGGCTACCAGGGAAGAGAAGGAGGAAGATAAGAGGAAGGTTTGAGGAGTTTCTGGAATTTAAGGTGCTCTAGCTCAAGACAGGCAGGGAGGCTGTTCCAGAGGGAGACACCGGAAAAGTGTAAATATCTACCCATAAACCTCAGTTTGGAAAAACTGTTCACCCGCAAAGAGTTGGACGAGCGGATGGCTCTAAAGGGAGAGTATTTAGGAATAGAGCATTGTAGATAGTCAGAAAGACTTGTTGACTATGCAGAGGGTCTTGGAACTTTATCCTCGCAGCCACAGGGAACCAGTGGAGGAATTTCAGCACCAAAGAGATGCGGTCCCTGAGCTTGCACCAAGGATACATCTCACTGTACTGTTCTGGATAAGTTGAAGAGGTCAGAGAGTAGATGTCCCTATGTGGGACATGTTCTTATTTTGTGTTTTGGTTACCTATTCTTTTTTGAAGAGGTGTATAGTAATTGCTGAAGGATTAGTAATTGGTGAAACTTTAATGTTGGTTCATTTTTTGTGTTGCAACACATGGGAAGGCAAAACTAGGTAGCTAGTGGGGAGATTGATATAGGGAGGAACAGCCTGCATTCTTGTGTGGCTAAAGCAAATAGAATTGACATGTTGCAATGTAGACTTATCGTTAGGCACTTAAAAAGGCATTGAGAGGCCAGTCACTATTTCCTCACATAATTACAGCAGATCCTGCGTTAAGGCAAACTATTTTGTACCTTGTTCTTTTTTCATATGGATTAGAATTGAGTCACAATTTGTTACATTAGTTTGGGTTATTAGCGCCACATATAAGCAGATAATTGTTTTAAAGAGTAAAGCTAGGTAGAAATAGGATATGAAGGACAAAACGTTTTTGGTTATTAACCCACCCATTGAATGCCTATGGCCAGGCTAATCCCTTTGGCCAGTCCCACCCGCTTCCAGCCCCTCTCCCTCACCCAAAACATCCTCCTGGAGTCCGAGCTAGCTTTATCAAACCATACCATAAAACGTGCTCAAAGGACCTGCCAGAGTTGACATGTGTCGCTGTAAACACGCTGTGTAATACAAATGTCTTAACAAGGACCGCCTTAAGCCACTCTAAGCACTAATAGTGTCCTTAATTGAAGTCCCGTTAAAAACCAGCATTGGCACAGCCAACAGTTTAGGTTTGGGTATAAGTAATTAAGCATTTGCCATACAAATTATATGCCAAGGTCTCGCACCATTTTGAAGATACCATTGATGGCCAGATACCAATAAGGCAGCGCCGCCTGGCAAATGTCTTTCCCATGCCTGCACGAAAGCCAAAGCTGTTACCATTGCCAATGCTTAAATCATGTATGCCCTAAAACCAGTAGAGTGTCACAATCATTAAATCAGGTGTGTTCCTGCAGCACAATAGGTATAGATTACATGTCCAACAGAAAGACAACCTGTGCTGCATACAGTTTAACAAAATATTTGGTATCTAACATATTAGAGTGGGCTCGCTCACTGAAAAATCCAATGGGAGCCAACAGTGCCCCAAGTGCAATATTGAGGGCTACCACGAAGCCTGCACACACTCCATGCCCGATTGGCTTTGGGTGTGCTCAGAAACACTATTTGGTAGTGCCATTTGGGCAGGCTCTCACCTATGAGAACCTGCTTACTCATTTCCATAGGGTCTGATTGCTATGATCTAAAGTATTGCCCAAATATTAGGCTATAATATCCTAAAATGAAATAGATTTGATGAATCCGTAATTTGCTCTATTCCTTCTGAGCATGCCCAATAAAGATACGCATTTACTTTGTACAGGTTATGTTTGACCGCGGCACAGTGTTACACTTTCCAGGCATTTCCTGTAGAGCAGTGCCATGGCCACATGATGTTTAGTGGTTTAGATCTACTATTGTCCCAAAACATACTATTAGTTTACAGTTGGGGACAGGGAATGGTGCCTCCGAGTGTGCAACCTTGACTGTAAAAAACACCAAACCTGGTGCCCCACTGGAATACAGAAAAGGGAGGTAGCAGCATGTACAATAACGAAGCTGGAAGCATAGGTGTTATTTTAGGTCAGAGGCACTGCACATGGCCAACTCAACATTTGGGACTGCAATTCCTAACCCCCCTAACTCCCCCCAATTATATGTCACTTTCATGTTGGAAATGAATTCCCGATTCCAATATTATTTTAAACAAATCTTTGTAGGTGAACACATTCAACTGATCACGATAAAGCAACCAAGGCCAAATATTTAGCTACTTCCCCTCCCTCAATATTTCCAATCCACCATTCCATCATCACCTAAGCAATTCCCAGACAGTCCTCCATCCAAGCTGTCTAGCTCACCCCACCAACTATGCACAGCCTCCCTAACCTACCCAGGCCACCCAATCCCCATGCTCCCTAGCCCATTCAGCAAGTCATGTCAGCAACCCCCAACCACCCACGCTTGCTCTCAAAATACCCACCCCTGCTAAGCTCGATCCAGTAAGCCCCACCCACTTAGGGTCACCCCAGCATGCCCTCATAACTCACTGCACCAATCCCACATAGCCCCTTACCTCATTCCATCCACCACCAATGAAAACTAGCTCATCCAAGGAACTCCAAACAAACTAATCTCACCCGTGCTGATGAAAAGAGCAACCATCCACTCACTCCAGCAGCCCCGCACCCCACAATTATAGATTGGCCCATAAATCGTTGCCCATTCACTAGCTCACCAAGGGCACCGTCATCAGCCACCAGACAGCAACCCCAACATCCAAGAAACCCTTCACCTAAGCATCCCTCCACCCGCCCTTAATCACTCCAGAAGCCATGCACCATAGCACACCCCGAGAGCCCATATCGTACCACAGTAACCTTCCGCCATCGTAATAAAGCAACCCTCACCCTGCTACCTTATCTTAGCCCAGCAACAAACCATTAGTTGATCCAAGACACTACAGACCCAACATAGCACAGTACATATTAACTCCCCACTTCTCAACAGCAACTACTCCACCCAAGGGATCTACCCCAGCACGTGCCCCATCCATGCAAATGACCCGCAGAAAACATACCTCATCGAAGTCTTCATAGCACTGCCCAGCAGCACAACCCCTAACTCACTCCCACCCTAATTCAATTTATAATATAAAGGCAACTGGAAAATGTGTTAAGAACCTGCACACATCAGTGGATGCCAAATATATGGCAAATGTCCATATAATACGAACACAAGTGACAACACTGTTGTCGTTGCCAATGTTTTCTATTCTGTTTAGTTTTGTCAGCAGTCAGTGGAATTAGAAAAAAGTTTTATTTCGTTCTCGATTTTAAAAGGGTCAGGTGATTTTAATACGGTTTATGAAGAAATACAAGTAAAATGTCTATATGATGTCACAAAAAAGGACTCATGAACACTGCAAAATACCAGCTTCATGCATACCATGCTATGTAAATAACTTGTTAAAGAAATACAATGTTGGCTACAAACTACAAAAACATTACTAAATAATATGATTAGTTGACTAATGCGCACACTAATCTTTCATAGGCCCATGGTCCGTCTCCCAGAATTTAATGTACCGCTAACGCTAACCGTTCCTCCACCAAATAGTACCAGTGTCTTCCTCTGGTCGACTATCACCAGCCCCACCCCCAGGCCTGCTTCCGCGTCCCATCACATACATGGAATCGCTTTTCAAAATTGAGCTGCGTGTAGAAATGTAGGATACTGACACGACGCCCTCCATATTCTAACACAAACGTTTCCTCGCACAGGATCAAACAGACCCACCCCAGTCGGCGTATGCTCTTTGCACAGATTTTCATTTTAAGCTGGCGATAAAGGGACTGTCAGACCGCCCACTGCGAGCAACGTTTATAAAATGACAGACTCCAAACTCGCATCACGTTACCGTGCGGTAGTAGCCCCTTGTTGCATAGCGCCTGCTGTGCTTCAAGTCATTGCAAAAGGGAAACAACTGCACTAGTTCGCATATCCAAGTTCACGCGCCCTCGCCTTGACAGCCTACTCTTGTACCTTTTATAAAGGTATAGTCTATTACACTCAAGAGATCCCAGTCCCTCGCAGTTTTCTCCAGACATCCCCATGTCAGCTCACGCTCATAGTGAAGGTATTAGGATTTGAGCACCTACCCCATGACAACCCCTTCAACTTACCCAAATTTATTGGAGCTTTGCCTTGCTGAAGGATGGTCTCCGAGTCGGAAGCGGCTGCGTCTCGGTCTGAGGCAGTACGACAGTGCGGCTTGACTCAGTGGACTCGGTCTGAGGCAGTACGACAGTGCGGCTTGACTCGGTGGACTCTGTGGCCGGAAGGTCCTTTTCTCTAACCCGCCATCACTGCGACGGCGGCTGCGGCTGCGACGGCGGCTGCGGCAGGCGGCTACGGGCTACGGGCTACGGGCTACGGGCTGCTGTGTGCTGCGGGTGGGTGACGGCGTTGACAGTGCGGGAAGCACAGGAGGCACGGGATACTCGGCGGAGCGGAGCTCGAGCTCAGAAGCTCAGAAGCAGGACGGAGACAGCCTACACAAGAGCCTGCTGCTGCCGGAGTATCACAAGTAGGCGGTAGAGTACTGAGAGACAGGAACGGCTTTGCAGGAATAGCCGGTTACCTGACCCGAGTACCACAGTGCGCTGGCATATATGATTGTCCCTTAGGGGAGTGGCAGGGGTGTGGGCTGTGTTTTGGCTGGGGAGTTTGGGGCTGGAGCAGGGGAATACAGTCAGACCTGGACGACTGTTATGATGTGGTGTGCCTTATGTAGGCCCCAGTTCAACGGGCCCATTGGGGTACTTTGAGGTTCCCTGCAGTACACGCACACACCCCGCTTTCCTCCCCCCCCTGACCTTTCCCCCCTGCCTACATCATTTATATCCCTCTGTGAGCTACCCACTAGGCACCAGGTTGCCTGGGCACGTGACTTATAGAGGTGGCTGGTATTCTCAGGCCCAGAATTGTGGTGACCATTACAGGATAAAATAAAAAGTGGGATCCCAATTCAGTATTTTCCCACGGATTGAATTATCACGCTGAGGAAATGCAGCGAGGGAAAAAAGCACCACAGTCAAATTACAATCTGCGGAAAGGCAAGATTATGCCATTGAATGACAGTAAAGAAAATAGAAAGAAAGACAACAAAAGTAAAAAGAAACCTAACACAACGCCTGTGGCACAAGGAGCCATCACAGACTTTTTTGGAGTAAATCCACCTCCAGAGATTAACTCAACAATAAATGAGGCAATAGCTGAGCCAGGGAATAAGGAGAGTATCTTGCTAAATTCCTCAAATTATGAGGATATTGATAATAACTCACTACTTGACCTCTGTCTGAGTATTCAGAGAGGGATGGTAACGCAGAATTCAGCAAAGTCATCTAATAATGCTATTCATCTTAAAGAAAGTAATAATATAACACTAGAGGAAGCCAATCCTGTGTCTAGCTGTGGACGTCTCTCGGCATCTCCGAATCTAGTGATGGCCTCCATGGAAGATGATCCGGAGAAGGAGGATAACGAAGATTCAAATCCGCACATTAACAACACGGTCATTATGGAACTCCAATCTTCAGTAGCGTCATTACAATTTGCACTCAAAATACTGTTGCAGATGACGGGGAATATACTGACAAATACGAATAATATTACGAGGGCACTAGAGCAGAAGGACTACCCGCAGGATGAGATAGAAGTGAACCTCTTGGATGCTATTCATACCATGGAGGAGATGAATGCAGCAGATGAGAGAATGGAAGAAGGGGCGGAAGAGATGATCCTGGACAAGGACTTGGAGGTCAATCCCCCGGTAGAAGATCTTTCAATAATAACTGTAGAGGATCTAGAAATCGTGCACAGCCCTGGGATTTTTCTTACAAGGAAACAACGAAGATTGGCTAAAAGGGCCTTGAAAAGTAAGAAAGTAGCAACGAATCCCATATCCCCCAGTGTGAGACCTAAAGTAGGCGGGGAAACACGTTCCAAAAAAGCTAGAAAAAGAAAGGCGAGAGCAGTAGCTCGAGCCGCAGAAGCTAAGGGGCCATTGGCTGATTGGCTAGTACCAGGAGAAAAATTTAAGGAGGCAGATCTAGACGGCCTCTCTGATGAAGACAATGTCCAAGATGAGAGTGTCACAGCCGAACTGGAGGATCGAATCAGCTCAGCTGGTACAGACGAAACACCAGAGCCGGTACGGGCCGTGCAAATTAGCACGGATGAGGAATGCAATGTGAATCGTATTTGCTACATCAAGAACCTCTACCCTAGTGGTAAAAATCCCTGGCTGTCAAGATCAGAATTTCTAAACCGAATACATTATATTCCGCAGTTGAGAGTCATGAAATCTGATGACTTTTTTTTCATCGAACCCTTGCAGGTCCCTAATCCCCATGTTTCTGCCATCCATTGTACCTTCCTCGCCTCAGCTCAGCTGATTAGAAAATTTAAAAAAGAAATAATAACCGTAGATATTGCCATTGATGTAGATCCACAGGAGAGAGATCTTACTGATGAAACTAAGGACAATATGACCAAGGAGCTACAAACTCCATCGGATAAGCGAGTGGTGCCAGACAATGTGGTCAATCAAGAGGCATCAGAAAATACGGCGTTGTCTGAAATACAACAAGCCCTCAAAACATTGTTGGAAGCTCTACCGCGAATGATACAGAACCGTTGAAGCTTTTCCTTCGTTTCCTGGAACTGTCGGGGTTTTGCCCACCTCCTGAGATCAGAAGGGTCTATGGATTTATTGCTGAAGCATAGTTGCATATGTCTCCAGGAAACATGGGCACTGAACTCTCTATTATTGGATGGTTATGTAGTGCATCAGACATATGCCAAAAGAGGGGATAAGGGTCGCCCATATGGGGGACTTATTATAGGGGTGGTTAACACGGTTAACTCGCGGAAAATCCTGGACAACGCCACTGATTACCATCTGGCGGTTGAGGTTGACTACCCCAAGGACAATGGGCACAGTAGATTCTTACTGATTAACCTCTATAATCCCCCAGGGGCATTAATAAGGGAATCTCTACAAGAATCCATACATGAGTTATTGACTCTTTGGACTCAAAGATCTGGCAATTTAGCGGTAGTGGTGATGGGTGATTTCAATTGCCACATGAAGGATGAGCAATTGGTCACCAAATACCCCTCTTTGAGTGAAAAATGTCTTATGATCCATGACAAAAGAGAGAGTGAAGGGTTGGGATGGCTGCAATTCTTTGAGACATGGGAATTATACATGATTAACGGGCGACAGGCCGGGGAAACAGACATGGTCCAATGGTACCTCATATAGCACCCTAGACTATATATTTATGTGTCCTGAAATGTTGCCCATAGTAAGTGATATGAGAATCACACCCAATGAATGGAGTGACCACGCGGCTCTCGAGTGCTCCCTGCAACTTTCACTCTATCCCGCAACTAAGTGTAATATAGGCAACATACAAACCAATTGCACAGGCACCAGAATTATCTGGTCGGAGAGAAACATTAAAAAGGCTATGGAAGCACTATCATCTCAGGCCCAGGTTCCCCTACCCCATTTTGAACAGCTGACCATAAATGAAATAGAAGATTGGATCCTAGAATTCTCAGGACTACATGCGACCGTAAGGAAAAACGTTATGATAAATCCCGGAGGTACCCCTCAACCTTATAATAAGGATATTCGTGATGCTAAGAGAAGGCTAAGAGCAGAACTGCGGGGGTTTAGGAGACTGAATATAACAGGTTCCTCTTACTATGATAAAGTTAGAAAAGCCAAAAACAAATATAGAGCCAGTATTAGAACCATCAGAAATTTAGAGAGAAATATTAGAAATCAGAGGCTGGTTAACACTATCTGCGCTGGAAATTCGCGTAACATATGGCAGCTTTTGAAAGAGAACAGAGAGAAGGCCAAGGGTCAGTTGGATAATCCTATAGGAGAGGAAACTTGGGTAAGATTTCTTCTAGACCGTAACTCCGGAGAGTTAGATGTACCCATAATATCTAGAGTCAAGAAACCCTTCCCTCCGCCTTTTGAGGCCTCGGAAGAGGCCATACTGAATAAAATAGCATCCTTGAAAGCCTCTAGAGCTCCTGGCCCGAATGGGCTTGCCAATATAGTCATTAAGAACCACCCAGCGTTTTGGGCTTCTCTTCTGTCAATACTTTCTAAAAAGGTATTAGCTCAGGGGACGATTCCCCTTTCATGGCAAACGGCGATACTGGTGCCGGTGTTTAAGAAGGGATGCCGTATGGACCCAAATAATTACAGGCTTCTTTCCATGCTGGACACCACGGGAAAACTTTTTGCGGTTTTATTGCTCACGGAATTACAGAATTGGGCTGAACAGACTAATATTCTTAGTAGGTTCCAATGTGGTTTCCGGCGTGGCTTCTCTACCACGCATAATTTGTGGGTGATGGACACATTACGAACTCGGGCACTAACCAAGGGACAGCCCCCGCTATACGCCCTATTTATTGACTTTAAGGCTGCATTCGACTCTATACCTAGAGCCAGGCTGTGGAAAAAGCTGGAAGTTATGGGCTGCCCGCCGAGTCTGCTGTACTATTTAAGACAGCTGCACTATAATACCACGGTGTGCCTCAGACTAAATCAAGAAGGATCCTTGACTAGACAAGTGAGGCAAGATAGGGGGGTAAAACAGGGATGTGTAACTGCTCCACTGGTATACAATCTGTATGTATATGATATCCCAATAGTGTTGGCCGAAGTGAATAATTGCCCACCCAAAGTAGGAGATACAGCATGTGCAGTATTGGCATATGCTGATGATTTGGTCATTTTCGACAACACTATTGCTGGTATTAGGCGCTCAGCGGTAGCATTATGGGAGTACGCAAAGATTAATGGGCTAGCTGTTAACCTAGACAAGACCAAAGTGATTAGATTCACGAAGAAAAAAGTCTCTCGTGTTGAGCTTTGGGTGCAGAATAATAATATACTCTACACCCCTTCCTATCGCTACTTAGGAGTTGAAATTGAACCATGGGGTGATTACTCTTTATGTAGACAAAATAGGAGAACTAGGGCTCAGCAAGTTACAGCTTTAATTGCATCATTTACCAGGAGGCAGGCTGGCTTCACATTATGGGGGACGAGACACCTGTATATACAGGTGTTTGCACCTATGATTACGTATGGCTTGGAAGCACTAATCTCTTCTGATTTAGCTTGGCTACAAGTGGTGGAGGGAAAATTTTGGCGACGCATTCTGGGGTTACCCCCTAGTGTTCCTATGGCCCTTATAAGGCTGGAGTTGGGTTTACCCTCACTTAAAGCAATGGTACTGAAAAAGAGGGTGGGCCTTTATCTCAAGATGAAGAATAGTCCTTTGAACCCTATGCTGGTCACCATGCAGATAGAAATAAGCAAAAAAGATACTACCTCTCCTCTTCAGAAAAGTATGACCCAATTTCTGAGAGATATTGGCTGGACAGACAGAGGGACATCTATTTCCCAAGAGGTCATGATAGCACTGGGGAAAAAGATAGATCTCTGGGATTGGTTGGAGAACTTTTCTCATCTAGGGTGTCTAAAAACTTATGCTTTTGTAAAATATCGACTCTACAACTTTATGAAACCTCAGGCATATCTATACCTATGCCCCTCAACAAGGCTAAGACGGTTTATTATTCTTTTCCGTATGGAGCAACTTCCGACCATGTGTAATGTGGGACCTAGGGAAAAGATCTCAATTGTTGGACGAATATGTCGTATATGCAATCTACCTGAAAGTCTGGAGACAGCCAAGCATCTACTAACTGAATGCACCATAATGAGACCCACAATTGTCAAGTATCTAGGAGAATTTGCCCATAATCTGGAATTCATACCGGAAAATCAATTCTGGCTATACTGTACTAATACAGCGAATATGCATCTTTTTATTGCATTATATAATGTATGGCTTCAGATTGAAAATGTGATAGATATTCGGATTTAAATGACTGAAATGATTTAAAACGTGTTTTATTATGGAGTTCCCTTTCTATTTTGTATATAATTGAATTTTTTTTTTATTCTACTTTTATATTTGTATAATTGTATAAACTGTATTTTATTTTTTGTATTCTGTATTTGATTATGTAAAAGTAATATGTGTAAAGTTTGAATTTTTTCAATCTATATCACATTAAAGTATTTAATAATTGGACGTGATCATATAACAACCGCCCTCCCGCGGCGTTCTACCCACGACTCCACCGGTAGCTCACCGCCTCCTTCAAGTGTCATTCCTCTGGCCAGCTCACGGCTCTTGGTACGATGTTGCAGCACGGAACCAAACTGCAGGTGTGTCTGGGCCTCCTGCCGTGGGCCCGGCTTGATCCCCAGCACTGTCTGCAAGCAGTGCACGCACGGCTTAACCTTTGGGGGGCTGGAGGTTCGGAAATGTGCAGCCAGGCCCAGCAGCGCCACGTACCAAGGCTCAGCCGCCTCGGCTGGGAGGGCGGGTGTATTATAGCTGGTCTTCAAATCTAAATATACATTTATTCATGCCTCAAAATATAGTTATTACAGGGTGCTTCTCCAACAGTGGCTGCTTTCTCTAAACATTTCTTGTGAAACGGTCTAACGTTTACTAAAAAACTTTAATCCGTTGGTTATGCGTCTGAAACATTTCAAATAAAAATGCTGGCAACTTTTATTTTTGCGGCCCGTCTACGTCAAAACCTATCAGTGCTGCTTCTAACGGGGAACGTGGCTCAAAGGGCAACAGAAATGGCCAAAGTTAAAATGGAAGCCTGTTAAGGTCTTTACTGCCACATCACTTCGGACACTGAAAAGCTCTTAGACCCAGGAAAACCGCCCTGGCATGTTAGATGTCGGCTACATTTAGATTTACACAAATACATGTTGTAACATAGTAAAGTCAAGCTTTCGCATTCTCACCAAAGCATAATCACACTTCTCCGACGTTCAACCAGCAAAGACTACTCTCTTGGTGAGCGAGGTGTTTATACCTGCCTTCCAGGTAACTGGAGTGAACCATATTGCTTGTCGAGCAGGGGTGGAGGAGTCATTAAGCTAATATCCGTTTAAAATGAAGGCTGTGATGGTTTTACTGAGAATGGAACGTATAAATATAGTGTGAGGAGTTGATTGTAACTATTTAAAAATATGTTCAGCTAAAGGTAGGGAGGACAACTAAAGATTCGGAAGGTAAACCTATCCTGTGCAGTTGACATACTTGGACTGGTCCAATCAGAAATAGCAGGACCCCCCCACCCCCCCCCCCCCCAGTTCACTGCAAGCAGCCGAGGGCGAGTTTTAAGTGTTGTGATGGGTTTTAACATTGGAGAGCATTGACATTTTCCTTTTCAAGCAAAGTGGGTATTTTATGAGACCCTGCTGTGGATCGTTGGAAGTGGTTGATTTACACCAATTTAATAAAGTGTTGGGTCTGGGTCACTGTTTACTAATTAGCTTCCTATTAATTATCTGACATACATATGATATGAGTGCATCCTTTGTGCAGTTTACTGATGCCTGCTTTTCCTTTACCTTCTTTCAATTTTTCTTTTTTGTTTCAGTGCAAATCATCCTATTTTCTTTCCCTATCCCTCAACGTTTCTGTTTAAAACATATTTTCCACAAATAAAGGGAAACTCTCATTCTAGAAATGGAGCAACTATTTCATCTTTGAGGTTTTTCAATACTAATAATATAAATTGACAATGTGCGTAGCTGTAACATAAATGCCAGCTTAACCAATTCCCTTTAGGAGGAGGTAGTCCACTCATGGCCTTTGCTTTGTTTGGCGACGTATAGTCCACGATTTCCCCCTTTATAAACCAAAGGGAAATCCTGGATCTCGAGTCCAAAATGCACATTTTAAAACCATGACTGCGTCAAAGTGTGGGCAAGTTCTGTCTGCTGAGGAGGCTGTCTGATATGCTGTGTGGACTGGCTATTCTTGCCTGGTGGTCAAGTGCTCGCCAATCAACGTTCTTCACCTGAAGCACAAAACTCCTTTCACGCATGTCAGCACGCGGACAAGTCTTGTCTGCTTTGGAGGCTGTCTGACGCGCTGTGCAGAACGGCTATTCTTCCCTGGTGGTCTAGTGCTCTGCAATCAATGTTCCTCATCTGGAGCACAAAACCCCTTCCCTACGCGTTAGTGCACGTCAAAGTGCGGACAATGATGTCTGCTGAGGAGAATATCTAACATGGTGTGCAGAGCAGCTATTCTTCCATGGTGGTCTAGTGCTTGGCAACCAATGTTCCTCTCATAGAGCACAAAACTCCTTCCACAAATGTCAGTTTAGGAAAGATTGCTCTTTACGGCACCTTTCCTTCCATTTTTATGGACCCCCAAATATTTTGCTTTTATTTTTGATCCTGACCTATACTTTCCACAGTGCAGTGAAGCCTTCTGCTTCACTACACTGTCTTTTGCTCAACTGTTATGGGGAAACAGACATGTCCTTCAGGCTGTCAGTACTGAGTAACATTGTTTCCCTTAGTCTTGTGACTTTGTTACTACTTTTAGTAGTACTTGTGGTAACTTTTTGTATGATTGTACAATGCATCTTAAAATGCAGTACAATGGGATACACTTTGCTTGCCCTAGACTAACACTCAAAGGATTTTTGATTAATCTAGGTATGCTAAATGGGCAGGTGTGTGGCAGCAGTGACTTTTTACCATTTTTTTTGTGCTTTTTTAGGTTAGCCTTACTGCATTTACCGCGTTTCGCTACTAACTGTGGCTAGTGTCCAAACATTGCTGTGCCACATGGTTTTTCGCTTGTCCTTTGGCCATCTTGTTCTTTAGCCTTGTTCCTGGCCTTTGAGGCCAGGAAAATCCTTACATGGACTTCCAGTGCCCGGTAAAGCAGAAGCTGTTGGTGGGCTATTGGAGGGCTATGTGTGTTTGCTGGAAGGATTTGGGCTGGGACTGTCTGGTCCCAATTCACAAACTGGTTTCAGTGTGTCTGAGTGTTATGCATGAGTGTTCCCAACAGTGGTCCTGATTGGACCACTGCTGGGGTGTGTGTGTGGCTAGTCCTGCTATTGGCTAGTGGGAGTTTCAGCTCTTACCTGGCTTTTAGGATAAGAAGAGGATCCCTGCACCCATTCGTCAGAGATCCTGGAGTAACCTGAAGGAGCCAGGACTGCTGTCCAGCTGTGAGATGCATGAAGAGGCCAGGAGACCGGTCTGAAGGAGGTCTGGCGACCAGCTTCTGCTGCTGTCCTGGTGGATCCCTGACTTGCTATTGATCTTCAGCAGTACTGCAAAGGAGTTGCAACCCTTGGAGTGGAGGGAACATCAATTCCTGGTGTTTGCTCGGTACCCTGCGAAAAAGAGCTGTCAGAAGTGTGCTGGGACCGTCCTATGGCTGACCAGCTTTGAGTTTGTACTACCATGCTGCCGACATCGCCATTCCGAGTTGAGGCCTGGAACTTGGGGGATACTCAGCTTGTCCTACAAGATTTACCTCTGCGAATTTAGCAAAATTTCAGAATTCTAGCGTCAAGGGGACCCGAGATAGGAGGGAACGTCTGACTGTGACAAGTGAGTCCCTTTGCATACTGTGCTGCAGTGACCACCCTCCGAAACAGCTTACCTGCATCGAGTCCAGTCCTGAGAGGGGTCCCGCATTGTGTTTTTCTGCATTCTTCATCCAAGAGTCCTTGCGCCAGTGTAAGACACCGACCAGAGTTCAACTCAAACTTGTAACCCCTGCAAATCAAGGACTGAGACTGATGGCAGGAAAAGCAACCTCGGACCTTCTTCCATTGACCTGCTTCCAATGGGAGGATTCCCCTCCAGTGAGGCAAAGGATACAACAGTAAGGTGGGTTACTAGAAAGTAAGCGCATAGAGCCCAGCAGAGAAACCCTTGAGAGGTTTGAGGTTTCTCAGGAGGTGAGTCCCTTCCTCTGATAGTTGGGGTGTGACATTCCACTAGTGGTGCATCCTAGTGTCAGGATAACACTAGAGTGGTCTAACACACTTTCCTGCTGACCCATGATAGGGGTCCTAGAAGAAACCCACTGCAGGAGTCTGCCTCTCTGTCACCACGTTGACAGAAGTGAGACATGTATGCACATACTCCAGAGTTCACTTTTAAGAGTAGACTCAATTGTACCAGAGGCAGGGGGGGCGCTGTGATGTGCCAAGCAAGATGGCCGCCTGACCGCAGAGCTCCGCGGCTGTGAAAATCCTGTCCTAAATACCCTGCAGATTGGCGTTGCTGCTAACATCTAATTACAGGCGGGGAGACGCATGAACATCCCCGGCATGCGCCTAGCAACTTTGAGACCGGTCCGACCTTCTACACCAAAGTTACACCGCCAACGAATCCCGAGAAGACCCGCCTAACGTCTCTGAGTCTTCGCGCCAAAACTTCACTGAGCCCGCAGCCCCGCAGGAAATCCAGCAGCATTATTCAGGTCCTCCCTCCTCCAACTGTGGCCAGATCGCTCCCCACAAGCAGCATAATTGCTGCAGTAAGCGCCTGGAGGGGCCAGGTGGCGAGCGTGACCCACATCCTCTGCTACTCTGCTGCTCCGAGGGACTGGGCACCGGCAACCCCTGCAGCTGGAGAGGTCCGCAGCAGCGCAACTACTTAGACCGCCGCACCAGGTCTAAGCGGGTCTCTAGGGCAGGACTGGGCGCATTACTCACAGCCAAGTCACACCGCTCCCTGGCTGCGGACAAGCCCCTCAGAAGATCCGACCTCAACCCAGGCGCAAAGGCCGTCAACAAGGTAGGTGGGGTGAGACGCCAATGACGCGGGTCCCACTGTGAGCCCGGACAGCGACTCACCCTCCGCCCCCCCTGGCCACCAATGGCCAGGCACATACCAGGCACATACAAACCTTCTGACACGGGCAGCCACCACACCCACAGTCCACCTCATGGGGCAGCAGCACAGAACAGAGCACCCGCCACCAACTAGTGCACCACACATTCTGCTGCAGCACAAGTGCAAACACCTTTACCAACCCAACACTCACAAATCCACAGCGGTACCATTTGCCAAACCCCCAATCAAGACTACAATACAGAAATCGCCGCATCACCCGACAACCCTCCCCCCGACCCCTCAACACAAAGCATGGCTCCATACATGATGGCCATGGAAAAAGGATTTGCAGCCATCAATGCCAAACTAGACGATATTGGAGACAGTATTGCCTCTATCCGCACAGACATCAAAAAACTTAACACCAGAGTCTCGGAAGCGGAAGACAGGGTTGCTAGCCTAGAAGACACGGCCACCACCCAAAATAAAAGTACAAACTGGATCCTGAAAGGAATCAATGCCCTCCAAAATAAATGCGAGGACTTAGAATCCAGATCAAGGCAGAACAATATACGAGTGGTAGGGGTGGCAGAACACAAGACCAACGTACCCATGGAACACTTCGTGGAAGACCTACTCCACTTGCTATTTCCAGACGCACAGTTCTCAAAGCAATTCCTGATAGAAAGAGCACATTGGGCACCAGTCTCCCCGCCCAAACCCGGAGCACAGCCGAGAATGATCATTGCCTGGCTGCTCAGCTATATAGATTGCGACCTCATCCTCCGCCTGGTAAGAGAACAGGGTCCTCTATCCTTTGATTCTAACCACATCCACATATATCCGATTTCTTGATGGGAGTACAAACTGTGTGAACATCCTTTTACCCCGTTAAAAGAACACTCAGAGACCGAAAAATAATATAAGCAATGCTGTTACCTGCCAAGCTACATATCCAACATGCAGGCAAGACACAGTTCTTTGAATCACCAGAAGATGCCCTGGCATATGTTGAGTGCCACATTCCGGAAACACCCAAGGAGTCCTGAAACATACCCAAAACGCAAAGTAGCAGCACACCGAACCACAATTTAATGGAAGCCGCGGCTCTCCAACAGGTTGGGGCCACTTGGTCCCCCCCTCACCCCAGTTGAAGGTTTCACTAGCAATGTTGTATATCGTTCCATGGGTTACACCGCCCAATTGGGGTGATGGTGAGGGAGGGGGGAAGACAGGGAAACTGGCCAGTTGCCAGTACAGGATAATGGCTTGTTGCCAAAAAGTTCACACAGTTAAAACTGGTTGGTACAATAACAAGAAAAACCTGGCATGGTTGCAAAGGGAAGAAGACTACCACAATATCAAGCTATTAATTCACACATCACTGACGGCTCGCGGATGGCTACTCAACAAATAACACGTAGTACCAGACGCGTATCCTGGAATGTGAGGGGGCTCCTGAACCCAAACAAAGCAAGGAAAATAGTGCATATACTAATAGACACAGAATCGATATCCTCGTGCTGCAAGAAACGCACACCACGGAGCAAATGGCCAAATCATTAGGCCGAGCATGGGGCCCACAGGTATTCATGACAAATTATTTGTCACAGTCACAGGGAGTCCTGACATTAATCCACCACAGACTTGGATTCCAGGTGCAAAAAAACAAACTAGATGCAAATGGATTTGTTATATTGTGGGGTCTATTACACGACCAGGAACTAATAATCATAAATACCTACGGCCCCAACGTCGACACACCAGAGTTCTATCAGCATATAGTGTCCCTAATAACCCCAACAGAAGACTCAAAAGTGCTATGGGGTGGAGATTTCAACACTATACTGGACCCCCTGCTAGACAGAACATCCACGGCACAACATCCGAACTCCAAATCAGCACTGACCATTAAACAAGCCATGTCCACTATACCACTAGCAGACGCATGGAGAGAATTACACCCTAATACTACACATTTCACTCATATGCCCACGGGTCAAGCTCTAGAATTGACTATTGCCTCTGCTCCGCAAACAGCGCCTCCGGCCTGAAGGAATGCACTATACTACCTAGAACAATTTCGGATCACTCACCGGTAGCACTAGAAATCCAGATCGGGACGCCTACTCCAGAACGCCACCAATGGAGAATGCCCCCAGACCTACTACGTGATGCCTCACTCCACAAATCACTCCGGATCAAGATACAGGAATTCTTCGACAGGAACCAAGGCTCGGTGAAATCACACCTTACAATCTGGGAATCCTTCAAAGTATGGCTAAGGGGACATCTGATCTCCAAGGTCCACGGCACACTGAAAGGCATATGCACCCAGATAACCCTAGCTGAAGACCGCATTAAAGAATCAGAGACAGCATATACAAGAGAACCAGCACCTGCAACACTCACCGGACTGCAAGAAGTTCACACTAAATTCATGTCATTAGCAGAACAAGAGGTGTGGTATACATCGCAGCCAATAAGAGCCAGGAGGTACGGAGAAGGCAATAAATCTGGCAAGCTGTTGCCCAACCTCAAGACAGAACAGGGACACAGACAAATCACCAGCATCACAGACGATCAGGTTTCGATGCATGTAGACCACCTGAAGGTAAATGAGGTGTTCCGAGACTTCTACAGCAAGGTTTACACAAACGCGGACCAAGCATCAGCGGAAGAACTGCAGGAGTACCTGGACTCCTTCCCACTCCCCAAGCTCACCTGAGAAGAAAGTGACACTATTGACCTACCTTTAACCCTAGAAGATCTACAACAAGCAATCAAAGACCTCAAGGTGGGCAGAGCACCTGGGTCGGATGGCCTACCTGCTGACCTTTACAAGATATTCGTAGACGAGTTGGCCCCGCGACTCCTAGAAGTTTGGGAAGAGTCGTTGGAGAGCGGCACACTCCCCCGACAATGAGGGAAGAAATCATCGTGGTCAGACTAAAACCACATAAGCCAGCACATTCTCCTTCCTCGTACAGACCGCTGTCCCTCATTAATGTCGACACAAAAATCTTCGCTAAGGCCATAACCAACAAACTTAACCCATATATGCCCAAACTAGTACACCCAGACCAATCAGGGTTCATTCTGGAGCAATCCGCTGCCCTGAACCTCAGACGCTTCTTCGCCATCACATCCCCACTAGACCACCGGGCACAGACGGTGGCAGTTACACTAGACGCAGAAAAAGCGCTTGACTCCATTTCCTGGAAATTCATGAATGGAAACCTGGGTAAGATGGGATTCGGTGCCGGATTCCAATGATTCATAAACATACTATAACACGCCCCCACGGCCAGGGTACGCACCAACAAAACACTATCATCCACCTTTACATTACAGAGAGGTACCAGGCAAGGTTGCCCACTCTCTCCATTAATATTTGCACTAACCATCGAGGGAATGGCTGCAAATCTACATCACAACCACGCCTGGAGGGGGATCCGCATAATGGGATCTCCGCAATTAATTTCCCTATACGCAGACAACACTATGTTATACATCAGGAACCCCGACATTCATCTTGCAGCAGTTCTACGTGACATAGCCATCTTCACCAAGCATTCCGGATATAAAATTAACCGAGCCAAGTCAGAAATAATCCCGCTGCCCGAGTTCACTATCCAGACGGCGAGTATGAACAACTTACGTTGGTCCCCTACCACGGCAAGATATTTGGGCATTACAATGGCACCAGACAAACGAACATTGCTTACCAATAACTATACCCCATACTTCTAACATTTGGAATGCAAACTTAATGCATGGATCAAGCTGCCACTGTCCCTGTATGCTCTCATCTCCCTACTGAAAATGCTGGTAGTACCGAAGTTGCTATACCTATTCAACGGCATTCCGATCTGGCCGGGCAGGAATTTCTTTGATACACTAAAAAAACTTGCGACACGATTCGTCTGGGGAGGTCAGACGCCCAGGTTAAGCTGGCCCAAACTATGCGAGAATTATGACACAGGTAGCCTGGCAGCCCCGGACTTCCAGCTATACTACTATGCAGCGCAGGCTCACTTCGCAAAGTACTGGTCCAACACTGTGGAACAATTTGCACACATACATGCAGAAAAATTTGCAGCATCCCCTTTGGAACTCAAAAGCATGATACCAAGAGAAAAAACACTGCTTGACCCGATGGAATCGACAGTGCGAGCATGGTTGCAGATCCTGAAAAGAGTGGGATGCAAAATAGCATAATGGCCACACCTACCCCTATGGCACTAACCAGGCCTAGAACCCACAATGGATCGTACGATAAAAACATTATGGGACCCTGAAAAATAAGCCAAGGTTGGAGCCCTGTTTCCAGAAGGACGGCTCCTCATGGCAACAGAGATTCAAAATAGAGCAGGAAAGGGTCTATCCACAATACTACACTACCAACGGTTAAAAGCTTCCTGCAAGAAAAAGTGGCCAACTTTTCCGAGTGCTCCTCCAACCCACAAATTCCCAACTGAAATCCTTACAGAAGATGGTTTCGTGGGTAGTGTCTCGATGCTATACAGAATAACTCAGTCCAACACGCCATCCAAGAACAATAGAAAGCCAAGTGGGAAAAAGACCTGAACATCCAAATAGATGAACAACAATGGACAAACTATTGCAGATATGCGAAGAACATCTCCCTATGCACAAACTTTAGACTTCTTCAATTCATAATCCTGAACCAGCTGCATATCACACCCAAACAAATCTCCAAATTTGACCCCTCTAAACCACAATCATGCCCAAATGCGGCAGTCTCAACGCAACAGCTATACACATGTACTGGGACTGCCCCCGAATAAAGTGATTCTGGAACGAAGTGGCAAAGACTACGAACAATATATTAAACACAATCATCACGGCCGCACCGCTGAAATACCTACTGGGAAATATAGGGAAGGCATCAGTTAAGACCTGCAGACTGTTTGCAGTGGGTGGAGCAGTAGCCAAAAGGAACATACTCAAGAAATGGAAGTCAAAAGGAACATCATCAAGAAATGGAAGTAAAAAGATCCCCTGACACACCAAGGCTGGTTACGGGAATTAATTAACACACAAGAATGCGAAGAATATTATGTCAGAGGGGTCCAGTCTACCTCAAGACCAAAAGACATATGGGCTCCCCTCAGAACATACCTGGAGGCAGAGAAAGACAAGACAAAGCCCACACAAACTTGAATATCCCCTGTATGACCCTATGTGTCCTGTCCCCTTTCATCCCCTCCCCTACCCCCCACACCCCAAATGCTCCTCTAACTGTTCAATTATATACCAATGTCAATCATATATGCTGTATGTTTGTACATGAACCACGTCCTTCCTGCATTGCTAACATGCAAGTAATAAATATATTTTAAAAATAAAAGAAATTGTACCAGAGGCAAGGCCTACCTTGTGTAGGCCTGGAGACCTCAGGCAGTAAGTTACAATTGGTGGTTGCTGATCACAACACCTTATGCCTTAATGCTATCTTTACTTTAGTTTACTTTAAAGGATTTATTATGCGCAGCCATGGACCCTGGGGCTTGTGGGCCCAGCAAGACATATACAACAATAAACAATTAAGCACCATGGTCATCTATAGGTTGTAGATTCAAGATGAGGTCAGGGATCTTATTGATTAGGTAAACAGATAAATCTTCAATTTCTTTTTGAAAATATCTGGAGATTCCGTGCCTCTTAGCTCTGGGTGGAGATTGTTCCAGGCCTTAGGAGCGATTGCAAAAAAAGCTGTGTTGGATACTTTCACAGTTCTACATTTAGGTATCACTAGGAGGTTTTGATTATTCGATCTCATTGATCTGCAATAAGTTCTTGTGGCCAGGAACTGCTGTAGATATCCAGGCATTTTTTCCTGTCTACAGAGAATGACCCACAGAGAATGACTGCCAAGGCAGTCATTAATGCCACACTGAATGACAGTTCCAGAAGTAGCTCCTCTGCTGTACTCAGTAGTGGTCAGACCAAGTGGAGGGAGAGTGAAGTGACCTGTCAAGTGTCCCTTAGCTGACATTCACAGGAAGGTAGTATGAGAAAGAGAACTGTCAGATCTCTCATACTTTTGATTGGAGCCCTCAGTGAGCCCCAGAGAAGGAGGTGGGACCTTCTCCTGTCAAACTTATTTAATACATCCCTGAACACCCGTGAGGGGTCTGGGCCTTGCCATGTTTCACAGCTTGGCAAGGGGAACTATTCGGAAGGCCTTGGTGGACCTGTTCAGGTTGCCATAACGTTTCCTGTGAATAGTGTGGAGGATTCCATCTTGAGATAGAATAGGATCCCTGCTCATGGCTATGGAGAGGAAGCCAGATAAATCTGTGTGTCTCCCTGCCATGTGTCATAGCAGGCCTTCAAATGGTTTCAGTGAGGATGACCTAGTGTCTCCACACCTGACCCCACATCAGTAAGGTGAGCTGCAGATTTTGCTGGGGCAACCCCCCTCTCCCACCTAACCCCCTTCTTGTCACCACAACCCTCTATAACATAATGGTGTAAACCAAAGTGTATTCTGGGAGTTGGTGAACTCACCAGGTTTGGTTGTTGTGGTGGTTCAGACCAAACAAGAAGTTCTGACAGTTGGTCTGAGATCCACGCTGTGTTGGAACAAGGAGTGTTTGAATACTCTAGCTGTCTAAATTCCAGTTCTGAGGATCTGGAGGGACATACAGGTAAAGCCAGTTTGGGATTCTGTATGGACACTAGAGCTCTGTATTCTGTTCCCAAGACAGATATACACTCTTCACTAAGAGGTAACAACTTAGAGGACCAGTTCTGTACTGAAAAGTACAGTTGCCTTTTTGATCCCTCTGCAGGATATGGTAACATATCTCTTGCAATATATGCTGAGGGGGAGACAGCAGTTTCAGCATTTTCAGATCCTTACTTACAGTGTATGGACTTCTGGATTGGTGGCTGCAACTGACACCTGACAAATGAGTTTACCCCCTTTTCTGAATGGGAAAATGGATCTCAACAATAAATATCTGGATGACATGGCAGATTCAACCAGACATTGAAAGAAACTGGGAATATCTCGAGAGAATAGGTTTAGGTTTGATTTGATTTGATTTGGATTTGTAAGGCGCTGAAGCCCACAGGCATCAGGGCGCAGAGAACCCAACAAGAGTGGGAAAAGCCAGCAGCGCGTTGGCATGTTGCAACACCTTTGTTACTCAAAAAGAATAGTCTTGAGCCTCTTCCTAAATCTCAAGAGGTCTGTCTCGGAGCATAACTCCTTAGGCAACTGATTCCACAGAGTGGCGGCAAGGACAGTAAATGATCTGCCATGCCCCTAGTTCTTCTACTTAATGGGACAGATAAGCATACTGACCCACTTGCTCTAGTGGAACTAAGATGATGCTGAATTACAACACAATCTCAATCTCTCAGGTAGTTAGGGCCTTGCCACACGGGAACAAGGGTCAAAGCTTTAAAACTGATTTTTGCTTCCACTGGAAGCCAGTGTGGACTCTTCCTATATATAGTATAGGCTGATGTCTAGGAATCCCCTTGATTATGTGCACAGCATAGTTCTGGAGAACTTGGAGGCGCCTCATGTAGTTTTTACTGTCTCCAATCATCAAAACATTACAGTAATCGATCCTCGGCATGATGAGCACATGCGCTATTAGCCTCTGTAACATATGGTTTCACTCTCTTGAGCAACCTGAGAAGATATTGTGCTTTGTGACCTGGTCAATATGCAAATTAGAGTTAAAAGAGGAGTCAAAAATTACACCCAATGTTTTGACTCGATCTACCCTTTTGATAGAGTGTTTATCAATAGGGAAGCTTGCATACTGGACGTCCAATTTAGATCTGGCCTGGGGGGGTCCGAAGGGCATGATATCTGTTTTAGTGGAGTTCAAGCACATCCCATTTTTGGCCATCCAATATTGAATTGCAGAGTAGACTTTATTTATGTGTTCTTTCTTTATACGTGCGACTCAACTCAAAGACAAGCTGGGTGTCATCCGCATAGTTTGTAAAATGCACACCCCGCCTGCTTAAGAGTTCACAAAGAGAGTGGCAAAATATATTAAATAAAGAGGGAGGATAAACACGCAACCTATGGAACTCCATGTTGCAGTTGTTCATATGGGGAATAAGCATGACCCCACACTACACAAGATTTACGGCCAGTCAGGAAGGATTTTAACCAAGTCATAGCCTGAGTGGAATACAGGCCCTCTAGGGCCAAACCAGCCAACAGTTTCCCATGGTCAACAATGTCGAAGGCTGCTGATAAGTCCAAAAACATCAGCAGCCCCGTCTTGCCCCTGTCCATAATCAGAAGCATTTCATTCATGTTCAGAAGTGTAAGTCCCGTAAGTGCTAAGTCCCGTAGCCAGTTCTAAATCCGGATTGATTTTGGTGCAATTTTCTGGATAATTACAGATATTCTTGTAGCTGGAAGTTAGCCACCTTATCCAATATATTCAAAAGAAATGGCACGTTAGTAATAGGTCTAAAGTTAGCCGCACAGTCTGGTCGAGGCCCGGCTTTTTCAACAATGGGGTCACAGAAAAAGTTTTTAGTGTCTCACGCACACAGGATTCCCTAGAACTAGCATTAATCAGGCGAACTAGAAAAGGTAGAAATAGCTATTTCTTGTTTTGGGATAATTTTAGAAGGGAGAAGTTCCCCTTCACATGTGATGGTTACATCTTTTCCATCATATGTAAGAGCTCTTCCTCTGATATGTCCCTGAAGGAGAAGGAAGAAGGCATATTTTTTGCCGACTCTACCCCAAGATCCTGTTTATGTGTAGAGGACATATGTCTAAAGTTAAAGCCGATGATATTTTTAAAGCAAACGCTTTCTGGATAGCCTCACAATCTGCATTTGAGTGGTCTTTCTGTTGAGACATATCCATAGGTTTTCTCTCTTTCGATCCAACAATGCAGGAGAATACCATTTCTGGTTATTACACTTCTCCCAGGCTGATTTTAATGTAACTGGCGCAACTCGGTTAAGGAATGTGGTAATGTAGTTATCAAATTCTACTACCATATGATCAGGATGGTCTGTATCCTGCGTGTGATATGATATGATATGATATTTTATTCATATTACGCTTATACACAAGTGTTTCAAAGCGCGAGTGTGGGCCATGAGAGTGTCGAGACATAGCTTTAAGTCTGATTGTTGTGTTGTTTCAAAATTATGACAAGAGACCTGTTGAGAAGGATTCTTTTCCTTGGTTTAAGAGAGTTGTATAAGGAACCCAAAGAAAACGAAAAAGTGGTCCGACCAGACACACGGCTGGGAGTCCACTAAGCCTAAGTGGAGGTTTTTACTTGCTACCCAGTCCAACACGTTCCCTTGTCTATGTATGCGGTTGCTCCCATTCCCCACAATAAACTGATTAAGTGTGAGTAACTGTACTAGTCTAGAGGCCTCCAGGTCAAGTGGATTCCCCAGCCATCTGTTGAAATTCCCTAATATGATGGTGGAAGTATTAGGTTTACGGGTAGATGCCTGCTAGGTCATCATAAAAGGTATCAATCTCTTGAGGTGGCCTATATAGCAAAATTATATGTAACAAGTTATTGGGTGTGAGGGTAGTCTTAATAGATATAATCTCACAGCCCCTGCACGCAACAGGGGTCTGGAAGAACTTGAGATGAGTAGGTGCAATAATCGCTACTCCTCCTCCTCTACCCTCCTCTCTATTCTCTGCAAAAAATGTATATCCAGGAGGGACAGCTAAATCGATGTTCGGGTCGGGTTCGGGTGTCAGAAACTTCATCAGTCCAACTTGTTCAGGGAGACAACCAAGTGTCAAACTGAACAGGAGCCATTGTCCTTCCTTGATCATAAAGCTGGTGTATGTGGGGACAAGATGCAACCTCTTGTCGGTGAAGTACTTAATGTACAGATCTGGGCAACCCCCACTACCCAAGCCCAGGTGAGTCCTTTCCTGTCCCTCACTGGGAAACACAGGAGGAAGGTGACAGGCTATCGCAATATAGCTGCCCCTCTGACTGCCCTCACTACTCATAAGGGACCTAAAGCTTTCTTATAGACCCTTGAGTGTGAGAAGGCCTTCACTGGCCTGAAAGAATCCTTAGGTCAGGGCCCTGGTTTAAGGGCACCTGATTGGAAGAGACCTTTCTTAGTGCAGACAGATGCCTATGACACTAGGATATTTGGGAAACGTTCACACCTTTATGACAAAAGGTGAGGAACAACCTATATGTCACATCAACTACCAGTTCAGGTGTGGAAAACTCAGGTGGCCCCAGGTGGGGAAAAGATGTTTTTTCCATCATATGGTGTCTTAGGAAGGTGAGGTCCTCCCTCCATGGGAATCACTTCACTGTGTATTCTCACCCTAAGCTTTTGAAGTGGTTTGTGAATATTAAGGGAGATAATCCATAGTGGCTCAGGTGGTTCATGAGTCTGCAGGCCTTGAACTTCACTCTTGGGTATAGGCCAGATCCCAAATGTAGCAATTCTGATGGGCTGTCCGACTGGAATAACCGACTAGAACAAAGTACCTATCCAGGGGTGGATTAGTTCCCCCTGTCCCTAGTCTTGGGATTGTGGGGCGAGTGTTAGGAAAGATTTCTCTTTACTGCACCTTTCCTTCCATTTATATGGACACCCAAATGTTTTGCTTTTATTTGTTATCCTGACCTTTACTTTGTACAGTGCAGTGAAGCCTTAAGCCTTGCTACACTGTCATTTGCTCATCTGTTATGGGGAAACTGACATGGCCTTCAGGCGGTCAGTACTGGGAACCATTGTTTCTCTTAATATTGCAACTTTGTTACTACTTTTAGCAACTTGTTATCACTTTTGGTAACATGGTATCATTGTACAATGCATTTTACAATGCAGTACAATGGGGTACACCTTTTGTTTTGCCCTAGACTAATGCTCAAAGGATTTTTGGTTACTCCAGGTGTGCTAAAGGGACAAGCTGGTGGCAGCAGTGACTTTAAACCATGTTTTGGTGCTTTTTGTGTCAGCCTTACTGCGTTTGGCTAGTAACTGTGGATAGTGTCCAATCATGGTCCTGCCACAAGGTTTTTCACTTGTCCTTTTGCCATCTTGTTCTTTAGCCTTCTTCCTGGCCTGTGAGGTCAGGAATATCTTAACATGGGCTTCGAGTGCCCAGGAAAGCAGAAGCTGTTGGCGGGCTATGGAGGGCTATGTGTGTTTGCTGGCAAGAAGTGGGCTGGACTGGCTGATCCCAATTCACAAACTTGTTTCAGTGTGTCTGAGTGTTATGCATGAGTGTTCCCACCAGTGGTCCTGATTGTACCACTGCTGGGGTGTGGGTGGCTAGTCCTGCTATTGGCTAGTGGGAATTTCAGTTCTTACCTGGCTTTTAGGATAAGAAGAGGACCCCTGCAGCCATTCTTCAGAGATCCTGGAGTAACCTGAAGGAGCCAAGACTCCTGTCCAGCTATGACACCCGTGAAGAGACCAGAGACCCGTCTGAAGGAGGCCTGGCAACCAACTTCTGCTGCTGTCCTGGTGGAGCCCTGTCTTGCTATTGTTCTTCAGCATTCCTGTGAAGGAGCTGCAACCCTTGGAGTAGAGGGAGTTTCCATTCCTGATGTCTGCTCGGTACCATGCGAAGAAGATCCCAAACCGTCCTGTGGCTGACCAGCTCTTTGTTTGGGCTACTTTGGGCTACTGTGCTGCCGACACTACTGTTCCAAATTTAGGCCTGGAACTTAGGGGATCCACAGCTTGTCCTACAAGACTTACCTCAGCGTAATTACAGAGTCTTAGCACCCAGGGGACCTGAGATAGGAGGGAAAGTCTCACCGTAACAAGTGAGGTCCTTTGCGTCGCCGTGCTGCAGTGACCACCATCTGAAACAGCTTACGTGCTTCAAGTCCAGTCCTAAGAGGGGTCCTGCATCATGTTTTTCTACATTCTTCATCTGAGAGTCCTTGCACCAGTGAAAGACATAGACGGGAGATCAGCTCGAACCTGCAACTCGTGTGAATCAAGAACTGAGGCTGACAGCGGGAAAAACAACCTTGGACATTCTTCCATTGACCTGCCAAGTCCTGGGAAGATTCAGAGTAAGGGGAGGTACGTTACAATGGTTCTTACCTGCCCCTAAACGTCCTTTAAATGTTTTTCTAACATTTACAAAACATTTGCTATATTTTGGCTTTGCCATTGCTTGCTCACGCAAGCCTTCAAAAAGTTGGGGACACTTCTATTAGTTAGACTACACTTTCCCCTAATGCTTGGATCTGTTCACTGGACCCCAGAGACCCTACCTTCATTTTATCCTGCATCCCAAACTGAACTGTATCAGAACTTTCCTGAACATTTGGGCATAAGGCCCCAGACAATCTAGGGAATGACTTTTGAAGTTAGGGTTAATTCTCTGTGGACTTGTAGTGCATAAAACGAATCTGCACTTTCTTTTACAGGAATTTGATGTTTGTAATGCCCTACTCTAGTGGCTGTATATATGTAATCTATTATTAGTGTTGTGTGATACTTCTACCTGTTAGTAGTCATTGTTCATGGTGATATTTGACCATAAATAAATAACCATATTTTTAAACATACTGTCTAAGTGTAATTTGTTATTCCCATTGGGTGTACTCATTGTGGACCCTTTAAAAGCTCACCACCTCGTAAGACTTCGCCTAGACCTCTCATCACGGCTACCTTGAACTGGTGCAGCTGCAGCTCCCAAAGTTGTCCCCGTCACAATATAGGTTGGCCTTCTATACATTTGTCCGCCAGGCCAGAGTATATAAAATCAGTCCTAACAGTCAGCACACACCAAAGTGTGGACAAGTGCTGTCTGCTGCCAGCGACTGGAGGTGTGGAAATGAATCAGCTGTGGTCGCCGCTTCCGAATCTCTACTGACGTGATGGAATCAAGCTACCGGCATAGGAACAACCAGACGTTGCCAGTGGGCACTTCTCTTCAGGTACTGGTAAGAACAGAACTGAACGCTGCAGTCAACAAGAACACTAAGGGCCTCATTATTAGGCTCGCACTCCCGTAATGAAGGGGGCCGGTACGGTAAAACCAGGCGTGCTTTCCGAGTCCCGCGAGGGGAAGTGGGTGGCAATAACGGGCCAGATGTAATCTGCCCGTTATTACCTCCCTCCCCATTTCCATTGAGCCCTATGGGGGCTCAAATGGGAATGGGGATGGGTTCCTGCAAGGAGGACTTACCGGGTCCTCCTATGTCGGAGTAACCCGGTAAGTCCCCATTGGAGGAACCCGGTAATGGAGCCCGGAACGGAGGCAGCCATGGAGCTAACAGCTCCATGGCTGCCTCCATTCTCGTAATGAGGCCCTAAATCTCCTTCCTGGAGTACTTTACCCAGCATAGATGATGGAGTTCAGCCGTCGACAAGTAGGGGGGTCGCATTTCTATCTCCATTGAATATTAAGAGTATTCTAACTGAGGCTGAATCAACTGAGCCTGCTGAAGCTCAAGCTGAGCTTGCTGTGAGTGTGCAGGTGAGGTTGAAATCACCCAAGCACAGAGGGCTAAGTGAGGAGACGCCCCTAGTAACTGATCAATTAAAAACGATGTCAGCAGAGATCTGTTCTTCAGAGAGAAGGATTACAGCATTTTTCTTTAAATCAATGGTAGAGGTGAATAAGCCTGTAAAGAATAAAGCTTCTCACTCCAGGGGGGAAGTTACAGATGTTGAATTGCTGGAGGAACTATTTCCAATGGAAAATAGGGCAAATAAGACCCACAATAAGAAAATTATTTCCACGCCCAGAGTTTTAATTCCACAACTTGATGAAGACACCCCCTCAATTACTGGATCATTTATTGATCTGACTATAATCTCATCTATTCACTGCCCCTGCAATCCATGCGGAAGGAGGCTGTTCAGACTTTGGTTTGGGACTGGGCCACTCCACCATTTCTGGGGAGCACAGAGTTGTATTAGGTCACCTTGCAATAGTTGGTGATCAGGTTTTGGGAAATATGGTTAAGCTATCACTTTCTGATATGACGCCAAATGTTCCTTTGGAGCGAATCTTGGGAATGAATGAAATGAATATGAATATTCAGGGAAGCTTCTATGAGTCAGAGGGTTTGTCTCACTGTTCTACCTCCTCCGACTCTTCAGTAGCAATAGACCCTTGCCATCTTTTAAAACCCACGTTTAGTAAGAGACCTGTGAGTATTATGAGACCTATTAAGGACCTTTGGTAGTGTGGATGCAATTGCCAATATGACTATAGCTTTGACACCCTTCTTAAAACAATATGAGAGCATGAATGACTCTTTGAATGATCCGGCAACATTAGTGGCTGTTCTCCACTTTAAGATGATTTTTATCAAGGTATCTATTATGGCACTCAAACCTTACCTCTTATTAGTACTGAAAGATCTAGTGGACAAAGTTACTACTCTGTGAAGTGTAACTGACCAGAAATTGGGAGCCAAAGATAAAGTGCCCCATGTTCTGGTTGTGGAGCAAGAAAATCTCAGTAAACAGCCAATAATTAACCATGCCTTCGGGAAAGAATTAAATGCTACAACTGAAATTGTTGAAGTAGTTGGTGATGAAGCTGGAACGAGACAAAATCTGTATCAGGACAAGAAGACCCACTGGGTCAACTTATTTCAGCAATTGACACCGGTGGAGTCGTAAATGAGTGCCAAGATTTAGAGGTATGTGCTGAGTTGGTTATGAATGTTTCGCTGGAAGCTATTGGGAAGCTAAATACACAAGGATGTCCCCAAAATGAATGTCCTCTATATTGTAAAATGAGACAACAGAAGCCAAAAATGAATGACTTAACGAAAATTCTACGAAATTTTGAAATACCACCCACACCTAAACGTTCAACAAATAAGGGGAAAAAATAAACAATTATAAATGGACGGGAAAATGATTTACTAAAATCGTAAATTGTTCCTTAACTAAGTCCTGCTGTAGAAGATATCGAGGACCCACTACTTAACCTATCGGTTTATACAGATGAAGACTGTGTTGAGGAGACACAATCTGCAATTAACTGATTAGCTTGCCGTCAAGAAAACTTGATTAAGATTTAGGTTAAATTTGGTTCCAGGCCGGATAAATCAAAAGTAAATGAGACTGGTTTTAATTCTCCAAAGTTTTAAACTTTAGCTCTAAAATGTTAAATTGAAGATGCTAGACACACTAAACTAAAAGAGAAAAGACTGTCTCAAGCCCCCAGATGCAACTCTTCGATTGGAAATAGGAGAAAGGAACCCACTTTGAAAAAAGACTGGGAGAAATACCCATTATTCAAGTGATTGATTCCTGCTAATGATGGCCTTATATTGAATAACAATAATTTGTTAAGTTTACTCCACCACATTCCGAAAATTAGAGCTATGTCAATGCAAGACTTAAAGATGGTTGAATTTGTTAATGAAATACAACTATATAAAGTTCTCTTGCATTTGGAATCAAATCTGGTCACGTTAACATTGCTAGAGGCTGACTCCAACCTTTTACCATTGGAGGTTGGACTTATTTGAAGCTAAAGATGATGCAGCTTTTCTTTCTCATTTACATGCTGAAAATGATGATGATAAGTAGGGAGGTCAAATATAAAAACATGTAAATAGTGAGCGAGATAGTGATTTTGTATTGAGCAATGGGGTAAAGAAAATGACGGTGGATGAATCAATTTTCTACAATATAAAGAAAAGCCCATAAGTGTGACATATAATATAAACGGGAGGATGGGAAGCTGTGTGGTTAATTAATTTAGGAGCCCACGTATGCTGCCCAAAGAACTATCATGGACATGGGTGGCAGAAGCCTTAGCAGGGGGGAAGAAAACAGATAACTGTATGCAAATTATTCCGGCCGACTGATAATCGGATCCTGGAACGTGAGAGGTGATGTTTATTTATTCAAAGGGGGGCTTACATTTGATGATTTTGATGTATTATGTCTGCAAGAGAATTGGCTTTGTTCCAACCCAATCTTAGATGGATTGACCTCTTCTGTAAAACCCAGCGTTCAAAGGCCAAAAAGGCAGATCATCTGTGGTTCTCTTGATTTTGATCAAAAATGGTCTGGGCATAATTGTTAAAGAAATGAGAAATCCCAATCCATTTATTCAGATATTACAACTGTGCTGGGACCCCATAGTATACCCTGGTGGAGAGACGTGGGTGATTCTTAAACTCTATTGGAATCCTGTAGCTGTTAAGACTGTGAGAAATCTGAAGGTATCTCACCCGCTATTCCCCAGGGATCTGTCATTGAGGTGGCCAGGACACAGCCAACACTTTATGATCGAATTCCTGGGGGTTGACCAGTGCAGGAGGATCACACTGGTGAGGGGTCTTTGGGGATTGGGAATGGGAGTGGCGATTTGGTCACAACGGACCTCGAGAACGCCACCCTAGTTAGAGTTACCTGTGTACATGGGTGTAACGGAATATACCCTAAAATACCTGTATACATTAACATCAGGGGTGAGTCATGTCTGATATCATCAGCCATCATTCCTGGGCTCCCCGAAAAAAAGTCATTGTGGAAGGGGCTTCCCTGCATTCTCCACACTTTTACAGGAATTCCCAACTCCTCATAGGGAATGTATACAATCAAGACTACTGGCACTCTAACTGTTATTCCCCAAACTCTTTAATATGGGATTGGAAGGAGACAGAACACTGTTAACCTACCATTTACTGAGAACCTTACACAAGACATAAAGAACCCATAAATCCAGAGTTACCCCCACAGAACCAATTTTTGGGATACCTTAGAGAGACGAATAGAAGCAACTCGCCTCTGTCAGCACAGAGAAAAAGAAGCCTGTGGAATTTGCGAGAGTACTCGGGTATATCCCATTCTTGTTCTTTCCCAGGTCTTCAAACTGAAGCACCAGGACAAAGAACAACTATGTCCACCTCGCATACGGGAAGGTCATGTAATAATCCTGAAGGTGTCTCACCCGCTAGTCCACGGGAATCTGTCATCCAGGTGGCCAGGACACGGCCATCGCTTTTGGATCCAGTTCCTGGGGGTGGACCAGTGTGGCAGGATCTCCTGGGAGAGGGGTCTTCGGGGAGGGGGAGTGGAACACCAGATGGCGAGAGGCAGTATCCCCTTTCTTGTATCATCTTTATCCCATCCTACCAGGTAGGATACTTAGGAACTCAAACCTCCCCGTGAGAAACCCGAAGGTGTCTCACCCGCTGGTCCCCGGCGATCTGTCGTCCAGGTGGCCAAGACACGGCCATCGCTATTGGATCCAGTTCCTGGAGGTGGACCAGTGGGGGAGCATCACCTGGGCAAAGGGGCTTTGGGAAGTGGACGTGGGACAATGCGGGTTGAGACCCTGTATCCCCTTCCCTGTAACAACTTTTCCCTATCCTACCCATAGGATATTTAGAAACTCTACCACCCTCCCCCCTTCTCCCACACGAGCATTTTCTTACACAGTAATAGACAACAAACTAACACCAGAGCCGTTTACCTGACATGTCCCAACACTCGGGTCAGGCAGAGCCAGGCAATTGACAATAACCACGCTCACCTCACAGCCCTTTACCTTTCCCACAGGGATAAAAGGCAAAGCACAAAAACACACTTTGAGTAAAGCTGAACACACGAGGAGACAGCTACACCAACCGGTAGTATAAAGGGAGAAGAAAAGCAGTGAGACCTGGAAGGACGATGAAGGGGGAATTTCCATCTTAGATTTAGGTTTAGATTATGCATTTATCTCACCCATTATAAAGTTCAATAAACACCCTTGAACTGTGATCATTTGTGTCTGTCTTTACCTTTGTCACCATGAGTACCTTACAGGAGTGGGATGTGATTCAACTGATAAAAATTGAAACCCATGTTAATAATTGTGGTACCACCAGAAGGGGAAAACAAAATAGTTGGCCCTCTTGATTCTGACCGCATATCCACATTAAATGAGATATTATTCTCTCAATTGCCTGTACCACCTGTTCAACAAGATCTGTTCTTTAAAACTCAAGTACTGCTAGACACCCTTCCTCTCTCTCATTACCACATATAACCTTGGGATTGGATAATCCTAAAAGTTTGGCCTGTCTTTTCCTTCATCAGAGCTAGTTCTCTAGATCCCATTCCGTCCAAACCTTTTTCATTTATTTGGTACTCAGTCCTATGAGGTTACAGGACCTTCAGGCTTGGGGATTAATTTACTGCAGCAAATTACTTCGACCGACTCAGAGTCAGAAGGGTTGGACTATTTTGAGACCTTGTCCGACAAAGCCGAAAGTTGCTTCGTTTCTGACCCAGAACCATCTACAGAACGGACCCTTACACCTCCGTAGGAAATGGCTGACCTAACCAATGTCATCGCCAAGTTATCGTGCCCTCAAATGCATGCCGAAATAAGACTCCAAGAAAGTTTAACCAAACTGGTTGAACTACAAGCAAGACCCTTACTACTGCAGGGGCTGCTTCAACCCTATCTCAAAGGCAAAGATTTAGGAAATGTTTTCTTACATTTTGAATGCCTAGCTGACCAATGAGGGTGGAGAGTGAACCTTAAAAGATGTTATTTATCCCCTTTACTGAAAGGCGAGTTACAAACCTCCTATCAGCTACATAATCTTGCACAGGGAGCCACCTTTCGATGCATCAAAGAAGGGCTATTAAAAAGTGTGGGACAAACTTGCAATTTGTATCTGCAGTCACTAAAGGCCATCAGACAACACCCAGGAGAAACCCCCTCAGAAATGGGTGAACGTGTCAATAACACAGTGGCCCTGTGGATTAGTGATAAATCCTTAGAAGAACTGATAGAGATAATCACCCTGGAACAATTCACCAATTCCTTACCCCCTTTTTTGCAGAAGGCTGTTCTAAAGTTAAATCGACCTACCCTAGTCTTAGCCATTGAAACTGCATAGAACCATTCAGATGCAGCTACAATTAAAATTGCATTGTGAAACCTAGGCCTTTTCCCCTCTTTAGAGGACTCTCAGGCTTAGGTGTGTTTTTCTGCAGTACTTAAAATTGCATTGTGAAACCTAGGCCTTTTCCCCACTTTACAGGACTCTCAGACTTAGGTGTGTTTTTCTCTGCTATTCACATTGCATTGCAAACTGTCCACTTGTCTTGTCTCTCTCTGCCTGCGCTTCTCACTCGCTTCCTCTTCCTCCTCTCCCCACCTACTCTATGGTGCTCTCTGTCTCTCCTTTTTTCGCGAACTGCTTCTCTATCGACTATCCTGCTCTCCTAACTAAATATGGTAGGAAGAAGTTTAAGAAGGAAATCCTGGTCTCCAACACAGGCCTCCCTATCGCTGATACCTATACCAGTGCCTACTCCAGGCAAACCTTCACAGACATCCTCTTTGTCGTTCCCTCACCAGACCTATGGACTCTTCATATGGTCTTTGTGCTTTCTCCTTTCTCTTCTTCTCCCATTAATGGTGGCACCCGGTGGGACCCCCTACTGGCCTCCTTTCACTCCTCCACGGTCATCATTAATGATTACCTGAATGGCACCGTCTTGGTCCAAGGCCCTTAGGCCAACCTTCTCCTCTTTGACATATGCTTCCCGGGCCTCATCAATTTCCTTTCTTCTCCTGCTGTCCCCTCTCGTCCCTCCATGGCTCCCTTGCCTCCCCCTGCTGTGTCCTCTTTGGCTACCTTGCCCTCTCTTCCTTCCTCTTCTGCCGCCCATCTGGCTTCTTCGACACCTCTGCAGGGCGTACCTCTGATCTGTACCCCTCCCCGGAAGTCAGCAACATTCTCCATATTGCCACTCTCAACTCTCGCTCTGCTGTCAAACACTCCTCTGATATCTGCCGCCTCCTCGAGAAACTTGACCTAGATGTCCTCGCCCTCACCGAGACATGGTTCATGGCCAGCTCTGTCACAAGCTTTGACACTCTCCTCCTTGATGACTACAAGATCCTCTCTGCGCCCAGGTCCAATCGTCCCTGAGGGGGTGTAGCCCTGATCTTCCCTGAGTGGAAATCTGCCTCTGTCATTCCTACGCAGGCCTAATCCTCTTTCAAATGCCTCATCTGCAGGCTCTCTCTTTCTCCTAGCCACTCCCTTACTGTGGCTACAATCTATGGGCCACCTTGTCAGATCTTCCCCTTCCTCTACGCGTGGGCAGACCTCTCCTCTTCCCTTTTGGTCTCGACCACCCAACTCCTCCTTCCTGGAGACTTTAACATCCACCTGGATGCTCCCTGTCCTTCCTCTGGACTCTTTTGTGACCTCTGTGACTCTCTCTCTCTCTCCCTCTCTCTATTCTCCCCTCTGGCCCGACTCACTCTGCAGGGCACACTCTGGATGTTCTGATCTCCTGAGACCTTCCCCTCTCTATCCCTCTCAGCACCCCTCTCTCCTGGAGTGATCACTTTCTCCTTTCCTCCCTGCTCACTCTCTACATCCCTCAGGCCAAGCCAACTCCAGCACTGCCACCTACCTCCTCGGTCATCCAACCCATGAAGCGTGTGTAAGTTGAGTCATTCACCACCACTTTCTCTCCCCCTGCTCCCCCTTCAGCTGACTCACACCCTGACACAGCCCTCTCTATGCTCCACTCTGGTATATCTTATCCTCTTGATGTTCTTGCGCCTGTCATAAGAATCTGCTTGAAGCCCAAAGCTAAGCGCAACTCCTGGTATGACTCAGACTTTGTCACCTTGAAACGCAAGTGCAGGGTGGCTGAGAGGAAATGGCGTGCTTCCTGTACATCCTCTGACAAACTGGCCTGCCGCATGCTCCAAAGGTAATACCGGGTCTCTGTCCTCACCAAGAAGAGAGCCCACATTCCAGCCTGCATCTCTGCGGCATCCAACAACTCGGCCGAACTCTTTAAAATTTGCAAGGAGCAGGCGAATCCGGCTGCAGTCTCTACCTCTCCTGTCCCCTCGCAGGACCTTTGCAAGGCCCAGCCTCTCATTTCATCTCCAAAACTCAGGACATCATGTCCTCTCTCTCTTCCTCCCCCACTACTCCCCACGCTGCCTCTGGTACTTCTGTAGCCTCCACTCCTCCCCCCTTCTCTGCATTTCCCCTGTTCTCCCCTGACAAGGTTTCTAGACAAGTCTGATCTATGAAAGTCTCGTCAAAACAGGTTCTACCCTATTTCTCCAAAACCATCAAGAACCACATTGACACCCTGGCTTCTGCTTTGGCCTACCTCTGCAACCACTCCTATGCCACCAGAGTTTCCCTTCCCCCTGAAGCACTCCCTTGTGCACCCTCTTCTGAAGAAACCCTCTGCTGACCCGTCTTGCCCAGCCAACTATCGTCCAATCTCCATCACTCCTTTCCTGGGCAAACTCCTGGAAAAGCTGGCCGGAACAGCTGGCCATCTCCCAACTTAATCTCCACTCTAAATCTGTTGGTTGTCTCCATGATCATCAGTCTGGCTTCATAGCTGCCAGAAGCATGGAAACTGCTCTCCTTAAAATCTGTGAAGACCTGCTCTCCAACCTCGATTCCAACACCCCCTGTCTTCTCATCTTACTTGATCTCTCTTCTGCTTTTGACATGGTCAACCTTGCCATCATGCTCAACCGTCTCCGTGGTAACCTGGGTATCACTGATGACATAGCTGACTTCTTTCCTCTCCGATGGACCCTCCCAGGTGCAACTTGGGTCCTTCCTCTCCTCTATCTTTATTTATACCTGTTGTGTTCCCCAGGGGTCTAACTCTCTCCCTAGCTGTTCAACCAATACCTAGCACTTCTTGCTGCTCTTTGCCCCTAATTTCAGTGCTATGCGGATGTCACTCCACTCATTTTCAGGCTCCCTTCAGCCACCTCTTCTCCCTCTCTCATCTCTGATTGTCTATCTGCTATCCAGGAGTAGCGTGCCACCAATGATCTCAGCCTTAATGCCAGTAAGACTGAGATTCTCCTCATCGGCACACCTGGTGCCTCCTTTCCTGTCACTCTCTGGCCGGCCTCTCTTGGCGCTCCTCCTGCTCCCACCTTTGAGGCTAAAAACCTCAGGGTCATCTTCGACTCCACACTCTCCTTTTCTCCTCACATCTCTGACATCTGCAAGAAGTCACACTACCAGCTGCACCTCCTCACAGGTATTCTTCCTTTTCTCTCTTACCCCCAGAAGCTCACTGTCTCCAGAGCTCTGGTTCTCTCTAGGCTGGACTACTGCAACAGCCTATTTCTAAATCTGCCTGCTTCTACACTCTGCCCTCTGCAACTCATCCAAAACAGGACTGCAAGACTTGTCCTTGGCCTCAAACCCAGGGATCGTATCTCTCCAAGATTGAAATCTCTGCACCGGCTCCCAGTGGCTGTGAGGATTAAGTTCAAAACCCTCTGCATTGTACACAAGGTCTTCTGTGGCCTGGGGCCTCAATACCTTCAACTCTCTCTTCCTAAATATCTTCCTTCTTGGGCCCTACGCTCATCGACCTCCAACTCCCTCAGGGTCAGTCCCTCTGGCACTGACTTCGGGTCTCACTGAAACTTGAGGAGAAACATCTCTGGTTCCTGAAGCACCTCAAAACCTTCCTATTTGCTTCTGCTTTCTCTACTCCTCTCACCTGTGATCGCCTGGCTGAAACTGAACCTGCATTGGTCACCTGGCTACCTTCTGTTCTAGGGACCAGGTCCCCTCCCCACCAGTTGCACACGTGCACTGCCCCCTGGACTCAGGGACTGTTCTCTGTATCCCTACAGCCCCCTACCAGCACCTGAAACTTGATGTCTGCACTTAACCCGGCATTTGCCATCACCCAGCTGCACTTCTTATTTATTGTATTTATTTATTTATTTATTTATTTTTTACTGTTATCCTATGTACTGTACTGCCCCCTCCCCTTCCCATTGCACTTTTTACTCATACCCCGTACGCAGCACTTGCGCAATCTCAATGTCACCTGGCCTAGTAGGATTGTTGCCTCTGTCTTCCCTCTCCCTTGCCTCGCAGCACCTCAAAACATGTGTCTAGATGCGCATTATAAATGCCATATCATATATCGGGAGGATAGCTCAGGGGAACGTGCTCGCCTTGGAAGCAAAACGGCACGGAGCACCACAGGTTCGATCCCCGGATCCACGCTTAGAAACCCCTGGGTATTAAGCGCGTTATAAATAACCAATCATATCATATCATATATCACTCGACCCATCGTTGGGAGGAACGGAAGGATCATAAACCCATCCACCAACCCCAACATCAGGGAGTAGATAAACCACGGGGATCATGCATAAACAAAGAAAGCTTGACAAGAGAGGGAGTGGAACTCAGGAAGACTGACCCAAAGGCCAGAGAGGAAAGTAAAAGGGAGGACATGAAAGGAAGCAGACAATCTCCTCCAATCTCATGCAAAGAAACAGGACACTTAGAATTAGATATTGTTCAAATAAAATAAGAGAGGAACCTATGGAAATAGGTTGTTTAAAGGGCGGAGAGTGGGAGAACCCAAGGAAGAGCTAGAGACATTTAGCATTTGATTATATCAGACTTGTACCGAATTTGCCTACCAAAAAGCCTGCGTAAACGGCATGCAAGTATGGTCCTTGATTGACTCAGGCAGCAAGCAAACTGCTATACCAGCCGATTTAATGTCCACAAAAGATTTAATCAATGGAGACCTAATCAGAGTTGCATGTGTATAGGGAGACAATGAAGTGTATCCTAAAATATGTGTACACATTGAAATCTGGGGAAAATCCTGTGAGGTGACGTCAGCCATAATTCCGGGACTCCCTGAGGAAGTTATCCCCGGGAGGGATTTGCCACATTCCCTACTCTTTTACAAGAGACTCCACCTCCATATGGAGATTTTCTACATCAGAGTTCTTGGCAGGCAAACTAATACCACCAGAACTCTCCAATATGGGACTTGGAAACTTCTGAACCTGTGAAACCTAAAAATAGACCTTAAACCCCCATTCATAGGGTATTGTTAAGAGATTAATAACACCACTCAGCATCTACCTACACCAGCCAAAACCAATCAGTCGAATATGTGAGAGTTCTTGGACATCTATCATTCCTGTTCTCTTCCCGGTCTTGACCAAGGGAGGCCCGGTTAAAGAACAGGCATATTCAGCTCGCATAGGAGAATGGTATGTGAGAAACATGAAGGTGTCTCAGCCGCTGGTGCTCAGAGATCTGTCGTTCAGGTGGCCGGACACAGCCATCGCTATTGGATCCAGTTTGTAGGGGCGGATCACCTGGGCGAGGGGGCTTCAGGGAGTGGAAGTGGGACACTGAGGGTTGAGACACGGTTTCCCCTTCCATGTAAAAACATTTCCCCATCTTAACCGTAGGATATTTAGAAGCTCCACCCCCCTTGTCCCACACAAACACTTTCTTACACAGTAACAGACAAGGGACTAACCCAAGAGCTGTTTACCTGACATGTCCCAAGACTCGGGTCAGGTAGAGTCAGGCAATTGACAATAACCATGCACACCTGACCGCCCTTTACCTTTTCCACAGGGATAAAAGGCAGAGCATGAAGCATGCTTCAAGCAAGGCTGAATGCACGAGGAGACAGCTACACCAAACCAGCAGTACAAAGGGAGAAGAAAAGCGGTGAGACCTGGAAGGACGACGAAGGGGAATTGCCCTTGACTTTTCAACTCAGACCCGCAAAGCCTCCAGAAGGAACATCGTAAGAAGGGGAGTTACAGCTGGAGTGCAGAGCAACAGATGTTAAAGGTACACAGGGGCCTCCCACATTGATAACGCAGGCAGAGAGGCAAGCTGGCTAGCGTGGTACTATCCTTGACTACAGAGAACAAAGAAGCCAACAGGTTCAGCACAGCCAGTGAGTCAGAGGAAGCTGATATGAAAAGGAACTGTGTTAAGCCCAAGGGGCGAGTTGCAACATTTTGAACGCAAAAAGAAAGGACTTGTGTGTATGTTTGAACTTTAAAGTTTTCCTGCAAAGGTCAACTCAAATCCCTTGTACAATCAATAGTCTCTGACCCATTGCCAGAGGAAAGTTAGTGGAAGGGAACCCTGCTTTCCACAGCGATTGTGAACTGTGATAATTGACAAATGTGAACCCGACAGAGGGATGCCGAAAGAATGCTACAGAGAAAGAAACCCTGCTTTCTGATAAAACTGAGCAATACATGAATGGTATTAGGAATACATTGTGGCTTATTATGAGTCCGGCGTTAGCCTTGCCAGTAAAAACGGCACAGCTGCCGCCGGAGTCATTTTTTTTCCGGCGCCCGGCAATGGGGACTTACTGGGGCATTACAGCCCAGTGGTCCCGGTAATTCCTCATTGACCGGCGTCGGAAAATATTACTCCCCATTCCCATTCGAGTTCCATTGGATTGAATGGGAATGGGGAGGACCGATGCACCGGCACCGTTCATGAATGGTGCTTGTACATCCGGCAAGGTCTGCGAGCGGGTGCCTTTACGCCCTCCAGTTCAGACCTGGCAGGCTGAAAGGCACCCACTCGCAGAACTTGTAGTTTGCCAGTCCAGAAACAACGGTACCAGCAAGCTTACTGGTACCGTTTTTCCGGACCAGCAAACTTGTAATGAGGCCCATGAACTGTGTTGAAGAAAGGCCGCAGTGAACCTGGCAGAGGGAGGCCCGTTTTTGGCAAGAAAGGATCCGAGCCCTACAGAGGGAGATCCCAGGGCCGAAGAACAATCGCCCAAAGAACCTTTGTTTGTTTATTTGTTTGCCATTTTTACAAAAGGTGGTGAAGAATAATACACCCGAGAACAGTGTATCATCGAAAGTGTGACCTTGCCGTTTGTCTAAACGGACATTAAGGGGCTTATTCATGGAATTATTTGCGCTGAAAAACAGGATTTTTGCGCCATTCTGTCCACAAATCCCCATCTGTTAAACAGGGATTTGCAAGCAGAATGGCGCACAAATCCCTGTTTTTCGGTGCAAATAATTCCATGAATCAGCCCCCAAGGCTCCTAAAGAGTATGAGCTGTATTTTTTATTTTTGTATTTTATTGTGTTTTAGCCAAAAAGAAAATCTTGACTTTTCAGACATTACATTTAAGAGTTCTTCAAAACAGACAACATTATGTAACAAGAGTTCAATAAACATAAAATAATCAAGTAATAAACCTCAAAATAAAGAAAAAAGATCTAAATTTATACTCTCTAAAATCTGAATACAATAAAATTTCATATCATAAAAGAAAGAAATTAAACACCACATATTAAGGAAAAAATAAAGAAAAAGTAAAGATTAAAAAAAGATACAGGAGAACAGATAAGAACACAAGGAATTGCCCCATCTGGAGCGCGAAATCATGGATAGTCATGAAACACCAGAGAAATATTCATCTTTTACATTTCTGTTTTTTCTCTTTTACTCTAGTTTACTTCCAGTTAAATTTAATTCTTTCAAGAGTTTAACCACTTCAGCTGTAAGGAAGGTTCCATTGCCTGACGCAAGTCTTTCCCAAAAGATCTTGATATCCAAAGACCGAACATCATGTACAAATCTTTGGAATCTTTGGACTCTGATTCCACGTCTCTGTACAATTCGATAAGCGGTGCTCAATTGACTGACTCTTCTTTTCATCAAATTTGTCACATATATCTGTGATATATTTCTCTTTGTCTCTGAAATAGAGAATTTCTCGAGTAGATAAGAGGTTTAATCTGAATCTTAAGATTTCCATTCTTATTCCTGGGTCTGTTGATTTCTTTAATTAGGATGGTAACATGCACCTGGGCTTATCTATTAATGTAAGGGAAGAAGAGAGTTTTGCAGATCTCATCCTTTCAATAGTCCTTATGCAGTCCATTCTTTTAATAGATTATTTTGTTTTTAGAGGATTTTGGATCAAAGTTTCAATCGTAACGTCTGACTGAATTAATATTTCATCACACTTTGATCTTAATTTATACAAGAATAAATTGTCTGTTTTCTTCATTGATATTGCCACCTCCTCATATAAGGAGGATGTAGGAGGTTCAAGGAGTAGCCTATACATAGAGACCCATTTCCATTCCAACCATGACAGCAAAGATGTAAGGCCCAGCTCGTATCTTATACAAGCCATTGGTGCACAACTAGTGAGTGCCAACGATTTTTTTCCAAATGTTAGCTTCAATTTTCTCCCAGTCTATATCAAAGGCTTGTAGGTTAGATGCTAAGCCAAACAGAATAACCAGCACCACCTTTCCAGTATAGAATGTTATCATCAGAAGAATAGAAAATGTGCAGTATTGCAAGCAGATAATCTTCATTTGTGATCCCATGTTTATTATTTTTAGATCTAATATTGAAAGTAGATGTTTTTTGATTGGAAAAGCTCTAATCTGCGAACCCAAATAGGTAACCTCGGCTGTAATAGGTATTGGTTGATTATCCATGTGCCACGTAAATGGCATATGCCAACCAATTTATTTTCAACTTGCCGATTTTTGGACTGACCAAACCAATCTCTTTATGCCATGGGAGTAGATCCGCTAGACATAGAATAAAAAGGAAGGTAGCCACCAGGCAGCCTTGCCATACTCCTCTTTCTGCATCAATCGGTTGTGATAGAACCCCCAAACTGGTCACTCTTACTCTTAAAGATGAATTTTGGTGGAGTTCTATTAGAATAGCCAGTACATTTTTCCGGCAAACCCCAGCGTTGTAATTTCTTCCACAACCGGTTTCCATTAATGGTATTGAAAGCTTGGGATAAGTCTACCCAAGCTCCGAATAAGGGTGTCCCTCCCTTTGTGAAAGAATTTGCAGTAACACAGCGGAGAATAAAACCATTTAATGAGGTGGATAATCCCCTCCTGAATCCAGTCTGCTGTTTTGGGATTATCCCCATTGTCTTTGCCCATTTCTCCACATCACCTAATATAAGTCCTGCAAAGATTTTGCCATCCACATCTAGGAGTGAGATTGGGCGGTAGTTGGAAGCTGCCAATCTATCTCCTCTTTTAGAAATCAGGATAATGATTGAGCATCTCCATGACTCAAGGATTGTTTTGGTATTAATTATATTGTCAAACAAGATTTTGAGGACCCTCGCCCAGAGGGTCGGGTTCAACTTCAAAACCGCATTACTGAGCCCGTTTGGTCCCGCTGCCCTAGATGCCAATGACTTTTTAATTCGGGTTTTGATGTCATCCCTTTTTTCCTTTTTTAGGTTAATGACCAGTCTGAGTGTACTATGGTTTTGGATTCAAGGGTGTCTGAAGGCCCACAAACCTTAGAAATTAATCTATCCAGGTCTGCTCCTGAATGATTATACTTTGGGTATAATTGGCTGAGTTCTTCATGGAACTTATAATGGTCCAGAAATTTCTAGAATTTTTCAGGCAAATTGCTTTCAGCATTTCCTCCCCCTCTCTTTGTAATATCATGGCTCTATCTGATCTCATCCAATTTCGATAGCTGTTATTTATTATATTTACTTTATCGTCGTATGTAATTCCATCTTTTATTCTTTTTTTTAGTAGGGCTTTTGGGTTCTTTTGTCTCTTTTCTTGTCAAGAATTAATGAGCCAAAAGGATGCCTATGAATCACACGCTGTTTGAGAATACCATTATCTGGAGGGTTAATATCCCATTGGAAATCAATAAAAGAACTAGGTTAGCAGTATTTCATTATTTGGATATCTGTCAGATCTTTTATGGTATTATCCAATTTCTCAGTGAGATTACGCCCCCTCTATCGAACCTCACTATTTGATTCCCAGCGGTATTGACAGATAATTGCTGCGTGTAAATTACTTTCTTATGCATGCTACCTAGGCCACAACTGCATTCAAGCATTGCATGATCATTCAAGTTCCCATCAGTCGGACTAAATCTTGTACAACAATCAAACATTTCTTTTGATACAAAAATGTAATCAATTGTCGAAAAAGAAGATCCTCTCTGCCAGGTCGGGGCACAGGAAATATCTCCCTTGACACTTCCATTTAGCATCCATAGATTCCAGTCTGACATAAAGTTGCACCATATGTCCCCATTGCTGGTTTTATGTTTACATTTATTAGAGCTGGTTGATCTAGTTGTAACACATTAGGAATTTAAGTCCCCCATTATTATGATTTCACCTGATAGGAATTTCGAAGTGTATTCTTCTAGGAGGTCTGAAAGATTTTGTATGAGTTCTATTAATGGAAGTGTCGAGGGATTCCAATATATTTTAATTATTAGCCAATTCAATTTGCTCACATTTCTTCCACTCTGCGCTCTGACCACCAAAATCCCCTGAACATCATTTGACAGTAATCTTGAGCTTTGAAAAATGTCATTCCTACATGCAATAAGTAGACCAGCAGTCGGTCTGCCCACACCCGTTCCTGCTGCCCACTCAGGACATACGGAAACACCATCTATACCTACTGAAGATGGTAACCACGTTTTCCTGGAAGGATATTAGATCAAAATTGTGATAGATATAAAGCTTTCTGATATCCTCATAGAAGGAATTGTACCCACTTGTGTTCCAGGACGAAGTCCTAATCAGATAGTTGGCTAGATTTTCTGATCCAGAATACCCAGTTTAAGAAGTTTTTGGGAGATAATTTCCTGTACAACTTCCCACATGTTTGAGGGTGAGGTAGAGGGCCTCTCAAGAGTCCGCCGTGAGGGATTTCTTTCTTGACTTGATGGATTTGATGAGGAGGGTTTGTCTAGTTGTGGGCATTCTCTTGATATCTTAATCCCCCTCTTCGCCCAGTCTTCTTTGGCCCCCTAGATCATTTCCAGTGCCAAATGTGACTTCAGGGACAATTCCGCAATGTTCGTATTAGGGGTAAGCGGAAAACGTACGCGCTCAATATCAGAGGATGAAAAATGTTTCAGGTCAGAGATGAACTTCATTTCTGATAATATTTTCCCACAATTAAGAGTTGATTGTGTATTTTTATCCATGTTTATTTTTGACAGGAAAACTTTCAACCCTAGCGCCTTGCCCTGGTTTTCCGTGCTCATGTGCGCCAGTCCATGGTACTTTTCCATCGACACTCATTTGGAAATTGCTTCATTATTTTGATATCTGTAACCTTCTCTCTTGTTGTTTTGTTTCGCTAGGACGAGTTTATCTCTTCCTGTTGGATTATGTTGTTCCTCTCCTACTTGATTCTTCTAGGCAATTTGCAGATTATTCTCTTTTTCTACCTCCTACCACACTGATGTCGGCCAGGTTCTTAATTTCTGCGTATTGCTGAGCGCTCAGAAAGATCGGCGCAATTTTCCGTATTGGAGTCTTTGTTTTGGATTTTTGTTTCAAATTCAGGAAGATCGGTGCGATCTTGCGAGGTGGTTGATTCAAATCTGTCTGACTTAACTTTGTTATTTTTGGTGTGTTCATGGGGCTGTCCATAGATAATTATTTTTCAATATCATTCTTTTTCTGTTTTTTCCGTGATTCGGGATTCATTCTCTTCCTTTTCTCTTTCTTTTGTTCCTCGTTCTTCACTCCTTTTAGATATTTAATGAAGCGATTGGTATCAATGCCTCGATTTTTCTTCTTATGTTTAGTTTGTTCGTTCTTTTCTATAGTTAAGGTTTCCCTTTGCTCCTTATTCATTTTTTTCCTAAAGTTTTCAGTTTTTCCATTTAGTTTCTTTGTTTCTCCCCTGTTTTCTTTACTACAGGAGGTTCCTTCACTCAAACAACTTCCTCTATAGATGTTGGCATGTCCTCCTGTTCTGCTAGTTGCGCCAATCGTACAAATTCTTTTAATACTGATGCTGATAAGACGTATCATCCATACAACTATCCATGATGTTAGCTGTACTAATTGTGCGCAATGAGGGCAACTACCTTGCAGAGTCTCATTTGTACCTTTTCCTAGGTTGGAGTTCAAAGTTGTTAATTCCTCCTTTACCTCTTTCCACTGTTCAGTTATGAAGCCCATTTTGACCATTTGGGTCTTGGAAGTTAAGCCCCATCCTGCCAAGATTTCCCCAACGACTCATTCATTGCTGAGTTTAGTGCCGCCATAGTTGATTCCCTTATTTCCAGATCTTACGTAGTCTCTAAGATGATCCCAGAGTGCTGATGCACTTCTTCTTTCAAATTTTCGAACACTTTCACTAGCGAGCTCAAAACAAAGTTTAGAGCTACTATTGTTCGAGCTCCTAATTCTTGTGCTCGATTGGGGCGAGACAATGTATCTTTTGGCCATGAATCAATGTTTCTCTAGGGAGAAATAATGGGCACACCTTTTGCGCCATTAGAATTCTCCCAAAGAGCTGAAACAGCATTGAGTTCATAGGATGTTTCAGCTGGAGTTTGATTGTCTACCTCCAAATTAACTTCGTCACAGGTGGTATTATTGTCACTCTGTTGTGTCTGGAGCTTCTGACACTCTCTTGTTCATTATTTTGTTGCATGTTCCAGGACTCTTCAGATTGTCCCATTGATCCCATTGGAAAATGATCCACAATGGTATTCTTCATTGTTGTAGTGGTTAATGTATAGTTTAGATTCACTGTCAATATGTCTCTTGGGGGGTGTGGGGCTGGTGTAGATTCCCCATCTCCTTTAGATAGCATCAGATCGGTGCATTCCACCCTGAACCTGTAGGTTTTTGCCTGTCCATTAGAAAAACACCTAGAAGGGGATAAAACATACCAGCCCCTGATTTGTACGGTCTAAAAATTGCTCTTTCCACATTCATGTTTTTTTTAGTAACAGTTGAGTGTTCAGGTTCGACCTGGCATCTGCTCCTGAGACTGTGCTCCGTAGGTTATAGGACTTTGGCATTGTTTGTATTTAGATATGTTTTGTCCCAGCTGAGAATTTTCACTAGAGCCTACTTCAGCAAGCTGGGATTCCAAGTCAATGCTCCTCCTTTGTTTTAGCTACTTTTTGAACTATAGAATTGTGTGATTTAGCAAAGCATGCTGGTCAGAGTTTCCTTTGGCCACACCCCCCACTCCGTTATGCTTTGTCTGAAGTCAGGACATGTTTCAAGATTCGTACTCGCTGGATAAGAAAAGCGTTCTCTGGTTTCATAGGCTACCACACAGGTCAAAGGCGTATAAGGCCACAGTCCCCGCTCAATTTCAGCTCTGTTATGCTTTGTGTGAAGTCTGATCACGTTTCAGGGTTTGTACTCACTGGATAGACAATACGTTCTCTGGTTTTATGAGCCACCACACGGGTCAAAGGCATACAAGCCCACTGTCGCCGCTCAGTATTGCTTGTGTATAAACTCACGGCTAGCAGAATTCATAACGGTCACTCAGCCCGTTTCATTCTCTGATGTTGTAATCCACCAAACGGGTCAAAGGCTATCACAGCCTCAGTCCCCGTTCCATTGTAGTGTTGTTCACTGTTAAGGCACTTATAACTTTACTCCGGCCCACAGTAATGCCATTTGCTATATACAAGTAGGTAGTACAGTAATGAATACTCCTCAAAGATTTTCTGCCACTTATAGCAAAGATTCCTACAGAGTCTGAATGATTACTCGTCCAGATTTAACGTTAACGGACAATGTGAGCAGTATATTTCCAATCATTAACCTGGATGTAATAGTTTTTCAGGGGGTGTGTATGCGCGCGAGGCCGCCGTAATCACTGTACCCACACAGACTGCACACACTGCTTCACCATTCTGCATCTCCACTCCGCAGCCCTCTCCGCGGCCGCACTGACATTTTGTAGAACGTTGTAGGCAGAGTGCTTACACTGCTCCTCCCTCTATCAATGAGCACAGCAGACAGACTCAGCTAGGGTGAACAAAGAACTCCACAGTTAGCACAGCCTGCTTCACCACTCTGCAGCTCCACTCTGCGATATTTGAGAGGCCGCATTGAACCTGACAGAGGGAGGCCTTATTTATAAGGAGGATCCAAGCCCGCGGAGGGAAATCCTAGGGGCGAAGAACAATCACCCAAGGTGCAATACCACTGGGATAACTTTTGTTTGTTTGTTACTTATAATCAGCAAACCGTGTAAGGCATTAGACTTTTGCAGGAAAGAGACTTAGCCTCTGAAGGGTTTTTATATTTTTGAACTGAACTGTGAACCTTGTGCTATCGAGGCCCAGGAGTGTGCTGTGCTCGAGAGTGGCACCTTGTTTCGTGCTTCAAAGGTGGGGAAGGGAGACACAGCCATAACATGCTGACTTATCATTTTGGGAACATATCTTTGTTTCTTGGTGAACATTATCCCACACTCTTTTTGTAACTAGTAGTAATGATTGGCAATATGTATTTTTTTATTATAGTCATTTTTTATATGACAAGACAACATCTCTCGTCCCTGTTCTCTTCCCAGTCTTGACAAAGGGAGGACCGGTCAATGAACCGGCATATCAACATCGCATAGGGGAAGGGTATGTCAGAAAGACATAGGTTTCTGAGCCTCTGGTCTCAATTGCCTTAACCACATGATGAACAAGATTTGCTCTTTAAAACTCTAGTAATGCTAGACACCCTTCCTCTCTCTCATTACCACATAAACCCTTGGGATCGGATAATCCTGAAAGTTTGGGCTGTCTTTTTCTTCCTCAGACCTAGTGCTCTGAATCACCATCCATCCAAACCTTTTTTTTGGTACTCAGTCCTTAGCGGTTGCAGGACCATCTTGCTTGGGGATTAATTTACTGCATCCATCACTTTGACCGATTCACAGTCAGAAGGGTTGGACGATTTTGAGACCTTGTCCGACGGAGCCGGAAGTTGCTTCCTTTCTGATTCAGAACCATCTACAGAAGGGACACTTACACCCCCAGAAGAAATGGCCGACCTAACCAATGTCATCGCCCGGTTAGTGGCCCCTCAAATGCAGGCCGAGATCAGACTCCAAGAAAACATAGCCAAACTGGTTGAATTACAAGCAAGACCCTTACTACCGCAGGGACTGCTTCATCCATATCTTGAAGGTGAAGATTTAGGAAATGTTATCCTAAACTTTGAACGCCTAGCTGACCAACTAGGGTGGCGATAGAACCTTAAAAGATGTTATTTAGCCCATTTACTGAAAGGCGAGTTATAAACCTCTCATAAGCTACTTAATCTTGCACAGGGAGCCACCTTTCAATCCATCAAAGAAGGGCTATTAAAAGGTGTGGGGCAAACCTGCAATTTGTATCATCAGAAACTTAGGGCCATCAGACTAAACCCAGGAAAATGCCCCTCAGAAATGGGTGAATGTGTCAAAAACACAGAGTCCCTGTGGATTAGTGATAAATCCTTAGAAGAACTGATAGAGATAATCACCCAGGAACAATTCACCAATTCCTTAACCCCTTTTTTGCAGAAGGTTGTTCTACAGTTAAATCCACCTACCCTAGCCATACCCATTGAAACTACATAGAACCATTCAGATGCAGCAAAAGACTTTTACTCAACCCATCGTTGGGAGTAACGAAAGGATCATAAACCCATCCACTGACTCCAACCTCAGGGCCAGGGAGTAGATAAACCAGGGGGATCATACCGAAACAAAGAAAGCTTGACACGAGAGGGATTGGAACTCAGGAAGACTGACCAAAAACCAGAGAGGAAAGTAAAAGGGAAGACATAAAAGGAAGCAGACCATCTCCTCCAATCTATTTCTCATGTAAAGAAACAGGACACTTAGCTAGATATTGTCCAAATAAATAATAGAGGAACCTTTGGAAATAGGTTGTTTAAAGGCCGAAGAGTGGGAAGAAACCAAGGAAGAGGTAAAGACATTTAGCATCTGTTTATGTCAAACTTGTACCGAATTTACCTATGAAAAAAGCCTATGTAAACGGGAGGCAAGAACGGGCCTTGATTGACTCAGGTAGCAATCAAACTGCTATATGGGATGATTTAATTTCCACAAAAGATCTAACCAATGCAGCCGTAGTCAAAGTTACATGCGTACATGGAGACAATGAAGTGTATCCTAAAATATCTGTAGACATTGAAATCTGGGCAAAATCTTGTTAGGTGCCGTCAGCCATAATTCCGGGACTCCCTGAGGAATTTATCCTGGTGAGGTATTTCCCCACATTCCCTACTCTTTTACAAGAGACTCCACCTCCATATGGAGATGTTCTACCTCAGAGTTCTTGGCGGGCAAACTAATACCCCCAGAACTCTCCAATATGGGACTTGGAAACTTCTGAACCTGTGAAACCTAAAAATAGACCTTAAACCCGAATTCATAGGGTATTGTAAAGAGATTAATAACACCATGCCACATCTTCCTACTCCCGCCAAAACCAATTAGTGGAATATGTAAGAGTTCTTGGACATCTATCGTCCCTATTCTCTTCCCGGTCTTAACAAAGGGAGGCCCAGTCAAAGAACATGCATATCCATATCACATTCAGGAAGGGTATGTGAGAAACATGAAGGTGTCTGAGCCGCTGGTCCCCAAGATCTGTCATCCTGATGGCCAGGACATGGCCATCGCTATTGGATCCAGTTCCTGGGGCTGGACTAGTGGGGGAGGATTACCTGGGTGGGGAGGTTTTGGGGAGTGGAAGTCGGACACTGAGGGTTGACGCATGGTATCCCATTTCCTGTAACAACTTTTCCCCATCCTAACCGTCAGGTATTTAGAAGCTCTACCCCCGCCTCCCTTCTCCCACACAAACACTTTCTTACACAGTAACAGACAAGGGACTAACCCAAGAGCTATTTACCTGACATGTTCCAAGACTCGGGTCAGGTAGAGTCAGGCAATTGACAATAACCATGCACACCTGACCGCCCTTTACCTTTTCCACAGGGATAAAAGGCAGAGCATGAAGCATGCTTCAAGCAAGGCTGAATGCACGAGGAGACAGCTACACCAAACCAGCAGTACAAAGGGAGAAGAAAAGCGGTGAGACCTGGAAGGACGATGAAGGGGGAATTGCCCTTGACTTTTCAACTCAGACCCGCAAAGCATCCAGAAGGGAAATTGAAAGGCAGGGGGTTACAGCTAGCATGTGGAGCAACAGATGTCAAAGGTACACGGGGGCCTCCTGCATTGATGACGCAGGCTTAGAGGCAAGCTTGCTACTGTGGTACTATCCTTCATCCAGAGAACAAAGAAGCCAATGGGTTCAGCACAGCCGGTGATTCAGAGGAAGCTGATGTCAAACCGAAGTGTGTTAAGCCCAAGACTGCGAGTTGCAACATTTTGAATGCAAGAAGAAAGAACTTGTGTGTATGTTTGAACTGTAAATTAAGCCCTGTCGAGGTCCAGGTGCAGACGGGTCCGAAGCCACATGGGCGCTCATTGAAAAGGCTCTGACCGGGACTTGTTTTTGAAACTACTTTAACCAGAGGGTCCTAGGAAAGGGTGACGTGAGGCTTCAGAGTTGTCCTACAAGGTTCACGTCAAATCCCTGTACAATCGAAGCCTCTGACCCGTTGCCAGAGGAAAGTTAGGGGGAAGGGAACCCCACTTTCAACTACGATTGCGAACTGTGATAATTGGCAAATGTGAAACCAACAGAGGGATATCAAATGAAAGTTAAAAAGAAAGAAACCCTGCTTTCTGATAAAACTGAGCAATAGATAAACGTTTTTAGGAATACATGAACTGTGTTGAAGATGGGCCGTAGTGAACCCGATGGAGGGAGGCCTGTTTTTGCAGGAAAGGATCTGAGCCCGGCAGAGGGAGATCCCAGGGACGAAGAATAATCACCCAAAGAACCTTTGTTTGTTTATTTGTTTGCCATTTTTATAAAAAGGGGTGAAGAATAATACACCCGAGAACAGCGTATCGCAGCAAGTGTCACCTTGTTGTTTGTCTAAACGGACATTAAGGATCCAAAAGATTATGAGCGATATTTGAGAGGGCGTAGTGAAACCAACAGAGGAAGGTCTGTTTTTACAAGGAGGATCCGGGCTCGGTGGAGGGAGATCCTAGGGGCGAAGAGCAATCACCCAAGGTTCAAGAACACCAAGAGAACTTTTGTTTGTTTGTTACTTATAACCAGCAAACCTTCTAAGGCAAGAGACGTTTGCAGGAAAGAGACTTAGCCTCTGAAGGGGTTTTGATATCGTCAAACTGAACTGCTGTTGTGCTGTCGAGTGCCAGGATTGTGCTGTGCTCGATTGCAGGGGAGTTGCTAGGTCTGGAAAAGATCCGGGGCTAAACTGACGTCGGGACTGTCGGGACTCGGGGCTAGCTAGTCTTTTGGCTGTAGCTCCTGAGATTCTATCCGGGGCTACAACCAAAAGATCGGGGGCTATAGCCCCCTTAGCCCCCCCCTAGCAACGCCCCTGCTCGATTGTCCTGCCTTGTCCCGTGCTTCAAACGTTGGGAAGGAAGACCCAGCCATTGCATCCTGACTTATCATTTTGGGAAAACTTCTTTCTTTTCTGGTGAACATTATCCCACACTCTTTCATTAACTACTAGTAAAGATTGGCAATAGTTTTTTTTAGTATATGCCCTTTTTATTTGACAAGACGCCACTAGGACTGCCTTAATATTATTTTATGATCGTAACTTGCTCCCATCTTACATTTAGGTTTAGATTAGGTGTTTATCTCACCCATTATAAAGTTCAATAAACACAATTGAACTGTGATCACTTGTGTCTCTCTTTACTGTTGCCACCATGAGTTCCTTACACCCCCCCTCGGCGCCCTTATCAACACAAACACTTTCTCGAGGACAGCTCACTGTGAGAGAAAATGGACTAACACAAGAGCCATATACCTAACATGTCCCAATACGATAGTCAGGCAGGGTCAAGCAATTATTGCCCATCACACACACCTGACTTCCATTAAATTTCCCCACAAGGATAAAAGGTGGAGCACGAGCGCACACTCCGAGGAAAAGCACAGTTCCAAGATGGCAGTTTTACACAGGGTGAAAGATCGCAAAGCAGAAGGGGATGGCAAGGAGCGAAGTGCCCTTGACCTTTTCAATGAGGATCCATTACTTTCACAAAACCTTGAGAATAGAAAGAGTAAGACCAGGAAACCCGGCTGAAGAATCATGCATTGTGTGTCAGAGGTACCCAGTGCTCTCCCGCATCAATAATTAAGCCGCGGAGAATAGCCTGCTGCCGTGGTACTGTCTGTGGCTCCTACAACAAAGCAGCGCCAGTGAAATCAACACAGCCGTTGACTTGGTGTGGCTGATATCAGACCAGTCTGTGTTGAAGCCAAGGTTACAAGCATCAACATTGTATGGTCCCAGGAGTATAGCTCAGTGGCAATGTGCTTGCCTTGGAAGCAAGACGACACGATGCAACACAGGTTTGATCCCCGGGTCCGTGCTTACAAACTTCTGGGTATTTAAGAGCGGTATAAATATGCAACTACGACAACAACAACAAAAAACATTTCTGTAACAGCACCTCGATGCCTCAGGGCTATGTGAGCACTTTAAAAATGTAAATAAAGAAAATAAATGGTGAACGCTGTAGTGAACAGTGTATGAAGCCCATGTGATAACCATTGTGAGTAAAATTGGACAACAGATGAGTGATTGAACTTTGAAACCAAGATACTATGCCTTAGACAGAGTGGTCTGGCACCATGTGTCTGCTCATTCGAAGGTCTCTGTAAGGTATCCAACTGAGAGGGTGAAAAAGAAAAAGAGTGACAAAGGAATGTGAATTGAAGTGGTCCTGTAAAATGTCAAGCAAAATCCTGTGCACAATCGAAAGTCTTTGATGTTAATAAAGTAAAGAAATGATGACAAAATAAATGAAAATTGGTCCGAGTCAGAACGAGGGAGATCAGCTAAGAGCTTTTTGGTTAAATTAAGTTTTGTGTTAAAGTAAATAAAAAATGGTCCGAGCCCGGCAGCGGGAGACTGATTGAACATTGTGTTGAAACAGATCTGAGCCTGACGTAGGGGGATCCGGGGTGAACCGTGAATTACCAGAGAAATGTAGTGCATGTGAAATCCTGAGAGTAAATGAACGCATTGTTTGTTTGTTGCATCAGGCCCTCTGAAAGAAGAGACTTTGAAAGGCAAAGAGACTTGGGCACAGAAGGCCCTGATGATAATGTTTCAACTGCACCCTAATGCTAGAGAAGACAGAGACTGTGCTAAGCTCGAGTGTGCCACCTTGTCTAATGCTGTAAACGTGGGGCAAAGAGGCCAATGGCCTGACTATCCTGACTTATCATTTCTTGGACACTTCTTCCTTTTACATAACACTGTTTCCCACACTATTTGTAATTAGAGGTAAAGATTGGCAATAGATTTTTTAGTATAGGCCCTTTTATTTCGACAAGACACCACTAGGACTGTGTTATTATTAGTTGATGGTCGTAGCTTGCTCCCATCTTTAGATCTAGGATTAGATAGTCATTTTACAAACATTTTTTAAAGTTCAATTATCACCCTTGAACTGCGGTCACTTGTGTCTGTCTTACTGTTGATACCATGCCTTCCTTACAAGACCCACACATTTATAGAATGTGTCATGATGGAAATGGATGAATCGCATATTAATTTGGATGATCCATATATGAGTATATGTGGAGATTTGAATATAACATGCTGGGATGAGAATAATGAGTTGCTTTGGAACCTACTCTTGGATGGGAATCGATCAGCTTTTTGAGTGTTTACTTGTTTAAATGAAATGAGATTGAAGGACCTCCATATAGTTAACGGGAGTGTCATGGGACATCCCAAGATGTACTAAAAGGTACTGAGGTAAATATACGGCTACCGTGGATTATGTATTTGTCTCTAGTTAAACACTGCCATACATGAAGAGGTTTCAACTAGTTCCAACCATTGTGAGTGACCATTGCAAGGAACTCATGGTGGCAACAGTAAAGACAGGCACAGGTGATCACTGTTCAAGGGCATTTATTAAACTGTAGAGGTAGGTTGGAACAACACCTAATCTAAACCTAAATCTAAGATGGGAGCAAGTTACAACCATCAAATAATAAAAGGCAGTCCTAGTGGCGTCTTGTCAAATAAAAGGGCATATACTAAAAAAACAATTGCCAATCCTTACCATTGAATACAAAAAGAGTGTGGAATAGGGTACATAAGAAAGAAAGAAGTGTTCACAAAATAATAAGTCAGGATGTGGCAGCTGGGGGTCTCCCTTCCCCATGTTTTGAGCACGGGACAAGGCAGGACTCCGGAGCAGAGCACACTCTCGAGTTTTCCCAGCACAAGTTCTGTTCTCAGGTATCAGGATCTTCGGTGGTTAAGTCTCTTCTACAAAATAGTCTCTTGCCTCCGATGACCTGATGGGTTCAAAACAACCAAACAAAAAGTTAATTTCCGTATGTACGTTGGGTGATGCCTTTTCACCTTTGGATCCCCTGCTTCCCGGCTTCAGACCCTTATCGAATGTTAGCCTCCCTCTGTCGGGTTCACTATATTTTATTCTGAAATAATTTTACATGTTGCTTTCACAAGTCTTAATGTCCATTTAGACAATCCACTGTGGACATCCCTCTGCCGGGTTTATTCTTTGTCAACACAATGTTCATCGGAGCATCATGCCTCGACACCGTTCTGCAGGCATCCCTCCATCGGGTTCACGTTTGGCAACCTTGCAGTTCCTTTTTCTTTCACACTATGTGGGATTCGCTTCCCTTGGTTTTCCAATTACGTGTCGGTCAAAGACTTTTGACTGTACAGGGGGTTTTGCTAGACCCATATATGACCACTTGCACCTTTTCCTTGCGGCTCTCCTAAGTCTTTCTCGTATCAGTAGTTTCAACAATAGGGGAATCAACCAGAGTCTCTCAAGTGAGTACTCACTTGGTGCTGGTCCCCGCTGCAGCTGGTTTTCCCCTGAGGTGTTCACAGTTCTTTGATTTTTCCTTAATTTGCCACGCGCAACTTTTGTCAACACAGTTTGGTTTCTTATCGGTTTTCCTTTTGGCTCACCAGTTGTTATGAACTGATTGGCTTTTCTTGTTTTGGAGTCAAGCACGGTACCACAGTAGCAAAAGTATCCCCCTGTCCTGGTTATTAGTGTAAGAGGGCTCTGTATACTGTTGACATCTGCTGCAACATCCACTGGCTATTGTGCACAGTCTTAAGATTCCTTTCACAGAGGCTTGTGGGTCCGGCTCAAAAAGGGCAGGGTCGCTTCTCTCCTTGTTGCCCCTTTCGGTTCTTGACACCTTTCTACTCCTCTTGAACTGTCGCCCTGCATGAGCTGTCTCGTCGTACGGTCTGCCTTGCTCGTAGTGTGCTCTCGTGCTCCACCTTTCATCCCTGTGGGGAAGGCAAAGGGCTGTCAGGTGTGTGTGATTCTGGTCAATTGCCTGGCTTTGCCTGACCCTTGTGTTAGGACATGTCAGGTAAACGGCTCTGGTGTTAGTCCATTGTCTTTTGTGTCATGAGAAAGTGTTGTGTCAGGAAAGAGGGGGGGGTAGAGTTTCTGAGTAGCCTACATGGTAGGATGTGGAAAAGGAATTATAAGAAGGGGAATACCATGTCTCACCTGTTGGTGTCCCACTTCCACTCCCCAAGGACCCCCCTCCAGGTGATCCTCCCGCACTGGTCCACCCACAGGAACTAGATCCAATAGCGATGGCCGTGTCCTGGCCACCTGCATGACAGATCCCCAGGGACTAGTCAGGGAGACACCTTAAGGTTTCTCACACCATGAAATTCTAATGTGTGGAAATGAAAAGGGAAATGATAACATCGGTTGCGAACAAATCCATGCTCTGTAATGCAATTTACCAAGAACTACAGAGGCCATTTAGCTGTTTGGGTGGGGAGGAATTTGTATGAATATTTAAAATATATTGCATTGTTAGAATGTTTTATAGAAAAAAGGGGAAGGAAGAAAAGTATAGCTTCAACGTCATCATGTTTATGATGTTAAGATTGTGGCAGCAAAAAAGCAACTTGTAGGGGACCTTAAATGTATACAAAAAATTCTCAGGTGTCCAAATGCCAGCATTAAAAAAAGATGACACAAATATAAAAACTGGTTAATTTCACATAAAGCCAATATGCTACAACGGGCCATGTTAAAAGATATATGTAAAAAAAACAGCAGGGGAGATATGAAAATTATCAATAAGAAGGATTTACCCCAAGCAGCTCTGTAGATAAATGCTGTTTCTGAGGATCTTCGGGGTTGAGCATTTCAAAGGGATATTTGCTTGTTTGTAAAACAGAAAGGAGGTTGTTGAAAGTCAAAGTAATAATTGGAAATTATAATTTGAAATAGACGGCATTGTTGACCTGATTAAAAAATCCAGTGGGTCGAGGACACCAGGGACGGATGGGCTATTAAATGCGATCTTAAAAAAATATCCTGAACTATGGGCTGAGTTCCTTTGCTCATTGTTTAATCAGGTGATTAAGTATCAACAGGTCGCCCAATCCTGGGAGAACACAGTTATAATTCCTATACTCAACAAAGGCAATAGGGAGGATCCGAAGAGCTACCACCCTATTGCCCTTCTGGATGTGGCAGGAAAGTTGTTTGAATCCTTGCTTCTGAATCAGTTGGTAAGTTGTATTGATGAAAATAATTACAAAGATGCGTTTCAGAAACGCTTTGGTAAGGGGGCTGAACTAGTGTAAAATATTTTATCTTGAATATTTTTAAAAGTAGAATGCTTCGCTCAAATACAAACATGTTATTAACTTTCATTGACCTGACACAAGCCTTTGATAGCATAGATAGAAATGTATTATAGAACAAGATGAGTAAAGGAGGCTTCCCATGCATATGTTTAGAAACAATCAAGGCTTTTTATGATTCTATCTCTCTCAGAGTACATTTAAACTGTTCCGGTAATTTATCTAAAACGATTAAGACCTATAGAGGTCTCAAACAGGGCTGACCTTTGGCTTCGGCCTTGTTTAATTTGCTTTGATCAGACTTGGGAGAGACCTTAAATTTGGCAAATGCTTTTCCACAACGCCTCCATTGAAAACCCATAAGTAGACTGCTGTACGCCTGAAGAGTTGGTATTTTTAGACCAAACATCAATAGGCCTACAGCGTCAACTAGCTAAGCTCCATTCCTATGCCCATGCCAATGTACAAAAGATTAATGTTCCAAAATCAAAGGTACTGATTCTACGATCTGGTTTTTCTAAGCGTAAAGAAAAATGTAAGTGGGTCTTGAATCAGGTACCTTTACAAAGGGTTGATACATTTTCATACCTGGTTATGTGTGTTAATTCTTGTATAGCTGATACTATACCCAAGGTAATGTTATTACAGTAAATGTTTTTAAATCTGACAACTCAGGGTATGGTGATTCGAAAGCCCTAGGGACGCTTTTGCTTTTACCAATAGTTACATTTTATAAATTAAAGACCACTGCTATGGGAGGGGCGGATGGCCGCCTAATTTTTACTCTCCTGCTCCGGCACTAAATTTAACACAATTTTGCAATGTATTTAATATTAAATACATATAGATCCTCTTATTAAATCCTTGGTGGTCCGTGGTGGCATCTCTGGCTAAGGTTTGAGCTGCTTGGTGAGGATATCAACGTGACATTAAAAAGAAAGGACATTAATTAAAAGTGAATCTCGAAAAGGCGAGGCTTATTGAGCCATGAAGCCAAGCCAAGAAGCCAAGGTCTTATCAGGCTGAAGTCAACTAGCATTGGATACAAATCGTGGGAAAGAACAAAACTCCTGTTCAAAAGACACGAACAAACAAGGAAGACGTCAGAGGTCTATTAAAAAATTGTATTGTAAAGATATTGAAAGCTCAAAATGATTGTCTTCAGTCGCGTGGAAGGATGAAGTTGGATGAGCAAGATGCTCACACCTACGCATGAGGGCAGAGCGTGCCTTCACTCCCCTGAATTCTCCAGCGCTAAGAACACTTCCAAGGATGAGTTCAAAGTCTTAATTGCCAGCAGACCACTGAGGTGATGCTGGATTGATATGTTAGTTGGTGGGAAGCTCTGCATTTGACGAGCTCACCAGCACCTGGAGGTCCAATCTTCGTGCTGCTAGACGTAAGTGGGAAAGTACTGATGAAGGTTAGAGTGCCAACCAATTGTAGGGAAATGCATAATTAAGGGTCCTATAGTTTGTGTAGCCAATGGGACGTTGTGTATTTAGTGACGTTCATAGTGGCCATTTTGAAGGAAGGGCTTAGTTGCCTCACCTGATGTTAGAAACCTATCACTTTCCCATACGGGTATAGAACATATACTTCGATGTTCACTAAGAGACTATCACAGTTGCCACTAGGTTTTTGTAGTTTACCATGTAGGATGACGTTGGTAGTACCGTAGGTCAACGTCAATGATGACAAATTTTGGATATAAAAGCTCTGTTTTTTATGAAACTCGATGAGTAAGAGGATCGAGCGAATTCATTGATGTTCGTTGTACTCCCTGTTTAAGATAATTGACAATAAAACTTTTATCCTTTTTGCCAACTACCTGAGTTGTTTTGATTATTGATGTATAAATAATATCTGCATCCCCATCCATCTCCAGGGTAATTGCTACTCATCTTAAAGGGCTGAGGTTATTCAGTTCAAGGTTATTTACTATATTTTGTTTTGGGTTGGTTAGTATCCTTGTTGTTAGGTGGGATGCATATTTATATTGCGTCTCCTTCATGATTTAGTGAAGGTTATTTCCTTTTGGTGATTAAATTTCAGCGCAATAAGACTGTCTCATATCTCTATCATCATGCCTAGTTAGCTACTTTCGTGTTTGTGTCTTTGTGTTGGGTCAGCCCTTTTATCCCAATTTGTCTTTGCTGTAACCTAGTTTTTGGGTTGACTTACTTGTGAGCTACGCCCACGCAAAGGACGTAGGGCACCTACGTCCTTTGCGTGCATAAGTTTGTTGGTAGTGTTGGGCATGTATGCTAATTTCTGTCCTCATGGGGTTGTCGCTTGTGTTCTATTCCCCCTAGCTAGTACTGGTTGTTGTCTGTGCCATTATATATTCTGTCAATCTGTTCTTTGTGTTTCCTGTTTTATTGTTTTAGTTGTTTCAATTTGGTTCTGAGGTGTTGAAGAGCCAGGTTTATAGAACTTTTCTAGATTTTAGGTGGTCTTTGATGTTACTTATTTCTTTCAGGAGGTTGCTCCAGGTTTTTGCGGCTAGGTAGGAGAAATGATAGACGAAGTGGAAGACATTGCTGATGACAGTTGGATTGGATCCTTTTTCTCATGGGTTCCACAATGGATGCCAGACATGTTCAAGTTCCATGGAGCCCTGATAGTGATGGCGGTAGTTGGATTTTGTGTGATCCTGATAATAATCTCACAGTGCAAATGGTCTGCAAAGAAGGCAGTAGGAATGAAGATCATGATTAATGTTGAATCTGGATGGAAAACTAAAGAGCTGACAGATGAAGAAATCAGAGACTACATCAGGGGTGCACAACTGATTTTGACAGAGGGCCGAAAGTACCTTACATGAGGGCTATAGTGGGCCGAAAAGTAAATGTGGGCAGGGCGGCAGGCGGGGCGTGGCAGGAGGCTTTTTAAACCCCCAATTTGTACTAAACACATGGAAAAAGAATGTTTTTGAGGGGTAACTATTTGTATTTGCATTTCAAACTTACATTTTGAACTACACATTTTCCATTGTTATAATTTATTTCTATTTAGTTATTGTATCTCGCCTGTCTAATTAACTTATATATATATTTTATTGACCCTAGATACACTATGCCCCATACACTATGCCCCATGGCCCCCTCACCCCAACCAAACACTATGCCCCATGGCCCCCTCGCCCCCAACCAAACACTATGCCCCATGTCCCTCACCCCCAACCAAACACTATACCCCATGGCCTCCTCACCCCCAACCAAACACTATGCCCCATGGCCCCCTCACCCCCAACCAAACACTATACCCCATGGCCCCCTCACCCCCAACCAAACACTATGCCCCATGGCCCCCTCACCCCAACCAAACACTATGCCCCATGGCCCCCTCACCCCAACCAAACACTATGCCCCATGGCCAACTCACCCCCAACCAAACACTATGCCCCATGTCCCTCACCCCCAACCAAACACTATGCCCCATGTCCCTCACCCCCAACCAAACACTATGCCCCATGGCCCCCTCACCCCCAACAAAACACTATGCCCCATGGCCCCCTCACCCCCAACCAAACACTATGCCCCATGGCCCCCTCACCCCCAACCAAACACTATGCCCCATGGCCCCCTTACCCCCAACCAAACACTATGCCCCATGGCCTCCTCACCCCCAACCAAACACTATGCCCCATGGACCCCTCACCCCCAACCAAACACTATGCCCCATGGCCCCCTCACCCCCAACCAAAGACTATGCCCCATGGCCCCCTCACCCCAACCAAACACTATGCCCCATGTCCCTCACCCCCAACCAAACACTATGCCCCATGGCCCCCTCACCCCCAACCAAACACTATGCCCCATGTCCCTCACCCCGAACCAAACACTATGCCCCATGGCCCCCTCATCCCCAACCAAACACTATGCCCCATGGCCCCCTCACCCCCAACCAAACACTATGCCCCATGGCCCCCTCACCCCCAACCAAACACTATGCCCCATGTCCCCCTCACCCCCAACCAAACACTATGCCCCATGTCCCCCTCACCCCCAACCAAACACTATGCCCCATGGCCCCCTCACCCCCAACCAAACACTATGCCCCATGGCCCCCTCACCCCCAACCAAACACTATGCCCCATGGCCTCCTCACCCCCAACCAAACACTATGCCCCATGGCCCCCTCACCCCCAACCAAACCCCCCAACTCAGCACACACACAAACATGCACCAATACAGACCCGAACCCCCACCCCCCAACTCAGCACACACACAAACATGCACCCATACAGACCCGAACCCCCCACCCCAGCACACAAACATGCACCCATACAGACCCGAACACCCCACCCCCCAACTCAGCACACACACAAACATGCACCCATACAGACCCGAACCCCCCACCCCCCAAATCAGCACACACACAAACATGCACCCATACAGACCCGAACCCCCCACCCCCCAACTCAGCACACACACAAACATGCACCCATACAGACCTGAACCCCCCACCCCCCAAATCAGCACACACACAAACATGCACCCATACAGACCCGAACCCCCCACCCCCCCAACTCCAAACCCCCACCCCAACTCAGCACACACACACTCAAGCATGCACCCATACAGACCCAAACCCCCCACCCCTCCCAACTCAGCACACACACAAACATGCACCCATACAGACCCGAACCCCACCACCCCCCAAATCAGCAAACTCTCAAACAAACACCCATACAGACCCAAACCCCCACCCCCCAACTCAGCACACAAAAAACATTAAAATCAAAACATTCATACACATCCGACACCCCCCCACCCCCCGCATCTCAACATACACACAAAATACATTCAAATACAAACATTCACACACCCCCCACATCTCAACATACACACAAAATACATTCAAATACAAACATTCACACACCCCCCACATCTCAACATACACACAAAATACATTCAAATACAAACATTCACACCCCCCCACATCTCAACATACACACAAAATACATTCAAATACATTCATACACATCCGACACACCCCCACCCCCGCATCTCAACATACACACAAAATACATTCAAACACAAACATTCATACACATCCGACACACCCCCTCCACCCCCGCATCTCAACATACACACAAAATACATTCAAATACAAACATTCATACACATCCGACACATCCCCCCACCCCCGTATCTCAACATACAAACAAAATACATTCAAACACAAACATTCATACACATCCGACACACCCCCCCACCTCCGCATCTCAACATACACACAAAATACATTCAAATACAAACATTCACACACCCCCCCACATCTCAACATACACACAAAATACATTCAAATACATTCATACACATCCGACACACCCCCCCACCCCCGAATCTCAACATACACACAAAATACATTCAAATACAAACATTCACACACCCCCCCACATCTCAACATACACACAAAATACATTCAAATACAAACATTCACACACCCCCCACATCTCAACATACACACAAAATACATTCAAATACAAACATTCACACACCCCCCCACATCTCAACATAGACACAAAATACATTCAAATACATTCATACACATCCGACCCCCCCACCCCCGCATCTCAACATACACACAAAATACATTCAAATACAAACATTCACACACCCCCCCACATCTCAACATACACACAAAATGCATTCAAATACAAACATTCACACCCCCCCCACATCTCAACATACACACAAAATACATTCAAATACAAACATTCACACACCCCCCCACATCTCAACATACACACAAAATACATTCAAATACATTCATACACATCCGACACACCCCCCACCCCCGCATCTCAACATACACACAAAATACATTCAAACACAAACATTCATACACATCCGACACACCTCCCCACCCCCGCATCTCAACATACACACAAAATACATTCAAATACAAACATTCATACACATCCGACACATCCCCCCACCCCCGCATCTCAACATACAAACAAAATACATTCAAACACAAACATTCATACACATCCGACACACCCCCCACCTCCACATCTCAACATACACACAAAATACATTCAAATACAAACATTCACACCCCCCCACATCTCAACATACACACAAAATACATTCAAATACAAACATTCACACCCCCCCACATCTGAACATACACACAAAATACATTCAAATACATTCATACACATCCGACAACCCTCCCACCCCTGCATCTCAACATACACACAAAATACATTCAAATACAAACATTCACACACCCCCCCACATCTCAACATACACACAAAATACATTCAAATACATTCATACACATCAGACACACCCCCCCACCCCCGCATCTCAACATACACACAAAATACATTCAAACACATCTGACACACCCCCCCCACCCCCGCATCTCAACATACACACAAAATACATTCAAACACAAACTTTCATACACATCCGACACACCCCCCCACCCCCACATCTCAACATACACACAAAATACATTCAAATACAAACATTCATACACATCCGACACACCCCCCCACCCCCGCATCTCAACATACACACAAAATCCATTCAAACACAAACATTCATACACATCCGACACACCCCGCCACCTCAACATACACACAAAATCCATTCAAACACAAACATTCATACACATCCGACACACCCCCCCACCCCCGCATCTCAACATACACACAAAATACATTCAAACACACACATCCGACACACCCCCCACCCCCGCATCTCAACATACACACAAAATACATTCAAATACAAACATTCATACACATCCGACACACACCCCCCGCAACATACACACACAAACATAAAGCAAAACAAACCCGACACACAAACACAAACAGAGACGTGCTGGAAGGCAGGCAGGTAAGCGGCAGGTAAGCTGGAATCGTACTACGGCTGGCGTGGTCCAAGGCTGAAATGCCTTCCGGCATCAAGCCTTATGGACCACGCCAGCCGTAGTGCTGAGCCTCCATTGGTGCAGCACACACGCATTACGTGGCTCGTAGGAGCGACGTGATGCGTGTGTGTGCTGAGCCAATGAGGGCCAGTGTTTTCACCGGCCCGGAAGACAACAAAGACTTTCCTAATGAAGGGCGGCCGCTGGGCGCCCTCCATTAGGAAAGTCTTTGTGCTTCGCGGGCCGGTCAAAAGGGCATGGCGGGCCACAACTGGCCCGCGGGCCGTATGTTGTGCACCCATGGACTACGTGAAGGCCAGTATTCGTGCACCTGAGGGGACGAAGTTCCTGTACCCAAAGAATCACAATAAGTATGTGGGGAAGTGGATTTACTGCAGTCCAAATGGAAAATGAATGCTTATGTCCTGGAGCAAGCATGAGCATGTGAAATCAGCAGGATGCCTGAAAGGAGTCATAAAGATATGGGTCCCTAAGTAGCATTTCTTCAGACAAGGGTGTCTAGATGTGAAGGATGATGGGAGTGGTCGACGAATCACCCAGAGGGTGGAGTGTAGAGGTGGAGCCAAGTACCCCCAGTCAAAGCTCTGCCCCCATGCTGCCTATATGTTGGGAGCCAGAGTGTAAGACACATGCAATACCACTGAAAATACTTATACCAAAAAGCATCTTGGAAGTAAGATACCCATTGAGGAAACCGTGCATGCACTCGTGACAATATGATGGCAATTTGAATACAATCCCAGAGGAAGTGTGAAAAATGAGCAAAAGAGAAGATTGATGATGTCTTGAAAAGCAGAGCTGACGCACCTAGAAAAGAGGCAAGCGGCTGAAGACTATAGACATTCTATAGGTTCTAAGGAGGAGGTGCTAAAGATGAGCAACATTTCAGGCTCGATATGAAGATGCTCATGCTACAGAAATAATGAAGAAGATATCAAGTCACTTTATAATTGTACAGATGGAGTAACGCAAGTCGACAAAGTATTCTTGAGGCTGTTGCTAATACGCGGATCGTGATAAGTGGCCTGGTTTTGATGTTGTGCAGGGATTGACCCCGTTATCTTCAGCATATGGTATTACACCTTTCAACTTCTTGTTTTGAAGGACAAGTTCTAATCTAATTTAAATGCATTTTGACTTACTTGGCGAACAAAAGGATTCTGCAATATTAAAGCCTTTTCTTTCCCCGTATGAATGCAACTGAGACATTTATCATCGGAGATGCTTAATTTTGATACTGTGCCTTGAGTCCAATCAAGTGTTGGTTGAAACACGTGTCGGCTGTACTGACCACACAATTAAAAGACCATTACTGCTATCTTAGGGATCATTGACTTTATATTGCAAATTGTTTTGTAAACTATGTCATAACTTTGACTTCACTGCATAGGGAGAGCGCTGACATCATAAGACCCATTTCTGATGTTGTTGCAATTTACCTGTCTATGAGGCCATATAAGTGGCTTTGCAGGTCATTATGTAGTCACTGCCCCCTACTACTTACTAATTTGAACATGCTCTGTGGAGTCTTAGCACCTTCGAACTTCAGGATCACAGCCATAACTGTTTCTTAACCCTATTCTTGAGGCAGGCTACGAAGTGAATAGATTGCGGCAATGCGCCAAACGTATATGCCTAGGAATGTATGGACTATGGATGATTCCACAACGCACTTTAGCAGAGCTGGAACCCTGATCAGAAAGGCTTTTTGAGTGTGGCATAGTTGGAAATAATTAACTGAGGTGAATTCAAGAAAGGCTTGGCTGGCCCAGAACCAGAAAGTCAAGGCCACCGTGAGCTTGGATATTCATGCAGTTAGGTACAAAACGTGTGAAAGGAACAAACTCTTGTCTGAGGTAAGGTGCGAGAACATTGAAGATGTCAGAAGTTCATAATTTAATAGTGTTTAATACAGCAAAATTCTCTGAAACATGGTCTGCAGTCACATGGTCGGATGAAAATAGATACTGGGTTGAGCTGCATCGAAACCGAGAGACAAAGTATGCCTATACTCCCTCTTATTCTCAGGCACAGAGAAGATTTCCAAGGCCAATGTTCAAAGGGCTAATTGACTGGCAGACAGCAAGAGTGATGATAGATGGCAGGCTAATTAGTTGGAAGCTATGGTCAAGATCAGCCCACTAGCACCTGGATGCCAGCATGCGTGCTGCTAGCATGTGTGGAATATTACAGAGGGGTGGAAGGGTGCCAACCAATTATAGAGGGCCACGTAATAGAGAGCCCTATAGTTTGGATAACCAATGGGATGTTGTGTATTTGATGACGCTCATAGTGACTAGCACCAGAGGAGGGCTTGGTTGCCCATCTGATGTTAGAGACCCAATCACTTTCCCAGACAAGTATGGAACGTATACCTAGATGTTCCCTCTGAGCCTATCACCTTCCCAAGTAGGTTTTTGTAGTTTGCCACGTGGATTGACTTCAATGATGTTGGGTTTTTACTATAAAGGCTATATTTTTTATGAAATGTTATGAGTGAGATGATTGAATGGATGTTCGTTGATGTTCGTTGTTCTCCCTGTTTTAGACAATTGATATTAAAACATATTTACTTTTGCCTACTTCCTGTGTCAGTCTGATTATTGATGTTTGAGTATATTCTGCATCCCCATCCATCTCAAAGTATTGCTACCCCGTCTTAAAGGGCCTATTGCTGTGTACACAGGTTCACATAATACTGTTTTTTCCTTAAAGGGTGATCATCGGCTAGTGGCCACATGTGACAAGTTCATACCCCCTTTACTACTATGTTGTGTGGAGCAGGAAATCCTCCCCATAAAACACCCATGTGACGAATCAACTTCCGGGCCACCAGTAGTCCAGGGATGAATATCTGTTTCTAAACCATCAATCAACCCCACACCTCCAGTACACCAGAAAGGATCCAAACAGATTGGAATACAAGTAAATTATAAGACCTCCTTGTCCAATTTTGGTAACATGGACGGAACAGCAGGCTTATCTCTGCAAGGTCGTGGATCGTTGGTTAGTTGCAACACAGCGAAAATACAATTATTACCCAATGATAAAAGGGACTGTCCAGCCTAGGTTGTATACACATATCTACTTTATTATTACTACAACAGACAGTTCTAGCACACTACAATTACAACCCACACTGTAAAAGAAAACAGAGGACAGACAAAGGAAAAGGATGCACTCTGGATACTGACAGGAGGCTTGTTGGTAAAGCAATCAGTCTTACTTTTCAATGTTATTTGGTTTCAACACCAAAGGGGCAAAGGGTTGTAACTGTCTCTAGGGGCAGAACCACAATGTACCTGGTGCGGAAGAAGTTCTTGGTGCTCGACAGCATCAAGGCATTTTCAGGGCACTTCACAGCCTGTGAGACAGAGTTTGTGGGGGGAGACAGCTGTGGGTACCAGGCTGCTGGCAGTTCGGCAAGCGAGGCTGGACAGACGTCTGCAAGCTGTCCTGCGTGGCTGTTCTGGTTGGCGGATCTGGAATGCTGGTCGAGGCGTCTTGGGCGGCTCTGGTCACTGCGGCATGACAACAGTCAGTGCTGCCTCCGGATGCTGTTTGAGGACTTGACTGTCTTGAAATTGTCCTTAAAAAGATGGATGTTGGATGATGCTTGTGTGGCACTCCTCTTAGCTTCTTTGCAGTGCTTGTGTCCTTTCAAGGCAGACAGCCCAAAGCTCAGGAGAGTGTTAGCAGGCAACAGTCTTGTCCTTTGTCCAGAGACTCTCCAAAACTTCCCACCTAGGAAGCTTGCTGTCAGAACCTAGCAGGGAATGTTGTGTTGTGGCTGAGTACAGGTTCTGGTGCTGCTGGATGGGTCCACTGAGTCCGGTATCTCCCTCTGTTCCCTGGGAGATGTTTAGGGGAGGGATCTTGCTTCCCTGTTTGAACTCCTGGCCTTACTTCACTGGCAGAAGATGTATGGTAGACTGTACCTTCAGCTCGGGTCCAAATGAGTCCTTTTTACTCTTTGCAAAGTCTTCAGATGATCTGATCAGTGAGGGGCTCAACCCGTTTTTAAAGCCAAACGGGGCCCAGAGATTGGTGTAGGCCAAGCATAACTTAATTGAGCCAATCCTTGATCTCGACCAATAATCTTCAGTGATGCTTCAGGTCAGAACCAGGGCGCTTGGCAACAGACAGGGGAAGGATGACAACATATACTTCTGCTGTCTGCTGTACATCAAAGTGTCTCCCTAATTAACAGAGCCCTATGCGGCGCTTGATCACAATATGGGCCTCCTTTGAAGTAGGGGGTTGCAGGCAGACTTTCATCTCCTACAATACACATACTTCTCTGCTCTGAAAGGGGTGGTTCCAGACTCGACATTCACTGCCCTTTCATACCAAAGAGGGGTGTTAGTACCAAATTGACACATTGCATTACAAAGAGGTGTTGGCGCCTGGTCTCCATTGTCACTTCCTGCACCCAGGCCTTTCCTGAGGCCTGCTAATTAACATTCTTCAGTATTCACAGCCACCAGCAAGGGTTGATAATGTAGATGCAAATCCATGGGGCTTTGAAATTCTAATCAGGCTGCCCATGGCCAAATGCTTTTAATGTACCCACGGCTGTCAGGTGTCAGCTATACATCACAGGGGAGGGCGGCACTGGTAAACTGTGTCCTCCCAGAGTACATGACTATTTTTCTGCTGTGCGGTGAGCGTGGAAAATGTGCGCGGGAATGACCCCATCATTCATTCTTTTAAACAAACAAAAAAAGACCAGGCGAGCGCACTTTTTCCGTGAGGATGGTCGATTTCCTCACAACCCATTCAGCTCATCACAAAGCAGGAAGTTGTTCCCAGACCCTTTAGACACACCCATCACACACACACACAAAAGGATAGGCAGGGGATATCATCACGCACCTCCCCCTTTTCCTTTGGTGCCACTGTTGGTGTGTATAAACGGTAACAACTAAAGTAGTCTATATTGGACTGCATACAACAATTCTGATGTGCCACTGTCAATGTGTATGGGAGAGAGGAAGCAATGAATTACTCAAGTTTTGATTGAGTTATTACAGGTGCTTCCCATCTTTTTGGATTGCAGTCTATTGGAGGGACATGCTGTAGTGCTGGGGTCTGCAACCTGCAGCCTTCCAATTGATTTGTACTATGATTCCCATGATCACTCGCCATTGAATATACTGGCTAGCGCTGATGGGATTTGTGGACCAAAACATCTCTAGAGCCAAAGGTTGCAGACCCCTGCTCTAGTGGCTGAATGTTAATGTATCCAGAATTAATTTCTGTGCAAATGTGTATGTATCAATATCTTGTCTTGTACAATTTCTGGTGTTATCTCAAATTGATTGTGGACATCCATCGGCATTCCCTACTCCACACTGGCTCCCTCAAAAGTTGGTTTTCATGCTGCGGTTCGTCTGGTTTACAGAGCCCAAAAATGTGACCACATTAATCCTATTTTAAAATCCCTTCACTGGCTTCCGTTAGAGTCCAGGATTACTTGTAAGTCTTTATCTATTGTTTATAGAGTGATTCATTGGCAGACCCGATCTTATTTGGCAAGCAAACACAAGATTTCAGTAGGTCTGAGAGGTCTCCGGAGCCATAATTCTCTTTGGCTTGAAGTAGGCACATTTAACCATGTTTTCTGCATGAAAAGTCCTTTTTCTGAAACCGCTGGTTCCCAATGGAATGCTTTGCCAATTGATATTCGTAGGACCACTAATTATCTGAGGTTTAGGAAACTTTTAAAAACATGGATATGGAAGTCTGTTTTTTAAACCGTTTGCAAATTGGATTTTACTCATCTTTCATCCTTGCATTGTTTCTCTGTTTTATGTGTGTTTTATTGTTGACTGCATTTGTATTATTGTGATTATTATGGGCCTCATTACGAATCTGGCAGGAACCCTGCCAGTGCTACCGGCGGGTTGCCGCCAGAATCGTAATATTTTACCAGCACCTAGCTTCCCGGTGCCACCGGCACATTACAAGTCCTGGTGGACCAGGAAGCTGGGTGCTGCTAAATGTTAGTCCCCATTCCCATGGAGTCTCATAGGCCTCCATGGGAATGGGTTCATGGAAGCATCCGCACTGTTGCCAATGGTGCCGATGCTTCCGTGATGAGTGTGCCTACCGGGCTGCTGCGCCCGGCAGGGTCTGACCTGGCATATTCTGTGCGGCTCTCAGCAGATTGTTTTGGATGACCTGTAGTTTCTTAACGATATGAGAGGGGGATCTTGAGAAAAAGGTGTTGCTTTAATCAAGCCTGAAGCCGACTAGTACATGGGCTAAGGTAAGGTTAATGCTGTTGGAGAGAAATGGTCTGCAAGCATTGATCAAGCTTTTGATGGAATCTCGCCTTCCCTCCCCCATGCTTCACAGATGATAAACTCACCCCTAAAATCCTTGAAAATTAGTTCTTTGTTTCAGAGCTCAAACTGTCTAATAATAGTGGACTTTCAATCTGGAGAAAGCAAGCTGTGAAAATGAATTGGAAAAGAATTATGAGACCTGATTTGGCCATTCAAAAATTTGGTGCGGAGTAACACCCTTGTTGCCTTTGAATACTTAAAATTCAAATGCAAGCTAGACAACTTTGAAGGGTGTAGATTTGAGACACTTGCTAGGTGGTTCAGCGACTTAAGAAACATGCCCCTTGCTCATCATTCCAAATCAGTCCCCCTTTCAGCCTTACTAATGTATCAACCACTGGTGAGACCTGAGGTTGGGTTGGTAGGTGCGCTAAGTAAAATCAGGCAGTGGATTAATGATTTAACAGTGGATGAAAATATGTAGCTGTGCTTTCAAGATGAAATTAGATCTGAACTATAATACACAGCAATGCATAATACAAAATGTGTACTGGTCTGATATAGGAGTCGAAGGTACTTCCTGAGAACAAGTGCTGGTCATGCAAAATATTTGGTGGATTAATGTTACACATGTTTTTGAAATGTGAGAAATTTTGCATGTCTCCAAGGACTTGCATGGAATTGAGATGATCTCAGGTTTATTCTTTCTGACATCCTCTGAACACTGTGTTCTGGGACTTATACCACCTGGATTGCAATGGCATAGGAAGATGCAGCCGACTAGAGCCTTAGTTGTTTCAGATAAGCAGATCTTTAAAGTATGGAAGTTGAATATCAAATCCAATGTCAAAAACAGGATTAAGATCTCTTTCACCTGGCAGCAATAGAAACGGTCTCTTTCCAGTGGAAAGGCAAGTTGGAAAACTACATATTGACCTGGGGCCAGATTACAGAATATGTGCACTGACGCAAAGTTTTCCCTACTTCAAAAATCATTGAGGACGTATTGAAATACATTTTCACTGTGACGAGTGTCATTTTTCATGGTATAAGCACCAGGGCAAAAATGTCCATACTGAAAAAAACATGCACTTTCAATGCAACAGGACAACGTTTGCCTCAGTGCTAATACCATTCCATATTAGCACTAGAGCAACATTTTGCGTGTTGCAAAAACATTAAAAGTGCATGAATTATGCACTAGGAACATTTTGAATACCATGAAAAACTGCACTTGTCACATTGCAAATGTTTTCGAATAAGGCTTCAATGTTTTCGGCACTTGGACAAACAGGGTGGGTGAAGATGGGTGTGGGGAAGACTTACATCCAAGACTGTGAATAAAGAGAATGTGTGAATGTATGGCAGTCAGACACCCTCTAACAAATCTTGATTGTCCAGCAAACCAACTCATCTTATGCACTAATGAGCATTTTTTCAAAGCTTCAAAACCCCACATATTACTTTATGATACAGACAAAAGGGGGAAATAAACACAGTTAAGGCACCAGTATTAATCTAATTACATTAGATTATTATGAAATGTCAGCATTATAAACAATCCTATTTACATACAAGACATTGATTGAATATTGGACAGCCATTACAACTTGAAAAAGGTCCTTACTGCCCACTATTTATATAGATTATTTTCTAACTCAAGAATGTAAAAGGAGAGTGTACCTTTACATTCTACATTATTATAAATCACCATTGTCACACACATTGTGCGAGGATTAGAAGCACACACATCACCTCTGAGAGGACTTCATTATTATCACACACCATCTCTATAGGGACATTAACTTAATTATCACACACCACGTCTGTGAGGACCTGAACATCCATATCATGACACACAATCTCTTTTGGGATTTAAGCACAACATACTATCAGTATGGGCAATAATCACACACCATCTCTGTGGAGGCTTCAACATCGCTATTTCCATACAACATCCTTGTGGATTCTTTATCATCATCATCATCATCACACACCATCTCCATCATTAATACCATAAACTATACCTGTGGGAGACATTTACATCACCATTATCACACACCGAGTCAGTGAGGATCTAGCATCTTTATGAACACACACCAACCCTATGGGTACTTGTAAAATAGTATTAACACACAATCGTGTGTGGACTTTCCATTTACAATAATCAAGCACCCTCACCGTAGGGAAATGAGCTTCAATATTATCACAGACAGTACCAAAGTGGACCACAACTGCTTAATAAAGCCAATCCTCAAGAAGAAGTGTTTCAAATCATTGTAATCACACAGCTCCGCTTTGAGAACTTCATTCTTATCACACGCCATTGCTGTGGGGACATAAACATAATTATCACATACCACCTCTGCGAGGTCCTGAACATCTGTATAATGACACACAATCTCTTTTGGGACTTGAACACAATACACCATCTGTATGGGGACTTTAATATCCTGATAATCACACACCATCTCTGTGCGGACTTCAACATCAGTGTTACCATACAACATCTCTGTGGATTCTTTATCATCACCACAACGCACCATCTCCATCTGGATTTAACAACATCATTAGCATACACTATCGCTGTGAGGCACTTTAACATCACCATTTTCACACACTATGGGCCTCATTACGACCCAGGCGGTAAGGGGTTAATGGCGCCGTAAAAGGTGGCGGCACCGTTAACCCCTTACCGCCTAATTATGAGGTCCCTTTGCAGCTCCCTACCTTAACGGCTGATTTTACCAGCCGTTAAGGATTGGACCCGCAAAGGAATCTTTGAGGTAATTAAGGTACCGCAATTTGCGGTACCGTAACTACCGCCTTCCCCATTTCCATTGAGCCCTATGGGGGCAAAAATGGGAATGTGGAAGGGCCAATGGTGAATGGGGAATTACCGCCCCGCCAACCTTGGAATGGTTGGAAATTCCGCCATTCACCATGGCAGAATCGGTAAAATACCGGCGGCAACCACCGCACGGGTCGTAATGAGGCCCTATCTCTATGAGGACTTATCATATATATGAACACACACTAGCCCTATGGGTACTGCAATAATATGAACACACAATCTTTGTGGGGACTTTCCATTTGCAATAGTAATGCACCCACCCCATAGGGTAATTAACCACACCAATATCACTTACAGTCCCAAATTGGACATTACCATCTTTATAAAGGCAATGCTCAAGAGGTGATGTGCTTAAAATCATTATACTCACACACCACCTATGTGAGGACTTAATTCTTATCACACACATTCTCTGTAGGGACATTATCTTAATTATCAAACACCATCTCTGTGAGGACCTGAACATCTGTATCATGACACAAAATCTCTATTGGGACTGCATCACAATACACCATCTGTATAGGGACCTTAATATCCTGATAATCACAAGCCATCTTTGTGAGCACTTCAACATTGATATTGCCATACAACATCTCTGTGTATACTTTATCATCATCTTCATTACACACCATCTACATCATTATTATCACAGACTATCCCTATGAGGGATATCTACATTATTATTATCACACACCATCTTTATGAGAACTTAACATCTTTATGAACACACACCAACCCTATGGGTACTTCAAAAATAGTATGCACATACAATCTTTGTGGGGACTTTCCATTTACAATAATCATGCACCCTCCCGGCAGAGAAATTAACTTTAATATTATCACAGACAGTCCCAAAGTGGGCCGTAACATCTTTATAAAACCAATTCTCGAGAGGAGATGTGTTTCCGTGGGCAAGATGGTAACTGTTAAACAAAAAAACCTGAATATAAATCCATGCTCCCCTTGACTACTGTGTGTGATCCTGGGTTGGTTGCGTGATCTTTCTGTTCCCCAGTTTTCTTTGCAGACACATTTTAAAGGGCTTAATGACAGAGTAAAGAGCCTTTTAGTTAATACCTTATGGGAAATACAATACCATCACTATCAATCTCTTGTGCATCCCTGTGATGAAAGCAGGTACTCATGAATAGAAGTAGAATTGTATAATGTAAAAAGGGTAATATGAAACAAATATTTAGTCATTTGCATATGAATGCATTCAATACCAAATAAGAATAATGAACTAAGTCCCCACAAGAATGGTAACAGATGTCGAAGTCCCGCAATGATGGTACAGTACACATGATTTTTGGAAATCTGAAGCTGGATCTGGAACTCTGAATTTTTTCTGAATATATTTCTGCTATTTGCATGTTTTTAAAACACTGGGAAAGGATAGTCCCCACAAGGCAGGCTCCCACACATAGGGCCTCATTACAAGTATGTCGGTAAGGCAAGAATGGTGCTGGTATCGCTACCGCCACCGTTGCTACCATACCGCCATACTAGGAGTTCTGCTTGCGGGTGCCCTTGCAGCCACCTGGTCTGACCCTGTGGCCGTACCAGCACCCGCAAGCAGAACATGATGGTAGCACCGGTACCATTATTAACTATACCAGTGCTACCACCCTCCCCATTCCCATTGAGCCCTATGGGGCTCAAATGGGAATGGGGATGTGCAGGGCCCGGCACCCGCGAAAGGGTAATTAGCGGGTCCGGCTGCGCCGGAATAGCCCAGTAATTGCCCATTCGCTGGTGCCGGACCCGGATGCGAGTTTTGAGGGAGCCTTGCTGGTAAAACCGGCAAGGCTACCTCCAACCTCGTAATGAGGCCCCAAGTCCCCGCAAGGTAGGTAAAACGTGTGTGTGTGTGTGTGCATGTGTTTCAGACACAATATTACCTGCTGTGCTAAACACCCACTGGCAGAAAACACTGGTTAGCCTGCAGCTCACCATCTTATAAGCTAATCCAGAAAGACAGGGCTGGATCTGCTTCTTTTCTCTCCAGTATTGATTAGTGGCAAATGGTGCGAACCCTTCGCTGAGTTATATTGGGTACATTTATCAGGCCCAACAGAAATCCCCAGCATCATAAAACTGCATTTCAGCAGTTACCAAAAAAATGGCTGTCCTGTGTCTGCTGAGCACATATGGGACGAGAATTAAACACAGCCACCACAAGAACAGCTGCATTTGCTGTTCTCTATGTGAATTCAGAGAAAATAACTTATAGTGAGAAGGACCCTGCATTTCTCTTCTGTCAGTGAAACAATTCAAGGCTGCACCAGAAAAATTACCTGCATTCCGGACGAAATCGCACTGGTTTCTGTTTTGTTTTAAACAGTACACAATTTGTTCCATTCATCACAGCTCTGCCTGTGTATTGTATTTGAATGCCATGCAGCCAGAATAGCCCTGTAGAATGGCATTGTTTTCATAAAATAAAGTTCAAATCTGCACGGCATGGAGTTCATTTTGCAACAAACTAACACATGCGAAGGACTTCAATGAAAATATGCTTTCCCTTGCTGTTAGTCAATTACCAAGGAAACTATTTGCAAGCATATGTCTGTGCTCAGAAATTGACCTGGTCTGTAAAAGCCTTTCAGAAAATGAATCCCCAAGAAACCGTGTTTTGTAAAATGAACATAAGATAGAAAAGCACATGTGTAAACCTGCTTTTGCAAAGCAGTACAATGACACTTTGAAAACGAAAATGTGAAAGAATGCAATTACTTGCACAGAAATAGTAGTATATATGTGGGGATGGGGTTTGGTAATGTATATTATAATTATTCCCAAAAAGACTGGTTTTCTGTGAAAGAAAAAGAGAAAAAGATTATTTATTTTTTAAAACAGTAGAACCAGTTTGGCTTTATTCAGGCACGTCAAAGGTACCAGCCCCCATGGGAAAGGAAGCACCTCCAAAAATATGAAAGGGCCAAAGCGTGGAAATTTGCGACCTTGTCAGACTTGCCGGCATTTCTACAGCAAGGGACAATGGACCCAGGGGAACTAGCAGTCAATACCCTGAACAAGTAGTAATGTGGACCCAGGGGAACTAGCACTGTCACAAAGAAGTGTGAATTCCTTTGACACCCCTCCTCAGCTTCAACTGCCTAGGATCAAAGGGTGCCATGGTAATCCTGTTGTTCAGACTGGCACATAGGGGGCAGGTTGGCTGTGGAGATTTGAAGGATCGCCCATACAGTGACAAATGCCCTCTGTAGACTTTAAAGAACTTTTTACTTTAAGGCATTTCTGTCAATACCCTGAACAAGTAGCAATGTGATATTTTGAAAGTTTTTATGGGATTTTTAGACACACAGAATGAGAAAAGAGGTGTCTGTGTAGCCCATGGGGAACTAGAATAACCAAAGAATTGTATTTCGGTGTGAATCATAAATGGCACAGACATGAAACGTGATGAAAATATGTCAAATGACAGTATGCATATATGGAACCATTTGTAGAAATGTAGGTGTTTTATTTCTCCTAAAAACCGTGAAATGGTGCCCAATTGGCGTTTGAACTGGCATATTCTTTGTGAAATATGGGATCTGCCTATCTGATTTTTGTGATGGTGATTATTGTAGTTGTATTCCATAACTCCTTTTTGTGTAAAATTAGGCTTGTGGGACAAAAGGAGTCATAAAATGCATACACCTGAGCGGAGGTCACTTCCTTCAATCCAATCAGCTCAAAGGGAGGTGGCGAAAGTCATAGGCTGGCCTATCCTACTCAAGAGGTATGTCCAGATTACTTCCGCCCACATTGTAAAAATTCTCTGATGTCATTCAGCCAATATAAGAGGGAGGCATAGGGAGATTCAGGGCATTCAAAATTCACCCTGCAAGATTCCAAGACTCCAGAGGTAGCTGACCCAGATCCAGACCCACCTATCCAGAACCACCTATCCAGAACCACCTATCCTGAAATTGATTCATCCCAATAATTCAGGGAGAAAGGAAGAAAGGCTGCTGATCCCTTGGGGAGAATACAGCAACCAGATCCTTCACCCAGCTGATGATCCGCTGTCCACAGTGACCAGACCCCTGTTGCCCATCTGTTCCCTAAAGGATAGCCAAGCCGCTGCCCAGTGTCCAGATCCTTGACTCACTGTCCAGAGGCCCGGTTAGCTGTCCAAATTATCCAACACAAGTGCATTTTGTAAGTATCACCCTCCCCAGTACCCAAAAGCTGCATACCCCGCTCTGTTCCTTGCATTCTGTCCCAAATCCTATAAGAACCCTAGTAACTTCCCAAATTGTCAGCATCCTCTGTTCATCCTGTCGTTAGAAGAATCCGTGTTAGTCTCCATGTGTTAGCGTAATTCTTTTCAAATCATTTCAGTTACCTGTGTAAGTCCCTAGTACAATATTTGAGATAAAGTAATTAATTCCCCTATAAAGAGGAACGCTGCATGTGTTTGTTAACATGGCAAATGAACCCCCTTGCGTGCAGTGCCTTTCTTTCTAGCCATTAAAATATAGTAACAGTAGAAACTGACACTGCAATATCGAAACCGATTTTGCCCGTGTAATTGTTTTCCATAAAAAATCCAATTTTAATTTCCTATAGAGAAACCCATACTGCCACCCCATAAGAGTCATACTTTCACTTCATTATCCTATCTGCAGTGTGCCTTTGTTTCCCATCATAAGAACCGATTTCCGATTTTGACCTTGAACCTATTTTCAGAGTTGTTTGCTTGTTTAAAGTCTGTGTAGAAAAATTAAATAGCAATTCTGCCACGTGTGATTTTTGCAGCTGTGTTTTCCTTCCCAATGTCGATTTTTCTCACCTGTGTTCACATTGTTTATTTCCGTGCCCAGTAGCTGGTAAGCTTTCTTGCCTCTTTAGTATAGCCACACAAATGCCTATCCTATCTCTTTTACCGCAAATGTAAACTGACCTCTACGTATCTAGTAAATTCCCTTTATGCCATTTTGCGCCCTTTTCAAGGTTTTCATTTTCATTTTGGCCTCCCATTCTGGGGTGGTAGATTGAATTCAAAATCTGATTTCTCCCTCCTATTCCTGACTTCTTGCTACTCCTTTTCCACCCACACAGACTTTAGACAGCAGGGGTTGGGGCAGTGTTGTAGGGGAAGTGCATCACACAGGTACCATCTGTGAGTGTGCCAAAAAGTGATCTTGCTTCCATTCTTATTAAAATTGATGTATCTGGTGTCAGAAAGTTAAATTAAGAGTATTCTAACATGTTGCTGTATATTATCACCATCCTGGTGATTGCAGCCCTAAATTTGATTTGTTTGATTTTACATTTGAATTTTAAAAATAAATAAATATTTAATTATAACACACCGGCCTGGTTCATGGTCCATTGTGACACAGGGTGTTTTTAAGGGGGGGTGTGAGATCGGTTGGGTGCCTTCTCAAAGCAGAATCATAAATAAATAAAGTTAAAAGCATTTTTATTGTGCGCCACATCCCTTGCCAGTTGAAAGAATCCTGGTCTGGAGTGTGCTGTGTCATGAATTCCGTTACACAGTGGGGGCTCATTTGCAGGGATTGAGATAAGTGTTTCCACCTGTGGCAGCTTAACACTGCAGGCTAACCCAGAAAAGGTAGTGATACTTTTTGTGATTAGAAAACTGTGTTACTCTGTAAAACCACCATCCCAAAACGTAGACCCTAGGTATCAGGCCTGTGTGTAAAAATAAAGTAAAATTAATCCTGAACTAGACAAAAAGCAGAGTACAGATTTGTTCTTGTATAAATAATTTAATAAAGGAAGAACACTTTTCATAATGAGCACCATTGAGATCAACATGGCTCGGCAGCACCTCCTGTCCAAACTATTCATTAGAGGGGAATGGCCAGAAAAAGATCAGGAAACCTGGTTAGCCATCATGATGCAACAGGTCACCTCCATGAGCATGGGTTGTGTGGCAGGACAGCAGCATGTTACATCAAGCCTTGACTGAGTTGTATATGACTCTGATTATTAAAGAAGAACAGCTTAAAATGGTCTGACTCACCGCCTACATACACCTCAACATAGGGGTTATGGAAGAAAAATATAAAGAAAATAGAACCCTTGCGCAAAAACAGTCTGAGCTCTTAAGCCAATTGCAGAGTGAATTAAAACTAGAAGAAAAATTGCAAAAAAGCCAAAATTCTGAGGTAGAATTTGAAAACTACATCAAACAGTTAAAAGAGGAGTTGGCAGTACAGCAACAAACCAACTCAGAGCAAGAGGCCCAATTAGATGCATTAAAAGTGGACTGTCAGGAAAAGGCAACAAAAATGGAATCAACAAATAACATATAAAAGAGTCAGCTCAGAGCAGATCATTACTTTACAGAAATAGATTAAGAAATTGGAAGAGGAACGTAATCAATTAATTATTAAAGAACTCCACTCTCAAACAGAATTTTCTCAAGAACTCCAGAAAATAAGTGCTATCAAGCAACAAAGGTATTACCTGACTGAACAGGTTGGCACTCTGTATCATGAAAAAGATGCCCTATACCAGCAAGGGTGCACATTAAAAACCAACCTACAGAAAAGGGAGTTAGACCTCCAGGAACTGGATGAACTAAAAGTAGAATATGAAAACTTATTGGGGCACACAAGACAAGTAGAAGGTAATCTAGAAGAGACCACACAAGCCAAAAATGTGCAGAGTCAGGAGATGTATCTCCTGCAACAAAAATGGTCTCAGTGTTCACAGGCAATGCAGGCAGCAGAAAAAGACAATGAGGCCCTCTGTGATGAGAACAGGGGACTCCAGAGCCAGGTATCAAGAGAAGGTAATAGAGGTAAGTCTAGCCCTGATAGCAGAGCAAAAGGCTCAGGCCGTTGCGTGCTGTCAGGAGATAGGGGCTGAGAAGGAGAAACTTGAGCTGTTGGAAAAAGAGTATGCTAGGCTGAATCAAAACTTGAGGGACCCCGAACAAGTAGAAAGGGACAGTGCGACCCCTGATCACAGTGTGATGCCCTCTTTACCAATGGCCTCAAACCCATTTACCCCCTTGTATACCAAAGACACCGCTCACTTCATGCCTACAGGTTTGCATGTGCCAGAAACCATGAGGTGACCAGACTTCAATAGGCCTAGCATAATTGAGTTTACAGGACAGCGCCCATCAGATACTGATGGACGGGCGTCTCTGTTCAGGTTCAAGAATGTAATCGCTGATGGATCTGACCAGGAAAGCTCCTATGATGAGAAAATCAGGGAGCTAGACATGCAGAGACATCATCTACAAAGGGGCCAGAGGCAGCAGCACCAGGGTCATCATACCTTACTATGGAGAGCCATAAACATTGTTTTCCCCCTCCCCCTATTAAGGGTAAGATTTGTGTGTGCTTTGGAGGAGAGTTGGTTCCTAGTTACCTGCTTTGAAAAAAATGTGCAACTTCATGTACCAGAATCCTTAGAGACTTTAATGAGAATTAACCAGACACACCTGAAAAGGAAAAGGAAAACAGCCTCCCTGATGATTTATAGAGTCAAGAAAACGTTTGGAGGAGAAAACTAACTGTTGCTTTAGCAGGTAAATCTGACTGGGAACCTGAGGGTGTGCCTCATCTCAATTTTTTCCACATTCAAATTGATTGATAAGTGGGAAATGGGCCTGGAAACTCCCAATTCCAAACAGCTCCTGCCTAGCAGGTGTATGCTACAAATTTCCATCGGTGATAAAAGCATAGAGCATAATTGTTGGGTCTTGCGAGATGTCCCTGCTGCATTCTATTTAGGCAGTTATATTCTCAATCGGTTTGCAATTAATTTGGACCTTATAAATTACAAGGCCTGGTCCCGACTGGGGGGCAACCCCATGGGCTTTGATGATTCTGAAAAGGCATTTCGGTCAGCTTAATTGCTGCTGTATGCGGTTGAAGTTCAAATTGGAGAGGAGGTCACCATCCCAGGATGGACCCGACAATTCCCACTTGACTTAAAAATCAAGAGAGGACAGAAACGTCAAACTCCAGACGCATATGAACACCTCAATGCCGATCTTCAACATCAGGGGTTGGGGTTAAACCCAACACCATTAGTTAATGTAGAACACAAAACCATTCCAATTGTGGTGGATAACAGCGACCCTAGGAGTATCACTCTGGGCGCAGACACCATTATTGGAATGGCGGTTGATGACCAGCATTTTTCCATGGACTTAGGGAATTAACTTATAGGACCAACCCCCAGTGACTGCTATGACAATGACGATGACATACCGCCAGAAAGGATCTTCACCCGGCAAGGGGGGAATTTTCTGGTGTACTCTTCCTGCCCTTACGGGGAAAAAGAGGGGACCTGTGACATCAGGAAGGATGAGGTGATATTCCAGGTCCACAATGACTGTCTCTCCTACCTGAAACCCTGTGTCAAGGTCAACACCCTAACTAGAGACCTCTCCACACAGCTGGAGGAGGCTGCTGAGATTGCGAAACCCAAAGTCTTTCCAGGCTTCAGACAGATGGTTGAAGAGCGGGTCAGCCTCGCTGATGCCTGAGAGACTGAGGAACAAAAGTTGAAATAGGTGTTTTTAAATTTTCAAGATATCTTTGCTGTGGACTCGTACGACTGTGGTCGCAGCGAGATATATACTACCTCAATTCCCACGGACCCTGGAATGACTCTTGTATTTGTGAAGCAATATTGATTGCCCCTTGCGTCTATGGGTCCCTTACAGAAATCATCAAAAACCTAGGGTCCAGTGGAATAATTCGTCCAGTGCACAGTACCTTTAATAATCTGGTACTGGGGATTTTAAATCCAAATGGCCAATGGAGGCTTTGCGCAGAACTTATGGAGCTGAATGAATGGGTCCACATGTCCCAATGGCCTCTTCCATACATTGACCAGGGGCTGGCCCAGATCCAGGAATCCAAGGTGTACACCGCCATTGACCTGATCAATGGATACTGGACCGTGCACGTAAGTAAGGAGGACCAGTAAAAGCTGGCATTTACCTTCAGTTGCAGCAGTACACATATGGACCCGGACTCCCTTCGGATACATAAACTCTGGCAATTAATTCAACATCTTCCTACACGAGGCCCTGCCTGACTTGGGTGACTGAGGTAACCTGGCCTATGTGGATGATGTTCTGATTAAAAGCTCAACTGTGGGGGAACACATAGTGAAAATCTGCTATGTTCTGACCCAGTTGAGGGTTGAAGGAGAAAAACTGTCCTTCTAGAAGGCACAGTGGTGTAGGACCTGTGTAAACTTCTTGGGACATGAAATAACCCCTGAGGGTCTCTGTCCCCAGGCGAAGAGGAAGTGGAAGTACTACTTAAACTGAAAGACCCCACAACTCTGCGTGAACTAAGGAGCCTTCTTGGACTGACTAATTACAGTAGGAAGTTCATTGAGAATTACGGAGAGGTAACAAGACCCCTAACCCATTTGTTAAAGGGGTGGTCAAGTGGGATTGGGGTCCAGAACAAGCTGAGGCAGTAAAACAACTCAAAAGAAGTCTCTCACAAGTGCCTTGTCTAGCTTACCCTGTCAAAAACAAATAGTTCTTCTTGAAGATGGGGTTCTCGAATACATGCTTGACAGCAGTATTATACCAAAAGCATGACAAGGTCAATAAAATCATCTCCTATGCAAGCAAGACTTTATCCTATGTGGAGGAAAATTTCAACGATTGTGAGAAGGCACTCCTGGCAACGGCGTGGGCATTGAAATATTACCGCCCATTCATCCAGAGGGAGCACATCATAGTGGAGACTCAGCACCAGCCTTTGCAATACCTCCAAAGTGACAGATCTGGGCCGGAAATGTAAGTCATTCTGGACTTTAAGAATTCCAGAATTCTCTCCATGCAAGGATTTCCTATGGAGATCAGATATGGCCAAAACAAGAGTCCACTCGTGCAACGATTGGCTGACTAGCATGATTATGCCAGAGACAACTGTCTCAAGGATGAACATCTCAAACCCCAAGACAACATGGAGGCGTACCTGAATTCCCCGCACAAAGTGTATGAAGAAGACAAGTGTGAGGGGATGCCCACAGTTTATGTGGACAGGTGATCCTACCATGTTGACAACAATGGGGAAAAGGAACTGGTGATCGGTGTTGGAAATGCCTGGGCGAATGATGCCCCAGAACCCTCGGCTGGGTACAAAATCCGTCCCCGAAGTTGTCAGGTGGCCGAGTTGATAGCAGTGCACCAGGCCATCCTCACTACCGTGCAACACCGACTCCACAAACTGGTCATAATTACTGATTCAGATTATGTTCAGAACAGGATCTTGGAGCACCTGATCAATTGGAGAACCAGAGGCATGCTGTGTGCAAATAATGAAAAACTTAAACAGGGCAAGCTGATACAAAATATTGATGATCTGGTCACCGCTAATGGGATGACCATATAATGGAAAAAGATTAAGGGTCATACCAGAATAGAGGGACCAGACAAAACTGGAAATGACCTGGCTGATCAGTTGGCCAAAACTGGAGCCATCCAGGGGGACCTCCTTCAGATCGAGTCCCTATTGGAGGAAATCCAGGTCACAGCTGTCACCAGGACCCAGACAAATGCTCACAATGAACTCTCAACTGTCCAATGGAGTCAGGAGACCCCAGATGCTGATGTAATCATGGCACAAAAAGGGAATCCAATTTCTAGGAAATTTTACCAACACATTGAGGACCCCGTGAACTTTCCCCTGACATAAACCGATTACATTGGGAAAGAGGATCTCAGGGATTTGATGAAGTTTCCCAAAATGTTCAGAGTCCAAGACCGTTTGTTGGTAAGGAGATCATCTCTGGATGTGACCAGTGGGTGGTACCTACCTCATTCAGAAGCCTTATGCTAAGTCACACCCATGACGCAGCCACAAACGGTCATCAGGGGTTTCATACTACTCAAGAAATCTTGGGGGAGGTTGCATACTGGCCACCCCTGGGGCAGAGCCTTGACCAATATTTGAAGGGGTGTCTTGTGTGTGACAAATTTTGCATATGCTCAGCGGAATCTGGAGAAATCGGCATAGGGGATGAAAACTCAATATGACTTACAAACAACCAAAAAAGAATAGAAGTAAGAGACAGGTCTACTTGTATAATTTTCAAAGGAACCATACTAAGAAGTGGAATTTCCTTCCCTCCTGGCACGGTCCCTTTGAAATTGTAGACAAAATTTCGCCTGTCGCCTATAGAATCCGCATATCCAAACGAGAGCTGTCAGAAGAGAAATGGGTCCACATCAATCAGTTAAAAAGTTGTCACCCCAGACATAATTTGCAGCTGATTGATGAGCCAAAGGAAAATCAAACAGAGGAGGTATCTGATGAATGAGAAGAAAGAGAAAGAACAATCAGAAGGAAATAGGTAGGTTCATAGGTATATTTATATAACTGGGAGTACTTTTCTTTATTATATTGCAGAAATGTGTAAATGAAACCACAGTGTAAAAGCCAAATTACGTCCTTGCTTTGTTTAGTAATTTGTTTGATGTTATTGTTCAAATACCACAGAAAATTGTAACTGTATATATTGTTCCTCTGTTTTAACTCTACCGGTAAGATTGCCAGTTAAATATTCGAAAACCTGTTTTTATCTATCTCCTATTAGTTGATTAACTCCATTCCCTTCTAGACTGATGAGAACCTCCGCGGGCACCTGGAAAGGGAAGGAAGGAAAGGGGTTGCCACTGCATACTCTCCAACTGAAAGACAGAGGGAAATCCTGGTGTGCCACTTCCTGATGAAAGAAGAACTCCACCAGATGAACCCCACTCTGCCCTACTTTCCCTTAACAAGAAGTCATGGGGGAGCAGGGGGCAGGGGGGATTATGTTGGGTACATTTACCAGCCCCAACAGAAATCCCCTGCATCATAAAACTGCATTTCAGCAGTTACAAACAATGGCTGTGCTGTGTCTGCTCAGCACATATGGAGCGAGAGTTAAACACAGCCACCCCAAGAATAGCTGCATTTGCTGTTCTCTATGTGAATTCGGAGAAAATAACTTAAAGGCAGAAGGGCCCTGCATTTCTCTTCTGTCAGTGAAAAAATTCAAGGCTGCACCAGAAAGATGACCTGCATTCCAGAAGACATCACACTGGTCTCTATTTTGTTTTAAACAGCACACCATGTGTTCCTTTCATCAAAGCCCTGCCTGTGTATTGTATTTGAATGCCATGCAGGCAGACTAGCCCTGTAGAACAGCATTGTTTTCATCAAATAAAGTTAATGAGTAGCAGAGAATCTGCTTCAAATCCGCACGGCTCAGGGTTCATATTGCAACAAACGAATATATGCGAGGAACGTCAAAGAAAATATGCTTTCCCTTGCCGTGTGTCAATTAAGGAAACTATTTGCAAGCATATTTCTGTGCTCAGAAATTGACCTGATCTGTAAAAGCCTTTCAGAAAATGAATGCCCAAGAAACCGTGCTTTGTGAAATGAACACGAGCTAGAAAAAAACATGTGCAAACCTGCTTTTGCAAAGCAGTACAAAGACACTTTGAAAACTAAAATGTGAAAGAATGCCATTACTTGCACATAAATAGTAGTATATGTGTGGAGATGGGGTTTGGTAATGTATATTATATTTTTTCCTAAAAAGACTGGGTTTCTGTGAAAGAAAGAGAGAAAAATAAAACGATGTTTGAAAACAGCAGAACCAGTTTGGCTTAGGCAGGCACTTCAAAGGTACCAGCCCACATGGGAAAGGAGCCCCCTTCACAAACAAATATGAAAGGGACAAAGTGTAGAAATGTACAACCTAGTCAGACTGTCTGGCATTTATACAGCAAGAGATAATGGACCCAGGGGAACTAGCACTGTCACAAAGAAGTGTGAATTCCTATGACACCCCTCCTCAGCTTCAACTGCCTAGGATCAAAGGGCGCCATAGTAACCCTTTTGTTAAGACTGGCACAGAGGGGACAGGTTGGCTGTGGAGATTTGAAGGACTGCCCATACATTGACAAATGCCCTCCATAGACTTTAAATAACTTTTTTACTTTAAGACATTTCTGTCAATATCCTGAACAAGTAGTAATGTGATAATTTGACAGTTTCTATGGGATATTTAGACACACAGACCCATATTCTGAACTTGGTGCAGTGAAGGTGCTAAACAACACAATTCACTTAGCCAAAAGAGGACGCCCAGGCATTACTGGTATTCCCAAGTGGGCCTGGGCGTCCTCGTAGAGCACGACAGTGCACTGTGTGGATTGCACCTGTTTTTAGTTGGAACAGGCGCATTCCAATCTCAGCAGCATTTTTGTAAAATAACGACATATTCGTTATTTTACAAAAATGCTTCCGAGAACACAGGTGTGTATGAACACGTTCCTATACACCAAAGTGAGCAGCTTCAACATTGCCGGATGTTGAAGCTGCTTACTTTGGTGTATAGGAAAGTGTTCATACACACCAGTGTGATGTATATGAACACATTCATTTAAAGCGAGCAGCTTCAACGTTGCACGATGCAACATTGAAGCTGCTCGCTTTCATGTAAATTAAAGTGTTCATATACACCACACGGGTGTACATGAACACTTTCATTTAAAGCAAGCAGCTTCAACGTTGCAGTATGCAACGTTGAAGCTGCTTGATTTGGTGTACATGCAAGTGTTCATATTCAAAACACGGGTGTATATGAACACTTTCATTTACACCAAACAAGGTTTCTTGTGGCACTCCTCCAGTTTAATGCCACCAAAAGGGTACCGTATATGTGTGCTAGTTTAGCGCACATATTAAACTGTCAGAGTGCCACAAGAATAGCCTTCCAAAAAGCCAGTTTACGAATGTGGTGGTTGCTAGGTTGGTTTCCAACCCATCCTAGCAACCGCCAAATGTATTCCGAAAGTGGCACATTCCTTCTGACTTCGGAAGAATGCTCCACCTTCAGAATAGGTCTTAAGTACCAAAAAGGTCATTAACCCTTTTAACGTCCTTTTCGGTACGTAACACCTTGATGAGAATATGGGCCACAGAATGAGAATGGAGGTGTATTTTTAGCTGATGGCGATCTGGAATAACAGAAAAATTGTATTTCAGTGTGAATCATAAATGGCATAAACATGAAACTTGATGAAAATATGCCCAATGACAGTATGCATATATGGAACTATTTGTAGAATTTTAGGTGTTGTATTTCTCCTGAAAACTGTGAAATGGTGCCCAAAGGGCAAAGTAGCAGCGCACAGAATTGGCGTTTGAACGGGCATATTCCTTGTGAAATATGGGATGTGCCTATCTGATCTTTGTGATGGTGTTTATTGTAGATATAAAGTTGTATTCCATAACTCCTTTTTGTGAAAAATTAGGCTTCTCGGACAAAAGGAGTTATAAAATGCATACACCTGAAGGGAGGTCACTTCCTTCAATCCAATCAGCTCAGAGGGAGGTGGCGACATTCATAGCCTGGCCTATCCCACTCAAGAGGTATGTCTAGATTACATCCGCCCACATTGTAAAAATTCCCTGATGTCATTCTAGCTATGTAAAAGGGAGGCATAGGGAGATTCAGGACATTCAAATTCACCCTGCAAGATTCCAAGACTCCAGAGGTAGCTGGCCCAGATCCAGAAGCACTATCCAGAACCACCTATCCAGAACCACCTATCCAGAACCACCTATCCTGAACCAGATTCATCCCAATAATTCAGGGAGAAAGCAGGAAAGGCTGCTGATCCCTTGGGGAAAATCCAGCAACCGTATCCTTTGCCCAGCTGATGTCCACTGTCCACAGTGACCAGACCCGGGTTGCCCAGCTATTCCCTAAAGGAAAGCCAAGCCACTGCCCAGTGACCAGATCCTTGCCTCGCTGTCCAGAGACCCGGTTAGCTGTCCAAATAACCCAACTCAGGTGCATTTTATAAGTTTCACCCTGCCCAGTACCCAAAAACTGTATACCCCACTCTGTTCCTTGCATTCTCTCCCAAATCCTATAAAAATCCATAAGAACCCTAGTAACTTCCCAAATTGTCAGCATCCTCTGTTCATCCTGTCCTAGGTCCTAATCAATGTTACTCCCCATGTCTTAGCGTAATTCTTTTCAAATCATTTCAGTTACCTGTGTAACTCCCTAGTAACATATTTGAGATAAAGTTATTAATTGCCCTATAAAGGGGAACGCGGCACAGGTTGGTTAAAATTAAAAATTAACCCCCTTGTTTGCAGTGTCTTCCTTTAATAATATAGCCATTAAAATATAGTCACAACGATTTTGCCTGTGTAATTCCTTTCCATAAAATATCAGATTTTCATCTCCTTGAGAGAAACACAAAACTGCCACCCCATAAGAGTCACCCTTTCACTTCGTTATCCTATCTGCAATGTGCCTTTGTTCCCCATCATAAGAACCAATTTCTGATTTTGACTGTGAGCCTATTTGCAGAGTTGTTTGCTTGTTTAAAGTCTGTGTAGAAAAAGAAATTGGAATTCTGCAACATGTGATTTTTGCAGCTGTGTTTTGTTTCCCAAAGTCGATTTTTCTCACCTGTGTTCACATTGTTTAGTTCCCTGCCCAGTAGCTGGTAAGCTTCGTTGCCTCTTTAGTATAGCCACACAAATTCCTATCCTATCTCTTCTACTGCAAATGTAAACTGACCTCTAAGTATCTAGTGAACACTGTTTATGCAATTTTGCTACTTTTTCAAGGTTTTCATTTTCGTTTTGTCCTCCCATTCTGGGGTGGTCGATCAAATTTAAAATCCGATTTTTCACTCCTATTTCTGACTCCTTGCTACTTCTTTTCCACCCACACAGACTTTAGTCAGCAGGGGTTTGGGAGGCTTGTTGCAGGGGAAGTGCATCACACAGGTACCATCTGTGAGTGTGACAAAAATTGATCTTGCTTCCATTCATATTTACATTGATATATCTAATGTCAGAAAGTTAAATTAAGAGTATTCTAACATTTTGCTGTATGTTATCACCACCCTGGTGATTGCAGCAGTAAATTTGATTTGTTTGATTTTACATTTGAATTTTTAAAATAAATAAATATTTCATTATTACACATTAGCCTGGTTCATGGTCCAATGTGACACAGGGTGTTTGTTAAGGGGTGTGTGAGACGGGTTGGGTGCCTTCTCCAAGCAGAATCCGAAATAAAGAATATCACGTTTTTATTGTGCTCCTTATCCCTTGCCAGTGAAAGAGTCCTGGTCTGGAGCTTGCCATGTCATAAATTCCTATACAGGTATCTGTCAAAACTGTACTGTATAAAGCACTCCCTTCATGCATTCATAGTGTCATCCTTTGGGGATATAGGTAGCTTGTTACAAAAGGTTTTCTTAACAGGTTTTCTATATCTGGTGTGCAGTACTTTGTAACATGCATGTTGTGTCTGAGCTGGTACTCTTTGTTGACTGGTGATGTTGGGTGGAAGTGGTGGGTTGCCTACCAGTGGACTGGTCATAATCTTCTCACATACCTTTCATACCTCTGTAACTCCCTACAAAAGCAATCCTTTAAATAAGATAAACCTACCAGGCACTTAGCTATGCCATTTTAAAACAAGGGTTAAGTAGGGATGCTAACTTACAGTTGCCTGTCTGCTTCAGTATGTTAATGTGGTCACAATTCTGAAGCAACTGAAACCTCTTGTCAGCGAGGGGTATGCCAGAAACATTTACATTGCTTTAAAGGGTATTATGCTTTGCCTTCATTGTTTCTTCAGAGATGTATTAGTGTTATCAATCACTTAGAGCAGCATGATCCTAGCAATGTGTTCAATAGCTTATTCGAAAGGACTCAGAAGGTGTGTTTGATGCCTGACACACTCCTGGCTGCTGATGAGCTGAGGCCATATTAATAATCCCCTATATTTTACGAACAGGGTGCTATCCTATTCATCTATGGCTTGTCATTTGTAGAGATTGGAAGATCTACTATTCTAACTTTAACTCCAACATTTTGAAGGCACCAGTTATAGGTACCCTCTCTAATGCCAGGTGTCAGAGCTGATAATACATTTGCATCAGGGTTTCATGGGTAAGTCGTTTCATGTTTCTAAACGTATGCCAATATATGTTTTTGTACAGCTTACCTTTCTCCAATATTGCCATCTTGATATCAACATAGATGGCAACTCCCATGGTATGGCATTTTGGTGCATCATTTGCATTTTGCTCGTTAAAAGTAGTGAGAGGCAGTTGTTCTACTATTCTTTGCGATAACTCAATTCCCGGAACACCCTTTCAAATAGATAAAGTGTTTGCTTTTTCTGCTTAAGGAAACTTTTTTAGCACATTGGCTGGTATGTAAAGGTATGTAAAGGTGGACATGCGAGGAGGCATTCACCTACAAACATTGGAAGAAGGCTGTTGTTGACTTTCTTTGGTGTTTAGTTGTCGTTGGCTCTGAGTTGTTAAGGCTTTCCGTAAATGTTCTTCGCCCTTAGTCAAATCCTGATTCAGGACCTCCAGGGTTCGGTCCAATGGTGGACAAGTGTATTGTCCTGTGTCGATGAGGTATTTTTTTCAGAACCAATTTCAGTTTTCCTGATGTGGCGCTTTCATGCACATTTTCAGGGTTTCTGTAAGGCCATTGTAGGAAGACATAAGGTGCTTCTGTTACTTATATGATCTCCTTGCGCGAGCCGAGATAATAAGTGGAATCACAACATTAATCCAGAGCCAGTGGATGTCACAAGCAATGAGGATATCATTTCTCAGATACTTTGGTTTATCCAATATCTCAGACAATTTTGTCTTCAACGTCCTCATCTGATTTCATTCTCCAACAGTGATTATTCAACCTGCAAGTGAAGAACTGGAGAAGGTTTTTTGTGGTACCTATCAGTGGAACATTGATTTGCAGCATTGGAAATGCTGTCTTTGCTCAGTAGTTCATATTTTTTATCAATTCTTTGCTAGTTCCACTGATAACACATTCTGTGGTAAACAAAAAGGATGGTGGACAGACTTTATGCCAGTAGAAAGCATGAACTGTTTTTTTTATTTCTATTTTTTATCGTGTCAGAATGGCTAATAACGTGGGATTTTGTTCTCCTTTAGCGTTTTCCTAATATTATACATTTGTTATATAAGTTCTTAATATAAATGACGGGCGGGCTCAGTCTCACAGTACAACAGTTCTTGTTATAGGACGTAGAACATCAGAACTTGCTCCACAATGTGCATCATGAAATCGTTTTTTGAAAACAGCATGTCAGTTTGGGATTCTTCACTAAAAGTTCCAGAATGCCTTAGCCTCTCGAAATCAACAGGGGGAAATGAAAGCATTCACTTCAAGTTTCAGAATGCATTACTCTAACAAACCCAATTTGGGAATTTATAAAAATTCAACCCATGTTCCAGACTGTACTCATCTCATGAACACATGTTGGCAGTTTGGGAACTTTCACTCAAAGTTCGTGGATGTATTGGTCTCTAAGACATCTTGGCAATTTTCACAATGATCCTCCTTTAGAAGCTCTTAAGGAATGTTCTCTTTCTAGGGTACAAGCATATGCAATTGGGGAGCTTACTCTCATGGCTTCCACAGCAGTATGGCATCAGTAAACATTTGAGAAGCTCTGTCTCCTGGTTCCAGGAGAGCAGTGTTTTTGTTTGTCCAGGGAAATCATTTTTGAAAACAAAAGGAGTAATTGCTGTTAAATTGTGAAAAAATCTGAACCTCTGGCATACCTCTGGGCATACCTCAAGACCATTGTTCTTCAGCCTGCCAAGTGATTAGACAAAGGGGAAAAACGATGGACCTCATTAGAAGTTCAGTGGTGCAGGAACAGCTCAGGGTGACTAAAGCAAAACAAGAGAGGTGAGGGCTGTGTTAGGGAGAATTCTCTTATAATGCTAATTTCCCAAACCTAGTGAGTCCCCCAGCAGCTTTGTTGGATTTTTGGGGTTTGTTTTTTTCTCCTGCTAAGAGTGAGACTCTTTTCCTCCCACTCTTAGGCATGATTTGAGGTATGTCTTTGGCTTGGTATGTGTTCATGGGCTATGGGGTAGCCTTTTCTGCTCCATAGGGTATCACCTATTTTTTATGTGTGTGTTACACAGCACCCTCAGTGCAGTAACACAGAGGAGTCATAGTGACCCCAAACATAGACTCCATACCCTGGGACTGACTACTGTCTCCCAGGGCATGTAAAGTCACCATTGACTTTACTAGTCTTAAATTGTGAACAGAACCAGTACAAACCATGATATTGTGGAAGTACTGGAAGGGATCATTATATTGCCCCTGGGTCTGTTTTCAAGGGGGCACTGTCCAGTCCCCCCTTGCCGAGTTTCTGGCTGGTGGCAGTGGTTACCACGCAAAATATTCCACCAAAATATTGTCTATGGGATTTTCCCATTGATTTTAAACGCACCACTTTTTGGTGCAATGTTAAAGATACCGCCGGTTTATTTATTTAATATTAAATCCCCGGTTGGGTCTTTTTGCCAGAACTCTTTTCTAAAATGGCGTTTGTGTCCATCTCTGTAACTCTGACCAAGATCAAGCCCTTTGTTCACTATTTTGGCGGGCTTCGCCACAGAAGCCCTCCAAATGGTGCCACTCTGTCTGGGTTCCACAGGAGGGGTGGAGGGGGGAATTGGCACCCTGGACTGCGTTGCCTCGGCAACCCAAGTCGCACTCTACTCTGATTGGCCCAATGGTGAGCCGCCCGGCTCACCACTTAGCATGTGTGATTGACAGCGAGGCTGATGAATGGGGGTTTTTCTGCATAAAAGCAGGGCCTTTGGGACTGAAACTTCAGAAGTCGCCACAGGACCTAAGAATCCGAAGAGGGAAGAAGCTGACCCATCTGCAACGATGACACCACCGGTGAAGCCCTGCTGCAACTACCTCACCACTTTCCCGATGACAAGAGAAGATCTTCTGCTGGACGAGTCTTCTTCCTCTGAGCTGGTGGGACCAACCAGTTCGCCCTTTTCACCTTCCAAAGACGTCTCTTGGTCGAATCACCCGTGCCAAGCACCCCTGTGGCCGGATAGCCAAGCTTCACCACTTTGACCGCAAATAAAAGGATCACTCCTTTTATTGACGAACTCAGTGGCTGGTTCCATCCCTGTGCAGTGCAGCGACTCCACAGCAAGGAGTCCCTTTCTGCAAAAACTGCTGATTGTTTAAGAGTTCTTTGTAGACATAAGGATCTTCCTGTAAAAGGCAAGAAAATGGAACTGATAGAAAGATTGTTAGAGAATCAAAGTCTGGGTAGTGGTTCAGAGGAGCCTACCTCCCCAGCAAATGGAAAACACAGTCATGAGGATGATATGAATCAAAGTAATTATAGTATTGTAGAGTTGGAAGAGGAAGAGGAAACTAATATAACTGTTCCCCCTGGCCCTCTGCCTGCTCTAGCACCCCAAGCTGTGTCTACTGGACCTTTGTCACGTCCTACACTAAGTCCTGCATTCATTGAACTAGAAAAAATGAGACTTGAATTAGAGTTCAAAAGAATTAGTGCCCAATCTGTACAAAAGCACCAAGAACTAAGGCTCAAAGAAATGGAGCTCAAGCATGAGCTAGAGATGAAGAAATTGTCTCTTGAAAATACGTCTTCCCCCGGATCCTCTAGGAGTTCCAGTCCCAAAAGACCCTGGATGCCTAAAGAGATTGTGGGTATGTATGAACCTAAGTTGGATGTGTTGGATTGGTTGGCTATGTTTGAACATAATCATGGGCTCCAGGACATCACAGGGAATCAGTTGCTTCCTTGGTTTTTCTCTAGGCTCCCCCCTGTTGCATCTGATGTGGTAATGGAGTTGGGGGAGGTGGATAGGAAGGACTATGAATGTGTGAAGCTAGCTTTAATAGCTAGATTTGGGAAGACCCCTTCCCAGTACCTTAAGAGGTTTAGGACCCTACCCTCAAAAATCATGATGGTAGCCCTTGGGTTACCTGGGTGAATGAAAGTTTGAAGAACTTAGAGGGATGGATTAAGGGTTACAGAGTGAACACTTATGAGGGAATGAGAAATCTTGTCATGTTGGAGTCAATTTATGATGCCTGCTCTCCTGAGCTCAGACAGCACTTAGCTAATTCAAAGGAAATAGATCCTAGAAAGCTAGCTAAGGCTGCTGACTTGTGGGTGGCCAACAGGGCTGCTCATAAGGATTCAGGGGTCACTCAGAAAAAAGATGAGGGAAAGCAACCACCAAAAGTGAATCCAGAGAATTCTAATACCTCCCATACCAAAGAGGGCCACAAACTACAAAATAACCAGGGTAAGCCACCAGGGAAACCCCATCAGGCTAGTGTACCTTCTGGTCACCAACCAGAAGGAGGTCAGAAAAAGCCACCATTCCAGAGAGCATTTGGAATATGCTATGTCTGTAAGGCAACTGACCACATCAAAGGAGATCCGAGATGTAAGGGTAAACCTACAGGGATCAGCACAGTCTCCTTAGCCTTCACTCCTGAGGAGGAGGTACAAGTGGCTAGTGCTCACTTTGAAGTCTTTGCTGAAGACCCTTTGAGTCTTCAAGCAAGTGTATCCTTAGAGCCTATGGGCCTGGTTAGCAGCCAGAATAGGAAAATCTATGACTCCCTACCAGCCAACTCTAAGATATATTACATGGACAGTGTTCTCATCAATGGCCAGGATACTAATGCCAGGAGAGACTCTGGGGCTAGCAGAACAGTAGTTAATCAAAGCTTTTTTAAACCTGAGGATGTGGCTAAGGCACCCAAAGGTCCCATAGAAATTCTGGAGGCCCTGTCCAGATGGTTTCTATTCTACCAGCCCTCATTCAGTGTAATAACATGAGAGTGAGGATCCCTGCCAGTGTTAAGACTGAGGTCCCTGGGAGAGTCCTGTTGGGGAATTATCTAAAAACTCTAGGAGTAGTATCCAGTACCCCCAGGCCTCCCAGTATGGAGACACAGAACCTAACCAAATTGGCAAGAGAGGCCACCTTAAGGGACCACTCTAAGCCTGTGGGAACCTCTACATAGAACCCCACTACAAGCCCTGGTGTTAGTAAATTGACCTCTAACCCAGGCACATTTCAGGCTAAAATGTTAGGGAAATGGGAGCCCGAACCAAGCTCCATCATTGTCCCCCCAGTTGTAGAGTCTATGACTCCCCCTGCTTCTGAGGAAGAGGTAGATAGACCAATTGGATCCCTACCTAGGCCTAAGAGAACTGGTAATTCTCAGTGCTGGTGGAAAACCAGAAAAGAAAAGTCTAAGGCCAAAAACCTTCAGACTGTTGGACCTTCTACTGAAGACTCCAACTCCACTCCTAGCATTGGGAGTGAAAATCCTAAAGTAGGTGAGGTAAGATCTAAGAGGAATGGGAAGCAGGTACATTGCCTAACACCAACCCCTCCAACCAAGAGGCCTGAGATCCAACTTGCACCCAGCAGAGAGGTGGTGAGGAACCTTGGAGGCCCCTCTAGATCTAAGGGAATCCTTTATAAGGACCCCTTGAAAAAGCCTAACACAGGTTCAGAAGTTGTATCAACTTCTGAGGGACTGGTCAACCAGATCCCCTTAACTTTAACAAGGAAGATGTTCCTCAAAGGGTGTGTAGGTCATATAGCTTACAAAGGAAAACCTTTGAGTTATCCATTGAACACAGGTCAAGGTGTCACCACCAAACTGCTGACGGTCTCTCTAGGGTTTTTTTTAACAGACTAGAGGTATGAGATTCATCCAGGAGTGGATTAAATCCTCCTGTCCCTTAGTCTGGGGGGGGGGGGAGGCGAGTGTTAGGGAGAATTCTCTTATAAGGATAGTTTCCCAAACCTAGTGAGTCTCCCAGCACTTTGCTGATTTTTGGGGTTTGTTTCTTTCTCCTGCTAAGAGTGAGAATCTTTTCCTCCCACTTTTAGGCATGATTTGAGGTATGTCTTTGACTTGGTATGTGTTCATGGGCTGTGGGGTAGCCTTTTCTGCTCCATAGGGTATCATCTATTTTTTTATGTGTGTGTTACACAGCACCCTCAGTGCAGTAACACAGGGGTGTCATAGTGACCCCCAAACATAGACTCCATACCCTGGGGCTGACTACTGTCTCCCAGGGAATGTAACGTCACCATTGACTTTACTAGTCCTAAATTGTGAACAGAACCAGTCCAAACCATCATATTGTGGAAGTACTGGAAGGGGTTAATTATATTGGCCCGGGGTCTGTTTTCAAGGGGGCACTGTCCAGTCCCCCCTTGCCGAGTTTCTGGCTGGTGGCAGTGGTTACCATGCAAAATATTCCACCAGAAAATTCTCTATAGGATTTTCCCATTGATTTTAAATGCACCACTTTTTGGTGCAATGTTAAAGATACCGCTGGTTTATTTATCTAATATTAAATCCCTGGTTGGGTCTTTTTGCCAGAACTCTTTTCTAAAATGGCGTTTGTGTCCGTCTCTTTAACTCTGACCAAGGTCGAGCCCTTTGTTCCACTATTTTGGCGGGCTTCTCCACAGAAGCCCTCCAAATGGTGCCACTCTGTCTGGGTTCCACAGGAGGGGTGGAGGGGGGAATTGGCACCCTGGACTGCGTTGCCTCGGCAACCCAAGTCACACTCTACTCTGATTGGCCCAGTGGTGAGCGGCCCGGCTCACCACTTAGCATGTGTGATTGACAGCTAGGCGGATGAATGGGGGTTTTTCTCCGTAAAAGCAGGGCCTTTGGGACTGGAACTTCAGAAGTTGCCACAGGACCTAAGAATCTGAAGAGGGAAGAAGCTGGGCCATCTGCAATGATGACACCACCAAAGAAGCCCTGCTGCAACTACTTCACCACTTTCCCGACGACAAGAGAAGATCTTCTGCTGGACGAGTCTTCTTCCTCTGAGCTGGTGGGACCAACCATTTCGCCCTTTTCACCTTCCAAAGACGTCTCTTGGTCGAATCGCCCGTGCCAAGCACCCCGGCGGCCGGATAGCCAAGCTTCACCACTTTGACCGTGAATAAAAGGAACGCTCCTTTTATTGACAAACTCTGTGGCTGGTTTCATCCCTGTGCAGTGCAACGACTCCATGTTTCCTCCTCGATGAGATCCTCTCTTCCCCTGGTCGAAACAACAAACTGCAACCACTGCCAGGGACAACTGCCACCGCTGGATCTTCCTCTCTGTTTAAGGCACTGTGTCCTGCCTGGCTTCCCTTTCTTCGGTTTGCCCTAGGTGACCCTTAAATCCTTGGCATGCCAACTGGGTTGGCCCCAGACCTCCTAACTTTACCTTCTTGAATCGCCCCAACCTCTTTTGAATATTCTGCAAAGACTTTTTGTGCATTTTTAAACCGTGTGATCCTGGGCACATTTCGCTTTGCTCCCTTTTAAGTGGGCCTGGCCTATGAACTTTGGCTCTACAGTCTATAATGCCCTTATTCACTTGCTGAGAACTCCTAAAAGTTTTGGGACCTGTTTTATTTCTATGCTGTGCCTTTTTCTCTCCCTTTAACAGAACTATTGGAGTGCCATCAGGTTATGCGCTCACCTCTGTTCAACAAATCGTGGTGTTTTAATTCTGACTTGTCTAATAATTATTAAGGGAGGTGTGTATACTTTACCTGACTGTGCTTTAACTTGCTTTTGATTTAAAGTGCTAGTATATTGCCTAAAGTGTGTTTTAAATAAATAATTATATACTTTTTATACAAAGCTCTGGTCAGGGTTTGTTTGCTCTACTGTGTTGTTAGCCCTATTGTGTATACTCTATATACTGCCCTACTCTTCTTGAGAGAAGTCTGACTGCTCAGCCGCAGCTACCAGGTAAATCTGGGCGGTGCAGGCTGCTACCAATTGGGTTTACTGCTTGCTCTTGTAGTCTTAATCTTTTTGCAGTGTTCCCTTAGGGAACTGCACAGGATTCTGCCTAACAGGCTGGAAGGTTTAGAATTAATCTTAACCTCTGGCATTGTGTAAAGATGGGTCCTGGCCAATGATGACTCTGGCATTTGGTGATGTACTAGTGACTTATTTAATCTGTTCCTTGTACATTACATGAAGTACATCAGGTCAGGTGTACACAGGTTAAGGGCAACATGCACCGGCACCCTCTCTCAGGAGTTCTACATCTCCAACTGACTCTCCCAGAACACATTCATACATCAACATTCTCTGAGGCTGCATTCTCTGTCACTCACTCCAACATTCCATGCATTGTACTCAGGGTCCAGGGGAAGCTTAGTCACTACATATATCCCCCTTAATAATAACAAACAACACCTACCAGAAAAAGATACACACTCACAAACACACAAACCATCCAATGCACGTGCATCTCTTATCTCATAACTGTAACACCCTACACACACCAAACCCTGAATAGAATGCATGGAATCTTGGAGTGAGTGACAGAATGCAGCCTGAGAGAATTTTGATGTATGAGTAGTGTTCTGTGTTGAGTCAGTTGGATATGTTGACCCCCTGAGAGAGGATGCTGTTGCATGTTGCTCTTAACTTATGTTTACCTGACCTGATGTACTCGATGTAATGTACAAGGAGCAGATTTACAAAGTCACTAGTAGATCACCGGATGTCAGAGCTATCATTGGCCAGGACCCATCTTTACAATGGCGACGAGGATGCGGGCTGTGCTGGGGGTACAGCACAAAGGAAGGGACATGCACCGCCCCCAACCCAAAATGAAGCCCCTCTCTCAGGTAGGGGCAGCGCTGTTTGGCAGTAAATGCAGTGAAGGGCAGCGCTGGATGTAGAGGGCAGTGGCAGTGCCTGGGGCCAGTGACTGCCAGCAGGCAAGTAGAGGACTAGGGGTGCCAAGGAGCTGCAAGAGCAAATTGGACTTTGGTGGGGCTAAGGGCCCATTAGCAGAAACCTGAAGGGGCTTGTAGCTCATTGCTGCTATTTGAAGGGGGTTGGAACTCATTACTGCGCTTTGGAGGAGCTAAGTGCCCATTGGAACTCATTGCTGCGCTTTGGAGGGCAGCACCCAGTGCACTAGAGGGACCTGGGGTCCGTTTGGATGTTGCTGCTCAAAACGCATACAGGATAAGGTGCAGTAGGAGACTACAGTGATACTGGCAGAATGGCATTACAGAACTTTGGTAGGGCTTGGAGCTCATTATAGACACTGTTGAAGGCAAAGGCAGTCTTACCGTTGAGGCAGAAGAGTTGGCTGATCTGAGGATTGCTACAGTGGAGCTGCATGAGGCACGGGTGTGTCTGGATGTAGGGCAGCACTAGGAGCTGAGCAGTGTGTGGCTGTGGCTGTTATTTTGTGAGGAGGCTCTGACGGTGTGCGGATCAGCGGAGCAGCTGGACACCTTGTGGTGCAGCGGCGTGTGGCTGGCAGAGCGCCAAATGACTGGAGACACATGAGCTGTGTTGTGGCAAGGGGGTTTCGCTTGGAGCGTTGAGTGTTGGTCCATGGAGCCCAGTACTCTCTGGTGGCCCACCAGAAATGGTGACGTCAAAGTGAAGGCCGGAGGAGTTGGCGATAGAGTGGAGTGTTCGGCACATCACTGCGGAAGACAAAGAAAAGAACCTTACAACATTACGAGGCGTTGTGACGTTGTGTGGCCTCATAGCAAGGTGCTGTGCTTTCTTCAGATAAAGGGAGGAAGGAATCATCAGTTAGGATGCAGTTTCAAGAGGAAAAGTGGGGGCACAACGAGATCTCAGCAGAAAGGTATTCTAGTGGAGCGGCTTCACAGAGAGCTGCCACTATACAGAGGGATGAAGCACATGAGGAGGTTGGGTGCACAAAGGATGACTGGATCGAGAAGAAGGTAAAGCGACCGATTAAAAGAGGAGGTTTGGATTATGATTACGTTACAAGTGAGAGTGTAGTGAAGAGGGCCAAGAGTGCTGAGGAGGAGGGGACCATTTGCAAAGATGGTGAGGGCATCTTACAATGGTCACAAAGGCACAATGAAGGGCTATGCAAAGATTGCTGCAAGTCAAGTCAGGAGGAGGCGGAAAGGAAAGACGTTTATTCGAATCCTAACTTTTGTGAAAATTGTGATTGTGTTTCAGATGTGCCTGAAAACAGTCATCTATTGGTTTTGCAGGAGTTAGATCCTGATTTGTTGAAGTTTTTCAAGGAGATTTCAATGGAGCAGATTGAAGCATAAAATGTTAGATTGGCATTTAATGTTAGTTATATACAGAGTAGTTTTGTTTTAGGTAATAGTGTCATGTGAGGCCTGTGTTATATTGCGACATTTGTTGATGAATGGATATGCACCGAATGGAAAAGTATGATGTTGTGGCCTCTGTTAGAAAATACATGGTAGTGATTTTAGCACATGATTTTAGTACAGTGATAGTTAATGTGGAACAGTTGTGCTTAATGTTTTTTTCCCCACAGATGGATTTGAAAATTAATAGTATGTAGACTAGTTAGGTTTAGTATGAGTTTCAGAATTGTGATTTGGTGAAATAGGCCATTTATGTTTTTACAGGTGGGACTTTTAATGAGTTAGAATATGTATGAGTTCTAAAGTAGAAGTCACAATTAGTAGAAGTAAAGTTAATGCATACGTTATGACATGTAGAAATGTTATTGATGAAAATTGTTGACTTATGTCCTGTGATATGATGAATAGTTGTGTTAGGTGGTGAGTGGTGCTATGATGAGCTCCCTGTAGGAAGAGGTGTTGAGTAGAAGGGAGGGGAGGGAGCCGGGTGAATGATGTGATGTTGTGTGCTGTTAGATGAGCAAACGTGTAGAGGGGCTGGTATGCCTGATAATGCTAAGGAGTTTAGAAGGGTATCTTTGTTTATGTTGATTGTGTCTCTTCTTTATTGTGTAGAAAAGGGAAGAGGCATTGTTTGGAGAAGTATTTGTCCCACATAGTGAGGGCGGTCTTAAGGCTTATGTGTGTGTAGAGTGTTCCCGTTTTGAGGTAAGAAATGCACGCGCATTGGATGGTGAGTGTTTGTGAGTGTGTATAAATTGCTGTTGTAACACCCTACACACACCAAACCCTGAAACCATCCTCATCATGTGGGACATATACTTCTCTAAACAATGCCTCTCTCCTTTTCTACACAGTAAAGAAGTGGCACCTTCAACATGAACAAGGATACCCTTCCCAACTCCTCACATTATCACGCCTACCAGCCCCTCTACACGTTTGCTCATCTCGCAGTGCACAACATCACATCATTCACCCGGCACCCGGCTCCCTCACATCCACTCGATAGGCACAACTCACTGGCTGCGCACTCCACATATTCCTTAAACCAGGCTGGGTATTCCGAATACCCGGATAGCCAACACCAAACACACAGTGTCACTATCCCACATGTGCCCGTGTTAAATGAACACCTTCTACACCACACCTCTTCAACCACCAGGAGCTCTTCATAACACCACACACCACATCATACAGCTATTCATTATACCACAGGACTTAAGTCAACATTTTCTTCACTAACACTTCTACATGTCCTACGATTTCAATAACTTTGCCTTTCTACCTATTCTTAAACTTCTAAGTTCTCTACGTTGAATAAAAGTCCCACCTGCAAAAGCAAAATCATTAGTGTGGAAAATTTCATAAATCATGTTTCTGAACTGCATTTACTGTAACGCTAAACAGTCCACACTGCCTATTAATCTTCAAAGTCCATCTGTGGGAAAAGAAAAATTAGTTAAACACAACTGTTCCACACTAATTATCACTGTACTAAACCCATTTGCTAAAATTACTACCATGTATTTTCTAACAGAGGCCACAGCATCATATGTTCCCATTCAATGCAACAAAATCAGTCACACGCTTTAAATGTTGCATTACAAACCAGGCCTCACATCAGAGCTCTACTATAATAACTAATAACCGTAACCAGAACAAATAAACCAATTTGTCTTCATCGCTGCTCCTCCTGTCAGCACCAACTTAAAACAATAGTACCTCTGGGGACATGGCCCCACTTCCCACTGGTCTCTTGACCAGCTCATCTTCATTAACTCTGTCAGTACTCCTCTGGGAATGCTCAGAGTACTGCAGCTGTTCGCTGGGCTCCGCCTGATCATTATCTTCTGCTCTGCCCAACAACGCCTAGCTCTGCCGCTGACCTCCTTGCTGCCGGCCTACTTAACTCGCAACCCCGTTGGGCAGCGCACCGCCCCTAGGGACGCGGCACCTTTCATAGTTAGTTCACTAACAAAAGGCACGAACACTCCTCGCCGAGCCTTCCTCGCAACCCTGCATTGCAAGTCATTTAGAAGAAAACAACTTCTGATCCCCCGGCTGTAACCTTGCGATGTCGGAACACATCCTAAGGTTCTTTTCTTTGACAGTTCAGCTTCTTCTAAGTTCCAAACCAACAGAACTTCGCTGGCGACGTCCTCAGCTCAGGAGCACAATCACCATCACCCTGGGCATTCCGGGGTACGTCATAATTTCATGTGAGCCACTGCGGAAGGCACAGCTTGTTTAACCAATGGTCGCTGCTTACCGGAGCGCCCCCCCTCCCTGTTATGTACTAATTTGAAGCTGTTCTGTAGTCACCCTTACCATCAGACTCCCACTTTAACTTCCTTAACTACTGGGCCCTCTCCTAACTTGAAAGTCAAACTTGGGTGGATTGTGCATTTAACTTGAAAGTCAAACTTGGGTGGATTGTGCATTTATCTTTGACCATTGATTGTAACCTGCTAGCCCAAAAACTGTTTCTATACCGCTGTACTTGCTTACTCCTTCCTCTGCCTCCTCTCTTCCCATTCATGGCACTTTCTGTTTCTGCCATTTATTCCAACTGCTTCTCTATCAACTATCCTTCCCTTCTCACTAAGCCTGGTAAGAAGAAGTTCAAAAATGATATCTTGGCCTCCAACCCTGGTCTCCCTATCGCTGATACCTATACCAGCGCCTCTTCCAAACAGACTCTTACTGACATCCTCTTTGCTGTTCCTTCTTCCGAGCTAGGGACCCTGCATATGATCTCTGTGCTCTGCCCTGTCTCCTCCTCTCCCATAAATGGTGGCACTCACTGGGATGTCCTCATGGCTTCTTTTGACTCCTCCAGAGTCATCTTAAATGTCTACTAAATGGCACTGTAATGGTCCAAGGCTCTCAGGCCAATCTCCTCCTCTTTGATAGGCTGTTCCCTCGCCTCATCAACTTCCTTTCATTTCCGGCTGTCCCCGCCTCTCATTCCTTGGTTACCTTGCCCGCTCTTCCCTCCTCCTTTGCCCCTCTTCAGGCTACCTCCAAAACTCTGCAGGGCATACCTCTGATTTGTACCACTGCCCGTAAGGTTTTTAAGGCTGGCAACCTACTTCATCTTGCCACTCTCAACTCTTGCTCTGATGTCAAACACTCCTCTCACATCTGCCACCTCTTTGAAGAACTGGATCTTGATGTCCGTGATCTTACAGAGACATTGTTCACGATCAGCTCTGTCACGAGCTTTGACACTCTCCTCCTTGATGGCTATAAGGTCCTCTCCGTGCGCAGATCCACTCGGCCTGGAGGGGGTGTAGCCCTGATCTTTCCTGAGTGGATTCCTGCTTCTATCATTCCCACTCAGACTTACTCCTCTTTATAATGCCTTGTCTGCAGACTCTCAATCTCTCCTAGGCACTCTCTTACTGTTGCTACTCTCTACCGGCCCCCTGGGCAAATCACCTCTTTTCTCCCTGAGTGGGCTGACCTCTCCTCCTCCCTCCTGGCCTCATCCACTCAACTCCTACTCCTTGGTGACCTCATCATCCACCTCGATTCTCCCTGTGGCTCATCTCTGCTCTTTCACAACCTCTGCAATTCTCTCTCCCTCTCTATCCTCCCCTGACGCACTCTGCAGGACTTACACTTGATGTCTTGATTTCTGTTGGCCTCCCCCTTTCTATCCCTCTAACTGTGAAAAGAGAAACAGAATATCGAGGCTGAGTACCCCAAAAGGAAATACACCAAACACAGGTTTCAAAGAAACATACAAAGTACTTTCTGCTCTATCGAATACAATTACAAAACAGTGCAAAGTCAGATAGCTATCGGCCCTCAGTACAACACAACAAACTCCAGCGTGGTTCAGTGTGTTCAGTGAGAGACTGTACATTAGAATGCATTCGCTTTTTATACATTTTGTGAGCGCTATGGCGAACCCCTCTTCGGGTTAATATTCTACTTTATAAATCAGCAATTCTAGGGTTCATTGCCGAGACTCAAATAACCGCATCTAACTGGTTTGTTCTTTATTGCATGTAACAATAAATGTATGCATTAACTGTGTATTCTAAGTTTCGTATTGCAGGCCTTCTTAAACATTTATATGATATAGTAAAACAGATGTTCTTTGTCCAATGTTTAAATACATTATCATAATATATACTATTGGATTAGTTTAATTGCGTGAGTAATCCTTTTAGACATAGGTCAACGTAGGACGAGGTCTCAGTTCATGACCTCAACAAGTAGCCTGCAGTCAGATTACACATTAGCGATGTACAGAGGTCAAGACGGCCATGTTGTATTTTGCAATGACATCATCCACCATTTTAACTCACAGGATGACTTTTCCACATAATCCTAAAGATGGCGGTTTGACCTAAAATGGCGGCCTGCATGGATTAAAGGTCAGGACCTTGCAACACAGATCTCACAAGTGACTTTCGGGCAGCTTGGCGTAGGCCAATATTAATATATTTATTACAATAGGAGGTACACTATACTTTTTATTCCGACATAACTACCCCTCTCTCTTGGAGTGACCACTGCCTTCGCTCCTCTCATCTCTCACTCTCTTCCCCCCAAGCCAAGCCCACCCCAACAATGCCACCTATCTTCTCGGACATCCGACCTATGAAGAGTGTGTCAGTTGAGGCTTTCGCTGCCACCTTCTCCCCTCCCTCCACCCCTGGCTGATTCACACAAGGACACAACCCTATCCCTTCACTACTCTTCCATTTCTGATACTCTTGATGCTCATTCTCCTGTCATGAGGATTCACTTGAAGTCCAAAGCCAAGTGCAATTCCTGGTATGACTCCGACCTAGCTACACTTCAGTGTAAGTGTAGGGCGGCTGAGAGGAAATGGAGGGCTGCTTGCTCATCCTCTGACAAACTGGCCTGTCTACTGCTCCAACGGCAATAACGACTCTCTGTCTGCACCACATTTAAGCCTGTGTCTCTGCGGCATCAAACAACTCAGCCAAACTCTTTAAAATCTGCAAGGAGCTTGCCAACCCTGCTGCAGTCTCTACCTCTCCTCTTGCCTTCCAGGCTCTGTGTAATACCCTTGCCTCACACTTTATCTCTAAAACCCTTGTCAAAACAGGTTCATCCCTGTTCCTCTAAAACCATTAAGGACCAAATTGACACCCTCACTCTGGCCCATGCCAATGTCTGCAACCACTCCTTTGCCTCAGGTTCCTTCCCCTCCCCTCTGAAGCACTTGCTTGTGCATCCTCTTCTCAAGAAACCCACAGCCGATCCTTCCTGTCTGGCTAAATACCACCCAATTTCCATTACTCACTTCCTGGGAAAACTCCTGGAAAAGCTGGCCATCTCTCAGCTAAACCTGCATTCCGATTCTGTTGGCTGTCTCCATGACCACCAGTCTGGCTTTAGAGCGCCCAGGAGCACGGAAACTGCTCTCCTGAACATCCGTGAAGACCTGCTCTCAAACCTTGACTCTAACATTCCCTCTGTCCTCATCCTACTTGATCTCTCTTCTGTCATAAATCTCCCCAGTCTCACCTGTGATCGGGATCTCCCTTGTTCGGCCGCAGGACTCTTCCTGTGGGTGTTTCGGGTCTTTAATAGGCTCGCCCGAGCCTCGTCAGGTTGCAGAGCGCGTTCAGAGTTCCGGGAAGTTCATGGTTCCAGGGTGTCCAGGATAGCGATAAACAAGCAATGTACGGGGGAAGTCCAGGAACAGGAAAAAAGGCAAGGAAGGAAGTATGAGGATCAAGGAAGCAAGTGTAGAGAGCAAAACACACGTCGGGTCACTATCGAAGATAGCGTTTAGATGCGCTGACCCGCAGGGGCATGACCAATTTATAGTACGTGCTGGAGCTTGGTACGGCCATGTTGGGAGGAACAAGGAGTACAAGCCCTTCGTGACAATGACCATGAGGTCCAGAAGGGGCAATTTCGCCGGGTCATGACAGCATGCCCCCTCCGAGGACTGGTTCCTCCAGGCTTGCCTGGGTGAATAAAATGGAATCTTCTGAGCAAACGAGGGGTCTTTAAATTAGAAACTGGTTCCCATGTTCTCTCGCTAAGGGGGTAGCCTTTCCACTCGACCAGATATTGTAATCGACCCCTTCTATACCTGGAGTCACATATCCTGAACACCTCATATTCCAACTGGTCGTCCACAACAACAGGTGTGGGTTTGAAGGGTTTCCGAGTAGAACTAACGTAGGGTTTCAACAGGGAAGTATGGAAGACTGGATGTATCTTCTTCCAGGAATCCGGGAGCTTAAGTCGGAAGGAGACAGGATTGATGATCTTCTTTATAGAAAATGGACCATAGTAGTGAGGAGCCAATTTGTTTGGTCGTAGATGTCGAGGTAACAGTTTCGAGGCTAGCCAGACTTGATCGCCAACTGAATAGGAAGGTGATGGTCTTCTCTTAGAGTCTGCATATCTTTTGGTTCGAGTCTGGGCCTGTTCTAACTGATCCTTGGCCTCTCTTTGTAAGTCAATCAGCGTCTGAATCCAAGAGTCAACGGTAGGTACCATAGTAGATTCTGGAAGAACTGATGGTAAAACAGACGGATGATAACCTTGACTGCAATAGAAAGGGCTGATCTTGAGAGCTGAATGATCTGAGTTATTGTAGGAGAATTCGGCTAAAGGTATAAGGAGAGACCAATCGTCTTGAACCTTGGTGGCAAAACAACGAAGATATTGTTCCAGGGTTTGATTTACTCGTTCCGTTGCCCCATTGGTTTGTGGATGATAGCCTGAAGAAAGGGCACGTTGGATTCCTAGAACACGACACCAGCCGGAGGCATGGCTACCCACTCGCACACATTCACCTCCATACACCAGATTAATACGCAAAGTACGACATCTCTGTAACCAGAATACAGTGAGAGCCTACAATAATGAATTCTGTCTAGCTGGACACATATTGAGTCTCCTACATTAGAATGCAGCTACGACCTATGACATAAAATTAGGTCTAGCTGGAGACAAAATGAGTCTCTTGTAATCGCGCATTCTCCTGACCTCCTCCCAGAACTTATCCACATGCCTGACCATCATGGGTAGCTTACTGGGCACAACCATCCCACCCACTCGCTAGCTTGGCCTAATGTTCTCATTCATTCTATTTTCTGAGAATGTTCATACATTGGACTCCCATCCCCTGAGAGCGTTCATCCCCAGAAGTGCATTAATGCCATGCTAATGGGATAAGGTGCTATATACATGACAAACTACTTCTACTACTACTACTAGCTGTTCTGTTTTTTTTGGAGTATTCTACCATTGTTGTGTTCTGCTTTTTTGAAACCAAATAAATATAATGTTTTTGGCTTGTGTGGCTTGGTTGCCAACAATGGAGCAATTACTGCTGATGGTGAATGTGTAGTCTCCATCTGTAAAGTGACCAGATATTTAGATCCTATTAATGACACAGAAGAACAAGTCACCTCCGCTTCACAGAAAGTGGATGGCCACAAGCTCTCAGCATGCATGAAAATGTTCACATTTAAGCAGTAGATGGTCCAACTATATAAGTGAGTGAAGAAGTACAAAGCATACATTATTTCTCTCTGGGGTTGCCCCACACTACGGTGATGATCCCTCCTACCAAGTGGTGATACAATGTATATAATCAACACAAGGAAGAGATAAACAACATATAAATGACACAATAAGTGCACCCTGGGAAAACAGTCTCTATACGCAACCTCTCATCAAATATGGGCTGCGAACCGTTTGTTCAAATAAAAACTGGATGTTTCCAAAAATATCATTTTAATTCATTATCTTATTAGTGCACAAATGACAAAAACATTAAAAAACACAAATACACAACATAGCAGTATACAATCATAACATTATTCCACCTCACAAAGTCAAGTCCAAAATACTTCATAAAAACACAGTGGCAACTTAATTCATCTTATTCCCCATTGTGTCAACAAAGCCCAACTTATATAAGTTTCTGTCCTAAGTGTTAAAAATAACTGGACATTCTTCAGTGGCAGACATTTGTCTTGTGCTTCAGGTAGATCTTTTCATTCCTTTAAACCGCAGATTCCTATATCTAGGGGTACACAAAAGGACATAAACATTACTATACGGGCATTTTGGGTCCTATTATTCAACCTAGCCAAACCCTAATCACCAATAGGGTGGAACGGTATACAATCAATAATATACCTGAACCGCTAGTCTATAGAGATGAATATCTGCAAACTTATAGCAATTCCAATTCTTGCTCTTCACTTTCCTAGCAGGATGTAGGTTTCACTCAAAAAATAGGTACGTAAAACCAATTTCAAAAAAGCTATCCTTAATCAAAGGTGGTATCGCATTATCCACACAAAAGTGGACCATAACAATGGGGACAAATGACCCAGCAACACATTATGTGCTCACCCGTAGGAGTAAGTACGCATTTTCTCATAGAGAAAATGTGCGGGGAGTCTTCAGAGATAAGTAGCTAACCCTCAGTGATAGAAGATATATTTCAAAAAAAGAGAGAAGGAAGGGTGACACAAAAGCACTTGATAAATTCCATGTCACCGGGTAGTTCTACAACTTAAAACCCAAAGCCCACACTCCTCTTACCTTACCCAGACTGGCTGTTCTACTGCAGTCGGTAAGTACAGCACCACTCGGGGACTTCCAGTCTCCAGTGCCTTCCTCTCCACATGAGACAATCGAGGGACAATTACTGGATTGTAAGAGTTTGCATGTCTCCAGCCTACAAATATATAATCAAAAGGCCCAGAAGGCAGTATTAGCCTTGGCACGGCACCATTAATACAGTATCTCAGATCTAAACAGCCAAATTATGTATCAAAAGATCTGGCCCTCTCTTACCTTCGCTGGCTCAAAGTAGACGTAGCGGTCTTAAGGTGCGTCCACAGATCACCATGGGTGTAAATGTATTAAACAAACACCCGCGGATGAGAAAACAGATGAAATGCGTCATGTCATCACGTTACGTGATGATGTCACACGCCACGCATTGCGCGATGACGTCACGCGTCAGACCATGCAACGTTGCTCAGGCAACCTGATACATTTATAGAGGTGGAGAGTAAATAGACGGCGCCTCAATGAAAGCTCAGAAAAAGAAGAAGAAACTTCCTCTAAAGGCAAATAAAATAAATGGAAGTTAATTATCCGTTATTGCCTAATCAGGTCTCAGTAAGTAATCAGGAAATATTCCAAGCCCTCTGTCTGACTTAGACCCATTCCAAGTAATAAAGGTAGACTGCACAAGGTTACAAAAATCAAACCTCGTCATCTCCCTGGGTCTTGATCTGGAATAATACTGTCACCTACACTGGGAAAGTTTTACCATGTAAGGCACTACGTGCCCAAACATGACATCTGAGTGTTCCAGAAGGTGGAAAAAGCTGCAAATGAGACTATACCGCCCCTCCTAATTGCCAGCAAATGGCCTAGATAACAAATGGCTCCTGTTTTTGCAAACCTCAATGTCTTCGCAAGTTGATATGAGAAAATACAAAACACTTCAATACAAGGTGTGGTTGTGGGCTGTACAGTTCTAATATAATGCCCATTGACTTCCTTCAGTGGCACCAACATGCTGATTACTGACCTTTACCAACGGAACGTGCAAAACTCAAAGGAGCACAGAGCCATAAAAATACAGGATTTATTTAATATTGTGCCACTCAATATTTTCATTCAGCCCTACCACATGGCTGTTTGTTAAGAAAATAAGTTTCTGCTCCAAATTAATCCGGTTTTTATTAATTTCTTCTTGTGATCTCCCTTTGACCTTTTTTAGGATACACCATTTGAATTCCATGAAAGAATGACCCATCTCATCAAAATGTTTAACTAGGGGTGCTTAGTCAATATGATTCTTTAGACAGCTCTTGTGCTCAATCATTCGAGTCTTGCACTTCCTGTGGGTCTTTCCTATGTACAGCAAAGCACAAGGACATTTAATTATGTAAATTACATTTTCTGTTTTACAATTAGTGTGTTCTTTCAATGTCCATTCAGAATATAAACCCAGATTTACAGAGGTCATTTTGCATGTCAAAGGGCACATAACACATTCACCACAAGGATGGTGTCCCACTACTCGGGGCAAACCCCAAAGTGTACATTGTGTTGTAGCAGAGTTGACAATCTTGTGTATGTCATTCTTCATTGCAAGGTTTTGGATATTAGTGCTTTTTTTGAAAGCCACCAATGGTGGAAGAATAGTCATAATCTTTTTCCAGTTCCTACAAATAATATTCTTTACTTTGTCGGACACATTACTAAAGGTATTCACAAATACCAAAGGGGTCTCATGTTTGCCTTTACTTTTCTTTTCAAAGAGAGATTCACGGTTATTATTGAATGTTGGCTTAGCCGATTGTTTTATAATTTTGGCAGGGTAACCTCTATGAAAAAATGTGTCCATTAACATGTTTGCTCCTTCTTCATAATCATGTCTCGATCTACTATTATGTTTAAGACGTAAAATTTGCCCGAAGGGCAAGTTGTCACATACATGCTTAGCATGATGGCTCTTATAATGAAGAAGTGCATTCCTATCAGTGCTTTTCACATAAGGTTTGACCCAGAGCTGATGATCTTTGTGGTAGATTGTCAGGTCCAAATAGTTTACCTCAATGTAGCTCATGGATGCCGTGAATTTAAGGTATATGTTCTGGTTGTTCAACCATCCCAAAAAGTTGCTAGCCTCATCGATAGACCCATGCCATACCATGAAGACGTTGTCGATATGTTTCAACCATTGTACTATCTGATGCTTAAATGGATTAACAACTGAGTAAATCACAGTTTGTTCCACCATATCAACATACAAATTGGTCAAATTGGGTGCCCTGGCTGCACCCATGGCAGTACATTCCACTTATATGTAAAATTGCCCCACAAATTGGAAATAATTGTTAACCAAAGCTGTTTCGGCACACCATAAAATAAAGGTGTTGCTCACAGGGTGATTGTCTTCATGTTGTAATAAAGTTTCCTCCACAACTTCCAAAGTAGCTCGTTGTGGGATATTTGTGTACAAAGATTGTATATATAAACAAACTAGTACGTCTCTGGTAGGATCAAAGGCCAGTCATTCAATTTTCACAATTGCATCTCTGGTGTCTTACAGTACAAAGCATAACATCTTGCCTCCAATCTTGCAAAATAATGTATTACCAGTAGCATTTGTAGGATTCTTGTGAGTCTCTCTCTCTCTCTCTCTCTCTCTCTCTCTCTCTCTCTCTCTCTCTCTCTCTCTCTCTTCCTCTCTCTCTCTCTCCCTCTCTCTTTATCTCATATATATGTATATAAGTTGAGTAGATTTAACACAACAAAACCCTTGAAACTCAGCGGATGTGGGTAGTCATGACCAGCTTACATTGGTGCGCTTCCATTTGTGTCCACCTTAATGCCATTTAGTATGTCATTGTGAATCACTTCTCTCATAATATGTATGTGCTCATGGGCATGGCAAAGGGAACGCGCTGCATTAAGCTGGTCATGACATCCCACATCTGCAGAATTTCAAGGGTTTTGTTGCGTTAACTATACCATTGTTCTTTAATGGCCCACTAGTGATGGCCTTCGGCCATGTTCACTGTACAACTTCCCCCAATATGTTTCTTTTGGACCCACTAGGTGGCACTATACATGTCTTTTGCGGCCATAAACCAGGGCCTTCGGACTTTGGCCATGCCCACTGTATATTTAAAAACACTTCCAGACCACTAGCCATGGCCTTTGGCCATGGACAGTGGCCACACCCTTTGGCTGTGTCCACTGTACATGTTCCCCCAATATGTTTCTTTTCAACCCACTAGGTGGGCAAACTCTCACTTCTTTTTAAACTTTTTCCCCATAGCCATGGTTATAAAGGCAATGTACTTCAAAACCTCCTGCAATCTGTAGGCAGCCGCAAATAACTGCGGTTATCCGTAAAAAGTGTGCAAAATCAAAAACTCTTCCCTGCCCTCCCAGGTGCTCAAGTGCCCATCTCCTCTTGGCATGCTCCCCCCACTGCCCTCAGATCCTCTTTCCCTCCCTATTCCTGTAATAACGGCTCTTGTCTCCCTCCTGCAAAGCATGAAGGGAGATATAGCTATGATTTTGGGAGAAGGAGGCACCACCTTCTCCATCAAATATTTTAAAAACTACTGTTGTTCATACCTAGTCCAAATCTGTCTAGCATTTTTTGCTGTGCGCTGCACAAAAATTTGGACTTTTTCTCTATGGGAAAATGAATGGGAGTAGGCTGAAAACAGATGTTTCCCAAAATTACCATCGGGTGGCAGAGTGTGCCAACATTTTTGTTTCCAAAATTTCCACCAAATCCGTCATGCAAGTCAAACGTTATTAGCAATTATTTTTTGGGGTTTTATATGTAACTCAGTACTCAACTTCACTATAGAGTGGCAAATGCTGCACTATAATACATTCATTGAGAAAACGTTGTTAAAGGGACATTATGGTTTTAAGGTAAAATCGAAAAAAACAAAGATATTTGCCAGGTATGGTAAGCAATGCAAGCATAACTCACACCACCGCCAAGCACTGCTAAGACAAACACTAACATTAACATTGATAACATCACTGATGACATCACATACCCGTGGCAGTTGTTTTTGTTCAGTGACAGTAGCAGAGGAATTGATTTGGTCATACTGCATTGAAAACATGACACACATACTCTAAAGGTGATGTATATGTAGACCCCAACCTTATGCTATGTTCCTAGGGTGCTTTCCTTAGATTTTGGCCTGAGCACATGGTGCATATGCATGAGGTAATAAGCAGGCCGAGGACAGACAATACCAATTGTATACAAGATGATGAATTCTAATCTTAGGGCCATTTTCTAGTCATTGTGTTCCTTTCCTCCTTACTAGAGTTTCCATATATATTTGTTGTACAAACACATGTGAAGTATTTCTTGTATTGTTAGTGGTTAATTCCAAGTTTAACATTAGTTAGATTCTGATAGGCTTGGATTTATGATTCTACTGGCCAAACATACCAGATTAAAATACTCCACTTCTATGGTCTATGTCCATGTTCCAGCCGGTGCCTATGTGTATATTTTTTAACATTTGTATGCCGCCTTTTCAGCTGAAAGTGATTCCAGGCACCACAAGACTAAAGAGGAGTGGGGAACAGAGGAGGATAAACAACAATAAACAGTCCTACTGGGCCTTGTGCCATTCGAATGGTGCAAGTGCAGCAACAGAAAGAGCAGGGTGGGAGGGGCGGGTCAGTGGGAAGGGAAAGTTAGAGAAGAGGGGGTTGCATGCATGAGGGAGGGGGCCCCATGGGCTGAGTAAGTGCAGTGGGGAGGGGGCACTAGGGGGTGGGTAAGTGCTATGGGGAGCCCGGATGACAAGTGCGCTGGGGGACGGGATAAGGGTTTACTAGTGTGAGGAGGGGATGGACTAGAATCAGTAGTCTAGTCAGGGAAGAATGCCCAAAGGCAAGTTCTGGTAAGGAGGCATTGAGGCAGACTGGTTGGGGGACATGTGGTCCCTGTATGACTCAGAAAGGACCAGGCAGCCAGTTGCAGAAGCAGGGGAGCATTAGCAACGAAGGAAGAGAGGGAAGGAGGTAAAAAAAGCAAAGTCTTGAGAAGCTACCAGAACCTAAGGAGATCCGGCTCAAGTCTGAGAGGGGCGGGGATGCCATTCCAGAGGTAGACTCCTGCTAAGGAAAGAGATCTACTGCCCACTCTCTGCTTGGAAAAGCGTCTGATCTGCAAAGTGTTAGAGCTAGTGGAACGAAGGACTCTAGCAGGGAGGTATTTAGGGAGAGAAGACTGGATGTAGCATGGTCCCAGGCCCCAGAAAACCTTGTGGATGATGCAGAGGTTCTTGAATTTAATCCTTGCAGCCACTGGGATCCAGTGAGAGAGATTTTAGGGTTGGAGACATGCAGTCCCTGGGCTTGAGGCCAAGAATAAGTCTCTCGGCCCTATCCTGGATTAGTTGAGGATGGAGGAAGAAAAGAGGCAGATTGAGGAAGATTGCTGTTGCAGTAATCCAGTCTAGAGAGAACAAGAGCTCTAGAGACATTGAGTTTATGGGGGAGGTGAGAAAGGGGAGAATGCCTCTGAGGAGGTGAAGCTGAAAGTGAGACCTCTTGGCAAGGTCAGCAATATGAGGTGAGAAGGAGAGAGAGGAGTAAAAAATAACACTCTGGTTTTTTGCCTCACAAGAGGGTCAGGGGAGGGGGCATAAGGGGGGCAGGCGGAGAGTTGGGGGAATGAAGGGGGCATCCAATGAGAATTATCTCAGTATTACTGGCCTTAAGACAGAGATCATTAGCAGCACATCATGCCTGAATAGCAGTCATACAATCAGCAATGAGACATGAGGGAGAGGAGGTATAGGAGGGAACCTTAAAGGAGAGCTAAGTGTCATCCGCATAACACTGAAAGTGAGGAGAAAAGGTGATCAAGTGGACAAGAGGGGCAAGGTAAATGTTACAACTCCACCGCGAGAGGATAGAGCACTGAGGGATGGCACAAGTAGAAAGTGAGGTAGAGGAGAGAACGGGGCCCATTTGAAACTGGAAGGGCTGATTCGAAAAAGGAAAGAGGACAGCCAAGCCAGAGACTTGTCTGTGATGCCCAGAGTATTGCAGAGTCAATTTTGGTGGGTGGCATGATTGACAGTGTTGAAGGCAGGAGACAGATTGAGGAGGATGAAAACTGAAGGAGAGTTGGAGTCAAGGTTTTAGGGCAAGTCTTCAAGGGTGTTCAGGAGAGCAGTTTCTGTGCCTCTGGCTGCTCTGAAGCCAGACTGGTGGTCCTGGAGACAGCCAACAGATTTGATGTGGTGAATTAGTTGGGAGATGACCAACTACTCCAAATGTTTTCCCAAGAAGGGGTAGTGGAGATAGGGCAGTAGTTAGCTGGGCAAGAAGGCTTCACAGATGACTTTTTTAGGACGGGGTGCACAAGGGAGTGTCTGAGTGGTAATGGAAAGAAGCCAGTGGCAAAAGAGTGATTGCAGACTTAGCCAGGGTGGCAATATTGTCCTTGATAGTTCCAGAGGAGCACAAAAGCACCTATTTGGAGGAGACTTTCATAGAGAAGAAGAGTAGGAGGAATGGAGGGCAAACGGCCAAGGGAGGCCTAAGTGCAGGTGACGAGGGGGGTAGAGGAGAGTGAGTACAGGATGTTCTGAGTTTTGGTTGTGAAGTGGGAGGCCAAAGCCATGCAGATGGCCTGGGAACGAAGAGTAGAAGTAGAGACTGCATTAGGCTTGGCAAGTTCCTTACAGATTTTGAAAAGTTCAGCTGTGTTGTTGGTGGCCCCAGAGATGCAGGCTTGAATATGGGCTTGCTTCTTGGACCAAATGGAGAGTCTGTAATACCTTTGGAGCGAGCAGGCGACAGGCCAGTTTGTTAGAGGATGTGTGAGAGACCAACCACTTTTGTTCCACAACTCTGCACTTGCTTTTCAGCAAGGCTAGATCGGAATCCTACCAACTGTTGCACTTGGAGTTATAACCCGCAGAAAAAGTGATCTTCCGATGAGCATCTTAACCGTAACTACACGGCCGCTACCGCAGTCCGTGGGCCTCATTAGGACCCTGGCGCTAAGTGTTTAACGGCACCGTAAAAGGCTGCAGCGCCGTTAAACACATTTTTTTTTTACTGATTGTGCATGTTGCATAAAGCATACACTTGCCATAAGGTTGTCCAACAACCAAGTGTGTTCACTGAATTTCTGAGGCTTTTACAATGTTACTGAAATGAAATGATTAAAAAGCCTTCACTTTCCAAACATAACTTAGTCATACCGCCCCCTAAATGAAGTTATTCCCCTGAAATGTAGCGCCTAGCGACATGGAACGTGTAGACCAACCTCATTGTTCAGTGCTTTCTTATTACCACCTTAAAAATAAATGACCAACAACTAATGGTGCACGTTGCGTTCTTGTCAGAAACAGAATAATGACTACGAGATGGTTTATTGTAAAAAACAAATGTCACATCCCTGAACATATGATAGTGAAAATCATTTAAACATTATTAGAAAAATCTTCCTATCTCATTCTTCAAAATGGGGTACTCAAAGCAGCCTCGCAGTCACGAGACAATTGCAGTAGTATTAGGGCCTTATTTACAAAAATATTTTAACGCGGGAAAGTCCCATTGAAAATGCATTAGTGACCTGAAGATGGCAGCAGTGCCAAAGCCTAACTTGCGGTGTTTATTTCTGCTGGGGGACTTTTTTTTTCTATGAATATACTCTGACCTTTAGTAAATGTGTCACCCCGGCTGAGTGGCACTCGCTGGAAGTAACTGATTCCTCCTGCAATTGTCTTTGCCTGGCTCTGGTAATTAGACACTTCAAGCGCCAAGGGTTGATATGCTTCCGTTCAGTGTTCCGCTGCCTGTTTTTGTTACGTGACACATTCAGGATTCTATAGGTGACATTTAACGAAGCAGGTCCCCAAATCCAATCCCCTATAAGCAGTCATTAATTTTAATGCTCCCCACGCCCATGTGCTACCACCCCCATCTTAGAGTGCACACGTGATGCTTTCCTGCAGGGCCTAATGAAGAAATGTTATTCGAAGTGTTAACGATCGCAGGAAGCGTACTCATTTTGAGTGACTTTAAATACCATTGCAGTGAAACCCGGCGATGGACCTTCTTCGGTGGAAGGAATGCAGTTGTTGCTATAATTGTTCTCCCATTATTTTGGGATTCGACCTGGCATCTTTATTTGCTGTTCACAAAAAAAAGAGCAGCGCGCGCGCTCAGCTTTTGTTGGCGTAAGCTGCTGATTCGAGTTAATTTAACATTCAATAGTTTAGTAGTTTTAAAGAGTCGAAACGATTAATTGCAGGATCAAAAAGACGTAGGCCCCGAGTCACAGAACCGTTTTATATTGCCACAAGCCCATTGAAAAACACTCTGTGAATCAGGCCCGCAGTTTCTATTTCCCCCGCAGCCCTGGAATGAAGTGCATCCATTCTATCTCCTGTCAGGGCTGAGAATAATTTCATTTGATAAAATCAGTTCCATGAAATACTGCCGCCGAGGCGATCTCTGCTAATGACTTCAGCGCTTTAGTTAGTTTATCTTCTCCTGCAAATCAATTAGCCTTTGATTTTCTCTGTGCACTTGACACAGAGAAGCATTTTTTTATTTGGCACTCCATTTTGTTGCTGCCTTTTGTAATGCGTAAAATCCTTGTAGTACATGGTGTACATGTTTACCAGCCATCTTTCCTCGTCATTCATCCCGCTCTGCACTGAATGGGTCTCCCCAAACCCTCATGACCCACTCTCCCATATACAAAAATAGCGCAGCGTCTTGCATTGTTTTCCGCGCTGAAAGAGGACTTCTCCGACGTGGCGTAGCAGCGTAGTCACGTGTGCCAGTTCTATATCACACGCCAAGGAGAAGTGCCACGATTCGATGTTGCAAATTAAACCTGTAAACTGAAACATCAAAAACATTGTGCTTGGTGGTGCCCAGCTTTCTTTGCCTTATTTTATCGCACACATTAACAGACAGTGTGTATTACGCCCACAGCTGCAGTGGATGAGCAGTGGGGTGTGTCTGGTGCTGTCCCCTTTAAGGGAACGCCCGAGGCGGCATGACGTTGCATGCCGCCGTGTGCACTATTAATAAAGGGGGCGTTCCGGGCCGCGTCATTCGCGACCGGGGAGCCCGAGCAAAGAACTCCGTCTCTGAGTCTCTCATTCAGGAGGGAGGCGGCCTGGGGCTCCCGGAGCGCTACAGTGGGGGCCAGGGACTTCCCCACCGCCTTGTAACAATGGTGACGAGGAGCACACTATGCCCGGTCCCAGCGGTGAACCATTTTGTCCCCTGATACTGGGAGTTTCTCAGGGCTCCGGTGAGGCCTCTGAGTGCCATCTGGGCACAGTTTTTGGAGCATTTGATAGGTGACTGCTGTCCCTACATGCAGATGCCAAATTTCCTCATCATTTTGTGATTTTTTGGACACTTTCACCGAGTGAAGTGTAATCCCTGGGAGGGAGGCCTGCTATTCTGTGTCTCCTGACCTAGGCTTGTCACTGACTCAATTTTTGGACAATCCTCATTCACTGGACACCAACAGCTGGTCACTGGACCAACACTACGGCTGGAGGCTGGTGAGTGCGTGTGTGCACTGGAAGAAGGCTTGTGGGCGTTTTTGAAGATCAAGGTGGCCTGGAAGCCAGTGATCCTGGTGGGGAAGGTGAAGATCAAGCTGGCTGGGTGAGTAGCGGCCCCTGTGCATGAAGAAGGTGTGCATGTGTGCTTGAACCCATGAATGACCAGGACAATAAGGACAGGGCCCAGGCTGTTCCACAAGGACGAGCAAACCCACCACCACAACCTCCAGCAATGGCCCAGATGAGGGCTCCGGCGGCGCTACCACCCATTCCCGAATTTGATGTGTCAGGCCCCCAATCCAGCCTGGGGCCCAGGTGGAGGAGATGGGTTGATCGCCTGGACATGTACTTTCGGGCCACCATGGAAACCAGCGATGACAGCAAGCAGGCCACCCTGCTGTATGCAGCCGGCCCAGCGGTCCATGAGATTTTTGACTCTCTTCAGCCAGCGAATAACACCTATGTGGCAGCAAAAATAGCCCTGCAGAACTACTTCCTTCTCTTGGCCAATGCAGATTACGAGAGGTTTGTAATACTCTCCACCAAGCAGAAGGAGGACGAGACCCTCGACACATTTCATGGTCGCCTCAGGAGGCTTTCTGTGGCCTGTGCTTGGGACAACGCCGATGACATGATTAAGAACCAACTGATTCAAGAGTGCTCCTCGGGCAAGCTGAGGAGACAGGTGCTAAGGGAACCTGCCATCACCCTTCCCCGCATCCTGGAGCTGGGCCGCTGCCAGGAGATTTCGGAGGTATGTGCGTCATGGATGGAGACGGGGTCCTGAGCAGCCAAGTCAGAACAAGTGTGTGCGGTGGTCCGGGGTGGCAGAGGTGCCCGAAGACTGCCTGGGAACTTCCGTGATAGGGAAAGCCAGGCGAGGCGTGTCATAAGTGCGGGTAAGACCTGCCCCACCCCGGGGAATGCCCAGCTGCAGGTAGGCCATGTGGACGGTGTGGGGTGATGGACCATTTTGCGAGGGTGTGCAGAGCGGCCCTGCCAGTGATGGTCCTAAGGGGCCCAGTTTGGTCTGGGTTCTTCCGGCAGTCTCGCCCTCCCAAAGTTGCCCAAGTAGATCAAGGGGAGGAAACTGCCCAACCTGGGGATGAGGAAGAGGAGGAAGAGGAGAACATCTTCTTTGTTTCTAGCATTGACACCCTCCAGTAAAAGGGCGGAAGACAGCCGAGATGCATTGTTGCTGTAAATGACTCTCCGGTGTCGGTGCTGGCGGAAACGGGGGCCTCGGTCAACGTGATGGCCCATCAGCATTAAGATGCCATGTCCTGCCCTCCTAGACTGTCAACCCCGAAAGCACGCATCTTCACATTTGGGGGATCACATCCTATTCCCCTGGAGGATGCATTTGTGGCTCGGGTGGGGCATGGAAGTTCGGAAATCAAAGCCCGGTTCTTTGTCACCCCAGTCAGTACCAACACCTTACTGAGCTGCGCGGCAGCAGAAGCACTGGGACTGGTGTGTTTTGCATACTCTGTGTATGTGGAAGACATAAAAATGCTCCTGGACAAGTACTCAGGGCTCTTTCAAGGAATTGGCCGAATGGTTGGGGAACCGGTACGACTTCACATTGATGAGTCGGTGCAGCCAATTGCACTCAAACATCGCAGGGTGCCGTTCCATCTGAGGGATCAGGTGGACAAAGAACTTGACAATCTGGTGAACCTGGACATTATAGAAGAAGTGAAAGGTCCGGCACCCTGGGTGTCCCCATTTGTGATCGCCAGGAAGCTGAAGCATCCGGATTCGGTGAGGATCTGTGTGGATATGAGGCTCCCCAATAAAGCCATCAAGAGAGAACAACATCTAACTCGCACGATTGATGACATTATCGCAGAGCTGCAGAGTGCTCATTTTTTTTCGGAGCTTGATCTCAGGGCTGGTTACCATCAAGTCCCTCTGCATCCGGAGTCTGTATCGATACAAAAGACTCATTTTCGGGGTATCCTCCGTGGCTGAGGTATTCCAAAACATTATCAGGGGTACTTGGGTGCCCTAGAGGGTGTTCTCAACATCATTGACTCATGCACCCGCCCCGTGGCCTATGCCAGCACGGCCTTCTCAGACACTGAGCAGCGATACTCGCAGATTGAGCGTGAAGCATTGGCGGTCCTATGGGGGTGCAGACATTTCCGGCTTTACATCCTGGGGAGGCCCGTTACTGTGGTGACTGACCACAAGCCCCTCTTGCTGATCCTAGCTGGCTCATCCTCCAAACCACTGACGCGGCCGACTACCTCTCTCGACATCCGGGAGACGCCAGAGCGGAGAAGATGATGACTGTGTGGAAGAGGCCAGTGACCATGTTCAGCTGGTGGTCGAAGCGTCCACTCCAAATGCCCTACCGGTAGAGGATCTGGAAGCCGCAGCAGCCAACGACGAGTGCTTCCGTATTCTAAAGGTGGCTCTGCAGCAAGGCTCATGGAAGAGTGTCTTGGAGTCGCTGGCTGGGCACACGCAGGAGGCGAAGGTGACCCTCAAACAGCTGTGGAGAGTGCGAGAAGAGCTGTCATTCTCAGACAAAGGACTGCTGCTCAGAGGTGACCGAATCGTGGTCCGTCAGGCAAAAATACAGGAGGTGATAGGCCTCGCACACAAAGGCCAGTAAGGGCCGGCAAATACCAAAGCCCGACTCCGCCTCAAAGTTTGGTTCCCTGAGCTGGAAAAACGAGTGGATGACTATGTCGCTTCATGCGTGTGGTGCCAGGCAGCGTCACCTGCCCAGAGGGAGCCTGCCATAGAGGCCATGCGACGCGGCACAAAACCATGGGAGGTGGTCCATGCCGACTTTGGGTCTACATCGCAGGGGACCCACTTCCTGGTGGTTGTGGACGAGTACTCCAAGTACCCGGAGGTGGAATTCATCCAGTCAGTGGCCTTCGAGCACGTGGTGTGGCGGTGGAGAAAGTGTTTGCGGCCCATGGTCTCCCCACAATATTGTGTTCTGATAATGGGGCCCCATTTCAAGGAGAGCACTTTGCGGCCCTACTGGAAGACTATGGGGTGCACCACAGGAGGGTCACACCCCTGTGGCCACGTGCCAATGGAGAGGCAGAGACGATGATGCGCACGCTCGACAAAGTCTTTCGCATCGCGCATAGAAAGGACACTGTCTGGAGAGGGTGCTATACCAATTCCTGAGGGTATATAGAACAACCCCACACACCTCAACGGGGGTAGCCCCTGCTGAAGCTTTCTTCAAGCGATGTCCGAGAGGACTGATACCTGAGGTGGGGGATAAGGAGCCGGCGGTCATCGACATGCAACAGGTGGAGCTGGAGCAGCAACTGAGAACCGCACAAGAGAATGAGAGGAGAGGTCTGCAACAACAACAACTTGGTCTTGATGAGAAAGAGGCACCCCCGCAGGAAGATTTCACTAACCTATGAACCTGAGCCACTGGACGTGGTAGCAGTCAAGGTATCTATGTCGACAGTGTCTGACGGTCGGACGTCAGTCACCAGGAACGTCAGCTTCTTCAAGAAGCTGGGTGAACCCAGGGCTGATGTGCCCGCCGACCAGGACTGTGTGGACATACCCGACGAAGGTTGTGGTGCCGAGCCCCTTTCTCGATCCCCGATGAGGACGCCAGCCAACCATGTGACCCCCAACCCCGAGGCAAGCAGGAGGTACCCCCTGAGGGCAGGACGAGGGAAACCTGCTAGTTTCAGTGACTTTGTATTGGACTCATGAAGGATCCCGGCATGGAGACACCTGCTGAGTGGGGTAAGAGGGCAGCTGTGAATAAAGGGGCTCATTGGGAAGTTTAGTTATTTGGGTTAAGGGTGTTAGTGTGTTTATTGTGTTATTTGGAGTTGTGCAGTTTGCTATGTTATTATTTATTTGTCCTCATGAAAACGGAGGAGTGTGGTGCTGTCCCCTTTAAGGGAACGCACGCGGTGGAGTGACATTTCACGCCGCCGCATGCACTATTAATAAAGGGGGCGTTCCCCGCTGTGTCATTCGCGACTGGAGAGCCCGAGCAAAGAACTCCGTCTCTGAGTCTTATTCAGGAGGGAGGCCGCCCGGGGCTCACGGAGTGCTACGGTGGGGGCCAGGGACTCCACCACCACCTTGTAACAGTATGCGGAAACGTGGTGGCTGCTAATGCATTATTCCCCTGGCTTGTTCATTAGGTGGGGTGGGGGCAACACAATACAAAACAACACTGGCATGCAGCAACGGAGAGGGAACTATAGGCCGTGCCGCCTCACAACCAATGGCATCAGCGGGATTAACATTCTAAGTGGATAGCGTTGGACTGTTGGGTGAAAAGTAGTTGGCAATAACATTTCACAACATGTCTTATATGTCACCGAACTAGTTAAATAGCGTTTGTGCCACTCCCCGGGCTGGAGTGGGGTACAGCACACTTGGCAACTTCTACAGCCGGGGTCACATAGTAAACGTGACACTAGTGCTTACAAAGCATCACAGCAAAGGGACATTTAACAGCACTTGTGCTGCTCGTGCCATTTGGGAAGGGGCCCATGGATTCTCTTTCAGTTCATGATGTGCATTGGATTTTAAAGTAGGTCAATATCTGAGCAAAGCGGCCGCCTGCGTTCCCTCTTTGCATGAATCAGAATGTCCAACCTGCACAATTCTACATATAGGGCCTAATTCACAGTAGCGTTTTATAATGGCAAAACCCCATTGGAAAACACTCTGTGAATTAGGCCCATTGTTTTCAACCAGGTAAGGATAACAGCGACATATTTTTTATTCTTTTCTGTTTTCGTAATCAGCAATATAGCACAAAAAAAGAAAAAAACACACACACAGACTCACACACATTGGCCCATTTCACGAAGGTGACGATGGATGAGAGAGTTTTATAGGACATTAAACAGCGTGTGTTTTCTTTTCTTTTTGCAAACATTAGAGAATCACATCACAAAACATGCACAAGAAAGTCTTGGAGTCCCTCCAGCCCATTGACCTGTTCTTGGGTGGATGGCCCCCGGGAGAGTCTCAACCACGCTTTAGCTCACTGCGCTTTTCACAGAGGAGAAATTTCCATATGCAAATCAGTCTTTGTCCCATCCAAAGTTAGTCCAGCACCGAAATGCTAGGCAAATCTAGTCTGAACAAGAGTAGCAAGTAGCAACCCCAGACAATCTTTTCGGCTAAGTCTGGCCTCATCAGTGAGGTGGAGCTGTGCCTCACTGAGCACAGTGAGCAAGGGGTCTATATCTGGATTACCCTGGTATTTTAGGGTCAGATCCCAAGCACCCCAAAATATGCAAAGGAAGGTATGGACACATCTCCTCTGAACAAGAGTACCAACATGCCATGCCATGTTCTTTCAAGAGAGGGGCATCTGCAACCTTCTTTGTATTTTTGCAAGGAACTTGGGGTTGATTACCTTAATTTACCTGGGGAACCCAGATGTGAACCCCTTGCTCACTGTGTCCCAGAGAGGCACAGCTCTAGCACACTGATGAGGCCCAACACAGCTCAAACATGTGTCTGGAGTTGCTGTTGGCACTGTTGTTCAAAGGAGGTATGCCTGGCAATTTGGTGCTGGACTGCCCTTGTGGGGGGACAAAGACTGATATGCAAATGGATATTCCTCCTTTGTGAAAAGAACAGTGAGCAAAAAAGCAATGGCTGCAGACTCTCAAAGTGGGAAAATACCACAGAACAGGCTATCTTGCCATGTTCTTTCTAGAGAGGGGCACCTACTACCTTTTTTACATTTTTGCAAGGAACCTAGGGGTGGTCACCCTAAGTTACCTGGGGAACCCAGACGTGGACCGCTTGCTCACTGTGCTCAGAGAGGCACTGTGCCACATCACTGATAAGGCCCAACAAGGCTGAAACACGTGCCTGGGTTTGCTGTTGGAGTTTTGCCTTGCATTTTGGTGCTGGATTGCCCATGTGGGCGGGACAAAGACTGATATGCAAAATATGGACACCAATCACAGCGACTGTGAAATTAGCAGAGGAGGGAAAAAGGGAAGGAGGAGGTGAAGAGGAAAGTCTTGAGGAGCTTCTAGAATTTGAGGAAGTACTGCTCAAGATGAAGAGGGAGGGGGAGACTGTTCCATAGGAGGGAGCCAGCAGAAGAAAGTGATCGGCTTTCGGCCATCTGCTTAGCAAAACACTTTACACCCAGAGAGTTGGTGCCAGAGGACCACAGAGTTCGAGAGGGAGAGTATATAGTAAGAGAAGGTTGCAGATAGCATGGTCCCAGACCCAATACAGCCTTGTGGATGATGCAGAGAGATTTGAATTTAATTGGTGCAGCAACCGGGAGCCAGTGAGGTGTTGTTAGGGCAGGAGAAATATAGTCCATGTGTTAAAGGCCAAGGATAAGTCTTGCTGCCCTATTCTGGATTAGCTGGAGGGGTCGTAAAGTGGAAGAAGGTAGATTCCGGAGAAGGCTATTGCAGTAGTCACTTTTAGAGAGGTCCAGGGCTCGAGTAACATTGAGCTTCTGGGTGAAAGTGAGGAAAGGGAGAATTCCTTTGAGAAGGAAGATTTGAAAGTGGGATTTCTTGGCAATATCTTGACTGTGAGGGAGGAATGAGAGAGAGGAGTCAAAGGTGACTCCAAGGTTTCTGGCATCAGAAGAAGGAGCAGATGGAGAGCCGATAGAGGATGACCAGAGTGAGGGGGAAAAGAGATAACAGGGGTCCCAATGGGAATTATGTCAGTTTTGCTGGCTTTGAGACAGAGATTGCTGGAAGAACACCAGGACAGTCAGGAACGATGGAAGACACACGAGGGTCAGCAGGAAGTATGAAAAAGTTGTCTATGTCACCTACATAACACTGGAAGTTGGCAGAGAAGGAGGCAATGAGGAGTGCTAGCTGAGCAAGGTAAGTGTTGAAAAACCAGGGGGAGCCGTTTGAGCTCTCTGGGACTACACAGTTGGAGAAGGAAGTAGGTGAGGAGATGGTGCCCAAAATTACTAGGGATTAACATTCAGTTAGGAAGGAGGTAAGCCAGTCCAGTCCCCGCTCTGAGGTACCAAAGCAGATGAGAGTTAGAGTCCAGAGATGCGAGCAGTTCTTCACGGGTGTTCAGAAGAGCTGTTTCCATGCCTCTGGATGCTTGGAATCCAGATTGATGGTCATGGAGACCACCAACAAGGTGTGTGAGGTAAGTTGGGGAAAGGCCAGCTTCTCCAGCAGTTTCCCAAGGAAGGGGGTGATATAAATAGGCAGTAGCTGGCTGGACAGGTAGGGTCTGCTGAAGGTTTATTCAGGAGGGGGCGCACAAGGGAGTGCTTGAGGGAGTATGGGAAAGATTCGGTGGCAAATGAGTGGTTGCAGAGATCAGGAAGTACAGGGGCAAGAGGGCCAATGTTGTTCTTGATGGTTGGGAAAGTATGGGAAAGATTCAGTGGCAAATGAGTGGTTGCAGAGATCAGGAAGTACAGGGGCAAGAGGGCCAATGTTGTTCTTGATGGTTCAGGAGGAGCAAGGGGAAGCCTATTTGGAAGAGACCTTCTTGGAGTGGAAAACTCTGGTGCTTCTTCCAGTTTGACAGGGGAGAAGGGGGGAGAGAAAGGAAGAAGGAGGGTGAGAAAGGAAGAAGGAGGGTGGGAAGATGTCCGAGGTAAGGGAATGAGGGAGGGGTTTAGTGGGAGGGTAACAAAGGTGCTTGGGATGTGCAGAGTTTTAGTGGTAAAGTGTGTGGCCAGTGCGTTGAACAGGGCCTGGAGCGGAAGAGGGGAGGAGGAGACTGCGGAAGGGTTGGCTAGTTCCCTGCAGATTACAAAGAGTTCATCCACGTTGGATGCATTTGATACCTGTGCTGGGATGTGGGCCCTTTTCTTGGCATGGATGGAGAGTCTGTATTGCCTTTGGAGCAGGCGTCAAGCCAGTTTGTCAGAGGGTGAACCTGAGGTTTGCCACTTCTGTTCTGTAGCTCTGCACTTCTGTTTCAGGGCTGCAAGTTCAGAAATGTACCAGGTGTTACATTTGCAGGCAGGTTTCAGGCAGGTCCTCATGACTGGGGCAAGAATGTCAAGGGTGTTGGTAATGGCCAAATGGAGGTTGCTGAGAGCACAGTCAGTGGGAGAGTCAGAGGGTGGGGAGAGGGGGGCATGAAGGTGGATGCAGAGGCAGTAGCTGACACTTGTTTCATCAGACGGATGTTCATGAACGAGGTTGGCAGGGCTTTTGGAGGGGCTGTCAAAGGGCAGCGCGGACCCAGGTGCGAGGAGAGGAAAGAATGGCCTGACCAAGAGAGTGGAACAACCAGATGGGGGAAGAGAGAGCAGTCAGAATGGATTAGAACATCCAGAGTGTGTCCAGCCGAGTGGGTTTTGCCAGAAGGGAGAAAAGAGAGTTATCGTGATGTGCAGAGGTCAAGGAAGAGAGTGGATGCTTGTCATGGCCCTTGGACAAGGGCCCAGGCCTTCCTCACCCCCAGGGTCCAAATGGACCCTGTCCTGGTGCCTCTGGCACTAGGCTCATAGAAAGTGTGCTTTGCACACTCTGTTCCTAAGGCACATGCATCTGGGCCAGGCGTGGCCATAGAACATCATTGGGAGGCACGTGCAAGAATCCGTGGGAGGGGCAAGGTGGAGCCACAGGGCGGGGCCAAAGGGAGGGCCAGAGCCAGCCTATTTAAGGCCAGCCCAACCACATGCCCCCGCTTCGCGTTATTCTACTTTGCAGCATGACGCTTACCCCTGTTCCTTGATTCCTGTTACTCCAGCTCTGAGGACCATCTTACCTGAATCCTGCTACTCCATCGCGGAAGGCGCAGGTTACCAGATCCCAGCAACTCCATGGCTGAAGGAACACCTTACCTGATTCCAGCTACTCCATCGCCTGAAGGTGCATTTTATCTAATTCCAGCCACTCCATCGCTGAAGGCGCACCTTACCTGATTCCAGCCGCTCCATCGCTGATGGCGCATCTTACCTGTTTCCAGCCTCTCCATCGATGAAGGTGCACATTACCTAATTCTAGCCGCTCCATCGCTGTGCGCGCATCCCACCGGCACTCCATCTGTATGTGATTTCAATCCGGCACACACCCAAGTCAAAGCCCAGCATGTAGTGCATAACTGAAACCCTTATTTATTTTTGTCTATAAGTTCAATATTCTGAACGACATACCAGTCATATCACACCCTTCTCCTGGAACCCCCCAGTCACAATGAACCAGGAATCAGGCTAGTTTGCAAAGGTAAATATTTATTTTATCTATTTAAAATGTTATCACAAAATGTTTTAATAGATCAACAACAATCACCAATGGGGTGACATAACACAGAATAATATCTTTAATACACTAGAAATAGGTAATAAGCAAAACAAATGCAGCACAGAAAATAATACTTTTGTGTTGGTTCAGATTAGATAGCACTATGGTTAGAGGTTCCCCCTGCAACACCTCTCAACCCCCCAATAGGCAATCTAAAGATATGGCAGGAGAGAGCAGGTAGTCAGGAATAGCACAAATCAAACAGAATATCAGTCCCACCTTACCCCATAAAACACAAGAGAGAAGGGGAATTGGCTTTTCAGCTGTCAGCATGGCTTTTACAGTTGTCTTTAGAATTGACTGGGCAAAAACACCAAATATGGTAAAAAAAATACTTAAATTGTGTAAATTCCTATGGGAGCCACTTTGAACAGTTGCACACAATCACAAGCAATGATTTAGTCCAAAGAAAAAAATTTAAATCTTAAAATCTAAGTTGGAAGCAGTTTAGGGCTGTTTCACACGTGTAAATCTTTCAGATTTTTAAAATCACGGCAAACCTTTCATTGTGCGATATTCACGATAATGGGAGAATCCGGAAATGCAGTTTTGGGTTCTATGGATAGCTATGGATGTTAGGTACAAGTAGGAGTTGAAATTCTGTTTCTATCACAAAAGCTAAGGGAGTTATAGAGGTTTTAGTAAAGGTTGTTTTTGCGAGATAGGTGCGAGAATGGAAAACAGAAATGCACTTTTGAAAATGACAAAAAGGTTTGCTTACACTAGAGGATGACTATGAAAAAGCGAATACCACACAGGGATCTTACAGTCACGTGATCAGTGCGACCCGCCTGCTAAGGAAACTCGACTTCTTCAGATGATAAAAGGATCAGCGCAAAGAGAGTCCTAACAATACTGGTTCTGAATGAAAGTCATGATGGGTTTGAAATAGGGATAAGATAATGCAAATATACTATGGGCCACAGTTCTTCCTATTAATATTCACAGGATACGTTTTTAAATTGGACCATCAGTTCTGGTCATGGATTGGGTCTGGTCTAGGAAAGAGAGCACATCAAGCACGGTACTGGATCATCTAGGCCGATCGCTGGATTGGTACAGAATCTGCCCTCCTAGTCTGTGGGTATTTGAATCAGCTAGATGGTGAGTTCCTCATGCAAGACTAATGGTGGCAAGCCAGAGGATTTCAGGATATTGGTTCAAAAGGCCTTCTCACACCACCCAGCGATTTACTGGGTAGAGAGAATACATTTGAGGATTTGGGCCTTGCTGGAAATCAATAGCTCTCTGTGGCTGGCAAGAGTTTTGGCATCTGGATCTGGAAGAATATTAAAGCTGGATGTAGAATGCTGGATCAGAGTGCTTCGCTGGAATCAGGAAAGTGGTTGGATCAGTGAGTCCTTATGTGTTGTCAGCTGTCTCTATTTATGCTTAAAAATGACATCACAAAGGGGATGTATGGGCTGGCTTAACTAGGCTTGCCCCTGTGAGCTGGGATTGGACCCCACTTCATCTCTGCTTTGCAATTTGAGTGATTGGATCAAGGCCAGTTGATGACACATTTTATGGTTTGCTTTACAATCTTTAGAAACCTCCCTTTAGCCACTGGTCTCAAAATCAGATTTGATACTAAATGTACATTCCTACATTGGTCACCTTTATACAAATCACACACAAAGATGCCATATTTTATGTGGCAGCTATTCCTCAAAACCCCGCAGCGGTGGGATCTTGTCTCAACTTTCTACAGGATTTTGTACTTTACGCTATGCACACACTTTCCAAATTGTATGCAACTTTCCACAAATGTGTGTCTTTCACATGGGAATGCGCGTGTAAATTTTCACAATTCTAACGTTAATACATTTTGCATAAAACCACATATACTGCCATTCCTGTCCATTACATGTGACACGGCTTTGCCGCCTCTTAAAACGTGCAGCCAAAAATTTGTTTCACAACTCTGTCCTTGGTATATTTTTCACCCTTTTGGATGACAAGTTATGAGTCTTTTAAGAATTGTTCTTTGTTCATGTTTAGCAATAGATGGTCACTTGGCTCCACCCCTTTGTCTCTCCGGGGAGTCCAGTGCACCCCCCTTCCTGGGGGAAGCTCCTTGCAGTAGGGTTTAAGATCCCCTTCACACTTCCACTTCCTGGGCTGAAAGGCTTTGTCATTGTTCCTTCCATTTCCATAGACAAAGGCCTGTTTCTAACCCGCATTAAGCACCTCCCTGTGAGTTTCTGCTGAGAGGAAGGCCCTCCTTCTGGAAGAAACCTGCTTTTCCAATTTTTGTGACCAAGCCTAGCTAATAAACTTCTTAAACCCAGCAAAAACCAACTTTGTTGCATCAAACATAAATACATTTCTTTCTTGGCCTTAAAATCTGTGGGATCAAAAACACAACTAAAATCTGTATTCCTTTTTGGCAACAATCCTTTTTATCTTTGCTAATCCAGCAGACTTTTTTAGTTTTAGGTCACTTTAAAGTTTCCTCAGTACTCCTCTGAGAGCTGTCATTCAGGTGGCCCCGGGTACTGCACCATGATTTTGGCATAGGCTGTCAGTTTCAGACTTTGTATGTTTCACAATGTTTCATTTGATACATGAATTTTAGCACCAGGCCAGATTTTGAATGTGGAGAAGTGTTGTGTATAGGCATTTAGGAGTTTTTAGCAACAAAGCAAATATCATTTGTAGGCACATTTTTGGGTTTCACTTGCAAAGTGCTGCTTCTCTCTCTGCACTCTGTTTGCTGGTCATGGAGCGCACTGGCACATTGTCTGCAGGGTGTGCTCTATTCCCCACCATGCAGCATGGGTGGCAGGTTGTGCATCCCCCTTTTTGTGTGCTGAGCACATGGTTTTTGTAGGTTTTTGGCGCACACAAGGGTTTTGCCACCATTGTTGACTTTGCTTTCCCCACAACTGGCAGGGTGATGGCACATAGCATAGCGGAGTGGGTCAATACATCCCACAGAGCCCCCCCCAACTTGGTTTTGACCACCCATCAAGTGGAAGTCAGGAGATTAGGATGTTCTTTTTCTGTCCGTGTGGAGAACTTCAGCCACTTCTCCCGTCAATGCTGGAGGCGACCCGCTCTCCTCGCTGGTTCTGGTCAGGAGTATTGCCGGTTCTGGTTGAGTGTATTGCTGGTTCTGGTTGGGAGTATGGAGCGGTACTCCGGGCTCCTTGGGTGTTTTCTCCGGGTCCCCAAGTGGTCCTCGTTGGTAATCTTTGCGATGATTCTTAGTCCAGATGCTAGAATATAGAGCATAACATGGTTATGGATATTTTAACACTACTGTGTCCACACATCATCTGGGGATGTCAGCAGTGGGAAAGACGCTTGCATTGGTTATAATTGGCAATATTCCCCTACCATGTTTACTACTGGTCTTAACACTCTTCTTGCACATACACGATGAACCTTTGGTGATTCTTCTATGTTTCTGGATTTTCCCCCTCTGGGTTTCCGGTTGGCTCCTCTATTTGCTGCAAAGTAGGTCTGGGATGGCAACTCTTCAACTTGTTTATTTGGACCACTTATCTTCCCCTTCTGCCAAACTGCCTTTGGGGATGTGTATTCTGTAGGTGACTGGTGAGATTCTGTCCACAATTTCAAAAGGGAACTGTGGGGTGGAAATGCACAGCTAATATGAATCAAAGTAATGGATGTAGAGTAGAGACACCCCACAAGTATTAGTTCACACTATTAAATAAAGAAATGATGTCAATGAATTTTATGGTGAAATTTCAGGTGCAGGCGGGCTAACGTCACAAGACCACTTGGGACAAAATATCTAAACAACCTGAACTACCTATTGCTAGGCAGAAAGCCCAAATGCACTCCTACCAAATCTTCAAGACTCAATAAAAACTCTGTCTATATGTGATTATCAATTGATCAATTAAGAGTCAACATTTAACTTCTGAATGAAGATTCGGTAGGAGTGCATTTGGGCTTTCTGCCTAGCAATAGGTAGTTCACAATTTCAAAAGGGCCCCGCCAAGTTGGGAGGAATTTGCGCTCTTTGGCTTGGTTCCTTTGGAAATTGTACAAGTAGACTCAGTCTCCTTCTTGGTATTCCTTTTTAGTTGTCTTGAGATCATAGTGGGTCTTCATACTGTCTGCAGATCTTTCTAGATTCCGCTGAGCATAGGCAAAAGCATGTTGAAGGTGTTTTCTCAGATTTTCAACATACTCATGAGTTGAGGAGGCATTTATCAAGGTCTGCTCTTGGGTTCTGTAGAGCAGATGCTGGAGTAGCACCATCCTTCGTCCAGTCATCAGCTCAAATGGAGACATTTTTGCTGCAGAAGAAGGGGTAGATCTGATGGCCATCAGGACAAGGGGTAATCAAATGTCCCAACTTGGCCCAGAATCTACCACAAACCTTTTTAATATGCTCACAATAGTTTTATTGTATCTCTCAACTCCACCTCTAGAGGAAAACCGGTAGGCAATGTGTAGTTTCCTTTTGCCCCCAAGTATCTGCCACATCTTTGTCATCACTTTGCTAGTGAAGTGGCTACCTCAGTCTGAGTCAATCCTTTGGGGTAGTCCAAAACGCGAGAAGATGTGATTGATCATCAGGGCAGCTGCTGTTTCTGCCTTGCAATTTGGGGCTGGGAGACATTCCACCCATTTAGTGAACAAGCATGTTACGGTAAACATGTACTTGTTCCCCCTCGAGGAGCGAATCATGGGCCCGATAAAATCGACTTGCAAATCTGACCAAGTAGTGTCATCCCCCTCTTTTGGAGGGGAGCATGGTGTGTGAGTGATGTTGGCTGAAATTGTGCACACACAAGACACCCCTTCAAGTATTGGTCAAGGTCCTGCCCCATGCGTGGCCAGTATGCAACCTCTCGCAAGATTTCTAATGTCGTATGAAACCCCGATGACCGGCTGTGGCCGCATCATGGTCGTGACTTAGCATCAGGCTTCGGAATGAGGTGGGGGCCAGCTATGGATCTCCTCACCAGCAAACCGGCTTGGATTCAGAACATTTTTGGACATTTCATCAACACTCTGAGGTCCTCTTTCCCAATTTAATCGGTATCCGTCAGGGTGTAAAAGCAAAAGGAAATATTGAGGCTGAGTACCACAAAAGGAAATACACCAAACACGGGCTTATAAAGATTCACAGATCTTTATTCTACTGCACAGTTACAAAGAACAGAAATTCAGATAGCTATCTGGCCCTCAATACATCACAATGAGTATCAGCCCTTCAGTGTGAGGAGTGAGAGGTACCGGACATCTCGACATTCGTATTTTTATACAATTTAGAAATAATGTCTAGCCCCTCTACAAGTTAATAATCTGTGGTCTAGAGTTCGTGCCGAGTTCACTTCGGGCTCATACAACAATATGCACACGGATTACTTCGGTTTACATTACAAACAAGTCACAATGGCAAAAGTGTATTCCAGGATTTAGCAGTAAGCCTTAGCACATATCCCTTCACAATGCAGTTCAGCCAGTGTCCATGCTCGACATTTGCAGAGTATTGTCCTCGATGTTTATTCGTGGATGAGGCTAGTTAATGCAGACAATCCTTAGACCACAAGTCATTCCTGGGACAAGGTATCATTACCCCGTCTAAACATTCGGCCCTCCGACAGTCTAACCATTAACTAGGCTCAAAGGTTGGGAAGGCTCGGTTACATGTTGGAAACACAGTTCACCATTTTAGAGCACAGAATTACCTATGAACAGAAATCAAAATGGCAGATGATCCTAAAATGGCGGCGAAGTCGATCTAAAATCGGAACTCAATGTCCATACATCCTGAATCACTATCGTCAGAGATTTTGATAGCTATGAGGTCAGTGACAGAAATTTCTTTCAGCACAAATTCATAAGTCATTCTTTCCGGTGAACGTACCTTTTGTCCTAATGTTCCCATTGTCTGTGCACAACATCCTCCTAACACTGAACATATGCCAGGAAGACACTGTATACAGCAACAGCAAAACAACAGAATACCCAGAATATTCAATAAGACTGAAAGTAGCTTCCATCCCCAAGATTGTAAGAAGTCCCACAACCAAGCGCTCAGATCCCAATTTCCCTCGGGAATGTGCACTTCTGAACTAAGGACGTGCAGATTTTGTATTGCCTTAAAGATAGTTTGGTAGGAATCTGGCCCGAAAACGCAACAAGCGGACCCCACTAATTTACATACTCCGCCACGCTCAGCCAGGATGACGTCTAATGCCATCCGGTTCTGTAGGGCCACTAACCTTATCGATTTCTGTTCTAAAGTCATGTTATAGAGTATGTCAATGGTCCGGTTGATGGTCCTCTCCAGGACTCTCGCTAGCCTTCTGATATCCTCAGAGTTTAATATTTGACCCCAAAAAGGCACAAAGGATTTTGCTACGTCACCCAGAACTTGTGATGAAGTATCACCATTCTCATCCCGTCTCAGACGAACTTTAAAGATTTCTCTGGTGCTTGCTATGAATACCCGGGTAACAGAATTCCTAAATAACAGGTTCCCTGCCAATCCCTAGGTAGCCATGGGAAAGCTTCATTACCACAAACGAAATAGACAGGTTCGCCTACATACAAAGGTCTGTCCTCACTGGTCAAGTTTGCAACGTTGGTGCAGCCCTTGAAATCACCTATTGACTGAGTACCATTCCTCTGTAGGCAGAAAGAAACTGAATCGGGGCTGTGGTTAACAGTGTAGGAAGGTGGCGTGGCATCCCTACTGCCTATAGGAGCCATCTTGAAAGAGATCAGAGATTGAAAAGGTCGGGACAGTCTATCAGTAGGTCTAATAGAAGCAACATTAAGCTTGCTCCTATTTGCAAGCATCCCAGGGGCGTTAGAACTTGTTTCTCAAACTCATTCAAATTTGTTCCATCAAAATTCCCAGAGATGCTATCATTCCATCCGCCAAAGAATAGTGCCTTTAAAGAAGCATAGCATGCAGTAGTCAGAGGCAAAGGATGAATATACCAGCCCAACCCTGTGTCTCCATGTTGCGGTAAATGATAGCAGACCCAACAATTAGACCTGTTAAAAATGGCATGTGTTGCATTAATTATGAGTAGTAGTGTGTTGTTGTGGTAACTTTGTCTGTGTTGAGAGTCTCTAGGAGATAGCGTGTGCAGATGCATGAAAGGTATAGAAACAGTGGGTACAATTTAAGTAGGCAAAAGAGTTTCAAGCGGATGTACTTCTTCTAAATCCCCAAATCCCAAAACAATTACTACTGTGAAGCCGGTTAACATAATTACAAGAAAACAAAATGTTTTAAGAGACCATGCATTCGATTGTCCATTGTTATGAGTGGCCACACAGTCACTTATTTGATCCGTACGAGTGAGAGTGATAACAGGCATTGTTTCTTCAAATCGAAAAACTCCAGAGTTTATTTACCGGCAATCTCCTGATTGCACGTTTTCTTAGTCCTCCCCTACCCCTAGCCAACAGCTCTTCTTTGCAGGCAAAAGACAGGGCCAAAAGACAAGCCCTATGATGGATTTCCCGTTGGCACAGCCGAACCGTGCAGAAAGGCGAGCTCCGTGGACACATATCGTACCTTGTGACGCGTGGTACGGCGTGATCTGCGAACAACGTGTCGTTGCTTTCTGATGGAGGTGGTGGATTTATGATAGAACCTGACAATGGTGAAAAAGGATCTGTAGGAGTGTGTGGAGATGAAGCGGCTGTATGCCCAGGCCCCACAAGCTCAGGGAGAGCCTCCGAAGCACTCTCAGTACTGCTCAATGCTGAATGATCATTGAGAGCAGCACAGGTAGGATTTGCTGTATCTTCTGTATCGTGTGGCAAAGGGAAGGGAATCCTTTTGATATGCGACGCATGGATCCAGTGCTTTCAACCTGTCACTCGCACAGCAGTCTGTGTGGCCAGTAGGACCTGATGAGGGCCCCTCCAACGTGGTGCGAGACAGGATGCTCTTTCGAATGCTTTTATAAGCACCCAGCTACCAGGTCGAATGCTGTGTCCTGGCCCCTCATATTTAAGTGGGAGGGCTTCTCGCACCTGTTGATAAATCAAATACCGATTTTTAGTTAACCAGTCACAGTAATCAGAAAGAAGTACATGTTCAATGTCCATCAGGGCCTTCTGATTTTGGCAGGTTCCAAATGTTAGCTGGTCTACCTATAACCACCTCAAAAGGGGAGAGCCCAGTCTTAGTCTGTGGGGTTGTTCTCATTGATAATAACACGATCGGTAAGGTGTCCGGCCATTTTAATTTAGTGCCGGCACACGTCTTAGAGAGCTTGTTCTTCAAGATTCTGTTGCGTCTCTCTACCAATCCAGCACTTTGAGCATGTCTAGCCGAATGGAACCGTTTATCGATCTCCAATCCCGCACATATCTGCAGAATTACAGCAGCAATAAATGTGGACCATTATCTGATCAGATGACCCTTGGCAAACCAAACCTAGGAAAATATTCCTTAAGCATGGTTTTCGCCGTTGTCATTGCTGTACCATCTTTAACAGGAAAGGCTTCAACCCATTTACTAAAGGCGCAGATAACAACTAATACATACTTATAATTCTTGCAATGCTCCATTTCAATGAAAACAAAGTGTATGACCTCGAATGGGACAGAAGGTGGACCAAAACTACCCCTAGGTGTCGTTGTGCCCTTTCCCATGTTATGCTGTAGACAGATCATACAACTCTGAACAAAACGATCAGCAGTTTTCGAAATGTTATCATTCACCCAGCCATTTTGTAACATTTTGGAAATCTTCCGTGCACAGATATGGGTGGGCCATGAGCCATTGCGACCATCATTGTAATGTACGCATCTGGCAGCAATCATTTTTCTTCTAAATTATCCACCCAACACCCGTCATCATCCAACCTTGCCAAACCCTCAGCCCATTTCTTAGATTCTTCTAATGTGGCATCTGCTTGAATATTCTTTACAGATTTGATACCTTCATCTATGGTACAAACATTGGTGGCTTCCCTTGCAGTATACATTTTTGTATAGCGATCAGTGGCAGTATGTTTGGCTATCTGGTCAGCGAAAGCGTTCCCTTTTCCTACATCATTTATGATTTTCTGATGCGCTGCGCATTTCATGATTGCTAACTGAGTGGGGAGTGCAAGCGCTGAGAGTAACCGTACTATCAAGGAGCCATATTGGATCTTTGTTCCATGTGAGGTCAAGAAACCTCGTTCTGCCCAAAGTCTACCGAAGTTGTGAACCTCCCCAAAAGCATACTGACTATTAGTATATATATTTGCTCTAAGCCCTTTGGAAAGTTCAAAGGCTCGAGTCAATGCAATAATTTCTACGGCCTGCGCGGAATTATGCGTGATTCTCTTGGATTCCACAATCGTGCTTAATGTGGTGATGGCATAAGCAGCCGTGGATGTACCATCCGGAAGTTTGAAACAGGAGCCATCACAAAACAGCTCCCCTTGTGGGTTATTCAAAGGAGTATCTTTCAGGTCGATTCTGCCTTTAGTCTCTTGCTCTGTGGTGTAGAGGCTGTCATGTGACGCTTCGTCACTGCAAGCAGTATCTTGCGGTAAAGGAAAGAGTTACACAACACCTCTGAATTTTGATGTGCGATGCAAACAAGATCAATTCGTATCTCGTTAATCATGCGGAGGTGAGGTGTTGCGTTTCTGTTCTGTTTAATAGAACATATACAGAGTGAGGTACCATCAGGGTTAAAGCATGGCCTAGGACCATACCCTCGCTCTGTTTTACAGACGCAGCAGCAGCAGCGACAGCTCTCAAACATCTTGGCAAAGCTCATGCAACAGGATCAAGGACGGAAGAAAAGTAGCCGCATAGCCTATTCTTCCCTCCATGTTCCTGCGTTAATACAGCCAAAGCACATCCATCACGTTCATGCAAATACAACACAAAGGCCTTTTCATAATTTGGTGTGCCCAAAACTGGTGCTGAACACAGTACAACCTTGAGCAGATCAGACGCTTTCTGGTGTTCCAAGTTCCACGGCAATGGCAAAGAAATGCCCTTCTTTGTCAAAGCCAACATTGGTTTAATTGTTAACGAGAAGTTCGGGATCCACTGCCTACATTAAGAAGCCATCCCTATCAAGGCTCTGACTTCCTTCTGTGTATTTGGGACAGACATGCTAGAAATGATTTTAATCCGTTCAGGTGTCAAACTTCTTCCCTCCTTTGACAGGAGGTAGCCTAAATAGACGACCTCCTGTTCACAATATTGAAACTTTTTGAGTGAAGCTTTGTGTCCATGTTTTGCTAGGTGAATAAGCAACAACACGGTGCCCTCCTTACAGGCACTTTCTGAGTCAGCAGCTAAAAGAAGATTGTCTACATATTGATGTAATGTACAAGTGGTAGGCAACTCGAGTGTATCGAGCTGCTCTTACAAAGCCCTACTATAGATACTCGGAATTTCCGTGTAACCTTGCAGCGCACGGGTGAATGTAAACGAGCGTCCCCCTAAGGTGAACGCGAACAGGTATCTGCTATCCTTGTGTATGGGAATGCTAAAGAAAGCATTCTTAAGGTCTACAACACTAAAGTGAGTAGCAGAAGCTGGGATCATGGTTAATATCGTCATCCGATCAGGCACAATAAGAAATTGTGGAGCAACAATCTTATTAACAGCAAGTAAGTGAATGATAAAATGAAAAGGAATTGCATTATCCCCTTTCTTATACACAGGCAAAATCAGACTATTGCACAAACTACCTGCAATTTCCTCAATTACCCCACGATGTACAAAATCGGAAACTATACACTTCAAAGCTTGCTCACCATCAATCGAAATCTTATACTGAGGAATATGTGGCAATTTTACTCCATGTTTTAAAATGATTTTAACAGGCTCAATTTGTAGAACACCGACATCATTGTCATCAATTTCCCATAAACACTCCGGAACATCACTAAATTCCGGCGGTAAAGGTCTAGTCAAGAATTGAGAGACAGAAAGTTGCTGTGATGAAATCGTCAAACGCACTCCATCCGAAGAACAATGAATTAGCACATTTAATTCCTTCAACAGATTCAACCTCAACAAATTCTCTCCACAGTTCGTAGTCAAAAGAAACAGACAGTGGTCCGTGAATGGACCCAGTGTAATCGGTACTGGTGAAAAAACTGGACAAACTACTGGTGTACCAGAAGACCCTACAGAAACATTGGTTTGCCCTGACAGTGGAATGTTTGGAACCCGTGAATGGTCATGGAACACTTCTGTGCTCATGTATCCATCAAGAATAAATGTTTCCTATTTCCCATTATCATTTCAACGTAGAGACCTTTCTGATTAACGGGAATAGGCATCGGTTCCAAACCCTGCTTCGGGCAATCCTAGCGAAACAGAATGTCATCAAAAGGAAGGTCTTCGGAGAGATATGCAGCAGAAGCTTGATCAAAAATATTTCTGTTATCCATACTCAGAGACTGATTGTACTGCGAAAAAGGTTGTGAATTTTGAGAAAACTGGCTTCTACCAGAACCACCTGCCCCAGGGCGGCCTCTGGATCGTCTACCCATGGTACCAAATGTGTTATTCGACCTCTGCTGGAGGATCGGGCATTGTGCTCGCCCATGACCCTCTTGTCTGCAATAAGCACATTGGTTCACGTGTATAGGACCCAATGGCACATTACCCTGTGGAGCATACTGTCCCCTAAATTGTGAATTACCCCCTCTTGGGCCTCTAACAATGTGTTGTAATAGAAATTTAGTTTTCAAGTCTCCCTTTCTCTTTTTGATTCTGTCTTTCTCATTATTGACTCGGTTTTCATAGTACTGAGCCATATGCAATACTTCAGACTGAGACTTAGCTTGCCAGACGCTCCCCAAAGTCATAATTTGCGACTGGATGTCAGGCAACAATCCATGCACAAATTTGTCTACAAATAGTCTTTTTCCAGACTATGTGCTCAAATCTTGTCCACTGAAATCTGAAAACACTTGTTCAAACCGATTAAAGAATTCGGTAGCACCCTCATACTTCCCTTGGACACAAGCAGAAAGTTTGTCCCAAATGATCCTTCTTTCAGAAAAGAATGACTTTTAGTTTTGTGACTATTCTATCAGGCAGAGTCAGTATTACTTATGGCGGTCTCTCGCCAGCTGGTCAATTTCTATCTTGTCTAACTATATTATCTCATGTGTCCCCTTACCCAGGTACATCCTCCACAGTCCTAATCTGTTTCCACAAATCAATAGGTAGGAGCACAGGAAATAATAAGTCTATACCACTCAGAGTAAATACTGATGACTGATAGAACCCTGTTGGATTCTTTCTAATGTCAGGAATGGATTGTTTAATGGTGTTCACTTCCTGTCTTGAGAACGGAACGTGAACAAACTGCGACACATAATGTGCAGGAATATCATAGGCAGCTGTACCTGCTGCAGCATTAGCTGGAACCTCAACCTTTGGGACAAATGTTGGAGGAACCTCTCTCATAGGCAACTGAGAGATAGGCAACTCTTAACGCTTACTGAGTAACAGAGCTAAATCGAGCGCTAAAGCAGCTGAAGGAGTGTCAGACGAAAAAGCTCTCTTGTAGATATTCAATAATTCTGCGGGACAACAAATCTTTCTTTTTATGCATTCATCCTGCAGGTATTCTACCATTACCTGTATAAATTTCCTCTGCATTTCTGGCAATTACTGACTATACGTGTCATATACTTCTACGGGAGATATCGACATGTCTGAAATCCATCTAATCGCATCCTTCTTGCAAAGTAGTGTTTCCTCACTTATCGACTTACAAAGAGGAAGGAGCCGTTTCTGTACAAAAATAGCGTTCCAACTATTACCATCAATTTCTTCATTCCGTAACCTTTCTAACTCCCTTTCTATATACAAAACCCCTCTCAACATGCTCATATACTTTCTCCGCAGTATCTCTTGAATATGCTAAAACATTCAAATTCCTCAATCGTTGTGGGAGATTTATATAATCCAGTCTGTTCCACATTACACATAAATGAATACCCAACCCTTGAATAAAAATATTTTTCTCAGGAAAACTTTCTAGATTGGAGAGTGTGGCAAAAACATCAGATTGTTCACCCTTCTCCATGCACTGTCTAGCCCATGCAGTCAAATCGCACTTTCTCTCTTTAGACACAGTATTGCGAGTTACAATCTTTGATTTCGCTCCCTTATCAACTATAAGCTGAACAGAATCACTCGGAAGAGAAAGAGTAGACAAATCTGGTACAATTGCTAACAAAGGTACTGACACTGGTGAAGAAGGCAAATCTACCAGACCCGTAACAGTAGGCAAAGGAAGAAGTGCAGATGGAGGAGCAACGAGAGGAGGAGGAACAATAGCCGGAGGGAGAGCAACAACAGGACGAACGATAGGAGCAGCAGGAATTACTACAGGAGGAAGAACGACAGCAGGAAGAGGTAAAGCAGCAGGAATAGGTAAATACGGAGGTAGCGCAGTGGCACCAGGCCTTCGTTCATTTAGAAGTTTGTCAATTAACTCATCAGACGCATGAAAGTCTTTAGACGGATACATTTTCTGAATACCAAGTTGAAAAGCCCTATCCATATTCCTAACTGACTCAGACTGTTTATTTTGATCATACAACAACCTTTTTTGGCATTGGACATGTGACAGCGTGCATGTTTCGCTCTACTTATAAGTTGCTGCATAGCTTCTTTCTTCCAATTCTGTAATACATCAAATGCTGCAGGTCTAGCCTTTTTCTTTAACAATATAGACTCTAAATATTCTATACAAGGAATTTCAAAACTACCATTGGTTGTCCACTGAAGTTCAGAAGCATGTCTAGTTTGTCCGTGCCAAATATCATTAAACACTATACTACCAATGCCGTGCTAACAGTACATAGTACATGCCGGAGACCCCTCCATTGGTGGCGGTCGGCAAAATTCCAAAGATTGTCTGTCCTTGCGGAATAATGCCCTGAAGCAGGCAGACAATTTCTTAGGCATATCAGATTCCTGGTGTTACCTGGTCAATAATTGTACTTGCAAGAACAATGCGCCAACACAAATTATCAAGATACTTAAGAATCGAGTCACGACTCACCTGATCAAAGGACAAAGGAGGTCTGATCGGATTACCAAGGACAACTAAGGACCCACGTGGTTGGTGATTTTGTCAAAACTGCCTGCCTCGATATATGGACCCTCGTCAAGATGCTGTCTCGGATCGCGGGCTCACCGTCCAGGGATCGGGTCGTGCAGTACTGTTGAGGTATTGCATCTCATCCAAGAAAGGAGCCCCCTTTTTCACCGTCCTATCCCGGTCCGATAGCCGCGTCAACCTTCAATGAGATGGCCTCAATCTTGAGGGTCCCTATTCGGGTGTTATCTGTAAAAGCAAAAGGAAATATCGAGGCTGAGTACCACAGAAGGAAATACACCAAACACGGGTTTATAAAGATTCACAGATATTTATTCTACTGCGCAGTTACAAAGAACAGAAATTCAGATAGCTATCTGGCCCTCAATACATCGCAATGTGTACCAGCCCTTCAGTGTGAGGAGTGAGAGGTACTGGACATCTGGACATTTGTATTTTTATACAATTCAGTAATAATGTCCAGCCCCTCTACAAGTTAACAATCTGTGGTCTAGAGTTTGTGCCGAGTTCACTTATGGCTCATACAACAATATACACACAGATTACTTCGGTTTGCATTACAAACAAGTCAGAATGGCAAAAGTGTATTCCAGGATTTTGCAGTAAGCCTTAGCATGCATCCCTTCACAATGCAGTTCGGCCAGTGTCCATCCACGCTCGACATTTGCAGAGTATTGTCCTCGATGTGTATTCGTGGATGAGGCTAGTTAATGCAGACAATCCTTAGACCAAGTCATGCCTGGGACAAAGTCTCATTACCAAGTCTAAACATTCGGCCCTCGGACAGTCTAGCCATTAACTAGGCTCAAAGGTCGGGAAGGCTTGGTTACAAGTTGGAAACACAGTCCACCATTTTAGAACACAGAATTACATATGAACAGAAATCAAAATGGTGGATGATCCTAAAATGGCGGCAAAGTCGATCTAAAATCAGAACTTTGCAACGCGGTTTTCTTTGCAGAGCGGCTGGGCTTAGGCCAATATATATTAGAAGGAGGCATAATATGATATCCCATTTAACAAGGGGAAACTTCTCAGGGTCTTCTATGTGTTGTTAAAACTTACCAATTATTGGATCCCCTTTTTGAGCCGTAATCAAATCAGCATCTGGGGTCTCCTTAATCCATTGTGCAGTTGGAAGTTCATTGTGAGCATTTGTCTGGGACCTAGTGATAGTAGTGATCTGGATTTCCCCCTACAGGGACTTGATCTCAAGTAGATCCCCTTGGATGGCTCTGGTTTTGGCCAGCTGATTAGCTGGGTCATTTCCAGTTTTGTCTGGTCCCTCTACTTTAGAATGACCCTGGATCTTTTTCCAGTAGATGGTCATCCCATTCGAGGTGATCAGATCATTAATATTTTGTATCAAATTTCTGTGTTTTAAAGGTTCATTATTAGCACATATCATGCCTCTGGTTTTCCAGTTAACCAGGTGCTCCACAAACCCGTTTCGTACATAATCTGAATCACTGATTATGACCAGTTCGTGAAGTTGGTGTTGGAAAGCAGTGAGGATGGCTTGATGCACAGCCATCAACTCTGCCATTTGATTACTTTGGGGACCGATTTTGTACCCAAGCGGAGGGTTCTGAGGCATCATTCACCCATGAATTCCCCACGCCGGCCACAAGTTCCTTTTCCCCGTTGTTGTCAACATGGTAGGAGCACCCATCCACATAGAGAGTGGGCATTCCTTCACACTGGTCTTCTTCATAGACTTTGTGTGGGGAATTAAGGTATGCCTCCATGTAGTCCTTGATTTTAAGACTTTCGTCCTTGAGACAGTTTTCTCTGGCACAATCATGCAAGTCAGCCAGACCTTGCGCGAGGGGACTCTTCTTGTTTTGGCCATATCTGACCTCCACAGGAAAGCCTTGCATTGACAGAATCCAGGAAGTAATTCGGGAATTACTCACATTTCTGGCCCGGATTCTGTCACTTTGAAGATATTGCAAAGGTTGGTGTGGAGTCTCCACTATGATGTGTTCCCCCTGGATAAACGGGCGGTAATTCTTCAATGCCCACACCGTTGCCAGGAGTGCCTTCTCACAATCGTTGAATGTTTCCTCCACAGAGTATAAAGTCTTACTTGCATAGGAGATTACTTTATTGAACATGCCAATCTTTTGATATAATACTGCAGTCAAGCATGTATTTGAGAACACTGTCTCCAAGAAGAACTCCTTGTTTTTGACAGGGTAGGCTAGGCAAGGCGAATGTGAGAGGCTTCTTTTGAGATGTCTTACTGCCTCGGCTTGTTTGGGACCCCACTCCCACTTGACCCCCCCTTCAAAAGATGGATCAGGGGTCTTGTGATCTCTGAGTAATCCTCAATGAACTTTCTGCTGTAATTAGTCAGTCCAAGGAGGCTCCTTATTTCCCGCAGAGTTGTGGGGTCTTTTATTTTCTGGAGTGCTTCTACTTTCTTTTCCTGGGGACAGAGACACTCAGGAGTTATCTCATGCCCCAAGAAATTGACACGGGTCCTGCACCACTGTGCCTTTTGGAAAGAGAGTTTTGCTCCGGCAGCCCTCAACAGTGTCAGAACATAGCAGATCTCTGCTATTTATTCCTCCACAGTTGAGCTTTTGATTAAAACATCATCTACATAGGCCAGGTTACCTCTTTCACCCAAGTTGAGCATGGCCTTATGCAGAAAGATGTTAAATTCATTGCCAGAGTTGATGTATCCGAAGGGAGTCTGGGTCCACGTGTACTGCTGCCCCCAAAGGTAAAGGCCAGCTTTAATTGGTCCTCCCTACTGAAAGGTACAGTCCAGTACCCATTGGTCAGGTCAATGGCAGTGTATACCTTTGACCCCTGGATCTGGACCAGCCCTCGCTCAATGTAGGGGAGAGGTCATCGGGAAGTATGGACCCGTTTGTTGAGCTCCCTTAGGTCAGCACAGAGTCTACACTGACCGTTTGGTTTCAAAATCCCCAGCACCGGATTATTGAAGGTGCTGTGGACTGGACGAATTATCCCACGGGACTGAAGGTTCTTAATTATTTCAGTAAGGGACTCCATTGATGCAAGAGGCAAGTGATATTGCTTCACAAACACTGGAGTCATGCCAGGGTCTGTGGGAATTGTTGTTGTGTGGATGTCGGTGCGACCACAGTCATATGAGTCCACCGCAAAGAGATCTTGAAAATCTAAGAAAACCTGTTTACATTTTTGCTTTTGCTCCAGAGTCTCACAGGGATCAGCTAGGTTGACTCTCTCTTCACCCATCTGCCTGAAGCCCGGAAAGACTTCTGGTTTGGCTATCTCAGCGGCCTCCTCCAGCTGGGTGGAGAAGGCCCTGGTCAAAGTACTGACTTGGACGGATGGCTTCAGGTGGGGAAGGCAGTCCTGGTGGACTTGAAAGATCACCTCATCCCTCCTGAAGTTACAGGTCACATCTTCCTTACCACAAGGGCAGGAAGAGTACACCAGGAAATTCCCCCCATGCCGGGTGAAGATCCTGTCTGGTGTTGTGTCATCGTCGCTATCACTGTCCTGCGGGATTGGTCCTAACAGTTTGTTACCAACATCTATGGAAAAATGTCGGTCATCAACCGCCTTCCAATAATGGTGCCTGCGCCCAGAGTGATACTCTTTAGGTCGCTGTTATCCACCTCTATTGGATTGGTGTTGTGTTCTGTATTGACTAGTGGTGTTGGGTTTACTCCCAACCCTTGCTGTTGGAAATAAGCATTGAGATGAACATAGGCGTCAGGATTTTTCAGTTTCTATCCTCTTTTAATTTTTACTTCCAGTGAGAATTGTCGGGTCCGTTCTGGGATGGTGACCAAAATGCAGCAGTTGAGCTGACCAAAATGCTTTCTCTAGGTCATCAAAGTCCATGGGATTACCCAGTAATCGGGACCAGGCTTTGAAGTTTATTAGGTCCAAACTAATGGCAAAGCGATTGAGAATGTCACTGCCTAAATAAAATGCAGCAGGGATATCTGGCATGACCCAACAATTATGGACTATGCTCTTGTTGCCTATGGACATTTTGAGCATACACCTGCTAGGCAGGAGATGTTTGGAATTGGGGGTTTCCAGGTCCATTTCCCATTTGTCTAACAGTTTAAATGTGGGAATGGCTGGATCTTTTGGGAGTTTGCAGAACATGGGCTCGCTGATGAAGCTCTTACCGTGGTTCACGCATACTCGGGCGAGAACAGAGTCCTTCCCTTCATTTAACTGAATAGGGATGAACAACTGCTCTCCAATTTTCTGAATATTAGCCAAGCTTTGATCTGATTTCTCATCATTTTGGAATATAGGAGTAGGATTTTCTGATTGTGAATTTGTATAGAATTTCAGAGTGTTCCCTTCCAGTGTGGAATGCCACCTTAGACTGGAAGTTGATTTTCAGAAATAGAGAGGACTCCCCATCACCAGTTTGTTGTCCTACTGCAATTACTGTGACGTCTGGGAATCGGTTATTTTGAAAATGGAATTCAATTTGGTCAGGTTTTTGTTCAACCATGTGGCATGTGCCATTTAAACTAACATGGTTAACACTATGTTTCAATTTTATTGGTCGGTTAGTCTGGGTCCAGAGGACCTTGTTTACACAATCTATGAGGGGAGACAATCTACACAGGATGTCATTCCCTATTAAACATGGTGTGCCCTCCGGAGTCAACTCTATGACTGGGTGCTTCACCTTGTGTTGCCCAATTTTAACGTCTAAATCCGCAGTCCCCTTGATAGGAATTTCATTCCCATCAAACTTCTGAAGTTGACCACGAAGAGGGGTGAGTGGGATTTGGTTTTCTCACCCCTTCCCAAATTCAGCTGATCAAAGGCCCTTTTTGACAGAAGGGTAGCTTGGGATCCAGTGTCCACCAGTGCCAAAATTGTACATTGCCCCTGTATTTGGACCAGGGCATACAATCTTCCCTCCTTTTCCTCAAGGGGGCAAAGATAATGCACATTTTTGGCCAATTGGTGGGTTAATTTCTTTGCTTTGGATTCTGACAAACGGGTGATTTGGGCAGGCTTTTGTTTGGGATTTTGGGAACCTGTAAGAAAAAGGTGGCAATTGGAAAATGGGGAAGTTTTGGGCTCCCCTGGTTCTGATTCCGGGCTGCCCCCCCTTTTTGGAGGCAGTCACCAGAATTGCTTTGAACAGGGTGATTTTCTCGCTGGTCATTCTGGGGTTCAATAATGGGCGGTTTAAACTCAGTCCCCACATCTACCCAGTCTTTATCAGGGTTTCTTGGGACCCATTTTTCTTTGGGAGGAGTTCCCCCATCCCTGAAGGAGAAGATCCTTTTCCAGAATCCTCTGAGGACCCCTCTCCTTCAAATTGGAAGATTTGCACCTCCTCCCAAATGGGTCTTCCTAGGCTCTTTATTTCTCCTACCCACCCTCTTTTCCTTAGGTTGCAGATTTTTGGAGGCAGGAGATTCTGTTTCTGGTTCCTGGGTTTCCAGGAGCTTTTCACAAGTGGGGAAGGAAGCTTCCTCTAAGGCTTTATGCCCCTCTTCCCCCTGTGCCTATTCCCTGGTAACCGGTGGGTTGGCAGGGTTCCCTCCCCGTCATTGCTCTGGAGCACCAGACCCTTGATTTGAGGAGTTCTGAGTCGCCGTGTTCAATTGAGGGTTTTGCTGCACCCTCAAAATGTGACCCAGATCTTGTGCCAAGTTCTGGACCTGGCGCTACAGTTGGGACACCGGCTCTGGCTGGTACGGGGTCCTCTGGTCTACCCTTGGTTGATCACGGGATGGGTAACTGTCCCTTCTCCCATAAGACCGTTGGTTAATATAGTTTTGATACCCCTCAACCCTTGGCCTCCCCTCTCCCGGATTGGGCTGTCTAGGCTCAGGAAAAAGGGGAAAGAAAGAAGGGTTGTTTTGGGGGTTGAGGTTTGGCGGTTACCGGGGAAAGAAACTCAGCCCGACATTTGGGGGATTACTGCCCTCCTGGGGAAAGTGGGGAGGGAAGTTTCCTGGGTAGGCAGCCGCCAGGTTGGATCCCCCCTTGGGCTCGAGGAGTCCACACATAGCCCAGGATGGGCCAGTTGCCCTTGTAACAGGGGCTGATGTAGTCAGGGGAGTTAGGGGTCCCATTTGTGGGGTTACCTAACTGTCTCCCTGTTTGGGATTGGCCCGAGGGCCTTCTGGGTCTTGGGTTAGTAGGATTCTGCGCGGGAAGGTTTTTAGGCCCCCACATCTCCAGATCTAAAATGGGGGCAACCTTCACCTCTGCCACCTTAGCAGCAGCAGGGGTGTTGGTTGGTTTTGGGTTTTTATTAGCACTTTTACTTTCTACTGGCGTCTGCACTTCGTAAATGTGGGTTGCTTGTTCAATGACCCAGTCTAGTTATCTTTTCTCATGAAAGTCCCTCACTAGCTGGGTCACAATGTATTTAGGGAGTGCAGGAAAAAACGTATTGACACATTCCCTACTGTCAGTGCGCACCCTCCTGGTGGTCTGCACAAAGGCACATTTCAGTTCTTGGACAAATTCCTGTGGGGCCTGGTTTTCCCCATATTGCAGGTTGTAGGCTGCCTTGCGGGCCTCTTGAGGGTTTCTATGTATTGAAAAATGCTTTAAGATGGTCGCCCTATATGTGGACCATCTTAAGTGGTTCTGATCCTCTAGCGCCGCAAAGAAGATGGAGTACTCAGGTGAAAATGTCCACTTGACATACTGAATACAGATTTGGCTGTCCTTCAGGTGAAAAGTCTCCATCATTTGCTCAAACAGCTCCAGGTGCTCCCAAACTCAATATTTGGCATTTTTATGGTAGGGCGTGATGACGCTCCTAAGAGCCTTGATTTGCTTAAGGGGATCTTTTAGTAAAGCTCTCTTAACTTGGTTGGCCTTTTTAGTTCTGGTCACCCTGGTCCACTCATCCTTTGACTAAGAGGCGCTGCTACCTGAGGTGGCTGTCTGATCCTCTAGGCTCTCCCTGATTCTGCGAGCTTGGGAATGGCTGGCAGAATGTGGGGGCCTAGTTTCTTGGACCTGTGGCGCTCAGAAGAGTCTTCTGACTCTCCCTTTCTCCCAGGATTGGCTGAGTACCCCCCCACTGTCCTAGCTGGGAAGAGGTTTTTAAAATGATCTTAATGGGCCTTGTCTCATGGAATTCCCTGCCAAATTTGACTAACTGATCTCTTGGTAGGTGATATTTCTGAGGATCCAGTTCTCTGATTCTCCCCTCACTGGAGTCTCCCTGATCAGAGAGGCTGGCCCTAATATTTGGGAACCTGTACATAGATGCCCGCCCATCCATTTATGGGAGGCGTTGATCTCTCAGTCCCATATTTCCCATTGTGTTGAAGTCTACCATCCCCGTGGCCCTTGGTTCATATGAGCCAGTGGACATGGGGGTGGCAGAGTCCATGGAATTGAAGGGATTAAAGTCCCTGCCAGGGTTCCTGAGGTTATGCTCAGGGGTTTCTCTCTCCCGTCTTACCTCATCTTTTTCAGTATCTATTTCCTGATGACATGCCAATATCTGACCTTTTTGCTCCTCTATTAAGGCCTTACTGGTCTCTATGAGTTGTTCTTGCATGGCTATCTGTCTATGGAGCCTGTCATTGGGCCAATTATTGCTGCAGGAGACTCACCTCGTGAGTTTGGTCCTTACTGGTCTGATCATTCTTTTCCAAGGCATCTTCCACCCACCTGGTGTGCTCTAGTAGCTTTGTGTAATCAATTTTGATTTCACCAAGTTCCTGAAGGGCCAGGTGATTTTCTTCTAACTTTGTTTTTAAATGGCTGACTTCCTGTCCTAAGGCATCCCTCTCCTGACTTAGAGTGCCCCTTTGTGCAGCGACGTCGTCCCTCTGCTTTTTAAGGGCACCGGCTTTCTGGCGCTCCTCATCAAACTCTGTTTGGGATTCTAGGTCTTTAATAATTAATTTAATATTTTCCTCTTTTAATTTGTCTAAGCGGTCTTGTAGGATAACTACCTGTTCTGCACAGACTCTGTTAAAAGTTAATTGTTGCTCCAGCTTTTGTTGACTCTGTTGTAGAGAATCCAACCTTTCTTGACACTCCTTTTGCAGTGTCTGTATCTGGGTGTCTTGCTCTGCATTCTTTTGCAGTATGAGAGCCAGATCTTCTTGGAGTTTGGCGGCATACTGCCTTGCCTCTGTTTAAGATTCTTGGCTACTCTGGAGACTTTCCTCTGCAGAGTCCAGATTAGTCTGGACTTTCTGCAGGGCTTCCCCTTGCCTCTTTGTGGAATCTATGTGGTCTGCTTACTTTTCCTGTATGACTCCTATGTGGAGGTACAGGTAGGCCGCTATTTTGGCAATTATGCATTGCTCCTCTTTTATTTTAGGAGCATGCACATCTCACTGAGTGCTTGATGTAATGGCCCCTTGTCCTGCCAGATATTAAGGTTGATTTCAGTGACTTCTTGTTTTATTCCCTGCAGCCATACCTGTTTGTCTTGTTCTAGAAATTCACCCATGACAAACAATTTGTGCACTGGGTGTTCCCTTACAATATTGATTTCCACTGGGGTTGCCATTCCGGAAATGTTAATTTCCTTCTGACTTATCTCATGGTTACTTTACTTTTGCAAACCGGCCCAACTTCATTGAGTATTTCAATTTAGGGGTGCTTGCACAGTGTAGCAAAGAATGGTGCCCCAACAAGGTGTATGTACCCCGTCAGTTAGCAGGCTGTGTTAGACTGTCACGAGTGGTATGTCTAATTCAGGATCCCTCAATGAGCCCCCAAGCTGTAAGTGATTTCAATCCGGCACAAACCCAAGTCAAAGCCCAGCATGTAGTGCACAACTGAAACCCTTATTTATTTTTGTCTATAAGTTCAATATTCTGAATGACATAACACTCAAATCACACCCTTCTCCTGGAACCCGCCCCCCCGGTCACACTGAAGCAGGAATCAGGCTAGTTTGCAAAGGTAAATATTTATTTTATGTATTTAAAATGTAATCACAAAATGTTTTAATAGATCAACAACAATCAACAATGGGGTGACAGAACACAGAATAATATCTTTAATAAACTAGAAATAGGTAATAAGCAAAACAAATGCAGCACAGAAAATAATACTTTTGTGTTGGTTCAGATTAGATAGCGCTATGGTTAGAGGTTCCCCCTGCAACACCCCTCAACCCCCCAATAGGCAATCTAAAGATATGGGAGGAGAGAGCAGGTAGTCAGGAATAGCACAAATCAAACAGAATATCAGTCCCGCCTTCCCCCATAAAACACAAGAGAGAAACAGAATTGGCTTTTCAGCTGTCAGCATGGCTTTTACAATTGTCTTTAGAATTGACTGGGCAAAAACACCAAATATGATCAAAAAATACTTAAATTGTTGTAAATTCCTATGGGAGCCACTTTGAACAGTTTCACACAATCACAAACAATGATTTAGTCCAAAGAAAAGGCGCAAGAATGGAAAACAGAAATGCACTTTTGAAAATGACAAATGGGTTTGCTTACACTAGAGGATGACTATGAAAAAGCGAACACCTCACAGGGATCTTACAGTCACGTGATCAGTGTGACCCGCCTGCTAAAGAAACTCGACTTCTTCAGATGAGAAAAGGGTCAGCGCAAAGCGAGTTCTAACAATACTGGTTCTGAAGGAAAGATAGGATGGGTTTGAGATACGGTCAAGAGTGCTTTGCTGGAATCAGGAAAGTGGCTGGATCAGTGAGTCCTTATGTGTTGTCAGCTGTCTCTATTTGTGCTTAAAATTGACATCACAAAGAGGGTGTATGGGCCAGCTTAACTAGGCCTGCCCCTGTGAGCTGGGATTGGACTCCACTTAATCTCTGCCTTGCAATTTAAGTGGTTGGATCAAGGCCAGCTGATGTCACATTTTATTGTTTGCTTTACAATATGTAGAAACCTCCCTTTAGCGACTGGTCTCAAAATCGGATTTGATACTAAATGTACATTTCTACATTGGTCTCCTTTATACAAATCACACACAAAGATGCCATATTTTATGTGGCAGTTATTCCTCAAAACCCAGCAGCGGTGGGATCTTGTCTCAAATTTCTACAGAATTGTGTACTTTTCGCTATGAACACACTTTCCAAATTGTATGCAACTTTCCACAAATGTGTCTGTTTCATATGGGAATGTACGTGTAACTTTTCACAGTTCTAACGTTAGTACATTTTGCATAAAACCACATATACTGCCATTCCTGTCCAGAACATGTGGCACGGTTTTGCCACCTCTTAAAACGTGCAACTAAAAATTTGATTCACAACATTTGTCATCCAAAATGGTATATTTTTCACCATTTTGGATGACAAGTTATGAGTCTTTTAAGATTTGTTCTTTGTTAATGTTTAGCAACAGATGGTCACTTGGCTCCACCCCTTTGTCTCCCCTGGGAGTCCAGTCCATCCCCCTCCCTGGGGGAAGCTCCTTCCAGGAGAGTTTACGATCCCCTTCACACCTCCGCTTCCTGGGCTGAAAGGCTTTGTCATCGTTCCTTCCATTTCCATAGACAAAAGTCTGGTTCTAACCCGCAATTACCTCCCTGTGAGTTTCTGCTGAGAGGAAGGCCCTCCTTCTGGGAGAAACCTGCTTTTCCGGTTCTTGTGACGCAGCCAAGCTAATAAACTGCTTAAACCCAGCAAAAACAAACTTTGTTGCATCAAACATTAATACATTTCTTTCTTGGCCATAAAATCTGTGGGATCAAAAACATAACTAAAATCTGTGTTCCTTTTTGGCAACAACTTTTCATATTTGCTAATCCAGCAGACTTTTTTTTTAGTTTTAGGTCACTTTAAAGTTTCCTCAGTTCTCCTCTGACAGCTGTCATTCAGGTGGCCCCGGCTACTGCACCCAGATTTTGGCATAGGCTGTCAGTTTTCAGACTTTGTATGTTTCATAATGTTTCATTTGATACATGAATTTTAGCACCAGGCCAGATTTTGAATGTGGAGAAGTGTTGTGTATAGGCATTTAGAAGTTTTTAGCAATCGGAGATGTGAGTGGGCACCACTGGGTTAATAATCTTCCCAATCTTAAATTCAATGTAAAAATAAAAGCTGAAAGTTCACAACATAGTTCTGATGGAGCTGGCTCCGACAAGTCTGGAGACACCCAGACTCAAAATTGCAACAAAAGCCAAAGACTGAGTAAAATACTAGGTCACACAGTCGCTCTCAAAGAAGCCTAACCAGGGCAGGTGGTTATCCACAGTTCAAAAATATTTAAATCCGGTATCAAAGGTAATGTATAAGTTCAAAGAAAAACGAGTCTGTAATTTGTTTAGATAAAAAGTAGTTTATCCAAAGTAAAGCTGTCACTAATGTCTTCTTAGTGAGGAAGTAGTTGCCACAACCCATATATACAATGCAGACTTATGCGCCAATGCATTTCAGAAAACATTTCCTTCTTCAGGGCAAGTCTAATGTATGCAAAGTCAAAAATAAACACAAATCCACATACATATACAATACAAATCAGTCAGCATACACGTAAAGTATATAAAAAAATATAAATACAAAATATTCAAACATACCAATCAGTGGTGGTCCCAAGAGAGATTAGTCAATGGAAAAAATGGAAACAAAAAATAATGAGTGCTAAATAATGGACTCACAGAATAACTTGAATAGTTAAAAAGTGTTCAGCCTGATTTACATTATAGGTGTGGCACAGGCAGGGGTGGACTGGTCTATAGGGAACTCTGGAGATTTCCGGGTGGGCCTCTGCACCGTGGGCCTCTTTTGTGAAGTAATTTCCTTTGTGAAGAAGGAAATGTTTTCCAATGCATTGGCGCATAAGTCTGCATTGTATATATGGGTTGTGGCAACTACTTCCTCACTAAGAAGACATTAGTGACAGCTTTACTTTGGATAAACTACTTTTGATCTAAACAAATTACAGACTATTTTTTTCTTTGAACTTATACATTACCTTTGATACCGGATTTAAATATTTTTGAACTGTGGATAATCACCTGCCCTGGTTGGATTTAGGAGTTTTTAGCAACAAAGCAAATATCATTTGTAGGCAAACTTTTGGGTTTCACTTGCAAAGTTCTGCTTCTCTCTCTGCACTCTGTTTGCTGGTCATGGAGCCCACTGGCACATTGTCTGCAGGGTGTGCTCTATTCGCCCGCACATGCACCATGAGTGGAAGGTTATGCATCCCTCTTTTTCTGTGCTGAGCACATGTTTTTTGTAGGTTTTTGTAGGTTTTTGGCACGCACAAGGGTTTTGCCGCCATTGTTGCCGTTGCTTTCCCCACAACTGGCAGGGTAATGCCACATAGCATAGCGGAGTGGTTCAATACATCCCACACATCGCCAACGGAGTCGGACCCTTTCCTCACCCAATCCAGATGTCCAGCGATGCGGGAGCTCCTCTTCTTTTCTTCATCTTCGCAGTATCTTCATCCAGGGCCGCGGAATGGCCTTCGAGCATCCAGACTCTGCTCCACGCCGCCAGACCGCTCCTGCAAGGGAAAAAGAACACAACAGGTTAGAAATCTTATAAATAATGAACAATTGGCTGTGCCATACCTGAGTCTAGAATTCCATTGTAACGGCCAACTGATCTATTTATTTGGAAGCTCCATCATCCGCAAGGGAATCCCCGGATCCGCTCCACAATTCCGATCTACCATCTTCACACCTATTGGGGAGAGAAGAGACATTGCAAGAATTATTATTATTTTACAATCAAGGCAAAAGACTTACTGCCAAAGACATAATAATAAACAAACAATAATCATAACAAAAGACTTACCTTTCAAGTGGATTGGTCGGAGCCGGTCTGGATCGCCACTTCCGCAGGCCAGTGAAGCAACTAGGTCCACTCTACGTGCGCCTGCTGAAGGAAGCACGACAGAGAGCTCAGCATTACAAAATAACAGGTGAGCATGCATCGGAAAACTCTTGCGCACTACGTTTTGGCACGAAAGGGTCGAGGGAATTCGCGGCACATCCATGCCATTCTCATTGCCTCTCATCTTCTCCCAGGGGCAATGCAGCATCCAGAACAGCATACTCCACAGCAGCAGGGGAAGATAGTCGATACAGAGTTGCCAAGTCGAGGCAGGGCTCCAACTGGGCCCCAATGCCCCCGCAGAGACCAGGTGAGCGTAACAATGCTGTGATAGGGGAGTCCAATTGAATTTTGAAATCGTCCATGAGGAGGAGATTAGGGGTGGTTGAGAGTAGAGAGGAACAGAAATCATTCCATTCAGAGAGGAACAGGGCGGTAGCCCCATGAGGTGTGTATTTATTTATTTATTACAAATTCGTATATCATCGCTCCACACGCCCGTAGGCCTCAGGGTGTGCACGGACAAGAGACAAACAGACAACCAACACAGATAGTATTAGAACGGTGCAAGAGGGGGAATACGTGTGTCATGGGGCAATGCTTGGGACGGTGTGGAATGGGCCCTGCTGGGGGCCATAGTCTAGAAGCAACAAGGACAAAAACATGCAGGAAGCAGAAGGATCTGGATCCAGCATTATAGGAGGCTTTTGTGCCCTTTTTGCAGTAAAACAGCCCTGCAAACTACATTACCCAGGCATCCCTGGGCAAAGGACTACTTGAATAAGCCCATCTGGGGTGGGGCACTCATGTGTGTGCGCGCAAGAACATCCACAGCATGGGGCTTGGGCTTGGCCGCTCAACTGGAGAAGACGTGTTCTCAGGAGCTCAGTACACGGGGATCAGCACGAGGGGCCATGCCCCTCAAAACTTCCACGCAGGCCCCTCGCCTAACACAGATAAGTAGCGCCCGCATTGGGGAACTCAAGCAGCACAGGGGAGAGCGCGCACTGCTGCAACGCAGTGAGAGAAGACAAACAAATCCACAGAAGGCAGCCCGGGGCACGCGCAGGGGATACTGCCCAGAGTCCTAACGTCCCCCTGCTTCAAAAGAAGCTAAGTTGATAAGCCAATACCCCAGCACCAGAGCACCCGTCAGGGCGAACCACTCGCATAACCAGTTCGGCATGGCATGAGCGCGAGAGTAGTGCATGTTATTTACATACTAATTAGCCACGTGGAGAGGCTTACACGGCAGACGCATTAACAATGCGGCTTGGACAGCCGCAACCCGTCACGTGCGACAGACAGCACAAATCATAGCCACAAGGAGCAAGACCGCCCAAGGGTCCACGACCCCACGAATAGAGCAGATACAGCGCGGAGCCTTAAATCCGCATGTACTTTCGCCCAACCTCAAATAATTGCATGCGTATTAACCTGGAGTGCACCGCAATACTTTAGGGCACGCAGAGGGGTGTGATTAACCATTTGCATGCTCATCAGCTGTCAATTTCTATGTGTGTGAGAAAACACACAGATTAGTAACTCCTACTCTCTTAACAGTGGTAATACGCTCCAGATACCGGACCAGGGAGTGCACAGGCAGGAGGCCAGCACTCACCCCAGAGGTAAGTCTCTTTCTTGCTTTTAAGCTTTATTGTGGAATGTACTGCATGTTTGGTTTGATGTGAATATGTTTTATTGTGTCATCCTATGTTCCCCTGCCTGTCCACCATCTCTCTCCCAACCCTCTAACCTGTCACCCTAATCACCTGTACCCATCCAATCATCGAGTTCCTAACCCTCTTTCCCCGGTGGGGTGTCGGTGGCTTGTATAAGATCCATCTTGCAAGTGCCCAGACCGCGGAGGGGATGGTTGGTTTGTGCCACTCCTGAGCCTGAAGACTGAAGCTGTAACACTGTGGCAGAACTCTGAGTCAACTGTGAGAGCAAAAAACACCCTAAGGCACCCTATAGATGGTAACAATGGTCAGAGAGGAGGAGGGAGAGATGACCAGCTTGCAGACCAGGTTCTCAAAGGAAGAGCAGAGCTGGGTTTGGTGTGACGGAAGAAGGAACCCACTCAGGGAAGATTAAGGCAACCCCATGGCCAGCACAGTGAGGTCACGGCTTGGAGATGATCTTGAAGTCATCAGGGAGAAGGGAGTCAAGAGCAGAGACTGTGCTGGCATTGAATGATGTCTAGGTAAGAGTGAGAATGTCGAGTTGGTGTCTTCAAGGAGGCAGATGTCGGCAGAGTGTTTGTTGGCTGAGTGGGTGTTAAGAGTAGCCAGGTGAAAGAGGTCTCCTCCACCTTTGAAGGTTTTCTGAGGTGGAGTACAGGAATGTGGTACATTAATAAGAGGCGAAGGGACAGAGAGAGTGGTAGGGGGAGAGGCAGGTGAAGGAAGAAAGTTAATGAGAGATGGCAGGCGCCAGTCAAAGAGGAGGAGGTTGGGCTGAGAACCCTGAACCAAGATAGTGCCTGTCTGATAGACATTAATGACGCAGTGTGATGATGAGAAGTCAGCCAAGAGGACGTCCCACTTTATGCCACTATTAATGGGAGAGGATGTGAAAGGGTGGAGGGTGGAGATGAAGAGTCCATAGATCTGGAAAAGGGACAGAGAACGGGATGTCAAGACCTGTCTGGAAGTCGCACAGACCCGGGTGTCTGCAATGGGTAGGCCAGGGTTCATGGACAGAATGTCTTTATGTGCTTTTTACTTCCAGACTTCATGAGAGAGGGATATTAGGTGATAGTGCAGCAGTTAGAGGAGATAGTTGAGATGGTGAGAGCCATAGGCAGAGGTTAGTTGAGGATTGAAATAAGAGTGGCTGCGCAGCACAGTTCTAGCTAAAGTCACCAGGTAGCCTAGTGATCACAAAAGGCACACATGGAATCCAGAAAGGAAATTCGAATTTCAAAACAGTGGCACAAATGCAATGCAAAGGGGTTGAAGAGATGTAAAAAGTGCATATACCTAAGTTCGAATTTCAAAAACAGTGGCACAAATGCAATGGAAAGAGTGTCAGAGATGTAAAAAGCGGACACACCTAAATTCGACTTTCAAAAGCAGGGGTGTGGGGACGCCACCTCGTGAGATCGTGAGGCCGCGATCTCGCAAGACTTCAGAGTGTGAAGAGTGCTGAACTATCAAGGCGGGCAGAACTCGGCGGGGGCCGGCGAGAGACACAACGCCCCGGCGCTCCTCCTGCCACCAGAGCCTGAACCTCCACGAGGCCCAACACAGTGGGAGCCTGGCAGCCAGAGCGTAATACCACGGCTGGGATCAGCCTCTTGGGTGCTCTGGTTGCCATGGTGTGCAATCCTGTCACACTGCAGTATACATAACTGTATGAACTGGAAATGTGCTCAACCCCTGTTGTTCATGTACATTCAGTTGTACCAATAAACACCCTGCCCAGCATCCATCCTGTCTTGTCATCATTCAAGGCCACCACATAATTTGCGACGAGGACTAAGGACCACCAGGCACAACATGCGTGGCGCCACGCCACCCCCCGCTTTTCTCCCCTCTCCGCGCACCCCAGCCATTCCGTGGCAGCAATGGGAACCACTGTTCTCCACGTACCTGGAGGCACTGGGTGGCATGGGATACGCACCAGCCAGAAAGAAGGCCATGCTTCTTAATGCCATGAGAGTTGAAGGACAGAGTATTTTTGCAGGGCTCAAAGCCATTCCCGTAGTGGATGACGACAACGACGCATACAAAGAAGTGATCCGCCGCATCGTCAAGAGGTTCACCAATAAAGAAAATGTGGTGCTTCACAGGCTCAAATTCTACACCAGGAAGCAAGAGAGCAACGAGCCCGTAGATGACTATATCACCAGGATGAGGTAGCTTGCAGCCCTGTGTGGGTTTGGTGACAACTTTGAACAGGTCATCTGCAACATGCTGGTAGTCCACACCAATTTGAGGAAGGTCCAAGGGCAAATTCATACAGCAGAAGGGGATTGACCTGGACAAAACCATACAGATTGCAAGGGCCGAAGAGGGGACTTCCAGCAGGTGCAAAGAGGTCAGAGAACCATCACCCGTTGCTGAAATGACCGCTCTCCAGTGGAGAGAGCGCAGGGAAAGACAGCCCTGCGACACCGCCAGAGAAAAAGGACCCAAACAAAGGAAAGCACCCAAGTGCTACAGATGCACCAGCACCAAGCACATGGCGAATGATCGTGATTGTCCTGCCAGGAGCAAAGAATGCTCCAAATGCCGACATTTCGGCCTCGGGGCTGCAGCCTGCACGTGGTGGGAAAAAACTGTCACCTGGGTCGATGGATGATCAACATAAGCTGAGCATAAGGCTAGACCCCAGTACCCCCGATCAAGGACTACTGGTCTCTTCAGGTGTAGCGCCGAACCTAAAGGAATCTTCCCCGACCTGTTCTCTGAAACGCAGAGATAAATCAAAAACTAGGTACACAAAATCCGCCTCAAGCCCAATGCATTTCCAGTAAAGCACAAAGTCAGACCGGTACCAGCTACAGTGAGGTCAGCACTCGAAGCTCAACTCCAGGAGATGGTTAAAGAAGGTACCATCGAAACAGGGGAGTCCTCTGAATGGCTGAGCCCAGTGGTACTCATCAAAATAAATCTTCGAATTAATTGAGAGTCTGCATAGACCTACGAAGCTTGAAAATAAAAGTGGTCATGGACAGTTTTCCACTTCCTAGCATAAACAAAATGGTGCTCATGATCAAGGAAGCAACCATATTCTCAAGGCTCGACATGCGACATGCATACCACCAGATAAATCTGCAAAAGATGTCACGCCCGCTCAGTGTGTTCATCACCCCTTTCGACACATGCCAGTACACACGCATGCCGTTCTGCCTGTCCTCAGCAGCCTCGGCCTTCCAGAGGATGATGAGCTCCTTGTTGCATGGCATAGCAAATGTCTCGTACTTCCAGGATGACAGATACCCACGACAGAGCACTAAATGCGGTACTGAGCAAGCTCAGGGAAGCTGGTGTCCACCTGCCCCATGAGAAATGCATATTCGGTGTGGGAGAAGTTGAGTACCTGGGCTATCCCAAAGGACGGGGGAGCCCCAAGAAAAACCTACTGAGCAAGCTCAGGGAAGCTGGTGTCCACCTGCCCCATGAGAAATGCATATTCGGTGTGGGAGAAGTTGAGTACCTGGGCTATCCCAAAGGACAGGGCAGCCCCAAGAAAAACCTACTCAAGGCAGTAACCAACACCCCTGCCCCGATGTCCAAGGACAAATTACGGTCCTTCTTGGGCCTCACAGAATACTATGCAAAGTTTGTCCCCAGATTCTCAGAAAACACATCCCCTCTGAGGGAGCTCCTGAAAAAGGGTGCAGCTTATACATGGGGACCCCAACATGATGAAGCTTTCACCGAGGTCAAAAAGAGGATCCTGCACGCACCCTGTCTCAAAAATTTTAATCCCGAATGGGAAACATGTATCACAACCGACGCCAGCGCTTATGGTTTAGGCGCCACCCTCACCCAAAAAAGGGGTAACACAGAGAACATAGTAGCCTTTGCGTCAAAACCTTATCAGCATCAGAAAAAAACTACTCCACGGTGGAAAAGGAAATGCTGGAGTGCGCCTGGGCTGTGGAATACTTCCGATCGTACGTGTGGGGTACCAAATTTCGTTTGGTCACCGACCACAAACCCTTAATACACATGCTAAGCCCTGGCTGCACCAAAACTGTGACTCCTAGACTGGTTCAGAATAGCTGTGAAACTTCAGGAGTATACCTACGAAATTGGCCAATTTTCCAGCTGAAAGAATACCAAGCCAGACTGCATGTCCAGGCTACTCGACCAGAACGCCCCATGGGCCATCTTCCTCAAAAACAAATGCATGTTGGCATCCATAAGTGATCTGAGGAACAGCAAATTCTTGGAGCTAAGCGAGCGACATTAGCAAGAAGAATATGAACAAGACGATGCCCTACGACGCATGGCAGAGTGGGTCTGCGATGGATGGCCGAATGAGAGAGCAGTTCCGGAAGGCCTGCGTTCGTTCTGGAAAGTGGGCGATGAGATCACTGTGATGAACGGCCTTGTACTGAGAGGTGACCGGGTAGTTCCCCCAATGGGTATCCGCAAGGTAATCCTTTGCAGAGCACATTCAGGCCACCTAGAGAGCAACATGACAGGGCGCAGAGTATGCGAAACCTATTGGTGGGCCGGCATGGACCAAGACATACAGACAATGATTGAAAGGTGCCAGGAGTGCATGAAAAGCGATAATTGCCTGTCAGTGAGGCAAGCACCCATGATTCCCACTGAAATCCAGCAAGGAGTATGGCACAAAATAGGCCTGGACTTCATCAGCCCACTAGATGGCATGTCCGCAGATCACAAGTACGGAATAGTCATGATGGACTACTTTTTCAAGTGGGTAGAGATCGAATTTGTGGCAGACATCACCACGAGCACAGTTATAGAGGTGCTCACTGCCGTGTTTCAACGAGAAGGACTCCCTTAGGAAATTGTGACCGACAACGGAGTGCAGTTGGTGTCCAGAGAAATGGAAAGGTTCCTGAGAAAACACAATGTCCGCCAGCTGAGGGCGAGCTTGAACCACCCACAAGCTAATGGGCTAGTGGAAAGGGCGAACCGCTTCATCAAGGGCACCTTGCAACTGGCATGCACATCAGGGTTAGACCCAAACAAAACAGTCAAAGAGGCCATAGCAGCCCACTGCATCATGCCCAATGCCATCACTGGAGTTTCCCCGTTTCAACTGTTGAGAGAGAGAAGGGCGGCGTCCACGTTAGTACCGCCATGGCTACATCAAATCAGAGAAGATGAGGACATAGATATGCCAGACATCGTATTCCGCATGCAGAAGAACAAGGAGGCCATGAAAACCCAAGGTGACAAACGCATGCGGCTCATTGCACCAAAGTCAGTGAAGGCAATCTGGTGAAAATACGCCTACCTCACAAAGATACCACGACTAGCTCCAAATACAGCAGGGCCATGGAGATCCCCAGCAAGGGAACCAACCACATCCGCACCAGCGATGGCAAGTGATTGAACCTGGAAAGAGTGGCTGTGTATCGCAGAAGAGCGTCCACCAACCACCCGTCCATGGAATCAGGGAATGACCATGAGCAGGGGGGATCCCCAAGTAACTCCTAACATGCAGAGATAGATGCTTCGGGAGAGAGGAATCAAGGGGAAGAGACAGACATGAGCCCCTCGCCCCAGTCCAGAGAACCACAAAGGGAGGCAACACAAGGAGACTTTGCCCCTCCCAAAACACCCCACTTCACCGTTCAAGCCCCAGGCCTTGTCTCCAACCAAGGCACCCCGCAGCGCGAGAGGTGGAAGCCCACCAAGTTCACAGACTTCGTCATGGACTAGCCACCATCTTTTCCCACCAAAGAATGTGTGTGGGGATGCCGCCTCACGGGATTGTGAGAAACCTTGTGGTACTTCACAGTGGATGGTGGTCGAGGCAGCACAGGCCTGATCAGAGAACACTCTCATAAGTCTTCCTTCCAGGAAGGAGTTGATCCGGGAAGTGGCTTCCTGAGAGAAAAAGGTAGCATCCATGAGATGCCTGCAGAGGGTCTTGTGATCTACACGATCAAAAGCTGCCGACAGGTCAAGGAGTAGGAGCAGTGCTGGCTTGCCTTTGTCCATAATTTCTAGTAACTGGTTTTTCAGGTTGAGTAGGGCTGACTCTGTTCCTTGGTGTGGGCGGAAGCCTGATTGTCTCTTACCAAGGATATTGTTGGTTTCTAAGAAATTTGCCGTTCATCACATAAATGGTGAGATCTAAGAAATCCAAAATATTGTCGATAAATCTCGTCCACATGGACGAGATTTATCGACAATATTTTACTCATCTGGAAAGGTGATGACCAAGAACTACTTGAATTCAGAGATCGTTTTAACAACAATACAGAGGGGATTTTTCTTTCAGGACCATCCAGCGACTCCACCTTGGATTTCTTAGATCTCACCATTTATGTGATGAACGGCAAATTACTGAAAACCAACTGAGGCAAATTCAACCCTTTTTGCAACTAGTTGTCACCAACGAACAGTAATAAAAAACATACCAAAGGGTGAATTTGTGAGAGCCCGTAGAAACTGTGGCAATACTAATGACTTTAATGAGGAATGTGACTTATTGAAACACAGATTTCATCAGAGAGGTTACAACAAGAAACATATAGACATGGCATATTCAAAAGTTGAGACCATGAATAGGGATGTAACCCTAACACAAAAGATTCCTAATTGATCTGAGGAATTCAACAAAGTCAGCTTTATTACAACCTTTTCACATGACAACTTTGAAATCAGAAAGATACTAAACAAGAACTGGCATTTGCTCCAACTGGATGATTATCTCAGAGATCATATCGATGAAAAACCTAGACTAATTTTCAAAAAAGCAAAATCTTTGAAAAATATACTCAGCCCATCCCTACTCCCTGATTTGCTAATACAAGGACAAGAACTATGGTTGCCGAAGAAACCGACAGGATTCAGGAAATGTGGATCATGTAGCATGTGCAAATTAGCACACCACAACACAGATTTTTTCGGATTCAAGAGGAACTACTCTCAGGATCAAAGATACCATCAATTGTCATGGCAAATACATAGTATATGCCATAATATGCACATGTGCACGTGTATACATTGGGAGCACCATAAGGGAACTCAGGTGTAGAATATGTGAGCATATTTATACTATGAGTAAATCTGATTCAACATTACCACTTGCACAACATTGGCAAACCAATCATCAATTGGATGATAAAATGAATGTGAGGTTCATCGGATTGAGGCAAGCCTCTCTAGGTGAGAGGGGCGGTAACAGAGAGATCCTCCTTCGCCAGATGGAAGCTCGCACAATTTGTAAATTCAGAGCAACAGAATGTGGCCTGAACCAAGACCATGAAATGGCGTACTTCCTCTGAGGGGGAAACAACACAAACTTTTCTAAAATGCATTCATGTGTTCCTGCTGATATCTTATCTGTACTAAAATACTATATGTTACTCTTTGTTCTCGACTAACATTTACAATACTGAAGTATGTGGAACTTTTTGGCTTTACAGTAAATTTGTTTATATGACACATTTTTTTCATGTAATTTCGGGGATGTAAACACATGCTTAGCGTGAATGGTACTATGTTCAGCCGTGCCCCCATCACCTTTGTCACTTTGTCACTTCATGTACTACTGCAGCTTTTATTCTGCTATCTGGCAATATACTGAGATATTTATTTACATATTCTTTTTTGCCTTTCCGACCACTCTGCACGATAACAACCGTTCATAGTATTTCACCTGACTTTATTGATCATCTGCAGATGTTAGGTTTAACTTTGTTATAAAACTTCTTTATGTATCTTTAGCCCTGCCGTTTTAGCATATTAAAACTACAGCCCCATTGGGACCCTTTGCCTATTCCGACGATTCGTATTACCTTTTTCTTTTAACTCATAATATGGCGCTCATCTTTTTGCCTGACTCTCTGAATAGGACCTAATGGAAATAGCAGTAGGACTAGGGTTGCCTAGACAACCCTTGTAAACATTGGAGAAACCGCTTTGCCGACCCACCCAGACGAAAGGAGATTGAGTACAAGCCGGAGATAAGCTGCAGCACAATTCTTTTGTGCTTTCAGCGCTTTTTTGTTGGCGCATTCTGTCGCACGGCTGCAACTCGAAAAATGGGTTGTCCGTGCTTGGACCAGAGTAAACGCATACTTTACACACGTAACCGCGGCGTCTTTGGACTTAGCATTATTTGGTTTACGAGTAGATTATTTGAATTGTTTTGCCGCGTTCCAGTCAAACGCTGTCTAGCGTATTTAGTGTTCCACCATGCTAGGATTTCATCCAGTACTTACATGAACACTTTCCTACCAATAATTACTAAATTGTACAATTGAGGTTGAGACTTTGACAATATTGGACGTTTTAAATGACGAGTCACACGTATTTACTGTCTAAAATGTGATATTTTGGCATGAATCCAAACAGGGGGATTTAACCCATGACTTTCTGTTCTACTGAATTGAAGACTTTTGATTTGGAATATAGGTAAGTCCTCCATGGGCAGACTTCTATATCTATTATCTTAAGTAAGATTGATGTTCTTGTCTAAACACTACTAGACAATGGCCTATGAGTATGTACTAATAATTTGTTGTTTTTTACCTTTTTTGCTTTCTGTTTTCTTACCTTGAACCTCCTGCCCCTTCATCCCTCCCTTTCTCTCTGTGACCATTTTTAATGTCATTTAATTTAATCTTTTGTTTTCATGGTTTACTTCTATATGTGTTTGAATATGCATTATGATCTTTGATATATGTTTTTCACTGTGAATTCGGCTACACATTTACTAGTTTTTATCACCAGCCCTGATTTGAAAAAGACACTGGTGTGTCGAAACACGTATTATCCAAAAGGGCATTATAATCAATAAATTTCAGTTTCCACAAATAAACGCGGTGGCACAGTTCTTTGAGTGTGGAGCATTTTTTCTTCAACTGTTTCCTCAAGGGGTAGGGGTCAAAAGCCCCTTTGTTGCCCCACATCAACTGCGAAATCTTTTTGAATTGTAATACTTAACCAGGCACATGGAAACGTTTTCGTAGTTGGTACAAAGTAAAACCCCACCAGTGTGGCATAATCGGTTTCTAAGAAATGTTGTATATGTGTATAAGCAGCCTTGTCCAAGATTGTGAGCAAAAATGGCATGGTAGTTATGGGTCTGTAGTTGTTTGGCGAGTCTGGGTCCAGGGTGTTTTATTTTAGCGGGGGGCATACCCATGATTCTTTGAGGGTGAGCTTACGGTGAGGAGGCAGAGGCATGCCTATGACCCTGAAATATGGCATCCCTCAGGGGTCATGTATCTCATGTTGCCTTTACAACATCTTTACAGTACTCTTTTTTGCTCTTCTAGAGCAAAGTGGGGTAGCGTTTACGAATTATGCTGATGACACTCAGTGTGTTATCCCTATTACTGCCATACATGATGTTGATGAATTGCAGCTGAATAAAGTATACTGTTTTATCGAAAGCTGGATGGTACAAAATGCCCTGGCTCTGAATATAAATAAGACAGAGCTATTGGTTGTTGGCAATCCTAAAAGGATTAGAAAATTGAGTCCAGCATATGAGAGATTTTCAATTGAGGACATGAGAATAATGGCCCAAAATAAGGTGAAGAGATTGGGAGTCTTTCTCGAGCAACATTTAAATATGAACGCTCATTTAGGTAGCCTTGTGTCCTCCTCAGCTTATTATATTAAGCTTTCGGCCCACCTTCATCCTTTTATCACTCAAGTGAATGCTGAGCCCATCGCAAGGGCCATTGTGGGTGCCAAAATTGATTATTGCAGTAGTCTACTCTATGGCATCAATAAAGCTGAGTGCAAATTGTTTTAGGTAATACAGAAAGTGCATGTGGTTGTGGGAATTGCCTGGAAGGACCACGTCTCTGAGGCTAGATGTGGTCTGCACGGGCTGCCAGTGGAGTCGAGGTTTCTGTTTCGCCTTTTGGTAATTGAACAGAAATGTCGACTAGGCAAGATGCCCATTTATCTTCAGGATGTACTCAAAGAAGAAAATTATATGAAAACCCTTAGATCCAACAATACGCGTGTTGGATCTTCCTAGATGCAGGACTATTTTCTATTTTATTTATTTGAATTTATAAAGCACACAATTGCCGGGGGGCATTGCGGTGGTGTTACAGTGAGCTTGCTTGGTTAGAGTTACATGGTATAGGAGAAAGAACATAACATAACAGGTTTTACTTAGTTATAGTGGTTGTCACAGTTTGTGGCATTTCATTTAGACAGACACAGTGGAGCAGTTAAAAACAGACAGTTACCGCAAATGATTTAAGCAGGTCCTAGGGTTACAGGAGGACAAAAGCAATCTTTGTGTGTAGGGCTAGTTAACGAGCTTGGTATTGAGTGCTTTCTGGAAGGCTGTGAGGGAGGTCTCATTTCTGAGTGAGGTAGGTAGAATGTTCCAATTTTTGGGTGCAAGGAATGGAAAGATTGCCCCCCCCCCAGCTGTGGCTCTTTTTACAGTCGGGATGAGGAGCTGGTTAGAGTGATTGCCTCTCTTGGGTCTAGTAGAGGTGGCTCAGTGAATTTCTTCTGCAAGGTACGGAGGGGCTGATTGGGAGAGGCACCTGTAAGTGATGGTCAAGGTTTTGAAGAGTATGCACTCTTTGACAGGAAGCCAGTGGGCCTTGTGTCTGGCCTTAGAGATGTGTTCCCTTTTTGGGATGCTTAATGCCACTCTGAGGGCATTATTCTGGGTGATTTGTAGTTTATTGAAGTTTTTTGTTGAGGTATCTAGAAATAGGGCATTACAATAGTCCAGATTGGTCCCAATAGTGGCTCTAGCTATGGTGAGGCATTTTTTGGATGAGAGGTAAGGTTTGACTGTATTTATGATCTTGGTGGTAAGTGCTGCTGAGGAGGAGATGGCACTGACTTGGCGCGTCATAGAGAGGGTGGAATCCAGGAAGACTCCAAATTTTTTGAATGTTTATGAGGTCATGATAACGGTGTTCTCAATATTAAAAGATTTGTATTTGCTGTCAAGTTTGTAGAGGGTTTCCTTTGGTCCTACTAAGAGCATCTCTGTTTGTCTCCATTTAGACAAAGTTCATTGGCCGCCATTCAAGCTTGGATGTGGGCATATGTTTTGTTGAGTGTGGCCAGGTCGAGATCATTGGAGCCAGAGAGGGGGATGAGAACTTGGGTATCATCGGCGTTGTTGGTATATGCTATGCTGTGATTGTCCAGGTCAATGAAAAGTGGTAGGGTAGATATGTTATATAGTGTAGTTGAGGTGCAGGAACCTTGTGGTACTCCACAGTGGATGGTGGTCGGGGCAGCACAGGCCTGATCGGAGAACACTCTCATAAGTCTTCCTTCGAGGAAGGAGTTGATCCAGGAAGTGGCTCCTGAGAGAAAAAGGCAGCATCCATGAGATGCCTGCAGAGGGTCTTGTGATCTACAAGATCAAAAGCTGCTGACAGGTCAACGAGCAGGAGCAGCGCTGGCTTGCCTTTGCCCATAATTTCTACTAACTGGTTTTTCAGAGTTGTGCTGACTCTGTTCCTTGGCGTGGGATGAAGCCTGATTGTCTCTTACCAAGGATATTGTTGGTTTCTAAGAAATGTTGTATATGTGTAAAAGCAGCCTTGTCCAAGATTTTGAGCAGAAATGGCACGGTAGTTATGGGTTTGCAGTTGTTTGGCGAGTATGGGTCCACAGTGTTTTATTTTAGCAACGGGGCATACCAATGATTCTTTGAGGGTGGGGGGACAATGCCCAATTCAAAGGAGGCGTTGATGAAGGCTGTAAGGAATGGTGCTAGTGAATCTGTGCAGTCTTTTATGAGGTTGACAGGGCAGATGTCCCCCTTACAGAGAGATGGTTTGATTTGCTTCATGATGGCTAAGACTTCAGGCTAAGTGACTTCTCAGAAGGAGAAACGCTTTTTATCATTGTTATTAGGCTTCGTGAGAGGTGTATTGGGTGAGCTAGCTTTTGGTAGTGCTTTGTAGTGTGAGTCAATTTGTTTCTGGAGGCGGTTGATTTTATTTAGCATGGCTGACTGGATATTGGTGCACCAGGCTTCGTCTCTTCGCCAGGAGGGGCTGCCAGTTCCTTGAATATAGTAAATAGCTCCTTTTATTCGGATTTTGCATGTGAGATTCTAGTGTTGTAGGCTGCTACTTTAGCTATCTTGATGGATTTTTTGTATTGGGTGTCCAGAGTTTGATAGGCCTCTAGCGTGGATTTGTGAGGGGTGGCTTGCCACTTGGTGAGTGCTGAACATTTCTGGGAGCGAAGTTCTAATAGTTCTGTGGTGAACCATGAGTTAGAGTGTTTTTCTTTGATTTTGCTTTTTTCCTTACTAGCTGGGCAATGGTGTCTACTGCAGCTTTGATTGTAGAGTTGTAGAGTTCTACCATTTCCAAGGGGTCATTGGAGTACAGAGGTTTCATCACTGATGCATCTAGAAGGGGGGAGGATCCTGTCTTTAGGCAGGATCTGGCTAGTGCTGGGGGGCTGGTCGAGTGGGTTTAGTAGAGTTAGTGTTCTGGATGAAGAAGTTTATGAGGTTGTGGTCAGTCCAGGGACAGGGAGTATTGGAGCTGATATCTACCACACAGTTGTGGTCGGCTATCCAATCTAGGGTGCAGCCTTTATTGTGCGTTGGGTCGGTGATACTTTGGAGGAAACTCATTTCATGGAGTCCTTTGGCCAACGACTTGCTTTGTTTGTCTTTTGTATCATTGAAGCCAAGGTTGAAGTCTCCTAGAAGGATTGTTTTGGTGGAGTTTTTTAAGTTATTACCTATCAAGTGCAGGAGATTCCCTTGGTAGTCAAGTAGTGGGCCTGGGGGATGGTAGATGATGTGGAAGGTGATGGTATTGTTGGGTGAGAGCGAGAGTTTTGCAGAGAAGGTATCTGAATTCTCACCTACTGAAGAGTTCATTTTTCTAGTGGCTAGTGAGTCTTTAGCTATGAGGGCCATCCCCCTCCTTTGCTAATTGGTCTGTCCTGGTGGAGGATGGAGTAGCTTGATGGGCGAGCTAGACATGTGGATGGTCCTGATGCGCCATGGAGCCATGATTCGGTGATGGCGAGTATGTCCAGATCCAGGTTAGTGAGGAGGTTTTGAATTGTGGTGGCATTCGCAGGGAGAGAAAGGGCGCTGATAAGGGCACATTGGAGTGGAGTAGGTCAGGGTGCTCTGCATTCCCCTTATTGGAACTGGATGAGGATCTAGTGTCCTTGTGGACGTTAGATGGGATATTGGGCCTCTGTTTGGGGGGGGGATTGTTGAGCTTCTTGCTTCCTAAATGTGTCAGGAGGAGTAGGTGGGAGGTACAATCCTAGTAGCTGGTTTCTTATTATGATGGGTCTGGGGTAGCAAGGAGTGAGATGGGGACACCCTGTGCAGCTTTGAGAGCTTCCTAGGCTACCATCTAACATAGGGTTGTGCGTGTGATTAGGCGTCAGAGCGTGAAGGGCAGGGAGGGCAGAAGAAGGAGGGCAGGAAAGGTGTGGGGGGATGTGTTCCAGTTTGGGCTCCATATCCACCATGATGTGGGTCAGGCAGGGGTTAGGTTGGCCCAGTAGCAGTTCAAATCTGGTGTGGCATAAATAATGCAGTCACAAGTGTATGGTTGAAAGATAAAACTGTTTGGGCCGCAATTAGGCAGTCAGGACACACAGGTACAATACAATCTGACCTGTGCACTAGTTTAGTTTGAGGCCGGGGGGAACCAGTACAGTACAATCTGAGCAGGGCACTAATTAACAGGCAGACAAGGGCGCACCGGTTCAATACAATCTAAGCAGGGCACTAGTTAACAGGCATGCAGGGGTGCACAGGAACAGTACAATCTGAACTGGGCACTAGTTAGGTGTACAGTAGAAATATAAAACTGTTTGGACACCAATTAGGCAGTCAGGGTGCAAAGGTACGGTACAAATCTTGACTGGGCACTAGTTTACAGAGCATAGGAGAGCAGTGTTAGTGCCGATGGACATCGTTTCACAAATAGCAGCCAAATGCGAATAGTGGAATGTTTCGAGTAAATCTGCGCCACTGGCACTGCTCCAGGCAGTCTTCCACACCACTGGTGGACTTTGCCATGCTAAAACTAGTTGTATTTGGTGGTGCGAGGTGTTATGCTTTGCCAGCACGTAGATAGACAGCACTATCAAAGCAACAAAGGGGCATTTCAGAATGCAGCCCCAAGAGCCTGGAATGGTCTTCTGCCAGAATTTAGGAGCGTGAAATCCACTAAAATCCTCAAAAAGAAACTTAAAACACTCCTATTTGTTTAATCTCACGGTCTGATCTTCATGTTGATCTATGGTATCTATGATTTTGATTTGTCATTGGTCAGTTTTTGTTGTTGCACCCTTGAGCCAATGGGTCCATGGTTTGCGCAATATAAATTCTTAAAGTAAAGTAAATTTGTTATCATGGTGTACATGTTGATAATACAGTTTTCTCTTTGTTATGTTCATGTGCTGCATTTTGTTTAGTTTCATGTCCTTATGCATTTGCTCTGTGACTACCACGTGGGTTGGGGGCATAACTGTGGATGTGTGTCATACACTAATCAATTATACAGTTGGGAGGGGGTTGCCTCCCAATGCATGGCCAGCCACCTACACAATTCAGGTACCAGCCAGTGGGTGCTCTCATGTCATGCTGCACATCTGCCATTGGAATGCATCATCATCCCATGTGAGTTAGTTTATATCTGGTTGTACACCTCTTCTATCTGCTTAGCTCACACACTCTAAAACTTCCTTCGCATCACCCCAACACATGGCTGCTCAACTTGTGTTGGTTGCAAGGCTTTGGAATGCTATGCTACATTCAGTCATTGATTGTTGCTTGCTACTATGCACTCATATTACGTGTAACTCTGTACTATCAGTGATGTCTTGGACTTGTGTCCTCCTCAGTTATTCGCCTGTGGCACTTTGGGCCATTGCAATGGCACATGGGCACAATGATACATCAGATTTAATTCCATTTCTTGATTGTTTCCTGTTTCTGTGTCACTGGTTGTGATTCACCAGAGAGTCCTGTGATAAGCTACAGACATGGATTCTGCATCAGTGCCCCCAGTTTCGTGGGGTAAGAAGACAGAACCCAGAGTGACAGAGATGGCGAGACCATGCTAGCCCCCTATTGTGCAAATGAAGCTGACTAATGTGGAGTTCCATTGAAACATAAAAGCCGGTACAAAACATTGTTTTCCGATATAGGGCCTAGTGAATGAACACAATAATTTGTGTATTGCAACTTCAACTTCGGTAAAAGAGAAAAACACTGAATTGAAGGAAGAATTGTATGTCCCAGTGAGCTCCCACCAGACTCATATTAAAGGGGATAACAAGCCCATCGGGTCAATGTAAAAACACATTTTGTGTGATGGATACAACTTGAGTTATGACAAGAACTATGTTTCCGGCCTTCTCATAATTTCGAAGAAATAGAAAGTATTGTTGATGATAGTTTATGGAAGTAAGGTTGAATCAGGAAGGGGCAGATTTATGACTATTTTGGCTCAGGAGCAAATTGCGACAAACAGTAGCTCCACCCAGGAAGGACGTGCCAAAATAAATTAGTATTTTCTGCAATAAAATAGAGAACTCAAAAATATATGTGTGCTGTTAATTAAGTAGCTGTCATGTTGTAAGATTTTCAGAACCCAAAAGTGTAAAACTACATGTCATTTTGAAATTATGTATTTTTCCTCCTCCCTTAGCTTAGCTTCCATAACCCATACCTCCCAACTTCTTTTCCTATCAGCAGCCAGTGGGCATCTTAGTGGGAGGTAGGGGAGGGAACTGGGCAATCCGTAGCGTGGGAAATATGATAATATTGGAGTGTCACCTGCCATATAAAAGCTCAGTTTTCTATCTGAGAGGGACTAACTAACGGACTGGCTTGCTGATCTTTTTTTTACTTTTCGACTCTTGCAACCTTTTTTTGGGCTTTTGATTTTCCTTTGACTTTCCCACTCTATTGATGGGTCTTAAACATTGCATGGGAGACAGAGGCTGGGAAATCTAGAAGCTAGCTGGGCCTGTGTTTTGAGGAGTTAGAGGAAGTCTGGGTTTTGAGGACTATCCTTTACCGAAGCCTTTGAACGGATCTGTGCTGTCCTCAGAGGAGCCCTGCTGTTTCCCTAGATGCCCCAGAATCAAGGCGTCCCATGTAAGTAGATTAATCTGAGTACCAACAAAACTGTAGTGGGGAATCTGCTGGCCTTAATCTCAATCTTGCATAGCAGGTGAGGGGGGTCGAACTAGGGAGTCCCTTGGCACATTTTACTAAATCCCACTCAAATGAATTCCACTATCAAAAACCACCTTATCCATGTAAATTGAATTGTGTGTTGGGAATTGCCTGCCTTAATCCTTTCCATTAAATTGTGGGGAAGGAGAAGCTGTGTAGATCCTTAGCACAGTATATTGAAGTTAAATCAATTAATTTCCCCATAGAAAATCACGGGATGAATGTTGTTAGAGTTCAAAACTAACAAAGTTAATGACCAGTGTGTTGGAGCTAGTATAGACAATAAAGTACTTGGGTGAGTCTACGTTTCTGAAACCCATGTCTTCCGTACAGAAGGGGGGGTGTCCATAATGTTAAAATCAGCAACCCTAAAACATTGCCATTCCAATGAATGTAGACTATGCAAAACAACATGGTGTCAGAGGTGAGGGGGGCTGGTGTGTGGTGTCTAGATTTGAGGGTGCTGTTGTACAGTCTGGGTATTTGGCAGCTGTTTTGGTACATAGGGAGTATGTTACAATGAGTGTTAGAGAGTTGCATTTTCCTTGCAGGTGATAAGCTTGAGGTTAAGCTGATAATTGTTGAACAGGTGGAACAACATTTAGGGTTGCATTGTCGGTTGACTGCGTAAAGAAGCAGTGACAACATTCAGGTATGTTATTTATATTCTATTTTGTTACCCTTGTGGTGTTAAGGAGGAAAGCTAGGTCAAGTGGTAGACCGATGAAGCATGTGTTTTTAATTGTGTACCCATCCCCATAGGGACCCTCTGTAAAACATATAGGAGAGAACAGTGGGAGCCATATACAGCTACTTTTAAGATATGCAAATTCTGCCCCTGAGGAATGTCCGGCATGGTTCAGCCACAAAGGACAGACACTTATATACGTCGGGCGAAGACAATCATAGTGTGAGAACTGGGCGCAATTAACCAACACTATGAACAATCAGGTCATAGGGACTTGATTTTCTATGTGCCAACCACATACATAGTGCATCATCATTGTACTAATTGGAGTATTACATTTCACACCATCGGATGTTGTATACTGATGAATATATATCTTTTTAACAAATATTTTACATTGTAAAATTAGGTGGCTACACCTCTGATTTGATGTATTGTAAAATAAAGTTGACAAACCTTTTTGTATGTAACATCAGCTTGATACTTTGATGTTGACCTATATTTGTTTCAAGGTTTTTTCTCAGAGCGTCATGAGGACTAAATAAGGTGCACTTGTTTTATCTGTGTTTGAGAAGACCTTCATTTTGTTAATTGTATACATAGTTTCCCACTACTTAGCAAGCGGAAACACCCGATAGTTGGTCATGCCTGTGTTAGAATAGTATTTATTTAGTAGAAATGTAGCTCTTGTCCTTTCCAAGATTTTCTGAAAGTTCTTATATAGATCATGTAAACTGCCATGTATGTAAAACTGTATGTACTCTAAAGTTCTTGTCTACATGTAACCACACGATTGGAGGAACAGATATGAGAATAAGGTACACATTACAATGAATTTGAGTGCAGGTTCGTGAAGGTTTTTGGAGTATTTGTACAGAGCACAAGGTTGTTTCACTTGACATGTCGAGGTTGGCACATCTCTACATGTGGAATGGATATTCTGATACCCCAACGCTCACTTTATTGAAGCATACATGTGAAATCAACAGCATGTTCATATAAAACCTTAATTTGATGTATTTGAACATCCAAAACTGGTTTCATAACCCATTGGAAATCATTGTAGAAAACACATTTGTTGACATACCGTTTCAAGTACTCTGTTACACGTTAGGAGTTCGCAAATATCACAACCGGGTGGAATTGTCTGGGTGGAGTAAATTACAAGAATAAATCCAACGCTAGCCAGGTTTGTGGGAAACATGGTGAGGAGTCTGTTTTCCTAAATGCTTGGCAGATATGTCTATGCCGGGCAGGGTCTGATTCCTCTGAAGGCCTCTTCAGAGGAATCACACCCTGCCCAGCATGAATCACACCCTGCCCGGCATAGACATATCTTGACACTTTTCTTTTTTGTGGGGTGGGTTCCAAAACACTACACGGTTTGGTGTAAGTAATGGCTGTCTACCGCAAAAACCATTAAGATTTAGACCAGCTAAATGCATATCTTAATCAGGCTGGTTTGGCACAAACTCCACTGGCACAGTACGCATTGTGACCCACTATAGTTATGTGGCAATCTACCAAAGTGCACCATTCTGTTTGTGGGTCTTGTAAAATTTGTTTTGGGCTCATCATTGCTTTGGGACACATTTAACAATGAGAAGAGCTTTGATTTGAGTATATGGTGTCGACATGGAGTGACAATTACCCTCACAGCACATTTTTCGAGATATACACACCTTTACCTGTATCCACTATCACACTGTCTTCCAATGCCTGATTATAATATGGCACATTCTCCTGCTTTTGTGACTGGCATTGCTTTTGATCATGGCTTACAGTATGCTGTGGGTCAGAGTGGTATGAAGCACATTGAAGCTCATTTTCTTAAATTTGTAAATTTCTGGGGCAATTTTCGTCATTTGCACAGCGGAGTGCAAATGAGAAGGGTAAAGAGACGGCGGGAGCCTTTTTGAATGAACTTCTCTACTTGCTCTATGCAGTGCAAATAAAGTAAAAGCCACCTGCCCATATGCACGGCAGGCAGCGTTTACAATAATTTCCTATGGAAACCTTCTGCTATTTACGATTTTCATGCTGCTGTAAGAACAATTTCTTTTTAAAGGCGGAGGTCCAACAGGGGGCAAAAATGAACGCCTGTTCTGCCCCAACTTAAAAAACTGAAAATCCCCAGGAGCGTGAATAGAGGCGTAAATAAGGCACACCTGTGTTAAGCCTGTCGTTAGCACCTCCATTTACACTCCAGGGACTCCAGAAGAAGATCCACTTAGTCACTGCCTGTCAGGAAACAGATCTATTAAATGGCTTGGCCCAGTCAATGAATATTTTGACAAAGACTCAGTTCTTGCTGCAATGTTTTGAAATGTTAGCATATGATGCTCGGGTTTTAGGTAGCACTCCTATGCACATCTTAGTTTTGTGACTTCATGGACTTGGCCGAAAGGTTGACATAACCGTTAAGGAGCAGATTACAATGAGAAAAATATTCCTTCCGAATGCTGGAAGCTGAACGCAGCGTTCCATTTCCACTCTTCTTCTGCCGTACGCTTTCCTTGTTCCCATCCACAGTGCTTGCAATAAAGGCCTTATTTGGTTTAAGAGCAGTGGACATAGGTGAATGTTGCTATTTTGCTGCCATAGTGTTAGGGGTTGTAGTATGACCCAGCAGTACCAAAAAACAGAAACAGGTGTATCCCTGACGAGTGATGCACGGCAGCCTTTTTGCTGAACATGTAATGGTATATGCTCTTCTCTTTGGAGATTCTTTGGTGCTGCAGGGGTTAATGGCAGCTCCTCATCACAACTGCTGATGCCACTTGAACCTCTACTCCGTTCCTCCATAAACTCTGCATGTGCAGGGGAGAGATTCCTGGTTTCCCTTAGGTGGGTCTGCATACTTACTGGTAAGCCAGATTTGTCAGCCGAACACCAAACTACCCAGACTTTGGTGGCATTTGGGGTTTGGTGGATGCCTCAAACATTTAAGTGATTGAAAATGCAATCTGCGGTGAGGCCATGCCCCACACAGGGCAGCACAGAGTTTCTTTTTGCATGACACCCTCCCACCCACAGCCTTCTTACTTTAGGCATTGAAGGCCCAGTATCTGGCACTGCCGCAGGGGTAAACATGGAGGAAGAGCTACCTCCTGCTATGTAACATAGATTGACGGTAAAGTGGAGGATTTATATCAGGCAAAGAGCTAGATGTAATTCTTCCCCTTTACCTCAAAAAATCATCGGATTTAACATGATGCAATTACCACTTGGGGCAAATCTGCCAAATTCCACATGGAGTCCCATGTACTCCAGACATGGGGGTTAATGCCACCTCGCCATAACTCATAATCCATTGGTAAAATCACTGGCCCGAGTGGCAGTAACAGTAATCAAGTGTGGTGGTAATGAAACAAAAAAACATTCTAATACCCCCGAAACTAGTAATGAGGCTTATGGCATTGTCCTTAGGTAAGATGCAGTTAACACTCTTGCTTAGAAAAAATCTATTTATTCTAGAATGTAATGTTCAATTTCTGCGATGATGGACCCTATATAATTTCAAAAGCACTCCTTAAGGTGCATGGTGACAAATGTGAACATTAATTAAGCTACTTTGGTTTCCTGGTCTGTCAGTGTCTTTAGTACCTAAAAAAACAAGAACCTGCTCTGAAAATCATAACTAGGCCCCAAACGTCCACGCAAACAAACTGCCCCAAAAGGCATGAAACTACAACGTGCGGGTCAAAAGCCGCTCCAACCAGTCTCTTGACAACCTTTCGTGTATTGGAAATGTGTTCTGAACCATTTAACAGTTTCCTGGCTAATGCAAGCTTTAATGGCAGCTCCGTATGCTAACAATGCACTCTGCCACTAAAACAAATATGAGGTTGGCAAAAGTACCCATAGTTCTGGGGAAAGGTAGCCCGCAGTGGTGCACAGACCTCAGCTTACAATAACATACACAATGAGCTAGCGAGTGGGAACCGAGCAGCCTCTGCTCAGTGGAGGAGTCAGTTTCCTTGTCATACACGCTCAAGTGATGCAGGGCGCCATCAATTATTTCTCGGCGGTCAGTTAAGCAGGCACCTCATATGCATGGCAGGCCTACCGGTGCAGAGAGGCGGCAGGGGGCAGTGATTTATTAGCAAGGGCAAACACCTGTGACTTACGCAGCTAGGAAATTAGCCACAAGTAGCATATTAGTGCAGCTACTCAGGCACGGTTCAGTATTTCAGGTACTTGATTTGCCCATAAATAATGTTGTATGGGGCTGCCCTGGGGCTTCACACTGATTAACAGCCCTGACCTGCAGTAAAGTGCACAGTCAGAGCAGCGCAATGACGTTTGCCTATGTAAGTGTAAGACATTGGGCGGTAATGCTGTGTTCGCAGAGAGTGTAAACGTGTTTCCAGACAGAGCGGGTTTACACCATTATTTAACGTGGAGTTTTCTTTTCATAAGTTAACATTGTGTCGAGTTTTGTTAACAGGGTTTGATTGCCAACGTCATTACCAAACAAAAACAAAAACACGCTTGTCTATGATTTGCTTCTTTGTCAGCTTAGAGTAGCTGCAGTGTATACAAACGCAGAAACATTTTGTAGTGTCCCAAAAGCTTGTTTTTCGAAGAAAGATTAGGCCGTGCCTTTATGTTAAATGTTAAATGTTAATATTATATAAATATATATAACATATGTATATATTCTGTCCTATAGTTAAGGTGATTCGGAGACACATAGGAACCCCTCAAAATTCTATACTTAAAATAACCTTTGATTCGAGTAACAGATTTGGCTGAAATCTCGAAAGTGATTAAAAGTCTGCACCCCTTCACCTCCACAGAATGCAAAGTTTTCTAAAGATTTGTTAAAGAATAAAAAAGCTATTAAGTATATTTTTTTTATTTTTCCAAAAGTGCAGCCTACTTCCCATTCATTTTCCCATAGACAAAAAAGGTAACTGATTGCCAAAAGCACACAGCCTGAATTGCTGGACGGATTTGGACCAGGTCCGAAACAACTTGGGCACAAATTATTGACTCGCGATCCATGTTTGGTTGGGGTTATTCCATGCGTAATTATTTTAAACTTTACAGAGAAGGGAGCGCCCCCTTCCCCAAAAATTATAGTTACATCTCCCATGGAGAATTGCAGGATCAGGGATTTCGGAAATGAAACGGCCGCCATCATGTTATTCTTTCGATGCAAGAGATATTCGGGGCTACCGCAGAAGTTATGGGAAAATGAAACACAGTAAAAAGCTATTTGCAGGTCTAAAAACATACAAATGTCATTAGGGTAGAGGTGGGCGGGTGGCTAGAAAACACAGACTGAAATTTGGGAGTTCAGGAACAGAGTTTGCAACACAAAGCTTTCTGTAGCCTCTGTAGCCACTTCTGAAAGAAAACTGTTTGGGTTGAAAAATGGAGACTCAATTGCCATCCAGGTCGCCCATTCACGCAGTAATCAGGCCAGACTTTGCTTAACTTCAAAGCATGAAAGGGGCTAGCCTCCTCTGGACATGTTGGCTTATCAATGAGCCAAACTAACAAGTCCACTTAGAGAAATGGGCCGACCCTTTTCTTGCTTTGAAGCTAAACAGGGTCAGTCCCGGTTACTGCATGAATGGGCGACAGAATGGGCATCTGAATTATTTATTTATTTTTAAACTGTGCTACAGCCACTTCCAAACATCCCTCGTGCCAAAGTAATGGCACCGGAATGGCTTTCACGCCAAAGTGGGCACTGCTGCAGAATGCCCGTCCCAAATCGGGCTGTGCCAAAATTATGGCACCTAAAAGGGGTGTACTGCTTGGAGAACGAAGCTTAACCAAAATGTGTGCTCCATGGCAAATGATTTAATCTCACTGCGCATTGCCAAAGAAAAGGGTGATTTATCAAAGCTTGCAATCCAAAGGCCTTGGCTAGTGGTCTGGTAGTGTTTTAAAATGGACAGTGGGCACCACCAAAGGCCATGGCCACTGACTATGGCCGAAGATCATTGTAGTGGTCTGGAAGCATTGTAAATATCTAAAGAATAACAAAACCCTTGAAATTCAAGGAAAAACCGTTACTTGCAGGGATGTTAAGGTGAGCAATACTTTGTAACAAAATCTTTGAAATTCAAAGAAAAAACTTCAGTTACAGGGACGTTAAGGTGAGCAATACATTGTAACAAAACCCTTGAAATTCAAGGAAAATCTTTAGTTGCAGGGATGTTAAGGTGAGAAATACATTGTCACAAAACCTTTCAAATTCAAGGAAGAAACTTTAGTTGTAGGGACGTTAAGGTGAGAACTTAACGCAACAAAGTCCTGGAAATTCAGCTAAAGCCACCTTAACTTCACGCCCCCTGTTGTGCAGACTATGACCACAATAACGACATCACAGATCACATCACTGATGACAACACTAATTACATTACAACAGTAACTGACATTAAACATGGCCTTCAGCCATGGTCAGTGTACATGGCCAAATACATTTTAACACATACATGGGTACTAGTCATGGCCTTCAGTTATGGACAGTGGTCACAACTTCACCCATGTGCACTGAATATTTTAAAACACTAACAAGCTACCAAACATAGATTTTGGCCTTTACCAGTGAATGCAGCTTTCAACAGTGTCTACTGTATATTATATACACTGAACAGGCACTAGCCATGGACTTTAGCTCAATACTGGTCACTGGCCAAAAACGTTGACTCTGCCCACTATATATTCTAACATATAAATGGGCCACTAGCCATGGACTTTGACCTTGATCAATTTGTACATCTTTTGGCCATGTGCACGGTAAATTTTAAAATAATAAAATTAAATAAGCGATGGTCTTCGGCCGTGCCCACTGTGTATTACATAACACCAACCAGCCACTAGTTATGGCCTTCAACCATGCCCACCGTATATTATATACACTAACCAGCCGCTAGCCATGGTTTCAACACAATACTAGCCAGTGGCTACGACCTTTGGCTGTGCCAACTGTATATTCTGACATATTAAGGTGCACTAGCTATGGCCTTTAGCCATGGCCACTGACTACAGCTTTCAACGTTGCCCACTGTACATTTTTAAAACAGTGATGGGCTACTATGCATGGTTTTTAACCATGCACATTGTTATTTTTGAACACTAATCAATCACTGGCTTTGGCTTTTGGTGCTGGGCCAGTGACCCCAGCCTTTGTCATAGCCAAGTCCACGGCCTAAATTGTTATTAAGGTATTCAAAGATTTCATGAGCTAATTTATAAATGATGTTATGTCTAATTCCATTACTGATGCTGGTCAAGTGGCAGAGCGAGTAGAGCGCTTGCTTTGACATCAGTGCAGATCCTGCTAATGCAGGTTTGAATCCTAGCAGGGCCAAACTCAGCCTTTCATCCTTCCGAGGTCGATAATTGAGCACCACACACCGTGGGTAATAATGAGCAGCGCTCAGATACCTGAGGGTTCGGAGCGTTATATAAATGCGAAATTATTATTATTATGTAATCAGTTATATACAATGCAATTAGTGATGGCATCAGTGATGTGATTTGTAATGTCATCAGTGTTTCCATACAACATAGTCTGCACAACAGGGGACGCAAAGTTAAGGTGGCCTTAGTTGAATTTCCAGGGTTTTGTTGCATTAAGTTCTCACCTTAACGTCCCTGCAACCAATGTTTTTTTCCTGGAATTTGAAAGTTTTTGTTATAATGTATTGCTCACCTTAATGCCCCTGCAATCAAAGTTTTTTCCTTGAATATAAAATCTATAATTCAACCTCCATACCTTAAGTGGAAATTTTCTTGTAGCATAGTTTTAATTTTGTAGTGAAATTGTTGGATAAAGCCCTTTCCAGATTTACCAGATACAAATTGGACTTGATTCATGGAAAAGTACACATAGATCCCTCAAAGCCTGTGTGGGGGATAGAATGAGGTCTTTGCGTGACCATTTCCCCGACAAGAGGTTGCATGGTCAAATGCATGAATACGTCTCGTTCCGTGTATTTGTGAGTGTGCGTTACACTGCCTGCAGCCCATCCCTCGTAATGGCCACAATTTCCTATGTTCTTCCCCATTTTGCATGTTCTGCCCCATACACTCCCCTCTGCGCAGGCCACGCCCACTCTCTGTGAGGTTTCTAGTGCAGGGCGATCGACTGCAAAGGACGCAAATATTGAAAATATCGTGCACAATCGATTCCATTAATCGACAAACGGGATTTCGAGTGAGGTATGGCACTCAAAGACCCTCTTTAACTTGCAGAATATTCCATGAATCAGTCCCCAAAACTGTTCACAGAATGGTTTCATACTTCAGGGGCCTCACAACTGACTTTCTTCTTTTAAACGATGTTACTGTCCAGTATTTATTATTATGGCGCCAGTGCATTTCAAATTGATGTTAAAAGAAAATAAATTAAACAAGTAGTTTTATTCCGTTGCGTAAGACATTTCTCGTGTTCTTGCTTCAGTTCATGTTTGATTTATTTCATATGTTTTTAGTGCTACTTTGGAACAAACAGTTCAGCCACCGAGAAGATTCTCCCTCCAATAACCACTCCCCTCAACATATATCCGTCCGCAGATGAAATCTAAAAAGGCAAACTATTGACAGCCTTAGTGCCCAAGCAGCACCTTTTTTCCATGCCTGGCCGTATCAACGGAAGACACTCAGAAAGTAACAAAAAAATGGTGGCCTCGCACCTGACCGACAATTTCATACCATTCAATACTCCCCCCTCTACCTCAGGAAATGACACACCTCCGTGCCGATAAGTATCATCTTAAAATAGGCAGCAGACAATCACTTATCTATGAAGGGGCCCACGAATGAACAATCACATTTTGCTGCATACATTAATCTCATCAATGGTAACAACATAAATCGTGTGGCAACAGGACCTATCAAAACCAAATGCCGAATTGTCATTCCTTAAGAGAGGACAGGTTTAACGCAAGCATAAATGAGGCACTTAAATCAGTGATCCCATAAATCTCCTTCCTTGTGCTCAATAGGTAATTGGGGTCAAAAGGCAACACACTAGCTAATCAGAAACCCCTCTTTCATTGCTACCCAGAACAAGTAAGTTTAAGCTTAATGAGAAAGTAAAAGCATTTTATAGACCCAGCAAGCCAGACTCTAATATCAGGGTATGCCTAAAACCCCGAAGGGGGCACTAGAGGGACATCCCACATAGCGGGCTGCCCTTCTGGCCACCCCCTCCCCTCGTCAGGACCTCCCACCCATCCTCCAAGAGGAAGGGGGGGCTCCAGGGTGGGCATATAAAGCGGGGGGACTGGAGCTCAGTCTCTTTCCAGTCCTCCCCGCGCCTGAACACCCACCCACCCACACCCTTCGTGGCTTGTTTAGAGTGGACAGGACCCAGCAGGTGATTGCTGACATGGGTAGCTTTAGAGAATTAAATCAGAAGAAGTTGTGTAAACCTGTTAAATTTTCTTTCAGCGGATTTCGAGGTGTAAATTGGTAAATCTGGAGCGTATGGCCGGTGCCTTGCTAAAGCCGTGGGCGGCAAGGGGACTCTGAACATTCAGAACTGTAACATTGCGCTATGTTTGGGCCACTTTTAGAAATGTATGGTCGTGAACTATGATGTGTTTAGGGCTGGGCCTGCCCCCTTTATTGTTATGCTCCAATAAATGTGATCTTTTGTTTCCAAATTAACTATTTTCGGTCCATTATTTGAGTAGTAAGTGTATGGTCTAGGGTCTGTTACCCCCCCTGCGGAAGACGGGTGGGGGGGGCCAATGGGGGCTGATACCGCTATGCGCCAACTCACTTTCCTAGCACTGTCCTCGGGAACGATACTAAGTTCATGAGTCATATTCTAGTAATGCCCATAATTCGTCATACCCTTTCAAGCTAAGCATTTTGCTGTCACTTCCCTAGTCAAGGAAGGTATAGTTTTAGGTTTACATTTCCTTTGTCCAATTATCTGTTTTACGGATAATAAAAGACTGAGACTCCATAATTGAATTACTTTTTCACGCTTCCCCCATACAGATAAACTCATACAGGAGCACCATCAATCTTGTGTTGCCATCATCATTTCGCACACTGTGCCACCCACCTGGATTAACTGGTTGTGCCAAGGAGACACATTGCTCATTAACCCTTTAAATGCCAGCGACGAGCCGGCTCGTCGGTAAAAACCGCTCCAGGTTGCCACCGACGAGCCGGCTCGTCGGTGGCACTTAAGGGGTTAATTAGGGGGGAAATGCTGGCGGGTTTGGGCGGTGAATATCGCGATTTTAAAAAAAAAAACATTGGCACTGGGGGGGAATCTCAATGGCACTTAAGAGGTTAACTAGTTTTCACCAGAGAAAATACAGTCTAAGTCAAAATCCAAATGCTGCTAACTCCTTGCACGTGTGGCCCTGTTAAGTGACCCAACGTCAGCCTTGTACCCAATAACAGTTCCTCACTGTACAGTATATCCAAAACACGAGTCCCTGTGCCCATCCGAGTGTGTGGACGGTGTGTGCTAAACTGAAGGAAGGGGAGGACTTGCTCTTTTATTATGAGCTTGCACAGATGGCTTGGCCGTTGTCACGTTCATCTTTCACCCAAACCACAAGCGTGCCAGATATTGACACGTATCCTTGCAGGAAAAAGCATGCGTAGCTGTTGGAATTCAAAATGTCATTAATAAAGGAAGGACACCTGACCCCCTCGCCTGAAGAGGCTATCTCACTAATAAATAGGACCAAGTTATTATCCATGGCGTAGTTCAACTGTACCATTGGGTCGCCTGTACTGCAGGCCTGAAAGATGCCCTTGCACCCCTGTAGCACTTTTTGTGCTATCCAGCGTGCAGCCTGTTCTATTTTGCCCCCACAAACCTCTGTTTGAATACTGGGTAGGCAGGTGCGACTGCTGGCGCACCATGGCCCTTCAGATATTCAGTCTAATGCTCAACGCTCTCCCTGCTGAGCTACTTCGTCTTCCTACTAAGATACAGGACAAATTACTCCTACCATTCCATCATGGGCTAAGGAACGACACTCTGCCACATTAGCCGTTTTACAGTCTTTGCCTTCACAAATAATATGGTACTCACGAGTCTTCGGGTTATGCAGTTTAGTTCTGAGGAGGTAAGGAGCATCCCCCCAGATGTCCAGAGGACAGAAAACTGGGCTCCGTGCAACCCAGGGGGCCACTCCCTGGGAAACCCTTGTGGGGAAGAAAACCCAGAATCTGTTGAAGTTGTGGAAGTCCAATGAAGAGGTGGTCCAAATGTCAAATTGGAGCAATGGAGCGAAGTATCAGTCAGTGGAATATCCAGCAGAGAATTGGTCTTCAAAGCAAAGTAGGATCGTAACTGGAAGGAGGCTCTACAGGAACTGAAGCCAACAGCGGGTAAAGTCCAAATGCGGAATTCACAGAGAAGGAAGAGGAAGGAATGAAACTACAGAAAGGTAAGTAGAGTGAACGGAAAAGAAAAAGGAAAAGGTAAGCTGGCAGAACGGCGGGAAGCTCAGAGAGCTGAGAGCGGCGCAGGTAAGCAGGGCGCCGGAAAATAATGAGAGCCGAGAGCGGCTCAGGAAGGTAGGGAGCCAGAAAGCAAAGGGAGCCGAGAGCGGTGCAGGCGGGCAAGTCTCCAAGAGGAAGGAGCGCCGCGGACATAGAATTCAGTCAGAAAGCCGACAGGGAAGGAAAGCTACAAAACGGTGGAAGAAGTCAAACCGTAGAAACGGCAGCAAATAAAAGCCTAAGAGGATAAAGGCAGACAAGGGAAAGTGAAAGAAAGGAAGGCAACAAGAACGGTGATGAGAAACCGACGAACGTACAAGGGGAAGAACCAAGCAAGGATCAAGTGGAATTTAGCACTAAAGTAAGGAGGGAGCTATGCTAAGCATAGAGACAGAGTAGCAACGCAGTTACCTGTCTGATCTCTGGTGATTAAGTACGAATGAATGGGTTGAATCTGAATGTCCTCCATCTTGAATGGAAGACTAGACCTGCAATACTAGTTGGTGGTAATGTTGTTGAGCAGGCGCCATCTTGGATTCCACTGAACATGACGAGGATGATGCATCTTCCACTGTCTCCATAGGCTTCTAGGGGTCCTTCTGACAAGCCGCAGTTGCAGCCTCTTCCTGCCTGCATGGGTTCTTTCACTTCATGCATGGCGTTCAAACCCAACTCAAACTGTTTTGCCACCAAAGTTTCAGAAGAAAAAACGCAGCGCCGGGAGAACTGAAAAATGCACATACAGGGGTGTGCCCATTCTTTAGAAACACTGTTATACAAGAGGAGATCCAACACGCATCAGACCTTGTACTGCTGTGCACTGTGCGGATAAACGGTCAGAGGGACAACCTGAACCAATTAGTGTATTAAATTTAAAGTAAAATATAATTATTACCCTTGTTAAATGGCCTTGGACATTTCTCGAAGAAAACCCCTTTGCTGCACCTTTTTTGGGTTCATCGAGTAACAGCCCTGAGGGCAGTACAGCACGGGGTCCCCTGCATTCCTGCAGAGTGCACGGATAAAATAGGAAAGTCACATTCGAGGACCTGTATATTATACATCTATACCCAGACCTGATTTATTTAAAGAGGGGCCAGTTTATTTAAAGAGGGTCCAGGACCACTCAAAATTACATATTAAAATGTTTGCACATTTTTTCTATAGCACCAAAGTGTTGTATGTCACCACTCCTGGGAGCATGGTAGCTCCCAGGACTGGGGTAATAGTCACATGGTGGTAACCATGTGACCAACCTAATAAATGGGACGAGCCTCTTCCGGCTCGTCAGTCGAACTAAGAACTGACTCCTGTGTCGTGGTTGATGTGCACCGTGCTGGTGATACACAGCATGTCAAGGGCCTACCACGTGGCCTGGCATCAGGATGGTGCCCCTTCTGGGCAACGCCGTCGCCACTGAATGGACATGCCGTGTGATCACGGCAACGGGGACAATCCCTGCCTGGGTGCCCCCAGAGCTGTGAATGCTGTGTGCTGGGTGCCCCCAGCCAAGGAACGTGGCTCCGGTGCTCCAGAGTCCCCAGGGTGCCCCCTGCAGTCCGCCCTTTTATGGTCTGTAGATCCAGTGCTCCTGTTGCCATAGGGTGTCCATTACGGTCTGCCATCTGCATGACTGCAGAGGGGGTGTTGGCCTGGTGAGCCAGGCACTCAGTGTGGCCTGCCCGGGAGACAATGGGCAGGCCGCCAACACAAATCAGGCCCACTCGAAAAAATACATATTAAAATGTTTGCACATTTGGCTATAGCGCCATCATAGGGTGGATTTGAAACCAGACCAGCGAGGTACAAAGGCTGCAGATTAATCGCTTGTGCCACAGAGTCTGCAGAGATACTCTCCCTAAACCATATAATAGGCAGAACACGTTCCACTACCGACAGTCCTGTACTTCAAAACCATTGCCAAAATTGTCTTCTTGCAAGACCCCCACTGGCAATATATATGTAAGCATTTCACCTTCCACTCAACTCTCACATGAGGGGTGGGTTGAACTCAGCAACTTGTAACTGTATGCACTGGCTCCCTGCTTTCACCCGCCCGAATGCATTGGGCTGGGAGAAAAATGAAATAGTCAAGATGATGGCCTCAACTATATGAACCACTGACGAAATTGCAGGTTTCCCACACTCTGTACCCCACCTTCACATGCATGCAAGGAGGTTTCAACCAGCTGCCATGTCCTCTAACCAGTCGGCTATAGGGAGCAACCACAATGACTGATAGTAGCAAGCACCACAAGCATACAACGGCGGAACTAAGGGACCAGCGCATCAATATCTTTCCTGCACTCCCTTGCGGATGTTAAAGATTATGGACGGTCCCCAACCCCTCAGGGACCGCCGCTAAAACTTCAGATGAAATATACCTCTGCCGCATAGGGCCCACGACCAACATGAGATCAAATTTACACACTGTCCCTAACTAAGAGACCACGTGGAAAGCCGGAAACACTCTTACTATGGAAATTCCTTAACAGGCTTTGGACAGCCTTCGACGCTGACTCTCCCTTATTGTTACCGCCCGACGTGCCTGAACTCCGTTCTGGCTGCAGACACCCTGATGAAAGAAATCGCGCGCAGGCCGAAAACTTCTTCTGTCCAGTGCGGCCGATGGAAAAAAGAGGCTGGAGATGCAACTCTGCCACCTTTTATGGGTAACCCCCCAGATGTCAGGTAAAGGACCCCATCCCTTTGTTGCCCCCCCGGAAGTTCCCTGCCCGGAACAAAGGCCACGCTGTCGGAATCGAAATAATATTATACCTCCTATCGCATTGTTTGAATGTGTGTTGGCCTACTCCAAGTTGTCTAAAACATTGTGTAAATAGATTCCGCGGCAAGGTCTTGACCTTAGTGTACTGTGTAAATCGCCATCTTGGATTTAGCTGCCAATTTAGGTTCTCTTGTAGTGTGGAAGTCACCCTGAACATCAAAATGGAGGCCAAATGACATTTCGAGTGGGATTCTGGCCGTTGTGACCTCCGCACACATGAATAAGTAATATGCCTGCAGGCCACTTGTTGGGGTCGCAAACTGAGACCTTGTCCTATCCCTGACCTATGTGTAAATGAACAACTGTATCAGCGGAACTGATCAAAATGCATACATTATGGGATCGACCTGGCAACGAACTCTAGGCCTGGTTCTAAGAATGGTTAACCCGCGAGGGGGTTGGCCAGAACTGGATAAAAAGTATAAAAACCTGAGTATCCCAATGTACGCTCTCTCACACTAATGCAGCGAACTACCGTTGAAAGTTCGTTCTGTTATTCTGAGAGCCGAATAGCTATCCGTTTGTCAATTGACTTTTGGTAATTGTTGTAGCTTTTTGAATAAAGCACTGTGTATGTTCTTTGTAACCTGTGTTGGTGTGTTTCCTTTGGGCTTCCCGGCCTCATATCAATTTCTCTGTTTCCACAACGCCATGGCCCACGAGGCAGCCTTAATGGCGACACTTTGATATGGTCCCTGGCGGTGTCTCCATTACCTGACAATGGTTTATGTGTCTTTGTTCAGAGACTGGGAGAACACCCACCTGGCACATCTACCAGGTCTAATTGGAACCCCTGGAGTTATTTGGGTGGATCTGTGAGGTCTTTCAGGATTTGCGGGTAGCCATAATGGATCGTTGGTACAGAATCCTTTGGCTGACCAACCAGAACCACTGGTTCAGGGGCAGGAGCAGGCTTGGCAGACACTTAAAAGGTTCATTCGCGTTGAACATATTTTTGTGTGTTTTTGCCAGTGTATACGCCTATAAAGTTTCTTGATCCATACATGCTCCACTGTGTCTGCTTTTGTTCACTTGTGATACCTCATAATGTTTGGGACATATTCTCAAAAGCTTTTTTTGGTGTGGGTGGAGGGGTAAATCTGAGTGTTACACTACATGTGTGAGAAATACACAGGGAAAGGTATACCTGATTTAAAAATGGGTGTCTACGAGATGTACAAATATGTGAAAACTTATGGCAAAGGATACTCAAAGTAGGTAGAGAGCATGGAGATCAGCCAAATTAAACCGACAGGAGGGAAGTTGTCAGCGGAATTGGGCAAAGATGTTGAAAACAAATCCTATTCACAAATGCTTAACAAATTATATGTTCAAAGAAAAGTGGAGCCAGTGGTCCTGGAAAGGTGCCACTTAAGAGACCTTCAAATCATGTGGCACAGGCCGCATAAATGGTAACACTTAACACAATAGAAAAGGTCAGCACATTCCACCAGGAAGACATTTTAATAATGCCCAATACAGGGCACATCCTGCTGCTTAATCAACTGAGGAGGTGGTGTAGGAGGATGAGGAAGAGGAAGGAAAGAACATACAGCAGGACTAATCCACCATTCTACTGGCAAATTAGGAGGGCATGGGCAGGTACTATGTCCCCCTGGTAATAGTAGAAATGTGAACATGGTGACAGGTGCATGACATGCACTCAGCATGTAGGGTGTTTTAACTGGGCGATATCCAATTATGGGAAATTTCCACCCAACCCAATCCCAAACCCGTTATGAACAATTCTCCTTTATTGAATAAAGTTCCTTTTATGAATTGGGGACCTCAATTTCATAGAATTGATTCCTTACAGCTTCCCTTCCATCTCGGGACAGGAAACACGCAGTGTTGCACAGAAAGTCTATTTATTAACCAAATAGAAATAATTGAATCAAATTACAGATAAACAAATCGTTTCTTCACAGAAAAAACAAATGGTAAAAATAATCAACACACTAGTCATGTTAGTTTTCAATGCCACATATATGGAAACAGAGAATTTAGTAACGCACACATCATCATACGTTTTGGAGATATTTATGCAGCAACAATCAGTAGAGGGAGTTCAGTGCCCCAGCCCATATCAAATACACCACACCAATATTCCTTTTTATGGTCAGTCTAGTCCTGTCTTTGATTCATACAGTACGACATAGATCTCTCACCCCTGTGCCACGGATAGGACAAGAACCAGGCTGGTGTATAGAAATAATATATATTTATTACAGAATAGGAACATTAATATTTGTCCAAAATCACAAATCACTTCACCTCACTCAGTGGGCCAAATGCTTTTCTTTCCTAAGAATATTTTTTTCACAAATTGAAAACAGTTGATTCAGGATGACACTGATCAAAAACTTTGTAGCCACACAACATGTACAGTTGAAACACTTTGAAACATAACAAGAAAAGGGGATTCTCATTAGCCTATATAAAGTTTCTTGATCCATACATGCTCCACTGTGTCTGCTTTTGTTCACTTGTGAGGCTTCTCTTTGTTTCCTGTAACTTGCCCTTTACACCAAACAGTTAATACATTTTAAAAAGTTCAGTTTTTCAGTTTTTCAGTCCCTGATGTTTGTGTGATACCTCAAATTGAAAACACTAGTTGATTCAGGATGACACTGATCAAAAACTCTGTAGCCACACAACATGTACAGTTGAAACACTTTGAAACATAACAAGAAAAGGGGATTCTCACTAGCCTATATAAAGTTGTAATCACTGCTGACTTAACATGGAGACAAACATATAAGAGGTATTGGATGGAGCTCGCCGGGAGGGATATATCAGAACAGGACTTGGAGAGGAGCTTTAAGAAAACTTTTCAGGGGATTTGCTTACATCTATCGTGGAACACAAGTTCAAGAAAAACAAAAGAGGTGATGGCTGGAAGGTTTAGAAATAATCTGAAATCTGGCATTGCTCTGCGCAACGCTCCAGACCATTGTTCTTCACCTGCCAAGCCATTACAAAAGGGGAAATACCATATGTAATTCAGGCTTGGTCCCACCCAAAAGGGACAGGCCAGCCTGAAGTGCTAGGTCACGTCCCTTCTGCACGAGACCGCAAGCATCCCCAAACATGTTTTGGCCTCATCAATTTGGGTCTCTAGGCCCAGGAGGCAAGCGACTTACATATGGGCATACCTGCCCCACTCGGGGTTACTGCAGCAAAACAAAAGAGGTGATGTCTGGAAGCATCCCCAAACATGTTTCAGCCTTATTAACTTGGGTCTCTATGCCCAGCAGGCACAGGACTCACATCTGGGCAGACCAGTCTTACTTGGGTGACTACAGCAAAACAAAGTAGGTGATGGCTGGAAGGTTTAAAATGTATCTTAACCTCTTGCATTGCTCGGTTCAAACCTCCAGACCATCGTTTTTTGCTTGCCAAACAATTTCAAAAGAAGAAAAAACATTTGCAAATCAGGCTTGGTGCCACCCCAAAAGGGGCAGGCCAGCCTGAGCTGCTAGGTCACATCTCTTCTGCACAAGACCACAAGCATCCCCAAACATGTTTTGGCCTCATCAACGTGGGTCTCTAGGCCCAGGAGGCAAGCAACTTACATATGGGCATACCTGTCCCACTCAGGGTTATTACAGCAAAACAAAAGAGGTGATGTCTGGAAGGTTTAGAATTAATGTTAAACTCTGGTATTGCTCTGGGCAACCCTCCAGACGATTGTTCTTTGCCTGACAAGCCATTACAAAAGGGGAAAGACCATATGCAAATCAGGCTTGGTCCCATCCCAAAAGGGGTTGTGCTTGATCCAGCACCAAAAGGGGTTGCGCTGAGCAACAGCAAAACCATGCTGAAGCTGCTTCCTTAGGTTCCCAATGTATTCATGACTAGTGGACGTGTTGATCGGTCTCTGCTCCTGAGTTCTATAGAGCAGTTGCTGAGCTAACACCATATTATGTCCAGTCTTAAGCTCAAATTGAGACATTTTAGTTGCAGAAGCACATGTAGACCTAATAGCTATCAGGACAAGTGGTAATCGAATATCCTAACTGGGTCCAGGGGCAGCATCAAACATTTCCATGATCCTTACAATATTTTTATTTTAGCTCGCAGCCATTCCAATCGATGCCCTGCATGCCCAGCCCCAAAACAAGTGGAGTGGCTTTTACATCACTGCCTTTGGGAAATTGGGACCAGCAATCCACAACGTCCACGCACATGCATGCCCTTCCATTAGCCTCAGACAGTAAGGGAGCCAGCCTGTCTCCTTGATTCTCTCTTCTCCTGGCTGCCCAATATGGCCCACGTGCCGTGTGCATTGTTCAGAGACAGTCAGTGACTGACTACTTCCTGGCCTGAAATGTTGCTACACCCTGCCATGCAGCTGCCCTCCTGGCTCCCGACCATGCCATTGTGACTCCTTGTCTCATGCACGTGCCCACACCTGCTGGCTGGCTTGCTGCTGCCCCGGTGGCTGGTGCCCCCAGCATTGCAATCGAACTGGAGAGTGTGGGACAGGGACTGACTGTCTGGGAGACCGAGTCAACTTAGAAAGTAAGTGTAGTTGTGTTTGTAGCAGGGCATGTGCGTGCAGTGCTGCTGAGCTGCTGCCCTTTTGACAAAGTTCATTCACCGCCTCTTACCACAGGTGGAGCGTGCCTCAGTGCCTATGGGGTCCCTTAATGTGACTGGGTGACGATGGACCGTGGTGGCACTGTGACTAGTGCTCTGTCTTTCTTGTCTTGAATAATCTTTGAGTCAAACTCAAATCCAACTGTTTGATACCTGAATTTGCCCGCCTGTGCGGCCCCCCTTTTCTGAGGGGTAAAGTGGAACCGGTGTGATTGAGTTGTTAGAACAACAGTTGCTACCATGCAGCAATGCAGTAGGAGTGTAATAACGTAAACCCATGCATGCTGGCTGCCTGCCAGAACCACACTTGTTGAGTGTATGTGTAGCTAGCAGCAGGGTCACACTTGGGCATGAAATATTCTCGGGAACCAATGAAAAGTGGACCCCAGTTGCAAATGGCAATTAATTCCTTTTGTGACAGACTGTTTGAGTAGCACCCAGGGGGGAAGTATTTGATCAAATGTGATGCAAATTGTGCATTTTAAAGAATATTTATTTCGTAACACTGGTCAGAACTCCTAGCCACATGGTGAAGTAAATTAACAAACTGGCCTACATCAGGCAATAAAGTGGCCCACTTTGACCCAAAAAACTGGCCTACACTAGCATTTTGTGTTTTTGGTGCGGGTATTGCCCTGTTGCCCTATAGGCCAGTCTAATCCTGGCTAGCAACTGGATGGGCATGTGCAAACCCGGCAGTCAACTGTGAGTGTCAGTGTGAGTAAACTTTTGGTAGCCCACGTCTCATAGACGCACAATAAGTTAGTTGGCACTTGGCTGTAATCAAGACTAAACACACTTATTTGCCAATTTTTTGCCCCAATTTTCTGAGGAGGGGTGCATGGTTGAGATGTTTTCTACCTACCAGGGAGTGTAGGAAGCATGCTGGCATATCGACGGCCATGCAGCCTCTCTTGCCAGGCAAGTGGGCCTACACTTGTTGCTGTTGTTGTTGAATGTTGTCTCGGGAGGATAGCTTAGGGGCAACGTGCTCGCCTTGTGGAGCAACACAGGCTCGATCCCCGGGTCCGCACTTAGGAACCTTTGGGTATTAAGTGCGTTATAAATAACCTATCATATCATCAGTAGCTAACCTAGCACCAGGCAGACTGTCATTTCCAAATGCAAACCCAGAAGTCCCAGCAACTGTGAGGGCTGCGTGCACTTTTGGTAGCTCATAGCGTAGCCGCACAAATAAAGCATTGTAGTCGGCGTTGCTGTTGGTTGGCTCTGTACTTTTCAATCAAGATTAAAGATTATATGCATTAAATCTGAATCATATTTTTCGTTCGCTAGAACACTTTAAATTCGTCTGTGTCGGTTTATTTATATATAGATGGGAGTTAATAAACACACGCACCTGTCACCCTTTCCTTAATATGTGGAAATGTTAGTGACCCCGACTGCTCTCTGACCCGACCGGCACAGCGCCCCCCTGAGGAGCACTCACCCCCCTGCCATCAAAACCTGGCTTTGCCACTCTGTCTGCATCCTGCCCCACAGCATCTGTGTTGGAAGTGAACTTGTGTGAAATTCTTGCAACCATGTGCTAGATTCATATGTGTACTCTGGTTGAGGGGAATCGTGTTTAACGTAATCAGTGGGTATTCTTATTTCAAATATCCTGTATAAGTAGCGCCCTAGCACACATCCCGCACAGGTGCACTGTTGGGATTGTTTTTCATGTGGCATGTGATGTGTTTGAAGATTCATAGTGGCAGTATGAAGGGCATGTGTACATGTCTGCGACAGATGGCTATGATTTGAAACCTTTGGGGGGTGGGGGGGTAGGGTCAACACATGGACCTACATGGGATTTCTGACATGCCAAATACTCGCCTGTCCAGATGACTTTCTCAATCCTCTGCACCCTCCACACCGATGGAACACATATGTACTCATGACTTCCCCCTGATGTTGAGTCTCTCAGCTGATGTTTGAGCAGCAGTATCTGGTCCACTGATGCATTGCACTGCTATGGTCTCCAGCTTGCCTGCTACTTGCCCCCCCACATGTTTGAGGGAGACATAGCACAATGGCCCTCCCGCTGTAGCACAGGCATCTGCAGACGGTCTGACACCTTTTCCTTTCTTCCCCTTTTCGTGTCATCCCACCGCTTCTTCGCTTCTTTGGGTGTGTGTTCTGCTACTCCGAGGTTATTCGTGTTCTCTGTGAGCAGTCGCATTGCAGGGCATTTCTGGCAGCAAGGCTGGGTCTCTGGCTGTGCCGACTGCGGAGTGTGTCTTCATGGTCCGCCATGAAACTTTCCATCACATCCTGCCCTTTCTGTGTAACCTTCCTGGTACAACAGTTCTTTTTGGATTATTGCCCTCCATGTTATTGGCTGGATGGTTTTTGAGATTGTTTTTAAGGCCTTTCAAAATTCACATTTGTTTTTTAGAGACAGCATCCTGGTTTTCAGGTGTTTTGGGGGTTAAACGATGCATCTGAAGCCGTGCGCTCTTTTATGGCACATCTGACGGATGGGCCATGACTCATATGGAGACTTTTGCACTTAATGTTCATCCTCTTTTGTGCGATTATTAGCGCAACAATTTCTGCTTCCCTGCACCAAGCGCATTTTTTTGGAAGAATATGTGTGGCGCAATGAGTTGCACAATGGTGTAGGTACATTTTTGTGCCATTGCACATCTCATTGATAGGCGCATGTTCCTGAGAATCTGGCCCAGTATGTAATACATTATATAAACAATAAAATGGCGAGGCAAATCTGACCCGATGATTGCGTAAATCTGCTTACATCAGATGCATGCATGTTTGTGTAGGTTATTTTTTTTTTTTTGTTGCAAGGAGTGTAGTTGATCGCACAGTGCTAAAGTCCCAAAACAAATATTCAATAGAACTATACTGTAGAGGCAGGGGGACCCACTTTATGGATTCATGGCCATAGAGACTGAAGCAAAGGTAAGCACATATGCTCAGATCAGTTGTACTCAATAAATACTTAATGTTTTACTGATTGAATCTACTTTTCTAATGTGTTCAGTTACACGTATACCTCTTCATCGGCATGTTATATTAGCAGAGACTTTTATAGCCAGAAAACGATACAGTAAGACTGCATTCAAATATTTCCATTCAGAGAATACACCAAACTAACTCTTGCTGTGTGAGATATTATAAGGACTTGGGACCCTCAAGACGCCTGCATAAGGGCAGGCGCGGGTTAAAGAGGAGTGGATGTACCACGAGGAGTCTGCGGCACTCTCGCGACCAGCCCTCGAGATGTCAGAGATGATAACGCAGTAACAACATTTGGGGAGTAGCTCCAGTCTCACACTTAGCCCTTTGGCAGGAATTTATTAAGACAGAATAAGCCTGTGACTTTTCAATTCCGAGTGCAATTTGTTTCTCTAATGCATCTGCAGGAATAGCGCCTGATGGAATTTTTCCTCTCCCCGGCCCAGTTGTTACAGGTGATGATATGCTGTAATGGCTTCTCCCAAGCCATATCTCGGCAATATAAAACACAACACATGTACATCTGTGGCCCAGTGTCGGTGCTTTAAATGTACATCAGAAATGCATTACATCTGCTGATTGCTCTGCTGCTTGCAGCGCTTGCTGGTTCGCAACTCCCCCTGTAATGCACTGGGCTGATTACCTTGAATTATTTCCTTACCCTGCGTAGGACACACACACCTTGTTCTGAGAGGCCCTGGTACAGGAGCCTCTTGATCCTTTTCATTAGACGAAACCACAGGCAGAGTGTTCTATTGTAATACAGGTGCACCCAGGTGTTAACGTCCCACAACTGATACACATCACAATACAAATCTGGTCCAATCCTAAAGGGTTTCTCCCAGTTATTGTTTGTCTTCATCATTGGCCCATTCCGACACAGTTTCCTGTTTCTGTCTCACTCTCTGTGTCATCTCTAAATCAGAGCGGCTGGAGAATGGAAGAAGAATACAAACGATTCACAGAGCTTTTTGCACCCGTGGTTTGCACCAATGTTGACTCATTGGCCCATTCCGACACTGTTTCCTGTTTCTGTCTCACTCTCTGTGTCATCTCTAAATCAGAGCGGCTGGAGAATGGAAGAAGAATACAAACGATTCACAGAGCTTTTTGCACCCGTGGTTTGCACCAATGTTGACTCATTGGCCCATTCCGACACTGTTTCCTGTTTCTGTCTCACTCTCTGTGTCATCTCTAAATCAGAGCGGCTGGAGAATGGAAGAAGAATGTTGTTATAGACTTGATGGTCGTGCAGAGTAAGGATACCTCCGTCCCCAAGTAACGCACAGGCAACACCAGTAATACTGCCTGTGCGGTCCTTGAGGCCACAGGTGAAGTAGTTCGTAGACCTGGATTCAGGAACCGCCGGAAATGGACCCCCCGATCGCTGCAAGGCAATGGGTTAAAGGTAAGCAAGGCAATGGGTTACAGGTAAGCACAGACGACCTGACAGGAATATAACAGCAGGGTATGATCCTACTTGGCTTACCTATGTGTCAAAGGTGTAACAACAGCGGGCGTTGGGGACCCCAAAAGGCGGAGGGTAGATGGCAGGTAAGCAGGCAAACAACCGCCCAGCGTGAGGTCAGAGGCCAGGAGTCCAGGAGCAAAGACGAAATCCGTAAGACAAAACCAGGGACAGTCCAAAGGTCAGACAGCAGTTTCAACAGTTCCAAGGCGTGGTATCAAGAGGCAGAGGACACGGGGAAATCCAAAAGTAGAAGGGTGGTCCGGCAACTGGTAATCCAAAGATAAACACAAGGGCAAGGCAGAGGCAGTCCGTGGTACAAAAACGTGGTCGAGTGTATCCGTAGAGTAAGGCAAAAATGAGCGTCGCAGAATCCCGTTGGAAAACAGCTGTGAAGCGACGCTCATTGATTTCAGGACGCTTTTATCCAGCAGGACGTATCACGTGATGAGGGGCTAAACACGTGATACGGAAGCAGTGGAGAGTCACGTGACACGTGACGGGCGGATCTTCCTAAGTCCATTCAGGGCACCTCGGTAACCTGGGAGCCTCCAACGCAACTGCCAGGAGCGGGAAGGAAGGTAAGTGCCAGGTGTATGAGAAAACCCCTGGGACTGATGCCCGAATGGGCGCCTGATCGTGCGTGCACTTGTGTATATGGGTGAGCGAGTGGGATGGCAGGAGGACGAGGGTGGGGGCGTGGCCAACTCGGAAGTGCTGGTAGGTGCAGGAGTCGTAACAGAGTCCCCCCTCAAAGGCCCACGACCCCGTGGGCAAGCAGGGCAGTCCCTATGAAACTGGGCAACCAGGAGAGGGGCATGGACGTCAGAGGAGGGAACCCAGGAGCGATCTTCAGGGCCATAACCCACCCAGTCAACGAGGTACTGAAGGCGACCCCTGTGAAAACGAGAACCCAAAATGGCACTGACCTCGAACTCATCAGGGGCGGACAGTGACACGGGAGCAGGAGGCGCAGCGATACGAGTAGGGGCAAGATAAGGCTTGAGAAGGGAAGTGTGAAAAACAGGGTGGAGACGCCAGGCAGAAGGGACCCCAAGACGAAAAGCAACAGGGTTCAGGACGTGAGTGACCCTATAGGGACCAACAAAGCGTGGTAACAGCTTGCGACAACCAGGGATGCGTAGATGTCGGGTCGATAGCCACACCCGGTCACCCACATGATATACAGGGGCCGCAGCCCGCTTCCTGTCAGCCTTCGATTTCATGACTACTTGCGCCTCATGAAGATGGACCAGGGTCTGGGCATGGACATCGGTCAGATCGCGGACACAGGCATTAGCCGCAGGAGTGGCAGAAGTGAGGTCAGGTAACGGGAGAGTGCGGGGATGCTGGCCGTACATAGAATAAAAGGGAGAAAAACCTGTGGCAGAATGTCTGGCATTATTGTATGCGAACTCAGCGAGATGAAGTAAGTTAACCCAGGAATCTTGATACTGGAGGGTCAAACAACGCAGGTATTGTTCCAGTGCTTGGTTTACTCTCTCCGTCTGCCCGTCGCTTTCTGGGTGATAGGCAGAAGAAAAGTGAGCAGCAATACCTAAGAGCCTGGTAAGGGCCCGCCAGAAGCAGGAAGTGAACTGTGACCCACGGTCTGATACCATAACCTGCGGAAGACCGAAAAGACAGAAAACGGTCTTAAAGAACAGGCGGGCAAGGGTCGGGGCTGAGGGAATGCCTGTACAGGGGATGAAGCGGGCCATTTTTGTGTAGGAATCGACTATGACCCATATTGTATCATAGCCCTGCCTGCGTGGTAAGTCAGTGATCAGATCCATGGAGATGGTATGCCAAGGCCTGGGTGGAACAGGTAGTGGTTGGAGTAACCCCAAAGGACGCCCTCTACGAGCCTTACATTGAGCACATACTGAGCAGGTGTTAACATAGTTAATCACGTCTCGTCTCATGGATGGCCACCAACACCAACGGTGCAGTAACTCAAGAGTGCGTTGCTGCCCGGGATGGCCATTGATAGCTGCGTCGTGGGACCAAGCAAGCGCCTGATTACGGGCGTCGATCGTGGGAAGGTACAATCTACCCTGAACAAATGGTAGCCCCTCTTGAATAATGATATCCCATTCATTAAGTGCGTGCGGATGTTGGGAAACCCATTGCCTGATGGTCGTAAGCATGGATGGGGATGGCGTGCATAGACATATGACATGGCCCTTTCCTAAAATCGTCTCTGAGAACAGAGGCAATGTTTCCCCACCAGGGGAACGAGAGAGGGCGTCAGCTTTGCCATGGATCGAACCTGGCCTGTACTTAACCACAAAGTCAAATGCAGCAAAGAACAGGTGCCAGCGCACCTGTCGGCTATTAGCACACTTGAGCGAGGCCAGGTCCTGGAGGTTCTTATGGTCTGTGTACACGATCGTCTGGTGCCTGGCTCCCATGAGGTGGTGCCGCCATGCCTGAAGGGCATCTTTTATGGCCAGGAGTTCCTTCTCAGTCACCGTGTAGTGGGATTCGGCTGTGGTGAATTTCCGCGAATGAAAGGCAACCGGATGTAAACAGCCCGTGGCAGGGCATGGTTGGGACAGCACGGCGCCTAGGGCAAACGACGAGGCATCTGCTTCTAGTATATACGGTAATTCTGGGTCGGGATGCTGTAATACGGGAGCTGATATAAATCTAGATTTGAGCGCGTCAAACGCCTCCTGGTGTATGGAGGTCCAGATGAAAGGGACAAGGGGGCTCGTCAATGCAGTCAAGGGAGATACAATGGATGAAAAGCCTACTATGAACCGCCTATAGAAATTAGCAAAGCCGATAAATGACTGCAACTGTTTGGTGTTGCCGGGGATCGGCCATTCCATGACAGCGCGGACCTTGGATTGGTTCATCGATAGCCCCCCAGGAGAAATATGAAAACCCAGGAAGTCCACCTCTCTGACATGGAACGAGCACTTTTCGGGTTTAGCAAACAATGCGTTCTTCTTCAGTCGTGATAGGACTTCCCTGACATGAGTAACGTGGTCCTTCGACGAGGAAGAGAAAATCAGGATGTCGTCTAAGTAAGCCACCACATACGTGTCCAAGACATCGGAAAAAATATCATCGATGAAACGTTGGAACGTAGCAGGTGCATTACAAAGCCCAAAGGGCATAACAGTGTATTCGAACAACCCTTGTCGGGAACAAAACGCGGTTTTCCATTCGTCACCGCGCCGTATTCGGATTAGGTTATAAGCCCCTCTTAGGTCTAGTTTGGTATAGATTGTTGCCCTAGTCAGTCTATCCAGGAGCGTGGAGATAAGAGGGATGGGATATCGGTTCTTTATTGTGATGGAATTCAAGCGCCTGTAATCCACGCAAGGGCGCAAATCACCCTCCTTCTTTGGTACAAAGAATATCGGACTGGCAGCCGGAGAGCAGGAAGGCCGGATATGACCCAAACGCAAGGCCTGTTGTATATAGTCTTTTAGGGTTTGTTCCTCGGATGGTGATAACGAGTAAACCCTTCCCTTGGGTATAGGGGCTTCTGGGAGTAAATCGATAGGGCAATCATAGGGCCTATGCGGAGGCAGGCCTTCCGCTATGACTTTATCAAAAACCATGTGGTAATCTTGGTATTCCCTAGGAATGCCTGCCATAACGGCTCCCACGGTGTGTGCTGACATATCGTCGGGTGCCGTATTGCTGATATGAGAAGAAGCCATGGCGCCGAGAATGGAAGCAGGAGATAAGTGTGACTCCGGTTCCAATAGACAGAAATGTTGGCATTCCTCTGACTCAAACTGCACTTGCCCCGTACCCCAGTTGATTAACGGGTTATGGTGCTTTAACCAGGGTATACCTAGTATGACCCCGAACTGGGGCGTGGAAATGAGGTCAAACGACAAGTTTTCCTTGTGTACACCATGAATGACCACTTCCAAGGGCGCGGTTTGGTGTTTAATCGGGCCGGATGCTAGGGATGTGCCGTCAACAGCCTGTACCTGTTCGGGACGTGTCTTTTGGATCAGGGGTAGATTCAGTCGATGTGCTAGTGCAATGTCCATAAAACAACCCGTGGCTCCGGAGTCTATTACTATTTGAACAGCGTGTATGATGTCTCTGGTGGGCTTCAATAGTGCTTGCACTGTAACGGGTCTGATAGGACCAAACGTAGGGCCCGCGGGGGTCGTGAATGGGCTCGCCGGTGCCCCCGACATCATGGGCGAGCCTTCTGAAAACCCGGCGCCTTGTTTCTCGGTCGACGGGGGCATTCATTCACATAGTGTCCGTTTAGACCGCAATAGAAACAAGCGTTGTTGGCTCTTCGACGTTCACGTTCTGACTGTGTTATAGGACTGCGGATCCCGCCTATTTGCATGGGCTCAGAACCAACGGAAGAGGGAGCTGGATGGGGCTGCCCAAACGAGGATTCTACCCTTCGTTCGGATTTGCGGGCGTCCACTTGTAGAGCAAGGTCTACAAGATCTGTGAAAACAGAAGGAAGGGCAGGAACCACTGAAAGGGCGTCCTTCATAGCACTACTGAGTCCTCGGTAAAACACGATCGCCTTCTTTTCCTCAGGCCAAGAGGTTTCAGCGGCAAGTTGGTTATACCGGGTGATATACTCGATCAATGATTGTTTGCCCTGCGTAAGGTCCAGTAGTTCCAGGTCTCTTGCCTGGGCCTTGTAGCGGGTATCGAATACTTTAGCCATCTCCGTGATCAGAAGCTCGAAATCGTATAATAGGGGATGGTTGCCCTCTAAGAATGGATTAGCCCAAGTGGCCGCTATGCCTGATAAGTGTGATAAGAGAAAGGCGGCTTTCGTAACTGAATCGGGGAAGGCTTGGGGTCTACATAGGAAGTGGAGCCTGCATTGGTTTATAAAGGTGCGGTAGGACCGTGGGTCTCCCTGGAAACGTTCTGGGGCAGCAAGAGGAGAGGTGGTTGGGATTAGAACAGGGGCAGGAGCGGGAACAGGTGCGGCCTGGACTGGAGGGGTGGGATCCCTAAACTCGATGTCTGCAGGCAGGGGCTGTTGTGCGTTCTGTAGGAGGTCTAAACGGTGGTGTATGGCGGCTGTGGCTGTGGCCATGTCAGTCCTGAGGGCCGCTACGGCCTGCATTAAAGCGATCACGGGGTCCCCGGCGGAGGGATCCATACTCCGACGGCCAGAGGCTTCACAGTCTGTTATAGACTTGATGGTCGTGCAGAGTAAGGATACCTCCGTCCCCAAGTAACGCACAGGCAACACCAGTAATACTGCCTGTGCGGTCCTTGAGGCCACAGGTGAAGTAGTTCGTAGACCTGGATTCAGGAACCGCCGGAAATGGACCCCCCGATCGCTGCAAGGCAATGGGTTAAAGGTAAGCAAGGCAATGGGTTACAGGTAAGCACAGACGACCTGACAGGAATATAACAGCAGGGTATGATCCTACTTGGCTTACCTATGTGTCAAAGGTGTAACAACAGCGGGCGTTGGGGACCCCAAAAGGCGGAGGGTAGATGGCAGGTAAGCAGGCAAACAACCGCCCAGCGTGAGGTCAGAGGCCAGGAGTCCAGGAGCAAAGACGAAATCCGTAAGACAAAACCAGGGACAGTCCAAAGGTCAGACAGCAGTTTCAACAGTTCCAAGGCGTGGTATCAAGAGGCAGAGGACACGGGGAAATCCAAAAGTAGAAGGGTGGTCCGGCAACTGGTAATCCAAAGATAAACACAAGGGCAAGGCAGAGGCAGTCCGTGGTACAAAAACGTGGTCGAGTGTATCCGTAGAGTAAGGCAAAAATGAGCGTCGCAGAATCCCGTTGGAAAACAGCTGTGAAGCGACGCTCATTGATTTCAGGACGCTTTTATCCAGCAGGACGTATCACGTGATGAGGGGCTAAACACGTGATACGGAAGCAGTGGAGAGTCACGTGACACGTGACGGGCGGATCTTCCTAAGTCCATTCAGGGCACCTCGGTAACCTGGGAGCCTCCAACGCAACTGCCAGGAGCGGGAAGGAAGGTAAGTGCCAGGTGTATGAGAAAACCCCTGGGACTGATGCCCGAATGGGCGCCTGATCGTGCGTGCACTTGTGTATATGGGTGAGCGAGTGGGATGGCAGGAGGACGAGGGTGGGGGCGTGGCCAACTCGGAAGTGCTGGTAGGTGCAGGAGTCGTAACAAATGTGGACGATTCACAGAGCTTTTTGCTCCTGTGTTTTGCTCCAATGTTTATGATTTCGAACGATTCCTGCTACATTCGCAGTTTGCCACCATATTATCTGTGAATCCGACCTTCTGTTTGAAATGTGCATCTAGTGGCCGATTCAAATTATGCACACAAAGCACACTCTGTAGGGCGATATTACAGAAACTTTGCACTGGTGCAAGTGGGCACAAATTGCCCCAGTGCAAAAAACATATTTGGCCTAAATCATGGAATATTTTGCGTGTGAACAGGGGCTTTGTGGACCATTCAGCACGCAAAACCCCCTTTGTCGATTCATGGAACCGACTTTGCATGCCTTTTTGACATGCAAACTAACCAATTTTACTTTCAATTTCCACCTCTGCACACACCTCTCAAACTCCAAACCAAACACAACCACAAACCTCCAGCACAACAAACCGCACAAACTTCACTACACTGCAACAACAAAACATAAACACACATAGACCTCCACAACAGTACACAACGACTACCGGCTGCAAATACCCAGGCCCAGCCAACGGACCCATTGGACTGTGGCCGTCAACAGCACATCATTGCTCTCTTGCTCTTTTCCTGCTTCCTCCCACTAACTCACCCTCCCTTCCTTTTCCAGAGCGCCAGTGCGCCAGGGGACCACTCCAAATGTCCTTTAAGATTAACATTAACATTAACATTAACACTGCAGGAACTTTCCGCTGGTCCAGCACGTCTCTGCATGCAGTTGAGTGCTTTGCACGCAGTGTTGGCCGGGCCTGGGCAGAGATTTAAATAGGGGACGGAACATGCATATTCCCCAATCTCCATGCAAAATGTGGTTGAACAAGATATAATGTGGGCATGTCGAGGGACGGCCTGCGCGAGGAAATTGCACGGCCAGCACAAAGCGAAACCAAGTGCATTCATGGATTTGACCGCTCAACATCAGGTTGGGGTATCAGCATGCAAAGCTCCCTATCACACCACCACATAAAACCACCACATAAAGGCAGGTGCCATGCCCTAATTGCATAGGCATCACTGTGCAAAGGTAAGGTCTGATTGGGAATTTAGGGGTGAATGCCCGCAGTTGGGGTGCTGATTGCAGTTAGTTGTGCACTTATGCACTGTAACAAGGTGCAGCCACGGTTTACAGGGGTTTGCATGCATATTTACTGGGAACTGACTACATTTATGGAAAATGGTAAAGATATTGACATGGTTCTGTAAATAGTTACGGGGAACACCACGCAGTGTCGCCAGGGTGCTGCCTTGGTTGGGGGGGTGACATGCAGTATTGCTGGGGTGCATTACTTGCAGACGAGGCCGGTGAAAAGGATGGTATACGTGGCTGGATTTGCTATGCATGGGGGCATGTTGTGGGCGTTCTGGCCACTACTTGCGTATAGTGTTACTTTGCGTTCATTACTCCATGAATACGCAGAGCACACACAGAATCTTTTGCAAGCAGGCACACGCATGTTTGTTTTCGGTGGGAGGGCCTTTGCAGGATTTATGCGCACATTCTATGAATCAGATGCATTATTTCAGTGCATTTTCGGCACTGGGCAAAGGACAAGGATTAGGGAAAATATACATTACCACAAATCTATTTTAGTGGCAGGACAACGTTTGCAATAGTGCTAATTGCACTTGCACTCTAGCAAAGTGTCTGTACTGTTGCCAATTTCTGACATATTCGCAGATTTTCATTTCTACATGGGGTTCACTGTATCAACTATGTTTTGATTGTGATATAAAGTATGCATTTGATTTTGTTTTAGCGACCATTATAATAACATGTCTTCACTGGGTAGCCAAACAAAAAGTAAATACAAACCCAACCAACATTCTGGGCCTGATTTGCAGGAAGTTTTGTCAGTGGGATTGCACTATTAAATCATACTTCTGTGAATCAGGCCCTCTGTTTTTTGTTTTCTGTTTCATTTGAGAGCTTTGAAACAGTTTTGCTAATTGTATTAAGTACCTAACAAGTGACCAATAAATACATTTGTATCTTTGTTTTATTGTTATGATTCTTATGACAGTTGTGTGGATGTTTTGTGTCACTCTGGTCTTTTGAGATTGTGAGAAGTTTGGTCAATTGCTCACATGTTAAGTACTGAAGGCATTTGCAAGCTTGCACTTCACCTGATCAAATCCTTGCATGGGATTGAACCTGAATCTAAAGGATTGTCCAGATCACTTCCCCTACTTTGACAACACCAAGGGGGTTAATGGTGGTCCTTCAACAATTATGTGTATGTACTGTTGTTGTTTCAAAACAAGGTCAGTTTTAGATCTTGCTGGCAGATGTGGAAATGGAAGCAGCAGCAACATATACACCGGCTTCTCAGATTGTTTGTGGGGACACACAGAGAAATGAGAGATGGCTTGTGTCACACCATGAATAGCGGTAGGTGATTCTACGTGAACCTGCTGTTTTATCACTTCAACCCAGGGGATTTGGTGATTTCTCAGGTCATCACACTTGCCTTTGAAGAAGACTTTGATGCCCATTCTTGAAGGAGCTAGGCAAATTTAATTAGTAATTACTTGCTTTTTGGTACATGGACTGAATGATTATGGTCTCTTCAATGATGGCAAAGAATCAAGGAATCCATCTGGTGTCATACATTGCTACAGAATTGAAGCAGTGCAGCCACTTCCTCACCAGGTTCTACAGATGGCAGTGCCTGCCTCTGTGCTTCGTTTGCTAGAAATGTGATGTTCCAGAACTTTTGGTGGTATGACTTTTCAAACCAGCTCAATTTATTAAAGGTGGCTTTATTTATCTCCATAAATGCTATATGGCCCTTAGGATAAGCCATTTTTAGTTTGGGCTATTAGGTGTCACGTGTGAGATCTATAAAGCCCAAACTATTGCATTCAAATAGTGTTTCATGTATAGATAGGGAGAAGGGCTTTTGAAGACGGGCACATAGAAATGACATTGAGGAGGTATACACTGTTGTTTTGTTATAAGCCAATCAGTTCCTTGCTTGAATGCCTTACTAATCCCTATGGTTAATCCCACACCTTCCTGCCATTCCCCACCCGCAAGTTCTCTACATGGGAAGTCTTTGAGGTCTGAGGTCTTCCATGATGGTTTCCTTATTGGAGATGCACTTAATTGTTAGCTTGTGAGGAAAATCCTTGATTGTAATGTAGGGCTAAAAAATAATGTTCATTTTCCATTACATGTTATGAAAACATTCTCTCTTTTTTTGAACATATTTTACTTTCCAACGAGAATATGTATTTGTTAAAACGTGTTTCCAAATTGTAACATGTTAACAGCTGCAAAGATGTGTGTGTTAATTATCAACATTTTGCTTTCTTTAGTAACTGACCAGTATTAGTGAGTCACATACATTCCTTTTCAAGATGACAGCAGAATTAACTGGGGAGCTGCATGAAAACCTCACGCTGCACTCTCCTTTGTTGCTCAGGGAACGGATGGTGCGTGTATCGCAGGTCACTTTTGTGGGATAGCCAGCTGGCAGGCTGTGGGGACTCCCACCTCCCCAGACCCTGCCCCTCCCATTTTCCTTCCTTTGCAGTGAATAGTAACCAGGATGCGTGATTTCATACCATAAGCAGTACCCTTGTTATTCAAAATTGCAGCTCCAGTCTTATCCTTGCAAGTGATGGGTTCTGCAGCCATGCAGTGGGCTCTAATCACAGAAATGTGTTGCCTCCGGAATACTTTTAAAAATTAATTCAGCATGCCACTGTCTTAATGTACAGAACACCTGTCAGCATATTTCCGTCTGGAGCATTTGGGGCTCTCCCTTTTATATAAATTATACTCCCACAAAGCTTAACAGATGTGACCTCAAATTGCCACAGTGCAGGCAGATGAAGACACAGCGTACACAGAAACTCTTAATTGCGCCTGCTCACACATTCTGGGGCACTTTTGCCAACTTTGTTTACCAGATCTTACCCAGCCGCCAGGTAGCAGAGCAGGTAACACAGCCCCAGCAGTATGTGGAACGTAGGAGATTTCAGGGGCGTTGATTTTTCTGGATCTGCTGTGCGAAATGCAGATTGAAAGACCAGGAAGTAGATGGTACTATGCAGGAAATGGCACCTTTACCTTGGCTGTTAGACCCGGGCTCCACCCATTAAGGCATGCTCATTTCTGGCCTTTATTTTTAGGGACTTTTTTCACCAGTAAGGAAGGCAGGCTCCACAAGTGACAACTTCAAGATGCCCACCCATCTTTTTATGGCACTCTGGCAGTGTAGAATGAACATGGGTTTACCTGATGGATAGTGCTAGGCTTCTTACTGTCAGGGACATTCTCAGTTTCCCCTCACAGTTGTAAACTATTGCAACCTGTGCCCCTTTTTTGGCCACCTGGAGCGGCATTGACATATCTAGTTTGAGTATACAGAGAAGGGTGTATGTGTGTGTCTGTCTCTCTCAGGCTGGAAGAAGGTTGACTCAATGAGTTATACACTAGTCTCAGTCATGAGCCTAGCATTATTTGAGTAAAAATGACTACCTATTTTTACCACACTTACCTGTGCCTACCCAAATGCCCGAGGTGTTGGCATTGCCCATGTTTGTTTATACCATGTATAATTATCCCCATTATAGAGGTAATATATTTGACTTCAACTCTCTTTGTTCAATGATGGCCCTCAGGCTACCCACTCAAAGATGACAACACATTTGATACAGTCTTGACCTTTGGAGTATTTCTTTAGGACAGGTTTGTGGACTTTTCAGTGCACTCCAAATAAGGGAAGTGTTCGCTTCTGTTGAATAAGGGGTTATGTTTGGCTTTCTTCTTCTACTCTTTTCCAGTCCCCTTGAGTAATGAAAACATCCAATATATTGTGGAACAAAAACAATGTTCTCTTTGACTCTGGCATTGAGGTATATTTAGACAATGGAGCCAAGAAACGTCATCTCCATGAGCACTGGTATCTGCTTGAACTTCCACAAAAATTAAGGAGGCTAACCTTCACTGCTTAATCAAAAACAGAAAGCCCTCAGTAGGACAGGACCATGCAGGATACATAGGCACTGTATAAGGATGGATATGAATCCCATTGCTCTTTAAAGAGCACTGTCTGGTTCCTTACCAGTAGAATTGTCAGTACAGGCCAAAGATCCTGTATAAAATAACATCAACCCTTTTCCACAATGGAGGATATGGGGGTCTAGGTGTGGCTCGATCCACATAAGGCTGTTTAAAATGAGTCTCCTGGAACGTAGCAAACAATGTATTGCTTTTATATCCTCATTCGATACATTGCTCTTCCATGAGACTTGGAAGCTTTCTTCAAATCAATTAATTGGCTTTCATGGCTTCGACTCTCCCCTGTGACATATGGTAAAAGTGGAAGGAATAAAGGTGGCCTGGCCACATATGAGAATATGAAATTCTTTGTCACCTGTAGCTCAGAAACTTTTTCGGACAAGGTACCGATCGTGAATATTACTGAAGGTCTCGGCAAACCATTGTCAATGATAAATTATTACAATGCCTCGCCAAGACCAGCTCTGATCCCTGTTATTAAAAAACGATTAAAACCAGTTTACGAGCTCAGTATCCATCAACCACTGAACTGTAGTAACAGGCCCATGCTTATAATCGGGGAGACTTCAAAATCAGGCTGGCCCGACTGTAATGCAGGGGGCAGTGTGTCTAAGGAAATAGACCTTGTTCTCAGCATTACAACACCCAGTATTCGGGATGGAACAACATCAACGGCCAGCAAACTGCTTCTTTTTAAATTATTAGAAATGGGAATATGCACAGCTAACGGGAGATTATTATCAGACACCCCAAGTCAATTCACCTTCAGGAACACTAGATACAGATCAGCAATCAATATTTTTTAATGCAATTTCAAGACTGGCACAGTCAGTATGACCTGTGTATTTTACAATGTCCTGAGAGTGCTCATGATCCACTAATATTATCTGTGACATTTTATCACAAATGTTTCACTGACTCCCTGAGAGAACCCAGTACAGCTAATTACACCTTGAGGAAACCATTAAAATGAGCAGATGTGGATGTTATGTTATGTTAAAGGATATTTATACTGTGCACTTTCACCATCGGAGTGGTCCTCTGGTGCCTTGGCAGATCTGAAAAGCAAGAGGGTAGGGTAAGTTAGTTGGACTGAGTGGGGAAAAAGCACAAGATAGCGCTCATGTGCTGTTGGCAGCTTCAGTTCGGTTTTCACGGTTCGCTGAAAGTAGGTGTGATTTCTTTAAGTCAGTAGTTGTCTTGTGCTGTTGTGCGAGACTATGTGTGGTTTGTTTCGTTGTTGTGGTGTAGTGATGATCTTGCGGTTTGTTTTGCAATATAGGTATGGTAGTGTTATGTTTAGAGTTTAAGAGGTGTAAGCAGAGGGATGAGACTTTTAGTGGGTTGGTTAGTCGTGGTGCTCCATCGTACCTCCTCCACTTTGGCTACCAGTGGTACGCGTCTCTGCTAGTGTTCCATATTGTGGTGTGCTGCGGGGGGCAGTCTCGCTCTTAAATTATGTGTCGGGTTTTGGGCTGTCTACAGGGCTATTTGATGCCGAGGCCTCCTCCACTGCCCACCCTCCACCCCTCCATCTCCTTCCTGGACCCCTTCAGGAGGTGAGGGGGCCTGGGACCTATTCCCTGTGCCCTTGATCTACCTGGTCTCTGTGGTTTTTCTCTTTGGTCACCACTCTTTCCCCTTCAGCTCTTATCCACTCTGTCTCTGGTTCAACCTAGGACACGCCTGTCTCTCTCGTTAGCCTCCGTTAAGGCCCTCCATGGTGACCCCGGTCTCCATCCACACACAGAAGTCTCTGTCCCTCCCTGCACTTGTCATGGTATGCTTTAGTCCTGTGTCTTGCTAACAAACTTCTAGCAAACTAATCAGTGCATGTCTAAGCTGCACAAAAATCTTCTTTGCCAGTGCAGATACAGATTTGGTGCAACTGCAAGCCTTTAACAGCATTAAGGAAAAAGCATGGTTGCACCTAACGTTTGCCCCCTGATTCTGTCGATTCAAAAATACTGACCGTACATGGTATTCTCAGGATTGTAAACACATGAAATCCTGCTTACTAAAACTAAAAAAAAAGACCCCAACACAGAAAACGAGAGCCTGGTCTACCTGAGACAGCTTTTCAAATGCTTCTCCTGCTTCCTTTTGCTTTTCTGGTTCTGTTTTATCCTGGTTTCGTTCTTACCAAGCTAATCAAATGTATTCAGGTCATTATGCTGTTAATGTTTCTAATACGTTACCTCTTGCTCGTGGGGTGCCCTGAGGTTCTGTTTTAGGTCCTTTTCTTTTTTTTCTTTACTCATCTCCTTTTGCAGCTATTATTTAATCTATGGGATATCTCATCACTTCTATGCTGATGATACCTAAATCTTTCTGTCTTTTTCTTCTTTTACTCCTTCAATTAATGATACTCTTTCCTCTTGTCTTCTTGCTATTAAATCCTGGATGTCAGATCATTTTCTTGTTCTTAATTCCTCTATAACTGAAGTTCTTTTCTTTCCAGGTAACAATATTCCTCCCCTTTCTTCTCCTTCTTATATTTCATTTCATCCATCTTCACTGCCTGCTTCTTCTACTGCTCATAATCTTGGTTTTCATCTTGACACTAATTTATCCTTTTCTCATCACATCTCTACTAGTCTCGTTCCTGTCATTATCAACTCTACAATATTCAAAAGGCTTGCCATTGTCTTACATTTAATGTTGCTAAACTCTTGGTTTCTTCACTTATTTTTTCACATTTATTCTTTTGCTCTGTCCTAATTTTTATTTCTTCCTGCCTCTCACCTGGCTTTTTAATGCTTTTGTTTGTCTTCTTTAACTACTTTCTCCTCGAGAAGTTATCTCATCATCTTTTTCTTCTATTGGTTGGTTATCATTTCACTTTTGCATCAAATTCAATTTTCTCTGTCTTGTGTCTGTCTCTTTTTGGTCTTGCTTGTCCATATCTTTCATCTTGTATTTCTTTGTATGTATCTTCTCGTTGTCTCTGTTCTCAATCTCAACTCTTATTATCAGTTCCCCATTTCACCTGTGCCCAATCACCATTATGCTCTTTCTCACTCCTCGCACCTTTCACTGCAATGCTCTACCTCTCTCTCTTCACTCTATCACTTCCTTTTCCTGATTTCACTCTACAATTAAGAACCATCTCTTTCAGTCTTCATGTAAAATCTTCAAAATTGTGTACTTCTGTTTATCCTGATTGTATTGTACTGTAAGCTTGATGTGTGCAGTGCTTTGGTTTAAAGCGCTATATAAGTGACACATAAAATATATATATTTTGTAAAAGGAACACTAGAACAAGCTAAAGATATCTGAAAAACACAAGGTCTGGCAAATGCAAAAATAATCTGGAAATCTTGGAAAATTGTGTCCAAGGGGATTGGACCGTCCCCTCATGCTGTCAATGTATTACCATCAGTTGAAGCCTGGGTCAATCATTTCACAAAGGTTTATAACCCTTCAGCTGAAACCGAGAATCCAGCTCAAGTGAACATCTTGTACTGGAAAGTAACTCCATGTAATCACGTACCAGTTCATCTCATGGACACAGAAGTAAGGAGAGCTTTGTTTTCCACTCCCACAGGGTAAGCTCCTTTTCCCGATCTGATCGTATTGGATGCATTTAAGAATAATCATGTGACATCTGGGCCCCCTTTAGGATGTACTTATGTGACATGCTTTCTGATGACAAAACTTCCATGTAATTTGTATTGCATTGATGTAACCGAGAGATGTATCCTTTTACGATGTGTTGAATACAATGTGGAAATGGCTCTGATGTATCTGATGTGACCACTAAGAAAAAGAAGGTTGAAAAAAAAATAATAATAATCATCTGATATGGGTGCTTGTTTTTACTAAGATGATTAATGTAATAATAGCTAATAAGCTAATTCCTTCCAGCTGGAAAGAGTCAATAATAATACCTTTCTTTAAGAAAGGTGATACACTGAACCCACGATGACTCTGTCCAATTTCGACTCCACAGCCAAATGTCTAAGGAGGGTGGCATACACTTATATATTTGACTGGGTAAAAGATTCATAATATTCTCTCAGAAGAGCAATATGAGTTTAGAGCAGGTATTTGGACAGTAATGCAGGTTCTCAACCTCAGGCCAGTACTGGACAAGTATGTCTGGGAACATGGATGCCCAGTCTACCTGGGTTTTAAGGGCTAAGCTTGGTATTTGATAGCGTGAACTGGCAAACAGTATAGCATACTTTGCACTCCCTTGGCATGCCTTGTCCACTCTTAATTTTGTTAATTTCCTTCATAATAACCTAACCGCTGTGGTGGGAACGGATAGTATGGACAAAGCCACGTCATCCTTTAGTGCGACCCATGGATTCTAACAAGGGTGTTTGCTGGCTCCGCTATTATTCAATCTCTATGTCTGCACACTTTCATCAGAGCTAAATGAACTAACAAAGTACATCCCTAGAATAGCAGGTAAAAGCATCTTGTAAAAGCAAAAGGAAATATCGAGACTGAGTACCCCAAAAAGAAATACACCAAACACGGGCTTATAAAGATTCACAGATCTTTATTCTAAAACTGTACAGTTACAAAGAAACAAAGTATCAGATAAGGATAGCTATCTGGCCCTCAGTACATCACAGCAGATACCAGCCCTTTCGGTGTGAGAAGTGAGAGGTACTGGACGTCTAAACAGTTACACATTTTATACATTTCCAATTATTATGTCCTGCCCCTCTACAGGTTAATTATACAGGGTCTAGAGTTTGTGCCGAGTTCACTTCTGGTTTGTCCAACTATATACTCATGGATCATCCTACATTCACATACAAACAAGTCACAATGACAACAGTGTATTCACAGGATTAACAATAAGCCTTAACACATGTCCTATACAATGCAGTTCAGATAGTGTCCATGTTCAGTATTGGTATTACATTGTAGTTGATGTATGTCCGCGGATCGGACTTGATGGCGCAGACAATCCTCTGTCTACAAGTCAGGCATGGGACAAGGTCTCTTTACTCAACCCAAACATTCGGCCTATGGACAGTTTGCACATTAACTAACGTACAAGGTTCAGGACGGCTCAGTTACAAGCGGAAAACACTGTCCACCATTTTAGAACACAGAATTACTTTAGAATAGAAATCAAAATGGCGGACAGACCTAAAATGGCAGCGAAGTCGATCTAAGATCGGAACTTTGCAACGTGGTTTTCTTCGCAGAGTGACTGGGCTTAGGCCAATATATACAATAAAGGAGGCACAATAAAATATCCCATTTAACAAACCCTCCTTTTGGCCTAAGCCAAGCGCTAAACTACTTCTAGTCACTTTACGAGTAACCCGACGACTCAATGTCCATACATCCTGAATCACTATCAGATATATCATTTGCCATGAGGGCAGATACTGAGATTTCCTTCAGCACAAATTCATTAGATATTATCTCTGGGGCGTATACCTTGTGTCCTAATGTACCCATCGCTTATGCACAACATCCTCCTAACATCAAACACATACCAGGAAGACATTGTATACAACAACAGAAAAACAACAGAATACCTAAAATAATCAGTAAGACCGAAAGTAGCTTCCATCCCCAAGATCACAAGAAGTCCCAGAACCAAGCACTAAGATCCCAGTTTCCCTCAGGAACATGCACTTCTCAGCTAAGGATGTGCAGATTTTGTATTGCTCTGAAAATCGTTGGGGAGGAATCTTGCACGAAAACACAGCAAACGGACCCCACTAATTTACATACCCCACCACGCTCAGCCAGGATGACATCTAATGCCATCCGGTTCTGAAGTGCAACGAACCTTCTTGCTTTTTGTTCTAGAGTCATGTTATAGATTATGTCATTGGTCCGGTTGATGGTCCTCTCCAGTACGCTCGCTTGTCTTCTGATATCTTCAGAGTTCAGTATTTGCCCCCAAAATGGTACAACAGATTTAGCTACATCACCCAGAACTTGTGCTGAAGTATTGCCATTCTTGTCCCACCGTGGACAAGCCTTTGAAATTTATGCAGTGCTAGCAATGAATACCCCGGGTAACAGAATCCCTAAATCACAAAGGTCTGTCCTCACTAGTCAAATTCGCAACGTTGGCGCAACCCTTGTAATCACCCATTGACAGAGTACCATTCCTCTGTATGCAGAAAGAAACTGAATCGGGGCTTTGGTTAACAGTGTAAAAAGGTGGCGTGGCATCCCTATTGACTATAGGAGCCATCTTGAAAGAGATCAAAGATTGAAAACGATGGAACAGTCTATCAGAAGGCCTAATAGAAGCAACATTAGGCTTGCTCCTATTTGCGAAGAGTGAGCATCCCAAGGGCGTTAGAACTCGTTTCTCAAAATCATTCAAGTTAGTTACATCAAAGTTCCCTGAGATGCTATTGTTCCATCGGCCAAATAATAGTGCCCTTAGAGAAGCATAACATGCAGTCGTCAAAGGTAAAGGATGAATATACCAACCCAGGCCCTTATTCCCCTGTTGAGGTAAATGCGAGCAGACCCAACAACTGGATTTATTAAAAATGGCATGTGTGGCATTCATAATGAGTAATAGAGTATTGTTATGGTAACTCTGTCTGTCCTGAGAGTCTCTAGGAGATAAAGTGTGCAGATGCACAAAAGTTGTAGAAACAGTGGGTACATTTTCAGTGGGTAACACATTTTCAAGCGAATGTACTTCTTCCAGATACCAGAATCCTAAGGCAATGACTATTGTGAAACCAGTTAACATGATCACAAGACAACAATATGTTTTCAGAGCCCACGCATTCGATTGTTCATTTTTAAGATTGATCACACAGTCTCTTATCTGTTCTGTACGAGTGGGAGTGGTTGCAGGTATTGTCTCTTCAAACAAATTCACCAAAGTTAATTTGCTGGCGATCTCCAGATCAAGCGTTTTCTTAGTCTTTTTCCCAAACCCTAGCCAACAGAATCCCCTTATGTACAAAAGATTGGGCCAAAGAGACAAGCCCTTCGATGATTTTCCTTGATGGCACAGCCGAACCGTGCAGTAAGTCTACTTCCTCGGACGCAGATCGTACCTTATGATCCCTGGTACTGAGTGATCTGTGAACAACGTGTTGTTACTTCCTGATGGAAGCAGTGAATTCAAAGCAGGATCCAACACAAGTTTCGAAAAAGGAACTGTTGGAGATTGTGGAGATGAAGTGGCTGTTTTCCCATGCCCCACAGGCTCAGGGAGAGTCTCTGACGCACTCTCAATGCTGTTTGATGCTTCGTCATCGTTGTTTACGGTATTGGTGAGGGGTTCTGTGTCTTCTGTATCGTATGGCAAAGTGAAAGGAATCCTCTTGATGTGGGACGAGTGGATCCAGTATTCCTGCCCTCCACTCGCACCACTGTCTGTGTAACCAGGAGAAGTTGATGCTGGCCCCGCCAACGAGGCGCGAGGCAAGAAGATTGTTCAAACGACTTGATGAGGACCCAATCTCCTGGCCGTATGCTGTGACCTGGGCCCTCGTACCTGACAGGTAAAGCTTCTCGCACCTGGTGGTAAATCAAATACAGATTTTGAGTTAACTGTCTAGAATAGGCAGAAAGAAGAACATGCTCAACATCGCGTAGCGAACGGGGCTTTGGCAGACCCCAAATGTTATCTGTATTAATTGGAGGGGCAGCGCAACTGGCGGAACCTTAGGCTGAGGTAACAATATATCACATAGAGGGGTAGCCACCTGAAAATAGTTAGAGCATACTCTTGGTACTGTATGCCTTTATTCAACAAGGAGGTTGTGGTGTTTGCAAAGGTCACCACTAATCTAAACTTGTGTCAAAGTCTAAAGGACCCCAAGGGGGTGAAAGCTACACGCACATTTATTCGTACATGTGAGCACAAAAGTTATACAAGATGTAAATTTATTACAACAAACTCATCAACCAACAACACTCAAGGTATGGCAACTTGATGCTTTCGAGAACAATCAGGTAGCATTTTAGAGACATGGATCCTAAAGACCTTCTGCAGCAGAAAGTTTACAGAGGTTTAGGTTATTCGCATGTACTGATACTTCATCAAGAAAACACATTAGGTATAGATTGATGAATAATAAATGCAGAAAAAACAGAAAAAACATAAAATTCATTTACAACAATTTAGTGCAGTGAAGCATGGTGATAGACTGTAGTGAGGCATAAGCATGTCTGGTAGGCACTATTTTCTAGTGCAAGCACAAATGTATAGACAAGGTGCTTGTCCTTATAGAGTCAAGACAAGACCTCTATGTATTAGACATTAGTCTGTTAACTATAGGTGACCAACCCTGGCCTACCCATGACCACCTCAAATAGAGAGAGCCCAGTCTTAGTTTGAGGGGTCATTCTCATGGACAATAACACGATCGGTAAGACGTCCAGCCATTTCAGTTTGGTGCCGGCACACATTTTAGCAAGCTTGTTCTTGATGATGCTGTTATGTCTTTCTACTAAACCAACACTCTGAGCATGCTTAGCCAAATGGAACTGTTTATCAATCTGTAATCCCACGCATATCTGCAGAATTACAGCAGCGATAAGATGTGGACCATTGTCCGACCAAATGACTCTTGGAAAACCAAACCTAGGAAAATATTCCTTCAGCATGGTCTTCGGCGTTGTCATAGCTGTGACATCTTTGACAGGAAAGGTTTCAACCCATTTACTAAAGGCACAGATAACCACTAGTACATACTTGTATTTATTGCAATGCTCCATTTCAATGAAGTCGAAATGTATAACCTCAAAGGGGACAGAAGGTGGACCAAAACTACCCCTAGGAGTCAATGTGCCCTTTCCCACATTATACTGCAAACAAATCATACACCCTTGGACAAAGCGCTCGGCTACCTTAGAAATTGTATCATTTACCCACACATTATGTAACATTTTGGTAACCTTTCGTGCACAAATATCGGTGGGATCATGACCATAGCGACCATCATCGTAATGTATTCATCAGGCAGTAACCATTTCCCTTCTACTTTGTCCACCCAACACCCATCGTCATCCAATTTTGCCAAACCCTCAGCCCATTTCTTAGATTCCTCTAAAGTGGCATCAGCTTGAATGTTTTTCACAGATTCAATACCCTCACTCAAAGTACAGGCATTTGTGGCTTCCCTTGAAGTATACATTTCTGAAGAGAGATCAGTGGCAGTCTGTTTGGCTATCTGGTCAGCAAAAGCGTTCCCTTTTCCTACCTTATGTATGCTCTTCTGATGTGCTGCACATTTCATAATTGCTAGCTGAGTAGGGAGTGCAAGCGCTGAGAGTAACCGTACTATCAAGGAGCCATACTGGATTTTAGTGCCATGTGAGGTCAAGAAACCTCGTTCTGCCCAAAGTCTGCCAAAGTTGTGAACTACTCCAAAAGCATACTGACTGTCAGTATATATATTTACGGTAAGCCCTTCAGAAAGTTCACAAGCTCGGGTAAATGCTGTAATCTCTGCAGCCTGCGCGGAGTTATGCGTGATTATTTTGGTCTCCACGACCGTGCTCAATGTGGTGATTGCATAAGCAGCTGTGGATGTACCATCCGGGAGTTAGAAACAAGAGCCATCGCAAAACAGCTCCCCTTGTGCATTGTTCAAAGGAGTATCTTTTAGATCGATTCTGCCTTTTATCTCTTGTTCTATAGTGTAAAGGCAGTCATGTGACTCTTCGTCACTGCAAGCAGTACCTTGCGGGAAAGGTAAAAGTGCAGCCGGATTCAATACACAACATCTCTTTATTTGAATATGCGGTACAAACAAGATCAATTCATATCTTGTTAATGATGCGGATGTGAGGTGTTGCGTTTGTGTTCTGTTTCATAGAACATCTACAGAGTGAGGTACCATCAGGGTTAAAGCATGGCCTAGGACCATTCCCTCTCTCTGTTTTAGCTCTCAAAACATCTTGGCAAAGCGCATGCAACAGGATCAAGGGCAGAAGAAAAGTAGCCGCACGGCCTATTCTTCCCTCCATGTTCCTGCGTTAATACAGCCAACGCACATCCATCACATTCATGCACAGACAACACAAAGGCCTTTTCATAGTTTGGTGTGCCCAAAACTGGTGCTGAGCACAATGCAGTCTTGAGCAGATCAAATGCTTGCTGGTGTTCCAAGTTCCACGGCAATGGCGAAGAAATGCCCTTCTTCGTCAAAGCCAACATTGGTTTAATCACTAAGGAGAAGTTCGGGATCCACTGCCTACAGTACGAAGCGATTCCTATCAAGGCTCTGACTTCCTTCTGTGTATTTGGGACAGATATGCTAGAAATAATTTTTATCCACTCAGGCGTCAACCTTCTTCCCTCCTTTGACAGGAGATAGCCTAAACAGGCGACCTCCTGTCGACAATACTGAAACCTTTTAAGTGAAGCTTTGTGTCCATGTCGTGCTAGGTGAATAAGCAACGACACAGTGCCCTCCTTACAGGCGCTCTCTGAGTCAGCAGCTAAGAGTAGATCATCGACATACTGAAGCAGTGTACAAGTGGTGGGCAACTCGAGAGTGTCGAGCTGCTCTTTCAAAGCCCTACTGTAAATGCTAGGACTCTCTGTGTAACCTTGTGGTGCACGGGTAAAGGTAAACGAGCGTCCCCCTAAGGTGAACGCGAACAAGTATCTACTGTCTTTGTCTATAGGAATACTAAAGAAGGCGTTCTTTAGATCCACAACACTAGAGTGAGTAGCTGAAGCCGGAATCATAGTTAATATTGTCGTCACATCAGGCAAAGTGGGAAATAGTGGAGCAACAATCTTATTGATGGCACGTAAATCAATAATGAAACGAAAAGGAATTGCAAAATCGGACTATTGCACAAACTACCTGCAATTTCTTCAATCAACCCACGATGTACAAAATCAGAGACTATGGGCCTTATTACACGGATTGCGGTAAGGGATTAACGATACCGGTAAGGGAATACCGGTATCGTTAAATACCCATGGAAATTACGACCCGGATAACCACTATTAGCGGCACCGCTAAGAACGGTGCCACTAATAGCGGCTAGTCTGCGGATGCGCGACCCTTAAACCTGTAAATAGCGGCATGGCAGTAATAGCACACAATCACAAGCCATGCGTACATGCCAATAGCGGCATGGAATAGCCCCAAAAAGCCCATACCGGTATGGTGCAAATACCGGCATGGTGAACCACCCGTTAAGAGAAATGAGCAGTGTTCCCACCTGCCACAGGTGGACACAATCAGCACAGGTGGAGGCAATGGAGACTGGGGCAGCACAAAAGGAGCACACCACACACCTTCCCACACCTCCCTTTCCCACACCAATTTGGATCCCATTGCAGCACCAACAACAACAGGCAGCACAGAGGAGACGCAGGACGAGGAGGTGGGCCAGACAGGCAGAGCAAGCCCCACCAGGGCACCTAGTAATACCACCGAGGCAGCCACCAATCCCCAGGATTCGAGCCACTCCATTCAACCTAACCCCTCAGCAGATACACACCCTGTTCCGTCTGGACCGGGATACCATCACCAGCATCTTGGACATGATACATGACGACATTGTGAGCCTCATAGACATCCGTACGGTTCCTAGACATAAAATCGAAATCAATAAAATCGAAAGTCAAAATGTCGAAAAAATAATCTCGAAAAAAAAAAAGTCGAATTTTTTTTAATACGTTTTTTATTCGAAATGGGGGGGTTCCCCCCAACCCCCCTTTTTTTCTATTTTTTTTTTATTTTACCCCTTTTTTTTACTTACCAAACCCCAAAAAAATATATAAATAATAAAAAAACAAATTCGACTTTTTTTTTTTCGACATTATTGATTCGACTTTTTTGTCATTCGACTTTATTTTTTCGATATTATGACTGGACACCCCTGCCATCCCCCCTCTACTGAAGGTGGCAAGTGTGCTTCACTTCCTGGCCACAGGCACCTACCAGCATACAATAGGGCAGATGCATGGCATCTCACAACCAGTATTCTCAAGCACGCTGACCCAGGTGCTCGATGCCCTCCTGAAGCACACAAGTGAACACATATCCCTGCCACGGACTGCCCAGGAGATCTCTAACACCAAAGTTGGCTTCTATTCACTGGCAGGCATCCCAAGTTGCACCGGGGCCATCGACTGTACCCATGTGGAATTGGTGGTCCCACATCACAATGAAGCATTCTACCGAAAAAAAAGCAATTCCACTCCATCAATGTCCAAATGGTATGTGGCTCAAACAAGATAATCACACATTGTTGTGCCCGATACCCAAGATCAACTCATGATTCAATGGTCCAGCGGAACTCAACAATACCACGCTACATGGAGCGACATGCCGGACAACGATCATGGCTACTTGGTGAGTAGCAGGGCAAGCACATGGCAGTGTGATGTGGGGTGTGATTGGGGGGGGAAGAGATGCATACTCCAACTGGGTGTGGACTGTAGTCTGCAGAACAAATGGACATACAGATGCACGCCAATGTCCACCAAGGCAGGCCACAATGGACCGGAAACAAAACCACATGCAATTTTGAAGCTGCACAACATTGAAAATAATCCGAGATGGCAAACATGACCAATCTGTCCACATGCACATTGCACATCATACCAAACCCCATAAGACACAAATTAGCAGCATGGCGCCAATATGCCAAATGAAAATGTGCGCTGACCAACATCACTACAGCTATGCGCCCTTGAGTGCATGCAAAGGGATCACCTGTAGCCATTGTACTGAACCACACCTGTAGACCACTACTGAAGTGAGGCTTCACAGCATGGCGATATCAATTTCAGAATGGCAGTGCAATAGCAGTGTGGTACCAAATTTGCCTGGTCCCAGGAACACCTAAGACCTGTCCTCACCCAGGACATGGCAATAACTGGCGGAGGCATGCATGGTACATGTCCACTTGCAGGGACTAGCTCACCCTCACACATTGCAGTTACACAGATCGTCTCCATGCACGCTGGGATCCGTGGATGCCAATCACAATGCAAAGTTGATTTGTGTGATATGTACAGGTTGCACTTGATGTGAACAGTAACAAGTCCCCATTGTTCCACCCATGCAGGTGATGCCGGCTATCCCCTGAAGAGGTGGCTCCTTACCCCTGTACGGAACCCACAGAACAGGCACGAAGAGGAATACAATCGTGCACATACCCGTACCCGCATCGTAATTGAGCAGACAATTGGCCTTTTGAAGACACGGTTCCGGTGCCTCAGCAGGTCGGGTGGAGCTCTCGTGTACGGCCATGAGAAGGTGGCCAAGATCACCATGGCATGTGTCATGCTGCACAATATGTGTATCAGACGGAATGTGCCAGTGCCCCCTGATGTTGAAATGCTACCACCTGATGAGGATGATGATGGTGATGAGGAGGGAGGAGACGGGGCTGCAGGTCATGCAAGAGGCGATGCCCAGGAGGGACGCGATGTGTGTCAGCATCTGATCAACCAAATATTCTGAATCACATGGTTCAACTCTGTAGGATAGGTGTGGGTATTTGTGCACTGGGTTTTGTGGTGGAGCGCACAATGGGCCCTGTAATAAAGCCCCCAATAAAGCTCACATACACAATGATGGAGTCCAAGCCTGTGTTTTAACTTGTCACTAGTGTGTTTAATATGTTTTGAGAAGAAGAAGTGCACGGCCCCAACTATGCAACCACACTTTCCACTCTCCCCCCACAACACTCCCAAAACACCCTTTCCCCCCTCCCCACACAACACCCCCAAAACACCCTTTCCCCCACCCCCCACAACACTCCCAAAACACCCGTTCCCCACTCCCCCCACTACACCCCCATGTGTGGCTGGTACAACGTTGCTGTCTTGCTGTACATGTGCCAGCTACATCGGGTTGGCCCTACGTCCCATCCCCACCACCACTATTAGGGGGTTGGGAGGGTGTGCACCTCATGGTGCGCAAGGAGCGGCACAGGGGGCTCATATGCCTTCAGCTGGCAGAGGAGGATGTGCCTGGTTGTTCTTGTGGTGGGGGGGTACTGTCTGTCTATAGCGTCCGCTATGCGGGTGAGGACCTGCCTCAGTTGTGCCATCTCCTCACAGAGCCTGTTGGTGCAGGCTTACATGCCCTGTCTCATCTCCCTTGCATTCCCCCTGTACTCCTCCCACAGACGGGCTGCCTCATCGACATGCTGGCCAACCAGCGCTGTGATCTCCTCCTGCCGCTGTCTGATGGTGGCCAGGTCATGGCCACTGTGTCCTGCTCGTGGGGTGGGTGCCACACCTTGATCTATGGGTCGGCCATCGGGTGAGGGCACCTGTGGGCTCCAGCACCCTGCCATGGTTTCATTGCCAGACTGGGCATGGCTGCTGGATAGTGATGGTGGCGGTGTGCTTGCTTCTCTGGTTTGGGAGGGCTGGGGGTGTGCTCTTGTATGCCCAAGTCACAGGTGTCCTCCACATCGGACAGTGGTGCGGTGGCTGCTGCCTCGCCAATTGAACTGTTGGCAGCAGACAGTGTGCCCTCCGTGGGTGGTTCCTGTGTTGGGGGATCACTGCAGTGGGTGCAGCGATTGTTGCTGCCATAGCTTCACGTCTTGGTGACGTTGGTGGCTGGCTGTGTTTGCCCCTCTGCAGGAGCGCACTCCTCCCTGTGTCCCTTGATGTGCTGGCGGTGTTCCCTGGCTCCTTTGCTCTGGCTTGTTTCTTGGCAGGGGGAGCCTGTGTTGCAGTGTCCTGCTTATCGCTGTCGGTCTGTGAGCCTGTGTGGGACAAAGAGGGGGGTGGCATTGGTGATTGGTCAACGTGCTTCATGCAGATGTTGTTCATCATGCTGTTCTATGCATTGTGACTTCATCAGTGGGCATTCAGGTCATGGGACTTTCAGGTGGGTCATTCATGCATGGATCTGGGTGGCACATGACTGTGGTGATGCGTGTATGTGTGTGTGTTGGGGTGTGTCACTCACATGGGCAGGGTTGTGTGCATGTATGTTTGTGGTCGCATCCATGAGTTGATTCAGGGCTCAGATTTGGGGGGTTCCTCACCTTTCACAGTGCATTGTTTTATTTGGACACTCACCTCCATCTGATGTTGTGAGAGCACCACGCTCCATGTCGCCGACTCCCTCTATAGATTCAACACCAATAGTGCTCGCGCAGGTCTCCTCCCACTCCCTAAATTTGATGGGTGAATCTCCACCACCTCCTGTGGCCATGGCCAGGTTACGATTGGCAGCCAGTATGCTGCGGACACGGAGGTGGAGATTGCCCCACCGCTTCCTGCAGTCTTTCACGGTGCGGGTGGTGGTGCCCACCGCACTGACTTTCTGGGCCACCTCTGCCCAGATGGCCTTTTTTTTATCAGGGTCTCACGCCACATGTCATTCGCGAAGACAACATTCGCGTTTGCAGCAAGCGTCTCTGTGAGCATGATGAGCTCCTCATTAGTGAATTTCTCCTTCCGCTGCCGATCTGCTACTTTTTTAATTGCCTTGGGCATTGTCAGGGGATCCTGGACGGTTTGGTATGGCACAGGTGTGGATGCAGGTCCTGGGGGCAGAGGATGTGAATGGATTGTGTTTTTAAAGATGGCCGCCGTGCTCTTTCCCGTTCCTGTGCGATGACGCTATTTCCGATTCCGCAATTTTACGGTGACTGCTAATAGTGGTCACCACTATTTGCATGATGCTGGAGGTCAGAAGTGCTATCAGCACTTTCATCGGTGCCGCTAAGGGTCTTTACCTGGTCTTTAGCGGTATGGGTCATTACCGGCATGGCGCTATGCTCGTGTCCGCGTACTCGTAATGGCACGCAATTAGCGTCCTCTTGCCAAGGCGGACACATTAATAGAGCCATGCAGGTAAGGGCAGTATTTTACCGCCTACCGTGTAATGAGGCCCTATGCATTTCAAAGCTTGCTCACGATCGACTATGCTAATGCTTGTTTTCATGGTTCTACATTTTCTCTGAATTGCGAATTGGTTTTAGTGGGATTTACCGCACACATCCCCTATCTATCCCAAAACCGTCTACTTTTTTGTACCTCTCTACGCTGTCGGGCATCCATGAACCTCTCTCAGGTCTTGGTTTTGCTCACCACCTTCTCTCCATGTCCTGGTTATTCACTCACACCTCCCGGTGAGGAAGGTTTCTAACAGTTCTGCATCATATTAGTATCTGGTGTTCTTGCTTGTCCACTCGTGTTCACCCCCTTTCCCTGGCATCCCATTATGCAGCTGCCCGAGCATGATTTGTCTTGGGAGGATAGCTCAGGGGCAACGTGCTCGCCTTGGAAGCAAGCTGATGCAAAGCAACACAGGTTTGATACCCTGGTCCGTGCTTAGAAACCTCTGGGTATTAAGCATGTCATAAATAGCATGTCATAAATAACCAATACAAATAAATAAATGGTTGAATTATTTATGCTGCCACAAAAAGGCTCTTTGCCTGACAGTCACCATCTCTTCACCGATGGTATTGCCTTCCCGGGCGTACCATGTACTTCCATGCATTGTATTTACTGTGATGGGGGCAACATCTCCCTTCTCACTGACACAAAGTGTGTCACATGATTATAGTCTGTGTAAATACTCACAATTCCCGACTGATATCAATGTCATGGAGAGCATTATACAAGACACTAAAATAAAGATGTCCATAGACCACAGTCCACCTCCTCCCCTTTTGACCACTAGTATAGCTTCAAAGAGAATGCAGACAGTTTAGTGGTATCACATAAATAGAATTACTGTGAACTCATATTTTAACAATAGGCCAGAGGTAATTCACATTAAGCTCATGACAGGAATCTGTAACTATAGCTGTAAAGAATAGCTTTGATAATAGCTTGTTAGTGGTCCAAATTGAATCTTATAAAATATGGGTAGTTCAGTTAAGTAGCCAAAACTGTTTTAGACCAATCCAAAGTATTCCTCCCAGTTACAAACCTTTAAATAAATAGTATGTACATTGCGCAATTATCTGCAAGCACAGATGGTACAAATATAAATGTTTTCTGTGAGGCATAGGTGGAGGTCTTAATCATCCAAATGGAAGGCTAGTGAGTGAAGATGAAAAACTGTATGATCCACAGTAAAGCACAAATACCCCTGTGGCCCTTGTTGCTACTGTGTAGGACTCATCCAATCACTCTAGGTCCAATCAACTCAGATTAGGTCACATAATACCTGGACTCTACTCTGGTTGAACGAGAGATGCAGGGGAAAGCACAAACATGTAGGCACAGAGCCCAGTACCAGCACAGAACAATTTCAGAACTCACAAGGAACTGCTGGAACTGCCATCTACACTGCAACTCTGCTAATGCTTGCTTTCATGGTTCTACAATAGCAGCATCAGCATGGCTCCAATAATGGGTCTTTCCCTCAGGTCATCTCCAAGCACCAGCCACCAACCACTGGATGTAACAACTTCTAGGTACACTGCTGCTTCGCAAAAACTTGCTTTCCAGGTCATGATCTATCAGGGTCACTGTGGCACCAATCAATACCCTTGAAAATGAATACGTAAATAAACAGGATGTAGAAGCCGAGAGGGGAAACTCTAAAACTGGCCCTTGAGAAAAAGGTCTGACACCTATTGTGGCAGACAGGGAATACAGATAACATTCTTCACAAAGGTTTTTTTTAACAATGACACATCTTTCACCATCACAAATGCTTTTTGAAGAATGATATATCCTCCACCAAAAAAGTCACCACAAGTTAAATAACGGAAGGGAACACACTAAGTCAAGTAAGTTGTGTTTATATGATGAATGTGAAACAAATTGAATAAAGTGTAACATTGTATGAAAAACACTAACAAGTGTGTACCTCGAACTTGTGTTGACAGCTGAATTAAAAATCGCACAGGCTCGCATAGAAAAAAAACGTCCTCTGTTTACAGGAAAGTGCCTGCAACTTGCTTACCCTTTGGGCTGACCTTATTGCGATTAGCAAAACAGTTTTCAGGGTTAACAGTCTTAATGGGCATGAGTGTATAGGCTCAAAAGGAATGCATGTTAGAAATTGTAACACCAGGTTAAGATCCCATGCAGGGAATTTGAATGGACTGGTGGAAATACGTTAGTAAGACCCTTTAGGAATTGAACAATCAGAGGGATTTTAAAATATGAATCCTCCTCTGAAGAGCACTTGAAAATAGAAAGCGCTGCCAGGTAACCATTAATTGCTCCAATATGGAGCCCCAGATTCACCAAATGTAACAAAAAAGAAAGCTCCATAGGTCTGTCACATAGATAAGGATCCACATTCTTATCCCTGTACCAACTGCTGAACTTGTTCCAACCGCAGTGGCACAAATATTTTGTTGTTGGCATTCTGGCCGAAAGCATGACCTCCATTATGTCATCCAGGAGGTCCCAATCCTTGTATCTCAGCCTCTCAGAAACAATGCATGAAGGTTGAGAGCCTTGGCCTCTGGATGGAGAACCCGACCCTCCTCTTGCTAGAGACGGTTGTCTCTTTGCAGAAGATGGATCGAAGGGCACCACGTCCTCCTGGCCCAATCCGGAGCAATTAGGATCATGGATTTCCCAAACATTCTCAACCTCCTGATCACATGAGAAAGGACAGGGACTGGAGGAAACACGTACAGGAGTGGAAACTCCCAGTCCACTACGAATGCGTCTTCTAGAGCTCCTCTTGGGGGAAATTCCCTGACGCAGAACAGTTCGCATTTCTGATTGACACTGGTCACACACATATCCACTTTTGGGGTTCGCCAAAGGGTGAAGATCTCTAATAGGACTTCCTGAGCTAGTTCCCAATTGTGGAAGACTGTGCTCTGCCTGCTCAGAGCGTCCACTGCAGTGTTCTCCTCTAAGGCTAGGTGAACTACCGATAGACAGATTCCTTCTTGAATTGCCAAGAACCAGAGCTGCATTGCTTCTCTGCACAGTGGTAGTGACACTACACCTTCTTTCTTGTTGAGGTAGTACATGGCCACTATTGTCCATCATTATCCGGACATTCCTTCCCCGTACAGAGGGCAGAAAAGCCTTCAGCGCTAGTCTGATTGCCATCAGCTCCAAAAGTTTGATGTGTAGTTTGGAATCTGATTAAGAACAATGACTGCTGATTGTTAGTTCGTTGGCATGGGCTTCCCGACCGTGAGTGGGGCATCCATCACTACAGTTATCTCCAGCCATGGTTGCCAAAAAGATTCTCCTTTGAGAATATTGTCCTTGCAAGCCCACCACAGAAGGACCTGAGCAACTCTGCTCAGAACTTTCATGTGGTCTGACATTTTGCCTGAGAAATGGGACCATTCAGTTCTGAGATCCCAATTGGAGGGATTGCATTCTAAAGCGAGCCTCTGAAACCAGAAAATGTAGGATGGCATGAGACCGAGCAACCTCAAAAAATTGAAGGTTGGAAGATGCTGCACACTCTGGAATTTGGTGACCATCTGCAGAATAATTGGAGTCTTTGAGATGGTATCCTGTGGGACTTCTTGTAATTGAGGGAGAAGCCCAGTTTGTGGAAAGAATGGAAGATTACGCTCAGATGTTCCCAGACTTGTTAGGTGAACATGCTCTGATCAGCCAATCATCCAGGTACGGATAGACGTGAATCCCCCCCCCCCCTCCTGAGATTTGCTGCCACCACTGCCATTAACTTGATGAAAACTCTTGGGGCAGAGGTCGAGCCAAAATGGCAGAACTCAAAACTGATATCGGGAACTGCCAACCGCGAACCTCAGGCACTTTCTGTGTTTGTGATATATAGGCACATGAAAGTAAGCATCCTGAAGGTCCAATGACACCATCCAGTCTGGGAGGTGAAGAGCCTGAACGATTTGGGAAAGGGTAACCATCTTGAACTTGTCCTTCCTGAGGAACTTGTTCAAGTTTCTTAAGTCGACGATGGGTCTCAATCCTCCCTCCTTTTTGGGAATTAGAATGGATGGGGAGTACCAACCCTTGTTGCTTTCCAGCACAGGTACTGGTTCTATAGCACCTTTCTCTAGCAAGGTCAAAATATCCTGCACAAGGAGAGGATTTAGAACTTTCAAAGAGCTGTGCCCCGGTGGATGATCCTGAGACCGTTTTGGAAAGGAAAGGCAGTAACCTTGGGCTATAGTTTCCAGTGTCCAAGCATCTGTATTAATGCACTGCCATTCTTTCAGATGCTGAGTGAGTCTGCCTTCTACTGGGGTCTTGTGAGTCAAGGCCTCAAAATGGTTTTGAGGCAGCTGAAGCAGCAGCTGAGGGTAAAACTGATGCTGCTTTGGTTGGCTTAGCACCTCTCCCTCGTCCACCATGAGGGAATCTTCTCTGGCCTCTTTGACTGGCTTGTGCTCTTCATCTTCCAATTGAGAAGTAGAATTGAAAGGACTTACCCCTCCAAGAAGATGAACCGGAGGAGTGGTGTTGAGGCTGTCTAATGGCGGCACTATGGGATTTAGCCATCACGTTCGAGTTCTGCAGTATTCCCAAACTCTCATCGGCCTTGCTGCCAAATGGCCTCAAGCCATCAAATGGCATATTGAGGAGTCTAGACTGCACATCTGGAGCAAATCTGCACTTCCTCAACCATGCAAATCTGCGCAACACTGTGCTGATGCTGTCTGCAGTATCCAGAGCTGACTGGAGGCATTCACACATTGCTTCCTTACCATCCTTGATGATAGCCAGGAAGCCGCCTCTTTCTTCACTTTCTGGGGTGTGGTCAGCCGCCATAGCTAAGCAGTCCCACAGCATAAACGTAAACCTTGACAAGGTATACGTTGCGTTAGTTGACTTTAATGCCATACTACCAGCAGTAAATATTTTTCTCGCACATGTATCTACTCTCTAATCATCCCTATCAGGCGGGATAGAGGGGAATGCTGATTGTTTAGTAGATGCAACAGCTTGAACCACCAAACTTTCTAGAGTTGGATGTTCTGGGTCACTGCTGGATGGCCTATATTTTCTATCAAAATCTTATTTCACTGCAGCCTCAGTCTCTGGTGTCTCCCAATTTGCTGGGACCCATTTTTGTAGTGCATTGTGAAATGGCAAAATTGGATCTTTTTGGGTACCCTGTCCAAAATATCTGCAGGTCATCCTGCTCAAACTCTAAAAAGGCTATGATCTTGCTCATCAGCGTCCTATATAAGGAGTCAGCGTGGTCAGTAGGATCTGGTTTGCCAAATTCCAGTTCGGCAGAGATGTCAACAAACAATGACTTCGAAGTGTCGATTTTGTCGGAGTCGACTACGACACTGGTGTCAACGGCTCAGATGCCGACGGTGTTATCGAAGGTGTTGGCATTGTGGACTTCTTATGCTTTTTTGCAGGAACCCTTGATGGACTGGATTCCTCACTTGTTAAAACCTGTGGCGATTTCACATCGGATCAAGATTTTTCTCAATGCTGTACCAGCTTATGGCGCGGCTTAGCCATCTTTATGCACATTGACAGGGGAATGGACTTTATTCTTGTCCTTCAAGGGGGTCAGGCCACATTCTCGAAGATTTTAAGCATGTCATTATGAAACGCATCCCATTTTGCTGGGGAGTGCGACTTAGCTGGACATTTGAGTATGTCGGCCAAGGAATCACTAACGTTCGAAGGTGACATGTGATGCTGCTTCTTGCCTTCTTCGGAGAGGATGACAAAGAATGGCACAATCAACTTCTCAATCAATATCTTTCAAATCTTTTCCATCTAGCAGAATCCATTGACTCATCAGTCTTTTCTTTTTAGCTCTTTGAAGGAGACTGCAACGTCAACTTCCCCAAAGCCAATTTACCTTTACCCTCCCTGAGAGACTTTTCGGTCATCGCCTGAGAGGAGTTACAGTTGGAGATACGGTACCAATGCACCACAGACATATTCGGTTGGGGTCAGTGATCGACAGCTTCGCTCCACAGTCTTGGCACTTCTTGAAGCTTGTCTTAGGTGTTGATGGAGCCGACGGGGAAGACATTTTCGTTGATCAAAAATATCTGCTGAAGTTTGCTGAAGAACTGAAGTGTGCCGTAATTCTCCATAGCGTTAGCTCTATAAAACTGAACTGAAGCCAACTGGCGCTGCATTCCATATGTATGCGCTATTTATTCTGATGGTGATGTCAACAGTCGGACCGAGGCCCTCAAGGGACATCATCTCAATGAGATGGCCCTCAGCGCCCCCTGTCAAAAATAAATTCTGAAGTAGCTAAAGCTGGAAGGTTAATTATCATAAGATGAGGAATGCGTGAGAGGACACAATCCATTTGAAATGAGAACTCATCCTTGAAAGACAAGCAGAGACAAATCCTATGTTTTCTAAACTGTATTGCTTACCAGGTTGTTTCCTCTGACATTGAAGTTTGCAAAATGCAGGCTTGTTCAGTGTCCCACTGACGGGTTCAAGTGTGTGATTTCATTAGATTAGGAGGCCATTTTACTATAGAAAAGATGAATTGGCTCAACTGTGGGGCTGTCACAGATGGCCTCAAGAACATACCAAATCTCAAAGACAGTTCAAGGATTTTTATAGATAGAATTAAGAAGAGGCTCAATAAGGGTGGTTTGTATCTTGCTTGTCTCCCCTTAATGTATCCCTCCCTACCCCAGCTGTCCCTTATCTACAGGATGTTCAGAAGAGATTGCTAGCACCTACTATCTTCCAACTTACTGGCTGGTCATGATGGATAAAGGCAAACAAACAAACTTTCTATTTCCCCCCTCTGAGCACAATCTATGTGACTCATGCTGTATGTTAGGAAAGATTTCATTTATTTGTAATTATGGACCACCCAAACATTTTGCCTTTGATTGGATATCATATCCTGAACATTCACCAGTGTGGCCCAGCCTTCAGCTGTACTCCCCTGGGAATTTGCTCACTTGTTATGGGGAAACTGACACAACCTTCAGACTGTCAGCACTGGGAAACTATATTTCCCTTAGCTTTGACTATGTTGCCATTTCTTGGTAACTTTTTATCAGTGCACAATGTACCTTCCAGTACTGTGTGCTGGGTTCCTTTTTGTTTCATGGTCCTAGACACCCTCAGCAGGGTTTTTTGGTAATTGTACAAGTGTGCCTGGGACGAAATGGTGTCAGCAGTTACTTTTTATGTGTTTTACTTATTTTTACTGAATCACATCATGTTTAACGCGATTGGTTCAAGACTGTGGGCAGGTCCGAAAATGACAAGCCACAAAGTATTTTGTTCTGTCTTATGACCATTTTGTCCCTTGCCTTCACCAAGGTCGAATAACCTGGGTTTTCCTTATTTGGGCATGCAGCCTCCCGCAAAAAACAATCTATTTTGCTTGCTTCTGCCTGTCACGTCTGTGTGCCCAGGAAGCCGGTTGGGACTGTCTGATTCTGGAGTGCTTGAATGACTAAAACTGCTGTGGACCATGACTGGACCATGACTGCGATGCCTGCATGAGAGCAGTTCTTCAATTGCAAGTCCTAATTTTTGGCGCAAAGCTAATCCTGGATAAGATAAGGGGCTCTGCATCCATTCCAGGTCGATCACCAGAGTTCTCACCAAACTACAGAAGGAACCAAGCCTCCTGCATGAAGAAGCAGACTTGTGTACCCACCACAGACGCTTTGGAAGGATTTGGTACTCTTCGCCCTCTGCTGTTCCGTCGGGCCCCTGTTTTCGTCTTCGATCAAGAAGGCATGCCATTGCTCTTTGGCCCTTTGGAGTAGTGGGAACAACTTCTGCTAGTGCCCCCTGCTTACCCACTGAACGAGCCCCTTCGAAAATGTTCCTGGGCCATCCAGTGAATTGTCCAGTCTACCCTAGGGTATCCTGCAGAACTGCTGCCATCTTGAGTGCAAATCTGAGACTTGGGACATCGCTTGCTGGTGGTCCCGTGCATTCTCCCACCGAATTTTGCAGACACAGCTCCTCTGGGTCCTAAATTAGGAGTGTGCATAATGCTGCCTGCATCTGTGATTCCCACGTCACTACTTGTTGGTGACGGTCACTGTAGGTGTCATGCTCTCCTGCTGTCCTGTGCCCTGAAGGCTGCTGCACTGGAGTTTTCTTCATACCTCCTTTGGAAGCTGAGAAAAGGCAACCATCCTGTCACAGACGATTGTTGTATCCTGTAGCCGCTGGGAGCCGGAGGATCACAAAACTGCAGCACTCAAACCTACTAACGACCTTGACTAAACTGGACATTTTTTGTCCAGACTGTGCCGAGTGTCAGTGAGTACTTGCATCACTTACCGGTGGCCCCCTGGCACAACCGATCACTTTTATACACGAGTATCCCTTAAAGGTATTCTAACTTGGCTGGGTTAGCCTCCGCTCCCTAGCTATTCTCAACTTTTGAACATTGTTCTGCCACCAAGGGCAGACACTACTCGAATAATGGGAACCAATTCTTCATCACCTCAAGCCCCTTTCTGCCTTGCTACAGCCCTCCCAAAAGACCTTCTATTTGTGCTACTTGCGCGATCATGCGTTTTACGCACAACTGTACTGTTGCGCACAAGGCTCCCCTCTTCGTATGGCTGGACTCGAAATTGGGGAAAAACCCTGAAGAATTACTGTATGCTCCTAGTGTGTAAACTCAACATTCTCTTCACAGGTTTTGGATGTCTTTTACTGCTGTGCCGAATTAGGAAATTTAATATATATGTTATCTATTATAAGGATTTTGTGTGGTAATTGTTTGTGCACAACTAAAGTTTACTTGTGTCAATTGGTCCGGCCGACAATAAATGTATAGATATTTTTCATATACACTTGTCTAAGAGTAATTTGCGGTTTGTTACTGTGTTTGCTCATTTTTGGCTTCCGATCACTCTCACCCCTCCTGAGAATTAGTCTTGACTGCCTGCCAAGCTACCTAGATTGGTCTGGCTTGTCCAGAAGGTACCCCTGTTTCACTAAACTGAGGGTGGCCTCCTAAATGTCTATCCACCAGGTCAGAATTTAGAAATCCATCTAAACATAGGTCTCACAAACATATTATCTAAGAAGAGATGCCTTCCAAACACCCAGGTCTCACTCGTTAATTTCTTTGAATGCTCGTATACCCCTCACTGTTATCAATGTAAAAATCCAACATGACTAGGAAGTCTTATGGAGAAAGGACAAAGCAAGAAATGTATTTCATAGTTTACAAGCTGAATAAAGGGACAGCACCCCACCAGCTCACCACCAAAGCCAACCCAACCCAACTCACCTTCAACTCACCTTACCCTTATATCCCCTCATGGTCTGGCCCCCCAATGTTTCTTATTGTGTATTTCCATAGTGTGTCTATAAATGGCACCAAATTCCTAATCATCACGTGATCTTCATCTTCCGGGTCGGTTGCTCTGGTCTGATGATATCTGATATCCCCCTCCTTAGCTGAGGGGCATTGGGCCGCTGCTCCTTAACGTATTTTCGATGATGAATAAAGGTCCCATTGTTAAGGCCGGTCTAAGCTGGCAACTTCCAAGATGGAGGCACAAGTGACCTTCGTCCAGTGCCCTCTGGATCTCCTCAAAATGCAGTCTCAGCAGTCCATCCTACAGCACATGCTCCAACAGTGGATCTCCATGGGCAAGTATTGCCTAATCCAATAGTTCGGCTTTCCCTCTCCAATGTCAACTAGTTTTTTAAAGACAACTTATAAACGCGTAGACATCATAAGCACAACAAATGACACCTCAGGTATTCAAATATACTCCTAGACTCCTCCCATGCTCTCATTTACCTTCCTACATGTTCATTGTCACCTCATGCCTTCATGGCATTTCTTACTATGTAATTAATATTCCCCTCCCCTGGGGTCATCAAAGTTCACAGACCCCCCTTTTGTGTTTACTGCGCAACTAATCTAACTCAACTCCTGGTACCTCCGTTATGATCCCCAAATCACCTTGTTATCCTTTGGACAGGTAATTCTATTTTGTTCCTAACATTGACCACTAAAAACATCATCATTGCATTTAGGCACATTCGGAATGTGTACAGGCACGTTTTAAATGCCACATCATATCATATCATATAATTTGCAGTAGGTGCAATCCAAAACATGTGTTTTAGCAATTCTCCCAATTCCCTCTGCAGCATCACAGTTTCCTTATATCTATTGCATAGTGAAGGAGGGACTGAGGTCAGGGGCCGTCCGAAGAGGAGATGGTACTACCCTCACTGAGCACGCAGCTGGCCATGGTATAAACCCTATCCAGACATCCACCCCACATTCACAGGCTCTGTTTAAATCCCAGGTTGCTCTTTGCTAATGTACTATCCATCATTTCGTATGCGATGGCCAGGCCTCAACATCACTTGTGGTTACAACATTAGTCAAGATTTTCACAGCTAATATCGGTTGTACAATAGGGTCGGACTCTACTCTAGCCATATTAGCAAAACACACAAGCAAATCAGCAAAACAGCAAGAACTAAACTCTATGGTTTACCTTCTGTTTGCAGGGTCTCGCATGCACCCATGTTGGGTGCCCCTGAACTTTCACTACCAAATTTGAGATGAGAAGTACGATGTATGGCCCTTATCATGTGGGGTCTAGTTTTTACTTTCTCTGGTCAACCTTTATCTGTACACTGTTGCCGAACTGTAGGAAATGACCTGGAGAGTCTGGTTCCCATGGCAGAGTAGCTTTAAACTGATTATGAATGAGACTGACAGAAGACAATAATGTCTTGACATATTCCATGAATAGATCATCTGAAAATTGCAAACTATCAGATCCAGTTTTCATCGGTGGAGATACAGGCAGACTCATAGTTCTTCCATATAGAATTTCATGCACGTTGTAACAAGCCCTTTATTGTGGCATCCAATGACTTAACTTTAATATGTTTGAAATGGAGTACTGGATCTTACCAGATTCGCTTACACATCAATAGATCAACCTTATTCGTTTTTGCACAATTATTTTGAATTTATGGCTAGGTAGCCGAACTGCACACCCTAAATGTTTAAGAAATTAAGATCTTTACTGACTACCTGTGTTTATTGACAGATATAGCTTTTCTCCCTAAAACTATTTAATTATCTGTGTTGACACACAATAGGTAATTTTCATAATAATCTCACCCATGAGAATAATTTAAACAAGCCTCAAAGATTTTTTTCACTTTAGACTCCTTCATATAGCAGCTTTGACTGCCTCCCAATGTCATCGACTTCTTTATACATTAGAACAATTTGAGTAAGTAGATCAGGAAGTGAATCACAATGCCTCACTGTGATTCACCTAATTTAAGAAGTTCTTTTTTTTCCTACATAAAACACAGTATTCTGACTTTATTTATACTAATGACCATCATTGGCATGAATATATACACATTAATAATGGTTTATTTTGCCCTAATTTAGGAGGGACTCAATTAAGAAATATTGGCCTTGTAATGATCATGTCACTCGGAACATTGAACTAACCAATGGGTCCTCATTCTTTCACTACCATATGAAATATCTCCAATATGTATTTAGACTGCTAATTTGTAACTTGCTATATGTCACTTTGAGAATGTCACGTTATTGCTTAACCACAGAGGACTACTGAAAAAACACTTGGGACACCTTGATTGATAAGAGCAAAGGTAATAAAACTTAAGAAAGCTCTTCAACTCAAGCTGACAGGAAACGGGATTTAACCCCTGTTAGTCCAGAATCAATCGCATATTGGAGTAACACAAGAGCAATTGATAAGATAGCACCAGTGCAGTCACTAACAAAGGACTCGTCATTTATTGAGTCGATCCCGGAAGGATATTGGCAATGGTTGCCTCTATCCTTCAAGGATCATTTTTCCGGAACACGAAAATGACAAATGTCGCTGGAATTTCTCTACTCCTGGAATACTAGAGGGTTCACATACATGTTAGATGTTGATGGCCTTTTGGCCAATATTGACATATTCCATATTGTTGCCCTCCAGGAAACATGGACAACAGCTGAGATTCAAATTGACAATCGTCAGATGGTACATGAGGTTGCCACTAAAGGACTGTTGGGCCGACCAAAAGGGGGTCTTCTTGTATCGGTAAAGAGCCCATGAACAATTGAAAAACTGTCTCATTCATCACCAAATATACTAACTGCTAAAATCATGAAAGGGGAAACAACGATTATCATTGTTAACATTTACGATCCACCAAAAATGTTACAAATTTCAGAAAACATCAGAGCCATTGATGTTATTCTAAAAGAATATTCCCACAAATTTCCGATTTTAGTTCTGGGGGACTTTAATGCCAAAATCGATGTGCTAACACATGTTGTGCAATTGGTAGACGATAACATAAAATCGAATCTCATCAAAAAAGTATCCATCGCCAAGGGAAAAGGTGGCATAGTCTGCTACAAGCCCATAACATGATACGACTCAATGGTAGTATGAGCGATCAAAATATGGCTCCGACGCGGGTTGAAGGCTTGACAGCAGTAACTATTGACTACATATTTTCTAATGCCCTTGGAATGCCATTTGTTAATGACATGGGAGTCGTATGTCGTGAAGAAAGCGATCACCTGCCATTATGTCTTGGTATTAATACTCAGATTATGAACCATATGTTCCCACGATATGCAAACAATGGCCAAATATTGCTAAATTAAGGTCAGAACCGAGTTTTAATGAAACTCCATAATATCGAACAAATTAAATTAAAGGCCCGAGAATTGCTACCGGCTTTTATTCAATCACACACATTGAGCCCATGTTCTAATACCCAGCTAATTGATAATTTTTCTTCTGTCATGGGGAACATACGAAGTTCAACCATAGAGAAAAGAGATTATAAATCTGTTACGGAGAGAGTCAACATACCGAGACCTGTTCGCAATAATAATGATAAAATAATTCAAATTGAGAAAAAGAAGCTACGTAAAAATATAAAAAAGTTGGTTCAATCCAAAAAGGGGGTGATACCGCCTACTTCGATATCATCTCAAATTCGTGACTTAAAGAAAACCTATCAGCACTGGTTAAAATCTCATAAACTAAACCTAGAATAAAATCTATGGAAAAAGATAGCGAGGCTGTCTTTGCTGGGTGATGGAAATGCGATATGGCATCTCATAGCTAAAAATAAAAAAAGTTATCCGTCCATAAACTGCATTAGTGAAGAAACATGGGCAGGACACATTGCCTCGTCTATAGGAAGGAGCGATATTGTTGCTGAAGCTATACCGATCCCAGAGTTTCCTTGGGTGTGCACGGCTTCGGCTTTAGATATTATAACCATAATTGAACATTTTAAATCTTCGCGTGTGGCGGGCACTGATAGAAATATCCAATTTAGTGCTCAAAAGTGATCCTCCACTATGGGGTGCTGCCTTGCACATCTTATTCACCCACATTGGTGTACATGAAGAACTACCATCATCCTGGAAAGCAAGTAATATCTTGACAGTGCACAAGAAGGGTGCTTGGGACAATCCTACTAACTTTAGAATGCTTGCGATGCTTGACTTAGCATCTAAAGTTTTTACCAAGGTCCTCCTATATGAGCTAAATTTATGGATTAGTTCGAACAGGACTCTTCTGCTTAATCAGATTGGTTTCCGTCCCAAATCAAGCACCTTACACAATCTGATTATACTAAGTTCTGCCATTGAACATTCTTGGGAGCAGCGGAACCTTGATGTTTATTGTGCATTTATTGATTTCTCTGCTGCTTTCGATACGATATGCAGGAATCAGCTATGGCGCAAATTGACAGAATGGGGGATTCCAAGTGGCTTTCTGCGCATGCTGATGCTACTACATGCAGATACATCGGTGAGCGTTCGTCTTAATGCCTTGGGTAAACTATCCAAATCTATGCCCTCTAAACGTGGTGTAAAACAGGGATGCATGGTCGCTGCAACACTTTTCAACCTGTATCTAGCCGATATGATTGTCTCTTTCAACATCCATGCAGCAAACCCCATTAAAATAAGGAATGTGACTATTGGCTGGTTAGCATATGCAGATGATCTCTTACTTCTTGACTACACTCCAGCGGGGCTACAACTCATGCTAAATGCCTTAGCCAAATATGCGTCTAATAATGGCCTCATTATTAATAATCAAAAAAGTAAAATCATGGTTTTCACCAAGAAGTTGAGGCCGAAGCGCTTTAATTGGTCCTTATCTGACACCCCATTAGAACAAGTGCCTTCTTATAAATACTTAGGGATTGTCATTGATGAGAAGTTGAAGTGGGACCTGCAATTAGCAGAGATAAAACTGAAATGCGAGACCTCTACAAACGCATTAAGTGCATTTATTGGTAGGAACAATGGCTACAGCGCAGCGGCAGTTTTATCTAGATATAAATCCTAAATAATTGCCATATTGTCTTACGCAATATTATTGAGGCGTTTGCTTCGACTACCCAAAAACATAAGCATTCAATAGTTGTACCTCGAATTTGATTTAAAGGGCATATAGAATGTCTACCTATCACAATGTGTGTTGTTCTTTCAGCGTCTGACCAGTGTCCCAATCGATACAATAATTGTGCCTTACATACAGGCATTTTTATCCTTGGATGCCTCTAAACTAGTTGGCACAATTGGTATATTGAAACACACTCATAGCCAGTGGCTTAACACAGAAGGTTATCCTTATGTTACAGGTGACATTAAATTGTGGCTCAAAAAGTAATTGGCTATATCAGCTTTCCGTCATAATATGAACCATCTTGAATCTTTAACATCTGCCAAAGATTACTGTCAATACAGACGAGCACATGAAGCTACCCCGAGATATATATTGGCATATCCAAGCCCAAATATATTTCGGGTATATCTTCTTTTGAAATTTAATACATCTGTGGCATTATCACCTAAAAGTTGGTTAAATAAAATTGAATACAACCACAAATATTGTAGATTATGTGGCAATCTGCTAGAAGAATCACTGTTTCATCTATTAATTGTATGTGAAAGCCTAAATTGTCTCCGTCTGCAATATTTTAAATCGTACACCAATGCTGTCATCATATCTGATTCTCCTCCATTATGGTATGAATTTCTACAAGGTGATGACATTAATTTGATCTATTTTACTGTTAGATTTTATATGCGCATCGTTGAGATTTTTAAATGACTTTACTGAGAATAGTTGTAAAATGATGAAATGTATTTTAAGTTGCTCGTTATGAATTGTAAAATGATGAAATGTACTTTAAGCTGCTAGTTATGAATTGTATTATCTATTTGTTAATTGTAATGAGCGTGCGTTTTACTTTTTAAATCAAATGATATACAAAGCTATGTGCTATATGTATATTCAATAAACAAATTACAAAAATTAAATTAAAAATTAAATAAAGATGCTCTAGCATTTCAATTTCATTCGCATGGTTGCAGAACCTGCATGATTTAATAGAGTTTTGGTCTTTTGAACGTAATGCAATTTGAGTTCTCGTGGGTCAGAGATTAAAGCGGATTCTCATCAAGATAGAGGCATATTTATAGTCAGAGAATTTCATTAGATATTTTGGAGCTTGATGAAGTGATTTTATCTGGAATACTCAGTTTTGAAAGATTGCGTACCTTGTACAGTTGGCCCAGGTTAGACACCAGTGCCAGAGCCATAGTTTTTAAGTTGGCACCATTGGGATTATCTACAAGTAGTTGTTCACTGATGTCGACATAATTCATCAATGTCATACAATATATTTTCCATGTTTTTAGGGAATTTTCTTGGGTCCCCTCAATGGCTGCAGCAAAGAGAGGAATGAGGGCTGCCTGATGGGTGCTCTTCATCAAACATTTCCAAAACAAGGATAGTGAGTGCCAGGCAACTATAGTGGCAAGAGATATGAGACCAAGTTCATCTTGAATATTGTCAATAGGCATACATTTTGGTAATGATAGTATTTTTTTCCAGTAAATACCTTCTAGATACTCCCATTTGGGACGATTCTCTAGGACTTTTGCCGGGGTCTGTATGTAATGACAGGAACAACCTTTTGTTTTCAAAAGTTTAATACTAGTAGGGACGAGAATTTACCAAACTTCTTCTGTATAAGCTTCCCTTGCGAAGTCAACATTTGCATTTTAAATTTTAGTTCTGTTTTGTATGGCATATCTGAAGGGTAATTATTCATATTTTGACCCAGGTATTTAAATTCATGAATAAGGTCAACCGAAAGGGTACCAATTTTCCAATTAAAAGTCGATGTAGAATTGCTTTTTGACGGATGCATTAAAATGATATTTGATTTCTGAGTATTAATTAGTAATCCATTGGTTGCTGCATAAAATGCAGAGCATTGAGCTTCCTTTGAAGACCTGTTGCAGTCTGATAAATTATAAGAAGGTCATCAGTGTAGAGAGGCCAAGATACAGGACCGTTACTGGCGTCAGGGGGGAAGGATCTGGGCAGCTCTAAATGTGTATTAATGTCCTTTGTGTAAAAGTTAAATAAAGTGGAGGCTAAAATACAGCCTTGCTTAAGGCTGCAATGATTAGGGATAGATTTGGATAATAAGCCCTCTTGGGTTAATTTGACCTTGATAGAGGTATTTGAATAGAACTGATATAATACGTTTTAAATTAAAGCGGGGCAATCTGCCTCAATTCGTTTCCTCCACAGTTGATCTCTTGAGATTGAGTCAAAGACTACCTTAAAATCTATAAAAGCTAGGTTGTTTTGTGATAAGGACTTGCTTCTTCATGGTTGATAGAAGAAGCACGTTCACTGATGTTCCCAAACCTTTGACAAAGCCAGAAATTTGAGGGTCCAGCAAGGCAGCTGCTTCAATCCATTGGTTTAGTTCTCGAAGTAATAATCAAGCAAAGATTTTTCCCGTAATGTACAGTAGGGCAATTGGGCGATAATTAATGCGATCATTTAAATTCCCCTTCTTGAACACAGGAATAATGATCGATTGTTTCCATTAATGTGGAATTTGTCCCGTGTCCAAAATGTTCCTAAATATGGTATCTAGAATGGATGCCTATTGTTCAGGGTGTGCTTTAAGAGTGGAATTTGCAAGGCCCTCTGCACTGGGCGCTCTTGACGCGCTCAGTTTGTTAATTAGCAGAGAGATGTCCGGCAAGTCAAAGACTAGCAAGGACAAATCATTTTTGAGCATCTGAGGAATGATAATTGGGGGTGGGTGGCGGCTTAGCAAAGTGAGCTGAGATATCAAAAACCCATGCCTGTTCACTTACTGCATTTAGCAGCAGGGATGTTGGTGCATTAAGGTTTCCATCCTTGAGTAAGCTCCAAATGTGTGCAGTTGATGTGTTTGCTAAAGCTGCCAACATTCGTTCACCATCATTTTGTATTTTTTATGTTTTATGTTTGTAACCAAAATCTACACTGCCATCCAAACATGGATAGAAGCCAATGGCCTCTGTATCAATGGAGACAAAACATAAATCCTCCTGGTAGGCACTAAAGAAACTCTCAAGAATCTCTCCCCCCAATATAAGCACCTTCAACATCGACAACACCACCATCACGGCCTCGTCAGCAGTAAAAACCCTAGGTGTGTATCTTGACTCCTCCCTATCCATGACACCTCAGGTCAATACCACAGTCTCTTCCACTGCCCTCACTGCTAAGATCATCAACGCGGTTAAACCATTCCTTTCAATCAAAAACCGGCTATCAATTGCCAGAGCTACAGTCAGTACCAAACTGGACTACTGTAATGCCGTCTTCCTAGGCACCTCCGCCAAAAACCTCAACAAGCTCTAAGTGACACAGCATAATGCCCTCAGGGCAGCTCTGAGTATTCCTAAAAGGTGTCCTATCTCCCAGGCAAGGAAAGACGCACATTGGCTACCAATTAAAGAACACATTCTCTTTAAAACCATGCTTATCACACATAAATGCCTGTCACTTAACGCCCCTCCCTACCTTTCAGAGAGAATCACCATCAACCCCTCCTCCAGACCCATTAGAGCACATCTCTCTAATCTAATATATGTCCCCACCTTCAAAAGGGCAAAAGCAGGAGGCTCCAGCTTTCAAAATCTTGCCCCCAAAAACTGGAATGCCCTCCCCATGGCACTCAGAAATTAAAAATCTTATTCTATCTTCCGCAAGCTGCTGAAAACCAAACTGTTCAACTAAGTATGCTTCTTTTACTACCTGTATCTTTCATTGGTTTGATTTGTTGTTCTTCTGTAACCTGAGAACACACATTCCCCTCTGCTGTCTTTCTTGTATGCATTGATCTTCCAACTATGTTAAACCTGTACTAAGCAAATGTTTCTGTAACAGCACCACAATGCCTTAGGGCCGCTGTTCGCTATATAAATTCAAATAAATAAAACATGAATAAATGTTGCATAAGGCCAATTTTATAATTTGTTCAAAGTCTAGTCATTTCCTTTTTTGTTTCTTTTGGGCTTCCACTTTTAAGTGTATTGAGACTCCTATGCAATTGGCATTTCAAAAAATGGATAGTAGAATTATACGGAAATGGAAGGTGTCTGTGTAAGCTAAACATGTAGACAGAAGGGACGGCCTGAGATCATACTGGAGTTGGTTTAAAAAGTACTTGAGTTTAGGTACTGTCCATCTCATCCTGTTTCTACACTGAGTCACGGCAATAACAAGAGTGTAATATTCTTGTAAATTGAGGTTCAAGCTGCAACCATGTGATTTGAAATTTTTGGGGGTCACTAGCTGATGAAGGAAGAACTGCAAAATTTTGGATTTTGTTAATATCACCAGTGGATATAAAGACTTAATACAGGATCGCGCAAGACGGTCCTCTCTTCCACGTAGGTGCCGGAGGAATGTCGCCATCTACAGTACCATTTAGCATTGTGGAGCTCCTTGCAGTCATCAGATTCAACCACCTGGCTGCTCTAGATGGAAGGGATTTGTTGGATGTTAAAATGGCATCTAATATTTAGATCTCCAACAACCAATGTGGTTTGAATATCCCGGTCATGTGCAATCAGAACCAACATTTCATTTATTAGGTCAAAGAATGTGTCATCCGAATTGGCCACCGGATTCCAATAATGTCGCCCCAAAGGGAAAAGTGGATTTAGTGATGATAATTTTGTCAATCAAAAAACAGGGTGTGGCGATGCCCAAGCCATTAATTTAATGCCCAGGTCCACTTTCACAGCTGTTAACATTCTGACCATTGGTCGTCCCATGGACTGTTTTTTTGCTGGAACCCAGGCAATCTCTAATTTGGCCAAATGGGTTTGTTAGTTGTCCATGTTTCCTGCAGAATCAGGATATCAAAATTGTCTAAAGGCATCTTTGTATTAGAATGGAGTAAATGTTTGAAGCCTCTGGTATTCCATACATCCATCCTGTAGTTCCGGTTTTATATTATCTCTTGGCATTAATCTTTTTTTCTATGATTTGTATCCTTGATGGCTTTTTTTAGCCAGGACCATTTTGGATGTCCTGAATCTTGGGGGGCATCCTTAAAGTAAACTTCACGTGATAAATGACCTGTGTTTCGCTCACAGTTAATAAGTAGGGATTCAAATTCAGGTCGAGGTGGTGAGTCAACTGTAGAATGTGCTTGATAATTTGTCTGTCTTGATTTAGATGGATGAGTCATTTTGTGCAAATATATTTAAAAACCATGGTGTTGTAATTTGTCCTTAGTATTCCACGGTAGCTTCTTGACAATCTATGAAGTAATAGATAATCACACAGTGTCCATCTTAGAATTATTAATGAATTTAATATATTGAATGTCTTAAGCTTGTATACGTTTTAAATTAGGGATAGACTTTAATGCAGATAGTAGTGTTGTTCGATTTGGAAAATGGATGAGATTTTTCAGTTGATTATCGTTGGCATTAGTGTATCAGAATGTCTAAGGAGTGAGTTGCTAAAGTAAATATCGCCATTTCTAGTCTGCGCTTTGACACAGTTATCACTCTCAATCCGCTCCCTCCCACCCGAGGGCATGTACCTTTTTTGCACCCTGTTGTCAGGGCGCGGAGCACTAGAAATACAATGGGCCTCATTCCGAGGTGGGCAGTAAGGGATACCAGGCACTGGTAAGGAGACCGGTGCCGGTAATCCCTTACTGCCCAATTCCGAGGTCCCTTAGCAGGAACTGCAAGGGACGTGTGGTCAGACCACACGTCCCTTACGGGTCCCGTTAGGGGACCAGCCCGCTAATTACGGGCCTGCTATTATATTAGCAGGCCCGTAATTAGCGGCTTTCCCATTCCCATTGAGCCCTATGGGGGCTCAAATGGGAATGGGAAATGGCTTTTGGAATGGGGACTTACCGGGTCCACCAAGGGCAGAATGTCCCGGTAAGTCCCCACTCCACCAGATCGGTCCCGGACACGATTTTGGAGGCAGCCATGGTCATAATGAGGCCCATTGTGTTGGTGGTCGGGATCCTTTTTGCTCCAACGTCATGAAATTTGGATAATCATCCTCTAAATCCACTGCTGTTTTATTATTGTTTTTTTTTGTCCTTTTATCCTTCATTCTCAAAAGAGTTAGATTGGAGTAAGCACTCTTGTGCTTCACTTTTTGGAGGTAAAGACATTGTGGAGTATGTTGATAGATTTAACAGCTCTTCATTATCTATATCAATATATTCTTACAAAGTGGGGGCGAGGGGAGCGATGTACTGGGGGAATGTTGAATTTGTATATCAGCACTCGTTTGCATGGTATCAATTGCTGTACGTCTGGAAAATCTACTACAAGGTTTAGAGGAAGCCATTAAGACTGCAGTGGTCAGAGCTTCTATTAATTTTTTAGATTTGCTTGAACTTGGTATCGCTACAGGAAGCTGGTTCTTTGATTTTTTTGTTTGTTTTATTTTAGTAAAATTGGGGCTTCGTCTCCATTTTCTTTTGAGTTTCGGGATGCTGAAATAGGTCAAATATGGGTTCTTGGTCTAACACAGGTTCCATGACTTCGGTTAGGCTAGTGGACAAAGAAGAATTTAGTAGTATACAAGAGGTGCTCTGGGACACCATTTCTAGTACCTCGCAATTCTGGGAGCTGACCCCGATAGGCATATGTGGCTTACTTCCTGCACTCAGTATTTCGAGTTGGATTTAATCAGCAATGGAATTTTGATTCTTTGAGCAAGAGTGGTCATGCCCTGCATTTCAAATGCCAGACAGTCCACTTTAGTCGATAAGGAGATTACTAAAGATGTATGATTAAGTGATTTTCTTTCCCCAGCGATTCAAATATTTTGGTTAGGCTATAAATGCCAGTGTTAATGGTGGTTAGAGTGGATTCATACATGTAATTGGGGGTGGGGGGTTCAGCCCAAATGTGGGTTTCGGGGGAGGTTTAACATAAGACATTGCGGAGGATACTGAAGAAGACAATGATGAGTTTGCTGATTCAGGATACAAAATAGGGGAATTCAATACATTTAGAAGAGGCTTTGTTAGAAGATCATCAGCTTGCGTTTCGCAAATGGTATGGTCAGCATTAGTACATTGGAACGGTGCACTGATGGGTTGCACATGCGCTACAGCCTGAGAAATCAAGCTTTTAGGTGTGGTACTGAGTGCTTGTGGCAGTGGAAAGTTATTCGGCTCTTGTATTTAATTTTTTACAATTTGAGAGTATAAAGGTGGCACTTGTGAATTATCACACATATGTATCAGGGCCTCACAAACCAGCTGTGCTAGAGTAACATGAGCGAGCGCAAGCTTTTCCACATCAGAGACAGTCTCGCCTATTTGCGTGGCACATGCAAGTAATTGCAAATCAGTTACAGGCTGGTTGTCATGTGTAGATAGCAGCGGGTCAAGAATAAATATGTGAAAAGGAGCTTACATGGAGCTTGTTGTCACAGCAGGATTAATAGAAATAATAGCAAGTGCCGGCTTAGCTGAGAGGTTGGTTGCTGTAATTAAACACTTTCCCGTTTGATAGAACTGCCTGATGTCACCTTTGGGTGATTTCGAGCTTGGGGTTTGGAGTTCCTCAGTTTAGTAGGCAACACTGGGTGTGCATCAGGTTCCTTGAATGGGGTTAAATCATGGGCAACACACACAGTAGAAGCATGCTCTGGCATAGATGTAGTGAGGTTATAACAGCCCATGTTATTAGCAATCGTGAACGACAAGAGGAAGAATCCACCGCTAACTGCTCCGCTGAACAGCGCAACAGCACTCTCCAATGCACTCCCACAATGCACACGTGCAATGCGCGCCTGCTCGCGTATATGTAGGGGGTTTGAAAAAGGTGGTTAGAGCTTAGCATTCTGTTAATTGAAAGCAGAAGCAAGCAAAGTAAATAGTGTTAGAACAGAACTATGAGGCAATGTAATAAAGATCTCAGAGGTCAGGTAGAGGCAGCGCCTACCGTTCTCAGTCCAATATAGCAAGATGGAGATGATGATGCAAAAGGCTTTCAGTAACTGCAATAATCCATGAGCAAGGCAGCGAAACCAGTCGAAAGTGGAACATCACTGTCCAATGCACACCCACAATGCGCACCTCTCTCACTTATTCTTTAAAACCTCTCTAATGTCCCTGCTGATGGGGATGGTGAGGGCAATGTAAATTTTGCTGGACTTTTAATGTGTATAGTAGTGTTTTAATGATGTTATTAACAAAATGAGTCCCCTGACCACTTTTGGTACACACTGGTATTCCAAATCTGGGTACAAACTCTCATATCAATATTATTGTACCAGTCACGGCATCAGCCGTTCTGCAGACGTAGGCTTCTACCCACCCAGAAACACATCCACTATCACTAAAAGATACTACCACTGATTGCACTTGGGCACTTGCAGAAAGTCAATCTGTAACCCAACAAAAGGGTCATAAGGGGGAGGATGTGCCCTGGTCTAATTGGCACACGTTTCCCTATGTTATTCTGCAAACAAATCACTGACCGTTCACAGTACTCAAGAGTCATCATGGTAAATTGTGGCACAAACCATGACTGTTCCACCAACATTGTCATTCCATCCTTACCTACATGTGCCTGTCGATGATATATTCTGACCAAATGGGAAACAAATACTTTTGTAGCCATTAAACAAACTTGCTCATCTCGCCACATAGGGTCTTCATGCAACCAGCAGCCTTTTCTAATCCAATTTGCCTTTTCACTAGGCGGTGCATTTTCCTGCAGGTATTCAATTCATTTATTTATTTATTTATTGTTCACTTGTTAAGCACTTATACAGCAAGTACATACTGTTTCAAAGTGCCCACAGGGCAAAGGAGGGAACAAGGAATAGATACATATTGAATACACAACAGAGGAGGGGAAAGGAGAAGGAGAAACCTACTATGCCTTGTGAATAATTCCGAAGTTGTAAGTGCAGCAAAGAAAGGGCAGAGGGGAAGGTGCTGGAGTGTTCGTACTCGTGAGTGAGCAACAGATGAAGTGCATGGAGAGGTAAGTGCTACGCAGCCAGGAGCCGTGTTGGGTATAGGTTCGAGCCTCCAGGCGGAAGGAATGCCAGGGAAGTGCTGAGAGAAGACAGGAACTGGGGTGATTGGGTTTGGGAGGTCCAGGCCCCTGAGGATGCATAAGGGCTCAGGATACCAATGACAGCAACTGTGAGCTTTGCAGAGGAGTGGAGATGCGGAGGAGAAGGTAAAGAGGAAGGTCTTGAGGAGCTTCTGGAATTTAAGGAAGTCCTGCTCAAGGCGTAGATGGAGGGGGAGGCTGTTCCATAGTAGGGAGCCTGCTGAGGAAAGCGATCGACCTCCTGCCCACTGTTTAGCAAAGCACTTTACACACAGAGAGCTGGTGCCAGTTGACGATAGTAAGGACCCCAGGCCCAGACAACCTTGTGGATGATTCAGAGGGATTTGAATTTAATCCGTGCAGCAACCGGGAGCCAGTGAATACTTTTTAGGGCATGAGAGATGCAGTCCCTGGGCTTAAGATCAAGGATAAGTCTTGCATCCCTATTCTGGGTTAGCTGGAGAGTTTGCAGAGTGGAAGAAGGTAGATTCAGGAGGAGTCTATTATAATAGTCAAGCCTAGAGAGAACCAGGGATCAGGTAACATTGAGCCTCTGGGGGAAAGTGAGAAAAGGAAGAATTCCTTTGGCAAGGAATAGCTGAAAGTGAGACTTCTTGGCAATGTCCTGAGTGTGAGGGAGGAAGGAGAGAGAGGAGTTGAAGATGACTCCAAGGTTTCCGGCTTCAGAAGAAGGAGCAGGGGGAGAGCCCATAGAGGAACACCAGAGTGAAGGGAAGAAAGGGGGTGCAGGGGTCCCGATAGAAAGGATCTTAGTTTTATAGGCGTTGAGGCAGAGATCTTTGGAGGTGCACCAGGACTGGATGGTAGATAGGCAGTCAGGGATGATGGAATGTCCATGGGGGTCAGAAGGAAGTTTGAGAAAGAGTTGTGTGTCATCTGCATAACACTGGAGGTTGGGAGAAAAGGAAGAGATGGGACGTGCCAACAGAGCAAGATAGATGTTAAACAGCCAAGGGGAGAGGATAGAACCTTGGGGGAGACCACAGGTGGTGAAGGAAGTAGGAGAGGAAAAGGAGCCTAGGATAACTTGAGATGAGTGGTCAGCTAGGAAGGATGTCCTCTAATGTACTATATGGAGTCTCCTACTGCACTGGTAAGACACACAGCAGCACCAAGCATCAGCCAGCTGGGCATTATGATCAGCAACATTATTTCAAATACTAAAAGAGTTCTCCAGCACTTTGAGGGTGGCACACTTAATAATGGCAATTAATTCAGGTAAAATTATTCATCCAAAAGAACTAACACATATTGACTGTTTTTAATAGGCACACCGTTTGATGTCATGAAAACTCTCTGTTTCTCAGGCAGACCAAAGTTACTGGGTACGCCATGCACATTTCTTGCCAGCCAGCAAGCTTGTGTAAGAGCTGCTAACTCGGCTACCAGAGTGGACATGACCTGAGTTAACTCACCACTCTCCACCACCTTCTCATGGGCACAAACTGCATACCCCGAGACCACCTGCCCATGTTGTTTTCTAGAACACAATCCATCCATGAAGTATTTGAGGTCTGTATCGGACAACGGTACAGCAGACAGATTTGTACGGGGCATTACCAGACAATAAGTAACTGAAACATAGTCATGTGGCATAGTAACATGTGGCTCTCCCTCCAGGGGAGTAGGAAACAATGATGCTGGTATTAGAACTAAACATCTTGTCAAGGTGATATTAGACAAGTTAAATGAGAGCATCTCATATTTACTTGCCTTTGAAATAGATATATGCTGAGTCTTGGTCTTCAATTGTAATGTCACCACAGCATGTGGCACAGCCACCTCTAATGGTGATCCCATTATTATTTCTCACTTTTCTCTACCAACAGGGCAGCAACAGCCACCGACCGTAGGCAAAGCGGCATCCCTGCTGCAACCGGATCTAAATCCTTGCAATAATAAGCTACCAGTATATGATGGATCCTGTGCTTCAGAGTAAGAACTGTCAGAGCAAACCCTTTCCTTTCATGACAATATAAGGTAAATCCTTTCTTGTAATCAGGCATGCCCAATGCAGGGGCTTCAGTCAGTAATTGTTTGATCATAACAAAAGCCTCTTGCGGTGTCCACTGCAATGGCTCACTATTGTTCAGTTGAGCATAACCCTAGAGTGCTATTTCTGCACATTCTGACATCCGCTGCAAGCAGTAACTGACTACCCCTATAAATGTTTGCATTTGTGTTATGGTCTGAGGCATTGGTATATTATACGCAGCCTCCTTCCGAGAACCAGATATCAGCCCAGATAATGTACCCTAAGGGCACACAACTGTAGCTTTTCCTTTGAATCCTTATGTCCTTTCTCTGTCATGGTCAGTTAGTAAGACTCTGGTATCTTCCTACAAGCCTCTTATGAGGGTGAGGCGATCAACAAATCATCAACATATTATGTCAGCACTGATTTTCCTGGCAATTTTATATCATCTAAATCTTTATTTAATTGTTGTGAAAAGAGGGTGAAGGACTCTGTATACCCCTGGGGCAATTGGATCCACATGTATTGAACCCCCCCAATGCGAAAATGCAAATAGTTACTGACTGTCCTTATATATAGGAATGGAGAACAATGCCACAAATAAATACACCACATTGAAATGTGTGGTCTCTGGTGGAATACAAGACAATATGATAGCTGGATTTGGCACTATGGGAAAGGAACATATCACTGCAGCATTGATAGCTCTTAGGTTGTCCACAAACAGTAAATCTCCTTCCCTGGCTTCTTCACAGGACAAATAGGAGTACTGCATATACTTTTGGTTGGTACAATGATTCCCTGACTCATCAGAGATTGAATGACTGAGGAAATACCTGACTCTGCTTCAGGATTCAAGAGATACTGGGGTGAACAGGGTAATCTTTTAAACGTGTCTACTTTTATCTTCACTGGCACAGCTGTGTGTATATCACCCACTCCATTGTCATGGGCGTTCTACCGACACTCAGGTATAGAATTAATAAATTCCATTATTTCATCCGATGACCGCTCATCTTTCTCCACTTTACTTTTTACAGTTGCTTCCTTTAATGCAGCTATGAGAGCTACTGTGTTATCTGAGGGTACACTCAAAATGTGGGGTGCAATAAATAGTGCACCTCATTTTACACAACAAATCTCTCCCTAACAAATTGACAGGCGATGTAAGTCTTAAAAGAAAAGCATGTTGATCTATATTGGGTCCCACATGACAGTAAGGGGCTCTGTCACTGCGGTTATAAAAGTGGTATTCAATATTCCTAAACATCTCACTGTCTCTCCTGATATAAGAACATGGACACAAATATTAATTTGGAAGACAGATCCTTTTACCCCTGCATCCACCAGACATGATACTGGTATTGATTGCACACTACATTGCACATAGAGACCTTCTTGGTCTACCGGGATCATTAGTGCTTCCAGAGTCCCATCCCCTTCTGGTTGTCAAAATCTGTTTGTATCCCCAACCCCCTGGTGGGTCTTTGGGGAAGAAAGAATTGGAATTTGGGTTTGGAAACTGAGGCGTTGGCCCAGTCTGCACTGAATGCCTTTGGATTTGTCCTCCCTCTTGTGGCACTTGCATGTTATTTGGAACATTATTATCCTAAGGCTGTGGCTACTTTGGTCTAAATGGACACTCATTTTTCCAATGACCCTGTTTACAGTAATTACAAATAAAATAATGTGGTACTGTGGCTTACTGAGCTTGTTGGTTATTTCAATTTCCCTGTTCCTGTTGTTCCAGTGCACCCCATGCCTGATGTTGATCAAAATGTACCCACTGTCTTGATTGTTGTGGTTGTCCGGCATATCCCCCTTGTTGTGTCTGATAAACCTGCAGAACCTCTGGGCCTCTGCCTGTTTGATAAAGATGATTTTCTTTGTATATAGCACTTACGCCTAAGCACTGTGCATAATAAATATGTACATACATTAATCATACCAACCGAAGTTGGTACTCATTAATCGACCTACGAAGCATGAAAAGCTGAGTTGGCCTTGCCAGGATTTCAACTTGCAACCTGCAGATCACACATAGATAACATCAGCGAGTGCCCAACCCACTGAGATATTTTTATCGGACTCTCTGTCTTCCCCTCCTTTTGGCCTGATTTCCCTGGTAATGTGCAGCTCCCTGAGGCTGTCCCTCTATCTGTCACTAAAGACTCTGCATCTGTAATGACATAAGGTTATTCACAAACATTTCCTTCTTTTGCTCCTGACAAGTGATGCAATGATTTGCTACTGCCACAAGCTACGCTAATGGCTTAGTCTGCCATCCTATGCACACGTTCTTAAGTTGCATTTTACAGCTTTTGCGAGTAAACCCAAAACAAACAAATTCGTTATAGCCTCTTGGGCTGTTTCCTCAGGCTTCATAATACCAGAATTCTACGTGAACACCACCTTCATTCTATAATCAGCAGGACATTTTCCCTTATTCTGTTTACAGTTTGATATGCTCGCCCAATCCGTTTTTCTGGGGTACACCTCTGTAACTGTCCTGAGTATACTTTTCCTCGCTTGCACCAGGGCGTCTCCTGTGCTTGGCTCAGCGGATGGTCAGGCCTCCTGCTCCACTAATTAAAGTCTCACCCCGGTGGCATCACTATTTTCATAAGTTGATTCATATCAGCCCAAGATGGGTTATATAGGGCTCAGATCTGCGGTTAACATGCCGGTGAAATCAACTTGTTCAGACAAACAAGGAAGTTTTAGAAACTCAGGTATAAATCAAGAATGCTGAAAGATTGAGAATTAAAAACAAGGCACTACGCAAAATAAAAAGAGAGAAAAAAGATAAGGAAAACACAACTATTGGGAATAATTACCAACCAATAGCGACAAAGAATAAACACATAAGACAAAAGACCTTATCAAGTTCAACCAATGCAACTGAATTGCAATGTGTGAATGTTAGATCCACCCTCCTGAGGAACCAAATGATTGCTTTGGAGAAACACGTGTCGAGGGTTTTTTGCCATAAATGTATTTTTGATGTGAAGCAACATCAAAAAGGTTGTTATTAAAGACAATAAATACTCCAATAATTTGAAATAAAAGAATTAATCAATGATTATTATTGCAACAAACAATTGGAATTATTTTGGGGCGCAGATCAACTATTGGTGATTGTACTCAATGTTGTTCACATTTTTTCAGCAAAATGGGCAGCCTGAGTGTGAGAACACCACATTTCTGCAGTCTCAAACGCACAATAAAGCACAACTATAAGCTTCAACATAGAGCTTGTCTAAAGGTTGCCATAAACGATAGGTCATAACACTGAATTACTGTCTGCAACTCATCCCTTATATTGGGAAACTCCATTTTACTAATGTCCGAAGGTCTCCATTTGACCATTTTACGTGGACAGTAAGCAAACCCTGCTGCTGCTCCTATCCTCAGGACCAGATTGTACCTGTCTGAGGGGAGAATGAAAGGGGTATAAATCCATTCCATATATCGTTCCTTCCGTCATCACAGAGGGGGCATATGAAGGTGGCAGCCCCCTCGATGCTTGTGCCTCTGTAGAACCCCACCTGCTCAGCTCATTCATCCCCGAGGTTAAGGGCCCAAAGGGGGCATCTCTACCACAAGAGCCCCGTCTTGAGCCTCCACCAATCCTGTCTCTACAACTGGTCTTATAATGGTGAAACATTCAAGTATATTACCCAGTGTCTCACTGTCCTGGTCCTCCTAGTCCTCCTTGTCCTCCTCTATCTTATCTAACTCCAACAACCCTTCATTTTCCACTAGCTGGGGCACAGTTAAGGAGCTCTTTTCCTCTTTTATATACCAAACACGTTATTTATCCCCTCAGTCAATGATTAATCTCCCTTAGTCCTCTGATCCTACTATCACATTTACTAGCTATAGCTTCTTACAGACATGTGGTGAATGCTCCCCACTGTACTGGCAATATTTTAACACCTTCTGCTTCTAGAGTCCTCCTGTCTGTCGTGTCATGTCAAATAATGCCATTAGTCCAAATAATGACAAGGCAAACTATAAAGCTGCCATAACATATAATGGGTGGGAGACTCAGTTGGGGGTTCCTCTACATGTTTTGATTGCCATATGCCCATTTTCCTTTCCATATATAAGTCTTCATCCACCCATCACTTGCCCTGCTACCCAGACACCCCCTCTCCTTTCACACTTTGACAACACTCCTTCCTTGTCCTGAGAGGGAAGGGCTTACATTCATCAACTAGAGATACCACATAGTGGTACTGACAGCAATAAGGACTCTCAACATCCACTCATTCAACTACCCTTATATAATTCTGGACTTCCCCTTTCCCCAAAGCTATTACCCTAACCAGTACCCACGCGTTGCACCAGGCTCAGTCCCTATCCTCGATATTTTGCTAGATTAATCTCTGGATAAAAGCGTCACAATAACACAAGAATCACTGTAATTAAGCAATCAAAACCAACTACCAATACTATATATTCATCCCAAATCCCCATTCTATTTCTTTGATAACCCTTAAAAACATCCCATCTCATGTTGTCCATTCCCTGGTCCCAATTGGGATCCTCTGTTCACCGTTCGGCCATGCATACACTCTCACCACCCCAATATCCTTCTCTGGAAGCCCCATCTGGAGATTTGTAAATAGGTTTCCTTCCTTATACTTTTGAGTGCTCATAGGTGTATCTGGATGGAGACCCTCAGAAACCAAAGGTCTGCAGCATTGCTCGACAGGAGCTGAGTCATGGTCACCATCTATCAATGTAAAAATCAAACAGAAGACTCAGAAGTCTTATAGAGGATGGAAAAAGCAAGAAATGAATTCCATATTTTGCAAACTGAATAAACAGAGAGCACCCCACTAGCCAGCCACTCAAGCTAACCCAACCAGCCTCCAACTTGCCTTCCCCTTACACCTCCTCATGCTCTGGCCCCTTTCATTAGTCATCCATTCCATTTGACCTTTCTCACCCCCATGGCATCACAATGTTCTTATTGTACATTTCCATAGTCTATCCTTAGTTTCCATCTCATTCATCATCATCATGTGGTCTACCTCTTCCGGGTATGTAGCTCTGGCTTGACGATATCTGGTATTCACCTCCTCAGGTGCGGGTATTAAGGTGCCGCCGCTGACATATTACCAGAAATATATTAGAGTCCCATTTTTAAGGCCTGTCTAAGCCATAAAAATCCAAGATGGAGGAACAAGTGGGCTTCACTCAGTACCCTTGGGAGCTCCTGAAAGCGCTGTCTCAGCAGTCCTGCAGCACATGCTCGAACAGGGGAACTCCTGGGCCCGGTTTTTCCTATGCCAATAGTTGGGCTTTCCCTAGCCAATGTTCGCTAGGACTTAAAGAAAAATTATAAATGCTCTGCCATTATACATACAACAAATGCCACCTGAGGTATTCAAATATACTCAGCCAATGCTCTCATTACCTTCCTACAGGTTAATTGTCACTTCATGCCTTTATGACATTTCTTGCACTGTAATCCATTTCCCCCCTCTTCTGGGGGTCATTAACGTTCACATTGTGATGTTCTACCCTTCTTCTCCCTCTCTTTATCTTTCTTCTTCCCCTTTTCTTCTGCTCTCTATTGCAGTTCTCCCCACTACACACTACACCTATTCTACCCTCACACAATACCACTATCTCCTCTCCTCACTACTATTCTCCCCACTCTTACTCTCTCCTCTCCATCAACACCTTTTGCCACAGCCACCCTCCTTTCAATAACACTGACATATCCCTATTCTCTCTTGTTCACATCTTAATCTCGGTCTGATAGACCCACTCACTCACCTTGCACATACACCCAAGTACTACTTTATTCCACCAACCAACACCTCACCGTGCACATGCTTTCAGTAATCCTTGTACATTTTCCCCAGCTCTTTTTTTGGTCCTCCTTCTCTTCCTTTGACCTCACTCGAACAACCCACACTGCCCCGGTTTCTCTGCATCCCTTTATCATTCTCATATCCCCTTTATTGGCTCCCTTCTTCACTGTTCCCCCAGCCTAGCTGCTGGCTTTCTTCTCCCAGGGTTTGGGTTATAGGCATGCAAGCATATATACAGGTTTAAGCCCTGTGCACCTCTCTTATGAATGTTCTCTGGGATTTGGAAATGGCAGCCCTTTTAACACGTAGCCAATTCCAGTGCTTGTGCAGGTTTAACCTTAGGGTCCAGATTGACAGTTTGATAGATGCATCATTCTGCTGGTTTGCTTAAAGTACAATCAGGTTTACAGTCCATATCATGTGGAGCATCCAGATTTCCAGTTTAATATGCAGGGTATTCTGTGGTTCTGTTGAAGGTACAATCAAGGTGGACTGTTTTATGTAGAGAATGTCCCCTCTACCTCTGTAGTCCTACAGGATAAAAAGAAACTATTTGCCAGCATGTTGCATAACAGGTGAGGGTCAATAAGATCTGGTACATGATTCATATAACCAGGAACAGGAACAAAGGGAATAGACTGGGGCTTTTTAAACTCCCACAGACATCTCTGGGGCACCACAGGCTCTGGTTAAACCTGTGTTAGACCCAGGGCCGTCACGAGGGGGGCACAGGGGGGCAAACTGCCCCCGGCCTCGCACTTGCGGGGGGCCTCGCGGCCCCCTCTCCTAATGAGAAGGCAGCACAGTCTCCAGTGTCATTTATTCACAGGGGGACTGTGCGGCCCCTGCAATGATTTTGCTGTTTGTTGCGAAGCCGTTTGGCACCGCAGCAAACAGCAAAATAATGGGAGACAGCAGGGCTCAGAAGTGAGCTACCTCCCATCATTCAGCTGACAACGTGGACATGCTGAATGACAAGAGAGGACTCCTCTCCTGTCAGTCAGCGTGTTCACGTTGCTCAGCGTGTCGGCTGCGTGGATGCTTTAAGGGTGCATGGAGGTAAGGTAAGTGTTTTTTATTTTAAATTAAATGTGTGTATATATGTGTATTTAAATTAATGTATTTAAATCAAATTAGTATGTATATGTATGTATGAATGCATGCGTGCATATTGGTGTTTGTGTCAATGCTGTGTTTGGTTTTATGTATGCATGCATGGAGTTGTGTAACTGGTGGATGAATGCATGGGTGAAATTGTTTTATGTGAATGTGTGTTCAGCCTGACCCCTAAATCTAGGTGCCCTGGGAGCCACCTCATTAAGGGGTGCGCAGTGGTGGAAATTAAAAAAAATTGTTGGTGGATCCCACAAGGGCCAGGGTGGGAGCAGCGTTTGGGGGGGCGGTGCCCAAGGAAGCGGGGTTAAGAGGGCGTAGGTGGCAGTTGACCTCTGATCAGAGTAAATGTCAAAAAGAATAGTTTAAAACAGCCCAATTTCTTTCATGTTGCTTCTTTTCCAAACTATATATCAATTCCATTGTATACCACTTCCATGACACTGGTGATGAGTAACTTCACTATGCGGATAATAGTTTTGACCAGTGTTGCTGAGTAAATATACCCTTGGGTACTATTCAAACAGGGTGATTTCTGTTTGCCATAAGCAACATTTTCTTTTACTTGAACCCCACCTGGCACAACTCCTGCAGCACCCCACTGAAAGCAGTTGGGTGGCTGCATCATGTGTGATCGTCTTAATAGGGGTATTTATTTATGTAATGTGTGTTGGATATCTGTATGTTTATTTATGCAATGTTTGTCGGATACAGGTATCCGACAAACTTTGCATTAATAAATAAATAATCCGGGTCCATGTATCCGAAAAACATTGCATAAATAAATACATAAACCGAGTCATGGCTGAGGACTATAACTTCCTCTTGTGACCTCTTACATGGGGTCACCAGAGGAAGTTACATTTTGCTCTGGGCATTTTTTCCCATTCTCCCCCGCACAGAGCAGGTATTTGGGGCGGCTGACTCGGGTCGCAACTCGAGATCCGGCTACACATCTGGTGCCAGATCTCGGATCTGGCGAGAGCCGGCCCAATGACCAGTACTGGGGGTGGGTTCCTGGCATCAGAGATGCACCTAGGCTAAAATGTCAGGGGGAGGTGGGGAGTTGAGGGGGCGGGGACTAACACTGCAAATGTTGGGAGAGGCGCTAAATTCAGAGGTTGTGAGGGAGGAGCAAACAAACTTGTGTGTGGACAACTAACATCTTTTCACATTCATATTAGACTGTAGTGGTGAAGCATCAATGTTACAAGCAGCTACCTCTCGCCTTCATTTCTGAAACGTCACACTTAAGGACTGCTGTGAGAATGAGATATCTCATGTCACCACTTCCTTTTAATCACTGCCCTGGCATGCAAGTGCTAACCCCACATCACAATTTCAATTACCTAAAAATGTATGCATATGAATGCAGGTGCTAACAGTAAAATGTTTTATGGTAGTAATTTCAGGGCCTTTGTTAACAGTGAAGCCCAGGCACTGTTTAACATTTGTGTCCTGTTCCGTCTGGCCACGGCTCTGTCGGTAAACCCGGCAGGGACTGGATGACAATTTTGAAAGCGGATAGTGAGTGGGGCCAATAAACCCATTGCACTTTCGGTCTCCCCCCTGAGGGATGGCATCTGGGCCTTTCAACTTTTACAGCTGAAATCGGCCCCCAAATAGCTGCCCCCATGTTGGCAGTTTTATGACACAAAAACCTACTGATAATCTGCAGCTTTGAACCTCCTTGCTGCATTATTTTGACTTCATTATTGATTTAGGCACTCCACAGGTGCCTTGGACCATTGTTCCAATCAGTAATTGGTGCCCCAAACATCAAAAAGAAATGAGACCCCACCAGCCCTGACATATCTTTAGTCAGCCCTGCTCCCATTTCCCTCTGAATTCTCTGAGCCCAGCTAGGAAGCTGAAAAGCTATTTCATCTTCCCTTTGGCCACTAGTTGTACCTTTCATCCCAATTCAGAGGCTGTTTACTTTCATAGTGCTATGCTAATCTCTGGAGAGGTGGGCCATCTCAAAGCTGAGACCAGAAGTTAAGACTGTCTTTATCAAAGTGAGTCTGTTGATATTGCATGGATAGGTTTTTTATGCTCTGCATGTTTGATGCTGATGCTGCTCCTTAACGATTGCTACGGGCTGGCGACACATCAAAAGAGGCCTTCTGCCTCAAAGTGGCCAGGGGCTGGCGCTGCCCATGGAGCCAGGTCGAGTCAACAAAGCCCCACCTTTCAGGAAGGAGCTAGAGCCCGATCTGCTCAATGGTGTTGCGCTACTGCATGGCATTCTTTTTCTTTGGGTTATTAGGTGTGCCACCAATAAGCCAAAACTATTGCTTTAGCGAACAGACAGTGGTGGAAATAGACTGTATTTTATGGGAGATCTCTCCTACCGCAGTGAAAGAGGCCAGGCCCAGCAACGAAAGGATCAGGAGGGTGTAGGGCAGGTATTTTAGTCACCCCATGAACATTTGCCTCTTCCACTCAGAGGATTTATCGTCAGCAAAGTTCAAAATATGCACCCCTTTTAAACCTACAAAATGCACATCAATATTTTCAGTACAGTGCAACATTGACAAGGGATTTCACAGGGCTCCCGCTCAGACCCTCAAGTGGTCTTGTGGGAAAGTGTCTCACTTTGGAACCAAGCAGCCACGGTTTAAATCCCTGCCCAACATAGTTCAAAGCACAAACACACCAGAGCATTCTAAAATAAACATATAGTGCACAGATTTCACAGATTGTGGAGTTGTATTTCCACTCTGGTGAGTAATTATTTGCCAGATCTTGGGTCTGGAAAGATCCACCCCAATGATAGCATCAAGAACAGATAGGAAGAAATGCAATATGAGGAGGGACTTGTAGATGTTGTTTAGTTATTTGCCCACCCATTGACTTCTCATGGCCATGCTAATCCCTATGGCAATTCTCACCCAGTTTCTGCCATCCCCACCCAAAACACCTCCTCACTGGAACTCTTTGAACTAGCTTTAAACACGCCTTGCCATCAAACATTGCCCTCAATGTGCCTGCAAGTGTTTTCTCAAAGGAGTCTTTTGAGAGTTCATGACTTCATTGGAACTGGTGTAATAAAAATGTCTTAATCAGGTCTGCCCTTGAACACTCGATTTAAAAATACCCTACATTTCTTTCGCTGAAGTCCTGTTAAAAACAAGCATTGGCAAAGCCAACAGTTTTGGCTTGTGTATAAATATTAGGCATTTGCCAGGCACTGCTATTAGCTGCTCAGGTACTCAAACCATTTTGCACCGGCACTATTAATGGCCAGCTCATACCAATACAGAAGTGCCTTTCCCATGCCTACATGAATGCCCAAACTGTTAGCATTGCCAATGCTCTTTTTGCTTTACCCTTGATGCACAGGACTATGCATCAAGGTTAAAGCAAACATACTACTTGGCTAAATTGGAGCACATTGAATGTAGGCCAATCTAGCCAGTAATAACACTTATGGTACACAGTGAGCCTGGATATACATACTGTGGCATGGCATTTTTACTGGCTGGGAGTTCGTACATGGTAACTGATGCAGCTTGCATGGACATGCATGAGACCAAGCAGCATGAATATACTTTTATATTATCAAATTTTTGCGTGGAAAGGCGGCATTAAATGCATTGAAAAAATGTTGCTGTGCACGATTTGTGATTTGCAACTATTGGTATTTTCCATGTGCTTCCATACAAAACCAATTGCAAATTGTATGGTTTTCTACCCAATTTTGCAAAGAAAGTGCTGTAAAATGTATAATTTATCCCAATGTTTCAAATATGTTCTTGGGAGTGAGAACCCTTGTTTGGTTTGGGCTCCCTCACTGTGCTCTGTTGATCCTGCCTAATTGGCACAAACTTTTAAGACTCTTAAGTTCAGAAATGTACCGGCCTCCACTGTACATCATTTGTCACTGTGTATGATGTGTGTTTTAATGCGCACACAGGGGCAGTGTGCTCCTTAATGATATAGCATTTATAACGTGCCTGTACACACGTGTTTCTAGGCGCGACAAGGCAAGGAGGGGGAAACAAAAGAGTAGGACAAAACACAGATCTTACTAGGCATTGTGTCGTTCAGATCGGGCAAGAGCAGGGAAGGAGGGAGGGGAAAAGTGCTGAGGGTTGGGTAGGATGCATAAGTGCAGGGACAAAGGAGAAAAAAGAGTGCAGCCAACAGGTGGCAAGTGTGGGTACTCATAAGTGCAGCCAACGGGTGTAGAATAATTGCAAGAGAGGGACTGTAGGGTTACAAATACAGACCACAAGTGCAGGGGAGCCAAAGGCAGTGCAGGATCGCAGCTGGACAGGCAGGGACCTGGGCCCGAATTCAGAGCTTGACCAGTGCATGGATCAGGAAGGTGATCAGCAAGGGAGAGGAAGAGAGAAGGCAGAAGCAAAGTGACAGGTCTTGAATTGCTTCCGGAACCAGAGATGGTTCTGCTCAAGTTTCAGAGAGGCAGGGAGGCTGGGAGGTCCCAGCCGAAGAAAGAGATCTGCCCTCAACTCTTTGCTTGGAAAAGTGACTGACCCTCAGAGAGTTGGAGGTCGCAAAGTGCAGAGCTCATGCCACCCTAAATTTATATATTTATGCATATGATACAAAAGTTAGTCCGGCATAAAGATTTCTTCAGTAGAGAAATCTAACTTTGCTGTAGTTGATTTGGAGTTGTATTAATAAACCATATTTGGGAATCTGCACACAAACTCAAAGGGAGATTTCTCGAGTCTCCTGTTTGCAGAGGTGCTACGGCTGGCTGAGTGCAAAAAAATGTAAGGGGCCTCACTAAATGTTTTGCCTCGGGCCTCACCACATCTTCTGACAGCCCTAGTTAGGCCTCCTACACTAGGCTGGGAGGTGCCCCTATCTGCTGCTAGCAGGGTCAGGTCACTGACACTGTCTCAGAGGCGCACATACTACTTCCCTTTTATGGAAACTAGGATTGGAAAACATTGTATATTGTGCTACTGAAAAAAAAACATGATATACTGGTTTAAGGTTTGGACATCCTCACAAATACATAATTACAAAAATGCACTAGCGGACATAATGAAGTGGACCTGACACTTTAGTCATTCCATTGTTCGGGAACTTGAAGATTATTTTGTATTTGTTACGTTTAACACATATCTGCTATTACCTTGATCATATATAAACCCTGGACGAGGCTTAAATGAAGCAAGCACAACAGGACTGGGTGCTGAAGAGCATGGAAAATAGAGTATATAACACCAGAATGATAAGGACACAACTAAATATCAAAACTTGCAATGGCTGTGTGATCAATCAGGCCTTGATCAAACACTTTTTTTCTAAAAGGTTTATTTATCAAGTCCAGGAAACACATCCTTCTTATTGCAGAATTCACATTGTGGTGGACTCCTGCAAATTCAATCCGTCCAGCCTTGAATATCTGCTAATTATGTTGTCTGAATCGAGATGGAGGTTCTTTTATTCCTGCCTTAAATGTTCCACCTCTTCTAACCCCTTTCTCTATTTCTTTTCCTCCTTCTTTTCTTCCAATTTCTTCTTCCGCCTGTAAAATGCGCAGCATTTTCGATTCTACACTCTCATTTTCGACTCAGATCACATCTACTGCATGTTCCTGTTTCCATATTTTCAATATCTGTAGGAAACTTGTTTTTCTTTTATTTCATGCCACTGAAATATTGGTGTCATATTTCACCTTTCCTCATCTTTTCTATCTTTCTTCTTGGTCTTCCATCTCATTACCTAGCACCTTTGTGTTCTATTCATGGCTCCTCCATCCATCATCTCTTTGGTCCTTGTCCTTGTGTTTCTATTACCTCTGCTTTACCATCCATTCACTGGCTGTTCTTTGAATCTTGCTTACTATTTAACTTTCTTTAATTGGTGTTTAAAAATCTTCATGCCATTGCCCCTTGCTATCTCTCTTCATTAGCTTACTTCTACTCTTAAAGTTGGTCTCTGGAGTCATGGTCTCAGTTCCTTCGAACTCTTCCTCACTCTTCCTGCGCACAATCCCGTTTTCGTTCTTTTACATTGCTGGCACCTACGCATTGTAAGACACTTCCTCTTTCTCTTTGTTCTCTGTCTTCTTTGTCACACTTTCGATCTCGTCTCAAGGGATATTTGTTGTCTACTTAAATTTCAATGAACTGATTGCCTACCATTGTTTGGACTGTTCTTACTTTTTTCTAAAGCGATTTGGCATATAAAGCTATATAAATGCAACACAATAAAATATTCAAATGAGAATGCACATTGTCCAGATTTAGGAGGACCCCCTTTCTCACTTTTGAATTGTATGCCCCATTATGATAAACCAGGAAAAAACTGGATCAAATCAGTCCTCAACAATGTGAGTATTGGTCCGTACCCGTACCACTCATTTGCTCTGGCTCAGTTTTTGAGGGACACAAAGATTAGAAGAAAAATACATCGATTTGTATTCCCTTAATTTATTTGATATTTGAAAGGTGTGAGATTTCCTTTTAAGTCTTTGACTATGCACCTGCTTAACTTTTTGATTATGTCTGATAATATTTCGCCCCTGGATCCTTCTAGTGCCAATGTTTGTAAAAGGTATGTGGAGAAATGCCATTGCAAGCTCTTTGGTCATCTCTTCCACTAAACAAAATAACCCTAGCACACTAAGGATCCCATAAAAAACGTGTCTCTGACCATATGAATACATAATAAGCAGATCATGCATTTACCAGTACATATCATTTTTAAATATTGCATTGCATTTGCCTGGAAAATTGTCCTTAAGGTTGTTCTTTTTTCATGGAATTTGTGGTAGGGCAGAGTACCTAGCATTTCCTAATTGCATTATTAGCTTTACCTTTTACTTCTATTGATGAATTTTTGATATCTGTATGCAATATTCTAATGTTATGTAATACATTGCTATACACAGTCAAATCCTAAATAATCAATCTTTTTTTTAAACAATTTTTATTATTTTCAATAATAACAACATAAACATACAGACTTTGTACATAACTGTCCACAATGCCGTATGTTATTTGGCTAGTCGCTTGTCTGTTCAACCCCCCCCCACCGCCTGCCTCCCTCTCCTCCCCCCCAGCCTATTTCGCTAACTATGACTGCTTCAGTGTTTGGGACTGCTTGAACTGTCACAACTCTCTATTCCACCAATTGTGCTGACGCCTGTGTCTGCATTGGGGTCTCATTCTGTACTGGGGATATTAATTCTTGTAGTATTTGTCTCCAGGCCATTAGATCCATGTTTTGTTCCTCTTGGCCTCGGCATGATGCTTCCTGCCATGCTGCAGTTTCTTCCAATGAACATTTTTGAAGGTCCCTCAACCACCCTTCAACTACTGGACCATTCTGTGCTTTCCATCCCTTTGCAATCCTATGCTTCGCTAAAATGTGTGCTAGGTCTTTCAATTTGCTTACATGTCTCGCATATTTTGGTCTGTGAAAAATCCTCAGCATGCACACTTTGGGGGTCATCGTCTCTGTTCGTACCCCCACCTTAGCTAGGACCTGAGCCACTCCCTCCCAGTACCTGCATATGTCTGCACAAGCCCAGAACATATGTATCAGGTCTGCCTTAGGTCGGCTACATTTCGGGCAGGCTTGGACACCTGGGGTGCCAAATTTTTCAATTTTACTTGGGTTAAATATGCTCTGTGGGTGACATATAGTTGGATCAGTTATAGTTTTGCCTTCCAGGACACTCTCTTGTGATACCCGATGGCCCCGTTCCAGGCGGCATCCAATAGCTGTTCCTGCAAATCTGCCTCCCAGCTTTGTCTAATGTGTACAAGATTGCAATCGGACTTCGGCATCAATAGCTTGTATAAGCGTGGCACTGTGCGTCCGCCTTCAGAAATATCAAAGAGTGTTTCTATTATTGCATCTTCAACCAATACTCTCTCTGATCCTGGCCACTTAGCTTATTCCGTGAAGAAGCAAAGCTTGAATGGTATTTTTCCATTTTCGTATTCCTAAGTCTGAAACAAACTCCCTGAAGGCCATTGGGCGTCCCTCCTTTAATATGTCGCCCACTGTAGCCACCCCGTTGGGCTCCCAGCATTTCCTTACATTCAGCCTTAATTGCACATCTTCACTTTTTATGACTTCCAGCGGGATTTGGGGGGAGCACGACTTTTCCTTGCCCAGCAGGCAGCAGGCCCTTTACCACATCGTCATGCCCAGTCTCAGCAACAAAGGAAATGTGGGGTCTCGTGACATCGTGGTCCATCTCTTTTTTTTTAAATGGGTTGCATGCCGGTTGCAGTAACACAACCTCCTGTGTTTGTTCATCTGATAGCCAATATGTGGTGAACTGTAATTGGCTTGCTACAAAATATCTCTCAAAATCCGGCACCTTTATCCCTCCCTGCTCGTGTGGTCCCTGCAGTTTCCCTAACGACAGTCTACATCTCTTATTATGCCATAGGAAACTCCGACAAGTGGCGTTCAACATCTTAAAGAAGTTTCTGGGTATGATATGTGGGACATTTGTGAACTAATGTAAGAGACTTGGAAGCACCACCATTTTCCACAGTGTGGCCCGCCCCTTAAGTGAAAGTGGTAGCTTGCCCCAAAACTTCATGGAGTTATCTATTTTATTTACCGCCTTCACCATGTTCTGTACATGTTCTACTTTAGGGTCGTGGAAGATTTCTACCCACAGATATCTAAACGTGTCCATTTCCCATTTGATCTGTAACACTGGTACCGCTCCACGGGCCTACTCCTATATCCTGCCAGGGGGAATAAACAAGACTTTGTGCATTTATTGCGATCCCAAACAGGTCTGCATAGCGCTCAAACACATCTAATATTTATTTGAGGTTAGTCTTGGTTGCTGTAGTAAAGAAGCATATCATCTGAATATAGGGAGATCAGGTATGTACTACTCTGTTTGTTGATGCCTGCCTCATGGTATTCTTTACGTAAGTATACAGCCAGAGGCCAAGGCTTATATGAATAACATAGGGGACGAAGGACAATAATGTCTCGTCTCTTTGTTTAATGTCCATTACTCCAATATCGTAGCCCCGGTTTTGACTCTTGCTACTGGGTTACTGTACAGCAACTTAACCCATTTAATATACATAGGGCCCATGCTGCACTTTTTTAACACTGCCAGGAGACAGGAGCCACGGCCAACTCGTAAAAGAAAAAGGAAATATCGAGGCTGAGCACCCCAAAGGAAATACACCAAACGCGGGCTTACAAAAATACAAAGATCTTTATTCTATAACTGAACAGTTTTCAAAGGAACAAAGTATCAGATAGCTATCTGGCCCTCAGTACATCACAGTGAATACCAGCCCTTTCGGTCTGAGAAGTGAGTGGGCCTGTACATCAGAACATTCACTCTTTTATACAATTTGCAACATAATGTCCAGCCCATCTACAGGTTAATCATTCCTCGGTCTAGGGGTTTGTGCCGAGTTTGCTTCTAATTTATTCATCTATATGCATATGGATTATTCCTAGTATATACTCCAATAGGTTACAATGGCAACAGCGTATCTTTGGATTTAACATTAAGCCTTAGTACATGTTTTATACAATGTAGTTCAACAAGTGTTCATGTTCAGTGTTTAAACAACATTGTAATTAATATATGCTTGCGGATCAGTTTCGTTGGCACAGGTAATCCTTGATCTACAGGTGAACGAAGGACAAGGTCTCATTACATGACCCTAACATTTGGCCTACGGGTAGTTTAGATATTAACTTGCATGTAGAGGTCAAGACGGCCAAGTTACAAACAGAAAAAGACTGTCCACCATTTTAGAACACAGGGTGACTTTGGAGTGAGAATCAAAATGGCGGATGAACCTAAAATAGCGGCTAAATCGATCTAAGATCGGAACTTGCAACGTGGATTTCATTGCAGAGTGACAGGGCTTAGGCCAATATATACAATAACCGAAGCACGATATGATATCCCGTTTAACAAACCCTCCTTTTGGCCTAAGCCAAGCATAAACTACTCCTAGTCACTTTACGAGTAACTCCACGTCTCAATGTCCATACCTCCTGAATAACTGTCAGAGATATCAATTGCCATAAGATCAGATACTAAGATTTCTTTCAGTACATATTAGTCGGAGATCTTCTCTAAGGCGTATACTTTGTGTCCTAATGTACCCATCGCTTGTGCGCAACATCCCCCTAGCATCGAACACATACCAGGAAGATATTGTATACAACAACAAAGAAACAACAGAATACCTAAAATAATCAGCAAGACCAAAAGTAGTTTCCATCCCCAAGATCGCAAAAAGTCCGAGAACCAAGGGCTAAGATCCCAGTTTCCCTCTGGAACATGCACTTCTGAACTAAGGACATGCAGATTCTGTATTGTCTTGAAGATAGTTGGGGAGGAATCTGGCTCAAAAACACAGCAAGCTGACCCCACTTATTTACATACGCCACCACGTTCAGCCAGGATGACAGCTAATGCCATCCGGTTCTGAAGTGCTACTAACCTTATTGCTTTCTGTTCTAGAGTCATATTATAGAGTATGTCAGTGGTCCAGTTGATGGTCCTCTCCAGTACTCTCGCTAGTCTCCTGATATCTTCAGAGTTCATTATTTGTCCCCAAAATGGCACAAAGGATTTAGCTACATCACCCAGAACTTGTGCTGAAGTGTCACCATGTTTGTCTCATTGTGGACGAGCCTTTGAAATTTCTACAGTACTAGCTACGAATATCCCGGGTAACAGAATACCTAAATAACAAGTTCCCTGGCAATCCCTGGGTATCCATGGAAATGCTACAGTACTGCAAACAAAGTAGACAGGTTTACCTACATACAAAGGTCTGTCCTCGCCAGTCAAATTTGCAACGTTGGTGAAACCTTTAAAATCACCAATTGACTGCGTACCATTCCTTTGTATGCAGAAAGAAACTGAATCGGGGCTATGGTTAACAGTATAGGAAGGAGGCATGTCATCCTTATTGCCTATAGGAGCCATCTTGAAAGAGATCAAAGATTCAAAAGGACGAGACAGTCTATCAAAAGGCCTAATAGAAGCAACATTAAGCTTACTCCTATTTGCAAAGAGCGAGCATCCCAGGGGCGTCAGAACACGTTTTTCAAACTCGTTCAAGTTAGTCACATCGAAGTTCCCCGAGATGCTATCGTTCCATCGGCCAAAGAATAGTGCTCTAAGAGAAGCATAACATGCAGTTGTCAAAGGTAAATGATGAATATACCAACCTAGCCCTTATCCCCGTGTTGCGGTAAATGTGAACACACCCAACAATTAGATTTGTTAAAAATGGCATGTGTAGCATTCATAATGAATAATAGTGTGTTGTTGTGATAACTCTGTCTGTGCTGAGAGTCTCTAGGGGTAGAGTGTGCAGATGCACGAAAGGAGTAGAAACAGTAGGTACATATTCAGTAGGTAACAAATTCTCAAACTGATGTACTTCTTCTAGATACCAGAAACCTAAAACAATGACTATTGTAAAACCAATTAACATTATCACAAGACAGCAATGCGTCTTCGGGGCCCACACATCGGAGTGTCAATTTTTGCAGACAGTCACACATTCTCTTCTCTGTTCCGTGCGAGCGAGAACGGTTGCAGGCACTGTATTCTTCAACCGACTGCACCAATGTTATTTGCTGGCAACCTCCAGGCCGAGCGTTTTCTTAGTCCTTCCACAAACCCTAGCCAACAGAATCCCCTTATGTACAAATGATTGCGCCAAAAAGACAAGCCCTTTGATGATTTTCCTTGATGGTACAGCCGAACCGTGCAGTAAGTCTACTTCCTCGGACGCAGATCGTGCCTTGTGATCCCTGGTACTGAATGATCTGTGAACAACGTTTCGTCACTTCCCACTGGAAGTGGTAAATAAGCAGGAGCAAGATCAGAAACAAAACTCGGAACGACTTCCGGAAACAAAACTGGTGGAGAGGGTGGAGATGAAATGGCTGTTTCCCCAGGCCTCACGGGCTCAGAGAGAGTATCTGATGCACTCTCGATGCTGGTTGCTGCTTCGTGATCATTGGTTACAGCATTGGTGAGGGGATCTGTATCTTCTGTATCGTTTGGCACTGGGTGTGGAAATCTCTTGGTGTGTGACGTGTGTATCCAGTGCTTCCGGCCTGCTACCCGCACTGCAGTCTGTGTGAGCAGCAAAACTTGGAAGGGGCCCCACCAACGAGGTGCGAGGCAGGAAGATCGTTCAAACGATTTCATGAGGATCCAGTCTCCCGGTCGTATGCTGTGACCGGGGCCCTCATACCGTACAGGTAAAGCCTCTCGCACCTGATGATAAATCAAACACACGGTTTTAGGTAACTGCGCACAATAGTCAGAGAGAAGTACATTTTCGACCTCTCGTAAAAAACGAGACTTCGGAACATTCCAAATATTAGCTGGCCTACCCATAACCAGCTCAAAGGGAGAGAGCCCAATCTTAGTTTGAGGGGTTGTTCTTATAAATAACAACATAATCGGTAAGGCGTCCGGCCATTTTAGTTTGGTGCCGGCACACGTCTTAGCGAGCTTGATGCCGTTGTGTCTTTCTACTAGTCCAGCACTCTGAGCGTGTCTAGCCGAATGGAACCATTTATCGATCTGCAATCCTGCACATATCTGCAGTATTAAAGCAGCGATAAAGTGTGGACCATTGTCCGACCAGATGACTCTTGGCAACCCAAACCTAGGAAAATATTCCTTCAGCATGGTCTTCGTCGTAGTCATAGCAGTGCATCTTTAACAGGATAGGCTTCAACCCATTTGCTAAAAGCACAGATGACGACTAATACATACTTGAAATTGTTGCAATGCTCCATCTCAATAAAATCAAAATGAATAACCTTGAAGGGGACAGAAGGTGGACCAATATTACCCCTAGGAGTTAATGTGCCCTTTCCCACATTATGTTGCAAACAAATCATGCACCCCTGAACGAAGTGTTCAGCTACCTTAGAGATTTAACATTCGCCCACACATTTTGCAACATTTTGGTGATTTTACGAGCACATATATGGGTGGGACCATGAGCCATAACAAGAATCATCATAATATATGTGTCAGGCAGTAACCATTTCCCTTCAACTTTGTCCGACTAACACCCATCATCATCCAGTTTCCCCAAGCTCTCAGACCATCTCTTAGATTCTTCTAATGTGGCATTGGCTTGGATATCCCTTACGGAGTCAAAACCCTCATCCAAAGAACAGGCATTTGTGGCGTCCCTTGAAGTATACATTTCTGAAGAGAGATCAGTGGCAGTCCATTTGGCTATCTGGTCAGCGAAAGTGTTCCCTTTTCCTAGATTGTCTACAATCTTCTGATGCGCTGCACATTTTAGGATAGCTAGCTGAGTAGAGAGTGCAAGCGCTGAGAGTAACTGTACTATCAAGGAGCCATGTTGAATTTTTGTACCATGTGAAGTCAAGAAACCTCTTTCTGACCAAAGTCTACCAAAGTTGTGAACCACCCCAAAGGCATACTGACTGTCAGTATATATATTTACTGTAAGCCCTTTGGAAAGTTCACAAGCTCGGGTCAATGCTATAATCTCTGTGGCCTGCCCGGAGTTATGCGTGATTCTCTTGGTTTCCACAACCGTGCTCAATGTGGTGATTGCATAAGCAGCTGTGGATGTACCATCTGGGAGTTTGAAGCAGGAGCCATCGCAAAACAGCTTCCCTGTGGATTGTTCAAAGGAGTATCTTTCAGATTGATTCTACCTTTTGTCTCTTGTTCGGTAGTGTAAAGGCAGTCATGTGACTCTTCGTCACTGCAAGCAGTACCTTGCGGGAAAGGTAAAAGTTCAGCTGGATTAAGAACAAAGCACCTCTTAATTTGTATGTGCGGTGCAAACAAGATCAATTCATATCTCGTGAATCGTGCGGAGGCGAGGTGTTGCGTTTGTGTTCTGTTCAATAGAACATCTACATCGTGAGGTACCATCAGGGTTAAAGCATGTCCTAGAATCATTCCCTTGCTCTGTTTTATGGACACAGCAGCAGCAGCGACAGCTCGCAAACATCTTGGCAAAGCGCATGCAACAGGATCAAGGGCAGAAGAAAAGTAGCCGCACGGCCTATTCTTCCCTCCATGTTCCTGCGTTAATACAGCCAAAGCACATCCATCACATTCATGCACATACAACACGAAAGCCTTTTCATAGTTTGGTGTGCCCAAAACGGGTGCCGAGCACAATGCAGTCTTGAGCAGATCAAATGCTTGCTGGTGTTCCAAGTTCCACGGCAATGGCAAAGAAATGCCCTTCTTCGTCAAAGCCAACATTGGTTTAATCACTAGTGAGAAATTGGGGATCCACTGCCTACAGTAAGAAGCCATTCCTATCAAGGCTCTAACTTCCTTCTGCGTATTTGGGACAGACATGCTAGAAATGAGTTTTATCCATTCAGGTGTCAACCTTCTTCCCTCCTTTGACAGGAGATAGCCTAAATAGGCGACCTCCTGACAACAATATTGACATTTTTTTAAGCAAAGCTTTGTGTCCATGTTTAGCCAAGTGAATAAGCAACAACACAGTGCCCTCCTTACAAGCGCTCTCTGAGTCAGCAGCTAAAAGCAAATCGTCTGCATATTGAAGCAGTGTACAAGTAGAGGGCAACTCAAGGGTATTGAGCTGCTCTTTCAAAGCCCTACTATAGATGCTAGGACTGTCCGTGTAACCTTGCGGTGCACGCGTGAAGGTAAATGAACATCCCCCTAAGGTGAACGCAAACAGGTATCTACTGTCTTTGTGTATAGGAATACTAAAGAAAGCATTCTTTAGATCTACGACACTAAAATGAGTAGCTGAAGCCGGGATCATGGTTAATATTGTCGTCACATCAGGCACAATTGGAAATTGTGGAGCAATGATCTTATTGATGGCACGTAAATCAATTATGAAGTGAAAAGGAATTGCATAATCGCCTTTTTTGTACACGGGCAAAATCGGACTATTGCACAAGCTACCTGCAATTTCCTCAATCACCCCTCGATGCACAAAATCAGAAACTATGCATTTCAAAGCTTGCTCACCATCGACCAAGATCTTACACTGGGAAATACGTGGCAGCTTCACCCTATGTTTCAAGATAATCTTAACAGTTTCGATTTGCTAAGCAACAAAGTCATTATCATCAATTGCCCATTAACACTCCGGAACATCACTAAATTCCGGCGGCAAAGGTCTAGTCAAGAATTGAGAGACAGAAAGTTGCTGTGGTGAAATCGTCAAACGCACTCCATCAGAAGAACAATGAATTACCGCATTTAATTCCTTCAACAGATTCACCCCAACACATTCTCTCCACAATACGTAGTCAGAAGGAATAGACAATGGTCCGTAAAGGGACCCAAAGAAATAGGTACCGGCGAAGAAACCGGACAGACAACTGGTGTGCCAGAAAACCCTACAGAAACATTGGTTTGCCCTGACAGTGGAATGTTTGGAACCCGCAAATGGTCAATGGAACACTTTTGTGCCCCTGTATCTATCAAGAATAGATGTTTCCTATTTCCCAATAACATTTCAATGTAGGGACCTTCCTGACTAACGGGAATAGGCGTTGGTTCCAAACCCTGCTTCGGGCAATCCTAACTGAACAAAATATCGTCGAAAGGAAGTTCTTCAGAGAGGTAAGCAGCAGAAGGATGATCAAAAATGTTTCTATTATCCACACTTGGTGCCTGATTGTCCTGTGAAAAAGGTTGCTGTGAATCATGTGAAAACTGACCTCTACCAGGACCCCCTACCCCTGGGTAGCCTCTGGATCGTCTACCCATATTCCCAAATGCGTTATTCGACCTCTGTTGGAGGATCGGTCATTGTGCACGCCAATGACACTCTTGTCTGCAATACACTGGTTTATGTTTACAGGACCCAATGGCACATTTCCCTGTGGAACATACTGACCTCTAAATTGTGTACTACCCCCCCTAGGGTCTCTAACAATTTTCTGCAATAATACTTTTGTTTTTAAGTCATCTTTTCTGTTTTCGACTCTTTCCTTTTCGTTATTGACACGATTCTTGTAGTACTGAGCCATGTGCAATACTTCTGACTGGGACTTCGCTTACCAAGCGCTTTCGGAGGACATCATTTGCGACTGGATGTCAGGCAGCAATCCACGCACAAATTTGTCCACGAATAATCTTTTCCCAGATGCTGTGCCTAAGTCTTGTCCACTGAAATCTGAAAATACCTGTTCGAACCAATTAAAGAACTTGGTAGCACCCTCAGACTTCCCTTGGACACAAGCACTAAGCTTGTCCCAAATAATTCTCTTTTCATGAATTATAGTTTTCAATTTCGTAACTATTCTGTCAGCCAAAGTTAGTATCACCTGGGGCGGTCTTTCGCCAGCTGGCCTTTCTCCATCGAGTCTAGCCATGTTAGTCCATGTATCTCCTAACCCTGGTATATCATCTATAGTTCTAATCTGTTTCCACAAATCAACAGGCAGGAGTAGAGGAAATAACAAATCAATATCACTTAGAGTGAATACTGATGATTGCAAGACAGACTCTATTTCTTTGTAGAACCCTGTCGGATTCTTCCTAATGTCGGGAATAGATTGTTTAATGGTGTTCACTTCCTGTCTCGAGAACAGGACGTGAACGAACTGCGATACATAATGTGCAGGAATATCATAGGCTTGTGCACCTGTTCCGGCATCAGCTGGAACCTCTTCTTTTGGTAGAGGGACCTCTATCATAGGAAACTGAGAAGTAGGCAACTCCGAATGCTTACAAATCAACAAAGCCAAATCGAACGCTAAAGCAGCTGAAGAAGTGTCAAACAAAAAAGCCCTCTTATAAATGCTCAATAACTCTGCGGGACAACACATCTTCCTTTTTACACACTCATCCTGTAGGTACTCTACCATTACCTGTATCACTTTCCTCTGCATTTCTGGCGTATACTGACTGTATGTGCCATATACTTCAACGGCAGTTATCGACGTGTCTGAGATCCATCTAATCGCATCTTTCGTACAAATTCGTTTTTCCTCATTTATCGGTTTATGAGAAGGGAAAAAACGTTTCTGTACGAACATAACGTCCAAACTATCACCATCTTCATCTTCATTCCGTAACCCTTCCAGCTCCCTTCTATACTCAAGAATCCTCTGAGCATGCTCTAGTACCTTCTCTGCAGTATCTCTAGAGAACGCTAAAGTATTCAGATCCCTCAACCCTTGTGGGAGATCTATATTAATTAGCCTGTTCCACATTACACATAAATGAATTCCTAATCCTTCCATAAAAACGTTTTTCTTAGGAAAATTGTCTATATTAAAAAGTGTGGCAAAAACATCAGCTTGTTCACCCCTCTCCATGCAATGCTTAGCCCACGCAGTTAACTCACGCTTTTACTCTGAAGATACAGTATTTCGAGTTACAACCCTCGATCCCGCTTCCTGATCTACTACAAGTGGTATAGAACGACTTGGAAGAGGGAGAGTAGGCACATTTCGAACATCCGGATACAGAGGTACTATCACTGGCATGGCAGGTAAGCCCACCTGACCCATAACAGCAGGCAAAGGTGGAGGAGAAGGTGGAGGAGCAACGACAAGAGGAGGAACAATGATTGGAGGAAGAGGAACAACAGGAGGAACAATAGGAGGAGCAGAAGGAACTATGGGAGGAGGCAAAGCAGCAGGAAGAGGGACATACAGAGGTGGTGCAGTGGCACCAGGCCTTCGTTCTTTTAACAGTTTATCGATAAGCTCATCAGAAACATGAAAGTCTTTAGAAGGATACATTTTCTGGATACCAAGTGAAAAAGCCCTATCCATATTCCTAGCTGAATCAGACTGTTTGTTTTGGTCATACAACAACGCTTTTTCGGCGTTCGTCATATGACGGCGCACATGCTTTTCTCTTCTCCTAAGCTGCTGCAAAGCTTCTTTCTTCCAATTCTGTAATACATTGAATGCTGCAGGTCTAGCCTTTTTCTTCAATAATATAGATTCTAAGTATTCAATATGACGGATTTCAAAACTACCATTGATTGGCCACTGAAGTTCGGAAGCATGTCTAGTTTGTCTGTGCCAAATATCATTAAACACTATACTACCAATGCCGTGCTTACAGTACATAGTACATGCCGGCGACCCCTCCATTGGTGCCGGTCGGCCAAATTCCAAAGATTGTCTGTCCTTGCGGAATAATGCCCTGAAGCAGGCAGACAATTTCCCAGGCATATCAGAATACTGGTCTTACCTGGTCAATAATTGTACTCGCAAGTGCAATACGGCAAAGAAATTATCAGGATACATAAGAATTGGGTCACAACTCACCTGATCAAATCCTAAGGAGGTCCGATCGGATTACAAAGTTCTAACTGAGATTTCCTCGTGTCTGGTGATTTCTGCAAATCTGCCCGCGTCGATATATGGACCTTCGTCAAAATGCTGACTCGGACCGCGTGCTCACCGTCCAGGGATCGGGTCGTGCAGTGCTGCTGAGGTATCGCTACTCATCCAAGAAAGGGGCCCCCTTTTACACTATCCGATCCCGGTCCGATAGCCGCGTCAACCTTCAACGAGCTGGCATCAATCTTGAGGGTCTCTATTCGGGCGCCATCTGTAAAAGCAAAAGGAAATATCGAGGCTGAGTACCTCAAAAGGAAATACACCAAATGCAGGCTTACAAAGATACACAGATCTTTATTCTATAACTGAACAGTTTTCAAAGGAACAAAGTATCAGATAGCTATGTGGCCCTCAGTACATCACAGTGAATACCAGCCCTTTCGGTGTGAGAGGAGGGTGGGACTGTACATCAGAACATTCACTCTTTTATACAATTTGTAACATAATGACCAGCCCATCTACAGGTTAATCATTCCTCGGTCTAGGGGTTCGTGCCGAGCTCACTTCTAATTTATTCATCTATATGCATATGGATTATTCCTAGTATATACTCCAATAGGTTACAATGGCAACAGTGTATCTTTGGATTTAACATTAAGCCTTAGTACATGTTTTATACAATGTGGTTCAACAAGTGTTCATGTTCAGTATTTAAACAACATTGTACTTAATATATGCTCGCGGATCAGTTTCGTTGGCACAGGTAATCCTTGATCTACAGGTCAACGAACGACCAGGTCTCATTACATGACCCTAACATTTGGCCTACGGGCAGTTTAGACATTAACTTGCATGTAAAGGTCAAGACGACCAAGTTACAAACAGAAAAACACTGTCCACCATTTTAGAACACAGGGTGACGTTGGAGTGAGAATCAAAATGGCGGATGAACCTAAAATGGCAGCTAAGTCGATCTAAGATCGGAACTTTGCAAAGCGCATTTCTTCACAGAGCGACTGGTCTTAGGGCAATATATACAATAAAGGAGGCATGATATGATATCCTGTTTAACATTCTGACCGAGTCAAAGGCCTTGACCGCATCCAGCGAGGCTATTACCATAAACTGGGTGCTGTCCCAGGTCTGATCGATAACGTGGTGCAAACGTCTCAGATTACAAGTGATATTCCTGTTTGGGACATAACCTGCCTGATCCCGGTGTACTAATTTATGAATTACAAGTTTCAGCCTATTGGTCATCAGTGCCGTCAGTATTTTCCTGTCTTGATTGAGTAGCGATGGGGACCTATAAGAGCTGTACTTGGTATCAAGATTGTAAGGCTTAATCAATGGAACTATGATAGATTCTCTAAATGTCGGAGGTTGAATGCCTTTTACAATGATTCTATTAACATAGCTAGCAATGGAGGAGCAATCACAGCTACAAACTCTTTATATAACTCACTTGGTAGGCCATCTGCCCCTGGAGTTTTACCTGACAGCAACCCCCTAATAGTGCATTCCAGATCCTCCTTAGTTATGGGGCTTCCAGCATTTCGACCACCTCGACATCTAGCTTGAGAAGATCTATCAACACTAAAGCATCTTCTATCTCTGACTCTGGGACATCTGACGTCTCCTTGTACAATACTTTGTAAAAGTCATAGAAACACTCATTTATAACCTATTGTGACTCACAAATCTCCCCATTCTTGTTTGTGATTGCTTGGATCATGCCCCGTTTGGCCTCGCTCTTGTGTAACCAAGGTAGCAAGCATCCTGGTTTGTCCCCTTCAGCGTGCTGTTAAATGGGATATCATATTGTGCCTCCTTTATTGTATCTATTGGCCTAAGCCCAGTCGCTCTGCGAAGAAAACTGCGTTGCAAAGTTCCGATCTTAGATCGACTTCGCCGCCATTTTAGGTCCATCTGCCATTTTGATTTATATTCTAAAGTGATTCTTTGTTCTAAAATGGTGGACAGTGTTTCCTGCTTGTAACTGAGCCGTCCTGAACCTTGTACGAAAGTTAATGTTGAAACTGTCGGTTGGCTGAATGTTTGGGTTCAGTAAATAGACCTTGTCCCATGCCTGACTTGTAGACAGAGGATTGTCTGCCCCAACAAGTCCGATCCGTGGACATACATCGACTACAATGTTATATAAATACTCAGCGTGGACACTAGCTGAACTGCATTGTATAGGACATGTGTTAAGGCTTACTGTTAAATCCGAGAATACACTGTTGCCATTGTAACTTGTTTATATGCAAACTGAAGATAATCCACATGCATATAGTTGGTCAAGCCAGAAGTGAACTCGGCACGAACCCTAAACCATGTATTAATAACCTGTAGAGGGGCTGGACATTGTAATTGGAAATGTATAAAATGTCTAACTGGTTAGACGTCCAGTACCTCTCACTTCTCACACCGAAGGGGCTGGTATTTGCTGTGATGTACTGAGGGCCAAATAGCTATCTGATACTTTGTTTCTTTGTAAACTGTACAGTTTTAGAATAAAGATCTGTGAATCTTTATAAGCCGTTTTTGGTGTTTTTCCCTTTGGGGTACTCAGCCTCGATATTTCCTTTTGCTTTTACAGTGCTGCCATTATACATACTTCCTGTAACATAACTTACCCAATCTATCCCAGTGTGCTAAACATTCATGCCGCAGGGCGATGGCCTCTTGGGCGCTCACACTAGGTGGGTCACTAAGATCATTTATGGCTTCAAATTTTTCTTCTGCCTTGCTTAAGTCAGTCACTATTGCGGCTTGAACTCCATTCGCTTTGGAGATTGCAGTCCCCCTGATCACTACTTCAAAGGCTTCCCATAGCATACCCGCTGAGGCCATGCTGCCTGTATTAAACTTAATATAATCTTGCAACCCTTCCCTTAACTGTTCCTAAAATGCTTTATCCCGTACAGACTCACTTCTAAGTATCATGTTGGGATTCGTGCTCTTGGGGGGGAGACTCACCATGTGATCACCAGCGGGGCATGATCTGAGAATACTCGTGTCTTGTATTCTGCCCTGCCGAATTCCAACAGAGTGTCCTCTCCCATAAAAATATAATCTAATCTTGTGTACAGGGCTTGGACAAAGGTATAATGCGAGTATCTGTGGGTCTGTTGGTGTGGAGTCCGCCATATATTGGAGAGTTTGAATGCTTGTAGTAGTGTGCCCAGGGCTTTGGTGGTGGGGGATGGGCATGTACATTTATTATCGGATCTATCTAGTGTAGTTTCAGCATGCAATTAAAGTCCCCTCCCCATATTAATGTGCCATCTCTATATGGACCTATCCTCGGGTTAAGCGTGTGAAAATTAGCAGCAGTATCTTGGTTTGGCGCACATGTGTTTACAATGCAAAATACTCTGTGTTTGACCCAACGCGTTAGTATAATAATTCAACCCTCTTTGTCCTGGAACATGTCTAGCACTCTCATAGGAACCGATGGTGCCACCCAAATCATCACACCCCTAGCATAAGCCGAATATGGCGAGCCCAATGTTGTGCCCCTCCATTTCTGAGCGAGAGCTGTCTGTTTCTCCCTTGTGAGGTGTGTTTCCTGCAAGAGTGCGATATCAGTTTTCTGATGCTTTAAGTATGTCATAATCCTGTTATGTTTAATGTTGCTATTGAGGCCCCTTACGTTCCAGGTTACTATGTTAAGTTCCCCCATTGCATTGAAAGGTTCTGACATGTACTCCCAGTCCCACTGTCAAAGTCAATACATTCCATGTGGTTCCATAGGCTAACACCCTTCCACGCCCACAACTCCCTCCCCCGCACTAACAATAGCCCAGCTCCATTCCTTGTGCTCAGGCATCCACACTTCTCGCCTCTGTCCCAGGATCTTGTCTTGGTTCATGAGGCGCGGTGGCCGGATACGTTACTGCTAGTATCCATGCAATACAATGCGATCTTGGGTGTAGGATATTTCTCCGTGGTGCGATCAAAAGTAAGCACCACGTTGTTGGCTCCTGATTTTGACAATTTCCCTTTCCTGAGGCTTATGTTCCAGGTCCCTTCTGCCTGTAATCGTCCTGGTCTGCTGCATGTGATTACTCTTGACTACTTCCCCGGTTGGCAGGTTCTGCGCATCCATCCATGTATGTGCATCCTCAGGGCTGTCAAAGAAAACTGTGCGGCCCTTATGGATCACTTTCAGCTTAGCAAGATACAGCAGCATGTACTTCTGATTGGCCGCTCGCAGTCTCCTCTTGACCGCTATGTAGCTCATGCATTACTTTTGGACCTGCAAGGTGTAATCTGGATAGGCCGTTATTGTGGCTGACGCTCGTTGGATCGTCCCCCCTTTCCGAAAGTGCTCTCTGATCTTTTCCATCTCACGATAGTTCAGGATCCGAGCTATTATTGGCCTTGGCTCCCGGCAGTGCCTTCCTCATTAAAGACCTATATGCCTTCTTACATTATTGCATCTGGCTCTGCCTTCCGCCTCCTCTGCTCTGTTCTCCAGATTATGCACTTGTTGTCGCAAAACCCTAACTTCTTCCGTGGTATCCTTAAGGTCACTTGTATTTGCAGCTACTGACTCTTCAAGCATTCCTGTACATTCAGCGAGTGCCCTGACGTCTTGTGTGAGCACGTTTACGTCAATGCTGATGGTGTCTATTTTAGCCTCCAGTTTCTCCTTCAGGAATGCTACGGCCACTAGAATCTGTTGATCTCCTTCCATGAGCTTCTGCTCCATTTGGGGTGCTGTGGTTGCTTGGGCTGGGCTCTCTACTGGGTACGCTGACTTGGTGCATGCTTCCACGGTGTGAGCTGTTTTCCTTTGCTCTTTTGGTTCTTGGACGCCATAACTCATCTTCTTCTTGTGTCTCCTTTTTCGTGATGTTATCTGCGTTAGACTAGTGTGGTGATTCCGTTACTTCTCAGTCTATAGGTGTAGACAATCTTGCCCCCCTTTCTCTGCTTTCTTCCTGCAGTACTGTGGCATGGCTGCTAGCTGCCACCTGTAGCTTCCAGACCTATGTCTTCACTCCAAATGGAGGCGTATCGACCTGGTGTAACTGGAGTGCAGCAGCCTTGCCTCGTATTGTCCGGAGGTGAACAGACCGATAATTCTCCTGCAGGACAAGGCTCCGTAATGTTCTCCTGGCATGCTCACCAGAGGTTCCAGTCCACCACAACGTTGTTTGGAGCAGGGCCACTGCACTGTATGGAATACCTCCGGCAAGTTTGAGAAAGCACCAGCTAGCCCCTTTGTTTTGTGCCAGCCACAGTTCAGCGCTGTGCCTCTTAGATCACTTATGGCCACTGGGAAGAATGGAATACTGGCGTAATTCTGATGGTGGTGCGGCCATTGTCTTCTCCTCCATCATGAGCTTCATCTCGCTTCTTCACTCATAGTGTACCACTGACTGCGCCAGTGCACCATTCACTTTGTGTTGTGACCATGGAGTGCTAGGTGTTGCACCTGATGATTGTATCCTAGCGTGTGCCGGTGTATATAATGGGTGTGACCCCCAAAGTCCGTGTTGTACTAACTTCTATGGCTAGGCTCCAGTCTGTGTTTATCTGCACCGAAGGGGCCTGGCATCTGCTGCGTAGGTTAACTCCATACTGCTTTGTCTTACTGTGGCCTGAAGGCAAGCCACAAGGGTTCTTGTTCTTGTCCTCGGGTGGTGGGATTAAATCCTAGTGCCTTTATCCTTGGTGTTGGGTGTATTCTGCGTCAGGTTCCTGCAGGTGTGCAGAGTACTTGCTCCCGGCTTTATGATTGCTCTCGTTACTTTTCCCCTGAGTGTTGCTGCGGGCCACATATGGTCTATTCATCTCTCCATCAGTGGGCCTACCTTGTGGTGACCGATACCAAACCTTAGTGTCTGTTATGTCCTGCGCTGGCCCACTGTTAGTGTGCAGAATGTGTCTTCACTGCTTTGGATTGCTCCCACTTGTAGTCAATGTTCTGGCCGCTACACAGACTTTATGCCTGCTTCTAGGTTTATGCTGTTGCTCTGCGTGTGTGGCATAACCTTGGCAGAGTTATGTTTTAGATCTTATGCGTATTCCTTGTTGTACAGGCGCTTATTTAGTCCCTTCTGCTTGACTTCTTAACTTCTGATCAGGCTTCTGTCTTTAGGCTAAATACACTTTTTCCCATCTGATTATTAATATTGCTCTTCTGCTGCACACCTAATCAACTGGGGATTATGTTGCTATTATATTGGCTCAGTAGTATGTGCTTCCTCCTGCGTGTTTCCGTACAGTTATCCTTCTATGGTGATAGCCCTTCATTCACAGTGTACACTGGTTCTTAAAGTTGCTAACGGTAGCCACCCTGTGCGTCAGGTACACTGTCTCAGGCTTGTTTTGTGTCTGCAGGCCTCTCCCCTCTCTTGGCTCTCATTAGCCCAGCCTCTACTTCGGGTCTGTTTCCCCATTGTGGACGAAGTCCCTCTGTGATCTGCCTGCAGCCCGTGCTTCCAGTTCGTCTCCGGGGCCTGCTCCCACTGTGGTCCATCTCTTTTTTACCGTCTGGGCTAGCTTCCTCTCTGGTCTGCCCCTGTGAAGCGGCTGAATAGCGCTTTCCCTTGCGGTCCGCCCTTGTACAGTTGTTATTTTAGCTTGCGCAATATGTACAATATGAAGGGTGGGTTTCTTCACAACCTCACGCCCGTAATTTTGCTTCCTTCTTGCCAACCCCCTGCCCGCTCCACACACTCTTTTCCCTGGTCCGACCCTCAGCTATACCGTCGTCGGCCAGGGGTGTCCGTTGTAGCGACATCCCGCAGTCATCCGCTGCAGTTTCAGCTTGCTAAGGGGGGGGTGACCTAGTTCAGGGCAGCGCAGGCCTCCGGTCCTGCTGATAACCTCTGCTGGCCTCAACAGTCACTGCACTCTCCGACTCTCACATCTGCCATGGTACCATTCGTTGTACGCATCTGTGTTCTGCAACTGCTACTGCACCTACACGGAGGGGCTTCCCTGCAGTGCGGGTCTTGTTACTGAGCTGTAGTCTCTGATTCCTCCACTGCTCAAGAGGCCGTGCCACCCCGTACTTGACTGGATTGCAGATAGCCTCTTCCGGCTGTGCAGTCCTTGTGTTCTTGACATTTTTTGTCACGCAGTATTCATACCCAGCTTCATGTCCTCGTTGTGCAAGCTCTGATCTTTCACGCCTTTTACAGCAGCTACATCCCATCCCGGCAATACCAGATTACGCCGTCCTTTGTTCTCTGGTCACAGCCACCTTTCATCCACATTAGTCTTCTCAATCAGGGACTTTGTACGGTCCAATCTTTTCTGTAGTCCCTTTCTCAGTGCAGAAATTAGAACCAGACTCTGCACTGTCCTTTCATAATGCTGATATTGGCTCGGCCGACGTCTGCGATCGGTCTAACCTCTACAAAGTTCAGGATCGATGTTGGATCAGCAGGAGCAACTAGGGATGCGACCTAATGCATGTCTGCAAAGCCAGGCTCCCCCTAAATAATCAATCTTTGACTACTATCCAATTTATTGGCACTCAATTCATTGCCTTTGGGAGAATGAATGGCTGAGTCAGCTCTGTTGGGACTTAAATCTGTGTCCTGCATGCTGAACACATATGTCCATGGGAATTGTTTAATTTGTTGGGCTATCTTACCACCTTGCAGCATTTTTATTCTGAACATCATTCAGTGTATCTTTTTCCTGTATATTGTACCCTACATCTTGGTGATGATTGTGGATATGTATGAAAGAAACCTAACTGCACATCTCCACTCTGGCCATAATCTGGCACTACAGTCAAACCACACTGTCCACCAACTGAATTTAGTCATACCCAACATTCTGAGTTATCTGCTATCCTCCAATCTAGGCACGTAGGCACTGAATGTCACTCATGTTATAAAATGACAAACTTGTTTTGTTTAAGCTTATATATATATATATATATATATATATATATATATATATTCAGTGAAAAAAAAACTTTGTTAAAGGGACGTTATGGTTCCAAGTAAAACCGAAAAAAACCTGAAATTCGCCAGTTATGGTAAGCTAAGCAACCATAACTCGCGCCACCACTGTGCACTGCTAAGACTAACACACAGGACATCAAAGATGACCCCACAAATAACATTGATGACATCACTGATGACATCATATGTGCATTTACTTTTCATAGAAGGGGTTGTGAATGTAATGTTGGCAAAAAAGTATCAGGGATTATCGGGAGATGTGTAATAAACTACATACTTCATCACGCAATGTAGTGTTCTAAAGAAAATTCCATTGCAGTGTTCTTTCTAATACACACAAAACATGAATAGACTACAATGCATACAAATATGGGGCTTATATATGGAGAGTAAAGTAAGCAAACAAGAGGCAGTATCATTAGCAAGTGTGTATAATCTACATGATTGCATTGACGCACAAACATGATTGCTGTGTTTGAGGCCTGCTTCTTCCCCTATATATGTACATCATATGATGCAATTAAATTCTAAAGAAAGTAGTGTAAGAACATGTGAGAATAGCAATATCTATAATGGTAATACCTATTGAAAGTTAAGTTTCTGACTGTCAGTAAATAAAACCACCTGGCCTAGATATAGCAGTGAACAAAAAAGAAGGTGCTACACATGTGATGTCATCAGTGATGTCATCAATGATATTTGTGATGTCATCTTTGATGTCCTGGGTGTTAGTCTTAGCAGTGCACGGTGGTGGCGCGAGTTATGGTTGCTTAGCTTACCATAACTGGCAAATTTCAGGGGTTTTTCGGTTTTACTTGGAACCATAACGTCCCTTTAACAAAGTTTTTTACTGAATTTCATAGATTTTTATTAGTCCAATTTAACCACAACATCCCCTTAACAAAGTTCTTTCATTGAATTTCATAGGTTTTCATTAGTGCAACTTAACCATAATGTCTACGAACATCTGACTTCATTACACACCTTCCGGCGAGTGCCACATGACCATATGCTTGCGCGCACCATGATGACGTGTCTGAGAACCCGTACGCACTTCATAATAAGATCTGTGCTTCGCGGACAGTTTGGAACTGCATTTTCTACTGATCTAGGAACTTTCAACTTAAAAATTTTCATTGCACAGCTCCAACACCTATTCCTACTCATCCATTAACAATCTAGTATACAGTACATACTTTTAGCAAAATTGCTATTTATCTTAAAATGGCATCAGCTAAGGCCATCCCTTCTCCCCAAGAGACATCGCAACTCCTGTAATCAAGGAGCATGAGAAACACTGCCCCTACCTTAGAAATAACACACGCGCAACATTTTCCCCTGTCCACCTGCCCCTCCATATTAGTGTTTGGTGCCTCTTTCCTCATTTCCCTCCCCACCTTTCGTCCTAAGCGTCCTGCCAAAAAAAATCCATCCAAAAACAAAATAAATGTTCCTTTACGAACCACCTTTCACAGTTAAAAAATAGAAATTTAAAAAAAAAACGCACGCACTCCATCTACTTTATATTTCTCAGTAAAGTACATAGACTCAATACGATTTTCCAACATTTCCATTTGCATTTTGTGTTATACTAATGGGAATATTAGGGCGTTCATCCTCCATTCCAGGGACGGGAACGGTGGATACTGGCCCAGCAGCCCAAGTTATCAGCCCAAGCGAAGCGAGGGTGGACAAAGAGGTCTCTGGACCATTATCCCCCCCATTCCAGCCCCTGAAATGGGGGATGAAGGCCATTAACAGCCTACATTCCCAAAGCGGGAACCCATGGTACTAAAAAAGAGGATTTTTTGTCCGACACCGGGAAGGAAAATCCTTTTCCAAGATGGTCACCGTGGAAAGGGAAGGTGGGGGTTCCATACAGGGCCACTCTTTGCTTTCCATGCCAGCTTGCAGAAGGCAAAAAGAGAACCCTATGACCATATTACCACGAGCACATTTTTCTTCCCTTTCCAATCTATCCTAATTTCGAATAACTTTACCACAAAGCCAGTCCCAGGTGGACATCGCCACTTTAATCCTATGTTTTGTCCCTTCTGGTCATAGCCAGTAGCCAGATTTTCTGGATAATGACCTTATTCCATGACCCGGACATTCTGGCCACTGCCCATGGCCACAGCTACCCCTCAGTCACTAAAGCTATACCTCTATTTTTTTTAACTACACTTGTCAAATAAGAAAACACTGCCACATTTCCAAAGCATGCTTGTAGATCCTTGCCAATGTGCCTTACGCAAGTTTGTTGGAAATCCACCCACATTTTATTTTTTCTAAACTGTCAAATGAATGCACATACAATCGTCATATAAGCTCTGCACAAAATCCCACCAAACTTTCTAAACTCATTTGAAATCAGGTCAGAAATATCCCACCCATCGTCATCACCCCTCACCTCCCCAGACATTATTTCATAAGTTTCACAAGTGCAATGCTCAGAAAATATTATTGTCCCGAGGGTTCGGCCATGTATTTTTATACATACGTTGATCTATCGCAAACATTTCCAATTCACTGTACCTCACTTTTCCTCTTTTATAAACATACGAAATCTGGCAGCAGGGCGCGTCCATCTTGTGCTATTCGTATCCATTGCTAAATCTTCCTAAGCTAAACTGCCCTGACATCACTAAATCATATGCCCCACCCCTGAGACTCACATCACCAAACCTAGTGATATTCTACACCTTTCTCGGTGACGTTCCTCGTCAGCATAGCCAAACGCGCCCATAAACACTTTCGTGACGTGACGCAGAACCCGAAAATCAACACACATCGACTAACAACACAGCACGTCACAATTCGGAATATTAAACCGTACTTTAAAAGACAACAACAACACTGTACAATTTGTAAAGTACTTTAATTTCACAATAAATGCTCTGAGAACATCTGACTACTACCATATTCAATCAAATTGCAAATTGGTTTCTTCGCTCGCGATCCAAAATGTTTATCGTGAGGCACGCGTTGTTCTTTTTGCGTACATCAGGTGTTTGTTTTCGATAAAAGAAGCGCTTGGGTCGCACAGTGAATTCCAGGGCTTCTGCATCAATTTGGGGTTAGACCACCGTAAAGGATGTTATGTTACTCCTAATCGCTAGTACAGCGTAAGGGCATATGGGCGATCGTCCCAAAAAAGAGTCACTGTGATCCAGGCATTGACAACTAAGTTCAGCTGCTGTTTGAAGAAGCCGTCAGTTGGCATCTGGAATCTATGACAATCACAGAAAGGCAGAATGTATCTGTTTCAAAAACATACAGAAAATGTGTCTCAATACCCGAACTTTAGTACAATTTATCTATTGACTTATTAATTTGGCATGGAGTTTAAACTAACGATTAGCACAGACATCAAACAATCTCAACAAACAGAAAACAATGTGGAAACTGATACACAATTCGATATGGTCATACATAACATTTTAATGAAATATAAGCATTGAAACTGGGTGAACCGAGTGGTGGTCTACATGCACCTCGATGCTGCACTCCCGATAACAACGTAAAAAAGACAACTACACAAACATATTGTACTTGTGTTTCATTGCAATAAGCCACACAGAACAGATGAATAGAATGCAACCCAAAAATATTCTTCAGATAATAATAAGTTAATGCTCGTTCCGGTATACAATCGTCGAAAATCAAACTTACATTATATTCACCATTGTCATTCTCTTGGTGTAAGTCAGACCATAATGCTCACAGCGTTCGCACCAAAGATTCTTCATAACTGATTTGACATGTTCCTTACACACTTTTGGAATGCATACCCTTATCATATCTTCATTATTACAAACCTCCTCTCATTGCATCCTTACGGAATGGTCCCTTTCTCTCAAGGTCAAAAAACAATTGAACTTTATACTGTATGTCCGTTGTGTGGGCTTCCTTAGCTCGCAACCAAAAATTCAAAGCTGGTGACTTTCACTCAGAATCAAAATACATTCTCACTTTGCAACAACTTGCCTCACCGCATCCATGACAACTCTTATCCTCATCTACGTCCATCATGCACTGCAGGTGGCTGCATGAGATGCCAGACTCTAGGGGGCGCCAGTCTGACTCCATTATTATTTTAATTACATTTGAACACAGACACATTAGTCCTTTATTTGCCGCGCTCTGGGAGTACCACCAGTACATCAATTCATAAACATCAAGCATTTTAATTAAGAGTGTAAAATAACCCGAAATTGCTTCTATTTAATATTAATAAATATTGGGCAACCAATATAAACAATATAGAGTAACGGGCATTTTGAATGTAGTATTACTCTGTAATACCATAAGATAAACTTGGGGTTTCACACTAAAGAGGCAACAATCTATATTTACAAGTCCACAATTCCATGATTATACATCTCCATCCCTTGAATGCCAAAATGCAATCTCTTTTGCCTGTACTTTAGGCACATTATATTGTGGAACACTTCCAAACGTACTGTGCGACTTTGGTGACAATAAAACACCCGTTTTTAGCTTCTTGCAGCCATATCCCATCCCATCCTCATCAACCCTCACCTCTCCAGAGATTATTTGATAAGTTTAACAAGTGCAATGTTGTGTTTTTAATATGTTTTTGCCACGATGTCCGCGGACACCAAAACACGGATCCAAGATGATGGGCGTATCGGAACAATCTGACGCACTTCACGCTCTTCACCATCCAATCAGTGGACGTGTCATGTGTCCGCGGACATGACGTGTGTCGATTAGCAAATCGGTGTCCTGTCCGTGGAGCGAACAGAGAAGTGTGTCCGCGGAGCGGACATAGATATCAGTAATTTTTTTAGACCTACTTTTTGATCATTTTAAAAGAAACTACTGGATGGATTTTCACCAAATTTACAAAAGCACGCCTGCGGGACCAAGCTGCTGGTCCTGCCACAAATTTGGTGAAAATCCGTCCAGCGGTTTGAGCTGTAGTCATGCGCAAAGTTTTTTCTCCATTCACTCTATTGGAAAAAAAGAACTTTTGGGACCCACCCTATAACTTTGCCCCCCCGGACCAAACCTCACCAAACTTTGAAAAAAAAGTATATGGGCCACTCTGAATTATTTTGGCAACTTTGGTGAGGTTTTGTGCAGGGTCGAAAAGTTAAAGGGGCTCCCAATTTTATTTTTCTCCATAGACTGAATGGGCAAAAACTTTGCACACGGCTAGAGCCTGAACGGCTGCACGGATTTGCACCAAATTTGTGGCAGGAGCGGGGGCGTGGGGCAGAAAGCGTGTTTTTGTGTGTTTGGTGGACATCCGACTAGTACCTTTGTTGCAAAGAACTGAAATGTACGTGATATATGACTCTACTCAGCGGACCCATTTCCCTGTTCGCTCTCCGGACAGAAGTCTCTTTGGCTTGCAGTACGCCGTGCTGTCAGCAAACTTTGGATGGGGCTGGTGGATGGCGGAAGGGAAACATGCTGTGCGTCAAAGTTTTTGGGAAACGCTTGCATGGTGTGTCAGAGGAGAGTGTTGTGGTGTGTGCCAAGCATCTAAGGCATTGTGCGCATGACTGGGGCTCTTATACGTAACAGTGTGGCCACTAAAATTAGTTATACAAACATCTTATTGCACTGCAGTGTGAGTGAAGTGATGTGTGTCATAGGTTTTCGATAAATCTGGCATGTATCCGAGGACAATGCGGCAGCGAAAGGGCCTGGAAAACATACTTTATAGCATCTGATGGTGGGAAGAAGGGATGGAAAGGATGGGGGAGTGAGAAGTGCTTCATCTGATATATCTCATTAGAAGAAGACAGTGGTGTCCGTGCATACTATGCCAATTCGCGGTTACCTCAACAGCCAAAAACCTTGTGTAGTAATTGCAGGAAGCCTTTCTTATGGCATGGTTGTAGGCTGAATTGCAGAAGGGAAGTGCATTCCACATGACATGAACATTTAAACATAGTGAGTACTATGGTGTGTTGTATGTGGTAAGTCTGTAGCCCCTTCATTGCATGGCTGAGCCCTTACACAGAAAAGTATATCCACTGGTTGAAAAGGTATGTCCACTGGTTGCAAGTAGGTGTCACATTGTTGCTTTGTGAGTGTGATTTGGCTGCATTGCACACATTGTTGGTTGCATGGGTGTGGTGATTGTTAGAACATCCTACAGTTTTCGGTGTATGGGTGGAGATGCTGCAGTGAGCAGTCCTGCAGTGTGTCTACTGGGTGCAGTGTTGGAATAGTGTCCATATAGAAGAGGGGAAGGTTAAACTGGGTCTTATATGTGCTTGGGGAGTCTGCATTGTGCAGATTAGTAAGTGTTGTAGTGCACTATGCTGTATTTGGTTCTATGCACATACTACAGTGTTGGGAGCAGGAACAATGTTGTGAAGATTTTGTTGTTTGGTTGGCATTAATACAATGCTTTGTGAATGGAAGTGGGAAGTGGTACCAAACTTTGTAGTATGTTTGTGTATTATGGTAAGTGGAACATGTGTTCTTGCATCCCCACTTTATGGTACAGCGGTCGGGTAGAAGTGCTGGTCCCAGTGTTGCCTTTGTGAAATCTGGAACATGGCCACATGTTCGCCTACATGGCTCTGTTATGTTGTGGTGGGTGTGGGCAAGGCCTAGACTGTTGGGTGCATGGCTGAAGGCCGTAGGCCGAGGCCATGCACTCAACAGTCCAGGCCTAGGTCTTCACCACAGCCACCACAAGATAATGCAGCAATGCAGCTGTAACTGTGCATGTCTTCACTGGTGGGGAACTTCACACAATGGTTGTGGAGGACATTGTAGACTTGGTAGAGCAGCAGAAGTGAGCTACTATGTGTATATTAGCATATGGTGTAGGTCATTGCACATGTTGCACATTATGGAGTCGCATGTGACCAATTGCATTTTCTAGGGTTTGCCCTTTATAAGACCCTTCAAATGTTGCGTTGGATGCATGGCTGGAGCCCTTGCACCGACAAGTATGTCCACCGGTGGCAAGTAGGTTTGACATTGTTGCTTTGTGTGTATGGTTTGGCGGCAATGCATACATTGTTGGTTCCATGGGTGTGGTGATTGATGGAACATCTTACAGTTGTCGGTGCATGGCTGCTGAAGACAAACTTTCTTATGTAAAGAACTACTTGTTTAACTAGGCCCTTTGGCACCAAACTTCCGCCAAACATGTATTAGAGATTGATTATACTGTGAGAACACTTGAACATGTATTTATGGTTTCTAGCAGCACTGAGCTGTTGTAAGGATACAATCCCCCATCATGTTTACACAGGAGAAAGTTTGTCTTTGACACTATGAGTTGTTCAAAATTGAATTTTGATACATTTGTTTTGTATTTCTTTAGAATTCTTTGACCATTGAATGAACTATTACAGCCCCTGATGGAGAAAAATGATCTTGAAACGCGTTGGGCATATTCATATGAAAAATAAATCATCTTTGAGAACAAATTTACTTTGAAGTTGGACCTAAATCATTTGGTTTGAATGCAATTGTTCCTAAATATCATGTACTTGTACAGAATGTAATCTGATTACTATATTTACATTGAATTTCCCCCAGGAAATACAAATTTATTGAGCTTTTTTTAGCCACAAATAGAGTTTAGGGAACGCGAGTTCCCTAAGTGGGAACTTATCTTGTCCTTATTTGTATGTACAACCCATATGCCAGGGTTGTTAACTTTCTCCCCTGCACCTTGAAATACCCTAAATACAGCTCTCTTTTCTCCGAAGAGAGTCCAACAATTCTTATTATTTCAATAGCTAATTTAGAGTGCCAGGTGTTCACCTTCTAGTAAGTGCAAGGATAAGTGCAGACATCAGGTGGTGGTGTAACTGTTAGGGATACAGAAAACAATTCCCAAGTGTGGGGTTTGCTAGAAAGGCAGTGTAGGGGTGTGACAGGCGGAGGGACGTTGCCTGGGCCCGAGATCAGAGGGTGGCCAGGTAACCAGTGCAGAATCGGTTTCAGCCAAGTAGTCAGCAGGGGATAGGAGGAGAAAAAGCAGAGGCAAAGAGAAAGGCTTTGATGTGCTTTCGGAACTGGTGATGGTTCTCCTCACGTTTCTGGGAGGCAGGGAGTCTGTTGCAGAGGGATGCCCTAGCCGAAGAAAGAGATCTACCACCAACTGGTTGCTTGCTGAAGTGAGTGACCCTGAGGGAGTTGACGCGGATGAGGGAAGAGCTTGAGCACAGAGATATGTAGGAAGTGAGAATTGCAGTTATTGAGGGCCCAGGGCCCAGAAGACCTTTTTCATAATGCAGAGGGTTTTGACCTTATTCTTCACAGCTACTGGGAGCCAATGCAGACATTTCAGTCCCAGAGAGATAAGATCCCTGGGCTTGAGGCCAAGCACAAGGTTCACAGTCTTCTTCTGGATGAGTTGCAGAGAGCAGAGAGTACAAGTAGGCACATTTAGAATGACCCTGTTGCAATAGTCTAGCCTAGAGCAATACACAGCTGCTAACATCTTGGATGCCATTGGTGGATGTGTGTATGACTATTTAACAGTACCCAATGAGGTAGTGATGGACACAAAATAGTGGAAAGGGAAGAATGACTGCTCCTGCTTTACTGGGGTGCCGCCCTTGCGGTACTTGGTGAAGCGCACATGCCACATTTTGCGCTTCTCACCATGCTGGCCAATAGAAATGGGACTGTGGGACTTGTCCAATCAGGTGCTCAGGGTGTGCGTCACAGGAAAGGGTGGCAACATTTTATTTAATTACGCTGTGTAGTGAGGGTAGCAGGTAGAGATGGAGAGACACACTGTTTTGATAGTCAGTGATTCCTTTGTGGAAGATCTGTTCCAGTATGCCTTCGAAAAAGGCTTTTATGGCAATTTCAATTTGGAGTGAGTGGAGGCTTTGTGGTGCTGTGGTGATGTGTGAAGTTTTGGCGGTCTGCTTGCAGAATGTCGACGAGTGGCCACTTTTGCAACTGTACTTGATGTGGTCGTGCACTATGGAGCGTTGCATTTGGGTTCCATGGCTTATTCAACAAGAAGTTGATGAAAGCAGTGAAGCGCATTTTTCCCACTGCCAAGGTGCTTTTCTCATGTATGCCAACATGAATAGTATGGGACTATTCCAATGATTGTTGTCACCAGCCAGAGGTCAGAAGGGGTCTCATCAACAGAAGCATTTGTGACTTCTTGAGTGCGCTGGGATGTTCCCTTGTGAGAATGACAACATGGGTTCTCGATATATACACCTTTTCAAAGCAAATGGCTTTTCTTTGTCGACCAGTGGCAATGATATTTTGTTTTCCAATCTACAGGCTGCACTGAAGACCCTATTGTAAGAATGTGAGCTGAACTACAAAATACTAAAATACTTATAAAAACTGCAAAAAAAGGTGTTTCTATGGAAGCACCTTAAAAAAACAAAAGGCTTGTTTCAAAGCCGCCACTACTAACGAAGTCCCCTACCCTGGTTGAAATGTATTCCCCCACTACCGCGCTCGCACAGCACAAAAAGTCAGCAGGCATTGCGATAGTTGCAGGGTTGCACATGTCACATATGCCCCTTTTGCAGATGGCGGCCAAAGAAATTGGCCTGTGGAGGCTACCGAATTGGTCATTAAGGTTTCTGGGTGTGGTTTGCACGCACAGACTGTGGTACACAGTGTATTTGTTGACCGAAATGCAGAGGGTGCAGGGATGACAGTGGGCCTCATTACGACCCTGGCGCTAAGCGAAAAACGATGGCGGTAAATGCTTACCGCCATCGTTTTCCGCCAGGTACGATCATGACCCGTGACCGTTAACTACGATGCCAATAGCGGCATCGTAGTTAACGCTGCCGCAAACAGCGCTAAGGGTGCGCGCACGCGACCGCCCACACCGTACTTAGCGCCATGGCGGAAAGGCACGCAAATGCCGACCCAAGCGGACATGCACCTAACGCCATCAATGAGGCCGCTAAGTACCTTACCGCCATGGTGCAAATAACGCCATCGCGAACCAACCGTAAAGGGCCAATTCAAGTGAATGCAGCTGCCACAGGTGCACAGAAACAGCACAGGTGAAGGCAATACAGACTCAGGGGAGTATAAAAAGAGCACACCCCACCCCTACCCACACCCAGTCACACTCCACAATGATGCCAATACGACTAGCAATGTTGGGGCTGGAGGACCTGATAGCAATGCATGTGCTACTACAACAGCAACAGCAACAACAACAACAACAGGCAGCACAGAGGAGACGCAGGAGGAGAAGGAGGGCAAGGCAGGCCCAGCAAGCCCCACCAGCACAGCCAGTGCCACCACGCAGGCAGCCCCCAATCCCACGCATCAGAGCCAATCCAAACAACCTCACTGCTGAGCAGATCCACACCCTGTACCGTTTGGACAGGGACACCATCACCGCCATCGTAGACATGACACACAACGACATCGTCAGCATGATAGAAAGTCCAACCGCCATCCCCCCCCTACTGAAGGTAGTGGCTGTACTCCACTTCCTGGCCACAGGCACCTACCAGCACACAGTGGGGCACCTGCATGGCATTTCACAACCATTATTCTCACGAACACTCATCCAAGTGCTCGATGCCCTCCTCAAGCACACAGACGACCACATCTCATTACCACGGACTGCCCAGGAGATTGCAAACACCAAAGTGGGTTTCCATGCACTAGCCAGCATACCCGGTTGCATTGGTGCCATCGACTGCACCCATGTGGAATTGGTGGTTCCACGTGCCATGGAGGTACCGTACCGCAACCGGAAACAGTTCCACTCTGTCAACGTGCAAATGGTCTGTGACTCCAACAAGATCATCACACATTGTTGTGCCCGATTCCCCGGATCAACCCATGATTCCATGGTCCTGAGGAACTCCACAATACCACGCTACATGGAGCGACATGCAGGCCCAAGATCCTGGCTACTCGGTGAGTGCGATGTCATGGAAGTGGGCATGGGAATGACGTACCAGTGCATACTCCACCTGGCTGAAAGGGGGGGGGGGATGATGCATACTCCACCTGGCTGAAAGGGGGGGGGGGATGATGCATACTCCACCTGGCTGAAAGGGGGGGGGGGATGATGCATACTCCACCTGGCTGTGAGTAACACAGAGAACGGATACAGAGGAAGGCCACTCACAATGCACAAAACCCCTCTGCATACATAGGGTGATGGCATGCAAAACAGGCCATGGCAGCAATGAGCATATACTGGTTGCATAGTGTGAATCAATTAGTGCATGTAGAAGTGAGCCAAGGTAACAGTTCCATGCCAGCCATGGTGGGACATCATGTTCCTGATCAGACAACATGACTGACACATACATTCTCGCCTACATACAGGTGATGCAGCCTACCCCCTGAAGAGGTGGCTCCTCACGCCAGTCCGGAACCCGCAGAACCAGCACGAGGAGGACTACAACCGTGCACATACACGTACTCGTGTGGTCATAGAGCAGACATTCGGCCTCCTGAAGGCACGATTCCGAAGCCTCAGCAGGTCTGGTGGGGCACTCCTGTATGGCCATGAGAAGGTGGCAAAGATCGTCATGGCATGTGTCATGCTGCACAATATGTGCGTCAGACGGAATGTGCCCCTGCCCCCTGACGCAGAACTGCAACCACCTGACGATGAGGATGAGGATGAGGAGGGTGCAGAAGGGGCGCCACCACATGGAGGAGGCGATGCACAGGAGGGGCGTGCCATGCGCCAAAGTATCATCAACCACTGCTTCTAGCACACACGGCTGGTGTTCATCGCATGGAGACTGCACTTGGGGCACTGTGTGACTCTGGGGCATGCACACTGAGGACTGGACACCAATAAAGCACACATACGCAATGAAAATGTCCACACATTTCCTTTTTTGAAACGAAAAAGTGTATTTGAACTATGAACTGTCGTGTCACACCCCCTCCCACCTCCCACCTCCCCCCTGCACACCCCAACACACCCCCTCCCACCTCCCACCTCCCCCCTGCACACACACCCCTCCAAACTCCCCCCTTAACTCCCCAACACACCACCCCGCCACCCCCCTGCACACCCCAACACACCCACTCCCCCCTCCACCCTCCCCCCCCCCTGGAATCCCAACAAAGGTGTGAGTTGGTCTGTGCAGCAGTGTCAGTAGTAGGATTCCTACACTGTCCGGCCACTATTGGCAGCCCCCTCCACTGGCCCCCGGGGCACCCCTGCCTGTGCTGCGGAGGTTCCTCCCCGATCGGCGGATGGGGCTGCTCGGTGTCGAGCTGGCAACCGAGGAGGATCCTGCCTGCTCATTTGGACGCATGGCCCGTATTGTCTGCACAAGGTCAGTGATGGCGTGCCGCACAGCAGCTAGTTCCGCGCAGATGTCCTTTGTGGACGACTCTATAGCTGCCTTCACAGTCTCAGCACATTTCTCCATTGCTGCACTTGACCCCCCACATTCTGCAACATGTTCTTCGAGCAGCGAGGAAAGTTGCTGCTGCCGGGTGGCAATCGCCTCCAGAGAATGGTTGGAATTCTGGCCCATGGCTAATGGCAGTGGTATTCCCATTGGGCTGATCTGCCCCTGCAGCGGGGATGGAGTGGCTGGCCAATCGTCATCCTCTGGCTGACCCTGTGTGGCATCCGCATGCGGGCTGCTTAGGGACAGGTAGGGGGAATGAGGGTGGCCTGTGGGGCTTCTGACATCACTCTCCTCAAAGATCCCTGCTTCGCTATCGGAGGAGGCAGCAATGGCAGCAGTCTCCCCAATTGTGCTGCTTGCAGCAGAGGCTGTGGCTTCTGTGGGCATGATTGGTGTGATGTCTGCTGCTGCTGCTGCTGCTGTACTGCCTGCTGGGGTGGCTGTCTGTGCCCTGTCCTGTTTCCCTTGCAGGGATTTTGCCTGCTGTGGTGTTTTCCTCGGGACGACAGAGGTGGAGGGTTGTGGCGTTGGCACAGTTGGCCTGGCCCTCTTGGTGGGTGTGGAGGCTGTGGTGTCCTCTTCCTCAAGGTCGGAATTTGAGCCTGTGGTGGGACAGAGGAGGGAGAGTGTTATTGATGGGTCTGCGGACATTGGCCGGGCATTGTGGCGACTGGCATCTCATCAGTTAGTACATGTGGCACATTTCATGCAGGGGAAAAAAGTTGTCTCCCTTTTGTGTGGAAGTAGCATGGAGGTATGTGGGTGCCTGCAGTTAGGGTGTGCGTGCTGCATGTGTACAGGGTGCAGATCGGATGTATCTGTGGGCAGTCTCCTGCTGATGTGTTGCATTCACACTATGGGCCAACATTGTACTTCACATGAATGGACTTAGGTGAGATTTGCATGCCTTGATTTGAGCCACCTACCTGCATCGCCCGATGTCGGGGCTCCTCTCTCCATTCCTCCTACTCCTTCAATGCTCTGCATTCCGATTGTGGAGGCACAGATTTCCTCCCATGGCTGCAATTTTATAGGGGACTCCGATCCTCCCCCAGTTGCCATTGCCAGGTTCATGTTGGCTGATAGTATGCTCCTGACTCTGAGCCGGAGATCGTCCCACCGCTTGCGGCACTGTTTGACATTGCGGGGTGTTGTTCCCACGGCACTGACCCGCTGAGCTACCAGTGCCCATATGGCCTTCTTCTTGGATATGGCCGGTCTTGTCAGTTGGTTGGAGAATACCACTGCAGCGTTCTCCTGGAGGGTCTCCGCTAGAATGGTAAGCTCCTCTCTGGAGAAGCGGTCTTGCCGCTGGCGGTCACAGGCTTTTTTCAAAACTTTAGGCATCTTCCTGCAGGTAGAAGGTTGAAGACGGTATTGGCGGGGTCTCAGGCTCGGATGTCCAGTGGTTTCGGAGGATGGCAATGGATTGTGTTTTTAAAGATGGCCGCCGTGCTCTTTCCCGTTCCGCCGCGGTGACGCTACTTCCGGTTCCGCTTATCTACGGTCACCGCTAATTGCGGTGACCGCTAACTACGGTCACCGCTATGTACGGCGGTGGCGGTGGTGCACCTTGCGCCGCATACGATGCCGGTAGGTGCCGTTTTGGGGGCATTACCGCCATGGCGCTGTTTACATTACCGCCATGGCGTAATGCTCGTGCGCGATGGGTCCTAATGTGGCGCACTTTACGCCATCGTCCCACGGCGTTAACGTTCATTACGCCATGGCGGTAATGACGGCGGATTACCGCAAGGGTCGTAATGAGGCCCAGTGTGTTTCATGAGTCACAGAGTATGGTTTTGGGGGGGTTCTAAATACATTGATTGAAAGTGAATGTAAAAAACTGTGCAGTGGCTGCTCATTTTGGATTCTATCATGTGGATTTCTACTGCTATGGAGTACCCACAATGAAGTGACTGATTTTGGTTTGTCTGTGTGAGATTTTGGTAACGCGCGATAATGGCAACATTATTCTTCTTCATTGTGGAGGGAAAATTGCACAACAAGTTACATAAGTTTCAGTGCCATTTGCGCTGAAGGAGGCACTTGCCAGGTCATGCGTCTGTTTGCAATCTCCTGCATAATGTTTTATCGCATTACGCAGACACCGATGTGGCTGCGTTATTTTTTCATTCGGTCCGGAAATGGAGAAAGCACAGTACATTGTGAAGAAGTCTATTTGAGCCTTTTTACGACATGTGCCTATGTCGTACTTCAAAATTGGAATATGATGTTTCACAGCACAGAGTTTTCCCCATAAATAGCGTTGATTTTACTATGCCTGCCATTCCGATTTCTGCACGCCCTATCCAAATTGCCTTGCTGCCCTTCTTGGAAGTAAAGGAAGAATTTTTGTAGTTGGTGTTGCGCAGTTAAACTCTTGAAAATGCACTTCAACACATAATAAACATCTTTGTACAATGAGCCCTTTCTTCCCGATTCCACTACAGTGTTTTCAACAGTGCCAGACCTCCCTTTATTAAGCACACATTCTGCAGAGCGTATACGGTGCGTGGTGCCCTGCATCCGTTCATTGGCAATTCCATTGTTCAACTCTGAAAGGAGCTTTCTTTATTTACCTTTTTTTCCTTTTCCAATTAATTTCTATTTATTTTGGTCTTGTAACACATGCCACAGTAGGAATGGATGGCAAGGGCCGGTTCGGATGGGGCAGCACCTACAGGGATGACATAGGGGATGTGCAGAGAGAGGCAAATGTTGGGTGGCCCTCCCTTAAATAGGCGCCAGTCATTGTCACACTCCCGCACAGCCCCTTCCCAAGCACTTCCAGGTAGCTTCCCTCTGTAGAGTAGTGTGTCGCAGTACATGCACAATGCAATGACAGGTATGGGTCAGTGGCGCAGGATATGGTTTGCAAGGATGTTTTAATGCTCTGCTGCCCTACAGGAGTGTCCCTGTTGTTGGCCACAGCAGATGTGGAGAATGCTGTACATGAAATTACCCTACTGCATTGCTGGAAGGTGTGTACCCTGCCCACTGGTCCCTTGTGCTTCGATTTCAGTTCTTGTCACATGCAGTATGGACACTTCATTGTAGGGCATTAGCCGTAGGACTAGCATTCACAGAGATGAGTACATTCTGAAATACAAGTATGCTTACAACAATGAGAAATGCAGCTTCATTACGTGGAGCAGGAAGATCATTATTCAGCGAGACCCATGCGGCTACAGTACTTTTCTAACCACAATTTATAGTCTTTGCGCTCCGAAGAATCTGCTGTTTGCTTACTTCTCTTTACATGCAGTAGTATGAGAGTGACCAAGCCGCACCAGCTTTGCCATTTTTCAGTCTCACTACAAACTGTCACACCTGCAGTTAAATGTTTTCTCCAACTCTACGACCCGCAGGAGAACCCTTGACACTTTCCATCACAGTGCTCACTGCAGATATGGTGTGTCTGTTTCACGGGTCATGTAAAGGCAAGCAGCACATCAATCGAATTAATGCAACATTTACCACGCCCACTGTACACTAAAGGTTGCTGTTCCTTGTTTTCCAGTGGGCCTCATACAGCCAGGCGTGCTGCAGCCATAAATTGGTAGGTTTGCACAGCAAACCACATAGTCTCCAGTACTACTTGAAATGTGGTAGCCTACGATATGAATCCACAGGGGTGGTGTTATCAGCACACAGAGGAGGTCCTACACATGTGCGTAACTGTACAGCAGATAGACGTGCGCCCCCACAACTAATTAAAAGTGCATTAGAAGATGTGGCCATGCAGCCAGTACTGGAGTCCTACGGATACCTGCATTGTGATTGATTGCCTATTTTTGATTGCACACAAGCGGGCCAGGCGCAGTGTCCCTAGGAAACCTCCATATTGCTTACCTGCAGTCATCTCCGACAGTAATGTGCGGCACAGATTCACCATGCTATGTTAACACAAAAAGAAAAACCACTCACACACTCACCAACACTTAACATGTACACCTTTCATTTCTAAAATACACCAACACTATTAGGAAAGGACAGGGGTAGCACAAATGGATACATACACAGGGGAATTTGGGCTTTCCATAAGTTTGTCATGAGAGCAGCCAAGAAATCAGTGACAAAACGTTGTTAACGGGACGTTATGGTTCAGGTGTGGTACCAAAAAAGTATCACCTTCACAAAAAACACTATGCTAAAGCAACGTTCTGGTTACAGTGCCCTACTAAAAACCTATGAAATTCACAAACAAAAAACATTGTTAAAGGGACGTTATGGTTAAGTTGCGCTACTAAAAACCTATCCCCTTTACTGAAGAAACTATGCCAAAGGAAGGTTCTGTTTACAGTACCCAATTAAAAACCTATCAAATGCAGTGAAAAAACTTTTGTGAAGGGACATTATGCTTCAGCAAACTCAGTGAAAAAACCTTTGTTACAGGGACGTAACAGTTACTTTGCACTAACAAAAACCTATCCATGCTATGGTTACAAGTAAAACCGAAAAACCCCAGAAATTCGGGCTCCAAAAGGAGATGAACTATCCATTGGTTTTGTCATGGCAACAGTCCAAGGTCAGAAGTTAAACCAGGTAAAACATTCCCACAGTGATTTGGTGCAACTCCAAAAAAACAATGAAGACATTAGCTTCCTGAGATGGGGGTGTGGGGCGCATATCCCTGCTAAGGGATGGCCTGTCCCCTATGGGGGGAGGGGGCAACCCAGTGGGATCCCACTTTACCTATCCCCTGTGGATGTTAGGGGTAGCAGGCTCACCTCCCTACTCCCAAAAGGGGTGGCTCCACTTTGGGCAGAAGGGACACTTTCCCTGGATTCATCACAACATGTTGTAGTGGTTTGCCTTCAAGGCATGGGTTAATACATTCCTGAGAAACCATTCCTGTCTACTTGTGATGTCACACAAGCACACATATTGTATTATGGATTCTGTGGGGGAGGGATAGAAGAGAATTATGTTGACATTTTACTGCCTGGTGGCATTGGACAGAAGGTGTGGGTTTAAAAAAAATAACATCAAGAGATTAGAAGAGTTACTGGACTGGAAACTGTAGAAATCACCTCCTATTTCTTTACTACATACAGTCAACTAACTGCATACTAGTCCCATTCCTTTCTGGATATTTTTGTCCAGGAACAGGGAATATGCATGATTTGTCCATTATATTTTCACAGTACACGTCAAAGAACGCATTGCAAAATCTGGCTCAATCTTGTCTCATATTGCACAAAGATTTATTGTAAATAATAATGGGTGAAATGATGTGTGCTCATTGGTGGAGAAGGTCATACCTACACTCCTACTCCGTCTTGCTTCCTAGGTGAGTGGTCCAACCTACAGCACACCAACGAGCTGGCAGTGATTTATGCCTTTGGGCATATGGACCTATTTCAGCTCCAGATACTTGCATACGTTTTGAGTGTGCGTATGATGGCATGATAAGTCCTGTTGAATGACAAGGAGACCTCCTTTTAGCAAATAAATAGATAGCAATGCAGGCAGACGTGGCTGCCACTTCTCTGGGATATTGTAGGCCTAACATAGTGGTGAAGTTTGTAAATGAAACAGCTGAGTAAGTTGAAATAAATTAGTGATATGTCCAAAGATCAGTGTCACTTACAGTAAGACACTATTGCATTTTCCATGATCTCTCTAAATAGTTTTCTATTAAAAACCAAAGGGCCATTCATAGTTGGGCTTCATTATGAATATGGCAGTGCAGGAAAAAAATTGCGGTAATGCAGTTGTAACAAAGTTACTTAGTAGTAACTTACTCATGAATATGTAACCATACATCCACAAAAAAACGTAATATGTTTAGCTCCCTTGCCCTGATATATTGAGTGACATAGAGGGTCTCTTTAAAGCTTGGCAAATAAAGGATTATTGGGAGGGGTCATGCAAAAGAGTTCAATCTCTAATAGATGTTAAACTCTTCAAAAACTTTTCCCAATTAATAGAAAGCTAGCACATGCATTTTATAAAAAGCAAGCTTGGACTTTAGGAAAAACTCATTCTGCAGGCAGGGTAGCATATTTCTGCAATTCATCTATGATATAAAAAAAAGTAATAAAGAGTGTGAGGAGCCAGGAATGATAGTGGACGCAGAGGAGACATGTTTGTAGTTACAAACTTTTATTAACAAAAATATGGGTTGGAAAATTCCTCATTATCCCTAATCTAGGAGGAATTTTCCTACCTCAACCAAAACTAATGAGCCATGTGCAAAGAAAAGATCAGTCCTGTGTCCGTAATCCTATTCTGGCCCTCACACTCTAAATAATCTCAAAGGTGTAAGGGTATTGACTCTTGAGTTTCCCAAATGTTCAAATATTGAAGTTCAACACAAAAGTTCCAATCCAACAAAATGTTTTCCACTTAACAATTTTCACAGTTCCAGGGACCAGCTTCCTCCACCGGACTTCTTGAATCAAGTTACACCAACTCAAAAACGAATATTCAATTTCCAAGAGAACTATTCCCTCTCCTCAGTGTATTTACTTCTCCTGGGGTATCAGCAACCTTCCCCAAGCTTTTTCTTCCACTTTTACATGTTGCAAATCCCAAGGGTATGTCTCTTCCTAAGGACTCTCTTTCATTCTGTAACTTTTTGCAATATTCTCTAATTCAAGGGCATGGCCTTCCTTAAAGTTTTTTACAATAGGTATTTGGTCTCCACTTGGGATACTCTCACACCGGGCCTTGTCACACAAATACCCAGCTTTCACTTCACATGCACTTTCCTACCAGGACTTTATTATATAAACATCAATCTTCATCTGGTATATTTTCCTGCCAGGGCTTTACTACACACACATAGATACATTCACCTGGTATACTCTCCTGCCAGGGAGATGCAGATAGTTAACTTCACCTGGTATCCTTGTTTGCCAGGACTTTGTTACACAAACAGTCTTTATTATACAAACACTTTGTTATGCATATACTTAAATTAACCTGGTATCCTTCTTTGCCAGAATGTTACCATATGATTAACTCTTTCTTTCAGCTTGTGGTTTAATAACCCATGGATAACTTGCTTTGCTAATACTCTCACTACTTTAGTAACAGTGTTGTTTCCCTCCTGATGCATTCTCAAGAAATGATTTACTTTATTTGGGCACTCGGTAACCCACATGTTCCTTTTAGTTTCACTGGTTGTTTCTGTTATTTCTGCTGAGCGAAATATACTCTGTGGCAAACCACTAACCCTTTTTCCTTCCCAGAACTTACTGTTTGTCTACAGTATTTCTCTGCTCTCCCCTGCTTCAGCGTACTGGCTTCACGTGCGCCCGTAAAGCGTGGCACTCTTATTGAGTCAACTTTCGTGGTGCGTGGTTCCCGCTGCTCTATCTCTCCACAGACGACCACTCACACCCTGGTTTCTTCATTCCCGTGTCTGCTTTGCCTTCAATTCACCTACCAAGGCATACTTCCTTCAGCGTGGTGCTCAACAGTATCACGGGTTGCGAGGCAATTCGGCATTTGCAGCTCTTCTCTTTCCTTCACATAATAAGCTGCAGCTGGGCCGCATTTGAACTCCCCGACTTGATTACTCATTTGCCAACAACTAGACTGCTGTGTTGGTTAACCGGTCTTCATGATTCTCACTACACCATTGTTTTTCCTCATTTCAGTCATTATGGAGTTGCTTTCTGAATGACTTGAAGGATGTGGATATTGACCCTCCTGGGAAGTGATCCTCGCTACTTTTTATCTCTTCCTCATCCTAGCTGTCAACATATTCCCCCTAATGAAAGTTTGGGGATTAATCACAATAGATCTATTAGTAGGTGGGGGATGAGTACAGTATGCCATTAAGGCATGGGGGACTAAGTAAACATCCCTGGAAGGGAATGGGGAGCATGTGGTTTTCTACAACGATGTAATCTGGTCTCCCTGAGAGTCACCTCCCCCAGGTGGTTCTCCATGATATAGCCGCCCCCATGGTCAATCTCAGGTAGCGGCTGCCACCCCCTGGCCACATAGGGGGAGGTCATCTCAGGGAAAGGAGTGATGATATAATCAGATTCATCACAAGAGGCATACCAGATTGATCAAAAATGTGAACCTTTCCCATGAAACCATGTGGCTGGGTAAAAATGATTGAATGTACATCATAGGATTGTCTTTACATATCAGAAAAAGGCAAGTAACTTTTTGTTTTGGGACACATTGAAAGATGCATGCTATAGATAGTGCAGCATTGACAGGCATAGATAGAATTGTCAAGAACACAATTTGATATAAAAATGTACAAGGTAAGAGCATGGCATGACAGCTAGGTCATGGTGTCTGTTGCCCTCTGGAGTTACAGGCAGGAAGGTTAGTGGAAAAAGGTAAAATGTTTGTGATCCTAAATGGCATCAGGTCCAGGTGAGCTTTCCAACTTTGCCCTTGTAGATGTTCCCCAATGGTGGGTGAGAATAATATAGAAATATAGAATATAGAAATAAAGTTCTAGAAACGTTATTATTTCTCATTTGCAGAGGTCTTCAGTCATATTGCCAGTACACAAAGTTTCATGTTACATAAAAACAAATAACACAACGCCTGTCTTTATATTTCTGGCAAGATCGTTCACTAAATGCCTTCTGGAGCACCTTCCATCCTGGGATGGAGTAATCCATCTGTTTGCAGTACCACCAGATTCTGTACTAGTTTGTCAGTCTCATCTGTCACCGTATTCAAGGCCTTCTTGATGAAGAGTGTATTTTGCCACATATTTTGATAGGGTTTACCAGGCTAAGGGGTCGATACATGGAGCAAATGTGCGCCGAAAATCCCAGCGCAAGCAGGTGCAAGGTGGCGCAAGCGTGAGAAACCCAGCGCACGCTCACGCGTGCGATTCACGGAAGACGCTGCGCGTGTTTCCCGCTGTCCGTGCGCCAAATCCTGCCATGGCGCACGCGGCACACACGGCGTGCGGTACGCGCACAGAAAATGCGCACATAGCGCGCTGCACACAACCAAAGTGGGCGGAACAGTGGGCGGAACACGCGGAATGGGGAATAACGCGTGAAAAAGAAGGCGTAACTCGGGAAGTACTGCAGGGAACTACATGGAACCCCCACACGCACGCGAACAACCCGTATTCATGGATTCGAATACGGGAAACCTGCGCACGGAAAAAGACGCACACAGGCGTCAACGCATCCGCCACACGAAGGCAGGCGGAAGCGTCCCCGCGCACAGTGTAAAAACATGTATATACAGCTACGATGAATGCCCCATTTGTCGCAGCACTGATCGTGGGACACCGCAGGAGGAGGAGAATAGCCAGGGCATGCATTTTCGCACCACGGACAAGCCTTTTTGGGATGCCTGACGACCAGGTCTACGGCAGGTATAGGTTTTCACCCCATATCATCCTAGACCTGGTCAGGGAGTGGGAAGATGACCTTACATCCCCCACCCTTTGCTCCCAAGCATGGAGCCCCTTGGAGAAGGTGCTCAATGTCCTGCATTTCTTGGCCACTGGGTCATTTCAGCGGACTACTGCCATAGTGGGGGGGTCTCACAGGCCACGCAGTCACGCTGCCTACATCAGGTACTGGCAATCATGACAGCGCGCCCCTCAGTCCGCAGGCACATATACATGCCCAGAACACCTGCAGAAAGGCAAGCCGTTGTCCTGGATTTTTACAGGGTGGCACACTTCCCCAAAGTGCTTGGTGCCATAGATTGCACCCATGTGGCCCTATGTCCACCTAGGGCCACTGAGCACATCTACCGAAACCGCAAGCACTGGCATTCCATCAATGTGCAGGTGGTATGCGATGCAAAGGGAATCATCACCTCTGTCTATGCAAACTACCCTGGCTCCACCCATGACAGTTTCATATATAGAATGTCCGCCCTGAGCCGGGCCCTGGAAGCTGGGCAGCATGGCGACACCTGGCTCCTAGGTGAGTACAAATGCCCTTGCACATTCATGCATGTCACACACACACACACACATACACAAACCCCAATAATCAAAACCATTTACACCTCCCCAGGGGACAGTGCCTACCCTCTGAGCAACCACATGATGACGCCAATCCGGAACCCCACCACACCACCCCAGGTAATATACAACGCCGCCCATATTGCAACCAGGGCCATTGTGGAGCGCACATTCGGAGTGCTCAAGTCACGTTTCCGCTCCCTTGACCGCTCTGGCGGGCAGCTACTCTATGCACCCCCAGTAGTGTGCAGGATCATTGTGGCAGCATGTGTCCTGCACAATGTTGCAACACGGCAGGGCGTACCGGTGGACATGGTGGTGCCCCCACATCCCCAACCACAGGCACAGGCGCTGGCCATGGGAGGGGGCAGGGCACATGGCGAGGAAGCCCGGACCCAGCTTGTGGCCACATTTTTCACCTAAACTCCCGCCCCTGCGGAGTGCACACAGGCCTGGCACATACCAGGTGACAATAGATGATGACAAAGAGACAGTCAACTGTCACAACCTTACTACCCTGAGATAGTTGCCATGGAAGTGCCACATTGTCTGCATCCCTATCTACTTAAACACAAGCTATCCTGTGTGACCAAAAGGCACACATGTGACATATGACATGACATGATATGGCATTTGTAACGTGCCTATACACAAGTGTTTCAAGGTGCGACGAGGCAGGGAGGGGGGAACAAGGGAAGACAGACAACAATACTACTAGGCCAGGTGTCATTTAGATTGCACAAGTGCAGGGGTAGGGGGAAGGGAAAAGTGCAAGGGGAAGGGGAGGGGGGGAGTGCAGTACAGGGTAAGTAGAATAAAAAACAAATAAATAGGCCAGCTGGTGGCAACTGCAATTGTAAGTGCAGACAAGTGCTGGGAAGGGGGGGCTGTAGAGATAGAGAGACAGTCCCGCAGTGCAGGTGTTGCCAGGGAGGCAGTGCAAGTGGAGAGTGGCTGGGCCAGGGACCGAGGTCGGTGAGAGTGGCCCAGTTGCAGATCCAGTGCAGTTTCAGTGAAGAATTTAGCAAAGGAGAGGGAGAGAGAAAGCAGAAGCAAAGAGGAAGGTTTTGATGTGCTTCTGGAACCGGAGATGGTTCTCCTCAAGTTCCAGGGAGGCAGGAAGGCTGTTCCAGAGGGAGGCCCCTGCCGCGGAGAGAGATCTACCCCCAGCTAATTGCTTTGAGAAGCGGATGACCCTGACATGCAAGGTGTGAATCACACACACCTGCAAAACAGGCCATGACCATCACTGTTATGTCACTCAAACCCTCCCAAACCACAACATGACATGGCAAGCAATAGCCATACACCAACACAGTACCAATAAGGTACACATTGTTATGTCAAAAATGTACAGTGGCATCAGACAATGATGCCTGACATGGAGTCAGATGAAATGACTGACCAACAACCTCCCACCCAAAACATGTCATTCCCAAATGCATTACAAAAGTTTTAGACGTAACATAACAATGAATGCCTGTCTACATGCACATTGTGCATTGCAAAATCAACACTGCAGCTTCTGTGTGCTGTGTCCAACGCCTGCAACACACTGCTCAGCGCACAGCACAGTGAACAGCTATTGTGTGTGATGCACACCCTGAGCATCACATCTAAGCGACAAACCTCATCAAAAAGCAAATTAGGCATGTACAGGATCCATAATTGGTCACAGAACATGTGCTGCAGGGACACAGTGGGCACCAGAAGGCAAACAGAGTGTACACATGGATATACAAGGGTGGTTGTACATGTAGTGCATCATAGTGCAAGTGTGTGGGTCAGTAAGGACATGCACTCAACATATGCATGTGCAATCAAGTGACCATCAGTCTCCTCTACACATCACATGTGAACATTCACCATGTGGACACCCCAGCATGTCAAACCACAACTATCCCCTCACACCTGAAAGGTAAACACAACACATGAACAGGCATTGATCAGCAGAACACAACATGTACATAGGATACCACAATTACAATGTCAGGGTTCCCATCACACTGCAGGGCAAGGCAACTATCAACAACAAAACACCCCCCCCTCCCCCTCACAAATGACCATGACCCACTGAACAACTGCACCTGGGTCATGGAGCCTTCAACCCTCAATTTCACCTGGCCACAGGATCACCCTTCCCCTTCGTCACCATCTGCCACCTTGTGTGTAAAAAGGTGCCTGCACCCTCAGAGTCCACCCTCATTTGCAAAATCACAAAATCCAAGCCAGAAAAACGAACCAGAACACCCTCCAGTAGATGACTTGACGTAGCAGTACCTCACAAATGCTAAGTACTACCACAATGATGTAACAACCAAGGTAGCACACTAAAACAATGTCACAACAGGATGTGAACCATGTGTGGTACGTAACATAGAATGATGCACCATGAACGGATGTGTACTGTCACAGGTCCCGTGTACAGGCGCAGGAGTGGCACGAAACAACCACCCCCACCGTGGCCCGGGTGCCTGCAAGGTCAAACTCACACAGGCCTCTGAGACCCTGGTGGGGAAGGAGGGTCAGGGATATGCAGTCGGGACAGGTGTTGGCACACTGGATAACTGGAATGAGTGGCAGGAGAGGGGAGGAGGAATGACACATGAAAGTAGGGAATGCACGAAAATGTACTACCTGCATGAACACATACACAATCCGAACAAACTTGGACATCATTGTCATGGCCTTCTGTAGTCCAGGCTTAGGAGTGGCACGAACCAACCACCCCCTCTAGGGTTTTGGCGCCTGCAAGTTTGGGGCTTACCCAGGCATCCGCAACCCCAGCGGGGAAAGAGGGTTAGGGAATGTTGCTTGGATAGGTACGGGAAGCAGGAACACCGAGTAGAGGGTACAGGGTTTAAAATTGGATAGGACGCCGGGTGATTTGGGGAAAAAAAAACATACCAAATTGAATTACACATTCATCCATGCATTAGTGCACCCCCCAGCAAGCCTATGCAGAGCAGTTTGAAAGAAAAACAACAAGACACTTAGCTCTGGTTTTGAGTGCTGGCCTCCTGCCTGCGCACTCTCAGGTCCGGTTACAGGAGCACTTCAATGATGCAAAGAGAGCCACAGTTAATAATCTGTACATGCCCATAACACAAAAACACATCACCAAATATGCCCCATAGCAACAAACTACTCTACAAACAGACAATCTGGTGTAGATGCTTCGTACCCATATGTAACATTACCCCAGTGATGGGTCATACACAGTCAATGCAGTAAGTCAGCCGCCGGTGGGTGCGTGGCAAATGGAACACCAATGTGTCACAATTCACACAACATGCAATGTTCTCTGGGTAAGCAGACAGACCCATATAGCAAGGCATGACTTCAGAACAAGTCGTGTTCCACCATGACCAAAACAAAGTTGGCAGTGCATGTTTCCAAAATGTACATGGAAATTAAATGCACTGCACCCGAGTATGTCCCTTGCTGTATGTCCCTGTGAGCTGCCCCTTTCCATGTCTCGGAAGGTTACATGGTTGATACAAGTGCCTCAATGGACATTGGTGTACCGGAGGGTATGTGCCACTGCCCCTGCAGGTGCCCCAGACAACCTTACAATCAACAGCCATCAGTCCACCAACACATCTGAGCTGTATTGTGTGCTTCAACACCAATATTCGTCCAAGCTCACCCTCAGTGCTGTTACTAAGCCTGCATGTGCAACTGGCCTGGTGTAAGCTTTGCTGTGTTGTGGTCCCCCTGTGCTGCTCACCTTGCCTGGAGTTCCTTGGAACACATCAGCAGTTCTAGGATGTAGGTCTGCAATCCCTGTGCCTCTGCTTGTGCACACATGTGCATGTGGGCACCAACAAACGTGTCCAGAATTCAGACGTCCAATGGGCCATGTCTGCTGGCAAAGGTGGTCTGGAGGCTCATCCCCCTGCAGAAAGGGCATGAAACACATGATTAATGCTTTAAAGTCATCTGTGTGTGTCTCTTCAGGCATCTCATTACTGGACCATGTCAGAGACTTACATCAGAAATCACACCATCAGTCCGTCTTTCACATCCAAAGTGTGGAACACACTATCTACGGCATGAATTGCAACAAGCACGTGTACAGTAAAGATAAGAAACATACTACACAATGCATAGCAATGAATGTACACATTAATCATGAAACACCCCATCTAGCAAAAGCTGAACAGTGGTCAATAACACCGCAATCATCCCCACTAGGGGTGTCAACACAAGTTACACAGCACCAGACATGCCACAGATATGACAGTCCAAAGCCCTTGTGTAATAGGCTGTCACACCGAACGATCCTTGCGAGCCCATGGATAAGGGAGGCAGGAGTGGCATATGTGAGTCAAGGACCCCAAGCAGCAAACACATACACAAGACAAGCCTGAAGGGCCCAGCTGGAACAGACAGTGGATGCCTTCAAAAGCCACAAAGCACCGCACCGTCACATGAAAGCACAATAGACAAGCATTTTTAAACTATATTAACTAATTACACTAACTATGAAAAACCTACATTACCTAATTAAACTAACTATCAAACAGAAACTTAACTAACTAAACTAAAAGAAAAATCAAACATGGCCACATACGACCCGGGGGGGAAGCACCCAGGAGCGGGGAGGTACAGGGTGCTGCTCAACACCCACATGGGATGATGCTGAGCCAAAAAGAAAACCTCCATGGGCTCAACGCATGCACAGCCCGACCTATGTGGGAGATAGATGGTCGTCCGAGTCTGGCTCATCCTGGAAAGGAGGACGTGGCACAGTAGCCTGGCCACGCCTAGCCGCAGCTTGCCCCTCGTCGGCAGCAAGTCTGCCGGACGGGTGAGCCTGGTTCTGTGTGGCGATGTGACGTAGGTCTGCATGCAGAACCTCACGTGATACACATGCTTCCTCTTGCAAGGTAGCACGTGTAACACGGAGTTCCTACTGCAAGGCCTGGCTGGACAACCGCTGCACCTCCCGGCAAGCCTGTAGCTCAGCTGAGATGGTACGCTCAAGCTGTGCAAACCTCTCCTCTGCCCGCTGCCTCTGGGACATCATAAGGACACCCAGAGTGGATTTGAGGGAAGCATACTCCTCCCTCAGGGCATCCATGTGCGCCTCTGCGTGAGCATCAATTGCTTGACGCAGAGACGATATTTCAGCCTGGCATGCCCTGTCTGAGGCCGCCATGCCCAGCCTGAGCTAGCGGGCCGTGGACCGTGCCGCCTACTGCTGGAGAAGCACCTGCCTAGCAGGGGGGAGCACAGATCGGGCCACACGCTCCATGCTCTCAGCAATGTTCTCCATTGCTGCCCCCTGCCGTTCTGAATTGGCAGTCATGTCTTGCTCCCACTCAGTATACTGCTTGCGCGCGGCGACCGCGTTGCTGGGCTTGACCCCTGCGGGACCCAAGGACCGGGTGTCCTCGCTGTGTTGGCACCGCCCGCGGCTGCACGACTACATGCCCCCCTCAACGTGATGTCCCAGGCACATCAGTGACTGGTGTGGAGGGTGACCCTGCGTCCCGATCCACCACGGGCGGAGGAACCAAGACTGTCTGATCCCTCAGTGCAGGTGTCGCGGACAGAGGAGTGTCCACATCAGAATCACTCACCCCTGACACATGGACTTGATGCTCATCCAAATCGACATGGACGTCAGAGTCATCATCAAGGCTGGACTCATAGGCAGCCAGAGACAAGATGGACTGTAGCACTTGGGGGTTTTCGTGGCCTACTACCCCACGACCCCCACTTGTGCTGGGTTGATGTAGTGGTAACAACCCTGTGTCTGGCATGACAACACCATCCTCCGCCTCCATTGCATCATCACCTGAAAAATAGAGAGAAAAGAGGTCACTACACATGTCAGAAGCACACAACACACACACACACCGACAACAAACACATCAGGCAGACATGTGACACACAACATATAACCTTGCATGCATGCTGGGTCAACTTTGAATTGCTTCTGTGATCAGACCTGTTGAAAGGTGGCAGTTTCCATGGAAGTGGGTCTATGCAGTGCAGAAAATGTGTACGCCACTCACTACCTACATGTACAAGGACTCCATGGTGTGTGTCAGGAAATGTGAAGGCAGTGCAAGGTCAAATTCAGGCATCACGTGCACTGTGCATTCAATGTGTAGCATATCTACAAGCCAAGCACCCCTCCACCCAAGTACAAAAGCAGGGCTGCCTAGCATGGTATCAAAAGGCTGACCATACACCTGTGTATTGACAGGCAGTATTGACTGGCATCAACAGCGTAATGTGATTTAAGTGACAACACTGAAAATTATGATGGGACAGTAAGCAGGACACATGATGAAAACTCTGGAGGCCGCCCACGTGTGAAGAAGACACTACAACAGTTGGACAGAGTCATTGGCCATTAAACAGGCTGAGGCCTGTGAGCCACACTGATTCTCAGACCCTAAACATGTGTGCAACGCAGTACTGAGCCACAGTTGACATGGGAAGGCTGATGGGATGCCATGCAATGTATGTCACCCAGGACTTGTATTACAGTGATCATCCAGTCAAGGACACATAGGGACATGCGTGCAATGCACATGGAGCATGAATGGGCACTCATGTCCCTGTGGGACATCTGACCTATGCACAGTACAAGTGAGATACCCTGCATCAAGTACTAAGGCTGTGCCACACGGCATATGTCTGGCAGATTGTACGCTGGAAGTTAGCATCTACACAGGACGCATGAACAGGAAAGTACACATTGGCAAGATTGAAGCAGACCAGTGCAAAGGTGGAACTGGGGTGCAGAGTGGCAGAGGAGGGGCAAGGGAGCATGCCTACATGGAGTCCCCGCATGCAGGCAGAGGAGACATGCACGTCAGTCATGCAATGACATTGTGCCTGGGCTGAGAGGAAGGTCACCCCATGCCACATGTAGAAGGGCCAGTGAGCTGGAACATGGACCGGAGGGGCATACTTGTAGCCAGCATGTCAGTAGGGTGCAATAGTGGTGATGCGGATAGTCCCCGTCTGCTCCACATGTCCACTATCCACCAGAGCAGACATGCATCACGGAAGCATTGCATTACTTACACAGCAGAACCATGTACACGTCACATGTAGTTTCAATCATGCACAACACATCCCACAAGTGAAACACACACATCCTCAACAAACATGCATCAACACTCACTGGACTGGGCATCAAAGTCCAGCATCTCTCCCAATCCTTCGACCAATTCAGGTGGTATGAACTTCGCAACGAGTGCCTCATGCGGAGAGAGCTCTTCCTCCTCTGGTGCAGGCCCACCGCCAGTCACCAGAGTCAAGTTGTAATTAGAGGCACGCTTAGCCTTAGTGCTGCGTTTGAGGTCATTCCAATGCTTTTTGCACTCTTGCGCCGTGCGCACCTCATGGCCGAATGAACTGACATGTTCCGCAACATGCTTCCAGTGGGTGTCACGGTGGGCAGCCATAGTCTGACTATTGGCACCCACTAGCATGTCACGGCTGTGACCCCGCACGTAGTCTACGAGGAAGTCCAGTTCCTGCTTGCAGAAAGGCTTCTTCCTCGACGTGCAGGAGGTTGTGACTGTGTGTGGGGTCCCAGCCTGTGCTGCAGGTGCAACCTTCCTCCTCTTGGACTGTGGCACAGACCCTGGCTGGCTAATGCTGCCCTGACCAGTATGGCCAGTGGGTTCAGTGGATTGAGCCAAGAGAGTGGCAGGTGGAGGGACGACCAAAGGCCTGACTTGTGTCAGTGGCATCTGGGTGCCCTCTAATGGACCCTGCGCAGCAACATCCGCTGTGGCAGGGTCATTGACCGCAACGGTCCTGGTTGGCAGACTCACAACCGGGGTGTTGTTGGGTGCATCTGCCCCTGCACTTGCCAACACCCGGCTGTTCGGGGCCGCAGATGACATAACTGCCCCAGGGACACTTGTCTTGGTCTGAGCAGCCCTGCCTGCCCCTATGGTTTCCCTGCTGGCCTGTAGGAAATCTACCAAGGGCTCCTCAAGTGCCAACACAGCCTGCGCTGGCAGACCCTGAGCCTGGGTGGCGGTGTCCACAGCTGCACGTGCAGCTACCACTACCCTTGGGCCCGTGGCAGTCGATGGAACGGACTGCCGGGTCACACAGGCGCCAGTGCCAGATGCAGAAGCTGCATCCCCCGGAACCACAGGGGGTGGTGGCATGACTGCACCGACACATGGCACAACATTGTGCTCAAGTGGCGCACCCCTGCCTCTTCCCGCTCTGTGGCCGCCCTGGACACCGTGGAGTCCCCCTACTCCCTGGTCACCATGGCCACGTCCCCGACCACGCCTGCCACGAGGAGTACGCCCAGCTGAGGCGCCCCTCACCTTTGGTGTCCTCCCAACCATGGCATAGATGTAGTAGTGCCAGCACAGATGGAGTAGTGCCAATGGGAGCTGTACACCACAATTGACCTGGGCAATTGGGGTGAAGGGGGTGGGAAGCAAGATGTTAACAGCCCCCCTGCACCTGCAAGGCTGTATGTGACCCCGGTGATGTAGTGACGGGTCACGCAATGCTCAGGCACCCCAAAACTGCAGTAAAATCGTGCACGCAACCCTGCAGCCTACGTGCGTGGAATCAACCTCCCGCAGTACGCGGTGGCACCCAGTAACACGAATAACGCATACGCGTGGGACACGCAGGCTACTATGACCTCGAAAATGGGTGCGATACACAGGGGCACCCGCAGTGGGAAAAATAGCGTGTGCGACTCACCGTCTGACTAGCGCGATGCAGAAAAACACGCGTAGCCAATACCCCCGCCAAAAGAAGAGATACGTCCTTGATAGCTGTGAAGGTGTGATGGCGCGCGAAACAACAGGAAGCAGCAACACACGTCGGTCTCCACGAAAGGCACGTACAGCGAACTGCTGCCCCCGCTCACCTTTAACCCGTGCTGAGGGAAACGCCTGCGTGCGTCACGTCACTTACGCGCATGGGCCCTTTCCTCGGTTTACACGCATTCCCACGCGGACGTGCAGTTTTTCACGCGCGCTGAAACGCCCATGCACGCCTGCGTGCATCACGTCACAGTGGCGCTTGCGCTTGTAGGGCCTTCTGTCCAATGAAATCGCGTATGCGTGCAGACGCGCTTACGCGCTAAGAGCCTTTCCTCGAATTACACGCTGACGTGCAGAATTTTGACGTGTCAAATCACTCCGTATCAAGCTGGCCACGCGTAAGCACACGGAAGACCACGCTCCTGCCCAAAAGGCCGAATTACTGCCCCCCAGAGCCCCAAGCAGCCTCCCATGAGCCATCTGCTGCTGCCTGCTGCCACCGTGCCCTGCCATTTGGTGCCTGCACATCAGCCATCTGCAGGGGTCCAGTTGCTGTGTCCACCCCTGCTGGAACAGAAGACTCCCGACTGGGATACCATCGCTCCACAGCCCAGCCCCAGGACCCAGTTGCCCACCCACGCCTGCCTCTGGGGTCACCATGTCGGGGCAAACACCATCCGAGACCACTGGCGACCCCCAGCCAGAGGGGCAGAGGGCCACCAGCTTCAGTCAGAAGGAAGTTGGTGTCCTGGTGGAGCATGTCCTGGGGCATTATGATGCCCTCTTCGGATCATCACGCGCCGACAAGGATGGACGGGACAGGATCTGGACGGACATCGTGACTGCCATCAACGCGGAGGGGGTGGCAGTCCGACTATTACATCATGTCAAGAAGCGCTGGGAGGACTTCAGGTCCAGGACCCTCAACAAGGCCCGGCACCTCGTGAAGGCAGCGGATGCTATGGGGCGCCGGGGCCACTTGTCGGAAGATCAGATGAGGGTCCTGGAATGCATATCCCCAGCGCGCCACGTCCAGGTCCTTGAGAGGCAGACCCGTCTGGAGTCGAGCGGTAAGTGCCCAGGCATTGCTGTGTGAGACAGGGCATGTTGCAGTGTGCTGGTTGTCTGATACTTGCCTGTATGTGTGACATAGGCCATGTAAGCATGTGTGTGTGCAGGGACATCATGGTCATGCATGTGAGACCAGTAATGTGTGAAGCACACAGTTGGTGTATGTGTTTAAGTGCTACATGGGGAGCCCTATGCGGAATGGACACATGAGAGCATGCCAGTCTCTGTTCCTGGACATAGGTGGGGGTGAGGGATGGGTGATGATGCCATGTACATGTATGGTGTCCATGTCTGTGTGTCTGACCTGCGTGTCTGTGACTTGTGAATGCCATAGATGCATGACACATGTCTGTGCCAATGTTCAGATCCACTGATGCAGCCTAGCTATCCTTGCATCCACTGTGTCTGGGGTGTACGAGTCCAGATGGATGAAAGTACGGTGAAGTGTGTGAATGTGATAGGCATGACCCATGATGCATGTGAGTTCAAAAACAACATTGTATGTTTCAAGAGGGCGGAGACGGCGCTGTGGAGCAAAGCGGCGGGGATGCCCCCACGGCTGCAGAGGAACGGGTGGGTGAGCCCCCACAGGGGCTTGCAATGGCAGAAGACGGTGTGGAGCCATCCAGGTTGGTGGTTTCCACAGAGGAGGAGGAGGCCGCTACTGAGCCGCACATGGGGCCTGGTGGGGGCATCCCTGCTGGTGCAAGTGGTGCAGTCCAGGGGCAGGGGCAGGAGGCAGCACAGGTCGCCGTGGAGGTGCCTGTGCATGTCACTGTCCCTGACACTGTGACTGCACCACCATGCACCAGCAGGGATGCCCCATCCCAGGCCCGTCCGCAGGTCGGGGGGATGTCCATGTCATCTGACTCCCCTCCACCTGCGGACGAGGGGACACCTGGCCATATGGAGGAGGTCGTGATTGGTGTCGCGTTGCGCACGGGTGTCATTCGTGATGAGGTGCGTGCTTCCCGGGGGGAGCACGCACGTCATCACGAAGAGCACCGTGCCAATGTGGCCCAGTTGGGGACGGTCATGGTCGGGGGTCTCGTACATGTGTCGGGCACTTTGGCGACCCTCTCCTCCTCTGTGGAGGCTACGCGCCAGTCGTTCTCCATGCCGTCTTCCAGCCCAGATGCCACCAGGGCCCCCTGTGGACCTGCCCCGACCAATGCAGCCAACTCGGTGGGGATCCCATCCCTGCCACAGTCGGGAGTCGGAGGTCCAGCAGGGGTGGACACACCAGCAACTGGACCCCAGCAGATGGAGGATGTGATGGCATCATCGGGCAGAGCACGTGCACGATGGCGTCAGTGGATTCCATCAGCCTGGATGCCGCTGTGCTGGCACAGGCAGTTACGTCGGAGGCAGCAGCAGGCTCGACGTGGGAGGCATCATGGCTCGGGGCCATCAACATCAGGGTTGCAGGCATCGGCCGGAGGGCAGGAGAACCCTCGAATGGGAGTGGCTTCCGTGTGGGAGCGGTTGGGCTAGCAGATAGGTGCGGAGCGGCAGCGGGCAGAGGAGGAACGGCTCATAATGGTCAGGGCGGAGAACTCCATGCGGAGGGCGCTGAGGCGGGCTGAGTGCCTTGAGGGTCTTCGCAGGGAGTTGGAGCTGGACACTGCTTTATCCCTGCGAGACCTCGGGGCCAGGGAACATGCCCGCCTCCAAGCCATTTAACAGGAGTTCGATGATGCCCTGGCCCATGACAACATCCAGTGAGCCGTTTGACTAGCCCGCTGCCCTTGTAAATAGTTATGTAGTTAGTGTTAGGTTTCCTTTGCTTTTTTCTTGATTTTGGACCTTTTGGACAATGGCCAACATTTTTATACATAGTTTTTTTATTAGGTAGTATTTTTAGATAGGTTTCATTTCTTCAGTTGGGATCATGGACCCTGGATTGTTTATCTGTATATAGTTGACTGTTGGATTATGTTTTCTTTTTTATTTACCCATAGAGCAATGGTTTTTGGTTTTGTTTTTCCCTTGGATGTTCGTTTTTGAACTGTGACTTTGGACACCTTTCCTTTAGATTATGATTTGTGTTTTTTCATTATTTTACGGACATGCTGCTTTTTTGTTTTTAATTCCCATTGTCGTTTGTTTATTTTTAATCCCATTTATGTTGCTTTTAATACATTTTTTTCATCAAACTTCAATGTGTAGTATCATATCATTGGTTTCATGCATGTCATGATATGGGTTTTGACATTCACTTACACCCATTGTGTGTATGTGTAGAGACATGTGTTCATTTACATACTTGCCATTGGGGTTGTATCATGTAATTGGCAATTCTGAGTGGGTGGATGCAATACTTGGGTGGGTGTTTGGCATGTGGAGGCTGCCCATAAGGGCCAGGGATCTAGATTGTGATGACGTGTTGGCTGGGGGACATGTGTCAGGGCCTGCTGGCAGGTGCGCTACAATGCTGGGGGTGCATGGGGACATGAGTGGGACATGAGTGGGGGCCTGCTGGCAGGTGCCTCGCAATGCTGGGGGGTGGGGGTGCAGGGGGACATGAGTGGGACATGAGTGAGGGCCTGCTGGCAGGTGCCTCGCAATGCTGGGAGGTGGGGGTGCAGGGGGACATGAGTGGGACATGAGTGGGGGCCTGCTGGCAGGTGCCTCGCAATGCTGAGGGGTGGGGGTGCAGGGGGACATGAGTGGGACTTGAGTGGGGGCCTGCTGGCAGGTGCCTCGCAATGCTGGGGGGTGGGGGTGCAGGGGGACATGAGTGGGACATGAGTGGGGGCCTGCTGGCAGGTGCCTCGCAATGCTGGGGGGTGGGGGTGCAGGGGGACATGAGTGGGAAATGAGTGGGGGCGTGCTGGCAGGTGCCTCGCAATGCTGGGGGGTGGGGGTGCAAGGGGACATGAGTTGGTGTTCAGTAGTGCAAGGAGACATGTGCCGTTGCTGGGGGGCATGGCCATGTTGGGTGGGCTGCCTGTGGGACATGACCAGGGATGCAGGGTGGTCCTCTATGGTGTGGGCTGCCTGCAGGGGCCGTGGAGGGTGTACAGGGAACACCTGGGAGGACCCACACTGCCAAATCACGTGTGGCACTCCCCGGCACCCCAGTAATACACGTACCCAGCTGAAATCGCGTGTGAAACTTCCCGCGCACCCCAGTAATACATGTACCCCGCTCGCACAGGGCCAATCGCGTGTGGAACTTCCCGCGCACCCCAGTAATACACGTACCCAGCTGAAATTGCGTGTGAAACTTCCTGCGCACCCCAGTAATACACGTACCCAGCTGAAATCGCGTGTGAAACTTCCCGCGCACCACAGTGATACACTTACCCCGCTCGCACAGGGCCAATCACGTGTGAAACTTCATGCGCACCCCAGTAATACACGTATCCAGCTGAAATCGCGTGTGAAACTTCCCGCGCACCCCAGTAATACACGTACCCCGCTCGCACAGGGCCAATCGCGTGTGGAACTTCCCGCGCACCCCAGTAATACACGTACCCAGCTGAAATCGAGTGTGAAACTTCCCGCGCACCCCAGTAATACACGTACCCAGCTGAAATCGCATGTGAAACTTCCCGCGCACCCCAGTGATACACGTACCCTGCTCGCACAGGGCCAATCGCGTGTGAAACTTCCCGCGCACCACAATAATACATGTACCCAGCTGAAATCGCGTGTGAAACTTCCCGCGCACCCCAGTAATACATGTACCCCGCTCGCACAGGGCCAATCGCATGTGAAACTTCCCGCGATCCCCAGTGATACGCGTTCCCCGCTTGCCGTGCTGGTACAGGGTTAGCACAGCCCTTTGCGCTGGATTGGGGATTTTGATGGCTTTTCCCTGCGCAAGGGGCGTTCTTGGGGGCGTAACTGGGGCTGCTGCAGGGTCGCTGCGTCACTGTGCGCAACGGCTGGTTTTGGTGGCTGGAATCCATGAATACGCTGTGCGCGGAAATGTAATTTAGCGCACGCGGCTGGCGCATGGATTTGCACGCGCACACTGTGCGCCAGCCGCGTGCGCCACTTGTGCGCTGAATTCTATGAATTACCCCCTAAATGTGTTGGACGTTGTCAGACATAGGCATGCCAGCTTACATCTGATTGTTGTCAGATATCTGGGTAGGAGTAAGGCTAAACAAAAATGTACACATCACTGAAACAAAGAATTCTAGTGGCTTGAAGTAGAACCATATGCTAGTCCCTCCCTTGATCAATATTACCAATGTACTTATGCCTTTGCTTCTGATTCAGGTGTGCCTATTTCCAACCACGCTGTGTCCCCATCGACCCCCCCATGCACATACCATTATCGTGCAAGATTATAAACAGGTGGTGATTCAAGCCTAAAGATGTTCTGTGGTGATAATTATCATTCCAATAATTACTGCAAAACTAACAGCATGTGTGTTGAAATTTGCAACTCTAGATTATCCTGGCATACAGGTAAATTGAAAATGCAAAACACAAGTGAACATTCATACCTGGGTATAGTAGTTGACACCAAATAATTATTTGCCACTTCTGGAGAGCACAAAACGAAGAAGGTCAACATGATGAATGAAATGTGTGTTAAAGTTAGCAAATGTAAGGTGGTCAAAAGACGATCAGCTGTCTTTAGTCATTTTGGGGAAAAGTGCATGCCTCACTGTAGCATGGTACAGGAATGTGGTTCCAGTCAGGCTGAAACCTTCCAAAACAAGGGCGCTATATCTGGACAAAAATATTAGGCTTGTGTCAGAGTTCCTTGTACTGGCAGAATGTTGGTTTAAGGGTAAGGCTTACTTTTGCTTTATTATGAGCATTTAGCTGGACTGAGTGCAGGAATCAGCAATGGGGCATGAGCATAAAACAGTCATTAAGTATGTTTTGATACAAATGAAAAAGAAAAGGCGATTAAGGATATGTGCCATGATATGGCATATTTGATTGGAAAGCATACCATAATGAACTTTTAAAGAACTACATTGATAATCTCCTGCCCAGAATATATCCATCAAAGCTTCCGTTTAGAGAGGCTACACAAATGTTCCACCTGTTTTGCTGCAATGCTGTAAAAACTAACGATGCCGTTGGTACATGGGCAGATGTAACATATGCATGAAGAATAAACCGTTTGTGTTATCGGGAGCTTGAGACTCAAAGACAATCATTTCCATTATGAAGAGACTTGAATGTTGTTAAACAGAAGATCCTATTATTTTATCTTGTGAACCATGAAATCCAGAGGCTAGTTAATACCCTTAATATCCGAATGAGAGTTCATACACATGGAATAATTGTAACCCTTGTTGAAATTTGGAAATTCCTTTAGTGTGACTAGATTGTCACTTCTTAATGATGCATTGTCATGTTTCTTTAAATTAAACTCTCAGCTTTTCTTATAAAACTATAACAAATGTTTTAATATTAAGACATGGGAATTGTATTATGCTATCTGTATAACTGGTTTAACTATCTGTGAAATATTTAATATAAATGCATGTTTTCGTTTTTTCTTTCTATTTTTCTGCCTTAAACTTTTGTATATATACAATGTCAATATAGTGAACAGTACAGTGAGCTAAAATGTGGATGTAGACCCTCCCGAGTGGGTACCTACTGATAGAACAGGTTATTTGGCCATATTCGTTCTCTGTAGAGGGGCTCCTAGACCTTTTTATGTATGTTTAGGAACTTGGGGTTTCACCCTAAGTTACGAAGGGAAAACCAGACGAGGATCCCTTGCTTACTGTGCATAGAGAGGCACAGCTTCACCTCACTGATAAGGCCCGACTAAGATGAAACGCATGTCTGGGGTTGCTGATTGTACTCTTGTTCAGAGGAGATTTGCCTAGCATTTCAGTGCTGGACTGCCCTTCTGGGTGGGATAGAGACTGATATGGAAATGGATATTTCTCCTCTGTGAAGGGTGCAGTGAGCTAAAACATGGTTGCAGCCCTTCCTAAATTAAAGAAATTCCATAGAACAAGGTATTCAACCCATGTGTGTTCTCAGTAGAGGGGCTACCACACTGCTTTGTATCCTTTTACAGTGCTCTCTAGAAATGATATACAAAAGTATAACTTAGGAGCCATCCTGACCAAGTCTGTCTCAATGTCCTTCCAGCTTCAGGTGATGGTCTCTGGTGCTCCTGGGTGTTCATCAGGACAGTCAGGGTGGCAGCAGTGTGGGCGGAGGCAGATGTTCATTTCAAACAGGGCTGCATGTTCCAGGGACAACCCAACATTGATTGCAGCAGCAGGGGCACCAGCTGCTTTTCTCTCCACTGTGGGGTAAATTCAGCCACAGCATTGGTGAACTGCCCATGGCCAGGTTGGGCCCAAAGGAGCAGAAATATGAAAAAGGACCGTTGAATGACAGAGACTGTTAGGGAGAATTCTCTGTTTAGGCTGAATTTCCTAACCTAGTGAGTCCCCCAGCAGCTTTGCTGGATTTTTGGGGTTTATTTTTTTCTCCTGCCAAGAGTGAGACTCTTTTACCCTCACTCTTGGGCATGATTTGAGTGTGTTTCTTTGAATCTAGATGTGTTTAATGGGCTGTGGGGTCTTTTACTCCATAGGGCTTCATGTGTTTTTGTGATGTGTGTTACACAGCACCCTCAGTGCAGTGACACAGGGGTGTCATAGGGACCCCCAGTATAGACTCCATACCCTGGGACTGACTACTGTCTCCAAGGACATGTAAAGTCAGCATTGACTTTACTAGTCTTAAATTCTGAACAGAGCCAGTACAAACCATCATATTGTGGACGTACTGGCTGGGCAATTCAATTGCCCCGGGGTCTGTTAGTCGAGGGGGCACGTCTCCGTCCCCCCTGATCGAGTTTTGGCTGGTGGCAGTGGATACTGCTTTTTATATTAATCCGCAAATATTTTCCTATGGGATTTCCTATTGTTTTAGGCTACTACCTTTATTTAATTATTTATGGTAGCCTCGAACATACTGCCGGTTTATTTAATTAATATTAATCCTCTGGTTGGTATTTTTTAGCAAAACTTGATTCTAAAATGGCTTTTGTGTTCTCTTCTGTGACTCCAACCCAAGTCGAGCTCTTTGTTCCACCTTTTGGCGGCCTTCTCCACAGAAGCCCTCCAAAGTGGTGCCACTCTGTCTGGGGTACTTAGGAGGGGTGGAGGGGGATTTAGGCACCCTGGACTGAGTTGCCTAGGCAACTCAAGTCGCACTCCGTCCTGATTGGCCCAAGTGGTGAGCCGGCCGGCTCACCACTTAGCATGTTTGAGTGACAGCTAGGCTGAGTGAATGGGGGTTTGCTGCATAAAAGCAGGGCTTTGGGGACTGGAACTTCAGAAGTCGCCACAGGACCTAAGAATCCAACGAGGGAGAAGCTGAGTCGACCTGCCACGACACCACCACCGGTGGAGCCCTGCTGGACCGCCTCACCACTTTTCCCAACGACAGAGGAGATCTCCCGCCGGAGAGTTTTCTTCTTTTGACTGGTGGGGATAACCTGTTTCACCGTCTTTTCGCCTTCCCGACGTACCTTGTGGCCACCTTGCCTGTGCCCAGCACCCCAGCAACTGGGACAGCACATTTTACCACGACCGCGAAACAAAGGTACCACCTTTAATCGGAAAACTCCACAGCTGGTTTCTTCCCTGGTAGTGCAACGACCTTCATCTTTCCTCCAAGTCGAGATCTTCTCTTCCCCTCGACGACGACGCAACTTGCACCCACTACCAGGAACAACTGCCACCGCTGGAGGATCCTTCCCACTTAAGGTACCGTGTCCCGTCTGGCTTCCCTTGCTACCGACTGTATGGGGTAGATTTAGTCCCCGGCTTTCGAACCAGGGTCAGCCTGGGACACCCTGGCTAAACTTTCCTAAGCCTCTCTAAACTATTTTTGAACCCTCTGCAAGACTTTCTAAGCCTAGTGTAACTGTGCGATCTTAGGCGCATTTATGCTCTGCTCTCTCTAAGAGTGGGCCCAGCCTTTGGACTTTGGCTCACCAGTGACTTTTGCTCTTCTGCCTTGCTAACAGTGTTCCTGAATCTTAGAGTGGTGTACCTTTCCATATTCTGTCTTTTTCCCTCCCTTTCTCACAAACTTATTGGAGTGCCATCTAGTTAAGCGCTCACCTCTGTATGAAAATAAGTGGTGTTTTACAGTGACTTATCTGATAAGGAAAAAGGGGTGTATATATTATAATAGTAACTGTGTTTAGAATATTTTACAATAAGAGTGCTGGAGTGTTTTCAACAGTGTGTTTTTAAATAAATAATTATATACTTTGATACCAAAGCTCTGGTCAGTGTTTGCTTGTATTGTTGTATCTGAGTGCCTATTGTGTATACTTTGCATACTGCCTAACTCTTCTTGAGGGAAGTCTGACTGCTCAGCCACAGCTACCAGTTAAATCTGGGTGGTACAGACTGCTACCAAGTGGGTTTACTGCCAACACCTGTAGTCTTAAATCTTTTGCAGTGGTCCCTAAGGGAACTGCAAAGGTTTCTGCCTAACACTGGTATACAGCGGTGGGATTTGTATTGAGTATACACTTTAGAGTGCTTTAGGATACCTTAGTACAACTAACCACAAAGCGTAGCACTGAAAAAGTAATCTTTCTAACATGTCAACTATGGAAACTTATAGTCAAGAGTCCCTTGCTACAAAGACTGCTGATTGTTTAAGAGTACTATGTAAGCATAAGAACCTCCTGACTAAAGGCAAGAAAATTGAATTAATAGAAAGGTTGTTAGCTAACCAAAGTCTGGATGATGGTTCAGAGGAACCTACCATGACAGAAAATGTAGATAACAGTATAGAAATTGATATTGATCAAAATGTTGATAATCTTGAGGAAGAGTCAGAAGAGGAGGGTGAGGCTGCTGTGACTGTCCCCCCTAGGCCTCTGTCTGCTCTACCTGCTGTACCTACTGGGCCTTTGCCAAGTCCCACACTTAGTCATCAATATCTTGAATTAGAGAAAATGAAACTTGAACTAGAGTTCAAGAGACTGAATACTCAGGCTGAACAGAGACATCAGGAAATGAATCAAGAACTAAGGCTAAGGGAAATGGAGCTCAAGCATGAGCTAGAAATGAAGAAATGATCTGTCTAAAATGCATCTCTCTCTCTGGCTCCTCTAGAAGTTCCAGTCCTAAAAGACCCCGGATGCCTAAAGAATTGGTTGGTATGTATGAACCTAAGTTGGATGTGTTGGACTGGTTGTCTCTGTTTGAATATAATCATGGGCTCCAGTACATCACAGGAAATGACTTACTCGCCTGGTTGTTCTCTAGGCTTCCCCCTGTTGCAACTGATGTGGTAATGGAGTTGGGGGAGGAGGATAGGAAAGAGTATGAATGTGTGAAACTAGCTCTGATAGCTAGATTTGGGAAGACCCCTTCCCAGTATCTTAAGAGGTTTAGAACCCTCAAAAAGAATGATGGTACCCCTTGGGCTACCTGGGTGAGTGAATGTTTGAAAAACTTAGAGAGATGGTGTCATGCACCAGCCCTGGAGAATCGCTAGTCGTTGGAAGTACTACTAAGATGGCGGCCTGTTCCATTCTGTTGGTCTAGTCTATTCCAAGATGGCCGACGTACTCTATAACTAGCGGCCATAGCAACGCTCTGCGCGTTGTATCGTTCCCGTTACGTGCCCAGCAAGTCGCTCTCAGCATCTAGCTATTCAACTTACCTTTGCTTTCAAGTCCGTTACTTACCCTCCTATGCTTACTTACCTCCTATTCTTTCCCTACACTGGAGGTGATTTCAGGTTTTCAGGTAAGGTGATTAGGGTCTTTGTCCTCTGTCCTTTCTTACACGACGCGCTCTATTCGGCATCTTCCGTGTAAGTATTTTTCCCGTCTTTCTCTCTCAGCCGGCGCTTCAGCGTTAGTGTATCTTCGCTGTGAGCGTATTCGACTGTGCTTACTTTTCTGTCCTTTTACTTACCTATTTCTTTTCCTCTTTCTTTCTTTTGTTGTTCCGTTCGTAACGCCTCTCCGGTGTTCCGACGGACCGAGTTCGAGTCCTCTCTCAACCACAGCTCAGCCGGCACGATAGTTGAGCAAGGTGTGGATATTCATACTATGTATCCGGAGCTCGGCTACTAACAGTTATCAAGATCTCCAAGTTATTTTCGGACATTGGTATTCCACGGACACCTGAATACTGATAGGGGTTTTTTGCCAGGAAGCTTTTTCCCCATTCTTTAGGGCGCGCTCCTCAGGTATTCCCTTGGTCTGTTATCAGCTAGATCACGGAGGCTACCGAGGGAGCGCGTCCCTACCTTCGACAAAAAAAAGAGAAGAAACCCGCCGAAGGAGAAAAGATTAAGAAGAAGAAAGCTGGAATAAAGACGGAAGAAGTACTGGAACAGACAGGTGAGGAGGAGTTTGAGAAGGCAGAGACTAATCGTGACAGTATACAACGCCCAGAAGACACGATGGCGTCACCAGAACAAATTCAAGACATGTGTAATGCCATTCAGAGCCTTAGAGTTGACATGCAATCACTGCATGCAGAGAACCTTCTTCTACGACAGCAAGCAGCCTCTAGGGAGGTGGGTAGAGATGATTTACCTCCAATGCCATTCACATTTGGTAAATATGATGGAAACCCGAGGTATATTAAAGAATTCCTCGATGCCTGTACCGTCTACTTTTCCTTCCGACCTCGGGCATTCGAGTCTGGAAGGGCCAGAGTTGGGTTCCTCATAGCCAACTTGACAGGAAGCGCCCTAGCCTGGGCTACCCCTTTGGTAACCAATCAAGACCCTTTGGTTAACGATTACACCCTGTTTATACAAGGCTTCAAGAACCGGTTTGAGCGTTCTGAAGTACAGTATTCTAAGTACGATGCCTATCTTGATGTCAGACAAGGTAACCAAGATTTACAGAGTTATGTTGCACAATTCCAAACACTGGCGGTATCAGCTGGATGGCCGGATACGGCACAACAAACCATCTTCCGGAGAGGGTTAAATGAGGAACTGAAGGACGAACTGGCTAGAGCAGTACGTCCCAACACCTTTCAAGAGCTGGTTACGCTAGTCCTACAGATTGACTATCGTCTACAGGAAAGACGGGCAGAGAAGAGACGAGGAAGAGGATCAGCGCCACGCTACAGCCCACCTTCAGGAAGGAGGGAAAGACCTATGTTGGAAGAGCCAATGCAGATAGGGGCAACTAGGGGACCGCTAACCAAGATGGAAAGGAGAAGAAGGCAGGAGCTCAACCTTTGCATGTATTGTGGTTCATCGACTCACATGCTTAAGGATTGCCCTAATATCCCTTCCAAGAGACAGGGAAACGCCAGACCCCAGGTTCTTGCAAGGGAAGCCATGGGGACCACCGTACAAACCCTTGCAACCTCACAAGACCCATTAATGAAGGAATAGAAGACAATCGTCTGATGGTATTCCAGCTGTCCATTTCCTACAGTCTGAGACAGAACCTTTCGGTCTTGACAATGCTTGACTGCGGAGCAGCCGGAAATTTCATAGACGTAGCATGGGCTCAGGAAAACCAGATTCCACTAAGAAAGAAGGACAGACCGATACCGGTTGAGGGAGTAGACGGCCGTCCACTCTCATCTGGGCTCATTACCATGGAAACGGAACCTATAACTGTAAAGATGGATCATCATGTTGAAACCCTCACGTTTGATGTTATCAGAGCAGCTCATTTTCCGTTGATATTGGGTATTTCATGGCTAAGAAGACACAACCCCAAGATTGACTGGACTGATAACAAGTTAAGCTTCGACGCCGAGTATTGCCGGGAACACTGCATGAAGGCTATGGAATTTCCAAAGGAGATACATTCCAGTCTCCCTACTACTCATTGCAATCTCTCGATATCCTCTATACCTAGGCAGTATCTGGCTTTCGCTAAGGTGTTTGAAGACATTAACCCCAGACTCCTCCCACCTCACCGCCAAGAGGACTGCAACATCGATCTAAAGGAAGAGACCTCCTTACCTTTCGGCCGGATGTATCCATTATCCTTATCTGAAAAGGAAGCTTTGAAGGAATACCTCAACTCCAACTTGATGAATGGGCTTATTCGATCATCAAAGTCATCAGGAGGGGCATCATTGTTCTTCATATCAAAAAAGAACTCCAAGGAATTACGTCCCTGTATCGATTACAGGGGCTTGAACAGCATAACCATCCGAGACAGGTACCCAATGCCACTTATCAGAGACATACTGGAGGCGGTCAGGGATTCAAGGGTATTCACCAAGCTCGATCTCCGTGGGGCATATCATCTGTTGAGAATAAAGAAAGGAGACGAGTGGAAGACCGCTTTCAGGACGCCGCTGGGGTTGTTTGAGTACTGTGTTATGCCATTCGGACTGGTAAACGCCCCAGCGGTATTTCAGAGATTTGTTGACAAGATCTTTGCCGATATGTTATACATATCGGTAGTCGTTTACCTTGATGACATTCTAATTTTCTCTCCATCCTTGGAAGAACACCGGCTACATGTGTGCGAAGTACTCCGTAAGTTATTGGAAAATCAACTTTTCGCCAAGCCCGAGAAGTGTCTCTTTGAGACCACAGAAGTACCTTACCTGGGATTTATATTATCAGAAGGAGGTATTCGTATGGACCCCAAGAAGGTGTTGGCCATAGATAGATGGCCAGAGCCCTCGTCAGTCAAGGAGATTCAACGGTTCCTAGGCCTGGCGAACTTTTACCGCTGGTTTATACCCAACTTCTCTGATCTGGTATTACCCATCACAGCACTCCTCAAAAAGGGTACAGTTTTTCAGTGGGGCTCGGCAGCACAAACAGCATTCGAGACACTAAAAAGACGATTCATCACTGCCCCGGTTTTGGTTCAGCCCGAGCAGAATAAACCATACATTTTGGAGACCGATGCCTCGGGGGGTGCCTTAGGAGCTGTCTTGTTACAAGAAGGAAGCAATGGAGAAGAACACCCTATTGCCTACTACTCTCGCACCCTAACCGGAAGCGAAAGGAACTACTCAGTTCTGGAAAGGGAATTATTAGCAATGCGGGCAGCTTGTCAAGAATGGAGACATTTGTTACAGGGAGCCTCTCATCAATTTGTTATTCGTACGGATCATAGGAATCTCAAGGTTCTCCAACAAATGGAATGCAGGAATTCCAGACATGCCCGTTGGGCCTATTACTTTTCAAGCTTTGATTTCCTGATCACCTATATACCAGGATCCCAGAACAGTGTGGCAGACGCGTTATCCCGAAGTTGGTTGGAGGAAGATCTATCGGAGGTTAAAAAGGAAAAGATTCTACTTGAGAACCACTTTTCTACAATTGCTAACCTATTCCTTGAGAAGGTTCAAGGTGAACTCAAGGATTATGCTCTGGAAGAGAAACAGTCAGGCAAATTACAGGAACGCGAAGGATTGTGGTTTCATCATTCAGCATTATTCCTACCCACCACTGATCTTCGCAGACAGGCCATCAGCTTTTGCCACGATCTACCATTGGCAGGACATAAAGGGGAGAAGGCTACGTTCGAGTTGGTGTCCCGGAGTTTCTGGTGGCCGTCGATGCGAAGAGACATCACCTCTTACGTGTCAACTTGTCCCATCTGTGCCATCAATAAGACCCCTCGCCACAGACCACTTGGACTCCTACATCAAGCCAAGACTCCCACACGCCCCTGGGAAGACCTCTCAATGGACTTCATAGTAGAACTCCCAGTTTCCCAGGAAAAGAAGGTGATCCTAGTGACAATTGATTCTTTCACCAAGTTAGCGCATTTCGTAGCTCTCGCAGGAGTTCCTTCAGCCTCAGAGACCGCTACAGTCTTCCTTCGCGAGATTGTAAGGTTACACGGTTTACCACGGTCCATAGTCTCAGACAGAGGAACGCAATTTACTTCAAAATTTTGGAACTCACTATGTAACCAGTTGGCTATACAAAAAGCGTTATCCTCGGGATATCACCCCCAGTCCAATGGACAGACCGAAAGACTAAACGCTAGTCTAGAACAATACCTTCGCTGTTACTGTAACAGGGAACAAGACAATTGGGCAGCTCTGTTACCAATGGCAGAGTTCGCTTACAACAACACTTTTCATACGGCAATTAAGATGAGTCCTTTCAGGTGCACCTATGGTTATGACCCACATCATCTAGGAGCCTTATCTTTCAGTAGCCAGACTCCAACTCCCGCCTTGGAAAGGATGCTGATGGATCTCAAGCGTACACACAAGGAAGCTCTACAAACCTTAGAGGAAAGCCGCAAGAAGTATAAGACCTATGCTGACACCAAACGTACTCCGGGTCCTCTTTGGAAGACCGGTGATTTGGTTTGGTTATCTACGCGATATTTACCGCGTTGGATTCATAAGGGGAAATTCGCAGCACGATACATAGGGCCCTACCCAATCCTGGCCCAGATCAATCCCGTAGCCTTCAAACTAAAATTACCTCACTCTCTGCGGAGAGTACACCCGGTCTTTCACTCCTCTTTACTCAAGACCCATCAAAGAGATCTATACAAGAGACCTTTGAGAAGGACGGTGATCACTCCACCCGAAGAACCTGAGGAATATGAGGTAGCCAGAATTGTAGATTCCCGCTACAGAAGAGGAACCCTTCAATATTTGATCCATTGGAAGGGATTTCCCATGGCCGAAAGATCTTGGGAACCAAGATCCCATATGCACGCTCCCAAACTTGTACAGCGATTTCATAGGCTGTACCCAGGGAAGCCTGGAGGAGGCAGGTATCGAAGGGGGCATACTGTCATGCACCAGCCCTGGAGAATCACTAGTCGTTGGAAGTACTACTAAGATGGCGGCCTGTTCCATTCTGTTGGTCTAGTCTATTCCAAGATGGCCGACGTACTCTATAACTAGCGGCCATAGCAACGCTCTGCGCGTTGTATCGTTCCCGTTACGTGCCCAGCAAGTCGCTCTCAGCATCTAGCTATTCAACTTACCTTTGCTTTCAAGTCCGTTACTTACCCTCCTATGCTTACTTACCTCCTATTCTTTACCTACACTGGAGGTGATTTCAGGTTTTCAGGTAAGGTGATTAGGGTCTTTGTCCTCTGTCCTTTCTTACACGACGCGCTCTATTCGGCGTCTTCCGTGTAAGTATTTTTCCCGTCTTTCTCTCTCAGCCGGCGCTTCAGCATTAGTGTATCTTCGCTGTGAGCGTATTCGACTGTGCTTACTTTTCTGTCCTTTTACTTACCTATTTCTTTTCCTCTTTCTTTCTTTTGTTGTTCCGTTCGTAACGCCTCTCCGGTGTTCCGACGGACCGAGTTCGAGTCCTCTCTCAACCACAGCTCAGCCGGCACGATAGTTGAGCAAGGTGTGGATATTCATACTATGTATCCGGAGCTCGGCTACTAACAGTTATCAAGATCTCCAAGTTATTTTCGGACATTGGTATTCCACGGACACCTGAATACTGATAGGGGTTTTTTGCCAGGAGGCTTTTTCCCCATTCTTTAGGGCGCGCTCCTCAGGTATTCCCTTGGTCTGTTATCAGCTAGATCACGGAGGCTACCGAGGGAGCGCGTCCCTACCTTCGACAAAAAAAAGAGAAGAAACCCGCCGAAGGAGAAAAGATTAAGAAGAAGAAAGCTGTAATAAAGACGGAAGAAGTACTGGAACAGACAGGTGAGGAGGAGTTTGAGAAGGCAGAGACTAATCGTGACAGATGGATTAAGGGTTACAAGGGGGAACACTTATGAAGGTATGAAAAATCTTTTTATGTTGGAGTCAATTTATGATGCCTGCTCTCCTGAGCTCAGACAGCACTTGGCTGATTCAAAGGAACTAGATTCCAGAAAACTAGCTAAGGCTGCTGACTTGTGGGTTGCCAACAGGGCCACTCACAAGGATTCAGGGGTCACTCAGAAAAAGGACGAGGGAAAGCAGCCACCTAAAGTGAATCCAGAGAATTCTAATACCTCCCATACCAAAGAGGGCCCCAAACAACAAAATAACCAGGGAAAGCCCCAGGGAAAACCAAATCAGGCTAGTGTACCTTCTGGTCAACTATCAGAAGGAGGTCAGAACAAGCCACCCTTTCAGAGAACCTTTGGACAATGCTATATCTGTAAGGCTACTGACCATATCAAAGGGGATCCGAGATGCAAGGGTAAACCTGCAGGGATCAGCACAGTCTCCTTAGCCTTCACTCCTGAGGATGAAGTACAGATGGCTAGTGCCCACTTTGAACTCTTTACTGAAGAACCCTTGGGTCTTCAAGCAACTGTAAACTTAGAGCCTATGGGTCTGGTTAGTCCCCAGAATAGGGTTGTGTGTAACTCCCTACCTGTTAACTCTAAGGTGTATTATCTGGACAGTGTTCTTGTCAATGGCCAGGATACTCCTGCCAGGAGAGACACTGGGGCCAGCAGAACAGTAGTGGATGAAAGCTTCTTTCAACCTGAGGATGTGGCAAAAGCACCCAAAGGTCCCACTAAGATGTCTGGGCGCCCTGTCCAAATGGTTCCTATTCTACCAGCACTCATTCAGTGTAACAACATGACAGTGAGGATCCCTGTCAGTGTTCAGACTGAGGTGCCTGGGAAGGTCCTGTTGGGGAATGACCTGAGAACTCTAGGAGTAGTGTCACATACCCCCAGGCCTCCCAGTATGGAGACCCAGAACCTAACCAAATTGGCTAGAGAGGCCACCTTAAGGGACCACTCTAAGCCTGTGGGAACCTCTACTGAGACCCCCACAAGCCCTGGTGTTAGTAAGTTGACCTCTAGCCCAGGCACATTTCAGGCTAGTACATTAGGGAAATGGGAGCCCCAACCAAGCTCCATCATTGTTCCCCCAGTTTCAGAGTCTGTGACTCCCCCTGCTTCTGAGGAAGAGGTGGATAGACCTACTGGGCCCCTACCTAGGCCTAAGAGAACTGGTAATTCTCAATGCTGGTGGAAAACCAGGAAAGAAAAGTCTAAGGCCCAAAACCTTCAGACTGTTGGACATTCTACTGAAGACCCCAACTCAAATCCTAGTATTAGGGGGGAAACTCCTAAAGTAGGTAAGGTTAGATCTAAGAGGAAGGGGAAGCAGGTACATTGCCTAACCCCAACCCCTCCAACCAAGAGGCCTAAGACCCAACCTGCTCCCACAAAAGACGTGGTGAGGAACCTTGGAGGCCCCTCTAGATCTAAGGGTATCCTTTATAAGGACCCCTTGAAAAAAGCCTAACACAGGTTCAGAAGTTGTACCAACTTCTGAGGGACTGGTCAACCAGATCCCCTATAACTTTAAAAAGACTGATGTTCCTCAAAGTGTTTGTAGGTCATATAGCTTACAAAGGAAAACCTTTGATTGGGCCATAGAACATAGGTCAAGGTGTCACCATCAAAATGCTGATGGACTCTCTAGGATGTATGTCATCGACTAGAGGTATGAGGTTCATCCAAGAGTGGATTAAATCCTCCTGTCCCTTAGTCTGGGGGGGGCGGGTGTTGGGGAGAACTCTATGTTTAGGCAGAATTTCCTAACCTAGTGAGTCCCCCAGCAGCTTTACTGGATTTTTGGGGTTTATTTTTTTCTCCTGCCAAGAGTGAGACTCTTTTACCCTCACTCTTGGGCATGATTTGAGTGTGTTTCTTTGAATCTAGATGTGTTTAATGGGCTGTGGGGTCTTTTACTCCATAGGGCTTCATGTGTTTTTGGTTTGTGTGTTACACAGCACCCTCAGTGCAGTGACACAGGGGTGTCATAGGGACCCCCCAGTATAGACTCGATACCCTGGGACTGACTACTGTCTCCCAGGGCATGTAAAGTCAGCATTGACTTTACTAGTCTTAAATTCTGAACAGAGCCAGTACAAACCATCATATTGTGGACGTACTGGCTGGGGCAATTCAATTGCCCCGGGGTCTGTTAGTCGAGGGGGCACGTCTCCGTCTCCCCTGATTGAGTTTTGGCTGGTGGCAGTGGATACTACTTTTTATATTCAACCGCGAATATTTTCCTATGGGATTTCCCATTGTTTTAGGCTACTATCTTTATTTAATTATTTACGGTAGCCTCGAACATACCGCTGGTTTATTTAATTAATATTAATTCTCTGGTTGGTATTTTTTGCCAAAACTTGATTCTAAAATGGCGTTTGTGTTCTCTTCTGTGACTCCAACCCAAGTCGAGCCCTTTGTTCCACTGTTTGGCGGGCTTCTCTACAGAAGCCCTCCAAAGTGGTGCCAATCTGTCTGGGGTACTTAGGAGGGGTGGAGGGGGATTTAGGCACCCTGGACTGAGTTGCCTAGGCAACTCAAGTCGCACTCCGTCCTGATTGGCCAAAGTGGTGAGCCGGCCGGCTCACCACTTAGCATGTTTGAGTGACAGCTAAGCTGAGTGAATGGGGGTTTGCTGCAAAAAAGCAGGGCTTTGGGGACTGGAACTTCAGAAGTCTCCACAGGACCTAAGAATCTGAGCCCACCTGCCACGACACCACCACCGGTGGAGCCCTGCAGGACCGCCTCACCACTTTTCCCAACGACAGAGGAGATCTCCCGCCGGAGAGTCTTCTTCCTTTGACTGGTGGGGATAACCAGTTTCACCGTCTTTTCGCCTTCCCGACGTACCTCGTGGCCGCCTTGCCTGTGCCCAGCACCCCAGCAACCGGGACACCACGTTTTACCACGACTGCGAAACAAAGGTACCACCTTTAACCGGAAAACTCCACGGCTGGTTTCTTCCCTGGTACTGCAACGACCTTCATCTTTCCTCCAAGTCGAGATCTTCTCTTCCCCTGGACGACGACGTAACTTGCACCCACTACCAGGAACAACTGCCACCGATGGAGGATCCTTCCCACTTAAGGTACCGTGTCACGCCTGGCTTCCCTTGCTTCCAACTGTACGGGGTAGATTTAGTCCCCGGCTTTCGAACCTGGGTTAGCCTGGGACACCCTGGCTAAACTTTCCTAAGCCTCTCTGAACTCTTTTTGAACCCTCTGCAAGACTTTCTAAGCCTAGTGTAACTGTGTGATCTTGGGCACATTTGTGCTCTGCTCTCTCTAAGAGTGGGCCCAGCCTTTGGACTTTGGCTCACCAGTGACTTTTGCTCTTCTGCCTTGCTAACAGTGTTTCTGAATCTTAGAGTGGTGTACCTTTCCATATTCTGTCTTTTTCCCTCCCTTTCTCACAAACTTATTGGAGTGCCATCTAGTTAAGCGCTCACCTCTGTATGAAAATAAGTGGTGTTTTACAGTGACTTATCTGATAAGGAAAAAGGGGTGTATATATTATAATAGTAACTGTGTTTAGAATATCTTACAATAAGAGTGCTGGAGTGTTTTCAACAGTGTGTTTTTAAATAAATAATTATATACTTTGATACCAAAGCTCTGGTCAGTGTTTGCTTGTATTGTTGTATCTGAGTGCCTATTGTGTATACTTTGCATACTGCCTAACTCTTCTTGAGGGAAGTCTGACTGCTCAGCCACAGTTACCAGGTAAATCTGGATGGTACAGACTGCTACCAAGTGGGTTTACTGCCAACACCTGTAGTCTTAAATCTTTTGCAGTGGTCCCTAAGGGAACTGCACAGGTTTCTGCCTAACAGAGACAAAGGCAGAATTTCACTCTAAACTGCTAAACATCAAAATGGTGTTTCAGAGAAATAAAAATAAAAATATTAAATGGTCCATGTATCGGAGTAACTAGGCCTGAAAATACTTCCCACTACATGTGACAGATGCCCTAAAATGCAGCTTTGCTAACACAGAGAGCTAGCATGGAAATGTGTGAATTCTGTAGACTGGAACAATGAACACATGAAAAACGTATATCCATTGCCAGAGTAATGCAAATAGATATGGAAATGTAAGAATGGACATTGATGGCATGTTGTAATAGCAAAATGCATCTTGTGTGATGCAAGACATTGAAGCAAAATGTATATTGTGGAAAGAAAAATGCATCCACTAGGTGGATGAGACAAGGACAAAGGTGGACTAAATTCTGGAGGGAACAGGAGAGAGGCTGAGGCTGTGCACCGTCCATAACCTGAACAGATGGTCTGTAGTTGCAGTCTTACCAGATACCTCTGCTTCCCATAAGATGACCCATGGGGACTAATGACTTTCCTGATCATACACACCGAGGGATATTAATTGTAATTACCTAATCCCAACAGAACAAACCATTGGTGGGGATATTGTTGAATTGGTATCTTTTCCCATATAGACATGTATGGGGAGAACATCCAGGAGTAGATCCCCAGCAATTGTGATTCATTAATAATTTAATTAATTCCCACATAGCCAGATGACACAGGTTGATCTTGGAGGAATTCAAAACCTCCAGTCTCTCTCCCAGTCTGAATAAGGATATAGTCTTATAAAGCAATTGTGGACAACCTATATCCCCTTCCCCAACCACAAATAATACAATAAAGGTAAGAGGTGCCTTTAAAAAACGAAATTCCAAATTGGTCTCCTCTCCCTGCAACCTGTGCAAAAGCAGAGGGGTGGGCTAAATTATAACTGAACTTCTGCGTTTGTGCTGGTCAGACAAGTGCCTTCCAGGTTAAACAAAGTAAAATAACTGATTGAAAAGCACACTCTCTTTTGAGAATGAGAAAGAGACTCCAAATTGAAGAGACATTTTTCACTGCTTAGCTGTAAAAAAAGGGTTCAAAACACATTGAGACAAGTATTGTGTTAAAATATGTGGTGTTAGAACTTTATTAGAAATATAAAGCATGCAGGTATGTCAGAGATGAATGGTGCTGTGCACGTCAATTCATTGGCCTAATAGCAAAACACTGTTTTTTTTTTAAAGTGAGATTATATACAACTATGGTAAAGTATAATCGTCCCATCCTGTCCAGGGTGCTGCAAAATTATTTACCTTAGGAGTCTTGTGAGCGACCCAATCATATGAAGGGTTTATCTGACTTGTGTTTCTCTTTACATGTAAACAGGGGTGAATAGAAAGTAAAAATAAAAAATGCACAGTTGTTGTTTCTGAGATGTTCTGCGAATTTATATTCCCAAAAGTGAATGTTATCAAACTTGTTTGTATTGAAGCTTTTTGGAAGGAAAGTAAGGAGACACACATTTTGATAATCATTGTCTAATAAGAAATTGTGTCTGCTTAATAATAAATATATATTTTTTCTGCAAACTGTCCTGATTCCTGGCTTGCCTATTGGAAAAGGTGTGAGAGATAATAGTGGTGTTAAATGTATTAAAGACAGTGTTAGTGGAAAACCCCAAATATTTAGATATTGGTTTGGCACTTTAGATTGTTGTGAGGGACGAACTCCCTGCATTAATTGTTGTCCCATAAATATCTGCTACACCACCCAGGCCTCATCTGTCAGCAGCAGTCCAGGTAGTCTCAGCAGGCCAACCACAGCTGGTAAGGGGCCTGGAAACGCTCATGCTGTACTGCCCTTCCTCGCAAGGAGCAGTGTGCAATGAGGAGCAGCAGCCCAGGAGGCGGGTTTGATGTTGGATACCCCACATCCTCACTAGGAGTGCCAGTATTGAGCCTGGGCCATGGCGGTGAGAGAGAGGTTGTGCCCCTCCTGCCACCATTGTATCAGAGAAACAAAATCCTGAGCCTCAGCAGTGAATACAGCGTAAAACCTCCTGGCAATGGGGTGAAATGTTTGCTGAGTGGCAAGATCAACCAGGTAATCTTTTTTGCTTAGGGTGTAGATCAGAGGACCAGAGCGACCCTCCATTGTGAGGATCGGGCAACCATAACTCCCCTAATGGTGTTCTGTTCTTGCCAATGTCAATGTTATTTTTTGTTTTGTTTGTTGGTCCCTGTGTGGCAGACAGTTCGGGGGATCCATCAATTTTTCTTATTTCTTTCTACACAAGTTTAATTCCCTACTTAATTATTAATATGCACTAGCCTCCTAATATATATAACTATAAATAAGAATAACTATAAACATACACATATAAATATACAGGTACATATATTACAAATAATGCCACACCAATACATATTATATTACATGGCTTGGCTGCTGCAGTCAGCCACTCCTTTTCAGTACCTCTTTCCTGTTGTGCTATCTTTAGTGGCTAGGAGCACATCTGATCATCTTTGGCGGCCCCAATGCCCTGCAAGGGTACCCCCATGGCCTCGCACCCCAGTGCATTGATTCTTCTGGCAGCCTCCCCGTCGTCAGGGGGAAGCTGCCGTCATTCACTGCTGTGCCGCTGACATGTAATTGCCCCATGGCCCCACCCCCAGACTTGCATGGTGCCAGGGGAGTGGGCTGCTGCACTCTTCTGAGCTTCGACCAACATGCTGGAGCTCTATCACCCTTCAGCCAGGCTGCAAGGACACGGAGGCCAGGTTGTTTTAATAATCATCACCTCACCTGACGAGGAAGGGGTATACTTTCACTGGCTGCACATTTACCACCATGTGACAGTGGGGTAAACTTCCATGGATGCACTCCACTTCACCACCTGGGCTGCACCTTGAATATGTAACCGAGAGGGAATTATTTTCTGGGCCTGCCTCGACTGGCCCCCGAGTTGGGCAATCAAGGGACAGTGCCACGCCACCTGGTCCGCCCCACCCCACACATGGGGCTCAAACTTAGAAGCCCTTTTCTTCACCCCAGACTGCTCCACTCATGCTGTCCAGGGCCTGTCATGTTGGGTCCATCATGCCTGGGCCCCAGTCGGTCTAACAACCCTTAGAGCCTCGTGGGTGCCTGGGCTGCACCACCCACACAGCCTGGGCATGATACCGATGAGCACTGGGAATACATAGCGCAGTTCCAATAGTTCAGTAGTCTATGGGGGGCATTCAAGACCACCCCCCAGAGAGCTGATGTTTGTTGCCTCCTTTCTTTTCCTCTTCTCCCAACCGTCTCCATCCCACCATCCTTTTTTATAATGGTATCTCCCGTGCTCAGATCACTACTGAGCAGCCATGTTTCTGTCCAATATTTTTTTTCTTTCTTCTACTTCAATCGATCCAGCCCTATGGGGGGCTGGATGGGGCAGCCCAGACAGCTAATTCCACAAAAACTTACCTGCACAATAAATACAATGTTTTTCTCTACACCTAGGTTTTTGTGGCTTTATTTTTGTATTTCTTTTAGGGGACAAGCATGCCGACCTACATAGCCAGGCCCAATATGAGCGATGGGCTACATATTGATGTAATAAGTGTGGCTGAAAGTGAAATATGGACAGTAATGTCATGCGTTTGTCTACGAGCCAGCGGTGAGGGCTGCACACCCTTGGCGTAGCGGATTTGCCAGAATGACATTCTGTTACAGTATTTCTTTGATATTTGAAGGATGACTTTAATTCATGATAAAGAATCACACCAAACAATGGCTGAAGCAGAGACAAACTCAGTATTAGCAAAAGAACAGTGTGGCCATTAAACAGCAGCCTGAGCCAATGTGCTAAACATACCAATGCATTTCAGATAAGATATCCTTCATCAGGAAAATAGCTGTCAGTATTACCAAATAGACCCAAGGCACCAGAATCAGTCAACAAGCAGTCGGGTGGAGACAAATCCCATGTTAACAAGACATAAGTAAAGTGGCAATAGCCCATTTGTGGTGTGGTCAACTAATCAGTTGAGTAAACAAAACATATCAGTGAAAAAACCACAGAATTAAATACAGTTTTTAAACATCACGTTGAGCAGTGCACTAGTATATCGATGGAACAAATATATCATGTATAATACCCTCACCAGTAACTACGACTCTGACATCAATACCCTCAATACAGCCTACTCCACCATTCAGGCCTGGATGGCTGACAACTGGCTGTGCCTCAATGGAGACAAAACGGAAATCCTTCTGGTTGCGCCACAAGAAACCCTTAGAAATCTCAACAGCCAATACACCACATTCACCATAGACAACATACATATTCCTGTATCCTCATTAGTCAAAACCTTAGGGGACCACCTAGATGCCACCCTGCCGATTTACCGACCGGTTTGCGCCATTGCATCATCTGCTGCCTACTCAATCAAACTACTCAATGTAGCAAAACCCTACCACTCCATCAAGTACTGCCTCACTATTGCCAGAGCCATCATTGGGTCAAAACTGGACTACTTCAATGTCCGCTTTTCTGGCACCTCCTCAAAAAACCTAACAAAACTACAAATCATCAAGAATAATCCACCCTCAGCTTTCCCAAAAGGGATCATATAATGCTTAAAGCCCATTGGCTCCCCATCATGGAACGCATCCTTTTTAAAACGCTTAGCCAACACTCACAAGTGCATTGCCAACACAGCCCCCCCCCTTACCTCTCCAACAAGGTAACTAAGGCAAGTTCATCCAGACCCACCATAACATCCTACTCACATTATCTCGTGCTGCCCAAAGTCAAACACGCCAAAGCAGGTGTGGCGAGCTTCTCTTTTTATTGCAGACAGACATTTTAAGTCCCTGCCAACTTCTCTCAGAGCAGAGCAGAACCCTCTCACTATACGTTCTGGAAAGCTCTCACAAGTTGGTTGTTCACCTAAAACCATGTATGCGCCTTCCACTATCGCCCACCCTCTCCTGTTCCCATGTAACTATGTATAATCTGTACCTGAAATTTTGCAAGCATTCCACTGTACTCTGTAACAACGCCTCGATGCCCACGGGCTGCGGTGCACTAAATAAATGATTAAAGCACAAATAAAGTAAAATAGATGAGTTTGTATACCAAACAGTAATGATATTATTTTCAGTTTAAAAAATGCTAGGGGAAAACCCTTCCATTTGTTATATCAGAGCAGAATGGAACATTTCAGTTAACCAACCTCACATGTCACATGGTCACGTAGAAGGCATTCTAGAAGACTGAACTCCAGGTCTGCACAATGTAGCAATTCACTATGGGTATGCAAATTAACAAAAAAAGTTCAGCTCCATATGAAATACTGTCGTATCCTATACAGCATTTTTATTGTGTGCTTACCTTTATCAGCCCAAATCCAACATCCCTCAAAGTTATAACAACTACATACGCATTCCTTCCTTATTGGGAATCATCAGTGTGGCACATTTGCCATCCATGTGGTGGGAGCATTGGGACATTTTTTGGTACACTTTTACCAAATACCATAAATATTATGGTGGGTTAACAAAAAGGCACGCTAATAACCTTGCTACCTGCCTGTAATAAGAAAGCAGAATAGTCAATTTCAGTTAACAACCCACACATGTCACAGCTCTACCTAGTATCCTGCCCTGGAAATGCACTTCTAGTTCGCGAACACATGGGCGTGAACAGAAATTCCCATTGAATTTAGTATCTTTACACATTGCAGTATTCCCAATATGAGCTCCATAAACTAAAAACCCTTTTTTACAATTGTTCCTACCCTTCACAGCTCTGCCCCTACTCTGGGGATATAAGAGAAGGGTGTATTCCTTTTAATGATTTGTAGGGAGCAGGTGGCAACCTTCCAATGAGGTGGGTGGCATGACGCGCCACAAGTTACTATTGAGGAGACAACATGCATAACCATTATATCACCTTTTTCTCTACTCCCTCATCCAGTCCTCATAGTATGATTCTACCAAAAGATGTGTTTGTTTGTAACCAAATGATTGGTAAAAACATGTTTCATAAACATAAATCCAGCACAAGAAGTCAATACTCTGAACAACACTATTTATCAAATCAATGAAGTCGGATATAGTTTAATGTGTGCCATATTCACTAATTACAATACGGTAGTGCCTATGACAGCCTTTCTAGACAAAGCCCAGGTTGCTGCCGCACAGACGGCAATTAAAGGCAGAAAGCTGATGGGGAAGCATAGACTCTGATAATACACAGGCCTTTCCAAACGCATTCTGATTCAACAATTTACAGCCACCACAAATGACTTAACCCTCTGCATTTCGTATCAAAAGAAATGAAGAGACTGACATGTTCCTCAACAGTTGCAGCCCTAGTCATATATAACACAGTACATTTCTCCCTTATCCAATGAGTGATGACCTTTTCCACCTGCAGATACCGAGAAGAGTACACACACCTGGAATAATCAACTTCTGCTCCAAGTGAAAGGAATGACCGACTTTAAGACTACTATGTGGGCCATCCTGGATAAGCAAGGCCTTGGCAAGCCCTGACAAAAGGAAATCTACAAAGTAAAGCACCCAGATCCCCAAGTCTGAGAACTGAGCCCACGCACAGTGAAAAGAGGTCAGTCAAGCAATCTGGCTCTGCATCCAGAGGGGGTTTGAAAGGAGGGCCTTGTCAAGGCTTGAAAGTGAAAGGGATTTGTTAAGCCACTATTACACGTTATAAGGACACATCCGGAAAATAACTCCTTTCGAAAGCCTTGAATCCCCTGTTATATGTTCCAAAGGTCTTTGAGCCCTTCTACAGAGAGAGAACAAGGCCACATAGTTTCTTTAATGGGTGGAGCCCATTCACTGGTTCTACAAACAGGTTGAAGTTATATTTGCCCTATCAGAGGAGAAATATGCATTTGAATAGCAGCCTTTAAGCACGACAAGGGCAGGCCAGCACCCGAATGCCAGGCGATTCCCCTCAGAACAAGACTACTTCCAGCAACCACAGGCACGAGTTGTGTCATTGCATGGTTGTTCAAAATGTGTGAGCTTAGGTGCAGCATCCATCTAAGCACGGGGAAAAAGGGTCGGTTTTATTAATTATCCTATTAATGAAGGCTGGAACCCAGTCCCCAGCAAGTGTTTCAACATTTGTCAAAGAGTGAGAGGGCCTCCATTGAGAATGAACAACGACAAATAACGTGTTCTATGTGAAGTTGCCCATCCGAGGGTGTCTACAATAAAGCTTTAGGCATTTTTCACATACCAGGAAAAAACATATTCCCATTTGCATATAAGTCTGTTCATACCTACATGGACAGTCCAGCAACAAACACAAGGCAATTCTGCTTTAGGTTTACGGTCTATGCTCTACAGTCTCTTATAGAGCGCTAACGGCTGAGGCATCAAAGCGCTGTTAACCAGACTGGAGCGGAATATGCAGTATGAGGAGGGCCGGCATTACGGAAATTGGAAGGCTTACAATTCCTTCCTAAACGTTATGATGCTGCACCTGCAGCTTCAGAACTGCAGCATCTCAGCACAAAGGGCAAGCGATCCACTGCATGGTTGCCTTAGTAACCTAGGGTGAAACCAACCTCAGGCATTTCAACATTAACCAAAAGTATCAAAGTCGAACTACATAGAGCAAAATTGGCCCGAAACCTGTTCAATAACTTGTGCTTATTCAGGAGGGTGTACAATTATGTTTTGTCTCTTTGTATCTGTCAACATTTCTGGCCATTGTCATCAGTTTTGTTCCACAGCCCTCCACAGCCAGTAATACCACCATTTCTGGTGGGATTGAAGGTTTCCATGGCACATGGGATGTAGGACTGCAACCCTCAATGTTCAGAGCTTGCCACAATGTGCAGCTGCATGCAGTGTCAGGGAGCTGTGGTTGGACGTAAACGGAAGCAAGCAGAAGACGATCACTTAACAACGGCGCAGCAAGAAATCGCAGCGCTCAACAACACACTGGTGGTGAGTGGGTGTGTTCAGTGTTATACTTACTCAGTACTAAATCTAGCTTCTGACTGACCCTGCCTGTGATCTGTCTCTGTACTTAAGAGTCCTATTTGGGACCACCTGGCCTATTCTTTTGGACTGCGTTTTGCATTACAGGTTGTACATGTGCAGTTGTGTATATTTGATGTTTTTCTGACCTAAGGACACTTAATGTTTAGAACTGCATATCTGTTGTGCACAGCTATAAGGGGACTTTTGACTGTTGTGGAATTCTGTATAGGAACTAGTGCCTCTTTCTGGATGCCCAGTGACTTCCCCATGAACAGACCTCCTGCTCTTAGTATTCGTCCTTGTACCACCCTAGAGACCCTAGAGACCCCATTGTGTGTTCCTTGTTTGCGTCCTTGTGCTGCTCAAAGCTGGGTGCCTGGTCCCTTAAGCAGCCATCTGTTGGACTCTTTGCACCAGAGGAGTTGCTAGGGCGCAAGGGGGGCTGAGGGCGTTTTAGCCCCGGGTCTTTTGGTTGTAGCGCCGGATAGAAGCTCATGGGCTACAAACAAAAGGCTAGCTAGCCCCGACTTCTGACAGTCCCGACATTAGCCTAGCCCCAGATCTTTTCCAGACCTAGCAAGGCCTTTGCTTTGTAGACCTCCTTCGCTTGCACTACGGGTAGGAACATTATGCATTGTCTTGTTTGGTGTTCTGCACAGCTTCCAGGAGCCCACCTGTAGGGTCCCCTACCCTTGCCTGGAGGACAAAGCTTTTTCACCCATGTTCCCTTACTTTACCATACAAGAGGGAAAATATACATTTGCATATCAGTCCGGTGTTGCCCAGAAGGGCATCTTTCTCTCTCTGCTACCTCCTTGACTATGTGTATGTTTTGTTTCTTTTTGTTGCTCCTAGCTTTTTTGTGTTCTCTTTTCTCTGTATGCATGTACATATACAGGTTACTACAAAATAATAAGGGCAACAAAAGAAAAATAACAGGAGTGTCTCAGAGCAGACAAATCCTGACGGCCATTTTGAATACGAAAAGCAGCAAAAGGGGCCATTTGATGTGATAGTCGGGTTGACTCTAATATAAATAATGGATTCCTAATGAAACGCTCTTTTTTGTCAAATGCAATCACGGGACATGCTTTTATTATTTTATTCATCAAAAGTGTTTTTAACCTCTAAAAAGCAAGGTTTCACTCTGGCCAGTGCGATTAGGTGTTTTTCGTACAATAATATATTCTGATTCGGTTTGAATTCTGCTTACTGTTTGTTCTTCCCTGCTCGAGGCCCCTGCGTTTGGGCCTCAGCTGCACCTTATCTCCTTGATCGTCTGGGATTATTGTTTAGCTATGAAATGATGCGACAGACATGGTCCAGCACACATCATGAATGATTTCCGTTTCAAACAATAATTGCAGCCTAGTGGATAAAAGGAAACCATTTTCTGGTTCCCGTCCTTCTGGCGTTATTAATTTCCAATGTCTTCTGTCAAGGTGATAGTGTCATGATAAATTACTTGTTTCCAAAGAGCCGCTATTCCTATTTGCATGCGTGTATCTTTAGATTTTCTGTAATGGCTTTGTGCTATGGATGTCATATAATTTTGAATCAGGCTCTTCGAATTTCCCTAGTGCTGTATTTATAATGGGGTTTCCATTCAAAATAATGCTTGCACGTTCTTGTGTAGTGCATCACGAAAAGACTGCAGAGGTTAGGATAACCGGAACAGAATATATCTGCTTATTATGTAAGTGCTGTATACATTTCTGCGTGTCTTACTTATACCAATCCTCGCCTCCAAAGACAGACCAGAAAGCACATTCTTGTAAAAAAGACAACTGAGTTCAGCGCTAGTTTCATGTCTCTGTTCGTGACAGGTTTCAATCTGGAGAAGCCCAACTCATCCCTTCCTCTGTCCCTCAATATATGTGGTAACATGAATAACTATTTTCAGATTTCTTTGAAGCGGAACAAATCTGATGAATTGTTTTATTTTTTTATTTTTTATTTTCTAAGTACATTCAATAAAGCCCAATTCCCCCTCCCCCCCATCTCCCTCCAAAAATTGCGTATTCGAAATAAATGGTGATTTGCTTCCAGGGAAACGGGTTTCAAATATTTATACTGAGTATAAAGGCCACTGATTATAAACGTGTATTTCATTAGCGAGAAACTCTTCCAATCCTTGTTTTAACTTCGAATTCTGGGACATGTAGACTTGGATTTTCAGAATATAAGCCCAGGAATTCAAGTACCAGAATGCAAAGTTAAAACCACGACTGGACCTGTCTCTCCTGAATCAAATCAAAGTGTTGGCATTGTCACAATATATTATGCAGCACCAGCAAGTCAGGGATCCCTTCCCTTGCATATGAAGGTGGCGCACAATAAAACGTTTTTTATTATTACCCAGCATTCTTTTTGAGGAGGCCTCCAACCAGTCTCGCACCCAACCTCCACCAGCACCCTTTTTTCACAATAGACCAGGAACCAGGCCGGTGTGTTGTCAATGAATAATTTATGAATTTATTATTTTAATATCCAATCAGAACAAATAGATGGCAGCAGCCACTAATGTTGTGGCAACACAATGCACAGACTTTTAGAAAGTAACCAGGTTAAGAGATATTGTGATGCCCCTCCAATTTTGTTTTATGAAAAGCAATACCAAACAATTCCACTCAAATGATTGCAGGAAGGTTAAGCACTCCCCCCTGCGACAATGGAAACATGGGTTTTCAATGATTCAATACTACTGCTATGGGACAACACACAATGGTACTTCAGGCTGCTTACAACAGAAGTCAAATAGGGCTTCAAAACAGACTAGCTAGCACACATAAGACTTTTTGACACAGGTAACACATGAGAAAGAAAAATCTAACGAATAAAGGGAATGCAATTCAAAATCAGTGATCAGGGTACAGTAGGAGAAGAGCTATAAACTAGGAAAAACGGGTTTAAACAAGCAAAGTGCAATTTTCAGAAAAACAAAAATGGAAATCACCCTAATTTTGCTGAGGCTGGGAATGACAGATAAGCTCTGAGAAATGAAAAATGATGGAAATGCAATTCAAAATCTGCGGCCAAAATATAATAGGGGACGGAGAATACTGAAGGAAAAACGCCTTTTAAAGGATTAAAAGAAATATTTAGAAAAACAAAAATGAAAATCACACTAACTTTGCTGGGGCTGAAAATGACAAACATGCTTTCAACAATGAGAAAGGCACATAGAAATCACGGTTTTCAGTGAAAATGGGCATTGTGCAAAGGGAGTACTTACTCACAATGGGAACACCGGTTTGGTTTCAATATGGCAGAGGCAAATGGGTATTTGTTTTGAAACACCCTTTAGCACATGGAAACATTGGTCTTTCAGCTCTTAAAAAACTGACTTTTTGGGGAACAATTTATATTAAATGCATGCAGATGATGTTCCTTTTATTTCCAGATCACCTAATGGAATCAATGTGATGTTTTCTGTAAATTCTGCAAAGACTGCAGTTTACTTGAACACACCACTAAAATGATGGCATTGATTTGTCACAAAACAAGAGCCATGACATTTTATTTTCAATATGCTGGCAATAGCATTTGTTAGGTATCAATGATTGATTATCGTGGATTCAGGCTAAAGGGTAACAACAGCTGGTCAGTGCACACAGAGCGTCATAGATCTTCTTTTCACAAAGATCAGATGCCATTCAATCATTTGCTGAAGGATTTAGGGGTAGGTCCACTTTGTCAACGAAAGAAATGTAATGCCTTCCCAAAAATGCTTCCCATTTGCCAGTTTGCCTCTGTCATGAAGCCCAGTTAAGCCCCATTTTGATTTGACTGAGACTACAGTGTTGAACAACTAGATATATACAGGAACATAATCTGGGATGTTTCTATAAATGCCACAAGGGTGGAATATGTTGGGTTAAAACATAAGAAGGCATTGTTACGCAATATTGAGTTCACAACTGGTCCCTCCTGGACCTAGGGTTCTTCAGGTTTTATAACTGCAGACATGTGTTTTCTCTCATTGTGTTTCTTGTCACTCAGGCGATATAAACACGCCCTATTATGGTATTGGTCAGGCCTTGCTTCTAAATATCTTGGTGCTGCTGGCAGATAACCTCTGTTTAGGCATTCCAATCTCCTCAAGGCGGTGAAAGCATCTCATAATCACCATGGTCATCTTCAAAAAGATTCCTATGCTCCTCCAAATAGCTGACCTTGTTTGTGTTTGATTTCCAGGGGCTTCCCCTGTTTCAGGGGGCACAAGCAGATACATCTCACTCCTACAGGATCCTCTCCTCCTCTGCTTCTTAACAAAGTTTTATATAGTCTGTGGGCTGAGGTTGGGCTCTTAAAGTTACCTCTGACAGGTTAATCCATATTCCTATTTAAATTCTCAAACATGATGAGTTATTCTCTTGGGGGCCTTTAACTTCTCTCAGTAGTATGTTAATCATGTAGCTCCGGTATAGGTTAGTTGGATGATAGTCCTAATTGTCTGTAATGAGGATTGGCAATGTTTTGAAAGCACATGTGGCATGGAGCACCATTTTTGAAATCTGTACTTTATATAATGTGGCACCCCAGTGTTCTGCAGTTGCTCTGCTTTGGAGGGGGACCTGCATTGCTGTGGATGTTTAAAAGCGAGGTACACATCACTTCGATTGCTCTCTCTTTCTCAGGTAAACAATGGATATCTTTTCCCTGTTATTCTTAAGCACTGAGGCATAGCGAAATTCAATGTTCTTCAAGCTGCAGGTCAATTGCGGTGGTTCCTTGGTGGGCGGTATCTTAGGCAAGGATTCATGAAAATTGTAATGTTTTAAGCCATGATCTCTCAGCATGGCTTTCAATGGGGAAATTGCTATGCATCTGGGTATATAGCAAGACAACGGGATCCCTCCTTAAACAGCCAGACCAGTTCAGTCCCTTGGGGTTTGCTTTTCCCTCTTAGAAGAATGTTGAGTTCAGAAAACTCAACACGACCAACACTAGAGGTTTGCTTTCAAAATGTTTATTGCTCTCAGCTTAATAATTGTTGAATGTGGGTACAGATTAAGTCTGTGTCCAAATGAGTATAGTTATATTCAATTGGAAAATGTTCATGTTTTAAATTGTAAACAAAAATATTCATTGTAAAACATGAATTAACTTTTTGTTCCAAATTGTCGGGTCGCTAAAAGGTTGTTTTGATTGATAGCGTATCACCCTCAAATTAACATATACTTTTAATAGCCTACAAAATAAGTCACTCTTTTTGCTTTAACAATCTAAAACAAAATTTTTGTATCCAGACAATAATCTTTTTTTATTGGAGTCTGAGCCTTTTTCTATTTGATTTCTTACAAACGTATATTGGTCGACTTCTATATCAGACTCAAGACTGGCTGCTCTGTTGAGATCACAGTAAGGGGCACTGCTGGAGCAAAGTTCCTGCAATGCATTGTGGGTTGCTATTTATCTTGGACAGGAAATCCATCTTGAAATATAAGCAAAAACAAAGGCAGTGTTCATTACTCTTGCCTTCCATATATGTATAGTAAATTTGTATAAGAAACAAAGGCAGTGTTCATTACTCTTGCCTTCCATGTATGTTCCATATATGTATAGTGAATTTGTATAAGTATCCTTATTTGCTGGAAACTCCCATTGGCCATTTCAGAGGGTTGAAATTAAACCAGTTCGAATTGTTCTTTAATAATGCCAAACAGTGGCATTTTACTTGGGAAATTACTTCCAGAAAGAATGCTGCCTTGCTAGGAGCTCCTTGTATGATTAGGTTTGTGATATGCTGGAAACTTCCCAGAATAGAATTCCATTGTCAGAACCATTGGGAACAAGTGCTTTTTTGTTTTGTAGGACTTATGGGGTGCACATCTATCTAGTTTAAATGTATCTAAAAGACATGAAGCTTGATTGAAGTTTTGAATACGCCAAACCAGTCAAGAGGGAAGGAAGACTGTCGAATGTCAGCCTTGAAAGGTCACCAGGAGAACAGAGGAATGGCCTCTAAAAGCCCAAAATCACTACCCCCATGCACTATGCTGAGATGACAATACGATTGCAAATGTGCTGGAAACATATTTGGAGCTAGGATAAGCACAGCACGGTGCTTTGTTATTTTTTTTTATCATTGTCTGGGAATAGAAACAAGTCCTAAATCCAAAAGAACTGTCAGCATTGCTGAAAACATCCCATTTTTGGACTGTGCAGATTCATCGAACACCTACAACATCCATTCTACTACCAGTTATTTTTTTCATCAAACAACCTGGTACACCTATCAAACTGACGCAGCTGCTGTTCTGTTAATATTTCATAGAGCACAACACTTACTATATGCTGGCCTCTGGTATCATATGTTTAGTTATCAAATTCATAAGAGTTATGCGTTGCCACATTTTTTGCATTATAAAGTTAAAAGAAATAATTCAGTACATAAATAGGAAGTTCACACGGGGAATAAATGTGTTTTTACGAATGTCCTTAATGTTTTGTAATCAGAGGTTAAATGTGAAGGCAGGATACAATATTCCACAGTGGATTTGAAAGATACAAAAAGGCCTTAGTACCTGGGGAAGCCTCCTCGGGTTGCGTATATAAAGGTGTGATTAGAAACTTGATGTCTCTATATTTTTATAAGAAAGTGTGTCTTTACTGCACGTACAACTTTGTGTGACACACACAGAGCCTTACATTTAATTCTCAGGGCAATTCTCAGTGCAGGGTCCAACATGCAGCAGAAATATGTGCAAGAGTTGCCACATTTTGCACTCCTACACTACAATAACGAAGCCAACCATCCTATGTGGAATGGATGGAATGCTGAAGTGGAATCAGGTAGTAAAATGACATATACACATTATTCTGCACAGCAAACAGACTGTTAACCAGCTCCAGGACTACTCTTTAAATCTCAAATACACAACCCCTTTCCTTTTATTTCTTTTAACTGGCAAATAATAAAAGGAAACAATGCTATAATAAGGGTAAACATGGTACATTTGTCATGTTCATTTCTAGAGTGGTATAGAACAGTAAAGCACTACTCCAGGGTTTGGGCCTCATTATGAGTATGGCGGTAGCTGCGCCGGTAAAAACTGCACGGCTACTGCAGGAGTCATTTTCTTTCCGGCGCCCGGCAATGAGGGCTTACCACGGCATTACAACCCCGGTGGTCCCGGTAATTCCTCAGTGCGAGGTGCCAGAATATATTACTCCCCATTCCCATTCGAGTCCCATTGGATTCAATGGGAATGGGGAGGACGGAAGCACCGGCACTGTGGGATGTCTTAAGCCACTGGTCAAGCCCTGCAACATCACTGTGCATTGCAGGCAGCAGAAACCTCAGAAATGGCCGCTGGAAAGCATGCTGCTCGCTAGAAATCACCAGAAAGTGCGCAGTCAAAAGCTGTAAAATAGGTCGCCATCCACTTTTGCCCATGTCAGTGGTAACACAGGAAACCACTGCCAAAACCCATCATTTGGCTGCCCACAGAGCAAAATCATTGCAAAAGAAACAGAGTTGTTTCAAAAATCCGTTTTTATTTGGTGTCAAATTTGCAAAAATCATGGCTCACAAACCACCCAAAAAGATCCTACCTCCTTATTGGGTGGTCAACATCATTCTACTGCAAGAATCTACAAAAATATAAGGTCCACAGAAGTATGTGTCATCTGAACAAAGTCCACTTTTGAGGATTGCTTGCTGGAAGAAATCTGTCAAAAATGGGAGTAATACCGTTACTCACCTCTATCAGAAGCTGGAGATTTGAAACCATTTTGTGTAAAGTTGCACATTAAACCCTTGTTCTCGGACGACTTCACCCCAATCTCCAATGAAGCCTTCCCCCCTGACTACTCCCTCATCCCACTGAACCGTCCCTCTAGAACAGTGGTCGAAGTGAGCGGGAGCGGTCGGGAGCGGTGCTCCTATACTTTTTTAAATTACCTTTTACAGCTCCTATACTTTCATTTTAAAAAGAAACCGTTCCGAATGGTTTCATTTTAAAATATAAGTGAAGGAAGAAGTTGAGACGTGCACTCTCTTGCACGTTCCCTAAACAGCAGGTGCAAGTGTTTGGATGTGTGTATTGTGTGTCGGAGGGGACGTGGTGATGGAGTTTGTGGGGAGTGGGTGCAGGCCAGCAGGGAACACTGCTCTAGAAGAGGGGGAGTAGCATTCGTCTTCAAGTCTCTCTTCCGCGCCTCAATCATCGACAACCAACCTTCCATTCCTTCCTGCAAATCTCTCCTCGTTAAACTATCCCTCTCCCCCATGCTCTCACACAGCTTCCTAATAATATACAGACACCCTGGCTACGATAGACAATTCACAAACAACCTCTGCAACTCTATTGCCACCCTTCAACTAAACCATCCCAATCTCACACTTCTTGGCGACTTCAACATATGGCTCGACATCCCCACCAACCCTATGACACACTCTATGGTTGACGGTTTAGACGCGATGAACCTCCAACCCCACATAAATGGCCCGACTCACTATAAAGGACACACTCTTGATGCCATCTTTAGCTCCAACACCCGGATTCATTTAAACCCACCCACCCCTATCATCTGGCCCGATCACTTCATTCTCTCTTTCAACATTCGCTCACCTGACCCCCTTTGCGTACTCGAATCCGAACCTCCGAATCTATGCAAATGCTGTAAAAAACTAAAAATCGTACCGGACCTAGCCGACGCCCTCCTCCAGTCTCCACCACCTACCTGCCAACTCAATAAACAACTAACCCCTGACACCTTTGACTCGTGGCTCAATGCATCTCTGATGCAGCTCACTCCCTCTTGCAAACCATCAACACGCCTTGGCCTTTTCCCCAGGTGGTTCACTCCGGAGTTGAAGACCACTAAAGCACTATATAAATACCTAGAACGCAAATAGCAGAATAACAAAACCCAGGAGAGCAAGGCCACCTTGGCCAGACACCTCTATCAGTACAAGGCAGAAATCTGGAAAGCAAAAAAAGCCCACTACAACTCCCGAATCCGAAACTGCAAAAATCCAAGCAAAGAACTTCACAAAATCATCTCCAAATTCACCAAACCCGCTTGCACCACCACCGTCCCGACTCCGTCCCAATCACTGTGCGGCTCACTCTCCCTCCACTTTTATACCACAGCTCTCAAAAGAACAAATACTCTAGCCACCAAGCTAGCTCTCTTACATCCACCAGACAATACTTCCCCCCATACCGCCCAGTCCATCGGCTGCGACCACTACCCGACCAACGTTCGAATCCTTTAGTCCAATATCTCCAGAGCAATTTCTCAAATGTCTATCTGCCCGCAAACCATCTCCGCTGGACCCTTGCCCAGCCACAACCCTCAAAGAAATGTTCGCTTCCACCTGCGCAGGAGAACACGCAAGATCCATTATAAATGCCTCCTTATCCTCTGGTATCTTTCCTGACGCATTCAAAACGGTTCATGTCAAACCTCTAATTAAAAAACCTTTGCTCGACCCTCTCGAGCCCAAAAACTACCGCCCCATCTCAAACACCTGGTTCCTTGCCAAACTCATTGACCGAACCGCCTACTCCCAACTAAATGCCTTTGTCAAAGCTAACAATCTCCTTGATCCCGCACAATCAGTTTTCAGAGCACGTCACGGAACTGAAACCACCCTAACCTCAATCTGGGATGACCTTAAAATGACAGCAGACTCTGCGGGATGCGCTGCACTAATCCTTCTTGACCTATCCACCGCCTTTGACACAATCAACCACTCAATCCTCCTAGACCGCCTCCACTCCCTAGGAATCTGTGGAACCGCTCTTAAATGGATAGTTTCATTTCTCAAAGATAGGTACCAAATAACAATACTCTCCACCTATACCTCCCAAGCCAGACCAGTCGACACAGGAGACCCACAAGGAGCATGCCTATCCACCCTCCTATTCAATCTCTACTTGATCACCCTCCCACCGATAATTTGTTCACACAACATCCTGTGCTACAACTTCGCCAACGACACTCAACTAATTCTAAAACTCCTGAACTCAAAACCCAACTACCGACCTGACCTGGCCTCCTGCCTCCTTGACATAGAACTCTGGATGTCCCAAAGCCACCTCTTGTTAAAACCCTCCAAAACAGAAATCATGGTATGTGGCAACTTAGAACTTCTTCCACACCCGCTACCCTGGCCATCTGCCATGGGCACCTCACCTACCCCCTCCAACTCAGTGAAAAATCTTGGATGCATCCTTGACTCTGATCTAACACTCTCGCGCCAAGTCAACAACGTCTCAAAGTCCTGCCACTACCACCTTAAAACCCTTAGGTGCATCTTTCCATATCTCTCCTTTCCAAACAGACTCTCCGCAGTCCAATCAATCGTTATATCAAGACTGGACTACGCAAACCCCCTATACCTCTGAGTCCACACGTACCAACTGAATAAACTCCAAAGGGCACAAAATGCGGCTGCCAAATTGCTACTTGCGCTCGGCCCAAGAGACCACATCTCCCCAGCCCTTAAGACGCTGCACTGGCTCCCAGTAGCCCGAAGGGTGACCTTCAAAACCTTATGCATCTCCCATTGAGCAATGCATAAAACCGGACCTCAATATCTTCAAGACAAGCTAAAACCCTATCACCCTGAGATCAAGCTCAGCCCGCCTCCTAGTCATACCAAAGACAAACTCAGTCAGGTTAGGTGGATCATCATTCTCAGCCTTGGCACCCTCGCTATGGAACTCACTCCCACCCCACATCCGCCTAACCGAGGATTTAACGTCTTTCTGCAAACTGCTGAAAACCTGGCTCTTCCCCTAAAAACCAACCTGTACCAAATAACCCAAACAGACTAAAAGCAACTCAATGACACCAATCCAACAAACTACCTGATGCAAGAAATTGACAGCCAATAATCCCCAATATAATCTAGAAGGACAACCATAATTAAACGAATAAAGTAGATCAAAGCAGTGAAATGGTTAATAAGAGTAAATCTTACGGAATCAGTAACGAGATTTAAACTCCTGAAATAGACAGAATGCATGACGAGTGAACAAAGGGAATGGCGTGGATGAAATAGTTAGAATAGATGAAGCAGGTGAAGCAGATGCGCTGAGCGGAAGAATGCATGAATGGAAGAACAGATAACTATATAGTTCGAATGAAGGTGGAAATCAAATGAAAATGTAGATCCGATGAGTGTATAGAATGGATAAACATATTTAGTGGATGAGTGTGTAGAGCGGACGAGCGTGTAGCGTGGATGAGTGCGTAAACACAGTGAAGCGAGTAGAACACAGGAATACGTAAGCCTGATGAATGTGCAGAACAGATAAGCGTAAACCGGATGAGTGTGTAGAACAAATGAGTATGTGGAGCGGATGAGTATGTAGAGTGCATGAGTGTGGATAGCGGATGAATACGGAAGCGCGGAGAGTGTGTAGATAGTCGGAGCAGATGAATGTAAAGAACGATTGGGTCTATAGAGCACATGAGTGTATAGAGCGAAATGAGTGTATATAGCGAAATGAGTGTATAGAGCGGAATGAGTGTACAGGGCGGAAGAGTGTATATGACGGATGTGTGTATAGGAAGGATGAGTTTATGGGACGGATGTGTGTAAGGAGCGGATGAGTATATGGAGCGGATGGGTGTATGGAGCAGATGGGTGTTTGGAGCAGATGGGTGTATGGGCCAGATGGGTGTATGGAGCGCATGGGTATATGGAGTGCATGGGTGTATAGGGTGCATGGGTGTATGGAGCGAATGGATGTATGGACCAGATGAGTATATGGAGAAGATGAGTGTGCAGAGCAGATGAAGGTATAGAATAGATGAGTGTAAGAGATGAATATACAGAACAGGATATTGCTGCTGGATGCGTGAAAAACACGAGTACTTAAAGTGGATGAGGGCGGAGAGGGGATGAGTGCATGGAGCGGATGAGTGTGTGAACCGGATGAGTGCGCAGAGGGGATGAGTGTGCAGAGGGAATGAGTGTGCAGAGGGGATGAGTGCGCAGAGGGGATGAGTGTGCAGCAGGGGTGGGTGCGTAGAGGGGGTGAGTACGTAGAGAGGGTGAGTGTGCACAGAGGGGATAGAGAGGGGGAGTGCGTAGTGCGGATGAGTGCGTAAATCTCAGAGAAGCAAGTAGAATCCAGGAATACAGGAATGCGCAAACCAGACAAATATGCAGAACGGATGAGCGTAAACCGGATGAGTGTGTAGAACAGATGAATATGTGGAGCGGACGAGTATGTAGAGCCCACGAGTGTGGATAGTGGATGAATGCGGAAGTGCGGAGTGTGTAGATCGCCGGAACAGATGAATGTACAGACATGGCGAATGTATAGAGCACATGAGTGTATAGAGCGCATGAGCGTATAGAGTGGATGAGTATGGAGTGGATGAGTGTATGGAGCGGATGAGTGTAGGGAGCGGATGAGTGTAGGGAGCGGGTGAGTGTAGGGAGCGGATGAGTGTAGGGAGCGGATGAGTGTAGGGAGCGGATGGAGCGGATGTGTTGATGGAGCAGATGAGTGTATGGAGCGGATGAGTGTATGGAGCTGTTGAGTGTATGGAGCCGATAAGTGTATAGAGCGGATGGATGTGCACAAGAGTACATTTGTGGGGAGGACAAGAGGGCATGCATAGGGCGGACAAGAGGGCATGTGTGGGGCAGACAAGAGTGCATGTGCGGGACAGACTAGAGCGAGCGGGGCAGACCAGAGTATTGGATGGACTGGAGCGCATAGAATTGCATGACGTATATAGTATGGCTTAGAATGCAGAGAGCGTTTAAAAGAGCATATAACCCATCACATCACACCACCACACTTACTCTCTCCTTTACATCACCACTCACCTAGAACACAGAGATACTATGACACCATTCGGTATAACTGTTCTCATACCAACATCCGCCTCTCACTGCACATCATTCTAAGTAAACACTGCTGGTTTCACACCCCCCAGCCAGGCGTTCTCCTCAGGCCTAACGCAGCCACAGCCGTTCTGGATAAAACCCGCCAGAACAAACACATTCTCTTGAACTCTCAACCACCACACCTACCGCTAAGAAGCAGCTATTACACGAATACCGCACAAGCTGCACACATACCCGGGGCACACATGCACCTTTGACTCTCTCTACTCTCTCTACTGATCTGAACTTCGGTTCCCAAGGGCGTTCAACCTACCAGCGCCTTCAGACCATACCAATGGTATATAAGGCGCTATATAAGTGCAAAATAACATAACATAACATAACAAACTATGCCAAAGAAAGACATGCTATCAGAGCCTAAGAGGTGGAGACAATTCAAAACTGTATTCTGAAAAGGCTTGAAGTAAGACATTGGGCCTCATTACACGGATGGCGGTAACCAAGGCGCTATTAGCGCCATGGTTGCTGCCGGTATTTTACCGATTCCGCCTTGGTGAATGGGGGAATTACCGTCCCATTCCAAGGTTGGCAGGGCGGTAATTCCCCATTTACCAAGGCCCTTCCCCATTCCCATTTAAGCCCCCATAGGGATCAATGGGAATGGGGAAGGAGCAAATAATGGTACCGCTATTAGCGGTACCGTTATTTGCCCTGAAGTCCCTCAGTGGGTCCCTTCCTTAACGTGTGGTCTGGCCACACGTTAAGGACGAGACCCGCTGAGGGACCTCGTAGTATGGCGCTAAGGGATTACCGGCACCGGTGCCCTTACCGGTGCTGGTAATCCCTTAGCGCCAACCGTGTAATGAGGCCCATTGTTTGATGTATGTGTTCAAAAGGTGAGTTATATTATAAGATAAGACAATTTTTAGACATTGGGTTTAGGAGTTAAAGTTTCCCACACTGTGCTTTAAACAAATTCCACACCTCTCCCTGAACAAAGGAATCTTCCCCCTGCCCTTGGCTAAGAGATTGACAGGCTGTTGTTAAAAGGAACTAGGAGAGGCACCCTGGCCTGTTGCTCTGAGTGAAGACAAAGGAGGCCTTGGGCTGAATAGAAATGCTAATTTGGGTGTGACTGACAACAAACTGCTGGCAGGAAGAAGGACATGTGACCTCTGAGTCAGCCCAGCTCTGGAGGCGGACCAGACTGAAATGTGGATTTAACATGGGATTAAATATATGTTTTAGAAAAATGCTTATAACAAATTGCACTGAACTGACAAAAATGTGAAACTTTGAGATTGTTAAAATGACAAATGTGCTCACAGTTTAAGACTAAGCTGGAATCCGTGTGATGTTCTGAGACTAAACCCCAGAATCTATTCATATTGTAGCTACTGTGTTTCTGCTAGGAACATGAAAAAATACAGAAATGTGCCCAGATGGGGTGTGGATGCATATATAAAAATTGGTGCAGAACTAATATTGAGAAACCCACCAAAAGCGCAGAAAAGTTGTCATTTCTGAATGAAAGCAATTAGGAAGATGAGAGTTGAACAGAAATGCACCTTAAGCAATCTGTCATGCAATTTATGTAGTATTAACAAGTTGTGCACCTTGTAAATACGTTTTTTATGAAAAATAAGATATACTGTACAGAGAAAAGGGGAGAGTCTTTCACCTAAGCCATAAACATGACACATGATGACACAGGATGACACACTGCTCCTTTCTTCAATCAGGGGTCAGGGAATCCTCTGACCTATAAGATCCTTAGAGGGTTGGGCATAGAGAATCAGCCTCCCCACCCACTTTGGAAATACAAAAATACGGACTGCTGGGGACAGTCAGGACACACACTTTCCACTTCTCAACTGATTGCTTGGCAAAGCACCCTGCAGGAAGATCCAGACAAAGATCCAGAAACCAGACTCAAGAACCAAGCTCTAGAACCAAACTCTAGAACCTTGAAGCAGAGAGGCCTAACCCACAAGCTGAACCTTTTTCAGAGGCCTTCAGAATCTTTTGCAACCTGATTCTAACCCCTAAACTTCCAAGGGACTCAGATTCAACAGCCGGGCTGAGCTGTTTTGCTATTCTAGTTAAGAACCCTGTGCTAGAACACAGATCCAGACCCAGAGAACAGAGCTGTATCCAGAACCCGTCATATCCAGTCCAAGAGGCCGCGCAGACCGCAGTGCCCTGCTGAGAGCAGAACCCAGTGCTGAGACCTGTCCGTTGGCGAGAGAACCCCAGCCAAACCCATGACCAGATCTTTGAAGGGGCCCACACCATTCCAAAGCCATAGGAGTGAGCATCTAGTCTAGAACTGTCCATAGTCATCTCTTAATTTAAAGTAACCTAATCCAATCACTCTAACCTATCCATAACTGTATTATTGCGTTATTGCATCTCTGTTGTCTATCCTAAATTCTTCTTTCCTCCACATAATCCTTGATAATTGTAGCATCAATCATCTATGCGGTGATATTTTTCTGAAGAGGGACAAGTGATTTGATGGACAGAAGTCAGAGCGGAAGCGCCGCTGTTCTGGTGGCTGTCCGTTGAGTGTCTTGCTTCTTCATAGATCCTTAGTATAAGCCTATCCTTGCTGCTAAATCTTTAAAGCGCATCTTTCATTTTGAAATCTTGACCCTGTTTCTGACAAATCTACCTTCACAGAAACCTATGTATCTTTTGGAACGCATGTCCTAGAAACGAAATGTAACTGTCATTTTGAAGGTAAGATCCTAAGCTTTTCCGTAATCGCGTTTCACCATTGCGGATTGCAATTTAGCTCAATTTCGCCACTTGTCAAAATAGCTGTTTCTTGTTTTCCACTGCTGAATTTCGTTTTCAATCTGATAATCATTCATAAATCATTGCTAGTGTTGACCTGAACCAATCCAAAGTAACTCTAACTAGTTCTGAATCCCATTTAGCTAATTAAAGTCATTTTTAGCATTTTTCACATTCATTGCAATCACATTCATAAGCAGATTGACCTGTTTTAAAATCATACCTGTTCTCTCTAAGCTTGCCGGGGGAACTGGGATTGAAATGCATTATTGATTGTCTTCTTGAAACCTGTGTGCCCTCATTTCCATCTCTTCATATTGCATAGTGGGGGGGTGAGTAGTCACAGGGGAAAGAGTGATCATATTGTCTTTTGTGGAAATCATATCAAGTTTTATTTCTGTGCTGCATTCTTTCCTATTATTGCATCTCCTTGAATCCATATAAAGTATTCTCTGCTACAGTATCCTTCCTATTCCTACTCCTAACTGATTAAAGAGATTGTTGATATTGTCATATTACCCATTGCTGATCCTTGTTCATATTCATAGGTGTGCTATTCAGGTATTATTCGATTCATAAAAGTGTGATATGTATATTGTTCAATTCTTCAAATAAACCTTTTAATTTGCAAAACAAACCTACTTCTTGGCTCAGTGAGGCCGGGGAGATCCACAGAGAGGGGCGTTATATAAGGGTTCATCATCAAGATTTAAATAACTTTTGACATAAAAATATATAAATAAGGGTTTCCATTGGGCATCCCAGACTAGGCATTGACTTAGTTGGAATGCTGGATTAAAGTCACTTACAGATTGGGGGCTCATCTGGGATTTCTGGATTGGAACTACCACTTGTGCAGCTTAATACAGTGTGCTAACTAATAGGATACATAAATCCTGTTGGGCTACCACGCTGTGTTACGCTGTAAAAGCATCCCTCAAAAGGGAACGCTCTAAGGAAATGGTCTGTTTTGCAAAATAAAATAAAAAAGCTTCTGTAAGTCAGGAAGGAAATCAATTTCCAGAATGGCGACATTGGTAGACATCAAGATAGCTAGAGAGCACCTATTACATAAACTATTTGTGAGAGGTGAGTGGACTGAGCAGGACCAGAATGTTTGGTTGCAGGCGATCACACAACAGGTCACTGTTACAATAGTAACGTTTATGATCAACTGACATTGAAGTATTGTTACAAAGATGTTCATAGATTGGACTGTAAATAGAGTAATAGGCACTAACCTGACCTGACAGCAGTCTTTCTGGAGCAACAACTGCAGAATGCAAGAATCTCCCGGAAGCTCCTGTTCCTCCCGTTCACCGGAAACAACGATACCAGTGAGAGAGAAACACGAACCCCAGGGAAAACCTCTGTGGGAAAAAACCCTGGTTATCCTGGCAATATTCGCCTGGATCAAAGGCTCTTCTCAGGTTGGAGAATGCTGTAGGGAAGGGGTGAGAATCCAACAGGACAAGAAATGGACAGCTAAGTAACAGAAAGTACAGAATGTCTAAAGAAGAGAGTCCTATGGAATGGATCAGCACTTACTGAAAACAGACTTGTCAAGGATTGTGTCGTCCGTGCCGACTGATCCTGGTAGCTGGTAAATGATGTTGGTTGAGGGAGAGCGGGGAGTTCCTAGCAAGTGAAAGAAAGTCAGTGACGGGAAAAAGAGAGAGAGAGAGAGCTAAGTGTCTGAAACAGCGAAAGGAACTCATTCCTCGCGACGGGTGGTTTTCCCGTTCCTGATCCGTGGCTGGAACAGGGAGCACAGATCGGAGGGGAGATTACGAACCGGAGAAGAGGGAGGAGGGCGAGCCGCAGGGAAAAGGGTTGTGACGAATTTCTACAAATGGAAATGAATGCCGTCAGAAAAGAGAGAATAGGGTTGAAATCACTAAGGTACCAACAAGAGTGGAAGTATTACCCATGAACTTACGGAGCGTCACATACAGCAGAAGCGACACACCGAAGCGATGTTCCTCGTTCTTTAAGTGAAGTCACGCGATCCGCTGATCGCGTCTGCCGGCAGTGTGCAGCAACTAGTCTGTTACTACGCTCGTGACGGTAATTCATGGCCATCTTGAAATTCTCTCGTAATACGGCTCCACACAGAGACCATTGACGCCTAACTAGCCATCGTTGAAATGGTGTAACAGTATGCCCCCTCCTCAAGGGAGGTGACCCCGGCTTTCCCGGGTGAAGACAAAAAAAATCGCACCAAACGAAGCACGTGAACCCCTGATGCCGGTTCCCACGTTCTGTCAGCTGGTGAGTAACCCTTCCAATCAATGAGGAATTGGAGGCGGCTTCGATGATACCAAGAGTCACAAATGTTGGCCACTTCAAACTCCGCTCCGGAGTTGGTCATCACAGGAGGAGGCGAAGGTTTGGAGGATCGAGGGAAATGATCTAGTAAAGCTAACTTGATCTGGGATAGGTGAAAAACTGGGTGGATGTGAGACCAGGAGGGAGGTAAGGCCAAACGAACTTATGTAGTTCCCACCCGATCTAACAATTTAGAAGGAACAAGATGTTTGGGGAGAAATCGTGATGCCAGCCACACACTGTCTCCTCTGCTAAAGGTTGGTGTATCTCAACGATGTTTATCAGCATACCTCTTGACACGGTCCTGTGCTGCTTGCAGTGCCAAGCGTGTGATCCGGTGTCCCGTCTGTATGTGGGATAAAAGACTGTCTACTCTGGGAAATCGTGAAGATACCGAGGATACGGTCGGGATAAATGAAGGATGGTATCCATAGGAACAATGGAAGGGACTAGTGTTCAGAGCCGAGTGTCTGGCATTGTTGTAGGCATACTCTGCTAACGGTAAGAGGTCCACCCAATTGTCTTGAGCAGCTGAAACCAAACAGCGTAAGTAGCCCTCTAGAGTATGGTTTAGGCGTTCCGTCTGCCTGTTGGTCTGAGGATGATAACCGGAACTCAGAGCCCTCTTGATACCCAGGACATGGCATATCCTCTTCCAGTGTTGAGACGTGTATTGAGGGCCTCTGTCAGAGATAATAGTGTTGGGAAGGCCGTGCAGCAAAACATTTTTGGAAATGAAGCTCTTGGACACCTGGGCTGCTCCTGGGATCTTGAGTAACGGAATAAAGTGAGCTAATTTTGTGAAATAGTCTATGGTGATCATGATGGTGGTATACTGAGATGAAGGTGGAAGATCCACTAGAAATTGGTAGAAATATTCTGCCAGGGCCTTTTTGGAATGGGCATACGGGCAAGCAGTCCAAAGGGTGGAGCATGCACCATTTTGGATTGAATACAAATACTGCATGCCTTAACGTAGTCTGTGACATCAGAATGAAGAGTGGGCCACCAGAAATGACGCTTAACCAGATCAAGAGTGGTTTGAATGCCCTGGTGTCCGGCTGCCTGTGAGTCATGGCACATCCGTAGGACCTCCAATTGTAGAGACGGGGTAGGAACTAGCGCTTGTTCAGCATGGAAGTACAAATTCTGTTTCTTGGTAAGATGGTAAGAGACAGCTAGCTCTTCACACTGCTGTTGTTGATGAGAAGTCTCTAGTTTAAGGATTTGGAGAAAATGAGAGATGACTGAAAGAAATCGGGCTCTTGGGAACATATTTTCCTAACAGAATTTGGTGGATTGAGGATTCATGCGAGCTAGAGCGTCTGCCTGCAGGTTCAGGTTCCCTGGTAGAAAAGTGAATTCGATCCGATAAGGTAGAAAGAAATGGGCCCATCGTGCTGGTCTGCTGTTAGTCGTTTGAGCTTGCTGAAGGACTTTAAGATTCTGATGATCCGTGCGGACCACCACCGGAAAGGGTGATCCCAATTAAAGATGCCTCCATTCTTCAAAGGCCTTCTTTATCGCCAAGAGTTCTTTTTCAAGTACGGAATAATGTTCTTCGGAGGGGGTGAACGTCTTGGACAGATATGCTACAGGTCTTTCTTCCCCTTGACTCAACCGTTGTAACAGCACTGCCTCTAATGCATGGTGCGAGGCGTCTGTCTCCACGATGAAAGGGCGAGACTGGTGATTAATATTGAAGCTGAGGTAAACAATCCTTTCAAAGTTTCAAACGCTTGCTGTGCTTGTAGGTCCCAAGAGAATGCGACCCCCTTCTTTAATAATCTTGTTATGGGTAAGATGGTTTTGGAATAGCAAGGAATGAACTTACGATAGAAATTTGCAAATCTGAGAAATCATTGGACCTCTTTAATAGTGGTCGGGGATGGCCAATCTACGACGGCTGAAACTTTCCTTTTGTCCATGGAGATGCCGTGAGCTGATAGAACAAACCCAAGGTAGGTAATCTGTGATTGATGGAATTTACATTTTTCGGCTTTACAATATAACGGGTTGGCCTGTAGGCGATCCAGGACGATGTTGACATGACGATATGATCGCTCTCATTTGCGGAGTAAATCAAAATGTAATCTAAGTAAATGATGACAAAATGAAGAAGAACATCCGCAAACAGGTGATCCATGAACCACTGGAAAACTGCTGGTGTGTTTACCAGATCGAATGGCATCACCTGGCATTGGAAATGACTGAAGGGAGTACGGAAGGCCGTCTTCCACTCATCTCCATGTGCAATTCTAATCAAGTGGTATGCCCCTCGAAGGTCTAATTTGGTATACAGAGCGGCTCCTCGAACTGCTTCCAATATGTCTTTGATCAAGGGCATTGCATATTTGTCAGGAATGGTGATCTTGTTGAGTCCCCGATAATCGATACATGGACGGAGCTCTTCTGAGTCTTTCTTCGGAGAAAAAACAGGGAGGCACCTGCCGGGGATTTGGACTCGGTAATCAAACCATTTTGTAGGTTCGAGTGGAGGTAATCCTTGATAGCTGCCTTTTCTTTCTGCGATAAAACATACATCCGTACAAATGGAAGGGGTTGGTCTGGGAGCAGCGTGATATGACAATCATCCCTTCGATGAGGAGGTAAGGTGGGAAAGAGGGGTTTTGAAAAGACCTTGTAGTATTGTTGATGACATTGTGGGACCATTCTTAACTGTCCAATAGAGGACACTTCGGGAATGTTAGAAATCTCAGAAGGGATCTGAACTCCTACAGCATTTTGGGATAAACAGTTCTCTATGCAGTATTCAGAACCCAAGAAAAGAGTTCCTGCCTTCCAATTTATAAAAGGATTATGCGTGCATAGCCAAGGAAGTCCCAGAATCACCGGGAAATGTGCAGCCTTTATTAGGTCAAAAACCAAACTTTCCTTATGTGAAGCAATCAGGCAAGTCACCGGTTTGGTCTGCTCCCGAATAGGCCCAGTAACTAAAGGACTTCCATCAACTCCTTGAATAGGAGTGGAACAGGACTTGGGAATTCTAGCTATCCCATTTGTGGCTGCCCATTAATCATCCAGAAAATTCCCTGCAGCGCCACAATCAAGTAATGCTGGAATTTCTTGTATCAGTCGGTCTGGCAAACTGATGCTCAAAGAGAGGACTATCATGGACTGATTGATGGCAGAAGGTTCAAGAGACAATCCTAGCCGATGGGGGGGAACCATGATCATAATTCCCTGACGTAGTTCCCTCTACAGCAGGGACCTGGCGTTTCTCGATACTGGAACTCTTGATCGGCGAGGAGGAACAATTGGGCAATCATGTAAAATGTGAGAGGAAGAGCCACAATACACACACAGTCCTAAGGTCTTCCTTCGTTCTCTTTCTGCAGTAGATATTGGTCCTTTGACTGAGCCAATCTGCATGGGTTCTTCGAGTGCAGTAGGTTTACTCACACTTGGAAGTGGATCGAACGACTTCCCTTATGCTTCTTTTTCTCGTGAGCCCGTTCTTGAAGCCAGTAGTCAATTTGCATAGTGAGGGTGATCATTTCTGCCAAATTAGCCCATCATGGAACCTTAGAAACCTCATCCTTAAGTTCCTCCGAGAGACCTTGTCGAAATAAAGTCAACAATCTGTCATCTGGCCATCCAATTTCAGAGGATAATTGCTTGAATTGGGTGATCTAAGACATAAGATCCTTACTCCCCTGACAAAGATCTAGAAGTTTCTCTTGAGTGGTTATTGAAATCTCCTGGCGACTGAACATGGTTCTCAGACTGTTGACAAATGCTGGATAAGAATCTAAAATGGTGTTGCCTGAAGTAACTAACGGGGTAGCCCATGCTAAGGCTGGACCTGATAAATGCGAGATGAGGAAACCCACCTTATCCTTATCCGTAGGGAAGAATCGGGACTTAAAAGTGAACTGAATTGTACAACTATCCAAAAACGCTTTAAATTTATGTGGATCCCCATCAAACTTGCCCATGCTTAATGCTATTGGGGGTGTTTCGGAGAATGCTCGGGTCACCTGTTGTCTCAACTGGGTGTTATCTTGCTTAAGAGTCTGCATTTCCAATGACATGGATTGCATGGCAGCCATTAGTTGCTGCATTTGCTGCTCCATATTGAAGCTGTCAGTTCTGGCTATGCCTCTTTCTTGCGGGCATTGCTTACTGTTACAATAGTAATGTTTTTGCTCAACTGACAGTGAAGTATTGTTACAAAGATGTTCATAGATTGGACTGTAAATAGAGTGAGAGAGAAACACGAACCCCAGGGAAACCCTCTGGGGGAAAAAACCCTGGACATCCTGGCAATATTCTCCTGGATCAAAGGCTCTTTTCAGGGTGGAGGATGCTGGAGGGAAGTGGTGAGAGTCCTACAGGACAAGAAATGGACAGGTAAGTAACAGAAAGTACGGAATGTCTAAAGAAGAGAGTCCTATGGAATGGATCAGCACTTACTGAAACCAGACATGACAAGGATTATTTCGTCTGTGCCGACTGATCCTGGGAGCTGGTAAGTGATGTTGGTCGAGGGAGAGCGGGGAGTTCCTAACAATCGAAAGAAAGTCAGTGACGGGAAAAAGAGAGAGAGAGAGAGAGAGAGAGAGAGCTAAGTGTCTGAAATAGCGAAAGGAACTCACTTCCTCGCGACGGGTGGTTTTCCCGTTCCTGATCCGTGGCTGGAATGGGGAGAACAGATCGGAGGGGAGATTACAAACCAGAGAAGAGGGAGGAGGGCGAGCCGCAGGGAAAAAGGGTTCTGACGAATTTCTACAAATGGAAATAAATGCAGTCAGAAAAGAGAGAATAGGGTTGAAATCACTAAGGTACCAACAAGAGTAGAAGTATTACCCATGAACTTACGGAACGTTACATACAGCAGAAGTGACGCACCGAAGCGGTGTTCCTCGTTCCTTAAGTGAAGTCACATGATCCGCTGATCGCGTCTGCCGGCAGCGTGCAGCAACTTGTCTGTTACTACGCTTCTGATGGTAATTCATGGCCATCTTGAAATTCTCTCGTAATACGGCTCCACAAAGAGACCATTTACGCCTAACTAGCCATCGTTGAAATGGTGTAACAGTCACTGCAACTGGCTTAGATATCTGGAGAGATCAGGGTCCCTTACATGTGGCCCTGAATAAACTATATATGGCTCCTAAGGCCAAGGATGAGCAAAATAAGATTGCCAAGATAGCGGCATATTTATATTTATCTATGGGAGCCATAAAGGACAAATGTGCTGAAGGCCGAGATCTGGCAAGTAGGCAACTGATGGCATTAGAGAAGGCCTAATCTCATCTAGACTCTTCTGAGAAGAGGCTGCAGAGGAGCCAGGAGTCAGAAAATGAAAGTAGGCAGTATCTAGTTAAAATCAAAGAGGATATGGGTATCCTGCAACAGGAAAAGGCAGACCAGGATACCAGAATTCTGGACTTGCATAAGGAGTACCAAGAAGGTTTGGTCTCCTTACTGCAGAGCCAGAAAAAGCTGGAGCAACAACTGGATTCCAATAGGGCATGCACAGAGCAGGTAGTCACCCTGCAAAGCTACCTAGATAGAGTGAAGGTAGAGAGCAATACATTATTTCTGAAAGACCTGGACACCCAGGCAGAATTTGAGGAAGTGCGCCAGAAAGCTGGTGCCCTTCAAAGACAGAGGGGTGACCTGGTGGCGCAGAGGCAGGCGCTTGCTCAAGAAAGGGACACCTTAGGCCAGGAAGTCTGCCACTTAAAAGGGAAACTGGAAGAAAATCACCTTGCCCTCCAAGGACTGGGTGACCTCCAAAAAGAGCATCAAAACTTGTTAGAGCACACCAGAAGGGTGGAAGATGCTCTGGCAAGAAAGGAGCAGGCCAGTAGGGACGGGACTCAGGAGGTAACCCTCCTGCAGCAAAGACTGGCCCAGTATTCAAAGACAAAGCAGGAAGTACAGAGAGAAAATGAGGCTCTCTGTCAGCACATTGATAGGCTCCAGCAGCAGGTAGCCATGCAAGAGAGACTGATAGAGTCTAGTAAGGCCTTGATTGAGGAACAGAAAGCTCAGGCTCTTGCATGGCAACAGGGAGCAGGGCCTGATAGAGATGTGGTTCGCTGGGAAAGGGAAACACCTGAGCATAACCTCAGGGACCCTAGTACCAGAGACCTTCATCTCTGCCACCCCCAGGTCCCCTGGCACACATGAGCCCAGGGCCACGGGGATGGCAGATTACTATCCAGTCAGAAGTATGGGGCTCCTAGGCCAGTACCTCCCAGGAATGGATGTGCGGGCAGCTGGGTATGGGCACCCAAGTACTGTGAAGTTTAGTGGGGAACCCCAGGAGAGTAGGCCCACTAAGGCATCCTGAAAACCTCTGCCCTGTTAGGTCAGTGGGGGGTACCCATCAAATCCTGGGAGCAAGGAGGAATCAGAAGACTCCTCTGAGCATCCCAGGACACAGGAGACTAGGTCCCCACATTCTGCAAGCCATTCCCAGGCTCACAGAATCTGGGAGAACCTAGAAGATCAGATGGGCACCTCTGGGAGCAGTGCCTCTGAGTCAGAGTATGAATGGACCAGGGTTACCCGAACCAAGAAGGCCAATAAGGCAAAAAAGGGCCTTGCTTAAGGACCCCTTAAAACAGATTAAGGCAATAAGGAGTGTCATCATGCCTTATCACAAGAACGCCAAGTATTCTGTGTGGGAACACTTAGAGCTCTTTGAGTAAATGATGGAGACTTTCCATTTGAAAGACAGCAGTAGATGCATTCAGTATGTAAAATGGACATTCTCCCCAGAATACTCCAGTTTCTTTGCGGGGCTGGAGGACCAAAATCATTCAAGATGGTCCACATACCGGGCATCCATCTTAAAGCACTTTTCTGTTCACAGAAATCCCCAAGAGGCTTGCAAGGCAGCCTACAATTTACAATGTGGGGAGGATCAGGCCCCACAAGAATTTTTGAGTTGAAGCGTGCTTTTGCTGAGACTACCAAAAGGGTGCGCACGGACAGCAAATAATTTGTTAATATGTTTTTCCATGCCTTAACCTAATACATCATGACCCAGCTAGTGAGAGATATTCATGAGAAAAGGTCACTAGACTGGGGCCCTTATTACAAGTCAGGCGGTGGACCATGGTGCTATTAGCACCATGGTCCATGCCGGATTCCGCCATGGTGGATGGCGGAATTACCGCCCCATTCCAAGGTGAGTGGGGCAGTAATTCCCCATTCACCATTTGCCCTTCCCCATTCCCATTTTTGCCCCATAGGGCATAATGGGGATGGGGAAGGCGCTAATTACGGCACCGTAAATTACGGTGCCGTAATTAGCACCAAGGTCTCTTAGCGCCTTGGACTTTAACGCCTGCAAAAAGCAGGCGTTAAAGTGTGAATCAGGCGTTAAGGGTTAAACCCTTAACGCCTGACTTGTAATGAGGGCCTGGGTCATTGAACAGGCCACCCGAATCTATGAAGTGCAGAAGCCCAAAGAAAAAAAAAATAATGCTCAGAAAAGCCCCAACCGACCAGCACCCCTGCCGCTGCTAAGGTGGCAGAGGTAAAGGTTGCCCTCATTTTAGATTTGGAGATGGGAGGGCCTAAAAATCTGCCTGCACAGAATAATTCCAAGCCAAGAAGGCCCTCGGGCCAGTCACAGACAGGGAGTCAAGGAGGTAGAACCACAAATGGGATCCCTCACTCCCCTGACTATGTAAGTCCCCCCTACAAGGGAAACCGACCCATTCTGGGTTATGTGTGGACTCCTCCAGCCCCAGGGGGGATCCAACCAAGCACCTAACCCAGGGAGCTTCCCTCCTAACTTCCCCCAGGAGGGCAGAAATTCCTCAAATCCTGGGCAGAACTTTTTCCCCGGGTACCCACAGAACTGGCAACCCCAAAATCATCCATCCTTCTTTCCCCACTTTCCTGAGCCCAGACAACCTAATCAGGGAGAGGGGAGGCCAAGGGTGGAGGGGTATCCAAATCTTTCCAACCCGGGGTATTACCAGAGAAGGGATAGTTACCCTTCTCGGGATCAGCCCAGGGGCGAACACAGAACCCCGTATCAGCCTGAGCGGGTTCCACAGCTTGAGCGCCAGGTCCAAAACATGGCACAGGATCTGGGTCGCATGCTGAGGGCTCAACAGAACCCTCAGATGAGCATGCCCGCGCAAAATGCCCCAAACTCTGGACCTGGTGCTCCAGAGCAATGACGGGGGCAGCACCCTGACAACTCACCGGTTCCAAGGGAGGAGGCACAAGGGGAAGGGGGGTGTAAAGCCTGGGAGGAAGCTTCCGTCCCCACTTGTAAACAGCCCCTGAAAACCCAGCAACCGGAAACAAAATCTCCTGCCCCTGAAATTCTGCCACCCAAGGAGCAGAGGGGGGTAGGAGAAACAAAGGACCAAAACAGACCAATTTTGAAGAGCAGGTACAGATCTTCCAATTTGAAGGAGAGGGATCCTCAGTGGATCCTGGGAAAAGGATCTTCTCCTTCAGAGATGGAGGAACTCCTCCCAAAGAAAAATGGGTCCCAAGGGATTCAAATTCAGACTGGGTATATGTGGGGACTGAGCTAGCGCCACCCATCATCCCATCCCAGAACCAACAACATGAAAATACCCTGGTTCAAACCCATCCTGGTGACTGCCTTCAAAAAGGGGGGACGGCCCAGAACCGGAACCCCGGGGAACTCAAAACTTCTCCTTTCTCTAGATTCCTTTTTCTTTCAGATTCCCCAGTGTCACACATCGGGGTCTGAGTGACCCGCGCACCTCTTCTTCATCACGCCCGGCGAAACAAACCAACAAAGTACCTACCAAAGTTGTGACGCTTCGCCACAATATCCGATGTTTTTCAGCCCCTTACTTCTCTCGGTGGCGGTTACCCTGGAGGTTGGGCTCAACAACATCAAAGGTATCAACAACCTAGCCTACAACTCCCAGGAAACCTAATTTTGCGTGTAGTTCCGACTATGCGGAACGTGAGCTCTGACGGGCTTACGGCGCTCCGCCTCCTGAATATATTAGGCACTGCAGCGGTAAGGACGCTGCTTCTGATTAAAGTTGCAACCGGCATCCGAAGTTTCGTCTTCTGTGCCTTCCAGTCTTCCTGTATAACAATTCCTGAGAATTCTCAAATACTTTTGACTTCCTGTTTACCAGACCCTTGCCTGCTCTACGGTTTGCTTGTTTCCTGATTTGTACTGTTTCTGCCTACTTGTGTACCAGACTTTTGCCTGTCCTACGGATTGCTTTTCTCCTGATTCTGTACCGTCATTAGCCCGCTTGTGTACTGGGATTTGCTGCCTGTTTACTGGATTGCCTTCCTTTTGTCCTGACTTCATTTACCACCGCCTTCTCTTCCCAGCTGACTTCAAGTACTGTGTATTGTACCATTCCAGTTTTCTTTTGTGGATTTTGACTCCATTCCGAGATTTTGGATTTGCTTCCTCAAGTGCACGCAATGACGCTTTGCTGATTAAAAAACAAAACTCTTTTCTGAAAGTGCACACAAGGACGCCTTGCTGAAAACTGTTCACCTACCCGTATCTAGTGCGCCCCTCGTGCTGCCCGGGTATAGCTCCCCTACTAACCTTCCTGTTTATTGTTTTGTACCTCCGTTGTTCTAGTTAGGTTATTTCAACTCCTGTCCAATTCCTTCTGGTAAGACTTCCTTCATTTCTATTCCTATCTGAATCTATTCATTTCTTACCCGAATCCTCAAAATAGAAGTTAATTTCTTTTCTGTACTTACAGGGGAAATTCCATTTCTGTTCCTTTTCGATGATAAGGGGAGTGGGTGACCCAGGTACCTTCTGCTTCTGAGAGGCTTTTCTATTTTTATGATCTTTGCTTTTTCCAAGTATTTACCAATTGTCCTTTTTTCTTTTTAGCTGGGTCCGTGGCGGTGTGTTCTCCCCGCTCTTTTGGGTGATCAGTCTCTCAGTCTGTAATTCAGCACACCTGAGGGTCATATCATCAAAAAGAGCTTATTCCCTCAACAGAGAGGAGGCTCAGGTGGAGGCTCCATCTCGAGCTCTTCAATCAACATCCAGTACTTCCTTCCTGGTCACTTGCCTGAAGCACTCGCCGGCCGGTGAGTATTACCCAGACTCACCACAGAATTCTGTCCAAATCTCTTCTCTCTCCATGTCCAAAACTAAAAAACTAGCCCATCAGTTGTCCAAAAATGTACATTATCTGTGCCCCTTTGCAGAGAAGGAGGGAAGATACTATGCCCCGGTTCAAGTACAGGGGCAGGGTACAATTTTGGCACTGGTGGACACTGGATCCAAGCTCCCTTCTGTCCAAAAAGGCATTTGATGAACTGAATTCAGGAAGGGGGGGAGAATTACCAAATTCCTCTCACCTCTCTTCCTGGACAACTTCAGAACTTTGACGGGAAGGAAATTCCCATCGAGGGGACTGCGGATTTGGACATTAAAATTGGGCGACACAAGGTGAAAAACCCGGTCATAGAATTGACTCCAGAGGGCACCCCTTGTTTACTAGGGAATGACCTCCTGAGAAGGTTATCACCTCTAATAGACTGTGTAAACAAGGTCCTCTGGACCCAGACTAGCCGACCAATAAAATTGAAACAGAGTGTCAACCATGTTAGTTTAAAAGGCACATGCCACATGGTTGAACAAAAATCTGACCAAGTAGAATTTCACATCCAGAATAACCAAATTCCAGACGTGACAGTAATAGCAGTAGGACAACATACTGGTGATGGGGGGTCCTCTCTATTTCTGAAAATCAACCTTCCTTCCAGTTTAAGGTGGTATTCCACACTGGAAGGAAACACTCTGAAATTCTTTACCAATCCACAATCATACATTCCCACCCTATAGTCCAGAAAGATGAGAAATCTGCTCAGAGCCTGGCTGATGTTCAGCAAATTGGAGAGCAGTTGTTCATCCCTGTTCAGTTAAATGAAGGGAAAGACTCTGTTCTCGCCCGAGTGTGTGTGAACAAAGGTAAGAGCATCATCAGCAAAGCCATGTTCCGCCAACTCCCAAAGGATCCAGCGATTCCCACATTCAGACTCATAGACAAAAGGGAAATGAATTTGGAAGCACCCAATTCCAAACATCTCCTGCCAAGCAGGTGTATGCTCAAAATCTCCATAGGCAACAAGAGCATAGTACATAATTGTTGGGTCGTGCAAGACGTCACTGCCGCCTTTTACTTAGGCAGTGACATTCTCAATTGCTTTGCCATTAGTTTCGACGTAATAAACTTCAAAGCTTGGTCCTGATTAGCGGATAATCCCATGGGCTTTGATGATCCAGAGAAAGCATTTAGGTCAGCTTAACTGCACCCTTATGCAGTTGAAATTCAGATTGGTGAGGAAGTCACCATCCCAGAAAAGACCCGGCAATTCTCCCTGGAAGTGAAAGTTAAAAGAGGACAGAAATTGAAAAACCCTGATGCCTACTCTCCAACAGCAAGGGTTGGGGGTAAACCCAACACCATTAGTCAATATAGAACATGACACCATTCCAATGGAGCTCGATAACAGCGACTTAAAGAGTATCACTCTAGCCGCAGGCGCCGTTATTGGAATGGGGGTTGATGACTGACATTTTTCCATTGATCTAGGTAATGAACTATTAGGACCAATCCCCAAGGACTGTTTTGACAGTGACAGTGATGACAACACAACACCAGACAGGATCTTTACCCGGCATGGGGGGAACTTCCTGATGTACACTTCCTGGCCTTATGGCAAGGAAGATGTGACTTGTGACTTCAGAAGGGATGAGGTGTTTTTCCAGGTCCATGAGGGCTGCCTTTCCCACCTGAAGCCACCAGTCCAAATCAGCACTTTGACCTGGGACTTCTCCACCCAGCTGGAGGAGGCCGTTGAGATAGCGAAATCAGAAGTCTTTACAGGCTTCAGGCAGATGGTTGAAGAGAGAGTCAACCTAGCTGATGCATGTGAGACTCTGGAGCAGAAGCAAAAGTTGAAACAGGTTTTCTTGGATTTTCAAGATCTCTTTGCGGTGGACTCATATGACTGTGGTCGCACCGACATCCACACAACAACAATTCCCACGACCCGGGCATGACTCCAGTGTTTGTGAAGCAATATCGCTTGTCTTTCGCATCAATGGAGTCCCTTACTGAAATAATTAAGAACCTAGAGTCCCGTGGGATAATCCGTCCAGTCCACAGCACCTTCAATAATCCGGTGCTGGGGATATTGAAGCCAAACGGGCAGTGGAGACTCTGCGCCTACCTTAGGGAGCTCAACAAATGGGTCCATACTTCCCGATGGCCTCTTCCCTACATTGACCAAGGGCTGGACCAGATCCAGGGGTCGCAGGTATTCACTGCAATAGATCTCACCAATGGATACTGGACTGTACCTGTCAGTAGGGAGGACCAATACAAGCTGGCTTTTCCCTTTGGGGGCCAGCAGTACACATGGACCCACACTCCCTTCCGATACCTCAACTCCGGCAATGAATTCAACATTTTCCTACATAAGGCCATGCCCGACCTGGGTGAGAGGGGTAACCTGGCTATGTAGATGATGTCCTCATCAAGAGCACCACTGTTGAGGAACACATAGCGGAGATCCGTTATGTTCTGACACAGTTGAGGGCTGCCGGAGCAAAACTTTCCTTTCAAAAGGCACAGTGGTGTAGAACCCATGTCAATTTCGTGGGGCATGAGATTACTCCTCAGGGTCTCTGTCCCCAGGAAAAGAAAGTGGAAGCACTCCAGAAATTGAAAGACCCCACAACTCTGCGGGAACTAAGGAGACTCCTTTGACTGACTAATTATAGCAGACAGTTCAGTGAGGGCTACGCAGAGATCACCAGACCCCTGATTCATCTTTTGAAGGGGGGGTCAAATGGGAATGGGGTCCAGAACAATCGGAGGCAGTAAGGCAACTCAAAAGAAGCCTTTCACAAGCGCATTGCCTAGCTTACCCTGTCAGAAACAAGGAGTTCTTCTTGGAGACAGGTTTCTCTAATACATGTTTGACTGCAGTATTATACCAAAAGCATGACAAGGTCAATAAAGTAATCTCCCATGCGAGTAAAACTTTATCCTCTGTGTAGGAAAAATTCAACGATTGTGAGAAGGCACTCCTGGCAACGGTGTGGGCATTGAAGAATTACGCCCGTTCATCCAGGGGGAACACATCATAGTGGAGACTCCACACCAGCCTCTGCAATATCTCCAAAGTGACCGAATCCGGGCTGGAAATGTGAGTAATTCCCGAATTACTTCCTGGATTCTGTCAATGCAAGGCTTTCCGGCGGAGGTCAGATATGGCCAAAACAAGAAGAGTCCCCTCGCGCAAGTTCTGGCTGACTTTCAAGATTGTGCCAGAGAAAACTGTCTCGAGGACGAAAGTCTAAAAATCAAGGACAACATGGAAGCATACCTTAATTCCCCACACAAAGTCTTTGAAGAAGACAAGTGTGAGGGAATGCCCACTGTCTATGTGAATGGATGCTCTTACCATGTTGACAACAACAGGGAAAAAGAACTTGTGGCCGGCGTAGGGAATGCATGGGTGAATGAGTCCCCAGAACCCTCCACTGGGTACAAGATTGGTCCCCGAAGTAGTCAAGTGGCAGAGTTGATGGCTGCGCATTAAGCCACCCTCACTGCTGTCCAACATCAACTCCACAAACTGGTCATAATCACAGATTCAGATTATGTACGGAACGGGTTCGTGGAGCACCTGGTTAACTGGAAACCATGGGCATGTTATGTGCTAACAACAAACCCTTGAAACATGTGAAGTTAATTCAAAATATTGATGATCTGGTCACCTCGAATGGGAAGACCATCTACTGGAAAAAGATCAAGGGTCATTCCAAAGTAGAGGGACCAGACAAAACTGGAAATGACTAAGCTGATCAGCTGGCCAAAACCAGAGCCTTCCAAGGGGATCTAATAGAGATCGAGACCCTGTTGGGGGAAATCCAGGTCACTGCTATCACTAGGTCCCAGACAAATGCTCACAATGATCTCTCAACTGCACAATGGAGTGAGGAGACCCCAGATGCTGATTTGATTACGGCTCAGAAAGGGGATCCAATAACTGGTACGTTTTATCAACACATTGAGGACCCTGAGAACTTTCCCCTAACGGATACTGATTACATAGGGAAAGAGGACCTCAGAGTGTTGATGAAATGTCCAAAAATGTTCTGAATCCAAGATGGTTTGTTGGTGAGGAAATCCCTAGCTGGCCATGATCAGTGGGTGGTTCCTACCTCATTCCGAAGCCTGATGTTAAGTCACGCCCATTATGTGGCCACAGCTGGTCATAGGGGGTTTCATACAACACTTGAAATCTTAAGAGAGGCCGCACATTGGCCACACATTGGGCAGTACCTCGACCAATACTTGAAGGGGTGTCTTGTGTGTGCACAATTTCAGCCAACATCCCTCACACACCGTGCGCCTCTCCAAAAGAGGGGGATGACACTGCCATGGTCAGATTTGCAAGTAGATTTCATTGGGCCTGTGATTGGCTCCTCTAGGGCAAATAAGTACATGTTGACCGTGACATGCTTATTTACTAAATGGGTGGATTGTCTCCAGGACCCAAACTGCAAGGCAGAAACAGCAGCTGCCCTGATGATCAACCACATCTTTTTGCGTTTTGGACTACCCCAAAGGATTGAGTCAGACAGAGGTAGCCATTTCACCAGTGTAGTAATGACCAAGATGTGGGAGATACTTGGGGTTAAAAGGAAGCTACACATTGCTTACCGGCTAGCCTCTAGTGGTACAGTAGAACGATACAACGAAACCATTGTGAGCATATTAAAAAAAATGGTGGCAAATTCTGGGCCAAGTTGGGATATCCGATTACCTCTTGTCCTAATGGCCATCAGATCTACCCCTTCATCTGCAACTAAAATGTCACCATTTGAGCTGATGACTGGATGCAGGATGGTGCTTCCCCAGCATCTGCTCTACAGGACCCAAGAGCAGACATTGATCAATGCATCCACAATTCATGAGTATGTTGAAAATTTAAGAAAACACCTTCAACATGCTTTTGCCTATGCTCAGCGAAATCTAGAAAGATCAGCCGATAGCATGAAGACCCACTATGACTTAAAGACTACCAGGAAAGAATACAATGTAGGTGACCGGGTCTATCTATACAATTTCCAAAGGAACCAGGCCAAACAGCAGAAATGTCTGCCTACCTGGAAGGGACCTTTTGTAATTGTAGACAAGATCTCACCAGCCACCTACAAGATCCGCATCCCCAAAGGCAGTTTGGCAGAAGGGGAAGACAAGTGGGTCCATATTAATCAACTAAAGTGTTGCCATCCTAGGCACACTCTGCAGCAACTGGAGGAGTCTTCTGGAACCCCAGAGGGGGCCACTCCAGATCCATAAAATTCCAACTCTAAAGTATTCCACATATAGTCTATAAAATACAATAATGCAAATGTCTCCTGATTTATTAAATGTATATGTCCGCCCCACTACATTAATAGTGGTGGGGAAATGTCTACAAATATGTTTTTGCTTTGTCATCCTAGGAGAGAGATAAACCATGGAGACTAACCAAGGAGGATAACCCGGGGACCGGGAGGAAAGATCTGAGGGCCCAGAGTATCGCTCAATACTCCCATCAGGACTGGCGAGGAGAACCGATCGATCTACCTCTGATGGAGGAAAAGATGCTGAATTTTGCCATTGGTGGAATCCGGAGAGATGAGGCTGACATCCCAGTCTTGCGAGTTCCATTGATGGAAGATCAACGCCCATCGCAAGAGGGGGCGTTTGTGGGATGTCTTAACCCACTGGTCCAAGCCCTGCAACATCACTGTGCATTGCTGGCAGCAGAAACCTCAGAAATGGCCGCTGGAAAGCATGCTACTCGCTAGAAATCACCAGAAAGTGTGCAGTGAAAAGCTGAAAAATAGGCCGCCATCCACTTTTGCCTATGTCAGTGGTAACACAGGAAACCACTGCCAAAACCCATCATTTGGCTGCCCACAGAGCAAAATCATTGCAAAAGAAACAGAGTTGTTTCAAAATTCATGGCTCACAAACCACACAAAAAGATCCAACTTCCTTGTTGGGTGGTCAACATCATTCTACTACAAGAATCTACATAAATATAAGGTCCACAGAAGTATATGTTATCTGAACTAAGTCCACTTTTGAGGATTGCTTGCTGGAAGCAATCTGTCAAAAATGGGTGTAATGCCGTTACTCACCTCTATCAGAAGCCGTCGATTTAAAACCATTTTGTGTAAAGTTGTACATTGAACCCAAACTATGCCAAAGAAAGACTTGCTATCAGAAGCCTAAGAGGTGGAGACAATTCAAAACTATATTCTGAAAAGGCATGAAGTAAGACATTGTTTGATGTATGTGTTCAAAATGTGAGTTATATTATAAGATAAGACAATTTTTAGACATTGGGTTTAGGAGATAAAGTTTCCCACACTGTGCTTCAAACAAATTCTACACCTCTCACTGAACAAAGGAAACCTCCCCCTGCCCTTGGTTAAGAGATTGACAGGCTGCTGTTAAAAGGAACTGGGAAAGGCACCCTGGCCTGTTGCTCTGAGTGAAGACAAAGGAGGCCTTGGGCTGAAAAGAAATGCTAATTTGGGTGTGACTGAAAACAAACTGCTGGCAGGAAGAAGGACATGTGACCTCTGAGTCAGCCCAGCTCTGGAGGCGGACCAGACTGAAATGTGGATATAACATGGGATTAAATATATGTTTTTGAAAAATGCTTATAACAAATTGCACTGAACTGACAAAAATGTGAAACTTTGTGATTGTTAAAATGAAAAATTCGCTCACAGTTTAAGACTAAGCTGGAATCTGTGTGATGTTCTGAGACTAAACCAAAGAATTTATTTATATTATAGCTACTGTGTTTATGCTAGGAACATGAAAAATTACAGAAATGTGCCCAGATGGGGTGTGCATGCATATATAAAAATTGATGCAGAACTAATATTGAGAAACCCACCAAAAGCGCAAAAAAGTTGTCATTTCTGAACCAAAGCTCTTAGGAAGATGAGAGTTGAACAGCAATGTACCTTAGGCAATCTGTCATGTAATTTATGTAGTATTAACAAGTTGTGCACGTTGTAAATATGTTTTTATTAAAAATAAGATATACTGTACAGAGAAAAGGAGAGGGTCTTTCCCCTAAACCATAAACATGACACATGATGACACAGGATGACACGCTGCTCCTTTCTTCATTCAGGTTACAGGGAATCCTCTGACCTATAAGATCCTTAGAGGGTTGGGCATAGAGATTTAGCCTCCCCACCCACTTTGGAAATACATAAATAGGGACTGCTGAGTACAGACAGGACACACACTTTCCACTTCTCAACTGATTTCTTGGTGAAGCACCCTGCAGGAAGATCCAGACATAGATCCAGAAACCAGACTCCAGAACCAAGCTCTAGAACCAAACTCTAGAACCTTGAAGCAGAGAGGCCTAACCCACAAGCTGAACCTTTTTCAGAGGCCTTCAGAATCTTTTGCAACCTGATTCTAACCCCTAAACTTCCAAGGGGCGTCTCATATCTCATAATCCAACAGCCTGGCTGAGCTGTTTTGATGTTCTAGCTAAGAACCCTGTGCTAGAACCCAGATCCAGACCCAGAGAGCAGAGCTGTATCCAGAACCCATCAGATCCCGTCCAAGATGCCACGCAGACCGCAGTGCCTTGCTGAGAGCAGAATCCAGTGCTGAGACCTGTCCGGTGGTGAGAGAACCCCAGTCAAACCCTTGACCAGATCTTTGACGGGGCCCACTCCATTCCAAAGCCATAGGAGTGAATATCTAGTCTAGAATTGTCCATAGTCATCTCTTAATTTAAAGTAACCTAATCCAACCACTCTAACCTATCCATAACTGCATTATTGAATCTCTTTTGTCTATCCTAAGTTCTTCTCTCCTCCACATAATCCTTGATAATTGTAGCATCAATCATTTATGCGCTGATATTTTTCTGAAGAGGGACAAGTGTTTTGACGGACAGAAGTCAGAGTGGAGGCGCCGCTGTTCTGGTGGCTGCCCATTGAGTGTCTTGCTTCTTCCTAGCTCCTTAGTATAAGCCTATCCTTGTTGGTATATCTTTAAAGCGCATCTTTCATATTGAAATCTTGACCCTGTTTCTGAAAAATCTACCTTCACAAAAACCTCTGTATCTTTTGAACCGCACATCCTAGAACCAAAATTCAACTGTCATTTTGAAGCTAAGCCCCTAAGCTTTCTAACTCTCCTTCTAGTTTTTACATAATCGCATTTCACGCATGTGGAAAAGTTGCTGCAAATTGCAATTTAGCTCATTTTCACCCCTTGTCAAAATAGCTGTTTCTTGTTTTCCACTGCTGAATTTCGTTTTCAATCTGATAATCATTCATAAATCATTGCTAGTGTTGACCTGAACCAATCCAAAGTAACTCTCCCTAGTGCTGAATCCCATTTAGAGAATTAAAGTCATTTTTAGCATTCTTCACATTCATTGCAATCACATTGAAAAGCATATTGACCTGTTTTAAAATCATACCTGTTCTGTCTAAGCTTGCCTGGGGAACTGGGATTGAACTGCATTATTGATTGTCTTCCTGAAACCTGTGTGCCCTCATTTCCATCTCTTCATATTGCAAAGTGGGGGGGGGGTGAGTAGTCACAGGGGAAAGAGTGATCATATTGTCTTTTGTGGAAATCATTTCAAGTTTTATTTCTGTGCTGCATTCTTTCCTATTATTGCATCTCCTTGAATCCATATAAAGTATTCTCTACTACAGTATCCTTCCTATTCCTACTCCTAACTGATTAAAGAGATTGTTGATATTGTAATATTACCCATTGCTAATCATTGTTCGTATTCATAGGTGTGCTATTCAGATATTATTCTATTCATAAAAGTGATATATATATATATATATTGTTCAATTCTTCAAATAAAACTTTTAATTTGCAAAACAAACCTACTTCTTGGCTCAGTGAGGTCGGGGAGATCCAAAGAGAGGGGCGTTACATAAGGGTTCATCATCCAGATTTAAAGAACTTTTGACATAAAAATATATAAATAAGGGTTTCCATTGGACATCCCAGACTAGGCATGGATTTAGTTGGAATGCTGGATTGAAGTCACTTACAGCATCATTCATGAATGGTGCCGGTGCATCTGTCAAGGTCTGCGAGCGGGTGCCTTTCAGCCCGCCAGGCCAGACCTGGCTGGCTGAAAGGCACACGCTCGTAGAACTCGTAGTTTGCCAGTCCGGAAACAACGGTACCAGCAAACTTACCGGTACTGATGTTTCTGGACCAGCAAACTTGTAATGAGGCCCTTTGTCTCTGGACAAATCTAGTTATCACTGCCTCTTATGGCTTGTCACGGTAGGATTTTCCCAAATGGAACATTTTTTAAAAAGAATGTGGCAAATTCTATGGCTAAATTTTGCTATATTAGATTAGGAGACTTCTTTATGAACGTGAAATTGAATTCCTAGGAAATGAAAAAGAGTTGTTTGGATATTTGACAACAGAGGATAATTTGATCTTGCAGAGATATTATATACTCAATAGGTGACTGAATCTAGTATTGCATTTGCAATTAAACATGGATATTTAACATGATGGAACTGATTAAAAATAATTTTCTGAAATGTTAATGAGTTGTTACGTATTGTTATTTTTGTCCCACTATCATGATTTCTGTAAGAAAGAAATCTTGCAGAAAGATGAGTGAAATGGCCCTCCATTAATTGGGGCCCAGAACTATGTAGAGCAAACGATGAATTTAATGGAAAGAAATAAGAACTAAAAGAATTTAATTTGAGATAGTATGTACCCATTAATCACATCCTGAGGAAAATGAGGCAAGTGGATGGACTGCCAAACAATGAAAGAAATATGAGCAGCCCCTTCAAATATTTATTACATAGGATGATTTTCATGTCTTATTGAATATAGATTATTGAATGCTATTTCTGTGTTTCAAAAGTTGTATCTTTTTACAATTAATTTATTTGGGAATTGTTTTCATTTTTTTGTGATTAATTTCAAAATGAAAATTAATGAAGTGTGTTTATTTCAGAACAGTTTTTCATTCCATCTGAAATGCTCCACTCAATATAGTGAGTGGTATGCACAAAGTGATACGTTTCAAGCAAATCAAGAGACCTAAAGCATAGGAAACAGGTTGTTAATGAGAACATTGTAAACTCTTGTAAACATTGCAACGGGTACTAAGGTAAGGCCAAATAGATGCAAATAACATAATCGAGATGAGACACGAGTAAGCTCCCCATGGCACTTGTGCAGCGCGGTACACTAGGCCAGTGAAACATTATTTCCCTGTATGAAGATATTTAAAAGAAGAATTCCCCATGGTGTTAATGCTTAACCCCTGTTGGAAAGATTAATCTATGTAACAGGAATCCAAGTTTGATCACAACTTTGACGGGAAAATGGCTCTGTTCACTTTCTGAGGGTTGTAAAAAGGAATCCATAATTGCGGCTGAGTCCAAAACCTATCAATTCAGTCATAAATAGGTTGATGTTATGCTCATTATTACCCATTTAGTTGTTTATGCCACAACATGAGGCAGTAGATCTTCCTCTCGCCCTAGGCCACAAGGGCAAATCTTTTCCAGGCCCAACCAGGGTGCCATTGTTCTGAGTGTGATTACATTAAAACAAACCATTAGCGTAAGTCTGCAGCAATCAGCTGCCATTATCTTAGTTATTACAGGGGCAGAGCCAGTCTGTTTAAGAGTGGGGGTGTAATACTTCAATGATGATAATTCCATGCTTTTCACTCGGAGGGCGTCCAACTCAGGCTCCACAGCTCTCCCTTTAAGACGGGGCCTATGCTGAGTATGTGTTAAACCAGACATTACTGTTACATCCCCTATCCTCCATCCTTTTAGTAGGCTTAATCCGCAATTATACCAGCACTTCGTGGCATTAGTAGTATTATGCATTACACGTGATAGTGACATTTGGATTGTCGGGGTGTTTATTTGGGTATTCAAAACAAATTCTAAAAACCTCCTCTGAACTTGCAGGGACACGCTAACAAGCCCTAACTCGCGTCTTAAGACATCCCCCGGAGCTCTTGAAGGGAGAGCCTTAATCCTCCGCAAACCAGAATTACGCAAAATGTCCACACGGGACTTCCTCCAAATGTCTGCTCCATAGAGGACTTCAGTGTTCATTTATGACCCCAGCACCTGCAGAAATGTATCCAGCCATTTGCCACCATTTTTAAAGAAGAAGCTGAGGAGCCCCCTCTGCCCTACATTCATTCACTTAGCCACTGCATTTGTGTGATTTTTCCAGCCTCCCTTTTTAGAGAATACCAGACCAAATACTTGTATTTGTCCACAACCTATGTGGGAGAGTTGTTCAAAGCCCATTTAAACCGTGAATTCCGATAGCCAAAAACAAGTATCTTTGTCTTAAGGCAGTTCAATTCAAGACCATGTACCTGGAAATAGTAATAGGAATACTCTGAACTGCACTGAAGCCCGCCTGGGTTTAGGTCCAGAAGCACAGTGTCATCAATGTATAACAATGCGCTAAAACCCATACCACTTAAGCATGGTGGGATCAAATGTTTAGACACCTGAGATGGGTTGAAATCACTCAGAAATGGAGAAAACAGGAGAGGGGACAAGGGACAAGCCTGCTTTACCCGGCATTAATCACGAAATCTCCTGTATACTTATGGTTAGAGGCACATCTAACCCTGGTTGAGGTGTCCTCGAAAAGCAAAGTTATTATTTGCAGAAGCCTTCACAGGACCCCAATTCTTCTAAGCTTTACCTACAGAAGGGTTTGACTCACCGAGTCAAAAGCCTTCGTCAAGTCAAGCTCAGCATCAATGTGGTCACTTTCTTGGAAGTCAAAGATTATAAAATTGCAGAGGGAGAGGGGCACTGCTACTGTAACAAGAAGGTTTCATAAATTGAGTTAAGAAATGGTAATGAATGTCATACACTAAAAAATGTAATTGTAATTTAAGGTGCAGCAGGGTAGAGCCTCGAGGCCTGCAGAGACTTAGTACAATACAGAAAACAACCCAGCCTGTTGTCGCCAACAGGTAACCCATTTGCACTTCAGGTGGACCAAAGTCCTACACTTAGGTTCACAAGGTGATAGTTGGTGATAGTTTGTGGTGCAGTGATGAAAAAACCAGTCAACACACCATCCAACTATACGCTCTGAATTATGGAACTTACACAACAATACATCCATGAACACTATTGTATTCAGACTTTAGTGAAATTTGGATGTTGCTTATGTTAGGTTTCATACACCATTGAACAATATAACATAGTAAAAATAAAACAAAATTTGAAACAAAACTAGATTCATGGTCACATAATGTTTCGTAAAAATCCATAGGAGTTAACAACAGACTCTCCTCCCTCTAGAACGTGATTAGGGTGGTATTTATGAGTAAACAACAATTCCCAAGTTGTGTCAACCTTAAATCTCCAAATTATAACAAAGATTAGCCAACGCGTTTCGGATTATAAATCCATCATCAGAGCTTGACGCTCAATGTTCGTGTCAGTTGTTTATAGCATCAATTACAATTTCATCTGCACACCTGTAATATACCAGGTAGACTGTCTTAGTACCAGTATTCTTAATAATTTAAAATGGACATACTGTTAAAAAATAAAGCACTGACCTCCTGTCTCCTATTTACTTGTCCAATGAGGTAGGCACCCTACATGATAAAATAACCTGTGTTAATGGAGTATATACAATCATGTCAAACTGAACTGGTGAACTGAGCATTCATTGAGCTCATAATCGCGGGCTTCTAATGGGCATTATATGAGCAAAGCGTGAGGCAAGCCCTCCTTAATGCCACGTGTGCTCCATGGGAAATAGCACTGCACCGCTGCTCTCATTAACTAATGCGATCAGCATACTCATGTAACATTATTTATAAGCAAGTCTTCGCTTACTTAGTCTGTAACAGCCACTGTGCCGACCGTCTGAAAGATGTGCAGACGAGCGCGTTGTTTACCTACGGTTACCATGGCTACCTTGTGCATGCGCAGTGGCATGCATCACCCGGTTCCCACTATATTAGTGTGGGACAAAGGCTAGTGCGAAAGCGGTCAGGTATAGCTACTTGTTCAATTGTGTGACTGAGTGCCAGCTCTCTGTGCCAGTGACAACGAATAAATGGATACGTCTAAGGATTATTGGGCCTGAAGCAAAACATTCGGCTTGGCGCATGTGAGCAGAAGGTAAAGCGGGACACAGGTCAACCGGCCAAATAGTTGGTCTGGGCCTTACACCCGCAAGATGATCAAAATGTTGGGCATGAACCAAATCGGGAGATCATACATAGCTAAAGGGCAAATACTCTTATTCGTCTGACTTGATGCACAGCTGTCAATTTACATTGGGAGTAGCGATATGCCCAATGATAATCAAAAAATACAAATTACAGCATTGAAACATGACAGTTAAGCACTATGGGCAGGCTATTGGGATGAACTCACTCTATAAAGAAGAAGCGGGAGGCAGGGCAACCGAACGTGTGGATGACCTGGTGCCCTACTCCTGTGAGATGCTTGTGTTGGGCATGAAAAGCCCAATGCAATGTGCATGGAAACTAATGTTGGGCATTTGAGAGCCAGTCGTGATGTCATATTAAGTAATGGCATCGCTGGCACTGCTCACAATGAAGGCTACCCTCCTATTCATGTCAAGGAGCCCCTTACTACCTGTCTGACTCTATAGCCAGCTCACAATCTTCATTAGGAGTAGAGACAAATACAAAAATCTACAATCCAACTATTGGTAGACATTTCAATACCTACCATCAGATAACCAATGACTGCTTGCTCTCATAGCTCATAGCCTTGGGCCCACACCTGTTAGAGGAAATTACTAAAGAACTGGCCTCATGTGTCCTTGAGTAAACCTGTCGCTGCTACCTTATTTACCACGCCAATTCACAGTTTTGAGCAGAGTCAAGTTACAGCTACACAAAGTCATGTGACTGTGCCGACCCTGAAAAAATAAAACAGGGTCCGGTCTGATCATGGTATTGAACCAACGGCTCACACATAGCACATTAGGTCATAATCACAGTTCATCCCCCATGGACTCAATGAATCAAGTATATCAGTCCATACAATTTCCCTCTGGAGTAATGTTTTGTGCAGATCACCCCATCTGTTGGCCATTTTAACCTGTTACACAATAACACATTTAAGTTGAGCTACAGTGTGTCTAGCTACAATAAAGTGTGCAGCTACAGGGGACTTTAAATTAAATACCCCTTTCACAAATGGCAATGGAGTACATACACAAGTAAAAGTACATACAGGGGTATAACAACACAATAAAGAACATCTAGCACCTTCATTCCTTCTACCATCAGAGAAGTTGAAGCAGTAGGGGGGATAGGTCTTATATATTGGAGAGCAGGGAAGAAAAACACATGGGGGGTCATTACGAGGTAGGAGGTAACCATGCCGCTATTAGCAGCATGGCTACCCCCTTACCGGGTACCGGGTCCCTTGAATGAAGAATTACACAGCCATTCTGACGTTGGAGGACCCGGTAATTCCTCATTCAAGGAACCCGGACCCGGTACATCCCCAGTCCCATTTGAGCCCCCATAGGGCTCAATGGGAATGGGGAGCATTCTAACAACGGGCCCGTTAATAACGGGTCAGTTGTTAGCATGCTGGGCTGCTCGCAGCATCCGCTAAGGCCGCCTGGTAAACCAGGTGTCCTTAGCGGGTCCCGTGAGCAGAACTCATAATGAGGCGATAAGGGGTTGACAGCTCCGGCACATTTACCGGCGTCATTAACCCCTTACCGCCCGGGTCGGAATGACCCCCATGGACTAGTTGAACAGTGGTTGAAGATTAGTCTCTTTCTCCACTGCTCCCCATCCACTGATACGTCAGACAATAATTATGGTGATGATGATGATGCAATGTGAATGATGATTAAGACAATAACTATGATCCATCAGAGTTCAAACAGGGGCATGTGCAAGTTGCTGATAGAATGCATAACACTGAGGACAATGGGGAAAATTACACCACACAGATAACCTTTGGTAGGTAAATAATCTTAGCCCCTACTTGTGTACAGTCTGTTCAAGAAACAGCCTTCTTGTTACATATAAGAAAATACATCACCACATTACGTGGCATAATTAATACCATCACCCTCGACAGCGTTGTACTAAGAACAACTCTGCTGTTAGGACTTGATGGTTGTGTAGATGATGAAACCTCCGTCCCCAAGTACCACACGAGCAAACAGCAATATTACTGCTCGTGCAATCTTTGAGACCACAGGTGTAGAGTGCCGTCAGCCTGGAACCAGGAACGCCGGAAAGACCCCCCTGACCACTGTAAGGCAAGCAAACAGGTTAGACAATGGAAGCAATCCCAATCAGAGCAATACAATATCACTACAGAAGGGTTACCCAATACAGGTGACAGGGTACCCAGGATAAGGCGAATGGACAGAGGTCTGCATTAGTCGACGGCGGTAGGTGACAGTTGTTACACAGGATGTCATTCTAGTTGGGTGGTAATAACACCTGATGCAGAAGAAAAAACATGAGCCAAAGGCGGAGCCAGGAGAGGCGAAAATCAGTCCGGTAAACAATCCGAGGTCAGAGCACCAAGAGATAATGTCAAATGCAGAGGATAATCCAAGAACAATTCTAATGGAAGGCCGAGGTAAAAAATCCGAGTAAGTCACCAGAACAAATGCAGAAGTACCAAAGGAAAGCGAAGGGGAATCCGGGAAGCAGTCCGTAGTCGAGATAATCAAGAGCAACGAAATCCGTGAGAACGCCAAACAGTACTAACAAAGTCAGCTGTGAAGCACTGAATGTGAGTCAGTGCATTCCTTTTGAATACGAAGGTGATCACATGATTCAGTCAAGTGACGCATGCTCCATGTCTCACTGCTCCGACCAGTTCCCTTCCTGATCACATGGCGGATTGCGTGACGAGCCCAGTGGTGCCGGTGCCTCAGGCGCCCGGTGGCAAGCTGCCACGGCATTTGCCAATGTAGGAAAGGGGACCGCACCAGGTGCATTGGACGCAGGTCCTTCAGAGAGTGCCAAGTGCCGTCGCCCACTCACCGTCGGCAGACCTGCATAGGTAAGTGGGACCTAGTCTGTCTGGGAACCTGAAGTGTTTGTTGTTTCGCTAATGGGGCCGCTGACGGGGTGTGACAGAGCCCCCCCCTCAAAGGCCCACAACCCTGTGGGCTGGATGGGTGATCCCTATGGAAATGGGCCACTAACAACGGGGCATGAACATCGGAAGAGGGAACCCAAGATCGTTCTTCTTTACCATAACCCAGCCAGTCTACTAGGTACTGCAAACGACCCTTAAAGAGACGTGAACCCAGGATGGTGCTGACCTCGAATTCATCTTGGGACTCTATAGAAACAGGAGCAGGAGGAGAGACAATGGAAGTTGGATTAGGGCATGGCTTAAGTAATGAGATATGGAAAACCGGGTGAAATCTCCAGCAAGAGGGGACAGCGAGGCGATGGAGACCTGATATGGGCTGAAAAAACATGGGAGCAATTTACGGCAACCCGGTATGTGCAAATGGCGTGTGGACAACCAAACCAGCTCACACACCTGATAGGCAGGGGCAACCATACTCTTCCTGTTAGCAGCCGTCCTCATGGAAGCCTGGGCTTCTTGGAGATGGATGAGTGTCTGGGCATGGACTGAGGTCAGGTCACGGGCACAAGCGTTAGCAGCAGGAGTACTGGTGGGGGCAAAATCGGGGAACAGTAGAGTGCGTTGGTGTTGGCCATAAAGGGAGTTGAACGGGGAGAAGCCTTTAGAGGAATGTAGAGCAATGTTGTATGTAAACTCCGCAAGGTGAAGCGAGTTAAGCCAGGTATATTGGTACTGAAGGGATAAACAACGTAAGTACTGCTCTAATGCCTGGTTGACCCTCTCAGTTTGACCATCACTCTCAGGATCGTAGGCAGAGGAAAAGCATGCATCAATGCCGAGGAGCTTGGTAAGAGCCAACCAAAAACGAGATGTGAATTGTGAGCCACGATCTGACACGATAACTTGTGGCAAGCCGAACAGACAAAAGACAGACCTAAAGAACTTCCGGGCCAGGGAAGGAGCAGTAGGAATACCTTTACAGGGCACAAAACGGGCCATCTTGGGAGGAAAAGTGTGCATTGATGCCAAGGAGCTTGGTAAGAGCCAAACAAAAACGAGATGTGAATTGTGAGCCAAGATCTCACACGATAACTTCTGGCAAGCCGAACAGACAAAAGAGAGACCTAAAGAACATCCGGGCCAGGGAAGGAGCAGTAGGAATACCTTTACAGGGCACAAAACGGGCCATCTTGGGAGGAAAAGCGTGCATCGATGCCAAGGAGCTTGGTAAGAGCCAAACAAAAATGAGATGTGAATTGTGAGCCACGATCTGACACGATAACTTGTGGCAAGCCGAACAGACAAAAGACAGACCTAAAGAACATCCGGGTCAGGGAAGGAGCAGTAGGAATACCTTTACGGGCACAAAACAGGCCATCTTGGTGTAGGAATCTACTACAACCCAAATTGTATCATAGCCTTGTGTACGAGGTAAATCAGTGATCAGGTCCATCGAGACCGTATGCCAAGGCCTTGGAGGTATGGGCAGAGGTTGTAATAATCCTAGTGTGCTGCCCCTTCAAGTCTTACACTGTGTGCATACTGAGCAGGTATTCACGTATGCTTCCACATCACGTTGCATCGATGGCCACCAGCACCAACGTTTCAGCAGATCTAAGGTGCGTCGCTGCCCTGGGTGACCATTGATGAGTGCGTTGTGGGACCAATCCAAGGCTTGATTACGGGTGTCGTTAGTGGGAAAAAACAGTTTCCCTTGTATGAAAGGCAACCCCTCCTGAAAAACCAGATGCCACTCAGTCAGAGCCTGAGGATGGTGTAATACCCATTGGCGAATGGCGGATAACATGGATTGCGAGGGAGTGTAAGCACATACTACGTGTCATTTGCCGAATAGTGTGTCTGGAAAGGATGGAAGAGATACCCCCCTGGTGAACGGGACAAGGCGTCCGCCTTACCATGAACCACCCCTGGCCTGTGTTTAACCACAAAATCATAAGCTGCAAAGAAGAGATGCCAACGGACCTGTCTGCTGTTAACACATTTTAGTGACGCCAGATCCTGCAGATTCTAGTAATCGGTGCAAACGACTGTCTGGTGTTTGGCGCCCAGGAGGTGGTGTCTCCAAACTTGAAAAGCATCTTTTATGGCAAGGAGCTCCTTTTCAGTGACCGTGTATTGTGTTTCGGTCGGCGTGAACTTCCTCGAATGGTAAGCCACTGGATGTAGCTGACCGGTGGTCGGGCAAGGCTGAGACAAAACTGCACCTAGCGCAAACGAGGATGCGTCCGCCTCCACAATGAAAGGGAGCTCCGGATGCGGATGTTGTAGGACCGGAGCTGTGGTAAAAGAGGTTTTTAGGGTATTGAATGCCACCTGATGATCAGTAGTTCATCGCCAACCCCCCGGGTGAGATGTAAAACCCCAGGAATTTGACCTCTTTTGTGTGAAACATACACTTCTCGGGTTTCGCAAATAGAGCGTTCTTTCTGAGTCGTGATAACACTTCAGTGATGTGAACGATGTGTTCCTCAAGTGTAGGGGAGAACACTAGTATATCATCTAAATATACCACAACATAAATGTCCAGGATGTCACTAAACACATTGTTTATAAAACGCTGGAAGGTAGCAGGGGCGTTACATAAGCCGAAGGGCATCACGGTATACTCAAACAATCCCTGGCAAGTGCAGAATGCTGCTTTCCACTCGTCCCCACGGCACATGCAAATCAGGTTGTATGCCCCCCAGAGATCTAGCTTGGTGTAGATGGAAGCATGGGTTAGTTTATCTAAGAGGGTCAAGATGAGCGGGATGGGGTAGCGTTTTTTTATGGTGACTGAGTTTAACCGCCTGTAGTCCACACAGGGACAAAGGTCTCCCTCCTTCTTAGGAATGAAAAAGATGGGGCTGGATGCGGGTGAGGAGGAGGGCCTGATATGGCCCAGGTGTAGGGCGAGTTGGATGTACTCCCTCAGAGCTACTTCTTCTGATGGTGACAGAGAATAGATACGGCCTTTAGGGATCGATGCCTCAGGAACAAGATCAATGAGGCAGTCGTACGGCCTATGAGGTGGCAAACCCTCAGCTGATGCTTTATCGAAGACAACGTGGAAATCATGGTAAACCGAGGGTACACCAGATAAAGTGGCTCCCACTGTATGTGACACCTCGGGTGACCTGTCCTCCCCTAACGTTAAAGAATCCAATGCCAAACAATAGTGCTGACATACTTCTGACTCAAAGAAAACCTGTCCTGTACCCGAGTTTATAAGTGGGTTATGTTTCCTCAACCATGGAATGCCCAAGATAATTCCGAACTGTGGGGTTGATATAAGGTCAAAGGACATTGTTTCCCTATGGGTACCCTGGATGATCACCTCCATAGGAGCGGTCTGTTGTTTGATCGGACCGGAAACGAGGGAGTAGCCATCGATGGCCAGTACTGGTTCGGGGTGTAGTTTGGTTATCAATGGAAGAATCATTATCTTGGCCATAGTAATGTCTATGACACAACCGGTAGCGCCTGAATCTATGCCAATGTGTACTGAATGTGAACAATCCCTGGTAGGGTGTAATATGGCCTGGACTATGACTGGTCTTACAGGCCGAAGGTCAGAATGTTCTCGGAGGAGTTCTGTAACAAGCTCGCCTTGTCCCCCGTTCTCAAGGGTGAGCATTCTGAAAACCCGAGTTCCTGTTCTTTGGGCGACGAGGACACTCTTTGACATAATGCCCATTGAGACCGCAATAGAAGCAGGCATTATCTGTTCTTCTGCGTTCTTGCTCGGTCTGGGTGATGGGGCTTCATATCCCTCCAATTGGCATGGGTTCACTGGTGTTTTCTTGGGAAGAAAGGGATTGACTGACCGAAAGGCTGGCTTCTGCCCGACGCTTGGTTCTCTGGGCGTCTACCTGAAGTGCTAAATCTACCAGGTCAGAATAGGAGGCCAGGAGAGATGGGACAACTGAGAGGGCATCCTTCATAGCACTGCACAAACCACGATAAAATACTACTGCTTTTTTATTCTCGAGCCAAGATGTTTCTGCAGATAACTGGTTAAACCGCGTGATGTATTCTATCAGGGTTTGCCTACCTTGAGCTAGATCCAGTAATTCCAGATCGCGGGACTGAGCTTTATACTTGGTATCGAATCACCAAGAGATAATGTCAAATGCAGAGGATAATCCAAGAACAATTCCAATGGATGGCCGAGGTCAAAAAATCCGAGTAAGTTGCCAGAACAAATGCAGAAGTACCAAAGGAAAGCGATGAGGAATCCGACAAGCAGTCTGTGGTCGAGATAATCAAGAGCAACAAAATCCATGCGAACGTCAAACAGTACTAACGAAGTCAGCTGTGAAGCAATGAATGTGAGTCAGTACGATCCTTTTGAATACGAAGGTGATCGCATGATTCAGTCACGTGACGCATGCTCCGCGTCTCACTGCTCCGGCCAGGTCCCTCCCTGGTCACGTGGCGGATTGCGTGATGAGCCCAGTGGTGCCGGTGCCTCGGGCGCACGGTGGCAAGCCGCCACGGCATTCGCCAATGTAGGAAAGGGGACGCACTGGACGCATTGGATGCAGGTCCTTCCTAGAGTGCCAAGTGCTGTCGGCAGACCTGCATAGGTAAGTGGGACCTAGTCTGTCTGGGAACCTGAAGTGTTTGTCGTTTCGCTAACGGGGCCGCTAACGTGGGCATGACATCTGCATGTGTATTGATAAACAGCAATGGAAGTCAAAACAGTTGCAGTACATTGCAAAGTATAAGAAACTAGAAAATCTGACGGATTGAACACGTGCGTACCCCACCTATGTGGGCCCACATTCTGCAACACCATTCAAAGTTATGGTTAGAAGTCAAATGTTCTAAAGCGCATCCATCACCATGCCATCAGACAACCAGTATAACATGGCCAGTTTGTATAATTAGTGTTGGAAATACTGCAACTGTTTAATTGTGTTAGAGTGGGGCATCACATTGTACCCCAGTGATCGAGGTATAGATAGCAATGATACTCTTTAGCATCAGGACAGTGTTGTTTAAGCATTGTCAATACACCACTTGATGTACTCTTTTCTGGAAAACCCTGTACTCCTGTGAGTTATGGAACAAGTTGACGATTTCTAGAATGTTCCCAGTTGGCATTTTTTCCTAGCAAGGCAGTACCACAACAGAGTGACACAATGGTGGCTACAGGGGGGTCTGTACTATAGTAGTCCATGGTTCAAACAATGTATGATGTGATATGATATGGCATTTATAATGCGCCTATACACAAGTGTTTCGAGGTGCAACGCAGCAAGGGATGGGGAACAGAGGGAAGACACAGACAGCAATCCTACTAAGCCAAGTGTCATTCAGATTGTGCAAGTGCAAAGGAAGGGGGAGGAGAAGTGCAGAGTGGGAGGGGGTGGGAACAGTGCAGTACAAGCGGTAATAGAATAAATAAAACAATAAGAGAAGTAGGGCCAGCTGGTGGCAAGTGCAAGGATAAGTGCAGACATCAGGTGTCAAGTGCTGGTGGTGGACTGTAGGGATATAGAAACAGTCCCCAAGTGCAGGGGTTGCCAGGGAGGCAGTGCAAGTGTGTAACTGTTTCAGCCAGGAATTCAGCAGGGCAGATGAGAAGAGAAAGCAGAAGCAAAGAGGAAGGTTTTGTGGTGCTTCCAGAACCGGAGATGGTTCTCCTCAAGTTTCAGGGAGGCAGGGAGGCTGTTCCAGAAAGAGGCTTCAGCCGAAGAAAGAGATCTACCAGCAACTTGTTGCTTGGAGAAGCGACTGACCTGAGGGAGTTGGAAGCGGACGAGCAAAGAGCTCGAGAACGAAGATATTTAGGAAGAGAGAGTTGAAGGTTTTGAGGCCCCATGCCCCAGAAGGCCTTGTGGACAATGCAGAGGGTTTTGAACTTAATCCTCGCAGACACTGGGAGCCATTGCAGAGATTTCAGTCCTGGAGAGATTCGATCCCTGGGCTTGAGGCCAAGGACAAGTCTTGCAGCCCTGTGCTGGATGAGTTGCAGAGGGTGGAGAGTAGAAGCAGGCACATTTAGAAAGAGGCTGTTGCAATGATCCTGCCTAGAGAGCACCAGAGCTCTAGAGACAGTGAGCTTCTGTGGGAAGGAGAGGAAAGGAAGAATACCTCTGAGGAGGAGAAGCTGGTAATGTGACTTCTTAGAGACTTCAGAGATGTGAGGAGAGAAGGAGAGTGTGGAGTCGAAGATGATCCCTAGGTTTTTAGCCTCGCAGGTGGGAGCAGGAAGAGGGCCAAGAGAGGCTGGCCACAGAGTGACAGGAAAGGAGGGAGTATGTGTGCCGATGAGGAGAATTTCATTCTTACTGGCACACCACTCCTGGATAGCATACAGACAGTCAGAGATGAGAGATGGGGAAGAGGTGGCCGAGGAAAGCCTGAAAATGAGCTGAGTCTCATCCGTATAGCACTGAAAGTTGAGGCAGAGAGCAGCAATGCGGTAGCCAAGAAGTGCCAGGTATTGGTTGAACAGCCAGGGAGAGTGGTTAGACCCCTGGGGGATACCACAGGTAGAGATAAAGATTGAGGAGAGGAAGGACCCAAGTTGGATCTGGGAGGGTCGATCAGAGAGGAAAGAAGTCAGCCATGCCAGGGCCTGACCGGTGATACCCAGGTTATCACAGAGATGGTTGAGCAGGATGGAAGGTTGACTGTGTCAAAGGCAGAAGAGAGATCAAGTAAGATGAGGACACGGGGATGTTGGAATCAAGGTTTGATAGCAGTTCTTCATGGATGTTCAGTAGAGCAGCTCTGAAGTCAGACTGATGGTCATGAAGACAACCAACAGATTCAGTGTGAAGAGTTCGGCTGAATTATTCGATGCAGCAGATATGTGGGCTTGGATGTGAGCTGTCTTCTTAGTGCGGACAGAGAGCCGGTATTGCCTTTGGAGCAGGTGGCAGGCCAGTTTGTCAGAGGATGTACAGAGGCACGCCACTTCCGCTCAGCCACCCTGCACTTGCATTTGAGGGTGATGAGGTCAGAGTCATACCAGGAATTGCACTTGGCTTTGGGCTTCAAGCAAATCCTCATGACAGGGGCAAGAACATCGAGAGTATAAGATATAGCAGAGTGGGGCATGGAAAGCGCTGTGTCAGGGTGTGAGTCAGCCAAAGGGGGAAGGGGGGTGAGAAAGTGGTGGTGAAAACCTCAACTGACACACGCTTCATGGTTCGGGTAACCGAAAAGGTGGGTGGCAGTGCTGGAATTGAGTTAGCCTGGGGGCAAGAGAGGGTGAGCTGGGAGGAAAGGAGAAAGTGATCACTCCAGGAAAGAGAAGTGGTGAAAGGGATAGAAAGGGGAAGGTCTGAGGAGATCAGAACATCCAGAGTGTGCCCTGCAGAGTGGGTCAGGCCAGAGGGGAGAATAGCGAGTGTGAGAGAGTTACAGAAGTCACGAAAGAGTCCAGAGGAAGGACAGGAAGCATCCAGGTGGATGTTAAAGTCTCCAAGAAGGAGGAGTTGAGTGGTTGTGACCAGGAGGGAAGAGGAAAGGTTCACCCATTCAGAGAGGAAAGAGGAGATTTAACCAGGTTGGCGATAGATAGTAGCCACTGTAAGGGAATGGCTAGGAGAGAGAGAGAGAGAGAGCCTGCACACAAAGCATTCGAACGAGGAGTATGCCTGCGTACGAATGACAGAGCCAGGAATCCACTAGGGAAAGATCAGGGCTACACCCCCTACAGATCGGAGTGGATCTTGTAGCCATCAGGGAGGCGAGTGTCAAAGCTTGTGACAGAGCTGGCCGTGACCCATGTCTCGGTGAGACAGAGGATTTTGAGGTTAAGTTCTTCCAGGAGGCGGCAGATATCAGAAGAGTGTTTGACAGCTGGGCGAGAGTTAAGCATGGCAATATGGAGAAGGTTGCCATCCTTGAAAGACTTCTGAGGAGGGGTACAAATCAAAGGTATGCCCTGCAAAAGTATAGAAGCGGACAGAGGAGAGGGCAAGGTATCCAAGGAGGAGACAGCAGGGGAAGGCACGGAAGCCGTGAAGGGAAGAGAGGGGACAGCAGGAGAAGGAAGGAAATTGATGAGTTGCGAAAGAGTCTATCAAAGAGGAGAAGATTGGCCTGAGGGCCTTGGACCAAGACGGCACAATTCAAGTAAACATTGATGATGACCTTAGAGGAGTGGAAGGAGGCGAGTAGAGCCTCCCACCGGGTGCCACCATTGAGCACAGAGACCATATGAAGAGTCCATAGGTCTAGTGAGGGAACGACAGAGAGGATGTCAGTGAAGGTTTGCCTAGAGGCAGCACTGGTATAGATGCAGCGATAGGTAGGCCTGGGTTGGAGACCAGGCTATTCTTTTTAAACTTCTTCCTACCACATTTAGTGAGTAGAGCAGGATAGTCAATAGAGAAGCAGTTAGAAAAGAAATGAGAGACAGAGAGCACCATAGGGTAGGTAGGGAGAGGAGAGAAGAGGAAGGGAATGGGAGAGGTACGGGCGAACACTAGGGGAGGACACAGGGTGGGGTGGAAGCAGACGAGACAAGTTGACAATTGGACAGGACGATAAGTACTCAGACAAAGGTAGACAGTTGCTAGATGGTTGCTTAGCTAAGAAGTCGACAACAGAACCATGGTCATGTGGACCAGTGGTCAAAACATTGAAATGTTGAACAATTGAACAATCAATATGTTTACAAATGAACAGACACTTAACTGTGGAAGACTGTGAAATGAGATGTTAAATGATATCTACATTTGGCCAACACACTTGCTTGGATGGTGATGTTGATTATTTGTTACCCAGTACATTTTAGACCTCAGGAAGTGAAGTGGGGTTATTTCATGGTGACTGTGCCTGGGAATTGGATAACTAATAAGTTGCTTACTAACAAATGCTGTATACTTTATGCCAGTGGGATTTACAAATTGTATGTTCTGGTGGGCCAGGAGAAACAAGTCCAGAGTTGCTGTATGTTGTTGGTTGTTCCTGGTATCTCCCTCCACAAACTACCTCCACCGTTTATGGATTTAATGATAGTTATATGGTGGCTTCATCATTGGAGATAAATCTAACTTCCAGTTCACAGAATACATGCAGAGGACTTCACTGCCTAATGTATTATGTGCAGCACTTTATCTTCTTCCCCACAGGGCAATTTAAGTTTACTGATAATTAATGTATTGAATCCGTCCGAGGCGGGGACCACTGCTATTATGTCTGCTATTACACACATTCTGTTGGAAGGAAATTGGAATCACCTTGAAGAATACATTATAATTATAGGTGATTTAAATTCATACTGTTAAATAGCAAAATTGAAAATGAAAGGTATTGACCTCCTCCAAGGCGGAGAGGGCAGGAGCCCCCTCTTGCTCCTTGACTGACAGCCATAACACTCTGTCAACGATGCTGACTTCCCGCCGACTACTAAATCTAAGAGCTTATGCCCATGTCTCCTACCTGGTGAGGCCTATGCTGAAATGTGCCCCTGTGTGCCTGCCCTTGCACCTGGTGCTCCTCTGATGTGTTTTGCTGCATTTGCTCAGCTCCAACCTCTCACGCGATCAAAATCGCCATCTGATTCTATGCTGACCAAAAACAAAATGGCAGGTGCAACGCGGCACCAGATCGAGGCTCAGCATTTTCCACATTGCTAGGCAACATATTTGAATTTATTTGTCCAACATCCGCTGGCAGGCAGAAGGAGCCGCCCCGATGAAGGCCAGAATAAGGCCCTGTTTGCCCCCTGTTTGCCACTGGCCATCACAGGCAACCTCCTTTTAACTGCCCAGTACGAAAAATTCACCCTTACCCTGCCTACAACTGCCATCTGATCTGCCAGCACCAGCGATACGGCACGTGAGTACCACCGTCACTGTATTGGTACACCGTGAACACTCAGCCAACATTTGACTGTGTGCACTGACCCGCATAACCTACTCCCCCGCCTGAGCTAACGCTAGTTCTCCCCCCCTCCTTTTAATTGTGACTCCACTCTATCCTCCACGCAGTGTCCCCCAGGCCTTCTTAGCCGGAATTGCACCCGACCAGGCTGCAGAACCTTATCTCTAAATGCTATTCTGATCCAACTGTACTGCCTCTACACCGCCATAATTGCCTCTTTTTGCCTGCTTACTCCGTCTCATATCAGCCATATACTTTGCCTAGCACTAGTGGGATATATCTATGCTGCACCTCTGCATGTGATTATTTCTTACGACTTCAACTATGCTGCTCGTACACGGCCAGAAATGTCCTAGCTCTGCTTCGAATTAGCCCATTATTGTCTGGTTCCTAGTCACTTTTTCAACAGTCATATTGTCGAAATACAAATGTTTCGAAACAAAATTGTAGAATTTTTTTTTTAAATGTGTTTATTTTTTTTTTGGGGGACACCCCCCAAACCCATGTTTTTTTTTCAAAAACCACAAATTAAACTATACGAAACAAAAGAAAACATTTACATTAAAAAATGCATTTGAAAAACTTAACTTTTTTTTCCACGATTTTGTTTCGACATAATTGTAATTTGAAAATGTTTTCAAAATATTGACTGAATACCTTATTGTCTCTAGCATCAGCTAACTTATCAGTACCTGGCCCTATGCCTCCTGGTGCCATTTTTAACTATATTGGCCCTATGCTTATTGTTGCCATTTTGAACGAGCCTGGCCCTATGCTTATTGATGCCATTTTGAACTAGTCTGCTCCTATGCTTATTGATGCCATTTTGAACTAGCTGGGCCCTATGCATATTGTTGCCATTTTGAACTAGCCTGGCCCTATGTTTATTGTTGCCATTTTTAACTAGCTTAGACCTACGCTTTACACTTGTCGATATTAGGTGAATACCTCAACCATTACCGATATGACATTTCCTATGTCCAATACAACCATTTGCTCTCTAGTCATCCTTACCACACTGACTGCACTATCTACAATGGCAGCCCTCTACTATAGACTCCTGTCAGCAAGGGAAATAAGTAACCAGCTGCAAGCCCTATCGTCAACCCAGTGGACATTGGATTCCACCACCCAAAACTACCCCAGCCAGACTTGCCCTACCAATCTGGGAAATTATAGACTAGGATCTAGATTGCCTAAATTAGCATCAGCCTACCACTCACACAGCCATTCCAAGATGAAGCCAACACGAGCCTCCCGTAACACCACTAAAACTGAACCTATCCTTAGTCAGAAGCACTGTACTAAATCCTTGGAATCCTTAACCTCAATCAACAAGGACCATACCAGTGATACCATAAAAAAATGTATGATCTCAAGGGAGGCCTCATTAACGTTAGATCTCTGATAGCCCACACATCTGAAATTATCAACATCATTACCTGTAACCAACTTGACTTCCTAGCAGTTACCGAAACATGGCTGCATAAAGCAGCTGGCCCAGCTCGAATGCTAGCTATACCCACAAACTTCACCATCTTTAGAAAAGACAGACAAACTTCCAAAGGAGGCGGCATAGCATTCATCTGCAGAGCCGATCTCACCATAAAAGAGATAGATCATATGATTATGCCATCAGCTGAACTACTCTCATTAAAAGTAGGAATCGCTGCCTCCCGCATTATTACTGTGCACCTAATCTACAGACCTCCGGGTCCACTAGGAGCATTTGAAGAAGACATAACTGCCCTTTTGCATACTAATGCCAAACCTGGGACACAAATTATCCTACTCAGCGACTTCAACTTAGGTCTCTATGACCCTAAAGACACTAATGCCTCTATCCTAGCTAATACGATTATGGAAGCCGGCCTCACCATCAGGAACAACCGCCCCACTCACTCCAAAGACCGCACCCTGGACTGGTGGGTGGCAGATATCAACTGCACCTCCCTCATAACAGCCAATGAACCATGCATATGGACTGATCATTACCTGATCTTGCTTACCATTTCAGACTTACCTCAAACTAAGACATCCAAACTATCAGCACCACCAGCCCTCACCTGCTGTAATAAAAATATAACAGTGACAAATCTCCTCCCTTTGATTCAGCCCATCATCAATCACTCCGACCTAATTACCAACCCCAATGACCTGGTTGACCTGTACAATAACACCATTAACTCAGCCATAGACATCATTGTGCCTCTGAAACTGAGCAAATCTAAACCTCTTGCCCATCTTAACACATGGTTTACCCCAAGCCTAAAAGCCTTGCGCAAAGAAAAAAGACAAGCAGACGACTGTTGGAAAAAAAATCCTTCTTCTCAAAATAAAAATCTCCTCACTTCCCTCACCAATAGATAAAAAAAGTAAATTATACAGTCAAAAAAGAAACCTTCAATGACAGAATTAAAAAGCAAACTCAAACACTAGGGAAATGTTCTCTATTCTCAGAGAATTAGAATCCCCTATCACACCTGTAGACCCATGCACCAAAGACAAAGCCTGGTGCACTAATATTAAAAATGCATTATGCAATAAAATCACCATGCCACAAGACAAAATATTAGCCAAAAGAACCTCCCTCCATAACATTGCTCTCTCCACTCAAGAAGCCATCTTACAAGAACTAGCCATCAATCAAACTAAACCATACAACCAATTTAACTTCAGGTCTATTTCCCTTGCAGAATCCAAGAATATCATCACATCACCTAAACCCTCTCGATGCCTTGGCGATACCTGCCCTGCCGCCATTATCAGCTGCACAATACCTAGCTCGGTTTGACACCTCCTTCATCAATTCATCCTTTAAATTATGCTCTGTGCCTACCAACCTTAAAGATGCCAGGATACTACCCCTAGACCCTAGTGTCCCAACGAATTGTAGACCCATAACGACAATCCTGTTTCTATTTAAAATCTTACATAAAGCTGCCTATCTACAGATTCAATCCTACTTGGAGATTAATAACTTACTAGGAACCAGATAATCTGGATTCAGACCAAGACATGGAACAGAGGCGGCACTGCTCGATCTCAAGAACCAACTAGATGAGCGTAAAGATAGAAGAGACACCTCCATTCTTTTACTCCTAGATCTGTCTGCCGCCTTCGATTTGGTCGACCATAAAGTACTATGCAACCATCTCAAATCGGCTGCCAACTTCTTCACAAAGGCCACTGCATGGATAAACTCCTTCCTAGACAATAGAACTATAAGCGTCTTTTCGCCCTCCGCAGCTGCTGACCCAGTACCCCTCACCTGTGGCGTTCCTCAGGGGTCCTGTGTCTCCCCTATTTTGTATAACATTTTTACAAAGCCACTCTTCGATATTCTGGACAAACTGGGTGTCTCATACACTAATTATACAGACGACACCCAGATCCTCCTCCCAATCCAGGGAGACTACGACAAAGACACTAACCTCATAAACAAAATCTATCAAATCATACAAACCTGGATGGCCACCCATCTGAACGATGAAGAAAATGAACTTTTAATCATTGGGTCCACCAGCAAACTAAACAAACTCTCACACATGTACAAATCCATCACCATTGATGGTATCAAAATCAATGTATCCAAGTTAAAACCTTAGGCTTCTATTTAGACTCAGATCTTAACCTCAACAAGCAAGTAAATGCCACAGCATCAGCTACAAGTTACACTTGCAAACTAATCCATGCATGTAAACCATTTCTAACCCTGGCTACCTGCACCACCATTGCACAGGCTTTAATCCTATCAAAACTAGACTACTGCAATGCACTTTATCTAGGCACTAGCAAACACAACACTAATAAACTCCAAACCCTGCAAAACAACGCCCTCAGAACAGCCTTAGGTATTCCTAAAGGACATCACATATCTGACCAAAGGAGATCCGCCAAATGGTTGGCCATCAATGACAGAATCAAACTTAAACCACTGAACATTACACACAACTGTCTCAATAACAAAGCACCTGCATACCTCATAGAGAAATTCACCAATCATGCATCTGAACATCCCATCACAAAGGCTCAAGCCAACAGTATCAGAATCCCCAAATTAAATCTGAAAAGAACCAAAGAACACAAATTAAAACACATTGAGGGTCTGTCAATTGTTCTGTTAACAGAACTCTGATAACCCAGCCCTAACCTGCTTACTACTCCACCACCATGGCAGCAGCCTCCGACAGGAGCAAAGCCCACTTTGAATTAGTAAAGCATTGTACCAAACCCTCACCCAAACACGAGGTACCAGCAACTCACTGAAACATGTGATGGAATCAACACATTTTCTATTGAAAAAGACAAAATCAGAGAGACTATCAAATCAACCTTTCACAGCATTAGCATCCTCTGTAGCCTGGCATGCACTCTGCCCCTGTGGCCCGAATTCTCTCCTCTCTTTGCCCCAGATCTCCTCAAAATGATTGCCTTCCTCAAACCTACTTCTTATTCTGACAATATAATTTTGGCCTTCACCATTAAACAATTGACAGACCCGTCGCTCAATGAGCTCCTCAGCATCATCAATGCCTCTCTCACAGAAGGATCTTTTCCAGACACCCTCGAAACTGGTTGTTAGGGAGAATTCTCACCAGGGTGCTAGATTCCCTCTACCTTAGAGCCCTGCAGCTCTTTTGCTATATTTTGGGGCTTTTAACTTTTATCTTCAATGTGTTTTAATTTGTGTTCTTTGGTTATGGAGTTTTAAAACAACTCCAGTGGCATCATCTTTTTCTGTGTGTCACACAGCACCTTCAGTGCAGTGGCACAGGGGTGTCTTTCAGACTCCCCAAGGTTTAAATACCTTCTCTGGGACTGACTACTGTCTCCCAGAGCATGTAAAGTTAAATTGGCTTTACTAGTCTTTTTAAATTTAACGACCCGGCACCCACTATCTTCCTATAGAGTGCTGGAGGGGTTGCCTAGCTTCCCCTGAGTCAAAACCCTCATGTAACAGTAAGATGTTACCCTTTCCTACTTTAAATGGCTGGTAGCAGTGGTTTAGATCAAACTACCATGATTCATACCGACCGCTAACAACAGTAGCTAAAAATCGGGTCAGCCATGTTTTCCAATATGGCGCCCAAGAACTATCTGTAAAAACAGACTTTGGTCATCTTTTTTTGCCATTTCTTTTAGAAAAGGACCTTCTTGTGTTTGTCTCTGCTTGCCAAACTAGGTTTGGTCCCTTTGTTCAGTGGCCTTTGGCGGACTTCAGTGCTGAAGCCCTTCAAGATTAACTTCTTCCCTTGAGTTTAGTGGGAACAAACAACTCGCAAGCCACCTGGACACCGTCCTATTCTCGTTGAATTTTCATCAGAGAGCTGTTGAAAACCAGAGAGCCAGAGGGAAGCATCCGTCTTGCTACAGCTTTTTGCCTCTTTCCTGGGCAGTGCAAGAACCTCCCGACGTTATCCTTCTTGTCCCCACAACTGAAGCTCAGGAACAGTGAGATCTGCTCGAACTGCCAGAAACAACTGCCTCAGCTACAGCTTTCTTCATTGACAAAGTACTGTGCAAACGTGGTCCGGAAATCTTTTCGGCCATCGAGAAAGTGCATGAAACTTTCCTGAACTATGAAGGCTTGTCCTTCCCTAAACATTTGTCAAACTTTTCGCCTAGCCAAATCCTTTAGAAATCTAAGCCAAAGGCTTAACTGTTATATACCAGAACTGTGCTATCCTATACAAAAGACTCTGAACATTTGACTTTGGCCGAGGCCTGTTGTGAAGAATTGCTGGTTGTAACTAACTGAAACCCTTTGCCCTGCCTATGAATGTATTTGGGCTGTCTATTCTTATAACCTTGTCTTTTCCCTCCTTTATTAAATATCTGAAGTGCCATTTTGCTCCAACTTCATTTTGGAGCTAAACTTGTTCATTTACTTACCGGTTGGATTTTTGTGGTATATTAGTGTGTGATATTGAGCTGCTTATGCTAGAGTAATGTTTTTTAATTGACTGAGTAAATACATGTGTATTCTTTTACCAAGAAAACTTGAGTAAGTGTATACTTCAATCACTGTATTTGCTGGTCCTTTATTTAACCTGTTCTACTGCTCACTTAAACACTTGAGATAAATCTGGCTGCTCAGCCATCACTACCACTTTAATGTGTAGTACAGGCTTGTACCAAAGCCGAAATTCTGCTTACACTTGTAGTCCTAATTGCATGTAGTGTTCCCAAAGGGTACTACCTGTGATTGTGATTCTGCCTAACACTGGTCTCACACAACCTCTTTTTAAATAAACAACTGTAGATCCAGATGACCTAGCCAACTACAGGCCCATTACGAAACTCCTTTTTATTAGCAAAAGCTTGGAAAAAGTAGTTGCTACACACCTACTCACCAGAATCTAACAACTGCACCTTCTAAATGACTATCAGTCAGGGTTCCTCCCCATTTGTAACATTGAGACAACCACCATCCAGGTGGTGGATGATGCCGTCCAAATCATAGATAAGGGTGACTCATGCCTCTTCGTCCTCCTTGGCCTCTCAGCTGCATTTCACACCGTCGACGACCACATCCTTCTCTACCTCCTTGCTGACAGGATGTGATTCTCTGGCACTGTCCTCCGTTGGTTTACTTCTTACCTCTCAGGCAGGCACCAGCTGTTCAAATGAACTTGTTGGGTTCTAACTGACTCAAGTTCTCCTGCAGTCCCCAACGCTCCATCCTCTCACAAATCCTTTTTAACCTTTACAATGTGCCTTTGTGGACGATACTCAGCTGTACATGAGAGTAAACAGCTCGAAGGACATAATTTGTCTTTACGATTAACTAGCCATCATCCAGTCCTGGATGCCAACTGCCTACCTCAAACTAAACCCACCTAAGACTGAATTCATCCTAATCGGTCCACCTGCTAAAAAAAATACTTGTCCAACAATAGCTCAATGATATGCACCTAGAAAGATTTGATTCACAACTCTCAGTCTCTGAAAAATCCTTAGGCTTCACCATTGACAGCTGCCTGTCCTTTGAGAAACACATAGCCAAGAAGCCCCAAATAGCCTGGCTCAGAATCTCTACACTTCAAAAAATCAAACCCTTCATCCCACCACAGGGCTTCTGGACTGTAGTGCAGGCTGTTGTGCTCTCACACATTGATGGGGAAAATTCTGTACTGACAAGGCTCTCAGCTGCTCACTTGATGCCCCTACATGCAGCCCACCATGCTGCAGCATGTCTTATTATAGGCGCACAGAGAAATTTGAACTAATTACACCATCCTATGTAAACTATATTGGCTTCCACTCCAAGCCAGCATACTGTTCAAGACTGCATGTATCATCTAAAAAGCAGTCACGAGTAGCACACACCCTGGCAGCTCAGCTCCACATATCTGGTGGCATACACTCCTCACAGAGAAAATTGACCAACCGGCTTGAATCATAACCCGTCTTCAAAGAAAGGACCCGCAAACAATCTATCTCTTGTCATTTACCCACCCTATGGAACCCGATCCCAGTGTCAGCTCGTAATACCCCCCCCAATTCTTCAATTAGGGAAATCTCTCAAAACATGGCTCTTTCAACAACACCTGACCAAGGAATAATTCCAATGGACGTACATACCAACGCACATACCTCACAGTACTGTGCTACTCTTAAAAGATGGCAACCCATGTTGGCTACCCACACTCTGAACAGTGTGTTGCTGCTCCCGAGCTAGCTCAGGGCTTTAAACAATAAAATAAAAAATAAAATAAAAAATATTACTTCAGGACAACCAATTTCAGCATCATGCCACCTGCACTCTATGCAACAAAACTGTGTGCGTGGGAAAGTCTGGAACCAACAGCATTTCCTTATATGTTCCATGTCACATGATGCAAAACGGAGATGAATCTAGAAGACCTATGTTGTAACCCCATCACTAGTACATAGTGACCATAGAACCACTAGTCTGCACTGTAACTCCATAAAATGTTGCTGTGCAATTGCTCTATTGCCTCACTGCAATGATGGTGACCGACTACTATAACTGCAATTAGTTTGTGTTCTACTTCTTTCTGTTTTTGAATCCTGCTCCTTCTAATTTACAACCACAGTAGAGAGTCATCTCCATACATGGCACACATTTGTACCCCTGAATATTTGTATTTTCTCTCACTGAAGGTAGAGCTGCAGAACTGAGTATTGTTTCACTAATGTAGTCTCTTCTAGAGGAAACAAAGAATGCAAGCTGGAAAATTTGAATTTCAACGAGTATGCGTCTGTGAGTATTATGAAATTAACAGTTTTCCAAAAATTGCAAATATCTTAATAGTTGCTTTGAAAAAACATACCATTAAATTCAGGTGATCAATGACGATAAAATGGAAAATTCACGAAACTAACCACCTGTAATGTTCAAGTCATCCTACTAGCCTTTCTGTTGTTTAATATCATCTCAAATCCTCTTCAAATTCTTATATTTTTAGTTTCTATATTATTTAGTTCTGGTAATATTGATATAGAATTACAATGTGGCTTGACACATTTTTCTTATGCCTGTGTCACATCAAATAAACTTAATCCTTTCTTCCATCTATGCCAAACATTAAATAAGGAAAAGAACACAAATCATTTTGCAGGAGCGATTCAGTGAATCTGATTGGCCCACCAAACAGAACACCATCCACCTGAACAAAAGAAACCCAATTAATACCTTAAGTAGGCCAATAAACTCATTTATTTGTGAGATTTTGCCGTATTCACCACTTCCTCAGGCAGAGATGAAATAAAGCATTTGAAAAATATTGCCTCACAATTAGCCCTTTCTGGAATGTACTACTTATCTGTGCCTGTCTGTGTACCAAAAGTGCAGCGTGTTCAGAAACGCATGTATTTAAGATGCTGAAATCTGTCACACATTGAAGTCTTTATGGTTTGAATGGTAGACAGTATATAGTGTGGCAGGGGTCAGTATAACTTAAGAGAAGGAATGAATATACTCAGCTCACCCTTTTAAAGTGCTCTTAGGAATATAGGAGGGGAGGGGATGGCATGGTGTTAGTCCTGGTAGGTGCAGTCAAATCTATGGTATCACTCCAATGCTGAAAATATTGCAATTGCTGGCGACATTCACTGTGACACAGTGGGAAAATTACATTTAAATGCAACCATAAATGTTTTAACATTGAACTAAAAATGAATATGAAGGGTACTGTCTGCAGCAGATGCAGTAGACCGTAGACGTTGAAAATGAGTCTCTGCGTAAGACGTAGTAAGTGACTTCAATCCAGCACTCCAACCAAGTCAATGCTTAGTATGGGATGTCCAATGGAAGCCCTTATTTATATATTTTTATGTCAAAGTTCTTTAAATCTGGATGATGAACCCTTATATAACGCCCCTCTCTTTGAATCTCCCCGACCTCACTGAGCCAAGAAGTAGGTTTGTTTTGCAAACTAAAAGGTTTATTTGAAGAATTGAACAATATATATCACACATTTATGGATAGAATAATATCTGAATAGCACACTTATGAATATGTACAGTGATCAGCAATGGGTAATATTACAATATCAACAATTTCTTTAATCAGTTAGGAGTAGGAAAAGAAAGGAAGAGGTAGCAGAGAATACTTTGTATGATTCAAGGAAATACAATGATGGGAAAGAATGCAACACAGAAATAAACTTGATATGATTTCAATCAGAAGATAATATGATCACCTTTTCCCCTGTTATTACTCACTCCCCCGACTATGCAATATGAAGAGATGGAAATGAGGGCACGCAGGTTTCAAGAATACAATCAATAATGCAGTTCAATTCCAGTTCCCCCAGCAAGCTTAGAAGAACAGGTATGATTTAAAACAGGCAAAAATACTTTTGAATGTGATTGGCAATGAAAGGGAAAAATGCTAAAAATGACTTTAATTCACTAAATGAGATTTAGGATAAGCGAGAGTTACTTTGGATTGGTACAGGTCAACACTAGCAATGATTCATGAATGATTATCAGATTGAAAACGAAATTCAGCAGTTGAAAACAAGAAACAGCTATTTTGACATGTGGTGAAATGGAGCTAAATTGCAATTCGCTGCAATTTTTCCGCGTGCGTGAAATGCGATTACAGCAAAACTATAAGGAATTGGAATTTCGGTTCTAGGACGTGTGATTCAAAAGTTACAGAGGTTTTTGTGAAGGTAGATTTTTCAGATATAAAGTCAAGATTTCAAAAATGACAGATGTGCTTTAAAGATTAGAAACAAAGATTTCTTAACACTAAGGAGTCTATGGAGCTGCAAACTACATGACAGCCCAGCCACCTATCCAGAGGCGCCTCCGGATGGTTTCTGTCTGAACGAGACGATTGCCTTTTTCTACAGAAAATATATATTAGCGCATAGATGATTATCACGACAATTATCAAGGATTATGTGGAGGAGAGAAGAATTTAGGATAGACAAATGAGGTTCTATAATGCAATTCTGGGTGGGTTGAAATGGTTGGAATAGGTTACTTTAAACTACGAGATGACTATGGACAGTTTTAGACTGGATACTCACTCCTATGGCTAGGGAATGGAGTGGGCCCCCTCAAAGATCTAGTCAAGGGTTTGGCTGGGATTCTCTCTCACCACCGGACAGGTCTCAGTTCTTCTCTCAGCACTGCACTACGGTCTGTGCAGCCTCTTGGACTGGATCTGACGGGTTCTGGATTACAGCTCTGCTCTGCGGCTCTGGATCTTGGTTCTAGCACAGGATTCTTAGCTAGAACAGCAAAACAGCTCAGCCAGGCTGTTGGATTTTGAGATGCCCCTTGGAAGTTTAGGGGTTAGAATCAGGTTGCTAGGTTTTGCAGGCCTGCTGAGAAAGGTTCAGCTTTTGGGTCAGGACTGTCTGCTTCTAGAATTGGGTTCTAGAGTTTGGTTCTGGATCTATGTCTCGAGCTTTGTCTGGATCTTCTTGCAGGGTGCTTCGCCAAGAAATCGGTGAGTAGTGGGAAAGTATGTGTCCTATCTGTCCTCACAGTCTCTATTTATGTATTTCCAAAGTGGGTGGGGAGGCTGATTCCACAATGCCCAACCCTCTAAGGATCTGATAGGTTAGAGGTTTCCCTGGCTCCTGATTGGAGAAAGGATCAGCGTGTCATCTTTATGGCTTGGGGGAAAGCACTCCCCTTTGTCTCTGTACAGTATATCTTAGTTTTCATAAAACACATATTTACAATATACACAACGTGTTAATATTACATAAATTACACGACAGATTGCCTAAGGTACATTTCTGTTCAACTCTCATCTTCCTAAGAGCTTTGGTTCAGAAATTACCACTTTTTGCACTTTTGGTGGGTTTCTCAATATTATTTCTGCACCAATTTTTATCCATGCATTCACACCCCCTCTGGGCATATTTTTGTAATTTTTTATGTTCATAGCATAAACACAGTGGCTACAATATGAATAATACCGGGGTGTGGTCTCAGAATATTGCATAGTGTCCAGCTTAGTCTTCAACTATGAGCGAATTTTTCATTTTAACAATCTCAAAGTTTCCCATTTTTGTCAGTTCAGTGCAATTTGTTATAAGCATTTTTCTAAAACATATATTTGCTGGGCTTTCTGAATCCAGACAATGGTTTGTCTCCGACTCCAAGGTCTGGGCTGACTCAGAGGTCACATGCCTCTCCTTCCTGCTAGCAGTTTGTTGTCAGTCACACCCGAATAAGCATTTTCTATTCAGCCCAAGGATTCCTTTGTCTGCACTGAGAGCAACAGGCCAGGGTGCCACTCCCAGTTCCTTTTGACACCAGCCTGCCAATCTCTTAGTCAGGGGCAGGTGGATGTCTCCTTTGTCCAGGGAGAAGGTGTGGAATTTGTTTGAACACAGCGTGGGAAACTTTTAACTCTGAAACCCAATGTCTACAAATTGTCTTTTCTTAAAATATAACTCACATTTTTCACAAATACATCAAACCATTTCTTACTTCAAGCCTATTCCGAATATAGTTTTGAATTGTATCCACCTCTTAGGCTTCTTATAGCAAGTCTTTCTTTGGCATAGTTTGGGCTCAATGTACAACTTTACACAAAATGGTTTTAAAACGCTGGCTTCTGGTAGAGGTGAGTAACTGTATTACACTCATTTTTGACAGATTTCTTCCAGCAAGCAATCCTGAAAAGTATACTTTGTTCATATATATATATATATATATACTTCTGTGGTTTTATATTTATGTAGATTCTTGCGGGAGAATGATGTGGACCACCCAACAAAGAGGTTGGATTTTTTTGAGTGGTTTGTGAGCCATGATTTGTGCAAATTTGACACCAAATAAAAATGGATTTTTGAAACCAGCTCAGTTTCTTTGGCAATGATTTTGCTCTGTGAGCAGCCAAATTATGGGTTTTGGCAGCGGTCTCCTGTGTTACCACTGACATAGGCAAAAGTAGATGGTGGCCTATTTTTTAGGTTTTCACTGCGCACTTTCTGGTGATTTCTGGCAAGCAGCATGCTTTCTGGCGGCCATTATGATGTTTCTGCTGCCAGCAATGCACAGTGATGTTGCAGGGCTTGGATTAGTGGGTTAAGACATCCCACAAGCACCCCTCTTGTGATGGCCGTTGATCTTCCATCAATGGAAATTTGCAAGACTGGGATGTCAGCCTCCAGATTCCACCAATGGCACAGTTTAGCATCTTTTCCTCCATCAGGGCTGGATCAATCGGTTCTGCTCGCCAGTCCTGATGGGAGTATTGAGCGATACTCCGGGCCCCTCGGATCTTTGCTCCTGGTCCCCGGGTTATCCTCCTTGGTGAGTCTCCATGGTTTGCAGTCAACTATAGGTTATCTCTCTCCTAGGATGACAAAGCAAAAAACATATTTGTAGACATTTCCCCACCACTATTAATGTAGTGGGGCGGACACAAAATTTGATAAATCAGGGTATTTTTCTTATTGTATTTTATAGACTATATGTGGAATATTTTAGGGTTGGAATTTCATGGATCTGGAAAGGCCCCCTCTGGGGTTTCAGAAGACTCCTCCAGTTGCTGCAGAGTGTGCCTAGGATGGCAACACTTTAGCTGATTAATATGGACCCACTTGTCTTCCCCTTCTGCCAAACTGCCTTTGGGGATGTGGATCTTGTAGGCGACTGGTGAGATCGTGTCTACAATTTCAAAAGGTCCCTTCCAGGTAGGCAGAAATGTCTGCTGTTTGGCCTGGTTCCTTTGGAAATTGTACAGATAAACCCGGTATCCTACATTGTATTTTTTTCTGGTAGTTTTTAAGTCATAGTGGGTCTTCATGCTGTCGGCGGATCTTTCTAGATTCCGCTGAGCATAGGCAAAAGCATGTTGAAGGTGTTTTCTTAAATTTTCAACATACTCATGAGTTGGTGAAGCATTTATCAATGTCTGCTCTTGGGTCCTGTAGAGCAGATGCTGGGGAAGCACCATCCTTCTTCCTTTCATCAGCTCAAACGGTGACATTTTAGTTGCAGATGAAGGTGTAGATCTGATGGCCATTAGGATAAGAGGTAATCAAATATCCCAACTTGGCCCAGAATCTGCCACAAATGTTTTTAATATGCTCACAATGGTTTTGTTGTATCATTCTACTGCACCACTGGAGGCTGGCCGGTAAGAAATATGTAGCTTCCTTTTAACCTCAAGTATCTCCCACATCTTTGTCATTACTTTGCTGGTGAAATGGCTACCTCTGTATAACTCGATCCTTTGGGGTAGACCAAAACTAAAAAAAAAGTGGTTGATCATCAGGGCAGCTGCAGTTTCTGCCTTGCAGTTTGGGGCCGGGAGACATTCCACCCATTTAGTAAATAAGCAAGTAACGGTCAATATGTACTTATTTCCCCTAGAGGAGCAAATCACGGGCCCGGTGAAATCTACTTGCAAATCTGACCATGGCAGTGTCATCCCACTCTTTTGGAGAGGTGCACGGTGTCTGAGCGATGTTGGCTGAAATTGTGCACATAAAGACACCCCTTCAAGTATTGGTCGAGGTCCTGCCCCATGTGTGGCCAGTATGCAACCTCTCTTAAGATTTCAAGTGTTGTATGAAACCACCTATGACCGGCTGTGGCCGCATCAGGGGCATGTATTTAACATCAGGCTTCAGAATGAGGTAGGAACCACCCACTGATCATGGCCAGCTAGGGAGTTCCTTACCAACAAACTGTCTTGGATTCGGAACATTTTTGACATTTCATCAACACTCTGAGGTCCTCTTTCCCAAGGTAATCAGTATCCATCAGGGGAAAGTTCTCAGGGTCCTCAATGTGTTGATAAAACTTACCAATTATTGGATCCCCTTTTTGAGCCATATTCAAATCAGCATCTGGGGTCTCTTTACTCCATTGTGAAGTTGAAAGATCATTTAGAGCATTTGTCTGGTACCTAGTGATAGCAGTGACCTGGATTTCCCCCAACAGGGACTCAATCTCAATTAGATCCCCTTGGATGGCCCCGGTTTTGGCCAGCTGATCAGCTTAGTCATTTCCAGTTTTGTCTGGTCCCTCTACTTTGGAATGACCCTTTATCTTTTTCCAGTAGATCGTCATCCCATTCGAGCTGACCAGATCATCAATATTTTGAATTAACTTCCCATGTTTCAAGGGTTTGTTATAAGCACATAGCATGCCTCTGGTTTTCCAGTTAACAAGGTGCTCCACAAACTCGTTCCGTACATAATCTGAATCAGTGATTATGACCAGTTCGTGGAGTTGATGTTGGACAGCAGAGAGGATGGCTTGATGCACAGCCATCACCTTTGCCACTTAACTACTTCAGGGACCAATCTTGTACCCAGCGGAGGGTTCTGGGGACTCATTCACCCATGCATTCCCTACGCCGGCCACAAGTTCTTTTTCCCCGTTGTTGTCAACATGGTAAGAGCATCCATCCACAAAGACAGTGGGCATTCCCTCACACTTGTCTTCTTCAAAGAGTTTGTGGGGGGAATTGAGTTATGCCACCATGTTGTCCTTGATTTTTAGACTCTCGTCCTCGAGACAGTTTTCTCTGGCACAATCATGCAAGTCAGCCAGACCTTGCGCGAGGGGACTCTTCTTGTTTTGGCCATATCTCACTTCCACAGGAAAGCCTTGCATTGACAGAATCCAGGAAGTAATTCGGGAATTACTCACATTTCCAGCCCGGATTCTGTCACTTTGGAGATATTGCAGAGGCTGGTGTGGAGTCTCCACTATGATGTATTCCCCCTGGATAAACGGGTGGTAATTCTTCAATGACCACACCATTGCCAGGAGTGCCGTCTCACAATCGTTGAATCTTTCCTCCACAGAGGATAAAGTTTTGCTCGTCTATTGCAGTGAATACCTGTGACCCCTGGATCTGGGCCAGCCCTTGGTCAATGTAGGAAAGAGGCTATTGGAAAGTATGATCCCGTTTGTTGAGCTCCCTAAGGTCGGCGAAGAGTCTACACTGGCCGTTTGGCTTCAATATCCCCAGCACCGGATTATTGAAGGTGCTGTGGACTGGACGGATTATCCCACGGGACTCAAGGTTCTTAATTATTTCAGTAAGAGACTCCATTGATGCGAGAGGCAAGCGATATTGCTTCACAAGCACTGGAGTCATAGCCGGGTTAGTGGGAATTGTTGTTGTGTGGATGTCGGTGCGACCACAGTCATATGAGTCCACTGCAAAGAGATCCTGAAAATCCAAGAAAACTTGTTTCAACTTTTGCTTCTGCTCCATAGTCTCACAGGCATCAGCTAGGTTAACTCTCCCTTCAACCATCTGCCTGAAGCCTGGAAAGACTTCTGGTTTCGCCATCTCAGCGGCTTCCTCCAGGTGGGTGGAGAAGTCCCTGGTCAGAGTGCTGATTTAGACTGGTGGCTTCAGGTGGGAAAGGCAGCCCTCATGGACCTGAAAAATCACCTCTTCCCTCCTGAAGTCACAAGTTACATCTTCCTTACCATAAGGGCAGGAAGTGAACACCAGGAGGTTCCCCCCATGCCGGGTAAAGATCCTGTCTGGTGTTGTGTTGTCATCACTGTCACTGTCAAAACAGTCCTTGGGGATTGGTCCTAGCAGTTAATTACCTAGATCAATGGAAAAATGTCTTTCATCAACCGCCATTCCAATAATGGTGCCTGCGGCTAGAGTGATACTCTTTAAGTCACTGTTATTCACCTCTATTGGAATGGTGTCATGTTCTATATTGACTAATGGTGTTGGGTTTACCCCCAACCCTTGCTGTTGGAGAGAAGCATTCAGGTGAATATAGGCATCAGGGTTTTTCAATTTCTGTCCTCTTTTAACTTTCACTTCCAGTGAGAATTGTCGGGTCCTTTCTGGGATGGTGACTTCCTCTCCAATCTGAATTTCAACTGCATAAGGTAGCAATAGAGCTGACCTAAATGCTTTCTCTGGATCATCAAACCCCATGGGATTATCCGCTAATCGGGACCAAGCTTTGAAGTTTATTAGGTCCAAACTAATGGCAAAGCGATTGAGAATATCACTGCCTAAGTAAAAGGCGGCAGCGATGTCTCTCAGGACCCAACAATTATGGACTATGCTCTTGTTAGCTATGGAGATTTTGAGCATACATCTGCTTGGCAGGAGATGTTTGGAAGTGGGTGCTTCCAGATCCATTTCCCATTTGTCTATGAGTCTAAATGTGGGAATGGCTGGATCTTTTGGGAATTGGCGGAACATGGCTTTGCTGATGAAGCTCTTACCGTTGTTTACACACACTCGGTGAGAACAGAGTCCTTCCCTTCATTTAACTGAATTGGGATGAACAACTGCTCTCCAATTTGATGAACATCATCCAGGCTCTGAGCTGATTTCACATCTTTCTGGACTATAGCAGTGGGAATGTCTGATTGTGGATTGGTACAGAATTTCAGAGTGTTTCCTTCCAGTGTGGAATACCACCTTAAACTGGAAGGAAGGTTGATTTTCAGAAATAGAGAGGACCTCCCATCACCAGTCTGTTGTCCTACTGCTATTACTGTCACGTCTGGGATTTGGTTGTTCTGGAAGTGAAATTCTACTTGGTCAGATTTTTGTTCAACCATGTGGCATGTTCCGTTTAAACTAACATGGTTGGCACTCTGTTTCAATTTTATTGGTCGGCTATTCTGGGTCCAGAGGACCTTGTTTACACAGTCTCTTAGCGGTGACAACCTTCTCAGGAAGACATTCCCTAGTAAACAAGGTGTGCCCTCTGGTGTCACTACTATGACCGGGTGTTTCACCTTGTGTCGCCAAATGTTAATGTCCAAATAGGCAGTCCCCTCGATGGGAATTTCCTTCCCGTCAAAGTTCTGAAGTTGTCCAGGAAGAGAGGTGAGAGGAATTTGGTACTTCTCCCCCCTTCCTTAATTTAGTTCATCAAAGGCCTTTTTGGACAGAAGGGTAGCTTGGGATCCAGTGTCCACCAGTGCCAAAATTGTACCCTGCCCCTGTATTTGTACCGGGGCATAGTATCTTCCCTCCTTCTCCACAAGGGGGCACAGATAATGCAAATTTTTGGACAACTGGTGGGCTAATTTTCTAGTTTTGGACATACAAAGAGAAGAGATTTGAGCAGAATTCTGTGGAGAGTCTTGGGAATCTGCAAGAAAAAGGCGGCAACTAGAGGGAGAAGTTTTGGGTTCCCCTGGTTCCGGTTCTGGGCCACCCCCCTCCCTTTTTGAAGGCAGTCACCAGGATGGCTTTGAACCAGGGGATTTTGATGTTGTTGGTTCTGGGATTGGATTGGATGATGGGTGGCGCTAGCTCAGTCCCCACATCTACCCAGTCTGAATTTGAATCCATTGGGGCCCATTTTACTTTGGGAGGAGTTCCCCCATCTCTGAAGGAGAAGATCCTTTTCCCAGGATCCTCTGAGGATCCCTCTCCTTCAAATTGGAAGATCTCTACCTCCTCCTCAAAGTGGGTCTGTTTGGGTCCTTTGTTTTTCCTACCCCCTCTCTGCTCCTTGGGTGGCAGACTTTCAGGGGCAGGAGATTTTGTTTCTGGTTCCTGGGTTTCCAGGGGCTGTTTAGAAGTGGAGAAGGAAGCTTCCTCCAAGGCTTTACACCCCCCTTCCCCTTGTGCCTCCTCCCTGGGAACTGGTGAGTTATCGGGGTGCTGCCCCGTCATTGTTCTGGAGCACCAGGTCCAGAGTTTGGGGTATTCTGTGCCGGCGTGCTCATCTGAGGGTTCTGCTGAGCCCTCAGCATGCGACCCTGATCCTGTGCCATATTTTGGACCTAGCGCTCTAACTGTGAAACCCGCTCAGGCTGATACGGGCTTCTATTTTCTCCCCTGGGCTGATCCCGGGAAGGGTAGCTATCACTTCTCTGGTAGAACCCCGATTTGGGAAGATTTGGGTACCCCTCCACCCTTGGCCTCCCCTCTCCCGGATTAGGTTGTCTGGGCTCAGGAAAGTGGGGAAAGAAGGATGGATGATTTTGCGGTTGGAAGTTCTGTGGGTACCTGGGGAAAAAGTTTTGCCCAGTATTTGGGGAACTTCTGCCCTCCTGTGGGAAGTTAGGAGGGAAGTTCCCTGGGTTAGGTGCTTGGTTGGAACCCCCCCTTGGGCTGGAGAGTTCCACACATAACCCATGATGGGTTTGTTTCCCTTGCAGCGGGGACTTACATAGTCAGGGGAGTGAGGGACCCCATTTGTGGGACTACCTCCTTGACTCCCTCTCTGTGACTGGCCTGAGGGCCTTCTGGGCTTGGAATTATTCGGAGCAGGCACGTTTTTAGACCCCCCCCATTTCCAAATCTAAAATGGGGGCAACCTTTACCTCTGCCACCTTAGCAGCGGCAGGGGTGCTGGTCGGTTTGGGGCTTTTCTGAGCATTATTTTTATTTTCTATGGGCTTCTGCACCTCATAGATTCGGGTGGCCTGTTCAATGACCCAGTCTAGTGATCTTTTCTCATGAAAATCTCACACTAGCTGGGTCATGATGTATTTGGGTAAGGCATAGAAAACATATTAACACATTCTTTGCTGTCCGTATGCACCCTTTTAGTAGTCTGCGCAAAGGCACGCTTCACCTCCTGCACAAATTCTTGTGGGGCCTGATACTCCCCACACTGTAAATTGTAGGCTGCCCTGCGAGCCTCTTGGGGATTTCTGTGAACAGAAAATTGCTTTATGATGGCTGCCCTATATGTGGACCATCTTCAATGATTTTGGTCCTTCAGCCCCGTAAAGAAATTGGAGTATTCTGGGGAGAATTGTTTTAAGGGGTCCTTAAGCAAGGCCCTTTTTTGCCTTATTGGCCTTCTTGGTTCGGGTAACCCTGGTCCATTCATCCTCTGACTCAGAGGCACTGCTCCCAGATGTGCCCGTCTGATCTTCCAGGTTTTCCCGGATTCTGCAAGCCTGGGAATGGCTGGCAGAATGTGGGGACCTAGTCTCCTGTGTCCTGGGATGCTCGGAGGAGTCTTCTGATTCCTCCTTGCTCCCAGGATTTGATGGGTACCCCCCCCACTGACCTAACTGGGCAGAGGTTTTCAGGATGCCCTTAGTGGGCCTACTCTCCTGGGGTTCCCCACTAAACTTCACAGTACTTGGGTGCTCATACTCAGTTGCCCGCCCATCCATTCCTGGGAGGTACTGGCCTTTGAGCCCCATACTTCTGACTGGATAGTTATCTGCCATCCCCGTGGCCCTGGGCTCATGTGCGGCAGGGGACATGGGGGTGGCAGAGTCCCGGGACTGGGAGAGATGAAGGCCTCTGGTACTAGGGCTCCTGAGGTTATGCTCAGGTGTTTCCCTTTCCCAGCGAACCTCATCTCTATCAGCCCCTGCCCCCTGTTGCCATGCAAGAGCCTGAGCTTTCTGTTCCTCAATCAAGGCCTTACTAGACTCTATCAGTCTCTCTTGCATGGCTACCTGTCACTGGAGCCTATCATTGTGCTGACAGAGAGCATCATTTCTCTCTGTGCCTCCTGGTTTGTTTTGGAGTACTGGGCCAGTCTTTGCTGCAGGAGGGTTACCTCCTGAGTCCCGTCCCTACTGGCCTGTTCCTTTCTTGCCAGAGCATCATCCACCCTCCTGGTGTACTCTAACAAGTTTTGATGCTCTTTTTGGAGGTCACCCAGTCCCTGGAGGGCCAGGTGATTTTCTTCCAGCTTACCTTTTAAGTTACAGACTTCCTGGCCTAAGGTATCCATTTCCTGAGCAAGAGCCTGCCTCTTTGCTGCCAGGTCGTCCCTCTGCCTTTGAAGGGTACCAACTTTCTGGTGCTCTACCTCAAATTCTGCCTGGGTGTCCAGGTGTTTCAGAAATCATTTGTTGCACTCTGCCTTCTCTCTATCCAGATGGCTTTGCAGGGTGACTACCTGCTCTGCGCATGCCCTATTGAAGTCCAGTTGTTTCTCCAGCTTTTTCTGGCTCTCCAGTAGGGAGTCCAAACCTTCTTAGTACTCCTTCTGCAAGGCCAGAATTCTGGTATCCTGGTCTGACTTTTCCTGTTGCAAGATACCCATGTCCTCTTTTATTTTAATTAGATACTGCCTACTTTCGTTTTCTGACTCCTGGCTCCTCTGCAGTCTCTTCTCAGAAGAGTCCAGATCAGATTGTACCTTCTCTAATGCCATCAGTTGCCTTCTTGCCAGATCTTGGCCTTCAGCACATTTGTCCTGTATGGCTCCCATATACAAATTAAATATGCCGCTATCCTGGCAATCTTGTTGTGCTCATCCTTGGCCTTAGGGGCCATATATAGTTCACTAGGGCGACATGTAAGGGACCCTGATCTCTCCGATTATCCAACCCAGTTGCAGTGATCTGTTGTGTGATCGCCTGCAACCACGTATTCTGGTCCTGCTCAGTCCCCTCACCTCTCACAAATAGCTTATGTAAGAGGTGTTCTCTAGCTATCTTGATGTCTACCAATGTCACCATTCTGGAAATTGATTTCCTTCCTGACTTAGAGAAGTTTATTATTTTATTTTGCAAAACAGACCGTTTCCTGAGAGTGTTTCTTTTTGAGGGGTGCTTTTACTGCGTAACACAGCATGGTAGCCTAACAGGATTTATGTATCCTATTAGTTAGCACACCGTTTTAAGCTGCACAAGTGGTAGGTCTAATCCAGAAATCCCGGATGAGCCCCCAATCAGTAAGTGACTTCAATCCAGCACTCCAACCAAGTCAATGCTTAGTATGGGATGCCCAATGGAAGCCCATATTTATATAGTTGTATGTCAAAGATCTTTAAATCTGGATGATGAACACTTATAAAACACCCCTCTCTTTGAATCTCCCCGACCTCACTGAGCCAAGAAGTAGGTTTGTTTTGCAAATTAAAAGGTTTATTTGAAGAATTGAAAAATTGAACAATATATATCACATTTTTATGAATAGAATAATATCTGAATAGCATACTTATGAATATGTACAGTGATCAGCAATGGGTAATATTACAATATCAACAATCTCTTTAATCAGTTAGAAGAAGGAATAGAAAGGATAAGGTAGCAGAGAATACTTTGTATGATTCAAGGAAATGCAATGATGGGAAAGAATGCAACAAAGAAATAAACTTGATATGATTTCAATCAGAAGATAATATGATCACGTTTTCCCCTGTTATTACTCACTACTTCCACTATGCAATATGAAGAGATGGAAATGAGGGCACACAGGTTTCAAGAATACAATCAATAATGCAGTTCAATTCCAGTTCCCCCAGCAAGCTTAGAGAGAACAGGTATGATTTAAAACAGGCAAAAATACTTTTGAATGTGATTGGAAATGAAAGGGAAAAATGCCAGAAATGACTTTAATTCGCTAAATGAGATTCAGGATAAGTGAGAGTTACTTTGGTTTGGTACAAGTCAACACTAGCAATGATTAATAAATGATTATCAGATTGAAAATTAAATTCAGCAGTTCAAAACAAGAAAACAGCTATTTTGACATGTGGTGAAATGGAGCTAAATTGAAATTTGCTGCAATTTATCCGCGTGCGGGAAACGCGATTACAGCAAAACTATAAGGAATTGGTTCTTTAGAAAGCTGGGGATCTTAGCTTCACAATGACAGTTAAATTTCGGCTCCAGGACATGCAATTTAAAAGTTACAGAGGTTTTTGTGAAGGTAGATTTTTCAAAAATAAAATTTCAAAAATGACAGATGCGCTTTAAAGATTAGAAACAAAGATTTCTTAACACTAAAGAGTCTATGGAGCCGCAAACTACACGACAGCCCAGTCGCCTATCCTGAGGCGCCTCCAGATGGTTTCTGTCTGAATGAGACGATTGCCTTTCTCCAGAAAATATAAATTAGCGCCAAGATGATTATCATGACAATTATCAAGGATTATGTGGAGGAGAGAAGAATTTAGTGTAGACAAAAGAGGTTCTATAATGCAATTCTGGGCAGGTTGAAATGGTTGGCATAGGATACTTTAAACTACGAGATGACTATGGACAGTTCTAGACTGGATACTCACTCCTATGTCTTGGGAATGAAGTGGGCCCCGTCAAAGATCTGGTCAAGGGTTTGGCTGGGATTCTCTCTCGCCACCGGACAGGTCTCAGTTCTGCTCTCAGCACTGCACTGAGGTCTGCGCGGCCTCTTGGACTGGATCTGAAGGGTTCTGGATTACAGCTCTGCTCTGCGAGTCTGGATCTTGGTTGTAGCACAGGGTTCTTAGCTAGAACAGCAAAACAGCTCAGCCAGGCTGTTGGATTTTGAGATGCCCCTTGGAAGTTTAGGGGTTAGAATCAGGTTGCTAGGTTCTGCAGGCCTGCTGAGAAAGGTTCAGCTTTTGGGTTAGGCCTGCCTGCTTCTAGAGTTGGGTTCTAGAGTTTGGTTCTGGATCTATGCCTGGAGCTTTATCTGGATCTTCTTGCAGGGTGCTTCGCCAAGAAATTGGTGAGTACTGGAAAAGTATGTGTCCTATCTGTCCTCAGCAGTCTCTATTTTTGTATTTCCAAAGTGGGTGGGGAGTCTGATTCTACAATGCTCAACCCTCCAAGGATCTGATAGGTTAGAGGATTTCCTGTCCCCTGATTGGAGAAAGGATCAGTGTGTCGTCTTTATGGCTTGGGGGAAAACACTCCCCTTTGTCTCTGTACAGTATATCTTATTTTTCATAAAAAACATATTTACAATATACACAACTTGTTAATATTACAAAAAATACATGGCAGATTGCCTAAGGTACATTTCTGTTCAACTCTCATCTTCTTAAGAGCTTTTGTTCAGAAATGACCACTTTTTGCACTTTTGGTGGGTTTCTCAATATTATTCCTGCACCAATTTTTATCCATGCATTCACACCCCCTCTGGGCACATTTCTGTAATTTTTTATGTTCATAGCATAAACACAGTGGCTACAATATCAATAGTTCTGGGGTTTGGTCTCAGAATATCGCACAGAGTCCAACTTAGTCTTCAACTGTGAGTGATTTTTTCATTTGAACAATCTCAAATGTTCCCATTTTTGTCAGTTCAGTGCAATTTGTTATAAGCATTTTTCTAAAACATATGTTTGCTGTGCTTTCTGAATCCACACAATGGTTTGTCTCCACCTCCAAGGTCTGGACTGACACAGAGGTCACATGTATCTCCTTGCTGCTAGTAGTTTGTTGTCAGTCACACCCGAATTAGCATTTTCTATTCAGCCCAAGGATTCCTTTGTCTGCACTGAGAGCAACAGGCTAGGGTGCCACTCCCAGTTCCTTTTGACACCAGCCTGTCAATCTCTTAGCCAAGGGCAGGGGGAAGTCTCCTTTGTTCAGGGAGAAGGTGTGGAATTCGTTTGAACACAGTGTGGGAAACTTTTAACTCTGAAACCCAATGTCTACAAATTGTCTTTTCTTAAAATATAACTCACATTTTTCACAAATACATCAAACCATTTCTTACTTCAAGCCGATTCAGAATATAGTTTTGAATTGTATCCACCTCTTAGGCTTCTGATAGCAAGTCTTTCTTTGGCATAGTTTGGGCTCAATGTACAACTTTACACAAAACGCTTTTAAAACGCCAGCTTCTGGTAGAGGTGAGTAACAGTGTTACACTCATTTTTGACAGGTTCCTTCCAGCAAGCAATCCTCAAAAGTATACTTTGTTCAGATAAATTTATATACTTCTGTGGACCTTATATTTATGTACATTCTTGCAGCAGAATGGTGTGGACCACCCAACAAGGAGGTTGGATCTTTTTGGGTGGTTTGTGAGTCATGATTTGTGCAAATCTGACACCAAATAAAAACAGATTTTTGAAACCAGCTTAGTTTCTATGGCAATGATTTTGCTCTGTGAGCAGCCAAATGATGGATTTTGGCAGTGGTCTCCTGTGTTACCACTGACATAGGCAAAAGTAGATGGTGGCCTATTTATCAGGTTTTCACTCCACACTTTCTGGTGATTTCTGGCAAGCAGCATGTTTTCCGGTAACCATTATGATGTTTCTGCTGCCAGCAATGCACAGTGATGTTGCAGGGCTTCGATTAGTGGGTTAAGACATCCCACAACGTGCTGAAAGGGTTTATTTTAAAATCTGTAATAGTAAAGGCATATTCATCTGCTCATGCAGAGATTGAAATTAAAGGTTATGTGAATTTGATAACCAAGATAATATTAGAAAATTAGTTGTTGTTAAGAATAGCAACACATCACAGAAAGCGGTCATAGCAGGCGTGAGGTGATTAGGAGAAATGTGACCACGGATCATACAAAGACAAGAAAGCTGTTTTTGAGTGAAGGTTAGGAATTTCAAATGATGAGAAGGGTGAGTTCTTTAGAAAATTATACAATAAGAATACAATTGTATCTAAAGCACTAGATAGCATGTATTATGTGTTTTTTAATTGTATTTTCTATTACACTAGGTGAATGTGGAAAAATTGAGAAAACCACTTACATGTTTTCCAACAAAGGGAATGAATAGCTAAGTCTGAAAGGTTATATTAATTCTAAGGAAAACATTAAAAGTTCTGTAACACTATGGCAATATACACAACATGTAATAAATAATAGCTATGGACGGGCATGCACTGATAATGAATCTAAAACTATAAAGTATGTCAGGGAACATAACCACAAAACCAATATTAGTGTGATAGAGATAAGGGACAGGATACACAAAATGAAAAGTAAACTGGAGCATGAACAAATGACAAATATTCAGGTGGTGAGACACGTCTTAAGTGAGCTGCCGCAGCATCTTGCAAGAGAAATGCGGAATGGCAGAGCAATGAAAAGGTGACTTGTATACAGAAAATCAATTAAGGAAAATCAGTCAAAAATGCCCAAATGTGTAACGGAAGTAGAATTACCATACCAATATACAATCACAAGCAAAGGAGAGCAATTGTTGCTTGCAGATAGTGATAGTGAGGAAAAGGAATTTTACATATTTTCAATCAACCAAAACCTAGAAAGATTGGCAAAAAACTGACCACTGGTTAATGGATGGAACTTTCAAGAGTTTTCTAAGTCCTTTTACTCAACTTTATAGCATACATGCCTGGATTGGTAGTGACTTCCTCCCGTAAGTATATATTCTGATGAGCAACGGTTTGGAAAAATCATATAGTTCAATTTTTTGAAGAATTAAAGATAAACTACCACAACAGATTTTGCATAGAATTCGATCTGGTATGGACTATAAGTTAGCAGCAACGAAAGCCCTAGAGCAACTTTTTCCAAATATTAAAATCCAAGGATGCTTCTTTCTTTAGAGGAAACATCCATTTCGTTATAAAAACATCAAATTCAACAGTGTAGAAAACATGTTTTCAATAAAAAATCTTTTAAACATACAATTAAACTCATTTTTACAAATGTTGCTCGAAATTGAGCCTTGCAGAATCTCACTTCAGATTATTATGTGCGGACTAATATTAGGGGTGGATTTACCACTCAGAGCAAGAGAATTGTAAGCTGTCATTTATAAATGTTTGAAGAAAGTTTCACTATTTATATGTAGCTCTACATTTTTGCACAAAAATGGTCTTTATCAATGAAATAATTTACCTGATTTGAAGTGAAATGGTGCAAGGCTCAATTTCGAGCAACTTTTGTAAAAATTGATTGATTGTTTGATTTAGTTATTTATAGAGCGCTTTACACCGAGGCGGTGAAATTAGTTTAATTGTATGTTTAAAAGATTTTTTATGGAATGTTTTTTCTACACTGTTGAATTTGATGTTTTTATAATGAAATGGATGTTTCCTCTAAAGAAAGAAGCATCCTTGAATGAATTAATAAGGCTGCAGTCTTAGTTTCCTCTCCTAAGCTTTCTCTACTCTCATGTAAGAAACATAGTATAACAGTGTTCATTTCCATAGGGCATCATTTATGGTCTATATATTTCTGTTGGAGACACATTTTAGTACATTACCATTGCAGTCCTGTCGAAAGTTGCTATATGTTAATACCAATCGGATAAAGACCAAGATCAGTGACCCGATTTATAGAAATTGTTTCAAACTGAAGAGGGGTATTGTACAAATATACACAATTACATTATTAGATAGAAATGGAGGAGTGGTACGGTCTGGTAGGTGGGATGCTGAAAGTGCAGTGGGAGATTCATATTTGGCAATTAAGTGAAAATTTAACCAAGCTTTGAGGAGATCGACAGTCGGGCTGGCATCACTTGTGATGGGCAGCGGCTTTCAATCGAGTGTGTCAAGTAAAGTGAAAGAGTGGAATTGGGAGGAGGCAAGGAGTGACAGTGAAGTTGAGTACAGTGGAGGAGAAGAGGGAACAAGCTGGTGAGTATACAGATATACAATCGGACAGTCACTGAGAAACAAGACTTTAAATGGCTTTGTAGTCTAGTTGAAGGGATTTGAAAAGGGAGCCATTGTGCACGAAGAGCCAACCAGCATGGTGTAGAAGTGGGGCAGAATCTCTATCATTTCTAGAGAGTCAGGGTAGCAAAGTTGCGGATTGTGTCTACTGGGAGGAAGAAGTAGAGGGGAAGAACAAGTAGTAGGTCCGAGCACTAGTCAAGTGTTCTGAACACAAGTGTGGAAATTAGAGTTTTGTAGAGAGGAAATTGATGCATTTCTGAATGTTGAGAAGCTTAATGTGAGCAGCAAAGTTGGTGTTAGTGATGAATTGTTGCAGTCTGAGGTCGTTTTCAAAAATGATGCCAAGGTTTTAAGCCTTTGGTGAGGGAACGGGAAGATCAGGCAGGAAGGATATAGGAGAGGGGCGGGGAGGGATGAAGTTTGGAATGCGAGAGCGGACAGGCATCCACTGATGCATAACAGTGAGGCAGAGACTCGACATAACAGAGACTCTACCAAGGGGTTATTCACCCAAGAACAGGTCATTGGGCTGTGTTCGTGCTGGTAGAGAGATTCCCAGACCTCCCTTTGTTTGCATACATTAACTTTGGGTTTCACCCTAAGTTAACAGGGCAATCCAGACGTGGACCCCTTGCTCACTGTTCTTAGAGAGGCAACAGTTTCACCTCACTGATGATGCCCAACAAGGCTGAAACACGTGTATGGGGTTACTGATGGTACTCTTGTTCAGAGGAGAATTGCCTAGCATTTCGGCGCTGGACTGCCCCTGGTCAGGACAAAGGCTGATATGCAGGGAAATTTCTTCTCTGTGAAAAGGACAGTGAGCTAAAGATTTGGTAGAGTCTCTCCCAGGGGTTATTCACCCAAGAACAGGTAATTGGGCTGTGTCTGTGCTGGTAGAGAGATTCCCAGACCCCCCTTTGTTTGCATACATTAACTTTGGGTTTCACCCTAAGTTAACAGGGCAATCCAGACGTGGACCCCTTGCTCACTGTTCTTAGAGAGGCAACAGTTTCACCTCACTGATGATGCCCAACAAGGCTGAAACACGTGTATGGGGTTACTGATGGTACTCTTGTTCAGAGGAGAATTGCCTAGCATTTTGGCGCTGGACTGCCCCTGGGCAGGACAAAGGCTGATATGCGGGGAAATTTCTTCTCTGTGAAAAGGACAGTGAGCTAAAGATTTGGTAGAGTCTCTCCCAGGGGTTATTCACCCAAGAACAGGTCATTGGGCTGTGTTCGTGCTGGTAGAGAGATTTTCAGAACCCCCTTTGTTTGCGTAGAGAGGAGTGGTTGACAATGTCAAAACCAGTATAAATGTCCAAAAGGTTGAGTATAGAAGAGAATAGGGAGTGGTGAGAATCAGAGATAAAGGAGGAGACATGCATGAGTGCAGTTTCATTGGATTTTTTACTGCATATTGAAGTCAATCTCCAAGATGTTTCAGCAGGTAATTCAAAATTTGGTTGAAGACCATCTGCTCAAGGATGTTTGAGTAACGGGGAAAATGAGAGACTGGATTTGCCAGGATGTTTGGGTCAGAATAGGGGTTCTTTAAAAGGGATTGAGAGAGAGAGTGAGAGACAGAGTGAGAGAAAGAGAGAGAGCGAGAGAGAGAGCTAGAGAGAGAGAGAGAGAGAGAGAGAGAGAGAGAGAGAGAGAGAGAGCGAGAGCGAGAGAGAGAGAGAAGATAAAGCCTTTTACCATTTTAGGATGAAAAGGATTGAGAGAAGTGAAAGATTTGTTGGCTCTGCAAAGGATGGTTGCTAGTTTTGTAGGAGAGGTAGAGAAGAAGTAGTTGAGAGTAGCAGAGATTTCAGAAGAAAAGTAATGAGAAACTTCATTAGCATAAAGGAGGGAAGCAAGCAGTGTTGACTTTGGAGGTGTGACCAAAGTGTTGAGGGTAGATGAAGGTTTTCATGGGTGTTTGCAAAGGGAGGAGATTAGGTTTGTGAGGTAGGTGGATTTGACAGAGTGCAGAGGTGAGGCCATCACAAGTTTTATTGTAGGCTAGTAGTTTGGAGGGCCAAGATTTGTGCCAGCATCATAGGTCGCAATTAATCTTTGTTCAAAGAGTCTAAATCACAGTGTTAATCCAGGGCTGATGAGGGAACTGGAATGTGTGAATGTGTGTGTTGGTCAAAGATAGTCATATATGTGTAGTGAAAGTCAGGAAAGGGACAGCCAATGTAGGAATCACAAATAGGAAAGAGAGACAGGAGAGAGGTCCTCGTGTCATCGATGTAAGGGTGAAGAGGGTCCTGCTGAATTTCCCCTTCATCATTGAAGAGAGAAGAGTAGGAGTACAGGGTGGGGGAACCGAGATACTAAAGTGAACAATAGAGTAATCAGATTGGGAGGGGTCAATAGAGATATCATAGGAGGTGAGTTAATTAGAGAAACAACAAGGCTGAAACAGTTCCTACCAGAGTGTGTAGGATGGTTATGGAGGCAGTATAGGGAGTGGCCACATAGAGGGGAGTTACATTTAAGGCAGGTGGCTGCAGAGGGCATGGGAAGGTCAATGTCCCCATCATGATAATATGTATGTTAATGGAAACAGGACGGAGTAAGAGGAAGGCACTAATTAACGGCATATTCTAAAGAAGAAGCCACAGAAGACAGGATGGCTGTATTGAGGCAGGAATCCCAACCACCACACAGTCTAACAAGTTGAGGAGAGTGGGAGAATGTAGAAGCATTTGGTTAGACAGCCACTAGATGTGATAGAAAAAAGAAAAACGTGAAGAGTGAGGGTGATAAGAGGCAAAGTGGACAGTGATGTAGTAGGATGTGTTGCAAAGGGATTGTGCATTCAAGAGACCATGTGAAAGAGTGATTTTAGATTGGAAGTGCAGATGTTGTGCAGTATGTAAGGGGGATAGTTTAAGTTGGAGTTCCCGTGAGAACGGGGGTGTTGTGTTTGAGGGAGTGTGGGTGCAGTGGTGGGAGGTAGAAGATGGGGAGGGGTAGGATGAGGTAGAAGTTAAACTGAGTTGTGACTGAAGTCTGTTGAATAAGGAGAGGAGAAGGGTGAGTACAGGAGGAATAGGGCAAGGTCAAGGTGCATATTGAAGGGAAGAGGAAATAGGCAGTAAAGGAACAGTGTAGCCTGTAAGGGAGATAGTAGAGGGTGAGTGGAAAAGGAATGGATGGGCAAGTAGGAGTATTAGAAGTTCTGAGTTTGGAAAGACTGGGGCTGTAGGTAACCCAAAGACAGTTGACATGCCAAAAACAGGGATATTGCTTAGTTCTGCAAGGTAACCTCAGCTCAGCGGTGAATGGAGAGTCACTGGGTCGAATGATCCCTATGTGTGGAAGAAGGAGTCAGTAAAACAGTGAGTACAAGCAGGTCCTGACATGAGCAGAGCAGCTCTACCAATCCAAATGCTACTTTTGGCCCTTGGCTGCGGATGACAATGTTTGGATGTCCATGCAAGACCTAATACCAAGGGAGGCTGTGTGTCACATGATCCTTTGGGAGCCAATCAGAATGCTCAAGCTGGCTTCCAGACTTCCAACCAAGAAGCAGGTGAGTCCAGGGAGTTGTAGAGTGAGGGCACTTTGTTTTCCATGCAGGGGCTACACAGTGGGCACTGGTGTTTGGCCTCAGTGCTTGGAAAAGGTAGTTAGATGACCAAGGATTACAAATGTGTTGATAGGATGACATTACTGGGCAATTCAATGACATGGCTGTCGCCTTGGCAATGGGTACAAGCACGTGATAATTTAGAAGATTGTACAGCCAATAAAATATTGTCTTGGAGAGGCAAAAAGTCATGTTTGGATCCTTTAATCCCATATAATTCAACATGGTTTACATGTATTTTGAGGCCAGATTTTTTGCCCTCTTATGAGCAAATCACTGTCCTCACAGGATGCTCTCATGCCGCCACCCACACATCCTTGACCATAGCACACACTTTTTATCACAAGAATTACTATTGTTTTACTTTTCTATTATTTGGGCTGTTTCGTTAACTTTTCTTTGAATTGCTTGGTATAAGTCCAACGTGCATCTCATTTATTAACACACACATAGAGCACGCTGGCCTCATGAAAGTGGATATGTCAAACAGGATTTCTGAAGCTTGGCTGATCTTTCTTTATATCTTCATAGCAATAAACCCCAAATAATCTGGTCCCATGTTTGAAAAACACGCATCCCCATTTAGACTTTCATATCATGGTGTTGCTCTTTGGTGCCTGCAATTCTATTATGGGCAGGATATGACTGCAGTGTCTTCCCTGCTGCAGCTTCAGTGATGTGCTGGGGGCCATCACCCCCACTAATAGATGTTGATCAGAGTGAGATTAAGCAGTGCTTCAATAGTGGGTATTTTCTTTACCAGCTTTGCCTGTAGTAACCTACAGTACCGCGGGTTTTCCAGGCGCTGAAACCTTTCTGCAACCTTCCCGTGAACTTACTACATTAATCATCTGCAGATATGCAGCTACCTTACATTTTGGAAGCAAAAAAACATACCAGCGCCATTTACATCTTCGCTGCTCTCACTCCCAAATGAAGAATATCAAATTTGACTGGGTGACTTGACAAGGTACAGGTTAAATACCTGCGCTGTTATTTTTGGAAGGGAAAGCCTTTTTTTAAAAAAAAAAGTCCGTGGACATGATATACCTATTTTCCAGTGAGTTGAGAGATATTTGCGAAATAACCAGCTCTGCTCCTACACTGTAAATCAGACCACTCTGCCGGCTCGGTTTCCCTTTTCCAACGTGTCTGATTTCCTTCATTTAAAATTTTTCCAGCAGTTCCTTTGGCCCTCATTAGGACCCTGGCGCTAAGGGGTTTGCGCCAGCGTTAGCTGCGCCGACCCCTTACCGCCAACTACGAGTTCCCATAGCGCCATGGTCATTTTTCCGCCCGCTTTTTGCGGGCGTAAAAATCCATGGCGCTATGGGACCTCGGTGTTAATTACGCCACCGTAGTGTACGGTGGTGTAATTAACACCTTCCCCACTCCCATTGAGCCCTATGGGGCCGAAATGGGAATGGGGAAGGGTAAATGGGTCAATGGGGACTTACCGCCCCGCCGACCTCGGAATGGGGCGGTAAGTCCGCCATCCGCCATGGCGTAAAGGGACTTTGCGCCATGGCGGAAAAGTCCGCCGATGGCGGAAAAAATCCGCCAGGGTCGTAATGAGGGCCTTTGTGTCTTGATTCCCGGATCAAGGCAACGTTGGCCCAGTTGCCATAAAAAGTGCTCAAAAGGGCTAATTTGTTGTCAAAAGTCCATGCCCAACAGGCATTGACATATAGCTCAAGAGTCGGCTACATTCGTGAAAATGACCCGAGATAGTTTGTGCTAAATAAGGAAAAAGCCGTGTAAAATTCTGAAAAATTGTGAAGACCGACCGTTTACTGGCAGCAGCAGGGCGACATGTATACGTTCTAGAACAAAAGGTCTTGGTTCCAGTGTGTAGGGAGGATTGGAGAACTGACGTATAATGTCAGGATATAAAAGTTCTTAATTCATTTTCGAATAAAAAAAAAAACGTTGGCGAAATAGTCTCCTTCAGGCGCAGGGGAGTGCATTTTTCAGTGCTTTTCACTTTTTTACAATTTACTGCATAGCCAATCTGAACAAACATCGACAAAGCCAAGAGTTGTGGCTGTTGTACGTTCACAGTGACTCAGAATGCATGCGTACAGACAGACTTATGCAGATGGTTGATATGTTGAGTGGGAAAAAGACAGTACAGGGGGCGTGCAAGAGGAGTGGAGGAATAAAGATGAACGTGAGGATTGATGAATGGGAGTGAGCAATGATGTGTAAAATAATGATTGAGGAAAGATGAGTGAGTAAGGGTATGCAGGATGAAATAGAATATTTAGACGAATGAATGAATTATATCATAAGGGCATATGATAGCGGGACAACGTATGGGTGAATACATGCAGGAGTGTTATATGGAGTACCCAGAAAGCATGTAGATCATTCAGAGTGAGGGTTGGCAAATTAATGAGATTGTGAGGAATGGTGAACGAGTGAGTATGAGGACAGCAGTGCGAACACCACAGCAAGGTCCCTTTATGTGACCCTACTGTTTACCATGCAGAGGCCAGGACATTTGAACATGTGCAACACAGTGTACACAAGTTTGACAGTAGTGTGCATGTGATAACTTAACAAATACGCAAAGCATGACTGGATTTCAAGAACAGCTTGCATCCCGTTTTCTGCATTTTGTATTTGTAGCAAGAGGGGTGATGGAGGCACTTCGGCTGCTCATTCTGGCAGCAGCCCTGTACTCGAATGTATAGCTGACACTGCCATTCCCTTACCACAATGCTGATGTTGCTGCTGCGGGTGAACCAGAAGGGGCACCGGAATTCTAAATAGTTGAAGGTCAGTGGTGGCTAGTGAACATTTTCAATGGCGGGTTCTAAATAGTGACAGGCACCAAGTGTAGGGAAGGACCTCTGAATAATATAGGGGAGTTCATGGTGGCTACACCTGAGAAATTGATTAAAATAATTGGAGGAAATTGTGCATTTACTGCACAAGTCAACATACTGCATACCCGGTCACCAAGAGTACACAGGAGCATTATACAATTTGTTTATGGTGCCTGTGACCACAATATATGCCAACCTCCCCATTGTAAATCCCTTGCATAATGCTGCTCCCACAACATATTCAGCCTTTTACACTGTAAAACAATCATGATGCAGCACCCACAATATATGTCAGCAGTCATACTATAAATCACTTTGATGATGTTGTACCCACAATATATGCCAGCACTGCCATCATAAATCACTTTCATGATGCTGTGACCACATTATATATGTTATGTTATTTGTATATGCTTTCATACTGTGCCAAATCACCACTGTACTAGGTTCAGTGTTCCTAGGCCTCTCCGAGAATGGTGCACTGTGCCCCCACCAGGGATATACTGACCTTAGTCCGCTGCAAGAAAGAACATGTGTTCGGAGAAGAAAAGAGGCTGGTAAAGCAGCAAATATGGGCTCCCTGCAAACACAGGGAGGGAGGGATGCAGTGGGGAAAAATGTTTTGTGATAGCAAGGGCACATGTCATGCCTCTTAGATGGTCCATGGCTCTGCATAAGGGAGCAGGTGGATATGTTCAAATATATTGCAATTAATTGGGTTGTGTTTTCAAGGCAGACTCGGAGAAATGTAGTATACAATGTGATGTAATGTTGGAAGAATTCATGATTTAAGAGTGTGTTTGGGAAATCCTGTAAGTTTGATGGTTTATTTACATGGGTACATCTGTACTTAGTACACTAGGTCATGTTAATTCTGTGACTGTCAGGCCTAAAAAAAGATTGGAAATGCTAGGGATAAACTGTGTATAAAGGTGATTGTTGTTGGTAACAGAAGGTACGAAAATACACTGGCCACATTAAAAAGGTATGGCACTGTTATGTCAGAAAGGCTATTATTAAGAGTTTGTTCCATGTCTTGACATGCTAGACCTATTTTAGGGCATTGTGATTCATGGTGGTGCCTTGCTTTGAAATCGGCGATCAAAGTCTGAAAGTAGAGGGAGTGGAAGTTTGACCAAAGAGGGCTGATAGGGAGAGAAATGCCATATGTCTGTATGTCTGTGTGTAATGTCAGACTAGCACCTTTCTTTCATGTTATGTTTCTATGCTTTGACTGTAACCATAAGGCTATGTCTCACACTTTATAGAGATTTATGCTGCAGTACCGCTAACTCACAAGACAAAGTAGCAGAAAGGGAAGCTTTACAGTCCCAATCCAACAAACATGCACACCAGTGAACTGTGATGAATCAGCAATTATTGCCCCAGAAAAGCCTGGGTCCCTTCTCATGTGGCCAGGGAGAGGCAGACGCTTTCTGACCCTGGCCCTTGGGGTAGTGTTCTGCGGGTGGATCACATGGGTGCAGGGGGTCAAACAGTTTGGGAGGAATTGGAAACTCCCTTATTTAACCTTACCCAAAACCCCAATCTTCTAATGACATATTGCAAAAACAAAGAAGTCAGGAAAACAAACTTTGTTCCCATAATAGTACTGGGACGAGGAAGAGAGCTGAAGAGGAACAATTCAGGAGTGCTCAACTAATTAATGTAAATGGCCTACACCAGAGGGAGACTGTCAGGGTTAAAAGGCACCCTTAGGTGCAGGGAGTAGAAGCAGGAGAGCAGTGTGAGCAGAAGGAGCAGTGCAGACTTTGTATGAAGCTGAGGTGGAGACTGGAGAGAGAAGACACCAGGACCTTTGAGAGGCCAAAGGCAGTGGGCCTCATTCCGAGGTTGGAGGTAAGGTACAAACCATGCCGGTAATGATTTACCGGCATGGATTTCCGCTCCATGCCATTCCGACCCTTCAGACCGTAAATTACGGCACCGTAAACAACAATGCCGTAATTTACGGTCATGGGTCGCGCGCGCACACCACCATGGCGTAATCAACGGCATGGCGTAAACCGGAGCTGATCGCAAGTAAGGAGCACACGTAAATAACGGTCTCCTTAAGGCCGTAAAGTACCTTACCGGCATGGAGTACATACAGGCATCTCAGAGAAGGAGTTAAGAACACTGAGCAGTGGTTTCCACAGCCACAGGTGCACACAATCAGCACAGCTGTAGCCAATGGAGTCTGGCACAGCACAAAATGAGCATACCCACACACCACACCCTCTCCCACACCAAGATGATACCAATAGTAGTGGCACAACTGGAGCTGGAGGCCTTGCTTGCAAGGCAGTAACAACAACAACCACAGCCCCAACCACAGAGGACACACAGGAGGAGACAGAGGGTGAGAGGCCCAGCATGCACCACCAGTGCATCCACCGTTACCACGCCGGCAGCCCCCAATCCCTCGCATCTGAGCCACCTCCTTCAACCTAACACCACATCAGATCCACACCCTGTACCGGCTTGACCATGACACCATCACCACCATAGTGGACCTGATACATGACGACATAGTGAGTTTCATAGAATAAAGCTCTGCCATCCCCCCTCCACTGAAGGTAGTGACTGTGCTCCACTTCCTTGCCACAGGCACCTACCGGCACACAGTGGGGCACATGCATGGTATATCACAACCCTTATTTACCCGGATACTGAACCAAGTGCTGGATGCCCTCCTCAAGCACACAAGGGACTACATATACCAACCACGGACTCCCCAGGATGCAAATGTTGCCTTCCATGCACTGTGAGACATCAAATGACACCTGCGCAATGATCAATGTCCACTCCGTTTTACATTATGAACAACCAGTGTATTGAATAATTGTCATGAAATGTGTACAACAAAACCTCCACCACCCTCCCCCTCCCCCCAACTCCCAAACACACCCTCACTCCCCTCCCCCTCACCCACAACAACCCCAGAATAGTGCCATAAGGCCAACATAGGCCACATGTGTGTGCCAGCATGTTCAAGGCGTGCCCCCAGAGCCAGGGGGATCCATGTTGGGCCGGCGCAATGTACGCAATGAGCGTCGGAGCGGGCTGGTCTGGGTGGAGGAGCACTGTGACGGTGTGTCCTCCCACTGGGGCTGTCGTGTGGGAGGTGCAGCCTCCAGGGCATCCGCGATGCGTCCCAGGACCGCACACAACCTATTGCTGCTGTCAGTGACCGCCTGACGCATCTGCCTTAGCTCATCCACCCACTCCACCCTGGCCTGGCGGCTGTCCTCCATGAACACATTGATGAGGTCCGTCAGCTGATGTGCACATGGTTCATCAATGTATGTAGGTACATTCCTGGCGGGTCTTGGGCCTACCTGCCCTGGCATGGCCTCAACTGGTGGAATAGGTCCAGGATCTGCCGGAGCACTACGGCCAGGTGTTTCCTGCTCCACAGAGTCACTGCTTGATGGCAGGGGGACATTGGTGGGCTCCGGGGTGTGGACTGTGGGGTAAAAGTCCTCCTCAGTGGCACCACAGATCGATAAGGAGCTGTCCACATTCTCCTGGGTGGCCGTAGCTGCCAACTCCCCAGCAATGCTTGATTCTGCTGACCTTGGGGTGTCTAATGTGGCAGGTGCCGAGGCAGGGAGGGATTGTGGTGGTGCATCCTCCACTGGCGTTTGTGGTGCCTGGGTTGTTTTCTTATTCCGTGCTGGAATGCTCCGGGACCGGCCTGTGCACGTGGAGGTGGATGGACGGGTCGTCTGGGTATCCCCGCTGTCATGATCGGTGCCTGTGGGGGTAGAGGAGAGGGACAACATGAGTGATTGTATGATGCGCTAATTGCATAGATTGCTGCATTCACATTTCTGTAATTTGGGGTTTGTGGCCCTCTGGGCGTTGCAACAGTACTAGTACATATGAATGTGAATTGAATGTACGCATGTGTACGCATGTGTCGGAGTGACTCATCCTGCCATAGTAATGTGCAGTCTGGCTCACACACTGCCGAACCTGATGCACAATGTGCATGATGGAATGTGCAAGTTACTGCACTATGGCTGATGTGTGTTATGTACTTGCACTTGGCCCTTGATTGCGTTGCAGTTGACTCTGCATTAGTTGGATGGGGGGGTGGCTACATGACAAGGTGCCTTTTATGGCCCTTGGGGGAGTCTACATCATGCAATTGCCATTGGCAGTGTTGACTTTGGACACTCACCTCCATCGGCAGACGACGTTGCCCCGCAGTCCATTTCACCGATGCCCTCTATGCATTCCGTGCCAATCATTGCGGCACATGTCTCCTCCCATGGCTCAAGTCGCACAGGGGAACTTGGGCCCCCTCCAGTCTGCATGGCCTGACTCCTGTTGGCAGTGAGGAGTCCCCGCACCCGCAAGTCATCCCACTGCTTGCGGCAGTCCTTGGGGGTGCGAGGGGTGGAGCCTACAGCGCTCACCCTTTGGGCGGTTTCTGCCCAGATGTTCTTTTTGCGGATAGTGGACTCCCTCCGCATTTCGGGGCTGAACACCACGTCGGCGTGTTCTGCCAGGTAGTCCACCATGACCTGGAGCTCATCAGGGCAGAATCGCTTCTTGCGGAGCCGGTCCGCAGACTTCTTAGGTGCTTTAGGCATAGTTCCTGGGTTCCTGATGCTTTCCCCAACTTCGGATTGCTCCCAAGGGTGCTGCCTGATGAGGATGGCAATGGATTGTGTTTTTAAAGATGGCCGCCGCGCTCCTTCCCGTTCCTGTGCGATGACGTAATTTCCGGTTCCGTTGTTTTGCGGTGACCGTAATTTACGGGATCCGTATATTACGGTCCCCGTTATTTACTGTCGCTGCTGCTTCCATGGCGGTGTTGTAATGTACGTGTCGCAGCAGGCCGGTAGGGGTTTTTTGGGGGGTTTTGCGGCATGCCGCTAAGTACTTTTCCGGCATGTCGAAAAGCGCGTGTCCGCGAGGTCGGAATGGGACGCATTTAGCGGTCTGTCACCTTGCCGGAGTCGTACTTTCCGCCATGCCGGAAACGACCAGTACTTACCTCCAACCTCGGAATGAGGCCCAGTGTCTGGTTCGGAGAGGGTCTATGCCCTTAGATGTCCTAGGTGCAGATGTCGTGCAGCAGGAAGCATGACGAGAGAAAGCTTGCCTGTTGAAGTTTCATTTTGCAGATGCTGCACAACGGGAAGCAAAAGCAGTGACAGAAGTTTTACATCTCGGGAGATCTTAGGTGGCTGGCGTGCACCAGAGACACTTAGGAGCAAAGAAGGCTCCAGCAACAAGAGAAGTGGGCAAAGGCAGACCAGGAGAAATTGTTCACTGGGTTGCAGGGAGTCACTGCAGCAGAAAATCTGTAAACACGTAGAGGATCGGAAGCTTGCAACTTACCTGGTGAGTTCACAGTGTGAATGTGACTCCTGCACACTCCGAGACTTTGCGTGTTCCAGGCACGCAGTTTCACTCACGTGTGAGTGGAAGAAGTTTTAGTAGCACTTTTGAATACCGAACTATCAGAAAGAAAGAAAAGTGGTATTTTAAGAAACCAAGTGACTGTAAATATAAGCATGTGAGTTTATGGAAAAGCAAGAAACCCGGTGAGGCAACATTGTTAAAAGCTAATGCCTACAACCATTACCCAAGCCAAGGCAAACCAAAACCTGAGCCATATAAGTCCAATAGATATTGCCAAAGGCGAAAGGGGAGTAATAGAAGACCCAAGGGTTGTGGGGTTTGTTATACATGTTTGAAAACTATATAACAACAGCTAATATAAACACACATTTCCAAAGCCAAGAAAGAAGCAGAATAAAACTCTGTCCTTGTCAATATTTGTTTACCTGTCAAGTGAGGAAACAAAAGTGGCAAAAGGGATGCCCTTCTGGAAAAGATTATTCAGAAGTAGAGGAGCATAATTATTAAAGAGCACCAATGTGAAATGTGTTTCCCTGAAAGGTTGCTAAATGTAAAGCTGCCAAAAGAATGAACATTGTGAAGTTGTTGTGAAGTTGTTGTAAAGTTGAAGGGTACCACTGATGCATGTTCTGTTTGTGAAGAGATGTTCGGGCAGGGGAGTATACCTGGATGAAGTAGTAGTCCTGGAATGAGAGTAGACCAGGTAGCAGTTGATGAAGTGCTGATCTCTGGTCCTAACCAATGCAATCATTGTTATATCATTTATATTGCTGAAGGAAAGACTGTATAAACCTTCTGTTGAGGAAATACAATTCTTCAGAAGTATTCAGTTGTGGCAAATCATCCCGACAAAGGCAAATATTGTTGATTATTTGAAGAATAGAATTCTGAGGCTCATTCCTGTTCAAAGAGGAGAAACCATATTCTGTTTTCTTTGGTACATCATTGAAGTGTCAGAACTTTCTGTTGACAAAATTGAAGTCATCGAGAACTGTGTTGAAACTTTGTTACGAACCCAGATCTCCCTATTTCCTTATGAACTGTGGAGCAGAAACCTGCAAGAATCAGGGAAAGGGTAATTCACTCAGATCATAAGAAGGGACTGTGCTCATATACGAGCTTTAATTGTTATATTATATTATTTCTGTTTTGTTTTGAACTGCTGCATATTTCCCTATTGATGTATTGAATGTATCAATGTGAGGGGCAGATATCCTTAGTTACAGTATTTCCGTTAGTTACTTTAGACAGGGAAATCCTTGCTAGGATAGGGATAGTGAGGCATTTATACAAACCTTTTTATTTAAAAAAATAGCACATTTTTTAAAACACTTTACAAAGTTGTCCGCCTGACATTTCAGATCCCTCACAGAACCCAATGATCAGCACTGAGGGGCAACTCAGCCAGCCAAAGTGGAGAGAATAGGTATGAAACAGAAGTGAATGTTCCCCGAAATGGACTCAAAAGCAAACTAAGTGGTGCTTTAGGCAGCTTATACACCATTACATTCTTTCAATAACAACCTTTGGGAAAGGTTGTATGTCAGAAATGCACATTTTCAGTTTGCAACTCTTTGAAAAATAAGCAGAATTGCCTTTTTATTTGTTTCTCCTGTAAGTTATCATAATGATGAAGATCATCATGGCAGGGACTTGTTTGCATACATGCAAACAAGTCCCTGCCATGGTAGTCTCCCTCAGAGTAACCTAGACCTATGCTTTTATGAAAATTGTTTAGGGACATGAACACTGTCTTTGGCACAGCAGTGGTCAGTTTTCGAGCCTTCCACAGTGCCATTTGGAGCAGGGAGGATGCTGAAAGCATATCCGAAAATCCTCACCGAGGCCAGCAGCCTTTCTACCTATTAAAATAAGAAGCACACAGGCATGTCCAGTAGATGGGAAAGCTGGAAGGAATTATGAAGACTTTGAGGGTCAGATTTCAACCACGATTGCCTTCGGAGCAAAGCCATGGACCAGGATTCCTGGAGGTTCCTGAGGCTTGCTAGGACCTTTATGGAAATGGCTATAGTGGTTTGTGAGGCATGAATCATCTTAGGCTGTGGCTGAGAGCGTATTAGGAGTTATTCTTGATAATACAGCCTGTATACATCATTCCTGACCTAGGATCCAGTTACTTTGTCCTTTTAATAGAGGGTAGCATGCAGAGTAGTGGTTTAGAGTCTCGTTGCCACATTCCATTTCCAGCTCACTCTCTGATATGCTTGCTGTGACACACAAGAAATACTCTAATTTCAGATGGTCATCCTGAGTTAGAAATTCTTTGGGTGCATTGCCGCTGCAGCACACATTCCCATACTACCAGCTGGAATGTATGTTCGAACCCAGTGTAACTCAAAATTGCAGAGGCTTGACTGGTTGTGTGAGCAGAGCAATGGTGAAAGCAAGTAAAGTTACAGTCACAGTCAAGCACTCTATGGGACCTTCATCAACCTGACGCAGTGGCAGCTCATTTGATGGGTCTGCTATTTCTATCCCCTTTTAAGGAAGCCACACAGTATGTAAGTCAAAGCTCTCTGTCACTCAGAGAGGTTTTTCCATTGATCAGATTGCTGGAAAGAAACTGTCTTAAGAGCAATAGAACATTACAACATGATTGAGTAAGAAGGCATTGCACAGCTGGTGAAAGATCTTTCAGTACAACCAACTTTTAAATCATGTGAAAGAAAATATGGAGTATCATTTGGCTTCATTTCCGACCCCCATTCCAATGTAAAAGTGCTGCTTTGCAGAATGTGGGTAGTGTGACATCACATACAGAAGGCAAAGAAGGGATGTTTAAGATTGCACTTAAGATGTGTATGCAAGATCACTAATTTTATTTTATTCATTGTGTATTTATAATACGTTTATGCACAATGTTTGTCGCGGCGCAAATGTGTTTACTTGTTTTCAGAGGAGAGGCTTGAATGACAAACAACATGAACAACTAATGAGCATCCCCAACAGTGAGTATAAAGTTGGTCATCATTTAGTAATGAACTCTCCACTGCAATTGTGCCAGTTGCAGGGGAACCAAATGTAAGGTGAGCAACTCTCATGCATTCACCGGGTCCGGTCTGACTGAATGGTAAGACCCCATTCAGTAAACCATTCCCCATTCCCATTTGAACCCCCATAGGGCTCAATGGGAATGGGGAAGGCGCTAATAGCAGGCCCGCAATTTGCGGGCCCGTTACTATCTCCAAGGTCCCTTAACGGGACCCGCAGATAACAGGTGGTCAGACCAGCCGTTCCTGCTGGGACCCGATAAGAGACCTCGGAATAGGGTGGTAAGGGTTTACCGGCACCGGCATCCTTAACGGTGCCCGTAAACCCTTACCGCCCAACTCGGAATGAGCCCCCATGTCTCCCCTAGCTAGCGTACAATCAAAACCTGTTTTAGCACTGCTGGTGATATTGTCTCTAAGGACAGGATAAGCCTCTGTGTAGTCCATATTTAACAACTGTTGTTCATTAAAATGTGTATGCACCACATTCCAGTCAACTATGGCAAGATAACTTTGCTATCTCAAACACAGGGACATGCTCCTTAAAGTCAGCAGCAGATCATAGTTGAGTCAGAGGATGACCTGAGTTCCAATAGATAGGGCAGCCTGGGCAGTGGTGTGAGAGAAGTGTCTACTCAGCCTTCCAATAGTAGTACCAACTCAGGTATTGGAGAATAAATGGTATTTCAGTGGTAATGGATAGTGGTGACCAAAGTGATGATGAAACATAATTTTGATGACACACCCACCCAATGTGTAATGTACTAAGTAGGATGACTTTTGTGTGTCTACTAGCAGTGCATAACACAGGTATCCATGATTGTTTTAATGCAGAAGTTCCAATGATTCAACAGAGTCATTCACATATTGATTTTATTTCTCTCCTATCTCACAGGGGTGGGGAATACTAATTGTTAGGTCTCTACTTTTCTCATGGGATGAGGGCACAGCCTGAATTATTATCTCTCTGCCTCTTGGACGTTTGTGCAATGTTTGAATGGACTTTGTGAAGTGAGGGCTAAATTACATCACTATTTTTGTACCTGCATTCTGACACTTCTCAAAAAACAAAACACTGACCTGAAAGCCTGCTTTTGCAAATGTGCCTGTCTATTATTTTTTGAAAAGTCTCATAAAGTAGGAACAAACATGTTTGATATAACTATGCCCTGGACAATCTGGCCACCGGCCATGGCCACCTGGGAACAGCAATGGTCCACCAGAGACCAGCTATGTGGCAACAAAATGTAGATCAGTATAGGCTTGAATTGGAAAATAAATTCTGCGCAAGGCAATGGGGTTAAAGTGTGCATGTCCACCATGGATGTGGTAAAATGTTCTAAATCAGAATAGACTTGAATGGGGAAAAAATATCTGGGTATGCAATGGGATTGTCTACTCTGATTTGCTTATTGGGGCCTTTGGCATGGCTGAAACCCATGCCCAATGGATTGTGGAGACTGGCCATGGCTGCAAGCCATGAGCACTGGCCATTGGTCACAGAATGGGGTATAGTGGACACTGGACAAGGATGCAGGATAGGTACAGTGGATAACGGGGTGGTTTGGTTGGGCTTTGGTCATGGTCGACCCTCATGCCCTTGGCAATTCAACCATGACTTGCACCTTAGCATGCGCTGCTGAAAACGACGCACACCAGTATTTGTTGATAAAATGTGTTTGTTAAAGGAGGTTTATAATCCTTTCATGTATTGATATTGATATTGTTATTTTATTTGTATCATGCTCATACACAAATGTTTCAAAGAGCGACGAGGCAAGGGAGGGGAAAAAGGATGAACAAAAAACGATCTTACCAGGCCCAGTGACATTGAGAATGCGCAAGTGCATGGGAGAGGGAAAGGGGAAGTGCATAGGAGGGGGAAGAGAGATGGAAAGTGCTGAGCAGAAGGAATACAAATAAATAAAACATAAATAAATAGATAATAAAAGCAACAGTGCAGCCAGCAAGTTGCAAATGCTAGGTTTAAGGCAACAGACAGGGTGTGTCTGATAAGTACAGAAACCAGAAAACAGGGTGGGGGGCTGTAGTGTTACAGATACAGACTCTAGTGCAAAGTATTGCCAGGAGGCAGTTCAGGTTGGTGGCAGGGTGTGCAGGTATCTGGGCCCGAAACTCAGAGGGTGGCCAGGTGCACAATGCCGAGACAGGGCAGATCAGCAGGGGAGAGGAGGAGAGAAGGCAGAAGCAAAGAGGAAGGTCTTGAGGTGCTTCTGGAACCAGAGTTGTTTCTCCTCAAGTTTCAGAGTGGGAGGGAGGCTGTTCCACAGGGAGGGCCCAGCCGAAGACAGAGATCTGCCCCCAGCTCGTTTCTTTGAAAAATGACTGAGCCTGAGGGAGTTAGAGGCGGAGGAGCAAAGAGCTTGGTAGGGAAGGTATTTACAGAGGGAGAGCTGAAGGTATTTTGGGCCCAGGCCCCAGAAAGCCTTGTGGACAATGGAAACGGTCTTGAAATGTATCCTTGCAGCCACTGGGAGCCAGTGGAGAGATTTCAGGGCTGGAGAGATACGATCCCAGGGCTTGAGACCAAGGACAAGTCTCACAGTCCTGTTTTGGATATGTTGCAAAGTGCGGAGAGTAGAAGAAGGTAGATTTAGAAAGAGGCTGTTGCAATAATCCAACCTAGAGAGAACCAAGGCTTGATAGACAGTGAACTTCTGGAGTAAGGAGAGGAAAGGCAGAATACCTCTGAGGAGGTGCAGTAGGAAGTTTGACTTTTTAGAGACATCAGAGATGTGGGCAGAGAAGGAAAGTGTGGAGTCAAAAATGACCATGAGGGTTTTAGCCTCATAGGTGGGGATAGGAGGAGGGCCAAAGGAGGCCAGCCAAAGAGTGACAGGAGAGGAGGGTGAAGGTGTGCTGATGAGGACGATCTGCGTCTTGCCGGCATTCAGGCAGAGATCATTGGCGGCACACCAATCCTGAATGGCAGATGGGCAATCGGAGATGAGAGAAGGAGGTGGCTGATAGAAGCCTGCCAATGAGTTGAGTGTTATCAGCATAGCACTGATAATTGGAGCAGAAAATGGCAATCCAGTGGGTGAGAGTTTCCGGGTAGAGGTTATACCCCCTGGGGAACACTGGGAGATAGATGAAAGGAAGGACCCAAGTTGGTCATGGAAGAGTCGATCAGAGAGGAAAGTGGTCAGCCAGGCCAGAGCCTGATCAGTGATACCCAGGTTATCACAGAGACGGCTGGGCATGATGGTATGATTTACTGTGTCAAAGGCAGAAGAGAGATTGAGTAGGATGAGGACAGAGGGAATGTTAGCGTCAAGGTTGGAGAGCAGATCTTCAATGATTTCAGGAGAGCAGTTTCTGTGCTTCTGGGTGCTCTTAAGCCAGACTGATGGTCTTGGAGACAACCAACAGAATCAGAGTGAAGGTTAAGCTGTGAGATGGCCAGCTTTTCCAGGTGTTTGCCCAGAAAAGGAGTTATGGAGATAATTAGCTGGGCAAGAAGGGTCAGTTGTGGGTTTCTTGAGAAGAGGATGCACAAGAGATTGCTTCATGTGGAAGGGGAAGGCTATTGAGGTGAAGGAGAAGTTGCTGAAATCAGCCAGGGCAGGAATGAGGGTGTCAATGTGGTCCTTGATGGTTTTGGAAGAACATGGAGGAACCTGTTTTGATGAGACTGTCATAGATCAGACCTGTCTAGAGACCTTGTCAGGGGAGAAAAGAGGAAAGGACGAGAAAGAGGGTCGGGGTGGCTGTAGGAGGGCCAGAGTTCACAGAAGGAGATGGGGGAAGAGTTGGTGGGGACGAGAGAGTGGACAGGATGTCCTTGGTTTTTTAGATGAAATGACAGGCACGAGCCGTGCAAAGGGCCTGGGAGGCGACAGGAGAGGTATAGAATGCAGCAGGGTTGGCCAGCTCCTTGCAGATTTTAAGGAGTTTGGTGGAGTTGTTAGATGCTGCAGAAACATGGGCTTGGGCGTGGGCTCTCTTCTTACTGTGGACAGAGTCGGTATTGCCTGGGGAGCAGGGGACAGACCAGTTTGTCAGAGGATGAACAAGAAGCCCTTCATTTCCTCTCAGCTACCCCATACTTATGTTTAAGTGTAGCTAGGTCAGAGTCATATCAAGAATTGCACTTGGCTTTGGGCTTCAAACAGATCCTCATGACAGGGGCAAGAGCATCAAGAGTATTGGAAATGGAAGAGTAGAGCATAGGCAGCCACTGTGTCAGGATATGAGTTGGCCAGAGGTGGGGGTGGGGGGGAGAGAAGGTGGCGGCGAAAGCCTCATCTGACACACGCTTCAGGGACCGGATGTCCGAGAAGGTAGGTGGCAGTGTTGGGGTTGGCCTGGCCTGGGGGGTAGAGAGGGAGAGATGGGAGGAGAGGAGGGAGTGATTGCTCCAGGAGAGAGGAATGGTCAGAGGGATAGAGAGGGGGATGTCAGAGGAGATCAAGACATCAAGTGTGTGCCCTGCAGAGTGAGTCGGGCCAGAGGGGATACATAACATATGTTAAAAGAGGAATTATTAATAACTCATATATAGTGTTGTAACATCATGAAACATGATGCACTAATGCACTAATAAAAACCTATGAAATCCAGTGAAAAAACTTTGTTGAAGGGCCATTATTGTAAAGTTGCACTGGTAAAAAACATATCAAATTCAGTGAAAAAATTGTAGTTGAACGAACATTGTGGTTAGGTTCTACTGATGAAAACTCATAAAATTCAGTGAAAAAACTTCTGTTACGGGTTGTTATGGTTACAAAGTGAAATCGAAAAAACCCAAGAAATGCACCAGTTTTGGTTTGCTATGCAGCCATAACTAGCGCCACCACCATGCACTGCTAAGACTAACACCCAGGACATCAAAGAAGACCACAAAAGACATCATTGATGACATCACTGACAACATCACATATCTAGGGTGGTTGTTTTCGTTCAGTGCCAGTATTCATTAGTACTTCATGTGATTATACTACATTGAAACAATGATAAGCATACTGTAAAGGTACTGTGCATGTAGAGCTTCGCCTTGTGCTATATTCTGAAGTTCTTTTCAATCCATAACAGACATCTCAATCGCTGCAAAATAGTGCAAAAATGCATCTGTACAGACACCACCAATATACGTCAAACCTCTCAGTTAAGATCCTTGGTCTCTTCTCAGTAACTCCCTTTTGCTCATTGAAGTCTGAAATAGTTTGTGTTTTTTCATATATTACATATATTTAAACATATCAATGTCAGCCCGATGTGAAAAGCGCACCCATTTTCAAATGACCCATAATTAATACACATGCTGATTGTGCTTGCAACTCTGTGGTGTATTTCTAATTTAAAAAGACTGCAGTATGCCTTCTCTTGGCCATATTTTCCCAACCCCAATTCTCCTTAATCTCAATATTTATAAAGCAATACCTCATTTTATTTCGAAATACTGGATTACTTTATGAATGTAATTAACATTTTAATAACCCAAATATTCATCAATGATGCCATTTGCAATGATCAAGTTACGTGGGGGCACGAGTTATGGTTGAGCTGCTGAACGTAACTGTCAAACTTCTTTGGTTTTCATTTTGAGATGTATGCATGATGAACCCTTCACAGGCTTTCATTGGGCCCCTTAACTATAACGCCTATTTAATAAAGTCTATTCACTCAATTGCAACATTTTGTAACTGAAGATGTTTCATGATGTTCCAACACTGTATGTGAGCTATTAATAGTTCCCCTATTTTCATAAATGAAAGAACTATATTTTTCATTTAACCAACATATTTTTGCAGTGCAATCTGATGTTTGTCACTTTCATGCCGACAATGGCTGTGGCTGAATTGTTTAATGGGAGGAGTTGAATGTTTCCCTCAAATATATTGTAACAAAACAAGGGTATCTAGTTATAGCATCGAATGCCAAAGCATTGAATGCCTTATCATCTAAAACATCTAAAAAAAGTGTCGGAAAAAAAATATCTAATGCAGGTTTTTTTTAAGGTAAAGGGTTTATTTTAATTGTATTGGGTTTTTGAAGATTAAAAAAGGGGGCTTAGTGGGAGCCCCCTATTAAGAAAAATAGAAGAAAAAAAATGCATTAGATGCTTTTTTTTCAACACTTTTTTTTTTAAATGTTAAGGCATGCAATGCTTTGGAATTCGCTGCAATGACTATAAACCCAAAACAAGCACATTGAGAAAGAAGATGTTTGTACAAAAATGTAAAAGTGGGGATGGACGGGTATTTTTTAAATAAATAAAAAAAATACCTAAACATATAGGGGAAATTGATGGGGGAGGGGGTTTCTGTTGCCGGAAGGAATGGGGAACATCTCATATGTACTTCAGCAACAAAACGTCCTGCACCATGACTTCGTGCCCGCCCATGTCTTCTGTTTATTTTTCCTTTTAGAAGACATTGATTAGGTTTCCTTCTTTCTCCTTTGACTAAAGACTATTCTGTATAAAAGACACATGTGCAGAGACTAAGGACTATATGTTCCCTGTCCCCCAGGGTTACTGAAGCAATGCCGCAGGCTGAGCACATCAGAACCCACCAGTCTGCACCAGTCTGCACCAGAATGAATGATGGACATTTGCGATACAGTGAAAATCACTAGAGGAGTAGAGGACCTCAGCCTCTCAGCCGACAAGGTCGGACTAGAAGTACTACTCCAAGAGGTATCTCCACCATCTATGAAGTTATACTCCACAGGAAGTATGTCGGTAAACAACACTTCTGTTCATGGACGTTGTATTGTGACTTGTTGCCTGGATAAGATACAAACTTGGTTTAGTCTCAGTACAGGCAATTTTCAATTGGCCCAAATGCTCCTTTTTTAGAAAATGTTTGCTGTCAACAACATCTCAAGTTCTATTAAAACATGTTTCATCATACATTTTTTCATCAAAACAGTTGTTCATCAAATCCTGGTTGACGAGTGTCTATCGTGTGCTCATCCTGGCGGATATATCACTAGATCTACTACTGCAAAATCCAGAGAAAGCCAAACTGAAAATATATCACACAGACTGGATATTTACCAGAACTGTATGTCTGGCATATGAAGATGCTGATGAATATCGATTTCCACATAAAAAAATGCGACCATTACCAGTCTACTTAATTCGCTGTCCATCTCCCAAATATCGGAACAACATTTTAAGATTACGATTCAACCTGTGGGTCACCAGAGAGTTACAAGTCAAAAGGAGACTGCTGAGCAGTTCGATGAATTATTGCTGCTTTTGCAATGCGAGGGACACTTGGGAGACCTTGATGCACCTTATCACGGAATGCACAGTTCTTCGTTCTATGCGAGAAATTCATTTTGTGCGACACTGTAATTATTTACGTCTCGCCACTTATGACTTGACCTGGTCTTTAATTCTAGGCTCTGGTTATTTACCATTACAAATTGCTACTGTAAACTTTCTTTCAAGCCTAAATTTGGAGATTCATTAATGGCTGTCACCATTCCTGAACTTTTCTTCTAATCGACAACCTCTGAGTTTTTCTTATGGCTCATTTTGTCACTGCTTGTTTTAAAATGGTGTCTAAAGACAAAGACTAGGATTATTAATATTGTGTGTTCCTTCTTTTTAATTTAACTTTATTAATTTTTTACTTGTTTAAAATTTTATAAAGTTTGTATGTATATGTATTTTGTACTTGTATTTGAAAGGTTGATTTATTTCAACTAAATCAAATAAAAAATAAAAAATAAAAAATTGTGACTTGTATCATCTATGAATGGATCCATTGTTTGGCAGGAAGTGGGATAAACATTCCGGAATGGCTAGATGGAGGTTTTCTTGAACATTCGGATGTCAGATGACCATAGGTATATAAAAGTACCTGGGCTGGAAGGTGGGAACATTTGCTTTTTTATCGCTAAGTATAGGAAGATCAGAACGGGTAAGGCATGCTGCCTGAAAGCCCTTGTGTAAAGCAATACACTGGTAGATGGGCACTACAATGTCAATTCCCCTGGCAACAGGTGTTTTCAAGTAATGTGGGAATCAGTTCACAATACTGGCATTTTCTCCAATTTGATAGGTTGTCCATGCAACTTGGATGAGACTAAGGTAATTTGTTTTTGGTGTTGCTGCCTTGCACCAGGAAATCTTGACTTTAAGTCTTTCATCCATTTCTTCATCAGTATCCTCGGCTTCAAACAACAAGGCATGCAATCCATACAGGTTTATGATCCCGGCTTCTCTACTTTTCCACAGCATTCCCTGTGTTACTCTTAATTTCTCCTCTTCCACTCACTCCCCTTATCTTATTTTATCAGAACGTATAAAGCGCAGTGTAAGCCCGAAGGTATCATGGCGCTGAAGCTGCAGCGTCTCTCTGTGCATGCAATGCTTTCCTTCTCCCTGTGCCCTGTGCTGAATGCAAGGTACAATGTGTGTAGCCGGCAAAGCTGGAAATGTCTTGTTCATATCTGCTAGACTCCTGCTGCATAGGTAGGGTTGGAGTTGCACAGACACCCGTGGCTTAGCTATACATGTATATATGAATCAACTAATAGGAAGAGCACTTTTTGGGCGATTTACAACTTCACTCCCCGTGGACGAATCCTTACCAAACATTGCAGAAAAAGTATATGGCTTGCTCTGAATTTAGTTGGTGAGGTTTTGTCAAGGGTGGGCAAAGTTATAGGGGGTCCCTAAACATTTTTTTTCCATAGACACTATGGAAAAAGATTTTGCTCATGCCTACAGCCCAAACCTCTGGACTGATTTTCAGCAAATTTGCGCCAGGAGCGGTGGTTTGGTCCTGAAAGTGTGCTTTTGTAAATTTGGTGTAAATACATCCAGTAGTTTGTTTTAAAATGACAAAAAAGTAGGTCCAAAACAAATAGTGATATTTGGCTCCACTTTGTGAACCCATTTCCCTGTTTGGTCCGTAGACAGGCATCTGATTGGCCCAGAGGGTGCCGTGATGTCCGCGGACATCGGACGCGCCCACTGATTGGATGGTGAAAAGCGTGAAGTGCATCAGATTTTTGGAAACGCCCGCCACGTTGGATTTGTGGACATCCGCCGGTGTCCGCATACACTACACTAGAAACATATAAAGAAAATACAACATTGCACTTGTCAAACTCATCAAAAAATCTCTGGGGATGTGAGGGGTGATGAGGATGTGATGGGATATGGCTGTAAGGAGCCAAAATAAATTGTGTTTTTCAGCTTGAAGTCCGCAAATGCTCCGGATTTTCGGGGAACAGTCCTGTAGTGTTCGCGAACACTTCAGATGTTCGGAGACATCTATGCCTATTTCTGCATTACAGAGTTGTTGAAAAGCAGTTCTTGGATGGGTTATAACTTTGGCACCAGTCAATGAAACTGCATGTAATTTGGGAACTTTATTCTAGACTTGATTCTGAATGGTTTTGGAAAGTGTGGAGCTGTTTTGTCAAGAGGTAACACATTTAGAGGGGGGTCCCAAAGTATTGTAAAGGCTTATAAATGTGGTGCCATTTGACGAATCTGCGCAAAGGTTTGCAAAACAATTTGAAATCTAGATATTCATGTTTTTGTAAAGTTTGGTTATATTTTCTCAAGAGAGGGCTAAATTAGTGGTGGGGTCTCAACATTTGAAGATGGCTTATAACTTTGTTGCCATTTGATGAATGTGGACAAAGGTTTTCAGAAAGATTATAGATCCAACCTTCAATGTTTGTGTAAAGACTGAATGGATTTTGTCAAGTGAGTTATATGACTATTGTATGTACATACATTTTGGAAAAAATAAAACATGAGCAGATTTCAAGCAAGCTCATGTAAGGAGCATTGGCAAGGACCTTAAAGCATGGTTTTGCAAATGTGCCTGTGTTTTATTTTTTGACAAGTGTCATAATGTAGGTACACAAAATAGTGATATATCTTTGGTGACTGAGGTATATAGCCTGTGGCCATGGGCAGTGGCCAGATTGTCTGGGTCATGGTATAAGGTCATGACCCAGACAATCTGGCTACTGGCCATGACCGCGAGGGATGAAAAATGGTGTTAAAGTGGCCATGTCCACCTGATACCGGCTATGTGGTAAAGTTATTCGAAAGTAATATAGGTTTGAAAGGGAAACAAATGTGCTTGTAGTAATATGGTCATAGAGTTCTGACTTCGCCTTCTGCAGGCTACATGGAAAGGGAAGAGGGGCTCTGTACAGAACCCTGCCTTCTCTTTACATGGTGGCCATGTTGGAAAAAGATTTACCTTCCTGCTGTAGGAAGAAAAATAATTTTTTAGCACTCCAGGTTCCCGCTTTGAGAAGTAGGGGTGCTAATGGTCTTTATCCCCCATTTGCAGCGGCTGCAATGTAGGATAATGGTCCGGAGCCCTGGTTATTTATTTATTTATTTATTTATTTATTTATAACGTGCTGAAGCCTGCAGGCATCAGGTCGCACACAGACACACTTTGCTTGGGCCGATAACTTGGTTCATCCCCAATTCCGGTCGCTGGAAGGGGGAATGAACGTCACATTATTCCCATTGGCATAACACAAAATGCTAATGGAAACGTTGGAAAAACGTGTTGCGTCTATGTACTTTACTGGAAAATGTAAAGTAGATGGGGTCTATAAGAATTTTTTTGTTATTTTTTTTTAACTGTGCAAGGTGGTTCCTAAAGGAACCTCTCTTTAAAAAAAAAAACGTTTGCAGGGGAGGTTAGAACGTTAGGTGAGGAGGGAAATGAGGGAAGCAGCACCAGCACTAATTACCAGGATACCCTTAGTTTGTATAGATATACCATAGAGCATGCCAAATTGATGTCGGCATACCGATGGGCACAGTAACCGCGAACTATGCATCTGTGCGCGGATATCAGCTAGCAATCAAACTGCTGGAAAAGGCAGGGGTTCTCTTACATAGTAGTACAATTCAGCAACGACAAGGACCATATAGAAAGAGCACCATGTGCGTCCATTGCAAGGAAAAATAGAGTTGGTCTGCAAAGTTGGTACTAGGGAAAGAAACAAAGCAAATGCATATGGTATACACCATAATGGAATGTACCAATAAGGGAAATAACGTCTACGTGGAACAATATTACAGCACTGCGGCTGTACATGGGAATGAAGAAACACATGGCAGAGTGAGGACTGCAAAGTATTCACAGCAGAACATCACTACAATGCAGTAAGTACACTGAAGTTTCTTCTATAATTGCACAGCTTGTGTAGTGTACAATAGTGTAAAACCATGAGGTTTCTTTTTTTGTACGCAGCAATTCCAAGCACCTTGGAATGGCTGGAAGAGAATTTCCCTCATGACGAAGTGAGTAACAATAGTAACCCCATTGGTACGCAGCACAGTCTGAAAAGTAAGACAGTTAATATGTATTGCTTCATATATACCTAACAAATATTGTTATCTGTAAGAGAACATAGTGGAAATGAAATGAAGGCACTGCAAACAGCACTTCTTCCACAACAACATATGGCCACACGAATGGAAGGAAAGTCTGTAAGTTACAGTCTCCACAGACTGAATGCCAAAATGGAACAATTGCTAAACAATTTAGCCGCCTTAAAAGATTTTGTGCAAGGTCATAATATGGGAAAAATGAAATACCACGGCCCCACCTGCACGTGTACCCCTTCCCCATTTCCCAGCCCACCATCCCCAACAATATCACTGTGAGCATAGATGTTACGATAAAACCTCAATGCTTGCCTCCCCTCATGATGACCTTGAACAAATCCCCAATGCCCCTGTGTATGTATGCATTTCAGGTACCCCTTCCCTTTCCTAATAGTGTCTATGTATGTCAAAAATTAAAGGTGTAGATTTAAAGTGTTGATGGGTGTGTGAGTGCCTTTCCCTTTTATTAAAAAAATATAAAATCCATTATAAGTCTATAGCACACAGTACAGTCTGGGATGGCTGCAGGTAAGCAAAATGGAGGTTTCCCACAGACAACGCACCTGCCCAACGTATGCGCAATCACAATGCAGGTATCCATAGCAGGCCAGTACTGCGAGCTCACGCTGTCCGTCCCATAACTATGCGCATCTGTATGTCATCCTCTGTGTCCTGGTTACACCGGCCCTGTGCAGCATGGTAGGAAAAAGTTGTGACATACTTTCAATACTTTGCAGCATCAACCCCCGTCCTATGGACAGCTGTGCACACAAACATTGCACTGGCTGTACCCTACAAACAAGCAGCTTGTGCAAAAATAGTCCCCAGACATGTGTCACACTTTTAATAAGTCCGGGGAGGCCAAGCCTGTTCGTAGGACACCTATGCACATGCGCACAAAGTATTCTGCCCAATACAGGTCCTGTGAACAGCCGTCCCAGTGGAGAACATTCACGACATCAGTATGTGCCTGCATCCATGCTGCGCATAGACCCTTATTTGCTGGACACACTCTGAGCCCCCGGGCATTGGAAAAGTAGTGTTTTCTGCAATATGAGGATTGTTATTGTGAAAGTACCCCCTGACAAATGTCCCACATCGTGTGACTGTACATGTAACTATTTTTTTGAACGATTTAGGCTTGCTTTCCGGCTCCAAGTGCTGCACAGCAGCCCTACAAAAACCACACCCCAGAGGTGCGCCGCATTCACTGTGAAGGAGTAGGAGGCCACGTTGGTTTGGGCTGGAATTGCTTTCTCATCATTTCTACTATGCCATATTACCTTTGCAACTAATGGCAACCATTACTGCTGCTACTGCCTCTAAATCACCAGCACCCACACTCTGACTCTCACCACCACCTTCTCCTTCCAAAGGGCCTGCACAAGGGAACAGACGTGGTGTTGTACATATACATCACGAAGACAGTGAGAATAAAGTAGAGCGAATCCCCAAAACCTGCAGGCAGCATGAGTGCTGGGTGTGCTAACTGTTTAGCAGCGTAGGAGACGTTCCGAAATGTCGTGCTAACCAAGCAAGATCCACTCATTCAGTTGCAGAAAACCTGGTGTGTACAGTTACGGCACCACCTCAATGCAACGAGATCTCAAAGCGAATCAGAAGACAGCAGATCAGGCAAGGCAGTAGGTTACTTTCTTCTACAGCATCCTCCGTATCTGCTCCTGCCAGCTACAGGGACACTCCTGTCGGGAAACGCATCCCTAAAGCAGCCTTGCAGGCTATATGCACCACAGCATACCCTTACCTTTGAAAGATCATTGGATTGTGTATGTACTGTGACGTGCTACTCTGCAGGGGAAGTAGCTTTGAAGTATGTTTGAGGGGTCGGTCCAGGAGCATGCAATTGAGAGTCCCCTAGGTAACTGAGGGCCACCCAACATCTTCCTCTCTGTAAACGTGCATTATCTTATCCATGTGGTTGGTGCCGCTTCCCGTCCCTCCCTTTCCTTCCTTTCCTTCTGTATCGGGTGTTACAAGACCAAGAAAGATACAAAACAACCAAAAAAGAAAAAAAAAAGTTTAAGAAAAAGCTCTTTTCAGAGCCACCTTTCAAAGATCACAAATAGAATTGCCAATGAAAAGATGCAGACTGACACGCAGCCGATAAGCTGTACAGATTGTACGATGAATAATGGGACTGGCAGCTCAGCCAAAAACATTGTAGTCCTTTCCGTGAGAAAGTCCTGGCTCTAAAAAGAGGCTTTTTCTGGTGTTTGATTGTGTTTCAAAGGGTTGAAATGAGTAACACCTACTAGAAAAATACTTGCTGTACTTGTAAAAAGGGCAGCAATGCATTTGTCATATTTCGCAGACAAAGCTGATTACCAGCATCAGTAAGACAAACTCCATCTGTGGAAAAAAAGGGTTCTGCTACTAAAAGCAATGTTGGCATTGTGGAAGTACGACATGGCGAAATCTTGCAAAAAGGCACAATTAGCCTTCGTGACAATGCACTTCTCTTTCTCCATTTATGCACCAAAGCAAGAAGAAGGCAGCCACATCTGTCTGTGCAATGCGGGAAAAAAATAACTCAGGAGTTCTGAAACATCCCCATGAGCTAGCCAAGTGCCTCCTTCATCGCAAATTGCATAGAAATTCCGGTAACATGTACTAAACAATTTCCTCCACAATGAAGAATAGGAATGGCTGGATGATTGAGCATCACCAAAGTGGCAGAAAGAAGAACCTAAATCAGCCACATCATTGCACATACTCCATACCAGTGCAAATGCACATGATAGAATCCAAAATGTGCAGCCACTGCACATTGGTTTGCATGCACGTCCAACAAATATATGTAAGAGTCCCCCAAGACCCATACACCTAGCTTCCTGAAGCACACAAACATAAGCAAACACGTCTGCATCCCTCTCTACAAACAGACCTTCTGCCGCAGTCTCTCAGTGTTGCAAAATCCTCAGTAAAGAAAGTAGATATTGGCTGTCCTAAAAGCACCTAGAAGTAGCCCAATAACGTCATCCCCTAATTTGCATAATTGGCCCTGTGCATAATGGGTAATTGCCGAGGGTACGGTTGTTATAGCCTCTGATTCAATTTTCCACACAACTAGCTGCCTAAGTATAAGTGGGGCATGGTCTGATGACCTACAGATGACAGTACTTAACATAATGCATAAGTGCAGTCCAGCATGCATGTCGATATGTCATAGCCAGAAGTAAATACCTATTAGAAATAGTTCTTTATGATTTGCAAAAATAAGTTAAAAACATGTAAAATCCCCATGAAGGGCCCTTGTTCGCTTCCAAACCAGAAACTATTTCAGTCCTAAATAGCTCCACATATTTCAACACTGTAGGAACCTCAAAGCACCCGAAAGTTCACAGTTCCAGTACTGACATAATGCACTGCTCTTCCAAAGCACCTCACTTACCTGCATCCGATGTGGAAAAACCCCTTCTAGATCAGCGTCACGGTTGGACTGGGGCATCTTATTGTCTCGGACACCAATCAAAAAGTCACCCACAGTTGCAAATGGTTCTTCCTTCTTTTTGTGGCAAACTTTTTTAAATAGTACGCAACTGTGAGTTTTTCATGACATGTAATGCAAAGTGTGCACTTTACAGAGTATTTACTCAGAAACAATGGGCAACTACTAGCCGCACGCCTACCAGGAAATGTAGAGCTTTTTTCAATTGGATTGGAAAGCAGTAGAAAAAAGTGTAAGTTTCCAAACAATTGGAAGAAAGTAGGTAGATTTCGTGCTAACCACTTTCACAGTACAAAGTCGCTAGGGGGGGCGTGAGTTCTCGCTAAATATAGCCAAACCGTTAGCCTCCACAGTCCCATTTCCATGCCTGGCATCCTCAAAAGCTTCAGATGGGGCACGTGCGATCCTGCAAATATCGCGATATCCGTGGACACATTGTGCTGTGTACGGGAGTGGGTGAATACATTTCAACCAGGGTAGGGGATTTCGTCTTTAGTGGTGCCTCTGAAAAGAGCCTTTATTTGTTTTGTTGCTTGTAAACAAACACCTTTTTTCGTTTTATTTTTTTTTAGGAGTTTTTGTTTTCTTCTTCTCCTCACATTCTTACAATAACCTCTTCAAGGCATCCTGTAGATGGTGAAACAAAATACCATTTTCAAAGGTGGACAAAAAATGCCATTTGCATCGAAAAGGTTCACATCTCGAGAATCAATGATGTCATTGTTACAGAAGAACATCCCAGCAGCGCACAGGACATCACCCATGCTTCTGTTCATAAAACACCTTCTGACCTCTAGCTGGTGACAAAGCATATTGGTATAGTCCCATACTCTTCTTGGTGGTATGGAAGAGAAAACCACCTTGGCTATGGAAAAAAGGTGCTCCACTGCTTTCATCAACCTCTTTAGTTGATGGAACAAACGTGAACAAGCCACATAACCCAAATGCTGGCCGCCATAGTGCACAATGACAACATCAACAGGTGTGAAAGTGGCTACTTCTCTGCAAAGTGCTAGCACGCCAAAACTGCACACAAAAGCACTTCAACACAAAGCCTCCACTCCTTCCAAATCGAAATTGCAATCAAAGTCTCTTTAAAGGGCAAACCTATGCAGATCTAGCACAAAGGCATCACCCACGATCAACACTGTGGGGCTGATTCATTTGTTAAACAGGGATTTGCAGGCAGAATGGCACACAAATCCCTGTTTTTTGGTGAAAATAATTCCATGAATCAGCCCCTGTGTGTCTCTCCATGTCTGCCACCCCCACTACACAGAATAATGAAAAAAAATATTACTGCCCCTTACTGAAAAGCACACCCTCCACTCCTGATTGGATAATCCCCACAGTCCCATTTCCATGGCCAACATGCTGAGAAGGTCAGGATGTAGCACGTGTGCTTCCCCAAGTACCGCAAGAGCCATGCTGCAGTAAAGCAGTAGCAGTCTTTCTTCCCTTTCCACTATCTTTTTTCCAGCACTCCCTCATTGGGTACTGTTAAACAGTCACACGCGCATCCACCAATCACATCCAAGACCTCTGCATGTAACACTAGCAGTTCTGTACAACACTCCATATGTACCGTTAGACATTCAGCGTGCAAGTCTCGTGTCATCCCAGTAAAAACTTTGGTGAAACTATACAATATTTCTGCATCCAGATCGCCACCCATCACCAAAAACTACAGGTATAAATATTGTTTCTACAGTATTTTTACAACTGTATTATAAGTACCTGTAAACAGGTTATCTGCCACTGAACCTCTATAACATTCTCAAAAAGCACACTGTCATTTTTCCCATCACCCACCTCAAGTGCCACTTCATCCTCTCCCCCTTTCTTTTTCTTGCTCCCCCTCTCCCACCCTTTCCCTCTTCCTTCCTTAAGCCTCTCCCTCCATTTCCCCCACCCCATCCTCACCCCTTCATTTCCCTCCTCCTCCCCCGCCCTCCCTCCCTCCCTCTTCCACCTAGATCTACTCCACTTCTCCCCCCCTTCCCTCTATCTAATTGCTCTACATACTGTTTTGTTGACTGATTCAAGTTTGTAAATTGCTTCTGTTGTTACTGTTATTATTATGTTAAATGTATCCTGTTGTTATATGTGCAGCGCTTTGGTCTAAAGAGCTATATAAGCCTAATAAATACAAATACAAAATTAGTATGTGCTTTGAACGTTTTCATTTACCCATAGCAACCATTGCACTATCCAACTCTTATTTCCTTCCAACAATGGTATGAATTTTTTCCCGCACTAACGCATCTCCTACAAAATTCATAAAATTATCGCACAAAAACAGCACTAAATGTATCCTACCAACCTAAACCATGTACATACGTTGCACACTTCACAGAATGTAACATTAGTTAGAAAGGGAAAAAAATGCATGTGTGCATTGACAACAGTACCAAGCGTAAATGTGGATATATAAATCCAAAAAGTGTAATAATTGCTGTACTCATCTAGGAAGCATATATGTGCAGATAAGTTAATGGATTTCACACACAAACACATTGTCCTTTCCAAGCTGTACACCTTTCTGAACTTTTTCCTCACCCTTCCACAACTAGGATTAATCCATTTGAAAAGTAAATAGTCCTACTCCAATGCAAACACTTGCTAAATGGCTTGTGGTACGGTGCACATACAAATCAAGCACATACCCCCGTACCAACAATTCTACTGCTCCCAAATCCTCAATCATACACAAAGCCGTCCAATTAAAGACACACACTAAGTGTTCCTGCCAATACACCCCCTATCCTGTCATGTAATGCATTCTCCAAATGCTGTCAGTATGCCTTTAACAAACAAACGGTCTGCTTTAACAGTTGCAGTAACCACCTCTGTCCTAGAAGCCAATGGCGTGTCAACTTCAAAATGCAACTCAGAGGAAGCCTACTGTTGACAGTCAACAAAGCAAGTGCAATGTTATCGTGGAGGTGCACCTCTTACCAAGACATTGACGTGTTCTTGTATATTAAGGTACACAATAGTATCTTCCCACTGGTATTTGCTGCATGCTTACTAAGTGCACCTCAGCAGTTGCTCACTTTGTGTTATCATGTCGCCGGCATTATAGTAACTCCCAAATAGCAATATAACATTCCCACCGTACACTAACACACCATTATACAATCACACACCTCTATCTGTATTCTTCCCCTCATATTCATCCATTCATGCACAGATGCACACATATACATCACAACATCTGCAGACCTACAGGTTTCTTTTTTCTCCAGTAGCTGTTACAGAATGCCTATCAAAAAGGAACTCAGTAGAAAACAATGCAAAAATAGGTCAGCTGTACCTAAAAGCATAGAAAGGAGCCATGCACCCTTAGCATATTTTGTACATAAAATCGAAAGAGAACAGCTAATACAGGCCCAAAGGAAAACAAAACAACCCACCAATAAGGAGAATATAATGCCTCTATCAAAATGTAGAAATGAAAATAAAGGTACTGAAAGGTACTGAAAACAGTACAACTGTCACTACTGGTACTGGAGTATGTGCAAATGCTAATCACACCACAAGGAAGCATTCCAAAATAATATCTTTACAAAAAAATTTCCACCACAGAGTCCTTCAGACCCTTACAAGTAGAGAGGAGAAATTACACTCAACCCTTAAACCTTACCAAACAAAATTAATCCTGGAAACTGTTGTAATCTTTCAATTAAATTTAATGAAAATGAAAGCACTGACAAAATTACTCTGCAAAGTACAAGCACTAGTTAGAAGAAAACACATTATCGACATAGATACCTGCACAACATCAATACAGGTCAGTGGAGCACACCACCAGCACAGAGGCATACTTCAATGAGAAATCATACAAAGAAGAGCAAAGAAAGTAAATAGCCATACGTAGCACTGTACCAAGGTATGCAAAGGTACACAATAGCATAATGGTAGAAGAAACACTGCTTTCTGCAATATCCCCAGCAAAGTTAGATGCCACTGTCTATGGTATCAAACCAATGTGGGGGGGGGCATCAAATCACCTTGTACATCAATTTGTAAGGGTCGCCGCAACTCTATGAAATCGTTGCAGCAGTTACTCAAGCACCATGTAAAAGTCAGCAACAACGAAAAAAGTAAAATACCACAAACTGTAAACTCCTGTCCAGTGAGCAAATACACGGGTGAATAAGGACAATTGTTAGTCTCCATTTCTGGACCTGCTAGCAAAAGCACCTTCCACCATCTCCAAATGTTAGCAACACACCTTTATACTGTAAAAAATCTTGTTTACAAAGTGTACTAAGCAAATAGTACTCACACACAAAACTGCCTGGTCCATTCACATTTTCCTACAAAAGTACTGGAAATGAGTATGCACATGTAGCAATCATTGGTGTATTGCAAATGACACTAATTGTTTAAAACATTTATTAAAACGGCTCACTCCAGTTGTGTTTACAAGTAATAGGGCTGCGCATAAATGGTTCACACAATCCTTGAAACAGTTACAGGCGCTCAGATAAGTCAGGGATTGGACTATTGTGCTGGAATGGAAAATGCATGTTAAATAGACAAGTAAATCCACAGGAAGTGTTAATGTACTTACTGCAGGTATTGGAAATCAAAAACATACCCATAAATTAAATATTTCCAATTTCCTACATGTGGAAATACCCATGCACTCTCTGCAATCAAGTAATTCAGGAAGAAGTCCCTAACAAACGCTTTCTCTCTGTATGTATACCTAACTGTGATTCCATTCCATTTCAACAGGTGGTACAACATGCAAACCATAGCATGTTATGTAGGCCTTCCAATTCCGATAATCATTTGACCTTACATATTAAATCGCATAGACAACACATAATATGAATGCTGTCAACGTACAATGAAGATGGGAAAAAAAGTAACTGCAACCTTACTACCTTAACACGGAATGGTATCATTTTGTCAACAAAAGGTTCACACCACAAGCCGTAATGTACCACACAGACGACACAACCAGTTCAAGTCACTTTGCTTCGTATATTAGAAAGCATGGACAAACTTTGAAGAAGTTGTAAATGAGTTTGTTTGCTTTCATGAAGGAGAGCCCGAAAAAAGTACTTCCCCAAAGGCACTACAGTTCGTAAGATGGTCCTGACACCCACGTATGCGCAGCCATTGCACACAGAGTTTTCCAACGCACACCATTGATTCGTAACTCACTGCACATATAAATGATAGGTAGGGGCCGTAAATGTACATTTATATATTGTGTCAGCTGTACTTTGTATAAGGTACCAACATGTCTCCATGTACGTAAAAGGAAGTTCTACGTATCTGGAGTGCTTAGCATTGGAAATGCACGATGAAATGGTAACGCACTGCCACCTGATTTTGTTTTTGTAGCCGCATGGTGGTGGGAAATGCAAACATGTCATGCCTCACTATCAACAGGGAAAAGGTAATTGTCAAATAGGCTTCAGTGGTACGCATAAATTGCGCCAAATGTAGCAGTTCCACACAATCCATATACCAATATCGCAGTGTTGGTATGCATGGCTGCATAATGTTGCGGAGGATGATGCCAAGGCCTACTGTCATCGGTGCATGGGCTACAGCCTACGGCCTTTCGCCATGCACCCAAGAGCCTAGGCCTTGGCCACACCCACTGCAACATTATTCAGCCATGCATCTGAACATGTGGCCAGGAACCAAAACCCACAAATGTAATACAGCCACCGGCACTCCTACCCAACCCCTGCACCATAATACAGCCATGCATGCAAACATGTAGGTAGTTAGTAAAATCCACAAACATAACACAGCCTCCGGCACCGCTACCCACTTCCACTCACATAGTATTTGTGTACTGCCAACCAACCCACAAACTCTTCAGAACATTGCACCTGCTCCCAGCACTATATGAAGTACACAGACCCACACATCATAGTACAGTGCAGTACTCTGTAATCTGCGCAATGGCCACAACGCAACCACATAAAACATGCACTGGAACCCTATGCACTTCTAGACACACAGTATTCCAACACATCACCCAGTGGACACATTGCAGAACTGTTGACTCCATCAAGTGCTGCCATGGACCCAAAACTGTAGGATGGAACGACAATCACCACACCCATTCAACCAACAATATATACAATGCTGAGACCCCACACATACAAGGCATCATTGTGAAACCTACTTGCAACTAGTGGACAAGGCAGATGTACGTAACTGGAGTACTTCACATCGGACATGCACAATGACATAGTATCACGTTGCCACCTGATTTTGTTTTTGTGGCCGCATGGTGGCAGGAAATGTAAACCTGCCATACCTCCCTATCAACAGGGGAAGAGCTCATTGTAAAATAGGCTTTAGTGGAATGCCTGAATTGCGCCAAATGTAGAGCTTCTATGCAATTGAAAAAGAAAATCCATGTAGCAGTATCAGAGTGTTGGCATGCATGGCTGCATAACGTTGTGGTGGGTGTGGACAATGTTAAACAGCCATGCATGTGAACATGTGGCCAGGTACCAGAACCCACAAATGTAATACAGCCACTGGCAATGCTAACCAACCCCTGCACCGTAATACAGCCATGCATGCAAACATGTAGGTACTTGGCAAAATCCACAAACATAACACAGCCTCCAGCACATCTACCCACTTCCACTCACATAGTATTTTTCTACTGCCAACCAAACCACACAATGTGCACAACATTGCCGCTCCTCCCAGCAGTCTATTAAGTACACAGAACCAATACATAATAGTACAATACAGTAATCAGTAATCTGTGCAATGGCCACAATCTTCAGAACATTGCCCCTGCTCCCAGCAGTCTATTAAGTACACAGACCAAAGACATCATAGTACAGTGCAGTACTCTGTAATCTGTGCAATGGCCACAACCCAACCACATAAAACATGCACTGGAACCCTATGCACTTCTATACACACAGTATTCCAACACATCACCTAGACATACAGTGCAGTTATGTTATGTTACTTTGCATTTATATAGCGCCTTATGTATCATTGGTATGATCTCAAGGCGCTGGTAGCCTGAATGCCCTCTGGAACCGTAGTTCAAGTCAGTAGAGAGAGAGAGAGTCATAAGGTGCGTGGGTGCACCGGAAATGCATGCAGCTGGTGTGTAACTTGCATGATAGCTGCTTCTTAGCGGTAGGTGTGGAGATTGGGAGGTCAGAAATATGTGTTCATTCTAGTGGGTTGGTATCCAGACTGATATCAGCTGCGTTAGGCCTGAGGAGACGCATAGGCTAGCGGGTGTGTTGAGCCAGCTGTGGTTAATTAGGATGATGAGGAGTGTGTGGCGGGTGTTAGTATGAGAACAGCTATACCGAATGTGTCATAGTATCGCTGTGTTCTAGTTGAGTGGTGTTGTATAGGAGAGAGTAAACGTGGTAATGTGATATGGTAGTTTTTGGTAAGGTTCTTGAGATCGAGCGCACATCTGAACCGTTTATTCTATCCGTTTTATTCACTCAGTCTGTTCAATCATCTTTGTTTGTTCTACGGCCTGCATCCATGCACCCAAGACTCTAGGCCCTGGCCATAACCACCGCAGCATATCACACCCATACATCACAACAAAAGAATTGAATATCTATGAGGTGGTTGTGGGCAAGGCCTAGAGTCTTGAGTGAAAATTGAGTATATGCCGCAGTTAAAATGTTTCATTCTATGGGTGTGACAATGAGTTATAAGCCACCATGGTTGTGATATGCTGTGGTGGTTGTGGCCAGGGCCTAGAGTCTTGGGTGCATGGATGCAGGCCGTATATCGAATATCTATCAGACTGAAGTTATAAGCACTAAAGTTATAAGCCACCATGGGTTTCATATATTGCGGTGGTTGTGTCCAGGACCTAGAGTCTTGGGTGCATGGCTGAAGTCCATGCACACAAGACCTAAATTATAAGTACTAAAGTTATAAGGCACAATGGGTGTGATATGCTGCGGTGGTTGTGGCTAGGACCTAGAGTCTTGGGTGCATGGCCGAAGGCCATGCACTCAAGACCAAAGTTGTAAGTACTGAAGTTATAAGCACTGAAGTTATAAGTCAGCATGGGTGTGATCTGGTGCGGTGGTTGTGTCCAAAGGCCATGCACCCAAGACCAAAGTTATAAGCAGTGAAGTTATAAGCCACCATGGGTTTTACATACTGTGGTGGTTGTGGGCAGGATGTAGAGTCTTGGGTGCATGGCTGAAGGCCATGCACCCAAGACCAAAGTTATAAGTACTGAAGTTATAAGCCACAATGGGTGTGATATGTTGTGGTGGTTGTGGCTAGGACCTAGAGTCTTGGGTGCATGGCCTAAGGCCATGCACCCAAGACTGAAGTTATAAGCACTGAAGTTATAAGTCAGCATGGGTGTGATCTGGTGCAGTGGTTGTGTCCACGACCTAGAGTCTTAGGTGCATGGCCTGTGCCCATGCACCCAAGACCAAAGTTATAACCAGTGAAGTTATAAGCCACCATGGGTTTGATATGGTGTGGTGGTTGTGCCTAGGACCTAGAGTCTTGGGTGCATGGCCGCAGGCCATAGGCCGTAGGCTATACACCCAAGACTCTAGGCCCTGGCCACAACCACCACACCATATTACAGCCATAGATCACATGTATAGATTCTAATATGTATGAAATGTTTGAAATTATACTTACGATTTCATTTGTTGAGATTCAATATATTTTTTACATGACTTTAGTACCTGGAGGAAATATTTGTTTTCAATTTCTGTGATAAAAGAAAAGAGCATGTTAGCGAATGTATTTTATAAAGACTTATAACATTGCATAATAGACATTTTAGCTCTTTTTCGACCCTCATATTTAGTTTACAAATCAGTGTACTGTGCATTTTGCTCAGTTTCTGTGTTTGTTTTTCAAATCATTGGGTTTATGGGAAAAAAAATCCTTGTCGAAAAAAACAACCTTTTATTGTTATGCTGCAAACTATATGTTTTTTCCTTTGAGTGTTCACTTGTTGTTTCTGGTTAATGTTCTATCTGTTGGCTTGTTGCAGATTTTTGAAGCAGTTAGATACGTGTTGGCGTATTCTAACTGTCTATTTTTGTTACAATTTAGTGCTATTCATTTATCTGTGTGGTTGTTATACAATTTTAGGCCAGTTAGATACCTGTTGGCGTATTCTAACTTTTTATAGTCTTTTAAAAAAAGTGTAGTGACCTGCATTGGTTATGGCTCCTCCGTGGTAGATTAAACCTATTGTTGTGAAGGTTTTCTTACCAATTGATACTTGACCATGTGTGAATCCAGTCAGCTTGCAGTTTTTTTGGTACCATCTGCATTGTAACGTAGAAGCATTAGTATTACACAGTTACTATGTATTTGTATTAGTAAGGTGGAGCGATTATCTGAATTGCAGATAGTACATAATCTTTCATGGTTTGCATTTTGTTCAAGTTGCTGAAATGGAATGGATTCACAATTAGATATGGATACATAGACAAAGCTCTCATTAGGGATTTGTTCCTGTGTCACATTGTTGCAGAGAGTGCATGTATGTTTCCACATGTATGAAATCTGGAAGATTTCATTTATAGGTATGTTTTTGTTTTCCAGTACTTGTAGTATGTACATTAGAAATTCTTGTGGATCTTCTTGTGAGTTTATAGTGAACCTCACCATTCCAACACAGTAGTCCAATTCTTGTCTGATTCCATGAACACTATACGTGTTGTCAGGATTGTTTGTTGTGTTTCTATGAATGACTTACATTTGCAAACACAATTGGTCTGTACTGTGTAAGTACATGTTAACAACTGGTGGCAATCGAAATAGAATTTTCATTGCTGCATTTGCGTAGCAACTTACACCAGTTACATTTGAAAATTTGAATGGACCCGATAGTTCTATGTCCAAATCATTTTTTTGGAGTTTGTGTTGCTTCTTTGAAGAAGTACCCGAGTTCCTTTCACTAATAGGTTCTTCTTTGGTTGTGGTAATTGATGAAGTATTAGCTTGTTTTGCTCTCTTTGAAGGAGTTGCAGTCAGATCCTGTTATATTTCTGTTTGAATTAGTTTTCTTTTACATCTTTTCCTTTTTGTGGAACAGGATATGATTTTAGATGGGGGGTGTACAGTGAACGTAGTCTATTGTATTCTAAAATGCAAGGAATATCAGCGTTTACTTTGCTTGCATCAAAGTTGATTAGAAATAGACCGTCAAGTTTACATAGGTGTGATAGTGCTACGTAACTCATGCCTTCTTTAAAGACTGTGTTCCCAATATCTATTAAAGGTTTGTCTAGGGTAAGACCTTGGGATTTATGAATGGTGACTGCATATGCAAGAGGTAGAGAAAATTGTTCTCTACATACATACATGTCTTTGAAGAGATGGAATTTAGCTCTTGAGCGCCCTATCCTTTTTACTTCTGAAAGTTTGTCAAAGAGAATAGTGACAAACTGAATGTTGTTGTCACGTGGGTATGTTTGAAAGCCAACAACTGTACCCAGTGCTCCATTAACTAGGCCTTGCTCCACGGCAAGGTTATGTTTAAGCATTACTCTACAATTTAAGGATAATTTAAATATTTTTTCCAACCCAGCTGTGTTGGAGATTGAATTTTCTAAGGTATTTAGTCTTGTTGTGGCTTGCTGACACATGGGTAGTGTCCTAAAATGTATGTCTAGTTTGTCTGTGGAGCAAATTTCAATTATTGGTTGCATTTCTTTTTTTAATATTGTTTCATTGAATTTGGAACAGCATGCAAGAGTTGGCATTAAGGCCATACAATTGCCATTTTTGTGCACTAGTTGTTCCATAACATCAGTAGCACATGCGTTATCACCATAAAGTGCATGGATATGCTGGCCTTTTAATATTGCTTGTGCTTCTTGAGATACTACACCAACTCTAATACTTTTTAAATTGTTGGCGTAAGTGAGGTCTGCAGATTGACGCATGTTTTCTGTTAATTCTCTGTACTGGAAATGTTGCCAAAGGTTGACATTTCCTATGCTGCCAACAGTTTTACGGCAGAGTTTGTTTCCTAAGGTTTTAAAAATAGGTTCACCTTTCACTGGTGTCAATTGCAGAAGATCTCCAAAAACAATAATGTGTTTTCCTCCAAAGAATTCTTCGTAGTTTGTTTTAAGTACTTCTTGCAATCTGAGGTGAATCAAAGCCACCATTAGGTTGGAGACCATGCTCACTTCGTCTATTAGTAGCATTTTCATTTGTTTTAATACCGTGCGTAGTTCCATTGCAGCTACTGTAGAAAGTTTCTAATAGTCTAATCTGTTCTTTCTGCTTTTGTTAAGTAGGCTGTAACCTATTGTGCAACTGCAGTGGAATTGTCTGCAATGTACTGCACATCTATGTTTGCATTCCATAAGAGGGCAATGATTCTTGTGGATCTTCTTGTGAGTTTAACGTGAATTTCACCATTCCAGCACAGTAGTCCAATTCTTGTCTTATTCCATGAACACTGTATGTGTTGTCAGGATTGTTGCTTGCATTTCTATGAAGGACTAACATTTGCAAACACAATTGGTCTATATTGTGTAGGTAAATGTTGTCAACAATTGGTGGCAATTGGAATAGAATATTTATTGCTACATTTGCGTTCCAATTTACACCAGTTACATTTGAAAATGTGAATGGACCAGATAGTTCTGTCTACAAGTAATTTCTTCAGAGTGTGTGTTGCTTCTTTGAAGAAGTACCTGAGTTACTTTGAGTAGTAGATTCTTCTTTGATTGTAGTATTTTTTTAGATGGGGGGTGTACAGTGAATATAATCTATTGTATTCTAAAATGCAAGGAATATTAGCGTTTACTTTACTTGCATCAAAGTTGATTAGAAACAGACTGTCAAGTATACGTAAGCGTGATAGTGCTACGTAGCTCATGCCTTTTTTAAAGACTGTGTTCCCAATATCTATCAATGCTTTATCTAGGGTAAGACCCTGTGATTGGTGAATGGTGACTGCGTATGCTAGAGTTAGAGAAAATTGCTCTCTGCGTACATACATGTCTTTGAAAAGAAGAAATCGAGCTGTTGAGTGTGCTATCCTTTTTACTTCTGATAGTTTGTCAAAGAAAATATTGACAAACTGAATGTTGTCACGTGGGTATGTTTGAAAGCCAACAACTGTACTAAGTGCTCCATTAACTAGTCCTTGCTCCACATCAAGGTTACGTTTAAGCATTACTCTACAGTTTAAAGATGATTTTAACATTTTCTCCAAACCAGCTATGTTGGAGATAGAGTTTCCTAAGGTATTTAGTCATTTTGGGGCTTGTTTACACATGGGTGGTGTCAAACCATGTTCGTCTGGTTTGTCTGTGGAGCAAATTTCAATTATTGTTTGCATTTCATTTTTCCACATTGTTTCATTGAATTTTGAACAGCTTGCAAGAGTTGGCATCAAGGACAATACACTTGACATTTTTGTGTGCTCATTTTTCCATGACATCAGTACCACATGAGTTATGGCCATACAGAGCATGGATGTGCCGGGTGTTTAATATTGATTGTGCTTCTTGAGGTAGTACACCAACTCTAATACTTTTGGTATGTGGCATACGTGGCGTATGTGAGGTCTGCAGATTGGTGCATGTTTTCTGTTAATTCTCTGTATTGGAAATGTTGCCAAAGGTTGACATTTCCTATGCTGCCAACAGTTTTACGGCAGAGTTTGTGTCCTAAGGTTGTGAAAATAGGTTCACCTTTCACTGGTGTCAATTGAAGATCTCAGAAAACAATAATGTGTTTTCCTCCAAAGAGCCTTTCGTAGTTTGTTTTGAGTACTTCATGTAATTGGAGGTGAATCAAAGCCAACATTAGGTTGGAGACCATGCTCACTTCATCTATTAGTAGCAGTTTCATTTGTTTTAACACTAAACGTAGTTCCATTGCAGCTCCTATAGATAATTGTAATATTCTAATTTGTTTTGGTGTTCTTCTGGAAGGAGTAGTAATCGGTGTAAAGTGACACTGCCTATGTGGTAGGCAGCTAAACCTGTGGGGGCAGTTACAACAGCTGACAGTTTGTTGTTTGCTAATTGTTATAGGAACTTGCTGATGATTTTGATTAAGAAAGTTGTGCCTGAACCAGCTTGACCACTGACATATAGTGGTATAGGTTTGTAATTTTGGCAGGTACATTCTTTATTTTCATGTTGTACACCATGTGCAATTTCTTTTGTTACTTCTTGAAAAGTGCTACGCTGCTCATTGTTCAGTTTTGATTGCAGTACAGTTAAGTCTTCTGTATCTTCTTCATAGTGACACATGGTGTTTTCTACTTATGTCATAGCTAATTCTGCCTCATTAGCTATTAGTGGCTGTCCCAGTGGATCTTGGCTTCCTTTTATAGAAGTTTGACTACTGTCGGGAGTGTCTTTATCTAGTTGGGCCTGGAGTTCTTCTTCATGTTGCTGTTCATTGTGCAACATTGTTTTGTACTGTATAAAGTTTACATCGGTTGTAGTGCTTTCATTTGCTTTGAAAGCGTCTTCATAGGAGTCATAGATATCAAGTAATTCTTCTTCTTTTCTCAGTGGTTTAAAGAGTTGTAGCAGGGACATGTAATATAGTTCTTTATGTTGAGGAGTTTTTAATGGCAATTTGATATGATTAATTAAGCTTTGTTTGGTAAGTTTCACTAAGCTGCATTCACAATTTATCACTCTGTATCTACCCTTATTTTCATCTGGTTTTATATTCTTTTTGTTTGTGAAGTTTTGGGCTATGTGGTATAGACACATGGTTTCCAAAGTGGAACTCCTGTTTGGGTAGTATGTCTCTAGTAAATTGTTTTTCAAAATGTCTTGGCGGTTGGGATCATTTTTGGCTATTGTTTCTATGTCGTTGTATGATTTGAGAACTCTTTTTCTAGATTTAGCAGGACGAAGACTAAGCCATAGTATATTTTCAGATTTTCCATACAAAGCTGTACCGGTTAAATGATCTGCAGATTCATAGCGGCCACATTCTCTACTAGAGCGCATTTTTATGCCTAAGCTGTACAATTTCTGAGACAGTGTTTTGTCCGATAATAGGTCATGCCAGAGGTCTTGAAGCTCTGTTTGTTCTGCTTTGGTTAAGTAGGCTGTAACATATTGTGCATCTGCAGTGGAATTGTCTGCAATGTACTGCACATCTATGTTTGCATTCCATAAGAGGGCAATGATTGCATTGTAATCATTGATATATTTTGCTTCTTCTGTTTGTTTTTATGTAATATGTGTTCTTAGGTGATTTACTTTTAACACTATGTCTAACTGAAGAGATGAAGTTTTTTACTTGACCTGTTGCTGTAACTGGTCTAGGGAAACCAAAGCGGCATTTGGTGTAGTATTTCTGTTTGTTTTTGTATTTGCGACGACAATATTTCCCACATTTGTTTCTTTCAAATTGTAAAATTTGTGCATGAAGATCACAATTTGTTGCTTCTGATGGAATTTCACAAGTGACATATTTTTCGATAAACTGTAAAACAGTGGCATAACTGTCTTGACCAAGCTTAGGAGCATGTTTAATCCATAAAAGCATGTGGATATGTGGTGCTCTTCTGGCTTGGTATTCTTTTCTTCAAAAGAAGTGTTGAACTTCTTCGAGGGAGGAACAGTTTCAATCCAAATAAAGTGTAGCACAGCAATGAAGGTATGATGGAAATATCTTGAAACATTAACAGGATCTAGAGAGCAAAGTTCTCCAGGTGTTAGTATATCTATGTTTGTTTTGTTTTTGTTTGATATGCGTAGAAAATCATGTAAATCTTCCCATGCATATTCTGCACAACTTAATGTAACAAACCAAGTGGGTGGGCCAAGGTTTCTTATCATACAACGTACATCTCTGTGACGTTGGAACCAGTGCTCTTTAGTACAACCCATGTTTGCTAACAGATTTGTAATGCTTGATTGTAAACCTCATCTTTTTCTTGCACTTTTTATAGTAATTGCATAGCTGACATATTTTGAAAATGGGTACCTGATTTCAATGTGTGTGCAACTCCATAGCATAGAGTTGCTAGTTCACTTTCAAAGAGTAGGTGGAATATGTATTCCACATTTTGTCTAAATCTGGGATCTTCAGAATACATTCATAACAAGCGGTATTCTGATGCTGTTCTCAGAGTGGGTCTATCATCGTACCTTCCTTCTTTCCCAGTAGGAAAAAGTAGAGGAAAAGCACATGCTTCTATACTTTTTTCCCATATGCTGATTGGTGATCCTTTGGTTTGTCACATTTGGTATGTTTCTAGTGCCTCATCTATGGTGTCTTTAGAGTGTAATGGAGGAATAGTATAATGGTCTAAATTATTGGATACTGTAGCAGGATCTAGAAGTTGAAATTGACCAGTTTCTGGTGACTCTTGAATTATTTCAGTCGTTTCCCTTAGGTTTTCTTCAATATTCATTAATTTGTAGTATTCATTGTTGTCTTTTAGATATTGCAAGGCTTGTCTAACTTTATGTAAGTCTACGAGTTGTTGCCAATTTTGTTTGTCTTTTGTAGGTACACCATTTACTAAGACAATTAAAGATTGCTCTATTATATCTTGCACTCCTAGAGCGTGTACATATTCTTTCAGATCTAATGGTAAATAAACTACTTTGCCACAAATGCCTTTCACTAATTCTGAGGGAGGTAATTTTGCTGTTTTTGGTTGAAGGCATATTATTGCTTGAAATGGATGCACTGTTTGTATTATGATGCTCTCATATAAATTGAGTTGTTGCAAGTGTTTTGGTAGTGGGAATAATTCTAAGTTATTTGTGATAGCACGTGAAGGAGTTTGGTTGTTGTCAAGTTTTGCAGTGCAGTAACTGCAAAGTATTAAGGGGTCATTTATTTCGTATTTGTTTTCTGCTATAAGGTAGAGAGCTAATTCAAACCATTTGGAAACTTCATTGTCTTCTACTTTGTATGTTATGTCTATATTTTTTGTGCTACTTTTATAAAAAGTTCTGCGGCAACACACACACACATGGTTTGGTACTTCTTTTTTGTATTTGTATAATCGAAGGTTGTCATTTGTAGAATTGTTCCTAGTCTGTTGTAAAGCTACTGCATTTTGTAAATGGCTTTCACTTCCAAAATATTTTCTCTGGATATGCTCTATTTCTTCAAGTAGGTCTTTGGCTGTACCATGTGGAAGGTTGTTATTTAAATTGTCTAATGCTAAAGCTGGACTTTTAGCACAATACAGTTTATGGACTAGATTTCTTATAGTTGAATAATGTGTTGATATCATTTTGATATGATGGAAGGTGCTTTTGCAATTAGGTCTTGAAATGCAGGCTAAAGAATGTCCTTGTAGTCCTGTTTGTTTGCGCACTGGACAGTTATTCATATTTTGCAGAAGTTTCTTTTTGAATTTGTCTTTGCCTTTTACATATTGATTGAGGAACTGGCGTAAAGATTTGAAAGGTTTTTTGTCAATGTTACACATTGGCGTGCACAGCCATTTGTACACTGGACGTTCTGGTTCAGTCTGATGGAGAGGTGATACTGAGTTTTCTGGGGCGTTTCTTGTTCCATAATGCTATTATTACGTTTTTCATACCCTTGTCCTCTGCTATGTATGGCAAGTGTGTGTGTTTGCTTTTGTTTGTATGCTTCTTCATTGAAATATGGTTCTGTGTCGTGGTGTGACTCCATTCAACTGCACAGATATTTAAGAAGTTATTTTTGTTGACATTCCATTTACTAAAAAGTCTTTTTTGTAATTTAGTAGTTAGTTTTGTTAGTGGTTTCATTCTGTTTAACACTAAAATAAATAACTCCCCGTGGAGTCCCCGCTTTGCCGCTTCACGCTGCTGCAGTCTGCTCTGCTCTGGACATTGACTTTTACTTCACCGGACTACAACGCCCAGCAGGCTTTGTGCTGGTTACCTGGTGGAGGCGGGCCTATATAAGCCCAGATCCGCGCGCACCGCGCGCGCGCACCCGAGCGAGTCCCCGTGGAGTCCCCGCTTTGCCGCTTCACGCTGCTGCAGTCTGCTCTGCTCTGGACATTGACTTTTACTTCACCGGACTACAACGCCCAGCAGGTGATATCAGCCTCCAAGAAAACTTTTCATCCTTTTATTTCTTATACAAGGCGGACTATATTAATCACAGCCTATTTATATTTACCTAGGCTTTGTGCTGGTTACCTGGTGGAGGCGGGCCTATATAAGCCCAGATCCGCGCGCACCGCGCGCGCGCACCCGAGCGAGTCCCCGTGGAGTCCCCGCTTTGCCGCTTCACGCTGCTGCAGTCTGCTCTGCTCTGGACATTGACTTTTACTTCACCGGACTACAACGCCCAGCAGGTGATATCAGCCTCCAAGAAAACTTTTCATCCTTTTATTTCTTATACAAGGCGGACTATATTAATCACAGCCTATTTATATTTACCTAGGCTTTGTGCTGGTTACCTGGTGGAGGCGGGCCTATATAAGCCCAGATCCGCGCGCACCGCGCGCGCGTCCCCGTGGAGTCCCCGCTTTGCCGCTTCGCCGCGGCGTCCGGGAGTCCACGGGGCTCTTGCTTTCCTTTTGTTTCTCCTCTTCTCTCTCATTCTTATTCTTAAACGGGAGAGTGTTCTAGCACATAATCTATCCTGGACATAAAATTTGTGTCGTTATACTTAAAGTATGACCACTAAAAGAAACGAAATTTATCGACTTACAACCGACATGCCTACGAACACACGGCTTCGAATAATGTCAGAAACACAGCCTTTGCCCTTGCTGGTTGCGTCGGCGGTTGAAAGACTTCCACCAAATCCTGCAACAAATACCTGTTCCACGCCTGTCCAAAATTTTGCTCAAATCAAATCCAAAACCAAGGAAAAAATGAAAAAAGCACCGATGGATAATGCTGACATTCGGAAATATGGCTTTGGGGCGCAGTGTGGAACGACCACCCCAGTACCCCTCACTAATCAGATGGTAACTGTTGTTCATGCTAACGATATTATCGATTTGGTACCAACTAACTCTGAAATAGGTAGTGGGAGCGAGAGAGTGCATATATCAGATGACAACATAAATTTAAAAGAGACATTAGAAACCTCTAAAATGCCTGTCTCTATGTCAGACAGTATACTGTTAAAAAACGCCTTATCTGGTGACGTACAACCTGGAGCTGCTGCTACACTTAGAAAATCAAGTGAATTAACAAATGCTCTAGAGAATAACAACTCGGTCTGCTCGGCTAGAGCAGAAGGCTCTAAATTATCGCAATCTCCAGATATATTCAATCGGCCTGATTGCGACCTATCGACTCTGGAGGTTTCATTCATACCACCAACTCCACGAAGATCGAATAATAATTTTACGAGTCTTGAAAGATCTTTCACTAATCACAAATCAGAAAATCTGACTTTGGAAGTCATGAATATAGCATTAATGGCTCTTGCGAAGCTCTTTGAATCAGTGGATAGCACCTTAAAGTGCCTCACTGCTAATGTTAAAACTCTTGAAAATAATCAAACCAAACTATTATCAAAGGTGTCCTCTTTACATGATGACATTAATGTAAAAATAAATAATGTCACTCAATCACAACAAAAAATAGCCGAGTCTCTGGCCCAGAAGCCGAGTTGTACAGTAAAAGAAAGTGCGGTTGGGACCTGTATAAGCACTCAAACTATAGAAGATCTAGATTGCCAAATCGTAGAAATTATTATGGATTCTCAAATTTGTCTTGAACCACACAAATCTAGTGTTCCATACTCTTCCAAGACAGCGGTTCCCTTCGTACCAGGTATTATAGTAGAAAAAATGGCACCTCAAGAACCTGTCATATTACCCTCCATTGAATGTTCCTCAGCACAAAAAGATAAGAATAAAGAGTTAGAAGGCTCTCATACACATAAAATGATCTACTCTGTCTTTGACAAAAAAACTATCAATGAAGTGAATGAGAATCTCTCAAAAAAGAAGAGCTCTAACCAAATGGCTGCAAAAAAAACAAAAAATATGAAAACTGCAAAAGCAACAGCCACCCCATCTATTAAACAATTTGTCAACAATATCACAAGGGCGAATTCTAGATCAACAACAGCAGCGAACCTCATAACCAAGAAATATGTTGCTCTAGCAAAATCTAAGAAGCCAAAAAACATCGTCAGCACCCAGTCAGTGGGAATGATCATGGATCACCCCCCATTGAACGATCTGATCTCATTAGCAGAGTCTGAAAGCCTATCTCCTAGAACTCAAAATAAACCCGCATGTGTACCTTCAAGGACCACTGTTGAAAAAACAAATGCAGTGAGTGTACCAGATACAAAAGTGATAGATGTAGTTGCATCTTCAAGAAAAGCACTAAGGGAAGAAATTGATTTATATCTGGAGACACGCAAATTTGAGCCCCCAGTCTTTCCAATCATAACTAATGGTCCAGCAAAGTTTTCGACTCTCAATTCTCCGGATCTTACACCCCATGCGATGCCTAGTGAATTAATTAAACCATCAGTAAAACGAGTAACGTTTGCTGACTCAGTGCCTTATGACGATGAGAAAATAACACGAGAGGAGTCTATTAATAATAACATAACACACTCAGATCTAAATGAAATTAAAGAGTCCATTGCTCGCCTATGGATGTTAAATTCCAAAACTCAAATACAAAACAACTCAAAAGATGATAAATCTAAAAAACAATCAAATTTACATCATTTCGCTAACCAAGACCCAAAGCTCACTTCTGGTAAACTAACTCAGTTTGGCAGAAACCAGCAAACAAAAGTAGAAAACAGACACTCCTTGCTTTTAATGGCACGTGAAGATCTAACTACATCATATAACATGAATCGACAAAGCATTCTCAGACTTTTCTCGGATGTGAAAGCCTTGCGAGAGATCAACTCTAATGATATTGATCAGATAGAATTCCCCCGCAGTGAGGATCTAACAACAGTCCTTATATGGTGTCGGTCTCTAATCATTCATAACATCATTTGGGCTGCCCGGAACGAATTATTTGATTTAGGATTTACACTCTCACGCAATAACAAAGATGAAGAACCTATCAAATCTTGCTTGAAGCCCACCCATAGATTTCAACCATACATCTCTAAATATAGAAATGAAACCGATACACCTATGTACAAGAACTCAAATGTCATTACTAGAGTATAACTAGATCGAAATAGGGAGCAGAGTGATTTGTCGGTGCTAAGTTGGAACACTCGAGGTTTCTCTCATCTTATTAACAACCCTGAGAGCATACTGAGTGATTATGATCTGGTTTTTTTACAAGAGACTTGGCTGTCCACTGCACCAACTTGGAACAATTATGATATACTACTTGAGCCAGCATTGCGCGCTCAGAGAGGCAGACCCATGTCAGGTCTGCTTACTGCATCGAACGCGCTAGCAAATATCCATCTTTCTCCATTGCCACCTAGCAATCCGTTCATCCAATGCTCCTATATTTCGATTAGTTCTTTTAAAATTGCTTGTATTAATGTTTATTGGAATCCAATGGGCATTACAACTGACAAGTTTTTGAAAGATATAACAGATGTCCTAGAAAATGTTATACTTGTGCGAGAAATTGTATACTGTGTTATCGCAGGTGACTTGAATTTGCATCTGCTTAACAAAGAAACTATAAAAGATCTTGAGCGCATAAGATTATGGAACAAATTCATGAAGACATGGAATTTAATTATGCTGAATGGCACAAGTGCAGCAGATTCACCTCCATTACCGACATGGCATAGCCAAAAACAGTCAGCAACTATTGATTTTATCTTTGTTTCCAGAAACCTATTCGCACATATTACTGATTTTGCTATCAAGTCATCACAACACAGTGACCACTGTCCATTAACATTCAAGATCAGGCTGACCCCAGCACCGATCGTAGAAACTCAATCATTGATGGGCAAATACGAAACTAATAACTCTCTAAATCGATTAAAATGGTCTTACGAATCCTTAACATGCTATCGTGACCATATAAGATCTTATGTAGAAATTTCTCAAATGTCAGTAGAACCATATAGATTGGTCCCTTTTGATCTTATGCAATTATATGCCACAAAACAAAACATTAAACAAAAATCTGCTCGAACTTATGACAATGCCATTCGAACTAGGAAAGCTTTATTCAGAGCACAAAAGCGACAAGCTCTCAAACTAGCCCCATCTTTAAAGACCCAGACATTAAGAGCTATCAAAACTGCATAAAGAAACTGGATGAAAGAATACAAAATAACAAAGCAACAAAAAGAAGGAGAAGCGATGTTAGATCAGATTAAGAACAAAAATACAGCACAAATTTGGCAATTCCTAAACTCAGTAACTAATGCATCGCAAGTATCATCTCATATAAATGGAGTGTCGGAAAATGAGTGGTGCAATCATTTCTCATCCATATATCTTGCTCCAACCGTAAGCGAGCCCTCGGATATAATAATGTCACCTTTTACTTTAAAATTTGACCAAGATGACATTTTTTATTATATTAACAAATCAAGCATGTCACGGGCTCCTGGGCCTGACGGACTCTCGAATGCAGTCCTAAAGAAACATATCGATATGTGGGCACCAATTCTGCATTCACTTTTTCAACTAATCATATACCTTCAAAAAATTCCAAGCTCCTGGACACAATCCATCATTGTCCCTATTTATAAAAAAGGAGACAGGCAAAATCCCTTGAGCTATCGACCTATTGCCTTATTAGATGTACCGGGAAAAATTTTTTGTAGGTTAATATTGCGTGATCTGAACAACTGGTCTCTCCAGTATAAGCGTAGAGACCCGTTTCAATCAGGTTTTGTAGCAGGTCTCGGAACAGCTATTAATTTAACCATTCTTAATGCAATTAAACAATCCTACGCCATGCGAAAGCAACCCTTATATGTTGCATTTGTGGACTTCCGCATGGCGTTTGATTCCGTTGACCGAGTACGTCTTATGAGGAAATTGGCGCATTACGGTTGCCCAGGGAGATTGTTAAAAATTGTGAGTTTGCTACATTCTAACACTTCTGTCCAGGTGAAACTTAATATAGAGGGCCTGTTGTCTAAATCTATTCCAACTGAGAGAGGGCTTAAGCAAGGATGCATACTAGCCTCTACTCTCTTCAATCTATTTTTGCTTGATTTGGCAGATGATCTCGCGGCGGTACAATCTGATCCCCCAAAGTTGGGAAATCAAGCTGTTGCTTGGCTTCTGTATGCTGACGATCTAGTCCTCATCTCCCAAACTCCCAGTGGGCTTCAACACTTATTAAATGCCCTCGACCTTTATGTGACGAAAAATAACCTCACAGTGAACGAACATAAAACACAAATCATTATCCTTGGGAAACCAAAGTTCTCTCCACGGACTAAATATACATGGACGATATGCAATAAAAAATTACAGATCGTGAATGAATATAAATATCTAGGAATATATTTCAACAACTTTGCCTCAGATAACGCACTGGAGACAATAATCCAAACCAAACTAACAGGTTTAATTTCACAGGCTAGAATAATTCATGCAAGATTTGGTAAGTTCACTTGCATCCCGATTATGAAATTTTACCAGCAAAAGGTAATACCTGTTCTCATATATGGTATGGAATCTATACTCCCACGAACTCTCAAATTCTGGAATAGTATAGAAGCAAAATTTTGGAAACGTGTATTTGGTCTCCCCAAGTCCACACCGAACATGTTACTGAGGTTTGAACTTGGTCTGCTGTCTATACATGCTCAAGTCACATGGAAAATGTGCATTCTTCTAAGAAAATGTCTTATGGGGATAAACAAGAGAAATAGTCTTGCCATCTTAGCAAATTACCTTTTATTCTCCACTCATTTATTCCCACAAAAATGGAGAACACATGTCGTGAATGCCCTTGTTGAAGCTCATATATCAATTGATCTATTGATTACAAATCCAAATCGAGCAAAGACTAAAATGTATCAGACCGATTGGATAATCACTCAAGAAAAATGTCTAAGATTGAAAGACTTTAATAGATCTCTCTTTGGTCACAAAGAATTTGGTAGTATGGCTCAATATCTTACTAAATGCCCATCTGTAAATTTAAGAACAAAAATCTTGCGCCTGCGATTTAACTTATGGCCAGTCCACGAAATTTTGGTAAGACGTGGTGTGATCACAGAGAAGCAGAGCCATTGTCGGTTTTGTAATGACAAATCTCAAACAGAAACGCTTGCTCACATCATTGTCCAATGTAATGCCTTTGTTTCATATCGATTTAAATTAATGAAAGAATTGACACGAGAACATCTTAGTCGATCCTATGATGAAATATGGTATGAAATTTTCAGTGCAAGAAAAATATCGATCATTATTGCTGCTATACAATTACTTGACATAGCATTTCCTTATGCAAAAAGAAATTCCTAAAAAGCTGTATCTTTTAATACCTGAAAAGAAAAGAGAAAAAGAGAGAAAAATATCTATCTGTAATTTTAAAGTTTATGTTGTTTCCTTCTTATATGTTATAACTAAATGTTGATTTTATCTGCCTATTTATAAAAAAAAAAAAAAATGAAAATTTGTAAAGTTGCAATAACAACTAAATCAAATAAAAAAAAAAAAAAAAAAAAAAAAAAAAAAAAAAAAAAATAAATAACTTCCTTTTGAGAAGGATTGCACTGTCTATGAGAGCTTCTAAGATTAATTTTCGATGGTAGGTTTTAAGGGTTGTGCATGATTTCTCTCCTGTTTTATAAGATTCTGAAGGACTCTGTGGCAGAACTTTTTTTGTAAAATACTTTTTTTGGTATGGTTATTTGCCACTACATCAAGATTTATAGGAGCAGTGTTAGCAGTAGTGGTAGCTGAATTCTTGTTAATCACTCTTTGTTTCGTTTTACATTTTGAGAGAGGAGGCAACATTTTTGTACTGGAAGCTTGTTTGTTTCACTTAATGGCTCTATTAGATCTTTTGTTTGAAGTTTTTGTACAAATTCTGCTAGAGATTGATGCTTATTTTGGACACTTTTATTTTCATTTGCTCTACTTCTGTGTTGCTTTCTATGGACTTGCTTTTTGGTAGGCATTCTTTGGGGTCTGTTGAAAAAAAAGAAGGTATGGGTTGGGCTGTTCTGCAATGTATGTGTGCTGTGTGCATGAGTGTCTGAGTATGATGGTAAGGATGTATGTGGTGGTGTGTGATTGTGCATTGGGCAGCTACAACTAGTTGGGAAGGCTATTCTTGTATTTGTGTGTTACTATACTGGGGTTCAGATGACAGTAGAAAGTAAGCTAGTGGTGAGGAGAAGCACTAATACTAAATCTAATGGTATAGAATTAAAACAGTTCTTTGTTCTGCAATACTAACATTCTAGGGGCTGATTTATGGAATTTGTGCACCAAAAAATGGGGATTTGTGCGCCAATCTGCCTGCAAATACCTGTTTAACAAATGGGGATTCGTGGGCAGAATGATGCACAAATCCACGTTTTTGTTTGGTACACAAATTCCATGAATCAACCCCACAGTGAGTTTCAGTAACAGTAAGAATATTATGGGAGTATTGTACTTACTTTTTTGTTTGGAATGAGCAGGTTTCTTCTGAGTTGTTGTTTATACTTCAGATGCTGCTGCTTTTCAAGAGAGTGGTCTTCACTGCAATTGTAAAAGAAAGAAGTTTAATTTAGATGTTGATTTTTAAGTTTTTGTAGTAGTATTGTTGTTTGATAACTGAACACAGTGTGTGCATGCAGTTCCTTTGACTATGTGTAGCATTTATATTTTACTTACAGTATGTTAGTTCAACATGCTTTGCAAATGAGTAGAATACTAAGTGTATGAAACTCTCTTGGTTTCTTAAGGCTGTGTTATTGCAAGAAATAATGATATACTTGTTTTGCAATTTTTATAAGGTAAATTGCATAAACTGTATAAAAAAGCATAGAATGTATGTGTTTGTGAAGGTGTGGGTAATAAAGGAGAAGGATGTGATGTACAGGCAGTGGTGTTATTTCAGCTGGGAGCTTTTCAATGATAGTGTCTATCTGTGTGAGTGTATAAAGATGCATGAACTTATCCTGGCTGTGTGTAATTTTATAGTACACTTCTAAGTGTTTTTCTACAATTATACTGTTATTTCTCCCTTCTTTTAATATTATATTTTTTTAGATATTTGTGTGTGTAAAAAAAGAATTTAGATAGCAGACAGGTTTGGAAGTGACAGTTGATTATAGCAGATGGGAAAATAATAGTAAGTTCATTGTATAGGTTATACAGGTTAAGTGGCAGTTACTCTGTTTATATGAATTTATAAGAGTTGTGTATTTACTCTGCATAAGATATGCATACCTGTAGTTTGTATTCATGCATGTGCATATGCATGCAGCTGCAAGTAGAAATCATGTGTAGTAATTTCTGTAGTAGGTGCTTTCCAATTGTATGAGACTTGCACTCAGAGTGATCAACAGTACATTTGAAGTGCTGAACTCTGATGATGGAGTTAGAGGTGGAGGTCTTGGATGTGATTGGTGGATGATTGTGTGACTGCTTGGCTGTATCCAATGAGGGAATGGCACAGAGAGTGAAGTGTAAAGGGTAGAAGGGCTGTCTAAGAGTTACGTGATCCACGGACACCGTGGCTGTCTGCTGACAGGGCGTGCCACATCCAGGGTTTTACAGCAAATCCAGCATGGAAAGGGGACTGTAGGGATTAGCCAATCAGGTGTTGAGGTTGTGGATTTGTGTTGAAAGAGGCTGTTTGTAGTGAAGATGGCAGAGGTGGAGAAAGTCAGGGTGTTGGTGCTTGGAGATAGGTTTGTGCATGGTTTACAGCAGTATGCTCAGTGCAGGCATGTGTCAAACAATTGTGATGTTAAAGGGGTGGAAGTGGTGTGGAGCACTGTGCCTGATTGCAATGTACAGGGAATTGTAAACGTTAGTGAATATATGGGCAGGATGAACAGTCCCCATGTGGTAGTTTTGCACTGTGGTGCTTTCCATTTGGGCTATGTCAGTGCCGCTACTTTGTTGGCAGATTTGGTACTCTTGGTTCAAGCAGTGATGAACATCCTTCCAAATGCCAAAATAATTTTTTCTGGCTTAGTACCTAGGGCAATATGGGAAAATAGTTCTGTTTTTGTCCTCAGCAAAACATTGCTAGGTGTGCAATCAACTGAGGCATGTGTGCTTTCATGCTTAGAGCCGGTATGTTCTTCTGTAATAATGAGAATATTGATTCCAGTAATACTGTTTATTTTAAAGAAGATGGGATTTCTTTAACTTTTATGGGAAATGCCATGCTGTTTTGGAATGTAAGGGTTGCTTTGGAGAAGGTTATGTGAAGGTTTTAGGAGTAAAGTAAGAAGAAAAAAATGCAAAATAACAGCTGTCTGTCAAGCATCTGCAAAAAAAACAAAAAGAATGGCTCTTTTCAGCGCCAACCTCAAAGGGGAAATGGGGCACACTATTTAAATTTAAATTCACCACACTCAGATTTTTGATATGTCCCGGGACATGGCAGTAGTCCACAGACATTGCATATTACATACAGGGATTTTGGGGTGGAGAGGCATGCAAATGAGAATGAGTAGAGCAAGGGATTGGTCAATAAAGTTTACTGGGTGTGTTGTGTAAGGTGAGAGTTTGTCAGAAAGTCTTTTTCCTGAGAGAAGAACAGATAGCTATGGCTGTGTGTTTCAGAAAACAGATTATCTGGATTTTGGGAGACTCATGGATACATTGGTTGGAGGTGCATGCAGAACACTGTGGAGTAGCTGCACATCTTGGATTCCCTCATGTAGAAGTGCATTGGCAGGGAGTGCGTGGAATGAAGTGGCTGGACTTGGTACCTCTATGTGCTACTTTGGAGACACAGCATCATCCAGACATAATTATAATTCATTGTGGAGGAAACACTTTAGGACATGTGTCTGTAATTTCTTTGCAATTTGCAATGAAAGAAGGACTTGGGAAAGTCATGGACATGTTTCCAAATTCCCAAGTAATTTTTTCTTGTATTGCGCAGAGACAAATGTGGCTGCGTTCTTCTTCATTTGGTCCTCAAATGGAGAAAGCCAGCGCAATGTCAATAAGGGTGTTTGTGCCTTTTTAATAGATGTTGGCATGTCCTCTTTTCACAATGAAAATATTATGTTTCGTAGCACATACATTTTTCGCAGAGATGGAGTCCAACTTACTTTTGCTGGAAATCAGATTTTTCTGAGAAATTTACAAAATGCATTGCAACTTTTTTTGGGAATTACAGCAATTCATTTTGCAGTAGGTGTTCACAATTTGAAATTTTTCAAACACAAAAAAACACCACCAAAAGGCTCTTTTCAGAGCCACCACTTCCTCCCAGAGAAAAGTGCAATGGTTTTGATAGGGCAGCTCCCCAAACTTTTATATGTCTGCAAACTGTCCGTGGACTTCTAAAAAATGCACAGGGCCCTGCTCCATTTATTTGCCAGTTCTATTTTTGAACTGTGAAAGGCGGCTCTGAAAAGAGCCTTTTTGGGGGGGGGGGTTTGTTGTTTTATATATTTTTGGTTTTTTTAAACACAACACACAAGGAAAGGAGGGGAAAGGAGAGTAAGGAAGGGACGCCAACCACGGGGATAAGAAAGGGCAGGTGGAGAGAGGAAGATATAGGGTGGGCCTTCTCATGCTCCATGACTGCAGTCTCGAAAGCACTTCGAAGACTCTCCCCCCTGCAGAGTACTGCGTCAGAGTACATACACAATATTGTGACCCTCGAAAGGAAAGGGGCAACAGCATCATGGATGGCCTGGGAGGCAGCTGGAGGGATGCGCTGTCCCACAGGAGTGTCTCTTGTGGTGACAGGAGCAGAAACAGAGGATGTTGTAGAGGAACTCAACCTACTACGTTTATAACAAGGTACAACCTTGCGAATAGCCCCACTGTGGAACGACCTTAGGTGTTGCTTCATGGGTGTCCTACCAAAGCTGTACAAACCAGGCCTCTCATGACTCAGCACCATTTTGCACTTTATTTTGGCACTCCACCGTGAATGGTAAACAACCGCCACACCCAAGACTCACAGCGAGTGCTGGTAGTAGGGAATTCCACTACCTCATCCTCTTCATCCTCCTCCTCTACATCCTCACGCCTGTTCCCCTCTGCAGGCCCTTGGGGAGGTGGTGGTGGTGGAGGGGTTAGGGTGGTGCTGAGGCAGAAGTAGCATCAACTGAAGCAGCAGCAACCATAGATGCCATCAGGTTTGATGATGGAAAGCAGCAAGAGCAGCAAGAGCAGCAAGAGCTGCAAAAGCCGAAAAAGACAATACTCTGTCAGGATGAGGATGAGCTCTGGGGTGTGGCCTTTTATAGGGTTGCTGGTGCACACTCTGCAGACAGCCGCTCAAAAAGTTCCAAAAAGTATGTAGAACACCAGGGTCATTGTCTGGGACATGTGCAATGGTGAATTGTTACTGTAAAATACTTTGGCTTGTCCAAAAAAGTACAAATCAGGACACATGCTCAGCGTGGGTGCAGTCACATGATGATGTCGCGAACATGTCCGCGAATGGGACGGGTGTCCGCAGGACACCAAATGCGTAGGAACGGTCATGCACATGGGTGAGGATGTTCTACGGACAGGGTCCTTAATTGCAGACATTCCGGACACCAAGTGTGTTCTAAGAACAGTTCCATCTTGCTTGCGGATAGTACGGACAGGTATAATGTCCTTAGGACACCTCCATTTTGGTTAATTGCGGATATCCCGGACACCCGGACACCCACGCTGTTCGCGGACACCCTAACTGCCTTTAAAAAAAAATAAGACACAAAGGACTGAATTAAAAAACACATAATATTTTTTTAAATTTATGAAAGAGACGTGGAAGCAGAAACTGACACAAATACAGGGGAATTAGGGGTTTGGAGAGGATGGATGGGAGGGGGTGAAGGGATGGAAGTCTTATCATAACGTTTTTCTTGGTGGTGAGGGTTTGGGGATAGTTGACTGGGACATGGAGAGGGGGAACAGGTACATGTGGGACAATGATATTTATTTTTTTCTTTTATGTGGTCCTGCACAAAATGTTTTAAAAGACTGACATTTTCCATAAGCACATCCATTTTTTGTTCTATGCGCTGCAGTGTATTTTTTAATGTCTCTTTTGCTATATTATTTTCAATGTTTGTATGGTCTGTTAAATAAAAAATATATATATGTTAAGTACACATAAAATAATGATTATTAATTTGCTTATATAGAGAAGTGTCTACCATTGGTATCACTGTCTTCAGTCAGTTCCTCACGTGGGAAATATTCTTCAAGCCAATCCAAATAATTGGACATTTCTGTGTAAAAAGAAATATATTACTTTTAGTGTACCTAATACAGAAAGTTTAGAAATATATAAGAAAAATTAAGTTTACTTACTAGTTTCTGGTAAATTTTGTTGTTACTGTTAGGTAGGTCTGCTGTTGCTTCTTGCTGTGCAGTTTCTGTGAGGGAATTATGTTGGAGGCATATCTTTTTTGTTTTGGTATATTCCATTTTAGTACATATGCTATTTAAATGAAATGGACAGTTGATGTGTTACATATATAGGTTCCACTTCTTATTTATTATTACATATAATCTATTTATGTGCTGCTTTTTGAACTTGGCATGATAGAACAATTTAAGATACCCCCTGAGTTTTTGGGTAGTGTTGATGTTGTCTCCGTCCGTCTGCGGACATACGACCAGTCCGCGGACATCATAATCACTAGCTGGGGGTTCAGTATGTTCTATGTTACATGTATATAAAGTAAGGGAATCCTAGTAAGCATGTATCAAATTCACACTATGAATATGTATATTCAGTAAAAAAAAACTTTGATAAATGGAGGATATGGTTAAGTTGTGCTATTAAAAACCTATGAAATTCAGTAAAAAAAACTTTTGAGTGGGACGTTATGGTTAAGTTGCGCTACTAAAAACCTATGACATTCAGTAAAAAAAAACGTTGTTAAAGGGACATTATGGTTTACAGTAAAACTGAAAACCCCTGAAATTCGCTAGTTATGGTAAGCTAAGCAACCATAACTCGCGCCACCAACGTGCATTGCTAAGACTAACACCCAGGACATCAAAGATGACATCACAAATGTCATTGACTATTTGAAAACTCAGGGACTATCTTACATTGTTGGATCATGCAATAAAAACCCTCAACATGTTCAAAAAGCAGCACATAAATACATTACATTCAATAATAAATAAGAAGTGGAAACTGTATATGTAAAACACCAACCTTCCAATTACATAAAATATATAAAATAATGCAAAACAAAACAACAGAATTACCTCACACAAACTGCACAGCAAAAATCAGCAGCACACCTACGCAGCAGTAACACCAAAACTTAGCAAGAAACTAGTGAGTAGTCTACATTTACTTTATATATTTATAAACTTTCTGTATTAGGTACAGTAAAATAATATATATATTTCTTTTTACACAGAAATGTCTAGTAGTTTGGAATGGCTGGAAGAAAATTTTCCTTGTGATGAAATAAGTGAAAACAGTGATGCTAATGGTAGAGACTACACTTCTCTATACAAACCAATTATTACCCATTACTTTATGTGTACTTACCAAATGTTCTTTTTTAAACACACCATACAGACATTAAAAACATTGCAGAAACAGACCTTAGAAAATCATCTGCAGGGAATGCAGGGAATGCAGGAAAAAATGGATCTATTAAAAAAATAGTGCACTCAGAAATATTATTGCCCCAAGTGTTCGGGCATGTGCTTCTAAGCATACGTTTATCTATTGTACAAACATTTCCTATGCACCTTACCATAATTTTCCTCTTTTTTACACATGCGAAATCAGGCACCAGGGCGCAACCATCTTGTGATAATCTTATCCATTTTCACATCGCCGAAGGTGGACTGCCCTGGCGGCACTAATTCATATGCACCGCCCCTGAGGCTGACATCACCAAACCTAGTGATATTCTCCACCTATCTCCAGGACGTTACTGTACAGCGTAGTAAAACGCACCCAATCATTACCTACGTGATAATGTTAGTTGACGCAGAACATGGAATATCAACACACATCATCTCACACACAGTGCATCCCAATTTTGAATATAAAACCATACTTTTAAAGGAAATAGCAAAACTGTACAATTTGTAAAATACTTTTATTTCACAATAAACGCTCCGAGAACATCCGGCGATTGCCATATTCAAGTAAATAGGTTATTTTATTTCTTCGTTCTCGATCCACAAATGTTTATCGTGAGTCACGCGGTGTTCCTTTCGGGTATAAGAAGCGCATTGGACGCACTGGGAATCGCAAGGCTTAGGCATCAACTTGCCGCTAGGCCACCATAAGCAACGTCAAGTTGCTCCTTATTGCTGGTACCATGTAAGGGCATATTGGTGCGTGGCAATTATCCCAAAAAAGCACCACTGTGATCCACCCATTCACGTGTATCTGCAGCTGACGGTTAAAAAAAAGTCAGTTGGTATCTGGAATCCATGACAATCGCAGAAAGCCAAGTGGCAGCTGTTTAAAAAAAGATAACAGAAATGTGTCTCAGTAGCCAATCTTTATTACATTTTATCATTTTAACCATTATTTTGGCCCCCTGTTACAACTATTGATAAACACGGATGTGAAACAATGGGAACTCAGACAAAACAATGTGCAAAGTACTCTTCAATTTGCTTCAGAAGTCAGTGCTGTGGAGTATGGTCAGCTTGAAATGGAATGCGGAGGCTGACACTGCAATCAGGGAGCAAGATAAGGTCAAGAAGAACACAAAGACAGAATATTTATTAAATATTAGCATTGAATTACGCGTTTGTGAAACCCGGGGGAACCCACCAGTGGACTACAGGCATCTCGATGCTGGACTGCCCATGTGCCCAGGACAAAACCAAGTACACACACAAGTTGTAATTGCATGTCATTGCAATATGCCACACACAACAACCAAATATAATGTAACCCACCAATAATGGTCAGAAAATGATAATTTGACTAGTTTGTCTTTAAAAACATTGAAAGTAAAACTTACATAATATTCGGCATTTCCATTCTATCGGCGAAACACAGACACTCCGTCCAGGTCAATGAATTTTCATAAAATAAAATGACATGGTCCTTTGTCCAATTTTTGAATGCTGAACATTATCATATTTGAAAGTGTTACATCCCTCCCTTCATGCATTCCTATCGGAATCCTCCCTTTGTTTCAAGGTCGAAAAACAATGGAACCTTATACTGTGTACAATGCGTGGGTTTGCTCAGCTAGGAAACAAAAAATCAACGGCGCTGACCTTCACTCAGAATGGGAGCCAATAGCCCTTCAGACCACAGTGGCATTAAAATATTTTTGAGAAACATATGAATATTTTGCTACCATACACCAATGCGGGCGACATTTCTACAGATTTATTTTGTTCCTATGGAGAACTTTGCACTCTCCCAGCGACTCCCACAGTCAGGCCACACCACCTATCACCTCATCCCATCTTCTCTTCACACGCCAAATCACGTAAACATTTTTCAAAGCAGCAAGTCTTGAGCCATGGCAAAATGTGCTTGTGTGAGAATGTCCGAGCAAACCCTGCTGCAACCCCCTCCGGCCCTGCCGCGGACCCTGACCAAAATGACCACAGTTATATATTAGAGGCCTATAATGTGCACACTTGTGTTTGTACTATCCCACTTTCGGTCACTAGCGAGATGAACGGTGTGGGCGTCTTGCCACCTTACAAATACAGACAAATAGTAAATACGTAATAGTAATGCTTTCACTTTAGAATGCAGATGGTACCAAAAACAACTGCAAGCTAACTGGATTTACACATGATAAATTATCACTTGGTAAGAAAACCTTTGCAACAGTAGCTATAATCTTCCAAGCAGGAGCCACAACCAATGCAGGTCACTACACTGCATATATAAAAAAGAAGTGTGGATGGGTCAAATATAATGATACCAACATTACTGTAAAACAGAGAATGAGAAGGTCTGTGACCTACCTCAATAAAGCGCACCCTACATCTTCCTCTTTCCACCTGCTGAGGACAAAAAACAAAACTATTGTCCCATATTGCCCTCGGTACTAAACCAGAATAAATAACCTTGGCATTTGGAAGTATTTTCATTACTGCCTGAACCAAATGTTCCAAATCTGCCAACAAAGTAGGGACACTGACATACCCCAAATACAAAGCACCACAGTGCAAAACAACTACATGTGGAATGTTTACCCTGCCCATATCTCCACAAACATTTACTATTCCCTGCACATTAAAACCAGGCATGGTGCTCCACACCACCTCCACTCCTTTAACATCAAAATTGTTTGGCACATTCCTACATTTAGCATACTACTCCAAACCATGCACAAACATATCTCCAACCAGCAACACCCTGATTTTCTCCACCTTTACCATCTTCACTACAAACAGCCTCTTTCAATACAAACCACAACCTCAACATCTGATTGCCTGTTCCCTACAGTCCTCTTTCCATGCTGCATTTGCTGAGAAACCCCAGATGTGGCATGCCCTCCCTGTGGAAACCTGTGGTGTCCGCGGAGCGTATAACAATGGGGCAGCCTTCTACCTTTTTCATTTCGCTCTCTGCACCATTTCCTCATTGGCTACTGTTAAACAGTCACACAATCATCCACCAATCATATCCAAGAACTCTACATCTAACTCTATCATCATAGATCAGCACTTTAGTACTATTGATTACTCTCAGTACAATTCGGCTGTCACTGCAACAGACCTACAGCAACAACTACTATAAAACTCCCCAAGATTTCTATTTGCATATTCATGCACATCCACATGCATGAACACAAACTAAAGGTATGAATAATTTCTACACAGTACATGTACAGCTCTTCTAGGAATACATATAAACAAAGTAACTGCCACTTGCCCTGTATAAACTGTAAAATGAACTTACTGTCATGTCTCCCATCTGCCATGATGAAATGTCAATTGCAAACCTGTCTGCTCTCCAAATTTTTGTTTACTCAAACAGCTATCTAAAAAAATGTTATTTCATATTAAAAGATGGGAGAAATAACAGTATAATTATGAAAAATACTTTCCAGTGTGTTATAAAATGACAGGCAGCCAGGATGAGAAAATGCATCTTCATTCAAGCACCAACCCAGACGATATCATTACAAAGGCTCCCAGCTCAAACAACATCACTGCCTCTATATGAAATCCTACTGCTTAATTTCCCACACCTTCACAAATGCATACATTGTATGCTTTTCTGTACAATCTCTGCCATTTACCCTGTAAAAATAGAAAAAAAATGCATATGATTATTTCTTCTCTCTCTTAACATCCAATAACATAACATTAAAAAACAAGTGTGCGCTATACGTACTATTATACTCATTTGTAAAACATATTCTTCAACTAACAGATTCTAAATAAAATATACAGGATGCACATAGGCAAAGGAAAGTGCATATGCATACTATGCTCACTTGTAAGAAAACACTACTACTACAAAAACAATGTCTACATTAACAAAAGTGCTATAAACACACATATTCACTAACTTCTTTCTTTTACAATTGCAGTGAGTACCACTCACCGGAAAAGCAGCAACGTCTGAAGTACGAACAATGACTTAGAAGAAACATACTCTTTCCATTCAAAAATGTAAGTACAATACTAACATAATGTTCTAACTGTTACTCAAACACACTAGCATTTTAGTATTGTAGAACAAAGAAGTCTATAAACCCTTTCCCATTAGATGTAGGATTAGTGCTTCCCCTTACCAGTTGCATACTTTATATTGTCAGCTCAAGCCCAGTATATTAACACACAAATGCAGGAATAACCTTCCCAAATTGATGTAGCTGCCCATTGCAAAATCACACACCTCCACGTCCTTACCATCATACAAAAGCACGCATACACAGGACAACCCCCAACCAATACTTTCTTTTTTTCTCCAACAAACCTCAAAGAATGCCTACCAAAAAGCAATTCCATAGAATGCAACGCAAAAGTAGAGTAAATCAAAATAAAATTGTCCAAAATAAGCATCCATCTCTAGCAGATTTTTGTACAAAAAATTCAAACAAAACAGCTAATACAGTCATTGAGCGAAACAAAACAAGCTTCCAGTACAGAAATCATGGACAACCCTTAAAACCTACCTTAGAAAAGTAATCCTAAAAGCTCTCATAGACAGTGCAATCCTTCTCTAAAGGAAGTTATTTATTTTATTTTCAAGCATAATGAAACCACTAACAAAAGTAACTACTAAATTACAAAAAAGACTTCTCAATAAACGGAATATCAACAAAAATAGCTTCATAAACATCTGTAGAGGTGAATGGAGTCACACCACGAGCACAGAACTATATTTTAATGAATAAGTATATGAACAAGAGCAAACAAACCCAATTGCCATACATAGGGGTGGACGAGGGTTTGAAATACATATTAACACAAAAGTATCCCCAGAAAATTCTGTGTCACCTCTCCAGTCTACTGAACCAAAACGCCCAGTCTACGAATGGCCGTGCACATCAATATGTAACATTGCCAAAAAATCTTTCAAATCTTTTCGCCACTTCCTCAATCAGTATGTAAAAAGCAAAGACAAATTCAAAATAAAACTACTCCAAAATATGGATGCCTGTTCAGTGCATACTTTCATTAGCCTGCATATCAGGACCTATTTGCAAAAGCACCTTCAATCATATCAAAATGATATCAACACATCATTCAAATATAAGAAATCTGGTCAATAAACTCAACTATGCTAAAAGTCCTGATTTAACACTAGTCAATTTAAATATCAATCATCTACATGGTACAGTCAAACAACTACTCGAAGAAATGGAGCATATCCAGAGAAAAAATTTGGAAGTGAAAGCCACTTACAAAATGCATTAGCTTTACAACAAAATAGTAACTACTGTACAAGTAGCAACCTTCTATTAAACACATGCAAAAAAGAAATACTAAAGTTTAAAAGTACCTCAGCTGAAGTACCAAACCAAGTGTGTGTGTTGCCGCAGGACTTTTTATAAAAGTAGCCTAAAATCTGTACACATAACATACAAAATAGAAGACAATGAAGATTCCAAATGGTTCCAATTAGCTCTCTACCTTATAGCAGAAAGCAAATATGAAATTTTTCTTTGATGTCCTGGCTGTTAGGCTTAGCAGGGCACGGTGGTGGCACGAGTTATGGTTGCTTAGCTTACCATAACTGATGAATATCAAGGGTCTTTCGGTTTTACTTGGAACCATAGCATCCCTTTAACAAAGTTTTTTCACTGAATTTCATAGGTTTTTAGTAGCGCAACTTAACCATAACGTCCCTTTAACAAAGTTTTTTACAGAATTTCATAGGTTTTTAGTAGCGCAACTTAACCATAACGTCCCTTTAACAAAGTTTTTTCACTGAATTTCATAGGTTTTTAGTAGCGCAACTTAACAATAATAACTTTGACTTTATGTACAAGTAATATGGAACATACTGAACCCCTTCTACTGAACTTGATGTCCGTGAACTCTTTTAATGTCCGTGGACATGTTCGGGGAACAGTGCCACTACCTAAAAACTCTGGGGGGTATGTTTGATTGTTATATCATAACATAGGAACATTTAACAAATTCAAAAAGCAGCACACGTACACATTATATGTAGTAATACATAAGAAATGTAACCCATATATGTAACACACTAACCATTCATTTAAATACAATATGTTCTAAAATGGAATATACCAAAAGAAGATAAATTGGCTTCCAACATAATTACCTCACAGACACTACAGAACTAAGAGCAAGACCAGACCTACAGAGTACTTAGAACATATCTTACCTGAAAAAGTAAGTGTACTTCATTTTACTCATATATTTATAAACTTTCTGTATTAGATTAAAAAAAATATATCATTTTTTTTCTCACAGAAATGTCTAGTACTTGGAATGGCTAGAGGAGCATTTCCCACATGAGGAAATGTCAGAAGATAGTGAAACTAATGGTAAACACTTTACAATATAAACCATTTAATTATTATTATTTTATATACATTTAACATATATATATATTTTTTTGTACAGGGCATACCAAAATAGAAAATACCTCTGAGGAATCTGTTATGGATAACACTCTTGACAGCATAAAAGAAAAAATTGATTTATTGTTGACCAATTTTAATAATTTGAAAACTTTTGTTGAAGATCATTTTAAAACAAAAACAAAAACCTCATACCATTGTCCCACATGTACTTGTCCCCCCTCACCATATCCCGGTCAATTATCCCTAAACCCTCTCCATAACCCAAAACGTTTTGATGAGACTTCCATCCCTTCTTCACCTGATACCAATCATGTTCTTCATTCTCCTGTTTTTGTTTCCGTTTCTGCCTCACCTTCTCTGTCATAAATTATTAATATAAAGTTAAATTTTTATATTGTGTTGTAATTAGTTTCCGTTTATTAAAAAAAAAAACAATGTAGGTGTCTGCAGACAGCGCGGGTGTTCTGAAATGTTTGTAAATAAATGCATATGGAGGTGTCCTGAAGAACACTATACCTGTCCGTAATGACGCTAGAAAGTTGAAACTGTTCTAAGAACACAAATGGTGTCCTCAAATGTTCGTAAATTAACGAAAATTGAAGTGTCCTGAAGAACACTATACCTGTCCGTAGTGTTCACTAGCAAGTTGAAACTGTTCTAAGAACACAATTGGTGTCTTGAAATGTTCATAAATAAACGAAAATGGAGGTGTCCTGAAGAGCACTATACCTGTCTGTACTGTTCGCTAGCAAGTTGAAACTGTTCTAAGAACACAAGTAGTGTCCTGAAATGTTTGTAAATAAACAAAAATGGAGGTGTCCTGAAGAACACTCTACCTGTCCGTACTGTTTGCTACCAACTTCAAACTGTTCTAGAACACACACAGTGTCCAGAAATGTTTGTTTGATGTGTGACGAACTTATAATTACTTCAGGACACAAACAGTGTCCGCAAACCAATGTCCGTGCATTTGGTGTCCTGTGGACAGGCGCTTCCTTCGCGGACATGTTCGCGAAGGGATCATGTGACTGCGCCCACGCTGATCGCGTGTTCTGAATGCGGACACTGTTCATGTCCCCGAACAATTTAAAAGTACATTTTCAAATAATCCACAATACTGTTCAATAAAAACTCACCATAGCAGAAGTCCCACATACTAATCATGAGTTTCTACATACTTTTTGAAACTTTTTGAAACTTTTTTGTGTTCGATCTGTCTGCGGACAGCGCGCATGTCCGCGGACCGCGTACAAGCACCCCTATAAAAGACCACACCCTAGAGCTTATTCTCATTGTGTTTCTGACTATTCTTCAGAGCACTGCGATTTTTCCTGCCACTTGCAGATATCCATCAAGAACCTGATGGCAACCATGGCTCCACTGCTGCCACCTGGTGCTGTATCTGCCTCAGCACCACCCCCACCCCTCCACCACCACCACCTTCCCAAGGGCCTGAAGAGGGGAACAGGAGTGAGGATGCAGAGGAGGAAGAAGAGGATGATGAGAATGAGGTAGAGGAAATCCCTACTTCCCGCACTAGGCGTGAGTCTTGGGTGTGGCAGTTGTTTACCATTCATGGAAATGGTCCTAAGGCTCGTGCGAACCGTGTCACCTGCAATGAGTGCAAAATGGTACTCAGTCGCGGGAGGCATGGTCCGTACAGCTTTGGGACCACTACCATGAAGCGACACCTCAGGTCATTTCACTCTGGGGCCATTTGCAATGTTGTACCTTGCAAGGAGCGTAGTAGGTTGATTTCCTCTACTTCATCCTCCGTTTCTGATCCTGTCACCACAAGGACCACCTCTGTGGGACAGCGTGTTCCTCAAGCTGCCTCACAGGCCATACAGAATTCAATGACCCTTACCTTTCGAGGGTCACAGTTGTATGTATGTACTGCGACACAGTACTCTGCAGGGGGGAGCGACTTAACAGTGCTTTTGAGACTATCGTCTCAGAGCACGAGAAGACCTGCTCACTACCCAAATAAAACCCACTCTACATCTTCCCCTCTCAGCTTGCCCTTTCTTATCCCTGTGGTTGGTGTCCTCCCCTTTACCCTCTTTTCCCCTCCTCTCTTATTGTGTCGTGTATAAAAAAACAAAAAAAAATACAAAATAACAAAAATCAAAAAAATAAGGCTCTTTTCAGAGCCGCCTTTCACAGTTAAAAAATAGAAGTGAAAATAAATGAAGCTGGGCCCTTTGTATTTTTTAGAAGTCTGCGGACAGTCCGCGGACATCTAAAGATTTGGGGTGCTACCCTATCATAACCATTGCAATTTTCTCTGGGAGGAAGTGGTGGCTCTGAAAAGAGCCTTTGGGAGGTGTTTGTATGTCAAAAATTATAAATACTCAACACCTACTTCAAAATGGATGTTGTAATTCTAAAAAAGGTTGCAATGCATTTTGTACATTTCTCAGAAAAATCTGATTGTCAGCATAAGTAAGATGGGCTCCATCTCTGCGAAAAATGTATGTACTACGGAACATAATATTTTCATTGTGAACTTGCTTTTTCCATTTGTGGACCAAATGAAGAGGAACGAAGCCACATTTGTCTCTGCGCAATCCGTGAAAATATTACTTGAGAATTAGGAAACATGTCCATGACCTTCCCAAGTCCTTCTTTCATAGCAAATTGCAAAGAAATTCCAGACACATGTCCTAAACTGTTCCCTCCACAATGAATTACAATTATGTCTGGATGTTGCTCTGTCTCCAAAGTAGCACAGAGAGGTAGCAAGTCCAACCACTTCATTCTACGTACTCCATGCCAGTGTACTTCCACATGTGGAAATCCCAGATCTACAGCTACTCCACAGCTTTCTGCATGCACCTTCAACCAATGTATCCACGAATCTCCCAAAATCCAAACAATCTGTTTTCTGAAACACACAGCCATATCTATCTGTTCTTCTCTCAGCAAAAAGAGTATCTGAGAAACTCTCTCCTGGCACAACACACCCACTAAACTTTCCTGACCAATCCCTTTCAGTGCTCATTCTCATTTGCATGACTTCTGAACCCAAAAATCCCTGGATGTAACACCCAATATCCGCGAACTACCTCCATGTCCGCGGACATATCGTAACATGAACAGCCCTTCTACCATTTCCACTTCACTCTCTGTGCCATTCCCTCATTGGATGTAGCTAAGAAGTCAGATGACCATCCACCAATCACATTCAAGACCTCTACATCTAACTGCATCATCATAGATCAGCACTGCAAATGTACTGTTAATCTCTCTACGTACAAGTGTCATATCATTGGCAAGCACCATCTACAAGAAATACTGTACAAGTCTTCAAGATTTCTACTTGCAGCTCCATGCATATCCATATGCATGAACACAAACTACAGGTATGCATATTTTCTATACAGTACATGAACACATTTTCAAACTGACTTTTAGCTTGTGTAATATGTACTATATCTACTGTCTTTTTTTCAATCTCCTAAAATCAAATGTCACTTATAAACCTTTATACTATTTACTTTCTTTATACACACACACACACAAAAATTCAAACAAAACAGCTAATACAGTCATTGAGCGAAACAAAACAAGCTTCCAGTACAGAAATCATGGACAACCCTTAAAACCTACCTTAGAAAAGTAATCCTAAAAGCTCTCATAGACAGTGCAATCCTTCTCTAAAGGAAGTTATTTATTTTATTTTTAAGCATAATGAAACCACTAACAAAAGTAACTACTAAATTACAAAAAAGACTTCTCAATAAACGGAATATCAACAAAAATAGCTTCATAAACATCTGTAGAGGTGAATGGAGTCACACCACGAGCACAGAACTATATTTTAATGAATAAGTATATGAACAAAAGCAAACAAACCCAATTGCCATACATAGGGGTGGACAAGGGTATGAAATACATATTAACACAAAAGTATCCCCAGAAAATTCTGTGTCACCTCTCCAGTCTACTGAACCAAAACGCCCAGTCTACGAATGGCCGTGCACATCAATATGTAACATTGCCAAAAAATCTTTCAAATCTTTTCGCCACTTCCTCAATCAGTATGTAAAAAGCAAAGACAAATTCAAAATAAAACTACTCCAAAATATGGATGCCTGTTCAGTGCATACTTTCATTAGCCTGCATATCAGGACCTATTTGCAAAAGCACCTTCAATCATATCAAAATGATATCAACACATCATTCAAATATAAGAAATCTGGTCAATAAACTCAACTATGCTAAAAGTCCTGATTTAACACTAGTCAATTTAAATATCAATCATCTACATGGTACAGTCAAACAACTACTCGAAGAAATGGAGCATATCCAGAGAAAAAATTTGGAAGTGAAATCCACTTACAAAATGCATTAGCTTTACAACAAAATAGTAACTACTGTACAAGTAGCAACCTGCTATTAAACACATGCAAAAAAGAAATACTAAAGTTTAAAAGTACCTCAGCTGAAGTACCAAACCAAGTGTGTGTGTTGCCGCAGGACTTTTTATAAAAGTAGCCTAAAATCTGTACACATAACATACAAAATAGAAGACAATGAAGATTCCAAATGGTTCCAATTAGCTCTCTACCTTATAGCAGAAAGCAAATATGAAATTTTTCTTTGATGTCCTTCCTGGCTGTTAGGCTTAGCAGGGCACGGTGGTGGCACGAGTTATGGTTGCTTAGCTTACCATAACTGATGAATATCAAGGGTCTTTCGGTTTTACTTGGAACCATAGCATCCCTTTAACAAAGTTTTTTCACTGAATTTCATAGGTTTTTAGTAGCGCAACTTAACCATAACGTCCCTTTAACAAAGTTTTTTACAGAATTTCATAGGTTTTTAGTAGCGCAACTTAACCATAACGTCCCTTTAACAAAGTTTTTTCACTGAATTTCATAGGTTTTTAGTAGCGCAACTTAACAATAATAACTTTGACTTTATGTACAAGTAATATGGAACATACTGAACCCCTTCTACTGAACTTGATGTCCGTGAACTCTTTTAATGTCCGTGGACATGTTCGGGGAACAGTGCCACTACCTAAAAACTCTGGGGGGTATGTTTGATTGTTATATCATAACATAGGAACATTTAACAAATTCAAAAAGCAGCACACGTACACATTATATGTAGTAATACATAAGAAATGTAACCCATATATGTAACACACTAACCATTCATTTAAATACAATATGTTCTAAAATGGAATATACCAAAAGAAGATAAATTGGCTTCCAACATAATTACCTCACAGACACTACAGAACTAAGAGCAAGACCAGACCTACAGAGTACTTAGAACATATCTTACCTGAAAAAGTAAGTGTACTTCATTTTACTCATATATTTATAAACTTTCTGTATTAGATTAAAAAAAATATATCATTTTTTTTCTCACAGAAATGTCTAGTACTTGGAATGGCTAGAGGAGCATTTCCCACATGAGGAAATGTCAGAAGATAGTGAAACTAATGGTAAACACTTTACAATATAAACCATTTAATTATTATTATTTTATATACATTTAACATATATATATATTTTTTTGTACAGGGCATAGCAAAATAGAAAATACCTCTGAGGAATCTGTTATGGATAACACTCTTGACAGCATAAAAGAAAAAATTGATTTATTGTTGACCAATTTTAATAATTTGAAAACTTTTGTTGAAGATCATTTTAAAACAAAAACAAAAACCTCATACCATTGTCCCACATGTACTTGTCCCCCCTCACCATATCCCGGTCAATTATCCCTAAACCCTCTCCATAACCCAAAACGTTTTGATGAGACTTCCATCCCTTCTTCACCTGATACCAATCATGTTCTTCATTCTCCTGTTTTTGTTTCCGTTTCTGCCTCACCTTCTCTGTCATAAATTATTAATATAAAGTTAAATTTTTATATTGTGTTGTAATTAGTTTCCGTTTATTAAAAAAAAAAACAATGTAGGTGTCTGCAGACAGCGCGGGTGTTCTGAAATGTTTGTAAATAAATGCATATGGAGGTGTCCTGAAGAACACTATACCTGTCCGTAATGACGCTAGAAAGTTGAAACTGTTCTAAGAACACAAATGGTGTCCTCAAATGTTCGTAAATTAACGAAAATTGAAGTGTCCTGAAGAACACTATACCTGTCCGTAGTGTTCACTAGCAAGTTGAAACTGTTCTAAGAACACAATTGGTGTCTTGAAATGTTCATAAATAAACGAAAATGGAGGTGTCCTGAAGAGCACTATACCTGTCTGTACTGTTCGCTAGCAAGTTGAAACTGTTCTAAGAACACAAGTAGTGTCCTGAAATGTTTGTAAATAAACAAAAATGGAGGTGTCCTGAAGAACACTCTACCTGTCCGTACTGTTTGCTACCAACTTCAAACTGTTCTAGAACACACACAGTGTCCAGAAATGTTTGTTTGATGTGTGACGCACTTATAATTACTTCAGGACACAAACAGTGTCCGCAAACCAATGTCCGTGCATTTGGTGTCCTGTGGACAGGCGCTTCCTTCGCGGACATGTTCGCGAAGGGATCATGTGACCGCGCCCACGCTGATCGCGTGTTCTGAATGCGGACACTGTTCATGTCCCCGAACAATTTAAAAGTACATTTTCAAATAATCCACAATACTTTTCAATAAAAACTCACCATAGCAGAAGTCCCACATACTAATCATGAGTTTCTACATACTTTTTGAAACTTTTTGAAACTTTTTTGTGTTCGATCTGTCTGCGGACAGCGCGCATGTCCGCGGACCGCATACAAGCACCCCTATAAAAGACCACACCCTAGAGCTTATTCTCATTGTGTTTCTGACTATTCTTCAGAGCACTGCGATTTTTCCTGCCACTTGCAGATATCCATCAAGAACCTGATGGCAACCATGGCTCCACTGCTGCCACCTGGTGCTGTATCTGCCTCAGCACCACCCCCACCCCTCCACCACCACCACCTTCCCAAGGGCCTGAAGAGGGGAACAGGAGTGAGGATGCAGAGGAGGAAGAAGAGGATGATGAGAATGAGGTAGAGGAAATCCCTACTTCCCGCACTAGGCTTGAGTCTTGGGTGTGGCAGTTGTATACCATTCATGGAAATGGTCCTAAGGCTCGTGCGAACCGTGTCACCTGCAATGAGTGCAAAATGGTACTCAGTCGCGGGAGGCATGGTCCGTACAGCTTTGGGACCACTACCATGAAGCGACACCTCAGGTCATTTCACTCTGGGGCCATTTGCAAAGTTGTACCTTGCAAGGAGCGTAGTAGGTTGATTTCCTCTACTTCATCCTCCGTTTCTGATCCTGTCACCACAAGGACCACCTCTGTGGGACAGCGTGTTCCTCAAGCTGCCTCACAGGCCATACAGAATTCAATGGCCCTCATTACGACCCTTGCGGAAAGCGACTGACCGGAGCGCCACAGCGTAAATAGCGTTTCCGCCATTGTACGAAGGAGCAAAGTGCGGCCCATTCCGACCCATCGGGCACGAGCACCACGCCACGGCGGAAGTGCAAAGTCCGCGATGGCGGAAATGACCCCAAAACGGCCCACACCGCCGCCGTACGGCGCCCTAGGTGCAATACCGCCACCCCTCTTAGCGGTCACCGCAGTGTGCGCCTACCGGAAAGTACGGTGCCCGGAAATATACGGAAACGGAAGTTAAAACATGGGCCCGGAACGGGAAACATCCCGGCGTACACCTATAAAAACACCAAAACCACACAACCACTAAAATCACTACCCTGAAACACACCCCAACCCGTCAACCACCCTAGCGAAACCAAGAAAAATGGGAAAAGTAGCGAAGAAAGCGTGCGACCGCAAGCGGCAGGTCCACTTCTCCCGTGAGGAACTCACCGTGCTAACAGAGACCCTCCAGGAGAATGCTGCCGTCGTCATCTCCACGCAAATGACCAGGACGGCACTTGCAAACAAGAAGGCCATATGGGCTCTGGTGGCACAGCGGGTAAGTGCGGTGGGGACCGCACCCCGCACCCCACAGCAATGCCGCAAGCGATGGGACGACCTGCGGATACGCGTCCGCAGCATACTCTCTGCCAACCGCAACATTGCCACAGCCACCGGGGGAGGTCCTGAATCACCCATCAAGTTGACCCCCTGGGAAGAAATCTGTGCCTCCACCATCGGAATGGAGAGCATAGAGGGAGTCGGAGGGATGGAGAAAGGAGTGCAGACATCCGAAGATTCAGGTAGGTGGGCCAGATAAAACAATGCCAAATCCACACAGTCCATCCATGTGAAGTACCATGCGTCCACATAGTGCAACAGAAACACATGTCCAGGAGAACGTCCACACACATCGGCCTGAAAGCGCACGTCAAAACCCACAATAAATACATAAATAATTAAAAACCCCTAATACACGCACTACACGTGCAGCAGGCACACCCTAACTGCAGGCTGCCAAACAACTGCACCCTCACTCCACACACAAATCAAAGCACCTCCAAGACCCCGACCCAAATCACCCTCAGGTACCACCCCAATGCATGTGATACAATGCCATTCCAATTCCCACTGACCCATCAATAACCCTCGCCCTCCTTTACTCCACCACAGGGTCCGATCCAAACGACGAGCTACAGGACACCCCTACCAGCACACCTGCAAAGAGGGCCAAGACCAACGGCCAGAGACCCTCCACCTCAGCTGCACGCATCAAGACACGGCAGCAGCACAAATCAGGTGGCAGCACAGAGGAGGGAACATCAACAGGCACCCCAGCAGCCAGCATGGCCACAACACCACCACCACAGGTCCCCCCAATGGATGCCACAGAAGGCACTGCCTCTGGTGGCAGCAGCACCATAGGTGACACCCCATTGATGGCAGCATGCTCGGACACAGAAGACGGGGATGTCGAGGTCAGATCCATCCATGACCTGTCCCAATCCCCCTGTCTGTCCCATCCCGTACAACATGAGGATACCACGCAGGTGCAGCCACAAGACGACGACTGGCCATCCCCCACAAGCCCTGTGGCAAGGCAACATGAGGACAACAGCCCCTCTGTGACACCACCGCAAATGGCCATGGCCCAGCAGAGGCAACAGTCCCTCGACAAGTTAATCGTCCAACAGCAGCAAATGGCCACACTCCTCAAGGGCCATGCCGATGAATGTGGGGGCACCAAGGCAGACATAGAAACATCAACAGAGACACTTAGGGCAGAAATGGAGAGAGGTACAGAGACGCTAAGGGCACAAATTGAGAGTAGCACCGAGAGCCTGAGAGTCCAAATGGAGAGTAGCACCGAGAGCCTGAGGGGGGAACTGCATGCGACGTCCAAAGACGTATGTGCCGAACTTGCCGCAGTGCGCCGTGTGCTCACTGAGCTCTCGCAAACCCTTAGGGACATGCATGGACGTGAGCAGGCAGACACATCATCCGTTGCAAGTTCCGTCCAGGGCAGCCCCCAACGTAGATCTGGAAGGAACCTGCGCTCCACAGGCAGGGGTGCCCCTGATACCCGCAGAGGGGGCATGCAATAGCGACAGCCCACTGACAATGAGCATCTTTGGACACTGGTGTTCGGGGGGGAGGTAGGAGGGTGGAGGGGGTGTGTTGGGCTCACTTGGGTGGCGGGTCGATAGGGTGTTCAACATGATATCACATATGCCATAAAAAGTGCACGATCAACCAATGAGAAGTGTGGACATTGATCTTTGTGTACTAGGCCATCATAGGCGTACAGTCCATATTGTGCATGTCCCAGACACACGCAGTGCCACGAGTCCCGTGTCCATGTATCAGCCACCAGGCGTGAGTGCTAGAAGCATACATCAATGAGATGCTGACGAATGTCACGGGCCTCCGGTGCCTCGCAGACTCCATGAGGTGCTGCCACATCCCCACCCTCATCATGACCATCATCAGGTGCTTGCAGTTCTGCGTCAGGGGGCATGGGCACATTTCTACGTACGCACATGTTGTGGAGCATGACACATGCCATCACCATCTTTGCAACCTTCTCATGGCGGTACAGGAGTGCCCCGTCAGACCTGCTGAGGCAGCGGAAACGGGTCTTCAGTAGGCTGAATGCCTGTTCAATGACTACACGGGTACGTGAGTGGGCATGGTTGTAGTCCTCCTCATGCTGGTCCCGTGGGTTCCGGACTGGTGTGAGGAGCCATCTCTTCAGTGGATATCCAGCATCACCTGTATGTGGACGAGAAACGTATGATGTGGAATGCCATTGATACGTACGCACACCCCCCCCCCCTTCCTGGCAGGTCATTGACAATTCACATACCCCACATCATCATGCATGTAATGAGACTCACCGAGTAGCCAGGATCTGTTCCCTGCGTGTCGCTCCATGTAGCGTGGTATTGTAGAGTTCCTCAAGACCATAGAATCATGGGTTGATCCAGGGAATCGGGCACAACAATGTGTAATGATCCTGTTGGAGTCACACACCATCTGTACATTCAGGGAATGAAATTGTTTTCGGTTGCGGTACTGGGCCTCCATGGCATGTGGGACGACCAATTCAACATGGGTGCAGTCGATGGCACCAATGCAACCCGGTATGCCGGCAAGTGCATGGAATCCCACTTTTGTGTTGGTTATTTCCTGCTCCGAGCGTGGTAGAGAGATGTAGTCGTCTGCGTGCTTCAGGAGGGCATCGAGCACTTGCAATAGTGTCCGTGAGAACAGTGGCTGAGAAATGCCATGCAACTGTCCGACTGTGTGCTGGTAGGTGCCTGTGGCCAGGAAGTGGAGTACAGACACCACCTTCAGTAGGGGTGGGATGGCGGTTGGGCTATCTATCATGCTGACAAGGTCAGCCTGTGTCATGTCCACAATGGCGGCTATGGTGTCCCGGTCCAGACGGTAGAGGGTGTGGATCTGCTCATCAGTGAGGTTGAACGGATGTGCTCGGAGGCGTTGAATTGCGGGCTGCCTGCGTGGTGGTAGTGGCTGTGCTGGTGGGCCTTGCTGGCCCTGCCTTGGCCTCCTCCTCCTCCTGCGTCTCCTCCGTGCGGCTGGTTGTAGTTGGTGTTCGTCTACTTCTTGGAGTCGGAGCACTTGCAGTGCTATCAGGTCCCCCAGGGCCAACATCGCGAGTCCTGCCGGTAGCATTTCGGTGTGGTTGTGGGAGGAGACTGGCTGTGCAATTTATGTGTTTTCAGGCTGTATGGCCTCCACCTGTGGTGATTGATTCCACCTGTGCAAACTGCTCTCCCCTTTGGCCGAGCACGTCCCGCGCACAACGCTGCAATTCGGGGAATTGTATCTTGCTATTGCAATCATGTATTTGTACCCGATGGCCGTGTAAGATTGGTTGATATGTTCATTCTGCTGTGGTCCCATTGTTTCACATACTATCTGTGCAGTCGCGAACAGACTTGTGAGGGGTCAGTGGGACGTAGTACTCGAGTAACGGTGGGCCCTCATGCATCACTGTACCGAGTTGCAACGACGGGCGGGGCGTCCCATTCGTGGGTGAAGGCAGTTGCCATTTTCACACACAGCCGCACTCGATGGAATAATTAGTGATTTCAAACGGCCACAGATGCCTTTTCGACGTGATGTTGCAAATGAGGAATTCGAAGGGCGGCGCTTTCGGTTTCCAGCTAGCGGCGAGGAGATGCCCACAGGTCTGACTGCAAATGTAACGTTCTATTGTTCTATGTCCTTGAGACAGGGCCCATGGCGAGGGAGCAATGATTGATATGAATAGTTTGGGATGCGCAATAGCTACGTGGGCGATGAGGCCGTCCGTTCCCAAATACATGTTACTTCACAACACTGGAATTACGGGCTGGGGCACTGTGGATTTAGCAGGCTGCATAACGCACAGACTCAATGGATGTTTCTAATGTTATGTGAGTAATTATTCAGGCATTTTGATCCCGGGATGAGGGAATGATGGATGGATGCATGGGCAGGTGATTTGATACAGAGTTTGCCATGTACAGGGCTTCTTGGGATCTATCCGCCTCCCCTACGCTATGTGATGCAGGGCTGCCATAGTGGGACCATCGTCCATCTGGCCTTGTTGAGCCCTCCCTGTCTCGAGGCGCCCTCAGACACTCGTTTGTGATGGTGTTTGCACCTCGATATAGATGGTTATGAGTCGCAAGTGGTTTTGGGGTGGTGATGTTCCTTTGGAGTGGGCTAGCATGCATATGGCTGTGGATTTCGTGTGATCATTGAAGTGAGTTGTTGGTATGTAGTTCTGATGGCCATTCTGTTCTTTTTCTTTTCTTTTGGTTGACAGGTATCTCCTCCCCTTTTGCCACTGCCATCTGTATGCCACTCCTGCAGATGGATTTTACTCCCGACACCTGCTGCTTCGTGTTAATCAGTGGAGCAGCATTACGATCTTATGGGACGATCGCCAATGGGCCACATGCCCTTACGCAGTACTGGTGGCTCGGAGCAACATTTCGGCCTTTCAGCTGGACTAGTGCCTCCCCATTGGGACGGCCCTGCGGTTCTGTGCGCTTCCATGTTGCCTTTTCGTACGTGAATGTGGCTCTGTGTACCATGGGGGAACAGGGCGACACACAGGTAGTGGCTGGTCATTTCTTGCGGAAGCAGCCCACAATGGTGATTAGTGTTTTGGAGTTCATGGCCTGATGGCTGTATGTGCTTGGTGATTTTGATGTGCATAAAATTTCTATTCTGATTTGGCCCGTGTAGCGTTTTTCTTTGCAAGTGATGTGGCATATGCCTATTTGGGGGGCGATGTATTGTGAGGAGATCTGCATTGGGTTCCAGCTTCGGGGTTTAGTTGCGTGGTACTGTGCTGTGCGCGTTTGCCTACGAAGCCCAGTGAGGTCAGGGATGGGGGCTGCCAATATGCCAGTTTGAATGTTGTCATGCTCAGGGGCGGGGGATTGGGTTTTGTGTAACAGATGCCGGTCAGCCAGGTGGACTGGTTGAATGATGTGGTTTTCGGAATATTGCTGGTCACAGGTGCCTGTGTTTGCGTGCGTTTCTTGGTGGGGGACTGTGGTCATGTCCATTGGGATGGCTTCTGTATTCGTGCCATCTGTGCCCTGCAGCTCCCATTGGCCCCTCTTGTGTTTCTTTTGTTCGTTGGCATGCATGGGTGACTTGTACATTTCAATGGTTGCATTGTGGCTTCATTGCACCTACGGGAAGTTGTACTTTGTGGGCAGGGAGCGGTGTACAGGCACTCAGTGGGGCCGTTTACGGTTGATTCGCGATGCCGTACTTCTCGCCATGGCGGAATGGTACATTCCGCCATGCCTGATGGCGTTAGGTACATGTCCGCTAGGGTCGGAATTGGCGTACCGTTGCACCATGGTGGTGTTTGCGGTTTGGCATTGCGCGCGCGCGCGTGCTTGGTGCAGTTAGCGTTGGCGTTCACTACGGTGTCGCTAATGGCTTCGTACTTTGCGGTGACGGGTCATAGTCGCACCGAGCGCTATTCGATGGCGGTATTGCATTTCCGCCATCGTTTTTCGATTTCCGCCAGGGTCGTAATGAGGGCCAATGACCCTTACCTTTCGAGGGTCACAGTTGTATGTATGTACTGCGACACAGTACTCTGCAGGGGGGAGCGACTTAACAGTGCTTTTGAGACTATCGTCTCAGAGCACGAGAAGACCTGCTCACTACCCAAATAAAACCCACTCTACATCTTCCCCTCTCAGCTTGCCCTTTCTTATCCCTGTGGTTGGTGTCCTCCCCTTTACCCTCTTTTCCCCTCCTCTCTTATTGTGTCGTGTATAAAAAAATAAAAAAAAATACAAAATAACAAAAATAAAAAAAATAAGGCTCTTTTCAGAGCCGCCTTTCACAGTTAAAAAATAGAAGTGAAAATAAATGAAGCTGGGCCCTTTGTATTTTTTAGAAGTCCGCGGACATCTAAAGATTTGGGGTGCTACCCTATCATAACCATTGCAATTTTCTCTGGGAGGAAGTGGTGGCTCTGAAAAGAGCCTTTGGGAGGTGTTTGTATGTCAAAAATTATAAATACTCAACACCTACTTCAAAATGGATGTTGTAATTCTAAAAAAGGTTGCAATGCATTTTGTACGTTTCTCAGAAAAATCTGATTGTCAGCATAAGTAAGATGGGCTCCATCTCTGCGAAAAATGTATGTACTACGGAACATAATATTTTCATTGTGAACTTGCTTTTTCCATTTGTGGACCAAATGAAGAGGAACGAAGCCACATTTGTCTCTGCGCAATCCGTGAAAATATTACTTGAGAATTAGGAAACATGTCCATGACCTTCCCAAGTCCTTCTTTCATAGCAAATTGCAAAGAAATTCCAGACACATGTCCTAAACTGTTCCCTCCACAATGAATTACAATTATGTCTGGATGTTGCTCTGTCTCCAAAGTAGCACAGAGAGGTAGCAAGTCCAACCACTTCATTCTACGTACTCCATGCCAGTGTACTTCCACATGTGGAAATCCCAGATCTAAAGCTACTCCACAGCTTTCTGCATGCACCTTCAACCAATGTATCCACGAATCTCCCAAAATCCAAACAATCTGTTTTCTGAAACACACAGCCATATCTATCTGTTCTTCTCTCAGCAAAAAGAGTATCTGAGAAACTCTCTCCTGGCACAACACACCCACTAAACTTTCCTGACCAATCCCTTTCAGTGCTCATTCTCATTTGCATGACTTCTGAACCCAAAAATCCCTGGATGTAACACCCAATATCCGCGAACTACCTCCATGTCCGCGGACATATCGTAACATGAACAGCCCTTCTACCATTTCCACTTCACTCTCTGTGCCATTCCCTCATTGGATGTAGCTAAGAAGTCAGATGACCATCCACCAATCACATTCAAGACCTCTACATCTAACTGCATCATCATAGATCAGCACTGCAAATGTACTGTTAATCTCTCTACGTACAAGTGTCATATCATTGGCAAGCACCATCTACAAGAAATACTGTACAAGTCTTCAAGATTTCTACTTGCAGCTCCATGCATATCCATATGCATGAACACAAACTACAGGTATGCATATTTTCTATACAGTACATGAACACATTTTCAAACTGACTTTTAGCTTGTGTAATATGTACTATATCTACTGTCTTTTTTTCAATCTCCTAAAATCAAATGTCACTTATAAACCTCTATACTATTTACTTTCTTTATACACACACACACTCAAATCATGTTAAACTAACATTTTTTAAATGAAATATATAGACTACATATATTCAAACAAAATTTCATGCATGCACACTCTATGTTCAAATCTGAAAAAATAATACTTATACAATTACATATTTTTTTTAATTTCTTTATTTATTTAATTACTTTAATTTAAGCATGACATTACGGTACTATTACCTGCAAGAGCTTAGTTACAGAAATAGTGGTAATCAGTGGTACATTATGAATTTCACAAGACATAGTAAAGATATTTTGTTTGCTACAGTTAGTCATTGCAATACAATTTGTTCATTAAGAACATATCATATGTATTAAACTGGTGCGACGTATCTTATGTAAATAAGATAGTTTTAATGGTTTTGAGGAAGGCGCTGAGGATTTCAATAAAAAAAATCAATGTCTAAATTTAAAACAGTGCTATATACGAACAAAATTACTAATTTGTTTCTTTTCAAATTGCAGTGAAGACCATTCTCCTGAAAAGAAGCAGCCGAATTTGAAGAACAAAGAAGAACTAATAAGTAACGTGTTTGTTTTAGAAAAAAAGTAAGTAGAATATCACCATAATGTTTGTATTATTACTCAAACACACTGTAAAGTTAATTCATGCTATTTATGTGCCTAAAAATAGAGATTGTGCACCATTCTGTCCAAAAATCCCCATGTCTTAAACAGCGATTTACAGCCAGAATGGCCCACAAATTCCTATTTTTGGACACACAAATTACCCAACTCAACCGCTAGAATTTTGATATTATAGAACAAACAACTGTTTTAATTGTATACATTAGATTTACTATTTGTATTCTCCACACCACTAGCTTACTTTTTTCTGTCATCTGAACCCCAGTTTAGTAGCACATAAATTCAAGAATACCTATCCCTACTAGTTTTAGTTCCCAATGCACAATCACACACCATTACATACATCTTTATCATTTTACTCAAACACTCATGCACACAGCACACATACATTGCAGAACACCCCAACCCATACCTTCTTTATTTTTTTCAACAGACCCTAAAGAATGCCTACCAAAAGTCAAGTCCGTAGAAAGCAACGCAAAAGTAGAGCAAATGAAAATAAAAGTGTCCAACTTAAGCATCCATCTTTAGCAGAATTTGTAAAAAAAAGTTGAAACAAAACAGCTAATACAGTCATTTAGTGAAACACAAGAAGTTTCAAGTACAGAATCTTTGCCTCCTCTATCAAAATGTAAAACAAGCCAAAAAACAATTAACAGAAAATCAGCTATCACTACAGATTAAACTGCTTCTTTAAATTTTGATATAGTGCAAAGTAAGCATACCAAGAAAAGTATTTTAGCCAAAAGGTACTGTCACAAAGTCCTTCAAAATCTTATAAAAACAGGAGAGAAATCAGGTTCAATGCTTAAAACCTATCGTAGGAAATTAATCTTAGAAGCATTGATAGACAGTGCAATTCTTCTCAAAAGAAAGTTATTTATTTTAGTGTTAAACAAAATGAAACCACTAACAAAACTAATAACTAAATTACAAAAAAAGACTTCTCAATAAATGAAATGTCAACAGAAAGAACTTCTTAAATTTCTGCGGAGGTGAATGGAATCACACTACGAGCACAGAACCATACTTTAATGAAGAAGCGTACAAACAAAAGCAAATATAATTGCCATACATAGCAGTGGTCGAGGTTATGAAAAAGTGAATAATACCATAATGGAACATGAAGTACTCCTTACAAAAATATGCCCTGAAAACTTAGAATTACCCCTCCATTCAACCAAATCAGAACATCTAGTGTACAAATGGTCATGCACGTCAATGTGTACCATTCCCAAACAATTTTTCAAGTCTTTACGCCAATTCCTCAATCAATATGTAAAAAGCAAAGACAAAATCAAAATGAAACTTCTGCAAAATATGGATACCTGTCCAGTGCGCAAGTACAAAGGACTACAAGGACATTCATTGGCCTGCATTACAGGACCTATTTGTAAAACCACCTTCCATGATATCAAAAGGATATCAACACATCATTCAACTATAAGAAATGTAGTCTATAAACTGTACGATGCTAAAAGTCCTGCTTTAGGACTAGCAAATTTAAATAACATTCTTGTACATGGTACAGCAAAAGACCTACTTGAAGAAATTGACTATATCCAGAAAAGAAAATTTGGAAGTGAAAGCCACTTACAGAATGAAATAGCTTTAAACCAAATTAGCAACAATTCTACACATGGCAACCTTTTACTAAACACATACGAAAAAGAAATACTAAAATTTAAAAGTACATCAGCTGAAGTCCCAAACCATGTGTGTGAATGTTGCCGCAGAACCTTTTATAAAAGTAACACAAAAACTGTAGAACTATCATACAAAATAGAAGACAATGAAGATTCTAAATGGTTTGAATTAGCTCTCTACCTTGTAGCAGAAAACAAATATGAAATAACTGACCCCTTAATACTTTGCAGTTACTGCACTACAAAACTTGACAACAACCAAACTCCTTCACATGCTATCACAAATAATTTGGAATTATAGCCACTACCAAAACCCCTACAACAACTTAATGTATATGAGAGCATCATAATTCAAACAGTGCACCCATTTCAAGCAATAATACGCCTTCAATCAAAAACAGCAAAATTACCTCCCTCTGAATTGGTAAAAGGCATTTGTGGAAAAGTAGTTTATTTACCATTAGATCTAAAAGAAAATGTGCATACTCTAGGAGTGCAACGTCCAATGCAGAAATCTTTAATTATCTTAGTAAATGGAGTACCTACAAAAGACAAAAAAAATATGGCATTAGATGGTAGATGTACATAAAGTTAGACAAGCCTTGCAATATCTTAAAAAGAATAATGAATATTACAAAGAAATTAATATTGAAGAAAACTTGAAGGATACAACTGAAATAATTCAAGAAACACAAGAAGCTGGTCAATTTGAGCTCCTAGATCCTGCTACAATATCAAATACTTTAGACCATTATATAATTCATCCTTTGCACTCTAATGACACCATAGAAGATGCACTGGAAACGTACCAAATGCATCAAACAAAAGGATCACCAATCAGCATATGGGAAAAAAGTATAGAAGCAAGTGCTTTTCCTCTGCTCTTTCCTACTGGCAAAGGAGGAAGGTACGATGATAGACCTATTCAAATATCAGCTTCAGAATACCGCTCATTACGGATGTATTCTGAAGATCCCAGATTTAGACAAAATGTGGAATACATATTCCACCTACTCTTTGAAAGTGAACTAGCAACTTTATGTTACGGAGTTGCACACATATTAAAATCAGGATCACACTTTCAAAATATGACAGCTATGCAATTATTACAAAAAGTGCAACAAAAGGATGAGGCTTTACAATCAAATATTATAAATCTATTATCAAATATGCATGGTACTAAAGAGTACTGGTTTCCACGTCATGGAGATGTACGTTGTATGATCAGAAACCTTGGCCCACCCACTTGGTTTGTTACATTAAGTTGTGCAGAATATGCATGGGAAGATTTACATTATTTCCTACGCATATCAAACAAAAACAAAACAAACATAGATATACTAACACCTGGAGAACTTTGTTCCTTGGATCCTGTTAATGTTTCAAGATATTTTCACCATCGCTTCATTGCTATGCTACATTTTATTTGTAATAAAACTGCTCCTCCCCTTGGAGAAGTGCAACACTTCTTTTGGAGAAAATAATTCCAAGCCAGAGGAGCACCACATATCCACATGCTTTTATGGATTAAAGATGCTCCTAAATTTGGTCAAGACAGTGATGCCACTGTTTTACAGTTTATTGAAAAATATGTCACTTGTGAAATTCCATTGGAAGCAACAAATAGTGATCTTCATGCACACATTTTACAATTTCAAAGACACAAATGTGGAAAATATTGTCGTCGCAAATACAAAAACAAAGGGAAATACTACACCAAATGCCGATTTGGTTTCACTAGACCAGTTACAAATACAGGTCAAGTGAACAACCTCATGTCTTCAGTTAGACATAGTGTTAAAGGTAAGTCACCTAAAAATACATATTACATGAAAAGAAAAGAAGAAGAAAAATATATCAATGATTATAATGCAATCATTGCACACTTATGGAATGCAAACATAGATGTGCAGTACATTGCAGACAATTCTACTGCAGTTGCACAATATGTCACAGCATACTTAATCAAAGCAGAAAAGATAGAGCTCCAAGACCTCTGGAATGACCTGTCATCAGATAAAACAGTGTCTCAGAAATTATACAGCTTGGGCATACAAATGCTCTCCCATAGAGAATGTGGATCATATGAAGCAGCTGATAGTTTAACTGGTACTGCATTGTATGGTAAATCTGAAAATATAGTATGGCTAAGTCCTGGTCCAGCTAAATCGAGAAAAAGAGTTCTAAAATCATACAAAGATATAGAAACAATAGCCAAAAGTGATCCAAACAGCCAAGACATTTTAAAAAACAATTTATTGGACACATACTACCCAAACAGAAGTAATACTTTGGAAACCATATGTCTATACCACATAGCCCAAAACTACACATTCAAAAATAATATAAAACCTGATGAAAATAAAAGGTAAATACAGAGTGACAAACTGTGAAGGCAGCTTAGTTAAACTCACCAAACCAAATTTAATTAATCATATCAAATTGTCATTAAAGACTCCTCAACATAAAGAAGTATATTACATGTCCCTGCTACAACTCTTTAAACCATGGAGAAAAGAAGAAGAAATACTAGATAACTATGACTCATATGAAGATGCTTTCAAAGCAAATGAAAGCACTATAAATGATGTAAACTTTACACAGTACAAAACAATGTCGCACAATGAGCAGCAACACGAAGAAGAACTCCAGGCCCAACTAGATAAAGAAACTCCTGACAGTAGTCAACCTTCTGCAACAGGAAGCCAAGAACCACTAATAATAAATGAGGCAGAATTAGCTATGATAGAAGAAGAAAACACCATGTGTCAGTATGAAGATAAAGAAGACTTAACTATACTACAATCAAAACTAAACAATGAGCAACATAGCATTTTTCAAGAAGTAACAAAACAAATTGCACATGGTGTACAACATGAAAATAAAGAAGGTTCCTGACATAATTATAAATCTATACTACTGTACGTCTGGTTCTGGCAAAACATTCCTAATCAAAATCATCAGTAAATTTCTTCAACAATTGATAAACAACAAACTGTCAGCTGTTGTCACTGCCACCACGGGTTTAGCTGCCTACATCATAGGTGGTGTCACGTTACACCGATTACTACTATTGCCAGTAGAAAACCAAAACAAATTAGACTATTACAAACTTTCTGCCGCAATGGAACTAAGCAGAGTATTGAAACAAATGAAAATGCTACTAATAGATGAAGTGAGCATGGTCTCCAACCTAATGATGGCTTTGATTCACCTCAGATTACAAGAAGTACCCAAAACAAACTATTAAGATCTATTTGCAGGAAAACACATTATTGTTTTCGGAGATCTTCAATTGACACCAGTATAAGGTGAGCCTATTTTTAAAACATTAGGACACAAACTCTGCAGTAAAACTGTTGGCAGCATTGGAAATGTCAACCTTTGGCATAATTTCCAATACAGAGAATTAACAGAAAACATGCAGCAATCTGCAGATCTCACTTATGCCAACATCTTAAAAAGTATCAGAGTTGGTATACTTTCTAAAGAAGCAGAAGCAATATTGAAAACCCGGCACATTAATGCACTTTATGGCGATAATGCATGTGCTACAGATGTTATGGAACAATTAGCCCACAAAAATGTCAATTGTATGGCCTTAATGCCAACTCTTGCAAGCTGTTTCAAATTCAATTAAATAATGTTAAGTAAAAAAATGTAACCAATAATGGAAATTAGCACCACAGACAAACTAGATGTACATGGTATGACACTACCCATGTGTGACCAAGCCAAAACAAGACTAGAAACATCAATCTCAAACACAGCAGGCTTAGAAAAGATATTAATATTATCCTTAAATTGCAGAGTAATGCTTAAACGTAACCTTGACATGGACCAAGGACTTGTTAATGGAGCACTGGGTACAGTTGTTGGCTTTCAAACATACCCACGTGACAACAAAATTCAGTTTGTCAATATTCTCTGTGACAAACTTTCAGAAGTAAAAAGGATAGGACGCTCAACAGCTCGATTCCTTCTCTTCAAAGACATGTATGTACGCAGAGAACAATTTTCTCTAACTCTTGCATACGCAGTCACGATTCATAAATCACAAGGTCTTACCCTAGACAAAGCAATGATAGATATTGGTAACACAGTCTTTAAAGAAGGCATGAGCTACGTAGCACTATCACGCTTACGTACACTTGACAGTCTATTTCTAATCAACTTTGATGCAAGTAACGTAAACGCTGATATTCCTTGCATTTTAGAATACAATAGACTTCGCTCACTATACACCCACCCTCTAAACACATATTCTGTTCCACAAAAAGTAAAATGTTATAAAAGAAAAATAAATCAAACAGAAATGCAACAGGATGTCACTGCAAATCCTCCAAAGAGAGTAAAAGAAACTTATACTTCATCAAGTACCACACGCAAAAAAGAATCAATTAGGGAAAGTAAACCAGGTACGTCTTCAAAGAAGGAAGACAAACTCCAAAAAAAGCAGTCAGATACAGAACTACCTGGTCCATTTAAACTCTCAAATATAGTTGGTGTAAGTTGCTACGCAAATGTAGCAATGAATTTTCTATTTCAATTACCACCAATTGTTGACAACATTTACTTACATAGTACAGACCCATTGTGTTTGCAAATGTTAGTACTTCACAGAAATGTAGCAAACAATCCTGATAACACATATAGTGTTTATGGAATAAGATAAGAATTGGACTACTGTGCTGGAATTGTGAAATTCACTATAAACTCACAGGAAGATCCACAAGAATTTCTAATGTACTTACTACAAGTACTGGAAAACAAAAACATACCTATAAATGAAATCTTCCAGATTTCATACATGTGGAAACATACATGCACTCTCTGCAACAATGTGACACAACAACAAATCCCCAATGAACGCTTCGTATATATATCAATACCTAATCCATTCCATTTCAGCAAATTGTACAAAATGCAAACCATGGTAGATTATGCTCTACCTGCAATTCAGATAATCGCTCCACGTTAGTCATACAAACACATAGTAAATACGTAATACAAATGCCTCTACGTTACAATGCAGATGGTACGAAAAACAACTGCAAGCTGACTGGATTCACACATGGTCAAATATCACTTGGTAAGAAAACCTTCACAACAATCAGGCCGATTCATGGAATAATTAGCGCGGCGCAAGTGGCCAAAAATGTGCGATTCGCAGTGGAACATCGAAAATCGCAGTGCAAGTGCGAAAATCGCACGAAAGGCAGCGCGCATCGATTCATGGAAGGCCGTGCGCGAGAAAACCATCGGATGTGCGCTAAAAAAGTGCGCAGCGCACGTTGGCGCACAGGCCATCTAACGGCGTGCACCAGGTCACAGCGAAAATCGCACAGGCCACAGCGAAAATCGCACATAGCGCAGCACACAACAAAAGTAGGCGGAACAACTTGCCAAAATGTGGGCGTCACGGGGGAAGTACAGGGTGCAAGTGCGCGGAACGCCCACACGCTCGCCTACAACCCGTATTCATGGAATCGAATAGGGCAAAAAAGCGCACGGTCAAATCAGCGCACAGGCACAAACACGACCGCCACAAGAAAGCAGGCGGTAGCGTCTCTGCGCCTGTAATAAATGTGCGCCAAAAGATGCGCCAACAAATAGCACCTATATACAGCCATGATGAATGTCCTATACTGTGGCCCTCCAGGACAAATGACGTGCAAAGGGGTACCCACAAACACGGACACCCGCTGACTGAAAAATAACATGTGCGTGTATTCCGTGGTGCGCAGGAAGTCTCACACGCGATTTGGCAGGGTACGTGGATTTCAGGGGTGCGCGGGAAGTTCCACACGCGATTTGGCCGGGTACGTGCGTGGGAATTTCCACGCGCAATTTGTCTGGGTACGTGGATCTCAGGGGTGCGCGGGAAGTCTCACACGCGAATTGGCAGGGTACGTGGATTTCAGGGGTGCGCGGGAAGTCTCACACGCAATTTGGCAGGGTACGTGGATTTCAGGGGTGCGAGGGAAGTTCCACACGCGATTTGGCCGGGTACGTGCGCGGGAATTTCCACACGCAATTTGTCTGGGTACGTGGATCTCAGGGGTGCGCGGGAAGTCTCACACGCGATTTGGCAGGGTACGTGGATTTCAGGGGTGCGCGGGAAGAACCACACGCGATTTGGCTGGGTACGTGTGCGGGAATTTCCACACGCGACTTGGCTGGGTACGTGGATCTCAAGGGTGCGCGGGAAGTCCCACACGCAATTTGGCCGGGTACATGTGCGTGAATTTCCACACGCGATTTGGCTGGGTACGTGGATCTCAGGGGTGCGCGGGAAGTCCCCACGCGATTTGGCAGGGTACGTGCGCGTGAATTTCCACACACGATTTGGCTGGGTACGTGTATGACAGGGGTACGCGGGAAATTTTACACGGGATTTGGCTGTGTGCTCCCAGGTATTCCTTGTACACCCTCCACGGCCCCTGCAGGCAGCCGACATCACAGGGGACTACCCTGCACACCTGCTCATGTCACCCAGCACCCCCACCCCCAGCAGTGCAGGGGCAGCCTCCACCAGGCCCCCACTCATGTCTCCCACCACCCCCACCCCCACCCCCCAGCATCCAGGGGCAGCCTCCACCAGGCCCCCACTCATGTCTCCCACAACCCCCACCCCCCAGCATCCAGGGGCAGCCTCCACCAGGCCCCCACTCATGTCCCCCTGCACCCCCACCCCCCAGCAGTGCAGGGGCACCCTCCACCAGGCCCCCACTCATGTCTCCCACCACCCCCACCCCCCAGCCACCAGGGGCAGCCTCCGCCAGGCCCCCACTCATGTCTCCGACCACCCCCACCCCCCAGCAGTGCAGGGGCAGCCTCCACCAGGCCCCCACTCATGTCTCCCACCACCCCCACCCCCCAGCATCCAGGGGCACCCTCCACCAGGCCCCCACTCATGTCCCCCTGCACCCCCACCCCCCAGCAGTGCAGGGGCACCCTCCACCAGGCCCCCACTCATGTCTCCCACAACCCCCACCCCCCAGCATCCAGGGGCACCCTCCACCAGGCCCCCACTCATGTCTCCCACCCACCCCCACTCCCCCAGCAGTGTGGGGAACCCTCCACCAGGCCCCCACTCATGTCTCCCACCACCCCCACCCCCCAGCATCCAGGGGCACCCTCCACCAGGTCCCCACTCATGTCTCCCACCACCCCCACCCCCCAGCATCCAGGGGCACCCTCCACCAGGCCCCCACTCATGTCTCCCACCGACCCCCACACCCCCAGCAGTGTGGGGCACCCTCCTCCAGGCTCCCACCCATGTCTACCACCACCCCCACCCCCCAGATACCATGGGCAGCCCCCACCAGGCCCCCACTCATGTCCAACTCATGTCTCCCACCACCCCCACCCCCCAGCAGTGCAGGGGCACCCTCCACCAGGCCCCCACTCATGTCTCCCACCACTCCCACCCCCCAGCAGTGCAGGGGCACCCTCCACCAGGCCCCCACTCATGTCCCCCTGCACCCCCACCCCCCAGCATCCAGGGGCACCCTCCACCAGGCCCCCACTCTTGTCTCCCACCACCCCCACCCCCAGCATCCAGGGGCACCCTCCACCAGGCCCCCACTCATGTCCCCCTGCACCCCCACCCCCCAGCCACCAGGGGCACCCTCCACCAGGCCCCCACTCATGTCTCCCACCCACCCCCACCCCCCCAGCAGTGTGGGGCACCCTCCACCAGGCTCCCACCCATGTCTACCACCACCCACACCCCCCAGCCACCATGGGCAGCCCCCACCAGGCCCCCACTCATGTCCAACTCATGTCTCCCACCACCCCCACGCCCCAGCAGTGCAGGGGCACCCTCCACCAGGCCCCCACTCATGTCTCTCACCACCCCCACCCCCCAGCATCCAGGGGCAGCCTCCACCAGGCCCCCACTCATGTCTCCCACCACCACCACCCCCCAGCATCCAGGGGCAGCCTCCCCAGGCCCCCACTCATGTCTCCCACCACCCCCACCCCCCAGCCACCAGTGGCAGCCTCCACCAGGCCCCCACTCATGTCTCCCACCATCCCCACCCCCCAGCAGTGGAGGGGCAGCCTCCACCAGGCCCCCACTCATGTCCCCCTGCACCCCCACCCCCCAGCAGTGCAGGGGCACCCTCCACCAGGCCCCCACTCATGTCTCCCACCACCCCCACCCCCCAGCATCCAGGGGCACCCTCCACCAGGCCCCCACTCATGTCCCCCTGCACCCCCACCCCCCAGCAGTGCAGGGGCACCCTCCACCAGGCCCCCACTCATGTCTCCCACCACTCCCACCCCCCAGCAGTGCAGGGGCACCCTCCACCAGGCCCCCACTCATGTCCCCCTGCACCCCCACCCCCCAGCATCCAGGGGCACCCTCCACCAGGCCCCCACTCTTGTCTCCCACCACCCCCACCCCCAGCATCCAGGGGTACCCTCCACCAGGCCCCCACTCATGTCCCCCTGCACCCCCACCCCCCAGCCACCAGGGGCAGCCTCCACCAGGCCTCCACTCATGTCTCCCACCACCCCCACCCCCAGCATCCAGGGGCACCCTCCACCAGGCCCCCACTCATGTCTCCCACCACCCCCACCCCCCAGCATCAAGGGGCACCCTCCACCAGGCCCCCACTCATGTCTCCCACCCACCCCCACCCCCCCAGCAGTGTGGGGCACCCTCCACCAGGCTCCCACCCATGTCTACCACCACCCCCACCCCCCAGCCACCATGGGCAGCCCCCACCAGGCCCCCACTCATGTCCAACTCATGTCTCCCACCACCCCCACGCCCCAGCAGTGCAGGGGCACCCTCCACCAGGCCCCCACTCATGTCTCTCACCACCCCTACCCCCCAGCATCCAGGGGCAGCCCCCACCAGGCCCCCACTCATGTCTCCCACCACCACCACCCCCCAGCATCCAGGGGCAGCCTCCACCAGGCCCCCACTCATGTCTCCCACCACCCCCACCCCCCAGCCACCAGTGGCAGCCTCCACCAGGCCCCCACTCATGTCTCCCACCACCCCCACCCCCCAGCAGTGGAGGGGCAGCCTCCACCAGGCCCCCACTCATGTCCCCCTGCACCCCCACCCCCCAGCAGTGCAGGGGCACCCTCCACCAGGCCCCCACTCATGTCTCCCACCACCCCCACCCCCCAGCAGTGCAGGGGCACCCTCCACCAGGCCCCCACTCATGTCTCCCACCACCCCCACCCCCCAGCCACCAGGGGCAGCCTCCACCAGGCCCCCACTCATGTCCCCCACCACCCCCACCCCCCAGCAGTGCAGGGGCAGCCTCCACCAGGCCCCCACTCATGTCTCCCACCACCCCCACCCCCCAGCATCCAGGGGCACCCTCCACCAGGCTCCCACTCATGTCCCCCTGCACCCCCACCCCCCAGCAGTGCAGGGGCACCCTCCACCAGGCCCCCACTCATGTCTCCCACCACCCCCACCCCCCAGCCACCAGGGGCAGCCTCCACCAGGCCCCCACTCATGTCTCCCACCACCCCCACCCCCCAGCAGTGCAGGGGCAGCCTCCACCAGGCCCCCACTCATGTCTCCCACCACCCCCACCCCCCAGCATCCAGGGGCACCCTCCACCAGGCCCCCACTCATGTCTCCCACCCACCCCCATGCCCCCAGCAGTGTGGGGCACCCTCTACCAGGCCCCCACTCATGTCTCCCACCACCCCCACCCCCCAGCATCCAGGGGCACCCTCCACCAGGCCCCCACTCATGTCCCCCTGCACCCCCACCCCCCAGCATCCAGGGGCACGCTCCACCAGGCCCCCACTCATGTCTCCCACCACCCCCACCCCCCAGCATCCAGGGGCACCCTCCACCAGGCCCCCACTCATGTCTCCCACCCACCCCCTCCCCCCCAGCAGTGTGGGGAACCCTCCACCAGGCTCCCACCCATGTCTACCACCACCCCCACCCCCCAGCCACCATGGGCAGCCCCCACCAGGCCCCCACTCATGTCCAACTCATGTCTCCCACCACCCCCACCCCCAGCAGTGCAGGGGCACCCTCCACCAGGCCCCCACTCATGTCTCCCACCACCCCCACCCCCCAGCAGTGCAGGGGCACCCTCCAGCAGGCCCCCACTCATGTCCCCCTGCACCCCCACCCACAGCATCCAGGGGCACACTCCACCAGGCCCCCACTCATGTCTCCCACCACCCCCACCCCCCAGCAGTGCAGGGGCAGCCTCCACCAGGCCCCCACTCATGTCTCCCACCACCCCCACCCCCCAGCATCCAGGGGCACCCTCCACCAGGCCCCCACTCATGTCCCCCTGCACCCCCACCCCCCAGCTGTGCAGGGGTACCCTCCACCAGGCCCCCACTCATGTCTCTCACCACCCCACCCCCCAGCCACCAGGGGCAGCCTCCACCAGGCCCCCACTCATGTCTCCCACCACCCCCACCCCCCAGCAGTGCAGGGGCAGCCTCCACCAGGCCCCCACTCATGTCTCCCACCACCCCCACCCCCCAGCATCCAGGGGCACCCTCCACCAGGCCCCCACTCATGTCCCCCTGCACCCCCACCCCCCAGCAGTGCAGGGGCACCCTCCACCAGGCCCCCACTCATGTCTCCCACCACCCCCACCCCCCAGCATCCAGGGGCACCCTCCACCAGGCCCCCACTCATGTCTCCCACCCAGCCCCACCCCCCCAGCAGTGTGGGGCACTCTCCACCAGGCTCCCACCCATGTCTACCACCACCCCCACTCCCCAGCCACCATGGGCAGCCCCCACCAGGCCCCCACTCATGTCCAACCCATGTCTCCCACCACCCCCACCCCCTAGCAGTGCAGGGGCAGCCTCCACCAGGCCCCCACTCATGTCTCCCACCACCCCCACCCCCCAGCAGTGAGGGGGCACCCTCCACAAGGCCCCCACTCATGTCCCCCTGCACCCACACCCCCCAGCATCCAGGGGCACCCTCCACCAGGCCCCCATTCATGTCTCCCACCACCCCGACCCCCCAGCATCCAGGGGCACCCTCCACTAGGCCCCCACTCATGTCCCCCTGCACCCCCACCCCCCAGCCACCAGGGGCAGCCTCCACCAGGCCCCCACTCATGCCTCCCACCACCCCCACCCCCCAGCATCCAGGGGCACCCTCCACCAGGCCCCCACTCATGTCTCCCACCACCCCCACCCCCCAGCATCCAGGGGCACCCTCCACCAGGCCCCCACTCATGTCTCCCACCCACCCCCACCCCCCCAGCAGTGTGGGGCACCCTCCACCAGGCTCCCACCCATGTCTACCACCACCCCCACCCCCCAGCCACCATGGGCAGCCCCCACCAGGCCCCCACTCATGTCCAACTCATGTCTCCCACCACCCCCACCCCCCAGCAGTGCAGGGGCACCCTCCACCAGGCCCCCACTCATGTCTCCCACCACCCCACCCCCCAGCATCCAGGGGCAGCCTCCACCAGGCCCCCACTCATGTCTCCCACCACCACCACCCCCCAGCATCCAGGGGCAGCCTCCACCAGGCCCCCACTCATATCTCCCACCACCCCCACCCCCCAGCCACCAGGGGCAGCCTCCACCAGGCCCCCAATCATGTCTCCCACCACCCCCACCCCCCAGCAGTGCAGGGGCAGCCTCCACCAGGCCCCCACTCATGTCTCCCACCACCCCCAACCCCCAGCATTCAGAGGCAGCCTCCACCAGGCCCCCACTCATGTCCCCCTGCACCCCCACCCCCCAGCAGTGCAGGGGCACCCTCCACCAGGCCCCCACTCATGTCTCCCACCACCCCCACCCCCCCGGCCACCAGGGGCAGCCTCCACCAGGCCCCCACTCATGTCTCCCACCACCCCCACCCCCCAGCAGTGCAGGGGCAGCCTCCACCAGGCCCCCACTCATGTCTCCCACCACCCCCACCCCCCAGCATCCAGGGGCACCCTCCACCAGGCCCCCACTCATGTTTCCCTGCACCCCCACCCCCCAGCAGTGCAGGGGCACCCTACACCAGGCCCCCACTCATGTCTCCCACCACCCCCACCCCCCAGCCACCAGGGGCAGCCTCCACCAGGCCCCCACTCATGTCTCCCACCACCCCCACCCCCCAGCAGTGCAGGGGAAGCCTCCACCAGGCCCCCACTCATGTCTCCCACCACCCCCACCCCCCAGCATCCAGGGGCACCCTCCACCAGGCCCCCACTCATGTCCCCCTGCACCCAGGTCCTCACAATCCCCAATCATGTGCGTTATGGTCAGCCTCCACAGCCAAAAGGCCCTACCAAGTTACCCATTCACCCACATGGAAATGGAAATTACATGTTACACCCCGAATGTTCATAAAGCAAATGAACCCATGTCCGTCACACACAATGGTTGCAAATGAATGGGAAAACACCCAACATGACATGCATGAAACCAATGAGATGATACCACACAGTGAAGTATGAAAACAAAATTGTATTAAAAAAAAATGAATGCAAATGAAATGAAACAAACTACAATGGCAATGAAAAAAAGATAAGCTACATGTCCGTCCAAAAAAATCAAAACTACAAATCCCAATCCAAAAAAATGTTGTTCAAAGTCACATTAAAAATAAAATCAATCCGAGAGATAAAAATAAATGCAAAGACCATTGCTCCATGGAGAATAAATCAAAAATAAAAAAATAAAACAATCCAATGAAGAACTATGTACAAAACATCCAAGGGTCCATGAGCCCAACTGAACAAAGGAAACCTACAAAAAACCCTAACTAAAATGCAACTATATACAAAAAGTGGAGCAGTGTCCGTCGACTCCAAATCATAAGAAGAAACAAATGAAACCTAAAACTAAAGAACTATATACAAAGGCGGTGGGCAAGTCCAGCGGCTCACTCCGTGGTGTTCCGGGCCAGGGCATCATCAAACTCCTCGTCTATGTCCCGGAGGCGGTCCTGTTCCATGGCCCCGAGGGTCCGCAGGGACGACGCCATCTGCTCCTCCAACCCCCTGCGGATTCTCTGGAGGCACTCGGCCCGCCTCAGGGCCCTCCGCATGGAGTTCTCCGCCCTGACCATCGTGAGCCGCGCCTCTTCCGCCCGCCGCCGCTCCACACCTATCTGCTGGCCCAACCGCAGCCACACGGAAGACACTTCCTGTCCTGGGTCCTCCTGCCCTCCGGCCGATGCCTGCCCCTCCGATGTCGATGGTCCCGAGCCATGATGCCTCCCACGTTGACTCTGCTGCTGCCTCCGACGCAACTGCCTCTGCCAGCACGACGGCATCCAGGCTGATGGAATCCACCGACGCCGTCGTGCACGTGCCCTGCCTGATGATGCCGGCACATCCTCCATCTGCTGCGGTACAGTTGCTGTGGTGTCCACCCCTGCTGGACCTCCGACTCCCGACTGTGGCAGGGATGGGATCCCCACCGAGCTGGCTGCATTGGTCCGGGCAGATCCACAGGGGGCCCTCGTGGCATCTGGGCCGGAAGACAGCAAGGAGAACGACCGGCGTATAGCCTCCACAGAGGAAGAGAGGGCCGCCAGATTGGCCGACACATGCAGGAAACCCCCGAACATGGAAGATCCCAATTGGGCCACGTTGGCACGGTGCTCTTCATGATGATGTGTGTGCTCCTCCCGTGAAGCACGCACGTCATCACGAATTGCACCCGCGCGCATCGCGACCCCAATCAGGACCTTCTCCATACGGACACGGGTCCCCTCGTCCGCAGGTGGAGGGGAGTCAGGTGACATGGACATCCCCTCTACCTGCAGACGGGCCTGGGACGGGGCATCCCTGCTGCTGCATGTTGGTGCACTCACAGGGTCAGGGACAGCGACATGCACACGCCCCTCCATGGTGACCTGTGCTGCCTCCTGCCCCTGCCCCTGGACTGCACCACTTGCACCAGCAGGGATGCCCCCACCAGGCCCCATGTGTGCCTCAGTGGCGGCCTCCTCCTCCTCTGTGGAAACCACCAACCTGGATGGCTCCTCACCGTCTTCCGCCGTAGCAGGCCCCTGTGGGGGCTCACCCACCCCTTCCGCTGCAGCCGTGGGGGCATCCCCGCCACCTTGCTCCACAGCGCCGTCTCCGCCCTCTTCTTCACTAGCCGCTGCGTAGAGGGAGACATAGAACACAAGCATCAGGGTACTGTTCAATGGTCCCCTAGACAGGAAGCAATAGCAGATGAGTACCACTGTCAAAGTACACTTCCATCATTTCCCTCCACAACACATGGGTCAGTCCAGGCAAAACACACACAGTAACAGGCATGGTGCATGCCATGGACATTTCCATACATGTCCAATGGACTCTTGAAACATACAATGATATGGAACTCACATGCATCATGGGTCATGCCTATCACATGCACACACTTCACCTCAGTCACATCCATCTGGCCTCATACACCCCAAACACAGCGGATACAAGGGTAACTAGGCTGCATCAGTGAATCTGTGCATTGTCACACACATGTCATGCATCCATGGCATTCACAAGTCACAGACACGCAGGTCAGGCACACAGACATGGCTACCATATATGTACCTGGCATCAGCACCCATCCCTCACCCCCACCCATGTCCAGGAACAGAGACTGGCATGCTCTCATGTGTAAAATCTGCATAGGGCTCCCCATGTGGCATTTAAACACATGCAACAACCATGTGATTCACACATCACTGGTCGCACATGCATTACCATGATGTCCCTGCACACATACATGCATACATGGCCTATGTCACACATACAGGCAAGTATCAGACAACCAGCACACCGCAACATGCCCTCTCTCACACAGCAATGCTTGGCCTCTTACCGCTCAACTCCAGACGGGTCTCCCTCTCAAGGATCTGGGCGTGGAGCGCTGGGCGTACGCGTTCCAGGACCCTCATCTGGATGGAACTCATGCGGCCCCGGCCCCCCTCCACGAGGCGCCGGGCCTTCACGAGGGTCCTGGACTTCAAGTCCTCCCAGCGCTTCTTGATCTTCTGGACGTCACAGGTTGCCACCCCCTCCGCGTTGATGGCAACCGCACAGTCGGCCCAGATCCTCTCCCGTCCTTCCTTGCTGGCGCGGGACGATCCAAAGAGGGCATCATTCTGCCCCAGGACATGCTCCACCAGGACACCAACTTCGGTGGCAGTGAAGCTGGTGCCCCTCTGCCCCTCTGGCCTGGGATTGCCACTGGTGCCAGATGTGGAAGGGCCCGACATGGCAACCCCAGAGGCAGGAGTGGGTGGGCAACTGGGTCCTTGGGTTGGGCTGTGTAGCGATGTTATCCCAGTCGGGAGTCTTCAGTTCCAGCAGGGGTGGACACAGCAACTGGACCCCTGCAGATGGCTGATGTGCAGGCACCAAATGGCAGGGCACGGTGGCAGCAGGCAGGCAGGCAGGCAGGAGCGTGGTCTTCCGTGTGTTTTCGCGTGGCCAGCTTGATACGGAGTGATTTGACACGTGAAAATCCTGCACGTCAGTGTGAAATTCGAGGAAAGGCCCTTAGCGCATAAGCGCGTCAGCACGCATACGCGATTCTATTGGACCAAAGGCCCTCAGCGCGTAAGCGCGTCTGTGACGTGACCCGCACTGGTGTTTCCCTCATAGCACATGATGACGGAGCACACGTGGAAAGACTGCACCTCAGAGTGTCATCGCGTGTAATTGGACAAAAGTGCGCGTACACGCGATTGGCCTATGTACGTGTATTTCAGGGGTGCGCGGGCACTTACACACGCGAGTACATCAGCGCACGTGTATACCAGGGTGCGCGGGAATTTCCACATGCTATTGGCCTGGGTACTGGATTTCAGGGGTGCGCGGGAAGTTTCACACGCGAGTACATTAGCGCACGTGTATACCGGGGTGCGCGGGAATTTCCACATGCTATTGGCCTGGGTACTGGATTTCAGGGGTGTGCGGGAAGTTTCACACGCTCGCCTACAACACGCGCAAAGAAACACGTACGCCAGTAGGAAGCAGGCATACGTCGAAGCTCAGACGCCAGGATGAATATACCGTTCCTAGCAGCAGTGGCCGTGGGCTACCAAAGGAGGAGGAGGAGGATAGTCAGGGCCAGAATATTCACACCCAGAACCAGCCTTTTCGGGATGCCTGATGACCAGGTGTATGGGAGGTACAGGTTTCCACCACACATAATACTGGACCTGGTGAGTGAGTGGGAGGATGACCTCACATCACCCACCCTGTGCTCCCAAGCTCTCAGGCCCCTGGTGAAGGTCCTCAATGTACTGCACTTCTTAGCCACTGGATCATTTCAGCGGACAAGTGCCATAGTGGGTGGGGTGTCACAGGCCACGCAATCACGCTGCCTACACCAGGTCTTGAACATCATCACTGCACGCCTATCAGTCCGCAGACACATATACCTGCCCAGAACACCTGCAGAAAGGCATGCTGCCGCCCTGGATTTTTACGGTGTGGCACGATTCCCCAAAGTGCTAGGTGCCATCGACTGCACCCATGTGGCTCTACGTCCCCCCAGGGCATCTGAGCACATCTATAGGAACCGCAAGCACTGGCATTCCATCAACGTGCAGGTAGTATGTAATGCCAAGGGAATCATCACCTCAGTATATGCCAACTATCCCGGGTCCACCCACGACAGCTTCATTTACCGAATGTCCACCCTAAACCGGGACCTAGAAGCTGGGCGGCATGGCGATACATGGCTGATTGGTGAGTATGAATGCCACTGCACATGCATGCATGTCAGATACTGAGCAAGGTCACAACCCCACCAATGATACCAATTACCACCTCCACAGGGGACAGTGACTACCCTCTCAGCCCCCACATGATGACGCCAATTCGGAACCCCACCACGCCACCTGAGGTAAGATATAACACAGCCCACATTGCAACCCGGGGCATAGTGGAGCGCACATTCGGAGTGCTTAAGTCACGCTTTCGCTCCCTTGACCGTTCTGGCGGGCAGCTGTTATACGCTCCCCCAGTAGTGTGCAGGATCATAGTGGCAGCATGTGTCCTGCACAACGTTGCAACACGCCGGGGCCTGGCCGAGGACATGGTGGTGGCCCCACATCCCCAACCACATGCACGGCCTCTGCGCATGGGAGGGGAAAGGGCACGGGGAGGCAGCCCGTACACAGCTAGTGGCTAATTACTTCACCTAGAAATCACACCCCTGTGGCGTGCACACTGCCCTGGCACATACCATCTGACAATCAATGATGACTCAACCTGACACTGATCCTCAATGTCTGGAGAATCAACCGTCAAAACCATATCAGCCTGAGATTGTTCACCTGGAAGTGTTACAATGTGTGCATCCCTACCTACAAAGACACCACCAATGCAGTTTTGTGAAAAAACACATTCTAGCAGCTAAAATGAATACCCACTTGCAAAATGCAACATGAGGACAGTGCCATGTCAACCAACCCATCCCCAGCACCGCCACACGACACACTGTGCCATGTCATGCTATGTGCAGGTAAACAAAGTACACCCCACAACATGACACAAGTGTCACAATGTACAGTGTCCCTAATTGAAACTCGCGACACCTGAAATGCTCACAGTAATGCAGGACAACAACACACTTGAACAGGTATTTAGCAATAACACTTATCAGCCACTGACCCTCAAAACTACCATTAACATGACATTACGAATGTAAGGAATTAGTAGTCTCACCACCTGGAAATGCCTGCACTCCCACCACTTCCAACTGTAAGTGTTGCCGCCATGTAGAGTTGTAGGTGCACTGCTGCCAACTTGGACCCCATCTCCAAACTAGAGGGCCTTGTGTAGACATGAGGAAAGGACCTGCAAATTAGGAGGTAGACACGGATGATGAGTTACACATCAATGCAACATGCAGTGTACAACACAACAGCAATATGCACTAGGAATGTATACACAGTATTGACTAGACTACCCACACATGTAGTGGGAGTCCAATGTCACCATGTACGTCAATGTCACTTGGGCACACCCTTTGCAAGCCCATGGAAATGGGAAGCAGGAGGGGTGTGTGTGACAAAAACCCAAGCATCTGAACCAAATACATGACAAGCCTGCATGTGCCCAGCCACAATGCAGCGTATGCCCACAGGAGCCACGGAAGGCAACACATTGTCCCAAAAAAAAAAAAATCAAAAATGGCCATTAATGGGTCCGGGGGGGGTTGGGGAGGCCACCCAGGAGGTCCGAGGACAGGGTGCACACCAAAACCCACCTGTGTGGATCTTGGGAAAAAAAAACACCTCCATGGGCTCATGGCCCACACGGCTACCCTATTGTGGGAGTATCACTGCTGTCGCTATTATCACCCTGTGCAGCTGCATCCGGAGGTGGTTGCACTATGGGAGGCAGCCCACGCAAGGCCCTAGTCTGTTCCTCCATGGCTGCAAGCATGCGGGTGTGGTAGGTCTCGTTCTGGAGGATGAGTGTGCGGAGGTCCCCATGCAACAACTCACGGGATGCCCGGACCTCCGCCCTAGTTGCCTGCATCTCAGCTGAGAGCGTACGGGTGAGATGCTCCAGCTGCTGTTCTGTCCTTCGGTTTGTTGAAGCCTCAAGCTTAACAAGAGTCGTCCTGAGGTGAAGGAGCTCCTGCCTCAGGGCTTCCCTGTGGCCCTGGAACTCTAGGGAGATGGCTTCCTGAAGAGTCGCCAGTGCCGCCCGCCTGTCCCTGTTGGACACCAACATGTCCTCCCTGTGTGACTGGCAGATGGAGTCGGTTGCCTGCTGTTGTCGCTCCATCAGCCTTTCGGTGGGGACAATGGAAGTGGCCCCCCTATCCATGGCCTGAGCCATCATCTCTGATGATGCTGCCTGTTGGGTTGCCATACCGTAAATGGATTGCTCCCATGCGGTATTTCCAGGTGGCGTACGGCCACCACATTCGGCGGGCACCACACCTGTCTGGGGCAAGGCGAACTGCGCCTTGCTGTGCCGGCACTGCCTGAGGCTGCAGGACTGCATTCCCCCTCTGATCTGCTGGCCCAGGAATAGGATCAGATGTCGCGGAGTATGACCCTGCATCCGTAACCACCAAAGGTGTAGCTGCCAACACTGACATCCCCATTGAGGGTTCTGACCCTGGTGCAGGTGGGTGGGACAGAACAGAATACCTCCCAGGAACACTCACCTGCGACGGCACGTAGGTCTCATCATCCGAATCAACACCAGAGAACAGCTCGGGGGAGGTGAAGCCAGAGACACCCCTTGAGAGCACGACCTGCAGCAGTTGTGGGTTCTCACCCACCACCACACCACGTCCCTCACTGGTGGTCGGTCGGCCCTCGGACCCCTCCTGGGTCTGCACCATCTCCACAACCCCAGCAGTATCAGGTGTGTCTTCCCCTGCAAAGACATAAAAGAAAACAAATGGAAACAGGCATTAGCACCATGGCACACAATGAGGGCTGAGAAGCAAGAGAACCAGTACTTGATTGACACATGTCCCACATGACTAAAACCCTCCCATGCATGCACCCTCACTGCGTATGAAGGGCAGGCAAATGGCACACACTGATGACACCAAGATGGAAGATGAACACATTTTCTGCATGCTGCCTGGCAGTGGCATCACACATTGGCCTGTAATTGCCAGGTGAAATACACATGCCATCACACAGATGGCATGTACCATTGCTATTGAGTGAAGATGGAGAGGAGGGCAGCACTTATTCATTCAGTCCAGTTCCCGCATGTAATAGCTTTTCTAATTCAAACAGGTCTGATTTTTCACCTGGAGCTGCCAGTCCAAAATGGTCCGATTGCACAGGGACATGTGTGAACAAATGATATCCAGGTAACAAAGTCACTCCACTTTACCATAGCCATGTCAGACACGTGACTACAGGACTGAGAAATGCCTAGTAAAAGTGGTGGAATGCAAACAATCTGCCTGAATGAACAGAGAAAAATAAGCAACAATGTTGTGGCAAGGTGACACTTCAAGGGCAACTGGCGTGCTGTTGGCCGAGATGTCTACTGTTGGCAGAAGGGATACTGCTATGGCCAAATGCTGCTGCGCAGAATGTATTGCATGAAGCACATAGGGGACCCAAACGACTCAGGCGCACACACCCTCACCTGGCACACAAACAGAAGCCCTCACACACACACCATGCACATGGATGACACACACATGCATGTGCACTCACCGGACAATGCCTCATAATCAGGCAGATCTCCCACGCCTTGGATCTGTTCCTCCGTGACGTAGGTCCCAGCGACTGACTCATGTGGAGTGAGTTCCATGTCTTCTACTGGAGACCCATCTCCGGTCACTAGAGTTGCGGCATGACTTGAGGCCAGCTTATTCTTTGCCCTGCGCTTTAGGTCATTCCAGCGCTTATAGCAATCATTGGCTGTGCGCCTCACGATTCCAAGGGCACTTACGATGTCCTCAACGGTCTGCCAGCGTGCCTGGCGTTGTGCAGGTGTGGTCTTGGATCCTGCAACAATGACCATCTCGTTATCATGTCCGGACACATACTCGACAAGTGCATTCAGTTCGGCATCCGTGAAGCTGGGCTTCCTCGACGGGCCGGACTGTGTAGCCGTGTCTGGGGCATCAGCCTGTGCCGGACGAGCACTCTTCCTCTTCCGCTTGGAAGGTGGTGGTGATCCTGAGTGTCCTGCGCCGCTCTGGACACTAGGGGCAGGAGCCCTGGTGGACTCTGTATCAGGAGTGTGGGATTGCACACTCAGCATGGGAGTTGGTGCAGGCATTGGCTCAAGTGTAATGGTGTCAGGGGGAATGTCAGCAGGATGGACTAGGACCGACACTGTCCTGGCTGGGTGTGTGAGAGCTGGGGTGGATGGAGCCGCAGCTGCCCCTGCAGCCTCTCCACCCTACCTACTTGGGGCAGCAGATGACCTTGCTGCCCCAGATCCACGTGGCCTGATGACATCAACATGCACCAGCGCACGTGTCATAGGCCTGCTGACCTGGAAGTCAGCCATGGAGTCAGCCAGGTCTGGTGCCACAATGGGCTGGTCCAACAAGGGCTGAGCATGGATGGTGTCAGCCACATCAGCCTCAACCAGGGGGGGGGATTATGGGTGCCCTTGACTGGTCCTCCACACATGGGGGGACAGGGTCACCCTGCAAGTAATGACCACGTCCCCTACCGGATCCACCACGGCCACCACTTGTGGCTCGTTCACCTTTGCCACCCTTACGGAATCCTCGCCTCCCAACCATGGCACTGATGTTAATGTGCGTATGGGAGTGGCTGTAAACTATTGTACTGGGCAATTGGGGGTCAAAGGGGTTGGGTACCAGATGGTAATTGTACCCTAGTGCTCTAGCAAGGCTGAATGTGACCCCTGGGGAAAGATGACGGGTCACGCAACGCACAGGAAGCCCAGAAAAGGAAGATGACGTGCACGCAACCCCTCCTAGACCACGTGTGCGGAAAAAAAAACCTGCACTACGCTGTGGTACCCAGTAACACAAGAATGAACGTATGCGTGTCACACGCAGCCTAGAATGACCTATGAAGGGGTAGGCTACATACGGGGCAAGCACAGATTTTAGATACGTGTGTGACTCACCGTCTGCCAGGAAAAAGAGCGTGAAAAAGAAGCGCGTTTGGTTGGCAACACCCCCGCCAAAAGAAGATTTGTACGCTGTCTGAGGAGACAGGACAACAGAAGAAGGGAACACTGTTTGAGGGAACAGGCCGAGGAAAACCAGAAAAAGAGAAAAAAGAGAAAAAGCTGTCAGAGGTAACAGGGAGTACGAACTTGAAACGCCGTGAAGTAAATCGCGTGTGAAACGACAAGAAGTACAGAATTCACCCACTCGCTCTCCACGAAAAGCACGTACAAGGAAATGGTGTTCTACACGTACCTTTTATGCAGGCCCACACGTCCAGCGTCACATACGCGGCGTGTACGCGCTAGGGCCATTTCCACCAATTACACGCTTTGTCACTTCTGCGTGTAGGGCCATTTCCACCAATTACACGCTTTGTCACTTCCGCGTGTACGCGCCAAGGCCATTTCCACCAATTATACGCTTTGTCACTTCTGCGTGTAGGGCCATTTCCACCAATTACACGCTTTGTCACTTCCGCGTGTATGTGCTAAGGCCATTTCCACCAATTACACGCTTTGTCACTTCTGCGTGTAGGGCCATTTCCACCAATTACACGCTTTGTCACTTCCGCGTGTACGCGCTATGGCCATTTCCACCAATTACAGCTTTGACACTCGGACGTGTCTTTCATTTTTTTAACACGCAACATTTCCAACGTGTGCCCTATTCAACGTGCACGTGACTTCATAGACGCGCATACGCTGGTGGCCTTTGGGCCAATGAATGTACAGTGTGCTGACGCGTTTACGCGCTAAGGGCCTTTCCTCGAATTACACGCAGACGTGTTGGATTTTCACGTGCAAAATCACTCCGTATCAAGCTGGCCACGCGTTCACACACGGAAGACCACGCTCCTGCCCAGAAGGCCGAATTACTGCCCCCCCAGAGCCCTGGGCACGCTCCCACCTGCCATCTGCTGCTGCCTGACTGCCTGCTGCCCACGTGCCCTGCCATTTGCTGCCTGCACATCAGCCAGGGGTGCTGTTGCTGTGACCACCCCTGCTGGAACCGAAGACTCCCGACTGCTTTTCCATCGCCCCACAGCCCAGCCCCAGGACCCAGTTGCCCACCCACTCCTGCCTCTGGGGTTGCCATGTCGGGCACTGCAACATCTGGCACCAGTGGCAACCCCCGGCCAAGGAGGCAGAGGGGCACCAGCTTCACTGCCACCGAAGTTGGTGTCCTGGTGGAGCATGTCCTGGGGCAGTATGATGCCCTCTTCGGAAGGTTGCGCGCCGACAAGGAAGGACGGGCTCGGATCTGGATGGACATCGTGACTGCCATCAACGCGGAGGAGGTGGCAGTCCGCGACTATGAACGTGTCAGGAAGCGCTGGGAGGACTTCAGGTCCAGGACCCTCAACAAGGCCCGGCGCCTCCTGAAGGCAGCGGATGCTAAGGGGCGCCGGGGCCACTTGTCGGAAGATCAGATGAGGGTCCTGAAACACATATCCCCAGCGCTCCACATCCAGGTCCTTGAGAAGCAGACCCGTCTGGAGTCGAGCGGTAAGTGTACATGCATACTGATTGTAAGCTGTGCGTGTGGTGGTGTGCCAGGAGTGTGCAGGTTGAACATGTATTTTTATGTGGCCAAGTAGGGGGGGTGTACAGGGCCGTGAGGGTGACACATGCAAGGGGTCTCATGTGTGACACATGGATGGTGCTTGTGTGTGTGGGCTTGCATGGCACAGGATGTGGAGGAATGATTGTCAGGTGTGACATGGATGTCGATCAAAACACTGCGACAGTTGGCGGGGGTGTACACATGCATGCAAGTTTGGTGTTGTGTGTGCATGTGTAGTGTACTCCCTATGTTGCATGTGATGTGTGGATGACCTTTGGCTGCTCATGCTGTTGTATGTGAATGGATGGTGCTGGCTGTTGCAATATGGCTGTGGTATGGCTCATGTGTGCAAGTTGAAATGACATGTGTGTTGGGGATTGTGATGCCATGTCTGATGTTTACCAATGCCACTCATGTATAAGTGTCATGTGTGTATGAGTCCATTTTACAGTGCCCTGATGCCTGTGTTTTCTTTCTCTCTGTCTGCAGCGTCAACTGATGAAGAGGGCGGAGAAGGTGCTGTGGAGCACAGCGGCAGGGGTCGCACCACCAGCTGGAGACGCAAGGCCCGGATCCCCTCCCAGGTTGTGATCTCGTCGGGGAGTGAGGAGTCCGGTGCCGCGTCCCAGGCCGCAGCTGCCGAGGGGAGGTCCAAGAGGCGGAGGTTGGAGTTGGACTCCTCGGCAGCAGAAGGGGCAGCTGGGACCCCACAGGGCCCAACGGAGGAAGATGGCACGGAGTCATCCAGGTTGGTCGGGGGTTTGGTGGAGGAGGAGGCCGTGCAAGCAACAGTGGCGGGGTCTGGAGGTGGGGATTCCACTGGTGCTAGTGGTGCAGTGCAGGATCAGGGACAGGAGGCAGCACAGGCCGCCGCGGAGGTGCCTGTGTGCAATCCTGTCCCTGCTCCTGTCACTGCATCATCTTGCACCAGCGGGGATGCCTACCTCCAGACCTGTTCTCAGGGAGAGGATTGGCTTACAACACCTGGCCTTCCTCTCCCTGCGGATGTGGCTATCCTGCACCAGGTTGAGCCTGTCCAGGGTGGGGTGGGGTTGCGTCAACGGGCCATGCGAGCTGACCTGCAGTCTTTTCATGATGAGTTTGCACGTCTTCTCGCATGGCTCGTTGACCGCGTTGACCCACTGGGACAGCTCACCAGGGCTGGATTCCTCCGTTTCCTGGACCTTGTTCCGACCCCCTTCTCCACAGAACCCCCTATGCCCCAGTCATCCTCCATGCCATCTTCCCACCCATGTGTCACCTGGGTGCCCTGTGGAGCTGCCTCCGACCGTGCGGCCAGGCTGGTGGACAACAGATCCCTGCCACAGTAGGGAGTAGGACGTCCAGCAGGGGTGGCCACATCAAAGACTGCACCCCAGCTGGAGGAGGATGTGCAGGCACCATCGGACAGGGCACATGGACAGCAGCAGCTGCAGCAGCAGGAGGCTGTATGTGGGAGCCACGATAGCTCGGGCCCTTCAACATCGGAGGGGCAGGCATCGGCCGGAGGGCAGGAGGACCCTGGACGGGAAGTGTCTTCCGTGTGGCAGCGGTTGGGCCACGCCATAGATGCGGAGCGGCGGTGGGCGGAGGAGGCACGGCTCACGATGGTCAGGGCGGAGAACTCCATGCGGAGGGCCCTGAGGCGGGCCGAGTGCCTCGAGGCAATCCGCAGGGAGTTTGAGGTGAACATGTCGGCGTCCCTGCGGACCCTCGGGGCCATGGAACAGGACCACCTCCGGGACATAGACGAGGAGTTCGATGATGCCCTGGCCCGGAACACCACTAAGTGAGCCGCTGGACTGGCCCGCCGCCATTGTATATAGTTATTTAGTGATAGGTTTCCTTTATAGTTTATTTTTATTTGGAGTCGACGGACACTGCTCCACCTTTTGTATATAGTTCCATTTTAGATCCATAGTTGGACTTTGGATTTGGATATTTTTTTTACTATGAATATTTTTTCCCATGGAGCAATGGTTTTCTATTTCTTTTTTCCCTTCATTTCCTTTTCATGGACTTGAACTTTGGAAGATATTTTTTTGGATTATCATTTATTGATTTTAATTTGAAAAGGGACAGCCAGCTTAATTTTGTTATTATTTTACTTGTGTATTTTGGTTAATTTTGATTGCCATTGCTGTTGTTTTTAATACATTATTTGGATTTTTTCATTCTTCAATGTGTGGTTTCATCTCATTGTTTTCATGCATGTCATGATATGGGTTTTCAGGTTCACTTGCAACCATTGTGTGTGTGTGAGACACATGTGTTGATTTACATTGTTTCCATTGGAGTAGTATCATGGGCACATGTAATACTTGGTTGTGTCTTTGGGCTGTGGTGGCTGGCCATGAGGCACATGCTTGAGGATTGTCAGGGCCTGTGGGCAGGGGGACATGAGTGGGGGCCTGGTGGAGGGTGCCCCTGGATGCTGGGGGGTGGGGGTGGTGGGAGACATGAGTGGGGGCCTGGTGGAGGCTGCCCCTGCACTGCTGGGGGGTGGGGGTGGGTGGGAGACATGAGTGGGGGCCTGGTGGGGGCTACCCATGGTGGCTGGGGGGTGGGGGTGGTGGTAGACATGGGTGGGAGCCTGGTGGAGGGTGCCCCACACTGCTGGGGGGGTTGGGGTGGGTGGGAGACATGAGCGGGGGCCTGGCGGAGGCTGCCCATGGTGGCTGGGGGGTGGGGGTGGTGGGAGACATGGGTGGGGGCCTGGTGGAGGGTGCCCCACACTGCTGGGGGGGTGGGGGTGGTGGGAGACATGAGTGGGGCCCTGGCAGGGGCTGCCCCTGCACTGCTGGGGGGTGGGGGTGGGTGGGAGACATGAGTGGGGGCCTGGTGGGGGCTGCCCATGGTGGCTGGGAGGTGGGGGTGGTGGTAGACATGGGTGGGAGCCTGGTGGAGGGTGCCCCACACTGCTGGGGGGGTGGGGGTGGGTGGGAGACATGTGTGGGGGCCTGGTGGAGGCTGCCCCTGGATGCTGGGGGGTGGGGGTGCAGGGGGACATGAGTGGGGGCCTGGTGGAGGGTGCCCCTGGATGCTGGGGGGTGGGGGTGGTGGGAGACATGAGTGGGGGCATGGTGGAGGGTGCCCCACACTGCTGCGGGGGTGGGGGTGGTGGGAGACATGAGTGGGGGCCTGGCGGAGGCTGCCTATGGTGGCTGGGGGGTGGGGGTGGTGGGAGACATGGGTGGGGGCCTGGTGGAGGGTGCCCCACACTGCTGGGGGGAGTGGGGCTGGTGGGAGACATGAGTGGGGGCCTGGCGGGGGCTGCCCATGGTGGCTGGGGGGTGGGGGGGTGGTAGACATGGGTGGGAGCCTGGTGGGGGCTGCCCCTGCACTGCTGGGGGGTGGGGGTGGGTGGGAGACATGAGTGGGGCCTGGTGGGGGCTGCCCATGGTGGCTGGGGGGTGGGGGTGGTGGGAGACATGGGTGTGAGCCTTTTGGAGGGTGCCCCACACTGCTGGGGGGGGTGGGGGTGGTGGGAGACATGAGTGGGGGCCTGGCGGAGGCTGCCCATGGTGGCTGGGGGGTGGGGGGGTAGACACGGGTGGAAGCCTGGTGGAGGGTGCCCCTGCACTGCTGGGGGGTGGGGGTGGGTGGGAGACATGGGTGGGGGCCTGGTGGAGGGTGCCCCACACTGCTGGGGGGGTGGGGGTGGTGGGAGATATGAGTGGGGGCCTGGCGGGGGCTGCCCATGGTGGCTGGGGGGCGGGGGGGTGGTAGACATGGGTGGGAGCCTGGTGGGGGCTGCCCCTGCACTGCTGGGGGGTGGGGGTGGGTGGGAGACATGAGTGGGGGCCTGGTGGGGGCTGCCCATGGTGGCTGGGGGATGGGGGTGGTGGGAGACATGAGTGGGGGCCTGGCGGAGGCTGCCCATGGTGGGTGGGGGGTGGGGGTGGTGGGAGACATGAGTGGGGGCCTGGTGGGGGCTGCCCCTGCACTGCTGGGGGGTGGGGTGGGTGGGAGACATGAGTGGAGGCCTGGTGGAGGCTGCTCCTGCACTGCTGGGGGGTGGGGGTGGGTGGGAGACATGAGTGGGGGCCTGGTGGGGGCTGCCCATGGTGGCTGGGGGGTGGGGGTGGTGCTAGATATGGGTGGGAGCCTAGTGGAGGGTGCCCCACACTGCTGGGGGGTGGGGGTGGGTGGGAGACATGAGTGGGGGCCTGGTGGAGGCTGCCCATGGTGGCTGGGGGATGGGGGTGGTGGGAGACATGAGTGGGGGCCTGGCGGAGGCTGCCCATGGTGGGTGGGGGGTGGGGGTGGTGGGAGACATGAGTGGGGGCCTGGTGGGGGCTGCCCCTGCACTGCTGGGGGGTGGGGTGGGTGGGAGACATGAGTGGAGGCCTGGTGGAGGCTGCTCCTGCACTGCTGGGGGGTGGGGGTGGGTGGGAGACATGAGTGGGGGCCTGGTGGGGGCTGCCCATGGTGGCTGGGGGGTGGGGGTGGTGGTAGACATGGGTGGGAGCCTAGTGGAGGGTGCCCCACACTGCTGGGGGGGTGGGGGTGGGTGGGAGACATGAGTGGGGGCCTGGTGGAGGCTGCCCCTGGTGGCTGGGGGGTGGGGGTGGTGGGAGACATGAGTGGGGGCCTGGTGGAGGGTGCCCCTGCACTGCTGGGGGGTGGGGGTGCAGGGGGACATGAGTGGGGGCCTGGTGGAGGGTGCCCCTGGATGCTGGGGGGTGGGGGTGCAGGGGGACATGAGTGGGGGCCTGGTGGAGGGTGCCCCTGGATGCTGGGGGGTGGGGGTGGTGGGAGACATGAGTGGGGGCCTGGTGGAGGGTGCCCCACACTGCTGGGGGGGTGGGGTGGTGGGAGACATGAGTGGGGGCCTGGCGGAGGCTGCCCATGGTGGCTGGGGGGTGGGGGTGGTGGGAGACATGGGTGGGGGCCTGGTGGAGGGTGCCCCACACTGCTGGGGGGGGGGGTGGTGGTGGGAGACATGAGTGGGGGCCTGGCGGGGGCTGCCCATGGTGGCTGGGGGGTGGGGGGGTGGTAGACATTGGTGGGAGCCTGGTGGGGGCTGCCCCTGCACTGCTGGGGGGTGGGGGTGGGAGGGAGACATGAGTGGGGGCCTGGTGGGGGCTGCCCATGGTGGCTGGGGGGTGGGGGTGGTGGGAGACATGGGTGGGAGCCTGGTGGAGGGTGCCCCACACTGCTGGGGGGGTGGGGGGGTGGGAGACATGAGTGGGGGCCTGGCGGAGGCTGCCCATGGTGGGTGGGGGGTGGGGGTGGTGGGAGACATGAGTGGGAGCCTGGTGGGGGCTGCCCCTGCACTGCTGGGGGGTGGGGGTGGTGGGAGACATGAGTGGGGGCCTGGTGGGGGCTGCCCCACACTGCTGGGGGGGGTGGGGGTGGTGGGAGACATGAGTGGGAGCCTGGTGGGGGCTGCCCCTGCACTGCTAGGGGGTGGGGGTGGTGGGAGACATGAGTGGGGGCCTGGTGGGGGCTGCCCATGGTGGCTGGGGGGTGGGGGGGTGGTAGACACGGGTGGAAGCCTGGTGGAGGGTGCCCCTGCACTGCTGGGGGGTGGGGGTGGGTGGGAGACATGGGTGGGGGCCTGGTGGAGGGTGCCCCACACTGCTGGGGGGGTGGGGGTGGTGGGAGACATGAGTGGGGGCCTGGCGGGGGCTGCCCATGGTGGCTGGGGGGTGGGGGGGTGGTAGACATGGGTGGGAGCCTGGTGGGGGCTGCCCCTGCACTGCTGGGGGGTGGGGGTGGGTGGGAGACATGAGTGGGGGCCTGGTGGGGGCTGCCCATGGTGGCTGGGGGGTGGGGGTGGTGGGAGACATGAGTGGGGGCCTGGCGGAGGCTGCCCATGGCGGGTGGGGGGTGGGGGTGGTGGGAGACATGGGTGGGGGCCTGGTGGAGGGTGCCCCACACTGCTGGGGGAGTGGGAGTGGTGGGAGACATGATTGGGGTCCTGGCGGAGGCTGCCCATGGTGGGTGGGGGGTGGGGGTGGTGATAGACATGGGTGGGAGCCTGGTTGGGGCTGCCCATGGTGGCTGGGGGTGAATGGGGACATGAGTGGGGGCCTGGTGAAGGGTGCCCCACACTGCTGGGGGGGGTTGGGGGGTGGGAGACATGAGCAGGTGTGCAGGGTAGTCCCCTGTTTTGTGGGCTGCCTGCAGGGGCCGTGGAGGGTGTACAGGAAACACCTGTGAGGACCCACCCAGCCTAATCGCGTGTGTAACTTCCCGCGCACCCCTGTAATACACGTACCCAGCCAAATCGCGTGTGATGATTCCCGCGCACCCCTGTAATACACGTACCCAGCCAAATCGCGTGTGATTATTCCCGAGCACCCCTGTAATACACGTACCCAGCCAAATCGCGTGTGACAATTCCCGCGTACCCCTGTAATACACGTACCCTGGCTAATCGCGTGTAAAACTTCACGCGTACCCCTGTCATACACGTACCCAGCCAAATTGCGTGTGATAATTTCCGCGTACCCCTGTAATACACGTACCCTGGCTAATCGCGTGTAAAACTTCACGCGTACCCCTGTCATACACGTACCCTGGCTAATCGCATGTAATACTTCCCGCGTACCCCTGATATGAACGTTACCCGCTTTGCGTTCCTTGTTTGGCAGCCCTGTAAACTGGTCCAGGGTTGGCGCAGCCCTTTGCAATGATTTAGCGATTTTGATGGCTTTTCCTTGCGCGAGGGCGTTCTTGGGGGCATTACTGGCGCTGCTGCAGGGTCGCTGCTATACTCTGCGCCACGGCTGGTTTGGGAGCCTGAAATCCATGATTACGCTGTGCGCGGAATACGGTTTTGGCGCACGCGCCTGGCGCAGACAATCACACGCGGACACTCTGCGCCAGCCGCTTGCGACACTTTTCTGCGAAATTCTATGAATTACCCTGAATATGTATAATCTACCACGCAGGCGCCACAACCAATTCAGGGCACTACACTGCATATATAAAAAAGAAATGTGGATGGTTTGAATGTAATGATAGTACCATTACTCTAAAGCAGAGATTACCAACAAATCTTACAAACGCTTATTTAATGTTCTTAAAACCAAAATTTGATAACTAAACTGTACTTAAACCTTAAGTAAACTTGTAGTAAAAAATATAAACGGTTAGAATATACCAAACACTATCTAACTGCCCAAAGATTCGACAACAACTAATCAGATAAATGAATACCACTAAATTAGAGCAAAAAATAGACAGTTAGAATACGCCAATTGGTATCTAACTGTCCCAAATTTTAACAATATCCAAACAGATAAATCAATACCACTAAAATATACAAAAAAAATAGACAGAATACGCCAATTGATATCTAACTGTCCCAAAATTTAACAATATCCAAACAGATAAATCAATACCACTAAAATATAAAAAAGAATAGACAGTTAGAATATGCCTACTGGTATCTAACTGCTCCAAAATTTTACAATATCCAAAAAATAAATAATATGTTACTCCAAAAAAATGCAACAAGCCAATGTATAAAGCATTAGCCAGAAACAACAAGTGAACACTGAAAACAAACAAACAAATAAACTATAGCATAACAGAAAAAGTTTTTTTTTAATCCAACATGGATTTTTTTTTCTCCCACAGACCCAATGATTTTAGCAACGAACACAGAAACTGAGCAAATTGCACAGTACTCTGATTTGTACTCTACTAAATATGAGGGTCGAAAAAAAATAAAAGTATATTGCTTATACAATGTAATAAGTCATTACAAAATACTAATACTAACATGCTATTTTCTTTTATCACAGAAATGAAGAAGAAAAACATGGACTCCCATTACTAGACCAAACAGTAAGTATACAATAATAAGGACAACCATAGCAGCATATCACATCCATAGTATCTAATACCTTTGGTTTGTAATTTACTAAATATGAGGGTAAAAAAAAAATGTTGATTATACAATGTAATGAGTCATTACAAAATACTAATACTAACATGCTATTTTCTTTTATTACAGAAATGAACAAGAAATACATGTACTCCAGTTACTAAACCAAACAGTAAGTATATTATATATGGCCTGGCCACAACCACTGCAGCATTTCACACCCATAGAGTCAAACATTTCAACTATGGCCTATGGAAACTTTTAATGTCCGCGGACATTATAAGTGTTCTTAGAACACTTTCAACTTGCCAGCGAACAATACGGACAGCGTCTTCAGGACACCCCCTATGAACATTTCAGGACAACGCGGGAGTTCTAAGAACACTTTCAACTTGACAACGAACAATATGGACAGCGTCCTCAGAACACCCCATTTTGTTTATTTGCGAACATTTCAGGACACCGCGAGTGTTCTTAGAACACATTCAACTTGCCAGCGAACAATACGGACAGTGTCTTCAGGACACCCCCTTCGAACATTTCAGGACAACGCGAGAGTTCTTAGAACACTTTTAACTTGACAACAAACAATACGGACAGCGTCCTCAGAACACCCCCATTTTGTTTATTTACGAACATTTCAGGACACCGCGAGAGTTCTTAGAACACTTTCAACTTGACAATGAACAATACGGACAGCGTCCTCAGAACACCCCCATTTTGTTTATTTGCGAACATTTCAGGACACCGCGAGTGTTCTTAGAACACATTCAACTTGCCAGCGAACAATACGGACAGCGTCTTCAGGACACCCACTATGAACATTTCAGTACAACGCAAGAGTTCTTAGAACACTTTCAACTTGACAACGAACAATACGGACAGCGTCCTCAGAACACCCCCATTTTGTTTATTTATGAACATTTCAGGACAACGCGAGAGTTCTTAGAACACTTTCAACTTGCCATTGAACAATACGGACAGCGTCCTCAGAACACTCCCATTTTGTTTATTTGCGAACATTTCCGGACACCACAAGTGTTCTTAGAATACATTCAACTTGCCAGCGAACAATACGGACAGCGTCTTCAGGACACCCACTATGAACATTTCAGTACAACGCAAGAGTTCTTAGAACACTTTCAACTTGACAACGAACAATACGGACAGCGTCCTCAGAACACCCCCATTTTGTTTATTTACGAACATTTCAGGACACCGCGAGAGTTCTTAGAACACTTTCAACTTGACAACGAACAATACGGACAGCATCCTCAGAACACCCCCATTTTGTTTATTTACGAACATTTCCGGATACCGTGAGTGTTCTTAGAACACATTCAACTTGACAACGAACAATACGGACAGCGTCCTCAGAACACCCCCATTTTGTTTATTTACGAACATTTCAGGACACCGCGAGAGTTCTTAGAACACTTTCATCTAGACAACGAACAATACAGACAGCGTCCTCAGAACACCCCCATTTTGTTTATTTGCGAACATTTCAGGACACCGTGAGTGTTCTTAGAACAAATTCAACTTGCCAGAGAGCAATACGGACAGAGTCCTCAGGACACCCCCTTTTTGTTTATTTACGAACATTTCAGGAAAACGCGAGAGTTCTTAGAACACTTTCAACTTGCCATCGAACAATACGGGCAGCGTCCTCAGAACACCCCCATTTTGTTTATTTGCGAACATTTCAGGACACCGCGAATGTTCTTCGAACACATTCAACATGCCATCGGACAATACAGACAGCATCTCCAGGACACCCCCTACGAACATTTCAGGACAACGCGAGAGTTCTTAGAACACTTTCAACTTGACAACGAACAATACGGACAGCGTCCTCAGAACACCCCCATTTTGTTTATTTGCGAACATTTCCGGACACCGCGAGAGTTCTTAGAACACATTCAACTTGCCAGAGAACAATATGGACAACGTCTTCAGAACACCCCCTACGAACATTTCAGGACAACGCGAGAGTTCTTAGAACACTTTCAACTTGCCATCGAACAATACAGACAGCGTCCTCAGAACACTCCCATTTTGTTTATTTGTGAACATTTCAGGACACCGCGAGTGTTCTTAGAACACATTCAACTGGCCAGAGAACAATACGGACAGTGTCCTTTGGACACCCCATTTTGTTTATTTACGAACATTTCCGGACACAGCGAGTGTTCTTAGAACAGTTTCAGCTTGCTTGCGAACAAAATGGACACATATTGAGTCTTCAGAACATCCCCCATTCAGTTTATTTAGAACATTTCAGAACACCTGTGATGTCCGCAGACAAATCGAACACAACAAGAACGTCTACCCGATCAAAAAACACAACTTTCTCATACTCTCCCACCCTCCCCAAACACTCCTACACACCAACACACTCTACTAAATACAAATTTTGAACCAAGTTTCACCGCGCTGTCCGCGGACGTCCGCAAATCCAAGATGGCTGGCGCTACCAAAAATCTGGCGCGCTTCACGCTCCAAACCATTCAATCATCGAACATGTCGCCTGTCCACGGACATCACGCAAACTGATTGGCCAATCAGGACACTGTCCATGGCGCGAACAGGGAAGTGTGTCCGCGGACCGAACACAGATATCACTAATTTTTTATGACCTACTTTTTGGTCATTTTTAAAAAACTACTGGATGGATTTTCACGAAATCTGCAAAAGCACGCTTTCGGGACCAAGCCACTACTCCTGGTCCAAATTTGGTGAAAATCCGTCCAGCGGTTTGGGCTGTAGGCGCAAGCAAAGTTTTTTCCCCATTCAGTCTATGGGAAAAAAAAAGTTTTGGGACCCCACTTATAACTCTGCCCCCCCGGACGAATCCTCACCAAACTTTGCAAAAGAATTCAGAGTGGGCCATATACTTTTTTTGCAAAGTTTGGTGAAGTTATAAGCCGCCCAAAAAGTGCTCTTCCTATGGAAACAGCAACTTAACCATAACTACATGGCCACTACCGTGGCCATGTAATATATATATATCCCCCAGATAGGCTCATTGTTACCTTGTGTGGCTCACTATTGGAACACTTTTTCCATTCGTATCAGTGTTGCCATCCTACCTGAATGATACTAAGGATTTTTTACAACATATTACTAATACACCCTGGGAAGAAGGTCTGCTTTTGGCCACACTTGATGTGGTCTCTCTATACACTTCTATCAATCACATTGTTGGTGTTAATGCATGCAAATATTATTTGGACACTCGCTCTCTTAACTATCTTGGACATAGTTCTATGATTTTGGATATACTTCTGTTCTGCCTACATAAAAATGTTTTTCTTTTCGAGGGGTCCTTCTTCCGGCAAGTTAGGGGGACTGCGATGGGAAGTACCTTTGCACCAACTTATGCTAATCTTACGATGGGGTGGTGGGAGCCTACCTTTCTGTCTGACTTACTATCATCTTGTTTTCCAACACAGATTGTTTCTTGGTGGCGGTATATTGATGATGTCTTTATTATTTGGAAGGGTACGGAAAGCGATTGGCTATCTTTTGTCAAAAGCATCAATGGCAATCAGGCCAATCTTAGCTTTACCGAATGTCACAGTCGTTCTGAGATTGTCTACCTGGATGTCATTGTTATGTTGGATAGTTCAGGTATTCACACGGCACTCCATAAGAAACCCACTAACACTGGTCTGCCTCTTCATGCTAACAGCTGTCACCCTTTATCATGCAAAAAATCTATTCCATATGGTGAATTCATCCGGTATTGCCGTAACTGTACCAATATATCCTGGTTTGATCATCACTGTGCATTGACAGCTAGGGATTTTTTGAAACAAGGGTACAACAGAAATATTAAAATGGCCTATATTCGGGCATGTGGAATGTCCAGAGACAAACTATTGTATGACATCATTCCCAAAACCATCACTAATGATGAACCCAGACTTATTATCTCGTTCGATACCTCTTCCAATAACATTCGGAAAATTGTTGAAAAACACTGGTGTGTTCTTACTTTAGACAATGATCTTAGGCCTATTCTGGCCAACCATCCTACCATGACATACAAATGTGTGCCTTCCTTGAGAGACAAACTTGTGTCCAGCTTCTTATCTCCAGGTGGCAAAAATCTGTCTGCTACTACCTGGCTCCCAGCTTCTCCCATGGGATTCACAAAATGCATGAAGTGCAAAGCTTGCACACATGCCACTGTGCAGAAATCATTTGTACATCCTGTCACGAAAATTCAGCAGAAGATAAAATTCTCCATCAATTGTGACACCACCTTTGTCGTCTATGTTCTCTCATGCCCTTGCATGAGATGGTACGTTGGGAGTACAACATGTAAACTGAAAATGAGAATTTTGCAACATTTTAGATGTTATGAACTGTCGTCTACGTCCCTTCTGGACCTCCTGGTCCCGGACTCGCAGGGGATTGAATGCAGTGATCCTTCCAACATGGCCGCCCGGAACAGAACGCTCCTGGCCAGTCTATACGTTCCACGCTGCTCATCATACAAGAGAGACACGCCCCTGTGGCTCAGCACATCTCAACGCTAACGCTACCTGTAGTTGGACGTGTATAGCCAGAATTCGATCGGGTTCTCAATTCTATCCCTATTTCCAGTTCCTTGAATCCCGTCCTGTTCCTTTTCCCTCTCCAAAACTCCTGGAAACCCTTCCGCGCTCGAATCACGGACCTCTGTGTCTCCGAGCATACTTATTTACATCCTTGTATTGCCCTGGACTTACGAAGACTCCTGGAAGCGGAACCGATATCCTCACACTGGATGGCGAGGACCAGCGTTCGGGTCTATACAAATCCCGGGCTGTGAAGAAGAAGAAAACCCAGAAGGTCGCAAGTACACAACAAAGACAGGTGAGAAGGGGAGAGACTTGTGACATTAGAGCTATCAAGAACTCTGATCCGGCGTACCCAATGGCCAAACACTTCAAACTAGAACATGACAATGATTTGAAACTGTTAACTTTCTTTGCTGTGGCGCATGTGCCTGCTCACCCCAGGGGTGGTGATCATGTCTTGAAATTGAGACAACTCGAAACCAGATTTATTCTGGATTTCGATATCAAGCATCCGAAGGGTCACAATGTAGACGAGGAGCTGTACAATTACTTGGGCTCTTAATAACTTTTTTGCTACTTTGATCTTGTTCTCATTCTCTGTCGTTTTTCGTTTCTTTTCTTTTTTTGCTTGTCCACTTGGACTCCTACAATATGTTCCTGTTTAGTTTCCTTAGCTCCGGGATGATTATAATTTTTCTCTTTGTTCCTTTTTTTTGATTTAGCTGTATATTTTGCAATTTACGGGGAGTGGTATGTATATTATTCTTTTTCATACGTTGGGGTTTAATGGCGGTCCTGTTACCTCTGTGGACTTTGCTTATTGGGTTTTTGTTCTCTGCCTTTCGGTAGTTGGTCCTGCTCGTCCAAGCACTTGATTTATTTAATGCTATGTCACCCCGGGCTTTTACTGTTATGTGTCTACCTTTAGACATTATTAGGAATGTTGCTGCTACTCATGCACTTGCACTTTATAATGGCTTCACCATCATGAGGCTCGATAGACACATTGTTGTCTTGCTGCTACTTATGCACTTTATTTTGGAACATCAACTGCACTTGCACTTTGTATTACACATAATATATGCCCTTACTTGCTATGATAGCAGTGACCACTTATTGTTTTAGCAGTCCAGGCTGGCTTTTTAAGTTGGACAAATTGTTGTATGGTTTTAATATTGTATGATTGTTATCCTTTTATCAATTGATTGCTAATGTGGGGTATTGTTTTTTACTATGCACATATATATTGCAATCTTGAAGTCTTTGCTATATTTGGCTGTATATTTGACCTCCTCCATGACATTATATATTTGTTTGTACAAATGGTAGTGTGTTGGGGCTGTTGATTCCAACTTGATTTAAATTTTGTTTTATCATATTGTTTGCCGCACTGTAACAAATTTGAAGATTTCTAAGTGCACTATGCACTCAGTTTGCGGCTTTATCCCTCATTTTTTAACCTAATGGGGGTGTGTTTTAGCACGTTTTACTATTCCAGTAATATCTTTCCATGAACCCTACCCCTTTCCATCATGGCCGCCTGTCTTTGCTTCCACAGCCCTGGCACATTGTATTGACTGACAGAGTAATAGGACTTGTTTTACAATGTGTATTTTTACCAGCCCTTTCGTCCTCCCCTCACGTGATCAAGCGCTCAGTGTAGCGCGAAACGCGTTGTCTGCAGGTTGTGTACCGTGGCGTCCTGCCTCTGTCTGTCTTTATGTTGCTGTTTCTGTACTGCATATTGTTTTGTACAAATACTTTCTTCTTTTTAAAAACATTAAAGGCATCCGTATTTTCAACATGGTGTCTTTTTGTGTTTTGTTTGGGATCATGGAGTCTGTTACTAATGCCTGGCCCGCGGGAGTATGGTTCGCCATTTCCTCCTTTTTGTTCGATATATATATACATTTGTGATGTCATCTTTGATGTCCTGGGTGTTAGTCTTAGCAGTGCACGGTGGTGGCGCGAGTTATGGTTGCTTAGCTTACCATAACTGGCGAATTTCAAGGATTTTTTGGTTTTACTTGGAACCATAACGTCCCTTTGACAAAGTTTTTTCACTGAATTTCATAGGTTTTTAGTAGTGCAACTTAACCATAACGTCCCTTTAACAAAGTTTTTTCACTGAATTTCGTAGGTTTTTAGTAGTGCAACTTAACAATAATGACTTTTACTTTATATACATATCATATGGAACTGACTGAATCCCTTCTACTGTACTTGATGTCCACGAACTCATTTAATGTTCACGGACATGTTCGAAGAACAGTACCACTACCTAAAAACTCTGGGGGGGTATGTTTGATCGTTATATCATAACATAGGAACATTTAACAAATTCAAAAAAAGCACACAAACACATTATATGTACTAATACATAAACAATGTACCCATACATACAACACACTAACCATTCATTTAAATGTACTATGTTCTAAAATGGAATATACCACAAGAAAATAAATTGGCTTCCAACATAATTACCTCACAAACACGACAGAACTGAGAACAAGAGCAGACCCACTGAGAACATAGGACATATCTTACCTGAAATAGTAAGTGTACTTCATTTTATTCATATATTTATAAACTTTCTGTATTAGATAAAAACATATATTATCTTTTTTTTTTCTCTCACAGAAATGTCTAGTACTCTGGAATGGCTAGAGGAACATTTCCCACATGAAGAAATGTCACAAGATAGTGAAACTAATGGTAAACACTTTATAATATAAAACATTTAATTATTATTATTTTGTATACATTTAACATATATATATATTTTTTTGTACAGAGCATACCAAAATAGAAAATACTTCAGAAAAACCTGTTATGGATAACACTTTTCACAGTATAGAAGAAAAAATTGATTTATTGTTGACTAATTTTAATAATTTGAAAACTTTTGTGGAAGATCATTTTAAACCAAAAACCTTGTACCATTGCCCCACATGTACTTGTCCCTCCTCACCATATCCCAGTCAATTATCCCCAAACCCTCTCCATAACCCAAAACATTTTGATGAGACTTCCATCCCTTCTTCACCTAATAACAATCATGATGAAACCCCTAATTCTCCTGTTTTTGTTTCTGTTTCTGCCTCACCTTCTCTGTCATAAATTATTAACATATGTTAAATAAAGTTAAATTTTTATATTGTGTTGTAAATAGTTTTTTTTTTTTTTTTAAACAATGTAGGTGTCCGCGGACAGTGCAGGGGTTCTGACATGTTCGTAAATAAACGAAAATGGAGGTGTCCTGTTCGCTAGCAAGATGAAACTATTCTAAGAACACACGTGGTGTCCTGAAATGTTCGTAAAAAAAAAAAATTAAAGTGTCCTAAAGAACACTATATCTGTCCGTAGTGTTCGCTAGCAAGTTTAAACTGTTCTAAGAACACATGCGGTGTCCTGAATTGTTCGTAATTAAAGGAAAATGGAGGTGTCTTAAAGAACACTATTACTGTCTGTACTGTTCGCTAGCAAGTTGAAAATGTTCTAAGATCACAATTGGTGTCCTGAAATGTTCATACATAAACGAAATTGAACGTGTCCTGAAGAACACTATATCTGTCCTTACTGTTCGCTAGCAAATTTAAACTGTTCTAAGAACATACGCAGTGTCCTGAAATGTTCGTTTCACGTGTGACGCAATTTTAATTAGTTCAGGACCCGAACAGTGTCCGTAGAACATCAACACGCATGCGCTAGCCAACCTCTGTGCATTTGGTGTCCTGCAGACATGCGCTGCCTTCGCGGACTTGTTCGCGAACGGATCATATGACCGCGCCCACGCTGATCGCGTGTTCTGAATGCGGACACTGTTCGGGTCCCCGAACAAATTAAAAGTACATTTTCAATCAATCCATAATATTTTTCAATAAAATCTCACCATGGCACAAGTCCCACATAGTAATCCTGAGTTTCTACATACCTTTTGAAACTTTTCAAACTTTTTTTTGTGTTCGATCTGTCCGCGGACAGCGCGCATGTCCGCGGACCGCGCACAAGCACCCCTATAAAAGACCACGCCCTAGACCTTATTCTCATTGTGTTTCTGGCTATTCTTCGAAACACAGCGATTTTTGCTGCCACCTGCAGATTACACCATCATCGAGATGGCATCCCTGGCTGCTGAACTGCCACCTGGTGCTGCACCTGCTTCAGCACCACCCCCACCCCCTCCACCACCACCACCACCTCCGAAGGGCCTGAAGAGGGGAACAGGAGTGAGGATGCGGAGGAGGAAGAAGAGGATGATGAGAATGAGGTAGAGGAAAACCCTACTACCCGCACTAGGCGTGAGTCTTGGGTGTGGCGGTTATTTACCATTCATGGGAATGTTCCTAAGGCTCGTGCAAACTGTGTTACCTGCAATGAGTGCAAAATGATACTGAGTCACGGGAAGCACAGTAAGTACAGCTTTGGGACCACTACTATGAAGCGACACCTGAGGTCATTTCACTCTGGGGCTATTCGCAGGGTGGTACCTTGCGAAGAACGTAGCAGGTTGATTTCCTCTAATTCATCCTCTGTTTCTGATCCTGTCACCACAAGGATCACCTCTGTGGGACAGCGTCTTCCTCAAGCTGCCTCACAGGCCATACAGAATGCTGATGACCCTTACCTTTCGAGGGTAACAGTTGTATGTATGTACTGTGACACAGTACTCTGCAGGGGGGAACGACTTCGTAGTGCTTTTGAGACTATCGTCTCAGAGCACGAGAAGATCTGCTCACTACCCAAATAAAACCCACTCTACATCTTCCTCTCTTAGCTCGCCCTTTCTTACCCCTGTGGTAGGTGTCCCCCCTTTACCTTCCTGCCCCCTCCTCTCCTAGTGTGTCATGTATAAAAAACCAAAAAAAATACAAAATATCAACAAAAAGAAAAATAAGGCTCTTTTCAGAGCCGCCTTTCACAGTTAAAAAATAGAAGTGAAAATAAATGAAGCAGGGCCCTTTGTATTTTTTAGAAGTCCGGGGACAGTTTGCGAACATTTAAAAAATTGGGTTGCTACCCCATCACAAACATTGCATTTTTCTCTGGGAGGAAGTGGTGGCTCTGAAAAGAGGCTTTGGGAGGTGTTTGTAAGTCAAAAATTATAAATGCTTATCACCTATTTCAAAATGGTTGTTGTAATTCCAAAAAAGGTCGCAATGCATCTTGTACATTTCTCAGAAAAATCTGATTGCCAGCATAAGTAAGATGGACTCCATCTCTGCGAAAAATGTATGTACTACGAAACATAGTATTTTCATTGTGAAAAGAGGACATGCCAAAATCTCTTAGAAAGGCACAAGCAGCCTTATTAACATTGTGCCTTGCTTTTTCCATTTGTGGACCAAATGAAGAAGAACGAAGCCACATTTGTTTCTGCGCAATCCATGAAAATATCACTTGAGAATTAGGAAACATGTCCATAACCTTCCCAAGTCCTTCTTTCATAGCAAATTGCAAAAAAATTCCAGTCACATGTCCTAAACTGTTCCCTCCACAATGAATTACAATTATGTCTGGATGTTGCTCTGTCTCCAAAGTAGCACAGAGAGGTAGTAAGTCCAACCACTTCATTCCACGTACTCCATGCCAGTGTACTTCCACATGTGGGAATCCAAGATCTACAGCTACTCCACAGCTTTCTGCATGCACCTTCAACCAATGTATTCACGAATCTCCCAAAAACCAAACAATCAGTTTTCTGAAACACACAGCCATAGCTATCTTTTGTTCTCTCAGCAAAAAGAGTATCTGAGAAACTCTCTCCTGGCACAACACACCCACTAAACTTTCCTGACCAATCCCTTTCAGTGCTTATTCTCATTTGCATGAACCCAAAAATCCCTGCATGTAACTCCCGATGTCCGCGAACTACCGCCATGTCCGCGGACATATCGTAACATGAACAGCCCTTCTACCATTTCCACTTCACTCTCTCTGCCATTCCCTCATTGGATGTAGCTAAGAAATCACATGACCATGCACCAATCACATTCAAGACCTCTACATCTAACTGCATCATCATAGATCAGCACTGCAAATGTACTGTGAATCTCTCTGAGTCATATCATTGGCAAGCACCATCTACCAGAAATACTGTACAAGTCTCCAAGATTTCTACTTGCAGCTCCATGCATATCCATATGCATGAACACAAACTTCAGGTATGCATATTTTCTGTACAGTAAATGAACACATTTTCAAACAGACTTTTAGCTTGTGTAATCTGTAAAATGAATTTACTCTATTTTTTTCAATTTCCTAAAATCAACTATCATTTATAAACCTTTATACTATTTACTTTCTTTATACACACACACTCAAATCATGTTAAACTAACATTTTTTTAATGAAATATATAGACTACATATATTCAACAGCTAGATTCCTTCTCTTCAAAGATATGTATGTACGCAGAGAACAATTTTCTCTAACTCTTGCATACGCAGTCACGATTCATAAATCACAAGGTCTTACCCTAGACAAAGCAATGACAGATATTGGTAGCACCGTCTTTAAAGAAGGCATGAGCTATGTAGCACTATCACGCTTGCATACACTTGACGGTCTATTTCTAATCAACTTTGATGCAAGTAAAATAAACGCTGATATTCCTTGCATTTTAGAATATAATAGACTTCGCTCACTATACACCCCCCACCTAAACACATATTCTGTTCCACAAAAAGTAAAACGTTATAAAAGAAAAATAAATCAAACAGAAATGCAACAGGATGTCACTGCAAATCCTCCAAAGAGAGTAAAAGAAACTAATACATCATCAAGTACCACATGCAAACAAGAATCAATTAGGGAAAGTAAACCAGGTACTTCTTTAAAGAAGGAAGACAAACTCCAAAAAAAGCAGTTAGATACAGAACTACCTGGACCATTTAAATTCTCAAATATAGTTGGTGTAAGTTGCTACGCAAATGTAGCAATGAATATCTATTTCAATTACCACCAATTGTTGACAACATTTACTTACACAGTACAGATCCATTGTGTTTTCAAATGTTAGTACTTCACAGAAATGCAGCAAACAATCCTGACAAAACCTATAGTGTTTTTGGAATAAGACGACAATTGGACTACTGTGCTGGAATGTTGAAATTCACTATAAACTCACAGGAAGATCCACAAGAATTTCTAATGTACTTACTACAAGTACTGGAAAACACAAACATACCTATAAATGAATTCTTTCAGATTTCATACATGTGGAAACATACATGCACTCTCTGCAACAATGTGACACAAGAAGAAATCCCCAATGAACGCTTCATATATATATCAATACCAAATTGTGAATCCATTCCATTTCAGCAACTTGTACAAAATGCAAACCATGGTAGATTATGCTCTACCTGCAATTCAGATAATCGCTCCACGTTAGTAATACAAACACATAGTAAATACGTAATACTAATGCTTCTACGTTACAATGCAGATGGTACCAAAAACAACTGCAAGCTGACTGGATTCACACATGGTCAAATATCACTTGGTAAGAAAACCTTCACAACAATAGGTATAATCTACCACGCAGGAGCCACAACCAATTCAGGGCACTACACTGCATATATAAAAAAGAAATGTGGATGGTTTGAATGTAATGATAGTACCATTACTCTAAATCAGAGATTACCAGCAAATATTACAAACGCTTATTTGATGTTCTTAAAACCAAAATTTTATAAATAAACTGTATTTAAACCTTTAAGTAAATTTGTGTTAAAAACATATAAACTGTTAGAATACTCCAAAAGCTATCTAACTGCTCAAAGATTCTTCAACAACTAATCAGATAAATGAATACCACTAAATTAGACCAAAAAATACAGTTAGAATACGCCAATTGGTATCTAACTGTCCCAAAATTATAAATTTGTGTTAAAATAATATAAACTGTTAGAATACTCCAAAAGCTATCTAACAACTCAAAGATTCTACAACAACTAATCAGATAAATGAATACCACTAAATTAGGCCAAAAAATACACAGTTAGAATACGCCAATTGGTATCTAACTGTCCCAAAATTTAACAATATTCAAATAGATAAATCAAAACCACTAAAATATATTAAAAAAATAGACAGTTAGAATACGCCAATTGGTATCTAACTGCTCCAAAATTTTATAATATCAAAACAAATGAAGAATCTGTTACTGCTCCAAAAAAAATACAACAAAGCAAAGTATAAAGCATTAGCCAGAAACAACAAGTGAACACTGAAAACAAACAAACAAATAAACTGTAGCATAACAGAAAAAGGTTTTTTTTTTAATCCAACATGCAGTTTTTTTTTCTCCCACAGACCCAATGATTTTAGCAACAAATACAGAAACTGAGCAAATTGCACAGTACTCTGATTTGTACTCTACTAAATATGAGGGTCGAAAAAAAATAAAAGTATATTGCTTATACAATGTAATAAGTCATTACAAAATACTAATACTAACATGCTATTTTCTTTTATCACAGAAATGAAGAAGAAAAACATGGACTCCCATTACTAGACCAAACAGTAAGTATACAATAATAAGGACAACCATAGCAGCATATCACATCCATAGTATCTAATACCTTTGTTCCTTATACATTTGTTTTTCACCCAAAGTTATAAGCAAATATGAATGTGATATGCTGCGGTGGGTGTTGCCAGGGCATAGAGTCTTGGGTGCATGGCCAAATGGACCCAAGACTCTATGCCCTGGCAACAACCAACGCAGCATATCACATCCATACAGTCAAACATTTCAACTATGATCTATGGGAAACTTTTAATGTCCGCGAACAATGTTCTTAGAACACTTTCAACTTAACAACGAACAATACGGACAGCGTCCTAAGGACTCCCCCTACGAACATTCCAGGACACCGGGAGTGTTCTCAAAAACGTCTTCAGAACACCCCCATTTTGTTTATTTGCGAACATTTTAGGACACCGCGGGTGTTCTTAGAACACATTCAACTTGACAGAGAACAATACGGACAGCGTCCTCAGGACACACCCTACGAACACTCCCCGGACACCGCGAGTGTTCTTAGAAGCGTCTTCAGAACACCACCATCTTGTTTATTTGCGAACATTTCAGGACACCGCGAGTGTTCTTAGGACACATTCAACTTGACAGAGAACAATACGGACAGCGTCCTCAGGACACCCCCTACGACCACTCCCCGGACACCGCGAGTGTTCTTAGAAGCGTCTTCAGAACACCCCCATTTTGTTTATTTGCAAACATTTCAGGACACCACGGGTCTTCTTAGAACACATTCAACTTGACAGAGAACAATACGGACAGCGTCCTCAGGACACCCCCTACGAACATTCCATGACACCAGGAGTGTTCTTAGAAGCGTCTTCAGAACACCACCATCTTGCTTATTTGCGAACATTTCAGGACACTGCGAGTGTTTTTAGGACACATTCAACTTGACAGAGAACAATACAGACAGCCTCCTCAGGACACCCCCTATGAACATTCCAGGACACCGGGAGTGTTCTTAGAAGCTTCTTCAGAACACCACCATCTTGTTTATTTGCGAACATTTCAGGACACTGCGAGTGTTCTTAGGACACATTCAACTTGACAGAGAACAATACGGACAGCGTCCTCAGGACACCCCCTACGAACACTCCCCGGACACCGCAAGTGTTCTTAGAAGCGTCTTCAGAACACCACCATCTTGTTTATTTGCGAACATTTCAGGACACCGCGAGTGTTCTTAGGACACATTCAACTTGACAGAGAACAATACGGACAGCGTCCTCAGGACACCCCCTACGAACATTCCAGGACACCAGGAGTGTTCTTAGAAGCGTCTTCAGAACACCACCATCTTGTTTATTTGCGAACATTTCAGGACACCGCAAGTGTTCTTAGGACACATTCAACTTGACAGAGAACAATACGGACAGCGTCCTCAGGACACCCCCTACGAACACTCCCCGGACACCGCGAGTGTTCTTAGAAGCGTCTTCAGAACACCCCCATTTTGTTTATTTGCGAACATTTCAGGACACCGCAAGTGTTCTTAGGACACATTCAACTTGACAGAGAACAATACGGACAGCGTCCTCAGGACACCCCCTACGAACACTCCCCAGACACCGCAAGTGTTTTTAGAAGCGTCTTCAGAACACCACCATCTTGTTTATTTGCAAACATTTCAGGACACCGCGAGTGTTCTTAGGACACACTCAACTTGACAGAGAACAATACGGACAGCGTCCTCAGGACACCCCCTACGAACACTCCCTGGACACCGCGAGTGTTCTTAGAAGCGTCTTCAAGTTTTGGGACCCCCCCTATAACTTTGCCCTCCTGGACGAATCCTCACCAAACTTTGCAAAAAAATTCAGAGTGACCCAAATATTTTTTTTGCAAAGTTTGGTGAGGATCCATCCAGGGAGAGCGAAGTTATAAGCCACCCAAAAAGTGCTCTTCCTATGGAAACAGCAACTTAACCATAACTACATGGCCACTACCGTATATATATATATATATATATGTATTACAAAAAGGTGTCAGGAAAAAGGTGCAGGTAGACAGATGAATAACACCTCTAACTTTAACCAAAAACTTGCCCAAGCACTCACGAGCATATACTAAGTTCAAAATTATATTCCTTTATTGTATCAAAAAGTAGTGCAAAACATCATAAAAAAAGCATACAAGGCAATACCTGGTCAGACCAGGCATAAGGCACCACTCACCCCAACGAGTGGAAAAACGCCACGCGTTCTGCTCGTCTTGCGAGCTTCCTCAGGCTTATAGTTATTTCCAACTAGTGTGTTCTCGTGTTTATATTGACTCATAGGCCATGTCATGTGTTACTCTCATTTGTTGCTCACGCGTTACATGATACTCTGTTCAAATTTCACTACAAAGAACTCTATGGTTCTATATGTCGGAAAATCCGCCATCTAGGAGTGGCTAAGGTCTAATAGACCGTAGGATGAAGTCTATAAAACTATAATACTACTAGATTATTTGAAATAGAACTATCGCGTGTGGATAGCAGACACAGGGGGAGTCAAACATGACATGCCTGAGCGAGAATACATTTATATCAACTAAATGACGAGATCTCGCGCCAGTGCGCAGTTACAATATGTGTTGCCTCACCACGCGAGAAAAAATTCTCTGCGGTGTGGCAAAAGATCCGCATGAAGGGGTGAGTACAGAAAAAACGAATGCAGCGGCTACAGCCCAATATCAGTAGTGCCAGCCTACACAATGCACGAGAGAGAGGGAATCTTTGTCTAAGAAGCGAGAATGCTAACTGAATGACGGGTGAGGCATAGTGCATGTTGGATCTACTAGTCTCTTGCTCGCCAGGAGTATGCAAGTGCATGTACTGGGGATAGATGCCAGTTTCAGACAGAAATATAGACGCCTCTCATTACACATGTAGTGGTACAATGCTATGGATTGATAAAAACTCAGTGCATTGATAAAGTGCAAGTGCAAAATTAAATCAACATGTTTTCGAAATAATCGGACAAGTGTCCAATTAGATAAATTTATCTAAAAGGGTTGTTAGTCTAAAACCACTGTGATGCGGGAGAGATAGAGAACAGAGATCTCTCTATCTCTAATATATATATAGTTACATTTTAAAGAAGTGAATATATTTTTTTTCTCTCTTTTCTTTCTTTTTTTCCGCGCTCTGAAACACTTGTGTATGAGCGTGACACAAATAAATTATCATATCATGTCCAACATGATGTTTGTTTTCCTCTGTTGCATGATTAATGAATACAACCTTTTATTGTTTGTGTACTAGGTATACATTCAGTAACATTATGAAATCAAAATCAATATTCTTGTTTTTATTTTATTATGAAATACATTTCAATCTGTTTCAGAGTTAGTAATATTAAGAAAGAAGATGACACATATGAAGGTATTATGTAAATATTTGATAAAAAATTATATATATATGTGCAATGCACATATGTATGCACACAGATTTGCATATTTTGTATCTATTATAATTTCTAGCCGCGGCTAGCGCATCAACCAATGAGTCACATGTTTATGCTTGTGCCGCAAAGGCGAGCAGCGACTGGAGTGGTTCTATTCGCGGCTACATGGTCCCCCCATTAACACTGTAACCGCGGTTAAATAAAAAACATTTTGGATCTTTTTAGATAATCAAACTGTATCAAATAAATTACAATAGATATTGTAATATATTTGTGCAGACTGTGTTCAATTTGATCTATTTTTGTAGCTTAAGGGGTAGCCCTTAAAAGCACCATTTTGGTGGAAGGAAAGAATGGGGTGGAACAAGGGAGGAAAACACATAAGGATGAAACATATAACAAAAGGAATTAAAATAAAAAGAAACATATGTTTTTGAGGGTATTTTCTTTGTTTATATATTTTTTTCTCAAAAAAGGGGGAGACAAATTGCAAATAAAAAAAACAACTAAGGATGGCAGTTAATCTGGTGTTGAGCTATTGACTTCTCCCAATCCTTAACTGTGGCACCTCCTGTGGCTACCCATTTGTGGCATCGTTTACACAGGACTCTCATGTTTGAGAGATTGGGAGCCAGGAAAATTGTAGTAAGTGTAGTTGACACTGCTGCAGAAGTTGAGGCTTCATTCAGTGTTAGTGATGGTCCACTGGTGGATGCAGGTGCTGGAGGTGGTGCAGATTTCTGTGCATGTAATTGCATGAGCCCCGTGCATTTTTTTTGGTGCTCGAGTGATTTCCGATACACATCATCCACATCATCCCAATGGACTTGCACCAGATGATTTATAATTATTGATGTTCCCTGGCTTTGTGAAGGAACATTATAAGCCCCACATCATAGTGTTTTTCTTGCACAATGTTCATTGTACGTCCTCCGCCACCTTTTAAGAACAGTGTTCTTGCACCTTAAAGTATCGCCAACTGTCTGCAATGGTCTTCATTCCAGTTGCTTTCTTCCTGGGTGCGACGGATTTGGGACCAACGTAACATCATCATAGCTGCTGCGTTTATCATGGTTAGACATGTTGGAATGTCCAACTAGGGGGAAACATGTAAAACAACAAAAATTACACCACTAAAAAGACAAAGTCACAAACAATGAAAAAGGTATAAAAAAACAAACAAAGTAAAACAAAAAATAGAGAAACTGAACAAATCACAAAACAAGTGAAAAGAGGATTAGGTGAAAATTGTGTAAAAAGGTAAAAGAATTAAAGGGCTAAAGTGCTAAAAGTTCTTGCAGTTACTTCAATACCCTTTCACTAACAAGCACTGATAGCAATGATCAATATAAACATATTTTTTGTGGGGGGGTGATTATTTGTGGCTACACACTGCCAAACGTACTGATTTGACACATTTACACGCAGGGATGTCCTCATACGGCATGAGCATAGCCTTGTTAATACATCACAATGTGTGATTGGACTGTTTATTGATGCAGATAATAATCATGTGTAGGTGCTGAGCCGCAGCGCATGATATGAGACATTCAGATGTGTGGCCTTGTTAAAGGAGCTGAATGTCCTATTGGGTCATTTCGCACATGTGGATTTCATCAAACGCCATGGGCGTAGCTGCATTAATACATCGCAACATGTGATTACACTGTTCATAAACTCAGATAGAAGTCACATGTATGTGCAGAGTCACAGGGTGTGATATGATTGGCTGGTGATTGAGGCGTGAAGATTCGTAGCCGCGTTGAAGGAGCTCGATGTCCTATAGAGTCACATGTGGAGTTTGTCAAATGGAAAGGGTGTATTCATGTGAATACACTGTGGTGTGTCATTGGCTCATTCGTTGACATGGCTAGATGGGTACTGCAGCCCATAATGCGATTGGCTGTTTAAAACAGGGCAAAGTCATTTAGCCTCGTCAATGTAACTTTTGAAGTGAATGGGCCTTCCATTGATACGGCTACTGCCACGTGCATGCGCAATTCATCATTGGGCAATGTGACTGGTGAATAATTTAGGCACGAACACATCATTGCGCTTGGGCATTATCACACATATGGAAAACACATTTTGGTTTGCTATATCGCCTAACTGCGGTTATAATCCTCTCCCAAACACCTTTTTTAAATTTCTTTCATTGCTTTTCACCTCATTGTGAGCCTTCAGGAACATTTAAAAGCAGTACCTTGAATTATTGATTCCTTGTTTACCTTTCTTCTACCTATACCTTTGTCCTTTGTCTTGTGTTTTGTAGTTTGTCCGTTTTTGTTATTTTAGCTTGTTAAATTGGTTTTTACATTTTTTGCTATTAAGTGGCAGAGTCTTTTTTGTGTTGTGTATTTTTCCAGTTTTTATTTTTCCTCCATGGTGCTGCATTTCAATATGACTATTACCAGCAGTGATGATGAGGTGATGAGGGTTGCCTCAGCTTTACCACAAGAGATAAAGCAATGTGCACAAAAAACATAGCTGCCAATTGGCAAATAATGCTGAGTAAAGGACCAACAAAGCAAAAAGGAGATTGTGGAAGTCAAGTATAATTTCTGCGGTAAGGTTTTGCACAGGGGACGTTCACACAAGCCGTCACAAAGCTTGGGGATCAACGTTAATTCAATATCTTGTCAGTGTTCATTGGGATAAAGTGGATGAATCCTATCGGAAGGCTCATGTGAAACATAAGGTCAAAGAACATGCAGCAAGATCAGCACAGCTGTATTTGACATCTGTGTCACAGACTTCCAATTTGATTATCAGCTATTTTCCACCAAGTAACATCCAACCTATGTTTATCCTGCCTGCACCCTATCGATTTGTTTTACCCGATTCTTTAAAAATAAACACAAAAAAGTACAAGATATAAAATGTGTAAAAAAAAGAAATGTCTTTTTATTAACCATTTGTTATATGTATGAATCCTAGTGTTTTTCCCTTTACAGTTTCTACCTCTTTTTCCTTTTGCCCAAAATGGTCCTTTTCAGGGCCACCTTTTCAGTTATAAAATAGACAATAAAACACATACTGTAAATATGGATCAAAGACCTTTAACTTACCCTTTCAATACAGTGTGTGTTAAAAATTACTTATCGTTATGTATTTTATTATAGCCTTGGTTATCGTAGGTGTGAGCCGAGAGTAGAAACCCCCCCTTTTGCTTTTGTTGTTCCATTTAGCTGTATATTTATTTTGACAGCTGCAGCTATAAAACCAATTTTTAAAAAAACATAAAAAACATATCTACATATATATATATATATATTGGCAGTAGTCTTATAACAATGTATCTTAAGATATATTGAGCGTAGTCATTGTACACAGTTACTGTAAAACATTAATATCTTTCTATTTAACAGTACATAGAAATGTAAACACTTTAGAAAGTTAAGTAAATATGCAAGCAAAGTTTGTTAAGAACAGGTTTATTTGGTGGGAATGTAGTTGTACAATTTCTTTTTATTTTACTTTCTGCACATGAAATATCGTTTTCATTAGCCCAATTCTCTGTATTATTAATGTTAATTTTGTATGGCATAACAAAACCCTTGAAATTCAAGGAACAAACTTCAGGTGCAGGGATGTTAAGGTGAGTAACATTGAGGAGAGAAATACATTGTAAAATAAAACTTTAAATTTAAGGAAAAAACATTAGTTGCAGGGATGTTAAGGTGAGCAATACATTGCAATAATAAACCTTTAAATTCAAGGAAAATACTTTAGTTGCAGGGACGTCAAGGTGAGAACTTAACGCAACAAAACCCCTGAAATTCCCCTAAAGGCACCTTAACTCCGCACCCCCTGTTGCGTAGCCTATGACTACAATAATTATTTCACACATCACATCACTGATGACATCACCAATTACATTACAACAGTAACTGGTGTCGGGGGGAAATTCTGCCGGGGTCGGCCGGGCCGTCCGCAGACCTCCGGGCAGGGAGGCCCCAACTCCTCCCGTATATCCCAGATGAGACAGAGTATGAGACACACGCAAGAAGCAAGGTGACTCTGCTGTTTATTAGACAAAAACGGCAGGGATGGGTCAAGGAGCGTACGCGTCCGTCCTGACACACACACAATCGTAGGGCTCGCAGGCCCTTTTTACCTTGATATGATACGCTACTTGCGTCACATTGAAAAGTTAGTAAAAAACCTATCGCCACTCTTAATTGGTTACTCGAGTGGTAGGGTTAGTATAGCACACGTATAGAGAACAATGTTAGTGGTCGAGGGTTAGTCAGGTGATATATCTGGGTTGTCCTTACAATTAGATACATGAGAATTGTTACATGGAGAACCCTGATGATTGGTTAAAGCTAATGGCGTCAGTGATAGGAGCCCCATGTTCTGATTGGTGCGCCCGCGAGCTTCCCAGCCTGGGACCATCGCTGTTCCCAGCTCTCGGTGTACCTGTCATTTGCAACAATGTTTCACTATGGGTACGTGCAGACAATGTGAGGATTTATTCTTAGCTGGAGGGCTGACTGCTCCCACTGTCGCAGATGTCCATTGAGCCTTTTTAATTGTATCTGCTTATGTCTTGTAACGAGAGACCCAGACGCTTTCTTTCTCCTGGGCTTGGCATCATGTCAGGTTCGGCTTGGTCACGTGAGGTGAGACCGTGTTTGAGGCATAATTCTGCACAATTAATATTGTTTTTCCACTGTGTGTCTGGTTTAATTTGCAGGTGTGACTTTAACGTTGGTGCGCGGCGTGCGAGGTTGCAACATCGTGCCCTTGATGATTGGCTTTTGGAATGTGGGTTTGCAACATTGCGACCTTGGCTGGTTGCTTCGCCGGGCTCATTCTGCAGGATCAGCAATCTGGCTCTTGTTCTTTTAATGTCCATGGAAGCTCTTGCTTCCGGCCTACTTAGGCCTGGTGTATAAGTGGGTTCGTCTGGTGCACAGGTGCTTTTTAGGTTACAGTACCATATAGTTTCATGACCAGTATCGTGTCTTCATTATATCTCTCATTGTGGCAACTGGTGTTAGGAGAAGCGTGAGCAAGCTTTTTAGATGAGTTAATGACGCGTCTTGCATTGCTGCATTTTGAAAGCCTATATAGAAAATAATAAAGATGCATGTCCGTGAGTATGTATTTCGCCTGCGTCATAGCACTGGGTATATTCTTCGTGTAGATTGGTGCGGGAGTGTCCAGTGTGTATATTTGTACAGGTGTGCTAACCGTTGGCTAGGTCGTCATGGCATCTCTAACGACGTGTAGATTTTAGTCTAGTTGGTCCGTGCCGCAGGTGTCGGCATGGCTAGTGCGGGCTGCTGGGCAGGCAGATGGACACATCCGTATGTTCCTGTACTAGGGTATCTGGTCATCTGGTAAATGGACAAACTCTTCTCGTGGCGGGTGTCTGGGTTGTGACCCTTTAGGCCAAGTGCGAGAGGTAAAGGACGGGAGCCTGGTCTTCCATTCTCCCACTTCAGTCCCCCCTCTGGTCGACTTGTCGACCACAAACATATCCTTTTCATTGTCTCCTCTTACTCTCCATATCTTAGTTATTCCTCCTAAATGTCCATAGTGGTTCACATGATCTTCAAATGACCAATACATATATTCACAGGTTCCTCCAGGAGTACAGTATACCCATTTCCCTATGTAGCTCCTGGGGTTTCTTGGGTTCTCGATCTTCACCGATGGTGGGTCTAGATGGTTGGTGATGATCTGGTTGCGCAACTTCTCCCTCTCCTGTATTATTACGCTTGTGTGTTGGCCGTCATCTGCTGGCATCAAGGGATGCATACCCACCATTTCAAGCAACTCGTCAGTGGTACGTGCCTTCCGGGCCTTCCAAAATCTTATTATGATCAGTGTAGCTCCAGCCAAAATAGCACAACCAACTATAATTTTCAGTCCATCTGACAGCCATGATGGCATCCATGACCATAATAGTGAAAACCAGCTCTTATCCTTGTTTACACCGTTACTTTCATCCATCATTTTGGAGTGCATCTGGGCCAATTGTGAAACTGCTTCTGTCAGCGTACCATTGTCAGCATTGTTGGCAGGAATGAACGTGCAGCATGATTGTCCTATCTTTGCACAAACTCCTCCTTCCATGGCTGTGAGAAGGTCCAATACATATCTGTTCTGGAGTGCTACCATCCTTATAGCTCGCAGCTCCTCTTTTATTGCGTTGAATCCATTTACTGTAGAATTGATGGTCATCATTAGTTCCCATCTAGTTATCTGGAGCCATTTTGCGTTTGCGTAAGCCTGCAGTCCCGGATGTATTATTGAGGAGAAGAACATTGCTGCTCTGCTGAATAGTCTGTGTTCTGGCGGTATTGAAGTGAGTGACGTTTCCGACCTTCCCCACAGGTAATTTCCTGTCAGAGGTTCTCCTTGTCTTTTCCTTCTATTTAGGACAGTATCATTGCTGTTGGTCCTGTTCCTTTGCTCCTCCTGAAGTGGTGCAGATCTCTTTTTTCTCTTGTCCCCTTCATTCATTTTGGGAAAGTTCACCACATTGACATGCTTCTTGGGTACCACTAGTGATGGTACATTGACGTGCACCATTGTGCACACACCATTCCACAGGGGAGGCAGTGTATGATATGCCTTTTCTCCACAGGCCCAATAATGGTCCATTATTACTGCTGTTCCTGCTCCCCCCTCAGGTAACTCCATCACGCTTGCACAGTTGGTGTTGTATCCTACGTCCACCTCTCCTTTATGCTGGTAGCACACCTTGGGCGCAGTCAGCGGCAGTATTGTTATTGGGTCTTCATCCGTCTCCACCCACGTGAGCATTGATACGTACTTTATCCACGTCGTCCAACATCGGTGGTTGTGTGCCTCGATAGTTGAGATAGTTTCTTTTGTTACCATGTTACTGCCAATCACTCCTATCTCCCAGTTGTTGTCCAGGTACACCTTCCCGGTTATCGTCACCAGTGGCCTCTCCCAACATCCTTGTTTACCCGGAACTTCAGTGGCGTACCAATCACATGGTAGATACTGCAGTGTTACTTTCTTTGTTTCTCCTTTTGCAGGACCACTTGTTATGTATCTGAATGCTTCAGCATGTAAACTGCTCTTGTGGTAACTCAAATAGGTCTTGAGGAAGTTGTTTTCATATGGGTATGAGTCTCGTGTTTTCCATGTCATATGCACCACTGTCCCTTGAAATCTTCCTTTCATTTGGAACAGTGCCAAGTATATTATGCACCGTGCTGTCTTTTCATCTATTTCTGTGGCAACAAATGTTCGAGAAGCACTCATGGCGTATGGTATTAATGAGCAAACGTAGCAGCTGTCCTCTGTTGTCTGCTTACCAATGCGGGTCATGTGTTGTTTGAGACGTGTGCTGAATCTTGTATATAATTATCAATACCTTTATTGTCTGAGTATGTGCTGCGTTTAACTCTATTTTGCTTGGGTGCAATTTTACTACTATCACCTGACGTAACACCTGTTGCAGCAGGGGACGGGGGTGTATTAGGTTTGGGTGCAGCAATAAAATGAATAGCATAGCTGTACTGCCATACAGAGGCAGCCAAGAACCCGGTGATCATCAAAATCCCTATTAGTTTAATTACATATGCTAATTTCACCGGCATTTTGCTCTTACCTTGCTGCAGTCCTGGCAGCGTATTCTTGCGACGTTAAAGTTGCCCGCCTGAAAATTCTCAAAATGCTGGTTATTAAATGTTAGTTGTTGTTTTTGTTTAAGCTCTCCCTATCAAATAGTCATTCAGTGCCCAGGCGAAGAGCTGTTCCCATGCTACTCTAAGTGATCTATCTCTTAGGACCGGCAAGTATGGGTGGAGGTGGGGCATTGAATATTCTATGGCCAAGAGGAATGCTGTGTAGTACACACGTACCCTTCTCCTTTTCAGGTACGTTGGCCTTTTTATTTCGTATACAAATTGGTGTGACAATTCTTCCGGGTAGTTATCGTCTGGGAGTACCATCTACTCCTGGGCAGTGAATTTGTTATTTATCTATTTTCTTAACAATACAATAATACGCAGTTCCTGTATGTGCGAGAGAAGAGAAAAGAGAACATTCACGTGTTTACATGTGTACTTGTGCAGACAATGTCCTTCAGTTCGTACTTGTGCAGGCAATGTCCTTCAGTTCGGGTATTACTATATTTGGGGGTCAATGGGCAGGGGGTTTGGGCTCAGCTGGCGGAAGTATTTTTACTCTTTGAGCGTGTGACCATGGGGTGGGCAGTATGGGGATCACCCCTTTCTTCGTCAATTATTGTCTCCGGGGAAGCTGGGGAGTGACAGGGTATGGGAACAATTTGGTCGTTGGCTGTGGTAGAACTCTCTTCCGCCGTTGGTGATGTTGTTGTTGTTCTCCCAATGGACCTGTCGGTGGCGCTGGGGCGGGTCTGTAGTTTGTAGATCTTTACGTCATGTAGGTGGTTCCAGGCACGCTTGTCCTTTAGCTTTACTGCTCTTGTTGATACCACCTCTACCAGATGGGGGCCAGTAAATCGTTCATTATTCCATTTCCTGTTGAAATTGCGAAGTAGCACGTGGTCACCTTTAGCAAGTTTACACAGGTTTTCCTTTTCCACTTCTGTATTCGAGCCTTCTTGTTGATTGCGGTTAGACCCGCCCCGTGTGCGCTCGAGCTGTTGAGACACAAACACAACACTAGTAATCAAAGAAGACACATATTGGTACATTTCATCACCTAGAACACTCGCTGTGCTTTCATGATCAGTGAATGCTCTTGACGTTGGCGTTAGGGGAAGGCGCATTTGACGTCCGGTAACCACCTCGTGTGGGGTGAGGTGGTGGTCGGACCCTGGCCTATTCCTCAGTTCAAATAGGGCTAATGGAAGGCAATATAACCAGCTTTTCTTTGTTGTTTGTTGTATCTTTGCAATTGCCTCCTTTAATAGGCCATTCAGGCGTTCACATATACCGTTGGCCTGTGGGTGGTATGCACATGCGAATTTGTGTTTTATGTTCAGCAAGGATGTGATATGCTGGAACATTTCGTTTGCGAAATGTGGGCCATTGCCTGACCTTAACACCTCGCACACTCCCCACCTGGGGAAGACCTCCCTCACTAGGAATTTGGCTGCTCTAAATGCATCTGGGTGTGAACAGGGCCCTGCTTCAATCCACCTAGAGAATGGGCATACTACTACAATCATATACCTATTACCTTGACATATGTTGATCATATCAACATAGTCAATATGAAGATGCCGAAAAGGTCCCTCTGGCCGGGGTATAGTACCTCTTATTACTTTTAGGGTATGACCGGCCGTAAACTGCTGACATGTGAGACAATTGCTGATAAAATTCGACACATGAGAATTTAACTCGGGGCAGAACCAATCTTCTCTAATTCGTGCTGCAATTACTTCCTTGCCTGTGTGGGCTGGGTGATGTAATTGGCTCAGGGCGGTGTTCAAAAGTGCCAATGGTATTACAACCTTTCCAGTGCCACCCTGGCGCCATAGTGCGTCGGTTGGTGACATTGTGCATCCTCTTTTTACCCATATTTCCTTTTCGGCCATTGGTGCAGCCGCTTGTAGCTCCATAATCTGCGTGGCTGGGAGATGGGTGTACCCTTCTCTTATCAACATCTCCTTAGCCATTCCCCTCCCTCTCCCTCTCTGTGATTCTGGGGGGTTCCATATCTCACCAAAGTATGCAGCATATTTCGCATGTGCGTCTGCTGCTGCATTCCCTTTTGAGACGTGGTCTTCACCATTGGTGTGTGCGGTGCATTTTACTAGGGCTAATTCTTGGGGGTTATTTATTACTTCAATTAGTTCAGCCAATAAGAGGGCATGTTGCACTGGAGTGCCATCAGCTCTCCTAAACCCTCTTCTTCTCCATTTCGACAGCCCTGAGTGGACAGTGGATGTAACATATGCACTGTCGGAGTATATGGTTACTCGTTTGTCAAAGCTTTCCTTCAATGCCAATATTAGTGCAACCAGTTCCGCGGCTTGAGCGGAGTAATGCTGTGGTAATTGTACACATTTCATAGCCACACACACCGATGCCTCCATCATTTTTACCACTGCTGCCCCAGTTCTCCGTATCCCATCTCCTTGATCAATAGTTGATGACCCATCAATAAACAAAAGCTCACCTCCCTCTAGTGCGTTTTCTTCAACTTTTCTAGTACATGAGTATATTTCAGTTATTTGTGTACAGTCATGGGCATAGTCTCCCTCCTCAATTACTTCTGCTAGGAACCTTGCAGGGTTAACCGTGCTACATCTAACAATTGCTAGTTCAGCTCTAGACAGGATGATCTCATAACTTGATGCCCTCTGCGTGGTTAGGGTGGACTTAGGTTTATTCAATATTGCAAATAGTGCATGTTCCACAAACAGTGTAGTTGGACACCCCATGGTTATTGCTGATGCTTTTTCCACTGCAAAAGCAGCTGCAGCGAGACCTTGTTCGCAAGGGAAGTGACCTAACATCACAGGGTCCAAGTGACCGCTGTAAAATGCTACTGGTTTATAGCCCATGCTTGTTTTTTGGGCCAATACTGCTTTCATTACTGCTGAGTCGCAATGTGAAAATATAAAAAATCGTCGCTCATAGTCTGGGGATGCCAGTACTGGAGCAGTTGATATTGCATCTTTCAATTCATCAAAGGCCTCTTTCATTTCCATAGTCCACCCCAACTTGTTCTCCCCTTTATTAGCTTCCCTTAAAGCCTCAAGCAGGGGTCCTATGTATGAACTGTAATCAAATACCCATGCTCTACAGTAGTTACACAGCCCCAGGAATCGCTGCAGTTCCCTCACAGTTTGTGGCATTGGAGTGCTTGAAATGGCCTGTGCTCTTTGTGGTGCAATCTTTCTTCCATGTTGGGATATGAGTTGGCCAATGTAGAGTACCTGTTCTTGACAGTATTGTATCTTTTCCATGTCTACCTTGTACCCTTTTTCAGCCAATATTGTCAACATCTTTAAGGAGTCCTCTCTGCATTTACTTTCGTTTGTACTGCAAATTATTATGTCATCCACATACTGCAACACTGTGCTTTCCACTTCAATGTTACCCAAATCCATCTGTATTACTCTATTGAAAATTGAGGGTGATTCGCAATACCCCTGTGGCAATCTGGTATGTTTCCACTTTGTATTTCGGTAAGTGAAGCTTGTCAGATCTTGTGAGTCTGGGTGTAATGGTATTGAGAAAAAAGCATTTTTAAGGTCGATCACTGTAAATCGTGATGCTTCCGCTGGAATGCCACACAATATTGTAGCCAGGTTTGCTGTAACGGGATATTCTGCTTCTACTATGTTGTTCAAGGGCCTGAGATCCTGTATGAAGCGCCAAGACCCCCCTTTAGCCTTGCGCACTGGGTACACAGCCGTGTTGCATGGTGATTCTGAGGGGACCAATATGCCATTGTTTATAAGGGCCGTTATGGTTTCATATATGCCCTCATCTGCCTCTTTTGACAGTGGGTACTGTTTCACTCTGGGTAGTATGGCACCTTTTTTCAATTTTATCCTTACTCCCCCTATGCTTTTTATGCACCCCACGTCATAAGGGCCAATAGTCCACAATGATTTGGGTACTTTTGACATATCCTCCTTAAAGAAGGGGACTGGGGTGCATGCGGGTGCCTCAAGTGCCATCGCAATTTTCTGTGCTACTTGTTTGTGAGCCACTCTTAACCATATTCCTACACTCATCATGAACACCATTTCACCTTCCTCCTTTTCTTCTGAGAACAGCTCCTCATCTGACACCTGGGTTAATCTACATCCTTCTACTAGTGCTATCACTGCCCTCCATGCTCTTCCTTCTTTATCTTGGGCGTGCACAGCAATATAATCAGCTGTTGCAATAATGCTCTCAATGTCCATTAAAACCACCTTTCCTTCTGGTTCATTAACAGGTGTTTCTGGTCGGAACAGATAGGCTGCTGGCCTCCTCCATATTTTCCCTTCTATCCCTGGCATCCATGCAAATGCCATATCTGTTCCATACTGAAATAGCTCGCCATCTACTGGCTCCGCCCTAATCGCTGTCTGTCCGCAGTATGCTTGCATAATCTGTCGTGCTGCGAGCATGTTAATCCCTGGAGTAGAGCAAATTATGCCGTCCTCTGTAAAGGAGATCGTCATATTCAACCTGTTCATTATATCTCTCCCCAATATATTTACTGGTGAGGCACTATAATATAAAAGTGGAACTGACAGATCATAATCTCCAATAGATAAGGGAATGTTATCAGTAAAGGGAACCAACCCTTTAGCCCCAGAGAATCCTTGGGTGTTCATGGCTTCGCCTGACATCTTAAATTTACCTTCCCTTATGCAAGACCGGGTTTCCCCGGTGTCAACAAGGAATGATAATTTTTTGTCACCTATCGTTACCTCTATGCGTGGCTCCTCCGCACTATTAGGTGTTACTGACAGGATGGGACACACCAAGGCTGTCTGTGGGCTGTCCTATTGAGGGTACAATGATTGGCCATTTCCTGTGTAAGGGTTGTGTCCCAACACTGTCACCCTACCCAATTGTGTTTGTTGTGTTTGGGGTTGTTGTGTTATCGCTACCTGTTGTTGTGGCAGTGAATATGTCTGTGGCGGTTGTTGTGTTATTTGTTGTTGTTGTTCACTTCCCTGTTGCAACGTCTGCTGTTGTTGTATGCCCTGCTGTTCTTGTAAGGTCCTAGGTTGTCCCTGTTCATTCCATGCTGGTGTTCCTGGCCTAACCCTACACGTGCGTGACATGTGTCCTAATAATCCACAACTCCAACACACGGGTGGTTCCCTGCTCTGCCATGGGAAGCTCCCTGTGTTGTCCTGGTATACTGGTTGCCCTGTGGGGTAGGAGTTTCTAAGTCCTCCCACCTGCTATTGGGTGTTATATCCGTATCCTCTCCCTCTCATAAATCCTCCTCTCCCCCTGTTATAATTAGAATACCCAGCTCCTTGCATTGGGTACCCTCCTCCCATGTTGGGTGTGTGTAATTGCAGTGGCGGCGCTTGTTGTGTTATAGTCTGTGAAGGTGGTATTTGGGCGGGATCCTGTGCAGCCACTACTTGTGTGGGGCTTTGGGCCATTGTTGTGGGCGTAGTTATTAGTGCCCCTTCCATTGTATATTTAGTAAGTTTTTTCTGTACTAGTTTAGCCTCTTCTGTTTTCCTGTCCTCTTCCTTTTGTTTCATTTTTCCTTGCCATGTCCTGCAGTGATGTACTATAGTCAGTTGTATTTCTGGCCATGGTTTTGCTTCCATTCCCACTACTTTCTTTAGTTGTTTCTGAACTCCTTCTGGGAGCCCTTGTACTAGTATATGATAGAATATTGCTGGTGTTTTGTCCCATTGCTCTCTAGTTTCCATGCGCCACTTCTCTTGGATCTCCTGGATATAATCAACAGGATCCTCATTCTCACGCATCTTACGGGAAGTAATTGCTCCTATGTCTGATGTGTCTGGGTACTGTACCCTCAGTGCCTGCCATAGTGCATGTCTGCAGTTTGCGAATGGTGCCCCATCATGCGATGTGTTTGTTATTGTTACCCCATGAAATCCCGCTCTCTTCCAAATGTCATCCGCTCTATCCCCCAATATTGATATTAACAGGCCCTTTACATTTCCTACTGCTAGTTTCTGTCCTGCGGTGTGTTTTTCCATTTCATATATCCACTTACCCGCACCTCCACTTAATGATGGAAGCCTACATTTTATATTTTCTTTATCTGTATGCTTCCAAGGGACATACTTTGGTCTAACCCCTCCTCTCTCCAAAAGTGGCATTAAGTTGTGTCTCGTTTCCCCCTTTATGTTCCATACTATCGAGTCCTCACACCCGTCCTCCTCTTCCGTTTCTTTTACATCTTCAATTTCGTCCTTATTACCCCTGCTCTTAATTCCTTCTTCTCCATCCTTTCCCCTCCTTTCATCATTTCCTGTGTTTAATGTGGGCATGTGTATTCGTCTGTCCTGCCTGCGACTAGGGAGGTCTCTAAGCCGACATGCATAGGGTGTCAGTTCGTCTATGAAGGGCGCGAGTTTTATTTTGCGCAGCGAGCGTGAGGTGGTTGAGCATGTAGGGTGCGATGGGGGAGGGCATGATGGGGATGGGGATGGTGTGGTTTCATGTGTTTGTCTTCCCGCTAGTCCTTGCTCTCCCTCCTCACTTCTCTCCAGCTCCTCCTTTCTCCTACTGATCCATTGCGAGTCTATGTTGGTTCGGGTGAGGTATAGCTTATCTAAGCTTTCCCTTTCACTTTTTCTTCCTTCCCTCTCCACTCCTTCTTCCTCCTCACTACAAAAATCATTCATAAACGGCATCCCCCACTCTGTCTTTTTCCCTTTTATTGTTACTGTTTGTAAGTCTATTAGGTCTAACTCTCCTTTTTCTCCGTTACCAACTGCTCCCCCTAGTGCTGATGTTGTCGCTACTTCTCTGCTTCCATATACATCCCCCCATCTTTCACTCTCCCTACTCCTATCTTCTCTTCCTCCTTCACTTCTCTCCTCCATCTCCCTACTATTTTCCTCCCTTTTCCTTTTCAATTCCTCCATCACTTCATTGCTCATCTGTTCCAATATTCTTTCATCCTCCTTCTTCCTTTCCCATTTCACCCTTTCTCTTTCTACTATACTCTCTATTACCTTCCCTTCTTCATATTTCTTAGCTGACTCTGATAGTAACCTCCTCTTCCATATTGCCATTTCTTTTTCTTTTTCTTCTTCTTCCCTCTTCTTCTCTCGCAGCACTACTCTTGATACCCTATCTGCTGCTGCTTTTACCCTTTCAGCTTCTCTCCTTTGCTCCTCATTCCGTTCCCTTAATTTTTCCACTTCGTTCTTACCTTCTTTCCTTTTCCTTGCTCTCTCTCTTTCCTCCCTCTCGAGCTGTTTGATCAATTCATTCTGCTCATCCCTTAGCTTTGCTAGTCGTTCCTCCAAAATCTCTTCCTTTTGCCGTAATAGCTCTTCCCCCCTCATTTCACTCTCTCTGGCACTATCCTCGTCTGTTTTCTTTACTACCTCCCTCTCTTCTCCAGTTAGTGAACCTCGTAATTTTAATAATATCTGTGCAGCTACCCACTCATCATTTCCTATCCCTACAGTCTGTTCTTCTCCAATCCTCCCCTCCCCCACTGGCATCTTCCTATGAGCCACATATGGTGGAGGGCTGTATGCCGGGTTCGAGTATCCTTCCGCCGCCCTTAACTGTCCTCTTTCTATTTCGCCTAATTCTCTTAAAGGGTACAACCCCCCACACTCCCTGTGTTATGGGTATCTCGTTGCTTGGTTCCTTTTTTATGTCATCTGATTTATTATTCTTTTCTCCTCCCTCTCCTCCGTTCCCCGTGTTCTTTGTGCTTTCACTCCCCTTTTTCCCATCCTCTCCTTCCTCCTTAATCTCTTTTTCTTCCGGTGTTTCCCCCATAGTGAACATTCCATTTGGTCCTGGTCGGGACCCCTGGAACATCCTCCATAAGTTAAACACCTCCACATGGTTTGCCAACTTCTTCCCCTTGTATGTATTGTGCAGATGGTTTAGCAGTGAATGTTGGGCATATGGATCGAAGCTACCATTAGGCGGCCATGGTGTTAGCATTTTGTTATCCGTCCCCTGGGTCCATTCTATGCTGTACTTAATTAGTTTCTCCCTATGGGGTGGCAGTGTGGTGCATATGTGTTGTAGTGGGGTAGTGAGGGTGTTCCCCCACCCTCCCGACCCTGTCCCGTATGACATAGTAGCGCCCCACTTGTTACCCTTCCCCTATCTGGTAGCAGTTTATCTCACTAGCCATTTACAATCTACAACCTTATATTGTTTACCTGGCCCCGTAAGTTTGGGGACTTACGACAATCCTTTGACAAAATTATACAATAATAAAAAAGAATATATATATATATAGGGTTTTACATTTGTATATTCCCTTCTGTCTTTCTGTCTTTATACAACACCCTTACGGCCCCCTGCGGCCGAAGCGCACGCAGCCCCCTGCGGCTGCGTACCCCTTACGACTCTCTTATACAGTCGTCCTGTTTCCACGTTCTCCTCCCCCTTTTACACTTGCCGTGGCCGGCGTTCTCCGTGCGCAGCCACGCCCCTCCCCCCTTCTCCTTTCCCCGATCCACTCGTTTACCGTTTATCTCCGTGTCCGCTCCCTTACCATATTTCTCTTCCCCACCACTCTCAAAACCAATGTGCCTTGTGCTCGTGATATCCTATTAAAGCCCTACTGGTGACGTCACCGATCTCTTCGAGCTACTGGTAAGTTCTTCATATATTCTTTAAGTTCAAAATACACTTGCAATCTACCCCCGTTAACCCTACAGCTGTCTTCCTGTCACTCCTGGAACAAGGTAATCAAATCAATAATATAATCGGACTGCGCACAACGCGTCGCCTCGCGTGTGATACGCCCCTCAACAGGAGGGCTTAACCAGCCAATTATCTTCCGTATTGGGCAACTAGCTAGCCACTGCCTACAGGGAAACGTCATCTACCTATCGAGTTTCTTGCTCGAACAATAGGGATCCTCATCTACTCATTGATCAATAAATGCCAAATCGTAGGAAACCACACACACCCATCCTTACACGTAGTCGCAACCTAGGCCAATCAGTGTCTACGAGCGGCCGCACGTGATGTTTTCGTGCTCCGCCCCCCTCTCTCGCGTGACGTAGCCGACTGCTCTCGCACTCGTTTCACTACCATTCATTCCATTTCCAACACTAAGTTGTTAAACCTTCGCCGCGCACCTGTGCAACACCTCCCTCCTCCCTTATTTACTTCCTCCCCCCTCCCTCACAATTTCGCATTGCTTGTTGTGCGTGTCATGCTCACCAAGTTCTCTCGATGCAGGGCCGCTCGACTGCGTGCACCCCTCCAAGCAGCTCGCCACCTCCCCTCGTCTGGACCACGACTGGACACTCGCCAACCGCGGGCGGGATACTTCTCAACCGGCTCCCGAAGGCCAATATCCGGATTGCGCTGTCCGGTCTTCTCGCAGCTTCGCGATGGTCCTGTAGTCCTCAGAAGGGGGCAACGGCAGAGGGGGCCACGCCGCCGGGCCTCCTCGCAACGGGAGTGCCTGGAAAAAGTAAAAATAAAAAGTCGATCTTAAACAGATCTCAGCAGTGCCTCCAACTTGTCGGGGGGAAATTCTGCCGGGGTCGGCCGGGCCGTCCGCAGACCTCCGGGCAGGGAGGCCCCAACTCCTCCCGTATATCCCAGATGAGACAGAGTATGAGACACACGCAAGAAGCAAGGTGACTCTGCTGTTTATTAGACAAAAACGGCAGGGATGGGTCAAGGAGCGTACGCGTCCGTCCTGACACACACAGAATCGTAGGGCTCGCAGGCCCTTTTTACCTTGATATGACGCGCTACTTGCGTCACATTGAAAAGTTAGTAAAAAACCTATTGCCACTCTTAATTGGTTACTCGAGTGGTAGGGTTAGTATAGCACACGTATAGAGAACAATGTTAGTGGTCGAGGGTTAGTCAGGTGATATATCTGGGTTGTCCCTACAATTAGATACATGAGAATTGTTACATGGAGATGCCTGATGATTGGTTAAAGCTAATGGCGTCAGTGATAGGAGCCCCATGTTCTGATTGGTGCGCCCGCGAGCTTCCAAGCCTGGGACCATCGCTGTTCCCAGCTCTCGGTGTACCTGTCATTTGCAACAATGTTTCACTATGGGTACGTGCAGACAATGTGAGGATTTATTCATAGCTGGAGGGCTGACTGCTCCCACTGTCGCAGATGTCCATTGAGCCTTTTTAATTGTATCTGCTTATGTCTTGTAGCGAGAGACCCAGACGCTTTCATTCTCCTGGGCTTGGCATCATGTCAGGTTCGGCTTGGTCACGTGAGGTGAGACCGTGTTTGAGGCATAATTCTGCACGATTAATATTGTTTTTCCACTGTGTGTCTGGTTTAATTTGCAGGTGTGACTTTAACGTTGGTGCGCGGCGTGCGAGGTTGCAACATCGTGCCCTTGATGATTGGCTTTTGGAATGTGGGTTTGCAACAATGCGACCTTGGCTGGTTGCTTCGCCGGGCTCATTCTGCAGGATCAGCAATCTGGCTCTTGTTCTTTTAATGTCCATGGAAGCTCTTGCTTGCGGCCTCCCACTTCACTGGCATTAAGCATGGCCTTCAGCCAAGGTCAGTGTGCAGCGCCAAATATATTTTAACACACAAATGGGTACTAATCATGGCCTTCAAGTTGCTACAACATGCAGTTCTGTCCACTGTATATTACATACACTAATCAGCCACTATCCATGGGCTTTAGCAAACTACTGGCCAGTGGCCGCAATATTTGGCTGCCCCTTGTATACATTCTGATAAATAAATGGGCCTCACTAGCCATGGTCTTTGACCATGAGCAGTATGTATAGATTTTGGGCATGTTCACTGTATATTTTAAAATAGCAACATGCCATGAGCGATGGACTTCGGACATGCCCTCTGTGTATTAGACAACACAAACCAGCCCCTATTTATCACCTTCGGCCATGCCCACTGTATATTATATATACTAACCAGCCACTTGCCATGGTCTTCAACACAACACAAGCCACAATACAAGCCAGCAGCTGGGGCCTTTACATATTAATGAGCACTAGCTATGGCTTTTAGCTATGGTGATCTATGATTTGTACTGTGATGTCATTGTGGTCGAATTTCTGGGGTTTTGTTGTGTTAATTTCTCCCCTTAACGTCCCTGCAAATAGTTTTTATTTTTTATTGAATGTATATATACATATACATACAATTTTGCTAAAGGTAGTTTTGGGACCAAGTCCCTTTGTCAGGTGCAATTATTTCTATATTCAACATCCTTAGAATTCAATCTACAATTGTGGAAATTGATAAGTTATCATCTTCTTAACAATCATAATGTATACATATCTTTGCTGAACATATCCCATATGTTTATCTCAATCGGTGTATCAAGGGCCAAACAGCCTTTCAGAGGGAAATATATGGTAAATAAATAGAGCAGGAGTCTGTAAGAACAAAATCAAAGGAAACTAATGAGAATGTGTTGGTACAAAACGTGATGAATAGCACTCATTGAAATGGTAAAAAGATCATACCTTCCTGCATATTATATGCCTAATAGGAAATCCACTGATGCATGGCTGAGAGATAATAAACAAAAACATAATTTAGATACCATCAGTGTCTTATGAATCAAATCTGTGCAATCCCTTCTGGAAATTCTCATAATTATCACAATCTCGCCTCCACAAGGATTCACATCATACCTTGGTCTACATGTCTAAAGAAACAGAATGTCAAAAACAATGTCATCACCATCCAGTGCTACCTATCTATAAAGTAATAACTCCACAGAACGTTAATATCCAACTCTCTACATGCAAGTCCTCACCTATAAAGTGGTCTGTTTCACAGACTGTTATGCGCCTAGGGATAATGAGACAAAATAACAAGATATAAGATCAATCTGTAATGGATATGGGGGAATACCTCTAATGGCCTACGCTTCTCTCCTGGTGCCCCCTCTTTCCATGCCGGCTTACTTCAAAGAGAATCCAGTAGTAAGCACCTTCATGTGAGTGTGTTCTTCTGATTTGAATGCTGCCATTAAAACACAGACTGCCAGGAGATCACCTGGGGAGGGTTTACTGTGCCCTGGGAGGAAGGTATAATCCTTCCCGCCGGATGATGAAATAGGAAGCATCCTTGCCATTGACCCAGGACAGATAGCTAAAATACATTGTCCATACATAGCTGAGCCCTGCTAACAAAGCTGACGCTGATATGATATCAAATTGCTGCGGCTTTATGATATTGTAATCCGAGCAACCACCAATCCACAACCAAGCATGGCTTGCATTTACAGTTTATCATGTTTCCATGCTAACTAGTTTATACCATTATTATAATTCAGATCAGAAGTGAAGACAATTAAAACAACCATTCTGCTTGGTGTCAACCATCTGTCAGGAAGGCATATGTGGCCTTTGAACCTGACCTGTGCTACTAGGGGGGTAGTGTTGAGAGTGTCAGGAATCTATCTGAGCAAAGTCACATGTTTACACTATATTTTGGCATAGATGTTTTAATTTATTTATTTATAATTCTTCAAAGGAGGAGGATAGTTTACAAGGATTAGGGAGGATATTCCATTCCTGAGGAGCACACACCTAAAAGCAGGTATATGCACACCTTTTCAGAGAAACGTGAGGCTGATATTAAGAGAGAGAGTTGTTAGAGCCCAGAACTCTGATGAGTTGAAAACGAGAAAGTCTTGTCTCCTAGAAAAGAGGACCGGCAACATTCTGGCATTTATATGTCAGGGAGAGTAGCTTGTGTCTAATTCTCTATCTGACCGGAAGCCAGTGTAACTTTTTTCAGTAAGTAGATATATGTTCAATCTTGGCCACACCGTATATAGCCCTGATGGCTCCATTTTGTGTACTTTGCAGACGGGAGGGATTAGATTGCGAAGTCCCGCCAAGCAGACTATAACAATAATCAAGCCGCGATTTGACCAGTGCAGTGGCAAGAAGAGACCTATTTTTAAAGCACAAGTATGGCTTGATTTGATGCAATAACTTGGTAATGTATCCACAAGATGAGACACACTAGAGACCTGCTGTTTCATGGATAGTTCAGAGTCCAAAATGACCCCAAGAGTTTTAATTGATTTACTGACTGGAATGCTATTACTGGAGATAGAAAGATGGGAATAGCAAGGGTCAATCTTCTTCAGTCGGGGGATGTGTCAACAATGAGAAGCTCTGTTTTCTCAGAGTTGGGAGCTAATGAATCATAGGCCATTCAAGTTTGAATTTCATTATAAATGCAATTCACCTTTTGAGATTAGTGGCGTAGGTATCTGTTAACTCAAAGAGGACCTGGGTTTCATCTGCATAGTTATCAAATTGGACACCCAGGTCATCAAGAAGATGGTCTGATATATATGTTAAATAGGGTCAGAGACAGGCAAAAACCCTGAGTTACACCACACATAGAGAGAATAGGAGTGGCTTTGGCCTCCTTAAAAGCAACCTTTGAGGTTCTAGAGGTCAGAAAGGAAGATATCCAGTTGGCTGCTTTACCTGAGAAGTGAGCAATATTAACAGCCTTTCATGAAGGAGATTGGGATCTATGAGATCAAAGGCTGCAGGGAGGTCCAATAACACAAGCAAAGCAGGCTGGCCCCTCTCTATGATCTTTGAGATGATGGACTTAAGGTCCAACAATGCTGTCTCAGTCCAGTGCTGAGCACTGAAACCAGACTGATGAGTTCCCAAAAGTGTATTCTCTTCTACAAAATGTTGAAGTTGTAGATATGCAACTCTGTCAAGCATGTTTAATAGGTATGGAACACATGTTATCGGGAGATCGTTTTTGGCTATGGAAGGGTCTAAAGAGTTCTTTGTGAGCAGCGGAGAAATCCAAGTGTTCTTCAGTGAGGTAGCCACAGTGCCTTCACTGAAGCATGAGTTGATAAGCTTAGTGACCCATGGGATAATCACAGTTAGGTAGTCTTTCAGGATATTAGTAGGACAGGAGTCCCCAGAGCAGGTGGTTGATTGAAGCCTCATAATAATAATATCATGAATTTTTCCTTCAGTACAGTGTCAGAATTCAAATTTAGGAATAGATGAACTAGGGGCATTAGGGATGTTACATATCATAGGGATATGTTTACCATTAGAGCTAAGATGTCTTGGTTCCTTAGAAAAATTTACTAGATGGCTATTGCTTTTAGCAGTGAGCTAGTCTTGAATTAATTGGCACCAGGTGCAATCCTTTGAGATAGAAGGCAAGGGAGAGATGTAATACTCAAATTCCTTATGAATTTTAAATAATGTATTGGGGACAAGTTGGCTTTATTAATGTGTGAATTAAAGTGTTTCACTTTTGCTTCAATAATGGTGTTCTTATAGAATGCAGAAGCATTTTTGTATTTTCATTCATAAATCCTTTATGAAATGAGTTTCTGATTAGGATACCTCCCTTTCAGAAACAGAATTACCTGACTCATTTTAATTAATATAAATAAAAAAAGTTAGCGATTTAATAGCCTCACAAATGACAATCTATCACACAAATTCTACAGGCATATGATGTGATGCACAGGCACACATCTTCCATGCGTAGCTACAGTGTTTGATATCTGTGCTGGGTCTCATAACCTTAAGTAGGAACATATATGAATGCATTGAGCAGGTAGACTTGCCTCAAGTGACATTCTACTTTCAATTGCATGAAAATAGTGGATAGTCATACTTCCCAAATATAGGTGGAACTTCAAGTCCATTGTCCTTTCTCTATGTGGGGAAATCTTGAACTGTCAAAAGCTATGTTATTTTATCTGGCATTCAAGGAGCGCTCTATATATCATTTGTATGACCTCAAAGCGCTGGTAGGTTCAACGTCCTCGGGGACCATAGTCCAGGGCAGTTGAAAGAGTAGGGTGTTGAAGGGTGCTTGGGTGCACCAGTTAAATGTGCAGAGGATGTAATTGCTTGATGGTAGCTGCATTCTAGTATTAGGTGTGGTGGTATAGGTATTGGTATTGGTTCTATGTATGCAGACCGGCGGGTGGACACCAAGACTGGGTTCTGGCTGTGTTTGGCCTGTGGGATGCTTATGTATGCATCTAGGCCACTTTTTACGCGTGGTATAGCTGCATTTTTATTAGAATGATGAGGTGTTAATTGGCATTGGATAGTATTCGTATGTGAGCAGCTAGGCCAAATTGATCGAGGGGTGTAGCTGCACTCAATTGTGTGGTGGTGTAGATTAGAGAGTATGCATGGTGATATGATATGATATGATATGATATGATATGATATGATATGATGGTTCATCCATACATCGACCAAACACTATGGGAGTGAACAAGGGAAAATGCAGGGATATTCCCTCATGCTATGAACAGCAAGGATGTGAAGACAAGCCACTGCAATTGGTCTAGCGAGTCCCGGACAGTGTAAGTGCCAAGGCACAGACAGGAGGGAAGGGTACACGAGGACTGGGGGTGGGACACAAGCGACATTGTGGGGGGCCAGGGGGTTGGTGTATGCAGCAACAGTATGGAGGGGCCAGAGGGGGCTGGGGGCTGGGTGCACAGAGAGACATCACAGGGACCAGAGGGCTGGGGGAGCACAGCGGAATCAAGGGGGACCAGAGGGAGCAGGGGGTACACAGTGACAACACGGGGCACGAGAGGGGGTGCAGTGACGTAAAAGGGACCAGAGGGTCGGGCACACAGTGAAACAGTGAAACATGGGGACATGAGGAATTGTGAGTAGACAACAACATCAAGGGGAAGCGAGGGGCTGGGAGCAAACAGCGACAGGAAATGTGGGAACCAGGGGGCGCTGTGGGTATGAAGTGACAACATGGGGGACAATGGGGTGGGGCACACAGGGACATTGCAGAGACTAGAGGTGGCTGGGCATACAGCAACAGGACGGGGGACCAGGGGGGTACAAAGCCACATCACGGGACGCCAGAGGTTAGGGGTACACAGCGACAACACAGGGGACCAAGGGGCACATAGTGACATCACACGGACCAGAGCAGCAGGGCATACAGGCAGGGGGCAGAGGGGTACACAGCAACATAACAGGGAACAAGAGGGCAGGGGGTACACAGCAACATCACAGGGACCAAAAGGGCACACATCAACATCACAGGGACTAGAGGGGGCGGGGCATGCAGCAACAGTACAGGGGACCAAAGAGGCACACAGCAACATCAGAGTGAACCAGAGGGCAGGGGGTACACAGCGACAACACAGGAATCGAAGGGGCATACAGAGAAATCACTGGGATTAGAAGGGGCATGGTATACAGTGACAGGACGGGGGACAAGAGGGGTACACAGTGATAACACAGGGAACTAAAGGGAAGGGGGTACACAGCGACAACACAGGGCACCAGAGGGGCTTGGGGCACACAGGGCACATAGTGACATCACGGGGATTAGATGGTTGGGTAAACAGCGACATCACAGGGAATCAAAGGGCAGGGGGTACAGAGCGACAACATGGGAAACCAAGGGCGCTGTGGGCACATAGCGACAATATGGAGGACAAGGGGGCTTGGGTGCATGCTCTGATAATACAGGGAACCAGAGGGGCTGGGGCATATAGCAAAATCACGGGAACTTGAGGGCGAGGGGGTACTCAGTGACCACAGAGGAAGCAGAGGGGCTCGGGTACATGGCAACATCGCAGGGTCGGGGAGTTTACCTGAGGTGAGCAGGGAGTTGAAGGAGGCTTTGCTGTGGGTCTAGTGGAGTGGAGGAGAGTTGGAGAGGCAGCAAGGTATTGGCAGCATATGTGAATATTAGTCAGGAGAGGGAATTTGTGGGGAGTTATGATCTAAGGAGAACATTATTCTGCATTTCAGGCATGCGGTTGATTAATAATAATTGATGAGCGTATTCATGACATTGTTGGGAGATTCATTGAGCATTAGTCATCGGGTTGCTACGTCTTCAGTCAATTCAGAAGGTTGTGTTTGCTTTTACGGAAAGAGACACCAATTTTAGAGCTTTGCGGAATGTCATATAGTCTTGTGTGTGTCGAATATGTGGGGGAAGCAAATTCTACAGAGTCGGGGCCAAGGTGGAGAAGGTGGATCCTTCAATCCTGATGGAGTTAGAGTTTGGAATCCCTAAAAGGAGGGCAGTTCTTGATCTTAGGGTGCGGGATGGGAGGTATGGTTGTATCTTTTCTTGCTGGTATAATGGGCCGGTTTTGTGCACTGCACGGTGAGTGATGTACAGGGTCTTGAAAGTGGTGCTTCGTCTGACTGGGAGCCAGTGGAGCGTTCGGAGAGCAGGAAAGATGTGGTCTCTCAGACCCAGGGCAAGGAGCAGTTTAGCAGCAGCGTTTTGTGCTCTTTGGAGTTTGTAAAGATGGTATGCCAGGGCTCCTAGGTATAGGGAGTTGGGATAAGTCCAGTCTCGACATAACAATAGACATGACTGTGGCAAGTCTGCTCGGGAAAGAGAGATAGGGAAAGATGCGTCTGAGAAGTTTGAGATGGTACTGACAACATTTTGACACATTGTTGATCTGTCGGGAGAAGGTAAGGTCAGAGTCCATAGTGCAGCCTAGGTTTTTTACTGTGTTGAAGGGGGCGGGAGGGTGGGCCCAGGGACGGTGGCCATAAGAGTGGAGGAGGTAGAAGGGCAGTGTTGCTGCACACCATGATTTTGGTTTTAGTGGGGTTTAAGAGGAGGTGGTTTATTGTCATCCATCAGTCGATATCTCGAAGACAGGCTTCGAGGTCGGGCTGGGGGTTGGTGCCCGAATTTGGGATTCTTAGGATGATTTGGGTATCGTCAGCATAGTTGTAGCACAAGATGTTGTGCATGTGGATGATTCCAGGGAGGGTGGTCATATAGAGGTTGAACAGGAGAGCAAATAGGCATGCACCTTGCGGTACTCCAGTGTTAACCAAGCGAGCTGCTGAGACAAATGGGGAGAGGAGGGTTATTTGTTTCCTGCTGCTCAGGAAGGAGGCGATCCACTTGAGAGCAGTGCCAGGGCTTCCGAGGGAGTGGAGGCTGTCAAGGAGGATTGAGTGGTTAACTGTGTCAAAGGCTGCAGAAAGATCGAGGAGAATAAATGCAGCACATCCTTCAGAGTCTGCAGTGACCTTAAGATCATCCAATATCGGGGTCAGAGTGGTGTCAGTTCTATGTCGTGGTCTGAAGCCTGATTGTGCGGTTGAGGAGGTTGTTGGATTCTACAAAGACATTGAACTGGAAGTAAGCTGTTCATTCCATATGTTTTACAAGGAATCTGGTGTTCGAGATGGGTCGGTAGTTTTTGGAGTCAAGGGGGTCGAGGGATGGCTTTTTAAGAAGAGGCTTGACATGCAAAATTATGAAGGCATCTGGGAAGATGCCAGAGGTGAGGGAGTCCTTTAGTATGGCTCTTGCATGTTCACCTGCACAGGTAGTCGAGAATATTTCTTTTAGGGCAGCAGCAGGGCAGGGGTTGATGGGGGACCCAGATGGTTTGCTGGCAGATAGTAGGTCAAGAAACTCATCGCTTGAGATGGTTTTGAAGGAGTCGAAGGTGGAGGAATTGGGGGTCAGGGCGATGGGGTGAGGGGCAGTTATTGGAGTGGTCGGTTGTGGGAGGGGAAAGAGGAGGGACAGTTTGTTAAGGAAGGTAGTCCTGTCAAGAACAGTGGTGTAGAAGTGTAGGGAAGGGGACGCAGAGTGATTGAGAGGGGGTGGATTGGGTGGAGGTGCAAGCGGGTTTGATGAATTCTGATATGATTCTGTGAAGTTCTTTGCTGCAGTTGCTGCAGTTGAGAATTAATTTGTTGTAAAAGGCTTTCATCTTTGTAGTTACGATGGTGAAAGGTGAACATGGATCTGCTGCGATTGGTTTTATATGCTCGCCATTTGTGTTCCAGAGAGTTATTTTGTGTTTTGGTGTTCCTCAGGTGGGATGTGAACCATTTGGGGAATGGTACATTGCGAGAGGAAGTGGGGCGCGAGGGGGTGAGAGGAATTAGAGAGTCATTGAGCCAAGAGTCAAAAGAGTCGATGATTAAGGCTCTGTCTGGGGGGTCATTGAAGGGGATCTAAGAAGTAGGGCTTTGGTGAGGTCAGGAAAGATATTCACTTTGTTCCAACATTTGAGGACTTGGGGAGAGGCCAGAGGGGCAGTAGGTGGGGGAGGGGAGGCAGGGGTGATGATGGAGAAGGGGATGACAAAGTGGTCAGTCCAGATGAGTGGTTTGGGGCAGGATATATTAATCAGGTCATGGGTGCTGAAAATTGTGTCAAGGTTGTGCCCATTTGAGTGTGTTGGTCCAGTCGTATGAAGGGAGTGGTTGAGCATATCAAGACTGTTGACCAGTGGATCGGTCATGGAGTTGGTGGGGATGTCCATCCAGATATTGAAATCTCCAAGGAGTGTAAGAGAAGGGTGATTTACTTGAATGGTGGCTACAGAATCACAGAGGTTGTTGGTGAAGTGTCTGTTGTAACCTGAGGGTCTGCAGATGAGTAGGAAGCTCTGAGAGAAAAGCAGAGGTAGAGAGAGTTTAACTAGAAGGGATTCACATGATGGAATGCATGTCTAAGATTCAACGAGTAATACATAGCAATGTGAATTGAAGAGGACTGCCACTCCGCCTCCTCTGGAGAGGCTATTGTGGGCGAATGTGCAAATAGGTGGGGGGAGGCTTCATGTGCAATAGATGCAAAGTCATTGGAGAGCCAGGTTTCAGTGATAAAGACGATGTTGGGCTTGTCCGGGAACAGGAGGTCGAAGATGCTGTGCCTGTTTCTTGCTGCGGAGCGAGCATTGAAGAGGATGCAGTTGACTTCATGAGGGGATGTGGTCTCAGTGGAGGTCATCGGAGTGGAAGCATAATATAGTTAGGGAGATTGGAGGCAGGAGGGTGAGGGTGGGACATTCTGGGTCGCTGATACAGGGTGAGGTGGGTTAGGGAGGGGGCAGGGTGTTCTTACAAACTATTCTTACAAATATTGTTTTTACTATTATGTTGAAAGCAGCATTAGTAATTTCTTTTTTTTTCCCGTTCTGGGATAGCTAATTTTACAATTTTGAGAGTCACGTCATCTACTGAACACTAAAGCAATGATTACCTTCACCTAAGACATATTTATTAATCTATTAATATTCTCTTACTCGCATCACAAAAGTATTTTGTGTTCACAATATAAAACATATACACAATATATGACCAGACATTAACTCATAAATCGCACAATCTCCTCAATAAAGTCTAGCTGGCTAGAGTCTAACAGGCACCACAATAGTGACCACATGTATTGTTTACCGTAAGATTAGTGACAAAGTAGTACTGTGGGCTTGGAGATCCAGCAGCCTTAGAAGTCCACAACCGACGGGTTCATACTAGTATTTTACTGCCCTGGGGTTCCCTTAATAAGGCAGGATACTTCAAGGGAATTATATGTTGTCAACATAACTCCAGTGGAAATTGAGGCACCAAGATAATGTGGAAACAGCAATGCGCCTCTCTTTGAATGGCAATCACTGCATGGTAGAAATATTAAATAGGACAAATCTGGCTTTAAATAGCTGTGGTCATAATACTTCATGAACAATTCATACTTTGCAAGCAGGAAAGGACCAGCCTACAGGGCGCACTGGAGATTTCCTTGTAGGCCTCTACATGATGGGCCTCTTTTGTGTCAGTGGGTACCCTTGTTTATGCTCATCTTCCCCCTCTCCTATGTATGCTGCCCAATGCTTTCATCTCCCCTCAACCCCCAATGCTGTGTAATTAAGAATGTGTTATAAAGATGTTAAAGGGGCAAATATACTTTGAAAATAATAGTTTGGACTAAACGTTTTCCAGCCCCCCCTTCCCAGCACTTGTCTGCACTTACCTTGCACTTGCCACCAGCTGGCCCTATTTATTTATTTATCTATTTATTTCTATTCTACTTACCTTGCACTGCACTTTTCCCTTCCCCCTACCCCTGCACTTGCGCGGTCTGAATGACACCTGGCCTAGTAGGATCGTTGTCTGTCCTCCCCCTGTTCCCCCCTCCCTGCCTCGTCGCGCCTTGAAACACTTGTGTATAGGCGCGTTACAAATGCCATATCATATCATAAATGTGGCAGTTGGAGGAACGCAACCCCTACTTACAGGGACTGGACTTGCATGCACTGTGTAATAAAGCCACTCCTCTCTCTTTGATAAAGGATAAATCCATTACAGTTGGAGAAAAAGCAGGAATTGACCATTATTAAACATATTTTGTTATCGAAATTCATGGAAATTGTCTGGTTCAAAATAACAGTGACTTTACAAGCTGAACTTATTATTTGAAATCCTTGTCTGTACATGTGGATCTTGTGGACTTTCATTCTTACAATTTCATTTAAGTGTTTTACACCCAGATAATCAGCAGGGGTGTCATTTGTGGGTCACTAGAGGTCCGACAGTTGCGACCCTGTGGTCTCCCTTGCTACCCCTAAAAAATGACATCACTTCCTGTGGTGTCATCAGAGGTGAAAGGTTGTGTGATGTCACTTCCGCTACCCCTGGCATTTTGGTGAAATGATGGCCCTGAAAATCAGATTGCACAATCCTGGTAAATGCCTTTCCCCAATCAAAAGAAATACACACTTAGATGTCAGCACAGCTGCATATTCAGTCTACATATTTCAGAACGATTAGACAACTAAGAAGCTCATTTTGAAATGCACGTGTGCACCCTGTGAAGGCACAACAATAGGCAGTGCAAGAGTTCAGTGGTGGCTCAATCGGTTTACGAGTGCTGCATTTTTGTGTCACTAGGGCCATGTTAAACCAAACAGCATAGGTAGGCAATTTTAAATGCATTCCCTGTAGCACGTATATGTTTTTTGATCGACTTGTTAATGTAGGTTAGAGAGCCAAATATGTTTGTATAATATGCAATATAATCCCATACCATTTCTTCTGCACACTTAGATCACAGATCAAGGGTTTCTTTCACTTGATTTGCAAACGTCAATTGGTGTGCTTTGTGTCTTGTAAATTTCCATTTTTAGATTTTTGGTAAAGTAAAATGAAAATCTGATTAAGAAGAATGTACTTTCGGTGGGCAAAGAATGTGCCCACATTTCGGTTTTCACGCACCATTAAGGCATGCAGTAACTACGTTTACAGGGATTTACAGATTTTTTAAATACTTTAAGCATCATTTGTAAAAATGCAAATTATTTTTTGCATTCAATTTTGTTCCCACCATGCTTGACACATCGGTACATTATACTGAAAATGGAGTGAGAGGATGGAGATTGGAGATGTACATGATTGTGCCACAGTTTGGAGGCAGCCCTGCCGATTTGATGCTCTTGCTCATCCTTGACTGCAGAACAAAAGCCTGCTTTAAACATCTGCAGCGGATTAAAACATGTTCCCGCCACCTATTTGGCAGAATAACAAAGGGGGTAATTCATAGAATCCAGCGCACAAGTGGCGCACGCGGCTGGCGCACAGTGTGCGCGTGCGAATCCCTGCGCAAGCCGCGTGCGCTAAAATCCAATTCCGCGCACAACGTATTCATGGATTCCAGCCACCAAAACCAGCCATGGCGCACAGTGGCGCAGCGACCCTGCAGCAGCGCCAGTTACGCCCCCAAGAACGCATCTCGCACAGGGAAAAGCCATCAATATACCCAATCCAGCGCAAAGGGCTGCGCCAACCCTGTACCAGCACAGCAAGCGGGCTACGTGTATCACTGGGGTGCGCGGGAAGTACCTCACGCGATTGGCCCCGTGCGAGCAGGGTACGCGTATTTCAGGGGTGCGCAGGAAGTTCCACACGCGATTTCATCATGGTACGTGTATTTCAGGGGTGCGCTGGAATTTCCACACGTGATTGGGCCCGTGCGAGCAGGGTACGCGTATCTCAGGGGTGCGCGGGAAGTTCCACACGCGATTCCATCAGCGTATGTGTATTTCAGGGTGCAGGGGAAGTTACACACGCGAAATCAGCAGGGTACGTGTATTCCAGGGGTGCGCGTGAAGTTCCACATGCGATTCCATCAGGGTACGTGTATTTCAGGGTGCAGGGGAAGTTACACACGCGATTTCAGCAGGGTACGTGTGTTTCAGGGTGCAGGGGAAGTTAAACACGTGACTTCCGCATGGTACGTGTTTTTCAGGGGTGCGCGTGAAGTTCCACACGCGATATCAGCAGGGTACGTGTATTTCAGGGTGTAGGGGAAGTTACACACGCAAAATCAGCAGGGTACGTGTATTCCAGGGGTGCGCGGGAAGTTCCACACGCGATTCCATCAGTGTACGTGTATTTCTGGGTGCGGGGGAAGTTCGACACGTGATTCCATCAGGGTACGTGTATTACAGGGGTGCGCGGGGAGCACCACACGTGAATTGCACGTGTGGGCCCTCCCAGGTGTTCCCTCTACACCCTCCATGGCCCCTGCAGGTGGCTCACACCACAGGGGCCTACCCTGTACATGTCCTGCAGGCACCCTATCCACCATGGCCATGCCCCCCAGCCAACCCACATGTCAACTTGCACTACTGCCCACCAACGCATGTCCCCCTGCACCCCCAGGGGCAGCCTCCACAGGCCCCCACCCATGTCTCCCACCACCACCCAGCAGTGCAGGGGCACCCTCCACCAGGCCCCCACCCATGTCTCCCACCACCCCCACCCCCCAGCCACCAGGGGCAGCCTCCACCAGGCCCCCACCCATGTCTCCCAACCCCTTCACCCCCCAGCAGTGCAGGGGCACCCACCACCAGGCCCCCACCCATGTCTCCCACCACCCCCACCCCCCAGCCACCAGGGGCAGCCTCCACCAGGCCCCCACTCATGTCTCCCACCACCCCCACCCTCCAGCAGTGCAGGGGCACCCACCACCAGGCCCCCACCCATGTCTCCCACCACCCCCACCCCCACCCCCCAGCAGTGCAGGGGCACCCACCACCAGGCCCCACCCATGTCTCCCACCACCCCCACCCCCCAGCACTGTGGGGCACCTGCCAGCAGGCCCCCACCCATGTCCAACTCATGTTCCCCACCACCCCCACCCCCCACCACTGTGGGGCACCTGCCAGCAGGCCCCCACACATGTCCAACTCATATTCCCCACCACCCCCACCCCCCAGACACCAGGGGCAGCCTCCACCAGGCCCCCACCCATGTCTCCCACCACCCCCACCCCCCAGCCACCAGGGGCAGCCTCCTCCAGGCCCCCACCCATGTCTCCCACCACACCCACCCCCCAGCCACCAGGGGCAGCCTCCACCAGGCCCCCACCCATGTCTCCCACCACCCCCACCCGCCAGCACTGTGGGGCACCTGCCAGCAGGCCCCCACCCATGTCCAACTCATGTGCCCCACCACCCCCATCCCCCAGCCACCAGGTGCAGCCTCCACCAGGCCCCCACCCATGTCTCCCACCACCCCCACCCCCCAGCCACTAGGGGCAGCCTCCAACAGGCCCACAACCATGTCTCCCACCACCCCCACCCCCCAGCCACCAGGGGCAGCCTCCACCAGGCCCCCACCCATGTCTCCCACCCCCCCACCCCCCAGCAGTGCAGGGCCACCCACCACCAGGCCCCCACCCATGTCTTCCGCCACCCCCACCCCCCAGCCACCAGGGGCAGCCTCCACCAGGCCCCCACCCATGTCTCCCACCACCCCCACCCCCCAGCAGTGCAGGGGCACCCACCACCAGGCCCCCACCCATGTCTCCCACCACCCCCACCCCCCAGCCACCAGGCGCAGCCTCCACCAGGCCCCCACCCATGTCTCCCACCACCCCCACCCCCCAGCCACCAGGGGCAGCCTCCACCAGGCCCCCACCCATGTCTCCCACCACCCCCACCCGCCAGCACTGTGGGGCACCTGCCAGCAGGCCCCCACCCATGTCCAACTCATGTTCCCCACCACCCTCATCCCCCAGCCACCAGGTGCAGCCTCCACCAGGCCCCCACCCATGTCTCCCACCACCCCCACCCCCCAGCCACCAGGGGCAGCCTCCACCAGGCCCCCACCCATGTCTCCCACCACCCCCACCCGCCAGCACTGTGGGGCACCTGCCAGCAGGCCCCCACCCATGTCCAACTCATGTTCCCCACCACCCCATCCCCCAGCCACCAGGTGCAGCCTCCACCAGGCCCCCACCCATGTCTCCCACCACCCCCAGCCACCAGGGGCAGCCTCCACCAGGCCCACACCCATGTCTCCCGCCACCCCCACCCCCCAGCCACCAGGGGCAGCCTCCACCAGGCCCCCACCCATGTCTCCCACCACCCCCACCCCCCAGCAGTGCAGGTGCACCCACCACCAGGCCCCCACCCATGTCTCCCACCACCCCCACCCCCAGCCACCAGGGGCAGCCTCCACCAAGCCCCCACCCATGTCTCCCACCACCCCACCCCCCAGCCACCAGGGGCAGCCTCCACCAGGCCCCCACCCATGTCTCCCACCACCCCCACCCCCCAGCCACCAGGGGCAGCCTCCACCAGGCCCCCACCCATGTCTCCCACCACCCCCACCCACCAGCACTGTGGGGCACCTGCCAGCAGGCCCCCACCCATGTCCAACTCATGTTCCCGACCACCCCCATCCCCCAGCCACCAGGTGAAGCCTCCACCAGGCTCCCACCCATGTCTCCCACCACCCCCACCCCCCAGCCACCAGGGGCAGCCTCCAACAGGCCCACAACCATGTCTCCCACCACCCCCACCCCCCAGCCACCAAGGGCAGCCTCCACCAGGCCCCCACCCATGTCTCCCACCCCCCCACCCCCCAGCAGTGCAGGGGCACCCACCACCAGGCCCTCACCCATGTCTCCCACCACCCCCACCCCCCAGCCACCAGGGGCAGCCTCCACCAGGCCCCCACCCATGTCTCCCACCACCCCACCCCCCAGCAGTGCAGGGGCACCCACCACCAGGCCCCCACCCATGTGTCCCACCACCCCCACCCCCCAGCGGTGCAGGGACACCCACCACCAGGCCCCCACCCATGTCTCCCACCACCCCCACCCCCCAGCCACCAGGGGCAGCCTCCACCAGGCCCCCACCCATGTCTCCCACCACCCCCACCCCCCAGCAGTGCAGGGGCACCCACCACCAGGCCCCCACCCATGTCTCCCACCACCCCCACCCCCAGCACTGTGGGGCACCTGCCAGCAGGCCCCCACCCATGTCCAACTCATGTTCCCCACCACCCCCACCCCCCAACACTGTGGGGCACCTGCCAGCAGGCCCCCACCCATTTCCAACTCATGTTCCCCACCACCCCCACCCCCCAGCACTGTGGGGCACCTGCCAGCAGGCCCCCACCCATGTCCAACTCATGTTCCCCACCACCCCCACCCCCCAGCACTGTGGGGCACCTGCCAGCAGGCCCCCACCCATTTCGAACTCATGTTCCCCACCACCCCACCCCCCAGCACTGTGGGGCACCTGCCAGCAGGCCCCCACCCATGTCCAACTCATGTACCCCTGCACCCCCACCCCCCAGCACTGTGGGGCACCTGCCAGCAGGCCCCCACCCATGTCCAACTCATGTTCCCCACCACCCCCACCCCCCAGCACTTTGGGGCACCTGCCAGCAGGCCCCCACCCATGTCCAACTCATGTTCCCCACCCCCCCACCCCCCAGCACTCTGGGGCACCTGCCAGCAGGCCCCCACCCATGTCCAACTCATGTTCCCCAGCCAACATGTCATCACAATCTAGATCCCTGGTCCCTATGGCCAGCCTCCAAATGCAAAACACCCACCCGAGTATTGCATCCACCCACTCATAATTTGCAATTACATCACAGAACACCAATTGCAAGTTCCGAAACAAACACATTTCCCTCACATACACCCAATGGGTGTCAGTGAATCTCAAAACACATATCATGAAATGCATGAAACCAATGAGATACCACACATTGAAGTTCACCAAAAATAATATGTATTAAAGGAAACATCAATAGAATAAAAAATGAAGAAACAGAAACGTGAATGTACAAAAATGAAAAGAAGCATGTCCGTCAAAAAAAGCAAAACCAAAAATAAAAATCCAAAGTAATGTCCAAAGTCAATGTCCACAAAACAAAATCCAATGGGAAATAAAAAAGAAAGCCATTGCTCCATGGTCAAAAATAGAAAAAAAAATACAATCCAACTGTCAACTATGTACATGGGACCAATCCAGGGTCCATTATCCCAACAAAATAAAGGAAACCTATCTAACTACACTAACTAATAAAATAAACTATATACAAAAATGTGGCCAATGTCCGTAAGGTCCAAATAAAATAAAAACAAAAATGAAACCTAACACTACCTAGAAACTATGTACAAGGGCAGCGGGCTAGTTTCACGGCTCACATGTGGATGTTCCGGGCCAGGGCATCATCGAACTCCTCCTCAATGTCCCGGAGGCGGTCCTCCTCCATGGCCCCGAGGGTCCGCAGGGCCGCCGACGTCTCCACCTCCAAACCCATGCGGATTGCCTCGAGGCACTCGGCCCGCCTCAGGGCCCCCCGCATGGAGTTCTCCGCCCTGACCATTGTGAGCCGTGCCTCTTCCGCCCGCTGCTGCTCTGCATCTATGGCGTGGCCCAACCGCTGCCACACGGAAGACACTCTCTGTCCTGGGTCCTCCTGCCCTCCGGCTGATGCCTGCCCCTCCGATGTCGAAGGCCCTGAGCCTTCATGGCTCCCACCACGTTGCTGCTACTGCTGTGCCTCTGCCCGTGCACTGCCTCCTAATGCCTGCACATCCTCCGCCGGCTGGGGTGCAGTTGTTGATGTGGCCACCCCTGCTGGACGTTCGACTCCCGACTGTGGCAGGGATGCCTCCTCCACCAGCCTGGCCGCACCGTCAGAGGCAGCTCCAAAGGGCACCCAGGTGACTGATGGGTGGGAAGATGGCACAGAGGACGACTGGCGCGTAGGGGGTCCAGTTGAGGAGGGGGTCGGAGCAAGCCCCATCAGACGGAGGAATCCGGCCTGGGTGACCTGTCCCAGCAGGCTGACTTGGTCAACGAGCCATTCGAGATGACTCGCAGTCTCTTCATGAAAAGACTGCAGGTCACCTCGCATGGCCCGTTGACGCAACGCCACACCAGCCAGGACAGGCTCAACCCGGACCTGGATAGCCACGTCCGCAGGCAGAGGAAGGCCAGTTGACGTGAGCTCATCCCCTGCCTGAAAACGGGTCTGGACGTAGGCATCCCTGCTGGTGCAAGATGATGCAGGGACAGGATTGCACACAGGCACCTCCGCGGCGGCCTGTGCTGCCTCCTGTCCCTGGTCCTGCACTGCACCACTAGCACCAGTGGGATCCCCACCTCCAGACCCCGTCTCTGGTGCTTGCACGGCCTCCTCCTCCACCAAACCCCCCACCAACCTGGATGACTCCGTGCCATCTTCCCCTGTTGGGCCCTGTGGGGTCCCAGCTGCCCCTTCTGCTGCCGAGGATTCCAACTCCAACCTCCGCCTCTTGGACCTCCCCCCGGCAGCTGCGGCCTGGGACGCGGCACCGGACTCCTCACTCCCCGACGAGATGACAACCTGGGAGGGGAGCCGGGCCTTGCGTCTCCGGCTGGCGGTCGGATCCCCGCCGCTGTGCTCCACAGCACCTTCTCCGCCCTCTTCATCAGTTGACGCTGCAGACAGGGAGAAACAAAACACAGGCATCAGGGCACTGTACAATGGACACATACACACATGACAGTTGTACATGAGTGGCATTGGCAAACCTCAGACATGTCATCACAATCCCCAACACACATGTCATTACAACTGGCACACATGAGCCATACCACAGCCATATCGCAAATGCCACCACCATCCATACACATACAACAGCATGAGCAGCCAAAGGTGAGCCAGACATCACATGCAACACAGGAAGTGCACCACACATGTACACACACCACCACACTTGCATGCATGTGTACACCTCTGCCAAGTGTCGCACTGTTCAGACGGGCATCCATGTCACATCTGCCAATCAGGCTTCCACATACCGCTGTCACATGCATCCATGTTGCATCACTGTTGCACCCTTGTCAAATACACACACATGCACATGTACACAGTGCTGATACATGCAGCCGAAAACAACATACATGCGTGACATCACGGAAATGTCTACTTACATACACATTCATCCAAACATGTGTGCCCACACAACTGCATATGGCATGCAAGCCTACACACACAAGCACCATCCATGTCTCACACATTACAGCCCTCGCATGTGTCAGCCCCATGGCCCTGTACACCCCCACCCATACTCGACCCCATACAAACAGATGTGCAACCTGCACACTACTGAATAACCACCACACGCACTGCTCACAATCAGGATGCATGTACACTCACCGCTCGACTCCAGACGGGTCTGCTTCTCAAGGACCTGGACGTGGAGCGCTGGGGATATGCGTTCCAGGACCCTCATCTGTTCTTCCGACAAGTGGCCCCGGCGCCCCTTGGCATCCGCTGCCTTCAAGAGGCGGTGGGCCTTGTTCAGGGTCCTGGACCTGAAGTCCTCCCAGCGCTTCCTGACATGTTGTAAGTCGCGGACTGCCACCCCCTCCGCGTTGATGGCAGTCACGATGTCAGTCCAGATCCGGGTCCGTCCTTCCTTGTCGGCGCGGGAACTTCCGAAGAGGGCATCATACTGCCCCAGGACTTGCTCCACCAGGACACCAACTTCGGTGGCACTGAAGCTGGTGCCCCTCTGCCTCTCTGGCCGGGGGTTGTCAGTGGACACAGATGGTGTTTGCCCCGACATGACAACCCCAGAGGCAGGAGTGGGTGGGCAACTGGGTCCTGGGGCTGGGCTGTGGAGCGATGGAATCCCAGTCGGGAGTCTTCGGTTCCAGCAGGGGTGGTCACAGCAACAGCACCTCTGGCTGATGTGCAGGCAGCAAATGGCAGTGCACGTGGGCAGCAGGCAGTCAGGCAGCAGCAGATGGCAGGTGGGAGCGTGCTCAGGGCTCTGGGGGGCAGTAGTTCGGCCTTCTGGGCAGGAGCGTGGTCTTCCGTGTGCTTACGCGTGGCCAGCTTGATACGGAGTGATTTGGCACGTGAAAAATCTGCACGTCAATGTGTAATTCGAGGAAAGGACCTTAGCGCGTAAGCGCGTCTGCACGCAAACGCATTTTCATTGGACAGAAGGCCCCTCAAGCGCAAGCGCCCCTGTGACTTGACGCGTACAGACGTGCCTTGGCATTTCAGCGCGCGTGAAAAACTGCACGTCCGCGTGTAATACGAGGAAAGGGCCATGCGCGTAAGCGCGTGTGAAAAACTGCACGTCCGCGTGTAATACGAGGAAAGGGCCATGCGCGTAAGCGCGTGTGGAAACTGCACGTCCGCGTGTAATACGAGGAAAGGGCCATGCGCGTAAGCGCGCGTGGAAACTGCACGTCCGCGTGTAATACGAGGAAAGGGCCCATGCGCGTAAGTGACGTGCGCATGCGTTTCCCTCAGCACGGGTTAAAGGTGAGCGGCCCCAGCAGTTCGCTGTACGTGCCTTTCGTGTAGACCGACGTGTGTTGCTGCTTCCTGTTGTTTCGCGCGACATCACAACTTCACAGCTATCAAGGACGTATCTCTTCTTTTGGAGGGGGTATTGGCTACGCGTGTTTTTCTGCATCGCGCTAGTCAGACGGTGAGTCGCACACGCTCTTTTTCCCACTGCGGGTGCCCCTGTGTATCGCACCCATTTTCGATGTCATAGTAGCCTGCGTGTCCCACGCGTACGCGTTATTCGTGTTACTGGGTGCCACTGTGTACTGCGGGAGGTTGAATCCACGCTTGTAGGCTGCAGGGTTGCGTGTACGGTTTTACTGCAGTTTTGGGGTGCCTGAGCGTTGCGTGACCCGTCACCACATCACCGGGGTCACATACAGCCTTGCAGGTGCAGGGGGGCTGTTAACATCTTGCTTCCCACCCCCTTCACCCCAATTGCCCAGGTCAATTGTGGTGTACACCTCCCATTGGCACCACTCCATCTGTGCCAGCACTACTACTACTGTGCCATGGTTGGGAGGCCACCAAAGGTGAGGGGCGCCTCAGCTGGGCGTACTCCTCGTGGCGGGCGTGGTCGGGGACGTGGCCGTGGTGACCAGGGAGTAGGGGGACTCCAGGGTGTCCAGGGCAGCCACAGAAGGGGAAGAGGCAGGGGTGCGCCACTTGAGCACAATGTTGTGCCATGTGTCGGTGCAGCCATGCCACCAACCCCCTGTGGTTCCGGGGGATGCAGCTCCTGCATCTGGCACTGGCACCCGTGTGACCCGTCAGTCTGTTCCATCGACTGCCACGGGCCCAAGGGTAGTGGTAGCTGCAGGTGCAGCTGTGGACACCGCCACCCAGGCACAGGGTCTGCCAGCGCAGGCTGCGTTGGCACTTGAAGAGCCCTTGGTAGATCTCCAACAGGCCAGGGGGGAAACCATAGGGGCAGGCCGGGCTGCTCAGACCAAGACATGTGTCCCTGGGGCAGTCATGTCATCTGCTGCCCGAACAGCCGGGTGTTGGCAAGTGCAGGGGCAGATGCACCCAACAGCACCCCGGTTGTCAGTCTGCCAACCAGGACCATTGCGGCCAACAACCCTGCCACAGCTGATGTTGCTGCGCAGGGTCCATTAGTGGGCACCCAGCTGCCACTGACACAAGTCAGGCCTTTGGTCATCCCTCCACCTGCCACTCCCTTGGCTCAATCCACCGAACCCACTGGCCATACTGGTCAGGGCGGCATTAGCCAGCCAGGGTCTGCGCCACAGTCCAAGAGGAGGAAGGTTGCACCTGCAGCACAGGCTGGGACCCCACACACAGCCACGACCTCCTGCACGTCGAGGAAGAAGCCTTTCTGTAAGCAGGAACTGGACTTCCTCGTGGACTACGTGCGGGGCCACAGCCGTGACATGCTAGTGGGTGCCAATAGTCAGACCACGGCTGCCCAACGTGACACCCACTGGAAGCATGTTGCGGAACATGTCAGTTCATTCGGCCATGAGGTGCGCACGGCGCAGGAGTGCAAAAAGCGTTGGAACGACATCAAGCGCAGCACTAAGGCCAAGCGTGCCTCAAATTACAACTTGACTCTGGTGACTGGCGGTGGGCTTGCACCAGAGGAGGAAGAACTCACTCCGCATGAGGCTCTCGTTGCGGAGTTCATACCACCTGAATTGGTCAAAGGAGTGTGAGAGAAGCTGGACTTTGATGCCCAGTCCAGTGAGTGTTGATGCGTGTTTGTTGAGGACGTGTGGGTTTCACTTGTGGGATGTGTTGTGCATGATTGCTGCTACATGTGACGTGTACATGGTTCTGATGTGTAAGTAATGCAATGCTACCCTCATGCATTGTCATGATCTCTGCTTCCAAAAGGTCAGGACCTACCCAACTCCCTTGGAAGCAGACCCATAACCCCGGTTCCGAGTGCCAGCCAGTCCCAATTGGGACCTTTTGGACCCTGTCCTGGCGCCAGTGGCACCAGGCTCATAAAGATGCCCAGTCCCAGCGCTGGAAGCGCCGGGCTCATAATGCTTGGGTGGACTTACCTGCAGCAGACCATGCTGCTTACTTACTTGCCAGTTGAACCCCTGATCCTCTTCTGTTTGGGACTACTTTTCCTGTTGGGTGGGGCAGGAGCCACTCCCTAGGTTCAGAACACTGGAACTCTTCTGGAAAGCAGGAACTCTTTTCTTACCTAGGCGTGGCTGTGGAAGGAGACACCTAAGCACTACAGGAGGCTATTTAAACCACACCCGATGGATGAATCTTGCTTTGTTTTATTCTGCATCCTCTGCAGCAGAACGCTCATCGTGTCTTCTGCATCTGATCCTGGGCCTAAGGGAAAAAGGCTTACCATCCTGAATCCAGTCTTCAGCAACACCTATAAAGACAAGAAAGAACAGGTTAGCATTACGGTCTTCAGTGACAGCGCTTCTCTTACCTGGTCCATCGGCTGTCACCAACGCCTCGCGCTGCATTCCGGCATCTGAAAGACAAAGGCTTACCTACTCTTCACGTGCTCCGGAGGTCTTCGCACTGCATTCCGGCATCTGAAAGACAAAGGCTTACCTACTCTTCACGTGCTCCGGAGGTCTTCGCACTGCATTCCGGCATCTGAAAGACAAAGGCTTACCTACTCTTCACGTGCTCCGGAGGCCTTCGGCGCTGCATCCCGCATCTGAAAGACAAAAGAAGGTGCGTATAAAGACATTGGGTAACTTTATTGCTCACGTGCCAGTACTCCTTCCCACGCCGAACCCAGTGGGTATTCCGGCACCCTTCAGCAGCTCCGAACTTGTACCTGCAATATAAAAGGACAGTTAGTGCGCATCGTGAAGCAGGCAACAAGCGCTTACTTACGTGCTTCCAGGCGCTTCTATTCCTCACACGGGTTCCATCCTCAACTCACTTCAGCCCGTCATCCGCCATCGCCGGAATCCTGCAAAACAAGAGACATCATTACAAAGACTTTTAAAGACATTTGAAATACTCGGAACTTACCGTTCGTGCAGTAAACTACGGACAGCAGTCCTCTGAGGTCAAGAGGCCTGCACCCTTATCCAGTGAAGAAACTGGTTACGGCACCCTGCCCCGAGGCAGATGGAGAGCTCGGCGTTCACTTACCTAAGACATCTTACTCTTCGAGTCAGACATACAGTGCACAGAGGTCCAGCCCAAAGAGCCAACCGTGTGTTACACATCACCTTCGAAGATATGGTATTCGCCCAGTCAAGACCGGCGCCTCTGCGGGAATCAGGTGAGCGTTACAGAACGCAAAGCCTACCGCAAAACTCCCGCCCAGGCGCTATGGAAACCTCGAATACCGACCAGCTAGCCCAGTTACTTGGGGAACTAAGAGCAGAAGTGCATGCAGCCCGTCAGGAAACGAACGCTCTAAGAAGGGAACTGATTATTTCCAAGGAGCGAACAGACGATCTCGCTAGAGAATTGCTACAGTCACAAGCCGGACAGACCCCATTACCCGCATCAGGGGCAAATCTTCCTTCAACATCCTTTATGAATCCAGTGCAAATCAACCTACCTGGGAATGTACCTCTGGCTCCGCCCGAGCGATTTTCTGGTGACCCAAAGAGGTTTGCAGTATTTATTAATCAGTGCCGGTTGCATTTCTTATGCCGGCCATCAGCCTTTCCAACTGATCAAGCTAAAGTAGCTTTCGTGCTTTCGTACCTTAGTGGCAATGCGGCAGACTGGTCAATCCCTCTAGTTAATCAAGATGATCCGATTCTCCATGATTTTCAAGCTTTTCAGCTCAGTATGGAAAAACTGTTCGCAAGACATTCACAGGGGCAGGCCTTGGACAATGAGCTTCTTTCGTTGCGACAGGGTAATCAAGACCTTTTGGCTTATATTGCGTCTTTCAACAGACTGATAGTGGAAACTCAATGGCCTGAGGACAAAAGGATTACGCTGTTTTATAGAGGTCTACGTGGAGAGCTCAAAGATGTGTTAGCCCAAGTAGTGAATCCCCGGTAAGACTGTTCGGACTATATAGACTTAGTCGTTCAAATAGATCACAGACTGCAGAACAGGAAGGCCGATCGTTCCAAGTTTGATGCTCGAGTATTTTCCAAACCACCAACTCCTTCCAAAGGAGTAGACTCTGGGGAACCCATGCAAATAGGGGGCCTGAAAGGACCACTAACACAAATGGAGCGGGAAAGGAGAAAACAGTTGCAATTATGCCTCTATTGCGGAAACTCAGGGCACTTTCTTCGAGACTGTCCGGTGAAACCAGCCAAGAAGGCAGTAGGAGCTGCAGTTACCAAGGTCATAAACTCTGAGCAGGGAAACAACCTCGCCCGACAAGAATAGAGGTCCTCTTGCCGAGCGTTAAAACCAGTTCCGTGACCTCGCATTTCGTGATACCTATGGTCCTCATTAACCCTGATCATCCGGATCGATTACATGCGATTGAAGCTTACGTCGACAGCGGTGCCATCGGCAATTATGTGGATCATGAAATGGTTTTGAGGATGAATCTAACTCTTTGTCCCAAGGCTGTAAAGGACGTCATTACTACGGTGGATGGTACGGAGATAGCCTCCAGACCAGTAACGCATACCACTCAAGAAGTGATGCTAGTAAGTCAAGATGGACACCATGAGAAGATTGTGTTCGATGTGATCAAGGCCCCTCAGTTCCAGATTATTCTAGGAATACCTTGGTTAGAGAAACACAATCCTCAGATCGATTGGCGAGCAAGAACGGTTCAGTTTCCAGAATGTGTCTCTACTTGTCACCCTCCACCTGGTGTTGAACTGGCAGCAATTTCTTCGGAGACTTCCCAGTTACCTCCCGAATACCTAGAATTCCAAGATTTTTTCCGGAAGGATCAGGCTAACTCTCTACCTCCTCATAGGTCTTATGACTGCCAGATAGACCTGATACCTGGATCTACTCCTCCTTGTAGTAGAATTTATGCCCTCACCGAGCCTGAGAACCTTCACCTCCGACAATACCTGGATCAATACCTAGCGAATGGGTTTATTCGTCCTTCCAAGTCCCCTGCTTCTTCAGCTTTGTTCTTCGTTCCAAAAAAAGAAGGGGACCTTAGAACTTGTATAGATTATCGTGCCCTGAACCAGATCACCGTTAAGAATAGATATCCGTTACCTTTGATCCCTGAACTCCTGGACCAAGTCAGAAAAGCCTGCATACATACAAAGCTGGATCTTAGAGGAGCCTACCACTTGGTACGAGTAAAAGAGGGCGATGAATGGAAGACGGCCTTCCGCACCAAGTATGGGCTATTTGAATATCAGGTCATGCCCTTCGGACTTTGCAATGCCCCGGCCGCCTTTCAATATTTTATGAACGATGTCCTCAGAGAGCTCATAGATGTGTGTGTTGTTGTTTACATTGACAACATCCTCGTTTATTCTTCATCGGAATCTGAACATCGGAAACACGTGAAAATGTTCCTCGAGAGATTGCGTCAACACAAACTTTTCGCCAAGTTGGAAAAATGTGTTTTCAACGTGACTGAAGTTGAGTTCTTGGGATTCATATTATCACCTAGCAGAGTGCGTATGGATTCAAAGAAGGTCGATGCAATTCTCAAATGGCCATCACCATCCTCTGTAAAAGGTGTTCAAAGCATGTTAGGCTTCGCTAACTTTTACCGCAGGTTTATCCCCGAATTCTCTCGAATAGTCCAGCCCATCACCGCCTTGTTAAAGAAATACAAACGTTTTGAATGGTCTACCGAGGCGGAGCAAGCTTTCCAGAATTTGAAGACTAAATTTATCTCTGCACCAATTTTAAAACATCCTCGCCCCGAACTCCCCTACATCGTTGAAACCGATGCTTCGAGCCTTACCATGGGGGCAGTTCTATCACAAAAGGACCCAGTAACCAATCAGTTGCATCCCGTGGCATTTTGGTCCCGCAAATTCTCGCCTCCTGAAATCAATTACACTATTACTGATAAGGAACTTCTGGCTATCAAGTCTGCCTTTAAGGCTTGGCGGCATTATCTTCTGGGGGCCCGACACACCGTTACTGTGATTACGGATCACCGAAACCTGCAATATTTGAAAACCGCAAAAGCCCAATCCTCTAGACAACTCCGTTGGGCACTATTCTTTGCCGAGTTTGACTTCATAATTACCTATCGACCTGGTACAAAAAACGGTAAAGCTGATGCCCTTTCCCGGATGGGAGTGGAAGAACACTTGATCAACCCTAAACCTGTACCTATCATTCCCGAACAAAGAATTCTGGGTGTAATCGCCACACAATCCATAGAGGAAGTTAAGGATAAAGCCAGGCAACTTGTAACTCCAGCAGACATACAGAATTGGCATCTGCAGGGAAAGGACTTTGCAGTGAAGGACAACTTATTGTATTTCCAAGAACGATTATACCTGCCCAGCACAGATTTACAGAAAAAGGTAATCTCTTGTTATCACGATTCCTTAATGGAAGGACATCCCAGTATGGCCAAAACCTCAGAAAAGATCAAGCGCTACTTCTGGTGGCCGTCTTGGAAAAGAGATATCAGAGACTTTATAATGTCCTATGGAGTATGCGCCCAAAACAAGAGTCAAAAGGAAAAACCAGCCGGGCTCTTACGCCCTATTGACACCCCACCTCGCCCTTGGCATACGCTTTCTATGGACTTCATCACCGATCTACCTCCATGCTCCGGATACAATACGATCCTAGTAATCGTGGACTTATTCTCCAAGATGGCGCATTTCATTCCACTCAAAGGCTTGCCAACAGCAACAACTCTGGCCCGAGAATTTCTCGAAAACATCGTCCGACTGCACGGTTTTCCTTCAGTTCTAATTTCGGATCGAGGTAGTCAATTCATTTCGCATTTTTGGCGAAGTTGCTGTCGGTCGGCTCAAATTGATGTGAGACTATCGACCAGTCACCACCCTCAAACCGACGGACAAACCGAGAGGACCAATCAAACTCTGGAACAGTATTTACGCTGCATGCTGCAACAAACTGAAAAGACTTGGAAAGATATCCTTTGGATAGCCGAATATGCCTACAATAACTCTGTCCACTCGGGAACTGGGAAAACCCCGTTTTTTCTTCTATACGGCAGTCACCCTCGAACCTCGGAGTTGGATCCACTCCAAGATCTTGGAACACCAGCAGTAGACTACCTGCATTCTACAATCACCCAAGCCTTTAAGGAAGCCGTTTCTCACCTTCAAAGGGCTAAGGAACAATACAAGAAAGGAGCAGATCAACATCGGAAGGAAGCCCCCCAATATCAAGTAGGAGATCAAGTCTGGTTATCCACCAAATATCTACCTCTAAAAGGACCACGCACATTCAACCCAAGATACCTTGGTCCCTATTCCATCACTACCATAGTAAACCCAGTAGCGGTCAAGTTGGACTTACCGCCTCATATGAAGATACATCCGGTCTTCCATGTCTCTCTATTAAAACCCATGCAACCTCAAACCCGACTAACTAAATCTCCAAAACCTATCCTAGTTGATGGAGAACTCGAGTTTGAAGTCAAAAGCATCCTGGACTCCAAGATCTCCAAATCTAAACTATTTTACCTAATTGACTGGAAAGGCTACGGCCCCCAAGAAAGATCCTGGGAACCTGCAGAATATGTCCACTCTCCTCGTCTAATCAAAAGATTCCATCGAACATTTCCTGACAAACCCAAACCCCCGGAGAAGCCCGGCTTGGGAGGGGCCTTGAGGGGGGGTGCTGTCATGATCTCTGTTTCCAAAAGGTCAGGACTTACCCAACTCCCTTGGAAGCAGACCCATAACCCCGGTTCCGAGTGCCAGCCAGTCCCAATTGGGACCTTTTGGACCCTGTCCTGGCGCCAGTGGCACCAGGCCCATAAAGATGCCCAGTCCCAGCGCTGGAAGCACCGGGCTCATAATGCTTGGGTGGACTTACCTGCAGCAGACCATGCTGCTTATTTACCTGCCAGTTGAACCCCTGATCCTCTTCTGTTTGGGACTACTTTTCCTGTTGGGTGGGGCAGGAGCCACTCCCAAGGTTCAGAACACTGGAACTCTTCTGGAAAGCAGGAACTCTTTTCTTACCTAGGCGTGGCTGTGGACGGAGACACCTAAGCACCACAGGAGGCTATTTAAACCACACCCGATGGATGAATCTTGCTTTGCGTTATTCTGCATCCTCTGCAGCAGAACGCTCATCGTGTCTTCTGCATCTGATCCTGGGCCTAAGGGAAAAAGGCTTACCATCCTGAATCCAGTCTTCAGCAACACCTATAAAGACAAGAAAGAACAGGTTAGCATTACGGTCTTCAGTGACAGCGCTTCTCTTACCTGGTCCATCGGCTGTCACCAACGCCTCGCGCTGCATTCCGGCATCTGAAAGACAAAGGCTTACCTACTCTTCACGTGCTCCGGAGGTCTTCGCACTGCATTCCGGCATCTGAAAGACAAAGGCTTACCTACTCTTCACGTGCTCCGGAGGTCTTCGCACTGCATTCCGGCATCTGAAAGACAAAAGAAGGTGCGTTTAAAGACATTGGGTAACTTTATTGCTCACGTGCCAGTACTCCTTCCCACGCCGAACCCAGTGGGTATTCCGGCACCCTTCAGCAGCTCCGAACTTGTACCTGCAAGATAAAAGGACAGTTAGTGCGCATCGTGAAGCAGGCAACAAGCGCTTACTTACGTGCTTCCAGGCGCTTCTATTCCTCACACGGGTTCCATCCTCAACTCACTTCAGCCCGTTATCCGCCATCGCCGGAACCCTGCAAAACAAGATACATCATTACAAAGACTTTTAAAGACATTTGAAATACTCAGAACTTACCGTTCGTGCAGTAAACGACGGACAGCAGTCCTCTGAGGTCAAGAGGCCTGCACCCTTATCCAGTGAAGAAACTGGTTACGGCACCCTGCCCCGAGGCAGATGGAGAGCTCGGCGTTCACTTACCTAAGACATCTTACTCTTCGAGTCAGACATACAGTGCACAGAGGTCCAGCCCAAAGAGCCAACCGTGTGTTACACATCACCTTCGAAGATACGGTATTCGCCCAGTCAAGAGCGGCGCCTCTGCGGGAATCAGGTGAGCGTTACATGCATGTCTCCTCTGCCTGCATGCGGGACTCCATGTAGGCATGCTCCCTTGCCCCTCCTCCGCCACTCTGCACCCCAGCTCCACCTTTGCACTGGTCTGCTTCAACCTTGCCAATGTGTACTTTCTTGTTCATGTGTCCTATGTAGATGCTAACTTACAGCGTAGAATCTGCCAGACAGATGCCGTGTGGTACAGCCTTAGTACTCGATGCAGGGTATCTCACTTGTACTGTGCATGGGTCAGATGTCCCGCAGGGACATGAGTGCCCATTCATGCTCCATGTGCATTGCACGCATGCCCCTATGTGTCCTTGACTGGATGATCACTGTAATATTAGTCCTTGGTTACATACATTGCCTGCCATCTCATCAGCCTTCCCATGTCAACTGTGGCTCAGTCCTGCGTTGCACACATGTTTAGGCTCTGACAATCTGTGTGGCTCACAGGCCTCAGCCTGTTCAATGGCCAATGACTCTGTCCAACTCTTGTTGTGTCTTCTTCACACGTGGGCGGCCTCCGGAGTTTCCATCATGTTTCCTGCCCGCTGTCCCAGCATCATTTGCAGTGTTGTAATTTGAATCACATTAAGCTGTTGATGCCAGTCAACACTGCCTGTCAATACACAGGTGTATGGTCAGCCTTTTGATCCCATGCTAGGCATCCCTGCTTTGGTACTGGGGTGGAGGGGTGCTTGGCTTCTAGACATGGTACACATTGAATGCACAATGCACGTGATGTCTGAATTTGACATTGCACTGCCTTCACATTTCCTGGCACACACCATGTAGTGCTTGCACATGTAGGTAGTGAGTGGCGTACACATTTTCTGCACTGCATAGACCCACTTCCATGGAAACTGCCACCTTTCAACTAGTCTGATCACAGAAGCTATTCAAAGTATACCCAGCATGCATGCCAGGTCATATGTTGTGTGTCACATGTCTGCCGAATGCCTTTGCTGTCGGTGTGTGTGTGTGTCGTGTGCTTCTGACATGTGTATTGACCTTTTTCTCTCTATTTTTCAGGTGATGACGCAATGGAGGCAGAGGATGGTGTTGTCATGCCAGACACAGGGTCGGTAACGCCACATCAACCCGGCACTAGTGGGGGTCGTGGGGTGGTAGGCCACGAAAACCCCCAAGTGCTGCAGTCCATCTTGTCTCTGGCTGCCTATGAGTCCAGCCTTGATGACGACTCTTACGTCCATGTTGAGTTGGATGAGCATCAAGTCCGTGTGTCAGGGGTGAGTGATTCTGATGTGGACACTCCTCTGTCTGCGACACCTGCACTGAGGGATCAGACAGTCTTGGTTCCTCCGCCCGTGGTGGATCGGGACGCAGGGTCACCCTCCACACCAGTCACTGATGACCCTGGGACATCACATCCACGGGGGCATGTAGTCGTGCAGCCGCAGGCGGTGCCAACACAGCGAGGACCCCCGGTCCTTGGGTCCCGCAGGGGTCAAGCCCGGCAACGCGGTCGCCGCGCGCAACCGCTGTATACTGAGTGGGAGCAAGACATGACTGCCAATTCCTAACGGCAGGGGACAGAAATGGAGAACATCGCTGAGAGCATGGAGCGTGTGGCCTGATCTGTGCTCCCCACTGCTAGGCAGGTGCTTCTCCAGCAGCAGGCGGCACGGTCCACGGCCCGCTCGCTCAGGCTGGGCATGGCGGCCTCAGACAGGGCACGCCAGGCTGAAATGTCATCTCTGCGTCAAGCAATTGCTGCTCACGCAGAGGCGCACATGGATGCCCTGAGGGAGGAGTATGCTTCCCTCAGATCCACTCGGGGTGTCCTTATGATGTCCCAGAGGCAGCAGGCAGAGGAGAGGTTTGCACAGCTTGAGCGTACCATCTCGGCTGAGCTACAGGCTTGCCGGGAGGTGCAGCGGTTGTCCAGCCAGGCCTTGCAGGAGGAACTCCGTGTTACACGTGCTACCTTGCAAGAGGAAGCACGTGTATCAGGGGAGGTTCTGCATGCAGACCTACGTCACATCGCCACACAGAACCAGGCTCACCCGTCCGGCAGACTTGCTGCTGACGAGGGGCAAGCTGCGGCTAGGTGTGGCCAGGCTACTGTGCCACATCCTCCTTTCCAGGATGAGCCAGACTCGGACGACCATCTATCTCCCACATAGGTCGTGCTGTGCAGGCGTTGAGCCCATGGAGGATTTTTTTTTGGCTCAGCATCATCGCATGTGGATGTTGAGCAGCACCCTCTACCTCCCCCCTCCTGGGTGCCTCCCTCCCCCTGGGTCGTATGTGGCCATTTATGATTTTTCTTTTAGTTTAGTTAGTTAAGTTTCTGTTTGATAGTTAGTTTAAATAGGTAATGTAGGTTTTCCATAGTTAGTGTAATTAGTTAATAGTTGATTTAGTTTAAAATTGCTAGTCTATTGTGCTTTCATGTGATGGCGCGGTGCTTTGTGGCTTTTGAAGGCATCCACTGTCTGTTCCAGCTGGGCCCTTCATGGTTGTCTTGTGTATGTGTTTGCTGCTTGGGTTCCTTGACTCACATATGCCACTTCTGCCTCCCTTATCCATGGGCTCGCAAGGATGGTTTGGTGTTACAGCATTTTACACAAGGGCTTTGGACTGTCATATCTGTGGCATGTCTGGTGCTGTGTGACTTGTGTTGACACCCCTAGTGGGGATGATTTAGGTGTCATTGTCCACTGTTCAGCTTTTGCTAGATGGGGTGTGTCATGATTAATGTGGACATTGATTGCTATGCATTGTGTATTATGTTTCATATCTTTCCTGTACATGTGCTTGTTGCAATCCATGCTGTAGATAGTGTTCCACAAAGGTGAAAGACGGACTGATGGTGTGATTTGTGATGTGACTCTCTGACATGGTCAAGTAATGAGATGCCTGATGAGACACACACAGATGACTTTGAAGCATTAATCATGTGTTTCATGCCCTTTCTGCAGGGGGATGAGCCTCCAGAGCACTTTGCCAGCAGACATGGCCCATTGGACGACGGAATTCTGGACCCGTTTGTTGGTGCCCACATGCACATGTGTGCAGAAGCAGAGGCACAGTGATTGCAGACCCACATCCTAGAACTGCTGACATGTTCCAAGGAACTCCAGGCAAGGTGAGCATCACAGGGGGGCCACGACACAGCAAAGCCTGCACCAGGCGAGTTGCACATGCAGGCTTAGTCACAGCACTGAGGGTGAGCTTAGACGAATATTGGTGTTGAAGCACACAATGCAGCTCAGATGTGTATGTGGACTGATGGCTGCTGATAGTAGGGTTGTCTGGGACACATGCAGGGGCAGTGGCACATACCCTCTGGTACACCAAAGGTCCATTGAGGCACTTGTATCAACCATGTAGCCTTCCGAGACATGGAAAGGGGCAGCTCACAGGGACATACAGCAAGGGACATACTCGGGTGCAGTGCATGTCTTTTCCACGTACTTCATGATAAATGCACTGCCAACTTTGTTTCGGTCATGGTGGTACGCAATTTGCTCTGTAGTCATGGCTTGCTATATGGGTCTGTCTGCTTACCCAGGGAACATTGCATGTTGTGTGAATTGTGACACATTGGTGTTCCATTTGCCATGCACCCAGCAGCGGCTGCCTTACTGCATTGACTGTGTATGACCCGTCACAGGGGTGATGTTATATATGGGTACGAAGCATCAACCACAGATTGTCTGTTTGTAGAGTAGTCTGTTGCTATGGGGCATGTTTGGTGTTGTGTTTTTGTGCAATTGGCACGTACAGGTTGTTGACTGTGTCTCTCTTTGCAGCATTGCAGTGCTCCTGTAACCGGACCTGAGAGTGCGCAGGCAGGAGGCCAGCACTCAAAACCAGAGCTAAGTGTCTTGTTGTTTTTCTTACAAACTGCTCTGCATAGGCTTGCTGGGGAGTGTACTGATGCATGGATGTATGTGTGGTTCAATTTGGTATGTTTTTTTCTCCCTAATCACCCGTGATCCTATGCAATTTTGAAACCTGTACCCTCTACCCGGTGTTCCTGCTTCCCGTGGCTATCCAAGCAACGTTCCCTGACCCTCTTTCCCCACTGGGGTTGCGGATGCCTGTGTAAGCCCCGAACTTGCAGGCGCCAAATCCCTAGAGGGGGTGGTTGGTTCGTACCACTCCTGAGCCTGGACTACAGAAGGCCATGACAATGATGTCCAAGTTTGTTTGGATTGTGTATGTGTTCATGCAGGTTGTACATTTTCGTGCATTCTCTAGTTTCATGTGTCATTCCTCCTCCCCTCTCCTGCCGCTCATAACAGTCATCCAGTGTGTCAACACCTGTCCCGACTGCATATCCTTGAACCTCATTCCCCACCAGGGTCTCAGGGGATGTGTGAGTTTGACCTTGCAGGCACCCGGGACATGGTGGGGGTGGTTGTTTCGTGACACTCCCGCGCCTGTACAGGGGACCTGGGACAGTACACATCCATTCATGGTGCATCATCCTATGTCATGTACCACACATGTCTCACATCCTGTCGTGACATTGTTTTGCTGTGCTACCTTGGTTGTTGCATCATTGTTGTAGTACTTGGCCTTTGTGAGGTACTGCTATGTCAAGTCTCCTACTGGAGGGTGTTCGGGTTCGTTTATATACCTTGGATTTTGTGATTTTGGAAATGAGTGTGGATTCTGAGGGTTCAGGCATCTTTTTACACACAAGGTGGGAGATGGTGACGAAGGGTAAAGGTGATCCTGTGGCCAGGTGGAATTGAGGTTTGGAGGCTCCATGACCCAGGTGCAGTTGTTCAGTGGGTCATGGTCATTTGTGAGGGAGGGGGGGGTTGTTGTTGATAGTTGCCTTGCCCTGCAGTGTGATGGGAACTCTGACATAGTAATGGTGGTATCCTATGTACATGTTGTGTTCTGCTGACCAATGCCTGTTCATGTGTTGTGTTTTCCTTTCAGGTGCGAGGGGATAGTTGTGGTTTGACATGCTGGGGTGTACACATGGTGGATGTTCACATGTGATGTGTAGGGAACACTGATGGTCATTTGAGTGCACATGCATATGTGGAGTGCATGTCCTTGCAGAACCACACACTTGCACTCTGATGCACTACATGTACTCCCACCCTTGCATATCCACGTGAACACTGTTTGCCCACTGGTGCCCACTGTGTCCCGGGAGCACATGTTCTGTGACCGATCATGGATCCAGTACATGCCCAATTTGATGTTTGACGTGGTCTGTCACTTAGATGTGATGCTCAGGGTGTGCATCACACACAATGGCTGCTCACTGTGCTGTGCGCTGAGCAGTGTGATGCAGGAGTAGGACACTGCACACATGAGCTGCAGTGTTGATTTTGCTATGTATAATGTGCATGTAGACAGGCATTCATTGTGATGTAACGTCTACGACTGTTGTAATGCATTTGGAAATGACTTATTTTGGGTGGGAGGTTGTTGGTCTGTCATTTCATCTGATTCCGGGTCAGGCAGCAGTGTCCGATGCCACTGTGCATTTAGGACATGGCAATGTGTACCTTATCATTACTGCGTTGGTGTATGGGTATTGCGTGCCATGTCATGTTGATGTTTGGGAGGGTTTGAGTGACATGACAGTGATGGCTATGGCCTGGTTTGCAGGTGTGTGTGATGCACACCTTGCATGTCCGGGTCATCCTCTTCTCAGAGCAACTAGCTGGGGGTAGATTTCTCTCCGCAGCAGGGCCCTCCCCCTGGAACAGACTTCCGGCCTGACTTGAACTTGAGGGGAATTATCTCCAGTTCTGGAAGCACCTCAAGACCTTCCTCTTTGCTTCTGCTTACTGTCTGCCTCTCCCTTGCAAAATTCTCCACTGGAATTGCACAGGAGCTGCAACTGGGCCACTCTCACCGACCTCCGTCCCTGGCCCAGCCACTCTCCACTTGCATTGCCTCCCTGGCAACCCCTGCACTGCAGTACTGTCTCTCTATCCCTACAGCCCTCCCTTCCCAGCACTTGTCTGCACTTACCTTTGTAGTTGCTACCAGGCGACCTATGTATTGTTTTTTTGGGCTACTTCCCCTGTACTGGACTCCCCCCCACCCTTCCCCTTGCACTTTTCCCATTCCCCCTACCCCTGCACTTGCACGATCCCAATGACACCTGGCCTAGTAGTACCGTTCTCTGTGTTCCCTTGTTCCCCCCTCCCTGCCTCATTGCACCTTGGAATACTTGTGTATGGCCCATATCATGTCATATGTCATATGTGTGCCTTTTGGTCACACAGGATAGCTTGTGTTTAAGTAGCTAGGGATGCAGACGATGTGGCACTTCCATGGCAACCTTCTCAGGGTGGTAGGGTTGTGACAGTTAACTGTCTCATTGTCATCATCAATTGTCACCTGGTATGTGCCAGGCCTGTGTGCACTCCGCAGGGGTGGGAGTTTAGGTGAAAAATTTGGCCACAAGCTGGGTCCGGGCTTCCTCGCCACGTGCCCTGTCCCCTCCCATGGGCAGCGCCTGTGCCTGTGGTTGGGGATGTGGGGGCACCACCATGTCCACCGGGACGCCCTGCCGTGTTGCAACATTGTGCAGGACACCTGCTGCCACAATGATCCTGCACACTACTGGTGGTGCATAGAGTAGTTGCCCACCAGAGCGGTCAAGGGAGCGGAAACGTGACTTGAGCACTCCGAATGTGCGCTCCACTATGCCCCTGGTTGCAATATGGGCGGCGTTGTATCTTACCTGGGGTGGTGTGGTGGGGTTCCGGATTGGCGTCATCATGTGGTTGCTCAGAGGGTAGGCACTGTCCCCTGGGGAGGTGATAATAGTTGAGATTATTAGGGTTTGGATATTTGTCTGTGTGTGACTTGCATGCATGTGCAAGGGCATTTGTACTGACCTAGGAGCCATGTGTCGCCATGCTGCCCAGCTTCCAGGGCCCGGCTCAGGGTGGACATTCTGTATATGAAACTGTCATGGGTGGAGCCCGGGTAGTTTGCATAGACAGAGGTGATGATTCCCTTTGCATCACATACCACCTGTACATTGATGGAATGCCAGTGCTTGCGGTTTCGGTAGATGTGCTCAATGGCCCTAGGTGGACGTAGGGCCACATGGGTGCAATCTATGGCACCGAGCACTTTGGGGAAGTGTGCCACCCTGAAAAAATCCAGGACAACGGCCTGCCTTTCTGCGGGTGTTCTGGGCATGTATATGTGCCTGCGGACTGAGGGGTGCGCTGTCATGATTGCCAGTACCTGTGTAGGCAGCGTGACTGCGTGGCCTGTGAGACCCCCCCCACTATGGCAGTGGTCCGCTGAAATGACCCAGTGGCCAAAAAATGCAGGACATTGAGCAGCTTCTCCAAGGGGCTCAATGCTTGGGAGCAAAGGGTGGGGGATGTGAGGTCATCTTCCCACTCCCTGACCAGGTCTAGGATGATATGGGGTGGAAACCTATACCTGCCATAGACCTGGTCGTCAGGCATCCCAAAAAGGCTTGTCCGTGGTGCGAAAATGCGTGCCCTGGCTATTCTCCTCCTCCTGCGGTGTCCCACGATCAGTGCAGCGACAAATGGGGCATTCATCGTAGCTGTATATACGCGTTTGTTGTTTGCGCGCACTTTTATGCTGTGCGCGGGGACGCTTCCGCCTGCCTTTGTGTGGCAGAAGCGTTGACGCCTGTGCATGTCTTTTGCCGTGCGCGGGTTTCCCTTATTCGGATACGGTCCGAGTGTCATCGCGTGTGATCGGAGGGGAGTGAGCGTACACGCAACTAGCCTGGGTACGTGTGTTTCGGGGTGCGCGGGAAGTTCCACACGCGATTAGCCTGTGTACGTGTGTTCTGGGGTGCCGGGAACTTTCACACACGATTGGTGGAAATCCACGTGTGTTCTGTCATCACGTGCAATGAGGGAAACACCTGCGTGCGTCACGTCACAGACGCGCTCACGTGCTAGGGGCCTTTGGTCCAATGAAATCGCATATGCGTGCTGCCGTGCATACGCGCTGAGGGCCTTTCCTCATATTACACGCGGACGTGCAGTTTTCCACGCGCGCTTACGCGCATGGGCCCTTTCCTCGTATTACACGCGGACGTGCAGTTTTTCACGCACGCTGAAATGCCCAGGCACGTCTGTACGCGTCACGTCACAGGGGCGATTGCGCTTGAGGGGCCTTCTGTCCAATGAAAATGCATATGCGTGCAGACGCGCTTACGCGCTAAGGGACTTTCCTCGAATTACACGCTGACGTGCAGATTTTTCACGTGCCAAATCACTCCGTATCAAGCTGGCCACGCGTAAGCACACGGAAGACCACGCTCCTGCCCAGAAGGCCGAACTACTGCCCCCCAGAGCCCCGAGCACGCTCCCACCTGCCATCTGCTGCTGCCTGACTGCCTGCTGCCCACGTGCCCTGCCATTTGCTGCCTGCACATCAGCCAGGGGTGCTGTTGCTGTGACCACCCCTGCTGGAACTGAAGACTCCCGACTGGGATTCCATCGTTCCACAGCCCAGCCCCAGGACCCAGTTGCCCACCCACTCCTGCCTCTGGGGTTGTCATGTCGGGGCAAACACCATCTGTGACCACTGACAACCCCCCGCCAGAGAGGCAGAGGGGCACCAGCTTCAGTGCCACCGAAGTTGGTGTCCTGGTGGAGCAAGTCCTGGGGCAGTATGATGCCCTCTTCGGAAGTTCCCGCGCCGACAAGGAAGGACGGACTCGGATCTGGACTGACATTGTGACTGCCATCAACGCGGAGGGGGTGGCAGTCCGCGATTTACAACATGTCAGGAAGCGCTGGGAGGACTTCAGGTCCAGGATCCTGAACAAGGCTCGGCGCCTCCTGAAGGCAGCGGATGCCAAGGGGCGCCGGGGCCACTTGTCGGAAGAACAGATGAGGGTCCTGGAACGCATATCCCCAGTGCTCCACGTCCAGGTCCTTGAGAAGCAGACCCGTCTGGAGTCGATCGGTGAGTGTACATGCATCCTGATTGTGAGCAGTGCGTGTGGTGATTATTCAGTAGTGTGAAGGTTGCACATCTGTTTGTATGGGGTCGAGTATGGGTGGGGGTGTACAGGGCCGTGGGGCTGACACATGCGAGGGCTGTAATGTGTGAGACATGGATGGTGCTTGTGTGTGTAGGCTTGCATGCCATATGCAGTTGTGTGGGCACACATGTTTGGATGAATGTGTATGTAAGTAGACATGTCCGTGATGTCACGCATGTATGTTGTTTTCGGCTGCATGTATCAGCACTGTGTACATGTGCATGTGTGTGTATTTGACAAGGGTGCAACAGTGATGCAACATGGATGCATGTGACAGCGGTATGTGGAAGCCTGATTGGCAGATGTGACATGGATGCCCGTCTGAACAGTGCGACACTTGGCAGAGGTGTACACATGCATGCAAGTGTGGTGGTGTGTGTACATGTGTGGTGCACTTCCTGTGTTGCATGTGATGTCTGGCTCACCTTTGGCTGCTCATGCTGTTGTATGTGTATGGACGGTGGTGGGAGTTGTGATATGGCTGTGGTATGGCTCATGTGTGCGAGTTGTAATGACATGTGTGTTGGGGATTGTGATGACATGTCTGAGGTTTGCCAATGCCACTCATGTACAACTGTCATGTGTGTATGTGTCCATTGTACAGTGCCCTGATGCCTGTGTTTTGTTTCTCCCTGTCTGCAGCGTCAACTGATGAAGAGGGCGGAGAAGGTGCTGTGGAGCACAGCGGCGGGGATCCGACCGCCAGCCGGAGACGCAAGGCCCGGCTCCCCTCCCAGGTTGTCATCTCGTCGGGGAGTGAGGAGTCCGGTGCCGCGTCCCAGGCCGCAGCTGCTGGGGGGAGGTCCAAGAGGCGGAGGTTGGAGTTGGACTCCTCGGCAGCAGAAGGGGCAGCTGGGACCCCACAGGGCCCAACAGGGGAAGATGGCACGGAGTCATCCAGGTTGGTGGGGGGTTTGGTGGAGGAGGAGGCCGTGCAAGCACCAGAGACGGGGTCTGGAGGTGGGGATCCCACTGGTGCTAGTGGTGCAGTGCAGGACCAGGGACAGGAGGCAGCACAGGCCGCCGCGGAGGTGCCTGTGTGCAATCCTGTCCCCGATCCTGTCCCTGCATCATCTTGCACCAGCAGGGATGCATACGTCCAGACCCGTTTTCAGGCAGGGGATGAGCTCACGTCAACTGGCCTTCCTCTGCCTGCGGACGTGGCTATCCAGGTCCGGGTTGAGCCTGTCCTGGCTGGTGTGGCGTTGCGTCAACGGGCCATGCGAGTTGACCTGCAGTCTTTTCATGAAGAGACTGCGAGTCATCTCGAATGGCTCGTTGACCACGTCAGCCTGCTGGGACAGGTCACCCAGGCCGGATTCCTTCGTCTGATGGGGCTTGCTCCGACCCCCTCCTCAACTGGACCCCCTACGCGCCAGTCGTCCTCTGTGCCATCTTCCCACCCATCAGTCACCTGGGTGCCCTGTGGAGCTGAATCTGACGGTGCAGCCAGGCTGGTGGAGGAGGCATCCCTGCCACAGTCGGGAGTCGGACATCCAGCAGGGGTGGCCACATCAACAACTGCACCCCAGCCGGCGGAGGATGTGCAGGCAGCAGGAGGCAGTGCACGGGCAGAGGCAAAGCAGCAGCAGCAACATGGTGGGAGCCATGAAGGCTCGGGGCCTTCGACATCGGAGGGGCAGGCATCGGCCGGAGGGCAGGTGGACCCAGGACGGGGTGTGTCTTCTGTGTGGCAGCGGTTGGGCCAGCAGATAGGTGCGGAGCGGCGGCGGGCGGAAGAGGCGCGGCTCACAATGGTCAGGGCGGAGATCTCCATGCGGAGGGCCCTGAGGCAGGCCGAGTGCCTCGAGGCAATCCGCAGGGGGTTGGGGGAGGAGATAGCGTCGTCCCTGCGGACCCTCGGGGCCATGGAACAGGACCGCCTCCGGGACATCGAACAGGAGTTCGATGATGCCCTGGCCCAGAACACCACAGAGTGAGCCGCTGGACTTGCCCGCCGCCTTTGTATATAGTTATATAGTTAGTGTTAGGTTTCCTTTATTTTTTTTTTATTTGGTTGCTATTGGACAATGGCCCACGTTTTTGTATGTAGTTCAGTTTTTAGTTAGTTGTCATAGTTAGGTTTCATTTGGTTGGGCTCATGGACCCGGGATTATCTTGTAAATAGTTCTTCAATGGATTTTTCTTTTTTATGGATTTTTTTCATCGCCATGGAGCAATGGTTTTTGTTTATCATTTACCCTTGGATTTCTTTTCTGACTGTGACTTTGGACACCATTTATTTTGATTGTGCTGTGTGTTTTTGATTTTTTTCATGGACATTCATCTTCTTTTGTTTGTTTTGCTTTGTGGTTTTTCTCATTTCATTTCCATTCAAGTTGATTTTAAATACATTTATATTTTCATCCTTCAATGTGTCGTATCATCGCATTGCTTTCATGCATGTCATGTTGGGTGTTTTAACATTCACTTGCAGCCATTGTGTGTGACAGACATGTGTTCATTTGCATTATTTACATTCGGTGTGTAACATGTAATTGCCTTTGATATGTGGGTGGATGTGATAGATGGTTGGGCCTTTTGGCAGGGGAGGATGGCCATTACGGACATGATTGGGCATTGGTGGGACCCAGGTGCAGGGGGGCATGGATGGGACATGGGCGAGGGCCTGGTGGAGGGTGCCCCTACACTGCTGGGGGGTGGGGGTGGTGGGAGACATGGGTGGGGGCCTGGTGGAGGCTGCCCCTGGTGGCTGGGGGATGGGGGTGGTGGGGAACATGAGTTGTAAATGGGTGGGGGCCTGCTGGCAGGTGCCACACAGTGCTGGGGGGTGGGGGTGGTGGGGAACATGAGTTGGACATGGGTGGGGGCCTGCTGGCAGGTGCCCCACAGTGCTGGGGGGTGGGGGTGGTGGGAGATATGGGTGGGGGCCTGGTGGAGGGTGCCCCTGGTGGCTGGGGGGTGGGGGTGGTGGGAGATATGGGTGGGGGCCTGGTGGAGGGTGCCCCTGCACTGCTGGGGGGTGGGGGTGGTGGGGGACATGGGTGGGGGCCTGGTGGAGGGTGCCCCTGCACTGCTGACGGGTGGGGGTGGTGGGAGACATGGGTGGGGGCCTGGTGGTGGGTGCCCCTGCACTGCTGGAGGGTGGGGGTGGTGGGAGACATGGGTGGGGGCCTGGTGGAGGCTGCCCCTGGTGGCTGGGGGGTGGGGTGGTGGGAGACATAGGTGGGGGCCTGGTGGAGGGTGCCCCTGCACTGCTGGGGGGTGGGGGTGGTGGGAGACATGGGTGGGGGCCTGATGGTGGGTGCCCCTGCACTGCTGGGGGGCGGGGGTGGTGGGAGACATGGGTGGGGGCCTGGTGGAGGCTGCCCCTGGTGGCTGGGGGGTGGGGGTGGTGGGAGGCATGGGTGGGGCCTGCTGGCAGGTGCCCCACAGTGCTGGGGGTGGGGGTGGTGGGAGACATGGGTGGGGGCCTGGTGGAGGGTGCCCCTGCACTGCTGGGGGGTGGGGGTGGTGGGGGACATGGGTGGGGGCCTGGTGGAGGGTGCCCCTGCACTGCTGGCGGGTGGGGGTGGTGGGAGACATGGGTGGGGGCCTGGTGGTGGGTGCCCCTGCACTGCTGGAGGGTGGGGGTGGTGGGAGACATGGGTGGGGGCCTGGTGGAGGCTGCCCCTGGTGGCTGGGGGGTGGGGTGGTGGGAGACATAGGTGGGGGCCTGGTGGAGGGTGCCCCTGCACTGCTGGGGGGTGGGGGTGGTGGGAGACATGGGTGGGGGCCTGATGGTGGGTGCCCCTGCACTGCTGGGGGGCGGGGGTGGTGGGAGACATGGGTGGGGGCCTGGTGGAGGCTGCCCCTGGTGGCTGGGGGGTGGGGGTGGTGGGAGGCATGGGTGGGGCCTGCTGGCAGGTGCCCCACAGTGCTGGGGGTGGGGGTGGTGGGAGACATGGGTGGGGGCCTGGTGGAGGCTGCCCCTGGTGGCTGGGGGGTGGGGGTGATGGGAGACATGAGTGGGGGCATGTTGGAGGCTGCCCCTGCACTGCTGGGGGTGGGGGTGGTGGGAGACATGAGTGGGGGCCTGGTGGAGGCTGCCCCTGGTGGCTGGGGGGTGGGGGTGGTGGGAGACATGGGTGGGGCCTGCTGGTAGGTGCCCCACAGTTCTGGGGGGTGGGGGTGGTGGGAGGCATGGGTGGGGGCCTGGTGGAGGCTGCCCCTGGTGGCTGGGGGGTGGGGGTGATGGGAGACATGAGTGGGGGCATGTTGGAGGCTGCCCCTGCACTGCTGGGGGTGGGGGTGATGGGAGACATGAGTTGGACATGATTGGGGGCCTGGTGGAGGGTGCCCCTGCACTGCTGGGGGGTGGGGGTGGTGGGAGACATGGGTGGGGGCCTGGTGGAGGCTGCCCCTGGTGGTTGGGGGGTGGGGGTCGTGGGAGACATGAGTGGGGGCATGTTGGAGGCTGCCCCTGCACTGCTGGGGGTGGGGGCGATGGGAGACATGAGTTGGACATGAGTGGGGGCCTGGTGGAGGCTGCCCCTGGTGGCTGGGGGGTGGAGGTGGTGGGAGACATGGGTGGGGGCCTGGTGGAGGCTGCCCCTGGTGGCTGGGGGGTGGGGGTGGTGGGAGACATGGGTGGGGGCCTGGTGGAGGCTGCCCCTGGTGGCTGGGGGATGGGGTGGTGGGAGACATGGGTGGGGGCCTGGTGGAGGCTGCCCCTGGTGGCTGGGGGATGGTGGTGGTGGGGAACATGAGTTGGACATGGGTGGGGGCCTGCTGGCAGGTGCCCCACAGTGCTGTGGGGTGGGGGTGGTGGGGAACATGAGTTGGACATGGGTGGGGGCCTGCTGGCAGGTGCCCCTCAGTGCTGGGGGGTGGGGGTGGTTGGAGATATGGGTGGGGGCCTGGTGGAGGGTGCCCCTGGTGGCTGGGGGGTGGGGGTGGTGGGAGATATGGGTGGGGGCCTGGTGGAGGGTGCCCCTGCACTGCTGGGGGTGGGGGTGGTGGGAGACATGGGTGGGGGCCTGGTGGAGGGTGCCCCTGCACTGCTGGGGGGTGGGGGTGGTGGGAGACATGGGTGGGGGCCTGGTGGTGGGTGCCCCTGCACTGCTGGGGGGTGGGGGTGGTGGGAGACATGGGTGGGGGCCTGGTGGAGGCTGCCCCTGGTGGCTGGGGGTGGGGGTGGTGGCAGACATGGGTGGGGGCCTGGTGGAGGGTGCCCCTGCACTGCTGGGGGGTGGGGGTGGTGGGAGACATGGGTGGGGGCCTGGTGGTGGGTGCCCCTGCACTGCTGGGGGGTGGGGGTGGTGGGAGACATGGGTGGCCTGGTGGAGGCTGCCCCTGGTGGCTGGGGGATGGGGGTGGTGGGAGACATGGCTATGGGCCTGGTGGAGGCTGCCCCTGGTGGCTGGGGGGTGGAGGTGATGGGAGACATGAGTGGGGGCATGTTGGAGGCTGCCCCTACACTGCTGGGGGTGGGGGTGATGGGAGACATGATTTGGACTTGAGTGGGGGGCCTGGTGGAAGCTGCCCCTGGTGGCTGGGGGGGTGGGGGTGGTGGGAGACATGGGTGGGGGCCTGGTGGAGGCTGCCGCTGGTGGCTGGGGTTGGGGGTGGTGGGAGACATGGGTGGGGGCCTGGTGGAGGCTGCCCCTGGTGGCTGGGGGATGGGGGTGGTGGGGAACATGAGTTGGACATGGGTGCGGGCCTGCTGGCAGGTGCCCCACAGTGCTGGGGGGTGGGGGTGGTGGGGAACATGAGTTGGACATGGGTGGGGGCCTGCTGGCAGGTGCCCCACAGTGCTGGGGGGTGGGGGTGGTGGGAGACATGGGTGGGGGCCTGGTGGAGGCTGCCCCTGCACTGCTGAGGGGTGGGGGTGGTGGGAGACATGGGTGGGGGCCTGGTGGTGGGTGCCCCTGCACTGCTGTGGGGTGGGGGTGGTGGGAGACATGGGTGGAGGCCTGGTGGAGGCTGCCCCTGCACTGCTGGGGGGTGGGGGTGGTGGGAGACATGGGTGGGGGCCTGGTGGAGGCTGCCCCTGGTGGCTGGGCGGTGGGGGTGATGGGAGACATGAGTGGGGGCATGTTGGAGGCTGCCCCTGCACTGCTGGGGGTGGGGGTGATGGGAGACATGAGTTGGACATGGGTGGGGGCCTGCTGGCAGGTGCCCCACAGTGCTGGGGCGTGGGGGTGGTGGGGAACATGAGTTGGACATGGGTGGGGGCCTGCTGGCAGGTGCCCCACAGTGCTGGGGGGTGGGGGTGGTGGGAGACATGGGTGGGGGCCTGGTGGAGGCTGCCCCTGCACTGCCGAGGGGTGGGGGTGGTGGGAGACATGGGTGGGGGCCTGGTGGAGGGTGCCCCTGCACTGCTGGGGGGTGGGGGTGGTGGGTGACATGGGTGGAGGCCTGGTGGAGGCTGCCCCTGGTGGCTGGGGGGTGGGGGTGGTGGGAGACATGGGTGGGGCCTGCTGGCAGGTGCCCCACAGTGCTGGGGGGTGGGGGTGATGGGAGACATGAGTGGGGGCCTGGTGGAGGCAGCCCCTGGTGGCTGGGGGGTGGGGGTGGTGGGAGACATGGGTGGGGCCTGCTGGCAGGTGCCCCACAGTGCTGGGGGGTGGGGGTGATGGGAGACATGAGTGGGGGCCTGGTGGAGGGTGCCCCTGCACTGCTGGGGGGTGGTGGGAGACATGGGTGGGGGCCTGGTGGAGGGTGCCCCTGGTGGCTGGGGGTGCAGGGGATGTGGGTTGGCTGGTGGGCATGGCCATGGTGGATGGGGTGCCTGCATGACATGTGCTGGGTAGGCCCCTGTGGTGTGAGCCACCTGCAGGGGCCGTGGAGGGTGTAGAGGGAACACCTGGGAGGACCCACACGTGCAATTCACGTGTGCTGCTCCCCGCGCACCCCTGTCATACACGTACCCAGATGATATCGCGTGTGGAACTTCCCGCGCACCCCTGTCATACACGTAACCTGATGGAATTGCATGTGGAACTTCCCGCGCACCCCTGGAATACACGTACCCTGCTGATGTTGCGTGGGATACTTCCCCCGCACCCTGAAATACACGTACCCTGATGATATCGCGTGTGGAACTTCCCGCGCACCCCTGTAATACACGTACCCTGATGGAATTGCGTGTGGAACTTCCCGCGCACCCCTGGAATACACGTACCCTGATGGAATTGCGTGTGGAACTTCCTGCGCACCCCTGGAATACACGTACCCTGCTAATGTTGCGTGGGATACTTCCCCCGCACCCCGGAATACACGTACCCTGATGAGATCACGTGTGTGACTTCCCGCGCACCCCTGAAATACACGTACCCCGCTCATTCGCGTGTGTAACTTCCCGCGCACCCCCGAAATACACGTACCCCGCTCAATCGCGTGTGTAACTACCCGCGCACCCCGATATACACGTACCCCACTCAATCGCGTGTGTAACTTCCCACCCACCCTGAAATACACGTACCCCGCTCAATCGCGTGTGTAACTTCCCGCGCACCCCCGAAATACACGTACCCCGCTCAATCGCGTGTGTAACTTCCCGCGCACCCCCGAAATACACGTACCCCGCTCAATTGTGTGTGTAACTACCCGCGCACCCCCCATATGCACGTACCCCGCTCAATCGCGTGTGTAACTTCCCGCGCACCCCCGAAATACACGTAACCCGCTCCCCCAGGCCCGATCGCGTGGAAAAACTTCACGCGAACCCCTGAAATACACGTAACCCGCACCCTCAGGCCCGATCGCGTGTAAAACTTCACGCGAACCCCTGATATACACGTAGCCCGCTCCCCCAGGCCGGTTCGCGTGAGAAACTTCATGCGAACCCCTGAAATACACGTAACCCGCTCCCCCAGGCCCTACCGCGTGAAAAAGTTCACGCGAACCCCTGGAATACACGTAGCCCGCTCCCCCAGGCCCGATCGCGTGAAAAAGTTCACGCGAACCCCTGAAATACACGTAACCCGCTCCCCCAGGCCCGATCACGTAAAAAACTTCACGCGAACCCCTGATATACACGTAGCCCGCTCCCCCAGGCCCGATCGCGTGAGAAACTTCACGCGAACCCCTGAAATACACGTAGCCCGCTTCCCCAGGCCCAATTGCTGTATGTTGCCACTTTTGTAATGCGCAGGGACGCTACCGCCTGCCTTCGTGTGGCAGATGTGTTTCGGCTTGTGCGTGTCTTTGGCTGTGCGTGGCTTTCCCCTATTCGATTCCATGAATACGTGTGGTTCGATTGCGTGTGGGCGTTCCGTCTGCTTCCCTGCAGTACATCCCCAGTTACGCCCTTATTTTCGCGCGTTGTTCCCCATTCCGCGCATTACGCCCCGTGTCCCGCCCACTTTCTGGTGTATGTGCCGAGCTTGTGCGCTTTCACTGTGCGCGTCGCGCACGCCTTTCGGGATGTTGCAGTGACTTGTGCGCCATGCACGGGTTTGGCGCACATCCCAGGGTGTACACGCGCAGGGACTTCCATGAATCGCACGCGTGCGCCTGTTTTTTTCCGCTTGCGCCTGCTTGCGCCTGCTTGCGCGTAGATTTTCGGCGCACGTTTGTTCCATGAATCGGCCCCAAAATGTCAGGATAAAATACTGCGAATGATATACTATAATGGTCAGAAAGTCGATGGAGTATTTGAAATACCACCTATTTGTTTTTACTGTCTCAACCCTATACTTATAACCATAGTGAAAAGGGTTTTAGATAATGTATCCTCCTGCGTTGCTGCCAAGATTCTTGGTCAGCAATATTAATAATAGCATCTCTCTGAGAAGCACATCGTTCTTTAAATGTCAGCAGTGTTTGTAAGCCATTCTTACGTTTTTATTCAGTTTAAAAAATAACATTGTTTTCTGTAACTGATGTAAACGATTCAATTGTGATTGCATATTTACATTTTTTTTTTTAAAAAAAAATGCATCTGGCTATGTCCATGAAAACTGCTATTCTAACACCATCTCGGAAAAAATGGATGGTTATTATGATATTCCAAAGTTTGAAATATTTGCATGGTTAAACAAACACAAAATGTTAGGTTGCTTTCAAATATCCCTGGAATGAGTCTTTTGAGATGGCAGAGTGAGATGTACATGAATGGTTATGTTTTTGCTGGCACTGTTGACATTCTCTATCTAAAGCTATCTTGGTTTGTGCTGACAATGTACAACATATCAAAATGGGAACCGCATCTCCTATTCGGCAGGAAGGGCTCCTATTGGCGGAATGTACCATTTAATTATATCTCCGCGTATGCAGACATCCACTAAGGATTATTACACAGTTCCAGGAGAGGCGTTTGCTTCCCAATCACATATGACAAGCACATCTGAAAGTTCCACATATGAAAAGTGAGGATTGATTGTCTGTTTGAAACCACAGCTTGCAGGGATTAAAAATGCTGAGGAAAACGTTAAGAGGGAGCAAGTCAGGTGCCCGATGACAGGATAAAATGATATAATTATCCGTATCAGCCTGTCACCACGCTACTGATGAGGGGAATATTCTATGCATTTATTTGTGTATTTATAGATACTATAAATTAAATATATGCAGGTGGCAGAGGGCTGACATCTAATATTCAAGTAAAATCTGATGCCGTGAAATTACCTAACCAGCCTTGCTCTGCATGTATTTCTATCTGACAGTTCATGCTCTGAAAAGTGTCATGACAAAGCTCCATTTTAAATAAAGTATTTTAAAACAGCTTGCGACGAATACGGACACCTGCATCTGTGAAAGTCTAACATTTCGGGACTGTACTTGGACCTTTTATTGGTAATATCATAACAATGATATGTTTTCACTTATTATCACAATGTATATGTATACATATATGTATCTCCTTTGAATGCATTGTATTAATTACCAATGCTTTCCCAGTGTGTACCATGATTTAGAAGGTTAACTCTGAACATTGGCAAACGGTGTTTAATGTTTGCTTTATTTAACTCACCAATGTCACATTACATTACTGTTTGCATCATAAGGAAAAATAATGACACAGATAATTACATATCTGACAATATGCAAGGGTGGATAGCTACAATAGTAAAGCGTAAATTATAAAGTATGCAGATGACTCATTGCTATTAAACTTCACTCCCAGACGCCTGCAAGCTCTGCAAACACAGTTATCAACTTATTCCAAAACACATAACCTTATCATTAAACAATGAAGGTTATGACATTCGTCCCCGGAAGAATGAGGTCTATACCTAATACACCTGGACACCGAACGGGCTGCCTGTTGGGCATGCTTCTGAATATATATGTATGTATATATTCTGTAATAAAAAACGTTGTTAAAGAGATGTTATGGTTAAGTTGCACTACTAAAAATATATGAAATTCAGTGAAAAAAACATTGTTAAAGGGACGTTATGGTTCCAAGTAAAACTGAAAAACCCCTGAAATTCGCCAGTTCTGGTAAGCTAAGCAAATATAACTCGCGCCACCACCGTGCACTGCTAAGACTAACACCCAGGACATCAAAGATGACATCACAAATGCCATTGATGGCATCACTGATGACATCACATGTCTGGCTCCCTCTTTTTTCCTTTACTGACATATCTAGGCCAGTAAGGGTCAGGAAATACAAATTCAAAAAGTACTATATTTGTAGACTTATACATCAAAAATGTTCTTACAGTAATTCACTTGGGGTTCACTCACAGCATATGAAACATATACATAGGGGAAAACATAGACTTGGAAGACAACAATGCTTTGTATGTATGAAGATGATCAGTAAGGTGATCATCACTTTTTTATAGTTCTGCTGTTTTTTTATTACTGTACTTTCCCTGTATATGCTCATATTTGTATACAATGTATTCACACTACTTTCCTTAGGGCCCAGTCACATTATGTGATACTTGTACATAGGGAAGTAGTAGCTTTGAAGCAGAGCAATCATTTCTGTGCATGAAGATAATCAGTTAGGTTATGAAGATTGTCTGGTAATACTGCTGTTTTTTTGTTTTCTTCATTGTCCCTGTATATGCTCATATTTGTATGTGTTGTTGTCTGTTTCTGTTTTGTTTGTAATAATGCAATTATGTAGCAACTGGGTTTTATTAGCTACTTATTAAATGTTTCACAGTATTCAAAACTCTAATAAGAAAGCATTTATCATTTTACTATTCAACATAGCAATATTATTAATATTGCACCTCCATCATGTATGCTCCACACAATGCCTATGTTTCTAAATGAGTAGCTCAGTATACTGAAAGAATTTCATAATAGAATGCTATTTGTATCACTGCATTTCTTAATGCACTATGTACCTCATGACATTTATTCCAATGATCCTTGACACTTTTTCATCAACATTACAATGAGAACCCCTTGTACAGACTTTCATGAAAAGTACATGCACATGTGATGTCATCAGTGATGTCATCAATGACATTTGTGATGTCATCTTTGATGTCCTGGGTGTTAGTCTTAGAAGTGCACAGTGGTGGCGCGAGTTATGGTTGCTTAGCTTACCATAACTGGCGAATTTCAGGTTTTTTTTTCGGTTTTACTTGGAACCATAACGTCCCTTTAACAACTTTTTTTACTGAATTTCATAGGTTTTTAGCAGTGCAACTTAACCATAAGGTTCCTGTAATAAAGTTTTTTCACTGAATATAGATATATAGATAATGTAAATTTGATAATGTAAATTTGATATATTCGACACCAGACGCAATATTCGCTGGCTCTCAGTCCCACACCATATCTCCCTAAAAACCCTGGCTCTTACCCACAAATGCCTTCATAACCAAGTTTACTGCTACCTGGCCAACCGATTTGCCCTCCACAACTCCATTAGACCCTGCAGAATGTCTCACTTAAACTGCCTTGAGGTTCCACGTTTCAATCTCCAAAGATCAGGTGGAATTAGCTTCCCTATCTTGGCAGCTAAACTCTGGAACACGCTTCCTAATGAGCTTAGAGCAGAACCCTCATTCCCGAGATTCAAACACCTTACGAAAACCTGGCTGGCCGCCCAGGACATTTAGCTCTGGGTACTCTGCTTAATTTGTATATGTATGTATAATCTGCTTGTCCTTTCATTGCTATTATTATACCTGTAAATTCTGTATTATACTTGTAAACTTTGTAATTATGGTTCTGTCTGTTGTAAACCTTGTAATTATGGTTCTGTCTGTTTTTCTTCTGTTGTAACTAAGTGATGAGCCCGGTTGCCCCTGGGCCTGGTGCACAATACAAATAAAATAAATACAAATACACATTGATAAATGTATACTAGGATGCCCTTAGTTTATATACATATAACATTGAACATACTGAACCCCCTACCTGCGCTAGTGGGTCTGATATCTGCGGACCATGCGCCTGTTCGCGGACGGACTCGGGCAATGTCAACACTATCCAAAAACTCAGAGCGTATCTTACATTGTTATATCATCCAAATAAAACACTAAACATGTTAAAAAAGCAGCACATAAATGAATTACATTCAATAATAAATAAGAAGTGAAACTGTGTATGTAAGACACTAACACTCCAATTACATAGCATATGCAACATAGTGGAATATACCAAAACACAATAAATCAGCATGACACTTACGCAGCAGTAATTTAGCAAGAAACTAGTGAGTACACTACATTTATTGTATATATTTATAAACTTTCTGTCAAAAGCCTCTTTCTTTCTCACCTCTTTTTCCTTGCTTTTGTTCTTCCGGGATGAGGCTTCTTTCTTTTCACCGATCGTGACTTGTACAGACTGGAACGCAAGTCCTTGGGTTCCAGCACGGAAGCCGGCTGCCAAGCCGGTAGCGTTCGATTTCCAGGAACAAATGTAAATGAATCCAGGAAGGAAGGTATCGGAAGGTGAGGGTTGGAAAGGAGAGGGTTCCAGGAACAAAGAAGGAAGATAGAAATGCACGACAACGCGGAGAGCGAACTCGAACAGCGTCTAGTAACTCGTAGGTGTAGAGTTGAGACGCGTGGAGCTGCAGGGGTGTGCTGGTTCTCTAGGAAACAGGCGACTGCATGCAAAGGCTAGACTGCAATGGTTCTGACTTGTTGGCTATCTTGGATGAGTTACAGTGTTTATGCCGCAGTGCATCATGGACCACGAAGTCCAGAAGGGTCGAATCCGGCTACTAATGACACTTTCTGTATTATGTACACTAAAACAAATATTTTTCTTTTTTACACAGAAAAGTACAGTATTTTGGATGTCTGGAAGAAAATGTTCCTCGGTATAAAATGTGTACTTAACAGATATTTTTTTTAACAGACCACACAGACATTAAAAATAATATACTAAGAGAGATGTTAGAAAATCCTCTGCAGTGAATGGAGCTAAATGGATCTGTTAATGAAAAATGCCATTCTTTTAAACAACTTTGTGGAGGACCATATAAAAGAAAAAAATAAATATCACTGTCCCACATGTACCTGTTCCCCCTCTCCATGTCCCAGCCAACTATCCCTAAAACCTCCCCAGCAAGAAAAATGTTATGATGAGACTTCAATCCCTTCCTCCCCTACCATCCAACATGTCCAAACCCTTAATTCCTCTGTATTTGTTTCAGTTTCTGCTTCCACCTCTCTTTCATATTTTTTATACCTTTATACAATAATAAAATATTAAGTGTGTTGTTAGTATATTCCTTTGTGTCTTATTTTTTTTTAAAAGGCAGTTAGAGTGTCCGCTGACAGCGCGGTTGTCCAGGATGTCCTCAATTAACCAAAATGGGGGTGTCCTTAGGACACACAAGATGTCCGCCTGTCCGCAATTAACCAACATGGGCGTGTCCTAAGGACCCTATACCTGTTTGCACTGTCCTCAAACACGATGGAAGTGTCCTTAGGACACACAAGATGTCTGACTGTCCGTAATTAATCAAAATAGAGGTGTCCTACAGACACTATACCTGGTCGAATTGGCCATAGTCAAAATGGGGGTGTCCGCAGAACACTAAAGACGTCTGCATGTTCGTAGCTATGCAAAATAAAGTGTTCTAAGAACATTCCCCCTGTTCGCATTGTCCATAACCAGAATGAATATGTCCAGATAAAACATAGCCTGTCCGCCTGTTCGCAAATTTGTGACGCACATTTATTTTGTTCAGGGACCTGATCCCTCTCCGTAGAACAACCGCGCGCATGTATAGCACACCCTTGCCCCTACGAACATCGTGCCTGTCCACAACTGTCCGCTGCATGTGTATCGCACTTTTAATTCGTTCGGAGACTGGAACACTGTCCGTAGAACACCTGCACGGATGCGTAGACCCGACCCCGTGCATTTGGTGTCCTACAGACAGCCGGCCCATTCCCCAACGTGTCCTCGACGTCATCATGTGACCAGACCGTGCTAAGCATAACAAACACTTTCCGGGCCCCCGGACACCTAAAACATGTTTTTTTCAGCAATCCAAGGTATTTTCCTGGGAAAGTTCACCCTTGCACATGTCCCACACTATGTCCCTGGCCACCTGCATACTTTTTTGAATTTTTTTAGCCCTTTCTTGGTAATCAAAATGTTCGGGGACAGCGCGGGTGTCCGCGAAGTGCGCCACAGCACCCCTATAAAAGGCCACACCACAGAGCTGCTCCTTATTCTGTTTTTGGGCTTCAGGACAGAGACTGCTCCTTGTTACATTGGATTGCTCTTGCTCTTTGAAACAGCTGTCCTGATGGCATCCGTGGCTGCTGCTGGTGCTACTGCTGTCTCAGCAGCACCCCACCCCTCCACCACCAACACCTCCCTGAGGGCCTGCAGAGAGGAACAGGCATCAGGATACAGAGGAGAGTGATGAAGAGGATGAAGAGGATGAGGTAGTGAAAGTCCCTACTACTAGTTCTCACTGTGAATCTTGGGTGTGGAGGTTATTTACCACTGTTGATGGAACACCAAAAGCACGTGCACACAAGGGGACCTGCAATCAGTGCAAGATGGTGCTGAGTCATGGGAAACCGGGTTTTTACAGCTATGGTACTACCTCAATGTAGCAACACCTAAAATAGTTCCACGGTGGGGCTATTCGTAAGGTTGTACCTTGCGATAAACGTAGTAGGTTGAGTTCCTCTGCAGCATCCTCCGGTACTGCTCCTGCCACCACAAGAGACACTCCTGTGGGGTAGCGCATCCCTCCAGCAGCCTCCAGGCAATACATGATACTTTTGATCCTTCTCTTTCAAGGGTCACAGTATTGTGCCTGTACTGTGACGCAGTACTCTGCAGGGGGAGAACCTTTGTAGTGCTTTCGAGACTGTGGTCAATGAGCATGTGAAGAACTGCTACCTACCTGAATAAGGCCCACCCTACATCTTCCTCTCTCCACCTGCCCTTTCGTATCCCCATGGTTGGTGTCCCTTCCTTACCCTCCTTTCCCTTTCTTTCCTTGTGTGTCGTGTTTAAAAAAAACAAAAAGAATATAAAAGAACAAAAAACAAAAAAAAGGCTCTTTTCAGAGCCACCTTTCACAGTTCAAAAAGCGAAGGGTCAATGAAATGTGCAGGGCCCTGTGCATTTTTAGAAGTCTGCAGACTGTCCGAGGACATCTAAAATCTGCAGTGCTGCCCTGTCACAACCATTGCACTTTTATCTGGGAGGAAGTGGTGGCTCTGATAAGAGTCTTTTTTTGGTGTTTTTTTGTGTTTCGAATACTTCAAATGGTCAACAGCTATTGCAAAATGGATTGCTGTAATTCCAAAAAGGTTGCAATGCATTTTGTATATTTTGCAGAAAAATGTGATTGCCGGCATAAGTAAGATGTACTCCATCTCTGCGAAAAATGTGTGTATACGAAACATCATGTTTTCATTGTGAAAAGAGGGCATACCAACATATCTCAAAAAGGCACAGATAGCCTTGTTAAAATTGTGCCTTCCTTTCTCCATTTGTGGACCAAATGAAGAAGAACGCAGCCACATTTCTCTCTGCGCAATACGGGAAAAATGACTCTGGAGTTTGGATACATGTCCATGACTTTCCCAAGTCCTTCTTTCATTGCAAATTTCAAAGAGATTCCAGACACATGTCCTAAACTATTCCCCCCACAATGAATAATAATCCCTGGATTACACTGTGTCACCAAAGTAGCACAAAGAGTACCAAATCCAGCCACTTCATTCCACACACTCCATGCCAGTGCACTTCCACATGAGGGAATCCAAGATGTACAGCCACTCCGCTGGGATCTGCATGCATCTCCAACCAATTTATCCACAAATATCCCAAAATCCAGACAATCTGCTATCTGAAACACAGCCATAGCTATCTCCTCTCCTCTCAGTAAAAAGACTTTCTAACAAACTCTCTGCTCACACATCACACCCAGTAAACCCTAGTGACCAATCCCTTGCTGTGCTATGTCTTTTTTGCATCCCTCTCAACCTCAAAAATCCTGTATGTAATATGCGATGTCTGCGGACATCCGCGGTGTCCACGGACAAATTGAAAAATCTGAGCGTGGGGAATTAAAATTTAAATAGTGTGCCCCATTTCCCCTTTGAGGTTGGCTTCGAAAGGAGCCTTTTTTTGGTTTTTTTGCAGATGCTTCAGAAACACCTTTTATTTTGTATTTTATTTTGTATTTTTTCCTTATTTTCCTCCAAAAATCTTCACATTAGCTTCTCTAAAGCAAACCTTATTTTCCAAAACAGCATGGCATTTCCCATAAAAGATAAAGACATGCCATCTTCCTTAAAGTAATCAACATTACCAGAGTCAATGTTATCATTGTTGCAAAAGAACATGCCCGTTCTAGTCATAAAAGCAAACATGCCTCTGTTGATTGAGCACCTACCAACATTTTGCAGAGGACAAAAAAGAGAACTATTGCCCCCCTATTGCCCTAGGTAGCAAACCAGAAAAAATCATCTTGGCATTTGGAAGTATTTTCATTACTGCCTGAACCAAGTTTTGCAGATCTTCCAACAAACTAGTGGCACTAACATAACCCAAATGCAAAGCACCACAGTGCAGGACAACCACATGTGGACTGTTAACACTAGCCGTATCTTGGCAAACTTCTACCATTGCCTGCAAATTGAAACCAGGCACAGTGCTCCACATTACCTCCACTCCTTTTACATCAAAATTTTTTCTCACATTCCTACATTTGCATACTGCTCCAAACCATTCACAAACATATCTCCAAGCACCACCACCCTGACTTTCTCCACCTCCGCCATCTTCACTGCACACACCTGATTGGCTAATCCTCAAAATACACTCCCATTTCATGCTCGGAAGCTCTGGATGTGGCATGTCCTGTCTGTGAACAGCCGCGCTGTCCGCGGAGCGTGTAAGTAACACTGGGGCAGCCATTTGACCTTTTCCACTTCACTCTCTGCACCATTGCTTCATTGGCTACTGTTAAGCAGTCACACAACCATCTAAAAATCACATGCAAGACCTCTACATTCAGCACTTTAGATGTACTGTTGAACACTCCAAGTATAATTGTGCTGTGATTGCAAAGCACCTACAGCAACTACTAGTAAACTCTCCAACATTTCTACTTGCAGATTCATGCAAATCCACATGCATGAACACAAAGTACAGGTATGAATATTTTTTTCACAGTAGATCATACATGCCAACATTCCGACCCACCTAGGAGGGACATTTCCTCTGAAAAATCGGGAGTCATAAGAATGCATTGGGAAAATATGTATTTTCGGCAGGAGAACATGAAAAATAATATTTTCACAGGAAAATCAGGAGTCCTAAACTACAAAAAAGACATCTCAATAAACGGAATGTAAACAAAAATAAGTTCTTAAATATCTGTGGAGGTGAATTGAGTCACACCACGAGCAGAGAAGCATATTTCAATGCAGATGCATACAAACAAAAGCAAATAAACCCAATTGCCATACATAGTAGTGGACGAGGGTATGAAAAATGTAATAATAGCATTATGGAACAAGAAACGCTGCTCACACAAATATTCCCAGAAAACTCAGAATCACCTGACTATTCCACTGAACCAATACGTCCAGTCTACAAATGGCCGTGCACATCAATGTGTAACATTGCCAAAAAAATCTTTCAAATCTTTATGCCAGTTCCTCAATCAGTATTTGAAAGGCAAAGACAAATTCAAAATTAAACTAATACAAAATATGGGCCCCTGTCCAGTGCACAAATCCACAGGACTACAAGGACATTCATTAGCCTGTATTTCTGGACCTATTTGCAAAAGCACCTTCCATCATATCAAAATGATATCAACACATCATTCAACGATAAGAAATCTGGTCCATAAACTGTGCTATGTCAAAAGTCCTGCTTTAGCACTAGCCAACTTAAATAACAATCTTCTACATAGTACAGCCAAACAACTACTTGAAGAAATATAGCATTTCCAGAAAAAATATTTTGGAATTAAAAGCCACTTACAAAATGCAATAGATTTACAACAGACTTCCAACAACTGTACAGATGGCAACCTTCTATTACACACATACAAAAAGAAATACTAAAGTTTATAAGTACATTTGCTGAAGCACCCAACCATTTGTGTGTATGTTGCCGCAGGACTTTTTATAAAAATAGCACAAAAACTATACACATAACATACAAAATAGAAGACAATGAAGATTCCAAATGGTTCCAATTAGCTCTCTATCTTATAGCAGAAAACAAATACGAAAATACAGATCCCTTACTACTTTGCAGTTACTGCACTGCAAAACCTGACCGCAACCAAACACCTTCACGTACTATCACAAATATCTTGGAATTATTCCCATTACCAAAACCCATGCAACAACTCAACTTATAAGAGAGCATCATAATTCAAACAGTGCACCCATTTCAAGAAATAATATGCCGTCAAACAAAAACAGCAAAACAACCTCGCTCTGAATTAGTGAAAGTCATTTGTGGCAAAGTAGTTTATTTGCCATTAGATCTCAAATAAAATGTACACACTCTGGGAGTGTAACGTCCAATCTTTAATTATCTTAGTAAATGGCGAACCTACAAAAGACAAAAAAAAAATGACAACAACTCGTGGATTTACTTAGACAATCCCTGCAATATCTAAAAGACAACAATGAATACTACAGATAAATTAATATTGAAGTAAACCTGAGGGAAACCACTGAAATAATTCAAGAGTCAACAGAAACTAGTCAATTTCAACTTCTAGATCCTGCTACAGAATCCAATATTTTAGACCATCATACAATTCACCCATCACACTCTAAAGGCACCATAGATGATGAACTGGAAATGTACCAAATGCGACAAGCCAAAGGATCTCCAATCAGCATATGGGAAAAAGTATAGAAGCACGTGCCTTTCCTCTACTCTTTCCTACTGAAAAAGGAGGAAGGTACGATGATAGACCCACACAAATAACAGCATCAGAATACCGCTTTTTATGAATGTACTCTGAAGACTCCAGATTCTGACAAAACCTGGAATACATATTCCACCTTCTCTTTGAAAGTGAACTAGCCTAGCAACTCTATGCTACGGAGGTGTGCAAACATTGAAATCAAGTACCCATTTTCAAAATACATCAGCTACGGAATTACTACAAAAAGTGCAAGAAATAAATTAGATTTTACAGTCAAGCATTACAAATCTTTTAGCAAACATGCGTGGTACAAAAGAATACTGGTTCCAATGTCACGGAGATGCACGCTGTATGATAAGAAACCTTGGCCCACCCACTTGGTTTGTGACATTAACGGGGTAATTCATAGAATTTCGCACAAAAGTGGCGCATGCGTCTGGCGCACAGTGTCCCCGTGCGATACACTGCGCCAGCCGCGTGCGATAAAATCCATTTCATTGCACAGCGTATTCATGGATTCTAGCCTCCAACACCAGCCGTGGCGCAGAGTGGTGCAGCGACCCTGCAGCAGCACGAGTTACGCCCCCAAGAACGCCCTTGCGCAAGGAAAAACCATCAAAATCCCCAATTCATCGCAAATGTCTGCGCTGACCCTGGACCAGTTTACAGGGCTGCCAAACAGCAAACGCCAAGCGGGGAACGTGTATTTCAGGGGTGCGCATGAAGTGTCACACGCGATTCCATCAGGGCACATGTATTTCGGGGTGCGCGGGAAGATCCACACGCGAATCCTGCAGGGTACGTGTATTTCGGGATACGCGGGAAGTTTCACACGCGAATTCAGCAGGGTACGTGTATTTCAGGGGTTCCGGGGAGTACTACACGTGAATTGGCCATGTGGGTCCTCCCAGGTGTTCCCTCTACACCCTCCACGGCCCCTGCAGGCAGCCCACACCACAGTGGACTACCCTGCACCCCTGCTCATGTCCCGCACCACCCTCCACCAGGCCCCTACTCATGTCTCTCAGCACCCCCACCCCCCAGCAGTGCAGGGCACCTGACAGCAGGCCCCCACTCATGTCTCCCAGCACCCCCACCCCCCAGCAGTGCATGCAGGGCACCTGCCAGCAGTCCCCCACTCATGTCGAACTCATGTCCCCCTGCATCACCACCCCCCAGCATCCAGGGGCACCCTCCACCAGGCCCCCACTCATGTCTCCCAGCACCCCCACCCCCCAGCAGTGCAGGGCACCTGCCAGAAGGCCCCCATACATGTCCCCCCAACACCTCATGACGATCCATAATCATGGCCCCCATGCCCCCTCAATACACTGCCTACGCCACCCCAGTCTGAACACACCACCAGGTATGACATCCACCCCACAAAGAAATCACCAGCACATGATGCATCCCAAATGGCTAGTCTGCACATCAACATATATCCGTCAAACCCACACAATGACAGCATGTGAATGATAAAACACACATTGTGACATGCATGAAACCAAAGAGAGAATACCACACATTGAAGTACCACATGATAATGTATTAAACAGAAAAGCAAGGCAATGAAATGGAACAGAAGAAAATGGAAATAATAAATGAAATCCAGCATGTCCAATAAATGAAAAAGATGCATGAAATCCAAATGAAAAGCAATCCAAAAGCAAGTCTCCAAAGTGTCAGTATGAGAAAATAAATCCAAGGTGCAAAAATAATTAAAAACCATTGATCCATGAAAAAAAAAAATCAACAATCCAAATCCATTGTCAAACTATGTACAAAGTGAACATCCAGGGTCCATGTAACCAATCCTTTAAATGAAACCTATAAAATAAAATCCTACCTAATGAAGAACTATATACAAGAAGTTGGGGCATTGTCCAAGCACCCCAAAGCAAAACAAAACCGAAAGGAAACTTAACACTAAAGAACTATTTACAAGAGCAGCGGGCTAGTCCGATGGCTCACTTCTGGATGTACCGGGCCAGGACATCATCGAACTCCTGCTCAATGTCCCGGAGGCGGTCCTCTTCCATGGCCCCGAGGGTCCGCAGGGATGAGGCATCCCTACTGGTGCAAGATGATGCAGTGACAGGATCGGGGACAGGATTGCACACAGGCACCTCCGCAGCGGCCTGTGCTGCCTCCTGTCCCTGGTCCTGCACTGCACCACTAGCACCAGTGGAATCCCCTCCTCCAGACCCCGTCTCTGTCGCTTGCACGGCCTCCTCCTCCACCAAACCCCCCACCAACCTGGATGACTCCGTGCCATCTTCCCCCGTTGGGCCCTGTGGGGTCAAAGCTGCCCCTTCTGCTGCCGTGGAGTCCAACTCCGACCTCCGCCTCTTGGAACTCCCCCGGCAGCTGCGGCCTGGGACGCAGCACTGGACTCCTCACTCCCCGACGAGATGGCAACCTGGGAGGTGAGCCGGGCCTTGCGTCTCCGGCTGGCGGTGCGATCCCTGCAGCTGTGCTACACAGCAACTTCTCCTCCCTCTTCATCAGTTGACGCTGCAGACAGGGAGAAATAAAACACAGGCATCAGGGCACTGTACAAAGGACACATACACACATGACAGTTGTACATGATTGGCATTGGCAAATCTCAGACATGGCATCACAATCGCCAACACACATGTCATTTCAACACACAGACATGAGCCATACCACAGCCATATCGCAACAGCCAGCACCATCCATACACATGCAACATCATGAGCAGGCAAAGGTGAGCCAGACATCACATGCAACACATGGAGTGCACTACACATGCACACACACCACCACACTTGCATGCATGTGTACACCTCTGCCAACTGTCGCAGTGTTGAGATCGGCATCCATGTCACATCTGCCAATCACTCTTCCACATCCCGGTGTCACATGCATCCATGGTGCATCACTGTTGCACCCTTGTCAAATACACACACATGCACATGTACACAGTGCAGATACATGCAGCTGAAGCCAACATCCATGTGTGACATCACGAACATGCCTACTTACATACATATTCATTCAAACATGTGTGCCAACACATCTGCATTTGGCATGCAAGCATACACACACAAGCACCATCCATGTCTCACACATGAGAGCCCTCGCATGTGTTAGCCTCACGGCCCTGTAAACCCCCCCATACTTGGCCCCATAAAAACACATGTGCAACCTGCACACTACTGGCACACCACCACACGCACAGCTTACAATCAGGATGCATGTACACTTACCGCTCGACTCCAGACAGGTCTGGCTCTCAAGGACCTGGACGTGGAGCGCTGGGGATATGCGTTCCAGGACCCTCATCTGATCTTCCGACAAATGGCCCCGGCGCCCCTTAGCATCCGCTGACTTCAAGAGGTGCCTGGGGCTGGTCTGTGGAGCGATGGAATCCCAGTCGGGAGTCTTCGGTTCCAGCAGGGGTGGTCACAGCAACAGCACCACTAGCTGATGTGCATGCAGCAAATGGCAGGGCACGTGGGCAGCAGGCAGTCAGGCAGCAGCAGATGGCAGGTGGGAGCGTGCTCGGGGCTCTGGGGGGCAGTAATTCGGCCTTCTGGGCAGGAGCGTGGTCTTCTGTGTGCTTACGCGTGGCAAGCTTGGAAAGGAGTGATTTGGCACGTGAAAATCCAGCACGTCTGCATGTAATTTGAGGAAAAGCCCTTAGCATGTAAGCGCGTCAGCAAACGTATGCGAATTCATTGGCCCAAAGGCCCCCAGCGTGTAGGTGCGTCTATGACGTTACGCACACGTGCGTTTTCCATGGCGCGTAGAAAAAATAAGCATGTGAGAGTGTCAAAGCGTGTAATTGGTGGAAAGGGCCTCAGCGCATATGCGCGTCTGTGACGTGCATGCGCAGGCGTTTCCTTGTACACGGGTGCATGTTACACGTCCAATGACTGCACGTCAGAGTGTCAGCTCGTGTAATTGGAGGATGGGGCCTTAACGCGTACACGCGGAAGTGACGCTGGACGTTTGGGCATGTTTAAAAGGTATGTGTAGAACGCCATTTCCTTGTACGTGCTTTTGGTGGAGAGCGAGTGGGTGAAATCTTTACTTCTTGTCGGTTCACACGCGATTTACTTCACAGCGTTCCAAGTTCGTACTCCCTGTTACCTATGACAGCTTTTTCTCTTTTTGTCTTTTTCCTGGGCCTGTTTCCTCAAACAGCGTTCACTTCTTCTTTTGTCCTGTCTCCTCAGACAGCGTACAATTCTTCTTATGGCGGGGGTGTTGCCAGCGCACACACGCGCGTCTTTTTCACACTATTTTTCCAGGCAGACGGTGAGTCGCGCACATATTTAACATCTGTGCTTGCCCCGTGTGTCGCGTACCCCTTCACAGGTCATTCTAGGCTGCGTGTGACACGCATACGTTCATTTTTGTGTTCCTGGGTGCCACAGCGTAGTGACGGTTTATTTTTCCACGCACGTGGTCTAGGAGGGGTTGCGTGCACATTATCTCCCTTTTTTGGGGTGCCTGTGCACTGCGTGACCCGTCATCTTCCCCCAAGGGTCACATACAACCTTGCTAGAGCACTAGGGTACAAAGTCCATCTAGTACCCCACCCCTTTGACCCCCAATTGCCCAGGACAATAGTTTACTGCAACTCCCATACGCACAACAACATCAGTGCCATGGTTGGGAGGCGAGCACGCGGTAAGGGTGGCAAAGGTGGCCGAGCCTCAAGAGGTGGGCATTGTGGATACGGTAGGGGACGTGGCCGTGACTTGCAGGGTGCCCCTAGCCCCCCATGTGTGGATGACCAGTCAGGGACACCCATGCCCCCCCTGCATGATGGTAATGTGGCTGACACCATCCCTGCTCAGCCCTTGTTGGACCAGCCCATTGTGGCACCAGACCTGGCACAGGGTGACTCCATGGCTGACTTCCAGGTCAGCAGGTCTAGGCCAGGTGTGGCGATGCACGTTGGTGTCACCAGGCCACGTGGATCAGGGGCAGCTATGTCATCTGCTGCCCCGAGTAGGCAGGGTGGGGAGGCTGCAGGGGCAGCTGCGGCTCCATCCACCCCAGCTCTGAGTCTCCCAGCCAGGACAGTGTCCGTCCCAGTCCATCCTGCTGACGTTCCCCCTGACTACATCACACATCAGCTAATACCTGCACCAAGTCCCATGGTGAGTGTTCATTCCCACACTCCTAGTCCACAGTCCACCGGGGCTCCTGCCCCTAGTGTCCAGAGTGGCGTAGGACACTCAGGATCCCCACCACCTTCCAAGCGGAAGAGGAAGAGTGCTCGTCCAGTACAGGCTGATGCCCCAGACACGGCTACACAGTCCGGCCCGCCAAGGAAGCCCATCTTCAATCAGCCCGAACTTGATGCAGTTGTGGAGTATGTGTCCACACGGTTTATAGTCATAATGTTGAAAAAAAAATGTCGACAAACAAAAATGTCGAAATTTTTTTTTCGAAAACAATAATGTCGACATCCTATACTTAAAATGTAAAAAGTCATTTTTTGGAAAAAAAATGTCGACAAAAAAATGTCACTTAAAACTATCAACACCTCACCCAACACCCCCCTGCCACCCCCCCCACACCCCCCACCACCACCCTCCCACCCCTCATACTCAACACATTCTAATTATATATTTATTTATTTATTTATTTTTTCAATAAATAAATAACCAAAAAGAGTATCATTTACTATTAGGGGGGTCCCCCCCAACCCCCCCTCACCCAACACCCCCCTGCCACCCCCACACCCCCCCAACCACCCTCCCACCCCTCATACCCAACACATTCTAATTATATATTTATTTATTTATTTATTTTTCCAATAAATAAATAACCAAAAAGAGTATCTTTTACTATTGGGGGGGTCCCCCCCAACCCCCCTTACCCCCTACACCCCCCACCCCTCATACTCAACACATCTTAGTTATATATATATTTATTTATTTATTCTTACAATAAATACAAAATTTCGAAAAAATATCGAAAAAATGTTGACATTATTGTTTGTCGACATTATTTTTTTCGACATTTATTTTTCGAAATTTTGACTGTCGACATTTTGACTGTCAACATTATGACTGCCCACCGTCCACACATGACCACGAAATGTGGATTACTGCAGGATGCAAGACCACACCTGCACAACGTCTGGCACACTGGCAGACCATCGCGGACATCATAAGTGCCCCTGGATTTGTGAGGCGCACAGCTAATGATTGCTACAAGTGCTGGAATGACCTGAAGCGCAGGGCAAAGAAAAAGCTGGTGTGTGTGTGTGAGGGCTTCTGATTGAGTGCCAGGTGAGGGTGTGTGTGCCTGAGTGGTTTGGGTCACCCATGTGCTTCATCCAATACATTCTGGGCACCAGGATTTGGGTATTGCAGTATCCCTTCTGGCAACAGTAGACATTTAGCCCAACATCACGCCAGTTGACCTTGAAGTGTCATCTTGCCACAACATTGTTGCGTATTATTCTGTGTTCATTCAGGCTGATTGTTTGCATTCCACCACTTACACTAGGCATTTCTCAGTCCTATTTTCACATGTGTGACATGGCTATGGTACATGCCATCTGTGTGATGGCATGTGTCATGTATGTGTATTGGACATGCCAATCACAGGGCAATGTGAGATGGCACTGCTAGCCAGCATGCAGCAAATGTGTTGGCCTTCCATCTTGGTGTCATCAATGTGTGCCATTTGCCTCCCCTTCATATGCAGTGATGGTGCATGCATGGGAGGGTTATAGTCATGTGGGACATGTGTCAATGAAGTACAGGTTCTGTTGCTCCTCAGCCCTAATTGTGTGCCATGGTGCTAATGCCTTTTCCCATTTCTTTTCTTTCATGTCTTTGCAGGGGATGACGTACTTGATACTGCTGGGGTTGTGGAGATGGTGCAGAGCCAGGAGGGGTCTCATGCCCGACCGGGCACCAGTGAGGGACGTGGTTTGGTGGTGGGTGAGAACCCACACTTGCTGCAGACCATTCTCTCAAGGGGTGTCTCTGGGTGCACCTCCCCCAAGCTCTATTCAGGTGTCGATTCGGATGATGAGACCTATGTGCCGTCGCAGGTAAGTGTTTCTGGGAGGGATTCTGTACTGTCCAACCCACCTGCACCAGGGGTAGAACCCTGAATGGGGATGTCATTGTTGGTAGGTCCACCTTTGGTGGTTATGGATGCAGGGTCACACTCCGCAACATCTGATCCTGTTCCTGGGCCAGCAGATCAGAGGGGGAATGCAGTCCTGCAGCCTCAGGCAGTGCCGGCACAGCAAGGCGCAGTTCGCCTTGCCCCAGACAGGTGTGGTGCCCGCTGATACGGTGGCCGTATGACACCGGGCAATACCGCTTGGGAGCAATCCATATATGGTATGGCAAACCAACAGGCAGCATCATCTGAGATGATGGCTCAGGCCATGGATAGGTGGCCACTTCCATTGTCCCCCAAGAAAGGCTGAAGGAACAACTACAGCAGGCAACAGACTCCATTTGCCAGTCACACGGGGAGGACATGTTGGCGTTCAACAGGGACAGACGGGCGGCACTGGAGACTCTGCGGGAAGCCATTTCTATTGAGTCCCAGGGCCACAGGGAAGCCCTGAGGGTGGAACTCCGTCAGCACAGGGTGACTCTTGTTGAGCTTGAGGCTTCAACTGACACGAGGACAGAACAGCAGCTGGAGCGGCTCACACGTACGCTCTCAGCTGAGATGCAGACAACTCGGGAGGAGGTCCGGGCATCCCGTGAGTTGTTGCATGGGGACCTCCGCACGATTATCCTCCAGAACCAGACCTTCCACACCCGCATGCTTGCTGCCATGGAGGACCAGACTAGGGCTTTGCATGGGCTGCCTCCCATAGTACCACCACCTCCTGATGCAGCTGCAGAGGGTGAGGAGAGCGACAGCAGCGATTCTCTCACAATAGGGTAGCCGTGCAGGCCATGAGCCCATGGAGGTGTTTTTTTTCCCAAAATCCACACAGATGGGTTTTGGTGTGTACCCTGTCCTCGGACCTCCTGGGTGGCCTCCCCCACCCCCCTTTGCCCATACATGGGCATTTTTGATTTTTGATTTTTGATTTTTAATTTTTGATTTTTGATTTTTGATTTTTTTTTACAGTGTGTTGGCTTGTGCGGCTCCCGTGGGCATACGCTGTATTGTGGCTGGGCACATGCAGGCTTGTCTTGAATTTGGGTTAGATGCTTGGGTTTGTGTGACACACACCCCTCCTGCTTCCCGTTTCCATGGGCTTGCAAAGGGTGTGCCCAAGTGTAATTGACTTGCACAGTGACGTTGGACTCCCATTTGCTGTGTGGGCAGTCTGTAGTCAATACTGTGTATACATTCCTAGTGCATATTGTTGTTGTATTGTACACTGCATGGTGTATTGATATGTGCCTCTGCATCCATCTCATCCTCCTAATTTGCAGGTCCATTCCTCATGTCTTCACAAGGCGGTCTACTTTGGAAATGGAGTCCATGTTGTAAGCAGTGCACCTACACTTTTGCGTGGCGCTAACACTGTACAGTTGGAAGTGGTCGAAGTGCTGGCATTATCAGGTAGTGAGACTACCATTTTTTTAAATCCGTACGGTCATGTTTATGGTAGGTTTGAGGTTGTGTAGGTGATTTGTATTATTGCTAAATATTTGGTAATGTGTGTTGTTGGTCCTGCATTACTGTGTGCATTTCATGTGTGGCCAGTTTCCATTAGGGACACTGCACTTTGTGACACTTGTGTCATGTTTTGGGGATTACTTTGTTTGCTCTCACATGGCATGACATTCCATGGTGTGTTGTGTGGCGGTGCCGGGGTTGGGTGATATGGCACTGTTGTATTTTGCAAGTGGGTATTCATTTTTGCTGCATAGAAGTGTGTCTTTTGATGACATTGCATTGGTGGTGTTTGTGTAGATAGAGATGCACACATTGTGACACTTCCAGGTGAACAATCTCAGGCTGCTATGGTTCTGACAGTTGACTGTCCCTTCATTCATCATCATTGTCAGATTGAGTCATCATTGATTGTCAGATGGTATGTGCCAGGGCTGTGTGCACTCCACAGGGGTGTGATTTCTATGTGAAGTAATAAGCCACCAGCTCCGTACGGGCTGCCTCACCCCGTGCCCTTTCCCCTCCCATGTGCAGCGGGCGTGCATGTGGTTGGGGATGTGGGGGCACCACCATGTCCACAGCCAGGCCCCGGCGTGTTGCAACATTGTGCAGGACACATGCTGCCACTATGATCCTGCACACTACTGGGAGTGCGTATAACAGCTGCCCGCCAGAACGGTCAAGGGAGTGAAAGCGTGACTTGAGCACTCCGAATGTGCACTCCACTATGCCCCGGGTTGCAATATGGGCTGTGTTTTATCTTACCTCGGGAGGTATGATGGGGTTCCAAATTGGCATCATCATGTGGGTGCTCAGAGGGTAGGCACTGTCACCTGGGGAGGTGGTGATGGGTATCATTAGTGGGGTAGTGACATTACTCTGTATCTGACATGCATGCGTGTGCAGTGGCATTTATACTCACCATGCAGCCATGCATCGCCATGCCGCCCAGCTTCCATGTCCCGGTTTAGGGTTGACATCCTGTAAATGAAGCTGTCGTGGGTGGACCCTGGATAGTTGGCATATACTGAGGTGATGATTCTCTTGGCATCACATACTACCTGGACGTTGATGGAATGCCAGTGCTTGCGGTTTCTATAGATGTGCTCAGATGCCCTGGGGAACGTAGAGCCACATGGGTGCAATCAATGGCACCTAGTACTTTGGGGAATTGTGCCACCCCGTAGAAATCCTGGATGACAGCCTGCCTTTCTGCAGGTGTTCTGGGCAGGTATGTGTGCCTGCGGACTGATGGGCGTGCAGTGATGATGGCCAACACCTGGTGTAGGCACCGTGAATGCGTGGCCTGTGACACCCCCCCACTATGGCACTTGTCCGCTGAAATGATCCGATAGCCAAGAAGTGCAGTACATTGAGGACCTTCTCCAGGGGGCTGAGTGCTTGGGAGCACAGGGTGGGTGATGTGAGGTCATCCTCCCTCTCACTGACCAGGTCGAGTATTATGTGAGGTGGAAACCTGTACCTCCCATACACCTGGTCATCAGGCATACCAAAAAGGCTGGTTTTGGGTGTAAATATTCTGGCCCTGACTATCCTCCGCCTCCTGCGGTATCCCACGGCCACTGCTGCTAGGAACAGTATATTCATCCTGGCGTCTGGGCTTGTTTGTTGTTTGCGCACACTTTTATGATGCGCGGGTCGATGTACACCTGCTTCCTGCGAGTCGACGTGTGCCTGCTTCATTCTTCATTCTTTTTTTGGCGCGTTGTAGGCGACCGTGTAAATCTTCCCGCCCACCACAGGAATACATGTAACATGCTCTCCCAGGCCCAGTCGCGTATAAATCTTCCCGGCCACCCCAGGAATATACGTACCCCACTCTCCCAGGCACAGTCGCGTGTGGAAGTTCACGCGAACCCCGTAATACAGGTACCCTGCTGATATCGCGTGTGGAAGTTCACGCGAACCCTTAATACACGTACCCGGCTGAAATCACGTTTAAAACAACCCGCGCACCCATGACATACACGTACCCAGGCCAATCGCACTGCTGGGGGGTGGGGATGCTGGGAGACATGAGTGGGGGCCTGGTGGAGGGTGCCCCTGGATGCTGGGGGGTGGTGGTGCAGGGGGACATGAGTGGGGGCCTGGTGGAGGGTGCCCCTGACTGCTGGGGGGTGGGGTGCAGGGAGACATGAGTTGGACATGAGTGGGGGCCTGGTGGAGGGTGCCCCTGGTTGCTGGGGGGTGGGGGTGCTGGGAGACATGAGTGGGGGCCTGGTGGAGGGTGCCCCTGACTGCTGTGGGGTGGGGGTGCAGGGAGACATGAGTTGGACCTGAGTGGGGGCCTGTTGGAGGGTGCCCCTGGATGCTGGGGGGTGGGGGTTCTGGGAGACATGAGTGGGGGCCTGGTGGAGGGTGCCCCTGACTGCTGGGGGGTGGGGGTGCAGGGAGACATGTGTTGGACATGTGTGGGGGCCTGCTGGCAGGTGCCCCACAGTGCTGGGGGGTGGGGGTGCAGGGGACATGAGTTGGACATGAGTGGGGGCCTGGTGGAGGGTGCCCCTGCACTGCTGGGGGGTGGGGGGGCTGGGAGACATGAGTGGGGGCCTGGTGGAGGGTGCCCCTGACTGATGGGGGGTGGGGGTGCAGGGAGACTTGAGTTGGACATCAGTGGGGGCCTGGTGGAGGGTGCCCCTGCACTGCTGGGGGGTGGGGGGGCTGGGAGACATGAGTGGGGGCCTGGTGGAGGGTGCCCCTGACTGATGGGGGGTGGGGGTGCAGGGAGACTTGAGTTGGACATCAGTGGGGGCCTGGTGGAGGGTGCCCCTGGATGCTGGGGGGTGGTGGTGCAGGGGGACATGAGTGGGGGCCTGGTGGAGGGTGCCCCTGACTGCTGGGGGGTGGGGTGCAGGGAGACATGAGTTGGACATGAGTGGGGGCCTGGTGGAGGGTGCCCCTGGATGCTGGGGGGTGGGGGTGCTGGGAGACATGAGTAGGGGCCTGGTGGAGGGTGCCACTGACTACTGGGGGGTGGGGGTGCAGAGAGACATGAGTTGGACATGAGTGGGGGCCTGGTGGAGGGTGCCCCTGGTTGCTGGGGGGTGGGGGTGCTGGGAGACATGAGTGGGGGCCTGGTGGAGGGTGCCCCTGACTGCTGTGGGGTGGGGGTGCAGGGAGACATGAGTTGGACCTGAGTGGGGGCCTGTTGGAGGGTGCCCCTGGATGCTGGGGGGTGGGGGTTCTGGGAGACATGAGTGGGGGCCTGGTGGAGGGTGCCCCTGACTGCTGGGGGGTGGGGGTGCAGGGAGACATGTGTTGGACATGTGTGGGGGCCTGCTGGCAGGTGCCCCACAGTGCTGGGGGGTGGGGGTGCAGGGGACATGAGTTGGACATGAGTGGGGGCCTGGTGGAGGGTGCCCCTGCACTGCTGGGGGGTGGGGGGGCTGGGAGACATGAGTGGGGGCCTGGTGGAGGGTGCCCCTGACTGATGGGGGGTGGGGGTGCAGGGAGACTTGAGTTGGACATCAGTGGTGGCCTGGTGGAGGGTGCCCCTGGATGCTGGTGGGTGGGGGTGCTGGGAGACATGAGTGGGGGCCTGGTGGAGGGTGCCCCTGACTTCTGGGGGGTGGGGGTGCAGGGAGACTTGAGTTGGACATCAGTGGGGGCCTGGTGGAGGGTGCCCCTGGATGCTGGTGGGTGGGGGTGCTGGGAGACATGAGTGGGGGCCTGGTGGAGGGTGCCCCTGACTTCTGGGGGGTGGGGGTGCTGGGAGACATGAGTGGGGGCCTGGTGGAGGGTGCCCCTGACTGGTGGGGGGTGGGGGTGCTGGGAGACATGAGTTGGCCATGAGTGGGGGCCTGCTGGCAGGTGCCCCACAGTGCTGGGGGGTGGGGGTGCAGGGGGACATGAGTTGGACATGAGTGGGGGCCTGCTGGCAGGTGCCCCTGGATGCTGGGGGGTGGGGGTGCAGGGGGACATGAGTGGGGGCCTGGTGGAGGGTGCCCCTGGATGCTGGGGGGTGTGAGTGCAGGGAGACATGAGTGGGGGCCTGGTGGAGGGTGCCCCTGGATGCTGGGGGGTGGGGGTGCTGGGAGACATGAGTGGGGGCCTGGTGGAGGGTGCCCCTGACTGCTGGGGGGGTGGGGGTGCAGGGAGACATGAGTTGGACATGAGTGGGGGCCTGGTGGAGGGTGCCCCTGGAAGCTGGGGGGTGGAGGTGCTGGGAGACATCCGTTGGTGGGCAGTAGTGCAAGGTGACATGTGGGTTGGCTGGGGGGCATGGCCATGGTGGATGGGCTGCCTGCGGGACATGTGCAGGGTAGTCCCCTGTGGTGTGGGCTGCCTGCAGGGGCCGTGGAGGGTGTAGAGGGAACACCTGGGAGGACCCACACGGCCAATTCACGTGTAGTACTCCCCGGCACCCCCGAAATACAAGTAGGCTGCTGGATTTGCGTGTGAAATTTCCGCGCACCCAAAGTACACATACCCTGCTGAAATCGCGTGTGGAACTTCACACGCACCCCGAAATACACGTACCCTGCAAATACACGTGTGAAACTTCCCGCGCACCTTGGAATACATGTACCCTGCTGAAATCGCGTGTGAAACTTCACGCGCACCCCGAAATACACGTACCAAGGACAATCGCATGTGGAACTTCCCGCGCACCCCGAAATACACATACCCAGGCCAATCGCCTGTGGAACTTCCCGCGCACCCCGAAATACACACACACGCTATTTTTCACACAGCGGGTGTCCATGTTTGTCGCGTACCCCTTTGCACCTCATTTGTCCTAGAGGGCCACAGTATGGATCATTCATCATAGCTGTATATAGGTGATTTTTGTTAGCGCACATTTTGGCACACATTTATTTCAGGCGCAGGGACGCTACCGCCTGCTTTCTTGTGGCGGACTTGTTTGGCACTGCGCACGTCTTTGCCCGTGCGCTGGTTTGCCCTATTCGATTCCATGAATACGAGTTGTAGGCGAGCGTGTGGGCGTTCCGCGCACTTGCCTCCTGTACTTCCCCCATGACGCCCATATTATCACGCGTTGTTCCCCATTCCGAGTGTTACGCCCCGTGTTACGCCTACTTTTGTTATGTGCGCCACGCTATGTGCAATTTCGCTGTGGCCGTGGCGCACGCTGTTGGATGACCTGTGCGCCGGCGTGCGCCGTGCACTTTTTCAGCGCACATCCAATATTTTTCTCGCGCACGGACTTCCATGAATCGATGTGTGCTGATTTCCCTGCGATTTTCGCACTTGCACTGCGATTCGCACATTTTGGCTCCTCTGTGCCGGAATTTTCGGCACACATTAATTCCATGAATCGCCCTTTAAGTTTTGCAGAATATTCATGAGACGATTTACACGATTTCCTACCCATAGCAAACAAAACAAACATAGATATAAAAACACCAGGAGATCTCTTCTCTCTAGATCCTGAGAATGTTTCAAGATATTTCCATCATTGCTTCATTGCTATGCTACACTTCATTTGTAATAAAACTGTTCCTCCCTTCGGAGAAGTACAACTCTTCTTTTGGAGAAAAGAATACCAAGCCAGAAGAGCACCTTACATCCACATGCTTTTGTGGATTAAAGATGCTCCTAAATTTGGTCCGGATAGTGATGCCACTGTTTTGCAGTTCGTCCAAAAATATGTCACTTGTGAAATCCCTTCTCAAAGAACACATAGTGACCTTCATGCACACATTTTACAATTTCAAAGAAACAAATGTGGGATATATTTTCGTCACAAATATAAAAACAAAGGGAAATAATACACCAAATGCCGCTTTGGTTTCCCTAGACCAGTTTCAACAACAGGTCAAGTAAACAACTTCATGTATTCAGTTAGACATAGTGTCAAAGGTAAATCACCTAAGAACACAAATTACATAAAAAGAATAGAAGAATCAAAATACATCAATGATAACAATGCAATCATTGCCCTCCTATGGAATGCAAACATAGATGTGCAGTACATTGCAGACAATTTCATGGCAGTTGCACAATATGTCACAGCCTACTTAACCAAAGCAGAGAAAACAGAGCTTTGGAACTCTGGGATGACATATCATCTGACAAAACACTATCATAGAAATTGTACCACTTAGGCATAACAATGCTCTCTCATAGAGAATGTGGATGCTATGAACTGCAGACTGTTTAACCGGTACTGCCTTGTATGAACAATCTGACAATATAGTATGACTAAATCTTGGTCCTGCTAAATCTAGAAAAAGAGTTCTCAAATCATATACTAAACACATAATACCCAAAAATGAGTACCACTTTGGAGACCATGGGCCTCATTACGACCCAGGCGGTAAGTTACCGCCTGGGCCGTGACTTTACCACCATGGCGTAAACTACGTTTACGCCATGGTGGTAGGCGGACGTACCGCCCCATTCCGAGGTCGGCGGGGCGGTAAGTCCCCAATCCCCATTTACCCTTCCCCATTCCCATTTTTGCCCCATAGGGCATAATGGGAGTGGGGAAGGCGTTAATTACGCCACCGTAAATTACGGTGGCGTAATTAACAACATGGTCCCTTAGCGCCATGGATTTTAACACCTGCTAAAAGCAGGTGTTAAATCCGCCATGGCGCTAAGGGACCTCGTACTCAGGCGGTAAGGGTCGGCGCTGTTTACGGCGCCGTAAACCCCTTACCGCCTGAGTTGTAATGAGGCCCCATGTGTCTCTACCACCTAGCCCAAAATTTCAGATACAAAAATAATATTAAACAGATGAAAAGAAAGGTAGATACAGAGTAGCAAATTGTGAAGGCAGCTTAGTGAAACTTAAAAAACGCAATTTAATTAATCATATCAAATTGTCATTAAAAACTCCTCAACATAAAGAACTGTATTACTTGTCCCTGCTACAACTTTTTAAACCATGGAGAAAAGAAGAAAACTTGCTGGATACGTATGACTCCAATGAAGATGCTTTCAAAGCAAATGAAAGCACTATATTAGACGTATACTTTAAACAGTACCAAACAATGTTGCACAATGAACAGCAACACAAAGAAGAACTCCGGGCCCAACTAGATGAGCACACTCCTGACAGTAGTCAACCTTCTGTAACAGGAAGCCAATAACCACTTGGACAGCCACGAATAGCAAATGAGGCCGAATTAGCCATGACAGAAGTAGAAAACACCATGTGTCAGTATGGGTAATCTACAGAAGACTTTGCTGTACTGAAATCACAACTAAACATTGAGCAGTGTAGCATTTTCCAAGAAGTAACAAAACAAATTGAACATGGTGTGCAACATGAAAATAAAAACTTTACCTGCCAAGATTACAAACCTATACTGCTATACGTGAGTGGTCAAGCTGGATCAGGCAAAACATTCTTAATAAAAATCATCAGCAAGTTCCTCCAACAACTGACAAACAACAAACTGTCAGCTGTTGTAAGTGCCCCCACAGGATTAGCTGCCTTCAACATTGGCCTTGTCACTTTAATTTGATTACTACTCCTTCCAGTAGAACACCAAAACAAATTAGACGATTACAAACTTTCTACAGTGGAACTACGCAGAGTTCTCAAACAAATGAAAATACTGTTAATAGATGAGGTGAACATCGGCTCCAACCTAATGTTGGCTTTAATACACCTCAGACTACAAGAGGTCCTCAAAACAGACTACGAAGAGCTCTTTGGAGGAACACACATTATTGTTTTTGGAGATCTTCTTCAATTAACACCAGTGAAAGCAGACACTATTTTTAAAACCTTAGGGCACAAACTGACGTAAAACTCTTGGCAGCATAGGAAATGTCAACCGTTGGCAACATTTCCAACACAGAGAATTAACTGAAAATATGCAACATTTGCCAACATTTTAAAAAGTATTAGAGTTGGTGTAGTATCTCAAGGATCACAAACTATATTAAAAAACCAGGCACATCCATGCACTCTATGGCCATAACTCATGTGCTACTGATGTCATGGAACAATTAGCACACAAAAATATTCAAATTATCTTTATACTGTAAAGTAATGCTTAAACGTAACATTGATGTGGACCAAGGACTAGTCAATGGAGCACTTGGTACAGTTGTTGGCTTTCAAACATACCCACGTGACAACAATATTCAATTTGTCAATATTCTCTTTGACAAACTGTCTGAAGTTAAAAGGATAGGACGTTTAACTGCCTGCTTCCTTCTTTTCAAAGACATGTATATGCAGAGAAGAACATTTTCTCTAACTCTAGCATACACAGTCACCATTCACAAATCACAAGGACTTACCCTAGATAAAGCATTGATAGATATTGGTAGCACAGCCTACGGCCTTCAGCCATGCACCCAAGACTCTAGGCCCTGGCCACAACCAGCGCAGCATAACACACCCATAGAAACTATGCACTTCAGTTAACATTATAAAAAATAATTACAACCAACGTACAAACTCTTCAATAGATACCCTCTTCACCCAATGCTCTTCTAAAAACCCAAAACCAACATCATACTAAACTAAAATAGCCAGTAGTGCGTCCAGTGTCTAGTATGTCTGCGGACAACTGTGGTGACCGTGGACACTGCAAATACATCACTGCCTTCTCCCATTGAACAAGTACAGCATTTGACCCATCTCTCACTCCCCCACCCTGTCCAAGCACTCATACACACCAACCCACTCTCCAAAATTGGATTTATGCACACTTCCAGCGCATGTCCATGCATCCAATATGACAGCCGCATCGAAACAATTTGTCGCACCTCACACCTCATCCCAGCCAATCAGTGAACAGGTCGCGTGTCCGCGGACATGATGCAAGCCGATCATCCAATCGGTGTCCTATCTGCGGAGCAAACAGGGAAGAGTGTCCGCGGAGCGCACATAGATATCACACATTTTTTAGACCTACTTTTGGTCATTTAAAATAAATTGCTGGACGGATTTTCACCAAATTTACAAAAGCCCACTTTCGGGAAGAACCGATGCTCCTGCCGCAAATTAGGTGAACATCGTCCAGCGGTTTGTGCTGTTGGAGCGACAGACATTTTTTCTCCATTCAATTTATGGGAAAAAAAGAAATTTTGGGTCCCCCCTATAACTTTGCCCCCCTTGACCAATCCTCACCAAATCACCAAACTTCAAAAAAATCAGAGTGGGCCATATACTTTTTTTGCAAAGTTTTGTGAAAATTCGTCCAGGGAGAGCGAGGTTATGAGCTGCCCAAATAGTGCTCTCCCTATGGGTTTAGCAATTTAACCATTACTACATAGCCGCTACCGCAGGCCATGTAATATATATATTTCTGTATTTTGTCGACCCTCATAGTTAGTACTTTAGAAGTACTATAGTTCAAACCAGTGTACTGTGCAATTTGCTCAGTTCCTGTGTTTGTTCATTAAATCATTGGGTCTGTGGGAAAATAAATCCATGCTGGATTAAAAAAAAAACTTTCTACGTTGTGCTACAATATATTTCTTTCACTGATTTCAATAGGAGGAATTGAATAGGTGTATGGTTTATGATTTGGAAGTGGTGGTAGTACTGTTGCAATTAGTTAATTGTTGGTGTATTCCATGTTTATTTCCTTTTCCATTTTAGTGGTATTCTTCTATCTGTTGGCTTGTTGCAGATTTTTGGGGCAGTTAGATATCTGTTGGCGTATTCTGACTGTTTATTTCTTGTTTCTTTTTAGTGGTATTCATTTATCTGTTTGTTTGTTGCAGAATCTTGAGGCAGTTACATACCTGTTGGCATATTCTAACTGGCCATAGTTTTGAACTTCAAGTTTTGTTTATGTTCATACACAGATGAGTTATTACATGTTAGTTTTAAGAATATTAAGTAAGCGTTTACAAGATCTGCTGGTAATCTCTGTTTTAGAGTAATGGTAGTATCATTACATTTGAACCATCCACAATTCTATTTTATATGCAGTGTAGTGACCTGCATTGGTTGTGGCTCCTGCGTGGTAGATTATACCAATTGTTGTGAAAGTTTTCTTACCAAGTGATAATTGACCATGTCTGAATCCAGTCAACTTGCAGTTGTTTTTGGTACCATCTGCATTATATCATAAAATCATTACTATTACGTATTTACTATGTGTCTGTATTTGTAAGGTGGAACGATTATTGGAATTGCAGGTAGTATATAATCTGCCATGGTTTGCATTTTGTACAAGTTGCTGAAATTGAATGGATTCACAGTTAGGTATGGATACCTACACAAAGTGTTAATTAGGAACTTCTTCTTGTACCACATGCCTGCAAAAAGTGCATGTATGTTTCCACATGTATGAAATCTGGAAGATTTCATTCATAGGTATGTTTTTGTTTGCTAGTACTTGTAGCAAGTACATCAGAAATTCTTGAGGATCAGCTTGTGAGTTTATAGTGAATTTGACCATTCCAGCACAGTAGTACAATTCCTGCCTTATTCCAGAAACATTGTAACTGTTGTCAGGATTGTTGGTTGCATTTCTATGAAGGATAACATTTGCAAACACAATTGGTCTGTACCATGTAAGTACATTTTGTCAATAATTGGAGGCAATTGGAATAGAATATTTATTGCTACATTTGCGTAGCAATTTACACCAGTTATATTTGAAAATTTGAATGCACCTGAGAGTTCTGTGTCCAAATCATGTGTTGGGAGTGTGCGTTGCTTCTTTGAAGAGGTAGTTGAGTTATTTTGAGCAGTAAATTCTTCTTTGGTTGTGGTCCTTGATGAAGTATTAGCTTCTTTTACTTTCTTTGGAGGAATTGCTGTGAGATTCTTCATAGATTGAGTCTGAAGTAGTTTTCTTTTACACAGTTTTGGTTTTTGCGGAACAGGGTAGGTTTTTAGATGGGGGTGTAGAGTGAACGCAGACTATTGTATTCTAGAATGCAAGAAATACCAGCATTTACTTTACTTGTATCAAAGTTGATTAGAAATAGTTTGTCAAGTGTACGCTTATGCGTGAAAGTGCTACATAGCTCATGCATTCTTTAAAGACTGTGCTACCAATATCTATCAATGCTTTATCTTGGGTAAGACCTTGTGATTTGTGAATGGTGACTGTGTATGCTAGAGTTAGAGAAAACTGTTCTCTGCGTACATACATGTCTTTGAAAGAATGAAGCGGGCTGTTGAGCATCCTAACCTTTTAACTTTGGATAGTTTGTCAAAGAGAATATTGACAAACTGAATGTTGTTATCACGTGGGTATGTTTGAATGCCTACACTATATCAAGTGCTCCATTAACTAGTCCTTGCTCCATGTCAAGGTTTCGTTTGAGCATTACTCTACAGTTTAAAGATCATTTTCTCCAAACCAGCTGTGTTAGAGATAGAGTTTAGCCTTGTTGTGTCTTGTTGACACATGGTTAGTGTCATACCATGTATGTCCAGTTTGTCTGTGGAGGGAATATGAACTATTGGTTGCATTTCTTTTTTTAACAATGTTTCATAAAATTTTGAACAGCTTGCAAGAGTTGGCATCAAGGACATACAATTGACATTTTTGTGCACTAATTGTTCCATGGCATCAGCAGCACATGAGTTATGGCCATAGAGTGCATGGATGTGCCTGGTTTTTCATATAGATTGTGATTCTTTTAAAATGTTGGCGCATTTCAGGACTGCAAACTGCTGCATATTTTCAGTTAATTCTCTCTATTGGAAATGTTGCCAACGGTTTACATTTCCTATGCTGCCAAGAGCTTTACGGCACAGTTTGTGCCCTAAGGTTTTAAAAATAGGTTCAGATTTCACTGGTGTTAATTGAAGAAGATCTCCCAATAAAATAATGTGTTTTCCTCCAAAGAGCTCTTTGTAGTCTGTTTTGAGGACCTCTTGTAGTCTAAGGTTAATTAAAGCCAAAATTAGGTTGGAGACCATGCTCACCTCATCTATTAGCAGTATTTTCATTTGTTTGAAAACTCTGCGTAGTTCCATTGCAGCTTTTGTAGAAAGTTTGTAATAGTCTAATTTGTTTTGGTGTTCTACTGGAAGGAGTAGTAATCGGTGCAAAGTGACACCGCCTATATTGTAGGCAGCTAAACCTGTGGGGACAGTTACAACAGCTGACAGTTTGTTGTTTGCCAATTGTTGGAGGAACTTGCTGATGATTTTGATTAAGAAGGTTTTGCCTGAACCAGCTTGACCACTCACAAATTGCATTATAGGTTTGTAATCTTGGCGGGCACCATTTTTATTTTCATGTTGCACACCATGTTCAATTTTTGTTGCTACTTCTTGGAAAATGCTACGCTGCTCAGTGTTTAGTTGGGATTTCAGTACAGCAAAGTCTTCTGTAGATTGCTCACACTGACACATGGTGTTTTCTACTTCTGTCATGGCTAATTCTGCCTCATTTGCTATTGGTGGCTGTCCAGGTGGTTCTTGTCTGTTACCGAAGGTTGACTACTGTCAGGAGTGTCCACATCTAGTTGGACCTGGAGTTCTTCTTCGTGTTGCTGTTCATTGTGCAACATTGTTTGGTACTGTTTAAAGTTTACGTCTATTATAGTGCTTTTATTTCCTTTGAAAGCGTCTTCATAGGAGTCATACGTATCCAGTAACTCTTCTTCTTTTCTCCATGGTTTAAAAAGTTATAGCAGGGACATGTAATACTGTTCATTATATTGAGGAGTTGTTAATGCCAATTTGATATGATTAATTAAGCTGTGTTTGGTAATTATTTACAAAGCTGCCTTCACAATTTGCTACTCTGTATCTAACTTTTTTTTCATCTGGTTTAATATTATTTTTGTATGTGAAGTTTTGGGCTACGTGATAGAGACACATGGTTTCCAAAGTGGTACTCCTGTTTGGGTATTGTGTGTTTAGCAAATTGTTTTTCAAAATGTCTTGGCTGTTGGGATCATTTTTGGCTATTGTTTCTATATCCTCATATGATTTGAAAACTCTTTTTCTAGATTTAGCAGGGCCAAGACTTAGCCATACTATATTATCAGATTTTCCATACATGCCAGTATCGGTTAAACAGTCTGCAGCTTCATAGCAGCCACATTCTCTATGAGAGAGCATTTTTATGCCTAAGCTGTACAATTTCTGTGATAGTGTTTTGTCAGATGATATGTCATCCCAAAGGTCCTGAAGCTTTATTTTCTCTGCTTTGGTGAAGTAGGCTGTGACATATCATGCAACTGCAGTGGAATTGTCTGCAATGTACTGCACATCTATGTTTGCATTCCATAGGAGGGCAATGATTGTATTATAATCATTGATGTATTTTGATTCTTCGTTTCTTTTAATGTAATTTGTGTTCTTAGGTGATTTACTTTGACACTATGGGCCTCATTACACGGAAGGCGGTGATCCAGGGTGCTATTAGCACCCTGGACCATGCCGGTAAATTACCGGCACCGCCTTGGCGGTAAGGGGATTTACCGCCCCATTCCAAGGTCGGTGGGGCGGTAAATCCCCCTTCCGCCATTGCCCTTCCCCATTCCCATTTCTGCCCCATAGGGCTCTATGGGAATGGGGAAGGCGCTAATTACGGCACCGCAATTTTGCGGTGCCGTAATTAGCTCCGAGGTCCCTTAGCGGGTTGGTTTTTAACGCCTGCAAAAAGCAGGCGTTAAAGCACCAACCCGCTAAGGGACCTCGTAGTACGGCGGTAAGGGTTAACGGTCACCGTTGCCATTAACGGTGACCGTTAACCCTTACCGCCGTCCGTGTAATGAGGCCCTATGTCTAACTGAAGACATGAAGTTGTTTACTTGACCTGTTGTTGAAACTGGTCTAAGGAAACCAAAGCAGCATTTGGTGTAGAATTTCCCTTTGTTTTTATATTTGCGACAACAATATTTCCCACATTTGTGTCTTTGAAATTGTAAAATTTGTGCATGAAGGTCACTATGTGTTGTTTGTGAAGGGATTTCACAAGTGACATATTTTTGGATAAACTGCTAAACAGTATCATCACTGTCCTTACCAAATTTAGGAGCATCTTTAAACCACAAAATCATGTGGATATGTGGTGCTCCTCTGGCTTGGTATTCTTTTCTCCAAAAGAAGTGTTGCACTTCTCTGAGGGGAGGAACAGTTGTATTACAAATGAAGTGTAGCATAGCAATGAATCGATGATGGAAATATCTTGATACATTCACAGGATCTAGAGAGCCGAGGTCTCCTGGTGTTTTTATATCTATGTTTGTTTTGTTTTTGTTTGCTAAGTGTAGGAAGTCGTGTAAATCTACCCATGCATATTCTGCACAACTTAATGTCACAAACCAAGTGGGTGGGCCAAGGTGGGCCGTCATCTCTGTGACGTCAGAACCATTATTCTTTTGTACCATGCATGTTTGCTAAAAGATTTGTAATGCTTGACTGTAAAATCTCATCCTTTTCTTACACTTTTTGTAGTAAATCCGTAGCTGACATATTTTGAAAATGGTACCTGATTTAAATGTTTGCACACCTCCGTAGCATAGAGTTGCTAGGCTAGTTCACTTTCAAAGAGAAGGTGGAATATGTATTCCACATTTTGTCAGAATCTGGGGTCTTCAGAATACATTCGTAAAGAGCCGTATTCTGATGCTTTCATTTGTGTGGGTCTATCATCGTACCTTCCTCCTTTTCCAGTAGGAAAGAGTAGAGGGAAGGCACGTGTGTCTATACTTTTTTCCCATATGCTGATTGGAAATCCTTTTGCTTGTCACATTTGGTACGTTTCCAGTGCATCATTTATGGTGCCTTTAGAGTGTAATGGGTACATTTATAATGGTCTAAAATATTGGATTGTGTAGCAGGATCTAGAAGTTGAAATTGACTAGTTTCTGATGATTCTTCAATTATTTCAGTGGTTTCCCTCAGCTTTTCTTCAATATTAATTTCTCTGTAGTATTCATTGTTGCCTTTTAGATATTGCAGGGCTTGTCTAACTTTATGTAAGTCCACAAGTTGTTGCCAAATTATTTTGTCTTTAGTAGGCATGCCATTTTCTAAGATGATTAAAGATTGATCTATTGGACGCTGCACTCCCAGAGTGTGTACATTTTCTTTGAGATCTAATGGCAAATAAACTACTTTGCCACAAATGCCTTTCACTAATTCAGAGGGAGGTAGTTTAGCTGTTTTTGGTTGAAGGCGTATTATTGCTTGAAATGGGTGTGCTGTTTGAATTATGATGCTGTCATATAAGTTGAGTCGTTGCAGGGGTTTTGGTAATGGAAATAATTCCAAGTTATTTGTGATAGCACTTGAAGGTGTTTGGTTGTTGTCAAGTTTTGCAGTGCAGTAACTGCAAAGTATTAAGGGGTCAGTAATTTCGTATTTGTTTTTTGCTATAAGATAGAGAGCTAATTGGAACCATTTGGAATCTTCATTGTCTTCTATTTTGTACGTTATGTCTATAGTTTTTTTGCTATTTTTATAAAATGTTCTGCGGCAACATACACACAAATGGTTGGGTACTTCAGCAGATGTACTTTTAAACTTTAGTATTTCTTGTCTGTATTTGTGTAATACAATGTTGCCATCTGTACAGTTGTTGGTAGTTTGTTGTAAATCTATTGCATTTTGTAAGTGGCTTTCAATTTCAAAATATTTTCTCTGAATTTGGTCTATTTCTTCGATTAGTTGTTTGGTTGTACAATGTAGTAGATTGTTATTTAAGTATGCTACTGCTAAAGCAGGACTTTTGGCATAATACAGTTTATGGACCAGATTTCTTTTAGTTGTATGTTGTGTTGATATCATTTTGATATTTTGGAAGGTACTTTTGCAAATAGGTCAAGAAATGCAGGCTAATGAATGTCCTTGTAGTCCTGTGTATTTGCGCACTGGACAGGGGTCCATATTTTGTAGTAGTTTCATTTTGAATTTGTCTTTGCCTTTCACATACTGATTGAGGAACTGGCGTAAAGATTTGAAATATTTTTTGGTAATGTTACACATTGATGTGCACGGCCATTTGTAGACTGGAAGTATTGGTTCAGTGGAATGGTCAGGTGATTCTGAGTTTTCTGGGGATATTTATGTGAGCAGCGTTTCTTGTTCCATAATGGTATTATTAAGTTTTGCATACCCTCGTCCACTGCTATGCATGGCAATTGGGTTTATTTGCTTTTTTTTGTATGCTTCTTCATTGAAATATGGTTCTGTGCTTGTGGTGTGACTCCATTCACCTCCACAGATGTTTGTGAAGTTATCTTTGTTGATATTCCGTTTATTGAAAAGTTTTGTAGTTTAGTATTTAGTTTTGTTACTGGTTTTGCTAGGCCCTGAAGACCCTTGCGTATGGAAACAAGGCACAATCACCATACACCAGTGATACGACAGACACGAGGTTCGATTTCCAAGTACTTGAGCATCAACCATACATTGCATCTTCATCTGACCATGTATCTATGTTACTCACCAAGGTGGAAGGTATTCTTGATCCCAAACCCGGAGGTAAAGAATGGTGTAGAGTATCCAGCAACCAGGTCCCCTGATTTCAAGGAATCAGGCTTCCTCTTAATGCAGGGCTCTTCTTCACAATGTACCCCTCTGCTGGTTCAGTAAGAACAGACAGAGCTGTCTATCACGCGGAAGAGCGGGAATTGAGTGCATTGCTAGACCCAATGCTGCAAGAAAATACAGAAATGGTTAAGAAGGTGTCTTATGGTTTTTTTTTAAGTATTCCGTTAAGAAAAGAGGAACAAAGGAACAACTGATACCTGAGGTGGTTGAAGTTTTAAGGGTGAAACGGTGGAAACTTGAAGAAGTAGAAAATCCAAAGGAATTGAAAAACAACGACAGGAGAAAATAATAAAATGGGAAGGCTAGTATAGGAATGTCAACCCGATCAGCACAAGCGTTGCTCTAGGGCCGGGTTGGTGCATAGTCTGGAGAGCGTTTGATAATGCACTTCAATCAACAGTGGAAAACAGTCAGTAGTTCTCAGGTTGATTGTACAGTTCTCTGAATGATGCAAAGGGTATCAGGTGAGTGATGTGGAGGCAATACAACACCAGATCATGCAGGACTGAAAAGAAGAGACTGGTGCCTCTTGCCGTACATACAGGAAAAAGACGTAAAGAGAAAGCAACTCACGCTATGTAGTGGGAAAAGACCCCCCGCGATGTTGCACCGCTCCTAGAATGTCTTTGTCTCAGCTTGAAGCACTTCTGGTTCTGTGTGTTCCGTCTGGAGAATTCCTACGAGCGTAAGGCAGTGGTGCCCGTAGAGGTCCAGGCGGAGAACGAGCGCCGCCGAGCCGAGAGTACCTCTAGATTGAGTGGAGGGGCTCCTACGAGCATGCGGAAGCCAGATGACTGCTCGTATGAAAAGGAAAACACATGTAAAACAAGTCCATAGGGAAATCTGAGTACAATCCGCTAAACACAGCCAGGTTCTGGTAACGTGGAATCAAAACAAAGGCGGAAGTCGCAGAGGGTAATTTGAGGAAAAAAGCCAGAGGCGGGTCACGAGAAAGGACGTTGTAATGCTCAATTAGCAGCAGCGAGGTACCTGCGGCTACAGGATTTAATTAACACGGGGGCTTGGCTTCACCGTAAGCGAAGCACGTCCGATCAGCTGAGAGGAACGTGGGCGTAGCTTCAGTAGTTTCCAAGGCAACTTGTAGCGTTGCCAGAACGAAGTCCATGATCGTAATGTTTTTGGCAAGAACACCCCTTGTTGCCGTATCGTAACAATCTAGTTCCGAGCTATGCATGCTACTGTAATCGTCATCATCTATATTAATTGACATTAATTCTTTCATCGATTCCATCTCGTTATTTACATTCGTATTTAATTTGGGAGTTATTTTTTCTGTTACCACGTGGACACATTCATCCATTATTTCAGAGCAAAAGATTGGCAGGCAGTGCATGCAACAACAACATGTCATGAGGATTCCAAGTAATGTTACCAGAATTGCAATTAGCTTCTATCCCTATGAGCGCAGTAACTCCCAAAACCAGGCTCTTATATTAAGCTCAGAACCGCCCGTCAGAGTATTAATGTTAGAACTCACAATGTGCAATTTCTTGATTACCTCAAAAATCGTAGTGGAGGAGTCACTTACAAATACACAGCACGCTGACCCCACGATTTTACAAACGCCTCCACGGTCGGCCAAAATCATATCAAGAGCCATTCTATTTTGAAGTGTCATTAATCTAACTGCTTTTCTTCTAGGGTCATATTATACAATATGTCGGTCGTTCCATTTATCGTTTTTTTCTAATATCCTGGAAGTCTCTGTATATTCCAGGAGTTTATGGCTTGCCCCCAGAATGGGATACATGATTTTGCTATGTCCTACGCAATTAATCCTGTGTCATCCCACCAGGGCCTAGATCTAGATAATTTAGATATGTCTGACGTTTTGGAAAGGAATGCTCCAGGGAAAAGGATCCCTAAGTAACATGTCCCTCCCCAATTTCTAGGCAACCAGGTATAAGCTTGTTCTCCACATATGAAGTAAACAGGGTCACCTACATATATTAGTTCTTCTTCTTTCTCAAGTACTGCAATATTCATGCACCTAGTGAATGTTCCTACCAAGTAAGAACCCTTCTTTCGTAAGCAAAATGGGACAGTGCGTGGGCTGTAATTGACAGTGTAGAAGGGGGGCACAATGTCCTTGTTCCCTACCGGGTTCATGTGGAAAGTGATTACAGATGATTTATAAGGCACATTGGTCCTCATTACGACCCAGGTGGTAAGTTACTACCTGGGTCGCACTCTTACCACCATGGTTTAAACTACGTTTACACCATGGTGGATGGTGGATTTACCGCCCCATTCCAAGGTGAGTGGGGCGGTAAATCCCCATTTCCCATTTTACCCTTCCCCATTCCCATTTTTGCCCCATAGGGCATAATGGGAGTGGGGAAGGCGCTAATTACGCCACCGTAAATTACGGTGGGGTAATTAGCACCATGGTCCCTTAGCGCCATGGATTTTAACGCCTGCAAAAAGCAGGCGTTAAAATCACCATTGCGCTAAGGGACCTTGTAATCAGGCGTTAAGGGTCGGTGCCGTTTACGGCGCCGTTAACCCCTTAACGCCTGACTCGTATTAAGGCCCATAGAGTTAATCTACTGGTTTTATAACTCTTGCTCTGTTAAATATGGAACAACCTACAGGTTCCATTACCACCCTTTCAAACTCATCTATGTGTGTTCCATCTAATGGACCAGTATCACTCTTATTCCATTTCCCATAAAATAGAGCACTCAAGGATGCATAACATGTAACGGCTACACATACCAACCCATCCCTTTTCTGCCATGCTGGGGTAAATGGGAGCAGACCCAACAATTTGTTCTGTTCAGAATAGTGTGAGTCATATTCATGATCAAAAGCAACGTGTTATTATCGTACCCTTTTCTGTGTCTTTCTTCTAGTGGAGAGAGAGCATAAGAGAGTACATGGACTGGACTATCTGTAGCAGGAGCATTGATAACGGGCAAAGGAGAACTTAACGGATGCACACTTTCCAGATACCATAATACTGGGATTAGTGTACTCAAAATGCAAATTAGTGTTATGATCATTAGCATAAATGTCCTACAGCAAATTCTTCTAGACTCTGCACAGTGCTCCGAAGACTTTAGAGCAGGCATCAATTGTGTTTGTACCATATGTGCCCCGCTTGTTCGCACGGGGTGATCAACATAGGTCATTCACCTTTCAAAAATAGCACCGGGAAGCCGCGTTCCAGAGCTTTCAATTTGATGCAGATTGATACAGCTCCCACACTCCACTTTCCTAGGCCTTCGATTCCTAATTCATCCGTGTCAGGAATAGAGGCAAAACAAACATGTAGATTAGATCACTTCCGATTTTGAGAACGTAGAGTGTAGCTTATCGCTCCAGGTACTGTGTGATCCATGAATCAGTGCCATCCTGTGATGCAATAAGTGATGAAGCAGGCTTATTGTCAGCCTGTGATGATGCAAGCTCAGCTGGGCAAAGTTGGTGCACCTTTAGACCTTTCTCCTTCGTGGCAATCTTTTCAGGCTCTTTCTCAGGCTTAGGCAGTACTTGCGGCAGAGAACTGTCGATGGTATCTTTCGAGTCCAGGGCAGCTGTTTCTTTCTTGTCGTCTGGATCAGGCAGCTCTTTCAATGGGAATGTAATTCTTTTTGTATGGGTGGCATGAATCCATGCCTTTCAACCATCCACTCGGACTGCAGTATGTGTTGCCAGGAGGATCTGGTAAGGGCCCTTCCAACGAGGTGCAAGTGAAGATTTTCTTTCAAAGTTTTTTACCAGAATCCATTCTCCTGGCTGTAGACAATGCACCGGGCCTGTATATCTGATAGGAAGAGCCTTCTGCACTTGCTGATGAATCAAACGCGGTTTCTGAGTTAACACGTTACAATAAGTGCTGAGCAAAGGGTATTCAATTTCATTCAAGCGCCTAGGCTGCGGGGTGCTCCAAACATTTGAGGGTCTCCCCATCACGATTTCGTATGGGGAGTGTCCAGTCCTTGCCTGTACAGACATGCGCATGCACAACAGAGCTAAGGCAGCACATCAGGCCACTTCAATTGACTCCCTGAACATATTTTGCTAATCTTATTTCTCAAGATACCATTCTGGTGCTCAACAAGACTGGCACTCATCGGGTGTCTGGCTGAATGGAATCTTTTATCAATCTGGAGGCCTGCACACATTTGTAATATTACAGGGGCAACAAAATGTGGGCCGTTATCTGACCATATACACGTGGCAGGCCAAATCTAGAGAATTACTCTTTCAGCATCACTTTTGCTGTGCTCATTGCTGTGCAGTCCTTAAGCGGGTATGCTTCCACACATTTTCTGAATGCACAGACTACCACCAGGACATACTTAATGTTCTGACATCTTTCCATTTCTATGAAATCAAAATGGATGACTTCAAAGGGCATAGAGGGGGGGGCAAAACTATCTAATGGAATAGTGGTACCTTTTCCAATGTTATGTTGCAAACAAGTCATACAGTTCTGGACCAGTCTTTCAGCAGTTTTTCTAATGTGTGGATTCTGCCATACTGTGTCTAAATGCTGAATCATTTTTTTAACACATATGTGTGTGGGTCTGTGGGCCATAATGACCATCGCTGTTACATAGGAGTTGGGCAGCATCCACTTTCTACTCTCTTTGTCTACCCAGCAAACCTCGATGTCTAATTCTGCTGTACCCTTTGACCAATTTTTTATTTCATCTGCAGTTGCTTTTGTTTGCATCTCCTTAACTGTGGCAATCCCATTTTCTGCCATGCATGGTACTTCTTCTGACCTCTCAATAAACATCTTCGTGTGTAGATCAGTGGCAGTTTGTTTCTCAAATTTGTTTGCAAATGCGTTTCCTTTTCCAACGTTACATGTTACTTTCTTATGCGCTTCGCATTTTATTATTGCTAATCGTTTAGGACGCGCAAGTACAGACAACAATCTTGCTATCTAGGAATCATGTTGAATCTTGGTTCCATGAGATGTTAGAAAACCCCTCTCAGCCCAGAGTCGACCAAAATTGTGTACCACCGCAAATGCGTACTGACTGTCAGTATATATGTTTACATTCAGGTTTTCAGAAATTTCACATGCTCTGGTTAACGCTATTATCTCTGCGGCCTGTGCTGAATTATATTGGATCCTTTTGCTCTCTACAATACTCCTTAGTGTTGTGATGGCATATGCGGCAGTTGATGTGCCATCAGGTAATTCGAAACAGGAACCCTCACAAAACAGTACTTCGTCTGGCTCTTTCTGTGGGGTATCTGTTAGGTCAATTCTTCCTTTTGTTTCTTGTTCTGTAACCATTATACAATCATGGGGTGGTTGTTCTTTTTCACCCGTTCTTTTATTGGGAGGGGGAATTAAGTCTGCAGTATTCAAAGCGCAACATCTGAAAATTTGAATATGCGGTGCAAATAGACAATTTCATATCTCATCAGACTAGCTGATGTAAGATGTTGCGTCTGTGTCCTATTTAAAATAATGTCTACTGTTTGAGGCACCATCAAAGTTAAGGTGTGACCCAAAACCATTCCCTTGGTTTGTTTTACTGACGCGGCAGCCGCAGCAACAGCTCGCAAACAGTGTGGCAAAGGCCATCCCACAGGATCCAGCGCGGACGAAATATAACCGCGCTGGATCCTGCATGGTCTATTTCTCCCTCCTTGTTCCTGCGTCAAAACTGCCAAAGCACAACCATTACTCTCATGCACAAATAACTAATTTGGTGTGCCCAATACTGGAGCTGAGCCCAATGCAACTTTGAGCAGATCAAATGCATCCTGACATTCCATGTTTCATGGCAAAGGCAAAGCAACATCCTTCTTTGTCAATGCCACCATCGGTTTCACAATCATGGCAAAGTTAGCAATCCACTGCCTACAATATGAAGCCATGCCTATTATGGCTCTGATTTCCTTCTGTGTCTTTGGAATCGGCATACCAGAGATGCTTTCTATCCTTTCTGGTGTCAGTCTCCTTCCCTCTTTCGAAAGTAGGTAGCCCAAATAGGCCACCTCCTTTCGACAATACTGGAATTTTTTTAATGAAGCTTTATGTCCATGTGCTGCCAAATGTGTCAACAATTTAGCTGTACTTTCTTTACAAATGTCTTCTGTGTCAGCAGCAATAAATATGTAATCAATGTACTGCAATAGTACACAACCAGTTGGTAACTCTAGCATTTCTAGCTGTTCTTTTAGTGCTCTGCTATAAATACTCAGGCTCTCAGTGTAACCTTGTGGAATTCGTGTGAATGTGAAAGAACATCCTCCTAATGTAAAGGCAAATAAATATCTCCTATCTGGAAGCACCGGAATGCTAAAAAATGCTTTCTTTATATCTACAACACTAAAATGCGATGCGGAAGCTGGAATCATGGTTAAAATGGTAGTGACATCTGTGATCAATGGAAATTGAGGATCAACTACTTTATTCAATCCACGCAAATCAATTATGACACAATATGGTATTTCATTCCCTCCTTTCTTCTAAACGGGAAGAATTGGACAATTGCAAGTGCTACCAGTAATTTCTTCAATAACGTTTTTTTTAATTAAATCAGGAACAATGCAATTCAATTCTTTTCCACCTTCCTCCGAAATGTTATACTGTGGAATACGTGGCAATGTAATTCCCTCCTTTAAAACAATTTTCACAGGCTCTATTTTCAAACAACCAACATCATTATCATTCATCGTTGGTACATTACTTAATTCAGTAGGTAATGGTTTAGACAAAAATTGTGACACTGGCATCTTTTGTGGGGATATTGTTAAATACACTCCATCAGGAAAACAATGAATAACCGCACTCAATTTTTCCAACAAATTTAAACCCAATATATTTCACCGCAATTTTGTGTCAGAGAAATGGGCAAGACTCAGTGTTATAGGTACTGACTGTGACACTGGACTGATTACTGGCTTTCCTGCAAACCCTACTGAAACATTCTTTTGCCCTGACAGCGGTATCTCTGGAACCAAGTAATGGTCAATTGAGCACTTCTGTGCATCTGTGTCCACTGGAAAAGTGTGCTCTCTATTCCCAACTTTCATTTCTACGTAGGGCCCTTTCTGGTCAACGAGAATAGATACTGGTTCCGACCCCTGTCTTGGGCTGTCCTAGTTGAACAATAAATCATCCGATTTAAAGTCGCCAGAATAGTATGAATTGGACTGAGTATCAAAAACGTTTCCTTCTCCTGCACTATTCAGCTGATGCTGGTTTTGGTTCTGATTCTGGTTGTGATTCCCCTGATTATTCTGATTTTGTGGCATCCTGGAGTTTTTATTCTGTCCTTGTGTTCCCGTGCAACCTCTATTCTGTCTTCTCGGGGCACTTCCAATCCTATTCTGTAAATGTGGGCACTGTGCTCGCCAATGACCTTCTTCTTTACAATATGCACATTGATTCAGTCCAATTGGACCTCTGTGCATGTTGGAAAAGTTTCCTCTTGTTTGTGCATTCCCTCCACCCCTGTTATTATTTGCTACCTGCTGCAGTAACACTCTTGTTTTTAGATTAACTCTGTCCCTTGTTTCTTTCTCTTTCTCTGCATTTACTCTATTCTCATAGTATTGTGCCATGTGTAATACTTCACTCTGTGACTTTGCTTGCCACTCACTGTCAGATGTCATTATTACATTTTATATTTTCTGTATTAACCCTCTCACATACTTGTCAACAAACAATCTCTTTCCGGGTACAGTACTAAAATCTTGGCCACTAAAATCTGCAAATACTTCTTCAAATCTATTAAAATAGTCAGTAGCGAGTTCATCTTTACCTTGCACACATGTCGTTAATTTGTCCCAGACAATTCTTTTTTCAGGTATTAGTATTTTAACTTTTTGTAATATTCGCGCTGCTAATGCTAACAGAACTGGCAATGTCTTCTCGTCAGCTTTTCTATCCGTATCCACTTTAATCAAATGTTCCCAGGTCCCACCCAAAATATAAGCATCATCTACATTTCTAATTTGCTTTCATATATCTATCGGGAGAATCACAGGAAATAATAGATCAATGTCACTCATTATAAAAATAGACGATTTCAAATAGGACTCAATTTCCTTATAAAATCCCACTGGATTCTTCCTCAAATCAGGGATTGTTTGTTTTATATTAGACACCCACTGTCTGGAAAAAGGGACATGCACGAACTGCACTGTATAATGGGCTTCTATCGTGTGCGCGTCAGTCGTTGCAGTGGCAGCAATCTCTACCTTCGGGACACATGTGGGAGGTACTTCCTTCATGGGCAATTGTAAAGTAGGCCTTTCCTCTTTGGTTTGTTTATTAAGTACTATAGCTAAATCAAGGGAGAGGGCAGCCCTTCCAGTTTCAGGTGAAAACACTTTTTTGTTTATTGCCATCAAATTGGGGGGGCAACAAAAACTTTTTTCAAAACATTCATCCTGCAAATATTCAACCATCGCCTGTAATGCCTTCCTCTGCATCTCTTCAGTATGCTGATCAAATATATCATGAACCTCCACTGGAGTAATGGTAGCATCCGTAATAGAGTTAAGCGCCTCCCGCATACACATTTTCATCTCTTCACTAACAGGTTTTAACGGCGGAAAAAATCGCCTCTTGACATATGGTACCACCTGTTGTTTCCCTCTTTTCATCTCTGCATGCAACTGATCAAGCTCACTTTTGAACTGAAATAGCCTGTCTACATGCTCTTTTACTTCTGCCACACTTTTCCTCATACGCAAAAAATCATTTAAATCTTGCAACTTCTGCGGTGCTAACATACCAACCAATTTCTTCCATCTATCTATAAGATACTCCCCCATGCATTCCAACAATACCTGTTGTTCACCGAGCTTCTTATAGTCATACATTGCACTCTGTGCAGATCCCTCGTCATAGCCTTCAATATACGTTTCTGCCCATTCTTTCAATTCTTCTTTTCTCTCCCTACAAACCGTACTACGAATTACTCTGGTGCTTTCTCTTTGCACAGGCCCTGCCTCCATAGAACTGGAAGAACTGCTTCCTGCGGCAGCTGCTAATTCATGCTCTGTCGGTGGTGGGGGAAATGGTCTCACGTGCACAGGGGAAGATGGTGCAGATGGAATAACAGGAATGGGGGTGGTAACTGAGGTGGAGCAAACTGTGTTGGTGCGATTGTATCAACATTGCTTTGAGGACGTTCTTGTCTCTGTTCGTTCAGAATTTTATTTATCAGTTCTTCTGATGCATGCAACTCTTGTTGTGGATATATTTTTTGTATGCCTAATTGAAAACTCCTATCCCCTCTTCTGACATACTCTGTCACTTTGAGCTCATCTAGTTTTAACACTTTTTCTGTGTTTGATTTGTGTCTTCGTGCATGTTTCTTCTCTCTACTTCTTAAACCGAGATTAGCTTCCTTCCTCCAGTCTCTCACGACATCGAATGCCACTGGGTGTGCCTTCTTGCACAGCAGTACTGATTCTAAGTGTTCTATATGTGCCAATTCAAAAGTTCCATCTTTCGGCCACTGCAAATCTGCTACATGTCTGGTCTGCCTATGCCAAATTTCATTAAACATTATTGCTCCTATTCCATATTTCACAAACATTTCAAATGCTGGCGACACTACGGTTGGCGCAACATGGCCAGTTTCCAATGATTGTCTACCACAGAGGAAAAATCCCACTAGACAGGAAGACAATTTCCCAGGCATATTGATCTTATTTGTACTTTAACCTGGACGTTTGATCTTGCAAGAGCAACACTCAACCAATATCAGGGCTGTTAAGAATCGGGGCACGACTCACCTGATCAATCAATTCATCTCTCAAGACACAATTTGTCCATATACAGACGCAACCAAGAATCATTGTGACTGCGTATCTGGCTCAATCTGCCTCATTTTGGGACCCTCGCCTCGATGCTTTCTGTTCGCTGCTCGTCGATCAGGGATCAGCTGTGCACAGATCTGCAAAGGAGTCTCTCATCACTTTCACAGGGGTGTCCGAACACCTTTCGATCCCGGCTCGACAGCCTTGCCCTCGATTCGTTTTTTCACCTTCTTCAAATTCAACGTCCACAATGGGGCAAAAGGGGGAGGGTCCCTATTCGGGTGCCATTTTTTGCTAGGCCCTGAAGACCCTCGCGTATGGAAACAAGGCACAATCACCATACACCAGTGATACAACAGACACAAGGTTCGATTTCCAAGTACTAGGGTTTATTGCAAAGCAAATATACTCTCAGTCAGCCAACTGAGTCTAACATCTCGCAAAGTGTGTCACCAGACCTCGTGAGATGCAAGAGAGCCAACATTCTACAACAGTATCATATATACAAAAAGACAATCGTACAATCTCCTTGTGACACACCAACCCCGCCCATAATGTATCTTCTTGAGCTAGGGTTCAGTAATTGACAATTATGACAAATATGACACATAATGACACGTTTCTTACTAATTCTATATTACTCGTTTTAGCAACAGTTGCAATTTGCAGATAGCAGACATAGTTCTTTGTTATAAAGAACACAAGGTACTTGTTCAGCAAAGATACTGTGTTCATAGGAGTGCCACATTCCAAAGCGTTTTATCTACTGGTTTTTATTTGTGAACTAGGGATCAGCCTGATCTAAGGAGGTCCCCAAAGGGGGGCTGCTAGGAAAGCATAATTCATGTTTAACGGCCTGTTTCTACAGTTTCAGCGATACCGGCCGGCACCTGGGCCGTTGATTAAATGCCACTCTGCTCGCTTTCAAGGACTTGTGAGGGAGGAAAACAATGTATTTCTGTACTGTTTGTCATTTCTGTCTGGGCCAGTCTCTCAACATGTAAACTGTGGCCTCGCTCAGAGCATGAGCTTTTGGAATAATATACATTTTTGCAAAGCGTTTCACAGAAAGGCAGAGAAAGCAAACAGCGGATCTTACGCAAAATGTATGCTCTATGGTTATGCTGACGATTCTCTGTTGGCGATGTAGGGCATATGATGCAATTGGCTTTCGGCCAACATATTATACCTTCTATGCTTGGTTAGGGTAGTTTCTAAACTTACAGTTTCATTCTGTTTAAAACTAAAATAAATAATTTCCTTTTGATAAAGATTACACTGTCTATGATAGCTTCTAGGATTAATTTTCTACGGTAGGTTTTAAGGGTTGTGTGTGATTTCTCTCCTGTCTTTCTAAGGTTCTGAAGGACTCTGTGGCGGAAAAGTTTCTGTAAAATAATTTTTTTGGTATGCGTACTTGCCGCTACATCAATATTTATAAGTGCAGTGTTAGCACTAGTGGTAGCTGCAGTCTTGTTAATCACTTTCTGTTTCGTTTTACATTTTGAAAGAGGAGGAAAAGTTTCTATATTGGAAGCTTGTTATATTTCGCTTAATGACTGTATTAGCTGTTTTGTTTGAACTTTTTGTACAAATTCTGCTAGAGGTGGATGCTTATTTTGGAAAGTTTTAGTTTGATTTTGTTTAATTTTTCTTTGCTTTCTACAGAGTTGCTTTTTGGTAGGCATTCTTTGGGGTCTGTTGGAGACAAAAAAAATGTGTGGGTTGGGATATTGTGCAGTGTATGTGTGCTTTGTGCATGAGTGTCTGAGTATGATGGTAAGGAGGTATGTAGAGGTGTGTGATTGTGCAATGGGCAGATACATCAGGTTGGGAAGGCTATTATTGTATTTGTGTGTTACTATACTTGTGTTCAGATTGCAATAGAAAGTATGGAGCGTTGAGGGGAAGCACTAATACTGAATCTAATGTTGCAGGATTAATACAATTATTTGTTCTAGAATAGTACAATTGTACAGTGTTTGAGTAACAGTTATGGCAGTATTCAACTTACTTTTTTGGATGGAAAGAGAAGGTTTCTTCTGAGTTCTCGTTCGTACTTCAGTCGCTGCTTCTTTTCAGGAGAGTGGTCTTCACTGCAATTCTGAAAGAAAGAAGTTAGTAAATATGTGTGTTAATAGCACTGTTGTTAATGTAGACAAGGATTTATTTGTTTTTGCACTAGTAGTGCTTGCTGATAACTGTGCATAGCATGTAGATGCAATTTTCTTTGCCTATGTGCATTCTGTATATTTTATTTAGAATCCGTTAGTTGAATGTGCTTTAGAAATTAGTACAATAGTAAGGGCACAGAGCACACTTGGCTTCATAAGGCGGTGTTATTGGATGTTAGGTGGTAGAAGAAATAAGTGTATGCTTTGTTTGCTATTTTTACAGGGTGAATGGCAGGAACTGTATGGAAAAGTATGGAATGTATGTATTTGCAAAGGTGTGGGAAATAAATCAGAAGGATTTGATGGGGTCAGCAGCTTATTACTCAGTAGGTGATTACTGAAGTACTGGGTGATTCTGTGGTGCTTGGAGATGGGAGAGTCTGAAATAAAGTAAGGGTTGCAAGGAAGGACCTGATGCTTGTGTTGCAGACCGAAGGGAAGGGGGAAGATGTTGTATGTGTTGCTTTACAACACTGTAAATAGTTGTAGATGATGTGATAGATATGACTGCACCTGTGCATAGTTGAATGCTGTTGTGAAATCTAGAACGGAATGGGCAACCAGCTGGAATGAGAGAGCTGTGTAGATTGGAAGAACAGTTGTAGAGACAGTGGTGTTGTTTCAGCTGGGAGCCTTTCAAATGATATTGGATATCTGTGTGCATAATTAAAGATGCATGTACTCATCCTGGGTGCGTGTAATTTTATAACACACTAGAAAGCCTTTTTCCATAATTATACTATTTCTCCCATGTTTTATCATGAAATGACACTTTGTTAGATAGCTGTGTGTGTTGTGTCTGATTACTAATATAGTCATTTGTAAAGGAAGTTGAAACAATAGAATGTATGTGGAATATGCAGAATGTATAGAAAGGAAATTGTATGTACATCTTATTCACTATAATGCATTAACTGCTATCATGGTTGAAATGTGGTTAAATATGTTGCAGTGGTTACAGAAATTATAGAATGAATGAAGAAAATAACAGTTTGCACATTGCAGTTAATAATATGGGTAAATCAAATTTGGAGAGCAGACAACTTGCAAGTGACACTTGATTATAGTAGATGGGAAAATGACAGTAAGCTTGTTTTACAGGTTGCACAGGGTAAGTGGCAGTTACTCTTATTATACAAGAAATGTGCATGTACCATACATGCCAATCCTCCCTATTTCAGCGGGAGACTCCTAATTTTTCACTGAAAAATATTGTTATTTTTCACATTCTCCCGCCAAAAATACATCTTTGCGCAATGCATTCTTATGGCTCAAATGTTGTCTCCTGATTTTTCGGAGGAAATGTCACTCCCAGGTGGGCCGGAATGTTGGCATGTATGATGTACTGTGCAAAAAATATTCATACCTGTACTTTGTGTTCATTCATGTGAATGTGCATGACTCTGCAAGTGGAAATGTTGGAGAGTTCAGTAGTAGATGCTGTAGGTGCTTTGCATTCACTGCACAATTATACTCTGAGTGATGAAAAGTACATCTAAAGTGCTAAATTGTGATGATGGAGTTAGATGTAGAGGTCTTGCATGTGATTTGTGGATGGTTGTGTGACTGCTTAACAGTAGCCAATAAGGGAATGGTGCAGCGAGTGAAGTGGAAAAGGTAGAAGGGCTGCCCCAGTGTTACTTACGCGCTCTCCGGACAGCGTGGCTGTTCACAGACAGGACATGCCACATCCGGCGCTTCTGAGCATGAAATGGGAGTGTGTTTTGAGGATTAGAAAATCAGGTGTTGAGGTTCTGCTTCATATTGAAAGAGGCTGTGAGTAGTGAAGATGGTGAAGTTGGAGAAAGTCAGGGTGGTGGTGCTTGGAGATATGTTTGTGAATTGTTTGGAGCAGTATGCTAGATCTAGGAATGTGGCTAACCATTTTGACACAAAAGGAGTGGAGGTGGTGTGGTGCACTGTGCCTGGTTTTAATTTGCAGGCAATTCTAGAAGTTTGTCAGGTTATGGCTAGGTATAATAGTCCACATGTGGTTGTTCTGTACTGTGGTGCTTTGAATTTCAGCTATGTCAGTGCCCCTACTTTGTTGGAAGATCTGCAAAACTTGGTTCAGGCGGTAATGAAAGAACTTCCAAATGCCAAGATAATTTTTTCTGGTTTGATAACTAGGCCAATATGGGACTATACTTCTGTTTTTGTCCTCAGCAAAATGTTGGTACGTGCTTAATCAACCGAGGCATTGCTTGTATGACTAGAGCTGGAATGTTCTTTTGCAACAAACCCGGTTTCCCACTACCATATTGTATTAATTGCAAGTCACCTTGTGTGCACGTGCTTTTGGTACTCCATCAACAGTGGTAAATAACCTCCACACCCAAGATTCACAGTGAGAACTAGTAGTAGGGACTTCCACTACCTCATCCTCTGCATCCTCTTCATCACTCTCCTCTGTATCCTCACGCCTGTTCCCCTCGTCAGGCCCTCGGGGAGGTGTTGGTCATGGAGGGGTTGGGGTGCTGTTGAGACAGCAGTTGCACCAGCAGCAGCCATGGATGCCATCAGGGCAGCTGTTTCAAAGAGCAAGAGCAATCCAATGCAACAAGGAGCAGTCTCTGTCCTGGAATCCCAAAAACAGAATAAGGACCAGCTCTGGGGTATGGCCTTTTATAGGGGTGCTGGGTGCGCTTCGCGGACACCCACGCTGTCCCAGGACACTTCGAACACTAAGAAAGTGCTAAAGAAATTCCAAAAAGTATGTGGTTGGCCATGGACATAGTGTGGGACTTGTGCAAGTGTGAACATTCCCAGGAAAATACAAATTAGTGTTTTTGGGATATTTGTCGGTACAACCTCTCCTGTTGGCGACCTAGATGGGTTTAATTTAGCCTTTTAGCCGTGTCGCATCCTATGTGGCATTTGTTGGAGGAACCAATCCCCTACCTCCTTGGTTACTAATATGAATGGATAATCTGCCACTCAAGAATTGCGCCACACTTATTAATTCAAAAACTTCAAAAATAACTTCCTTTATTCCTTATTTGCCCTTTAATTCTTGTTAACACGTGTTTCGGCTACTCAAGAGCCTTTCTCAAAACAAAACAGGGCTTGATAGGGTACACATCATATTCTATTCGCATAATTGTTTTACAATGTTCATAAATTTGTACCCAGAAAGGTTTAGGCAAAAAAGAGGGTTATGTCATATTAATACACATGTATTTTGAAAAATAGATAATAAATAATAAATAATTTGCAATTGCATTACACCGCAATACATATAGTTAAATCAATATGTACATCCAAGTCACAATAAATGCAAAACAACAAAAATTATAAAAGGGCAATGAAAAAGTAGAAAAACAAAATAATAAAGGTAAAATAACAAACAGAGAAACAAAGAAAATGTTGTTTTAGAATAATTAATCATAAATAAGTACAACATTTTATATTTATGATTTCAATATTAAGTACAAGTTCCCATTTGTATTTCTTGTATATTGGTTCTATCATATGTTCTAATCTACAGTATTATTCCCTCTAGTGGATTGTAGTAAATCTCCATTCGACACACAGTAATAAATGCATGTGTGAGTGCAGTAAATGGATAAGTAAAGATTTCTTACCCGTCTTATTCCATAAGTCCCGGGTAATTCCCTAAAGTAAAAATAATGCAGAAAAAATATTTCCAATCTAATTGTTATTAGCACACACAAATCTAATCTATTAATTCCCAAAAAGTTTTATTTAAACTCAGCCTTTCATATGACCATAAATATATCCCTCCACTTTAAAGTCCTGTGCACCTACTTTGTCGCTCAGCACACCTTGAATTATAATCAGTTTCGGTTTATCATTATGTGGTCCTATTTTGTTACTCAACACACCTTGAATTATAATCAATTTCGGTTTATCCTTAGTTAGTTAAACATTCTCCTCGTTAGCAAACCGTCCCCGGTCTAAATGGACTCCCATTTGGGTACTAGAGACGCCCGACTGCGGGCGTGCAAAAACGTCTCTTTCCCCTCGTTCAGAGACCCACCGCTGTTAGCTTACCTTCTGCTTAGTAACAATCCGTCTCCTCGCGTCGGCCTCGAACAATAATGAGCCGTCGCGGGGATCCACCATGCAATGTATAGCATCACCATGGTTACACGAATCCTCCTTCTTCTCTTTCTAACATCGTTTCACAGAGCGGCCATATTGGAAAGGTTAAAAGACACGCACATCATCCATTCACTTTGTCATTATTTGTATCATGATGATGTGTCGTATTCCCCGATCACCCTTCACATGTTAAATAATTATAATTATATTTCTAATTGGACATCGACCCTCGGCAATTTAGAAAGAATTATATGAAATGAAATTTTTGATTAATCCAATTGGTGTTCCAACTGTGTTTGTGTCGAATGTTATTGACCACTATCCACCCTTACATAACACTATTTCTCATCTCTGTCGGGACCTCCCCGATGATCTAATTAAATGTATTTATATGTATTCATGTCAATCTTGATACAAATAATCGTTATCGAAAAGACTCGGTATTACAAAATACCCTTACATACATTATTATGTATCATTATATATATGTTACATATGAGATCAACTTTTCAAAAAATAGAGAAGTCCATCCATTTCAGTACCCATTGTTACCTTCTACCAGATTAAAGGTATCATACCCAAATAATGTCCTTTCATTTCATGATATGCATGAACATTCAAAATCAGAGAAAATGTCCCATCTCATTGTCATGGTTAAGACCAAACTCAATCGATCTAAATTTGCATATCAATCTGGCTTCCATCTGTCTTAGTCTCTCCTCTAGGTTTCCACCTCTTTTCCCCATTTGTATCTTCTGCAGTCCAATAAACCTCAAAGATTTTTTGTCTTCCATTTGATGTTTGAGCTGCCAATGTTGTGCCAGCGGTAATGTTGCATCCTGGCTTCCAATAGTTGAAAAAATGTTCTCTTATGCGAAACCTAGTTTCCCTAATCGTGCTCCCAATGTAGATCATCTTGCATGGACATATTATCGCATATATTGTGTATTTTGAGCGACAATTTATATTTTCTTTGATTTTCATTTTCGTCCCTCTTGAGTCCACAAATTCCATCGTCATATCATGTGCAAAATCACACATGGTACATGTGCCACAGGAAAATACCTTGGATTGCGGTCACATGATGACATTGAGGACACGTTGGCGAATGGGACGGCTGTCCGTAGGATACCAAATGTGTGGGTTCGTGTCTACGCATGCGTGCGGGTGTTCTACGGACAGTGTTCCAGTCCCCGAACTAATTAAAAGTGCGATACACGTGCAGCGGGCAGTTGCGCATAGGCACAGTGTTCATAGGGGCAAGGGTGTGCTACGCATGCACGCGGATGTTCTATGGACAGTGTTCAGATCCCCGAACAAAATAAATGTGCATCACAACTTTGCGGACAGGCGGACAGGCTATGTTTTCTACGGACATATTAATTCTGGTTCCGGACAATGCGAACAGGGGAAATGTTCTTAGGACACTTTATTTTGCAAAGCTACGGACATGCGGATGTCTTTAGTGTTCTGCGGACATCCCCATTTTGACTACGGCCAGTTCAAACAGGTATAGTGTCCTTAGGACACCGCCATTTTGGTTAATTACGGACATGCGGACATCTTGTGTGTGCTGAGGATACTTCCATCTTGATTGAGGACAGTGCAAACAGGTATAGTGTCCTTAGGACACCTCCATTTTGATTGCCAAAAATGCAAACAGGTATAGTGTCCTTAGGACACCCCCATTTTGCTTAATTGAGGACATCCCGGACAGTCACACTGTCCGAGGACACCCTAACTGCCTTTTTAAACAAAATAACACACAGAGGAATATACTAACAACACACTTCATATTTTATTAAAAGTATAAACATTATGAAAGAGAGGGGGAAGCAGAAACAGAAACAAATACGGGGGAATTAGGGGTTTGGACATGGTGGATGGTAGGGGAGGAAGGGAGTGAAGTCTCATCGTAATGTTTTTCTTGCTGGGTAGTTTTTGGGGATAGTTGGGTAGGACATGGAGAGGGGGTACAGGTACATGTGGGACAGTGATATTTAATTTTTTCTCTTATATGGTCCTCCACAAAGTTTTTTAAAAGATTTCATTTTTACATTAACATATCCATTCTCAGTTCCATTTGTTGCAGAGGATCTTCAACGTCTCTCTTGGTATATTATGTTTAATGTCTGAATGGTCTGTTAAAATAAAATATGTTAAGTACACATAAAGTAATGGTTATTAATTGGCTTATATAGAGAAGTGTAGTGTCTACCATTAGTATCACGGTCTTCACTCATTTCATCCTGCGGGTTTTATTAGCTACTTATTAAATGTTTCACAGTACGCAAAACTGTAATAAGAAAGCATTTATCATTTTACTATTCAACATGGCAAGATTATTGATATTGCACCTCCACAATGCCCATGTGTCTACATGAGTAGCTTAGTGTACTGGAAAAAACTTCATAATAGAATACTATCTGTATCAATGCATTGCTTAATGCACTAAATACCTCATGATATTTATTCCAATGATCCTTGACACTTTTTTTTTATAAACATTACAATAAGAATCCCTTGTACAGAGTATTCATGAAAAGTAAATGCACATGTGATGTCATCTGTGATGTCATCAATGACATTTGTGATGTCATCTTTGATGTCCTGGGTGTTAGTCTTAGCAGTGCACAGTGGTGGCGCGAGTTATGGTTGCTGAGGTTACCATAACTGGTGAATTTCAGGGTTTTTTTGGTTTTACTTGGAACCATAACGTCCCTGTACCAAATTGTTTTTCACTGAATTTCATAGGTTATTAGTAGTGCAACTTAACCATAACATCCCTTTAACAAAGTTTTTTTACTGAATATATATATTCAGTATATATATATTTCACAGCCACAGTAGTGGCTGTGTAGTTATGGTTAAGTTGCTAATCCCATAGGAAGAGCACTTTTTGGGCGGCTTATAACTCCGCTCCCCCACTCCTCACCAAACTTTGCAAAATAAGTATATGGCCCACTCTGAATTTATGTGCCAAGTTTGGTGAGGTTTGGTCCGGGGGGCAAAGTTATAGGGGGGTCCCAAAATAATTTGTTTCCCCATATAGTGAATGGGGAAAAAAATGTGTTCACGCCTACAGGTCAAACCGATGTACGGATTTGCAGCAAATTTGCAGCAAAAAGTAGGTCTAAAAAGATTAGTGATATCTATGCCCGCTGCGCGGACACACTACCCTGTTCGCTCCACGGACAGGACACTGATTGGCTAATCGGCTTGGGTCATGTCCACGGACATGCAACGTGTTCGCTGATTGGCTGGGTTGATACGTGAGGTGAGTCGTATTGTTTTGATGTGCCCGTCATCTTGGATCCGCGGACAGCGCAGTGACGAACATGGGAAAAATACAACTTTGGGGAGTGTGTTGGTGTGTAAGAGTGCTTGGAGAGGGTGGGGGAGTAAGAGATGGGTGAAATGCTGTATTTGTTTAGGTGGCAGGTGCCCCTGATGTGTTCGTCATGTCCGCGGTCACAGCGGCTGTCCGCAGACATAGAAAATGCACTTCTGGGTATTTTACTTTAGTATGATATTGGTTTTGGGTTGTTAGTAAGAGTTGATTGTATTTAATATCCTGTATAAGTAGCCAATATAGCGCAGTTCAAATGTTTGATTCTATGGGTGTGTTATGCTGTGGTTGTTGTGGCCAGGGCCTAGAGTCTTGGGTGCATGGCCACAACCACCGCAGCATAACACACCCATAGAATCAAACATTCATCAAATATCCACAAATCTAAAGTTTGTGTACTGTTTGATTTGTATAGTCTGTATGTGAAGTTTTGGCTAAGTCATGTAGAGTTTGGTAACAAGCACTGCAGTATAACATATCCATGAAAGTAAACATTTTGGATTGTGGTGTATGGTTAGATGTTTGCTCCAATGGTTGTGTTATGTATTTGTGAGTTGAATTATTATATACTTACTTTTTGATTTTTTTTGTGATTGGATATATTTTCTTCATGACTTGAGTAACTGGAGCAGATATTCTTTTTCAATTTCTGTGATAAAAGAAACAATCATGTTAGCGTAGGTAGATCATAATGAGTTATTGAATTGCACAATAGACATTTCTGCATTATTTCGACCATCATATTTAGTAGTTTACAAACCAGTGTACTGTGCTATTTGCTCAGTTTCTGTGTTTGTTTCTTAAATCATTGCGTCTCTGGGGAAAAAATCCATGCTGGATTAAAAAAAAACGTTTTTCGTTATGGTACAATACATTTCTTTCTTTGTTTTCAGTGTATATTTGTTGTTTCTGGCTAATGTTCTATCTGTTGGCTTGTTGCAGATTGTTAGATACCTGTTGGTGTATTGTAACTGGTCATAGTTTTTTATTTATATTTTCCAGTTGCTCATCTATCTGTTGGGTTGTTGTAGATTCTTGGGGCAGTTATATAGTTGTTGGCGTTTTCTGAACTGTTTATTTTTTCTTATATTTTAGTGGTATTGATTTATCTGTTTGGTTGTTGCAGAATCTTGGGGTAGTTAGATACCTGTTGGCGTATTCTAACTGGTTATAGTTTTATTTTATATTTTCAAGTTGCTCATCTATCTGTTGGGTTGTTGCAGATTTTTGGGGCAGTTAGATACCTGTTGGCGTATTCTAACTGTTTATAGTTTTCTAATTGAAGTTTCATTAATGTTTATGCACAGATTAGTTATTAAATTTTGGTTTTAAGAATATTAAATAAGCATTTATAAGATTTGCTGGTAATCTCTGCTTTAGAGTAATGGTACTATCATTACATTCGAACCATCCACAATTCTTTTTTATATATGCAGTGTAATGACCTGCATTGGTTGTGGTTCCTGTGTGGTAGATTATAGCTATTGTTGTGAAGGTTTTCTTACCAAGTGATACTTGACCATGTGTGAATCCAGTCAGCTTGCAGTTGTTTTTGGTATCATCTGCATTGTAACGTAGAAGCATTAGTATTACATATTTACCATGTGTTTGTATTGGTAAGGTCGAGCGATTATCTGAATTTCAGGTAGTACATAATCTGCCATGGTTTGCATTTTGTATAAGTTGCTGAAATGGAACAGATTCACAGTTAGGTATGGATACATGCACAAAGCGTTCATTAGGGATTTGTTCCTGTGCCACATTGTTGCAGAGATGGCATGTATGTTTCCAGATGTATTTCACCATTCCAGCACAGTAGACCAATTCTTGTCTTATTTCATGAACACTGTATGTGTTGTCAGGATTGTTGCTTGCATTTCTATGAAGGACTAACATTTGAAAACACAATTGGTCTGTATTGTTTAGGTAAATGTTTTCAACAATTGGTGGCAATTGGAACAGAATATTTATTGCTACATTGCGTAGCAATTTACACCAGTTATATTTGAAAATTTGAATGGACCTGAAAGTTCTGTGTCCAAGTCATTTCTTCGGAGTGTGTGCTGCTTCTTTAAAGAAGTACCTGAGTTACTATGAGTAGTAGATTCTTCTTTGTTTGTAGTAATTGATGAAGTATTAGCTTCTTTTACTCTCTTTGGAGGATTTGCAGTGAGATCCTGTTGCGTTTCTGTTTGAAGTAGTTTTCTTTTACAACGTTTTGCTTCTTGTGGAACAGAATAGGTTTTTAGATGGGGGTGTAAAGTGAACGTAGTCTATTGTATTAAAAAATGCAAGGAATATCAGCATTTACTTTACTTGCATCAAAGTTGATTACAAATAGACCGTCAAGTGTACATAACTGTCATAGTGCTACGTAGCTCATGCCTTCTTTAAAGACTGTGTTCCCAATATCTATCAATGCTTTATCTAGGGTAAGACCATGTGATTTGTGAATGGTGACTGTGTATGCTAGTGTTAGAGAAAATTGCTCTCTGCGTACATACATGTCTTTGAAAAGAAGGAATCGAGCTGTTCAGCATCCTATCCTTTTTACTTCTGATAGTTTGTCAAAGAGAATATTGACAAAGTGAATGTTGTTGTCACGTGGGTATGTTTGAAAGCCAACAACTGTACCAAGTGCTCCATTAACTAGTCCTTGCTCCAAGTCAAGGTTACGTTTAAGCATTTCTCTACAGTTTAAAGATAAATTTAATATTTCCTCCAAACCAGCTGTGTTTTCTCATGTATTTAGTCTATTTGTGGATTGTTGACACATCGATAGTGTCATACCATGTACGCCCAGTTTGTCTGTGGAGCAAATTTCAAATATTGGTTGCATTTCATTTTTTAACATTGTTTCATAGAATTTTGAACAGCTTGCAAGAGTTGGCATCAAGGACATACAATTGACATTTTTGTATGCTAATTTTTTCATGACATCAGTAGCACATGAGTCATGGCCATACAGTGCATGGATGTGCCGGGTTTTTAATATTGGTTGTCCTTCTTGAGGTAGTACACCAACTATAATACTTTTTAAAATGTTGGCGTATTTGAGGTCTGCAGACTGGCGCAGGTTTTCTGTTAATTCTCTGTATTGGAAATGTTGCCAAAGGTTGGCATTTCCTATGCTGCCAACAGTTTTACGGCAGAGTTTGTATCATAAAGTTTTAAAAATAGGTTCACCTTTCACTGGTGTCAATTGAAGAAGATCTCCGAAAACAATAAGGTGTTTTCCTCCAAAGAGCTCTTCGTAGTTTTGTTTTGAGTACTTCTTGTTACCTGAGGTGAATCAAAGCCAACATTAGGTTGGTGACCATGCTCACTTCATCTATTAGTAGCAGTTTCATTTGTTTTAACACTCTGCGTAGTTTGTTTGCAGCTTCTGTAGAAAGTTTGTAATATTCTAATTTGTTTTGGTGGTCTCCTGGAAGGAGTAGAAATCAGTGTAAAGTGATTCCGCCTATGTTGTAGTCAGCTAAACCTGTGGGGGCAGTTACAACAGCTGACAGTTTGTTGTTTGTCAATTGCTGAAGGAACTTGCTGATGATTTTGATTAAGAATGTTTTGCCTGAACCAGCTTGACCACTGACGAATAGTAGTATAGGTTTGAAATTTTGGCAGGTACATTCTTTATTTTCATGTCGTACACTATGTGCAATTTCTTTTGGTACGTCTTGGAAAATGTTACACTGCTCATTGTTCAGTTTTGATTGCAGTACAGTTAAGTCTTCTGTATCTTCTTCATAGTGACACGTGGTGTTTTCTACTTCTGTCATAGCTAATTCTGACTCATTTGCTATTAGTGGCTGTCCCGGTGGTTCTTGGCTTCCTGTTACAGAAGGTGTCCTTATCTAATTGGGCCTGGAGTTCTTCTTCGTGTCGCTGTTCATTGTGCAACATTGTTTTGTACTGTGTAAAGTTTACATTGGTTATAGTGCTTTCATTTGCTTTGAAAGCGTCTTCATGGGAGTAATAGATATCTAGTAACTCTTCTTCTCTTCTCCAGGGTTTAAAAAGTTGTAGCGGGGACATGTAATGTAGTTCTTTATGTTGAGAAGTTTTTAATGACAATTTGATATGATTAATTAAGCTTTGTTTGGTAAATTTCACTAAGCTGCCTTCACAATTTGTCACTCTGTATCTACCTTTATTTATTCTGGTTTTATATTATTTTTTGTATGTGAAGTTTTGGGCTATGTGGTATAGACACATGGTTTCCAAAGTGGTACTCTTGTTTGGGTAGTATGTGTCTGGTAAATTGTTTTTTAAAATGTCTTGGCTGTTGGGATCATTTTTGGCTATTGTTTCTATGTCATCGTATGATTTTAGAACTCTTTTTCTAGATTTAGCAGGACCAAGACTTAGCCATACTATATTTTCAGATTTTCCATACAAAGCAGTACCGGTTAAACGATCTGCAGCTTCGTAGCAGCCACATTCTCAATGAGAGAGCATTTTTATGCCTAAGCTGTACAATTTCTGAGACAGCGTTTTGTCCGATGATAGGTCATCCCAGAGGTCTTGAATCTCTGTTTTTTCTGCTTTGGTTAAGTATGCTGTAACATATCGTGCAACTGCAGTGGAATTGTCTGCAATGTACTGCACATCTATGTTTGCATTCCATAAAGGGGAAATAATTGCATTGTAATCATTGATATATTTTGATTCTTCTGTTCGTTTTATGTAATATGTGTTCTTAGGTGATTTACCTTTAACACTATGGGCCTCATTACGACCCAGGCGGTAAGTTACCGCCTGGGCCGTGACTTTACCACCATGGCGTAAACTACGTTTACGCCATGGTGGTTGGCGGACTTACCACCCCATTCCGACCTTGGCGGGGCGGTAAGTCCCCAATCCCCATTCCCATTTTTGCCCCATAGGGCATAATGGGAGTGGGGAAGGCGTTAATTACGCCACCGTAAATTACGGTGGCGTAATTAACTCCATGGTCCCTTAGCGCCATGGATTTTAACACCTGCTAAATGCAGGTGTTAAAATCCATGGCGCTAAGGGACCTCATACTCAGGCGGTAAGGGTCGGCGCTGTTTACGCCGCCATAAAACCCTTACCGCCTGAGTCGTAATGAGGCTGTATGTCTAACTGAAGACATGCAGTTGTTTACTTCACCTGTTGCTGTAAGTGGTCTGGGGAAACTAAATTGGCATTTGATGTAGTGTTTCCCTTTTATTTGCATTTGCAACGACAATATTTCCCACATTTGTGTCTTTGAAATTGTAAAATTAGTTCATGAAGATCACTATTTGTTGCTTCTGAAGCAATGTCACAAGTGACATATTTTTCGATAAACTGTAAAACAGTGGGTTGACTGTCTTGACTAAATTTAGGAGCATCTTTAATCCATTAAAGCATGTTGATATGTGGTGCTCCTCTGGCTTGGTATTCTTTTCTCCAAAACAAGTGTTGCACTTCTCCGAGGGGAGGAACAGTTTTATTACAAATAAAGTGTAGCATAGCAATGAAGCGATGATGGAAATATCTTGAAACATTAACAGGATCCCGAGAGCAAAGTTCTCCAGGTGTTAGTATATCTAGGTTTGTTTTGTTTTTGTTTGATATGTGTAGGAAATCATGCAAATCGTCCCATGCATATTCTGCACACCTTAATTTAACAAACCAAGTGGGTGGTCCAAGGTTTCTTATCATACAACATACATCTCTGTGACGTCGGAATCAGTACTCTTTAGTACCATGCATGTTTGCTAACAGATTTGTAATGCTTGATTGTAAAACCTCATCTTTTTCTTGCACTTTTTGTAGTAATTGCATAGCTGACATATTTTGAAAATGTGTACCTGATTTCAATGTGTGTGTAACTCCGTAGCATAGAGTTGCTAGTTCATTTTCAAAGAGTAGGTGGAATATGTATTACACATTTTGTCTAAATCTGTGATCTTCAGAATACATTCGTAACAAGCGGTATTCTGATGCTGTTATCTGAGTGGGTCTATCATCGCACCTTTCTCCTTTCCCAGCAGGAAAGAGTAGAGGAAAAGCATGTGCTTCTATACTTTTTCCCATATGCTGATTGGAGATCCTTTGGCTTGTTGCATTTAGTATGTTTCTAGTGCATCATCTATGGTGTCTTTAGAGTGTAATGGATGAATTGTATAATGGTCTAAAATAGTGGATACTGTAGCAGGATCTAGAAGTTCAAATTGACCAGTTTCTGTTGACTCTTGAATTATTTCAGTGGTTTCCCTTAAGTTTTCTTCAATATTCATTTCTGTGTAGTATTCATTATTGTCTTTTAGATACTGCAAGGCTTGTCTAACTTTATGTAAGTCTACGAGTTATTGCCACATTTTTTTTCTTTTGTAGGTACACCATTTACTAAGACAATTAAAGAATGCTCTATTGGACGTTGCACTCTCAGAGTGTGCACATTTTCTTTCAGATCTAATGGTAAATAAACTACTTTGCCACAAATGCCTTTCACTAATTCAGAGGGAGGTCATTTTGCTGTTTTTGGTTGAAGGCGTATTATTGCTTGAAATGGGTGCACTGTTTGAATTATGATGCTCTCATATAAATTGAGTTGTTGCAGGGGTTTTGCTAGTGGGAAAAATTCCAAGTTATTTGTGATAGTACGTGAAGGAGTTTGGTTGTTGTCAAGTTTTGTAGTGCAGTAACTGCAAAGTATTAAGGGGTCAGTTATTTCCTATTAGTTTTATGCTATAAGGTACAGAGCTAATTCAAACCATTTGGAATTTGCATTGTCTTCTATTTTGTAAGTTACATCTACAGTTTTTGTGTTACTTTTATAAAATGTTCTGCTGCAACAGACACACATGGTTTGGTACTTCAGCGGATGTACTTTTAAATTGTAGTGTTTCTTTTTTATATGTGTTTACTAGAAGGCTTGTATAAACAAAAAGACAGTCCGATATTTACTTAGGTGTCACTAAACACTCTTCCCACAACAAAAAGTGGTATCAATTATCACAAAATTTTATTAAGATTCTAAATTTCATAAAACAATCATAAAAATGATCATCGTACATACAACATATACATTATGCTTAAAAACACACAAGTAGAAATACCATAAGTACGGCAAGTTTTCAGATGTTCTATAAGGATCTTACATTGTGTGTACAACTCACACTCTGATTCCTATGTCACACTACTAATGGCCTATTTCCTATTGGTATAATACAAACAACCCTAGAAGGCTGCCATCTGTACAATTGTTGCTAGTCTGTTGTAAAGCTATTGCATTTTGTAAGTGGCTTTCACTTCCAAAATATTTTCTCTGGATATGCTCTATTTCTTCGAGTAGGTCTTTGGCTGTACAATGTAGAAGATTGTTATTTAAATTGACTAGTGCTAAAGCAGGACTTTTAGCATAGTACAGTTTATAGACTTCATATAGTTGAATGATGTGTTGATATCATTTTGATATGATGGAAGGTGCTTTTGCAAATAGGTCCTGAAATGCAGGCTAATGAATGTCCTTGTGGTCCTGTGTATTTGCGCACTGGACAGGTATCCATATTTTGTAGTAGTTTCATTTCGATTTTGTCTTTGCCTTTCACATACTGAATGAGGAACTGGCGTAAAGATTTGAAAGATTTTTTGGCAATGTTACACATTGACGTGCACGGCCATTTGTACACTGGACGTTCTGGTTCAGTCGAATGGAGAGGCAATACTCAGTTTTCTGGGGATATTTTTGTAAGCAGTATTTCTTGTTCCATTATGGTATTATTAAGTTTTTCATACCCTCATCCACTGCTATGCATGGCAATTGTGTTTGTTTGCTTTTATTTGTATTCTTCTTCATTGAAATATGGTTCTGTGCTCGTGGTGTAACTCCATTCACCTCCACAGATATTTAAGAAGTTATGTTTGTTGACATTCCATTTATTGAGAAGTTTTTTTTGTAATTTAGTAGTTAGTTTTGTTAGTGGTTTCATTCTGTTTAACACTAAAATGAATAACTTCTTTTTGAGAAGGATTGCACTGTCTATGAAAGCTTTTAGATTAATGTTCTACGGTAGGTTTAAAGAGTTGTGCATGATTTCTCTCCTGTTTTTATAAGATTCTGAAGGACTTTGTGTCAGAATTTTTTTTGTAAAATACTTTTTTTGGTATGGTTACTTGCCACTACAACAAGATTTATAGAAGCAGTGTTAGCAGTAGTGGTAGCTGAATTCTTGTTAATCACTTTTTGTTTTGTTTTACATTTTGAAAGAGGAGGCAAAGATTTTGTACTGGAAGCTTGTTTTGTTTCGCTTAATGACTCTATTATATCTTTTGTTTGAACTTTTTGTACAAATTCTGCTAGAGATGGATGCTTATTTTGGACACTTTTATTTTCATTTGCTCTACTTCTGCTTTGCTTTCTACTGACTTGCTTTTTGGTAGGCATTCTTTGGGGTCTGTTGAAAAAAAAAGAAGGTATGGGTTGGGCTGTTCTGCAATGTATGTGTGCTGCGTGCATGAGTGTCTGAGTATGATGGTAAGGATGTATGTGGTGATGTTTGATTGTGCATGGGGAAGCTACAACTAGTTGGGAAGCATATTCTTGTTTTTGTGTGTTACTATAGTGGGGTTCAGATGACAGTAGAAAGTAAGCTAGTGGTGAGGAGAAGCACTAATACTAAATCTAATTGTTTAGAATTAAAGCAGTTCTTTGTTCTGCAATACTAACATTCTAGGGGCTTAGTTATGTAATTTGTGCACCGGAAAATGGGGATGTGTGTGCCATTCTACCTGCAAATCCCTGTTTAACAAATGGAGATTTGTGGGCAGAATGGTGGACAAATCCCTGTTTTTCGGTGCACAAATTCCATGAATCAACCCCACAGTGTGTTTGAGTAACAGTAAGAATATTAAGGTAGTATTGTACTTACTTTATTTGTTTGGAATGTGCAGGTTTTTCTGAGTTGTTTGTACTTCAGATGTTGCTGCTTTTCAGGAGAGTGGTCTTCACAGCAATTGTAAAAGAAAGAAGTTAGTAATTTTGTGTGTTTATAGGATTGATGTTAATTTAGACGTTGATTTTTATGTTTTTGTAGTAGTATTATTGTTGCATAACTGAACATAGTATGTGCATATAGTTTCCTTTGACTATGTGCAGCCTTTATATTTTACTTACAATATGTTAATTCAACATGCTTTGCAAATGAGTAGAATACTAAGTGTATGAAACTCACTTGGTTTCTTAAAGCATAGAATGTATGCATTTGTGAAGGTGGTGATAATAAAGCAGAAGGATGTGATGTACAGGCAGTGGTGTTATTTCGCTGGGAGCTTTTCAATGATAGTGTCTATCTGTGTGAGTGTATAAAGATGCATGAACTTATCCTGGCTGTGTGTAATTTTATAATACACTACTAAGTGTTTTTCTACAATTATACTGTTATTTATCCCATCTTTAAATGTTATAATTTTTTAGATAGTTGTGTGTGCACAAAATGGATGTAGATAGCATAAAGGTTTGGAAAAGAAAGTTAATTATATCAGATGGGAAAAATAATAGTAAGTTCAGTTTATAGGTTATACAGGTTAAGTGGCAGTTACTCTGTTTATATGTATTTATAAGAGTTGTACATGTACCCAGCATAAAATATGCATACCTGTAGTTTGTATTCATTCATGTGGGTATGCATGCAGCTGCAAGTAAAAATCTTGGAGACTTGCACAGTAGTTTTTTAGTAGGTGCTTTCCAATGATATGAGACTTGTATTCAGAATGATCAACAGTACATTTGAAGTTCTGAACTCTGATGATGGAGTTAGATGTAGAGGTCTTGGATGTGACTGGTGGATGGTTGTGTAACTGCTTAGATGTATCCAATGAGGGAATGGCACAGAGAGTGAAGTGGAAAGATTAGAAGGCCTGACCAAGAGTTAAGCGCTCCGCAGACACTGCGGCTGTACGCAGACAGGGTGTGCCACATCCAGGGTTTTCCAGCAAATCTAGCATGGAAAGGGGACTTTAGGGATTAGCCAATCAGGTGTTGAGGTTGTGGATTTGTGTTGAACGAGGCTGTGTGTAGTGAAGATGGCAGAGGTGGAGAAAGTCAGGGTGTTGGTGGTTGGAGATATTTTTGTGCATGGTTTACAGCAGTATGCTCAATGCAGGCATGTGGCAAACAATGTTGATGTTAAAGGAGTGGAGGTGGTGTGGAGCACTGTGCTTGATTGCAATGTAAAGGGAATTGTACATGTTTGTGAAGATATGGGCAGGAGGAACAATCCCCATATGTTAGTTTTGCACTGTGGTGCTTTGCATTTGGGCTATGCCAGTGCCCCTCCTTTGTTGGCAGATATGGAACACTTGGTTCAAGCAGTAATGAACATCCTTCCAAATTCCAAAGTTATTTTTCTGGATAAGTACCTAGGGCAATATGGGACAATAGTTCTGTTTTTTGTCCTCAGCAAAACATTGCTACGTGTGCAATCAACAGAAGCATGTGAGCTGGTATGTTCTTCTGTAATAATGAGAACATTGATTCCAGTAATGCTGTTTATTTTAAAGAAGATGGCATTTCTTTATCTTTTATGGGAAATGCCATGCTGTTTTGGAATGTAAGGGTTGCTTTGGAGAAGGTTATGTGAAGATTTTAGGAGTAAAGTAAGAAAAAAAAAACAAAATACAAAATAACAGATTTCTGTCAAGCATCTGAAAAAAAAACAATAAAACAGCTCTTTTCAGAGTCAATCTCAAAGGGGAAATGGGGCACACTATTTAAATTTAAATTCACCACTCTCAGATTTTCGATATGTCCGCCGACATGGCGGTAGTCCGCAGACACCGCGTATTACATATGGGAATTTTGGGGTGTAGAGGCATGCAAATGAAAAAGAGTAGAGGAAGGGATTGGTCAGTTAAGTTTACTGGGTGTGTTGTGTAAGGAGAGAGTTTGTCAGAAAGTCTTTTTCCTGAGAGAAGAACAGATAGCTATGGCTGTGTGGTTTAGAAAACAGATTATCTGGATTTTGGGAGACTCATGGATACATTGGTTGGAGGTGCATGCAGAACGCTGTGAAGTAGCTGCAGATCTTCGATTCCCTCATGTTGAAGTGCACTGGCATGGAGTGTGTAGAATGAAGTTGCTGGGCTTGGTACCTCTCTGTGCTACTTTGTAGACACAGCATCATCCAGACATAATTATATTTAATTGTGGAGGGAACAGTTTAGGACATGTGTCTGGAATTTCTTTGCAATTTGCAATGAAAAAAGGACTTGGGAAGGTCAAGGACATGTTTCCAAATTTCAAAGTAATTTTTTCTCGCATTGCGCCGAGACAGCATTCTTCTTCATTTGGTCCACAAATGGAGAAAGCGAGGCGTAATGTCAATAAGGCTGTTCGTGCCTTCTTAAGAGATGTTGGCATGTCCTTTTTTCACAATGAAAATATTATGTTTCATAGCACATACATTTTTCGCAGAGATGGAGAACATCTTACTTATGCTAAATATCAGATTTTTCTGAGAAATGTACAAAATGCATTGCAACCTTTTTTGGAATTACAGCCATCCATTTTGCAGTAGGTGTTGACTATTTGAAGTTTTTCAAACACAAAAAAAACACCACCAAAAGGCTAATTTCAGAGCCACCACTTCCTCCCATAGAAAAGTGCAATGGTTATGATAGGGCAGCACCCCAAAATGTGATATGTCTGCGAACTGTCCGCAGACTTCTAAAAATGCACAGGGCCCAGATCCATTTATTTGCCAATTCTATTTTTTAACTGTGAAAGGCGGCTCTGAAAAGAGCCTTTTTTTTTGGTTTTTGATGTTTTATATTTTTTTGTGGGTTTTTTAACACGACACACAAGGAAAGGAGGGGAAAGGAGGGTAAGGAAGGGAAACCAACCACAGGGATAAGAAAGGGCAGATGGAGAGAGGAAGATGTACGGTGGGCCTTATTTAGAAAGGTAGCAGACCTTCTCATGCTCCGTGACCGCAGTCTCAAAAGCACTCGAAAGATTCTCCCCCCTGCAGAGTACTGCATCACAGTACATACACAATATTGTGACCCTCGAAAGGTAAGAGTCAACAGCATCATGGATGGCCTGTGAGGCAGCTGGAGGGATGCGCTGTCCCACAGGAGTGTCTCTTGTGGTGACAGGAGCGGAAACAGAGGATGTTGTAGAGGAACTCAACCTATTACGTTTATCACAAGGTACAACCTTGCAAATAGCCCGACCGAGGAGCGACCTTAGGTGTCGCTTCATGGATGTCGTACCAAAGCACCATTTTGCACTGGTTGCAGGTGACCTTATTTGCACGTGCTTTTGGCACTCCATCATGGATGGTAAACAACCGCCACACCCAAGACTCACAGCGAGTGCTGGTAGTAGGGACTTCCACTACCTCATCCTCTTCATCCTCTTCATCTGACTCCTCTACATCCTCATGCCTGTTCCCCTCTGCAGGCCCTTGGGGAGGTGGTGATGGTGGAAGGGTTGGGGGTGGTGCTGAGGCAGAAGTAGCACCAGCTGGAGCAGCAGCAACCATAGATGCCATCAGGTTTGATGATGGGAAAGCAGCAATAGCAGCAACAGCAGCAAAAGCCAAAAAAGACAATGCTCTGTCAGGTAGCCAGAAGCACAATGAGGATGAGCTCTGGGGTGTGGCCTTTTATAGGGATGCTGGTGTGCGCTTAGTGGACAGCCGCGCTGTCCGCGGACAGATCGAACACCCCAAAAAGGCTCAAAAAGTTCCAAAAAGTATGTAGAATGCCAGAGACATTGTCTGGGACATGTGAAATGGTGAATTTTTACTGTAAAATACTTTGGATCATCCAAAAAAGTACTTTTAAAATGCTCAGGACCCGGACAGTGTCTGCAAATCAGGACACACGCTCAGCGTGGTTGCGGTCACATGATGACGTTGTGAACACGTCTGCGAATGGGACGGATGTCCGCAGGACACCAAATGTGCAGGAATGGTCATGGCATGCTCACAGGTGTTCTAGGGACAGTGTTTGGGTCCTCAAACTAATTAAAAGTGTGACACACGTGAGACGGACAGTTACGGACAGGCGCAATGTTCATAGGACTTATGGGTGTGGTGCGCATGTACGTAGATGTTCTACGAACAGTACAGCCAGGTATAGTGTCCTTAGGACACCCACATTTTGGTTAATTGTGGACATTCCAGGCACTGAGTGTGTTCTAAGAACAGTTCCATCTTGCTTGCATACAGTACGCACTGGTATAGTGTCCTTTGGTCATATCCTTGTTGGTTAATTGCAGATATTCTGGACACCAAGTGTGTACTAAGAACAGTTCAAACTTGCTTGCGTACAGTACGGACAGGCATAGTGTCCTTAGGACACCTGCATTTTGGTTAATTGCAGACATTCAGGACACCAAGGGGCCGATTCATGGAACAAACGTGCGCCGAAAATCTAGGCGCAAGCATGCGCAAGCATGCGTAAGCGGAAAAAAACAGGCACACACGCACGCGTGCGATTCATGGAAGTCCCTGCGCGTGTTCACCGCGGGATGTGCGCCAAACCCGTGCATGGCGCACAAGTCACTGCAACATCGCGAAAGGCGTGCGCGACGGTGCGCGACGCGCACAGTGAAAGCGCACAACCTCAGCGCACACACCAGAAAGTGGGCGGGACATGGGGCGTAACGCGCGGAATGGGGAACAACACGTGAAAATAAGGGCGTAACTGGGGATGTACTGCACGGAAGCAGAGGGAACGCCCACACGCACTCGAACCACACGTATTCATGGAATGGAATAGGGCAAATCCACGCACAGCCAAAGCCACGCACAAGCTGAAACACGGCGCCACAAGAAAGCAGGCGGTAGAGTCCCAGCGCATCAAAAAAGTTGCGCCGCGGGAAGTAAAATACGCGATTGAGCGGGGTACGTGTATTCCGGGGGTGCGCGGGAAGTTCCACACGCGAATCGGCTGGGTACGTGGATTTCAGGGGTGCGCGGGAAGTTCCACACGCGATTTGGCCGGGTACGTGGATTTCAGGGGTGCGCGGGAAGTTCCACACGCGATTGAGTGAGGTACGTGTATTCCGGGGGTGCGCGGGAAGTTACACACGGGATTGAGCGGGGTACGTGTATTCCGGGGGTGCGCGGGAAGTTACACACGCGATTTGGCCGGGTACGTGGATTTCAGGGGTGCGCGGGAAGTTCCACACGCGATTGAGCGAGGTACGTGTATTCCGGGGGTGCGCGGGAAGTTACACACGGGATTGAGCGGGGTACGTGTATTTCGGGGGTGCGCGGGAAGTCAAAAATGCGATTGAGCGAGGTACGTGTATTCCGGGGGTGCGCGGGAAGTTACACATGCGATTCGGCCGGGTACGTGGATTTCAGGGGTGCGCGGGAAGTTCCACACGCGATTTGGCCGGGTACGTGGATTTCAGGGGTGCGCGGGAAGTTCCACACGCGATTGAGCGAGGTACGTGTATTCCGGGGGTGCGCGGGAAGTTACACACGGGATTGAGCGGGGTACGTGTATTTCGGGGGTGCGCGGGAAGTCAAATATGCGATTGAGCGAGGTACGTGTATTCCGGGGGTGCGCGGGAAGTTACACACGCGATTCGGCCGTGTACGTGGATTTCAGGGGTGCGCGGAAAGTTCCACACGCGATTTGGCCGGGTACGTGGATTTCAGGGGTGCGCGGGAAGTTCCACACGCGATTGAGCGAGGTACGTGTATTCCGGGGGTGCGCGGGAAGTTACACACGGGATTGAGCGGGGTACGTGTATTTCGGGGGTGCGCGGGAAGTCAAATATGCGATTGAGCGAGGTACGTGTATTCCGGGGGTGCGCGGGAAGTTACACACGGGATTGAGCGGGGTACGTGTATTTCGGGGGTGCGCGGGAAGTCAAATATGCGATTGAGCGAGGTACGTGTATTCCGGGGGTGCGCGGGAAGTTACACACGCGATTCGGCCGTGTACGTGGATTTCAGGGGTGCGCGGGAAGTTCCACACGCGATTTGGCCGGGTACGTGGATTTCAGGGGTGCGCGGGAAGTTCCACACGCGATTGAGCGAGGTACGTGTATTCCGGGGGTGCGCGGGAAGTTACACACGGGATTGAGCGGGGTACGTGTATTTCGGGGGTGCGCGGGAAGTCAAATATGCGATTGAGCGAGGTACGTGTATTCCGGGGGTGCGCGGGAAGTTACACACGCGAATGAGCGGGTACGTGTATTACGGGGGTGCGCGGGAATTTCCACACGCGATTCGGCCGGGTACGTGGATTTCAGGGGTGCGCGGGAAGTTCCACATGCGATTTGGCCAGGTACGTGGATTTCAGGGGTACGCGGGAAGTTCCACACGCGATTGAGTGGGGTACGTGTATTCCGGGGGTGCGCGGGAAGTTCCACACGCGATTGAGCGGGGTATGTGTATTACAGGGGTGCGCGGGGAGCAGCACACGTGAATTGCACGTGTGGGTCCTCCCAGGTGTACCCTCTACACCCTCCACGGCCCCTGCAGGTGGCTCACACCACAGGGGCCTACCCAGCACATGTCCTGCAGGCACCCCATCCACCATGCCCATGCCCACCAGCCAACCCACATATCAACTAGCACTACTGCCCACCAACGCATGTCCCCCTGCACCCCCAGCCACCAGGGGCACCCTCCACCAGGCCCCCACCCATGTCTCCCACCACCCCCACCCCCTGCCACCAGGGGCACCCTCCACCAGGCCCCCACCCATGTCTCCCAGCACCCCCACCCCCCAGCCACCAGGGGCAGCCTCCACCAGGCCCCCACCCATGTCTCCCAGCACCCCCAACCCCCAGGGGCACCCTCCAGCAGGCCCCCACCCATGTCTCCCAGCACCCCCACCCCCCAGCCACCAGGGGCAGCCTCCAGCAGGCCCCCACCCATGTCTCCCAGCACCCCCACCCCCCAGCCACCAGGGGCAGCCTCCAGCAGGCCCCCACCCATGTCTCCCAGCACCCCCACCCCCCAGCCACCAGGGGCAGCCTCCAGCAGGCCCCCACCCATGTCCAACTCATGTCTCCCACCCCCCAGCACTGTGGGGCACCTGCCAGCAGGCCCCCACCCATGTCCAACTCATGTCTCCCACCCCCCAGCACTGTGGGGCACCTGCCAGCAGGCCCCCACCCATGTCCAACTCATGTCTCCCACCCCCCAGCACTGTGGGGCACCTGCCAGCAGGCCCCCACCCATGTCCAACTCATTTTCCCCACCCAACATGTCATCACAGTCCAGATCCCTGGTCTCTATGGTCAGCCCCCAAATGCAAAACACCCACCCGAGTTTTGCATCCACCCACTCATATTTTGCAATTACATCACAGAACACCAATTGCAAGTTCCAAAACAAACACATGTCCCTCACATACAACCAATGGGTGTCAGTGATTCTCAAAACACATAATATGAAATGCATGAAAACAATGAGATACCACACATTGAAGTTCAACAAAAAAATAATGTATTAAAGGAAAGATGAATAGAAACAAAAATGAAGAAACAGAAATGTGAATGGAAAAAAATGAAAAGAAGCATGTCCGTTCAAAACTTAAAAAAATAAAGAATATAGAAATCCAAAGTAATGTAGTATAAAGTCAATGTCCACCAAACAAAATCCAATGTGAAATAAAAATAATAAGCCATTGATCCATGGAGAATGTTAAAAAAGAAAGTATGTACAAGTCCACAACTATGTACAATGCAAGAAGCCAGGGTCCATTATCCCAACAAAATAAAGGAAACCTAACTAACTACACTAACTAAAAAAAAAAACTATATACAAAAATGTGGCCAATGTCCAAAAGGTCCAAATGAAATAAAAACAAAAATGAAACTTAACACTATCTACATAACTATGTACAAGGGCAGCGGGCTAGTTCCACGGCTCACTTCTGGATGTGCCGGGCCAGGGCATCATCGAACTCCTCCTCAATGTCCCGGAGGCGGTCCTCCTCCATGGCCCCGAGGGTCCGCAGGGCCGTCGACGTGTCCACCTCCAAAGCCCTGCGGATTGCCTCGAGGCACTCGACCCGCCTCAGGGCCCTCTGCATGGAGTTCTCCGCCCTGACCATAGAGAGCCGTGCCACTTCCGCCCGCTGCAGCTCCGCATCTATGGCGTGGCCCAACCGCTGCCACACGGAAGACACTTTTAGTCCTGGGTCCTCCTGCCCTCCGGCCGATGCCTGCCCCTCCGATGTCGAAGGCCCCGAGCCTTCATGGCTCCCACCATGGTGCTGCTGCTGCTGTGCCTCTGCACCTGCACTGCCTCCTGCTGCCTGCACATCCTCCGCCGGCTGGGGTGCAGTCGTTGACGTGGCCACCCCTGCTGGACGTCCGACTCCCGACTGTGGCAGGGATGCCTCCTCCACCAGCCTGGCCGCACCGTCAGAGGCAGCTCCACAGGGCACCCAGGTGACTGATGGGTGGGAAGATGGCACAGAGCACGACTGGCGCGTAGGGGGTCCAGCTGAGGAGGGGGTCGTGGCAAGCCCCATCAGACGGAGGAATCCGGCCTGGGTGACCTGTCCCAGCAGGCTGACGTGGTCAACGAGCCATTCGAGATGACGTGCAGTCTCTTCATGAAAAGACTGCAGGTCACCTCGCATGGCCCGTTGACGCAACGCCACACCAGCCAGGACAGGCTCAACCCGGGCCTGGATAGCCACGTCTGCAGGCAGAGGAAGGCCAGTTGACGTCAGCTCATCCCCTGCCTGAAAACTGGTCTGGACATAGGCATCCCTGCTGGTGCAAGATGATGCAGGGACAGGATCAGGGACAGGATTGCACACAGGCACCTCCGCGGCGGCCTGTGCTGCCTCCTGTCCCTGGTCCTGCACTGCACCACTAGCACCAGTGGGATCCCCACCCCCAGACCCCGTCTCCGGTGCTTGCACGGCCTCCTCCTCCACCAAACCCCCCACCAACCTGGATGACTCTGTGCCATCTTCCCCCGTTGGGCCCTGTGGGGTCCCAGCTGCCCCTTCTGCTGCCGAGGAGTCCAACTGCAACCTCCGCCTCTTGGACCTCCCCCCAGCAGCTGCGGCCTGGGACGCGGCACCGGACTCCTCACTCCCCGACGAGATGACAACATGGGAGGGGAGCCGGGCCTTGCGTCTCCGGCTGGCGGTGGGATCCCCGCCGCTGTGCTCCACAGCACCTTCTCCGCCCTCTTCATCAGTTGACGCTGCAGACAGGGAGAAACAAAACACACGCATCAGGGCACTGTACAATGGACACATACACACATGACAGTTGCACATGAGTGGCATTGGCAAACCTCAGACATGTCATCACGATCACCAACACACATGTCATTACAACTCGCACACACGAGCCATACCACAGCCATTTCGCAACTGCCAACACCATCCATACACATAAAACAGCATGAGCAGACAAAGGTGAGCCAGACATCACATGCAACACATGAAGTGCACCACACATGTACACACACCACCACACTTGCATGCATGTGTACACATCTGCCAAGTGTCGCAGTGTTCAGACGGGCATCCATGTCACATCTGCCCATCAGGCTTCCACTTAAAGCTGTCACATGCATCCATGTTGCATCACTGTTGCACCCTTGTCAAATACACACACATGCACATGTACACAGCGCTGATACATGCAGCTGAAAACAACATACATGCGTGACATCACGGACATGTCTACTCACATACACATTCATACAAACTTGTGTGCCCACACAACTGCATATGGCATGCAAGCCCACACACACAGGCACCATCCATGTCTCACACATTACAGCCCTCGCATGTGTCAGCCCCACGGCCCTGTACACCTGCACCCATACTCGACCCCATACAAACAGATGTGCAACCTGCACACTACTGAACAATCACCACACGCACTGCTCACAATCAGGATGCATGTACACTCACCGCTCGACTCCAGACGGGTCTGCCTCTCAAGGACCTGGACGTGGAGCGCTGGGGATATGCGTTCCAGGACCCTCATCTGTTCTTCCGACAAGTGGCCCCGGCGCCCCTTGGCATCCGCTGCCTTCAAGAGGCGCCGGGCCTTGTTCAGGGTCCTGGACCTGAAGTCCTCCCAGCGCTTCTTGACATGTTGGAAGTCGCGGACTGCCACCCCCTCCGCGTTGATGGCAGTCACGATGTCAGTCCAGATCCGAGTCCGTCCTTCCTTGTCGGCGCGGGAACTTCCGAAGAGGGCATCATACTGCCCCAGGACTTGCTCCACCAGGACACCAACTTCGGTGGCACTGAAGCTGGTGCCCCTCTGCCTCTCTGGCCGGGGGTTGTCAGTGGTCACAGATGGAGTTTGCCCCGACATGACAACCCCAGAGGCAGGAGTGGGTGGGCAACTGGGTCCTGGGGCTGGGCTGTGGAGCGATGGAATCCCAGTCGGGAGTCTTTGGTTCCAGCAGGGGTGGTCACACCAACAGCACCCCTGGCTGATGTGCAGGCAGCAAATGGCAGGGCACGTGGGCAGCAGGCAGTCAGGCAGCAGCAGATGGCAGGTGGGAGCGTGCTCGGGGCTCTGGGGGGCAGTAGTTCGGCCTTCTGGGCAGGAGCGTGGTCTTCCGTGTGCTTACGCGTGGCCAGCTTGATACGGAGTGATTTGGCACGTGAAAATTCTGCACGTCTGCGTGTAATTCGAGGAAAGGCCCTTAGCGCGTAAGCGCGTCTGCACGCATACGCATTTTCATTGGACCAAAGGCCCTCAGCGCGTGAGCGCGTCTGTGACGTGACGTGCGAGGGAGTATCCCTCATTGCACGTGATGACAGTACACACGTGGATTCCAACCAATCGCGTGTGAAAGTTCACGGGACCCCGGAACACACGTACCCAGGCCAATGGCGTGTGGAAGTACCCGCGCACCCCGAAACACACGTACCCAGGCCAATGGCGTGTGGAACTACCCGCGCACCCCGAAACACACGTACCCAGGCCAATGGCGTGTGGAACTACCCGCGCACCCCGAAACACACGTACCCAGGCCAATCGCGTGTGGAACTACCCGCGCACCCCGAAACACACGTACCCAGGCCAATGGCGTGTGGAACTACCCGCGCACCCCGAAACACACGTACCCAGGCCAATCGCGTGTGGAACTACCCGCGCACCCCGAAACACACGTACCCAGGCCAATGGCGTGTGGAACTACCCGCGCACCCCGAAACACACGTACCCAGGCCAGGCCCCTCCGATCACACGCGATGACACCCGAATACTGGAAACCAACGAGTCCGCCCACACGGAGGCGTCCCGCGCCCGCGCACAGCATAAAAGTGCGCGCAAACAACAAACGTGTATATACAGCGACGATGAATGCCCCATTTGTTGCTGCACTGATTGTGGGACACCGCAGGAGGAGGAGAATAGCCAGGGCACGCATTTTTGCACCACGGACAAGCCTTTTTGGGATGCCTGACGACCAGGTCTACGGCAGGTATAGGTTTCCACCCCATATCATCCTAGACCTGGTCAGGGAGTGGGAAGATGACCTCACATCCCCCACCCTTTGCTCCCAAGCATTGAGCCCCTTGGAGAAGCTGCTCAATGTCTTGCATTTTTTGGCCACTGGGTAGTTTCAGCGGACCACTGCCATAGTGGGGGGGGTCTCACAGGCCACGCAGTCACGCTGCCTACACCAGGTACTGGCAATCATGACAGCGCGCCCCTCAGTCCGCAGGCACATATACATGCCCAGAACACCCGCAGAAAGGCAGGCCGTTGTCCTGGATTTTTTCAGGGTGGCACACTTCCCCAAAGTGCTCGGTGCCATAGATTGCACCCATGTGGCCCTACGTCCACCTAGGGCCACTGAGCACATCTACCGAAACCGCAAGCACTGGCATTCCATCAATGTACAGGTGGTATGCGATGCAAAGGGAATCATCACCTCTGTCTATGCAAACTACCCTGGCTCCACCCATGACAGTTTCATATACAGAATGTCCGCCCTGAGCCGGGCCCTGGAAGCTGGGCAGCATGGCGACACATGGCTCCTAGGTGAGTACAAATGCCCTTGCACATGCATGCAAGTCACACACAGACAAATATACCAACCCTAATAATCTCAACAATTATCACCTCCCCAGGGGACAGTGCCTACCCTCTGAGCAACCACATGATGACGCCAATCCGGAACCCCACCACACCACCCCAGGTAAGATACAACGCTGCCCATATTGCAACCAGGGCCATAGTGGAGCGCACATTCGGAGTGCTCAAGTCACGTTTCCGCTCCCTTGACCGCTCTGGTGGGCAACTACTCTATGCACCACCAGTTGTGTGCAGGATTATTGTGGCAGCATGTGTCCTGCACAATGTTGCAACACGGCAGGGTGTCCCGGTGGACATGGTGGTGCCCCCACATCCCCAACCACAGGCACAGGCGCTGCCCATGGGAGGGGACAGGGCACGTGGCGAGGTAGCCCGGACCCAGCTTGTGGCCACATTTTTCACCTAAACTCCCACCCCTGCGGAGTGCACACAGGCCTGGCACATACCAGGTGACAATCGATGATGACAAAGTGACAGTCAACTGTCACAACCCTACCACCCTGAGATAGTTGCCATGGAAGTGCCACATCGTCTGCATCCCTAGCTACTTAAACACAAGCTATCCTGTGCAACCAAAATGCACACATATGACATGTGACATGACATGAGCCATACACAAGTATTCAAAGGCACAATGAGGCAGTGGGGGGGAACAAGGGAACACAGAGAAAGGTACTACTAGGCCAGGTGTCATTGAGATTGTGCAAGTGCAGGGGTAGGGGGAAGGGAAAAGTGCAAGGGGAAGGGTGGGGGGGAGTCCAGTACAGGGGAAGTAGGCCAAAAAAATAATACATAGGTCGCCTGGCGGCAACTGCAAAGGTAAGTGCAGACAAGTGCTGTGAAGGGAGGGCTGTAGGGATAGAGAGACAGTCCCGCAGTGCAGGGGTTGCCAGGGTGGCAGTGCAAGTGGACAGTGGCTGGCCCAGGGACCGAGGTTGGTGAGAGTGTCCCAGTTGCAGCTCCTGTGCAGTTCCAGTGAAGAATTCTGCAAGGGAGAGGCAGAGAGTAAGCAGAAGCAAAGAGGAAGGTCTTGAGGTGCTTCCAGAACTGGAGATGGTTCCCCTCAAGTTCAAGTCAGGCAGGAAGTCTGTTCAAGGGGGAGGGCCCTGCTGCGGAGAGAAACCTACCCCCAGCTAGTTGCTCTGAGAAGCGGATGACCTGGACATGCAAGGTGTGCATCACACACACCTGCAAAACAGGCCAGGGCCATCACTGTCATGTCAGTCAAACCCTCCCAAACATCAACATGACATGGCAAGCAATACCCATACACCGACCCAGTAACGATAAGGTACACATTGCCATGTCCTAAATGTACAGTGGCATCGGACAATGATGCCTGACCCGGAATCCGATGAAATGACAGACCAACAAAAAGTCCCACCCAAAATACGTCGATTCCAAATGCATTACAACAGTCGTAGACGTAACATCACAATGAATGCCTGTCAATATGCACATTATGCATTGCAAAATCAACACTGCAGCTCATGTGTGCAGTGTCCTACTCCTGCATCACACTGCTCAGCGCACAGCACAGTGAACAGCCATTGCGTGTGATGCACACCCTGAGCATCACATCTAAGTGACAGACTACATCAAACATCAAATTAGGCATGTACTGGAACCATAACCGGTCACAGAACATGTGCTGCCGGGACACAGTGGGCACCAGAAGGCAAACAGTGTACACGTGGATATGCAAGGGGGGGGAGTACATGGAGTGCATCCGAGTGCAAGTGTGTGGTTCTGCAAGGACATGCACTCCACATATGCATGTGCACTCAAGTAACCATCAGTGTTCCCTACACATCACATGTGAACATCCACCATGTGCACACCCCAGCATGTCAAACCACTACTATCCCCTCGCACCTGAAAGGAAAACACAACACATGAACAGGCATTGATCAGCAGAACACAACATGTACATAGGACAACAACATTACAATGTCAGAGTTCCCATCACACTGCAGGGCAACGCAACTATCAACAACAACCCCCCCCCCTCGCAAATGACCATGCCCACTGAACAACTGCACCTGGGTCATGGAGCCTCCAACCCTCATTCCCCCCTGGCCACAGGATAACCTTTACCCTTCGTGTCCATCTCCCACCATGTGTGTAAAGAGATGCCTGAACCCTCAGAATCCACACTCATTTCCTAAATCACATAATCCAAGGCATGAAAAGGAACCCAAACACCCTCCAGTAGATGACTTGACGTAGCAGTACGTCTTAAAGGCCAAGTACTACCACAATGATGCAACAACCAAGGTAGCACAGCAAAACAATGTCACGACAGGATGTGAGACATGTGTGGTACATGACATAGGATGATGCACCATGAATGGATGTGTACTGTCACGGGTCCCCTGTACAGGCGCCGGAGTCTCATGAAACAACCACCCACACCATGTCCCGGGGGCCTGCAAGGTCAAACTCACACAGGCCCCTGAGATCCTGGTGGGGAATGAGGTTCAGGGATATGCAGTCGGGACAGGTGTAGACACACTGGATGACTGGAATGCGTGGCAGGTGAGGGGAGTAGGAATGAAACATGAAACCAGGGAATGCACGAAAATGTACAACCTGCATGAACACATGCACAATCCAAACAAACTTGGACATCATTGTCATGGCCTTCTGAAGTCCAGGCTCAGGAGTGGTACGAACCAACCACCCCCTCTAGGGTTTTGGCGCCTGCAAGTTCGGGGCTTACACAGGCATCCGCAACCCCAGTGGGGAAAGAGGGTCAGGGAACATTGCTTGGATAGGCATGGGAAGCAGGAACACCGGGTAGAGGGTACAGGTTTCAAAATTGCATAGGATCACGGGTGATTAGGGTAAAAAACATACCAAATAGGACCACACATACATCCATGCATCAGTACACTCCCCAGCAAGCCTATGCAGGGCAGTTTGTAAGAAAATACAACAAGACACTTAGCTCTGGTTTTGAGTGCTGGCCTCCTGCCTGCGCACTCCCAGGTCCGGTTACAGGAGCACTGCAATGCTGCAAAGAGAGACACAGTCAGCAACCTGTACGTGCCAATTACACAAAAACACAACACAAAACATGCCCCATAACAACATACAACTCTACAAACAGACAATCTGTGCTCCATGCTTCGTACCCATATATAACATCACCCCTGTGACGGGTCATTCACAGTCAATGCAGTAAGTCAGCCGCTGGTGGGTGCGTGGCAAATGGAACACCAATGTGTCACAATTCACACAACATGCAATGTTCCCTGGGTAAGCAGACAGACCCATATGGCAAGCCATGACTACAGAGCAAGTTGCGTACCACCATGACCAAAACAAAGTTGCCAGTGCATTTATCATGAAGTACGTGGAATAGACATGCACTGCACCCGAGTAAGTCCCTTGCTGTATGTCCCTGTGAGCTGCCCCTTTCCATGTCTTGGAAGGCTACATGGTTGATACAAGTGCCTCAATGAACCTTGGTGTACCGCAGGGTATGTGCCACTGCCCCCGCATGTGTCCCAGACAACCCTACTATCAACAGCCATCAGTCCACAAACACACCTGAGCTGCATTGTGTGCTTCAACACCAATATTTGTCTAAGCTCACCCTCAGTGCTGTGACTAAGCCTGCACGTGCAACTCGCCTGGTGCAAGCTTTGCTGTCTCGTGGCCCCCCTGTGATGCTCACCTTGCCTGGAGTTCCTTGGAACATGTCAGCAGTTCTAGGATGTGGGTCTGCAATCACTGTGGCTCTGCTTGTGCACACATGTGCATGTGGGCACCAACAAACGGGTCAGGAATTACGTCGTCCAATGGGCCATGTCTGCTGGCAAAGGTGCTCTGGTGCCTCATCCCCCTGCAGAAAGTGCATGAAACACATGATTAATGCATCAAAGTGATCTGTGTGTGTCTCATCAGGCATCTCATTACTTGACCATGTCAGAGAGTCACATCACAAATCACACCATCAGTCCGTCTTTCACCTCCAAAGTGTGGAACACTATCTACAGCATGATTTGCAACAAGCACGTGTACAGGAAAGATATGAAACATAATACACAATGCATAGCAATCAATGTCCACATTAATCATGACACGCCCCATCTAGCAAAAGCTGAACAGTGGACAATTACACCTAAATCATCCCCACTAGGGGTGTCAACACAAGTCAAAAAGCACCAGACATGCCACAGATATGACAGTCCAAAGCCCTTGTGTAAAATTCTGTTACACCGAACCATCCTTGCGAGCCCATGGATAAGGGAGGCAGGAGTGGCATATGTGAGTCAAGGAACCCAAGCAGCAAACACATACACAAGACAACCATGAAGGGCCCAGCTGGAACAGACAGTGGATGCCTTCAAAAACCACAAGGCACCGCACTGTCACATGTAAGCAGATTGGACTACAAATTTTAAACTAACTCAACTATTAACTAATTACACTAACTATGGAAAACCTACATTACCTATTTAAACTAACTATCAAACAGAAACTTAACTAACTAAACTAAAAGAAAAATCAAAAATGGCCACATACGACCCGGGGGGGAGGGGAGGCACCCAGGAGTGGGGAGGTACAGGGTGCTGCTCAACATCCACATGCGATGATGCTGAGCCAAAAAAAAATACCTCCATGGGCTCAACGCCTTCACAGCACGACCTATGTGGGAGATAGATGGTCGTCCGAGTCTGGCTCATCCTGGTAAGGAGGACGTGGCACAGTAGCCTGGCCACGCCTAGCCGCAGCTTGCCCCTCGTCGGCAGCAAGTCTGCCGGACAGGTGAGCCTGGTTCTGTGTGGCGATGTTACATAGGTCTGCATGCAGGACCTCACGTGATACACGTGCTTCCTCTTGCAAGGTAGCACGTGTAACACGGAGTTCCTCCTGCAAGGCCTGGCTGGACAACCGCTGCACCTCCCGGCAAGCCTGTAGCTCAGCCGAGATGGTGCGCTCAAGCTGTGCAAACCTCTCCTCTGCCCGCTGCCTCTGGGACATCATAAGGACACCCAGAGTGGATCTGAGGGAGGCATACTCCTCCCTCAGGGCATCCATGTGCGCCTCTGCGTGAGCAGCAATTGCTTGACGCAGAGACGACATTTCAGCCTGGCGTGCCCTGTCTGAGGCCGCCATGCCCAGCCTGAGTGAACGGGCCATGGACCGTGCCGCCTGCTGCTGGAGAAGCACCTGCCTAGCAGGGGGGAGCACAGATCGGGCCACACGCTCCATGCTGTCAGCGATGTTCTCCATTGCTGCCCCCTGCCGTTCTGAATTGGCAGTCATGTCTTGCTCCCACTCAGTATACAGCGGTTGCGCGCGGCGACCGCGTTGCCGGGCTTGACCCCTGCGGGACCCAAGGACCGGGGGTCCTCGCTGTGTTGGCACCGCCTGCGGCTGCACGACTACATGCCCCCGTCGACGTGATGTCCCAGGCACATCAGTGACTGGTGTGGAGGGTGACCCTGCGTCCCGATCCACCACGGGCGGAGGAACCAAGACTGTCTGATCCCTCAGTGCAGGGGTCGCAGACAGAGGAGTGTCCACATCAGAATCACTCACCCCTGACACATGGACTTGATGCTCATCCAACTCAACATGGACGTCAAAGTCGTCATCAAGGCTGGACTCATAGGCAGCCAGAGACAGGATGGACTGCAGCACTTGGGGGTTTTCGTGGCCTACCACCCCGCGACCCCCACTAGTGCCGGGTTGATGTGGTCTTACCAACCCTGTGTCTGGCATGACAACACCATCCTCTGCATCCATTGCGTCATCACCTGAAAAATAGAGAGGAAAAGGTCAGTACACATGTCAGAAGCACACAACACACACACACACACACCGACAGCAAAGGCATCCGGCAGACATGTGACACACAACATATGACCTTGCATGCCTGCTGGGTCTACTTAGAATAGCTTCTGTGATCAGACCTGTCGAAAGGTGGCAGTTTGCATGGAAGTGGGTCTATGCAGTGCAGAAAATGTGTACGCCACTCACTACCTACATGTACAAGCACTCCATGGTGTGTGCCAGGAAATGTGAAGGCAGTGCAATGTCAAAATCAGACATCACGTGCATTGTGTATTCAATGTGTACCATGTCTAGAAGGCAAGCACCCCTCCACCCCAGTACCAAAGCAGGGATGCCTAGCATGGTATCAAAAGGCTGACCATACACCTGTGTATTGACAAGCAGTGTTGACTGGCATCAACAGCTTAATGTGATTGAAATTACAACACTGCAAATGATGCTGGGACAGTGGGCAGGACACATGATGGAATATCCGGAGGCCGGCCACGTGTGAAGAAGACACAACAAGAGTTGGACAGAGTCATTGGCCATTGAACAGGCTGAGGCCTGTGAGCCACACAGATTGTCAGAGCCTAAACATGTGTGCAACGCAGGACTGAGCCACAGTTGACATGGGGAGGCCGATAATATGGCAGGCAATGTATGTAACCAAGGACTCATATTACAGTGATCATCCAGTCAAGGACACATAGGGGCATGCGTGCAATGCACATGGAGCATGAATGGGCACTCATGTCCCTGCGGGACATCTGACCCATGCACAGTACAAGTGGGATGCCCTGCATCGAGTACTAAGGCTGTACCACACGGCATATGTCTGGCACTTTCTAAGCTGGAAGTTAGCATCTACACAGGACACATGAACATGAAACTACACATTGGCAAGAATGTAGCAGACCAGTGCAAAGGTGGAACTGGGGTGCAGAGTGGTGGAGGAGGGGCAAGGGAGCATGGCCACATGGAGTCCCGAATGCAGGCAGAGGAGACATGCATGACGGTGGGATTGCATTACTTACACATCAGAACCATGTACACGTCACATGTAGCAGCAATCATGCACAACACATCCCACAAGTGAAACACACACGTCCTCAACAACTACGCATCAACACTCACTGGACTGGGCATCAAAGTCCAGCATCTCTCCCACACCTTCGACCAATTCTGGTGGTATGAACTCCGCAACGAGAGCCTCATGCGGAGTGAGTTCTTCCTCCTCTGGTGCAGGCCCACCGCCAGTCACCAGAGTCAAGTTGTAATTTGAGGCACGCTTGGCCTTAGTGCTGCGCTTGATGTCATTCCAGCGCTTTTTGCACTCCTGCGCCGTGCGCACCTCATAGCCGAATGAACTGACATGTTCCGCCACATGCTTCCAGTGGGTGTCACGTTGGGCAGCCGTAGTCTGACTATTGGCACCCACTAGCATGTCACGGCTGTGTCCCCGCACGTAGTCCACGAGGAAGTCCAGTTCCTGCTTACAGAAAGGCTTCTTCCTCGACGTGCAGGAGGTCGTGGCTGTGTGTGGGGTCCCAGCCTGTGCTGCAGATGCAACCTTCCTCCTCTTGGACTGTGGCGCAGACCCTGGCTGGCTAATGCCGCCCTGACCAGTATGGCCAGTGGGTTGGGTGGATTGAGCCGAGGGAGTGGCAGGTGGAGGGATGACCAAAGGCCTGACTTGTGTCAGTGGAAGCTGGGTGCCCACTAATGGACCCTGCGCAGCAACATCAGCTGTGGCAGGGTCATTGACCGCAACGGTCCTGGTTGGCAGACTCACAACCGGGGTGCTGTTGGGTGCATCTGCCCCTGCACTTGCCAACACCCGGCTGTTCGGGGCAGCAGATGACATGACTGCCCCAGGGACACGTGTCTTGGTCTGAGCAGCCCGGCCTGCCCCAATGGTTTCCCCCCTGGCCTGTTGGAGATCTACCAAGGACTCTTCAAGTGCCAACGCAGCCTGCGCTGGCAGACCCTGAGCCTGGGTGGCGGTGTCCACAGCTGCACCTGCAGCTACCGCTACCCTTGGGCCCGTGGCAGTCGATGAAACGGACTGCCGGGTCATACGGGTGCCAGTGCCAGATGCAGGAGCTGCATCCCCCTGAACCACAGGGGGTGGTGGCATGGCTGCACCAACACATGGCACAACATTGTGCTCAAGTGGCGCACCCCTGCCTCTTCCCCCTCTGTGGCTGCCCTGGACACCCTGGAGTCCCCCTACTCCCTGGTCACCACGGCCACGTCCCCGACCACGCCCGCCACGAGGAGGACGCCCAGCTGAGGCGCCCCTCACCTTTGGTAGCCTCCCTACCATGGCACAGATGTAATAGTGCTGGCACAGATGGAGTGGTGCCAATGGGAGGTGTACAGCACAATTGACCTGGGCAATTGGGGTGAAGGGGGTGGGAAGCAAGATGTTAACAGCCCCCCTGCACCTGCAAGGCTGTATGTGACCCCGGTGATGTGTTGACGGGTCACGCAACGCTCAGGCACCCCAAAACTGCAGTAAAACCGTGCACGCAACCCTGCAGCCTACGTGCGTGGATTAAACCTCCCGCAGTACGCGGTGGCACCCAGTAACATGTATAACGCGTACGCGTGGGACACGCAGGCTACGATGACATCGAAAATGGGTGCGATACACAGGGGCACCCGCAGTGGGAAAAGGAGCGTTTGCGACTCACCGTCTGACTAGCGCGATGCAGAAAAACACGCGTAGCCAATACCCCCGCCAAAAGAAGAGATACGTCCTTGAGAGCTGTGAAGTAGATGGCGCGCGAAACAACTGGAAGCAGCAACACACGTCGGTCTCCACGAAAGGCACGTACAGCGAACTGCTGGGCCCGCTCACCTTTAACCCGTGCTGAGGGAAACGCACGCGCGCGTCACGTCACATGCGGACGTGCACTTTTTCACGTTTGATTACGCGCATTACACGCGGACGTGCAGTTTTTCACGCGCGCACGCTTATGCATGGGCCCTTTCCTCCTATTACACGCGGACGTGCAGTTTTTCACGCGCGCTTACGCGCATTACACGCAGCGTGCAGATTTTTCACGTGCCTAATCACTCCGTATGAAGCTGGCCACGCGAAAACACACGGAAGACCACGCTCCTGCCCAGAAGGCCAATTCACTGGCCCCCAGTGCCCCAAGCAGCCTCCCACATGCCATCTGCTGCTGCCTGCCTGCCTGCCTCCCTGCCTGCCTGCTGCCACCATGCCCTGCCATTTGGTGCCTGCACATCAGCCATCTGCAGGGCTCCAGTTGCTGTGTCCACCCCTGCTGGTACAGAAGAGTCCCGACTCAAATGACATCGCTCCACAGCCCAGCCCCAGGACCCAGTTGGTCACCCACTCCTGCCCCTGGGGTTGCCATGTCGAGCACATCCACATCTGACACCAGTGGTAACCCCCGGCCAGAGGGGCAGAGGGGCACCAGCTTCACTGCCACCGAAGTTGGTGTCCTGGTGGAGCATGTCCTGGGGCAGTATGATGCCCTCTTCGGATCGTCCCGCGCCAACAGGGAAGGACGGGAGAGGACGCGGAGGGGGTGGCAACCCGCACCATCCAGAAGGTCAAGAAGCGCTGGGAGGACTTGAGGTCCAGGACCCTCATGAAGGCCCGGCGCCTTGTGGAGGGGGGCCGGGGCCGCATGAGTTCCATCCAGTTGAGGGTCCTGGAACGCGCACACCCAGCGCTCCACAGCCAGGTCCTTGAGAGGGAGACCCGTCTGGAGTTGAGCGGTAAGTGGCCAAGCATTGCTGTGTGAGACAGGGCATGTTGCAGTGTGCTGGTTGTCTGATACTTGCCTGCATGTGTGACATAGGCCATGTACGCATGTATGTGTGCAGGGACATCATGGTAATGCATGTGCGACCTGTAATGTGTGAACCGCATGGTTGTTGCATGTGTTTGAATGTGACATGGGGAGCCCTGTGCAGATTGCACACATGACAGCATGGAAGTCTCTGTTCCTGGACATGGGTGGGGGCCTGGTGGAGGGTGCCCCTGGTGGCTGGGGGGTGGGGGTGCTGGGAGACATGGGTGGGGGCCTGGTGGAGGGTGCCCCTGGTGGCTGGGGGGTGGGGGTGGTGGGAGACATGGGTGGGGGCCTGGTGGAGGGTGCCCCTGGTGGCTGGGGGGTGGGGGTGGTGGGAGACATGGGTGGGGGCCTGGTGGAGGGTGCCCCTGGTGGCTGGGGGGTGGGGGTGGTGGGAGACATGGGTGGGGGCCTGGTGGAGGGTGCCCCTGGTGGCTGGGGGGTGGGGGTGCTGGGAGACATGAGTCGGACATGGGTGGGGGCCTGGTGGAGGCTGCCCCTGGTGGCTGGGGGGTGGGGGTGCTGGGAGACATGGGTGGGGGCCTGGTGGAGGGTGCCCCTGGTGGCTGGGGGGTGGGGGTGCTGGGAGACATGAGTCGGACATGGGTGGGGGCCTGGTGGAGGCTGCCTCTGGTGGCTGGGGGGTGGGGGTGGTGGGAGACATGGGTGGGGGCCTGGTGGAGGCTGCCCCTGGTGGCTGGGGGTGGGGGTGCTGGGAGACATGAGTCGGACATGGGTGGGGGCCTGGTGGAGGGTGCCCCTGGTGGCTGGGGGGGTGGGGGTGCTGGGAGACATGGGTGGGGGCCTGGTGGAGGCTGCCCCTGGTGGCTGGGGGGGTGGGGGTGCTGGGAGACATGAGTCGGACATGGGTGGGGGCCTGGTGGAGGCTGCCCCTGGTGGCTGGGGGGTGGGGGTGGTGGGAGACATGGGTGGGGGCCTGGTGGAGGGTGCCCCTGGTGGCTGGGGTGTGGGGGTGGTGGGAGACATGGGTGGGGGCCTGGTGGAGGCTGCCCCTGGTGGCTGGGGGGTGGGGGTGCTGGGAGACATGGGTGGGGGCCTGGTGGAGACTGCCCCTGCACTGCTGGGGGGTGGGGTGGTGGGAGACATGGGTGGGGGCCTGGTGGAGGCTGACCCTGGTGGCTGGGGGGTGGGGGTGCTGGGAGACATGGGTGGGGGCCTGGTGGAGACTGCCCCTGCACTGCTGGGGGGTGGGGTGGTGGGAGACATGGGTGGGGGCCTGGTGGAGGCTGCCCCTGGTGGCTGGGGGGTGGGGGTGGTGGGAGACATGGGTGGGGGCCTGGTGGAGGCTGCCCCTGGTGGCTGGGGGGTGGGGGTGCTGGGAGACATGGGTGGGGGCCTGGTGGAGACTGCCCCTGCACTGCTGGGGGGTGGGGGTGCTGGGAGACATGGGTGGGGGCCTGGTGGAGACTGCCCCTGCACTGCTGGGGGGTGGGGTGGTGGGAGACATGGGTGGGGGCCTGGTGGAGGCTGCCCCTGGTGGCTGGGGGGTGGGGGTGCTGGGAGACATGGGTGGGGGCCTGGTGGAGGGTGCCCCTGGTGGCTGGGGGGTGGGGGTGCTGGGAGACATGGGTGGGGGCCTGGTGGAGGCTGCCCCTGGTGGCTGGGGGGTGGGGGTGCTGGGAGACATGGGTGGGGGCCTGCTGGAGGCTGCCCCTGGTGGCTGGGGGGTGGGGGTGCTGGGAGACATGGGTGGGGGCCTGCTGGAGGCTGCCCCTGGTGGCTGGGGGGTGGGGGTGGTGGGAGACATGGGTGGGGGCCTGGTGGAGGCTGCCCCTGGTGGCTGGGGGGTGGGGGTGCTGGAAGACATGGGTGGGGGCCTGGTGGAGACTGCCCCTGCACTGCTGGGGGGTGGGGTGGTGGGAGACATGGGTGGGGGCCTGGTGGAGGCTGCCCCTGGTGGCTGGGGGGTGGGGGTGGTGGGAGACTTGGGTGGGGGCCTGGTGGAGGCTGGCCCTGGTGGCTGGGGGGTGGGGGTGCTGGGAGACATGGGTGGGGGCCTGGTGGAGACTGCCCCTGCACTGCTGGGGGGTGGGGGTGCTGGGAGACATGGGTGGGGGCCTGGTGGAGACTGCCCCTGCACTGCTGGGGGGTGGGGTGGTGGGAGACATGGGTGGGGGCCTGGTGGAGGCTGCCCCTGGTGGCTGGGGGGTGGGGGTGCTGGGAGACATGGGTGGGGGCCTGGTGGAGGGTGCCCCTGGTGGCTGGGGGGTGGGGGTGCTGGGAGACATGGGTGGGGGCCTGGTGGAGGCTGCCCCTGGTGGCTGGGGGGTGGGGGTGCTGGGAGACATGGGTGGGGGCCTGCTGGAGGCTACCCCTGGTGGCTGGGGGGTGGGGGTGCTGGGAGACATGGGTGGGGGCCTGCTGGAGGCTGCCCCTGGTGGCTGGGGGGTGGGGGTGGTGGGAGACATGGGTGGGGGCCTGGTGGAGGCTGCCCCTGGTGGCTGGGGGGTGGGGGTGCTGGGAGACATGAGTCGGACATGGGTGGGGGCCTGGTGGAGGCTGCCCCTGGTGGCTGGGGGGTGGGGATGCTGGGAGACATGGGTGGGGGCCTGGTGGAGGGTGCCACTGGTGGCTGGGGGGTGGGGGTGCTGGGAGACATGAGTCGGACATGGGTGGGGGCTTGGTGGAGGCTGCCCCTGGTGGCTGGGGGGTGGGGGTGCTGGGAGACATGGGTGGGGGCCTGGTGGAGACTGCCCCTGCACTGCTGGGGGGTGGGGTGGTGGGAGACATGGGTGGGGGCCTGGTGGAGGCTGCCCCTGGTGGCTGGGGGGTGGGGGTGGTGGGAGACATGGGTGGGGCCTGGTAGAGGCTGCCCCTGGTGGCTGGGGGGGTGGGGGTGCTGGGAGACATGAGTCAGACATGGGTGGGGGCCTGGTGGAGGGTGCCCCTGGTGGCTGGGGCGGTGGGGGTGCTGGGAGACATGGGTGGGGGCCTGGTGGAGGCTGCCCCTGGTGGCTGGGGGGTGGGGGTGCTGGGAGACATGAGTCGGACATGGGTGGGGGCCTGGTGGAGGCTGCCCCTGGTGGCTGGGGGGTGGGGGTGGTGGGAGACATGGGTGGGGGCCTGGTGGAGGGTGCCCCTGGTGGCTGGGGTGTGGGGGTGGTGGGAGACATGGGTGGGGGCCTGGTGGAGGCTGCCCCTGGTGGCTGGGGGGTGGGGGTGCTGGGAGACATGGGTGGGGGCCTGGTGGAGACTGCCCCTGCACTGCTGGGGGGTGGGGTGGTGGGAGACATGGGTGGGGGCCTGGTGGAGGCTGCCCCTGGTGGCTGGGGGGTGGGGGTGCTGGGAGACATGGGTGGGGGCCTGGTGGAGACTGCCCCTGCACTGCTGGGGGGTGGGGTGGTGGGAGACATGTGTGGGGGCCTGGTGGAGGCTGCCCCTGGTGGCTGGGGGGTGGGGGTGGTGGGAGACATGGGTGGGGGCCTGGTGGAGGCTGCCCCTGGTGGCTGGGGGGGTGGGGGTGCTGGGAGACATGAGTCGGACATGGGTGGGGGCCTGGTGGAGGGTGCCCCTGGTGGCTGGTGGGTGGGGGTGCTGGGAGACATGGGTGGGGGCCTGGTGGAGGGTGCCCCTGGTGGCTGGGGGGTGGGGGTGCTGGGAGACATGGGTGGGGGCCTGCTGGCAGGTGACCCACAGTGCTGGGGGGTGGGGGTGCAAGGGGACATGTGGCTTGGCTGGGGGGCATGGCCATGGTGGATGGGCTGCCTGTGGGACATGACATGGGGTGCAGGGTAGTCCCCTGTGGTGTGGGATGCCTGCAGAGGTCGTGGAGGGGGTAGAGGGGAGACCTGGGAGGACCCACACTGCCAATTCACGTCTTGAACTTCCCGCACACCCACCACCCGCGCACGCCTGAAATCCACGTACCCAGGCCAATCGCGTGTAGACTTTCTCGCGCACCCCTGAAATCCACGTACCCAGGCCAATCGCGTGTAGTCTTTCTCGCGCACCCCTGAAATCCACGTACCCAGGCCAATCGTGTGTAGACTTTCTCGCGCACCCCTGAAATCCACGTACCCAGGCCAATCGCGTGTAGTCTTTCTCGCGCACCCCTGAAATCCACGTACCCAGGCCAATCGTGTGTAGACTTTCTCGCGCACCCCTGAAATCCACGTACCCAGGCCAATCGCGTGTAGTTTTTCTCGCGCACCCCTGAAATCCACGTACCCAGGCCAATCGCGTGTAGTCTTTCTCGCGCACCCCTGAAATCCACGTACCCAGGCCAATCGCGTGTAGACTTTCTCGCGCACCCCTGAAATCCACGTACCCAGGCCAATCGCGTGTAGTCTTTCTCGCGCACCCCTGAAATCCACGTACCCAGGCCAATCGTGTGTAGACTTTCTCGCGCACCCCTGAAATCCACGTACCCAGGCCAATCGCGTGTAGTTTTTCTCGCGCACCCCTGAAATCCACGTACCCAGGCCAATCGCGTGTAGACTTTCTCGCGCACCCCTGAAATCCACGTACCCAGGCCAATCGCGTGTAGACTTTCTCGCGCACCCCTGAAATCCACGTACCCAGGCCAATCGCGTGTAGTCTTTCTCGCGCACCCCTGAAATCCACGTACCCAGGCCAATCGTGTGTAGACTTTCTCGCGCACCCCTGAAATCCACGTACCCAGGCCAATCGCGTGTAGTCTTTCTCGCGCACCCCTGAAATCCACGTACCCAGGCCAATCGCGTGTAGACTTTCTCGCGCACCCCTGAAATACACGTTCCCAGCCCAGCCGCGTATGGAAACACCCGCACACCCCTGGAATACACGCTCCCAGCTCGGCGTTTGCTGCTGCCCTTTGCGCTGGGTTGGGGATTTTGATGGCTTTTCCCTGCGCGAGAGGCGTTCTTGGAGGCGTAACTGCCGCTGCTGCAGGGTCGCTGCGCAACTGTGCGCCACGGCTGGTTTTGGTGGCTGGAATCCATGAATACGCTGTGCGCGGAAATGGATTTTAGCGCACGCGGCTGGCGCAGGGATTCGCACGCGCACACTGTGCGCCAGCCGCGTGCGCCACTTGTGCGCTGAATTCTATGAATCGGCCCCCAAGTGTGTTCTAAGAACAGTTCCATCTTGCTTGCAAACAGTATGGACAGGTATAGTGTCCTTAGGACAACTCCATTTTGGTTAACTGTGGATATTATGGACACTGAGTGTGTTCTAAGAACAGTTCCATCTTGCTTGCGTACAGAACGGACAGGTATAGTGTCCTTCGGACACCTCCATTTTGGTTAATTGCGGACATTCAGGACACTGAATATGTTCTAAGAACAGTTCCATCTTGCTTGTGAACCATACGGACAGGTATCGTGTCCTTAGGACACCTCCATTTGGTTAATTGCAGACATTCCAGACACCAAATGTGTTCTAAGAACAGTTCCATCTTGCTTGCGAACAGTACGGACAGGTATAGTGTCCTCAGGACACCTCCATTTTGGTTAATTGCGGACATTCAGGACACCGAGTGTGTCCTAAGAACAGTTCCATCTTGCTTGCGGACAGTACGGACAGGTATGGTGTCCTTAGGACACCCCCATTTTGGTTAATTGCGGACATTCCGAAAACCTGCGCTGTCCAGGGACACCCCAACTGCCTTTTTAAAAAAAATAAGACACAAAGGACTGAATTAAAACACACATAACATTTTTTATTATATACTGATATAAAATGTATGAAAGAGAGGGCGAAGCAGAAACTGACACAAATACAGGGGAATTAGGGCTTTGGATGGCTGGATGGGAGCATTTTCTAATGTCTCTTTTGCTATATTATTTTCACTGTTTGTATGCTCTGGTAAAAATATATATATATACATATATATGTTAAGTACACAGGAATGATTATTAATGTGCTTGTATAGAGAAGTGTCTACCATTAGTATCACTATCTTCAGTCATTTCCTCATGTGGGACATTTTCTTCATGCCATTCCAAAGTACTGGACATTTCTGTGTAAAAAGAAATATATTACTTTTAGTGTACCTAATACAGAAAGTTTTGAAATATATCAGAAAAAATGAAGTTTACTTACTAGTTTCTGGTAAGTGTTGTTGTTACTGTTGTGTAGGTATGCTGTTGCTTCTTGCTGTGCAGTTTCTGTGAGGTAATTATGTTGGAGGCATATCTTTTTTGTTTTGGTATATTCCATTTTAGTACATATGCTATTTAAATGGATATTTGATGTGTTACATATATAGGTTCCACTTCTTATTTATTTATTATTACATATAATGTGTTTATGTGCTGCTTTTTGAAATTGTTCAGTGTTTATATGGCTTGATAGAACAATCTAAGATACCCCCTGAGTTTCTAGGTAGTGTTGATGTTGCTGTTGTCCACATCCGTCCGCGGACATCAAAATCACTAGCAGGGGGTTCGGCATATTCTATGTTACATGTATATAAAGTAAGGGAATCCTAGTAAACATCTATCAAATTCACTCTATGTATATGTATATTCAGTAAAAAAAAACTTTGATAAAGGGAGGTTATGGTTAAGTTGTGCAACTAAAAACCTATGATAGTCAATAAAAAAACTTTGTTAAAGTGACGTTATGGTTAAGTTGCGTTACTAAAAACCTATGAAATTCAGTAAGAAAACTTTGTTAAAGGGACGTTATGGTTAAGTTGCGCTACTAAAAACCTATGAAATTCAGTAAAAAAATGTTGTTAAAGGGACATTTTTGTTCCAAGTAAAACTGAAAACCCCTGAAATTCGCCAGTTATGGTAAGCTAAGCAACCATAACTCGCGCCACCACTGTGCATTGCTAAGACTTACCTTAGCCGGAGAGCAAGAGGAGCAGCTACCTGCGACACAGAGTCATGAACCCCAGACCGGACACATTGGTGCCATCAAGGCACGCATGCCAAAAGACACACCAGCCCCACAGGTCACACCCAATACAACTCTGGCCCCCCAGGAGACACCTCATTTGCAGGAGGATGCGTCACCAGTGGCCAGTGATGTTGAGGGGCCGCTGTCAACGGCCACAAGTGACATAGGTGCGGTGGCACAATCCGCAGGAGGATGAGGAGCATGATGATGTGGACACAGCAGGCCATTGCATGTCTGAAGACATGTAACACACCCCACCCAGGCAGGACACCCCACAGTGCTCCAAAGGTCATGGATCTGGTGGACGCAGTACTGCGGGGAAGATGACCAAATGTGAGTTCAGCCCTGTGAGAAGAAACTCACCACCTCCCGTGAAACCACCATCTGCAACATCCATATGGGACCTTAAGGGGCAGCTGAGCCGCATGGAGGGGCGCCAGCAGGCCATGCACAACATGGTGAAACAATACCTGGCCGAAGGGGAAGCCACACGTCGGGCCAATCAGGAAAACACCCAGGCAGTTACCCGTGCAGTATATCGTGTGGCCAGGCAGTGCGTGAGGGCATGGCAGCCATGACGCAGCCTGCAACCAGTTGGCTTCCACCATGGCCCAATCTCATCCTGCCCCAGCTCTCCCAGCTCACCCAGTGGATTCCACACTTACCTTACAAACTTGCATTGCTTCTTTCTCTGTAAAAAAAACATAGCATAATATGTTAGGTAAGGTACCTTACAATGTTGCATTGCACACAATCACACATATTCATGTACTTTATAAGTACATTACAAGTTCTTTGCGTTAGATACCAGTTGGCGTATTCCAACTGTTGATAGTTTCCCAGTTTTCAAGGGTATGTTTTGAAGCACTTTCATTCCTGATGGTGGATTTTTGCTGTTTCACTATTGGAAGTAATATTGCAGTAGTATGGGAGTAGTCAGATACCAGTTGGCTTATTATGACTGTTGATAGTTTAAGATTCTTGAAGGGTATGTTTTGAAGCAGTTTCATTCTTGATGTGGATTTTAACTTTCCCAGCATTGGAAATTAATATTACAGTATTATGGCACAATTAGTTACCAGTTGGCATATTCTAACTGTTCACAGTTTTACAGTTTTGCAGGTTATGTTTTGAAGCGCTTTCATTCCTGTTGGTGGATTTCAAGTCTTTCACTATTGGAAAGTGATATTGCAGTACTATGGGTACAGTTAGATACCAGTTGACATATTCATTGCAGTGGTATGGGTGCAGTTAGACAGCAATTCGCGTATTGTAACACTTGATAATTTTACAGGCCAGTGACTAAAGTTTGTAGACCCACATAATCAGTACATTTTAAGTAATATGGGTGAAAAAATGTTAGTGCTTGTTTTGCACAGTTGTTGTTTCTGTGTGCATAATCATTGGGTCATTGTGGAAAAACTAGCATTATCAAAAATGTACAACATGCACATCCGTTGCCATATTGAAACTGTTTTCCATTTCACCAACAAGATTGTAGTGCTATGGATGTACGCACATACCAGTTGGTGTATGCTAGGTTGTTATACTTTTACAGTTCAAAAATGTATTTTTCTTTAGCAGTTTCAAACCTGTTGGTGTCTATCGTGCAGTAACTTATGCTAGATTTACAGGTCAATGAGTACATTTAGGTTTAAGGACATTAAGTAGGCATTCGCTAGATTTTCTGGTAATCTATGTTTTAGAGTAATGGAAGTGTCATTGCATTAAAACCTACCACATTTTAAAACGAATGTATGCAGTATAGTGCCCTGCACTTGTTGTGGCACCGGTGTGGTAGATCATGCCTACTGTTGTAAAGGTTTTATTGCCAAGCCATACTTGCCCATGTGTGAAGCTAGTAAGCTTGCAGCTGTTTTTGGTACCATCTTCGTTGTATCTTAAAAGCATTACTAGTACATATTGGCTATTTGAGTTTATGTGCAAGGTGGAACAATTGTCTGAATTGCAAACAGTACATAATATGCCATGATTTGCATTTTGCACCAGCTGCTGAAATGGAATGGATTCACAATTAGGTACAGACACATACACAAATCGTTCATTAGGGACTTGCTCTTGCTCAAAATGGTTGCAGAGAGTGCATGTATGTTTCCAAGTATATGAAATCTGGAAGATTTCATTTATAGGTACATTTTTGCTTTCTAACATTTGTGTGTAAGTACTTTGGAAATTCTTGTGGATCTCCCTGTGTGTTTATGGTGAATCTTACCATTCCTGCACAGTAGTCTAATTATTGCCTTATTCCTAAGATACTGTAAGTGTTGGCAGGATTGTAGCATTTCTATGAAGGAAGAGCATTTGCAAACACAGCTGGTCTGCGCCGTTCAAGTAAATGTTTTGAACAATTGTTGACAATTGGAACAGAACATTGATTGCATTTGCATAGCAATTTACAACAGTTGTGTTGGAAAATTTAAATGGACCAGAGAGTTCTGTGTCTGTCATTTGCTGGAATTCCACTTGTTATTTTAGTGGACATATTTCTCTTTCTGCTGTTCGATGTGCTCTTGCGTTTTCACTACATAGTTATGTGGTTGTGCTACTTGATGGATTAGCAGCTGCTTTAACTTTCTTTGGTGGTACTGTTGGGGGGAGATCTGTTATTAGTTCTGTTTGCATTACTTTTCTTTTACCAAGTTTTCCTTTTTGCGGAACAGGGTACATATCGAGATGGGATGTGTAGAGTGCACATAGTCTGTTGTACTCCACGATAAAAGCAATGTCAGCCTTGAATTTGTTTGTATCAAAATTGATTAGAAATAGTCCTTCGAGTGTACGTAGATGTGATAGTGCTATGTAACTCATACCTTCTTTAAAGAATGTGCTGCCAATGTCAATGGGCCTCATTACGACCCTGGCGCTAATGGTTTAATGGCGCCGTAAAGAGCGTTGGCGCCGTTAAACCATTAGCGCCTGATTACAAGGTCCCTTCGTGGGTTGGAGGCTTTAACGCCTGCTTTTTGCAGGTGTTAAAATCCAACCCGTTAAGGGACCTCGGAGCTAATTATGGCAACCTTAATTTACGGTGCCGTAATTAGCGCCTTCCCCACCCCCATTATGCCTTATGGGGCAAAATGGGAATGGGGAAGGGCAAATGGTGAATGGGGAATTACCGCCCCGCCAACCTTGTGATGGTGGCGGTAATTCTGCCATCCACCATGCCGGAGACCGGCATGGACCATGGTGCTAATAGCACCATGGTCCAGCGCCTGGGTCGTAATGAGGCCCAATCAATGCCTGATCGAGGGTTAGAACTTGCGATTTGTGAATAGTGACTGCATATGCAAGAGACAAAGAGAATTGTTCTCTGCATACATACATGTCTTTGAAAAGAAGGGATCGTGCTGTTGAGCATCCTATCCTTTGAACTTCTGAAAGTTTGTCAAAGTGGATGTTGAAAAACTGAATGTGGTTGTCACTTGGATATGTCTGGAAGCCAAAAACTGTTCCAAGTGCTCCATTAACTAAACCTTGCTCCACATCGAGGTTGTGTTTCAGAAATACTCTACAGTTTAAACACAATGTTAACATTTTCTCCAAACCAGCTGTGTTGGAGATACAGTTTTCTAAGATAGTCAGTTGTGCTGGTGCTTGTTGACAAATGGGGAGTGTCATGCCGTGCATGTCCAGTTTGTCTGTGGAGTTAATATGCACTATTGGTTGAATTTCTTATTTTACCATTGTCTCATTGAATTGCGTACAGCTTGCTAGTAGCATTAAGGACATACATTTTGTGCTAATAGTTCCATGACCTCAGGAGCAGATGTGTCTTGCCCATATAGCTCATGGATGGGTCTACTATTTAAGATAGATTGTGCATCTTTAGAAAGAAGACCAGTCCTAATGTTTTTTAAAATGTTAGCATAGGTGAGGTCTGCAGACTGACGCATGTTTTGTGTGAGTTCTCTGTATTGGAAATGTTGCCAGAGATTTACATTTCCTATGCTGCCAAGTGTGTTACGGCACTGTTTGTGTCCTAAGGTTTTAAAAATAGGTTCACCTTTCACTGGTGTTAATTGTAGGAGATCTCCGAATGCAATAACCTGTTTTCCTGCAAAGAGTTCGTCGTTTGTAGCCTGATTTAAGGACCTCTCGCAAACTGAGGAGAATCAAATCCAACATTAGGTTGGAGACCATGCTCACCTCATCTATTAGGAACATTTTCAACAGTTTCAGAATTCTCCATAGCAGCTGCTGTTGAAATTTTGTAGTACTCTAATAATAATAATTTAGCATTTATATAGCGCTATGAACCCTCAAGTAGCTGAGAGCTGCTTATTATTACCCCTGGTGTGTGGTGCTCATTTATCGACCTCGGAAGGATGAGTTTGGCCTTGCCAGGATTCGAAACTGTATCAGCAGGCTCTGCAAAGATGTGAAAGTGAGCGCTCTACTCGCTGTGCTATCGCACCTGCTTATTTGGACTTTAATTTGTTGTGGTGTTCTACTGGAAGGAGCAGTAGTCTGTGTAAAGTAACACCTCCTATGTTGTAGGCAGCTAAACCTGTGGGGCTGTTACAAAAGCTGAAAGCTTGTCATTTGTTAATTTTTAGAGGAATTTGCTAATCATTTTTATTATTAATCTGTTGCCTGAACCAGCTTCACCACTTACATAGAGGAGTACAGGTTTATAATATTGACAGCTACAAGTGTTACTTTCATGCTGCAAACCATGTTCAATTTCTTTAGTTACATCTAGGAAAATGCTAAGTTGTTCATCTTTGACATGAGATTTCAGCAGTGTATAGTTTTCTTCTGTTTCCTCATATTGACACATGGTGTTTTCTACTTCAGTCATGGCTAATGCTGCTTCATTAACTATGAGTGACTCTCCAAGTGGTTCTTGGCTTCCTGTAACCGAAGGTTTACTGCACTTTGGAGTGTCTTCATTTAGTTGTACTTGAACTTCTTCCTCTTCTTGACGTTCTTTGTCCAACATGTTTTTGTACTGCTTGAAATTGATATTTGTTATAGTGCTTTCATTTGTATTGAAAGCATCTTCAAAGGAGTCATGGGTGCCTAATACATCTTCTTCTTTTCTCCATGGTTTGAAACGTTGGAGTAGGGACATGTAGTAAAGGTCTCTATAGTCAGGAGTTTTAAAATAAAGCTTTATATGATTAATTAGGCTGGGTTTGGTACGTTTAACAAGGCTGCCTTCACATGTTTTGACTTTGTATTTACCTTTTTCTTATCTGGTTTAATATTGTTCTTGTACGAGAAGTTTTGGGCTATGTGGTATAGGCACATGTTTTCCAAAGCACTACTTTTTTTTGGGTAGTATGTGTCTAATACATTGTTATTCAAAATGTCCAGGCTGTTGGGATCATTTTTGGCTATTGTTTCAATGTCTTGGTACGATTTGAGTACTCTTTTTCTGGATGCAGCAGGACTAAGGCTTAGCCAGACTATGTTTTCAGGTTTGCAATATAAGGCTGTGCCTTTAAAATGGTCTGCAGCTTCGTAGCATCCACATTCTCTATGGGAGAGCATTTTCATGCCAAAGCTGTAACTTTTTTGTGACCGTTTTTTATCAGGCGATATGTTACCCCAGAGGTCTTTTAGCTCTGTTTTCTCTGCTCTGGTAGGCAGTGACATATTGTGCAACTGCAGTGGAATTGTCTGCAATAAACTGTATATCTATGTTTGCCTTCCACAAGAAGGCAATGGTTGCATTGTAATCATGTATGTACTTTGAAGCTTTGCTTCTTTTAAAGCAGTATGTCTTTTTAGGCGATTTGCCTTTTACACTTAGTCTAACAGAAGACATGAAGCTGTTTGCTTGTCCTTTTGCTGAAACTGGTCTAGGGAAACCAAAGCAGTATTTGGTGTAGTATTTGTCTTTGTTTTTATATCTGCATAGACAATATTTGCCACATTTATGTCTTTGGAACCGTAAAATGTGTGTATGTAGCTCGCTACGTGTGCTTTCTGAAGGGATGTTGCAGGTAACATATTTGTCAATGAACCGATGAACCGTCTATCCCGACTCGGTTTTGTTTTGCTATGCGTAGGAAGTCGTGCAAGTCCTCCCATTCATATTCTGCACAACTCAAAGTGACAAACCATTTGGGTGGGCCAAGATTCTGTAGCATACACGGTACAACAGCGTGACGTCAAAACCAGTATTCTTTTGTACCACGCATGTTTGCCAAGAGTGTTGTGATACTTGACTGCAAAACTTCATCTTTGTCTTTTATCTTTTGAAGTAGTTGGATAGTAGACATGTTCAAAAAATTGGAACCTGTTTTCTGTTTGTGTGCAACTCCGTAGCATAGAGTTGCTAGTTCACTTTCAAACAGGAGATGGAATATGTATTCAATGTTTTGACTGAATCTGTGGTCTTCAGAATACATTAGTCAAGAGTGGTATTCTGATGCTGTTATTTGTGTGCATCTTTCATCATAACTTCCCCCTTTTCCAGTAGGAAAGAGTAGAGGAAATACTTGTGTTTCTACACATTTTTCCCATATGCTGATTGGAGATCCTTTGGCTTGCCACATTTGATATGTTTGTAGTGCATCATCTTTGCTGTCTTTGGAGTGCACTGGGTGAATTGTATACTGGTCTAAAATATTGGATGCTGTAATAGGATCTACAAGTTCGAATTGGCCAGTTGCTGAGGAATTCAGAATTATTTTGGTGGTTTCCCTTAGTGTATTTCTCTGCAGTAGTCATTGTCCTCTATAAGATAGTGTAGGGCTTCTCTAATTTTGTTTAAGTCTACTAGTTGTTGTCAAATTTGTTTGTCATTCATAGGTACACCATTCACTAGGATAATCAAAGATTGATGTTTTGGCTGTTGCACTCCTAGAGTGTCTACATTTTCTTTAAGATCTAATGGAAAATAAACTATTTTGCCACAAATGCTTTTCAGTAATTCAGAAGGAGGCAACTTCGCTGTTTTGGGTTTAAAGCATATTATAGCTTGAAATGGGTGGATTATAATTCTCTCATACAAATTAATCTGTTGGAGAGGTTTTGGAAGTGGGAATATTTCCAAGATATTAGTGATAGCCCATGAAGGCATTTGGTTCTTATCAATCTTTGTATTGCAGTATGTGCAAAATATTGAGGGGTTAGTAATTTTATATTTGTTTTCTGCTATAAGATAGTGAGCTAATTGGAACCATTGGGATTCCTCATTGTCTTCTATTTTGTAGGTTATATCTACAGTTCTGGTGCTCTTTGTATAAAATGTTCTGTGACAACACACACCTACTTGGTTTGGTGCTTCAGCAGATGTGCTTTTTAAACTTTGCTAATTCTTTTTTGTACGTGTGTATTAGAAGGTTGGCATTTGTAAGGTTTTCGCTAATCTTCGCTAAAGTTACTGGATTTTCTATGTGATCTTCACTTCCAAAATATTTGATTTGGATGTGGTCTATTTCTTCAAGGAGTTCTTTGGCTGTGCCATGTAGGAGAATGCTGTTCAAATGTTCTGGTTCTAAAGCAGGATTTCTGCATAGTACAGTCTCTGGACAAGATTCCGTATAGAGGAATGGTGTGTCGCTGACATTTTGATATGGTAGAAAGTGCTTTTGCAAGCGAGTCCAGAAATGCAGGCTAATGAATTTCCTCGCAGTAGTCCATGGTTTGCAAAGTTGTTATTCTTATTTTCTCTTTTACTTTCGCATAGTGATTGAGGAAGTGCTGTAAAGATTTGAAGGATTGTTTACGTATGTTACACATTGAGGAGCATGGCCATTTGTAGACGGGACAAATTGGTTTCGGTGGAATGTAGAGTTGATTATAAGTTTGTTGGGGACATTCTTTCAATGAGGGTTTCTTCCACCATAATGGTGTTGTCGACCTTTTCATACCCTCAGCCACTGCTATGTATGGGAATTGGGTTGGTCTGCTCTTGTTTGTATGCCTCCTCATTGAAATATGGTTCTGTGCTGGTTGTGTGAATCCACTCACCTGCACAGAAGTTTGCAAAAGTATCTATATTGACATTGCGCATGTTGCAAAGTACTTTTTGTAGTTTACTGATTAATTTTGGTAGTGGTTTCATTCTGGTTAAAATTAATGTAAACAAGTTTCTTTTGAGGAGCATTGCAGAGCTTCCAGGATTAGTCTTCTGCAGTAAGTTTTAAAGGTTGAGCGTGATTTATCTTCTGTTTTTGTAAGATTCTGAAGTACTCTATGGTGGAATATATTTGGTAAAATGTATTTTTGGGAATTCTGAACTCTGGCTACATTAACATTGGTGGATGCAGTGCTAGCGCTATTGGTAGTTTTATTCTTCTTAATACATTTCTTTTAATTTTTACTTTTTGGATGAGGGGCCATACTTTTATTACTGCTAGCTGGTTCGGTTTTGTTGAGTGACAGTATTAGCTGTTTTGTTTGAACATTTGCTACAAACTCCGCTATAGGTGGACGACTATTTTGCATGCTTTTAGTTTTATCTGCTCTATTTTTTCATTGTTTTCTACAGAGTTGATTTTTGGTAGGCATTTTCTCGTGTCTGTTGGGAAAAAAAGGAAAGTGTGGGTTTGAAAGTTGTGCAATGTATTTTTGTGCAGTGTGCAGGAGTGTCTGAATATCAGGGCAGGCATAAACAGAGGGCTGTGTGACTATGTGACTGTGTGACTGTGCAATGGGCTGTTAGTTCTGGTTGGGAATGTTGTAATAGTAGCTGTGTGTTTTGATGTGTGAAGGGCTTGCTGCAGTGCGTATGACCGTGTACTATGCATGAATAAGTAATGACATTACAAAGTTTTCACACTACTAGTGGGTGTTAAAATACTGGGGTTCAGCTGAGAATACAAAGAGTGTACCTGCTGAGGTGCAATGAGTAAGAGTGAAGGAAATGCTGTTGTATTGGATAGAATTGTGTAGGCCACTATACGCCTACACTGCACTGTATGAGTAACAAAAATAATGCATCTATACTACTGCACTTACTTTGTTGGGTGTGAAGAGTAGTTTTCTTCTGGGTTTTATCTTCTAGTAGAGATGTTTCTATCTTTCAGGAGGTTGTTCTTCACTGCAATTGGGAAAGAAGAAAATGAGTGGGTATGTGTGGTAATGGCAAAATAATTGTACTAGAAGAACACATTATTTTACACTGTAGGAGGATTTGTTGGGAAGAAGAGTTAGTGACATTGCATGCAACTACGAATATTGTTGTAACACTGCTGTTGGTGCAGACGGGTTGCCACCAGATTTGTAATATTTGTTTGGCAGGTCTTAGGATGTTTGTGGATGCCGCAATAGTGCCTTTTTTAGCAGACATTTCTGGTGGAGGGGCTTTGCAATCAACCGGAACGTGAACTGAGAGTGTCTAATGGTAAATAAGGAGTGGTGTATAGAAATGACAGTGGGCCTCATTACAACCCGGGCGTTAAACCATGGCGCTATTAGCACCATGGTTGACGCCGGATTCCGCCATGGTGAATGGCGGAATTACCGCCGCATTCCAAGGTTGGCGGGCGGTAATTCCCCATTCACCATTGGCCCTTCCCCATTCCCATTTTTGCCCCAATGGGAATGGGGAAGGCGGTAATTACGGTACCGCAAATTGCGGTACCATAATTACCTTCAACGTCCCTTTGCGGGTCGCGTACTTAACGGCTGGTAAAACCAGCCGTTATGGTAGGGGGACCCACAAAGGGACCTCGTAATTGGGCGGTAAGGGATTATATTTGTAATGAGGCCCAGTGTGTAGTGCAGAGGTTTTGTATGTGGTAGGTGCATGGTTGTTTTGAAATGTTGCTGCACCCAAATTGGGGAGTGCTGCAAAAAGTGACTGTGCAAAGGGAAGAAGTATTGTCAGAGCTTTAGTGGCCCGTGGCCCTCACTGTAGATGAGAAAGCGCACGTGCATCCTCCCATTATGAGCAGGGCGGAAATGGAAGTGGAATTGTGGGAAATAGACAATTAGGAGTTTAGGGTGTGGTTCATATGAAGGGGCGGTACCATTTCTTCACAATACTGTGTTGTGAGGGTGGTCGACATGGAGAGATGCACAGTGCTTATCGTCGGTGATACCTTTGTGTGCCACCAGCACAGGTGTTGCGTGCAAAGCGGCGTTGCTGGTCATTTCGGTTGGAAGGAGTGGACTCTTTCCCGGCCTGTCACGGTGACTTCAGTTTCAGCGGGTTGGTTCGGCTTTGCATACATGTGGTGTCCGTCACGAACATGGACTGTGTCGTGGTGCACTATGGAAGTGCTCATTTGGGTTACATGTGGTGTGGACGATTAATCTGTCTACTGATGAGGTTGCTGACCGCAGTGATGCATAATTTTCCTACTGTCAAGGTGGTTTTCTCATGCATAACACCAAGAGCAGTGTGGGTCCATGACAATGTAATTTGTCCCCAGCCAGCGGTCAAAAGGTGTGTTATAAACAGATTTATGCATCAGTTTATGCAGTCTGCTGGCATGTTCTCTACCCAGTATATGAGATCATGTGGTCGCAAAATATGCAGTGGTTCCGTAGAAATGTCATTTATTTGAGCGTCATTGGCAATGCCGTTTTCTTTCACACTGTGCAAGAAACATTGACCAGAATGTTGTAAATATGTTAGGATGGCAAACAGAAACGCATAAAGAGAGAAAATACCCCAAATAAATTGCTTGCACACACGTTAAAAAAAAAACACTTTATACATATTTGCTGGAAGACTGAATCCCCTGCCCAGTTTCATATTGTTTAACACCGAAACCCCACACCTTCAGTATCACAAAAAGGTAGTGTATTACGTGGTACTTTAAGGATGGCACATGCCACATCCTGGGTAGCTATGTGGTTGTATGCATATGGAGAAATCGTGCATACATTCATTGAACTTTGTAGTGGATGTGCTTTGTAATGGCACGACATCTGTACTGTAAATGTGTAACAGTACATTTCAAGTGTTGTATAGCAGTGACAGTGTTCGATGATGGCGGCTTTAATGCAATTGGTGGAGCATGTGTGCCTATTTACCAGTAACCTAATGAAGTAGAGCTGCAGAGAAGGGAAAGGGAAGAAGGTCTGTTCCAGTTTTACAGGGGTGCGGCCCACGCGCTACTTTGCGAGGTGCACATGCCAAAATCTTCCCTTTACACCACCTTGGCCAATTGCTCTGGCAGTGTGGGGAGTAACCAATCAGGTAGTGTGGGTGTGGTTAACAGGAAGGGGAGGTGAAACGGTTGCACATTATACTCTGCCTACTGAGGGTGGCTGACATGGTAAAACGTTTTGTGTTGAATGTAGGTGATCCCTTTGTAATAGATCTACACAACTATGCCCTGCAAAGAAACTTTGACAGCAATTTTGGTTTGGAAGGAGTGGATGCATTGTGGAACGCTGTGCATGAGTGCCATTTCGTCGATATGCATGCACTTTGCAAAGACCTCGCCACTTTTCCAGTAGTAGATATTATCGTAATTCATTACGGCGGCATGCATATGTGTTACCTGCCTTGCTTACATTTATTCCATAGGCTGAGGAGGTTGCTGGATGTCGTGAGAATGCTTTTTCCCACCCCAAGGAGCTTTTCTCATCTACAATACTGCAAAGAGTATGGCCTACTGCTCATGGATGTTGTTCCAAGCCAGACGAAGGAAGGTGTCTCATCAACAGAAGCATGTACACTTTTTTGTCTGCTCGTGGAATGTTCTTCTGCAACAATGACCTTATTACTTGTGGAAATGCAGTATTTTTTCGAGAAAATTGCATTTTGTTGTCAACCATTGACAATGCAGTTTTGTTTGCTCATCTACAGGAAGTGGTAAAGAGTTTACTGAACTAATGTGCATATAAGAAAATGCAAAAACTACTAAAAACAGACAAAAAAGGTGTTTTTGTAGAAGGATCTACACAAAAAAAACAGACTCTTTTAAGAGTCGCCCCTTACTATGTACTCCCCCTGCCCTGGTTGAACGTTTTTCCCCATGCCCGCATGCAGCACGAAAGTCACATGCAGAGATTTTGCAGGTAGCGGCCACGAAAATGGAATTGTAGGGATGGTCCAATGAGTTGCTTAGGATGTGCAGCAAAAGGTCAAGGGACTCCTCTGCACTGGGGACCGGCCCTCAACGTACTTGGGGACCCGCATGTGCCACATTTGACTCTCCTCACCATGCTGGCCTATGGAAATGGGACTGTAGCGATTGTCCTATCATGTGCTGCTCATGGTGTGCATCAGAGGAAAGCGCGCTAATAGGAAGAAGGACTCCTCTGGCTTTACTGGGGCATGGCCCTGGCAGGACTTGGAGAAAGGCACATGCCACATTCTGTGTTTGTGAGCATGGTGGCCAATCGACATGGGACTATGCCCTTTGGCCAATCAGGTGGTCAGGGTGTATGTTACAGAAAAGAGCACCAATAGGGAGAAGGAGTCCTCCTGCTTCACCGGGGCACCTCCCTCGCGGTATTGGAGAAAGGCACGTGCCACATATTGCGTTTGTGAGAATGCTGGCCAATCGACATGGGACTATGCCCTTTGGCCGGTGTATGTTACAGAAAAGAGCACCAATAGGGAGAAGGAGTCCTCCTGCTTCACCGGGGCGCCTCCCTCGTGGTGATTGGGGAAAGGCACGTGCCACATTTTGCCCTTCTCACCATGTTGGCCAATAGAAATGGGACTATGGCCTTTGACCAATCAGGTGCTCTGGGTGTGCGTCACAGGAAAGGGAGGAATTCACTTTTTCATAACTTTGTGTACTGTGGCTGGCAAACATGGCAAGACAGACAGTTTTAGTCATGGATTATTACTTTGTGGAAGATCTGTGCGTGTATGCCCTCCAAGAAGGCTTGTCTAGCAACTTAGGTTTGGAGGGAGTGGATGTTTTGTGGAGTGGTATAGAATCGTGCTGTTTAGGCGGACTGGTCCTAGAATGTTGACGCATGGCCTCTTCGGCAACTGTACATGTTGTGATTGTGCACTTTGGAGGCTTCTTTTTGGGTTACAATCAACTGAAGATTTTAATGAAAGCAGTGCAGTGCATTTTTCCTACTGCCAAGGTGCTTTTATAATGTATGCTGCCGAGAATTGTGTGGCATTATTCCAATGCTTCCTGACGCCAGCCAGAGGTCGGAAGGGGTCTCATCAACAGAAGCCTGTGTGACTTCTTGAGTGCTGCTGGGATGTTCTCCTGTGAGAATGAGAAAATTGATTTCCGATACATACACCTTTTCAAGGCAAATGGCATGTCTTTCTCAGCCAATGGCAATTAAATGTTTGTTCACAATCTGGAGACTGCACTGAAGACCCTACTGTAAGAATGTGAACTGAAGTTGAAAACACTCATTCACGTTTGAAAACCCCCAAAAAAGTATTTCTAGGGAAGCACCTTTAAAAAATAAAAAAAAACACCAAAAGAAAACCAATGGTTCTTTTAAGAACCACCACAACCAATGACATGCGCTCCCATGGTAGAAAGTTATTCCCCCACACCTGCACGTGCAGCACGAAAAGTTAGCGAATATCACGATAGATGCAGAGCGGCACGTGTTACTAACACCCCTTTTGCAGATGACGCCCATAGAAATGGGTCTGCAGAGGCTACGGGATTGGGCAATACAGTTTGTGGGTGTGGCTTGTACGGACCGAAGGTGCTACATTTTCTATTTGTTCACAGAAATGCAGAGGGCCCCGCTATGGCTGTGTGTTTTAAGAGGCACAGCGTGAGGATTTTAGGGTATGCCGACATACATTCAGTGAAAGTGAATGCAAAACACTGTGCACTTGCTACACATTTACTAATCTATGATGTGCATGAGTAGTGCTATGGACTCGATACAATGAAGTGCCTGATTTTGGTTTGTGTGTGCGATACGCAATCACGATGATATTATTGTTGTTCATTGTGCAGGGAACATTGCACAGCATGTCACACGAGTTTCAGTGCCATTTGTGATGAAGGAGGCACTTGCCCAGTTCATGCGTTTCTATCCGATCTCTTGCATAAATTTCCATCGCAGTATGCAGCTACCGATGTGGCAGTGTCATTTTCTATTTGGTCCCTCAATGGAAACAGCGTGGTACATTGCAAAGAAGTGTATTTGTGCAGTTCTTTGTCATGAGCCAATGGCATACTTCGCCCATGGCATTATGACATTTCACAGCACAAATACTTTTCCCTAGCTACAACGTTCAACTTACTGTGCCAGCTATCTCGATTTCTGCACAGCCCATCTAAATTGCCTTGGTGCCTTCCTTGCAAGTAGTGATATTTTCTTGTAGTAAGTTTTGCGCTGTCACTCTCTTGAAAACTCTGCAATACGTAAAGAAATCTCTTTGTACAGCACATTCCTTTCTAACTGACTGAACTACAGTGTTCTCCACAATGCCATGCCTCCCGCCCTGCATGTGTGCATTGGCAATTCCATTGTTCATCTGTGAAAGGTGCTTTCTTTTTTTACCTTTTTTCATTCCCCAGTGCATCTTTATTTATTATCGTGTTCTCACACACGCCACAGAAGGAAAGCCAGGAAAGGTCTGGTACAGAAGGGGCAGCACCTGCTAGATACTATAGGAGACGTGCCGGGAGACATTATTATTGGGTGGCCCTCTCCTATATAAGCGACACTCATTGTAATGCTCCTGTAACGACCATTGCAATGCACTTCCAAGTATCATCCCTGTGTTCAGATGCGCATTGCCCTACATGTACAATACAATGTCCTTTTCAGGGTAAGAGTCTGTAGCGCAGCATATGCTTTGGAAAGGTTGTTTTACAGCTCTGCTGCCCGACAGGTGTGCCCCTCTTGTTGTCTGCAGCAGATGTGGCAAATGCTGTACATGAAAGTACCCAATGTCATTCTTCAGAAGGCGGTAGACGGCCCACTGCTCCTTCGTTCTTTAATTTGAGTTGTCGTCACATGCAGTACAAAAACACTTTTTGCTACGCCAGTAAGATTGTTTGCGGTCTGCATATTCTGCTGTTTCCTTACTTGCCTTTACATGCACTAGTATGTGCGTGAGGAAGGTGCACCAGCTTTGCAATTTTGCAGGCTTACCACAAACTGTCCCACTTGCAGTTACATGTTTTCTTCAACTGTATAACCGGCATACGAACTGTTCATACTATCCGTCACACTGCTGAGTGCACACACAATGTAACATTTTCACGGGTCATAGAAAGGGAAGCAGCAGATAAATCAAAGTAATGCCACATTTAACATGCCCACGTCACAGTGCAGGTTGCTGTTCTTTGTTTACCAGTGGCTGTTATACATTTAGGAGTACTTTAGCCACACATTGCCAAGTTTGCAGAGCCACCCACGAAGTGGACAGCAATACTTTAAATGTGGTAGCCTATTGCATGTATGCGTAGGGCTGGCAACAGTGGTGGTGTATTAGCATACAGTGCATGACCTATGCATGGGTCTAGGTGTGGAACGTAAACATCTGCGCTTCCACAACTACTTAAAAGTGCATTTAAAGATGCAGGCATGTGGTCACTAATGGAGTCCTATGGATACTTACTGTGTAATTGCACATATGCCAATCAGGTGAAGTCCATATATGTTACTAAAGACCTTTTCCCTTTACTGAAAAAACGACCCTAAAGCAACATTATGCTTAAAGTGCCCTACTAAAAACCTATGAAATTCACTAACAAAAAATGTTGTTAAAAGGACATTATGGTTAAGTTGCACTAGCAAAAACCTATGAAATTCGCTGGAGAAACATTGTTACAGGGACGTTATGGTTACAGGTAAAACCGAGAAAAAAAAACCTTAATCACACTGTTGGTAAGCTAAGCAACTATAACACGTGCCACCAGTGTGCACTGCAAGGACTAACACCCATGACATCAAAGATGCCATCACAAATCTCATTCATGACATACATCACTGATGACATCACATGTGCATTTGTTTTAATAGGAAGCCTCCACAAGGGATTGTTATAGTAATGGTGGGAGAAAACGATCAAAGAATATTAGAAGAACTATCATGAGAGAAGTAGGCCATGGAGGAATGTATTGCTATACACACCATTGTATTACACACTTCTTCACTGTACATGAAGGAACTAATGTGCAAACATAGCCATTGTCTGCACCATGCCCCATGGAAGTGTAACATTCAAAATCTTGCTGTGTTACACAGTGAAATCATGAATGCATTAGTTTTAGAGTGCCGGGTACTGTGAAACATGTAAGAAGTAGCTAGCATTGCCTTTATAACTACATAATTGCACTACTGAACAGAAACCATAAAGACACCAGAATGCATACAAACATGACCATAAACAAGGGAATTAAGGTAAGCTAAAATGGAGCAGTATTACCAGAAACTATTCATAACATAACTAATTATCTTCATGCACAGATACCAGTGCTGTGTTTTATGCTTTCCTATTCCCCTATATGTATGTGTATCATATGATGTGAGTGAACCGTAAGGAAAGTAGTGTAAGAACATATGAGAAGGGTGTGTACACAAATATAGAAACTTTTGGGATTGTTTGTTCCTGACTGTTAGTGAAGAAAACCACCTGCCCTACTTATGGTAGTGAAGAAAACAGAGGGAGACACACATGTGATGTCATCAGTGATGTCATGAATAAGATTTGTGATGGCATCTTTGATCATCAGTGTTGGTCCTTGCAGTGCACACTGGTGGAAAGAGTTATGGTTGCTTAGCTTACCATAACTGTCGAATTTCGTTTTTTTGGGGGTTTTACCTGTAACCATAGCATCCCTGTAACAACGTTTTTCCATCTAATTTCATAGGTTTTTGCTAGTGCAGTATATATATTTCTCAAAGAGAGTGTAACATTTTTTGAATCAGCAGGGATGGCATCAAATGCATGGAAATAATTCAAAGTGGTGATAGCGCCCATACTAATTAAGGGATGCTATTGGTAAAGAGAGGGCAGAAGCTGAGCCTGAAGATATAGACATTAGTTAAGTAACAAAGGGTAGACATGCAAGGCAAGAGAAGCCTTGTTTAACTCCAGCAAAGGCACAATTCATACTAAAGCTTTGCAATCAAGATAATTATTCAAACTCAATCCAGTCAAATCATAAGAACGCAAAGGGAATGTGGAGCCTAGATGTGGCAAGTCTGGCGGGGAGAGACATGACCACTAATGAGCAAGAGTACACAGTTGTAAAGGGAGAGCGCCTCATATGTTGAGTAAATGACTCTTTTTTTCTTGGTTCTGTCCAAAGTTATGACAGTATACACTGATATAGATTCAGAAGATACTAACTCCATACTGAGAATGTGGTGAAGGTTGACAGCACACTCATAGGAATGCTACTAGACTCCAGATTCCATTATGGCGTTAAGCCCACCTTCCCAGGGTTGGAACGGGGGTTAACAGCCTGGTAGCCCATGTTATCGGCCCAAACATGCACACGGAGCCCGTCTTCTTTTTCCATGGCAGCCAGCTCGAGCCACGAAAAGGAGCAGCTGCCTCGGCGAGTGCCGCTGCAGTCGAAATAAGGTGAGGTAGTGGGAAGTTTTTTTTAAAAAAGACGGGGGAGGGTGAGTGGTAGAAGGCAGCAGGGGACGCCAGCCGTCAGCTGGCTGGAACGCGGGTTTGCATTAGTGGTTAAAGCCCATGTTCCTAGCCACCTGATTGCTGGCTCCCCCACTCAGGATACTAATATACCTTTATTGGGCCTCATTACAACTCAGGCGTTAAGGGTTAACGCCACCGTTAACCCTTAACGCCTGATTCTGATTTTAACGCCTGCTTTTAGCAGGCGTTAAAATCCATGGTGCTAACCTGACATGGTGCTAATTACGCCGCCGTAATTTACGGCGGCGTAATTAGCGCCTTCCCCACTCCCATTATGCCCTATGGGGCAAAAATGGGAATGGGGAAGGGAAAATGGGAAATGGGGATTTACCGCCCCACTCACCTTGGAATGGGGCGGTAAATCCGGCATCCACCATGGTGTAAACAGAGTTTACACCATGGTGGTAAAGTTGGTGCACTTAGCACCAAGGTTGTAATGAGGCCCATTGACTTTGAAATCCTCAGAAACACACTGGGCCTCATTACAAGGTAGGCGGTGAGCCATGGCGCTATTAGCGCCATGGCTCATGCCGGTAAAATACCGGCACCGCCTTGGCGGAAAGGGGATTTACGGCCCCATCCCAAGGTTGGAGGGGCGGTAAATCCCCCTTCCGCCATTGCCCTTCCCCATTCCCATTTCTGCCCCATAGGGCTCTATGGGAATGGGGAAGGCGCTAATTACGGCACCGCAATTTTGCGGTGCCGTAATTAGCTCCGAGGTCCCTTAGCGGGTTGGTTTTTAACGCCTGCAAAAAGCAGGCGTTAAAGCTCCAACCCGCTAAGGGACCTCGTAGTAAGGCGGCAGGGATTTACCGGTACCGGTATTTTACCGGTACCGGTAAATCCCTACCGCCTACCGTGTAATGAGGCCCACTGTCTGGGTGACTGCAAGACCTGCAAGACCTCCGAAAAACAAACATTGAACCCACCGAATATGGATACATGGACATGTTAATACCAACAGCACAGGATTTGGTGTTTCAATTAACCAAAATTGACCAACTGTGACAAACAAAGATGAACAAAGAGTATACACTGGTTTCTTATGCCACAACTCTCACAGGGACCAGACACACAGATCATCAAGCAATAACTCTCTACAATGGAGACTTTACTGCACTGGCCGATATGGCTGCAACGCTACTTGCAGCCTCGGTGATGTCATCCCGAGCATTGGAGAAGAAACATGTTCACTCGTCATAACTTCTTGGCCCCACAACATGCCAGCCCAGTATATTATAGCCAGCATCATGGGTGAACCACCCTCCACCGCTGCGTCACCTGACCCACAGCTGACCAGGGTGCCCACCCCTCCTTCAATGGCACCGAATGTGACAGAGGTCATGACTGGAGGGGACAGACTTTTTCCAGCACCGCCCAGACGCAGGAGTTAATCACCATTCCAGGGGCTGAAACACTGCACACTGGATCCCATACGTTTCATGTCCTGCAGGACTTCTCTCTCCCAGTGGGAGGCGGCCTGCTCTGCCCGGACCGCAGGTGCAATGCCACCACTGTACTTCACATCTCCCAGTGATAATCCTCTTAGCTCTGCTGGCCCTCAACTCCCAGGGCACAACTCGCTACAGCTTCGGGACGCACATCTGCTCTTGCACTGCCTGGCCTGCAATTCTTGCCATTCTGTCATGTGGATGGGAACTTTTCGGAGGAAGTGTCTTCCTCCTGCTGCTCCGCCGCAGCAGTAGCAGGTCCTGACAGAAAATCCTTGTCGCCAGTAAAGTAACAGATGTGGGGCTCTTCTCCCAAGTACAGCGTAGGACACCAGGTATGTTACATGTAGCTTCATTGTCCAGTTGTACACTTATCCCAAGTGTAATGTAGGAAGAAACACTGGAAGAAACAATTGCCAATCCACTCCAGCTCAGCTCACTCTCTCACTAACTGTCCCCTAAAATCCCACACTCAAATCACAATATTCCACCCCAGCATTTCACACTCTCAAGGTTCCGCAGCCACCAACACATTACTAGACACTCCTCACTGTGCTTGTCATCAGTGGTAATGGCAAGGAAACAAAACATCAAATAGAGATTTGATTGGTCTTTAGAGATATTCTTGCAAGAATATGTGTAGACAAACATCCCCTGCCAAGCATCAGCCAAACGCTGACAACTATAAAGCAAAGATCCATTTTGTTCACACGTATCCTCAGCATATCACCAGATTGTTGTAAATGTTAGAAGACAAACTTTGCACTTGGTAACAGTAATTATCCTTAAGCAAATCATTGTCTAAACATAATAGTGGTCTTTGAAGAAAATGTGCATATCTCGTTTAAGAACAAAATATATAGGGCCTCATTATGAGTTGGGCGCAAAGGGATACCGGGCACCGGTAAGGACACCGGTGCCAGTAATCCCTTTGCGCCCTATTCCGAGTACCCTTAGCGGGTCCCTTCCTTAACGCCTGGTTTTACCAGGCATTAAGGACGAGACCCATTAAGGGACTTTAGAGCCAATAACGGTACCGCAATTTGTGGTCCCATTATTATCGCTTCCCCCTCCCCATTGAGCCCTATGGGGGCACAAATGGGAAGGGGAATGGCATTTTCACTGGAGACTTACCGGTCCCGCAAAGGTCAGAATAGACCGGTAAATCCCCATTGAACCAGGGCGGACTCGGTACCGGTATTGGAGGTAGTCATGGCGCTAATAGCACCTTGATTACCTCCAAACTCGGAATGAGGCCCATAGTCTCAAGAATAATTTGAGTCTTGGCTTTAAGGTGACGACATTCGTGAGGACGCCCGGTGAGGCACGGACTGCTCATATTGGGGATTGAACCCCAGATATAGTCTTGATGAGAATTGTTTTTGACCGCATCAATGCGCTAATAAACGGACAAAATTTACAAGTCAATGGGCCTCATTACACGGTAGGCGGTAGCCATGGCGCTATTAGCGCCATGGCTGCCTCCAAAACCTTACCGACTCCGCCCTGGTGAATGGAGCAATTACCGGTCCATTCCAAGGTTGGCGGGACCGGTAATTCCCCATTCACCAGGGCCCTTCCCCATTCCCATTTGAGCCCCTATAGGGCTCAATGGGAATGGGGAAGGTGCTAATAATGGTACTGCAAATTGTGGTACCGTTATTAGCTCTGAAGTCCCTTTGTGGGTCCTGTCCTTAACGCCTGGAAAAACCAGGCGTTAAGCAAGGACCCACAAAGGGAACTCGTAGTAGGGCGGTAAGGGATTACCGGCACCGGTGCCCTTACCGGTGCCGGTAATCCCTTACTACCTACCGTGTAATGAGGCCCAATGTCTAAAAGGACAATGCATATCTTTTGAAGCAGGACCCACGTGTCCTTGAGATGCAACCGTACAATTAGTTTTCTGACGCCTTGATAATGACCAAGCTGGTCGAAACACGTGTCGGCTGTTCTACGACATACTGCAAAATTCAGATACAGAAATATCACCTTAAAGCCAAGACTCAAATTATCGTTGAGACTATTTTGTTCTTAAACGAGATATGCACATTTTATTCAAAGACCACTATTATGTTTAGATGATTATTTACATAAGGATAATTACTGTTACCAAGCGCAAAGTTTGACTTATAACACTTACAATAATATGTTCACTGGAATATGAACCCTTGTGGGAGGTCCATAGTTATTAAGACTCTCGCTGCTGGTCTTTTTCTTTAGACTCAATTAAGTTTGGATAACAGCACACAGACATTTGTATCTAACACAGGATCCAAGTCTTTTCCTATCACCAGATTGAGTTGTGTGTGGAATACTGACACCTCATGTCATGTTTTACAATATTCGGTGCATTCTGATACCATTGCATTCCCTGGAGGCTTGTGTTGGCCACCGCAGTATTTCAACGTTATTCAGGATGATGAAGAATACAGTGTTTTTTCAAGATGATATACTGGTGAATGGCAACGTATAAGGGGAAACACGATGAAAGGCTGCAGGGATTTTCCTAAGTGTCATCAAAGTGAAAAGCCTCATGCCAAGATATGGCAAATGCTGCAATGTGGTGGCAGAAGTTACATATGTGGGACCCACTATGTGTGGATAGATAAAGCCAAAGGAAAGAGAAATTTCCCATAAATACAAACCATATGGGGGGCCTATTCAAGAAAAAGGTAACGTTTTATTGAAGGAAATACTGTTGCCGTAAATCGGAAACTCTCAAAAGGCTATGAATAAGACATCTATATTGATGATGTTTGACATGTGTGCACACAGGTATATCTATGGACAACAGTGACAGAAAACTAGGTTCACACCTCATCCAGAGAAACAATAATTGCCTTTTTTCTCAGAGGCCTTGGGGACTAAAAATAAATATTCTTTATGTAGGGAGAGAACATCTGCTCTTATTTGTGCTTGAAACGTTTAAGAAATAATCTGGGGTCTAAGGGTTCTGATAAAGACGAACCATGTGCCAACTGGGCACATGCTAAGCACGAAAGGCATATCTTTTGCATCAAGCCCTATATTTCACTGAGAATCAGAGATAATGCATTTGATTGCACGGATTCTGTACGTTCTGTTTTGTAAGAAGGTGGGCATAGACTATCTCTCAAGTCTTTCAGACAGGCAACAGATATTGCAATAAGAGGCATAGGACAACATGGGGAGGCCATCAATACAAAAAAGGTAGCAGACACCCCTCTCTAGAAAGAACATGGCAAGATAACGTGTTCTGTGTTTTTGTTTTCCACTTTGAGAGCCCACAGCCATCGCTTTTAGCTCACTGTACTTTTCACAAAGGAGAAATATCCATTTGCATATCAGTCTTTGTTCCACCCACAAGGGCAGTCCAGCACTGAAATGCTATGGCAATCAACCTTTGAACAAGAGTACCAACAGCAACCCAGACACTGCCATTGGCTGGGATATTTTGATGGAAAATGGCAACAACAAAAAAAAACAGGGAAGACAAGCGATTTAAAGAGGGTTAGAAACAAGATATTCCAGAGTTTAAACAGTTGTGACCTAAACTAAAAAACGGACGATGGGGAATAATAAGTGTGGAAAACTTGTTTCCCCCAGTGGGTCTGAGTGAACCCCTGCTGGAATTGATTTATGAGGGACCTTACAGCCTCAATTGGACCCTACGAGGAAGAAAGCAAGAAAAGTGTTGGTGGCCTGGCATTTATGCTGATGTTACAGAGATGCTCAGGGATTGCAGACCACATGGGCTCAATGTCCAACCTAAACATAACAAAGACGGCCTCTTCAGCCAGTTCATATCTCAGACAGGGTTTGGACCAGACTGGCAAAAGACACAGGAAACGCATTTATGACCTTGGCGCCATCTAAGATCTATTACTTAGTCCTGGTGGATTGCATGTATAAAAGGATTGAACAGGCAACTTCCTGAGACAGTTCTGAATGAATATCACACTAAATCAGACAGAAACGTCATGTATGATGCTAATGTGAGTGGCTGCAAGCAATACACCCAAATTCAAATAATTGAGGATGTTTTTATAAAACTTATCTCTCCCCAAAACCGACCTTTCTTTTTGCACTTTCGATGAGGATTTATTTTCTGTTGAGGAGAAGTGAAGATGAACTGTTGTGTGTTTTCGAAGCGTGGTTTACTTGCGGTTTCCTTTGTAGAGTGAGCCCTTCAAGAAGAATGTTAGTACATATCTCTGTGAGCAAATTGAACACGAAGATACCATGGATTGGGTACAGTCATTACAACTGGCACAGTGTTCTAGCTACTTTACCTTATACCATGGGGCAAGAACATTTCACAAGAAATGGCATTATGATCAGGTAAAATTTTGTTATTGTAGAAAATACATGGAGCTACAGTAAAAGGCGAATGTAAAACATATAGTAAATTCATGTGGTATGACAGAGTTCTCTAACTTGGACCTACACACCCATTGGTAGAAATTATCTAACCCACTTTAGATATGGCATATGACCTATTGGCTATAGGGGGGACATTGGGCAGTGTGTGTGGGTGAGTACAATACAGCCTGCCTGTTTTGTTGTAATGTTGAGAAATCTCTGTTACGCTTTATCTTATTTCCAGAAATATGATCGTAAATGTCGCTCCATTTTAAAACCGTTGTCAAAATCTAGAGGTTTTATCCTGTGCCACCAAACCTTCACATTCTTGAACTCATACCAGATAGAGCAGCTCTAGAGGTACTTCTGGTTTTCCTAAAAACAGCACTAAGAATCAGAGAAAGTGATGGTTAGCTGCTGTTCACTTTGCACTTTCCTAGTTGCTTCTACTGTTTGCTTCGATTAGTAGCCTCTTGTATTTAATGTGATTGGATGTGATGATGTCTTCATCATACCTTTTATTTATTAGAATGTTTGTAATGCCTTTTCTGTAATTGTATCGTTTTTGTACCTCAATAAGTCATCATGATTATGAAGTGGTTTGAGTGGGTTGTTGTAATAAGAGGAGTCGCTTCCCACGATACCAATAAGTTCATGTCTGCTATTATTGACCGAATAGTCGTTTTGAAAGAAATAATAGCAGACAAATCAAAGCCTGTAGGCTTCAACATAGATTGCAAGCTCTCCTTCAAATCACACATTCATAAGAAGACACATGCAGCATGGTACCAGCTCTAACTCCTCCCTAAATCAAATTCTTCATCTCTGCCTCAGACTTCAGATCTATTGTCCAGACCCTGGTGCTCTGCCACATGGACGGGTGCAACACTGTCCTGGAATGTGTCCAAACCACCAACTAAACTCTTGAAAGCTGTCCAGCATGCTGTAGCATGCCTCATCACTGTACTGAAGAAATTCAGCCACATATCCCCTTCTCTCATGGACCTACACTGGTTACACCTCTACTCTCACAACAGCCTGCATCACCTACAAACCTCTATTGTACAGGACACTATCATTTGTAGCTAATGAGATCATCATCTCACGAGGTCAGTGCAACACTGGGAGCCAGGTTATTGCCAGAATGGAATCCAAAAAGTGTATGGAGGAAAAGACCAGAAAGTGTGCTATTTACTTCCCCTACAAATATGCATGCAATGGAGTCCAATTTCTATTAAACAAAATGAAAGGGTTTCTGGGGATCACAGAATTGTACAGAAATGCACAACGTTCTACCACCCAACTGCTTTTTGTCATGTGGAGCAAAACAATAGGATTCTGAAAGGAAGCATCCAGTTACCTTGGAAATATCCTTCGAATGAAAGGAGGTACTCAGAAATGATGTGCCTGAAAGCGCACCATATTAAGTACTGAGGTTAAATTGTGTGTCCGGATGTATGGCAGAAATCTTGTCAGCCAACCCAACCATCCCAGGCTCATTAAATGGGATGAGGTGAAGATAAATGATATGATATGATATGGCATTTGTAACGCGCCTATACACAAGTGTTTCAAGGCGCAACGAGGCAGGGTGGGGAGGAACAAGGGGAAGACAGACAACGATCCTACTAGGCCAGGTGTCATTAGATCGCACAAGTGCAGGGGTAGGGGGAAGGGAAAAGTGCAAGGGGAAGGGGAGGGGGGAAGTGCAGTACAGGGTAAGTAGAATAAAAATAAATAAATAGGGCCAGCTGGTGGCAAGTGCAAGGTAAGTGCAGACAAGTGCTAGTAAGGGGGGGGCTGTAGGGATACAGAGACAGTCCCGCAGTGCAGGGGTTGCCAGGGAGGCAGTGCAAGTGGAGAGTGGCTGGGCCAGGGACCGAGGTCGGTGAGAGTGGCCCAGTTGCAGATTCAGTGCAGTTTCAGTGAAGGATTTAGCAGGGGAGAGGGAGAGAGAAAGCAGAAGCAAAGAGGAAGGTTTTGAGGTGCTTCCGGAACCGGAGATGGTTCTCCTCAAGTTTCAGGGAGGCAGGAAAGCTTTTCCAGAGGGAGTCCCCTGCCGCGGAGAGAGATCTATCCCCCACTCGTTGCTTCGAGAAGCGGCTGACCCTGAGGGAGTTGGAGACGGATGAGCGAAGGGCTCGGGAAGGAAGACATATGAAATCAGTGATCATCAAGGTCATAAGTAATAAAAATAAATTCCAAACGTACAATGACCAGATTATGGTGGGCAAGGAATGAATAGTGAGCCTCCTAAGTGCCCCGTAGGTGCAGATGAAACTCATGAACATCAGGGCATACCCTTCCTACTCGGTGGGACTATTTATCACGATGGTTGGGAGGATTTGACTGAATCAAACTATGATCTGACGGTTTCCCAGAGCTTTGCGAGTGATTTTAATTCATTCAGAACTCTCAGGCCATCCATCTATTGTGCCAAACTTGCTGGTTGCTGTCCAAGTCTGTTTGGAAAGCACCAAGTCCACTGTGGCATTGAAAACATGTCTTGTAAAACAGCTGACATTAGTAAAAAAACAAAAAGCTCCTGCCTTAGCCATTAAACACAAAATGGCGAAGTAATTTCCCTTAGTATGCAGCACACAATGTGCATGATTGAGGTCCCAGGTTCAATTCCAGCATTTACAAGAAAACGCTTTTAAACTATTGCTAGAACTCGATTTTGCTTTGAACACAAGTTAGGTATTGGGAAACGTTTTTAATACATTTGTATTGCAAGAGATTGGCACATGCTCCACATGGATCTTGACCCAGAATCAAACAGAAACTCAACAGCAGACACAAAAATCATACATGGTGAATGTGCATGGTCTGCAGATTAAAAACAGAGCTCTGCATCCATGAACCTCAATAAGGAAGAGGATTTGGGATTATTGAGCCAGGACCAAACATGCTACTCCAAGCAAATAGAAGATCTAATGTGTGAATCAGGGCCCTGACATCATCATTATATAAAAAGGCACAAACATCCTGAATTGCTGTGTGATAGGATGGCATTCCTAAGTCGGGAAAGACAGTAGTGCTGTAGTGACAAGAGCTAGAGAAGGAGAATAACGGGAGCAGAACCTGTGCTGGCACAGCAAAGAGGACACCATGTATTGGGAAGGGGGGGAGGAAGGGGGGTTTCTGTAGCGCTTAGGAGAATCCAGTTTGAAGTGACAGGCTAGAGTGAGTGGACTGCTGAGAACCTGGGTGTAGGAACTGTAAAGGAGTACACACTAAGATTCCTAAAGTGGTGAAGGTGAGTCCAAGAGGGATTTGTAGCCCAGAGGCCAGGGGGTGATTAGAGGCCTCTGGCCCACATGAAGAAGGCTTGGTAAACCTAATAGAAGCCAGGAAGGGTACATAAAACCTACATCAAAGCATCCAGTGTGGGGGAAGTACAAAGAGTATTATCCAAAGAGAAGGCCCAATGGAATGAGGGTCCCATAGAGGGCTTATCCAGTGTGAGGAGCTAGGAATGAGATGCAGACACAGAAGAGACATATTTTTGGTTACAAACTTTTATTAAAATAATTGGGGTTGGAAAAGGCTGCACTATCCCTATTCTAGGAGAGATTTCCCCACCTCAAACCAAAACTATGGAGTCTGTCCAGTGTCAAGATGTCCAAACAAAATATCCGTCCTGTGTCCATAATCTTGTTCTGGCCCTGACACTCTAATTACACTCTAAAGGTGCAAAAGGGATTGCTTCTTGACTTTTCCAAGTGATCAAATGTAAATGTTCAACACCAAAGTTCCACTTCAACAAAAAAACTTTTATCATGAACAATGCTCTTCTTCCCAGGAATAAGCTTTCTTCCATAGGCTCCTTGGATCAACTTGCACCCATTCATCCAAAAATGAATCAACTTCCCAGGGGCTTACTCTTTAACCATGGTATTTTCACTTCTTTTGGGGTATTGGCTCCCTTCCCCAAGCTTTGTCTTGCTTTAATATGTTTATAGTTCCTTTGGGATATGTCTTTTAGTAAGAAATTCTATCTTCTCTTTGTAGTTTTCAAATGGTTAATTAAACCAATGACCTTTCCTTGCAGGCCTTTACAAATAATCTTAATAAAAATCTCCACCTGGGAATACTTCACTTCACTTTGTGTACCTTACTACTAGGACTTCATTACATAAACATGAACCTTCTCCTGGTATACTCTCCTTCTAGGAGTTTTATTTCACAAACACCTTATTGTACATATACTTAACTTCATCTGGTACTCTTCTCTCAGGACTTTGTTATTTAAATGCTTTGGTGCACAAATACTTAACTTAACCTGGTATAATCTCCTGCCAGGACTTTGTTACATGCTTTGTTGCACAGATACTTAACGTCACCTGCTATATTTGCTGGCCAGGACTTTTACTATCTGAGCCACTCATTCATGCATGTTATGGTTTAATAACTCATTAGCAATTTGCTTCATAAATACTGTCGCCTTTCTAATGACTTTGCGGTTTCTTGCTCATGGCATTTTCCAGAACTGTTTCCTTTTATTTAGCCACCCGGTAACCCACTTGTTTGTTTTATGTTCACCAGTGATTTCGGTCTCTGGTGCCCAGAAATCTTTAATCGCTGGCAACCCGGTAATTCTATTCTCTTCCCAGGGCTCACTGGTTGTCTCCAGCGCCTCCTAGTTTCTCTATGCCTTGCTGTACTGCCTTCTTGTGTGCTTCTGCCAGCGCTGCAGTCTCGTAGTGTCGGTCTTCGTGATGCGCAGTATCCATGGCTTTCTCTCTCTTAGCTGTGAACTGCATGAACCTTCAGCTTCTCTGTTCCTTCATTGGGTCTTCTTCTTTGACTTCTGCCATGGCGCCCCTGCATTCAATGTGGTGCTCAGCCAGCTCACAGTTAGCGAGGTGATTTGGCTTCTGCAACTTTCCTCTCTGATACCTGCTATCATCTGCGACCGCCCCGTATTTAAGGTGGGGATGAGTTTAACATTATGCCATATGTGCATGAGGGACTGAAGAGACATCCCTGAAGGGGAAAGGAGGGCATGTGCTTTTTTTTGGCCTATGTCATCGAGTCTACCTGAGAGTGACCTCCCCTGAGGTGGTCCTCCCCTCGACACAGTTCCCCCGAGGGTCAGGATCAGGTAGTGGCTGCCCTCTCCTGGCCATAGGGGGAGGCTATCCCAGCGAAAGGAATAGTGAAATCCTTGGATTCATCACACTGGGTAGCTGTTGTGAGGCTTTCACTGTGTCCTACAATCCGGGAGCAAGGCATATATCAATACTGAGCAAAAAGCACAACAATCACAGCCAGTGTACACAGCCAGGCAATGATGAACAAAACACCACCTTGAAATAATTGTGCTTGGGCACTTTAAAAGTCTTGTGACTGTGAATGACTTTCAGAACATTGTCCTGGTAGTCCTGGTTGGATGCAGGGGCATTAGAAACTAGATGAAGGATTGGAATCTGAGCCTTCCCTCCCTTATATTTGACCCCTTCACAGAACACAGCTTAACGATTATTCCTTGCACTGTTTAACCTAAAAATATCCCCTTTAAGTTTCCACCTCCATCCAGTAGGTCATACTGCAACCCTACCCAACTTTGGGACAAAAAGGACATAGAGAGGGCCTTTCCCTGCTAGGTGAACTCCTACTATTCATCAGGAAGGATCATTGGGGTTATACATTTCCTTTAGGTTGGGGGATTTTTGTGAATCTGAAAGATGGGAAATTGTGTTTTGACATTTTTCTTCATGTTCAAATCATACCTATAATTGTATGAGTCTTCTCTCTATTCTTTAACATCTTTATGTATATAAGAAAAGATGGAATTATGTTTTTAAAATGGACTTCAACTATGAATATGTAAGAAATGATTGCATACTAGGAAAATAAGTGAGAGGGCGAGTAAAGCAATACGGAGGACACAGAAATGTGAGGTGGCCAACAGCAGGCAAGAACAAAGAGATATCAGAATTAGTAGAACCAGTATCCAATCATTTGTTAACACCCATTAAGAACTTTTAAGAAAATACATCATCTTTGATGACAAACTGATCTACTATTAATCACATGGATCGTCTATAGCAGTTGCTGAGAGATCATAGAGAGCAGAAGACAATGGGCCTCCTTACGAGGAAGGCAGCCGCGGAATGAACGGTGCCGGTAAGGTTCAGGCACCGTTCATTCCGGGCGACACATTACGAGGTCTGCAGTGGGTCGCGCTCTGGACGCCTGGCCAGACCAGACGTCCTTAGCAGGACCCGCTAGCAGACCAGGATGCTAACAACGGGCCGTCACCCGACCGGCACACTCTGAGTTTTGCGAACAGGTGCCTTTCCGCCTGCCAGGTTTGACCTGACGGGCGGAACGGCACCCGCTTGCAGACCTTGAAGGATGCACCGGCACTTGTTACACAGAGTGCCGGTGCATCCGTCCTCCCCAGTCCCATTGAGTCCAATGGGACTCAAATGGGAATGGGAGTAATTTTTCCTGGCGCCCGGCAATAGGGAATTACCCGGACCGCCGGGCTGTAATGCCCTGGTAAGTCCCTATTGCCGGGCGCTGGAATAAAAATGACTCTGGCGGCAGTCGTGTCGTTTTTACCGGCATGGCTACCGCCGGGGTCATAATGAGGCCCATTGTCATTATTTGACTCCAAAAATGTGGGCATTGCTGCTTCATAGCCAAACATGAACATTCAATGACGACACAAAATCTTCGAAAGGTTCCCTGGTCTTTTCACTCATTTGACCATCTTCCAAATAACTTCTGTTGTGCACATCCGTTCTGTCTAAACCATTGTTAATTCTTCCTTGACATATTTCACAAAACTGCCACGGGGCACTAATTTTAATTTAACAAAGTACATTGCAACCTAACTTTTTTTTAGGAACCTTGAAAAATGTATGTCTGCTCCAAAAATGTCAGGAATCCAGATCACGGTTTACCACAAATACACATGAGAAACAATGAGTGCAGTGACTACTGATTCACCCACAATCTTCCCTTTGTCTGTGAGTTTTGACAGTGTTTAACGATGTTAATGTTGTACAAAAGAAAAGGTCTATTACTTGTGGTGAGTGATCATCTGCTTCCCATAGTTTACAAGTGATTGCAAACCACTCCCTTCCCTGCCAGACACAGACCTTTAAGAAAGGGCTCACATTCTAAGCTATTTTGGCAGGAGAAGAAACAACCCCATTGTGCCAGCTCTGGAGAAGTACCAAGGTTTAATAACTGAAATTATCAGCAACATGTTAAGTGCTGAGGCAAAGAAAGATACAGCTATACCCACTTTCTGTCCCCTGTGCTATGCTTTAGAGCTTTTTTTTTTAAGGGAAAGTAATCTGTTTTCTGGTCCAATATGAACATTTTGAAATGGCAAAATATATATAATTCTTTTGAATTAAACCCTTTATCGTTTAAAACAAAGTTCACTTTATTCTGAAACTTTTAAAACATGTTTTTATGATGTAATCGAAGTATGACAAATAGACACATTTACACAGACATAGAAACAGGGGAGACAAGAATGTTCATTGATGTTGTCTCGCTTCATCAAATTGTATAGATATTCAACAGCTTTTGTCTTCCTTAATTGAAAGGACGGTTTTGGCAAACTTGAACATGGATTTCAGATGTCGCGTTAAAGTACATAATTGCTGTTTATTTGTATATAATCGTTATAATGACTAGAGAAAACATAATATACAGTATTGTGACAAACTGACTACTAACTACTCTGAAGGAGAACATGGATGAGTAGTGTCTAAGCTGTCTACTCAGAGCCACATTACTACTATACCACCCGTGACCCAATAACAAAGATGAGACAGGCACAGCCCAACAGGTATACTTTCATCAAATCTTTTGGTTGTGCCGGATGAGATCAGGCTGTATGTTAATAAGTGGTGTGGGCTGCTGCAGTTGCAAACACACATCAATAGTATAGTGGTAGCAAAATAACAACATTTCCAATCAAGGTTCTATAAAAAGAAGCACTTTAATAAAAACAATCAATACACAGAACTAATTGAAAACATTAAAGACAAATCTCTGCAAGAGACATAGAATACAGACATGATAAGTACTGGCACTCTGGCTTGTAGGCAGGTCTGTTCCCGCAACAGATTTCAGCAGCAATGTTCACAAATGTGTCTTTTAAAATGCAAGAAGAGTAGCTTACTTGTCACTAGGGTTCTATAACGTGTGACAGTGCTTCTTTATATACCTGTATTTCTTATCAAGTCTGCATTCTCTCTGACTCACCTCACATATAGTTCTTTGAATTGTGTGCTCCACACCATTGAGCCAGGCCTGTAGATCCTTTCCTTCTGTTGAGCCTCTGTCGAGACAGTTGAGTTGCATTCATTCAGTGACGAGTCACTGTCGAGAGTTGGCAGGATTATCTGTAGAATGAGTCAGCATTGTCCATGATTTGACTTGAAGGGTCCCAAACACTCGAAGTAGCTGTTGAATTGGGTGGAAACCATGCATCCACTGGTACGAGTCAGTGTTGGAGATGAGTGAGTCGGTGGCTTGCAGTGGGTCAAGACGGTCGCCTTTTGAAGTTTGCTCTACGCAGGTGCCTTCACAGCAGTGAGCCGGTTGTAGAGTCGCAGTGATAATACTCTTCACTGGGTTAAGCCAACATAGGCACAGCTTCAAGAAACAGGTAAGCAGTTTGAAATCCTTAGAATGCCAAAGGCAGCATTTCCTGTAATGGCTCAAAGTAAGTCGAGTGCGGCCAAGCTAGCTCAAAGATGTCTCAAGGTGGTAAACAGGGCTCCAAGCTGCTTCTCCACTTCTGATCTGCAGGGTGGCTGAATTCAGAATCTCCAAGGACAAGGTGACTCCTCGGTTTCAAGCTTCCCATCCAGTAAGCTTGCCGAAAACCTGAATGAGTAGGCAGCGGAGAGGTGTTACTTATTTAGTGGGGGCACTTAGGGGGCAGAACATTTCTCTTCCCTGGAGCTCTCACTATTCACCTCTAAAGTACATGTACTATATTCCCAAAAGTGTTCCATGTCTTTAATTGTATTTTTCATTTGTAAAGCACTTTAACCCAGGGCATAAGGGTGCTGTTGCGATACCTGTTACACACAAGACAAAAATCCTTAAACAGTGCCTTGCAGAACCTGAAGACATGTAAACATAAACATGATGCAGGGACTAAGGAAATTCAAGTCTCATATTCAAGTTTGGCGAGACAGATAAGAATCATAAGATTCTCTGTCAACACCACTCCTCAGCTGACCACTTTTCACCTGAAGTCAATGCCTGGATCGAGTCCTTTCTTACCAACCGCACTATGAGAGTGTTGTCTGTCACAGCGGCAGCCCCATCCTCACCAGTCACCTGTGGAGTACTTCAAGGCTCTTGTGTCTCACCAACCTTGTACAACATTTTCACCAAAACCCTCTTTGACCGACTTGATGCCCTGGGCGTCAAGTACACAAACTATGCTGATAACACCCAAATCCTCCTATCCATCCCAGGAAGCTACAACACAGACTCCCTCACACTTAGCAAACTTTACCACACCATCCAGGTCTGGATGGCTCAACATGGTCTATGCCTCAACGACAAAAAACTGAGCTACTTCTCATTGGCACACTTTCATGCCTAAAGACACTGAACAACTCCTACAAAACATTTAACATTGACGCTAACACAATTATTGTTGCAAAAGAGGTAAAGACCCTGGGAGTATATCTTAACCAGACAGGTTAACTCCATAGAATCAACAGCAGCATACACTGCTAAGCTAATCAACACCTGCAGACCCTTCTTGTCTACTGACAGTTGCATTACCTTTGCCAGAGCCCTCCTACTATCCAGAATCGATTGCTGCAACTCCCTTTTTGCAGTTACCAATACCTGCAACATAGGAAAACTGCAGATCATTCAAAACAAAGCCGCTAGAGCAGCCCTAAACATACCCAAAAAGACCACATCTCCACAACCAGACACATCTCACACTGGCTACCGGTCTGAGAACGTATCGCATTCAAAACATTAGCCCTGACCCCCAAAACAACACTGCACCCACCTACCTCACCAGCAAAATCACTAAAGCCCAGTCAACCGTACCCACCCATGCTTACTCCCACTCACTTGTCATTCCCAGATACTAACGACAGAAAGCAGGGGCAAGCAGCTTCCTGGAGATTGATTCCAAACAATGGAACACTCTCTCACTAGCCCTATGATCTGATACCTCCTATTGGTCTTTTTCGCAAAGGCTTTAAAACCTGGCTGTTCTCACAAGACCTCCAAGCCTAACTTAACCAAGTGAGATAAAATGTATGCACAACTTATTTCACCATCTGCAGCAACTACTTTGTAGCTAACACTTTCAATGTAAAGTGTATTAACTAATGTATACTATGTAATCTAAATAGCTATTGAATTTCCTGCCTGTAACCTTCTGCAACTAAGGTTTCCATGTAACCAGCGCCCAGATGCCCCAGGTTCAGTGTGCTTAACAAATGTCAAAATAAAACAAATAATAAATACATAAAATAGGCAGACTTTAGGCAAATAGCCAGGTTTCTAAGGCCTTTCGGAATGGCCATTAAGAGGTTTCCGCTCTTAAGGCAGGTGGGGGGGCGTTCCAATGGGTCGTTATAACGGTTGGAAACTGGAGCCTCCTCCTTTGGCTCTTTTTGTTTTTGTTAGAGACAATCAGTGCACGTGGAAGGACCTTACCAGTCTGGTAGATTTTGGTGAATGCTTATTGTACTTCTGAGAGTCCAGAAAGGAATATACTAAGACAAGGGCTCCTTCCCCTATAAAGTCAAGTTGTCAAGCCTTTTGTCAGGGATTCAAAGAAGACTGCTGTGACAAGTGTCTTTTGCCTTGTGTTAAATTACCAGGATAACCTTGTCTGCAGGATTTGGGTAGGGCACGAAGTGGAGGTAGCCCAAGCAGAATCAAAGATGTGGAACCCATCTCTTGTCCTACACATCCCCTCCAGCTACTCTAACTCCATCCACTTCCCATGCCTACCAATTTCTAAAGAACTACATGGATCATCACACTGTTGGAAGAGTAGCTTTGTTGTGCCAGGACTCTCTTTGATACACCAGTTTACAAAGGACCTTCTGGGGAACATTTCTGTGGTCAAGGGTAAAGGTGTTTGCCATTGTCAGAGGTATAAGAGAAGCAACTTCCCGGGCATTGTCCCACACAGCTTTTGTGGAGAAATCCAGGATAGACACACAGGCCTGTCTTAGCTGAAGAACTGCTCAGGAAGCTGATAGCAGGTGATATATAAATGTTGTACTGTTTAAATGTGTGTTCCCAGTAACCACCTTGTCATAACCTGAGGTGGCTTATGTACAATGTAACATGCCACCAGGCTGATGAGGATTCTGAATTATTATGTGTTGAATAAGAGGATAGAAGTTCAAAAAGACACATCTCTCTATTGGAACTCTGTGTTATAGACTCTCTCCAGGAATGCACATTTGACATGTGAACCTTCCGTGATGTGGCTGCAGGGCATTTGATGGATATTACAGGAGACATAAATGTGTTATGGCATGTGACAATCTCCTTCAAGCATATGATCCAGAGTGACAAATGTAGACAAATCGAGTAGTATCAACATGCCTGTGTGTCCTTCGTTAGCTTTGTGGCCGTCTGAGAACTGATCGCACAAACTGACTGAAAAAACAGCCTGCTAGCGATCAGTTCTCAGAGGCCGAAATGCACTCAAAACAACCCCCAACCACTCCTCTTCCCCACGTACCTGATTCCCATCACCTGGCCGCTTCAGCCCTGCAGCGCCGGATCAGTCCCTATAACACGGGTCGGCTCTGACGCTGCAGGGTCAATGTTTCTGTTTTATATATTTATTTATTTTTACCGTCCCCCGCCTCCAATATCGAGGAAGTGGGGGCCACCCCTGCAGCCCCCCAAGGCCAATGCACACCGATCATGGGGAGTGGGGGGACACGCCCGCAACCCTCTCTCCCCATGATCGGTGTGTATTAGCCAATTTGTTTGAATATATTTGGTCAAATGGTACAGGCCAAATTAGGCCAAATGTACCATTCGGCCAAATGTATTCAAACAAATCTGCTAATACCCTTTTTTAAGGAGGATGTTGTCATATAAATAAGAACTGTTTCTATGCTTCTAAATTGACAAAACACATACTATCTATCCCGTTGAAGCTGTTCGGACTCCGGGTGTCCCTTGTTGGGATGCAGGTACAATGCCCTAAATGAATGGGGAAGTACATCCTGCAGAAATTCTCTTAGCATGGAGATTTGGTCAGTTTTAGTGTTATTGCTGCTATCATTTGTTGCAGAATCTCAGCTCATTTTCATAGGGAATTTAGTTTTGCATTCGTTTTGCCACATTTTGGAGAGCTCAAGGCTATCGGTGGAATTATGAACAGCAAAGATATTGTTACTGGTTTCTATTAGGATAAGGGCCTCTTGCCACAATTGCCGGGGCCCTGTCATTTTGAACTAGGCCCCATCAGAGTGTGTAGTTTTCTGTTCTTTAGGGCACTAGGCTGCAGTTCTCAGCCTCTGCCTTTCCATTTAATTAAAATATATTCCTGCTTTCCCTAGTGAGTGTTCAGCATGCCAAGGTACTTGGAGGAAGGGTGAGGTGCAGCACAAATATTTGGTATTATTGCATGGTTTAGCTTTTTTCAGGAGCTTTTAGTGAAATGTAGAATAACGGTTTGTGATCTTGATGAGAGATAAAATAAAATAGTTGCGAAGGACATATTTTGGTGTGAACAGAGTCTTGGGTGATGCCATTGCTAAAGCATAAAAACTATATTGTGGTCATAATGTCCCCTAGTGAGTGTTAGGACAACCAAGTCTGCATTAGAATATCCCGGTAGCCTGAATACGTATGAGAAATTAATGTCCAAGGAGTGGAGCTTCAGTTATGTTTTTTATGAAGCTACCTCGTTCTCAAGAGATAGCCAAAGGAATGTGTGCTAGCAACATGTTTCAAAATGGGAGTTTCACAAAGTGTTGCAGAGTAAACTGCCACAAGGCCTGAGAACTTCCTGGGATTGCCAAGTTGACTGAGCCCACGGGAGAGGATATTGATGTGTGTAATTTGTTGACTTCACTGGTCACACCGACAAAATGATTGGGTCGTTCTTTTTATTTTAGAAATATGAGAGTTTACGAGGCACGTTTTTTGAGAGGTGGATGGCATCATTTTGAATTACTTGCATTTTATGAGTTCAACTCTTACTAGCACCCCCCAGAATGGCATTAAAACCTTCAATTCTAGAAAGAATAGTGGTGCGTGTGAGAGAAATTGAGCTTTTGTAGATGCCATTCACATAAGATTCTGCACCCAGTGATGCTTCTAAGAAAATGCTCAGTGTTTTACTTTATCAAGAACAGGGATCACGCAATTCTCGATCGTGAAGCTACAGTAGTTGGTGGAAAGTTTTGACGTAGATTGAGAGGAGCCAAATATGAACAACTCTCTTTTGCTACTGTTGAGGCACATCCAGTTGGTCGACATCCAGTGCTTAATGGTAGTATAGATGGAATACAGATTATCAACATTTGTTTTGTATGTCCCCTCAAGATCGAACAACAGTTGTTTATTGTCAGTTCAGTTAGTGATTTGCACACCCACGTCAACAAGAAAGTTACAAAGTGGTTTAATGTAGATGTTGAATAATGCTGGTGATAAACATGCACCCTGGGGGATGCCATAAGGTATTGTAGCTGAGGCATTTCCCTAGTGCACAAAAGACCTGCTGTTGCCTAGGAATGATTCAACCCAGTAGATGGCCTTTACTGTGGCTATAGAAGTAAAGAGGCGATGCAGTCCAGGAGGTAAAATGCTGCAGAGATATCAAGGAATATCCGTAGTCCTGAACTCCCTTTGTCCATAAAATTCTACATATTACACTATAAATCCAACAAAGCAATCTCAGTGCCGTGATGTGGACAAAAGCCAGATTGCTTAGGATGTAGAATAGCAGCGGCTTACAGATGTTCCTGAAGTTGCATACTGGCTGTCTTGTCAATTACCTTATTTAAGAAGTGGGAGTTTGTGATAGGACTAAGAGTTACAGGGTTCCTTGGATTGAGTCCTGTTTTCTGCACCAGAGGATTTACAGGGACCTACTTGATGTGAAGTCCTTTCTCTTTACCTCTTCCTTCTCCGCCTCCCTTCCCTGCTAATCATACAGTAGTGTGACTTGTGTACAGGGCCTTATGTATGCTCGGGGCCCTGACCCCCCACATCTCTTATCCCAGCCGTTGTCTATTTGGTATCCGCTCATTGCATTGACAACCAAAGCATCGACAGCCAAACCATCTAAAAAAAAGCATTTAAAAAAAGCATCTAATTAATTTTTTTAGATGGTAAAGGGTTTAGTTTAATAAAAAGGTTTTTTAAGGTTAAAAAAAGGGGGTGTGGGAGAGTGGGGGACTCCTCCATTATTATTTTTTTTTTAAATGCATTAGATGCTTTTTTTTAGATGCTTCTTTTTTTAGATGGTATGGCATTAGATGCTTGGGTTGTCGACAAAATGACTATAAACCGTCTATTTAATGCACTTACTTAGGCTCACCCTCCGCATAGGAGGTTGCACTTACATTTTTCTCTTATTAGCAATTCACCCCAAGCATTTCTCCATTGAGCACCACAGCACCTACCCCTTACCTTCCTCCCCTCTGCACCTTCACGTTCTGAACACTCACAAGGTATAGTAGGTTTGTCTCCCCTCCCTGTTATTCTTAAATTGGGCACACCGTTGATTAATTATGTGCTGCCTGCACAATTGTAATTTCCACAGGGGCTGCACTTAGGATGGACGCATGTAATGTAATAATCAATGGGCGGTACTAATGGCGATACTAATGCATATTATGTTTTGATTTTACTATACGTGGGAGCGAATGAGGAGCATGAAATTAACATGCCTTTGATATTTTTAATGTATTCAATTTCTGCAGTTTTCATCCTTAAATACTGTAACTTAATGTGGGCAGATGGAGAGCAATTTCAGTTTTCAATTTCAGAGATGATGCCCCTCCCAGGCCATATGTTTTTCTTGCAAATTGTGTCCTCGGTTACTGCTTCCTTGTGTTGATTTTCTTGATTGGATTTTGGGCCTACTTTACATATTTGGTAACGCTGACATGAAATACAGTGCCTACTGAAGACACTAATGGCCCTCTGGCCACAGAGCCCTGCATACCGAGAGCAGTTTCTGTGCACAAAAACTGTGAAGTGAGCTAAGGCTGTGTTACTCTGAATGTCTGTCTGATCACTGGAGTGTGGGCTTGCCGGACTGGGCTCTGCAATCAGTTTGTAGGGGGTAGGCCTCTGGGGAACTTGGAGACCGCATAGAACATGAGTGTCCTTTCTGCAAGAAACACAATGCTGCTGATATTTTTTGTCATTGCTTGTGAATTGCTCTTGTGATAGAAGGGAAAGTTCCTTGAAGACGAGGAAAGAAAATGTTGCGTGCTATTGCATGAGTTCTGATTAGTGTTCAGGTGAAGCTCCCCCGCTGCGGGAACGATGATGTCATATAGAGTAGAAAATGTGAAGAATTAATGTGGTGAAGCTCCTCTTAAAATGGGGGAAGGCAGTGATGTATACAAAGTGATGGTCCTATGAGAAAAAGACATTAAATCCCTCAGCTCTAGAAGGAGAGTTTGAGCAGGGTTGAGGTCCCTCACCTAGAGGCATGGAGGCAGAGGAATTATCTACATCATTGTGTTTATAAATGTGTTTTATCTTGCAGGTGTTAGTAGCCGGCATGTACAGAGAGGTACCGATTCTTAGGCATTGTTAGCACATCAGGTAAATAAAGGTGTCTGTGGGTAGGCAGTTCTTTGACCAGTGTGTGTAAGTAATGGTGTTTGTGGCTTAGGTGTTTTTATATTTGTGTGATTCATTGGTTTATTGGTAGGCTGTGATATTTTGAAATAAGAAGCTGCAAGTACAGTGTCTGTGGAGTTTTTCTTGTTTTGGATGAGGTTGGAATCTCATGTTGTTATGGGTACTACAGTCAAAACCACTTCTGCAATATAAAGAGAAACTCCTAAAGTGCCACCAAGAATGGTTTCAGGGAACTGCGGGCAAATTGTTTATACCTTGGCCTGAGGAGGGCACATAAGATAAAAATGTATTGGAATATATGTATACACATTTGTATTCAATTTATGAAGGGAAATAATTAAAAAATAGCCATAGACTGCTTGAATTATTGAAAATGTTTGAGTAGGAAGATAATGAACCTAATGACAGTACTGAGGGAATCAATAAGGTACAGTAACAGGCCACTGCCTGCCTTTTTTCTAATGGGTGCTTTTTACAGCCCACCAAAGGGCACACCAACGCCTGTTTTCTCGGCCCCAGGTGACAAAAAAGAAACATCGGGCAAATCGGGGACCCATTAATTATGGAAATAGAAAATAAGGCTGACAGAGAATTAGATGCAGTATTGCAGAAGGCAGAAGAGAAGCTTGCAAAGGTGCACAGGGACAAGGGGAGCGGTAGTGCGTGGCGATAGGGACAGGCGAATGGAGGGCAGGACAGATTCTCTTCTAAATAGACAGTAAAGCTATAAAAGATCTCAGCATAAACACAAGTGGGGAATCACAAAATCCAAGATGGGCCTCGAAGATCCACAAGATATTAATGAACACCAGGGTAGTGTAGACTACTATGAGTCCGTATACACTGAAGAGGAAGCAGAATGGGGACAGATGAGCAGGTGGAAAAACCAATGTGGGGCCACCGGCTCAGACCGCAGATCAGTACATCAGCACAGTACATTCACTAAATACAGAAGAGGTGGCAGTGGGAGACTGGAGAGGGTGGGACAAGAATATAGCTGTCTTTTATCACATGTTGCTCAAGGGTCTTCCCCCAGTGGTACAAGCAGATTTGAATAAGGTGGTTGGCATTGAAGCAAAACGATGGCCTGAAATACAGGCATGCAGAGTACACTATTGTAGAGTGATACAAACAAAGGAGAAGGAAAGATTAGAGCAAACACAGAAAGCAGAAGAAAAACTAGCACAGAAAAAGCTAGCTAAATTCAGCATGACAAGAACAGTGATTACTAACAACACAGAAGCGCAACAGGAATAGAGAACCCAGCAAGGTCCCATGAAGGGATGGACATAAGAGCCAGGAGATGGCAGATGGGCAATGGGAAGTTTCCAGAGAGGAAGAGGCAGTTATCAAAAAGGTAGGGGTGTGTATAGGGACAAATGAGACCCAGATGTGGGGGACTGTGTTGGTATTGTGGGTATATAGGACACTTTGTGTGAGAATGCAGAAGTAGGCTGTACCTGTTTTACAACAATCCCAGTGGTCCAGCATGTTGGCTCTCTTACCACCCCTCATTCCAGATGCACCCCCTGTTTTTTCTATTTGCCCCAGGTCCCATGCACCCGCAGCTGATTCAATACCTAGCACCAAATCTCCTTCACACACAAATACATCAGGCACTTTCTCAGCCCTGGGGAAAAAACCAACAACCTCAGGGCACGGTAACTCATCACACAGAAGGAAGTGCGATAGGTAGGGGGAAATCCTTTCCCACTCGCATACACAAGTGTTTACCCACAATAGGACATCCCACAAAGACCTCCAACATTCTCAGTACTATCTTTAAAAATAAAAATAAAATTGCAACCAATTTATTCTCATTTCAAAAAATAATACACAAGTTGTTATTATAATACCTCAATAGTTAGCATTAGTGAAAGCGAGGAGAAAATACTATCAGAAACTTCAGACCTGGAAGAGGAACCACGAGTGGGAGTGAAGATAGTGGGTCAAACATTTTCTTTTATGGTCTACATGAGAGCTACCAAGTCCTGCATTAGGTAAGGGAAGTTTCCTCTGTCAGAGGAAATAATGGACACACATGGATTCTCTGGGGCAGTTTTGTCAGTTCTTTTCACTGAGATTTACCCATTACCACACATGAACTGACTGCACCTTTATTGTATTCATGATATACCCCAGTTAACCTCCTAAGGTGGGATATCATGAGCAAGTTGAACATGACCATTTCATTCACTGAGGAGGGAATAGTATGTTGTATCACAGGCACATACCATTCTACAGTTACTGCAGTAATACAAGCACTTTGTGGCCAAATCACCCTGCGGGGCCTGTCCCCCCACATAGGTTTGTTGTTCTATGGGTTAGGGCTGTTAGGATGGGTGCCCGGTATTCAGATGAGAACACTATGAATACCTGCATAATTTCTATTCAGACCAGCAGTCTCCTAGGAGGTATCAGCTAGTACTATCATCACACTAGATATAGTTGCAGTATTCACCAAGGCAGAAAAGAAATACTGTCTTGCACAGATGAGAATGACATTGAATTGTGTACATTTCTATGCATTGATCCAGCACAACAATTGTGCAAGGTGTCTGATGAGCAATTTTTCAAAGACACTGATGACACAGAAGAGATATTTTTTCAGATAGGCGTATCATATCAGATAATTATCAAACAGAGAGGAGTACTACATACTGTGCTCCCTGCTAGGACACTGTCACCATGCTTGAGGAAAGATTTAGGGATAGTGCTGTAAGGAAGGCATGGTATCAACAGTAAGAAAGACACAAGTGACCACAGTTCAAGCGTGTTGGTTTGAAAAACCCCTAGTTAATCCTAAATCTAAAGATGGGAGCAAGCTACAAACATCAAATAATAATAACACAGTCGTAGTGGTGCCTTATCAAAATAAAAGTACCAATACTAATAAGCCTATTGCCAATCCTTACTTCTCAGTACAAATAGTGTGGGAAACAATGTCATGCAAAATAAAAGTGTTCAAGAAATAATATGTCAGGATATTTAAGGCATTTGCCTCCTTCCTCATGTTTTCAGCATGGGACAAAGTGACACGCTCGAGCTTAGCACAGTCTTTGGCTTCTTTGGCACAAGTGTGCAGTTCAAACATTAGCATCAGGGCCTTCTGTGCCCAAGTCTCTTTGCCTTTAAAAGTCTCTTCTTTCAAAAGTCTTCATGCGACAGACAAACAATACGTTCTTTTCCTCTTAGAATTTCACACATACTCAATTTATCAGGTGATTTACTATTCACTTCAGATCCCAATCAGTCGGGCTCAGATCCCCTTTAATGAAATGCTTGTTGGATTTCCACATATACAATTTCTCTGGTGATTACGATTCACCATGTATCCCCCTCAGCTGGGCTCTGATCCATTTCAACACAATGTTCAATCAGTCTCTCTCTGCCAGGCTTGGACCAATTTTTATTTACTTTAACACAAATTTGCTTTAACCAAAAAGCTCTCTGCTGAAATCCCTCGTTCGGCTCAGACCAACTTCATCTACTTTGTCATCAACTTTCTTTACTCTCTTAACATCAAAGACTTTTGATTGTGCACATGATTTTGCTTATCCCATTGCAGGACCACTTTGATTCACAATCCTTTGACACTCTTTCACTTTTGCCACCTCTCAGTTGGATACTTTACAGAGACGTTTGAATGAGCATGCACGCATCGCAGGACGACTCTGCCTATGGTATTTTATCTTAGTTTCAAAGTTCAATCAGTCATCTGTTGTCCAATTTTACTCACGTTGGTTTCTCACATGCGCTTCATACACTGTTCGCTTCAGTGTTTACCATCCAATGTTGCTGCTTGCAACCTTGGCTTCAACACAGACTGGTGTAGAATCGGCCTCCCCAACTAACCGCCTGTGTTGATTTTCCTGGCGTTTCTTTGTTGTAGGAGCCAAGGACAGTACCACAGCAGCAGACGATCCACACCCCTTGATTATCAATGCAGAATAGCCCCGGGTACTTCGGACCGACAATACAGGATTCTTTAGCCTAGTTTCATAGTCTTACACTTTCTAGTCTCGAGGTTTTATGAAAGTAATGGTTCCTCATCAAAACATTCTAGGGCACTTCCCTCCTTGCAATCCCCTTCGGTTTTGCCGTCTTTCGGCTTGTGTTAAACTGCCATCTTGGAACTGCTGCTTCCTCGTGTGCTTCGCCTCACTCAGAGTGTGCCCTCGTGCTTCACCTTTTATTCATGTGGGGAAGTGTAATTGAAGTCAGGTGTGCATGATGGACAGGAATGGCCTGAACTTGACTAACCATTGTAGTGGGAAATGTCAGGTATACAGATCGGGTGATAATCAGTTTTCTCTCATAGCGAGCTGTATGTGAGAAAGTGTTCATGTTGTGAAAGGGGTGTAAGGATATTTGGCATGTTACAGCACAGAGTACAGCACTACTGCACAAGTAGCATTTTTTTTTTGCAGCACCACCACAAGGGTGCGGTGCATTGCTATATGGGTTAGCAGATTAACAAGGAAAGACAGACTATTCAGTCAAAAACGATTTTAACATATAAGATGCAAATCTATTTTTACAGTTAAAAGCACACGTGTTCATTTAAAAATGCACACTATTTTTCACCTGAAATGCCTATATTGCTAGAGACACATTTGAAAATTAACAGCTAACATATTAACCATTAACCTGACTAATAAAACCTTATTTTAATATAACTCACTAATAAAATGTGTTCTCTACTGCAGAATTAGGCATACTTTGAAAACCAGTTAAATGAGTGTGCAGATTTTTTTTTTCTCTCTTCTCTGCCTGATTATCCGTGTTGTTGTGCACAGTAACTGCAGGAGGAAGGAAGTCAGATTTGCAACAATTGCAAATGTATAAGCGAAGCTATTGTTAAAGAGTAGGAGGATGAGAGATGATGGATTTCATTGGGACACGTCATAAAGAGGGCTGAGAGGAAAGTTTTAGTGGGCAGTAGCAGGGAAAAAGACAGGCAGACATCTTTCTGCACTACTGGGGAGAAGACCTGGCTGTGGGGGTGTCCTGCTGCAGTCGAGACTGGGGAAAGCTGAAAGAATTACCTTTCCACTGGCAGAGGCAGTCCTATCTGAAAAAGCTGAGAATTCCAGGCAATGACCCCGGCTTGAGAAGGCAAGCGTTCATTTTTGCTGGAGTTAAGCCAAGAGAGCCACATTCACAGAGAGAAGCCTCTGAACAGATAAGGTAATTACCTAACTGGGGGAGCTGTGTGTGTGCACGAAAGCATGCAGTCAGTGTAGAAAAATGAAAGTCCCGTGCGTGTCTTAATCAAGTGATAATGTTGCAATTTAAGTTCTGTTCTCCGCCACTATAATTGCAGTGTGTCATAGAAAATGCTTTGATTGTTCCATTTTATTGCTGTAAAGAATGAGATCATGTCTAAATGCAACTTTTATAATACAGAAAATATTTGAAAACAGACGGGTGGTTTATTTTCTATTTACCATTACAATGCCAATGATGTGGGGAGATTTTTAAACAGTGCAATGGTCATTTTAAGACAGATGTGTGTATGTCAGAATCAGTATGAATAATTGTGAGTGACTGTAGTATAACTTGTTGGAGGTACATGAGCCAACGGGAAGAGAGACTCTCTGAACATAGCTCCCTACCGTATATAAGGTAGTGGAAATTACCACAAGACTACCACATATAGCTCTCTGTCGTAAATAAGTCAGTGAGTTTGCCCATGGTGGCGCACCAACACTATCACTGGAAATTGTGGTATCTCTAGAATGCAGGTCTGAGGTCTCTCTAGTGATCACACGAAAAATCTAAGCGAAGATAAGGGATTCTGGACATTGGGGCCACAAATAAAACAAGGGAATTATGCTCACCAAAATACCACCAACCACGTATACCAAATATGCAGGTCTGGGTGCTGAAATAATGCATGTCCATTGTATTATTGTTGCACATGGCCAAATCTGAATACAAAGAGTGATTATTGCTAAGTTATTTTTCGGCGGTAATAAAATACCGTCAGGCCCCAAATCTCCACAAAATACCCTACATATTTATGGTGCGTTGCAGGCCGGGAAAGTGATCATAGAGTACCTACTGGGCGTGGCAAGCGTGTCTCACACTGCCATTTGCACATTAAAGGGAACCCATTTTATAATAGCAGTGTGCCACTAAAAACGAATTTCAGAATGTCACAAAGGGAAACCACATTCTCAGATCTAGTGCAATATTTAGAGGCAAAGTTATTTGCACATGGGAATTGGTCTTCGAACAGTACCTTAGAATGGAGTAACCGCATTCAGGGTGAGGTGCAGAAAGAAAAACTAGACAATATTTTTGCAGAAGGCAGCATAATTCAGGTCTGCCTTACAAGATTATTGAATGCAGCCGATAAAAGTGCAGAGAAAGACTGTTTAATACGGCTATGCGGCAAAATATGGTTTATTTTAAACAAGTCCCTGCGAATGCAAGAGAATGATACTCAGCTAATTAACAGGTTAAAGACTGAATTAGATGGGGCAAGTAAAAATCAGGAAATGTTGAGAGCAGAATTGGATGTATGCCAAAAAGACATGCAATTAAAATGCAGAGACTTTGATACTCAGTTATCCAAAAGCAAGAAACAATTTGAAGATAGTGAGCAAGAATTGACACACTTAAAAGCCTTAGTGGATCACATTAGGCAGGATAAAGATGAGGTTGTTTCAGAAATGCAGATTTTACAAAAAGAACATTGCGAAAAAGAAGGTGATCTCCAGAGTGCAGAACAAGAAATGATTAAAATGATCCAAGAAAGAGACAAGAGAAATAAAGAGTTCAATGAATGCCAAATTCAAATGTGCGATATGCAGGAGGCAATTAATAAAATGAGTGATGAAAATAATTATTTGCATGATGAAGCCAACAGACTCCTTAAAAAGTGTAAGGACTTAGAACAGCAAATGTGCATTCCCAGGTCCCAGGAGAGGCGGCAGGGTACCACATTCAATGGAGTGGAGGTGAATTCTAGCTCTGCCCAAAGAGCTAGTGCCCCAGTGACAGGACCGGTGACTGAACTTGGTTGCAGCGCCCTTGGGGGATTTGATACTCCCATTGGGGGCAGCCACCAATCTCATACACCTGAAAACAGGATTGAATCACAAAATAGTGCAATTCCATGCATTGCAACAAGTAGCCCCATAAAAATAATGAAATCCATTAAAGCCCTGATCAAACCATTTAAAAAGGGAGGTGAATGCTGCATTGAGGATCACTTAGAAGCGGTGCATGACATTTTTAAAGCGCTCCAGATACCTAAGGAACAGTACAGACAATATTTTCATTTAACTTTAGATGCCCCGACGGCCAGCATCATAAGGGGATTAAATGAACAGCAGAATATGACATGGCTGGAGTTTGAAAAAGAAATTAGGCGTCATTTTTCTCCTTTTCAGTCATTGCAGGAGGCAAAGAAAGTCGCGTACACTATTACTGCTGGACCTAATACATCACCTCGCCAATTTTTACAAGACTTAAAAAGAGCATTCTCTCGCTTTGATGTATCTTTTGACTCAAATTCCAATGAGTTTAAAACCGCATACTTCTATGGGCTACAGAAAGACATCATATCCCAATTGGTCCGTGAATTTGACCGTGACAAGTCCCTTGAATGGATTGTACATCAAAGCACCAAGCTATATGAGGTACTCTATTGTCAGGGTAGAGAAAGTGATAAAATGAAAGATACTAGGCCTAAATCTAAAGAACCCTCAGCCACAGTAATGGAAATCAGGTCAGCCAAAATGTCCCTTGAGTCTGCTCAAAGCCAAGGTAAAAATAATGTGACACCTGAACAAAGGGGTAATCAACAAAGATCGCCATTTCCTGTACCAATGTTCCAATCACATGATCCTAGTAATAGAGAGAGCTACATCAGCCCTAGATATTTAGGAGATAGACCCCGGGTAAGGTACCGGTCTGATATGGCAGGTATGAACAATAACCAGAGACAAAATCAAGATCAAAGAAATGATGGTCCCTACCAGTCATTGGGGACACAGAGCAGATTTGATCCCAGCACCATGATATATGGTAATCAGGATAGGCCCCGATATGTGGATCGATTTACTGATAATGGAAATCAATATAGGGGCCAGTACCCACAATCTGAGAGACAGGACATGAAGCAAAACGTGAACTACAGTCCACGCCAGTACAATGATTCCCCACCAGGGGACTATAATCAAAGGATGGGTGCAACCCGCTCCCCTCCACAAATGAATCAAGAGTTCAGAAACCATCCCAACCGGTATCAATCACCTGAGAGGTATCAGAATAGATCCAATCAGGGGGAAAACAACCAATATCGACCTAGGCCACAGAAAGAGGATCCTAGAGAGGTGGAAAGGTTCCAATGCCTTGAGGCCCAAGTGAAAATGTTAGCTGAGCAAATAGGAAAGCTCTATACAGCGCAAAAACAACCTTCCAAAGAGGGGGCTGATGGCCATAGCAATGACCGGGGGGCTTCCGAAAAGTGACTAAGTACTCATGATAACTGCAGTGCCAAAATGATAGATTGCTCTGATATAACTTTGCATAACGACTCTGAGATGACTAATGGATTAAAAATGAAAGTACCAGTAAATGAAATTGTGATGGAAAGTGTAAATACTTCTAGAAAAGAGGTACGGTTTAACTTAGAGCTAAATAAAACAGTAAAGATTTGCACAAATGAAAAAGAAACATTAGGAATTCCAAAAGAACAAAGGGACAGATTTAAGAAAAATGACTCATGCATGGGGAATACCAGTGAACAGGGAGTAAGTGGGGATGCCATAGCTCCTTCCCTGGGCAAGCAAAACAATGACCAAACACAGACAGAAAAAGGAAATACTCACAAGGAGGGTACAAGTCAATCACCTGAAAAATTCATTGAGCCACATATTTTTGAAGAGGCTGAAAGGGCTGGTATTACACTAAATGATCACAAATGCACAGAATTAAAAAATGACAAATTGCTGAATGATGTTGTGACACATGTTCAGTTGGAAGGTTGTAATGTGGTCTCTGATGTTACCCAGATGGATGGGCGAACGGTGGCCACACTCCAAAAAACCTCTGAACATGGAGAAATGAATAAAATACCTCGCACAGAAATGGGTAAAAAGGAGGGAAAAATGTCTTTTCATTTACCAATGTGCTTAGCCAAAAGTGAAAAAGACCTGAGAAAGGTGAGCCCTGAAATCAGTAAGAATTCACATTTCTTATGTGTATTAGAGGAAGTTGAGGACAGATATTATGCACCCATCACTGTAGAAGAAAAATGCCACACCTTTGCTATGATTGACACTGGCGCACAGGCCACAATTATGTCCAAGGAGCTGGTAAAGAGTATCAATGAAGGGAGGCCTCCACAGAGTCAGATCACAGTGAAGGCAAATCAAGGCCCAGTGCATAACTTTAATGGGGAGGAGGTGCCCATCATAGGTGTAACTGAGGTTGACATAAAAATAGGAAAGCACAGAATGAAACAAGAGGTATTGATCACATCTATTTGTGAAATTCCATTTCTGATGGGGACAGATTGCCTGAAAAGATTGTCTCCTCTCATAGATGGGGTGAATGGAGTGCTGTGGTCCTTAACCAAAAAACCATTGAGGCCTAAGAAACTAAAATCACAAAACAGCAATATAAAAGAATGTCACACCGTTGCCAAAACAAATGATGCTGTGGAGGTATATCTCCAGAATAGCTGCATACCTAGTGTCACTGTTATATTAATGTGTCAAGACAAAGATCAGAGCGACAATGAAAAACTACCTGTACAAATATACTTGGACCCAAGGAAAGATTGGCAGACTGCTATAGATGAGCACACATTACGTTTCTACTTAAAAGAGAATACATGCAAACAGAATATTGTTCCTAAAACAGATTCAGAAAAACACATTACCACTCTGGCAGAGATACACATGGAAGATGAGCAACCATGGGTTCACGCTGGTATAAATGATTATCTTAAAACAATAAAAGCCACTTTAGCGCTTGAACATGAAAGGAGTTTCATTAATGAGAAATTGTTGCAAAAAATTATGGAGAGGGAAGAAATCCCGAAATTTAGGATTAAAAACCAATATGTTTCTGGGTTGGACAGTCCAGACTTTGAAAACCGAATTACAGGCAGATGCATGCTTAAAATTAGCATTGGGCAGAAAACAATTTACCATAATGTATGGATAGTGAATGGAGCACAAAATGAATTTTACATGGGCAATGACATCATGCACAGAATGTGTATGGTGTTAGATTTCCTTAATCAAAAAATATGGTCACGCCTAGGTGGGCCGGCACCTGAATTTGAAGACAAAAGAAGGGCTTATCATTGTGCACAACTAGTTCCTTATGCAGTCGAATTACAGATGAGGAAAAATACTATTGTTCCTGCATTTACAAAACAGTTTGCAATAACACTGAAATGCAAAAATGGACAGCAGATGAAAGGCTCTGATGCATTTGTATGCCTGAATGAATCCATAAAACAGCAAGGCCTGGATTATGAATACATTCCATTGGTAGACATTGGTGAGGGATCTGTAAAAATCATGGTAAATAATAAAGGTTGTCAGGATATTCATTTAGAGGAAAACTCCCCATTAGGAATGGCCATACAAAAATCACATTATACGGCAGATTTAAATAACATGGTGATTGGGAATATTCCTGAAAAATATGTAGATGCCAAGGGCGAGTTACCAGAACACCTGGACTCTCAGCCCAAAGGAATATTTAAAATTCATTCTGTGTATCCTTATGATTCAAATGAGACAGTGTGCTGCCATCAAGAGGATTGCATAATATTTAATTTAAATGAAAATGAAACAGGAAATCAGCCCATTGAAGTGGAAGCTGATATGCCAAAATATTTGAAAGTGGCAGCTCTACAAAAAGACACAGCCACACAGTTAGAGGAAAGCGCTGAGATTCCTTTACCAGAAGAGTTTCCAGAATTTTCCAGAATGGTAGAAGAGCAGATCTCCTTAGCGGATGCATGTAACAGCGATGAGGATCGACGCAATCTGAGGGAAATATTTATGGAGTTTAAGGATGTATTTGCAAAAGATGCTTATGATTGTGGTTTAACTGATTTACATGTGGCCACACTACCAGAAGGTTGTAGCAGAAATCCAGTGTTTGTACGCCAGTATAGACTACCGCTGGCATGTTTAGAATCATTGGCAGAGATTATTAAAAATTTGGAATCACGGGGAATAATTAGGCCCATTCATAGCACATCCAATACGCCTATTTTAGGTGTGTTAAAGCCAAATGGTCAATGGCGGCTGTGTGCAGACTTAAGAGAGTTAAATAAAAGAGTACCAGTATCTAGATGGCCACTACCATTCATTGATCAGGGCCTAGCTCAGATACATGGTTCAAATGTATTTACCACGTTAGATCTCACATCTGGATATTGGTGTGTGCCATTGGCAGAGGAGATACAACACCTATTTTCCTTTACATTTGACAGGACTCAATATGCCTGGCTTAGAGCTCCGTTCGGGTACATCAATAGTGGGAGTGAATTTGGCATATTTTTGAGAAAGGCCATGCCGGATGCAGCGGAAAGAGGGACAATAGTTTATGTGGATGATGTCTTGATAAAAAATGAAAACCTTAAAAGCCATTTTGATGAAATAAGACATGTGCTTGGCCAATTGCAGAAAGCAGGCGCCAAAGTATCTTTGCAAAAAGCACAATGGTGCAAGAAAAAAGTGAACTTTCTAGGGCATGAAGTGACTGAACATGGGCTAAATCCACAAAGGAAGAAAATAGAGGCCATACAAAGAGTAAAAGATCCTAAAAATGTGAAAGGAGTAAAAAGTTTATTAGGGATGACAGGCTATAACAGAAAGTTCATTGAGAATTATGCAGAAATCACTCAACCATTGACTAAACTGCTTAAACTAAATACTCCCTGGAGATGGGAAAGAGAGCAATCTGATGCAGTGGCTAGATTGAAGGAATGTCTGGTAAAGGCACCATGTTTAGCATACCCCATAAAGGACAGGGATTTCTTTATAGAAATAGGCTTTTCTGAACATTGTATGTCAGCAGTGTTATCACAAAAACACGATTTGAATCACAAAACCGTTGCATATGCAAGTAAGGCATTTTCCCAAGTTGAAATGAAATTTAATGAATGCGAAAAGGCCCTATTAACCACTGTGTGGGCGCTACAACATTTCCGCCCCATTATTCAGGGAGAAAAGGTGATTATTGAAACAAATCATCAACCTTTGCAATTTTTAGAGAGTAAAAGAATTAGATCAGGCAATCTAGCGCAATCCAGAATCACTTCATGGACACTGGCATTACAAGGTTTTCCCGTAGAAGTAAGATATGGACAAAATAAAAAGAGCCCAATTGCTCAAGGGTTAGCTGACTTACATGACTGTGCAGCTGAACAAATAACAAATGAAATGGATGTGGAAGCTAGTTTACAGGAATTTGAACAATCACCACACAAAGCTTTTGATGAAAAAACATGCAAGGATTTGCCAACTGTATATGTGGATGGTTGTGCTTTTCACATTGAAAATGACAGTAATAAACAATTAGTGGCAGGAATAGGAAATGTCTGGTTGAAATGTGAAGGCGTTCCTAGTATAGGGATGAGGATTGGAGATAGGAGCAGTCAGGTGGCGGAATTGGCAGCCATCTATAAAGCAATTGCTACTGCAGTTGATAAAAAGTTCAGTGAAATTGTCCTGGTGACTGATTCTGACTATGCACGGAATAGCTTTGTGGAATATTTGCCTGGTTGGAAAGCAAGAGGCATGGTTACATACAACAAAAAGCCACTTAAACATGGAAAAATGATACAAGCCATAGACAAATTGGTGTCAGAAAATAATTTAACAATATACTGGAGAAAAATTCGTGGGCATTTAAAAACACCAGGAGAGGATAAGGAGGGAAATGATAAGGCAGACCATCTGGCTAAGATTGGGGCTGTGATGGGAGAATTGCTACCTATTGATTATTTAATGGGTGAAATACAAATTGATGCAGTCACACGGTCTAAAGCACCAAAGGAGGTAGATCAACCGGTGGTGCAGTGGAGTCATGACACGCCAGACCAAGATTTGATTGAGGCACAAAAGAATGATCAAATTTTAGGAATCTATTATAATCATTTGATAGATCCTGAACAAAATCCTTTAACAGAAAATGATTGTATGGGAAAAGAAGAGTTGAGGGTGTTATTAAAGAACAAAACACGAATTAGATTACAGGATGGACTCATGATTAGAGAGTCCATAACAGGGCAAATACAGTGGGTAGTACCCCTTTCATTCAGAGGACTAATGCTACACCATGCACACGATGCCATAACTGCAGGCCATAGAGGTTCACAAAAAACATTAGAAATACTAAAAGATTATGCTTACTGGCCACATATGTCCCAAGATGTGGAATTATATACTAGAGGATGTCTAGTATGCACCCAATTTAAACCTGCTTCACCAATGCATAGAGCACCATTGATGAAAAGAGGCCTAACTCTCCCATGGTCAGATTTGCAAATAGACTATGTAGGTCCTTTAGAAAGGTCGAGCAGGGGACACCGCTATATTTTGAGTGTGGTATGTTTGATGTCAAAGTGGATTGAGTGCATTCCCGCACCAGATTGTAGTGCGCAAACAGCAGCCACATTGCTGGTGAACCATGTGTTCTCAAGGTTTGGGTTGCCACAAAGAATTGAGTCAGACAGAGGAAGTCATTTCACAAGTACTCTAATGAGTAAGGTATGGCAAATACTAGGTGTGAAAAGGAAACTACATATCGCATATCGGGCGGCGTCTTCAGGTACAGTTGAAAGAAGCAATAGGTCTGTTGTGGATATTTTAAAGAAATTTGTGGCAGAAGCAGGTTCCAGCTGGGATTTGCGTTTACCATTGGTTTTGATGGCAATCAGGTCGACTCCTGCCAAAGCAACAGGTGTTAGCCCCCATGAGGTCTTAACAGGTAGGAGAATGGTGTTACCACAACACCTACTATACAGAACACATGAGCAAACTCTAGTGAGTGCATCCACAGTTCATGAATATATTGATGAACTGAGGAGGCATTTGCAACATGCATTTGCTTTTGTGCAGAGAAATCTGGAAAGAGCTGCTGACAGTGCTAAGTCATATTATGACAAAAAGACATCAGTAAAGGAATACAATGTAGGGGATCAGGTGTACAAGTTTCATTTTGGAAAAAGTAAACAGAAAAATTCTAAATTTCTGGCAGCCTGGCAGGGGCCATTTCGAATTATAGATAAAGTCTCTCCTGTAGTGTATAAAATTTTGAAAAATGAAGGTGAAACAGCAATAGAGCAGTTTGTCCATGTAAATCAAATCAAACCATGCCATCCCAGACATGAGATCAGGCAGCTTGAGCATCTGGAAACGGATAGAGTCCCTTGAGAAAATAAATGGGTGTGATCAGGAGGCAGTGACAAAGAAGTTAAAAAAAAGTTGATTGTAATGATGGCACATAAACACTGTAATATATGTGAAAATATATAATATAAATAAATAAATAAATAAATAAATAAATGCACATATAACGGAAGCTCGTGGTTGGTGTGCAGATAGAAAGTGTATTAAATATTGAATGCTGTCTTATATGTGTTTGTTTTCTTTTAACTTGTGTTTAATTTCAGAAAAAAAAAAAAAAAAAAAAAAAAAAACGAAGTATTTTTACCAAGCATGTTTTATTTTTGGCAAAAGGATGAAGTTAGTATTGTGCTATGTACTTAATCTGTTTATTTTCTATTTTGATTTAGACAATTAACATTATTTGATCGGAGGTTCCGGGATCAGAGGCCACGGGAGACGATGGAGTCCTGGAGTCCCCTGGATGAAGACCAAAAGATGCCTGCCTCCAGGTGGAGGTGAAGACAAAATAACTGGAATGCCAAAAGAGATGACTACTGTGGATTCAAGATTGCCAAGATGAAAGAGTACTCGAATGAACCGAATAACATCACTGGTCGGGACATACCAAAAGAGACAAAACAAAAGTTCCGGCATATGAAGTTCCACGTATTTATTATTTTAATTATTTATTTTAACTTGTTATATTACTTATTTGTTTTAGTTAGTTGTTTTATTTCATTGTTTTTAATTGACTTGGAAAATTTAAACTTAAAGTAATGCCACTTCCACTGAGAAGGCAAATGTGGAACATTTTATGGACTTATGGACTCAGATGAAATATTGATTGCAAATTTTCATTGATGCACATGAATATTCATTTTGTTGGATTGATATATTGTATAAAAAAAAAAAAAGAACAAGTTGTTTTTAGAGATTGGCTTGGATTATAGCCAAGTTCTAAAAACAAAAGGAGGGTATATGTAAGGATATTTGGCATGTTACAGCACAGAGTACAGCACTACTGCACAAGTAGCATTTTTTTTTGCAGCACCACCACAAGGGTGCGGTGCATTGCTATATGGGTTAGCAGATTAACAAGGAAAGACAGACTATTCAGTCAAAAACGATTTTAACATATAAGATGCAAATCTATTTTTACAGTTAAAAGCACACGTGTTCATTTAAAAATGCACACTATTTTTCACCTGAAATGCCTATATTGCTAGAGACACATTTGAAAATTAACAGCTAACATATTAACCATTAACCTGACTAATAAAACCTTATTTTAATATAACTCACTAATAAAATGTGTTCTCTACTGCAGAATTAGGCATACTTTGAAAACCAGTTAAATGAGTGTGCAGATTTTTTTTTTCTCTCTTCTCTGCCTGATTATCCGTGTTGTTGTGCACAGTAACTGCAGGAGGAAGGAAGTCAGATTTGCAACAATTGCAAATGTATAAGCGAAGCTATTGTTAAAGAGTAGGAGGATGAGAGATGATGGATTTCATTGGGACACGTCATAAAGAGGGCTGAGAGGAAAGTTTTAGTGGGCAGTAGCAGGGAAAAAGACAGGCAGACATCTTTCTGCACTACTGGGGAGAAGACCTGGCTGTGGGGGTGTCCTGCTGCAGTCGAGACTGGGGAAAGCTGAAAGAATTACCTTTCCACTGGCAGAGGCAGTCCTATCTGAAAAAGCTGAGAATTCCAGGCAATGACCCCGGCTTGAGAAGGCAAGCGTTCATTTTTGCTGGAGTTAAGCCAAGAGAGCCACATTCACAGAGAGAAGCCTCTGAACAGATAAGGTAATTACCTAACTGGGGGAGCTGTGTGTGTGCACGAAAGCATGCAGTCAGTGTAGAAAAATGAAAGTCCCGTGCGTGTCTTAATCAAGTGATAATGTTGCAATTTAAGTTCTGTTCTCCGCCACTATAATTGCAGTGTGTCATAGAAAATGCTTTGATTGTTCCATTTTATTGCTGTAAAGAATGAGATCATGTCTAAATGCAACTTTTATAATACAGAAAATATTTGAAAACAGACGGGTGGTTTATTTTCTATTTACCATTACAATGCCAATGATGTGGGGAGATTTTTAAACAGTGCAATGGTCATTTTAAGACAGATGTGTGTATGTCAGAATCAGTATGAATAATTGTGAGTGACTGTAGTATAACTTGTTGGAGGTACATGAGCCAACGGGAAGAGAGACTCTCTGAACATAGCTCCCTACCGTATATAAGGTAGTGGAAATTACCACAAGACTACCACATATAGCTCTCTGTCGTAAATAAGTCAGTGAGTTTGCCCATGGTGGCGCACCAACACTATCACTGGAAATTGTGGTATCTCTAGAATGCAGGTCTGAGGTCTCTCTAGTGATCACACGAAAAATCTAAGCGAAGATAAGGGATTCTGGACATTGGGGCCACAAATAAAACAAGGGAATTATGCTCACCAAAATACCACCAACCACGTATACCAAATATGCAGGTCTGGGTGCTGAAATAATGCATGTCCATTGTATTATTGTTGCACATGGCCAAATCTGAATACAAAGAGTGATTATTGCTAAGTTATTTTTCGGCGGTAATAAAATACCGTCAGGCCCCAAATCTCCACAAAATACCCTACAGGGGGATGAGTTTCTAAGTATCCTATCTGGTATGGGATATCAGGTCTCGCAATCCGGTGTCCCTCCCCAAATACCCCTCACCCAGGTGATCCTCACACACAGGTCCACCCCCAGGAAGTGGATCCAAAAGCAGTGGCCATTTACTGGCCACCTGGATTAGCGGGTAAGACAGTGCCTCTCACAGTGCCCAGAGAGTCATGCACCAGCAGACCCCACTATGTAGGTCTATGTTGGTTGAAAGGTATAGGGGCAGTTTGCATCAAACTTAAACAAGGGGCAGTGTTACCCCGGGTCAAGCAGTACCCCATTACCAGAGAATCAGAAAAGGGGATTTATTCCACCATTGTAGCATTATGGAAGCAGGGTGGAATGATATGATATGATGGGTTATTTATAACACACTTAATACCCAGATGTGTCTAAGCACGGACCTGGGGATCAAACCTGTGGTGCTCCATGTCATCTTGCTTCCAAGGCGAGCACATTGCTCTGAGCTGTGTACCTAGTGAAAAAAAGTGAAAGGGTCATCGTGGTGGATGTTTCAGGCCTCATGCCCATTGAACAATATTGTAGTGGCAGAGTTTCCAGTGGTCTGAAACCCCACCAACGTTCTTTGCAGCAACCTTTCACATTAGTAGATCTGAAAAATGCATTTTTCTCCATTGCAATGTTCCCTGACTCCCGGTACCTCACAGCATTTACTTAGAAAGGACAGAGGTTTCAGCACACTCGTTTACCACAGGGGTACTGTGAGTCCACAAGCATTTTCAAAAGAGTATTACAAATGGATTTGGGAAACTTACAGGTACAGAGCACAGTACTTCAGTATGTATACAACCTCGTAGTGTGCAGCATGAAGGAAGAACAGTGTAGAAATGACTCAGTGACACTTTTCACATTATTGACAGAAATGAGATACAAGGTTGACAATGAAAGATTGCAGTACTGACAGCAAGATGTTGTATACTAGGGCAGATAATTTGAGCAGTGGGGAGGAGAGTAACACGAGAAAGAGCAGCAGCAGTTTACCACACCCCACAACTGACTATGGTCAAACAAAGGCAGAAAGTCCTTGGGATTGTGTAACTATTGTTAGGCCGGCATATTTGATTACTCCACCTACACCAAACCCCTGCTTAAAAGAAGCACAGACGGTTAAGGGACCCCTTTTTCTGGACATATGAGATGGTGCAATCTTTTCAGGAATTGAAAAATGCAATCAGCAACACACCAAGATACAAAAAATTCTTCTTCTTTTTCTCACATTCAAATGGTCAAGTGATGACAACTGTCCTCACTCAACAGACATCTATGGCACAAAAACCTTTGGCATATATTTGTGGTCTTTAGACCAAGTTATGCAGGGACATTTTTCATGTCAGCAGGCTCTAGCAGCAGCTGATTTTGCAATACAAAAATCATCCGCAATCACAATGGGATGCCCGGTCACATTATACATGCAACACACAGCTTTTGCCATACTAAAGAAATCCACTCTCACCACACAACGAGCATCAGGATACAAGGTAATGTTGTCCAATCCTTCCATTCACATAGTGAGATGTCGCACAGTCAATCCAGCAACATTCATTGCCAGTACAGCAAGGGGACTAATGCATGATTGTGCCACATACAAGGACACTTCAGATGACACTACCCAACTTAGAGAAACCCACTAGAGGAGGGGAAAGTGCTCTTCATTGATATTTTGTCGGTGACTTATCAGAGCACTGGGATCAGGCATATGGGTGCAGCAGTAGTGAGGATTGAAGACAGTGAGTACAAAGTGATATCTAAGGTACAACTGACCCAATCCGCAGAACTCATAGCACTAATAACAACATTGGAGATATCAAAATGGCAGTTTACTATCATTTACTCAGATTCAGCTTATGTCACATCAACAGTACATTCAGGCCACTCCAGATGGCGGAGGCGAGGGTTCATGAAAATCAGATGACACACTTGTGTAACATGCTGCCTTACCTCCTGGGTTAATTGATGTATTAACACTCCCAACAGCAGTAGCGGTAGTAACGTGTGCAGCTTACACCAAGAATACAGACCCAGCTTATTATGGTAACAATGTAGCAGATCCAGCAGCAAACGAAGAAACATATCTGAAAATACCAAACCCCTCACTATCCCCTGAGCCAATATTACTCTTTCTGCCTCTCTCTCCCTCTCTCCCTCTCTCTAGGGCTGAAGTTACATGCTTATTTTCTAGAGGGTATGAAGAAGAATATATTGAACTAACAGACAACAACAGGGCTACGGAAAGAGCAAGTTGTTTTTATCGTACCGCCCCTGATCAGGTATCCTGATGAAGTAGGACAGGAACAGGTTTAGTGCAAAATAAAGTCTCATTTGCAGATGGACGGTGTTCTTTACTATGGAGAAAAATGGTTGAAAGGACTGATTGGGTGCAAAGCAGGGGGGATGGGTGGACTATTAAAAAGTGTAGTATCGCAAATGAATTAGACATGTTTCGCTGTTCCGGAAAAGTATGTTGTGAAATTAACTTGGACTGACCAACATGAGAAGCCTACTAAAGTACTGAAACTCACACAATTCTCTTTGTGTTTCAGAGGCAACAGCAGTATGCATTTGGGGACAAACAAACATGTAATCCAAACTTTTGACATCCCAGTCATCGAAGGAGGGGCAGCAGATCTTGTGTACGTATACTGGGTCTGCAGGAGCTTAGCATACTCCCAATTGCTGTAACTCTGGAAGGGTGTGTATTCCTTGGTGATCCTGCAGTCACTCATGCTTGTTGCACCTGTCCTCCACCTCACCACAATCAGCGAAAACCTCATGTTGAAGCCAGTGCACCTCTTTCATCAGCAGGCCTGTTGTTCATTGGGCTTGCAATGTCATTGATGCAGCAACAATTTTTCTCAAGACTTGAGCAATAAATTAAATGCTATCCCAGAGGAGTTTAGGTTATTTAGTAAAGCTGAGACATTATTTACCTCTCTTCTTGCTCCCAGTGTACAGGCATTGGCAAATATGAAATGGTTTCATATAACACGTTGGGAGCTCCTCCAGATGGAATATGAAACAGAAAAGGAACTTAATGCCATTAGAGAAGAAATACGTACAATTAGAATGACCGCACTCCAAAATTGATATAACCTCGACTTAATCACTACCCTGGAGTGTGGCATCTGTGCGAAGATAGGTAGTTCCTGTTGTACTCACACACTTTCCAATGATGTAGACAATGACAGCTTAACACATGCAATTAACTCACTGCACACTTTGCGCATTAGGATTGAGAAGAAAAGGGGGATAACAGAGCAAGATTGTTTTGTGTCAATGTTTTCCTGTGTACCATTCTGGATGGGAAGTATATTGAAAATACTTACTGTCCTTGTTTTAGTGCTTATTGGTTTTTGTACTTACCAGTTGATCAGGGGTTGCTGCCAAAAGACGGTGTCGAAGGAAATGCAGATGATATCACTTACACTGAAAACAGGGCTGGCCACTCCACTTTTGGAGCATGTGCACACAGATACAGACCAATGGAATGGCAAGATTGAGCATTGCATGGTTAGGATATCAGAATTGATTGGTCCACCTGGAACACTGTCTTATCCCCCTCCTGATCCAGAGAATTGAGGGTAAAGAATATGTTGATTGCTCAGTGGTTGGGGTTTGCTGTTTTCCCTCTGGAATATGTAGTACAAGGAGGAGACCTGTGTCATGTTATTAATTTCTGGGTATCAAAGTCTGTCTTATACAAAATGCAAGAAGCAGGTAGGGGAGCTAATGAATTAACTGACAAATGGATTGTTGCGATGCAGGTTTAATGCCCTAAATGTTTAGGGAAGTACAAGCTGAGAACATTCTATTATCATGGAGATTTGGTCATTTTTAGTTTAGTGCTTCTGTCATGTGACACAGCATTTCAGGTCATTTCCAAATGGAATTTTATTTTACTTTAGTTTTGTCACATTTTGTAGAACAAACAGTGGAATGATGGACAGCAAAACTGTTGTTACTGGCTTGTATTAGCATAAGGGCCTCTTGTCACAAAAGCCAGGGCCCTGCATTTTGAACTAGGATGCAACGGAATGTGCAGATTTCTGTTCTTGAGGGCACTAGGCTGCATCTGAGCCTATGCCTTTCTATTTCATTAAACTTTAATCCTGCTTTCTCCAGCAAGTGTTCCTTGGAGGAAGGGAGCAGTGACACACACATATTGGTTATTGTTGCAGAGCTTAGCTGTTCTCTGTAGCTTTTAGTGAAATGTAGAATAACAATGTGTGTTCTTGTTGATATATAAAATACAATAGGTGCAAATGGGATATGTTGGTGTGAAAGGAGGCTTGGGTGAAGCCATTAACAAAGCATCAAAACTAGATTGTGCTCATACTGCCCCCTAGGGAGAATTGGGACAACTGCTTCTGCATTAGAATGGCTCAGTGGCATGAACAAATATGAGAAACTAATGTCCAAGGAGTGGAGTCTCAGTTATGTTTTTTTATGAAGCCACCTGGTTCCCAAGAGATACCATGAAGAATGTATGCTAGGAACACCAAGAAGTTTCAAAATGAGAGTTGCAAAAAGTGTTGCCGAGTAAACTGCCACAAGACATGAGAACTGCCTGGGATTGCCAAATTGACTGAGCTCATTGGAGAGGAAATTGCTGTGTCTAATTTGTTGATTTCACTGTTGACACCCACAACATGATTGGGTTGTTTCAGGGGAACTGCACATCAGTAGATGTATAACTTTAGATAATCAAGATGAAGTGTTCACTGCAGTGTGCACAATTAGGTCATTTGTAGGGGGCTGCAATTAGGATGGTCACGGGAAATGTACTAACCAATGGGAGGTACTAATGGGGATACTATTGTATATTGTGTTTAGAGTTCTCTCTAGGCGGGAGCCAATGAGGAGGGTGGGATTAACATGTACCTGATATTTGTGAGTTATTAAAATTTTGCGTTTTTTGCCCTTAAGTGCTGTAACTCACACGATCCTTAGTTTCTGAAGACAAAAGATCCTTAAATGCAAGTTGATTACCCAGCGGTTTCCTGCTTTTTCACACATGCTCAACATGTTGAAGGCCCTTAGGACATATATTCACAAAGGAGTCTCCCATAGCTTCTCATATCTAGCAAATTGGGTCCTTGATAAAAAAAAACTGCATTTCACTACATCAATTGTTAGATGTAAGTTCATTATTAATCATATGAGATGGAGTATGTGTATGTGCAAACATTTGAAGAGAACATTGGTAGCATCAGCTTCTTTGAGCCAAGTATTACCTCTTAGCTTCATTAACTGTGTTTTTGTACTTAGCTTGTTCACATTTTGATCTTAACCCATTGTCTTGGTTAGGATTTCTCCTCCATCTAAATTCTATTTTCTTTAAATGTACTTTCATGGCTGTAAGACTGTCGATGTTAGGCTTAAACCATATTTTTATTTTTGGGGACCCACTAGAGTGAGGGTTAGACCTACTGATACATTGTAAGAGTCTACCAGAACATGAATATAATTGTTTGGGTCAACACACTCTTTTATATTGATGAAAATAGAATTTCAAAACCTAGGGATCAACTTCCCTGTATCTCTGTATAGAATATCTATTTCTTTGTTGAACCTATCATTTCTCATCACAGAATATGGGATAAGTAAGTGTTGTGAGCACAAGGGTTTCCTCAATTTTTTAAGGGGGCTGTGGTATGTGAGGAGAGATACAGCAGAAAAAAACGTACATATACCACTAGCTACCCACCTCTAACACAGCGAAAGGTGGCTACTTGTCAGAAATTTACCTCACAGTAGGAATTTCATAGGATTATATCTCCCACCATAGACAAAGAAATGTGTTTAGCATATTTTAATTATTATATCAAACAACATGGTAAAACAACATAAAAAACCTATTTCCAGCGTTCGTTATTTGTAGAAACACAAATGGGCGGAAGAAGCAGACACCAAAACATTTGAAATGTACAATTTGCGTGATGTTAGTAATGGTGTATTTTGATCGCATTTTCAACTATACAACAACATGGTATAATAGCGTCAACATTTGAATATGTTTCTAGGGAGAAGGACAACACTGTTGCAGTTTAAAGCTCGTCAGTAAAGTCCAACGCCCCGTCTTCAGGACGCGATAGGTTAAAGAAACACGTTACACTGGCAACATGGTGCCTATGTGTCAGTGTAGTGACCTAAAAAGATAAATAAAATTTGTTTTACTCAAACATGATAAAAACGGTGATGGTGGTGTTTGTGTGCATACAAAACAAGTAGCCAGGTTGCTAACCTTAAAAGTGATTTCTTTTGGTGTGATGGGCAAAGCGATTGCATGAATCAATTTAATTGAGGCGGCCGACCAGTCCGTCTTAAGAATTCAAGCTGTAAATCAATACGTACATTTATTTAGATTTTTGTTGAAACAAGTAACATATTGAACCAACAATAGTTACATTTTGATATATGAATCAATCATATTTACCACTTTATGTGTAAGGCAGGGATTATTGTTTCAAGTCCTGCAGAGAAATTTCAGTAGCGTACCGAGTTTCTATGGTATTCCGGATACTACATGTCCCATAATGCATCATGGAATCTAAAAGAAATGCGAAAAGCCTTTCAATTTCACAGGTTTCACCTGATCTGCGTTTCATTCAAGCATTTAAGTGGCAGGGAGTAACACTTACTTGGCCATAATGATCCCCAAGGCTGTCTTGCATTGTTATATATTGGGTTAGATATTTTAAACCGCTCGCATGTCAGTGAATGGCTCTGTGTGGGAGACAAAGGCACCAGAGAGTACAATTAGACTCTCTGTATGTTTTTTGAGCAACAATCAAGTGTGGGATGGATTTCAAAGCAGGCTTACCTGTCGTGTGTGCATTCGCCTTCACAGAATCGCTTTACCCCGTGGCTTTTTCCTTGGTTGAATACTGGTGTAAGCCAAATGTCATTCGTTGACATCGAAAGAGGACTGCCAAGTCCAGTCCATTTGTGTGTGTAATAGAGGAAGGACTTTCCTCAGTATTAGAAAGGGGTCGGCCATTTTTGAGTGTATATGGATCCTATGAAGGTATACTTAACACTGCAGTAAATAATGATCTGCTTGCTAGTTCTCAGTAAGTGGGTGTGTATAGTGTGTCAAATACATTTTTTCTTATAGAGCAAATTTGTGCACACAATGGTTATGCATTATATGACAATTTTAGACAAGGCATCACCCTCCAGCAGACATGATAGACATAAACGGCAATGAGATCATATTTCATTAACCCCCCACTGGTTGTCTGAGCTATTAGTGGATAAACAGACTCCACTCTACGGCAATATTTAGACCGGACTGGACTGTATTGAGATTATAAATCCATTTTTGCTCCATTTTTTTAAGGAACAGATCCCTATTCCCTCCCCGTGGGTGAGCTTTAGATGTCTCAATAACAAACCAAAATATATCTTTGCATATGTGTTTCGCTTGTAAATAATGGGCCAACAATGGTTTATCCGGAGTACCATTCCGTATGGCTGAGCGATGTTCGCCAATTCGTAATTTCACTGACCTGATTGTTTTGCCTATATAGATTAACTCACAAGGGCATTTTATCCCATAGATCACCCATTTAGTCAGGCAATTTGAGAAGGATTGGTATTTCCATAGCCTGTCATACAGATCAATCCGTTTCAAATTCTTGGTCAAATGGCAGACTGAACAATGTCCACATGCGTAATGACCACTGACTGGTGGCAGTCCCCATAATGTAGATTGAATGGGTGTCTCAATGTTGTTAATAGGGTAAGTGTGTACTAATTTATCCCGCAGATTAGGCATCCGCTTGAAGGCAAATCTAGGACAATTGGGTTGAAAATCATCGGTATGAATGATTTTCCAATTTTTTACTATCACCCTTCTTAGGTTATTACTCAGGGGCGAAAAAGATGAGACCCATGTAATTCTATCATCTTGTGGTTTTGTGTGTTTCTGAAGGATCACTTCGCGATTTGCGTAACGTGCTCTCTTCATAGATCTCTTGATTATTTTCCGAGGATATTGTCTCTGTTTTAGTTTTTCGCTCAAGAACTGGCTATTGATTTTAAAGTCAGCCAATTCACTACAGTTCCGTTGGATTCTAAGAAATTGTCCGTAGGGTAAATTTTCCCATAGACTAGACGGATGGAAGCTGCTGACTCCAGACGATAATATATCAGGACTTAAATGTCCTTCGTCTTTTACACCAACACCAGCCATGATCTCTCCAGAAATTCTCACTTTTGAAAACAAAATAATAAGAGAATTAAATTATCTTTTTAAAAACAAAAACCAACAAAAAGATAATCTAACACAAGCAGAGCGAAGAGCTCTAAAAAATCTCGAAAGCAATACCTCCTTTGTAGTGAAACCCGCTGACAAGGGGGGGGTATCGTACTGTGGGATGTGAATGTATGCAATCTGGAAATTGAAAAACAGTTAGATAACCAACTCTGTTATCGGAAACTTGTGGGCAAACCTACTACAGGATTGACTGAAGAAATTCTGAGCCTTATGAAACATGCACATGATCAAAAGTGGATCTGTAAGGATGAGCTGATGTTCCTGACTAGACCCAATTCGACCACTCCTGCCGTCTAGTCTACGGGAAAATGTACCCTACAGACAATTTCTTAGAATCCGACGGAACTGTAGTGAATTGGCTGATTTTAAAATCAATAGCCAGTTCTTGAGCGAAAAACTAAAACAGAGACAATATCCTCGGAAAATAATCAAGAGATCTATGAAGAGAGCACGTAACGCAAATCGCGAAGTGATCCTTCAGAAACACACAAAACCACAAGATGATAGAATTACATGTGTCTCATCTTTTTTCGCCCCTGAGTAATGACCTAAGAAGGGTGATACTAAAAAATTGGAAAATCATTCATACCGATGATTTTCAACCCAATTGTCCTAGATTTGCCTTCAAGCGGATGCCTAATGTGCGGGATAAATTAGTACACACTTACCCTATTAACAAAATTGAGGCACCCATTCAATCTACATTATGGGGACTGCCACCAGTCAGTGGTCATTATGCATGCGGACATTGTTCAGTCTGCCATTTGACCAAGAATTTGAAACAGATTGATCTGTATGACAGGCTATGGAAATACCAATCCTTCTCAAATTGCCTGACTAAATGCGTGATCTATGGGATAAAATGCCCTTGTGAGTTAATCTATATAGGCAAAACAATCAGGTCAGTGAAATTACGAATTGGCGAACATCGCTCAGCCATACGGAATGGTACTCCGGATAAACCATTGGTGGCCCATTATTTACCAGCGAAACACACATGCGAATATATATTTTGGTTTGTTATTAAGACATCTACAGCTCACCCACGGGGAGGTAATAGGGATCTGTTTCTTAAATAAATGGAGCAAAAATGGATTTATAATCTCAATACAGTCCAGTCCGGTCTAAATATTGCCGTAGAGTGGAGTCTGTTTATCCACTAATAGCTCAGACAACCAGTGGGGGGTTAATGAAATATGATCTCATTGCCATTTATGTCTATCATGTCTGCTGGAGGGTGATGCCTTGTCTAAAATTGTCATATAATGCATAACCATTGTGTGCACAAATTTGCTCTATAAGAAAAAATGTATTTGACACACTATAAACACCCCCTTGCTGAGAACTAGCAAGCAGATCATTATTTACTGCAGTGTTAAGTATACCTTCATAGGATCCATATACACTCAAAAATGGCCGACCCCTTTCTAATACTGAGGAAAGTCCTTCCTCTATTACACACACAAATGGACTGGACTTGGCAGTCCTCTTTCGATGTCAACAAATGACATTTGGCTTACACCAGTATTCAACCAAGGAAAAAGCCACGGGGTAAAGCGATTCTGTGAAGGCAAATGCACACACGACAGGTAAGCCTGCTTTGAAATCCATGCCACACTTGATTGTTGCTCAAAAACGTACAGAGAGTCTAATTGTACTCTCTGGTGCCTTTGTCTCCCACACAGAGCCATTCACTCACATGCGAGCGGTTTAAAATATCTAACCCAATATATAACAATGCAAGACAGCCTTGGGGATCATTATGGCCACGTAAGTGTTACTCCCTGCCACTTAAATGCTTGAAAGAAACGCAAATCAGGTGAAACCTGTGAAACTGAAAGGCTTTTCGCATTTCTTTTAGATTCCATGATGCATTATGGGACAGGTAGTATCCGGAATACCATAGAAACTCTGTACACTACTGAAATTTCTCTGCAGGACTTGAAACAATAATCCCTGCCTTACACATAAAGTGGTACATATGATTGATTCATATATCAAAATGTAACTATTGTTGGTTCAATATGTTACTTGTTTCAACAAAAATCTAAATAAATGTACGTATTGATATACAGCTTGAATTCTTAAGAGGGACTGGTCTGCCGCCTCAATTAAATTGATTCATGCAATCGCTTTGCCCATCACACCAAAGAAATCACTTTTAAGGTTAGCAACCTGGCTACTTGTTTTGTATGCACACAAACACCACCATCACCGTTTTTATCATGTTTGAGTAAAACAATTTTTATTTATCTTTTTAGGTCACTACACTGACACATATGCGCCATGTTGCCAGTGTAACGTGTTTCTTTAACCTATCGTGTCCTGAAGACGGGGCGTTGGACTTTACTGACGAGCTTTAAACTGCAACAGTGTTGTCCTTCTCCCTAGAAACATATTCAAATGTTGATGCTATTATACCATGTTGTTGTATAGTTGAAAATGCGATCAAAATACACCATTACTAACCTCACGCAAATTGTACATTGCAAATGTTTTGGTGTCTGCTTCTTCCGCCCATTTGTGTTTCTACCAATAACGAACGCTGGAAATAGGTTTTTTATGTTGTTTTACCATGTTGTTTGATATAATAATTAAAATATGCTAAACACATTTCTTTGTCTATGGTGGGAGATATAATCCTATGAAATTCCGTACTGTGAGGTAAATTTCTGACAAGTAGCCACCTTTCGGTGTGTTAGAGGTGGGTAGCTAGCGGTATATGTAAGTTTTTTTCTGCTTTATCACAGAATATAAAAACATAAAAAGAAGAATAGTGTGGTATGTCCATTTCACCAATTTGGACAACCACTCTGAATAACTACTATACATAAACATTCAACCTTCAACCAAGTGTAAGACCATTAATATGTGTGAGGAAGGGTGTTCAAATTCAAGAAACTCAAGTCACAGAACTCATACATGAACAATCCTGAATGCGATTTATTGTAATCATTGAAATCAATCTTACAAGTGCCTTCTATGAAGGTGAGGAAATCTTCATTATAGGTTTGGCAAATTAAGCAAAATTAGGCCAAATAGGGAGTCATGCTTTGGCGGTTTGTGTCGGTTTATGGATAACCAATAATTGTTTCAGCAGGGGAGAGTGACCTAAGATTTTCACATTCACCCATACTCAGTTTAAAATGCCCTCTCAGGGGGCATACTAACAACTAAGGTGTTCCTCTCAATAAGGGCCACCTCTCCACATTTGCCTGTACTGTGTTAGAAGTGATAATAGCATAGCCACCAGCAGGAAGGCTGAAATGGCTTGACCTGAAAAGTTCTTAATCCAAGTTTATGTAATTACCAGCCGGTATAGCATGTTTTCGGAAATAAAATCACTGTGTGTCCCTGACATCTTGCTTTTTTCCTCTGCCTTCATGTAGAGCACTATTATCCTTAGTGGGACCCAGCCAGCGGAATCACAACTACTTCCAGGATGCAGACCCTCCTTAGCAGCAACCACATTTTTCTTCTTCTCTACCCACAACTCATGTTAGATTACAGGGTTAAATGACCACTTCTCTCAATTATCAGGTATCAATGTCTCTACCATCTCTTTAATCTAACCATTATTCCATTGCTTCTCCCCTGTCTCTCTAGCAATACAAGTATCTGAGATATTACTCTCTGCTCCACATTCTCCATCTCTATTTTGAGCTCTTCCTATTCCATCATCATGTCATTTTTCCCCCTGTAACATGTTGGTCAAAATTGTACTTACTTTCTGTGTTGCATTCATTGTTTTCACCCTAAGTAATCCTGGGTAATCCAGACGTGGACCCCTTGCTCACTGTGTCTCAGAGAGGCTCAGATTCATCTGACTGATGAGGCCATACTAGGCCAAAACACGTGTCTGGGGTTGCTGATGGTACTTTGGTTCAGAGGAGATTTGCCTAGCATTTCGGTGCTGGACTGCCATTGTGGGTGGTACAAAGAATGACATGCAAATAGTTATATTTCTCCTCTGTGAAGGGTGCAGTGAGCTGAAACATGGTTGTAGACCCTTCTGAGTGAAAGCAATTCCATAGAACAGGGTATTTGACCAATGCTCATTCTCAGTAGAGTGGCTCCCACACAACTTTGGAAAATGTGGGATTTCATCCTAAGAAACCCAGGATAATCCAGGTGTGGACCCCTTACTCATTATGTCTTAGAGAGGCTCATCTTCACCTCACTGATGAGGCCCGACTAGGCAGAAACACATCTTTGGTGTTGCTGATTGTACTCTTGTTCAGAGGAGATTTGCCTAGCATTTCGGTGCTGGACTGCCCTTGTGGGTGGAACAAAGACTGATGCAAATGGATATTTATCTTCTGTAAAGGGTGCAATGAGGTAAAATGTGGTTGTAGACCCTCCTTAGCAGAATAAATTCCATAGAACAGGTATTTGACCAATGTTCGGTTTCAGTAGAGGGCCTCCCAAACTCCTTTGTAACTTTGTAAAACTTGGAGTTTCAACCTAAGTAACCCGGTGTAATTCAGATGTGGATCCCTTGCTAACAGAGTCTTAGAGAGGCTCATCTTCACCTCAATGATGAGCCCTGACTAGGACGAAACACATGCCTGTGTTTGCTGATGGTACACTTGTTCAGAGTAGATTTGCCTAGCATTTTGGTGCTGGTCTGCCCTTGTGGGTGGGACAAGGACTGATATACAAATTGTTATGTATCCTCTGTGGAGGGTGCAATGAGCTAAAACGTGATTGTAGACCCTCCAGAGTCAAAGAAATACCATACAACATGGTATATGACCCATGATCATTCTCAGTAGAGGGGGTCCCACACTCCTTTGTAACTTTGTAAAACTGTGGGTTTCACCCTAAGTAACCCAGGGTAGTCCAAACATGGACCCCTTGCTCACTGTGTTTTAGAGAGGCTCAGCTTCACCTCACTGATGAGGCCTGACTAGGACGAAACACATGCCTGTGTTTGCTGATGGTACACTTGTTCAGAGTAGATTTGCCTAGCATTTTGGTGCTGGTCTGCCCTTGTGGGTGGGACAAAGACTGATATACAAATTGTTATGTATCCTCTGTGGAGGGTTCAATGAGCTAAAATGTGATTGTAGACCCTCCTGAGTAAAAGAAATCCCATAGAACATGGTATATGACCCATGATCGTTCTCAGGAGAGGGGCTCCCACACTCCTTTGTAACTTGGTAAAACTTTGGGTTTCACCCTAAGTAACCCAGGGTAGTCCAAACATGGACCCCTTGCTCACGGTGTTTTAGAGAGGCTCAGCTTCACCTCACTGATGAGGCCTGACTAGGACGAAACACATGCCTGTGTTTGCTGATGGTACACTTGTGCAGAGTAGATTTGCCTAGCATTTTGGTGCTGGTCTGCCCTTGTGGGTGGGACAAAGACTGATATACAAATTGTTATGTATCCTCTGTGGAGGGTTCAATGAGCTAAAATGTGATTGTAGACCCTCCTGATTCAAAGAAATCCCATAGAACATGGTATATGACCCATGATCGTTCTCAGTAGAGGGGCTCCCACACTCCTTTGTAACTTTGTAAAACTTTGGGTTTCACCCTAAGTAACCCAGGGTAGTCCAGACATGGACCCCTTGCTCACTGTGTTTTAGAGAGGTTCAGCTTCACCTCACTGATGAGGCCCAACTAGGTCGAAACCTGTGCCTGGGTATGCTGATGGTACTCTTTTTCAGAGGAGATTTATCTTGCATTTCGGTGCTGGACTGCCCTTGTGGATGGGACAAAGACAGATATGCAAATATTTGTTTCTCCTCTGTGATGGGTGCAGTGAGCTAAAACATGGTTGCAGCCCCTCTTGAGTGAAAGAAATTCCATAGGACAGGGTATTTGACCCATGTTCATTCACAGTAGAGGGGCTCCCACACAACTTTGTAAAACTTGAGGTTTCACCATAAGGAACCCAGGGTAATCCAGACGTAGGACACTTACTCACTGTGCTTAGATAGGCTCAGCTTCACCTCACTTATGAGGCACTGATGAGCATCTGCGAATGCTAATGAGACTCTTGTTCAGAAAAGATTTGCCTAGCATTTCGGTGCTGGAATGCTCTTCTGGGTGGAACAAAGACTGATATTCAAATGGAAATGTCTCCTCTATGAAGGGTGCAGTGAGGTAAAATGTGGTTGGAGACCCACTGTAGTAAAAGAAATTCCAGAGAGCAAGTATTTGACCCATGTTCGTTCTCAGTAGATGGGCTCCCAAACTCCTTTGCAACTTTGTAAAACTTGGGTTTTCAATCTAAGTAACCCAGTGTAATCCGGATGTGGACCCTTTTCTCAATGTGTCTTAGAGAGGATCAGCTTCATCTCACTGATGAGTCACGACTAGGTCGAAACATGTGTCTGGGGTTGCTGATTCTACTCTTGTTCACATGAGATCTGCCTAACATTTGATGCTGAACTGCCCTTATGGATGGGACAAAAACTCATATTAAAATGGATATTTCTCCTCTGTAAAGGGTGCAGTAAGCAAACACATGGATGTACACCCTCCTGAGTGGAAGGAATTCCATAAAACAGGGTATTTGAACCATTTTCATTCTCAGTAGATGGGCTCCAACACTCCTTTTAACTTTTTTAAAACCTCGGGTTTTACCCTAAGTAACCCAGGGTAATCCAGACGGGAACCCCTTACTCACTGTGTCTTAGAGAGGCTCAGCATCACCTCACTGTTGAGGACTGACTAGGCTAAAAAACGTGCCCGAGTTTGCTGATGGTACTCTTGTTCAGAAGAGATTTGCTTGGTATTTTGGTGCTGGACTGCCCTTATTGGTTTGGCAAAGACTGATCTGCAAATGGATAGTTCCCCTCTGTGAAGGGTGCAGTGAGCTAAACCATGAGCACAGACCCTCCTGAGTGGAAGAAATTCAATAGAACAGGGTATTTGACCCATGTTCGTTCTCAGTAGAGGGGCTCCCACACGCCTTTGTAACTTTGTAAAAATGTGGGGTTTCAATCTAAGTAACCCAGTGTAATCCAGATGTGGACCCCTTGCCGAGTGCATTTTAGAGAGGCTCAGCTTCACCTCACTGATGAGGCCAGACTAGGATGAAACACATTTCTGGGGTTGCTGATGGTACTCTTGTTCAGAGGAGATTTGCCTAGCATTTCGGTGCTGGTCTGCCCTTGCGGGTGGGACAAAGAATGATATGTAAAGGGACATTTCTCGTCTGTGATGTCTGCAGTGAGCTAAAATGTGGTTGTAAACCCTCCTGAGTGAAAGAAATTAGATGGACTCCCGGACTCCTTTGTAACTTTGTAAAAATTGTGGTTTAACCATTAGTAACCCAGGGTAATCCAGGCGTGAACCCCTTGATCACTGTGTCTTATAGAGGCTCAGCTTCACCTCACTGATGAGGCCCAAACACGTGCATAGGGTTGCTGATGGTACTCTTGTTCAGATGAGGATTGCCTAGCATTTCAGTGCTGGACTGGCCTTCTGGGCCAGACAGAGACTGATATGCCAATGGTTTTTTTAGCTTCATGTTTGTTCTCAGTAGAGGGTCCCCTACACCGCCTTGTAACTTTGTAAAACTTGGTGGTTTCAACCTTAGTAACCCCTTGTAATCCAGATGTGAACCCCTTGCTCACTATGTCTTATAGAGGCTCATCTTCACCTCACTGATGAGCCCTGACTAGGACGAAACACGTGTCTGGGGTTGCTGATGTACTCTTGATCAGAAGAGATTTGCCTGGGGGGGCGCTGTTGTGTGCAAAGAAGATGGCAGCCTTGCAGTGAGACTCTGCAGAGCATGTGTGCGGCACAGCAGAATACCTATCCTAACAATGCTGTAACTTCCCTGGAAGCGACGTTCACTTCGCCTGGAAGTCGGAGACATCATGCCAGCTGGTCGCTATCCTTGCCAGTGCATTCTACCTGCTACAGGCCTGCAGGGATCCAATGCCACTGTGACGCCTGCGGTGCTGCCCAGGTCCAGCTTGGCTGCCTTGCTGGAGGTCCCGGAGGCCAGACTTCTGAATGGCACAGTGTGCTACCTCAATGCCCCCCCCCACTGACAGCGCTCCTTGCTGACGCCGTCCCTTGCCTGCTCCCCATCTGTGACACCAGAGACCCCACCAGCCAGGCTTCCACTTTAACTGCTGTGGTGGCTTGGGGACGAGGCAGCACCCGCTGCAAATATTTTCCCTGGACTCAACTGGGCACTAGGATTGGTGCGTGGGCCAGACACGCCATCCCCCCACCTTGGAGCTCCCACCTGATGGTGCTGCAATCCCCCAAGGAAGGGACAGCTTAATACTAAAAGTGCAGGCGGACACCTCAGGGCACAGAGGTAGGTGTCTGTCCACACTTTGTCAGCTCCCGGGGGCTCATCTGCCTGGACCTTAACTCTGGGGCTGCCCTAGAGCCCCCAACGAAACACAGTGCCGGTGGGCATTCTCTGGTATGGGGAAACCTGTTGTGGTGAAGGAAAGCCACAGAGACGGCAAGAATAGGAATTAATGTCCACTCTCAGTAGAGGGGTTCCCACACTCCTTTTAACTCAATCTATATATAAGTTGACTTCATTGTCCGATTTCTGCTGCCTGTGCTGAAGAATGTGAGCAAAGTATTTTTTGCATTACTCTCTGGTATTCTTCATCCTGATCTTTCACATATCTTACCACTGCTGCACCAGTGTGCCTTTCACCATTCCCTGGTTTATCATTGATGACCCATCCACATAAAGTACTTCTCCTGTTTTAAGTGTATCTTCACTCCCTCTGCTGCTGGTTTCTGGCTATCCTTCATACACTGCACAAACATGTACTTGTCCTGTAATTCATCGGGTTTAACTACAAACGATGATGGGCTTAAAATGTGGCACCTCACTATGTTGATGGCTGGTGTTGCTGGGACGATCTATGTGTAAGGACTGCTGGCATTTGTATGTGAAAACAAATAAAATTGCTTGTTGTAATCTTGCATTGCTATCACTGGGGCATTGCTTATTGCTGCTTTCAGATCATTGAAAGATTCTGTCACCTTGTCTGTGCATTGAATGTTTCCTTTCTTTTTCTGGGACTCCTTAAGTGGTTGTAGCAGGGGCCTGACATATGTGGAATAATCAGAAACCCATGTCCTGCAATAGTTGCACAGCCCTAAGAATTGCTGCATCTCTTTTACTGCATTTGGCTGTGGTGTGTTTCTAACTGCAGTGGCTCTGTAAGGTGTCACTGTTCTCCCAGCAGAGGAACGTATATTCCCTAAGTACAGTACTTCCTTTTGGTATATACATTTTAAACAGTATTTCCGCTTCTGATTCTGTCTCTGCAAATAAGTGTTTTCAGTTATTTCTCTCAATGGTAGTGCGGGGTCTATACATAGTACTGTGTGCCATTCTATTCCCTCTTCATCTCTACCCATTAGAATGATTGCATCTCTTCTGGTAATCACTGTAGCTATACGTAAGGTGAACCTTGTTCCTGGTGCCTTATTTTGTGGGACTGCTGGTCTAAATAGGAATTTGCAGACAAGCGAAATATCATATTTGGTAGCCATCCTGGGAGCCATCCAATTAGCATGGTCACTGCATACATGAACATATGTTCATGCACTGGCATTGCTTGAATCACATTTGTGCTGCATAGTGCATGTACCACTATGGTCTGGTGTAATGCATGCCTGGTGTGGCACACACTATTCCTTTGTCTGCAAACGAAATTGTCATGCTTAGTTTACTCAATAAGTCTTTGGTGTCTCTGTACTAAACAATAATGGTGCTAACATATCCTGTGTCCCTATTGTAATAGGCAAATCTTCTATAAATGTAAGCTTTGCAATAACCCCAGAGAATCTCTGCGTGACTATGCATCTGTTGGTAAAAGGAAATCTTCATTCCTTTATACAGGACATATTATCTCCTGTGTTTACCATGAAGGTGAACATCCTTTCTATTATTTTTACTCCCACCATAGGTTCCTTTTCTGGGTCCAGGGTAAATAATAGGACTAGACATGTCAGGGCTTGCTATGGCTGTCCTATTTTGAAGGGTATCCACGTACTGGACCTTAAGGGTGGTCTAGTACCCAAACCTTCCCTTGGTTATCATGTTTTCACATTGGGATTTGGGCAATTTTACTTGTAATGGTTTCTTAAAAAACAAAGGTTTTGTAATACTTTTGTTGTTTGTCATAAAAGGCTGTCCTCAAGGTGAAGCAGTATTGACTTTATCAGGTTTCCCTTGAGGGCAGGTGTTTCTTAAAAGACCCCCACTGATCCCTAGTTGATATCCTCACTGGGAGGTGGGTATGTTTACTACATCTGGGACCTAGGGTCCTCACATCAGTTTCTTTTTCTTCTTTTGTGTTTTTCTTTACTCCTTTTTCTTGATGTTAATAATATAAAGAGTTATTCTTTATATCTCTGTAAATTAAATACACAATAATGATCCCTGATCACTCCTTGTCTTCATTAGGGTTAACCAAACTGTATTCTGGCATATTGCGTTCAATTGTACAGATACATTATTGTGATGAGCCAACCGGTTTCAGTGGTAAAAGACCACTTTCATCAGGGCTAAGACAGCTGGCCAGAAGTGACGCTGTTGTTGTTGGAAGTGGCTAAAATTAGCTTCTTTAAATGCGGGTGGTCCAGTCCTCAACTTGAGTGTCTTCTCTTCTTGAGAAAGGTCCTAGATGGGTAACTGCAAGACTTCAGTCCCACTGCAGAGGCCAGCAAATTTCAGGCTTCTGCGCCAGGTCCCTGTTGTCCCCTTAGTTGTGCTAGCCAGTTATTTCAGGACAGGCAAATCATTCGGGTGGAAAGTAGCATCAAACACCACACTGAATCTTGTTAAGTAGTTGAAAACTGGTGTGCGTTCAAAGTACGAATGCAACGTTTCCTTCGAGATGGCGGCGCTGGGAGATCAACAGGAATACATATTTATTCCTGCAAGTGGTACTATGTTGTTTCCCATGACACTTGCTCCTGCATAATGTGTTACTGTCCCTTGTCACAGTGCATTCTGCTCCCACAGTAGTGTGGTGGCTTGGTAAGGTGCCTGTTGTGTACTATTCTATACAACATTCAGGGTTGTATACTATATGGGCTGCCCCTGAGTGCAGGCTGCTATCTGCATTGGGTCTGGATTTTGTGACCGTTCAGACCCTGGCGCATATCCCTCATATGCTGATGCCCTGTAAAATGAATCGTAGGCTGGATACTGGTTTGTGGGTGTACATGGATAATTTTGCAAGTATGGCCTGCTTCGACAATATCACACTACATGGCCCATTTTCACACATGATAATGTGCCCCACCCAATCTTGGTCTCAAACCTCCAAATCACCCTCCTCACCCTCTCTGGGAGTTACCTCATGATGTTGTAGCCCTCCAATGTACCTTCTATCAATGCCTGAATTACCTGTTCGCCTTTGCAGGGGTTCCTGTTCTTGTCACCCATCTGTGGCATTTGTAACTACCACACCTCCCATACTCACCTTTGCTTGCTTTATCTGCATTAACTTTGCTTCTGCCCTCTGCGCTTGCTCTTCCATTTCTCTTTCTTTCTAGCGCTTCCACTTGCAATAGTGCACTATGCGTGCTTGTATTTCACCCTATCCTTTAGCTTCAATGCCCACTATTTTATCTAGATCTGCTTGTACATTTGTTGGGAAACTTCTATGTAATACATGATAGAATATATGTATGATTTTATCCCATGTTTCACATGTTTCCTCCCTCCACATTGCCTGAATGTAATTAATATATAATACTGGGTCTTCATCAGCTTGCATCATGGGTGCCATGATGGACCCTATGCCAGGTTTGTCCGGATATGCTCTTCTCAGAGCATCCCGTATGTGGGCTCCACAGTTATTAAATGGAGCCCCATCATGGGCATCCTGGGTGCCCTGCTTTTTCCCAAATGGTATTTGTCTGTTCCCTAATATGGTGGCAAGTAAACTCTTCATGTCTAACACTGCTAATGTGACTCATGCTGTCTTTTTTTGAAGTGCGTAGATCCACTTGCCTGCTCTCGATGCAAGAGTGGGAAGTGTCTTTATGAAGTTGTTTTCATCCTTATGTGGACATGGCATGTATTGTGATCTCCTTATCTGCTGTTGTATTAATGGAAATCTTCCCTTTGCTATACATTTTTGCCTTGTTCTTTCCTCTCACCACTGCTATTGATTAGGGGTGTGATCTAAGGCTCTCCCCCTATGGAGTAGTTCTCTCCCTCTGATATTCCTCTGTGTCCCAATCTTCCTTATCTTCCTCCTGGTCTTTGCCACTTTCTATTGCTTCTGACTCATAGTCAAGTATTTGTTTATACGTTCCTCTAAATATCAAATTCTCCTCATGTCTCTCTTCTGTCTGCATGTCATCTTCTGTTTCTATTTTTACCCATCCTTATTACTGCTCTATTCATTTTCAACAATACTTCCCTGCTGTCCAAGTATCAGCATTTATTACGGGACATGGTCTGTCTCATTCCCTTCCCTTTGTTACGTTTTGAAGCTCTTCTTCTGTTTTCTGAACAGCTTATTCTTAATTCCTGCACGCTTGATTTTCTAGCTTCATTTTGTTATGTTATGTTATTACAGTTCTGAAGCGCACATTCACCAGAGGTATCTTTGTGCTAGTAATCTGACTAGAGTAGGCAGTGCAACCAGAACACTAGAATAGGATGGTTTTTAAAACACGCCTAAACATGAGATAGTTTGCTGTGACTCTAACATCGCATGGCAGCGCATTCCACATCTTGACGGTCGCTACTGAAAAGGCACGGCTGCCAGTTGTAGACAGCTTAAAGCAAGGAATGACAAGGAGAAAGCCACCCTGAGAGCGTAGTGCCCAGGTAGGTACGTAGAACTGAAATTTGGCTTAAAGATATTTTGCTCCGTAACTATATACAGCACGATCAATGACACAGGGAGATTTAAACTCAATGTGTTTCCTCACTAGAAGCCAATGAATATTCCGCAAGATGGGTGTAATATGCGTGTCATTAGGGAAAGCAGTGGCCACTCGAGCAGACAGATTTTGGAGTCGCTGCAGGTGCTTAATTAAGAAGAGAGGCTGTGCCAAGTATGGCAAGTTTCAATAGTCAAGGCGGCTCATCATCAGCGAAGCTAAACCCAGGGCATGAAAACGCTTAGGTGAAAAGGGAAGGAATTTCCACAATATTTATAGTTGGAGTTATCCTCCCTGCAGGTGGCCCCAATTTGGGCATCCAAAGAGAGTAAGAAAGACAGCATCACTCCCAAATCCTTAAAAACCAACACTGGTGCGGGGTAAGGTTCAAGCTGAGGATACCAGAATGATGGGATCCAAAGGGTGGTGGCAGACAGATGGGCAGCCACAAGGACCTCTGTCTTGTCTCCATTCAATCTAACCCAATTAGAGCCCATCCACCTCCCCACGGCCTCCATGCAACTCCTAAACTGAGATGACGTGTCAGTATGCAGAAAATTCAGCCGGACTATAATCTGTGTGTCATCTGTATATAAGTAGCACCAGAAGCTGTGGGAGGTGGTGAAGCTCACTAGCGGTTGTATATGTAAATTGAAGAGAATGGGGGACAAAACCAAGCCCTGAGGAACCCCACACGAAAATGACAGTGATTGAGGGGTCCAAAGAAGGTTTCTGAAGAAGTGGACCACCAGTGCCTGTTTCAGTTCCGCAGGAATCATATCGGAAGTGCAAGAATCATTCACCACCTTGTTGACCCAGGCAAAAATCAAAGGCATGATTTCCTTACTGATATTCAAATAGACAGGGCCCAAAGGAGAGGCCGATTTGAGTTTCATAGTGTCCTGGAGAATGTCTTCATCTGAAAAAAACAAGGAAAGAAGACCATGCGAAGGCAGAGGTTTCCTGATTGGGAGCATTCTCTGTGAGCATTGTGGCAGATTAACTTGCCCAAATATCTATTATTTTCTGAACAAAAAAGGAGTAGAGAGACTCAGAGAGAACCTGCAAGGTTATACTAGGGTCTCGGGCTCTATTGCTTCCAGCGGCACCCCATGATATCATTGCTTCTGTTTCTGTTTGAGGTTTTCACCAGGGATTTGTATATCCCATGGCAGGTTTTACAGGATACGTTCCAACTGTGGGCGATCCTGTCAGCTTTGCAAGTGCTGAAGACTGTGCCGACCTGTTACCTCCGCAGGTGTTACTGCCTGTGTCGTGGTGTGCTGTCTCTGGACAATGGAGGAGCGGAGGCTACAACAGGTGATTTCTCTTCCACTGCATGCCATCTCCTGACTCCCCATCTGCCTCATCATAAAGCTTGCGCAGTTCTAATATGCTCTGTCTCCTTTTCAGCTGTTTACCTTTGTAAGTTGATAACAGATGTGTGTGTGTACAGATGCTCGATAATCCCCTTATCATGTGTGCCTTCTATTGGTCATGCAGTAAACATCTTCCACTCAGTCCTTCCTGCCCACTCATCATTGTATTTCATGATTTTAGCCCCTTACATCGGGAGTTACTTACACTTGTGTTCAACTGGTGTGCACATTTTGAACTATTACAATTGGACAGTGATGTACTTGTCAACAAATAACTACAACAATAAAACAAACACCAATAGACAACACAAAAAAGATCTCCTGAGGTCACTCATTATGGCATACTGCTCAGTTACCACATAAACAAAAAACAAAAATTGAATTCACTGTGCGACTCCACACAACAACAACTCAACAGAACTTCACTTCCCCCAATAGGTTCTTTTATTCAAACTTTATGCCCACTTCTCACACTTACACCAAGCTACTCTCACCTCTCAATCAAATAACACATTATCTACCTACACTTTATGAAACATAGTAAACAAAATCAACACTTATATAAACAATTATTTATTTTTCCTCCTGTTGTTACCTTACCTGAGGAATGGAAGGATGCAGTCCTCGCTAGTAGGAAACTTCCCACTCTTATTTAAGCAGTGATACCCTCCCTCCTCATTGAGGGATGTTATATTTCAATATTCACTAATGCCACTACTGTGATGCCAGGCTCCTCCATATGGGAGCCCTCTTCTATTTCTACTATAATCAAAACTTTAAAAATCCAAGTTTATAAAACGTGGTTCACTCTCCAAACACTCCATTCTCATTCCAATACTCTATCTCCTGTCTGTTGTTCTTGTGTCAGGTGCGCTTCGCTCTCTACATTCTTCTGAGGTCCTCCAATGCCGCCTCTCCTCCTCAAGAACGGCTGCACATCTGGGGGTGGCACCACAGCCTTCAGGGATCAAGCAAGCCTCTGGACAATGCCAGCGCTTGCTGGCCTCCTCGTGGTCTGTGCAGTTTCTGCTCCTTGCAGGCAGGCATTGCTTACTCAGGAACTGCAGCAGAGGATCTCCGGCCTCTGGAAAATCCTGGAATCATGATGGTTGGGTCACCAAAATGTTGGGTAAACCCCAAAAATAAATATTGTAAAAGTAATCTACTGACCTAATAAAAAGTACATGGAATCAGGTAAAACAATAGTTTATTACATGTGACCGCAGCTGGAAAGGGAATAATCCACAAATCATTCAACATCACATCATTAGAATTCTTAACAATGTTTCATGATGCATGGAAATTCATATTCACTGTTTGGACAGTCTTGGTTGCTCTATAGTTGATGCTATGCAATACCTAGCCCTATTGGCCTATCCTATCACTCATGACCATTCTAATGACTATCTCGTAGTAATGAGCTCATGATGGGGACATTTATTTTAACACAGTTTTGTTTGAACAGTTGAAATGCTTAAATGTTTCACATATAACTTGACTTCTGATTGGCTATGTCCCTCCGGACGTTATGGGATGGGTTACTTCCATAATAATTAACCAATAAAGGGAGTGCACAGTGTGGCAACAAAAAACAACACTTCACATAATTTCCCATGCAACTCAAAAGTTGGCACAGACTTGTCATTCTCACCCTTGTTCAATGGACAACTAGTGTTACGACTTCTCAATGGAAACATGTTATCCATCTACTTCCTTTCCTATGATGTGCCTACATGACTTCATAGGGCGTGGCACTTTGCCTCTTGCTCTAGGACCATGAGCATGATTAATTAGTGGATTTAATGAATGAGTGGGTGTGCATGGTCTGAATATCTAAATGCAGGTGTTATTTAACAAGTGCCAAAACACTGTATGTGCTAGGTTCCTTCATTACTTAATGTATTCCTTGGTTTCAACAATCTTGTTTAACTATCTCTAAGTGTTCTCGGTAAATGTGCTCATATTTTATGGTGCTTTTCTTCTACTCCTAGGCAGTGTCAGTCTTCTGTCTGTTTGACCTAGTCCAGTGTGCATCTCTGCACATTTCATTGTTGCCACCAAGCTCTGGCTTTGCGTTTGTTCGTTTCTAAGAACATGGGCAGGAACTTCATTGGTTATACATTTTGTTTGTCAGATGTGTCAGTTCTTGCTGCACCTTTCTGTTTGTAACCAATCCCTATGCAGCATTTACAGCTTCCTTTCATGGGGTCTGCTCATAGTTTCAATATCTGATTAAGTTATGACTTCCTACTTTGTGCCTGGGAAAGTACTTCACCATATAATTGGGACCAATCGCAGCACGACTTCACACACTGAGCTCCTGACCTTGTCTGTGTTTCTCTGCGGTATGAGCTGAAACTGAATGTACTTTTACTGTGTGGAATAATCCATGTATTTCTGAGGCCTACTGAAATTTAAATGGCCTACGAACTACATTGATTCTGAGAACTACTCTATGCATTCACACCTAAAAGATGTTAGTTATGCTATGATGTGTTTTGTATCTGCTGTCTCTTAGTGATTCTAACGAATGTTCACATTGCTGTTTGAAATACTTCTAGTCTCTTGTGCCTGCTCACTTGTGAATGTGTGTGTTTGGTTAATCCTAATCTGTGCTCAAGCACTAATCGTCTTTGCCTTCATTCTACATTAACTAAATTCTAAGTGTATTTGTGTGCGTGCTGCTGGCTACTGCCTATCTTATATCAAAGGGGGGTCTCGGAAGTGGTGGTATGTCGCGCATGCTGTCCAGGCCTCTGGCCTTCAGTGTGGTTTCAGGCTCGTGTATTATGGGGTTTCTCAGTTTATATCTTTTTTCACACGTGGGACGTTGGACGTTTATCTCAAAATGTCCCACCTTTCCTTCCTTCCTGAAAAAATGTTTCCATGTACTCCTAGTCCTTTCATTCCTGTTCCCTTACCCAATCATATTTATCTTTTATGACCCATATTTTACTAACATTTCTCAAATGTCCCCCCTTTGCATAATCACATGGAATGCATCCTAGGAAATTGCAAGATACATCTGCTGTGAGGTCTACATAACATTCAAGGTAGTTGTCAGGGTCTGTAGGTGGTGCCCGAATGGTTACTGCTGGGCTCTTTGGGTTCTCCATTTTCATCATTCTGGGTTTTGATTTTATCTCAACCTCATCTATTTGGGTATTATCATCTTTCCAAGGAGAAGTGGCATTTGCTACCTTAACTGCAGGTAACTTTACACGGTCTCCATGATACACACATCAGATCACTATTACTTGGTGCAGACTCCAAATTAAGATTAAGAGGATCAAGATGGGCAGGATTTCACTACACAAATGTTTCAAACGGTTCAGCATCCAGAAGAATATTTCAGTTAGGCAGTCTTCTTCTTTTTTGATTCCTCCTTGCTCTTCCATACATGGCTTTAGGTGATGTGAGGCCTTTATTGTTATGGATAACAAGCCACTGTCCTCATCATATGGAGGCATGTACGTGCAACATATGCTTCTGATCTTCTTGCAGACACCTCCCTCCATCGCTGTGAGATCAAGTACCATTTAATTCTGCAATGTAATGATGCAGAGCGATAACATCTCTTCTCGGTACAGTACTAAGAACATGCTCGATGGCACTTGCGAGCTGAACCTGGTCCGAGTGGGCAATCTGGAGCCACTTGGCGTTCATGGCTGCTGATATTCCAGGGGCTAAAAAGGATGAAAAATATGATGCATTCTTTGTAAAGAGGAGGTACAGAGTTGGTACCTCCTCCAGGGATTTTTCTGCTTCTTTGCTAAAATAATTATATATTTTCCTGCATGATAATGTCTTACAGTCATTCTGTCTTTGCACTGTTGGGGACACAGCAGGGTACAAGGGTTTACTTTTTGGGATCGAAAGGTTTTCTTCCGGGATTAAAAGTACTGCGGTATGCAGGTTCACTAGGGAGAACACACCATGCCATGATGATGGTAGATGGAAGTAGGCCTTGGTCTCACACTAGCAGAAGAGATCATTATTGTGACTTTGCCATCTTGCAGTGATGGCATGCTAAGAGTCTTAGTGCACCCCTTGTTATTGCCCACGGCATGCTTCCTTCACCTCAGAAACAAAATGAAGATCGAGTGAGAGCCTGTGCTTTTACTGGTTGTTCATGTTGTTGCATGGTACTTTTCCTGTTTGACACTTATGGTGTTGCCCGAAGAACACAACAGTACTAATTCATTGGGCCTCATCACGAGTCCGGCGGTAACCGCGGTGGTAAAACCGCCTGGTTACCGACGGACTCATATTACCATTCCGCCTCCGTGACTCCCGGAATTACCAGCCCCGGTGTCCCGGGAGTCACAGAGGCAGAATGGTGTTAATCCCCATTCCCATTGAGTCCCATTGGACTCAATGGGAAAGGGGAAGTGGAAACACCGGCACCGTCTTGTGATGTTGCTGGTGTTTCCACGTCCGCCTGCAGGCGGGAGGTGTTCAACCTGCCATGTCAGACCTGGCTGGAAGATCACCTCCCGCCTGCAGGACTCGGGATTGGGCAGTCCGGAATTAACAGTGGAGGCGGGTTTGCCGCTACTGATAATTCCGGAGCGCCCGACCCGTAATGAGGCCCATAGTCGCCTGTCTAGTCAGGTACCAATTTCAAAGGTTCACCCTGGTTTACTTCTAGGATGACATGGGTAATACAATGCATTATTTACAATCTTGACCAGGCTTCACACTTGGGCACATGAATATAGAAAGTGTCCAACTTTTACGGAAAGCTGTGACTCATTCATGTTTTAAGTCCCACACACCCATTGGCCATGGGAGTTGTGTATACAAATACAGTTTTAATCTGAAGCAGAATAGAAAACACCCATGTGCTAACAAGAGGAGACAAGAATAAGGTGATATGGCTGGGGAGGTGTGTTGTACCAGCTGGTAACTGCCCACCTCTCAACATAATGAGCTCAACAAAGGTGGTAGGGCAGTTTTGGAGGCATTGGGTCATTCCAGACCATTATGGCTAGCTGTCGTGCCATAGTTTCCATTAGAATAGGCTAATGTTTATGAAATGTTGTTATGCTGTAATTATATATTGGGAGACCACACTCCTCCGCCCTCCACCACACTCTCTCTTCCTGCCTTACAGCCATAAAAAACTGGATGTCATCCCATTTTCTTTCCCTCAATACTGACAAGACTGAAGTGCTTTTCTTCCCACCTAACACTTTCTCCCCTTCACTTTCCCTTTCCACTTTCCCCTTCCAATCTCCCCATCTCGACCGATGCCCGCAATCTTTGCCTCCATGTTGACTCCTCTCTCTCCTTCTCCAACCACATCTCTGTAACTTCTCATGCCTTTCAGCACCACCTCTTCAACATCCACAAGATCCACTCCTCTGTCACCTTCCACTCTTCTAAACTCCTAATCTCCTCCCTTATTTTCTTCCGCTTCTTCTACTGCTCCTCTCTTCTCTTTGGACTCCTTTCTCTCACCTGAATCCCCTAAAATCCATCCATCTACCACTCCTCTATCCGTACTCTATGTCTTCTTGGCCCTCAAGACTCTATTTTTACCTCACTCTCTCAACTCTGCTGGCTTCCCTTCCTCTCACATTTGAAATTTCAATGCCTCTGTCTTGTCTACAAATCTCTCCATTTCCTCGCCCTCCCATATTTCTCCCCTCCTCTCATTTTACTCTCCCTCCCACTCTCTCCACTCAGCTAATCTCTACCTTCTCACTGTACCCCCAGCCCCTGTGCCTCCTCACGCTTCCGCTCCTTCCAACTCTTGCCCCCCCTCCACTGGAACGCCCTACATTTCTCTATCTGCTCCATCCCACCTACTCATCCTTCTGCTCCTCCCTGAAAGCTCTTCTTCTCCACTCCCCCCTGACTCTCCTTCCCTACCTCTCTACCCCCTCAAACCCCTGCCCCCCCCTTCCGTTTCCCTCCCTCCTTCCCCCTCCTCCAGCTGACCTCAAATTGGGTACTGAAACCACCAGGGAGGCATAGGAGTTCACCTGAGTGCTCCCCCCTCCCCTTCCCCTCCTTCCTTCCCCCTTCTTCCCACTCCCGCTGACCTCAAATCAGACATTGAAACCCCCTTCAGCTATCTCCTCTCCCCTCCCCCCTTCCTCTCCTTTTGAGTAAATTGTTCTACATACTGTACCACTGGTTTGTTTCATGTTTGTAAATATGCTTCTTTCATTATTGTACCTTGTTGTTATACTGTAAACCGCTTTAGAATAAAGCACTATATAAACTCAATATACATAAACATAAACATAGAAAGTCCCCCCAATGAAGAGAATCCCAAACACTCCCAATCTGTGACTCATATTGAGCCACGCAGATCCCTCCCCCGTGTCACAAAAGAGCCAAGAACCAGGCAGGGGCATGGGCAGAATATATATTTATTTATTAGTTATGTTCAATAGATCTTTAATGAGTACACACACCACCTACTCTGTGACACAAACAAAGCTTCAACACCCAATACACTCTCCTTTTTTTTGCAATAACAGGAAAATATGACTTGATAACATTTAGAGTAAAAACAAAGCACAGTTTGGACATGAGAACATATTACACATTGTATATGCAGTCCTTTGTTTAATTTTCTTGCACACTTGAAAATTCTTGCAGTTTTGAAAACACAGATTTGTAAAAATACATGTGGCAAATAGCACCCTGTTTCCTTTTCAGCAAAAAGCAATGCAAGACCTTTCTGCTACCAGGGTCATTTACTCACTCTCAGGAAAGAGTATATATAATGTTCAATAGAAATGACTGTAGTTTCACTTTGCAAAGCCCATATGCCCCCAGCACCAAACACATGCATCAATGATATGCAGCACCCCTGTATTTAAAGGCCAGGTCTCGGGGGTGGGGACAGTTTAGGAATTTCCTTTTGGACCAGGGTCACCCCTTTGTTTAAATACAATGTTTAAGGTGTGGTGTCAGTTGGGAACTTTCGTTTTGTGGCAAAAAGATCTTTAAGTTTTGGGATAAGTATACCTTTTGTTTAAAAGCAAGTTCCGGGAAGAGGTATCAGTTGGAAATTTTGTTTTACGATCAAGGACCTTTTTGTTTTTAAAGCCAATGTTTGAGAATGGTGAAAACTTCCTTTTTATTTTAAAGGCAATGTTTGGGAAAATAAAGGCACCCAAATACTTTAAGTGACTATAACTTAAGACCCACTAGGAAAGAAGTTGGACATTTCAAACGCTTCCATGCTCCCCCTTTGTAATTCTATTTGGGATTTAATGAAATTAATAGTCAGTCAAATATGCTAGGGGTCTACACAGTTTGCCCTCCCACCCACTATGAAGGGAAGATCTGACCATAATTTATCATGTTCTTTATTCCTAGTATTAATCTTTTTTTTTTTTACTTTTTAATTGATTTAGCTGAAATAATGAACTTTTCGATACAAATTTAGAAATTTTAAAACATAATAAAAACATAAATGAAACTCATATTACAGTCATGATCTCGACATTTGATGTTAATCCTTTCAGGCAATCCATCGATGTTACATTGTGATTACTGTATTGTAATTTTACACTTAATTACTTGATTGAAACAAAATGTAAAGGTAAATTACACTATCGTGAAACATTTTCCCACAAAACAATCATTGCTATTTTGATTTTATCAAACTAACCATCGTTATTCTATTCTAGCTGTTTATCCTTAGATGTTACACTTGTTAGCATAATTATTATGACAAGAATTGGAATTTATAATAGTGATACATTCAAAGCAATGAATGCAAAGAACAGTTGAAACGTGAGATATAGCTCTTCAGATGTAACCATTGTAGATCTATAGATAGCCTATACAACAATTCCTCATTAAGTTAAATTGTCAGCTTTAGTTCTTGATAATGAAGTCAATTAATAAACAGTGAGACATTTCAGTTAGCATTGCAGCTTCCAATGTGCAACACTGAGTTTACATGTTTATTCAAAAGTAAAAAAAGCATATTGATTTGTGAATGGTGTGATCATTATTATCCATTTTAGATTGAGCAATATTGACATTACCCAGGTTCATTTTATAAGAAATCAATCAAGAGAGATTACATCTGATCAACTTCTAGATCTGTTACCCTGTTCAATGCTAATGAGGTCAAAACATTCACAGTCGCAATTCTAATGCTAATGGAAGAGGTGGATGGATTAGACTCCAATTCTCCAAGATAATTATAGTGTTTGGAGACACATTTCCGCACTGTATTGTTAGATGTTGCAATGTTTCCTTGCAGTTCAATTCGCAGAAAAAGCTGAAAATATTTTTGTCACCATTTATCATTTTTTGCTCAGCCAGTAGATTCCTGGCTGGCCATAGATTTAATCTGATGCGCAAAATTGCTGATCTAAATGATGGTGAAGGATGCTTACATAAATACGGTTCAACCTTTTTTCAGCAAATGGATTTTCTGCAAAGTGCTTGTATCGAAGGCAAAGTCTTCTTTTCTCTGTCTGGATCAGTGACAAGGACTTTGATAGTTACATCAGCACTGGCTAATACTTGATAGATACCCCTCGTCCATTTTTTGACAAAGGCGTGATTTGAAGAGAACATTTAATTGGACAATGTTTTTAATAGTATGCCTGAGTCAGTTGATATGAGGCATTTTTTCAATAGAGCACAAAAGTGCTAATGATATAATGCATTCAAAGATATCAGCCCCAGTTCGTACCTTAACCATGCAACTGGTGTACACTGCGGTAAATGCAAAACTTGTCTCCAGTATTTCCCTTCAAGACTATGAACAAATGCTTCTGGCAAAATTTTCCTCGTGTCCATGCCATATAATAATACAAAGGTGACTTCTGGTTGTAATAAATCAAGGCCGGATAAGAGAGAATTTGCCATATCTACTAAGGATGATCTTTGTTTGCGATATGGCTGTGTTTAATCTCTGCCCCAGATTTAGTAAATGGGCTTTGTTCTGTGGTTCTCTGTCAATGATCAGCCGCAGATACGTATATTGAGGTGCTGCCTCCAGCTGGATGTTTTTATGGTCCATAGCAGTTTGCTACAGGAGGTTTGCTTATGGGAATAAGCTAGGATTTTATTTTTTTGAATATTTATCGTTATATCGTTAATTAATTTTCATCAATGTACTGTGTTAAAGTGTCAAGCAGTTTCTGAAGACCCATTGGTGCTATGGAGAGGAGAACCGAGAGGAGAACCAAGTCATCAGCATTTAATAGAGCATTTATTGGAATACCATTTAATTAAGGAGAGTCGGCAATTATGTTTCAAATGCATTTTTTATGTATAAAGAAATAAAAGAGGGCCGAAGCAAGGATACACCCCTGCTGCAGCCCTCTGAATGTTCAAACAGGTGCAGAGAGTAATCACTCTATGGTCAGTCTGATTTGGATAGAGGTATTTTAGTGCAATGCATAAATAATGTCGCTCAAGGTGGATGGACAACCTGCTTTGTTAAGTTTAGACGTGAGAAGCACTTGAGATACGGAGTCGAATGCAGAGCGAAAATCTACAAATGCAAAGTAAATTGGTTGTTTAGTGAGTTGCGCCTCGGCCTTAAAGGCATTGAGACACATTTGATTAGTTGCAGTTCCCATACCTGCCACAAGGCCAGTCTGATTTGGATCTCGTTTCTGATGTGACTTGAAAGACCACAGAAATATCGAGGCTTAGTACCACAAAATGAAACATGCCAATCACGGGTCGAAAAGATACAAGTATCTTTTAATTCTGTACAAAATTCAAAGCCAACAGATAGCTATCTGGCTCCCAACACCTCGCAGTGTGTACCAGCAGACACAGTGAGGGATGAGAGTACTGGACATCTTAATGCAGTCCTTTTTATACAGTTTCAAAACATTGCCCAGCACCTCTCCAAACTAATAATTTACATGCTAGGGTTCGTGCCCAGTTCGCATGTCAAATATTACAATATTGTACAACGGATTTAAACAAGTTTGCATGTCCATGAAGTTACAGTGGTGCCGTTGGTTCTCTGAGCCACAGTAAGCCTTGTTTTAAGAGTCGCTACAATGCAGTTCAGCAAAAGCACACAATCTGAGGTTGTTCTGCATTCTCTTTTTGTTTATATGAGGATGAGGCTTGTGAGCGCAGACAATACTTGGATTGCAGTTCATTCGAGTCACAAGGTTTCTTTGCATTGAACAAACAGTCTGCTCTCAATCAGCCTAAACATTAACAAAACTCAAAGGTCATTCGGTTCGGCTGCAAGTTGAAAACACAGTCCACCATTTTAGAACACAAAGCAGGATTAGAAATCAAAATGGTGGATTATTCCTAAAAAAACGGTACATTACGAATGCGGTTTTCTGTGGTACGTAAATGGGCTTAGGCCAATATTCATAACAAGGCAGTACTATATGAATACGAATATGGTTTAACAAACGGGGTCCATGCATTAAAATCGCAGTGGACTAGCCAGGCAAAGATTTTCCTAGAAGCATCAAGCAATACTATAGGCCTATAGTTAGTTGGTAGGGAGCGATCACCTTTCTTGAAGATCAGGACAATTACTGACTTGCACCAAGAGGTGGGTATGGTGTGATTTTTTATGATGTCTTGAAAGATAATGTTCAATATACCAGACCAATTTTTAGGATACGCCTTATGGGCCTCATTACGAGTCAGGCGTTAAGGGGTTGACGGCGCCGTAAACGGCGCCGACCCTTAACACCTGATTACAAGGTCCCTTAGCGCCATGGTGATTTTAACGCCTGCTTTTTGCAGGCGTTAAAATCCATGGCGCTAAGGGATCATGGTGCTAATTACGCCACCGTAATTTACGGTGGCGTAATTAGCGCCTTCCCCACTCCCATTATGCCCTATGGGGCAAAAATGGGAATGGGGAAGGATAAAATGGGAAATGGAGATTTACCGCCCCACTCACCTTGGAATGGGGCGGTAAATCCGCCATCCACCATGGTGTAAACATAGTTTACACCATGGTGGTAAGGGTACGACCCAGGCGGTAACTTACCGCCTGGGTCGTAATGAGGCCCATAGTGTTGCTCAGACCATCAGGCCTGATGCTCTTGAACCACTAGATTTTTTAATAAGGTCTTCTATTGTTTGTTCAGTAAATTGTAGGTTCCATGGTTCTAAGAATTGCAGAGTATATGCTGCGTTATCAAAGGCAGAATCAGCATACAAGCTAGTGTAATGCTTCAGCTACTGATGTTCCATCACGCCATTGATTTGGCTACTAATCTGTTTGTTACGCTTGGTTGTATTCATAAGATTCCAAGATTGAGCTGTGTTTTTATTTTCTAGGGATTTCAGCATGACTTTGCCATCTTGTTGGAACTTGATGGCTTTTCTACCTGAAATCCAATTTCTGTACCTGCATTTAACTATTTTTAAAGCAGTTTGCCTGTCAATCAGTGGCAATCTGATAATTTCTTTTTCATGTCGAAAGTCTGCTCTCCTCTGCTTTAACTCTTGGTCAAAATGATGTCATTGTTTAAAAGTTGTTTTTGCAGAGTCCATCAAAGAGACTTTGAAAATATTCAGGACTGCTATATATGGAAGTTTGCTACTTCTTAATTGCTGCTGCAAGAGTTTATTATTAAGTACGTTTAGCTTATCTTCTGTCCATTGAAAGTGGGTTTTCACATTATTAACTTTAAGTAATGGCATATGGTTTGGCATCTTTGAGATACAATGTCCAATATAGTGTGAGCATGTAATGGTCGCTGTGTGTTTGTTTTAAAATTTCAAATGTATCGACTGCGATGAACAATTGATCATCTACATAGATGTAATTGATTATGCTCTTTAATAGGCCTTTGTTCTATGTGCTTTGTGGTGGAATATCACCCGGTAGTGAGCCATTAGCCATCCTGAGATTTCTTTTGGACATTAGCATGGTCCATCTGCTTACATCGGAGTGCCTAGTCTGATGGTTCATGTTAAGGCAGCTTAAATTGATGTCCCCCGTAATAATAGTGGTGGTGATATCCGGAGTCATATGTATGGTTTCTAAAAGTTGTTCTAGAGCATTGTAGAAGCTATCATCGGGTATGCTAGCAGGATTTTTACATATATTTAACAGAGCTATTTGCCAATCATGACATTTGACTTGAACCAACTGAAAGAAGTTACTTAGGGAGGCCCACGGTTGAATTCTGAGTCCAATACTTTTGTTACTGCTTCAAGAAGAAATGAGGTTGGGCTTCCTCTTGTGGAGTACTTTGCTGGGAGTAAGACGATGTCATGGTCGTCCCATATCGGTGTATCAATCAACCAGGTTTCTTGAAAGGCTACAATGTCGAATTTGTCTATCTGATTATCTATAGAGTATTGCAAATGGGCGTGGTCTCGGGTATTCCAGCTTGCCAATCTCATTTGTTTGTTATGCCTTAACATTGTTGTTGAGTTGAAAGATGTGCTTCTTCATGTTTGCATTTAGCGCATTTTAGTGCATTTCATATTCAGTGGTTTGAGTTAATTATTTAAGGAGTTAGTCTGTTTTGTATTTGGGTCTTAGACAACTGTAAAACCCAATTTGAATAGATCCATCTTCGCTTTCCATATTGTGTTCATCACAACACCAGAAGGTATCCAGATTCTAACGATGGATAAGTTGGTATCGCTTAAAAACAGTACCTGGTCCAAATCAATCGATGTAATGTCTTCCAATGCCGGTCCATCTGTAAAGATGTTTGTAATGCTGGATCTGCGTGGATCAAATATAGGGTAGGGTGCTGCACAACATTTTAATATCGAAGAATGAGATCGAGGAAGAGGCTTCTTTTCGATTATTGCAGGAGTTTGACTATTCTCACCCTCATCAACTCTTGTGCCAGATGTATTATTTGGAGCATATCTGTTTATTGACGATGGCTGGCCGCCCAGGCCATGCAGTGGTCTCGATTTGTCGATTATCTCTTGGCATTGATGCAGGTGAAAATAACAATTCTGTTGCATACATCCAGTGTTTGGCGATTCTTCATGATTCATGTCATTGGAAGTTGTAGATTTAGTTGGAGGTATCTTTTGTCTTTGATTTGCGAGTTTAGGCATAGATCCACCGCCTTCCCAATCTTCAAGCATGTTTGTTCATCAATTGAATCGTTAATGACTACAGGAGTTTTGTCCTCAATGGTTTTCTTCTGTTTGTTGTTTGGCTGTGATATTCTAAGTTTCAATAATGCGACTTTGGTGTCTCGTTCTATGACTGCAATTAGGTCATTCAAGGGTGCATGCCTTAAGGAATGATCTTCATTCTGTTGATCATTCGATTTTGGAACTTTAGTGCAGATCTTTGATTTAATGATATCTGATAGCCCAGCATTCGTGGAGCTTTTCTGTGAAGTATTGATGGCTCAAATGAATGGTTTAAAGCTCTTTATGGTGGCGGGATGAGTAGCCGCCATATTTTTAGATTTTCTTTTCTGTGGTTCTACCTGTTTTTATTTGGTGTTGGGTTTGTTACCTGTTCTTCTATGCAATTCCTTACCAGTAAAAATATCAAAAGGGTGTGATATGCCAGCAACATTGTGCACAGAGGTTTCCTGGTCTACATTAATCTAAGAGTCCTTGATATCTTTGACTAATGAGTCAACAGGGTTGGCACCGACTGGCTGTATTACTTGGTCAAATAAAGGGAGAATGGAGGGCTTTGTTACATTTTCAGAGAGTAATGATTGATGATTAGATGGGATCCCAGAGGGACATAACTTATGATTTTCAGACGGTATGTTTGTACGAGCGCTAATAATCAGTTCTTGAGCAATCCAGTCTAGGATCTATTGAATTTGTTCCTATTGCTGTGTCATTTTTCAATCTAAAGATTCAACAGCATGTGGCGTCAGAGGAGAAGATTGAGCAGTTGTGAGAATGGTTTGATCGGAAAGTGCTTGTATGGGTGTATTTGCTAGTGCTGATGATGCTATAGATCTGGGAATAGTAGTCATGTCCACAGTTTTAATCGCATGAGCGGAGCTGTTCTTATCTTGACTCATTTTAGCGCTGCTTGAGGCCTCAACAGATTGAAAATCAGGTTGTGGTAAGCAAAAGTCATGGATATTAGTGTTTGCAGTTTTGTGTCTATTTAAAGAGATAGGGGTTAGCAGAATTACTTTCTGTGTTGTACGTCTAACTCGATTGGAATCAGCAGATGCCCCATTTTGTGGTGTGTATAGATGATCCGGCATGCTCATTTTCAAAGAGTTTATTTGGGCCAACATGCACTTTTTATACGCTCGCAAACAACGCACTGCTCTTATTCACGACAGGCAAGTAATCGGCAAGTACCACCTATCCTGCTCGTCGCGCGTTGTCGCGGAGAAGCGGCAAATCGGTACTTGTCAGTACTTGCATAAGTGCACGCTGCTTCCAAATTTGTAGGGGGAGCCAATAAGCGGCAGGGCCACAACAATATGGATGGTCAATTAACCCTGCAATCAAACAAATAAATGTACATTAGTATACTAAAATGCATATAAGTATGCTACAGTGACAATGTTAACAACGTACACTCATAAAAAGTCCTTGAGAGCAATCCCCTCAACAATATATTGAATTTGGAACAAAGGCAGTCCTGCAGCGAGGTCTCTAATGGCAAAGCAGTACTTGTTGTTACTTGCCTCAGTGAGCGAACGCTGGTGTGCATGGCTTCCAAATTTGTAGGGGGAGCCAATAAAGGGCATGTCCACAACAATATGGATTGTAAATTAAGCCTCAACAATACATTGAATTTGGAACAAAGGCAGTCCTACAACGAGGTCTCTAGCGGCAAAGCGGTACTTGTCAGTACTTGCCTCGGTGCATGCGCACTGATGCGCACAGCGTTCAAATTTGTAGGGAGAGCCAATAAGGGGTGTGGCCACAACAATATGGATGGTAAATGAAGCCTCAACAATACATCAAATTTGGAATGAAGGCAAGCAGTCATGCAGCGAGGTCTTTAGCGGCAAAGCGGTACTTATAGGTACTTGCCTCAGTGCCTCTACTATACTTGCCTCAGTGCCTCTACTAAGCACAACCACGCAAATTGCACCAACCTGCCACTCCAGAAATACATGCAACATCACTCCAGCAAACATGCTTCCATTACCACAACCTATAACAAACTACCAACACTCTGACAGTGATCCCATATTTATGGCAGAGCTATTCAACCAAATACTTCTACTAGCCATTGAGAAGGTAGCTCCTATGAGGACCTGCAAATCAAAACCACACGCTCACTTGAATGCTTGGTATACCCCCAATCCCAAAGTCCTATGCTCCTCCAAGCAAGCCGCAGAGACCACGTGGACAAAACCCCCCTCTGTCACCAACAAAAATCTATTAATCTCTTCAGACAAAGCCTAAAAACAGGCCATCCTTCAAGCTAAAAGCGCTACTTACAACAAACAAATACAAAATGCCAACTCAGGACCCAGAGAACTCTTTGCCATCCTGCAAGAGCTGAAAGCCCTGGTCACCCCCCCGACAGCTGCCCGAAAGACCTTACTTGGTGTCCCAACATCCAAAAGGCACTTAGCAAAAACATTGCCACACTCCAAAAAAAATCGAAACAAAAAAACAAACTACCACTGTCTGAAATACCAACTATCAAACCGCCACCTCCTGCCTATTCTTTTGTACCTTCACATTGAACATGATCACCCTACTGGTGAACGAGATTATCAATGGTCATAAGCCTTTAAGATGACAAGCCAACATCTGCCTGGCTTCCTTCATCAAAGACTGTGGGCCTGATCCACAGAACGTGTTCCTATGGGATTGCGCCATTAAAAAAACTTTCATGAATCAGCCCTTTTGTCTCTGAACTTGCCCCTTTCATCTTATCACTCATTAACAAGTGCTTTTCCTCAGGTGACATCCTCACTAACCTTTAATATGCCAGGGTACTTCCACTTCGAAAGAAACCCACACTAGACCCTAAAATTCCAGCTCACTACCGCCCCATTATGACAGTCCCCTTCCTACTCAAAATTCTGGAGAGAGAGCAGCATACCTGCAAATTCAGACATATCTGGAAATGTTGCAGAGCCTGCGCCAATCTTTTCATGGAATCAAAACAGCACTCCTGGGCCTAAAAATCCAAATGGATGAAATCTTTCCTCCTGGATAGAGTCCTTTCTCTCAAATGGCACAGTGAGAGCCTTCTCTAACACTGCTGCAGCCCCCCATCCTTGTCACTTGTGGGGTCCCTCAAGGCTACTGCATCTCACTGACACTGTATAATATATTCACGAAGCCACTCTTCGATCTACTGGACAAATTGAGCATCTCCTATACTAACTAGGTGGATGACACCCAAATTACCTAAACCAAATATATCAAACCATCCAAATTTGGATTGCTCATCATCGTCTAAGTATTAACAATGAAAAAACAGAGATACTCTGTGTGGGAACTCAATCACATCTCAACAAACCAAAATACAACTACACAACCATCACCATGGACGGAATCTATATCCCCGTTTCTAAATCAGTAAAAATGCTAGGGGTACATCTGGACTCCTTGCTATCCCTCACAAGACATGTGAATGCAATAGCCTCTTCATGCAGCATACACAATCAAACTCATCAAAGTCTGCAGACCCTTCCTTACTCCTGAAAGCTGCATCACACTAGCTAGGGTGTTGATTCTATCCAGGATCGAATATTGCAATGCCCTTTTTGCAGGGGTAACTGCCTGCAATATCAGAAAGCTCCAAGTTATACAGAACAATGCCTTAAAGAGCTGCCATGAACATCCCAAATGGGAGCACATTTCTTGAGCCAGACAGAATGCCCATTGGGTGCAAGACAGCATTTTGTTCAAGACTCTCTCACTCACAAATGCCTGTCCAATATGGCTCCCTTATACCTATTGAGCAAAATCAACAAATCTCAATCCAACAGACCCACCTGGGCTGCCCATTCACACCTACTCACTGTCCCCATATTTAAGCCATCAATGGCAGGGGGCTGCAGCTTTCAGTTGGTAGCCGCTAAACACTGGAATGCGCTCCCACTAGCAATTATATCAGAACCATCCCTCTGAACCTTCCATAAGAGCCTTAAAACGTAGCTTTTTCCCAAGACCCTAACATAGTGTACAACACCCTGCATCCTCCGGAGGTTCTGGTGCTCACCCTCACAACTGTTAACACCAAAGGTCTGCGCACCGCTGTAACCAGCAACCAGACATATCTCCTACTTACATCAACCTTCCACTTTGCTTGTGTTTTCTCGTCTTACACAGAATATAATTAGTGCACAGATGCCCCCGGCCTAGGAGCACTCTACAAATGACAAAATAAATAAATTAAATAAATTAAGGCAGGCAGATCCCCCACATACTTGGTTTCAAATGGTTCAATTCTACTTACGTTGGACTTCCATTTTGGGGCAGTCGGGGAAGGCAGCCTAGCTCATTGGGGATCAGCTCAAAGTCTGGTCACTTCAGTCAGAGATCATCGCCAGCTTTCATGCCTCATCTGGCTCTCCTTAGGAGTCAGGGCCTAGTCCACTGTTGGCTTACCCAGTTTATGACTCCAAGGCAAAGATGAAGGCCTCTCAATGTTAAGTTCTCTCGAACCAAGATGGTTTTAGGTAGGATTCCCTTTTTCTCCTTCTGGTCTTTGTCTTGTTCCTGTGCAAAGTTTAAGGCCTCTCAATGTAGGTCACCCCAAGTAAAGCCAGGCAGATGTGTCCAGATTCACCCAGGTGTATTAAAGGCAAGTTTTGGAAGATATTTAGCAACTTTCCAGCAAAGATGGGTTTCGGCAGGTCTTTCTGTCTCCCTTTTCCTTGTCTGTCCACTCTGCATAGAGCAAGTACTTTTTAATGTTAAACCCTCCCACAAAATATCAAGATCAGGAGCTGTCAACTTTTAGCCTAATTTACCAATATATGCCATAATATATAGATATTAATGTTCCCCTAACCATGACTCATCAGTGGAGGTTACTTTCATTTTGGCACGTTATAGTACAGTTGCCCTATGGTTTTTTGCCCTTTATTCGAAAACTGACATAGTTGGCAATATGAAACTTTGTAATCAAATAACTAACTAAACAAGCCAGTAGCTCCCCAACTTCCAGACCTCTAACAGTTTTGAGACAGCTAGGGACAAATGGGAGGTTGTGACTGGGTTATAAACAATCAAATTCAGATATAACCGACACCAACACCATCCCCTGGACAGCAGCTTTCAAATGAGATCTGTCACAATTCTGCAAGTATTATGGTCTCAAAGATATTGAATAAAAGGCCATGTTCAATGAAAGTCAATGATCATATATTTATGCATATACGTAACAGTTTCATTTTTGGTTCTTGGTCTCATTTCCCCAAAACACGTGGTTCAGAGCATCTCCAGGCTCTGGCCGATTGTTGATTTAAAACTAGGGTAAAAACATTAGCTCTTTGCTGTTTGAGAGCTGATGGGCTTCAGAGATTCTTATCCTGCGGCAGATGATTCACATCTGCCCTCTTTCATCATGAGGCCATGCTGACATTTTCCATTTTGTCGTTGTAATCTTGTGTTTACCACATTTTTTTATCTAATACTAGGTATTTCTTTGAGCACTGCACCCACCCTGGCTGTTCCCTGTGTGGATCTGGCCCATTGTAAATACCTAGCAGGCAGAAGTTTCAAAGGGATTTCCTGCCAGATAAGGAGCCCCACAGATATGCCATGGGGGAAGTCACTTGCAAATTCTGCCCAACTAGATGCATTGGTCTGTCTTGGGCGTATACGAGATTGACATATGCAGTTACCAGAAAATTGCCATTTTACTTGGTAACATGTATTTTTCAGGTAAAGCAATAACGGGGATCCCACCATCACTGTTCACTTTATCATCCTGTTATGTACATTCTTAACAGCATTTTTCCTTTTTGTGTAAAAGTACATGACTCTGGACTTTGCAGTCCTAGTGTTAGAAAAGCCTGCTTTTCACGCAAGATAAATTTCATGATTGTTTTTGTTTTCGCCCATCTAAGTACATGCAAGGACCTTTTGAATCGGTGTCTTTCTTGTTGTATAGCAGTTGTTTATTAATGGGGTAACAAAAATTAAACTCTTCTGTTCATTTTGTCATTTACTATGTGCATTTTTATTTAAACTGATGTCCGTTTCTGTGTTGAAAAGAATGGTGCCAGCTTCAGCAAGACAAATATGTTCCCTAATACACTGTTCATTGTGTCATTTTCAGCAAGACACATATTTTCACATATTTTCACTCACTCGGCCCTTTCAATGCACTAAGGTTATGGCTGGGAAGTACATTCCAATGTGTCTTTTTCCATTAGACCAATGTTTTTCACAATAAGCCCTAACGTTGTCATGCTGAGGCTGTCATTAAACCCCACAGATTCTCCCCTTTCAAGATCATTCAGGGGAAAGAACAGGAAGAGTGGGGTTTTCCACTGATGTCTTTTTTTTTGTCGGAGCCCAGCTGGCTCATTTGCTTTCCTTAGGGAGTGGGCTCCCCAGCCTCCACTTCCGTCTTTGGTCATTGGGGTATGGGATGGAACCCTCTTCTTTTCCTGGGTCCCTGGGGTCCTCCCCAGAATATTATCCCCAGGCTGGAATGTAAGGAGGTTAATTACCTAGAAATATTAAGAAAAAGAGAGGTTCAGTATGTTTCACAACACATATTTCCCCAGAAGATATGAGATATCATTAGAAGAAAACAACATTACACAGAAAGGGATATGAAATTTCAGAAAATAGACATCCCCTTTTTCTTTTTCCATATTTTACTTATTCCTTAACATTTCCGATGAATATCAATGAAACTACTCACCTTTTATAAGTCTTCATACAGGGTTTTTTATCCTCACCTCTCATTCCTTAGATGGTTCATCAGCTTGACTTTCATTGGGCTCCTTTATCAGTCGTAAAACGTGTCTGGGATGACAGCTTTTCAAATGAATGATGTGGACCCATTTCTCTCCTGTCTGTTCTCATTTTGGGATGCAGATGTTGTAGGTAACAGGTGATATTTTATCTACAATTCCAAAGCTCCCACACCAAGACAGAATTAATGTATGTTACTTTAGTTCCTCTGGAAATTATACATGTAAACCTTATCACCTACCTCATACCCCTTCTTGTTGATCTTTAGATCATAACATGTTTTCATTCCCTCACCTGACTGTTCTAAATTGAGCTGAGCATAAGCAAAAGCGTACTAGAGGTGCCCCCTTAAATTTTCAATGTACTCATGAGAGGTGGATGGATTAATCAAGGTCATCTTCAGGGTTCTACATAGCAGATGATGAGGTAACACCATATTTCGTCTGGTCATAAGCTCAAATTGAGACATTTTTGTTGCAGAAGATGGCATAGACCTAATCGCCATCAGTACAAGTGGTAATAAAATGTCCCAACTGGATCAAGAGTCTGCCACAAACGTCTTTAAGATGTGGAGTTATCTTTTTACCCTTTAGAATCTCCCATATCTTAGTCATCCCATCACTGGTAAAATGACTTCCTCGATCTGACTCAATCCTTACAGTTCAGGGCCGGAAGAGGTTCTACCCACTTTGTGATCAACATGTAATTGTTTCCTCTAGAGGAGTGAACCACTGTCCAGATGAAATCGACTTGCAAATATGACGAAGGCAGTGTCAATCCCCTTTTTTGTAGGGGAGCTCTGTGTGTGAGTTAACTGGGTTGGAATTGAGCACACACAAGACACCCTTTTAGGTAAATGTCGCAGTCCTAGCCCATGTGTGGCCAGTAGGCAACGTCACACAAGATTTCCAATGTAATATGAAACCCCTTTGACCATCAGTGGCCGGGTCGTGGGCATGGTTCAGCATCAGGCTTCGGATTGAGGTAGGTACAACCCACTGGTCACATCCAGATAGGGCTCTCCATATCAACATACTTTCCTGGATCTGGAACATTTTGGAAAATGTCATCAACACCCAGAATCCTCTATAGTGGCGTAATACAATTCTGTTACAGTGAAACTCACAGGGTGTTCAATGTGTTGATAACATATCCCAATGATTGGGACATCTCTCTGCACAATGATCAAATCTGCAACTGGGGTATCTCTACTCCAATGGGCAGTCGAGAGTTCACTGTTGGCACAAATTTGCTTCCTGGTGACTGCAGCGATTTGGATTACACCCAGTAGGGATTCTGTTTCTATGAAATTCCACTGTATAGCTCAGTTTTCACCAACTGATCAACCAGGTAATTCCCAGTCTTATCTGGCTCCTCTATTTTGAAATGACCTTTTATTTTCTTCCAATAGACAGTCATCTCATGAGATGTCACCAGATTGTCAAATGACTGCATCAATTTGCCATGCTTTAATGGTTTGTTGTTGGCACAAAGAAAGCCTCGATCCTTACAGTAATTCAGGTGTTCCACGAACACATTCCTGATATAATCAGAGTCAGTGATTATGACCAGTTCTTGGAGTTGGTGATGTACCACAGTGAGGATGGCTTGATAAACAGCCATCAACTCTGCCATCTGACTACCTAACTGTCCTATTTTGTAGCCAGCAGAGTGCTCTGGGTTATCATTTGCCCAGGCATTCCCAATGTCAGCCACCAGTTCTTTTTCCACTGTTATTATTACCATGATAGGAGTACCCATCCACATAAAGTGTGTCTTCTTCCTAGACCTTGAGCATGGAAGTTAATTACGCCTCTATATTTTTGTTGGTCATTAGACGTTCATCATTTTGACAGTTTTCTTGAGCACAATCATGGAAGTCCGCCAACCCTTGCGCTAGGGGACTCTTCTTGTTTTGGCCATATCTGACCTCCACAGGAAAGCCTTGCATGGACAGAATCCAGAAAGAAATTCTGAAATTACTGATGTTCACTGCCTGGATTATATTACTTTGTAAATATTGGAAGAGTTGGTGAGGAGTCTCGAAGAGGTGATGTGCTCCCCCTGGATAAATGAGTGGTCAGTTTTCAACAAAAATGGGGGGAAGGGTTGGGCATCACTGAATAACTAGAAATGATCAAAGGTTGAATACAAATTCCATAGTAAACTTCAAGGCGTCATCCAGTTAACTTGACATACAATAGATCAAGAAAAATATGTGAAATCAGTAATGTCTAGTAAAACAGTCACTAGACTTGAACACCCCTTAGATGTAGTAAATACTGCTGAATCTTGGTACACATATTCAATTAATAAATGTTAAATTGAAATGAAAAATATAGAATTCTCATAATCCTTTAACTGGAAATATTCTCTTTAATGTTCATTTTTTGTGTGCAGAGGCCCTTGCCTATGCATTTCGGACGGAATGTCCATCTTCAGGGCAGGTTCTACAAATATACAACATAACATAATATTACATTTGTGTCACCTTAGAATGAATGTAGTTAACTCATATTCTTATTGTCAACTACTTCAAAACTCCATGTTCACATTGTCAAATCATACCTGTCTCTGCACTTGAGAAGAGGTGGTGGGGTTTTGCTTCCCGCCTCTAGGGGGAAAAGTTTAGAAGCTATCGATGCTCTGGAATATGATTTCTACACCTCTGTCTTCCCCAAACATAAAACATAATGTTGCACGTCACCATCCTGCATGCATAAGCCATCGAAATTAGATACAATGACTTGTTATATGTATTTCCTGTTAACCTGGCAACCTCTTACTTATGGGTATGGTCTGCGATTAAGAAGAGGTTGTGAAGCAGAGCTTGGCTGTCTGATGTATTCCATGTGAGTTCGGTGGAATGCCTAGAACAAAATTATATGTATGTATTATCTCTTTATATCAATCTGCAACAAGTGGCCCCATATATACACTGTATATAATATGTTAGTAAATCACCCACATGACACCTCAGACAGCTACTGACACCACTGCAAGCCAATATTGTGTGCATGCAAATACAGCATTCAATCTTCTAAAGTCAAACGATCTATACTAAACCACTGGCTACTACTGAACTGTGACAGTAGACTTGACAACCTATTTTCTGAGAAGCCCATCTTTTCCTCCCAAATAAGCAATCATTTAAGAGATTTACTGGTGAAGACAGAGCACAGGAGAAAAACAAGACAGAATCCCCAAAACACTGGCACATATCCCATCTCATGCAATAATTATAACAATATCACCAAAAGAGATATCGTGGTACACCCTAGAACGGGAGAGGACATCTAATTATGGGATTACTCAAACTTGCAACACAGAGAATGTCATTTACTCTATCAAGTGTCGTTATGCTCTTATGTACATAGGACAAATGAGTCGGAAAGCACGGATACGGTGGGACAACCATAAATCCAACCATAAATCCAATCCACCATAAAGGGTTGAGTGACCTCTGTGTAGTCTTCAATGAACTTTCGACTACAGTTAGTGAGTCCAAGAAGGCTTCTTAATTCTCACAGAGTAGTAAAGTCTTTTAATTTCATTAAGGCTTCCACCTTTTTCACCTGGGGATTGAGATCCTCAGGGGTGATCTCATGTCCTCAGAGGTTCACTTGGGTCTTACAGCACTGTGCCTTCTGAAAGGACAGTTTTGCTCCAGCTTTCTGCAAATGGCTCAGAACATAGTGCATTTCTGCTATATATTCCTCCACAGTTGAGCTCTCAATCCATTATCTACATAGGCCAATTTCGTCTTTCGCCCAAATCAGGCATGGCCTTATGCAGAAAGAAGTTTAATACATTTTGGGAGTTTATGTATCCAAAGGGGGTTCGTGTCCACATATATATTGTTGCCCCGAAGGTAAAGTCCAGCTTGTACTGGTCTTCCCTACTCATTGGTACTGACCAGCAGCGGTTGGTCAAGTTAATGGCGGGTGTACATCTTTGACACTTGGATCTTTGCCAGCCCTTGATCAATGTAGGGAAGTGGCCATCTTGATATTTTTTGTTTATTTATTTTTATTTATTTCTGTATTTGTAATGCACCGAAATCCCGCAAGCATCGGGGTGCAACATGAAGACACATACAGGAGGCAATAGACATGATACGGAGAGGACAGGACACTTGGCAAGCCAAGACAAAGAGAGAGCTACCTAGTTAACTAGTAACAGCTGTCTTCATTTGAAAATAAAACTTTTCAGGATATTTCTGAAAGTGAGATGATTGGGCTCTAGTCTCAGATACAGGGGGAGTGTGTCCAGTTAGAGGCTTTGCAGTTAGGAAGTGCTCTACATAGGCCAGTGGCTTTCTTATGTGGATTAACCATTATGAGGCCCTGGGCTTTGGACCTTAAAACACAAGCAGGCGTATATCTGACAATTTTAGATTTAAGATACACTGGTGCTTTTCCATACAAGCACTTGTGAGCAAGTGTCAAGGATTTGAACAAAGCTCTATCTTCAGCCCTCAGCCAATGCAACGCCCTTCTAGCATTGATGATGTGCTCTGTCCTGGGTTTCTGTTTAATTATCCTGACCGCATTGTTTTGGATTAGTTGGCATTTAGTCATGCATTGTTTACTAGCTCCCTGCAGGAGTGCATTTCCATTGTCCAGGCGGAATAGGATGGTACCTCTTCTTATAGTGGTACAATTTGCTTAATTGAGGAAAGGTTTGATTGCTCTCAGAAGCATGATGTAATATGAGCAGTTTTTGCTCACGTACAGAGGTTGGGCATCTGAGCTCATATAGTCTTCCAGAGTCATGCCCAGTATTTTAACCTTGCCCACTACTCAGATATGTGTGTTTTTTATCATAAATGAATCATATTGGGGCGATCATTTGGCCCTGGCTTGATGGGAACCAAATACCATCAGCTTGGTCTTATTACGGTTTAAAAACATCCAGTTGTGGTCCATCCATAATTCTATGGTGTTATAGTGGTCCTTAACTGCCTGGCTGTCCTTACCATAGTCCAATTTGTTCAAATACATCATGACTGTGCATAGTCTCCATTGACCTTTTGGTTTTACTATCCCCACTATCGGGTTGTTAAAGGTACTGTGAATTGGATGAATTATCCAGCAGGATTGTAATTTTTTAATAATCTCTGTGAGGTAGTCGCGGATGAGAGAGGCAACCAGCATAGTTTCACAAGTACTGGAGCCTTCTTGTGGTCCATGGGTATGGTGGTAGAATTAATAGATGTGCGTCAGCAATCATATGTGTCCACTGATAAGATATCCTGGAATTTCAGGAAAACCTGTTTTAGTTTTTGTCTTTACTGCTTGGTCTCACAGGCATCAGCAAGATTGATCTGTTCTTTGAACATCTGCTTGAAACATGGAAAGTCCTTGGGCTTGGCAATTTAAACAGTATCCTCGAGTTGGGTAGAGAGATCTCAATTTATGGTGTTAACCTGGAAAGGAGGTTGCAGGTATTCAATGTAATTGTTATTGACTCTGGAGTCATACCTTTGCTGACATCGAAACAGTCATTTGGGATTGGTCCAATGATTTCATTACCTAAATCAATAAAATAATGTTGGGCATCAACCACCATTCCAATAAAGGTGTCTGCGCCCCAAGTTATACTTTGAGGATCATTTTAATCCATCAACATTCAAATAGTGTCATGTTCTACATCCAATAGAGGTGTCAGATTTTAAAGACAAACCTTGGTGTTGGTGATCGGAATTCAAATTTATATAGGCGTCCTGATTTTTGAGATACTGTCTTTGCTTAATTTGGAGGGGAATTGTGAATTGTCACAATTGTCCTGGGACGGTAACCTCTTCTCGAAATTGAACTTTAACCGCATAAGGCAGGAATTGAGATGACTGGAAAGCTTTTTCAGTGTTCTCAAAGGCCATGTGGTAGCCCCCCAATTGTGACCAGGGTTTATTAATAATTAGGTCCAAATTGATTGCAAATTGGTTGGGCATGCCACTACCTAAATAAAAGGCAGAAGGGACATCTCTCATGACCCACCAATTATGTCATATGTTTTTGTTACCAATGGAAATGTTTAGCATACTCCTACTAGGCAGCAGATGTTTGGAAGCTGGGGTTTCCAGACCTACCTCCCATTTATCAATCAATTTAAATGTGGAAATGGTCTTATCTTTTGAGAGTTTCCTGAATAATCCCTCGCTGGTGAAGCTTCTATTATTCAGGCATACTCTGGTGAGCACCGGCTCCTCCCCCTCATTTATCTGAATGGGGACAAACAAATGTTCACCCTTTTTCTGAGTGTCGTTAGACTTTGAGCTGATTCTTCATTGTCTTTTTTCACAGGACTCAATGTTTCTTCTGACTTTGGACTGGTGTAACATTTCAGAGTGTTCCTTTCCAGTTTGGAATGCCACTTAAAATAGGGAGGAATGTTGAATTTCAAGAAGGGCGAAGGGTTCCCATCAACAATTTATTCTCCTAGAGATATGATGGTGATGTCTGGGACCTGATTTTTCTTGAAATGGAATTCTACTTTCTAGGAGCATTGGTCAATTAAATGGCAGGTACCATTCATGCTGACATAATTGGTACTCAATTTTAGTTTTACAGGCCAGTTAGTCCGGTCCAAAACACATTGTTTTCACAGTTGATAAGAGGTGTTAACCTCAGAAGATTGTTCCCCGGCAAACAAGGTATGCCCTCTGGAGCCAAGACTATCACCAGGTGTTTTTATCAATGTCTCCCAATTTTTATTTCTAGATCTGCAGTCCCTTCGATGGAAAGGTAATTCCCGCCAAAATGTTGGAGTTGTCCAGGAAGTGGTGTGAGGGGAATTTGGTGACCCACTGCCCTTCCTGAGGTGTGTTGGTTAAATGCCTTTTTGAACAGGACGGTGGCTTGGGATCCAGTATACACCAGAGCTGATAATTCACACAGTGCACCTTGACCAGCACATACAATCTGCCTTCCGTTTCCTCAAGGTTCCAAAGAAAGTGTGAGTTATATGCCAACTCAGCAGTTATTTTCTTAATATTGAACTCTGACACCGTATGATCATGGGTGATTTTTCATGTCGGAGATCAGGAATCTGTAAGGAACATTTTACTACTAGCAATGGGCGAATTTGGGGATCCTCTTTCTCAGCCAATTCTTTGCTGTCCCCCTTTAACTGGAGATAGTTCTGATAACCTGTTTGGGGGAAGGACACCTCCTATGTTTCTACCTTATCTGGGTCAAATTTTTGGGGTTGAGGAGTTTCTTGATCTCAGCCGGTCTGCATAATTACTCTGTCTAACTCAGGGTCTTTTGACACCCATTTTTCTTTGGGAGGGATACAACGTTCCTGAAAGAGAATATTTACTTGCCTAAGTGAGCTCTCCTTTGGCCTCTCCTACTTACCTTTTGTTCTTTGGGTTCTAACTTCCTGGGGGTAGGCGAGTCATTTTCAAGTTGAGAGGTTCCTAGTGGTTCTATCTTGGTGAGAAAGAAAGCTTCCTCTAGGGTTTGGCATATCTCCTCCAACAAGTCCGCCTCCTTGGGAACAAGTGGCTTGTTGGACATTTCCTACCATCATTTCCCACCTGGGGCATCAGACCTGGGTGTTGGGGAATTTTCAGAATCAGAGTTAGCTTGAGGGTTGGACTGAGCCCTCAGCATGTGCCCCAAATTATCTGTCAGTTGCTGGACCTGTTGCTCCATTGTGAGACCTTTTGTGGGTTAAAGGGAGGTCTCGAGTTGTACCTCTGCTGCTCCTGTAGCTCTGGTACTGTTAACTTCCCCCATAATTCTGAGGAAAATGTTCAGGTTAGGAGGATGGAGTGATACTTCTCTCCTGAGGGACGTCTGGAGGGACGTTTCCGGGGGCATTACCTGGTTGGGTCCCCCCTGAACTGGGGGAGTGTAAATATACCCTATCATTGGTTTGGTACCCTTGTACCTAGGGCATACATAGGTGGCAGGGTCAGAGGGATTCCTGAATTCCTGCCTGACGTCCATTCAATTGGGCTGGGGCAGTGGGTTCCATTTGCCTTCCATTTTGCTTGTTGCAGGAGGAGTATTTTTAGGCTCCCCGTCTTCAGGTCCAAAGCAGGGGAAGCTCTGACCTCTGCCACCTTCACAGCAGCAGGTGTGTTACAAGGTTTGGAGGTTTTGGGGGTGTTTTTACTCTCAGTGGGCTTCAGGACCACATAGATCCTGGTCGCCTGTTCAATTACCCAATCCAGGGTCGTGTGCTCATGAAATTCACACACCAACTGAGTCATAATGTATTTAGGGAGCGCATTGAAATAGGTGGTCACAAAACTATTGGTGCTCACCCGCCGGGGAGTCTGAGCTCTGAGAAAAGATGTTACGCTTTAGCTCCTGCAAAAACTCCCAAGGAACCTGATCCTCCCCACATTGCAAATTATATGCAGCCTTCTGGGCCTCCTGTGGGTTTCTGTGTATGGAGAAATGTTTTAAAATGGCCGCCTTATAGGTGGACCATTTATAATGATCCTCGTCCTTCAGTCCGGCAAAGAAACTGGAGTACTCAGGTGAGAATGTCCATTTCACAAATGCAATGCAATTCAAATAATGTGTGATCTGGAAGGATGCCAACATCTGCTAATAAAGTTCCAAGTGTTCCCACAATGAATAATTGTCATTCTTATGATATGGGGTCAGGGAGCTCTTTATGGCCTATATCTGTCTGATTGAGTCTTTAACAAAGCCCTTTCCCTGTTTTGCTGTCTTGTTCTTCCTCTGCACCTGATTCCAATCATTTTCTGACTCAGAGCTGCTATTTGGACTCCATTCCCTGTCCTCTAGGCACTTTCTATCTCCGTAAGATTGGGAATATTTTCCATCTCATAGGATCTGGAGTCTTCTCGCCTGAACCACTTTGAACTCTCAAGGTCACTTTCCATGTGGTCACTTTTAGGCCAGAATAAAAAACAGTTTCTACATCCCTCCTTCGAGGGAGTCTGGGGAAATCCCCCTTTCCCTGAATATATGTAAGTTTTTAGTATGCCTTTCCTAGTCTGGAGCTCGGTTACTCATCATTATCATAGAAGGGCTGGGCTTCTGGATCTGTTTGACCAGGCCTGGGTAAGTCCAACTGCATCATGTTCTGCTGTTCTTTGAAGATGGTTTCCATGAGGTCAGATCCCATTTTTACATGGGAGGTTGTGCATAACTGGCCTGAGGTCCCTGATTGGAGGGGCATCTCTCCTTGATCAGAAGGCCCTACCTCATGCCCTGATTGGCCAGGGTGCCTCAAGGCCTGGTTATATTATTCAATTTAATTTATAACATGCTCCCTCCTACGGCTCTGTCCTTATTTACCGTTGGTATTCAGAGAGCTGGCTTTTAATTCTGACACCGAGGCCTGTCTAGTCTCAAGCACCCTGCTCTGAGCAACTAAGCAACCCTTCATTTCCCTTACTTCCTCCTGAGATCTTTCATTTTCTCTTTGGGACTCCTGCATTATGCGTGCATATTCCGGGCACTCGTCTTTAAAGAAACAAATCTCTTTCTCTAACGTGCCCTACCATTCACTGCCTGTGAGAGGTAAGTTGCTGCTTGTTTCAGACCCTTCACAAGCTCCATGTTCTCTTGCCTCATTTTGGTCATTTCCTGAGTATCTGACTGACCCTTTTCTGCATCCATTTTCACTTTTAGTGCATTGTGGTCTTTACTGATTTTTTATTTGTGTTGCTTCAGAATATTTTAATCCTGATGCAATTTCTCAAACTCTCGTTGTGAGTCTATCTCGTTAATGATGAACTGACTGTTTTCCATTTCCAATGTCTTGATTTGTTGTTTAAGGGTCATACTGTAATTTAACAGCCCTCTATTGTCACCAATGTGGTCATACAATTTAGATTGGAGGTGGCTAACAGTTTCTGCGCTCTCTTTGCATCTGTCCAGCAGCTCAGGAAATTCTTTTTCACCCTCTGCACTGGCCTGTATGTGGGGTTTTGCCTCATGTTGTAATTGCTCAAGAAGGTCTTGTTTTACTTAACAAATATGTCTCTGTTGTACTTTCTCTCCCAACTGTTTGATTTCTTTCTGAGCCTCTTTAAAAATCTCAGTCTGATTCAGCACTAAGGCCTCCCTATTTTGCACTCGCTCTTCATTAACTGCAAGTAGAAATACAAATAAGCTGTGGGCTGGGCCATTTGATTCAGTTCTACACAAACATTTTGGGTCATATAAAATGCCTCCAATTCTTTGTGTAATATCCCACCTTCAAACCGAATGTCAGTGCTCACTGAAGTAACCTCTTGCACCATTCTGGTGTGCCAGATCCCGGCTTCACCCTCACTCATTCTGCTCAAATTAAAAATGTAACCATTAGATGCTTTCTGGTATCACTCACTTCTATGATAGTCATTTTGAAATGGCTTTCTGCAACTTTCTTTGTGCATGGGCAAAATCACCATGTTCCTGATTGATTTCCACACACAATGCCAAATCAAAAATCAATTCAAATCAATTGCTTCCTGTATTGGTACTCTACACAATCTTATTTTTCTACACTTATGCACCTCCCTGGAACTCAGGGGTCAAGTCTTGGTGGTACTTTAACAGAGCAAAACAATGTTCTATCCACCTCAATGCGATTACACCAGAATGAATAGGCTGTCACAATGAACTTGTCATGAGTCAAAAGACAGTAAGTGAAATCCCAGCATGAGCCCCCCACTTTGTAGCAATATATTGGGAGGCAAGACTCAACATAGTGATTTCCCTCCCAATAAAGAGAGGCCACAAAACACCATTGGTTGAGATTCAACACACCCTATCTATGACTCATACAGAGCCACACAAATATATCCCATTGTGCCAACAATGAGCCAAGAACCAGGCAGATATGCCGGCAGAATATATATTTATTTATAAATTATGTTCAATAGATCTTTAATGAGTACACACACCAGCTTCTCTGTGGCACAAAAAAAGCTTCAACACCCAATGCATTATCCTTTTCTAATTACAGGCAGGTATGACTTGATAAAATGTAGAGTGAAAACAAAACACTTACTTGAGAACATGTGACACATTGTATATGCAGTCCTTTGTTTAATTTCCTGCACACTTGAAAATACTTGCAGTTTTGAAAGCACAGATTTGTAAATATGCATGTGGCAAATAGCACCATGTTTCTTTTTCACCCAAAAGCTAGGCAAAATCATGCTGCTGACTTTCAGAAAATAATGTATATTTTACAATGGACATTACACTAGTTTTCCTTTTCAAAGCGCTTCTCCCCCCAGCACCAAACCCATGCATCAATGATATGCAGCACACTTCAGTTTAAGGGCTAGGTCTAGGTGGTGGGGACAGTCTAGGTATTTGTTTGGGCCAAGGGCACCCCTTTGTTTAAATACAATGTTTAAGGATTGATGACCATTGGGAATTTCATTTTTGTGGCAAAAACACCTTTTGGTTTAAATACAATGTATAAGGAGTGGTTACAATTGGGAATTGTGTATTTAGATAAGTATACCTTTTGTTTAAAAGCAAGTTTTGCGATTGGGTATTAGTTGGGAATTTCATTTTAGGGGCAAGGGCATATTTGTTTTAAAGGCAAGGTTTGGGAATGGTGACAACTACCTTTTTGTTTTAAAGGAAAGGTTTGGGAAAATAAAGGCACCCCATTACTTTGCATGACTGTAACTTTAGACCCGCTTGGAAAGAGGGCTGAAGTTTCAAACTCTTCCAAGCTCCCCCTTGGGTCAATCTATTTGGGAATTAATTAAATTAATATTTAGTAAAATATGCTAAGGGTCTACACAATTTGTCCCCCACCCACTATGAAAGGTAGATGTAAAGGCAGGCAGATCCACCCACACACTTGATTTCAAATGGATTAATTTTACTTACAGGGAACCTCTGTTTTAGGGTGCTCTGGGAAGACAACCAAACTCCTGTGGGATCAGCTTGGGGCCTTGTCAGAGATTGTCACCAGCTTTCATCCCTCATCTGGCTTTCCTTTGGAATCAGAGCCTAGTTTGCTTTTGGATTTTCCAATTTTTCTCTCTCGGGTAATGTTTGAAGCCTCTCAATGTTAAGGCTTCTTCACCGGAATGGTTTAAGGCAGGTTTTCCTTTTTCAACTGGTGTTTTTGTCTGTCTTTTTTCTATGCAAATTTTAAGGCCTCTCAATGTAGACCTCCCCAAGTAAAGTCAGGCAGCTGTCTCTGGGTTCACCGAGGTGGATAATAGGCAAGTCCTGGAAGATGTTTAGCAGCTCTCCCTCAAAGATGGGTTCCAGTAGGTCTTTCTGTCTCCCCTTCTGTCTCCCTTTTCCATGTCTGTCTCATCTGCATAGTGCAAGTGTTTTTTAATGTTAAATCCTTCACATAAAATATTAAGATCAGGAAGTGTAACCTTATTAGCCTCGAATTTACATTGGAACTCTGCAGTTCTCTACCCCTCCCACAGTTCAACCCCTGTTTGCCTAGAGGCCCAGGGAGTTGCATGACTGAAGTGAAGTGGAGAGGTACACACCGTCTATCATTTACATTTTTTTAGCTGTCAGTTTGTCCACCCAAAATGTTTCTACATGGCAACATTTTGAAATGTACTAATAAATGTCATAATATATAGATAGTAATGTCCAGTAAACATGACTCATCAGTGGAGGTTACTTTCATTTTGGCACATTATAGTACGGGTGTGCTGTATTTTTTGTCCTTTATTCACAAACTAACATAGTTGGGAATATGAAACTTCATAAACAAACAAATAACTAACTTAACCAGCCAGTAGCTCTCCAACTTTCAGTCTTCTAACATTTTTTGGGGCAGCTAGAAACACCTTTTAGGTTGCCACTGGCATATAAACAATCAAATTCAGATACAACTGAAATCAACACCCTTGCCTTGACAGCAGCTTCCATCATCATAAGATCTGTCATGATTCTGTAAGTATTATAATCTCAAAGTTAATGAATAAAAGGACATTTTCAATGAAAGTCAATGATCATATATTTATACACATAACTAACAGTTTTGTTTTTTGTTCTTGGTCTCATTTCCATGAAAACATGTGGTTCAGAGCCTCTCCAGTCTGTGGCTGAATGTTGATTTAGGGCTGGAGTGAACACAGTAGCCCTTTTTTTTAAGAGCTGACGGGCTGTAGAGATTCTTATCCTGCAGGAGATTAGTCACCTCTTCCCTCATTCATCATGATGCCATGCTAGCATTTTCCATGTTATCCTTATAATTTTGAGCACTGCAACCACCCAGGCCAGCACTGTTTGGATCTGGCACATCGTACATACCTAGCATGAAAAAGCTTCAACAAGATGTCCTTCCAGATAAGGAGTCCCACAGATCTGCCATGGAGGAAGTCACTTGCTAATTCTGCCTAACAACTAGAAGCATTGGTCTGTCTTGGGCCTATAAGAGATGTTCATGTGCATTTACAAGAAAATTGCCCTTTCACTTGGTTACATGTATTTTTCAGGTGAAGCAATAACTTGCATACCACCATCAGTGTTCACTTTATCATCCTGATATGTCTATTCTTAAAGAAATGTGTCGTTTTTGCGAAATGCACATGCCTCTGGGACATTGCAGTTTCAGTGTCAGAAAACCCTGCTTTTCAGGTAACATCAATTTCTTATTTTTTTTCTTGCTCTTCTAAGTACATGCAAGGTCCATTTGATTCAGTGTCTTTCTTTTTGTACAGCAGTAATTTATTAATAGGGCAACAGATATGAAAACTTGCTGTTCATTTTGTCATTTACCATGTGCATGTCTGTTTAAACTGATGTCCAATTCTGTGTTGTAAAGAATGGTGTCATTTTCAGCAAGACACATATATTCCATGATACACTGTTCATTTTGAGATCTTCAGCAAGACAAATATTTTCACTCACAAAGCCCTTTTGCTCTGTTAAGGTTTGGGCTGGTATGTATATTCCAGCATGTCTTTTCACATTAGACCAATGTATTTCACAGTAAGGCCTAACCTGGCTTTTCCTTTTGTCATGATGGGGCTGTCATTAAACCCCACAATGGGCAAACAAAAAGAACATTGCGACATCATAAGGCAACGCAACAGCATGGCGCATGATGGAGACCTGTTATGCAGCAAGAGCTGTGCATGCAGCAAAGAAGTGGGTTAGCTGAGTGATTTAGCACCTTCAGCAAGTCCAAGGTAGTTCAGTGGGAGCACAAGAAAATGCGTACAGAGAGAAAGGGAGGCCGACGAGGAAGGAACAGTATGTGCCAAGGGCAGAGAAGGATGGGGTGGCAAGTGGCAGCCGGGCAGAGGAAAGTTGTAGGATGGGTGATGTGATCACAAGAAGGCAGTGGGAGGTGCAGTGAGTTACATTTAGGGCTTGGAATGTAAGCACAGACTGGCAGATAAAGCCCTTGCTACCAGCCTATTGCAGTGGCTTAACCACCCCTTCAGATTGTTAATAAATTATAGATATGTATTTATTACATTTATAAAAATGCACTAAACCCACGGGCATCAAGCCATTATTACAATACAAGTTATATAGTTTGCTGTTACATTGCAAGTTACACGACTGAGGTTTTAAATGGCCAAAGATGTTAAATTCCGAACATGAAGACAGTAAAGGTTTCAAAGACCATGCAGGAGGGATGAATAGTGAATTTGAGCATGTTTATTTCTATTGTTTTTTTCATTATGTGTTTAAGGTTTGGTTAACCAAACGCACAATACAATAAAACAAAACAAAAATAGTTCTGGGGCAGAGAGTGCGTTTTGCACTCCACACATACAAGCTTTCTACTCCTAGGTAATTAACCAGAATGTCGAGATATCCAGATCAGAGGTGAAAATAACACGCTATTTTGCAGATACTTAAAGCGAAGACCTGAAGCAAAAGAAAGGAAAACATTGTTTGACAACCTTTTCTCTACAGCCATGTTGACAATGTCAACTTGTGTGCTTGACACTCCTACATTTCCAGTGTTACATTTGCTGATGAAGTGATGAAGCCTTCACATGAGGAAGTTTTCACGTACACATTTTCACGTAAACCAGTGAATTTATGATATCCGGCGTTGCATCTTTTCTTTGTTATTGTTTAAAGCGCCGACCTCCTCGGGAGCAGCAGTGTGCTGAACAAGGTGTGTGCAAGTAGCCACCATCTGGGCTGGCGTAGTGTGAGTTAGGGTAAGTGCGTCGGCCTGTACATCCATTGGGATTGGTCCATGGTCAGGTGTTGTTAAAAAAAGCCACGTTTTGAGACATTTGCGAAATTGGAGAATTCCGTCGGCACAAAGATGCAACATAGTCAAGTAAATGCTGTTGATAAATATAGAACCCCTGTGGCTAGTTGTGAGCTTCCTGGCTCCTAAGCCTCTGCATGGCTGAGAGGCTGCATGCGCACCAAAGGCCGCCATTTGCTGTGGTTTGGGCTGCACATTATGTGGATATTCCAGAGGTATTTCTGCTGAAGGTAAACCGATAATAATGGTCTACTTACATGGCCGGTTCTCTGAATATCTGTCATCGTAAAGCCTGTGCTGTTTGTTTATAATACAGTGATCTATAGCTTTCTATTAATTTAATTATACTAAAAGAGCCTAAAAGCCCTGGGCTAAGTAACCTGTCAATTACAAATGAGTTTAACTTGGAATAAATAGAAATGTAATACTTGAAATGTATTGCTTTAAATATAAACAGAGCCCGTAATATGACACAGGCTATTATTAATTGCTGCGCTGCCCTAAGTCCAATTAAGCAAATCTATTGGAATTTCTGCAGAGAAAGTCAATGAGCTTTGCACAGTGGAACTTCCCGGTGCCTGCCTCCGGCTTCATAAAGACGTTTCACCAGCAACAAAACTCTTTTGTGCAGCGACTCGAAATATCCCCATGTGTGGGAGGCAGATGTGTTGTTTTCATTCGACATGCAACCTCGACTCTTTGGAAATGCAGCCTTTAAACATTTAATAGGGATGTACTTTCCAGCATGGCATTATATCCAACATTACAGGCGCTGTATTGATTGGTCGCCAGCATTATATTCCCTCCAGGGAATTCCAGATCCACTTTCTTGGCTGGAACATCGAGTCCCGTTCAACAGAATTATCAGTGGATACTTAATGTGCCTCGGGAAGGCAATATTACAACGGGTGACAGGCAACGCGGCTTGTTCTGCTGTTTTAGCACATACCCTGCGCTGCAGTTACCTTATTGGGATACGAAACCCCACAAATAAAAGGATGAAAATAAAGAAGTGTGTAGAGATAAAGGTATTCAATTTTAAAAATCAGCAGGTTGCTACCTGTTATGTTTTATTTTCTTACAGTGCTGCATATAAGAGAATCCACCGGATCTGTGGGTTATCTTTTACAGGGCACCACATGCTCCTGAAGCCACTTGAAGACTAGTTCTGACAACATGCCCCGAGGTATGATCAATATGCTGACTGCGCAAACATCTATCCACCTGCATCCCAAGAACACATCATGGCGGCCACAGCCTGTCCTACTGTTGCATGTCACCCCTCCTGGGAGCATGGTAGCTCCCAGGATGTTGTAATGGGTCACGTGCAGTAGCCACGTGACCAAGTTAATAAAAGAGACGAGCCACTTCCAGCTCGTCAGTCCCACAAAGAGCTGACTCTGTTTTCTTCCTTGGTGCACCATGCTGATGCGGCACCGCGTGCGCCAGGCCCAATGGAGGGCCCTCGCACCGGGATGGTGCCCCTGATGGGCAACGCTGTCCCACCTTCAGGTAGTGGCCGTGTGAGCACAGCTGCATGGGCAACCCCAGCCTTGGTGCCCCCAGAGCCGGAGCTGCTGTGAGCGTGGTGACCCCAGCCCACGTGGGTATCTCCAGTGATTCGGAGAGAGCAAGGTGATCCCTGCTCAACATCTGCTGCGTTAGCGCAGCACTGACATCCCTGTCGGGTGATTCCGACATCCAAAGTGGCCCACTCTGGTGGTCCGGGAGCGGGCCACAACACTTCATGTAAAACATTATTGACCGGATGTAAATACTTGGTGAACCTCTGTCTAGACAACGTGGAACCAAGTGCCATGAGAAGACGGGAAGGGAAGGGATAGCAAACTCGGATATCGCCACGTTGCATGCAAGGAAGTCATTTAAATAAGGCAACTCATGCTCGTCGCCTTGCTTGGATGCCATAGCTCTCAACTCACCCGCTTTTGGCGGGTGTCACCCGCCTTGCAAAGGACTGCCTCACCCGCCAAGCCTCCTGCACGCCCATTCATTTCAATGGGCGTCTCACCCGCCAAAAACAAAATCGGTGATTTCACCCGCCTTTGCAAGACAAATGGTTGAGAGCTATGGGATGCCGAGTCAAAAGGCAGCATGAGGTGCTACAGTAATGTGTTGTGTTTGCATTCAGTCAATTCAAAGAAGAATTCAGACTTTGACATTATTAGTTTAACACAGGATGTGTCGACAACACAGCAGTGCATTTTCTGTTCCATTAAAATAGAAATAAAAGCATGGGTATACATTATCATTTTTAAATCCATCAAACATTGAAAGCAAATATATCATGAAGACTTTTAGGGGTATATTGTAGAAATATGTGATTCGTGCATACAGTAGTGCAAACCTTAGATAGTATTTATCTGTGTTTTAACAGTGCATGTTATGGATTCCAAGATGGCGGTCTAGTCGGGCAGACATGCGTGAGTGTTGCTCCGTCTCCCAGCTCAGGGTCGCAACATTTAAGCCCATCAATAAAGTGGATTATCGCCACCACAGCAGTCCCTGAACCCTTGGAGGGCGGCTGCAGCCAGATACCCCGGCATACACCAGCAGAGGGGCAGGAGAGAAGAGCCTGTGGCGGAAGCAGCCAGTGCAGGCATACACGCTGGCAGCACCCATCAACATTAGCGCCCCAAAGAAGAGGCGGAAGCCTGCCGGAGCGGAGAGGCCACATAAGTGAGCGCAGGAGCACATGGCAAGTCATCATCAGGCTTGACAAGGATACCATAGACCCCGTGGACGAAACCTATGACGGTCGGACCGCAGTCCAGCTCCGTCTCACCTCACAGACAGGGCAATACTTTGGACCGCTAAATCCACGAAAGCAGCACCCCACACAGGAAGGCAGGGGTGGGGGCGCAAAAGAAACAGAAAACATATGTGAGATCCGCAGGCACTGCCTTGGGGAACGGGATCCACATGATTCAATCCAACGGTAGGGAGAGGACACGACGCAGCCCAGTACCAGAGGTGGGGTGGGACGGCACCACCAACAAGGCAGCCCAGAATCCCTGCCAGCAATCTATCTCCCGGGATTGGAAGGTCAGTTCTCCGGAGCCGGAAAGAGACCTTAACCTCCACTGTGGGGCAGGGGCGCAAAATCAGACTAAGGAGACCGCAGCTCATCTGTTGACCCACCAGGGGGAGGGAGTCCCCCGTCACACCAGATGGCCACACACAACTCCAGCTAAAGGTGACATCCAGGCCGCATGGCACGAGAGCGGTGGGCGGAAGAAAGGAACAGAGGTCCGATCGACCGCACCTCCCTAGACGTTGGTCGGGAGCAGGGGCAGGAGGAGCCCATCCAGAGAGGAATCGAGGGGGCCCTGACTCCTCAGAGGAGTCCGAAACATGGAGGGGAGAGACCTCTGATGCGTCAGCGGGCCTATGCAGCTCGTCAAGTAATTACACAGTAAGGAGGCCCACCGAGGTGACCAAATCCATTCCTTTTTGAAACTCACAACCCACGCCCCGGGAGGCAGCCCACGGCACAGCCCGGAAGAGGGAATAAACTGGCCCGAGAACGTCAAGGGGATCACAAACCAGGCCCCACTGCAAGGCCTGACAGGGAAGAGGAACTCTGCGGATCCTGCCCTCACCTCCGCACCGGCGCCACAAACACGGGGGCTGCCTCCGAAGTGGCGGAAACGCTGATCGACACAGCTATTTATGGGGACTGAAGGGTAAGAAAGGGCAGCCAAGAACCTCCAAGCGTCACGCTAACAAAACTCCATACTGGGACATCGGCAACACCAGGACTCCACGGATCTCAAAGACGGATAGTAGGGCCTGGTGAAGGGGAATCTGAAAGAGCTGTTTAAAGCAGGGGCGGACCATCTCTCCCCCCAGCCCGGACAGGAATAGGGCGCTGAGTATAGGTGCTTAAAGAGCCAGAGATCTCAAGTCCCATTAGTAACACAGACACATCGGCGGCCCAATATAGAGTAGCACACATGTCAAAATCCAGGGGATGACAAACACAGACAGCGTCACAATCATCAAATACAAATACAAAACAAGAACAGAATCTGGTGCATCTCTGGGGAGCAGACTCACAGCGGCATATGAAGGCCAAGTCGCAAAAGGGAAAAGACGCAGAGATGACCCCAGGCACGCAAAGGGCTGTGATGGCCACGAAAGAAGACATGAAGACTTGGCTTAATGAATTCCAGGAACAATTCATTGCATCCATACACACACAATTTGAAACAATGAAGAGTGGGGTGAAACAGGCGATACAAGAGCTGAAGACGGAAATAGGGAATTTAGAGGAAAGAATGGTTACCCTGAAGAAAACAGTCCAAAACCTGGATGATGAAAGGCATCAATACGCAGAGACGCATGCACGCCTGGTCCGCCTAACCCACAACTTAGAGCTTCAATGTGAGGACTTAGAAAACCGCTTCCGGAGATCAAATATAAGGATCAAAAATATGGTGTAATCAGTCGAAGAAAAAGACCTCAGAACCGCAGTACAGCAAGTCTTCAAGGACATTCTTGCAGAAGAAGATGACACAGAGGTCCCAATAGACAGAATACATAGAGTAGGCCCACGAAGAACGGGGGATGTCCTGGTGGCGCTGACATCATACACCCAAAAGGAGCAGATACTTCGCAAAGCAAGAACGATGGACCACATCAGGATGCATGGAGTGGACATATACCTATATCAAGACCTGGCACAGTCAACGCTCCTAAAATGCTGGCAAATGGCCCCAGTAATAAAAGAATTTGTGTTGAAACAAAGACGTTTGCATTCGGTCTGCTATTCTCATGGGAGGGGAAACAACAGAGAATTACCACCTGCGAGGAAGGCCTGCACATTATGAACCTACAAGATCAGGAAAGCGACCAGGGCAATAGCAGAGGGAGCCCACCTCCAGGTTGCAAACCTACCTGGGAATGGAAAACCATAAACGAGAGACCAAGGTGGCCTGCAAAGAAGTAAATGGGACCCTGAATCTCTACCCAGAGAACCCAAGTAAGAACAGCAAACAAAGCACTCCAGGGCTGAAGGATTCAAATGAATGGGAAACATACATGGGGCGATAACCCGACTCACTGGTATGGCTGGTGTTGGGGGTCAGACACAGAACAATCGGAGGAACCCAAGTGGGGTTTAGGACCCCCCACAAAGTTAGTATCCCTGAGTGTCCAGAGGGCATGGCGCAGAAGACTACACGCCGGAACAATCATGGGTCCCAGAGCCCTCCTCACGGCAGTTTGGGGTAGGAGGGGAGAGAATGGCAGTTGGGGTTAGCCAACATTACAGTTGGGGGTGGAGGGGAGGCAACATGGCACTGGTAGAACTCACTTACAATGCGATTGGGCCTGAGAGGGACATACAGAGACCTACATCCCCATGACAGAATGGGGCTAAAGATTCAAACGTATAATGTCAGAGGGCTGAACTTCCCGGTAAAAAGAAAGAAAGTGGAGCACCTTCTACAAACAGGAACATTTGATATCATAATGCTACAGGAAACCCATATAAAAATACAAGACTGCACAAGGTTTCACCTAAAAGGGTACAACCAATCCTCCAAGCAAATGACCAGGAGAAAAAGGGGGCAGTCCTGGTTACATCTCATAAATATCTCAATCCGCAAATCTACGACTTCCAAGCTGACAAACACAGGAGATTCATATTTGTTAATATCCATATTGAGGGGAACCCCCTGACACTATCAATGATCTACGCCCCGAACACGGGCCAGGACGGCTTCATAAGGCACAGCCTGGACAAACTGGAAACCTTTGTGAAAGTGGAGGTGGTGTTGGTAGGAGTATTCAACATGGCATGGGACCCCAAGGTGGATCGTTCATGCACCAGACAGACAGGGCAAGGGTCCCAGTAGAAGGCCCTGAAGTGGAACATGGAGAGGATGGCACTGATAGATGGCGCGGGGATCAGGGGGCAGACGCCGGGGTATACCCACTTCTTGAACATGCACAAGTGTAGATCCAGAATTGATAATCTGAGCCTCCCTGGGGCTCCTGGGGAAGATCCAACAAGCAGAGATAGGAGCAACATCACTCTCAACCATTTCCCGCTATGGGTATCTTTCCTCCTGACCCGTCGCTAATCAGGGCTGTGGATGTGGAGATTACTTGCAGAAATAATGCAAGACCCAGTCATGGGGGAATCGATTAGAGAGCACATAGCAGACTACTTTGCTAACAACAAATCCCCAGAGATCTCTAGGGATAACCTCTGGGAGGCCTTCAAGACAGTCACAAGGGGGCACTTCATAGCCCTCAAAGCACAGAGCGATAAACAGAATCGTCAGTGGGAAGCAAAGCTGGAGTCTAAGCTGGAAGCGATACAGGCGGAAATGACCCGAAATCAGTCATTGAAGCTAAAGAGAGCCCTGAGGCACATACAAGGGCAGCTGGAGTCCATCCGCACCAAACGTGTGGAGAGGAGCCTGCTCCATCTGAAACATTGGTACTATATGAAAGCGAATAAAGAGGACAGGCTCCTAGCCAGGCAGCTAAAAGGGAAACAACACAATCAAGCGGTCAAAGCGCTAAAGGATGCACAAGGGCAAACAAGGACACTAACGATTTTAATCGGGAAAATATTTAAAGAATTCTACCAAAACCTCTATGCCTTAGACGGCCCCAATGAGGGGGAACAAGACACCTACCTAGAGGGGGTCAACCTCCCAACAATAACGGAAGAAGAAAAACAACAGCTAGACTACGTAATTACAGTAGAGGAGGTAACTAGGGCAATCCAGGATCTCCTCAACAACAAGGCCCCATGTCCGGGTGGCTACACTGCTAACTTCTACAAGAGATATAGAGAAAGCTTAGACCCAATCCTGGTAGACCTATACAACAGGTTTAAAGAAAACGGCAACATCACACAATCCATGAATGAGGCAAATATCTTGGTTTTCCATAAACCGGGAAAAGACCCAGAGCTCCCAAGCTCATACTGCCCGATCGCATTAATAAACTTGGACACATAGTTGTATACCAAAATCCTAGCCAACAGACTATCTCGGGTCCTCCTGAAACTGATCCACCAGGACCAAACAGGATTTATCCCCAACAGGCAGACCCACGACAACATTCGAAGGATAACCCACCTGATCGAAAAGATAGGGATCAAGCACACTCCTGCTATATAATTGGCGCTGGAGGCAGAAAAAGCGTTGGACCACGTGGAGTGGCCCATGCTATTCCGCATCCCGGAGAAAATGGGTCTAAGGGAGGATTTTGTCAACATGGTACAGGCCAATTATAACTCACCTAACACGCGGATAGCAGTAAATGGTGAGCTGTCAGACACAGTCAGGATTGAGAGGGGAACCAAGCAGGGGTGCCCCCTATCGCCCCTCTTATATGAAATATTCCTAGAACCCCTCCTGGCACGTATAAGAGATGCCATGGACATTAAAGGCATAGACATGGGAGAATCATCCCACAAAATGGCAGCTATATGCAGACGATATGCTGGTGGCCCTGGGAGACCCTCTGAGGTCACTGCTGATCCTCCTACACGAAATAGAGTACTATGGAACCATTTTGGGGCTAAAAATCAACAGACAAAAGTCCAAAATCTTGATACTAGCAGGAAACAGAGACGACATCCGTAGGCAAGCTGCAGCGCGACAACTGACAGAGGCAGCAAATGGGGTCAGATATCTCGGGGTCACCCTGACCAGCCGTTTAGACCAACTATATGGAAGAAACTATCCCAACTTCTAGAGAAGATCTAGGGGCCGGATCATGGTGATAAAAATGAATATACTGCCACGAATCATGTGTGTATTCCAGGCACTCCCCATCAGAGTCCTGTCCTCCTTTTTCAAAAGACTAACCAAGATAACCTCAGAGTATATTTGGCAAAAAAAAGACTCCCAGAGTACATAACACGGTCCTTACGGCACAGAGAATGCACGGAGGCCTTGCCCTCCCCCATTTTGGTAAATATTAAGAGGCGGCGCCGCTGTGGGTCCTGAAAGAATGGATCCCCGACAATTCCCAGAAACTTTGGGCAGCCCAAGACAAAGCTGTTGCCACAACCCGACTCTACCACCTACTTTTGACAAAGTAAGAACATTGGCAACCGAATGTACAAATAAGCGAAGTAATGAAAACTACACTGGAGATTTGGAACAGGGCAACCCGAAAAGAATCGCTGACAATAGACCCCCTTCATACCAATGTTCGAGAATCGGGAATTCCAAAGGGGCATGGAGAAAGGTGCATATCAAAAGTGGGAAGACGGGGGATGCAAAAAGATAGGCAACATGTTTCGGGGCCAGGAGATCAGATCCTTCATAGATTGCCGAGATCTATTAGGCCTAACCGCCAAGGACAGATACAAATATGAACAACTCCAACACTGGCTGTCCTCCCCACGGATCACACGGGCAGCATCAAGGAAATTGACCCTGTTCAAAACATACATCACGACGCACGCACAGACGAAGAAGTTCGTCTCGGACAACTACAAATTTCTCAATGTTCAAACCGAAGAGATCACATGGCAATACATGAAAAAGTGTAAAAAGATGCTCAGGAGCAATGTCATGAAAGGGCAGTGGGAATACATATGGCGAGCCATCACAAATTAACGAGAGCGGTCCAGACAAGGGAGATCTGGACGAAAATCCTAGTACAATGGCACTATACCCCAGAAAAACTACACACAATGTATAAAACCACCCAGAACAAGTGCTGGAGAGAACGCGAACAGAGGGCAACTGGAGACATATCTGGGGGGACTGCCCGAAACTCCACCAATTCTGGAAAGACGTGAAAGCTCAAAAGAAGACAATGTTCACAGGAATGGAAGAGTTAGGAGAGGAGGTGTGGATGTGCGGCCTGTGGAACCTCCGAGATAAAACACTGACAAATACACAGAAGAGGAACTTCATGGGCCTACTAATAGTGGCATGGCTCTCCATAGCTCATAAATGGAAGCAGAAAACATCTCCTACAATCTTCAAATGGCTACAAAGAGTTTAGTCTCACATAGCGATGGAACACATTACATACAACATACAAGGAGACTGCCAGAAATTTAGAACAGACTGGGGAGTAGTCCTGGAATTTCTTCAGAGTGACTGACTACGTGGAACAATGGTGCCCACATAAAATAAGAATCTTTGACATGTTCTCATAGGGGTCAATGAGCTCAATGCACATGTTCTGTCATGATAATAGAGACTCTCCAAAGGGGTTGGGTGGGTTGGGGGGGCGGCGAGGGAGGCATTTTGGGTCTGAGACATCCCAATGTTGTTGTTAAGAAATGCAATAAAAATATGTTTAAAAAAATAAAACAGTGCACGTCATTATAGAAGAAAGGGTTAATGTGGTTCTTTTTAAAATAAATACTAAAATGTGAGGGTGGAGCATCTCAACCGTTGCCTAAACTTTTCCTCTGATAAGAACTTTTTTTTTTCCCTGACTGGTTTACCCACTTGTTTAATGGTGGTTGGGAAACCTCAACGGCAGCATTTTCCCTGTGTGGGAAACCTCGAAGTGACAGCTGCGTGGACTGCCAAATTTGGTGGCAGCCTTTGGTATATGTTGAAAAGGTTTCACATGTTTTAATTGTGGCTAATTTCAATGTGGCTATTTTAACCGTGGTGTTTTCACTACAGCCGTTTTTGCATCATTTGCATACACTGGTCCTCATTACAAGTTGGCCGGTACAGTAACAACGGTACCGGTAAGCTTGTCGTTACCGTTGTTACCGTATCAGTACACTACGAGTTCTACTTGCGGGTGCCTTTCCGCCCGCAGGTCTGACCTGGAGGGCAACCGGCACCCGCAAGCAGATCATGCCGGATGCACAGGCTCCATTTTGAATGTGATATGATATGTTATTTATATCGCACTCATACACAGGTGTTTCAGAGTGCGATCAGGCAAAGGTAGGGGAACAGTGGAGAGAACAAACACAACGATCTTACTGGGCCCAGTGACATTGAGAACATGCAAGTGCATGGGGAAGGGAAAAGGGGGAAAGTGAATGGGAGGGGGGAGAAATTGGAAAGTGCAGAACATAAGAGAGGACAACATAAATAATAAGTAAATAAATAAATACAGTGATGCAAAACAGTGGTAGTGCAGCCTGTGAGGGCCAAGTGCAAGGTTAGTCAGATAGGGAGTATCTGATCAGTGCAGACAAAGAGTGGGGGGGCTGTATGGGTACAGATACAGGCCCCAGTGCAAGGGGTGGCCAGGAGGCAGTGCAGGAGGGTGGCAGGGTGAGCAGGTAGCTGGGCCCGAAGGGCAGAGGCTGACCAGGTGCAACATTGCTGAGAGAGAAAGCAGATCAAAATGGGAGAAGAGGGGCAAAGGCAGAGGCGAACAGGAAGGTCTTGAGGAGCTTCCAGAACCGTAGATGGTTCTCCTCAAGTTTCAAGGTGGCAGGTAGGCAGTTCCAGAGGGATGCCCCCGCTGAAGACAAAGATCTACCACCAGCTTGTTTCTTAGAAGAACGACTGACCATGAGGGAGTTGGAGGTAGAAGAGCGAAGGGCTCTAGAGGGGATGTATTTACGGAGGGATAGTTCAAGGTAATTTGGATCTAGGCCACAGAAAGCCTTGTGAACAATGCAAAGGGTTTTAAATGCAATCCTTGCCGCCACAGGGAGCCAATGAAGGGATTTCATAGCTGGAGAGATACGATCCCAAGGCTTGAGGCCAAGCACAAGTCTCGCAGTCCTGTCGTGGATTGGTTCTAAAGGGCGGAGAGTGGAGGCATGTGGATTTAGAAAGAGGCTGTTACAGTAGTCCAACTTAGAGAGAATCAGAGCTTTGGAGACAAGGAGCTTCTGAGGGAAGGAGAGGAAAGGAAGAGTGCCTTTAAGGAAGTGCAGTAAGAGGTGCATCCGGCCTCCCCATTCCCATTGAGCCCTACTGGGCTCGAATGGGAATGGGGGGTATTTTTTACCAGCGCCCGGTAATGGCCAATTACTGGGTCTGGTGGGGCCGTAATGACCCGGTAATTGCCCATTCCCGGGCGCCAATAAAAAACGACTCTGGCGGCAGCCGTGCTGGTTTTACCAGTACGGCTACCGCCGAAGTCGTAATGAGGCCCACTGATTCGAAATGGATGCACATTGATCTCATGAACATTAATGGGTTTGTCCTGAAAACCCATCACGCTTGTGGCCCTCGAGGCATGGAGTTGGACACCCCTAAACTATCAGAAAAGGCACAATATTGCAGAAATATGTTGTTTGGTAAGGAATAGAAAGGATTGTCTTTTGGAGATTACAGTTTACCGTTTGTTTCTGCTTACCCAATAGACATCATTGAATGGTTTGATTTCCTATTGGTGTATATGCACATTAGATACAATTCTGAGCTTTTAATATTAGTTTATTATCTTTCTGAGACGTCCTCCAGCCATTCCTTACCTTGTAAACATAGTTTAGATTTCGGAAAATGGAAGTTGTTTATTGTGTCTCTACTGGCAATGAACAACTGACTATGTGTTATGGGGGCCCGGATCACTGGACCCCACCTCCGCTGTGCATCCACGCAGGGCGGACCAGAGGGAGCACCCTCTGGCATCCGGATCACCGGATGCACTATTCTGCCTCAGGCAGACCGCGAGGGGCACCCCGCGGTCTCCGCAGCTCCGGGGCACTGGAACTACAGGACCAACAGCCCCGGTCCTGGGGGCACTCAGGCCGGGGCAACACGAGTGCCGGGGTCACACAGCAGCATGAATCACAGTAGGCAGTGTTGCCCAGCAGGAGCACTGTCTCCATGAAGGCCCACGTGGTGGGCCCAAGGCATGCTGCGCCGCACCAGCATGGTGCAAGAAGACACAGGAGTCAGCTTGGGATCGACTGGTGAGCCGGAAATGGCTTGTTCCTTTTATTCACATGGTCACATGGTTACCCCATGTGACCATGACATCTCCACTAGAAGGTACCATGTCCCCCCAAAAAGGGGTGACATGCAACACTCCTCCTTTTTCATAACAACAACACAAACCCCCCCCCCCACAAGCACAGCACAACTACACACTAATACTAATAAAACATCTCTACTAATTTTCACACCCTTTATTAACCTGGGTGAGTGGTTCCACTGTCACAAAAGGGCACCAAGGAGAGCTACTGGTACCACATGAAGCATTCCATATGTACGGATGTGCACCACATTACATTGCCCACCAACAGGGCCATTTTAAGCAAGTCTGTGTCTGCAGGCTCCGAGTCTTCATAGAGATGTCGATGATGATGTCCATCTTCCGCCCTCGTGGAGTTGCAGGAAGCCAGTTTGTGTCCTCAACCATGTTCATTTTGGACAGCCACACCAGAGTCAAAAGGCTGGCAAAACCGCACCTGGAGGCCACATCAGCCAGGTCCACTTCCACTGGGGAGGGCCAGCCATGGCAGGGTGCTGAACAACAGGTCACACTTCCCTGCCACCTGGGGCAGCTGGCAGGGAGACACCGGTGGCAGGGTGTCTAGGCAGCAGGCCTAGGAGGGCGCACAAGCACTCGTGAGAGCTGCAATCCTCCCTCCCCTTGGGGAAACAGCAAACTCGCCACCACTGGGCCTGAGTTGCGCCTGGGGACATTTGCTTTTGCATGGCCCTTCGCTTCCTGCACAGGCCTTCGACACTCGTTACTGTGCATTAATGGCAGGAGCAGCAGGCACAGCACCATGCGTGGCACAGTGCCAGCCTGCCCAAACGCTTTCCTTCTTTGCTCTTGCCAAGAGCAGCGCCTCACTTTTCATCTAACTCCCCTCTGTTTTCACTTCCATTACTATCCTGCTCCGGGACGGAGCACAACAGCAATCACCACCAGAGGACCCAGGTCTTGCGGGGGCAACACAGTTCTTCTCCTTGCGGCGGGGGCTGCCGCACTATACTTAGGGGATGATTGGATACATTAAATTACTTTACACCTCACCAGTGGCCAGGGTTCGAGTCAACTCCCAGACGCCTGGACTAATCCAACTATTCAGAGGCACCCGACAGGGTTGCCCGTTCTCCCTGATTCTTTTCGCCCTGGCGATAGAGCCAATGGCGGACCACGTTAGGGCATGCCACTCACGCAAAGGGATACGGCTGAAAGATGCTCCTGAAATCATTTCACTCTATGCCGATGACGTACTACTGTTCATTAGAGACCCCACCAAACACCTTGATCCAATACTATGCGACATCACCCGTATAGGCACACACTCTGGATTCACTATAAACTACACTAAATCCGAGCTCTTCCCTCTCACCAGGTCCACTCCACAACCTGATGCTGAATACCCGCTGCGTTGGTCACCTGATGGGATTAAGTACTTAGGAGTCCAGGTATCCCTGACCAAAGAAACACTACTAGCTGACAACTACTTAGCGGCGGCACAACAAGCTGAAGCCAAAATGGAGAGATGGCACTCCCTTCCATTATCGTTGGCTGGCAGACTTTCGCTTGTCAAGATGATACTACTCCCCAAGCTTCTGTATATATTTTGTAATGTCACCATTTGGCCCGGGAAAAAATACTTCGCCAGAGTGAACAAGTCGTGTGCGCAGTTTTTATGGCACTCTGGTGCGGTGCGGAAAAAATGGTCCGACATGACACCCCCGTACGATAGAGTGGGGTTCACTGCCCCTGACATGCTGCGGTACTGGATCGCAGCCCAGGCACAATTCGCCTCTTATTGGTACCCTGGTCCTCCTCCTCGTCCCCATGTTAAATTGGAAACTCTGGCGGCAGCGAGCATCAATGTTATGTCACTAATAATGCACCAGCAATACGAGCCGGACTCCCCTATTGATCCGGTTCATACCACTGTGCACGCCTTGGGTCGAATATTTAAGTCCTGTGCTGACTACCACCCGTACCATAAGTGGCTCCCTGCCTGGAGAGTCCCCGGCTGGAACCCACACATGATACGGCCCTGGCACATCATTGGGAAACTCTAGGATACCTCGCCCCAACAGATTTTTACCCTGATGGGCAATTTATTACACCTCAGACTTGGAGACTGGCCTGGCTTCCCCAGCGAACCCCTGGACTCCCCAGGGATTGCCTTATTTGCCAACTCGGGCGGAGCCCGTGGAGCGATCTCCTCACTATACAAGATACTGCTACTGGGTGCCCCGCCCCAACCCTCCAGGACCCGGGATGACTGGCTGACTGAACTGGAGCTGGAGCTCACAGACCACCTGTGGGGGAAGATGTGCTCACACACTAGTAGAGTCTCCCTTAACTTTCGCTATCGCACCATACAGTACAAATTACTCAACAGGTTATACTACACTCCATACAAGATCTCCAGGTTCGCTTGAACCAACTCACAACCCTGCCCTCGCTGTGGTGCAGAAGACGCTCGTCACTTACACATGTTCTGGGTGTGCCCGATGCTTGTGGAATTTTGGGGTAAGATCCTGGAGACACTGACTGAGATCTGTGACACTACTGTTGACCCGGACCCAATGGGAGCCCTGTTTGGGGTGTGGCAGTCTGATGGGACTAAATGTATGGGCACATTTTTGAATGTGGGTTGCATTGTGGCTAAGATGTGTATTCTGCAAAACTGGAAGAGCCCCTCTCCCCCCTCATTCCAGAAATGGCTGAACCTACTTATCTGGTCCCGCAATTGTGAGGAAGAGTTTCTGAATATGATCCCAGCTCGATCCCGCCCCAAGAACATTTGGACTGCCTTCAACAGTTAACTCCATGGCCTAGATGAGACCTCCTCAGGGGGGGAATCCTCCCAAACCTCACATTGATGCATTGTACCATCTTAATATACTGTGACGCTGCTACTTTCCACCTGCTGTTCTACTGTTGTTCTTTTTACCGCTGATGTGATTCGTGTATGGTTTGAATTTATTGTCCACTCAGATGTATGTGTTTATATATGCCTCTGCCAACAAAAATAAAAAATAAAAAAATTAAAAAAAAACAATGAAAATCCTTAAGCTTTTTAGGCAGGCAACACAAAAATAAACTGGGCTTACAATCACATCATTAATGTTCATATATTTTCCCAAACTCTCTGGGACGAATGGGTAGAATAGTTGTATTGCAGTTTGATACCTTCAGATTGGGAAATATTATTTTGGATATGGTAAAGTATTCTGGAGATCTGAATATATTGTGGGTGCAGAAAGCAACACTGTAATGGTGATATTGGATTCTCTTTAAACAATCAGAACACCTGATAAGGTCATTTGCCATCATGCTTCAGAAAGCTTAGGATGCAGGCTTGTGGGGTATATTTTTAGCTCCCAAGATACAAATGAACTGCCTCTAGGTGAGTTAAGCCCACATAGTGCAGAAATATTGAAAACATGCTGTTGGCTGGCAGACCGAAAAGCCAGCATGCATATTTCAATTGCCAAAGACCCAACTAGCGTTATCAGGGAAATAAAAGTAAACATTAAATGGTCCCTGTGTTTGAATGATAAAGCCCCAAATTGGAGGCCTAATTTCCAGTGCATGGGCCTGATACCTGAAAGTGCAGCTTTACCAACACACGGAGCTAACATGGAGACATGTGTGCATTCTGCAGCATGGAAATTAACATGTACCGATTAAACTCCACTGCAGAAGTAAATTCAAAAGGACACAATAAGGACAACTGATAGCTACAGCAAAAACTGTTGTGAAATAAGCTGCGAGAATGAGGATGGAAGCACAATGCATCTTGCGGGATGCAAGAATATATACTATGGAAATAAACATGCATTTAAAAGCATGATGTTTGCCATCAGAGCTGATTTTAAAACTTGTGTTTCAGACTAGATTCCTCCACCCAACATCAGATTCAAAGGTCAAGCAGTGGCCTCCCCCCTACACCTGCAGGAAACCTGGGAATTAGCTTGAAGCTCTGAGGAGACAGGGAGACAGGAAAGGGACTGGCCTTATGCCTGACCAAAATTTTATTGGGTTGAACAGATGACCACTGAGTCAATAAAAACTGTTACTAACGGAGGTGAACTCTGAAAATAATCAAGATAAAATCAAATGTGTGGTCTCTCCCCGAGCACAATGACAATTGACATGTTACAGGAGGATATTAATGGAGTGAGCGGGTGGAGTTGCACCCTCTGTTCGAAATAGATAAGGGATTTAATGCCCAGTTCAATATCCTTGAAAGAATGATACATTACAGAAAAAGTCATGGAGCCAAGATTCGGGAAGATGGTAGCTTATTAAATTAGTTAGCTGTATAACAAATCTTACCATGATAATTGTTATACTTTTTGGAGAAATCACAAACATCTGCCATTTGCACCTGGAACCACATGCAGATATGAGACACATTGCATTACGTCAGGCATGATCAGACCAATTCAAAAATATATAGTTTGTGAATTGGAAAAAGTTGTAATTTTGTAGAATTTTTTAATTCACAACAGGAGTGTTCAGAAAGGCTAATGCAAATGGGTGGAGCTGTAACTCCCAGAGGTGACTAGTAACTAAAGGAACCTAGCATTGCAAAGGGGGTGGACACTAGTTGTCCAATCCGAATCATATGCCAATAAGCTGGCATTACATAATGGGCAGTTTTATCGGATCTCTATGTTTCCCCTCAGATGACCCTGGAGCTGGATGACTTTCCTGAGCATAAAAATATTCAATGTAAGTACCTAATTGCAACAGAGCAAACCAATGGTGGGGAGGTCTTTTGAAATTGGTTTCTTATCACATATAGACATTCATGGGGAGAGCATTCAGGAATCGATCCCTAGCCATAGTGATTTATGAATAATTTGATTAAGTCCCAAAGAGCCAATTGGCCCGTGTGATCTTGGAGAAGTTTGAAATATCCAGCAGTGCTAGGAGCCATTGTGCACGGACACTGCAGGAGGAGGAAGATACCCAGGGCCCGGATCTTCGCAACAAGCACCACACTTTTTTGGATGCCCGATGATCAGGTCTATGGCAGGTACAAGTCCCCCCCCATATAATCCTAGACCTTGTCAGGGAGTGGAAAGATGACCTAACTTCACCCACCATCTGCTCCGAGGCCCTTACCCCACTAGACAAAGTGCTCACTCTGCTACATTTCCTTGCTACAGGGCCCTTCCAGCAGACCACTGCAGCAGTTGGTGGGATAATACAGGCCACCCAGTCACACTGTCTACACTAGGTGCTGTCCTGTATAACATCACAGGCATGTGTGCGCAGGCACAAATATATGCCCTGAACACCGGCGGAAAGGCAGACAGCCATGCAGGATTTCTATGCAGTGGCCTGCTTCCCCATGTACTAGATGGCATAGACTGCACACATGTAGAGCTACGGCGACCCAGATTGACAGAGAATATATACAGGATCAGAAAGAACTGGCACTCCATTAATGTGCAGGAGGTCTATGCTAACTTTCCAGGCAGCACACACATCTAGGTCTTCCATATGTCACCACTGCACCGGTCCCTGGTAGCTGGAACACATGGCAATGCATTGTTCATTGGTGAGTATGAACTCTCATGCATATGCATGCACGTCACACACTGAACAATAGACACTGCCAAAAAACAACAATAACAACCATGTCAACATTTACATGGGACAGTACCTACCCGCTGACTACATTCATGATGACACCCATCAGGAACCCCACAACACCAGCTCAGATGAGGTACAATACTGCACATAGAGCCACTTGGGGCATAGTGGAGTGCACATTCGTAGGGTTGCTAAAGACACAGTTCAGCTCCCTTGACCTTTCTGGTGGGATGTTTCTATATGCATCACCAGTAGTCTGTCGAATAATTGTGGCTGCATGTGTCCTGTCCAATGTTGTCACATTGCGCAGTGTACCAGTGGACATGAAAGCGGGACACCACCCGAACCCACAGGCAGCACCCTTGGCCATGCCTGGCCAAAGGACACGTGGAGAGCCTGCACGCACACAGCTGGTGCAATAGTACTTCACCTATATATCAGCCCCTGTGGAATACACACAGTGAAGCCACCTGCCAGCTACCATTCAATTATTAATTGGGGCCTATACTCTGTGCCCACACCAACACCCTGAGAATGTACCACTGGCAGTGAAAATGTGTGTGTGTCCATTAGACATAAAACAAGATGGCCAATCAGAGGCTCCTGATAACACTTGTAAGTGGCAGTCTACCATTAACACTCTGTGAAGTATGTAGTAAAATATATCTTGAAAATCAACAACTGTAGAAATGCAAAATATACTGGCACACATCCAAATATGGCGCTGTAGAACAATGCATGAAATAAGTAACAATCAAATGTTAGTACCTAGTCATTAATGGGCACTAAATTCAACAATTCCACCAATTCCGAGAAGCAAACCAAAATCTGATGAAAGACCTATGGGACCATACGCACTACAAGCAAAAACATACCCATGTTGCTGTGAGTGCCAAAGCAGGGGAGCAAGATTAAACATGTGACATACAGACTTGGAATAGGCATGCATTGCCCCAATATCAAAACATCAGAATAAGAGCCAATTTGCAATGGAGAAAACGTGTTTGAAACACCCCAAGGGCCACATTCAAAGGTCCACCAATAATGGTGCACTCACACATGAAAGCAGCCTGGGACTCTTGCCCCTAATCTGCATAGCAGTGCACAACTGAACCACAGAGAGATATGAACTTGACACAACAGTGACCATGTAGTATATACAAAAGAACACAAGACAAGGAACAAAGTCCTAGAGCGCTGTCACCTGTACCACAACAAATGGACTGCATGTAGACACCAAACCTCACACATGGGACCAGAAATAGGAACGTTTAAAACAAATATGATGCTAGCAAAGTCATGCGAGGACAGCCCATGACCCACAATGCATGTCACACAACAATAAACTGACTAACAACCAATATCCCCACAATACACCATCACATCAAACAGTCATGTTGAAACTGGAAAATAAAGTGCAATGCATGAGAAATGCACATCTTACTTCACCAATTGTGATCCTGAATCATCGTGATTGTGCAGTCCACGAAACTCCCCCTCTGTCGGTCTGGAAACCACTAAACCCTCATGCTGTTTCCTTTGCATGCACAGAGCTGCTACTCCCATCACAATTCCTGCATCCATCATTCCATGCTAAAATCGTATGTAGAGAAAATCAAATCAATGTGAGTGCTAGAAACGCATTCCTGCACCCAAACATACACCAACATATGTCCACCTGAGTGACATGCTACAAATGCATACAACAACTCACCAGCCACCCATCACCATGTATCCTGGCACACATGCAGCCATCTCCGCCAACCTCACCTGAATGTAACATGAACAACCCACACAGTTACACCTTATAGATCCACAACCTCTTCAATGGGTGTCCCCCTGATTGACAAGCAGTGAATTACCATGTTACACTTACCCATCATCATGCTGATGTACCTTCCCAAAATATGAATCTGGCCACAGATAGCATTGCACTGAGATGACCCCCAAAAAGAGAACATTGAGAGGATGGAAACCCAGGAGCACCTTTGTAGTATTGCAAATGCCATGATATGCTATCCCTTTATCAACATGGCAGTGTGACAATGCAGTAAACACTGGCAGTGTAAATGATGATGCTAAGCCCAAGAAGAAGTGAAACACACGTTTACCAATTTCAAATAATGCTTGATCTTGCAGAAAGCAGCACTTCAGAGAAGCATGTGTTAGGCTGGAAGGCAGGTCACTCAGGCAACTGGCATGCAAAACACAAGCAGACATGAGAAAGCAATGACAAACAGAGGTCAAGGACAAACACAAAAGGGAGCATGCAAAAGGAAAGTGCAAGGGAAGTCCGACTTCACCAGTAATGGATTGAATTTTGTGAAATGTGAACTGAACTGAAGTTAGCTTTGAAATGCACCCAGCAGCTGTCAACGTGCCTTATAACAAGTGACGGTGCACCCTACATGGTACATGGTCTCCAATGCAACCAACATAGACTGGACAGCCCGGTGTGCACGGTGTCTGTGAAGTACTTTACATCACAACAATGTGCAGCAATGCTGGTGTGTGTGTGGATTGGTATAAGGACGCCAAACTGGACTGCCTCTGTGGGTAGGAATTACTATTAAACTATGTTCAACAGGAAGACATGTGACAGGCAAGACACATGTGTAAAGTGCAAGGAAACACTCACCACCACCTTAAAGATGTGTCGCAGCACAAAAGCAGCTGAGGCAGCCACCCTCATGAAAACTCACCAATTAAGGCTCTAAAGTGATACCCACACCCAACTAGGATCACACAACCAGTGCCAACATGATTATTGGTAAAAACCAGCATGAATACCCAACCATCCCAACAACAACCTGCGTCACATGCACCCACAAAGCTGGATATGGTCCCCCTCAAACAAGTGAAATAAAAGCAACCCCACACAGTGCCAGAGTCCATGCCACAAAACCCAACACAAGTCAAACCCTGAGTGAACTTCATTTACCTGCACATGTCATCCACCAGGCTTGAATCCACTGCATCCCACCTGCAGATTCATTTGCCAATCATAAAGACATGCATTGCAACAACTTCATGATAATATTGGGAACACAAAAGTAGGCATGGACCACCCAGTGTACAATTATTACAGAGTAAAAGAGAGAGACAGGACACAGAGTGACGATTGACCAGCAGTGGAGTGGAGCAGGACAGAGTGAGAGAGAGGGACAGGAAAAAAACATTGCAAGGAGGACACTGTCTGAAGAGGAGATGAGGATGAACCTGACTGACATCACAGTGTGTGAGGGCATAGACAACCCACCCTAAGAAAAAAAAATAGAGACATGAACACCTCTTTAAGAAGCTTCCTGGTCAGAGAGCATGGTAGTAACAATGATGGACAAGAACCACATCTAGTGGTACATGAAGGATAAAAGGGGGCGACAGTGAAGGGCAGACTGGCAAACAATTGGCACACCTGAAAGGTCAATCATCAGCTCTACATCAGAAATAACACCTGCAACACACATACCATGGCATGCAATTACCCACATCACACTACACCCCTGCAAAGAATGCACTCCAACCATATACACAGACCCGACACCAAAGAACATACACCCAGTACTACAAACACTGCAAAATGACCTACAGACAACATGCAGCTGTTACCTTACCCACCAACACCCCACATACCCTGATTGAGACTGTCCCAAGAAGTGTGCAAGGATTCCAGGGTGCACTTCAACTCACACAGGGAGAACAGATGAAGACAAGCTGTGGGGAGTGGACGATCAGACACATGCTTGGGTCACCATGTGGGCACGCAATGTTCAATCACTCACAATGGCAGATGACATGAAGATGGAATCAAAACCAAAGGACATGTAACACACCCTGGTGCACATGACCCACAGAATCAAACACTGTAATAAAAGTATCCTCATTGTTTAACACAGAACCAGTCAGTCACGGGAGCACATGCACATATTTGTTTAACCCGACATGCATCCAATGTGACAAACAAGTCCTGTGGAGTCAATCCGAGGTCAGAATGATCCTCCATACAATACGTCATGTAGCGCTGCAGCAGAGGCTGATGATCCATAAGAATCAATGTGGCATTTCTGGGCAGGTCATGGAAGTGTAAAAGGCATTGGATTGTGGAGTGGCACAAGTCAAAGAGAAGTGTGCACAGGGAGTACCCTTGCAGGGCATGGCAGGTAACATGTGGACAGGGGGAGTGGCAGGGTGGCAGTAAGGACACATCATCACGGTTGGTCATGCAGATGCACAGTGAACGCATGCCATAAATCAGTCCTCACATCCAGACTCAATGTGTGCATACTGCCATCCATTCACTTCATATTATGGTGTCAATGATCTAAGTGCATCCACACAAACAATGCACATACATAGAAGTGTAACTGCAGATACACACATATGCATGTGTACAGACACACATCTGGCCAGACATTCCCCAAGACACAAGGTTAAGCCACCACCATGTCAAGATGTGCACTGCATGAAAATTCAATGGTAACCAATAACACCCACACAGCATGCAATACATAGCACATGTTTGCCTGCTGACTGAGCTGGCATGATGTGATTCCCTCATCACCTCCACCAGGAACTGTGCCTCCAAATGTGTGAGACGAGGGCCAGTGCCTGGCAGAGGGTATGTGGACTACAGAAGCAAAAGTGTGCATGGTGAACCTTCCATTGAGTGCATTCATTGCATGATCCTGTAGCACTGTAAAAGCATGGGACAATGCATAACAACAGCCATATTTCACAATCATGCATCAAGCACACATGCATTAAGAATCACTTAAGGCAATGTTGCCTGGACATGCTCTCCTCTTTTCCACGTTTCAACCATGGTATTTGACATCACTGTGCTGTGCATGTCCGCTTGTCGCCAACTGCATACATCATGCCCCTGAGAGTGCAACTGCACATGTCGAGGGACCCATAAAACAGAGAAAAGAATACATCCACCTTTGAAAGTGAAACAAAACAGATAAATGCACATCTGGACCAGGGAAATGTTACAAACCAACACAAAATGTACATGCAGAATCAAGGGGAACCCCCCAAAATAACTCTGGCCATGGACCAAAAAAAAAGGTTCATCATATAATGGTGCGAGGGGTGACACCCTGCAGAGGGGAGGGGAAAAAAACTCAATGGGCTCATGGACCTCACAGCAACAGTGGACAAGGAGGCTGGTCTGTGCTGGGGACCCCATCCTGCAGTTGATCTGCAGGAGGATGTTGTGTTGGAGCCACACCACACAGTTCCAATACCTTGTGTTCACTGGCCACAGCCAGCCTTGACCCAGTTGAATGCACCAGCACAGTGAGGTTGGTGAAGTCTCCATGCATTTCCTCACACATGGCTGCAGAGTCTGTATGCATGCTCACCTGTGATGCATTGAGTCTCTCATAGAGTGTCTACCTGAAGGCATCCATCTCCCCGTGCATCAGTGTCTTAGTGGCTGAGAGCTCATCATGGATGGCAGTTCTCATGGTGAATATTTCATGCCTCAGGGCTTCATTGTGTGCCTGAAGATCAGCCAGTTGGCCATCATGTTCACCTCCATGCAGAGTCTGTGGGAGCAGCATGAGAACCTCATGAACTGCAGCTGTTGCACTACCAGGACACTGGCAGGGTCATGGACATGCCCATTTTATGCAGCCCCTCATATATCTTGTCCAACACATTCCCATGTCGGAAGGTGGCACGCAACATCTGCTGCTCCCACTCTATCTCTCCAGCCTGCAAATGGCCCCCACGTGTGCGGGGCCCATGGTGGGGAGGTTATAGTTTTGCATGCCTGTTGGTGTGGTGCCCTGGTCATTTGCTGCAGGTCTGCAACCCTTCGTTGGACATCAGTCCCAGGACCTGAATCCAAATCATGGGAGGGTGGCATTGCAGCTGCAACCACCGTAGACAGGGAGATAACCACTGACTGGCATTGAGAAGCCAGCTGCACTGCCATAGAATCACAGGCCCCACCAGATCCGCCCATTGGGTCACTCACCTTTCCCCTCTTTGAGGTATGCACATCAGGTTCAGCATGAAAGCGAGCTGAGTCAGAACAGCCCAAAGAGTCTCCAGCACGAATCAGGATGGTCCAGAGCACCAGTAGGTTCTCACGGCCTACCACACCATGGCCCCCACTGGAGGTCTGATGCACCATCAACTCTTCCTCCTCCTCCCACTCTGCATCTGGTGTATCCTAACCTCTACATGGATAGAGAAAGACATGTTGATACATGTTAAAAGAAACATAAATGCACATATGCTTGAAGGAGTACTCTAAAAATAAATGTCAGGACACAAACCCATCAGACATTGTGCATTCACACACGTGGTCCAATAAGCAACAGATGCATGGCATTTGCTGACAAGTATCCCCACCCCCTATCATGTCCATGCCAGCAGTGGGCACATTGACATTCAACAGTGGTGTAAATGCACAATGAGGAACATGTAACTGGCAAGTCGCCACACACACCAGGGGAAAGGTAATGCATATGTGATATTTGAATGTTCAATGATATCACATGGGAACAGCCAAACATCCATATCCACAAACAACACCACGATGAACACATGACACACTAATCAGGTATGGGTAGGAGAACAGGAGACAATGAGAACCTACAGCAAGGCGTGGCAAGGGAAGAAGCCCATGAGTAGGTAGACCCGAACGTGTGCCTTCTAGTCAAGGTCAATGTAGTGCAGAGAGACCTAGAGTGGATTGGGAGATGTAAACAAGGTCCATCGATCCACAAGAGACTAAGGGGAGTGGTCCAATGGAGTGGGCACAGAGTGTGGGAGGGTAAGAGGGAGCATGCGTCACAATGAGTACGCTCTCTGTGTCACTGGAATTGAGTCAATGTGTGTGTGTTCTGTGGACACTCATGCAACTACACTCTGGGAACACAACAATGTGCATGGACAGACAGCTCAGATATGCATCATGAGAAGGAAACCAATAGGAGCAGGTGACAAATGGAACATGCAACTCTGCATGAAATGGCATGAAAGTTAAACGTTGTCTGCATGCACCGGTCTGGCAGTGCAGACCAAAATGCAATAAGAATGTAGCACTGAACAGTACTTGTAGGTGCCACATGGTGCACATGTGTTGATGGGGAGTACCCTGTGGGGGATGTCACACAGACACGTGCCACAAATGGCAGCCACACGGGCTACGCCCAGTATGATGGCCATTTGACATGAGTCTGTATGTCACAGGAAATGCAGCGAGATGTGCCAATACACAAATGATGTCGGTGATGCATGACTGGCAAAACACAGGAGGCGCCATGATGGAAACTCACCTGATGTGTCCTCATAATTCTCCAGGCCTCCGACACCTTGCACCTGCTCAATGAAGATGAATTGGCTTGTGGCCTCTTCAAGCAGTGTCAGATGCTCCTCCTCTGTTTGACCCCCTCCAGTTGCCATTGCAGAGGCCAGGTTGACACTAAACTTGTGCTTGGCGTTTATCTGGTCTGTGACATGCTGCTAATTCACCATACATTGGGCATCATCACGAGTTTGGCGGTAACCCTTAAATCCGGCGGTCGCGCTATCACCGCCGGATTCAAGGGTCCGCCAAATCAGGGATTTGGCATATTTCTCCCGAGCTCTGAGCTGGGGGGAAATCCGCCGAAAATTCACACTATTACCGGCAGTGGGAAATCCGCCGGCGGTAAGAGGGGGAAAATTCCCCATTGAGCCCAATGGGGAATGGGGCATTCCCGAATGGGCTCAGTGGGGAATGGGGAATTCTATTACCGCCAAACCCGTGATCTGGCGCTAATAGCGCCAGGGGGTTTGGCGGTAGCGCTAATACCGCCGGTTACCGCCCAACTCGTGATGAGGCCCATTGTGCGGATGTATGTGCTCCCCACATACAGGCACATGTAACGATGATGATTGGTCATGTAGTCAATGAGGATCTGGAGCTCCTCATCAGTGAAGTTCTTCTTGCTCTGCGGGCCAGGGTCCTGTGTCATGTGTTGTGGTTGAGCCTCTTCCTGCTGTGCATGGGATCACTTCCTGACACAAGTAGCATGGGATGTTGGAACGGCCTCTGTCATGCTGGACCCACGTTGGCATCTAGGTGCCAGGCCACCTTTTTACTGGGGCCTGCCATGTGCTCCTCGGGCTGCGGCAGGTGTTTCACCACCACATCCCTGACCCCATGGGGCTAGGGCCGGTATTTCACCACAACATCCTGAGCCCCTGGGGCTGAGGCAGGTGTTTCACCACCATGTCCCTGATCACCTGGGGCTGGGGCAGGTGATTCACCACCATGTCCTGAACCCCTGGGGCTGGGGCAGTTGTTCAGCACCATGTCCCCAACCCGACCCTGTCTGCCCCTTTTCCCTCTTGGGGCCTCACTCATTTTACAGGCGTAAGAGATGAACAGGGGGCACACCAAATTATTGTCCTTGTCAATGTGAGCCAGGGAACAGTCTATGTGTTGTACAACATAGATGTGTGGTTCAGCAAGGCTCGTATGTACCCCAAAACGGAGAAAAAAATCTGTATGTGATATGCCGCGGCACTCCATAACAAAAAAATGCAAACGTGGTACTCAGAAAGTTTTTGATAACTGAAAAAGTGGTACGAAGTGGCACCCAGATATAAAAAATGTGCATATGCGGCTCACTGTATGCTTCAGTAAGTACACAAAAACAAAATTGGGTATGTGATAACTGAAGGTAAGATCTGCATAGCAAAATATACATACGACTCAGTAACTCCTCCAGATCGTAACCTCTGCGCACAACTAATGATATGCGTCACTTGACTTAACTTTGGCGTCATTGCTGTGAGCCATGTAGGCATGTCATGTAGGACCGCAGCATCACTATACGCAGGACTTAACTTACGTGTTTAGGACCATTACTCTGCTATCAGCTGCTGTGGATGCAAGATGCACACCACTGTACCTCCTGCCTAAACTGCTGCTGATTTTGCCTCCTCTTGCCCTGCTTGGCCTCATTCAGTCCTATAGTGCTGCTGCCTGCTCGAGAGTGAGGGTCTGCCTGCAACCTGCACTGTTTTGGTGTGCCAGCTGCAACAAGTTTCCCTGGACTCCTGTCTTGGCCTTGCGATCATCTCCTCTGTACTTTTTGTGACTTCCACCTCTAACAACACTACTGTTGCTCCTCTACACCTACCCAGAACCCAGTAAGCCGCCCTGGGTGTGCCATGTCTGCCCCATACACATCTTCTGGGGAGGGCAGCACCCCCATGTTGAGGCAGAGGGCTGCCAACTTCAGCAACAATGAGCTTGGCATCCTGGCGGATTGGGTCCTGGGCAACTATAATGCCCTCTACAATCCCGCTACACAGCTGGGCACCAAAGCAAGGCAAAGGATTTGGGATGACATCAAGGCTGCCATCAACGAGGAGTGGGGTGGCAGTCCAGCCCAAGGAGACAGCCTGGAAACACTATACCAAGTTGCTGGCAGCCCTCACCATGGAACCCACCGTGGAGGTGTACTGTGATGGCTGCCATTGAGTCAGACAGATACAGCTGTGGGTACTTTAGATGTTCTATCCATACCTCCACTCCTGTCTCTTTGCCAGGAAAAGTCATTTAGATGCCGCTGTTGAGTACCTGTGTTGGACAAGGCTCTAGGGTGTATGTGTGGTATGCATGTTTGCAGATGTCAGATCTTCTTTGTGGCTGGCTTGTGTGTGTTGTGAGATGTAGCTGATTGCTGACTCATTTCAATGCAGGTTATTTGTGATGTCAGACATTGTATTCTGCCATTTGCATGAGTATTGCTGGTTTGTGCACTCATGGATTGTTGTTGTGCACATGCAGTGTGTGAGCATGGAGCAGGTGGACATGACCAATGTGGACATGCTATGTTGTGGGCATGTGAGTGATGTGCATGATGTCTGAGCTGATCTGTGGCACAACTGGCATCCATGTAGGCACATCTGATGATAGTGACACATGTGCTTTGATGCCTGCGTGTGTGGGCTTCATGCATTGATGCATCATGGACTGGCATATGGCATGTCATTCCACCGGATTTGTAACACAAGTGTATGTGTGTACATGCATTAATAGTATGGATGGCAAACTGACATATGCAATTTGAAGTCCAACATGGCTGGCGGTACATGTTGCTTGGTTGGAGAACATGCTGTGCATGTGGACTTTGGTGATTGTCTCCATGACCATGGCCGACGGTCGCTCTTGTGTTGGTTGATGAATGGTATGTTATAGGGGATGTGTTGTTGGGCACTTTACAATGTGTGTTGTTCACATGTGTATGGGTCATGACTGTGATTGATCCTTCACACTACAATCATGCCACATTTTCAATGCTGTTTGCCAGGGCACATACATGTATTTGTGCATTGTGTGTGTGTCAGTTTATGGTTGTGACATGATGCACAATTGCACTTGTTAATTTTGTGAATGCAAGGCATCCATTGATGATGCTTACTGATGTCAATGTTTTTTTTAAATTCTCTACAGTTACTGCAGCTGGTGCAGAGGCAGCGTTGTGGAGCAGAAGGGCAGGAGCAAAGCCACAAGGCAAAAGTTCAGACCCGGGCCAGCCCGACTGGAGTCTACATCTTCTGAGGGTGAGATGGCTGGGGGAGCGCGAGTTACATCGGACAGAGCTGCTGGGGTTATGTCCCAGGAGATTTTTGTGGAGGGGACTACTCAGTGGCTGTGGGCCAGGGTGCAGGGACGGAGGGGCCATCCAGGGAGGAAGGCACTCCGGAGTCATCCAGGGAGATTGAGGTGGTGGTGGAGGAAGAGTAAGATGAAGGCCAGCGCAATGTGTCAGTGGGAACATCCAGGAGGTTGTTCAGGCTGCACCCCTGGGCCAGGGACAGGAGGGTGTGTAGTGCACTGTGAAGGGAGCTGACCAACCTCCTGTCCCTGCTCCATCTGATGCTGCTGAGACCACCATCATGGAGGCCTCCACCCAGGGCAGGCCTGCCTTTGGGGCCATCGTGATCACCTCTGAGATATTGCATGCCCTGCTGACTGGCATTGTGAGGCATGCGTGCGTGATTCATGATTATGTGAGAGATATTCGTGACCTCCTCTTGCATCATCACAAAACCTTGGGTGTCTCAATGTCCCAGCTGTCACGTGTGCTGCTCTGGGGTGGTCTCTGTGCACTGGCACTTTCAGCTGCCTCCTCTTTGCCCCAGTCATCCTCAGGTGGATCTTCCTTGCCAGTTCCCATCACAGCCCCCTCTCCTGCTCTCCTAACCACACCGTCCAGTCTGGTGGTCAGTATGTCCCTGCCTAAGGTGGAAGTCAAAAAAAGTACAGCAAAGGTGGTTGCTGTGCCTGCCCAGGCACATGCACAGGAAGAGGCATTAGTGGTGCAGCTGGCACATCATGACAGTGCTGGTACTGTACCCCCCATTGTGCAACATCCAGATGGTGGGGTTGTATGGGCAGGGTACGCTTGGCCAGGCAGCATCACAATAGGACAGTCCAGGGGCAAGCAACACAGGGCCCAACAACATCTGGGAGGAAAGCAAATCAGCAACGTTTGGACAACTATCAGGCAGAGCGCTGCTGGTTCTGGCATATGGTGTTCGTCCAGATGGATTTGCGAATGCAGTTGATGGCAGTGACGCAGTGTGCTAGAGTGGCACAGGCTGCCAGGGCCAGAGCAGAGGTGGTGGAAAGAAGGACACTGAGGCAGGTTGAGATTCTGGAGGAAGCTCACAAGGATGAGGGTAGGAGGAGAGGAGGAGGAGTGACCACCTGTAAGCCATCCAGGACCAGACAGTGGCCCGCTTCCAGGTGGAGGACGATGAATGTTACTCTGTCTTGGAGGATGTAATGGCATAGCTGTGAGCCCACTGCCCATGTAAATAGTTGATTTCATTTTTTTTGTTTTGGTTCATTTTTTCCCTTGGACATTTCGGACTTCCCACATTGAGATTTTTGCTAGTATATATCTTGTTAATACAGTTTCACGTTGTTACTGTTGGGGTAGAGGTGGTCTATCCCACCCCTCTCACCTCTCCTGCATGCACAGATCTCACTTGTGCTGAAGGGGAGAGACGTACCCTCTTCCCCCAATTGTAATCTTTGTTAATCACCCACTAATTACTAACAAGGAATGCATATAATTAGGCCTTACTAACGTGCAAAGACTAACTAGGTAACGTGCCAAACGCCATATTTTTACTAGGCCTGAAAATGATCTCTAAAAGCTTGTTTCTCCCTCTGCCCTGTGCCTCACTCCACCAGCCAAGGCCCCCACCCCGCTGCCTACTGCCCGCTAAGCACAAACCCTGTTCTCACAAAGTTCAGTCATTCATTGTTGCAACCTTCAGTGCCGTACCAGAGAAGATGAGCTCACTGTACCATGTGAGTCTAGAACAGGCCCCAGCCTGAGTGCCCATCCATCTCCACTAACCTGCTTGTGCCCCTTCTGACCCCCACCCTGCTGAGTTGTAATCCACCAGGCCCCTGTCCCTCTGCTCTTTGATACAGATACACATCTGACCTCCTGTAGTGGCCAAACGAAGACTCCCACGAGAGCCCTGACTCCAGACATTCATATATTCTTTCTGATCCTAACACATGTCTATTCGTATCATAAAGCATTATGTAGATCAAAACCCCCAAGGTGGGCACCTGGCTCAGGGACTTTGGGTTTATGGGTACCGGAGTGCAGAGGGTACAATGCATGCCTGTAACTTGACTATGAACCTTGGAAAGCACCCACATTCCTATCAGACTTTACGATTGTCATTTGTCTCATGCTCTCAGATCCTGTTATTGCAAGATCAGTTAGTCAAGGAAAGTGTCAATTTTGCTGGCCTGACCTTCACCTCACGAAGATGAGCCCAGCTGACCCACGTGCTGCGGGAGTGACACCCAAGTATCAACCAATCCTATGTGGTCAGCACCTACAGATACTTACAACACCAACGACTCAACCCAATTGTATTGAAGAATTGTGCATTTCCAACATGATGTCACCAGTGATGATTTTCTCTTTCATAATGTGCTGCCCGTGTAATGTTTGGCAGAGCGCTCTCCTGTCAGCAGAGTTCTCTGCGTGCACAATTTACCTTATATAAACTTTGTTCTAATTGCAATCTATCTCCTGTTCTTATTCCATAATGGGGTGTGTCCATTATTCTGATTTTTGGATATTGTGCCGGGGAGTGGGTACCTTCATTTCGTGACCCTGACTTGATATTCCCTGACATCCCCATACTGCGGCGAGATCCAGGGCTTCCCCAGAAAGGCTGACCACCACCTACGGCTGACCAGATTCAAACAAATAACGCATACGCAGCAAGGCAGGTTTGTTGGTTCCGGCTTTGCGAATACCCAACTGCTCGCCGGGCAGGGCCACGGCAGGGAGGCCCCCACTTGTGGATAGACTGCAAACGCAGGCTCCCGAAATACCACGGGCACGTGAGTATTGATTGCAAGGGGAGGTAAAGGAAGGAAAGGGAAAGTGTGGAGCATATTAATTAAGGGGAACACACAATAATTGGGTTGAGTGTGACTAGATGGAGAGGTTGTTGAGAACAAAATGTTTTTCTCTTTTTGTGGCCATTAGGTTTTTATATAAAGGAGTACAGTGAAAAAATAAGAGGAGATACAGGAACCTAGCTCCGAAAGGGGCTGGAAGGCAGCGCCGCAATGCAGTGTCCGGACCGGTGCTGGAAATAAGTTAGTAAATTGAATAAACTATGAGCCTTGTATATTTATTAGGCTCAGAAATTAGTAATATTTAGTATCTATATTGTTCTCTAACTCTTGTGGAGGTAGGCCCAGGAGGGCAGGGGTGATCTGAGTGTTGAGTGTGGGCAAAGAAAATCCAAGGTTGCGTGAAAAAGGGGACTAGGGACATGTTGATTAATTCTATCTATAGTGTTTTATGTTATCGTTTGATGCTGTCAATGTAATTGTTGGTTTGTTTTCTGAAAACGTTCACTGGTTTATGTTTTATGTAAATGACATGAAAATGCATAAGTAATGGTCTGAAAGTAAACAATTGAAAACGGAGATTGATACATTAGAGGTTGAAGTGTTACGGTTCAGAGTAAATAGAAGAGAGGGAAAAGGCCCTTTGACAAATATGGATCTAGATACGCCACTTACACACATTTGGAAGCAACTCCACTTGTATAGTGATTGAATAAAAAAAATATCATGGTCAGTGGGTAGCTGAACTAAAAGGGGAGGGGTCACCTCATATCTTGCCAGAAGTAGGGTCTTTTGATAAAAGGATATTGGACCATGTAGCAAACTCTCTAATGGCAAAGTATAAAGGGAAACAGCTTGAAAATAGACGAGAGGTGCTAGATTTGTGAAGGATGTTGGAGGAAACACCCCCTACAAATAAACAAGAAATGGAAATAGAGCACACAGCCATGCCAAACAGTGAAGGAGGAGATAAGGGGAAAGAAAGGGAAGAACCAAAGAAAATATACCCTTTGCTTACTAGACCTTCAGAGGGGTATGTGGACCTGGTTTATATGCCAGGAGCAAGTGCGCCCATAACTCCAGTCATGGCACCACCTCCTCCATACGTTCCATCAAGCACACTCCTGCCCCCATAGGGCCCATCACTCGAGATCTAGAAGTAGCATTAACATCTACCCAGGCAGAGCTGGCCTGATTAAAAACATTGTGCGGGACAACTCTGCCCTTTTCCGGAGGTGGGCAGCCACCATCACTATCCATGCCGATGAGCACCTCTGCATTACCGGAAGAGGAAAGGAAATCTGGGGATTTGATTTTTAAAATAGACAGTACCACAATAAAAGCACTACAAGTGGAATGAGAAGGTGAGGTAGAAAACGTGAGATATGATACAGTAGCCTCAGAATTGGATGAGGAATGTTGGAGCGACTTTGACGAGGCTGATGAAGGGGCAGTGGGAGGTGTACAGCCAATACAATGGGCTACACTGCAGTTAATGGCAACAGACGAAGAATGGGAGGGAAGGCTCCGAAACAGGTTATGAAGAATGGCATTGGCAAAAAAGAGAGGAGTAAAGGTGAGTAAGGGGAAGGTGAGATCAAAATTACAGATGCCCCTCATTCACAAGGGAGCGTGACAACCTCATTATATACCTTGGGCACTGGTGGACAAGAACAATCACTTCAAAGCACTTCCACCACTTTCAGGTGCTCGGGTGGGAACATGAATATATGCATTCCAGAAGAATACAGCGGGAGTGCCATTAGCAATTGGGGACATAAAGAGCCTTTTAATATCTGCAGTGGTAGATCAGGCAGATGCAGGTTGGGTGAAGGCGGGGTTCCCGGGAGTGACCATGGGGAATGACATGCAAGACGGGACGTCCTTTAACCATGTGCAGATGCGAGTATGGGATGCGCTGCGGAGGATCTTCCCTGACACCCCAGATTTACACTTGGCAATGCAATGTACCATGGGGGACGAGGAAGATGCTGCGCAGTTCATTCTTCGTGTGCAGGAGCTCTGGCGGGCAGAGACGGGCACGGTCTGGAACCAGTACACCTCCATCTTCTATTTTAACATCAAGCAAGGCCTCCCAAAGGAGGTACAGAAGGCCCTTGATCAAATTGATGGGATAGAAGCCAAGGGGTCGCCAGAAATACAGAGCATTAAAGTACACCACTGCAGGAGGATGAAAGAAAGGGAAAAATAAATAACTCAGAGGAGATTAGCAGACAAAGCAAAGCTGGTAGAGAGGAAGTTAGTGAAGGTTGCGGCAGTAGTTGCTGCACCTTCCTCAGAACGGGAGGGGCAGCTAGTGCTACACGCTAGGATGGCAACTGCATGGGTAGACAATGGTCAGGAGCAATGGGGTGGATAGGAATGGTACACAGGACCTCAATGGCAGGGAAGACCAGCAAGAGGAAGAGGTGGATTTTGAGGACCATGAGGAGGAGGGGGTGGATATGCATATGGAGGGCAAGGTCCAAGGGGGGGTGGATCTGGACCATGCTGGTCATCTGGGAGATCGGGACATTTTGCCAGGGAATGTAATATCCGACCTGTATCTAATTACCAAAACACCCAGAGGTACAGCAGCAAACAGCAATATGGGCACCCACACCTAGGTAGCCTGTATGGACTCCCCATGGGCACCTTTGCACAGGATGGGCAGCCCGACAATAGGCCCACACCGGGGTATGCTGCACAGATGCATCCAATTCAGCAAAATCGCATCACACACACACATTCAAACCCCTTGGCCACCACAGCTAATGAAGCTCAGCACCTAATCAAGGAACATGTTTTCTAAGTGAAAATGTTTTCTTTTGCCCAGGAACAAACACCCGCCCAGATTAGGACAGCCCACAGAGAGCACTTGCGTGCGCAGTCCTATCCACTACCTTATGTCCAGAAAACACCCACCCAGATTAGGACAGCCCACAGAGAGCGCTTGCGTGTCCAGTCCTATCCACTACCTTATGTCCAGACGAGGAACCACTGGTGGGGCAGAGATAGGAAACACACAGTTCATCTTTATGTGAACTCAGGGGCAGAGAAATCATGTTTATGTGAAGGTGATTTTCCATTATCTGGCAAAACTCTCGAGACGCAAGTATACTCTAGGTCTGTAGTCACAGTTCCTTACACAGAAGAGCTAGATGTCAAAATAGGAGGATGGACAGTACAAGCACCCCTACTGTATCATGAGAACTCACCTGTGAATTTACTAGGTCGAGACTTATTAAGAAGACTAAACATGACCATTGAATTTACAGACAGAGGGATAGTATGTTCCACCCCAGACATGTGCTCCATACGAGCGATGCTTCTCATAAAAACAATAGCCAACAAGACGGCTGTCCGAGGGATACCAACCAACACAGACATGTTTGGTTATGGCATACAGGTGTTAGCAAGGGTGGTGCCAGAGATTACACTTAAGGATTGGAGAGTGCCCTCTGATTTTGTTTCCCGCCCAATAGCGACCCCCGAGATATTGCCTGGCACCAGTTTGTCTCTTGATCTGCAGGGGGTTCACGTTTCTGCCAAATGCATTGTGGCAATTGGACTGGACATGCATGGCTGTGAGTGGAGGACAGTATTATGTATTGACCCGAACATAGTACTCCACGAATTAACTGATGAAGAGCTGTTCACTGACAATGATATTGATGGTGAAATAATAATGGAAATATGTATGCCTTGTGACACAATGATACAAAACAGATGAGTGACAAGCCCCCTCATGGCCATTGTCAGCGCACTGCCATCTTTTTGTGACAGAGATCTGTAACTAGTGCCACCGAATGTATGGACTACAAACCCCCATTATGTAGGATTATTGAAGGAGTGACCCCAATAAAAATAAAGATTAAACCAGCAGCAGTTTTGCCCAGGGTCAGATGATACCCCCCTATCAACAGAAGCAGAGGAGGGCATAAAAGACACTATATACGCACTATTACAATGGGGCATCATTGTCCCCTCCAATTCCCCATGCAATACCGCAATTTATCCTATGAAGAAAGCGAAAGGGGGGTAATGGTGTATGGTGCAGGATCTCCACCCACTTAATGACATTGTCCAAAAGGAGTTCCCTCCAATTCCCAACCCAGCGTCCATCTTGTGTAGTATCCCAAAGCAGGCCACAGACTTTACTGTGGTGGGCCTGAAAATGCCTTTTTCTCAATACCCCTCGACCCATACTCTCAATACGTGACAGACTTTACCCTAGGGGGGAAAAGATATGAGCATTGTCGGCTGCCCAAATGGTACTGCGAAAGCCCATGCATTTTCAATACAATATTGCATGAAGACCTCAGCAATATTCATGTTCAAAGCACCATCATTCAATAGGTTGATGACCTCCTAGTGTGCAGTGAAGGGGAGGAAGTATGCAGGAAAGACTCAGTCACCTTGTTAATGTTACTGCCCCACAATGGCTACAAGGTGGATAAGAACAAAATTCAATACTGTTTGGCAGAAGTGTTATATTTGGGCCAATTAATATCCAAAGACTTAAAAGGATAATTTCAGACAGAGCAGCGACAGCACGAGCAACATCCAGCCATCACACAAGGAAAGACATACAAAAGTTCCTTGGCACATGTAATTATTGCAGGGCATGGATCTTGGGCTATGCCACATACACACGGCCCCCTGCTACAAGGTTTAAAGGAAGCACAGAAAGAAAACACAGCAATAACATGGACACCTGAAATGTACACTGCATTTGTGACATTAAAGGAACTGATATGCACAGCACCCATCCTAGCCACACCTGATTTTGAGTGAGAATTTTTCTTGGTCTCACATTCAAATGGAACAATGATGACTGCAGTATTGACACAAAAGACATAATTGGGGCATAAACCACTAGTTTATTACAGTGGCACCCTTGATTCAGTGATGCAAGGCCATTTCATGGGCAAACAGGCTCTTGCAGCAGCTGTCTTCACAATTGAAAAAAGTTCAACAATTGTGATGGGATGCTCTGTCACATTATTTGTTGAACACTCTGTTTGTAATACTTGAAAGATCGAAGTCCACACTCACCACACAAAGGGCCACTGCTTATGAGATCCTCATTTCAAGCCCAAACTTTCTTGTGATACGTTGCAAAACTGCAAACCCAGCCACATTCCTCACAGAGCCATGTACATTGGAAGATATGCAAATGCATGACTGTACCACTTATGAGGGAGAAGGAGACAACATTCCAAAAGCAAGTGAAATTCCCATGAGTGAAGGTGAAGTATATTTTGTAGATGGGTCAGCGTCCATTTGTCCATAGAAAGGCGAAAAGCATGTTGGTGCGGCAGTAGTAAGATTGGAGGAAGAGGAATACGAGTTGCTGATACAGAAGCGATTGCCAATGCATTATTAAGCTCAAGCAGCACAATTGGTAGCATTAATTGAAGCACTCCATGCAGCCAAAGGATATGCAATGACAATATACACAGATTCAGCATAAGCCTCCGCCACGGTACATGCTAAACTATCTAGATGGAGGAGAAGAGGGTCCAGGAGAGCAGATGGGTCACCAGTGCAACATGCAGGATTGCTAAATGAATTGATAGAAGCACTTGCAGAACCATTAATAGTAGCACTGATAAAATGCAAAGCCCATACTATAAACAAAGACGAAATATCACTAGGAAACGCGGCAGCGGATGCTGCTGAAAAACAGGCAGCATACTTTCAGAAAGAATTAGCAACAGAATGCGTGATAAAAGGACAAACTGAAGAGCTGAAAGACAGTGTCTATAACTTCCTACCCACAGCGCAAATGACCGAGCTCCAAAAGAAAGCACCCCAATCAGGAAAACCCACACACCTCCTATGGAGGCAGGACACAACAGGGAAAGTAGTGTTTCCTGTAGAATTGTTGCAAATAGCGTTTGAACAGTTGCACTTTCGAGCTAACACATCAAAACAACACATCGCAGCAGACATCAAGGAGAATACATCAATAAATTAGCAATTGAGTGCATAAAATGTCAAACTTTCAAGTCTGGAATGACTCTCAGGACATTGTGGCGAACATTGCCCAGCTCAATCGGACCTTTCCGTGAACTGCACATAGATTATGCAGACATGGGAGAAAGGTGCAATGGGGCTAGATACTTAGTAGTGGTTTGTCCCTTTTCTTGCTGGGTGGTGGTTGCACCCTGCGTGCACCCAGACGCGAAATGTGAAGCTAGGTTTCTAGTAAGAGAAGTGTTCCCACGATGGGGCAAATGCAATGTCATATGATCCGACAATGGAACACATTTTGTGAATGACCTTTTCAAAGAAGTGACTACATTATTGGGAATAAAGCATAAAATGTGCTCAATTTCTCACCCACAAGCGAATTAAGTGGTAGAAAAAATCAGCGGCCTCCTTAAAAGCAGGTTGTCCAAACTGTGCCACACTCTTAAAAAGAACTGGGTTCTTTGACTCCCACTGGCCTTGTTCCAACTGCATACTCAACCCAGTAAGGACCACCATTTGTCTGCCAATGAAATAGTAACTGGGCGACAAATGCAAACGCCTGTGTCCCCAGTAAGAAGAATGTACGATACCCATAGAAGTGCTACAGTGCTGGGAGAGGAATTTAAGGAATACCTCACACAGCAGTATAAGTAATTTCAAGACAAACGGCCCCACAGTTCACTAGAGAAAATTACACAGACACTTCAACGCCCTCCGCAGATAGCCCGACAAGTCCTCTAATGCCTGGCAAACTAGTATATGTCCACAGTTTTGTACGAAGGTGGAACAGCCCAAGATTTCATGGCCCTTGTGAGGTTATATACTGTACACCCTTGGCAGTGAAGGTGAAGGGCCTAAAATATTGGATCCACCTGTCGGATCTTAAAAAATCACATGACAGTGTAGTACCAGAAACGCTCCAGCAAAACGAACGTGAGGCAGCCACTCCTTAAGGAAGAAATATACTGTATAAAACAGTATAGTGACACAAAGATACATGAGTAACAGCAAAATAGTGGCTAGAAAAAAATATATGTATTAAAATGCACTGTGTACAAAATAATGTATTACTTATCATGCTTCTCTTTCTCTCTCTTTGTCTCTCTGTGTGTGTCTCTCTCTCTCCCCTCTCTCTCTCTCTCTCTCTCTCTTTCGTTCACTCTGAATTGTACCTGTACTTTTAATGTTTGAACTTGCTGATCAACTGAAAATATGTTTAACCCCTTATATCCACTCTGTAGGTGCAACGATGATGGAAAGTAGCTCATTGGTTACAAATAGAATTCAGTCGGATAGCCTTAGGAATAGTATAAGTGCCACTAGGGCATATTTGTATGACTGTGGCCTTAATTTTACGGCTATTATGTTTTCCACAATATTATTGTGTTTGGGGATTTCTTTTATTGTTAGAGACATAAAAGAAGGGGGGTTGGGGAAAACTGATATAAGAAGGTAGCAAACTAATAAGGGATGGTGTGAAACTAATATAGGACCATAATACCTCCTTGAACATTACTACACTGCACAAGAATCGTACAATGGTGTCACCACAGTCTGGGCCATTTGTAATGAATGAAAGTGAAAACATACTTTATGTATAGGACAACTCTTTTTCCACTCCAGTAATGTTTATAGTACTACCAAGGGACTCGAATACAACCAGATATCCTACATCATATGTTATTAATGTATATATTCTGTCTCTTACTGACATGTCAAAAGCATTTTTGAGCACTCAATACTGGCAGTTTAGAAATGGTACTAATCTAACTTTTTTAATAAATTTAATTCATTTTTAAAGCGCTCACACAGCCCGCGGGCATCGAGGCGCTGTTACGGGAATCAATTTTTATTTTTTTTCTGAGTTGTGTAATTGTTTTTTTTGTTTTAGTTGCTTATTTACAACGCGCTTAAACACCCAGAGGTTTCTAAGCGCAGATCGAACCTGTGTTGCTTCGTGTGGTCTTGCTTCCAAGGTACGCACGTTGCCGCTGAGCTATCCACCCGGGACAACATCAGGCATGGGTCTCTTCCTGATCTATCATTCACATGTTATCAATATACACAAACAGCATAAAAGGTCACTAACTACTGATAAAAATAAGTTAACTTACAGACAGAAGCGGCAAACAAGCAATATAAATACAATGCATATCATGGGTTGAGGTTGGATAAGGTAGGAGATCTTTGTCATCTGGACCAATCTAACAAGAGATACTCTGATATGAGCGCCACAGGAAGACAGGCCACAAACGGTAGCTGTTATGTGTGTTCACTGATACCTCATACGTCAAGGACGTCTAAGGTTTTAGTGCCACAAGAATCCCCCCTAGTGGAAGCTCAGTGTCTCATTCATCTCGCACTATGTAGGATAAGGAGCACCTTTCATGCACACACAGTAAAACTACAACTGCTTCTTCCTGATGAAAATATATGCGAGAATAAACCTAATGATGCAAAGTGTTTCAAAGAGACAGTTTTTGCAATAAAAGGGACAATGGTCACTGAAAATAAATGGCAAGCTGCAACAGTGATGTGGAAGGCAGAAGCGCTACGTGGTCTATCGGATAAAAGACTACAATGGATGGAGGACACATGTGCCCACGTATGGTCTCAACACATCACAAAACTAACATGGGTCACAGCTCTCGAAAAACCAATCAAGATCCAGCATGAAGAAAAATACGAACTGTGCTTCCAACGGTAAGGGAGAATACCCATGGGTTCCAATACACATTGCAACAGAACTCTTGTAATACCTGACATGTGAAAAGGAACTGCATCTTTGATGGAGCTCTACTGGGTGTGTGGCAAACATGCATACTTGCACCTCCCGTCATCATGGAGGGGCCACTGTGGTCTGGCAATGCTGCACTCTGCACTGCTGGTGATTACAGAGAAGCACATCAAGGGAGAAGGGGTGCCCAATCCACGGCAACTGGCACCCAAACCTGCAAGTGAAGAGCCCGCAATCTATTGATATTGATATTTTATTTCTATCGCGCTCATACACAAGTGTTTCAGAGCATGACAAGGCAAGGGAGAGGAACAAGGGAGAACAAAACAACAATCTTACTAAGCCCAGTGACATTGAGAACGTGCAAGTGCATGGGAGAGGGGAGGGGAAAAGTGCAAGGAAGGCAGAGAAGTGTAAAGTGCAGAGCAAACGGATAAAGAAAAAAAATAATTAATACATTAAATAATAAAAGCAACAAAGGTGGTAGTGCACCCAGCAAGTGGCAAGTGCTGAGTTTAAGGCAGCAGACAGGGTAAGTCGGATAAGTGCAGGAAGAAAGAGGGGGGGCTGTATGGGTAGAGATACAGACCCCAGTGCAAGGGGTGGCCCAGGGGCAGTGCGGGAGGGTGGCAAGGTGAGTAGGAACGTGGGCCTGGAGGACAGAGTGTGGCCAGGTGCACAGTGCCAAGAGAGACCAGATCAGCAGGGGAGAGGGGGGCGAAGGCAGAAGCAAAGAGGAAGGTCTTGAGGTGCTTCCGGAATCCGCAGATGGTTCTCCTCAAGTTTTAGGGGGGCAGTGAGGCTGTTCCAGAGGGAAGCCCCAGCTGAAGACAGAGATCTACCCCCAGCTTGTTTCTTGAAAAACAACTAAACCTGAGGGAGTTGGAGGTAGAGGAACGGAGAGCTCGAGAGGGGAGGTATTTGCGGAGGGAAAGCTGAAGGTATTTTTGACCCAGGTCCTAGAAAGCCTTGTGGGCAATGCAGGGGGGTTTTAATTTAATCCTTGCATCCACTGGGAGCCAATGGAGAGATTTCAGAGCTGGAGAGATACAATCCCTGGGCTTGAGGCCAAGGACAAGTCTTGCAGTTCTGTTCTGGATTAATTGCAGAGTGCGGAGAGGGGAGGCAGGTAGGTTTAGAAAGAGGCTGTTACAATAGTCCAACCTAGACAGAACCAAAGCCTGGGAAACCATGAGCTTCTGGGGGAAGAAGAGGAAAGACAGAGTACCTCTGAGGAGGCGCAGTAGGAATTTTGACTTTTTAGAGACATCAGAGATGTGGGAGGAGAAGGAAAGTGTGGAATCAAAGATGACTCTGAGGTTCTTAGCCTGGCAGGTGGGGGTAGGAGGAGGGCCAAGGGAGGCCGGCCAGAGAATGAGAGGAAAGAATGGAGAAGGTGTGCTGATGAAGAGGATCTCAGTCTTGCTGGCATTCAGACAAAGATCATTGGCGGAACACCAATCTTGACTGGCAGTAAGGCAATCAGTGATGTGAGAGGGAGAGGAGGTGCCCGAGGGCAGCCTGAAAATGAGTTGATTGTCATCAGCGTAGCACTGGAAATTTGAGCAGTAAATGGCAATGTAGTGGGTGAGAGGTTAGACCCCTGGGGAACACCACAGATAGAGAGGGAGATAGATGATAGGATGGACTCTAGTATGACCTGGGAGGGTCGATCAGAGAGGAAAGAGGTCAGCCAGGCCAGAGCCTGATCTGTGATACCCAGGTTATCACAGAGACGGTTGAGCAGGATGGTATGGTTGACCGTGTCAAAAGCAGAAGAGAGATCAAGTAGGATGAGTACAGAGTCGAGGTTGGAGAGCAGATCTATGATGTGTTATCAGAAGACAAGCTGCAAGATCAAGTGGCCTGCAGAAAGAGATCATCCAATTACCTCTTGAAAGACTCCTCAAACCTTTTGGCGCAAATACCTGATCAGTACAAACTGTTCAACTCAGCAGAGAAATGTTTTGCATCACTTATCCCCAGCATCCAGCATGAGCAAACACCAAATGGTTACAAATAGCGAGCTGGGAGGTGATCCAGTTAGACAAAGACACAGAAGAAGGATTCAATGTAATAAAGGTAGAGATAAGAGCACTTAGCAGGCCCTCCAGTTTATAGCGATTTTGCGATCCCACAATATGCTGCGAAAACGGCAGTTTTGTGCAAAATGCTGCAAAATCGCACGTTTTGCGCAAAAACTGATGTTTTGGCAAAAAAACTGCGAAAACTACGATTTAAAAAAAAAAACTCAGGGTGCCAGATTCTCAAAACTTTTTAATGCAAGAAATGAAATGCGCAAACACATCTCATCACTTGCGCCCAAAAAAAGAGCAGCCCAATCCACAAGGAACACCTGAATGGACACATTTCTTTTATTATTGTGGATTTTATATGCACGCCCATTCAGATGGCATTTTTCAGCTCCATAAGCAAATTAGGGGGCATTTCTGCCAATTTAAAAGCGCATCCTAAATTTCCATATTACATTTCCAAATTTGAGATACACTTTTAAATGAGCAGAAATTGTAGGCAACAATACGCGCACAGGAGGTCGGGGTGCCACTGCCTAACAGGGTCTTTCATGAAACTTTCATGCATTTATTTTAAGGTATGAACCGCTGCTATGTCGCTCACATTTCTGTTCCTCAAACAGGATAGAAATGTGTTTTTTGGGTTGCATTTTACAGTGGCAGGCCCCTGAATAATTGTCCATTATTCTGATTTTGGGATATTGTGTCAGGGAGTGGGCACCTTCATTCATCACACAGTTGTGGTTGTCTATTTATGTGTTTCAGTTTTATTTTGCTATACATTTCTTGTGTGACTCTCACGTTATTTGGGGGAGAAACTGTGGAGGGGTGGCCTATGCTCTACAATTATGTATGGGGGTGTTGTGGGTGGACCTCACAATGCAAGGCCACCCACCAACGCACATCAACTTCCAAACAGTTTGTGGTCTCATGTCATGCAGCACCTCTGCCACTGTATTGCTTCTTCATCACATGTGAGTTTGGTTATATGTGGATGTACACATCATCGTCTTCTTGGCTCGTACACTCTCAGAATTCCTTTGCATCACCCCAACATATGCCTGTTCAAATTATGTTGGTTGAAGGGGCTTAGAATGCTGTGCTTTCTGGCCTCTCTCCATTGATTCATTGCATGTTGTTTGCTACTATGCACTGACATCACATGTGGCACTGCCCTGTCACTGATGTCTTGGACTAGTGTCCTCCTAGGTCATTCACCTACAGCAGTTTGAGTCAATTGCAATGACGCATGTGCACAATGATACGTCACATTGCAGCACATTGCTTTTCTGTGTAACATATTCATGGTGGTTTCACTGTGTAGCTGCTGCTAAATTCAGCTGTCCTGTTCCTGTGCCACTGGTTGTGATGTATCAGGGAGTCCAGTGATGAGGTAAAGACCTGAAATCTGCATCAGAGCACCCTGTTGTTGTTCATATGAGTGCTTCATGTTGGTGGCAGGCCAGTATAATTGAGGTAAGTAGTTGTGCACTATTGCACTGTTAAGGGGGCGATGTGGCAGGGCCAGGCTGGGTTGGTGCCATGGGTCACAGTGGCTGGTGTCTGGACTTGAGGGGGATTCCTGGGGGCAGTGTTGGAGGTGAGGGCGGCTGGTGGGGTGTGTCTGGACTTCAGGGGGCTGCCTGGGGGCAGTGTCAGAGGTGAGGGTGGTGTGGGGAGGGGAGTGTACTGTCAGGGGCTGCCTGGGGCAGTGTCAGAGGTGAGAGTGTTTGGTGGGTGGTGTGAGGGCTACCACTGTAGTAGCAGATGTGAGGAGGTCTGGTGGCTGTTGTCTGCACCTGAGGGGGCTGATGTGCAGCCGGGTATGTGCCAGCACTTTTTGTGCAGTGGGGGTAGGGCTGTGGAATCAGAAAAAATACAATATTACGGCTGTTATACCGAGCAAAGGAAAATACACAGACACAGGCTTATGAAGATTCCCAGAATCTTTGTTACAAAACTGAACAGTATTCAACAAAGTACACAAATAGCTATTTGGCTGTCAATAGATCACAGAGACCACCAGCAGGGTTCAATGTGAGCTGTGAGAGAATTTCCTAGCTGGACATCGACGCATTTATACAATGTGTAAAATGATGTCCAGCCCCTTTACAGGTTAATCATGCACTGGGCTAGGGTCGCGCCAGGTTCACTTTCCTAATTTACATATCCCGTGCTTGTGTTTTACTTTTTCAATACATTTACTAACACACTCCATTATTCTTTAATTTAACATTTACACTCTTTACATATGTTTTAATACAGACCACACAATGTTTCGTATATTATATTCGGAGAGCATAACTGTTCTTGTATACTTGTAGTTTAACATTGCTAATTCAAGTAATCCCCTGCTCCCGAGGTCAACAAAGGACGAGGTCTGCATGACCCTAACTTGTAGCCTGAGGGCAGGTTGGACATTAACTCCCCTACAGAGGTTGGAGAGGTTAAGACAAGTCAAGGACACACGAGACGGCCATTTTAGATTACAGGGTGACTTTGTATAAAACCCCAAAATGGCGGTTTCTAACCTAAAATGGAGGCTTGATTCAAGATGGCGGATTACATCAATTTCTAAGCTCAAGACCTTGCCGCAGAGAGTTATTCGCGTACAATTTTAAGCAACTTGGCGTAGGCCAATATACATACAAATCGTTTGTAATAAGAGGCATAATTTACTATCCTGTTCGACAAACCCTCCTTTTGGCCTATGCCAAGTGCTAATACTACCTCTGATTTGCTTGCTAGTAACTCCATGCGTCATCGTCCATATACCCCGAATCATTGTAGGACATGTCTATTGCAATTAGGCCTGATACCAGAGTTTCTTTCAACACATATTCTTTGGAGAGCTCTTTTGGGGCATATTATTTATTCCCTAATACATTTGTTGCTTGTGCGCAACATCCCCCTAATACTGAGCATATACCAGGGAGACACTGTATACAACAACAAAGAAACAGAAAACTTCCAAAGATAATCAGTAGGGCCGAGAACAACTTCCATTCCCATGACCGTAGGAGGTTCCAAAACCATGTACCAAGTTCCCAATTTCCCTCAGGAACATGTACTTCTGAACTAAGTACGTGTAGATTTTGGATCGCCCTAAAGATCGTTGGAGAGGAGTCTGGAACGTAAACGCAGCAAGCGGACCCCACTAATTTACATACTCCTCCTCGCTCTGTCAGGATGACATCTAATGCCATCCGGTTCTGAAGAGCCACTAACCTTATCGCTCTCTGCTCTAACGTCATATTATAGAGTATGTCAGAGGTCCGATTGATGGTTCTCTCCAATACTCTCGCTAGTCCCCTTATATCCTCTGAATTCGTAATTTGCCCAACAAATGGCACAAAGGATTTCATAATATCTCCTAAAGTTTGTGCTGGAGTATCCCCTTTTACACCTCGTCGTGGACGAGTCTTTGAAATTTCTGTAGTACTGGCAATAAATACCCCAGGTAATAGAATCCCTAAATAACAGGTTCCTTGCCAATCCCTGGGCAACCACGGAAATGCCACATTACCGCAAACAAAATAGACAGGTTCGCCTACATACAGAGGTCTGTTTTCACTAGTCAAATTCGCAACGTTGGCGCACTTTCTAAAATTACCCATTGACCGTGTTCCATTCCTCTGTATGCAGAAGGATACTGAATCGGGGCTGTGATTAACAGAATAAGATGGAGGCGTGGCATCCTTATTGCCTATAGGGGCCATTCTGAAAGAGATTAAAGACTGAAAGGGACGAGACAATCTATCAGAGGGCCTAACAGAAGCAACATTTGGCTTACATCTATAGGGGGCATCAAAACATTCTTTTCAAAACTATTTAAATGTGTACCATCAAAGTTCCCTGAGATGCTGTCATTCCATCGACCAAAAAATAGTGCTCTAAGAGAAGCGTAACAGGCAGTTGTCAGAGGCAAAGGGTAAATATACCAACCTAGCTCCTTATCCCCATGTTGCGGTCGATGTGTACAGATCCAACAATTGGTCTTATTAAAAATTGCATGAGTGGCATTCATGATTAACAAAAGGGTATTATTCTGATAATTCCGTCTATGTAAAGAATCTCTAGGCGACAAAGTATGCAATTGCACAGAGGGAGTGGGGATAACAGATACATTTTAAATAGGTAAAAAGTCCTCTAACGGATATGCTTCTTCCAGATACCATAACCCAAACCCAAAAGTCATTACAAATCCAGAAATTAGTACGAGAAGGACACAATACACTTTGGGGGTCCCCTTAAATACTTGATCATTGTCTCTGCTAGTCACATTTTTATCTAAAAGTTCAGTACGTGCGGTGGCGGATGCAGGCATCGTAGTCTTCAATCGAAAAACACCAATTGTTCGTTTGCTGGCGACTCCAGTCGCGCATCTTCTTAATGTCTTTCCCACAACTCTTAGCCAACAGAATCTTTCGTATAATCGGGCCAAAAAGACAAGCCCTCAAATGATTTTTTTCAGTCGCACAGTCAGAGCATGATGTACATTTATTTCCTTGGGCGCAAATTATATTTTGCAGTTTCTGGTGGCAACAAAGTGTCGTCACTTCCTCCTGGAAGTGGGGAACGGATGGAAATGGGATCAAGAAAGGATTGATCCGGAAGTTCCACTGTTGTGGAGTCTGGAGACAAGATGGCCGCTTTTTCCGGCCTTGCGGATTCTGAAGCGGTCTCCGATTCTCCCTTGTCGGTTGTTACTGTTTCAGGCACGCGAGTTACAGCAGTGGGAAGAGACTCTGTATCTTCTGTATCGTATGGCACAGGCTGTGGGATCCGTTTGGTGTGCGTCGCATGGATCCAGTGTTTACGACCCGCTACCCGCATGGCAGTCTGGGTGACTAGCAGGACTTGGTAGGGACCCCTCCACCGAGGTGCAAGGCAAGATGACCTCTCAAAAACCTTCGTGAGGATCCAGTCCCCCAGTCGTAGACTGTGACCGGGGCCCTTGTAGTGCACAGTAATGCCTCTCGTACCTGGTGATAAATTGAAAACAGATTTTTAGTCAACTGGTTACAGTAGTCTGAAAGAAGCACATTTTCTATATCCCGTAATGAGTGACTTTTTGGCATACCCCAAATATTAGCAGGTCTCCCCATTACCACCTCAAAGGGAGAGAGCCCAGTCTTAATTTGAGGGGTCGTTCTCATCGATAGTAACACGATCGGTAAGGCGTCTGGCCATTTTAGCTTGGTGCCAGTACACGTCTTAGCGAGTTTGTTCTTTATAATTCCATTGTGCCTTTCCACTAATCCGGCACTCTGGGCATGTCTATCTGAATGGAACCGCTTGTCAATCTGTAATCCTTTGCAAATTTGCAGGATTACGGTGGCAATAAAGTGTGGCCCGTTATCAGACCAGATGACTCTCGGCAGCCCGAACCTAGGAAAAAACTCTTTCAACAGAGTTTTTGCTGAGGTTATGGCCGTTGCATCTTTAAACGGGAAGGCCTCAACCCACTTACTAAAGACGTAAATAACAACCAATACATATTTAAGATTGTTACACCGTTCCATTTCAATAAAATAAAATTGAATAACCTCAAACGGGACAGAAGGTGGAGTTGAGGTAACCTTTCCTACATTGTGCTGCAAGCAAACCATGCAGTTCTGGACAAAACGCTCCGCAATTTTGAAAATCTTATCATTGGCCCATACACTGTGTAGCATTTTTGTTAACGTCCGCGCACACACATGTGTCGGACCATGAGCCATAATAACCATCATTGTAATGTAGGCGTCAGGGAGTAACCATTTCACTTCAACATTGTCTACCCAACACCCATCATCATCCAATCTTCCTGCACCCTCGATCCATCTCTTAGTTTCCTCTATGGTAGCATCTGCTTGAATATCTTTTACAACATCGATACTTTCTCCCAAAGTGCAAACATTTACAACTTCTTTAACAGCGTACATTTCTGAACTGCCATCAGTGGCAGTCTGTTTAGCTATTTGATTGGCGAAGGCATGCCCTTTTCCTGCATCATCTGTAACTTTTTGATGTGCTGAACATTTTATGATAGCTAATTGAACAGGGAGTGCAAGTGCTGAAAGTAATCGCACTATTAGAGTGCCGTGCTGGATTTTCGTTCCGTGCGAGTTCAAGAAACCTTGTTCTTTCCAAAGTCTACCGAAATTGTTGGCCACCCCAAAGGCATACTGACTGTCAGTATATATAGTCACTGTACGCCCTTCAGAAAGCTCACAAGCTCGAGTTAACGCTATAATATCTGCGGCCTGCGCAGAGTTATGCATAATTCTTTTAGTTTCCACAACTGTGCTTAAAGTAGTGACAGCATAAGCAGCCGTGGATGTTCCATCTGGAAGTTTAAAACAAGAGCCATCACAAAATAGCTCTCCTTGAGGGCTATTCAAAGGCGTGTCCTTCAAATCGATTCTGCCTTTAGTCTCTTGTTCTGTCATATAAAGGCAATCATGTGACGTATCGTCATCATCAACAGTATTTTGTGAGACAGGTAAAAGTTCAGCCGGATTTAATACGCAACACCTCCGAATTTGAATGTGGGGGGCAAACAAGATCAGTTCATATCTTGTCAATTGTGCAGAAGTGAGGTGTTGCGTTTGAGTTCTATTCAATAGAATATCTACAGAGTGAGGTACCATTAGGGTTAATGCATGACCCAGGACCATTCCCTCACTCTGTTTTACAGACGCAGTAGCAGCAGCAACAGCGCGCAAACATCTTGGCAAAGCGCATGCTACAGGATCAAGGGCGGAGGAATAGTAGCCGCACGGCCTATTCTTCCCTCCATGTTCCTGCGTTAACACTGCCAAAGCACATCCATCACGTTCATGCACAAACAATACAAAGGCCTTGTCATAATTCGGAGTTCCTAAAACCGGCGCCGAACAGAGCGCGGATTTGAGCAAATCGAATGCTGTCTGGTGCTCCAAGGTCCATGACAATGGCAAAGAAATGCCCTCCTTTGTCAAAGCCAACATTGCTTTAATCGTTAACGAAAAATGCGGGATCCACAATCTACAATAAGAAGCCATACCTATCAAGGCTCTAACTTCTTTTTGCGTATTTGGAACAGGCATACCAGAAATGGTCTTTATTCGTTCAGGGGTCAACCGTCTTCCCTCCTTTGACAGGAGATAGCCTAAATAGGCGACCTCCTGGCAACAATATTAAAATTTCTTATGTGAAGCTTTGTGGCCATGTTTTGCTAGATGACAAAGCAACAACACAGTGCCTTCTTTACAGGCACTCTCAGAATCAGCAGCCAAGAGGAGGTCATCTACGTATTGTAGTAACGTGCAAGTAATAGGCAATTCGAGGGTATCAAGCTGCTCTTTCAATGCCCTACTATAAATACTTGGACTCTCAGTGTACCCTTGTGGTGCACGAGTAAATGTAAACGAGCGTCCACCTAGGGTAAACACAAACAAATACCTGCTATCCTTGTGTATGGGAATACTGAAAAACGAGTTTTTAAGATCAACAATGCTAAAGTGAGTGGCAGAAGCCGGAATCATGGTTAATATCATTGTAACATCAGGTACAATAGGAAATTGAGGAGCCACAATTTTGTTAATAGCGCGTAAATCAATTATAAAACGAAAGGGAATCGCATTATCACCTTTTTTGTATACTGGCAAAATGGGGCTGTTACATATGCTACCCGTAATCTCCTCAATTACTCCACGATGTACAAAATCAGCTGAGATCTTATATTGCGGGATGCGATGCAATTTTGCTCCATGTTTCAAAATAATTTTAACAGGTTCAATCTGGAGAATGCCCACATCATTATCATCAATTGCCCATAAGCATTCTGGAACATTACTAAATTCTGGCGGTAAAGGTCAAGTCAAAAACTGAGAGGCGAGTGATTGCTGGGGTGAAATTGTTAGCCGAATTCCATCCAGAGAAAAATGAATTACTGCGTGTAATGCCTTCAACAAATTTAGCCCCAGCAAGTTCTCCCCACAGTTTGTGGTAAGTAGGAATGGACACTGTTCGGTGAAGGGACCCAGTGTTATCGGTACCGGCAAAGAAACCGGACAAACTACAGGTGTGCCTGAAAACCCTACGGAAACGTTGGATTGCCCTGACAGGGGAATATTTGGAACCCGCGAATGGTCAATGGAACATTTCTGTGCTCCCGTATCTGCTAAAAATGGATGCTTCCTATTTCCCACCGCCATTTCAACATAGGGGCCTTTCTGATGAACGGGAATAGGCGTAGGTTCCAAATCCTGTTTCGGGCAATCCTAGCGGAACAAAATATTATCAAAAGGAAGCTCTTCGGAGAGGTATGCGGCAGAAGGGTGATCAAAAATGTTTCTATTATCCACATTCGAAACTTGCTTATCTTGTGAAGAAGGTTGCTGTGAGTCTGGTGCAAACTGACCTCTGCCAGGGCCCCCTGCACCTGGGTGACCTCTGGATATTCTACCCATGTTCCCAAATGACCTTTGCTGTAAGGTCGGACATTTTTACTCGCCAGTGGCCTTACTGCTGGCAATAAGCACACTGGTTAATGGTTACCGGAGCCAAGGGCGCACTTCCCTGTGGAATGTACTGACCTCTAAATTGATTACCCCCTCTAGGGTTTCTAACAATCTGCCGCAATAAAACTTTAGTTTTTAAGTCACCCTTTTTTTTCTCAAGTTTCTCTTTTTCATTATTTACACGGTTTTCATAATACTGAGCCATATGCAATACTTCTGATTGGGACTTTGTCTGCCAAGTGCTTTCAGAGAAAATAATCTGTAACTGGATGTCAGGCAGCAATCCACGTACAAATTTGTCGACAAACAACCTTTTCCCTGACTCTGTGCCCAAGTCTTGTCCACTGAAATCCGAGAATACCTGCTCGAACCGATTGAAAAAATCGGTAGCACCCTCAGACTTTCCTTGGATACAGGCCGTAAGCTTGTCCCATATGATTCTTTTTTCTGGAACCATAGTTTTCAATTTTACAATAATTCTATCAGGCAAGGTTAATATCACTTGAGGTGGTCGTTCGCCAGCTGGTCTTTCTCTGTCTAACCTAGTCATGTTATCCCATGTATCTCCCAACCCAGGTATGTCATCTATAGTCCTAATCTGCTTCCACAAATCAACTGGCAGGAGTACGGGAAATAATAGGTCAACATCACTTAGAGTGAATACCGACGACTGTAAGACCGACTCTATTTCTTTATAGAATCTGGTCGGATTTTTTCGTATATTAGGAATAGATTGCTTTATGGTGTTCACTTCCTGTCTTGAAAACGGGACGTGAACAAACTGTGAAACGTAATGTGCAGGAATTTCTCCGGGTGCTATACCTCGCGCAGCATCAGCTGCAATCTCAACTTTTGGGACAAATGTCAGAGGGACCTCTCTCATAGGCAACTGAGAAGTAGGCAGCTCCGAACGCTTATTAAGCAACAAAACCAAATCAAGCGCTAAGGCAGTCGAAGAAGTATCAATCGAAAAAGCTCTCTTATAAACACTCAACAATTCTGCAGGACAACAAATCTTTCTTCTTACACACTCATTCTGCAGGTGCTCTACCATCACCTGTATCACTTTCTTTTGCATTTCTAACGTATATTGACTGTATGTGTCATATATTTCATCTGGAGTTATCGACATATCCAAAATCCATTTTATCGCGTCCTTTGTACAAATTCGTGCTTCCTCACCTTTTAATTCTCGACTAGGAGAAAACTGTTTCTGTAAGTACATAATACCTAAACTATCACCATCTACTTCCTCATTCTGTAACTCTTCTAACTCCTTCCTATACTCAAAAACCCTCTCAACATGCTCATATACCTTCTCTGCAGTATCTCTGGACAACGCTAAGGCGTTCAAATCCCGTAACCATTGTGGGAAATCTACATCATTTAGTCTATTCCACATTATACTTAAATGAGTCCCTAATCCTTCGATAAAAACATTTTTCTCAGGAATATCTTTTAAATTTTCGAGTGTGGAAAAAACATCAGCTTGTTCACTCTTCTCCATACAATGTTTAGCCCAAGCAGTCAATTCACTACTCTTGTCTGGTGACACAGTATTACGAGTCACAACCCTTGGTCTTGCTCCCTGGTCTACTACAAGCGATGCAGGATCACTTGGAAGAGGAAGAGTAGGCACATTCTGAACAACAACGGGTGAAGGTAAGGGGGCAGGCAAGGGGGCGATGGCTGGAAGAACAACAGTAAGAACAACAAGGAGGACCGGAGGACCCATAGGAGGGGGAACTACAACAGGAAGGGGCAAAGCGCCAGGAGGAGGGACATATGGAGGTGGCGCGGAGGCATCAGGCTTTCGTTCATGCAAGAGTTTATTAATCAATTTGTCTGACGTATGAAAATATTTTGAAGGGTAGATTTTCTGAATGCCTAATTGAAATGCCCTGTCCGTGTTCCTAACTGACTCCAATTGTTTATTTTGATCATATAACCGTGCCTTTCCGACACTCGTCATATGTCGACGCATGTGTTTCTCTCTACTCTTTTGTTGCTGCAAAGCTTCTGTTTTCCAACTGTGCAACGCGTCAAATGCTGCAGGCCTAGCCTTTTTCTTTACTAATACAGACTCTAAATGTTTTATACGAGGGATATCAAAACTACCATTGGTTGGCCACCAAAGATTAGAATTATGTCTGGTTTGTCTGTGCCAAATGTCATTAAATGCTATACTACAAAAGCCTTTCTTACAGTACATAGTACATGCCGGCGACCCCTCCTGTGGTGCGAGACGGCTATCTTCCAAAGATTGTCTGTCATTGCGGAAAAATGCCCTATAGCAGGCAGACAATTTCCCTGACATATCAAAGTTCTGGTGTTACCTGGTTAAATAATTGTGCTTGCGAGTACAATACTCCAAATTCAAATGTGTCATGGTTAAATTAAGAATCGGGACACGATTCACCTGACCAAAGGACTGGGAGGCCCGATCGGGTTACTAAGGACAATGTAAAGGACCCACGTGTCTGGTGATTTTTGTCAAATTTACCCACCTCAAATATATGGACCCTCGTCAAGACGTCGTCTCGGGCTACAGCTCACCGTCCAGTGATCGGAATTTGCAGTTTTTCATCGAGGAATTCACTTCTCGTCTTAGTTGGCACCGTCCGATCCCGGTCCGATAGCCGAGCCAACCTTCAACGAGACGAAGTCAATCTTGAGGGTCCCTATTCGGGCACCATCTGTGGAATCAGGAAAAATACAATATTACAGCTGTTACACCGAGCAAAGGAAAACACACCGACATGGGCTTATGAAGATTCCCAGAATCTTTATTACAAAACTGAACAGTATTCAACAAAGTACACAAATAGCTATTTGGCTGTCAATAGATCACAGAGACCACCAGCAGGGTTCAATGTGAGCTGTGAGAGAATTTCCTAGCTGGACATCGACGCATTTATACAATTTGTAAAATGATGTCCAGCCCCTTTACAGGTTAATCATGCACTGGGCTAGGGTTGCGCCAGGTTCACTTTCCTAATTTACATATCCTGTGCTTGTGTTTTACTTTTTCAATACATTTACTAACACACTCCATTATTCTTTAATTTAACATTTACACTCTTTACATATGTTTTAATACAGACCACACAATGTTTTGCATATTATATTCGGATAGCATAACTGTTCTTGTATACTTGTAGTTTAACATTGCTAATTCAAGTAATCCCCTGCTCCCGAGGTCAACAAAGGACGAGGTCTACATGACCCTAACATGCAGCCTGAGGGCAGGTTGGACATTAACTCCCCTACAGAGGTTGGAGAGGTTAAGACAAGAACAAGGACACACAAGACGGCCATTTTAGAGTACAGGGTGACTTTGTATAAAACCCCAAAATGGCGGTTTCTAACCTAAAATGGAGGCTTGATTCAAGATGGCGGCTTACATCAATTTCTAAGGTCAAGACCTTGCCGCAGAGAGTTATTCGCGTACAATTTTAAGCAACTTGGCGTAGGCCAATATACATACAAATCGTTTGTAATAAGAGGCATTATTTACTATCCGGTTTGCAGGGGTGCGGACATTGGTTACTTGGGAACTCAGGCACAGTAGCTGGGGTGCCTCCGTTACTTACGTGGGACTTCGCACAGAGTAGCTGGGGTGCGGCTGTTACATACGTGGGGCCTTGCGTAGTAGAGTGGCTGGGGTGCAGCCATTACTTATGCAGGGCCTCACGCAGAGCAGCTGGGGTGCAGCCTCTACTTGCCTGGAACCCCATGCAGAGTAGCTGTGGTGCAGCCATTACTTATGTGGAACCTCGCACAGTTTAGCTGGGCTACAGCTGTTACTCACGTGGAACCTCACGCTGAGTAGGTAGGGTGCTGGCCATTGTGTTGGAGGTGGACACAGAGCTTTGCAGAAAGGTTGATCTTCGGCTACATTTTTGGTTTGGGTGGGGGCGTATTGCGGGTGTTCCTGACGCAGCTCGATTCCCTTCGCTTGTCTGCTAGAAATGCCTGTTTAGTTCCATGACTACAGGGAGCACACATTGTTTATTCTGTGCACAGGCTTGTGCAGTGTCGTTCTCAACACAAGCAAAAGCAGGAGAAATGCACACTTTTCCATGAATCGGGCCTCGAATCTTTGTCCCATTGAGCGGTGTAATAGGGGAAATTGAAGCTTTATCTGTCAAGTTACAATTAATCTGACCTATAACTCAAGTTGTTTTGAGTTTTGAATTTTTCTGACTCTGAACATGCTATATGCTGGAGAATAATAGGCACACTTAGCTAGTCTGGGTCACTGTTTCCAATTGATGGCCTTCATAGAACCATTGGAATTCCAGTTTGTATATCCCAACAACTAGAATTATAAATGTAAAGACTGAGTACACAAGTCCACGTTCTGATACCATGCACTGGGCTACATGAAAATTGTGTTGAGAGGGTACATTGCAGTAGCTTTTTTGAAATTCCATAGGATTCCATTATATTGAGAGACCACCTTAAACTGGGCAGTTCCTACAACACTTGCATACCTTTTTTTTAACGCTGGCCTTACTGAAGGCTCATATAGAGCCACACAAACCTCCCCTCCCCCTGTGCCCACAGTGAGCCAAGAATCAGGCCAGGGTATAGAAATAATATATACTTATTTTAATTATAAGCTCAATGAATGATAATTTGCTCAATCACAGCCACCAGCTTCTTTGTGGCAGAAAACACATCTTCAATTATAGAACACACTTTTTTACATATAATTTTGTCTCACAAACATGGAACATGGGCTAGAAAAACTCTCCAAACTCTTTTCCCATGCAACCCCTTGTATGTTGAATTTCAATAATAATAATATGGCACACTGCAGAACATACTCTTCAACACTAGTGGCTAAGAGATTTTGTATCAAAACATAAGCACCAATTTCATTTTGTGGAAACTAGTTCACCTTCAAGGTTTGCTATATGAAGTTCCCTGCACACTCAAAATGCTAGCAGTTTAAATCACAGGCTTTTAAAAATGATATGGCAACTAGGACTTCACCAGAATTTAGCTTAAGGATAGACACAGGGCTCATTTAAAAATAAGACATACATCACACGTTCAGGGTTGGATACATGAGGTCTCACTTTAGCAAAGCACTTCTCCCCAGCCACAAAAAAAATCCAAGTATTAATGACATGGAGCATCCTTCTGTTCAAAGACCAGGTCTAGGGAGTGGGGACAGTTTATGAATTTCAGTTTGCAGACCGCACCTCACTTAAAGGCCCATGTTGGGGAGCTTGGTCAGTTCAAAATTGTCCTTTGTGGGGAAAGGGGCAACCCTTGGTTAAATACAATGTTGAAAGAGTGGTGACAATTGGGAATTTCATTTTACAGATAAGAATACCTTTTATTTAAAAGCAAGTTTTCGGAATGGGTTTCAGTTGGGAATTTAAGTTTTAGGGACAAGTATATTTTGGTTTTTAAGGCAGGGTATGGGTATGGTGACAATTATCAATTTCATTTTGGTGGCAAATATATCTTTTGTTTAAAAACAAGTTTTGGTAGGGGTTCAGTTTTAAATGTTTCATTTTAGGAAGGGACACCCCTTATCATTACAATAGTCAGGGGTGAATAGGAAAATCAAAGCACCCCAATTACTTTAAATGACTATCTTTTATCTTCCGGCTAGGAGAGAAGGTAATTCTTTGTGTTTTTCAAGCTCCCCCCTACCTCAATCTATTTGAGAGTTAATTAATTTAATATACAGTCAAATATGCTAAGGGTTTACACAATTCCCCCCAACCACTAATGGAAGAGAACCCACTATGAAAGGGAATAGGTGAATTAAATAGATCCCCACCCTCACATCTACTTACTTTTGGAAAACTTTGGGCTCTGCACTCATTGAAACTGAGCAGGACTTTGCTTTTAGGGAAAAACAGGAATCTGGCCAGCCCTATAGTCAATTGAATTCCACAGCAATGCTCGCTCTATGGCCCCATTGAAGAATCCCAGCCTCTGTTTTCTATTCTCCCCAGTAAAATACAGCTCCAGCCCGCTTACAATATTTCCAACCACATGCAATTTCAGCAGATATTCTTTGGTATTTTTTGGTAGCTGTCTGTTGCTAATTGATTAGCAGCTCTCCCCTTTCTCTTAGTGCATCCACTTTATATACCACTCATCACACCCACAAACGTAATAATCTAAGGAGGTGCCAACTTATTATCTCGCAAACAGGATTGGACAGTTACCCTTCTCTCTCCACCCCCTGAACACTGATAGGTTCCAGAGGTGGTGACATTTAAATTATGGAAAAAGGAAAGGAGAAGAAAACAGCACTGTCTAGAGTAACATTTTTTGTATATGTTACTTTTCAAAATTTCACCTTAAAAGGTCCCTAGAGTGTAACTAATTTTATTTTACAAATAACGATCATAATGTATATATTTTTGTGCTCCTCTCATCGTGACAAATCCATCTAGACGTCTCTCAGGTTCGCAACATATTGCCTGGATGCGTGGCAATTTTGCGCTGTTGAGAAAATCAATAGTTATGATAGTTCATTTAACACTCTGACAGATGTCATCATGGCCTTATGGCAACGCAGGGCAGATATGAATGGTCTGATGGTTGGTAAATATTGTACACATGTGAACATGTCCTATTAGTTTAAATGAACATTCTGGACTTCCAATGTGAGAAAATATACTGCTGCTACCAGCCCTTGCACTTGCTCTGCCATTGGCATCTTCGGTGAAGGTGGGCATTGCAAACTGTTGGAATCACTGCTGGGCTCAGAACTCAAAAACTGCTCCTCACCTGAGCTAATGGATTCCTCCACAGGAGGTTTCTTTCTTCCTTTGCGGTTTAAATCTGGTTTCTTTTTATGTAGATATGGCCTACCGCGGTACAACACCACTATGGTCTGCAGGAGAACCAGAAGACCAGTGGCCCGTTGCCGCAGTAGCCAAGAGGGGAAAAAGCCTTTGGTAGGTAAAAAAAAAAACGGCATCTGACTGGTATCCCGAAGCTGACAAATTTCTTTCCTTGACAGTCGGTGATTACTTTTCCTTGACTTGGGCTGTGAAATGTCCAGAACAGGAAGAGGCAAGTCCAATCCCACCAATGGGGACAATGATAGGGAAGAAATACCACAAAGCTGAAGAAAAACAGAGTGATTCAAGAAACTCAGGAGAGGCCAGGAGGATAGTGGGAGAGTGAAGGAGGAGAGAAGCATGCAGAGAGTCTGTAAGTGGAACGGGCAGATAACCCGGGGGAAGGAGATCCAACGGATACACAGAAAGCCATGGAAGAAAAGCACTGTGCGGAGCACGTAAGAAAGCAAGGAAACAGAAAGGGAGATCCAGAGAGAGAGAGCTGCTGCCAGGCGGCAGAAAGAGAAGGATATCAGACTTACCGAAGACAAGGGAGGTTACGAAGCGTGTCAAACAAAGGAGAAAAATCTGCGCAGTTGCAACGTGGCCACCGCCTATAGGAGGAGGGCTAAGAGCTCCCGGCGATGGCCATAACTAAAACAACTAGACTGCAGAGCGGTATGGTAGCAACGTAATGGCACAAATCAATGGTGGACCCGTCTCCATCGGTCCCAGATGCACTGATAGAATGGGCATATGACACCCAGCAGCGATTCAGTTTCTATGAAATCCCACTGTAGAGCTCCAGTTTTAGTTAGCATGTCATCCAGGTCATTCCCAGTTTTATCTGGGCCCTCTATTTTGGAATGAACTGTTATTTTCTTCCAATAGATGGTCATCTCATTGGAGGTCACAATATGATCAATTGACTGAATCATTATGGAATGCTTTGATGGTTTTTTGTTGGCACAAAGCATGCCTCGATTCTTCCAGTTGATCAGGTGCTCCACAATTCCATCCCTGACATAATCAGAGTCTGTGATTATGACCAGTTCTTTGATTTGGTGGTGCACTGTAGTGAGGATTAATTGATGAAAGGCCATCAACTCTGCAACCTGACAACCTCAGGGTCCTATTTTGTAACCAGCAGCAGCTTCCGGCTATCGTTCACCGAGGCATTCCCAAAGCCTCCCACTCAGGGTCAGACTGGGATAAAAAATAGGCCCGGTCACACAAAAAAAAGTGGCCCATCCTTTGACTCAAAAAAGTGGCCCACCCCTCACCTCACAACCCTTGACCTCTGGTGACATCAACGGAAGTGATGTCATTTGATCCCACCTGAAAGTGACATCCTAGGAAGCGATGAAACACAACCTTTCACCCCTTGCCAAAACAGGAAGTGGCATCAAATAGCATTGTTCCAAGTCCAAATTTTAATATGTTATTGTATAGCATTTACGCGTAAGCTCTTTTTTATTGAACAAATTTACATACAATATCACCCAACCTGTGTTGGTATTCATTTATCGACCTAGAAGGATGAAAGGCTTTTTGGAAAAAAAGGAAAAAAAAGGAAAAAAATATATATTTTTTCTATTTCTTTTCTTCCAAACAGCCCCATGCATGGCCAGAAACTGGCCCCCTCTCCCTAGGGCCGAAAGGCCGAAAGGGCCAATCTGACCCTGCTCCACCTGATTATTTTTCCTGTTGTTAAACTGTGGGTATCCCATGACACGTGTCCTCTCCATAGACCTTGTGCTGGGAAGTTAATTATGCCTCCATATTGTTGCTGGTCATTAGACTTTCGTCCTTGAGACAGTTTTCATTAGCACAATCATGCAAGTCCACCAAACCTTGCGCTAGGGAACTCTTCAAGTTTTGGCCATGTCTGACCTCCGCAGGAAAGCCTTGCATGAACAGAATCCAGGAAGTTATTCTGGAATTACTGACGTTCTTGTCCTGGATTCTGTCACTTTGTAGGTATTGCAAGGGGCGGTGAGGTGTCTCGACCATGTTTTGCTCCCCCAGATGAATGGGCAGTAATTTGTTAACACGCGCACCTTAGCCAAGAGTGCCTTCTCGCAGTCATTGAATGTTTCCTCCACAGAGGACAACATTTTGTTTGCGTCCAAGATGACTTTGATGACCTTGTCGTGCTTTTGGTACAACACCACTGTTAGCTAACTATCTGAGAACCCTGTATCCAAGAAGAATTCCTTGCCTTGGAAAGTCTTCTTGTCAGTTGTTTAACTTCTTTGGATTGTTCAGGAACCCACTCCCACTTGACTCTGGCCTTTAATAAATAGACCAAAGATTGAGTGACCTCTGTGTAGTTTTCACTGAATTTCCAACTATAACTAGGGTGTCCAAGAAGGCTTTTTAATTCTCACAGAGTTGTTGGGTCTTTTAATTTCAATAAGGCTTCCACCTTCTTCATAAGGGGATTATGACCCTCAGGGGTGATCTTGTGCCCTAAGAAGTTCACTCTGGTCTTACACCACTGTGCCTTCTGAAAGAACAGTTCCGCTCTGGCTTTCTGCAACTGGGTAGGAACATAGAGGATCTCTGCTATATGTTCCTCCACCGTTGAGCTCTTGATCAGACATCTTCATAGGCCAGGTTTCTACCTTTCGGCCAAGTCAGGCATGGCCTCATGTAGAAAGAAGTTGAACTGTTTGCCAGTGTTTCTGTATCCAAAGGGTGTGCAGGTCCACGTGCATTGCTGCCCTCCAAAAGTAAAGACAAGCTTGTACTGCTCTTCCCTACTCATGGGTAATGGCCAATAGCCACTGGTCAGGTCAATATTGGTGTACATCTTTCACCCTTGGATCTGTGCCAGCCTCTGATTGATGTAGGTAAGTGGCCATCTTGACATGCGGACCCGCTTTTTCAACCCCCTCAGGTCTGCACATAGTCTCCATTGGCCATTTGGTATGAGTATACCCAGTACCAGGTTGTTGAAGGTACTGTGGATTGGACAAATTATCCCACAGGATTCTAAATTCTTAATAATCTCTGTGAGTGACTCCATGCATGCGAGAGGTAACCGCTATTGTTTAACAAATACTGGGGCCTTCTAGGGGTCCGTGGGTATGGTGATTGAATAAATGGATGTGCGTCAACATCCATAGGAGTCCACTGAAAAGATATCTTGGAATTCCAGGAAGACCTGTTTCAGCTTTTGGCTTTGCTCCTCAGACTCACAGGTATTAAAGAGTTTGATTCTTTCCTCTATCATCTGCTTCAAACCTGAAAAGACGTTGGGCTTGGCAATGTCGGTGGTATTCTCCAGCTGGGTGCAGAGATCTCTTTTGATGATGTTGACCTGGACAGGAGGTTGCAGGAATTTCAGGTCTTGGTCCTTGTCTGTGAACATTACCTCCTCCCTACTGATGTCACAGGTCATCTCTTCCATCCCGTAGGGGCAGGAAGAGTACACCAAGACATTTCCCCATGCCCAGTAAACATCTTTTATGGAAGAATATCGTTGCTGATGTCGAAACAGTCATTTGGGATTGGTCCAATGATTTCATTAACTAAATCAATAGAATATTTTTGAGCATCAACTGCCATTCCAATAATGGTGTTTGTGTCCAAAGTGATACTTCAAGGGTTGCTGTGATCCAACAAAATTCAAACGTTGTTGTGTTCTGTGTCTACTATGAGTGTCAGATTTAAATACAAACCTGGTTGTTGGAGATGGGAATGTAATTTATATAGGCGTCCTGATGTTTGAGGTTCTATCCTCGCTTAATTTGGAAGGGAATCGTGAACTGTCGCACCTCTTCTGGGATGGTGACCTCTTCTCACACTTGAACTTTAACCACGTAAGGTAGCAATTGAGCTAATCAGAATGCTTTTTCAGTGTTGTCAAACCCCATGGGGTTACCCCCGAGTTGCGAACAGGCTTTATTATTAATTAGGTACAAATTGATTGTGAATCGTTTGAGAATATCACTGTTTAAATAAAAGGTAGAAGGGACATCTCTCATGGCCCAACAAATGTGCTCCATGCTTTTGTTTCCAATAGAAATCTTTAGCATACACCTGCTAGGATTGGCTTGGTACCCTTGTGGCAGGGTCTGAGGTATCATTGTTCTGGGCCCCTGACTGACTAACATTCAGTTGGGCTGGGGTGGGTGTCCCTTGCACCTTCCATTTTGCTTGTTGGCAGGAGGGTTATTTTTAGGCAACCCCCCATATCCAGGTCAAAGGGAGGGGTAGTTCTTTCCTTTGCCACCTTCGCAGCAGCAAGTGTGTTGGACGGCTTTGGGGTTTTGGGGGTGTTCTTATTCTCACTGGGCTTTTTGACCTCATAGATCTTGGAGGCTTGTTCAAATACCCAATCCAGGCGCCTGTGTACGTGGAAATTGCATACTAGCTGAGTTATTACGAAGTTGGGGAGTGCATGGAAATAGGTGGTCACAAACTCCCTACTATCTGTGTTCACCCATCGGGGAATCTGCAGTAATGCACACATTAGCTCCTGCATAAACTCCCTAGGTCCTTGACCCTCCCCACATTGAAATTGATATGCAGCCTTATGGGCCTCTTGTGGATTTCTGTGTGAAGAGAAATGTTTTAAAATGTCCACCTTACAGGTGGACCATTTATAATGATCCTGGTCCTCCAGTCCTGCAACAAAACCGGAATACTCAGGTGAGAATGTTCATTTCACAATTGCAATATAAACTGGAATGATGCCATCATCTGCTCATCAAGTTCCAGATGATGCCATACCAAATACTTGGCATTCTTGTTGGGTCAAGCAGCTCTTTATGGTCTTGATTTGTCTTATTGGGTCTTTCACAAACCCTTCCTCTGTTTCACTGTCTTTTTCTTCCTCTGCACTTGAGTCCATTCATTTTCTGACTTAGAACTACTCTGTGTACTCCATTCCTTTCCCCTAGGCATCATATGATCTGGATGCCTCTCGTCTGAACCAACACTGAGCTCTAAGGGCCACTTTCCCTGTAGTTACTTTTAGGCCCAGGATTATTCTTAGTCTCTTCTTCCCTCCTTTTAGGTAATTTGGATAAATCACCCAATTCCCCTGAATGGATGGAGGTTTTTAATATACTCTTCCTGGGTTGAATCTCTGGCTTTTCTCTTCCAGCAAAAAGGGCCAGGTGGTCTCTTTGTAGCCTCATCTTCTGCAAGTTCAACTCTCTGATCTTTTCCTCATGGGAGTTTTCATGGTGAGAGTTACTCCCAAGTTTTCTGTTGGCCTCCCAGGACACACTGGTCCAGCCACCTTCCCTTATGTGTGGTAGATATGAATACAAATCAATATTAGACAGGGACTGGCCTTCTGGATAAGCTGGGTTAGGCCTGGGTAAGTCTAAGTGCCTCGTGTCACCCTGCTATTAATAGGTGGCATGCATGAGGTTGGTTCCCATTTGTACATGAGAGGTTGTAAATGACCGGCCTGAGGCTCCTGCTGGGAGGTGAATCTCACCTTGATCAGAGGGCTTTGTCCCATATCCTGATTAGTTAGAGTGCCTCAGGGCCTGTTGATAATATTCAGTGTCCTTTGTGAGACTCTCACATCTGTTTCTCTCTTTCCGCATTTCCTGTTGGTAGACAGAGAGCTGGCTTTTAAATTCTGACACTAAGGCCTGATAAGTGTCAAGCATCATGCTCTTAGCTACCCACCTATCTTTTGTTTCCTGCACCTCATGCTGAAGGGATTCATTCTCCCTATGTGAGCCTTGTATATTGAGTGCCTATTGAAGGCGCTTTTCTTTCAGGAGACTCATCTCTTTCTATTGCTCATCCATACAATTTTCTGCCTCTGATAGTGTGCTTCTATTTGGCCCACACACTCTACTAGTTCATTCCTTTCTTCTCTAATTCTGGTTAGTGCCTGAGAATCTGACTGTTCCTTTTCTGCATCCACTTTTAACTTGAATGCATCTTGGTCTTTGACCAGTTGTAAATTCCGTTGTTTTATAATATTTGCATTCTGCCGCATTTCATCAAACTCCTTTTGTGAGACAATCTCTTTAATGATGAACTGACTATTTCCCCTTTCTAGATCCCTAATGGGTTGTTTGAGGACCATAATGTCCTCCAACAACCCTCTGTTATGACCAGTCTGGTCTTCCAATTGGGAATGCAGTGACCTACATCTCCAAGATATGTGAGCCCTCTCTGAGCCTGTTTCCAGGCCTCAATCTGCATAATCATATCAGCCACACTCTTTTGCACTCACTCTTCCACTAACTGCAAAGGGAAGTATAAATAAGCTGTGAGCGGAGACTTTTGACTCATTGCGTCACAAACGTTTTGGGTCATATAAGAGGCCTCTATTACTTTGTGCAATATCTCACTGCAATTGTAAGTGCTAAATGGGGTGAATTCTGGTTTTCTAGCTCCCGGGTTCACCCTCATCCAATTCTCCACAAATGTATAGCTTAGCCAGGAGATGCTTCCTGGCATCACACACTTCTATGGTGGTCATTTTAAAATGTTTGTTTGTGACTTTTTTGCAAAAAGTTCTTTGCGCAGGAGCAAACATCCCCCTCTTCCTGCTTTATTTCCACACACAATGCCAAATGAAAAATCAATTATTACTCAATGTCATTTTTGCCATAGCATTCCACACAGTCTTATTTTTCTACTCCTATACACCTCTCTGGAAAACTGGGGTCAAGCTTCACAGTGGGCTTTTAACAATGCACAGCAACCTTATAAATACCTCAATGCAGTTACACCAAAATTAATATCTTGTCACCAATGCACTTGTTATGAGTTAACAATAATAGACCAGATCCAAAGCACAAGCCCCAATGTGTTGCATTATTTTGAGAGATCACCCTTCACCCGGGAGTTCCTACAATACTTTCTTAGTTTTTTTCTAGCGCTGGCCATCCTGAGACTCGTATGGAGTCACACATTTCACTTCTCCATGTGTGCTCACAGTGAGCCAGGAACCAGGCCTGGGTATAGATAGAATATATATTTATTTTAATTATAAGCTCAATGAATAATAATTTGTTCAATCACAGCCATCACCTTCTTTGTGGCAGCAAGCACTTCTCCGCCTAGCCCCAAAAACCCAAGCAGCAATGACATGCAGCACCCTTCTGTTCAAATGCCAAGTCTAGGGAGTGGGGACTGTTTAGGAATTCCAATTTTCAGACCCCATTGAATAAAGCCCTGTGTTTGGGAAAGTTGGACTGTTTCAAATTGTCTTTTGGAAAGAGTGGTGACAATTGAGAATTTCATTTTTCAGATAAGAATACCTTTTATTTAAAAGCAATTTTGGAAATGGGTTTCAGTTGGCAGCTCCAGACATCTTACAATATTTCCACCCAGATGCAATTTAAGCAAATGTCCTTTTTTTCATAGTGCATCCACTTTATATACGACTCATCACACCCACAAATGTAATAATCTAAGGAGGTGCTAAGGTATTATCTCAAAACCATGATTGGACAGTTACCATTCTCTGTCCATCCCCTGACCACTGATATATTTCGGCGGTGATGACATTTAAGTTATGGAAAAAGGAAGGGAGGAGATAACTCTACTATCTAGAGTGACAATTTTTATATATGTTACTATTTCGCTAAATAGGTCCCTACAGGGTGACTATTTTTATTTTACAAATAACCATCATAATGTATATATGTTTGTGCAGCTCTCATTGTGACAATCTCTCATGTTCACATCATGTTGCCTGGATGTGTGGCAATTCCTTGCCATTTATATAAAAAGTATAATAGTTATGAACATTTAATTTACTCTCCAGACACATAATTTTACCCTCCATCAGTTCATCAATTCTTATAATCAGGACATTTTCTGGGCATCCAGAAACACATTTTAGCTTGCTATTGAAATTCCATAAGTCACATGTGGATACATTTTATTTCAACACAATCTCCTTCAAATTATTTTTAGAATAGCATATGACTGGATGCAGTGTGACTTATTGTTGCTTAGACAGTCACTAGTTATGATAGTCCATTTAAACTAATGGGAAATCTTCACATTTATACACATTTTAGTGCACCTTTCTTCTGGTCAGTTTCCTTTCTTGGCAAGCATAGGACCAAAGCCTCCTGGAATATGTTTTTTTTAAGGCTGGGGTAAAAGCCATTAGCCTCTTTATGGTTTGAAGTTGGTGAGCTGAGGAGATATGTATTAAACAGCAGACCATTCACCTCTGTCCTGTGATTCCATAAGGCCATGCTGACATCTGGTACTTTGTCCTGTTATCTGAAGTTGACCACAATTTTATTCTAAAAACAATGTATTTCGTAGTGTTTTTCATGATCCAGGCTGGGTCTGTGTTGATCTGTCCCTGTCATAAATACTTGGAGTGTACATCAGCTTTGAGATTTCCCCTTCAAATAAAGAGACAGGCAGGCCTTTGGAAATCTGCCCAACAAGCAGCAGGGTATCCCTCTGGCCTAAATTAAATTACATGTGACCAAAGAAAATAAAATGGCCTTTTCTTTTCAATTGTTGACAGTATTTTGCCTGCTACCTTTATTTTAGCAGGAGAATATATTTCCATGTCTTGATTTAAAAACTGCAAAACACACATGCAAAGCCATTTTAGTTTCAGTGTAAAGGGGGCCTTTGAATTTCTTCTGCACATGTGACTTAAGGGTTGATTTTCAGTTCAACCTTTCCCTTTGTAATGCAAGATAGGTCTTTTGATTTCTAATGCTTAGCCAGTCACATAGCTATTCCTTGTGTTTCTTGAAGAAGCACACACAGTCTGCATGCATAGACCGATTTTCAGTGTGGAAGTTTCTGAAGGCTGGCAAGTCATTTTTCCTCTGGTCCCTTCAGTTATGTGTGTTTGTGTCTTTAATTAAACCTTAAATGAGACTGTGTCACCAGATGGTGGTCAAAGAGCAAAGGTGCAACAAAAAGCCCACCTTGCCCATAGAAAAACCCCAAAACATTTTAGAGTAAAAGTTCCCTTTTTTATTATATGAGACAGAAATCCAGAAGTCTGGCTTTTTCTGCCAGCTTTTAGGGTTTTGAAGAAATTTAAAAATAAATATGGTATGATAACAATTGCTCTTTGGTGAGTCATGGGGACGCAAGGGACCTACCAGGACTCCAATGCACCCCTGTAGGGCAATGATGCAATGCTAAATATCATAAAAGAGAAAGGTGTGAGAGTTTACCTACACTTTCATGAAAATACCCCAATAAAAAAGAAAATCATGCACATTTCCTACAAGATTTATTTTATTTAATGTGTGCACAACAGTTGTATAATATCAGTCTCCACCTATTACAGAATTACTTTTTTTTAGAGAAAATTCAAAATACATTGGATTACTTATGAAGAACAATTGCTTTGCATAACAATTGAAAGTGTTTTTGCTCATATAGTTAATATAAAACCTATAATCTATAGGAAATGTGTAAAGGGACTCATCACATTTTGGGCGGAGTGGTAAAAATGCTGCAGTAATACTTTTACTGCCGCATTACTGCTCCGCCCATCTATGAGTTGGGTAGAAAGTTGAGGATTCACTACCAGTTCTGAGCTGGGTGCAAATCCGCTGACTTTCCGAACATTTTTGGTGCAATTACTGCAGTATTATTAGAACTGCAGTAATTTCTCCTAAAATGCACCATTGGATAAAATTGATCCAATATACTGGCCGATTTATGGAATTAATGTGCTCTGAAAATCTCTGCGCAAGCGTGCGAAAGCATGCGAATCGCAGCGCAAGTGCAAAAATCGCAGCGCAAGCGTGCAAAAGCCATGCACATCGATTCATGGAAGTTCATGCGCGTGTAAATCCTGGGATGTGCGCTAAAATCCTGCGTGGCGCATGCGGGCGCACAGGTCATCAAACGGCGTGCGCTACATGCACAGCGAAAGCGCACATAGCATGGCACACACAACAAAAGTGGGTGGAAGATGGGGCGTAACACGTGGAATGGGGAACAACGCGTGAAAATGTGGGCGTTACGGGGGAAGTACAGGAGTTAAATGCGCAGAACGCCCACACACACGCCTACAACACGCATTCATGGAATCAAACAGGGGAAATGCGTGCACCAAAAAAGACACGCTAATCCGGAAACACGTACGCCATCAGGAATCAGGTGTACGTGACGCTACGATGAACATACCGTTCCTCACAGCAGTGGTTGTGGGACACCGCAGGAGGAGGAGGATAGTCAGGCCCAGAATTTTTACACCCAGGACCAGCCTTTTTGGGATCCCTGATGACCAAGTGTATGGGAGGTACAGGTTTCCACCTCACATAATACTCGACCTGGTGATTGAGTGGGAGGATGACCTTACATCACCCACCCTGTGCTCCCAAGCACTGAGCCCCTTGGAAAAGGTGCTCAATGTACTGCACTTCTTGGCCACTGGTTCATTTCAATGGACAAGTGCCATAGTGGGGGGGTGTCACAGGCCACGCAGTCACGCTGCCTACATCAGGTGTTGGCCATCATGACTGCACACTCTTCAGTCCGCAGGCACATATACCTGCCCAAAACACCTGCAGAAAGTCAGGCTGCCGTCCAGGATTTTTACAGGGTGGAACACTTCCTCAAAGTGCTAGGTGCCATTGATTGCACCCATGTGGCTCTACGTCCTCCCAGGGCAACTGAGCACATCTATAGAAACCGCAAGCACTGGCATTCCATCAACGTGCAGGTAGTATGTGATGCCAAGGGAATCATCACCTCAGTATATGCCAATTATCCAGGGTCCACCTATGACAGTTTCATTTACAGAATGTCACCCCGAAACCGGGACCTGGATACATGGCTGCTTGGTGAGTATAAATACCTCTGCACATGCATGCATGTCAGATACTGAGTAATGTCACAACCTCACTAATGATACCCATCATCACCTCACCAGGGGACAGTGCCTACCCTCTGAGCACCCACATGATGACGCCAATTCGGAACCCCACCACACCACGCAAGGAAAGATACAACACAGCCCATATTGCAACCCCAGGCATAGTGGAGTGCACATTCAGAGTGCTCAAGTCACGCTTTTGCTCCCTTGACGGCTCTGGAGGGCAGCTGCTATACTCGCCCCAGTAGTGTGCAGGATCATAGTGGCAGCATGTGTCCTGCACAACTTTGCAACACGCCGGGGCCTGCTGGTGGACATGGTGGTGCCCCCACATCCCCAACCACATGCACGGCTGCTGCGCATGGGAGGGGAAAGGGCACGTGGTGAGGCAGCCCGTACGCAGCTGGTGGCTAATTACTTCACCTAAAATCACACCCCTGTGGAGTGCACACAGCCGTGGCACATACCAGCTGACAATCAATGATGATGACATAAGGGACAGTCAACTGTCACAACCATACCAGCCTGAGATTGGTCACCTGGAAGTGTTACATTGTGTGCATCCCTACCTACCGAAAGACAACCAATGCTGTGTCACAAAAAGACATACATTTATGCTGCATGAATGACTACCCCCTTGCAAAATACAAAATGAAAACAGCGCCATGTCACACAACCCCTCCCCATCTCCGCTACATAACACACCATGGCATGTCATGCAATGCGAAAGCAAACAAAGGAATGCAAAACACATGACATAAGTGTCACAAAGTGCACTGTCCCAAATGGAAAAAGGCCACAGACAATATGCTCCCAGTAATCAATAACAAACAGCACACATGACCAAATACTTACCAGCAACACAATACAGCAACACAGGATGAAACATTGCCAAAATATGACAGTACCAAATCAAAGTAGTGCAAGTCTTACAACCTGAATAAGCCAGCACATCAACCCCTTCCAACTGCAGAGTGTTGCTGTCAGGCAAATGTGTCAGTGTACTGCATACAACATGAACTGCATCTGCAAAGGAGACAGCCTTGTGAAGACATGAAGAAGGTATACCTGTGAATAAGGAGGAAGACATGGATGCACAAGCACATATCAATACACCATGCAGTGTTCAATACAACATCAATCCCCACTAGGGATGTACACACCGTTTTGACTACAGACTGCCCACACAGCTCATGGGAGCCCAATGTCACTGTGTAAGTACTGTCACTTGGTCACACCCTTTGCAAGCCCATGGAAAGGGAAGAAGGAGGGGTGTGTGTGTCAGAAACACAAGCATCTAACCCAAAGACAGGATGAGCCTGCATGTGCCCAGTTGGAATACACAGTGGATGCCCACGGGAACCACACAAGGCAACACACTGTAAAAAAAAAAAAATAATCAAAAATGGCCATGTGGGGTCGGGGGGGAGGCCACCCAGGAGGTTCGAGGACAGGGTGCACACCAACACCCACCTGCGTGGATGTTGCAAAAAAAAAAAAAACCTCCATGGGCTCATGGCCTGCACGGCTACGCTATTGTGGGAGAACTGCTGCTGTCGCTCTCTTCACCCTCTGTTGCTGCATCAGGAGGTGGTAGTGCTACGGGAGGCAGCCCACGCAAAGCCCTGGTATAGTCCTCCATGGCAGCAAGCATGCAGGTGTTGAAGGTCTGATTCTGGAGGATGATAGTGCGGAGATCCCCATGCAGCACCTCACGGGTTGCTTGCATTTCTGCATGCATGGCCTCGCGTGATGCCCGGATCTCCTCTCGAGTTGCCTGCAGCTCAGCTGAGAGCGAACGTGTTAGCTGCTCCAGCTGCTGTTCTGACCTCAAATTTCGGGAAGCATCAAGTTCACTTAGAGTCTGCCTGAGGAACTGGAGTTCTAACCTCAGGGCTTCCCTGTGGCCCTGTGACTCTACAGAAATGGCTTCCCGTAGAGTCTCCAGTGCCGCCCGTCGGTCCCTGTTGGACACCAACATGTCTTCCTTGTGTGATTGGCAAATGGAGTCTGTTGCCTGCTGTTGTTGCTCCATCTGCCTTTCAGGAGGTAGAATGGAAGTGGCCACCCTCTCCATTGCCTGAGCCATCATTTCAACCAATGCTCCCTGTTGTGGTGCTATACCGTACATGGAGTTTCCCATACAGTATTGCCTGGTGGCATACGGCCACCGCGTCGGCGGGCACCACACCTGTTTGGGGCAAGGCGATCTGCACCTTGCTGTGCTGGCACTGCCTGAGGCTGCAGGACTGCATTGCCCCTCTGATCTGCTGGCCCAGGAACAGGATCAGATGTTGTGGAGTGTGACCCTGCATCCGTAACCGCCAAAGGCGGACTTAGCAACACTGACATCCCCATAGAGGGCTATACCCCTGGTGCAGGTGGGTTGGACAGAAGAGAATCCCTGCCAGAAACACTCACCTGCGACAGCACATAAGTCTCATCATCCGATTCAGCACCTGAATCATAGAGGTCTGGGGAGGTGCAACCAGAGACACCCCTGGACAGTATGATCTGCAGTAAGATTGGGTTTTCGTTTTTCCCTGGGATTGAAGCTACCGGTGGGGGAACCTCCCAGGCACCCACCGACCGAGTGGGTCCCGGTTTCGCTCCGAAACGGCCGAGGGAGACCTTCCAACAGTCCCAGGACCCACCCGGCGGTAAAATGGCCGCCACAACAGTGAGAGCCAGAGCCTACCCAGGAGGGGGCGGAACGAACACTGAAGCCCTGTCGATCGGCTCCTGTCTATGGTGAGCCGGTGCCCGCTTGCTCGTCGCCTGCCGTGGTGCCACTCTGCCCCCGGACCCACCCCCTATGAAGCGCGGCCCGAACCAGAGTTGCGCTCGAAAACACGAAGACTTTAACCCTGAGCTGATCCTCCCCCTTCACCTGCTGGGACGCCATCCGCTCGCCCGAGGCCCGCACCCTGGGACGGAGTGGAGCGGAGCCGAGGACCTGCACACGCCCAACCACAGGCACCCTCCAAGCTCCCAACATTGCCAGCGGAACTCGACTTGATCAAGCCCCGCACCTACCTGCTCCCGCTCGACCGTTGGCCGGGACACAAACTTTGGACAGCTCTCTCCTCTGGGGCCCGGAACCAAACAGCGCCGCTCACCAACCGGCCTCCACACATCCAGCTATTCCCCTCACCGCCGGAGCCGATTCTCTGCGGCGCTTCCCGCCTGGCATAGATCCACAGCGCCAGCACCCCCAAGCCCGGCGCCTACCCTGAGGTCCCCAGCTCACCGCAGCACCGCAGCAACGGGGCCCCGGTGCCCGGAACCAAACAGCGCCGCCCACCAGCCGGCCTCCACACACCAAGCTTCTCCCCTCGCCTCCGGAGCGCGAGTGCACGCCAGGGAGGGGTCGCCTCCTGGTCCTCCCCGTCAATTCCACCGAGGCCCTGACTCCCAACTCGCCGCGGCGCCTCCCGCCTGGCCTAGACCCGCACCCCCTGCGGCTCCGGCACCTCCAAGACCGGCACCTACCTTGAAGTCCCCCGCCAGGACCCGCTCATCGCAGCACCGCAGCAACGGGGCCCTGCCCCCCCACCTAACCTCCGGAACACGCCTGGGATCGCCTCCCCCCAGCCACCACAGCAATCACACCCAGGTTAACGGCCTCCTGCTCCCCACGGCACCGGCCCCCACGTCCGGACCATCATTTTACAGCCCTGCTGGGGCTGGCCCCCCCAGCAACTCCGCAAGAGGCCCGTGACCGCAAGCATCTACTGCAACAGCACAGCATCCCAGCACCGGAGCCAGGAGGTGAGGAGTCGGGGGGAGTGTGGGAAATCAATCCAATCGCACCGGGGGGTGGCAAAAAGAAGCTCCCCGGACCCGCAGGCCTTACTCTCCGTTTATTGCGCCCCTGCATCTCCGGAATCCCTCCGATCCCGGCGCTTCCTCCCCACCGCCTCAAACTCGGGGTCCCGACCCCAAAATCGCCCGGAAAACACTGAGCCTCAGCACCTCACTAACTCAGAGGCAACATCACGCTCCTCAATTCCCCACGACAATGTCTAAAAGCGGGAAGGCACCTAAACAATCGGACATTATTACCCTCATGGCGTCGGCCGCCACCGAAAAAGCTAAGAAAGTCGATCCACCGGAGGACACCATGAAAAATAACGCTGCACCAGCCGCAGAAACAGACCCCACTTCGCCTCAAGCTGCTACCAAAGCGGACCTACAGGACCTATTGGCAGCCCTAACCAGGGAAATCCAAAAAAGTTCTGAGGAAATCACCAAGAAAATAAACACACTTGACAAAAGAATGGGGGAAGTGGAACATCGGACCGCCGAAATCGAAGCCGAAGTCTGTGACCAAAGATTCAAAGATGAACATAACAAGGACCGGATAGCTGCCCTCGAAGCAAGATGTAACATCCTGGAGACAAAACAGGAGGATTTGGAAAATCGATCAAGGAGGAACAACATCAGAGTCCGAGGCATTCCGACCACTATTCCGGAACCAGACCTGAAAGCCTACATATCAGATCTCTTCCGATTCATTATCACCCTCCCAGATGCTTCCCCCCTAGAACTGGACCGGGTGCACAGAACTACTCCAAGGAAAACTTCCACTCTCCCCCCGGATGTTTTGGCTAGAATACACTTCTTCCAGGTAAAAGAGGACATTATGCGTGAAGCAAGGCAAATGAGACAGATCACCTTCAGAGGGTCTACGATCTACCTGTATCAAGACCTGGCGAACACAACACTCCTGAAGCGGAAAGCAATGCGACCCCTGACAACCTGGCTACAAGAGAAGAAAATCCCATATCATTGGGGTTTTCCCACTTCAGTGAAATTCAAATGGGACGGAACGCAGAGACAAATACAATCATTGAGAGAGGCGGAGAAACTCATGGGCATAAGCAGAGACGACCCCAGCACAGTGCCAGAAGAACCAGCTCACCCTCCCCGAGACGACTCCCCAGGAGGGTCATGGTCCAAGTCCAACAGACGGCGCAGACTCAGAGGCCCCCGGATAAAAAAGACGGCGACAGGGGCTGAGCACACAGCGGCATCCCTCCAATCCAGAAAGCAACGGCGGCCTTCAGCAGAGGTCCCCTAAAAACCAAATAAAGCATTGAATTCCTCTGATAGCATCGCAAACAACTCAGGTGCTCACTCACAGAGGTAGGTCCTTCGACGAGCTTGCACCCGGTTCACCTTGACGGCCCGGTTGGCCACAACGAGCGCATTGGTGCCACAAGTTCCCCAGTGGCAATAGGTAGAAGTCTCACCTACCAGTTCAACGGTGGGAAAGAAATAAAAGATACGAGAAAAGTTAGGAAATTTACAAGAATGCTTCACGCAGCACGGTTATACTCCGTCCCCAGAGCCATTCAAAGACTCCGCAACTCAACATGCAACAACATACGAAATCAAGCCCACAACTCACTCCAATCAACAGGTCGCACTCAAATCCCTCAGAGCAGCCCAGGGATAATTCCCACGATGCTTCCTCGACGCCTCGCCGCCAATCATGACTAACATAAGTGAGTTAAGATTTCTCTCCTGGAATATTCAGGGGATGAACTCCCCAAGAAAACGCAGATCGGTGGAACACCGCCTGGGACAACTGGCCGGAGACATTGTCCTACTGCAGGAAACACACCTACTCGCAGAGGATGAACGCTGCATAAAATTCAAGAGATACAAACAATCCTTCTTCGCCACTTCTGGCTCAAAGAAAAGGGGGGTGGCAATCCTGCTCAGCGACAAAATTCCTCTCCTCAACATCACAATAAAAAGAGACCCAGAAGGCCGTTACCTACTTCTCAAAGGCATCTTTGAAGAACTTCCCATCACGTTAGCATCAATTTACGGCCCCAACTCCGCCCAAAGCAAGTTCTTAAACGACATTTTACCAACAATCTTATCCTTCCGTGAATGCCACCTATTCATCGGCGGCGATTTCAACACCATCCCCAACCCAGTGCTAGACAAATCTCTTCCCGCCACGAACAACGACTACACCCAGGCCCTCGCCTTACTTAAACTGTTCAGAGAAACAAAGACAGTAGATGCATGGAGAATACAAAACGACACCACAAGAGATTATACACATTTCTCCAACGTTCATAAGGGATACTCAAGAATAGACCTAATTTTAATCCCTGGCATCCTCGTCCCCTGCGTCGCCAACACAGATATCCACACACGTATGATCTCTGACCACTCCCCGATATCTGTAAATATAGCCATCTCAGGCCAGAAAACCCCCCCACAAAGGTACTGGAAACTGAATGACTCACTCCTCCTTGACATGAGTATAAGGGCCGAAGTCGAGGACTCATTGATAAAATACTTTGAAGAGAACACGACACAAACATCCCCCATCAGCACAATCTGGGATGCAATGAAGGCGGTAGTCAGGGGCGTATTAATAGGGGCCGGAGCGGAACAGCGAAGAATTTCAAACATAGCCTCCTCCAAATTAGAAAAGGAAGTAGCCCTCCATGAGTCACAGCTAAAAAAACAATACTCAAGGAAAACCGAGCGAGCCCTAAGGAAGGCAAAGACAGCCTTGGAAATGCACTGCGCCGACCGAACAGCCAAATCCCTAGCGTACACAAAACAATTTTATTACGCCAAAGGAAACAAAGCTAATAGAATATTAGTACAGAAGCTAAGAGCGCTCCGGAATCGGAACAACATACTCAAACTACGAGGGGAAAATGGAAAACTGCTCTTCGTCCAATCGGAGAAAATAAGAGAACTACTGAGATACCATACTTCCATAATGTCCAGCGTTCCGCTAAATCTAAAAGACGTTCCAGGATACTTAACCACTTTACCCCCCCGCAACACTGCCCTCCTGGAGCACTTGGAGGCCCCTATTAGAACAGAAGAAATTATCGAAGCCATCAAAACTCTCAAACCCTCCGCACCAGGCCCAGACGGCCTAACCGCAACCTTCTACAAAAGATTCGTCAGAGTCCTAGCCCCACATCTTACCTCCTTATTCAACTCCTTCCTATCTACGAAAACCGTCACCAAATCCATGGCCGAATCAATCACGATCCTGCTGCACAAACCCGGAAAAGACCCCGAATTGCCAGATTCCTACCGGCCCATATCGCTACTGAACAATGACGGGAAGATCTTTGCCAAAGTGCTAGCCAGAAGACTGGGCCCAACTCTCCCAAACCTAATCGACTGCGACCAAACAGGATTCATCCCTGGCAGAGGGACCCACGACAACATTCGGCGAGTACTAGACCTAATTGAAGGGGCTCATAAATCCAAAACAAAAATGGCTGTAATTTCACTAGATGCCCACAAAGCCTTTGACCAAGTGGACTGGGGATACATGCACGCAGTCCTCCAACGCCTTGGCTTCGGCCCTAACTTCACAGCATGGGTCATGTCCAACTATCAAATCCCCACCACACAACTCCAAGTTAACGGCTCGAGATCCGACCACATCCGTATCACTAGAGGCACCAGACAGGGCTGCCCGCTCTCGCCCTTGGTCTTCGCCCTATCCATGGAGCCCTTCGCTGCCAGAATCAGACGAAGCGAAACCATAAAAGGCATTCAGGTGGGAAACCGTGAGTACAAAATTGCACTCTACGCTGACGACGTGATGCTTACGATGACGGACCTCCCAACCTCCCTGGGGGCCCTATGGAAAGAAATTAAGTCATTTGGCACCATGTCAGGATTTAAAGTCAACCTAACAAAATCTTCAGCACTCCCCATCAATCTATCTCAACTAGACGAGGCCGAGCTCGCCCCCCTCTCACCAATTCCCTGGGCCAAAGACGCCATAGAATACCTCGGAGTACAGATCACCGGAAACCCAGCACGCCTATACACAAAAAACATCCCACAATTACTAAGGACACTGCACAATGATCTCAAAAGATGGAAACAACAAGAAATCTCATGGTTCGGTCGAATCTCAGCCGTGAAAATGAACCTAATACCCAGATGGTTATACCAATGTGCCTCCCTACCACTGCAAATCCCACCCCCGGCCATACGAGCACTACAGAAGAAACTAATGGAATTTGTCTGGGGTGGGAAAAGGCCCAGGATCAACAAACGAATCATGACAAAAAGCAAACCCCTAGGTGGAATGGGAGTCCCTGACCTGGCCAGATACTCGCTAGCGGCTCAATTATCCCATGCCTTCGCCTGGGTGCAAGAAGCAGACCCACCATTATGGCGCCAAATCGAAGAATCCTGGTGCCCGGTCCCACTGCGGGATCTCCCACATCTGCCAACACTTAAACCACAACCCAACTCAGGACCATTGTCGGCCACGACCACAACAACCCTGTGCTGGAAAACCGCAGCGCGGAAATGGGGACTTCGCAGCTACCTGGGACCCATGTCTCCCATTTGGAACAACCCAGACTTCTCCCCTGGTAACCCACCTCGAGACTTCCACGCATGGATAGCAGGGGGCCTGGCAAAAACCAGCGACTTCATGGAAGAGGGCTCCCCCATCACCTTCGAGAGGTGTAAAACGAAATCCGGAGTGGGTGAACGGGAAAGATTCCGATACTCGCAAATCAAGCATTGGTTGTCCCACAGAGGGACTCGGGACAAATGCTCGAGAGAGCCAACAGCCCTGGAACTCACGCTAACATCCCCGACCAACAAAGGTAGAATCTCCACCATATACCGACTCCTCGACAGATCGGACCCAGCAAAGAAAGAAAGATATATGACGGAGTGGGAAAAGGATATTGGCCGGGAAATAACAGTAGAGAGTTGGGAGCAAATTTGGACCAGACTACATAAAAGCTCGCAATGTGTCACGAACAAAGAAGGAGGCTATAAGCTGTGCTTCAGATACTACATCACCCCCACACAAATCAATAAAGCCAACCCGGAGTTTCCCGCTGCATGCTGGCGAGGCTGCCAATCCCCCGGCTCCCTCTACCACTTAGTATGGACATGCCCAAAGGCAGAAATATATTGGAAAGAGGTGCTGAAGCACATAAAGGAAATAACCGGCCTCTCAATCCCATGGGACCCAGGCATCGTCCTTCTGGGCGAATCCGGCGACGGAGCATTCCCAATCACAGGCCATATCGCCCGCCTCTGCAACCATCTACTACTGGCCGCGAAGATCGCAATGGCTCGCTTATGGAAAGACAAAGGGGGCCCCTCAATTGCCCTATGGTGGGCCAAATGCTGGGAGATCGCTGTATCGGAGAAAATCACTGCAATACGCTCCGACTCCTTAAATAGAACCCTAAACATATGGGACCCCTTCCTTGACTATGCGTCCAAATACCCAACCCTCACCAGGAGGCCGCCACTCACCAGATGGCTCCAATGCAGTCCTCTCTACTGATCCCCGTCCAGTCCCCGAACAATCCAGAAATTAGAAGAATAATCACCCAGATCTCGCCCGCCCAACCGCCGCATTCAGGATCCACCCTCTCTCTCCTCCACCATATGACTCGAAATAGACTACAAAAGCACTAATTAACGCTCATATCGACCTGTACTGCGTTGTTGCATGTAATGTACTATCTTGTAAAAATCAATAAATTGTTGTTGAAAAAAAAAAGATTGGGTTTTCACCCACACCACACCACGTCCTCCACTGGTGCCCGGTCATGCCTGAGATTCCTCCTGGGTCTGCACCATCTCCTCCACCTCAACAGCACCAAGTGCGTCATAATCTGCAAAAACATGAAAGACAACAAATGGAAACAGGCATGAGCACCATAGCAGACACATAGGCCTGACAAACCAGAGATCCAGTACATGAATTACACATGTCCCACATGTCTATAACCCTGGCATGCATGTGCTGTCAATGAGTTGGAAGGCGAGGCTAAAAGCAGACACTGAGGACACCAAGATGGAAAAGCAACACATTTGCTGCATGCTGGGTAGCACTGGCTTCACACATTAACCTCTGAGTGGCATGTCCAATAAACATACATGACACAGGCCAGCACATAGATGCCATGTAGCATAGCCATGGTACATTTCACAAGTACAGCCATATGTCAGTGAATGAGTACTGTCACCCATCCATGTGAGATGGACATGATGAGATGAAAAATGCAAAATAGTGTGTCAAAATATGCATGTGCCACACACTGCAACCCATCCAGTGTACAATGATACAGTGATGGCATGCAGATGGATACATCAATGGTTGGTCACTTCAACATGACACAAAAAGACTATCATGTTCCACATTCAAACAGGCCCAACAATTTTTCGTGAGCAGGCCCTTACTGAACCAGCCTGAATGGTCTAATCATTCCCATAATAAGGTAATAAATGTGGCCCAATGTGGGGTGTAATCAATGACAGAAGTATGTCACATATGTGGCATTAGGTCTGACAAATGCATTTGAAAAATGGGAGAATTGAAACAATCAGGCTGAATGAACATAGAAAAATTCAGAACAATGTTGATGCAAGATGACAGTTCAAGGGCAACTGCAGTAATGTTGTGCTAATTGGCTACTGTGGTCAGAAGGGATACTGTCATACCCAAATCCAAGGCTGCTGAATGTTTCAGAGGAAGCACATGGGTGACCCATACCACTCAGGACTACACACCGTCACCTGGCACTCAATCTGAACACGTCACCCATGCAACATACACATGGATTACACACACATGCAAGGGCACTCACCAGACAATCCTTCGTTATCAGGTAGGTCTCCCATGCCTTGGATCTGTTCCTCTGTGACGAAGGTTCCAGCAACAGACTCATGTTCAGTGAGTTGGTTGTCCTCTGGTGGAGACCCACCGCCAGTCACCAGAGTAGATGCATGGTTGGAAGCCAGCTTGTTCTTTGCTCTGCGTTTCAGGTCATTCCACCACTTGTAGCAATCATCAGCGGTGCGCCTCACAAATCCAAGGGCACTAATGTGGTCCGCGATGGTCTGCCAGTGTGCCCTACGTTGACCAGGTGTGGTCTTGCACCCTGCAGTCACCAACATTTTGCGGCTATGTGCCGACACATAGGCCACAAGTGCATCAAGTTCGGCGTCATTAAAGCCAGGCTTCCTTGACGTGCCGCAGTGTGTAGCCATGTCTGGGGTCTCAGCCTGTAATGCCAGAGCACCCTTCTTCTTCTTCTTCAAAGGTGGTGCGGATCATGAATGGCTTACACCGCTCTGGTCAGTAGGGGCAGAAGCGCAGGTGGACTGGGTAACAGAAGCCTGTAAAGGCACAATGACCATAGGTTTTGGTGCAGGAATTGGCTGCAGGGTGATGTTGGCAGGGCCAACGTTGGTTTGATGAACCTGGACTGACACTGTCCCAGCTGGGAGACTCGGAGCTGGGGTGGATTGAACTGCAGCTGCCCCTGCAGCCTCCCCACCCTGGCTACTAGTGGCAGCAGATGACATTGCTGCCTCAGATCCACGTGGCCTGGTGACAGCAACTTTCACCGCCACACTTGGCTTAGACTTGCTGACCTAGAAGTCAGTCTGGGAGTCATCCTGTGCTGCTTCAGGTGCCAAAATGGGCCGGTCCAACAAGGGCTGAGCTGGGATTGTGTCAGCTACATTTCCCACAACCATTGGGGGGGGCATGGGTGTCCCCGATTGGTCCTCCACACACAGGGCTCTAGGGTGCACCCTGCAAATCCTGACCACGTCCCCTACCCCGCCCACCATGCCCACCTTTTGGAGGTCGGCCACCTTTGCCTCCCTTACTGCTTGGTCGCCTCCCAACCATGGCACTGATGTTGTTGTGTGTATGGGAGTTGCAGTTAACAATTGTCCTGGGCAATTGCGGTGAAAGGGGTAGGGTACTAGATGGAATTCGTACCCTAGTGCTCTGGCACGGCTGTATGTGACCCCTGGGGGAAGATGACGGGTCACGCAACGCACAGGCTCCCCAAAAACAAAAGCACACATGCAAACAACCCCTGGTAGACCACGTGCGTGGAAAAATAAACCCGCACTACGCTGTGGCACCCAGAAACACAAAAATAAGCATACGCGTGTTACACGCAGCCTACAATGACCTCTGAAGGGGTACGCAACACACGGGGGCAACCACAGTTGGAAAAAACATCCGCGACTCACCGTCTGCCTTGAAAAAGAACGTGAAAAAGACGCACATGTGCGCGTTGCCAACACCCCCGCCAAAAGAAGAAAAGAACGCAGTCTGAGGAAACAGGGAGTAAGTGAACTGACAAGAAGTACAAGATACACCCGCTCGCTCTCCACAAAAAGCACGTACAAGGAAATAGCGTGATACTCATACCTTTTAAGCCAGCCCACACGTGAAATGTCACTTACGCGCTTACGCGCTAAGGCCCTTTCCTCCAATAGGACGGTGACGTGCAGTTTTCTCACATGCTGATTCACTGTGCACCCGTGTTGTGGGCAATGCCTGTGCACGTAACGTCACTGATGCGCTTGCGCGCTAAGGGCCTTTCCTAGGATTTCACAATGACATGCAATTTTTTCACGTGCCAAATCACTCCGTATCAAGCTGCTGACAACGCAAAAACACACGGAAGACCACACTCCTGCCCATAAGGCCATTTTCCTGCCGACCAGAGCCCCGAGCATGCTCCCACCTGCCATCTGCTGCTGCCTGACTGCCTGCTGCCCACGTGCCCTGCTATTTGCTGCCTGCACGTCAGCAGGGGTGCAGTTGCTGTGACCACCCCTGCTGGAACTGAAGACTCCCGACTGGGATATCATCACTCCACAGCCCAGCCCCAGGACCCGGTTGTCCACCTACACCTGCCTCTTTGGTTGCCATGTCGGGCACAACACCATTCGACACCACTGGCAACCCCCAGCCAGAGAGGCACAGGGCCACCAGCTTCAGTGCCAGGGAAGTTGGTGTCCTGGTGAGCAAGTCCTGGGGCAGTATGATGCCCTCTTTGGAACTTTGCGCACCAACAAGGAAGGACGGACCAGGATCTGGATGGACATCGGGACTGCCATCAACAAGGAGGGGGTTGCAGTCCGTGACTTCAAACATGTCCAGAAGCGCTGGGAGGACTTCAGGTCCGAGACCCTCGACAAGGCACAGCACCTCTTGAAGGCAGCGGATGCCAAGGGTTGCCGGGGCCACCTGTCGGACCACCAAATGAGGGTCCTGGCACGCATACTCCCAGCGCTCCACGTCCAGGTCCTTGAGAGGCAGACTCGTCTGGAGTCGAGTGGTAAGTGTACATTCATACTGATCGGACGCTGTGCGTGTTGTGGTGTGCAAGTAGTGTGCAGGTTGCACATGTGTTTTTGTAGGGCCATGTATAGATGTGTATGTACAGGGGCGTGAGGATGACACATGTGAGTCCTCTCATGTGTGAAACACATGGATGGTGTATGTGTTGGCAAGCATGCAGGCCAAATTCAGGTGTGGGAGCACACATGTTTGAATTACTGTGTATGTACGTTGGCATGGTTATGGTGTCACACATGGATGGTGGTTCCAGCTGCATGTATCTGCACTGTGTACATGTGCATGTGTGTGTATTTGACAAGTGTGCAACTGTGATGCAACATGGATGCATGTGACACTGACTTGAAGAAGGCTGAATGCCAGATGTGACATGGATGGCGATCTCATCACTGCGACAGTTGTTGGAGATGTACACATGCATGTAAGTGTGGTGGCCTGTGTGCATGTGTTGTGCACTCCCCATGTTTCATGTGACATCAGGCTCACCTTCGGCTGCTCGTGCTGTTGTTTGTGTATGGATGGTGCTGCCTGGTGCAATATTGCTGTTCAATTGCTCATGTGTGTGAGTTGAAATGACATGTGTGTTGGGGAGTGTGATGCCATGTCTGAAGTTTGAGACTGAAACTCATGTACAACTGTCATGTGTGTATCAGTCCATTGTCCAGTGCTCTGATGCCTGTGTTCTATCTCTCCCTGTCTGCAGCGTCAACTGATGAAGAGGGGCGGAGAGGGTGCTGTGGAGCAAAGAGGCAGGGATCGCACCACCAGCCGGAGACGCAAGGCCCGGCTCCCCTCCCAGGTTGCCGTCTTGTCGGGGAGTGAGGAGTCTGGTGCCGTGTCCCAGGCCGCAGCTGCCGAGGGTAGGTCCAAGAGGCGGAGGTTGGAGGTGGACTCCTCGGCAGCAGAAGGGGCAGCTGAGACCCCACAGGGTCCGACGGAGGAAGATGGCATAGAGTCATCCAGGTTGGTGGGGTGTTTGGTGGAGGAGGAGGCCATGGAAGGGACACACACAGGGTCTGGATGTGGGGATTCCAGTGGTGCTAGTGGTGAAGTGCAGGGGCAGGGACAGGAGGCAGCACAGGCCGCTCCCGAGGTGCCTGTGTGTAATCCTGTCCCCGATCCTGTGACTGCATCATCCCACACCAGCAGGGATGCCTACGTCCAGACCCGTTTTCAGGGAGGGAATCCGCTTACAACAACTGGCCTTGCTCTCCCTGCGGACGTGGCTATCCGGTACCGGGTTGAGCCTGTCCTGAGTGGGATGGTGTTGTGTCAACGGGGCATGCGAGGTGACCTGCAGTGTTTTCGTGAAGACACTGCACATCATCTCGAATGCCTCATTGACCGCATTGACCTAATGGGACTGGTCACCAGGGCTGGATTCCTCCATATGCTGGACCTTGTTCCGACCCCCTCCTCACCTGAACACCCTACGCACCAGTCATCCTCCATGCCATCTTCCCACCCATGTATCACCTGAGTACCCTGTGGAGCTGCCTCTGACCCGGCGGCCAGGCTGGTGGAGGACACATCCTTGCCACAGTCGGGAGTCAGACGTCCAGCAGGGGTGGCCACCACAACAACTGCGCCCCAGCCAGAGAAGGACGTGCAGGCAGCAAGAGCAGGGGCACAGGCACAGGCACAGCAGCAGCAACAATTTGGGAGCCATGATGGCTCGGGGCCATCGACATCGGAGGGGCAGGCATCAGCCAGAGGGCAGGAGGACCCAGGATTACAAGTGTCTTCTGTGTGGCAGCAGTTGGGCCACGCCATAGATGCGGAGCGGCGGCGGGCGGAGAGGCACGGCTCACAATGGTCAGGGCGGAGAACTCCATGCGGAGGGCACTGAGGCGGGCCGAGTGCCTCGAGGCAATTCGCAGGGAGTTTGAGGTCAACATGTCATCATCCCTGCGAACCCTCGGGGCCATGGAAGAGTACCGCCTCCAGGACATCGAGCAGGAGTTCGATGATGCCCTGGCCCGGGAAATCAGGAAGTGAGCTGTTGGACTAGCCCGCCGCCATTGTATAGAGTTTGTAGTTTTAGGTTTCCAATATCTTTTTCATTCATTTGGGGCGCTTGAACTATGCCCCACCTTTTTGTACATAGTTCTTTATTAGGTATTTGTTTTGCTAGGTTTCATTTAATTCGTTGGGCTCATGGACCCTGGATTAATTCTTTGTACATGGTTGAAAAGTGGATTTATCTATTATTATTTTTCTCACCATGGATCAATGGATTTTACTGTTTCCGTTTACTTTGGATTTGATTTGTTGGCCGGAGACTTGGACACATTTTCATTTCAATTGATTTGGATTCAGGCTTCATGTTTTTCTGTTTGTGTTTTGGACATGCTGCATTTCATCTTTTTTTGATACATTTTTTTCATGTTTTCATTTGATTAAATTATTTTTCTGTCCAATACATTTAGTTGTATTACTTTGATGTGTGGTATTCTCTCATTGGTTTCATGCATGTCACGGTGTAGGTTTTCACAATCACCAGCACCCATTGTGGGTTTGTGACAGACATGTGTTGATGTACATTCTTGCCATTTGGGTTGTATCATGTAATGGGCATTTCAATGTGGGGTGGATGGGATACTTGGTTGGGTCTTTGCACAGGGGTGGCGTGCAGTGTAATTTGGGAGGCCATGAGGCACATGATTGTGGATCATGATGACGTGTTGGGGGGACATGAGTCGGGGCTTGCTGGCAGATGCCCATCACTGCTGGGTGGGTGGGAGTGCTGGGGGACATGATGCGGGGCCTGCTGGCAGGTGCCCGTCAATGCTGGGTGGGTGGGGTTGCTGGGGGACATGAGTCGGGGCCTGCTGGCAGGTGCCCATCACTGCTGGGTGGGTATGGTTGCTCGGGACATGAGTCAGGGCCTGCTGGCAGGTACCTGTCAATGCTGGGTGGGTGGGGGTGCTGGGGGACATGAGTCGGGGCCTGCTGGCAGGTGCCCGTCAATGCTGGGTGGGTGGGGGTGCTGGGGGACATGAGTTGGTGATCACTAATTCAAGGTGACATGTGGGCTGGCTGCGGAGCATGCCCATGGTGGATGGGCTGTGTGTGGAACATGACCAGGGGTGCAGGGTAGTCCCTTGTGGTGTGGGCTGCCTGCAGGGGCCGTGCAGGGGGTAGAGGGCACACTTGGGAGGACCCACAGTGCCAATTCATGTGTGTGACTCCCCGCAAACCCCACTGGATACACATACCCCGCTCGCACAGGCCCAATCGTGTGTGAAACTCCCTGCGAACCACAGTAATACACGTACCCCGCTCGCACAGACCCAATCGCGTGTGAAACTCCCTGCGAACCCCAGTAATACACGTACCCCGCTCGCACAGGCCCAATCGCGTGTGAAACTCCCCGCGAACTCCAGTAATACACGTACCCCGCTCGCACAGGGCCAATCGCGTGTGAAACTCCCCACGAACCCCAGTAATACACGTACCCCACTCGCACAAGCCCAATTGCGTGTGATAGTCCCTGTGAACCCCAGTAATAAACGTACCCCACTCATACAGGCCCAATCGCGTATGAAACTCCCCGCGAACCCCAGTAATACACGTACCCTACTTGCACAGGGCCAATCGTGTGTGAAACTCCCTGCGAACCCCAGTAATACACGTACCCCGCTCACACAGGCCCAATCGCGTGTGAAACTCCCCACGAACGCCAGTAATACACGTACCCCACCCGCACAAGGCCAATCGGGTGTGAAACTCCCCGCGAACCCCAGTAATACACGTACCCCGCTCGCACAAGCCCAATCGCGTGTGAAACTCCCCGTAAACCCCAGTAATACACGTACCCCGCTCGCACAGGCCCAATCGCGTGTGATAGTCCCCGCGAACCTCAGTAACACACGTACCCCGTTCGCACAGGCCCAATCGCGTGTGAAACTCCCCGCGAACCCCACTAATACACGTACCCCGCTCGCACAGGGCCAATCATGTGTGAAACTCCCTGCGAACCGCAGTAATACATGTACCTGCTCAAACAGGCCCAATCGTGTGTGAAACTCCCCGCGAACCCCAGTAACACACGTACCCCGCACGCACAGGGCCAATCGCATGTGAAACTCCCCGCGAACCCCAGTAATACACGTACCCCACTCGCACAAGCCCAATATCATGTGATAGTCCCCGCGAACCCCACTGGATACACATACCCCGCTCGCACGGCCCAATGGCATGTGAAACTCCCTGCAAACCCCAGTAATACAGGTACCCCGCTCGCACAGGCCCAATCGCATGTGAAACTCCTCGCGAACCCCAGTAATACACGTACCCTGCTCGCACATGCCCAATTGTGTGTGAAACTCCCCTCGAACCCCAGTAATACACGTACCCCGCTCACACAGGGCCAATCGCGTGTGAAAATCCCTGTGAACCCCAGTAATACATGTACCCCACTCGCACAGGCCCAATCGCGTGTGATAGTCTCCGCAAACCCCAGTAATACACGTACCCCGCTCGCACAGGCCCAATCGCATGTGAAAATCCCCGCGAACCCCAGTAATACACGTAGCACGCTCGCACAGGGACAATCGTGTGTGAAGCTCCCTGCGAACCCCAGTAATAGACGTACCCCGCTCACACAGGCCCAATCGCGTGTGAAACTCCCCACGAACGCCAGTAATACACGTACCCCACCCGCACAAGGCCAATCGGGTGTGAAACTCCCCACGAACCCCAGTAATACACGTACCCCGCTCGCACAAGCCCAATCGCGTGTGAAACTCCCCGTAAACCCCAGTAATACACGTACCCCGCTCGCACAGGCCCAATCGCGTGTGATAGTCCCCGCGAACCTCAGTAACCCACGTACCCCGTTCGCACAGTGTTCTGACTTGAGTGTCGTGTAGACCGATGAGACCTCCGTCCCCAAGTGACGCACAGGGGAACTAAATAGAAACCCGCTGTACGACCTTTGAGGCCACAGGTGAGAGATGTCTTCTCGGATCCACGGAGCCTCTAGGAACACCGATGCTGCTGTCAAGAGGGAATGAGGTTAAGCACCAGGCAAGCACAATACAATAAGGAAAACAAGTAACTAAAGTGTCTTACCTATCTGGTGTAATGGAGACCCAGGTGACCTAGTAGGGAGGTTCGAGGCTCATTAGATGCGGCGGTCCCTGGAATGGTAGAACCGCAGGTTCAGCGTGGATGAAGAGTAGCCACCTGTGGGAGTCAGGGCTGGACTTGAATCCCCAGTAGGGAAAAGGCGTAGAAGATCAGCAAGGTACCAAGGGATGATCCAAAGACAAGTCGAGGTGCAGTCCAAATATCCGGCAACAGGTAAAGAGTTCCAAGCAAAAGTACCAAGGGGTGTCCGAGGGAGTCCGTGATAGATTTCCGTGGTCAAGGTAAACAAGGAGCAAGTTGTAACGCCAAACAGTGTCCGAAGCCAGCTGAGAAGCAATGAGCGTTCTGTCTCTCAGTACTTTATACTGATCGCCCCTGGGTCACGTGACTTCTCTGGATCATGTGACGTCCACCAAGATCACATGGGGAACGCCGTAGTGTATCACGTGACTGGCGTGAGGACGTGAGGCCGCCCTTTCTGCTATACGTTCTCCAAGGCAGTTGCCAATGCAGAAAAGGTTGCAATCGAGCCCGTACACTGGTACGGAGTTTTCGGTTCTGTGGGTTCACCGAATCACTTGAGCCTCGAAGCTTGGGAGGAGGTGTTGGGGGAATGTGGGCAGTGTTCTGACGTGTCGTGGCCTGGTGTGCAGAGGATCGCCTAACACACAGGCCCAATCGTGTGTGAAACTCCCCGCGAACCCCAGTTATACACGTACCCCGCTCGCACAGGGCCAATCATGTGTGACACTCCCTGCGAACCGCAGTAATACATGTACCCGCTCAAACAGGCCCAATCGTGTGTGAAACTCCCAGCGAACCCCAGTAACACACGTACCCCGCACGCACAGGGCCAATCACATGTGAAACTCCCCGCGAACCCCAGTAATACACGTACCCCACTCGCACAAGCCCAATATCATGTGATAGTCCCCGCGAACCCCACTGGATACACATACCCCGCTCGCACGGCCCAATCGCATGTGAAACTCCCTGCAAACCCCAGTAATACACGTACCCCGCTCGCACAGGCCCAATCGCATGTGAAACTCCTCGCGAACCCCAGTAATACACGTACCCTGCTCGCACAGGCCCAATTGTGTGTGAAACTCCCCTCGAACCCCAGTAATACACGTACCCCGCTCACACAGGGCCAATCGCGTGTGAAAATCCCCGTGAACCCCAGTAATACATGTACCCCACTCGCACAGGCCCAATCGCGTGTGATAGACCCCGCGAACCCCAGTAATACACGTATCCCGCTCACACAGGCCCAATCGCGTGTGAAACTCCCCGCGAACGCCAGTAATACACGTACCCCGCTCGCACAGGCCCAATCGCGTGTGAAACTCCCTGCGAACCCCAGTAATACACGTACCCCGCTCGCACAGGCCCAATCGCGTGTGAAACTCCCCACGAACCCCAGTAATACACGTACCTCGCTCGCACAGGGCCAATCGCGTGTGAAACTCCCCACGAACGCCAGTAATACATGTACCCCACCCGCACAAGGCCAATCGGGTGTGAAACTCCCCGCGAACCCCAGTAATACACGTACCCCGCTCGCACAAGCCCAATCGCGTGTGAAACTCCCCGTAAACCCCAGTAATACACGTACCCCGCTCGCACAGGCCCAATCGCGTGTGATAGTCCCTGCGAACCTCAGTAACACACGTACCCCGTTCGCACAGGCCCAATCGTGTGTGAAACTCCCCGCGAACCCCAGTAATACACGTACCCCGCTCGCACAGGGCCAATCATGTGTGAAACTCCCTGCGAACCGCAGTAATACATGTACCCGCTCAAACAGGCCCAATCGTGTGTGAAACTCCCAGCGAACCCCAGTAACACACGTACCCCGCACGCACAGGACCAATCACATGTGAAACTCCCCGCGAACCCCAGTAATACACGTACCCCACTCGCACAAGCCCAATATCATGTGATAGTCCCCGCGAACCCCACTGGATACACATACCCCGCTCGCACGGCCCAATCGCATGTGAAACTCCCTGCAAACCCCAGTAATACACGTACCCCGCTCGCACAGGCCCAATCGCATGTGAAACTCCTCGCGAACCCCAGTAATACACGTACCCTGCTCGCACAGGCCCAATTGTGTGTGAAACTCCCCTCGAACCCCAGTAATACACGTACCCCGCTCACACAGGGCCAATCGCGTGTGAAAATCCCCGTGAACCCCAGTAATACATGTACCCCACTCGCACAGGCCCAAACGCGTGTGATAGACCCCGCGAACCCCAGTAATACACGTATCCCGCTCACACAGGCCCAATCGCGTGTGAAACTCCCCGCGAACGCCAGTAATACACGTACCCCGCTCGCACAGGCCCAATCGCGTGTGAAACTCCCTGCGAACCCCAGTAATACACGTACCCCGCTCGCACAGGCCCAATCGCGTGTGAAACTCCCCACGAACCCCAGTAATACACATACCTCGCTCGCACAGGGCCAATCGCGTGTGAAACGCCCCGCGAACCCCAGTAATACACGTACACCACTCGCACAGGCCCAATCGCGTGTGATAGTCCCCGCGAACCCCACTGGATACACGTACCACGCTCGCACAGGCCCAATCGCGTGTGAAACTCCCAGCGAGCCCCAGTAATACACGCACCCCGCTCGCACAGGCCCAATTGCATGTGAAACACCACCTGAACCCCAGTAATACACGTACCCCGCTCGTACAGGCCCAATCGCGTGTGAAACTTCCCGCAAACCCAGTAATACACGTACCCAGCTCGCACAGGCCCAATCGCATGTGAAACTCCCCGCAAACCACAGCAAAAAACGTACCCCACTCACACAGGCCCAATCACGTGTGAAACTCCCCACGAACCCCAGTAATACACATACCCCGCTCGCACAGGGCCAATCCCATGTGAAACTCCCCGCGAACCCTAGTAATACACGTACCCCACTTGCACAGGCCCAATCGCGTGTGATAGTCCCCGCGAACTCCAGTAATACATGTACCCCGCTCGCACAGGCCCAATCGCGTGTGAAACACCCTGCGAACCCCAGTAATTCACGTACCCCGCTCGCACAGGCCCAATCGCATGTGAAACTCCCTGCGCAGGGGTGTACATGTATTCGGAGGGGTGCGCAGGGAGTTTTACAGGCGTTTTTGTAGTTGGGGGGCTGTATGGTGGTCCACTGGCCTGTGCGCCATGTACGGGATTTGTGCGCTGTGCACTGTGCATGGCGCACGGGGAGGGGCGTAACTGGCGCTGCTGCAGGGTCGCTGTGCCACTCTGCGCCACGGCTGGTAATGGATGTTGAAATCCATTAATACGCTGTGCACGGAAATGGATTTTGGCGCACGCGGCTGGCGCAGACTGTCGCGCGCGCACACTGTGCGTTAGCCGCGTGCGCCACTTGGGCGCTGATTTCTGTGAATTACCCCCATAAATGGTGACATTCTGCCCCACATCAACTTGGGATCCAGCGCTAACAGCGCCGGACCAAGTTGTGGTAACACTAATAGCGTTGGGCGGTATCCTGGCAGATTTACCGCCGGGATTACAGCCCACTCGTGATGGAGCCCTATGTCTAATAACCTTTGAAAGATAAAACAGATCAGCGTGAGATTTTCCAAATGCGATGTGCAGGGTCCTCCAAAACTGGACCATTTTATGGAAGTCTAGGTTACAGTTAAAAAGAAATTAAGGGTCAAACAAGTGTGTGTTTTTCACTTTTTGGATTGTCTTTCTGTAGGGATTTGGTATTATCCTGCATCCTAATGGAACCTTTGGTCAGTGTATTGATTGACAATGGAGTGTTAAGGGTTAGAATGTTTATGTGTGACTGGGGTTCTATGTGGGTCAGTTGGGAGATGTAAGCCTACCTGGGAGGATGCAGGTGTATGTTGCCCTGAACCCAGATGTACCTGACATTATATGACCATCATAATGTACTGGAACTAAATAAAGAAGTTACTGGAACTTCACCTGAGGTCATGGTCATCTGTGGGGAACAAGGAGTTCTACATTGGCAACGAGGATGGGAGCTGTGCTGGGGGGACAGCATTCAAGATGGCACATACACCTCCCCCCAACCCAAGAAGAAGACATCCCAGGTAGGGCGAGCGCTTAAAAATGTAGGCGCAGAAGGGCCCAGCGCATGGAGCTCAGGGGCAGAAAGTAAGGGGCTGCGCCAGAGCCAGGGGCCAGCTGGCCTGTCACTAGCAGGACAGGCCAGGGAAAGAGGAAAGAAAGAGACTGAGGAGGGGCTGAGGGCCCAGAGACTGACTGCTTAAGGGGTCTGGGACCACTAGCTGCAGCATGGAGGTCTTGGTGCCCATGGCAGTAGCAATTTGAAGAGGCCTGGGGTCTAGTTACGCCTGGAAATTATGAGGAAGCCATGCTGGGCAGCTGAGGGATATAGCCCAAGGCAGTAGCAACAGGAGAGGCTTGGAGCCTAAGCTGCGCCTGGAAATTAAGCAATGAGAAGGCATGCTGTGCAACTGAGGACTATAAGCCCAAGGCAGTAGCAACAGGAGAGGCTTGGAGCCTAAGCTGCGCCGGGAAAAGAAACAATGAGGAGTGATGTTGTACAGCTTGAGGCCTGGAGTTCGGGCAGTAGCAATAGAAGAGGTTGGGAACCTAAGCTGCGCCTATATGTTAAATAGAAGATTGGTGGTGAATGTGAAAAGCGCCTGGAGCAGAGGAGGGTCCTGGGGGGCCATTCCAGCGTTTGAGGGGGCTTGGAGACCATACCTGCACCTAAGAGACTTGTAGCCTGTGGCTGCACCTTAGGGGCTTAGAGCCCATGTGCAGAGATGAAAGAATATTGCCCAAGACAACATGTGTAGTGCCTGGAGGGGCAAGGGCCCATTTGCAGCAGCGCTAAGGAGGTGCATGTAGGAGCTATCACTTATATGAGGTGATGAGGATCTTGAAGGGCATGTTGTCAGTAGTTCCTGAGGGGCTTGGAGCCTACTTAAGAACTGAGAGATGCGATAGGAGGCAAAGGGAGTACAATTTTTATAGCAGGCGGCTGGCAGCAATGAAAAGCAGCATTATGAACATACAAGGAAAGGAACGCTTCGGGAGGTGATATTTACAAAAGGAAGTGTGGCAGATGGATTGGTAAATCCATTTCTGTTGCGGGCGGCTGCATTTCCGCCCGTTGGAATTTAAAAAAAAAAAAAAAAGCTTAAGTTGTGAATGATCTTAATTGCCGGAATGAATAACAGAGGTACTTTTAAGTTAAGAGATGATGCTTTCACGAGCATAAGTAAACGAAGCAATTTGGTCTTGCCTTCATTGAATTGGTTAAGTAGTTATAATTAGTTATTGATTCAGAATCTGTTGTCATGTGAGGCCTGAATGGCATGTGGACAGCGTGAGTGCATGAGAGCGTGAACCTGTATGTTGTCAGGTGTAGTTTCTTGTGGGATAGGTTGTCCTGTAATAGGGGTACTTCATGGAAGTTGTTGAAGCTTAAGAGCAGAGAACAAAGTTTATAGTTTTTTAGATTGGATTTAGGTCTCAAGGGTGTTTGTAATTAGTCAACCAAGGGATTAAGTGATCCAAATGTGAGGTTTTATTAAGTAGGTTAAAGTTGCATATTAGTAGAAAGAGATTGAGATATGCGTAGTAATAGTGTTTTCTGAAATGCTATTTGGTATTTATGTTGTAGGTACATTGGTATGAGAGGTTTCTTGCAAGTGGTAGTTAGCATGTTTGATAGGTGTGCACGGATGGTGTGTAAAAGTCGTGGCCTCTGTTACCTCTGTCAACAAATACTTGGTAATGTTATGATGCAAAGAAAAAAAAAATAGTGGTGCGGTCATGTTTAACTAACACGCTTTTCCTTCCACAGTTGGACATTTAATGAAATATAGGTTGCATTGACAACATTGCTAGAGTTTGGTATGTGCAATCTGAAGTATAGTTATGTGCACTAATGTTTTATTTCCACAGGTGGGACTTTTGTAATGCGATGTATTAAGACCTTATTTAATGCTAAAGTTTAGAGTGCTAAGTGTCAAACAAAGTTTTTTGTTTGGTTGTTTGGTTTAGAAACCATTCAGAGTTTCATGATGATACAGCAAATACTATAGTAGAGTCATTGATGTTGGTATGATGCTGGTGTGAATGAAGTGTGGTTTCCCTAATAGGAGCTGTATTGTATTTAGGAATACTTTCAACATGGGCAATTTAGGGGTAATGGTGTCACAATAAGTGATGTAGTTACCCGGGTATCTGGGATACTCAGTCTAGTTGGAGGTGGTGTGTATTTAGGTACATACCGGTTTGCATTGTTGGGTGTGAGGGAGATGTGTGTGTGTTCTTTTGTGGGACGATGAAGTCAAGTTTAGGAGGATGAGGTATGGGTGCCTCTATTTGTAAAAGTTTTAGTAAGGATGTTTGAGCAGTTGGGTGCCTTTTCCTCACTTGGTAGAAAGAGGAAGGGGCATTGATTGAAATTGTGTCCCACGGCTGTGTGGACTATTTTGGAATATGTAATGAGACTATCAGAATGTTCTCAGTTAGGAGTGATGAGGCAAGTGCATTGAACGTGGGGTTGTTTGTGTGTGTGTTGTTATGAACCATTATGGTTAAGTTATCTACTTGTGTTTTTATGTCCCTAAGGAAGGGAGATATGTAGGGATTTGGTATTATCCTGCATCCTAATGGAACCTTTGGTCAGTGTATTGATTGACAATGGAGTGTTAAGGGTTAGAATGTTTATGTGTGACTGGGGTTCTATGTGGGTCAGTTGGGAGATGTAAGCCTACCTGGGAGGATGCAGGTGTATGTTGCCCTGAACCCAGATGTACCTGACATTATATGACCATCATAATGTACTGGAACTAAATAAAGAAGTTACTGGAACTTCACCTGAGGTCATGGTTATCTGTGGGGAACAAGGAGTTCTACACTTTCCTATAGGGAAAATGTCCAATATTTGCTCAAACGCACAGTCCAATCCAATGGATGGATCTTTGAAAAATAATAAACAAGGTGGACACAAAGCAATCAAAGTAAATCCTTTGTTGGTTTGGCATAAATCCATCCATTATTTTTATTTTTTATTTTTAACTTTGTGGAATACACATTGCCCCGGTACCCCAAAAGTTATATTTCCCATGATGCATTGCTGGACTCAATGATTTTTTATTTCTGAAAATCCACTATTTTGAAAATTCATATTTTAGAGAGGAATAGAATCTTGATTATTTAAATAAAAATCCTATAAATGAAACAAGGGGAGAGAATAGGATAAGTTTGAGAATGGGCATGAATGGGCAGGGTAAGAGGGGAGGATTTGTGAGGGTTTGGGGACTGAGGATAGTTCATATTATGTTTTTATATTATGTTTTTCAAGCGTTTCCCTGAGATCTCAATCTGCATTCTAGATTCTTATTGTGCACAAAAGAAAATAGCAAAACCAAATAATAAACACGCACCGTATTTGATACTATTGAGGAGAGGATAATTGTTAAGTGCATTTGCCAGCAACACTTTATATTTATTATGAAATAAATGCATGGGTTGCTTCCTAAATTAACTTATAATGTGTTGGAAGGTGGTATTAGGGGGATTGTGTGGGGATGTTTGATTTTCAAATGGAAACAAAGTGTGTCAAAGATGCCTGAGTGGTGCCATCAGATGTTGTCACTGGCCTTTGTTTTCATTACACACGTATTTCACATAAGTAAACAATGGAAATCTTGATTATATCTGCACATTAACAGTGAATATCTCAATATTAATATGAGACCCACATATTTACATGAATAGATAAAACAGTAATTTGCATTTTATTGCATAAGAGGGAAATGTAGGGAGCATTAAGAAGCGGTTGGACATTGATACAGCGAGAAGAGAGAGAAATAGGCACTATTTTATGTAAGATCTCGATTTTCATTGCAATCAAAGGTCTCCATTTGTATCTTATACTTGTCCTAGCGAACCCAAATGTACCCAATCATGATATATTGGAATCCTTTCAGGTCATTGGTGACAAGATCAGAAAAACAGGTAACAGACACAGTATGGTCATTAAGCCATCAACAATTAAGAAAAACCCTAGGTATAATGGGTAGTGTAGACAGGTCAACAGACACCTAATAAGCTTTGCCGACAACACAGATACCACTGGGAGAGGGGTACTCGTCTAAGCAAGGCTTACATTCAAAAATATCACAGCTGGGGAAAAAAGTAAAAAGTGTATCATACATGCAAAAGCATTCTTGAAGTCATACGCAACAAGGACCCAGTGACGTTATGGAAGCTTATGTCAGCTCCTGTCTCAGAACCAGATAGAGTTAGCCAGAGGAACATTACTGAGACATTTTGGCATGATTATTTTAGCAAACTTTATAGAAAGTCACAGGAGTTTGTACCCCAGATTACTGAGGTCGCCACCAGCGTACTGTTATGATGTAAGTGTAAGTTAAAACAAGTTCATAAAAATGTATTACCAGATCCTAGTTAAACATTGAGCTGCACTATGAGCTCATTAAGTTCTAAGAATGTTATTCTAAGAATGTGGATGAGAGACAGTAGAGACTGCAGGGAGAGAGCCATGTTGGCACTCGGCTCTCATAGGCCGCTGTTGCTGTAATGAAATAAATTACTGTTTCATCACTGCTGCCTGGAGCCCTTATTTCCTCATTGGCGACGAGGATGGCTCTCAGCAGTGTCTCCCTACTCCTTTTAAGTCTCGTCATAACGCGGCCTGCATTATTCCACACTCCCGTGCGACAGCGGACGCTGCAGGAAGGTCAGGAGGAGCGGAACAACAGGTCAGCAGCCGCGTCCCCTGGGGGGTAATCTTGCCTTCCCCATTACTGTATTGACTCTGTCTCAAAGCAACAGTGTTTACTTTCAAGGATCCCTAGCATTGACATTATCGTTGCTGAGCAACCTGCCCATGCAGTTCTGGCAAGTTTCAGGAGCCAGCCATTATGACATGTATCCATTCTGTGGATGAGCAGCCATCATGTTCCGATTCAGACTGATGTAAGGAGGATTGTGACATCATACACAAGGGATTGTACTCATACAAGACTGATCCCTTTGTCTGCATAGCACAGCACTGTCACTGCTCAGTCTGTGCATCCACTGGGCATACTTGAACTGATCCAGAGTCTATTGGTTGCATCCAGCAAGCCCACTCTTTACCACCTTTTTACCACTTAAGACATGGCAGCTTCAATACCTCCGCCAATGTCATTTTTTAATGAACCTGGACGCCCCCAAGTTAGGTGGGACAGGTGGAAAGACATGTTTGAAAACTACCTGGTGGCAATGGGAGGAGAGAGATTCAGCTCAACTCGCAAAAAGGCATTATTACTTCACAATCTTGGTGTGGAAGGCCATGCAGTGTTTGATGGGTTAGGCAGTGCACAAGCTGGTGAAGCGGAGGACACAGATGAATATTCCCTTGCGATTAAACAACTCAAGGATCATTTTGAGCCTAAGAAAAATGTTACATTCGAGAGGCACAAGTTCTTTCAGCGTACGCAGGAGTCCTCAGAATCCGTGGAATCGTACATAGCCTCATTAAGAACATTAAGCCACTCCTGTGAATTTGAACATCTATCTGACTCGTTAATTAGAGATCAGTTAGTGAGGTGCACAATTAATATTAGGATACAGGAGAAATTGTTGGCAAAAGACATGAAGTTGGATGAAGCAGTGGACCTAGCCAGAAGCATAGAACAAACCTCACAATATGTCAAAGAACTGAAGTCTGACAAACAGAGTACCCAAGCTGTGTGCGCAGTTGATCACAGGAAGAGACTTAATGTCAATACAAGCAGGAAAGGAACATGGGGTGCGAAGTGTACCAGATGTGGCAGTGTCAAGCATGGTCCGAATTACCCTTCGTGCCCAGCAAGGAATGCTGAATGTTTCAAGTGTAGGACCAGAGGACATTTCGCTAATGTATGCAAGAGGTCATCAATAAATCTCTTAGAAACCAGAGACAACCAAGAAGAAGGTGCTCACTCAGCTTACAACATACATGAGGTGTACTCCTCGCAAGACAACCCCAGACATGTCTTCGAGATTTTGACCATTGGAGGAGGAGACAGCAAAGGTCCAACAGATGTTTTTGTAATTGATGGTCAAGAAATACTCATGAAAGTTGACACATGTTCCCCATGGACCATCATTTCTAAAGAGACATTTAAAGATGTTCTAAAAAAAGATGAATCAATGCTGGATCCACCAAGAATTCGGCCCTGAGGCTATGCGGAATCCCCTATTGAGATGCTGGGACAGTTTACTGCAAGTGTGCAATACAGAGGTGGAGAATGCATAGCTGACATTTTGGTTGCAAGAAAGGGAGCCTCCCTTTTAGGTTGGGAGGAACAAAGGAAGTTGAGAGTCAGGGTGCAAGCTAGCGCCACTGAGCCTGTCACCATTGCCGAGATTGATGATATGTGGTCAAGAGAGCTCCCAGAGGTCTTCACTGAAGGTCTGGGCAGACTCAAGAACTTCGAACACCATATTAGACTAAAGAAAGAATCTCAGCCTATTGTTCATAAAGTGAGACATGTGCCGTTAAACATGAGAGCGCAACTACGCAGTGAACTCAATAACTTAGTAGATAAGGGTGTCATTGAACCTGTTGAGGCCACAGAGTGGTTGTCCCCCATTGTTTTAGTGGCCAAAAATAATGGTAAATTAAGAGTGTGTGTAGATTTGCGCAGTCTTAATCACAATATTCTGGTGGAGAGACATCCCCTACCCAACATTTCCGAGACACTCTCCACTCTTGGCGAACCCAAATTGTTCTCTGTCATTGATCTCTCTGCTGCCTATCACCAAGTTCCCCTTTCCCGAGAATCGCAACATCTCACTGCCTTTATGACACCTGAAGGCACTTATAAATACAATTGCATGCCATTTGGGTTGGCCTCCGCCGCATCTCTGTTCCAAATGGTGATGGAGGAAGTGTTAAAAGGGTTGGAAAATGTTAAGGTGTTTCAAGATGACATTCTGATTTTTGCAAGTAATGAGCATGAGCATGACAGAGTACTTAGGGCAGTACTATGCAGACTGAAAGAGGCTGGGTTAACGGTCCAAAGAAGCAAATGTAAAATAAGTCTTGAGGAAGTGGAGCATCTGGGACACAAAGTTTCGAAAGAAGGTATTTCTCCCAAAAAGTCACTCATAGAAAGCATTAGTAATACTCCTCAGCCCCAAGACAAGGACCAACTACGTTCTTTCATGGGACTAGCGGAATATTACCATAAATTTGTGAATGGCTTTGCATCCATCTCATCTCCATTGAGGCAGTTACTAAAAAAGAACGTGAAGTACACATGGTCCAAAGAGTGTCAGGAAGCATTCTTGCAAATCAAAGATTGTATAGTCAAGGCCCCATCCTTAAGTGGATTCATGTTTGGCAGGAAAACGTTGCTTTCAGTTGATGCTAGTACCCTTGGCTTAGGAGCAGTTTTGACTCAGTTTGACTCCGGTAAAACTGAATACACAATTGCGTTTGCATCCAGGCCACTTAGAGGAGCAGAAAAAAATTACTCAGTCATTGAAAGAGAGGCACTAGCAGTATTTTGGGCAGTCACGCACTTCAAGTTCTTTCTATGGGGTCGACCTTTTATTGTCAGATCAGATCACAAGCCTTTTGTTCAATTGGTGAACGGTTCTGAGTGGGCCAAAGGGTCTCCAAGAGTTTCGAGGTGGATGGTAGAACTCTTGGGTTATAATTTCAAGGTGTGTTATATTCCCGGGAGGGAGAATGTGGTACCAGATTGTTTATCCAGATTACCTGTGTGTGATGGTGAATTGGAGGGAGCACCTGAATTTCAAGATGTGAGCATTGCAGAAATTGAGCATCATGCCATTGCTAAAGAGATGTGGATAAGAGCTGGGGAGGAGGATTTAATATTGAATCAAGTTATGATTTGGACCAGAGAAGGATGCCCTCACAAGAATATTGTGGGAAAAGAGTTTGACAGATATTTTGGTGTGAAGGACGAGTTAAGTATGTCTGAGGACGGATGTAAACTTAGAAAAGGAAATAGGATAATACCCCCCAGTGGAGTCAGATCTCATTTAGTGAATATAGCACATCAAGGTCACCTGGGCATGGGAGGAACAAAGAGATATTTGCGGTAATATTTCTGGTGGCCCGGGATTGACAGTGATGCAGAGAAGTGTGTTAGGGGTTGTGGAGAGTGTGGTAAGAGTGACAAGACCAAGATGGTTAGAGAAGTACCAATAAATCCTGTCAAAGTACCGAGTGAACCATGGCAAAAAGTTGCAGTTGATTTGATGGGACCATTACAAAACCTTGACAATGGGGATAAATACATTGTTGTGTTAGTAGACTACCATTCCAAATGGATTGAATGGAAGGCTTTGCGTGAGGCAACCACTGCAGAGATGGTGTTATTCTTCGAGGAAGTGTTTTACAGGGAGGGTTTCCCGACAGAATTAATCACTGATAACGGAGTACAATTCTGTTCTGAAAGGATGTTAACTTTCTTGAAGAAATTTTGCATCAAACACACTAGAACTGCTTTATATCATCCAAGGGCCAACAGCCTCTTTGAGAGAGCCAATAGGTTCATAAAGGGTGGTTTGCAATTGGCCATGGCTTCTAATCTAAGATGGTTTGGTGTAGTAAGAGAAATGATATGGAACTACTGTACCACACCACACTCGGTTACAAATGTATCTCTGCTCATGTCATTGAAATGGAGACAACCTGGAACAAAACTATGTCCAGGGTGGATGGACTTAGCCAAGAGTTCCAACATTGATCGCAAGAGAATTATGACTCTCATCAAAGAAGCACAGGATGTGTACAAAGAAAGATTTGATGAGGACAAGAGCGTCAAAAGTAATACCTGGAAAGTGGGAGATTGCATTCTCATAAAGAACCCTAGATTCACTCCCAAATGTGTAGAAAGCAAATACATTGGTCCCAAGAAAATATCTGCAGTAAGAAACAATGTAGTAATTGTAGAAGGGGGGGAGTGTTGGTCAATGTCCATAATTGTGAAATGTCCAGAATGCATGAAGGACAATGCACATGATAAACATGACAATGGTGAACATGACAATGGTGAATTTGCTAATAACGTATCAAAGACTCTAGTGTCATAGATAAGTGCTCCAAGGATTACAACAATTCAAGGTTTGCAGCAGAGACACATTCAAATAGAGTCAAAAACAAACCCGGCTGGTTTAAGGATTATTATGTGGAGTAAACAGCTGTATGCACATAAGGGATGAGATGTGTTATGATGTAAGTGTAAGTTAAAACAAGTTCATAAAAATGTATTACCAGATCCTAATTAAACATTGAGCTGCACTATGAGCTCATTAAGTTCTAAGAATGTTATTCTAAGAATGTGGATAAGAGACAGTAGAGACTGCAGGGAGAGAGCCATGTTGGCACTCGGCTCTCATAGGCCGCTGTCGCTGTAATGAAATAAATTACTGTTTCTTCATCACTGCTGCCTGGAGCCCTTATTTCCTCACGTACCTCCTGTATTTTAACCCCTGGTTTTCACTTTATATGAGATTACTGGCCAGAAAACCAATACAGCTCCATGACCAGAAAAGATCCCTGGGATCTATTCAAGTCTTAATGTGATATGTACACCTCATATTTACTCAAATTATTCAATGCCATAACCAACTTCAACACTGCACTGAAATCTTGGTCATCAGTAGAAGTCGTGCCTCTTTATAAAAAGGGAGGATGTGCATGTAATTATCACCCAATCACACTTCTGGACTTGTTCAGGGTGATCTTTGCAAGAGTGGTCCTGGGACACTTGAACATTTCTGCTGACAACTCTGCTTTCATCAACCATCATCAAGCAGGTTTTAGAGAAGGGATAAGTACCATAGACCAGTGTTTCAGGTTGTCCCTTCTGATTGAAAAATACAACACACTACGCAATCTAATGTATTTGTGTTATTTTGTTAATCTTTGGACATCCTTTGATGCAGTTCCCCATACAAAGCTTTGGAAAGCTTTGTAATGTCCTGCGCAAATATGGTATAACTATTCCCTTGCTTTCAGCAATACTTTTGCTTTACATGAAGAATGAGGAAGTGAAGAGGTGGGGGCTAGGTGGCAAAACAAGAGCATGCACCCTTCAATGTCCAAAAAGGCGTGAAGCAAAGTTGCATAATCGCGGAAACTCTGTTTTTTCTTTTCCTTAATGGCCTAATTGACAAAATCTTGGTAACCCCTGCTGAAGCTCCAATGTTAGCTCGGGAAAGGATTCCATTGTTACGTTCCCTGGTGATGCAATTCATATTTCATTAACACCTACTGGAGAAAAAAACAAAAAAAAAACTACAGTTCTTTCATTAGCATTGTACCAAAATGGGTTTAACTGGTTAATGTGAGCAAAACTAAGTCTATGGTCTTCTCCAGAAAGAGAGAACAACCCACTTGTAAACTAATGTTGGAGATGAATAATATAGAGGAAGTACAGTCATATGACTACCTAGGAGTAAGGTTGGCTTGTTCTGGAAAGTGGTATCATCAATTGAACAAAGCAGGAGCTTCACTTTCCAGACATTATGAATCAATCAACAAATGTTCATTTGATTATGGTGATGGTATCATAGCCCCCTCTCTGGAAGCATACACATTCTAAGCAAGGCAGACCGCTCTTTACGGGGCTGACCCATGTGGCTACATCAACTGCAGCAATCTCTGAGTGACTGAGAATGGTTTCTTCAAAATAAAATCTAGGGCTACCAACTAGTATATTGAAAATACTGGTCCACAAAAAACAGGTTTGCCCTATCTTACTCAAGTTGTGGTCCTAAGATCTGTATTGTATTGGATTAGGCTATCGAGTAGCCCAGAATTGCTCAAGTACATGGAATCAGCCAATGATGTACTTGGGCAAATGGGAGGTGCAACCCTTCACGGGTCTGTACATGTAAAAACAATACTACATGGTAATTGTCATCTTGATCTATGGATTCACTCTGAATGTATTACCAGTAATAATAAAGAGAAAGTCAAAGTTAATTTTCATTCTAAATGCCAACAGGACCTGCTAAGCACAATCTCAGCACACAACGTTGAGTATGTATTTGGAGACTAAACATCTGCAGGATCATGAACCCTACCTGGATGTAATGAATCTGAGATGTATTCACTCCTTTTACATCAAGTTGAGCCTCAGCATTCTTAACAATCAATGTCTTCTGACATGAACCTTTTAATGGCCTTTTTACGCAAAATGCTGATTGATCATTAGGGTATTCATTGTCAACTGTCTGAATGACCCTCTTGAGATCTAATGTACCTTGAAATTGGACTGTGCAAAAGAATTCTAATTGACGTATTTATAACTTTCTGCACTTCTATTTTTAACTTCTGAATTCTGCACTAGGAATTTTAGCACAGGCTTTTTATGATCTTTGTTTTTAACAGATCTTAATTCTATTTGTGCTTAGTTTCATGCATTCACAATTTAGCTTTTGGCTCTTGACATTTATTGTTGTTTCCTACAGAGGCCTCGGGTACGATCACAAGATGAAAAACATGATCATTACATTTCTGATCATTAACTATTTGAATGATTTTCTTGAGGTGAAAACCAATATTATGCTTGAAGGCGATAAAGAATCATAATTTCCTTTTCTGAATGTCCACAGACATTGCCCTTGATGTAACAAACTGATGTATGTTTTCTCAATTTGTATGCACTTTTATAGCTTCAAGCTGAAATAAAGTATTTGACTGACGGACAATTTCTACCGAGAAGCAAAAGAAAAGAGTAAATACTTCACAAACATAAATTAATAATATGTACCAAGTGTAGCATATGCATGTTGAGAGTCAAAAAGTATGGTAGGTGGATTTTTAATACCAATGAAGGTCTCAATTATTTTAGGCAGTCAGCCCTGAGGGTCTCGATTATTATGAAGTGGACACAGAAAAGAGGAACTACTTGATAAACCCCATTTTACATAGCATAAGAACACACTTGAAAACAAGTCATAACCTCAGAATAATAAAGGTAGAATTACAGGTGGTGGGAGGTATAGCATAACAAAACCAATGAAATTCAGTGGGAAATCTTAAGTCAAAACAGAGTTAAGGTGAATAGGTTCAGTGCAACAAAACCCTTGAAGTTCAATGAAACAACTTCAGTTGAAGTGATGTTAAGGTGCCCATTTAATGCATCACAACCCCTGAAATTTGGGAAATATATTCTCTGAAAATACTTCAGTAGAGAGAGTTAAGGTGAGCCTACGTATCGCAACAAAACCCATGAAATTCTGCAGGTGTGGGAAGTGATGAACATTTTAACTCAAAACCCCCTATTGATGTCCCCACAATATCATTTTTTATCTAATTGTGAATCATGTATGTGATATCATGTATGTGCTCAGGGCTTTGTTACTGGGTAAGGCACTAAGTTAAGGTGGCCATCAATTTTTACACCCACTGAATTTCAAGGATTTTGTTGCAGTAACTCAACTCCCCCTAACTCTCTCTTAACTAAAGATGTTTAATTGAATATCAATGGGTTTGTTATGCTGTATTTTTTTCAGAGTCCCCTGGCCATGATTTTTGGCCATGTCCATACTTATTTATTTATTTTATTTCATTTATTTACATTTGTAAAGCGCACAAACGGCCCTTAGGCATCATGGCACTGTTGCAGTAATCTTACTTAGTTGCTTACCTACGTTGCTCCAATGATTTAAAAAGAGGAAAGGTCACAAGCCCATACCCCTCTCGCTCGCAACTAACCAGATCACAACAGCCCTGGCCTATGTCCAAGGTGAGCTGCCACAAGGTCCATTGGCAATGCATTCAGTCATGCCCACTGCTCATTTTGTCACAATTAATCATAATACAAAGTGCCTTAGCAGGTGCATCAAGGTCCAGCAGCTGCAAACTTAGACTGTCTACATTGTACATGTTGCACCAATTATTGAAACATACCCATACCCAGCTGCGTAGCAGATCAGATCCCACCAATGTGCTGGCTAAAATACTACGGCCAAGACCCAGAGGTCCATAAGGTCTTGGTTACTCACCTGCATGTCCCCTCTTTTTATTCCTGAGATAAATGATTGTGTTAACAATGCATGACTCATTGATATGATTTGATTGGTTATTTAAAACTGGCTTAATACCCAGAGATTTCTAAGCGTGGACCTGGGGATCGAACTTGTGTTGCTCTGTGTCGTCTTGCTTCCAAAGCAAGCATGTTGCCCCTAAGCTATCCTCCTGAGACAAATTCGATGCGGTCCTCTATTCTAGTGAAAATAATTCCTGCTAATCATTCAAGCTGTAAATCAGAGTGTGCGTATTGGCACTGTAATGCAACGTCTGTCAATATCTGTGGTTATAGGGAAACACTTCCCCTTCCTTTTTTCTTGCTTCGCTCACTTCCCAACCGTGTGTATTTCCTCCCCGACCGTCTCGCTTTAGCCCTTTCCCTCTCTGGCTCTTATCATGCATGTTCTTGTCCAAGCAAGGCATTTGGCATTACAACACAATTCTTGTTCGATTGCGATTGCCCTAGTAAGACGATAACTTTCTGCCCCGAAATCTGTGCCCCAGCTCATCCCAAACTCCCACAATTACAATGTTGTCCTGTTTTCCCCTCCCCACCATGTGTCTGACATGAATAAACCTCATTTGAGCACTCTGAGGATTACCGCAGATAAAGCTTGCATTGAACAAAAATATTTCATTTTTGAAAATCTGCTCTACCACAATGCACCATGCACGATATATAAAGGTTTTTGGGAAGATGGGGTACACCCATCTTTGTTGAATATTTTAAAAGCTATTGGAGTGGTTTACACCAAACCAACAAAAGTCACATCTACAATGCTTTGTATCTAACTTGTTTCAGATTTGAAGCAAACCTGTCCAGTGTTTTTTTGTTTTCTTAATACCTTTTCCACCTTTTAATTTTGGAGAAAGTCTATGTACACAGTATTTGCCCTAACAATAGGACGGCTGCCTCATAACATATACATATTTTGCTGGTTAGAACCCTACATTATATGCAAAAATGTTATAATGAATAATGTTACAAATAAATGATAATTAAATTATATCTGACTCCAAGAAGCAGTGGAACGTTTAACATAGCACATGTTTAGTGTAGCCGGATCGCCTCAAACATGGTACCCCTTCGATCCGCTTCCTCACTTTAAGATTTACATCTTAAAGCATGTATTGCTTTACATTCTTGAGAATTATATGAACACATATTGGATGTGTTTGGCGAGTTTAAATCTTTGAGTAATGTTTCAGAGGCTAGGAATGCATTTTGACATATTGTTAGGCAATGAGCAACATCAACACCATAAACAATGATTTATATGAATAAAATCCCTGCTAGGCTCCACAAATCTATCACATTTTCAAATGAATCCTAGACAGTAGGAAATATGTCACAGCTAAAATGTATAGGCACATTATTAATACTTAGGATGCATTTTGGCGGATTGACTCCCAGTACACCTTTTCGTTTTCATCTCAAGATTCTTCCAGAATAACATAGAATAACAAAGACACCATCTTCCCCCATTAGACTGGGTATAATATGACCTCATACAGACACACATGGTGGAAATCTGTTGGTAGGAGACCATCACAATTTTACTCTATGTAGAAGGAAGTGAATTTCATAAGGTATAACGTAGCTCAGAATACATTTATGCAGTTGTAAAGATTTAAAGGTATATGGAAAATATGTCAATCAAAATACAAACGCAGATGTGAACATACAAGCAATTACATTTGCCTCAGTATATCATCTTAAAGTAGATGGCTTTTTATATTTTTATATTGGCATAAAAATGAGGAACAACACGTACTGAGTTAACTGAATCCTTTTTACAATAAATAAAGCTAATAAAAAAACGTTGCCCAAACACAGATGCACTTTAGATCTACATCTACATTATTCCTGGTGAAGCAGTTACACATGTGGCGGAAGAGGTTTTTTGTGCCAGTGCACCTCCATTCCTTTTCAATCGAGGTCAGTTGTGACTTGTGAATTTGCTCTTTGGAATTGTGTTAAAATGTTCCTGTATTTAGTGAGAGCAAGCTGCCTATGTCCAAATACATTGCATTGCCTGTGCTGAAATACATGCCAGTAAAAAGCTTTCATGATAGTGCCAACAATATATGCCAGTGCTGCAACAGTAAAATATTTGTTCTATAATACATGTCAGCATGACCATATAAAATACTTGTTCACACTGCCTGTGCCCAAACATGTGCCAATACCACCAATGAGAGATACTATTGTCGTGGTGCATATAAAATCTCTCAGTACTACCAATAGAAAACACATGGTAAAGATTCTTCATGCTAAAAGGTATATATCAAAACGGAAATTGTGATGGCTAGAAGGTTTAGAATTCATCTTAACCTCTAGCATTGCTCTAGGCAGCCCCCTCACCATTGTTCTTCACCTGCCAAGCCATTACAAAATGAGAAAGACCATATGAAAATCAAGCTTAGTCCCACCCCAAAAGGGTTAGTCCAGCCCAAACAGCTGAGTCACATCCCTTCTACACAAGAACACAAGCATCCCAGACATGTGTCAGCCTCACTGGGCCTCAACAGTAAGGTGTAGCTTGGGTCTCTAGGCCTAGACAGCACAGGACCCATGTCTGGGCTTAGCCATCCCACTCGGGGTGACTAAAGCAAAACAAAAGAGGTGATGGCTGGACTGCATCGAATTAATCTTAACCTCTGGAATTGCTCTGGACAAGCCTTCAGGCCATTGTTCTTTGCCTGCCAAGCCATTGCAAAAGGAGAAAAAGACTATATGGAAATCAGGCTTGGTCCACCCCTAAAGGGGCAGCCCAGCCAGAAATGCTTGGTCACATCCCTTTTGCACAAGACCACAATCATCCCCAGACATGTTAGAGCCTCATCAGTGAGAAGTAGTTTGGTTCCCTAGGCCCAGCAGGCATGGGAACCATGCCTGGCCATACCCGTCCCATTTGGGGTGATTAAAGTGAAACAAAAGAGGTGATAGCTGGAAGGTTTAGAATTAATCTTAACCTCTGGAATTGCTCTGGGCAACCCTCCAGACCTTAGCTCTTTGCCTGCAACGCAATTATGAAAGGGGAAAGACCATATGCAAATCAGGTTTGGCCCCACCCTAAAAGGGGCAGTCAAGTCCAAACTGCTTCATCACATCCCTTCTGCATGAGACCATAAGCATCCCTAGACATGTTTTGGCATCATTGGGCTTCGTGAGTGAGGAGCAGCTTGCGTCTCTAGGCCGAGCAGGCATGAGACCCATGTCGAGGCATATTGTATTAACAAGAATTAACAAGAGGGAATTTGGATATGAAACAGCAGAGCTATGAGCAGAGGGGTGTGGCAGTCAAGGCAGGAAATGCTGCCATTGTGTTTCTGTGTTCCAGTTCCATTGCAGTCTTTCTACAGTGGCAATTACTTCGGAGGAGGATACTGCTAAAGAATACAGCCCGCAATGCGGGGTGTTCGCAGAGCTGTGATCAGAGGTGTGCGGCATTCAAGACAGTCTGGGCAGGAAGGTGCAGGAAGGTGCTGTACGGGGAGATTTTCCCGATGGAAATCGCGATGAAGCTTGAGGCGAGGCAGATCACGCTTCAATATGTCAATCCCCGGATGGCTGCCACAACAGATGTTGAGATTGATGAGACCGAGAACAACGCTGCAACCGGAAATGGAATATCGATGGAGGTGGTGCCAATGTCAGAGAAGGTCAGTCCAACGGGGGAGCTCCTAATAGATGAGAGCACAGCCCTCTATATGGATAATAACCAGACAGAGACACAAAATGCAGTACCCATATATTGTGACAGAGGAGAAGATCAACCTGAAAGAGACGACCAGCTGGATATAATACGCATAGACCTTAACAAACCTGAAAAAAAGGGAAAGGGAGACTAATGCTGAGTTACCAAAGTTACTGCAGATTATGTGATTGCTCAAAGGGAAATCCCAATTGAAAGGCTTAGCGGAAGCTGCAGAGTGTACACGGCAGAAACATAGGGAACAGGCAACTGCAACCGCATTAGATATCAACATGGCAGATAACAGGCTGTGTGTTATCTCAACCAATCAAGAGATGTCCGCAATAGAGAGGGATCCTATGGACCAAGACTGTGGTCCAATTCAAACCAAGGACCCTTAGACGCTGACTGGCTCCAACTTGATCAGTAAAGAGATAAATGACCACATTAACTATGGGGACGCAGATTTCTGACAGCACACCGCCACATGGCATTCAAAGAGGAGGCTGTACCTGGGAAAAAACACTTGATCAAGACCCTTATGAGAAATCGGGGCAATCAAATGTGCTAAGAACTATGGCATCCGACACCTGCAGAGTACCGCATCACAGTACACACACAAAACATTGACCTTTGAAAGGTAAGGGTCTACTGTGGTGTGTATGGGATGTAAGGCTGAGTCAGGGTTCTGCTGCCCCACAGGAGTGTCCCTTGTGGTGACAGGAGCAAATGTCGAGGATGCTGCAGTGGAAATCAACCTACTACCCTGTTCGAAGGGGACAGCCCTCCGAACTGCTGTTTTGTGGTTGGATATCAGGTGTTGTCACATGGAGGTGGTGCCATAACTGTACAGCCCAGGTTTGCTGCAGTGAGTGCCATTGCAGCAAACCTTGGCAGCTTGAGCCTTGGCTACCACCAACGGTGGACAAAAGCCTCAACACCCAAGACTCACATTCACAGCTGGTAGCGGGGACATGCACTATTTCATCCTCATCATCCTCTTGTTCCCCTTTGCATCATCATGCCAGTCCCCCTCCCCAGGCCCTTGGAAAGTTGGTGGAGGTGGTGGCGTTGGTGCTGAGGCAGAGGCAGCAGATGCAACAGCAGCAGTGGATGCCATTATGCAGGTAATGCAGCTAATCAAGTAACTCAGCAGCCCAGCAATCCAGCAATCCAGCAATGAAGCAATGTGGAGTAGTAGTCCAGCAATCCAGGAATGTGGAGCAGTAATGCAGCAATCCAGCAGTGTGGAGCAGTGTCTGCACTGGAAATCTTAAAACAGAATGAGTAGCAGCACTGGGGTGTCTCCTTTTATAGGGGTGCTGTGGAGCGCTTTGCGGACAGTTGCACGCTTCGTGGACATTTTGAACCCCAACCTGGGCTCAAAAAGTTCCAGAAAGGGTCCAGAAAGTCTACAGATCGATTTTGCTTGTAACCATAATATGGATAGATTTTTATTAGTGCAATGTAACTTTAACGTCCCTTTAACAAAGTTTTTTCACTGAATTTGAAAGGTTTTTATTAGCGCAACTTAACCATAATGTCCCTTTAACAAAGTTTTTTCAGTGAATTTGATAGGTTTTTATTAGTGCAACTGAACTATAACGTCCCTTTAACAAAGTTTTGTCACTGAATATATATGTTAAGTTGGACTAGTAAATACCTATGAAATTAATTGAAAAAATGTTGTTAAAGGGACGTTGTGATTAAGTTGCACTAATAAAAACCTATAAAATCCATGAATAAACTTGGTTAAAGGGACGTTATGCTTACAAGTAAAACCGAAAAACCTCAGGAATTCACGAGTTATGGTAAGATAAGCAACCATAGCTTGCGCCACCACCATGCACTGCTAACACTAACACCCAGGACATCAAAAATGACATCACAAATGTGATTGATGACATCACTGATGACATCAAATATGAAATTAATTTTGATGGAACGTTTCCTACAAGGGGCTGTGTTTATAATGTTGGTAACACGATGTCAGGGGTGATAGCGAGACCTATGAAGAACTACTTAACTTATTCAAGAATGTACTCATTTAAACAAAATGTTACGTTATTGGAGTGTTGTTGTTAATGCCAGAACCTAATCATACATAAATATAGGCAATGGCTGCAGCATGCACCATAGAAGTACAATATATATCATTTTGTAATTTTGGATAGTAAAATAATTAATCCTACGTTATCACAGTTATGAGTAATGTTAAACAAGTAATAACTAGCAAATAATTCAACACTTACTACACACTTGTGCTGCTACAAACAACACATATGAAGACCCACAATGCATACAAATCTAAAACACATACATGGAAACTAAAGTAAGGAAGAAAGAAACAGCATTACGAGAAAATGTTAATAATATTAAAGTTCATCTTCATGTACACAAATGAATTGTGTGTTTGAGGCCTGCTTATTGCCCATGTATGTGCAGCATGAGCTGAGACCAAACCCTAAGGAAAGTATTTTAGGAACATGTGACAATGTTAACATCTACATACGTAGCACCTTTAAAATATTAATATTCTGACGGTGAGTGAACAAAACCACCTGGCCTAGATATGTCAGTGAACAAAAGCAAGTAGCCCAGATATGTGATGTCATCAGTGATGTGATCAATGACATTTGTGATGTCATCTTTGATGTCCTAGGTGTTAGTTTTAGCAGTGCACGGTGGTGGCATGAGTTATGGTTGCTTAGCTTACCATAACTGGTGAATTTCTGAGGTTTTTCGATTTTACTCTTAACCATAACATCCCTTTAACAAAGTTTTACATTGAATTGTATAGGTTTTTATTAGTACAACATAACCACAATGTTCCTTTAACAATGTTTTTTCAATTACTTTCATGGGTTTTTATTCATGCAACTTAACAATAACGTCCCTCTAACAATGTTTTTCAGTGAATTTCATTGTTTTTTGTTAGTGCACCTTTACTGTACTACAAGTCCCTTAGATTGTACCCCCCCCCCAATGTGCCATCTATGCAATGCATGGATAGCACGGTAGTCTGCAGACACTGGATGGCATTTGCAAGCCTTGAAATCATAGGGGAGGCCCCAACAAAAAAGAAACCATTATCCAACAAAATCACAAAAAATGTGTTCGACATGTAAGCATACTTTCTTTTTTACAAATACTCAAGTTTAAAAATACAAATTCTTTCTTAGCTAACAAACATTGCAATGGAATGCACCAATCACAAACCATAACTATACACTTCATATAATTTACCCCGTACAACTCTGGAAACAGATTGAAAACAGCAGCTGCTTACTGGAAAACACATTCTTATTAACTAGTAAGTGCATTGCATGTATGTTTCTTTTATTAGCTTTCATTAAATAAACATGTGTTGTGAAACAGAAGCCCTTTTCTTTCTCACAGAAATGGCAAGCACACTAGAATGGCTGGACGAGAACTTCCCAAGAGATGAAATGAGTGACGATAACATCTCCAATGGTATGTATTACATAGTTTATTGTCAACAAATAATGTACTTCGTACATACCGTACTGAAATAATGATTTCTATTTCTCTGACATAATATAGTGTTCATAACAAAAGCACACTGCAGGTTCATCATCAGTCCCCACTATCAGAAACAGAAATCGCATGCCCAAATGTACATAGTCAAATGAAGACCTTGTCACCAAATTTGGATACAGTAACTAATAATATCAATGAACTTGTACAGTACATGATAAACCACCTGATCAAACTTTTTGTTTTTCACTGTCCCACTTGCACCTGCACCACTTGCCCCTAGCAGTCATTCCCAGCCAATTCTGAACAATTTCCTCAAAGACGATTTGATGAAACATCAGTCCCTTCCTCCCCTCATGATTATTCTACACAATTGCCTAATTCTCCAATTTTTGTTTCCCATTCTGATACTCAATCCCTTTGTTGAATACATGTATTTTTGTACTACAAATGTCTTGCTTATTGTTGTGTGATTTTAAAAGTCCCATTATGAGTTAGTGGAGTATGCTAATGTCCAGGATGTCTGCACTCAAAATGGAGGTGGCCCTGGACAGGCACGATGTCCGGACATGTCCGTTTCCCTGTGACACACTTTCATTAGTCGGCGGACAGTATGACTACCCGTGGGTGTCTACACTCAAAATGGAGCTAGCCCTGGACAAGTGGATTGTCCGGAAATGTGTGTGACGTAATTTTAATTAGTTTGCGGATGTCGCGCAAGTCCTATGGACACCCTACACATGCGCCTTGTGATTCCCGCCTACAGGCTGTACACAGGCGGCCGCCAGGGTCGTGGATGTTTTAGGACTTCATCAAGTGACTGCACCTGTGCAGCGTGCTGGGTGTGTTTGTGAACGGTGTCTGTGGCGGCGTACTGCTTAAAAGTCAATTTCCTATCAATCTATTGTGTTTCAAGCAGAAATGTTACCCTTGCCAAGCTCCCGGATCCATTCTACACTGATATGGCAACTTTTTACAACTTTTCAAGGCCTTTCTGTGATTCGGTAGTCCACGGACAGTATGACTGTTTGTGGACGGTTCCTCCAAAGGGACCCACCCTTTACTTTTCCTCACTCTCAATCTGGCTATCCAGGAGACAACACCTGGTTTGCAGAGCTATTACAGAGATATGCAATCTTGCTGAAAATGGCATCTGCTATAGCCACTTATGCCCGCCAACCACCCCTACCACTGCCACCACCATCACCATCTGGAGGGCCTGGACAGGGGAACAGGTGGGATGATGTAGAGGAGGAGCAAGAGGAAGACAAAGATGAGGTAATGGAAGTGTCTACCTCCAGCACCTGGAGTGAGTCCTGGGTGTGGCGGTTCTTTAAGACATTTGGTGGGGTCTAGAAGACAAAGGCTGCCCATGTTGAATGCACTGAGTGTGGTGTGAAACTCAGTTGTGGACAACAGGGGCACTACTCGTTTGGGACTACATGATTGTGCCACCACATCAGTTCTAACCACCCAGTTGCACTGAGAAAGGCTGCTCCTTTCTCAGAGAGTAGCAGGCTTTCTTCCTCCGTGCCATATTCTTCTCCGGCTCCTTCCAGCACACAGGATACTCCTGTGGGGCAGAGGATCCCATCGGCCACTTCACAAGGGTATGTATATATACCAAATTGTGAATCCATTCCATTTCATCAGCTGGTGCAAAATGCAAATCATGCCATATTATGCACTTTTTCAGTTCAGACAATCTTTCCACCTTGCACATAAATTCACATAGACAATATCTGATACTAATGCTTTTAAGGTACCAAAAACAACTGCAAGTTTACTAGCTTCACACAAGGGCAGTATCTCTTGGTCAAGAAAACCTTCACAACAGTAGGCATAATTTACCACACTGGTGCCACAAACACTGCCGGTCACTATACTGCATACATTAAAAAAATAAGTGGTTGGTTTGAATGCAAAAACACTTCTGGTACTTTAAAACAGAGATTACCAACAAATCTAACAAATCCCTACTTAATATTACTTAAGCCTAAATTTAGTCACTGACCTGTAAAACTATTAACAGTTATGTAATGATCGTGAGGACGAATCATTCCGCTTCTACCTATTCCAAGATGGCCGCACCGGTTTATGGCCGCGGCAGCCCTAGCGGCGGTCTAGTTGTTTCCCTGCCTCGAGCCACGCAGGATGCGGAAGTCGATCTCTCTTCGGCATATCAGCCGGGAAGTCCTGGATACCGGTGCGTTGCTACTCTCATAGGAGTACACGGACGCTCAGTGAGTATAGCTCGTTCAGTCTTTACATCTCATTGTTTCCTCCTTCCTTCTATCCGTACCATGTTTTCTTCCTATTTCTGATACATCTGTTCATTCATAGAATCCGGAATACGATCGGATCAAGAGTATCGTATTGGTAACCATTAAGCCACGCCCCCACAGTCCGCGGCTAATATCGACTTTACTTCGTGCTCCCCTTAAAGGTAGATTTCTTTCTCTTACACTCAGATACTCCGACCCTTGCCACCCGACCTTCTTTGATTCTTAAATTCTTTATAACTTGTTTCCGTTTCATACAAAGGAATAGTTCTTGAACGGACTCGGTTCTCAAGGTTCCTCAACTACTAACTCCGGTCTAGATGTTTGGATGGTAACTCTGTTTTCATAATCTCACCATCAGTCCTTATTGTGTTGTTTTCTCACCTTTGAATTGAACCTTGTGTTTTCACCCTTATACCTCTCCAGCATTTAACCAACACCTAACGTTATTATCGGAATCCGAGGTCCTTCAGTTTCTTCCTGTCTGCCTCACCTTTACCAACGCTCCCCAGCAGCTCTTCATAGGGTTTTCTCCCCCATGAGGGTTTCCCTGGTTTTCCCACGGTCGCCAAGTACTTAACTGGGCTCCGAGGGAGATGCCAGGGGGATTCCTATTTTCTACTGGGAAATCTTTCCATTCTTTCTTGTGAAACCTGAAACTCCTTGGGAGCCACGAGTTGGACATTCATCTATTACCAGGTAGGAGAATCTACGCTTTCTATGTTGCAATGTTTGAAGACTGATGAATTGCCGGAAACGGTTTGTAGTAAACATTACAGATAGCAACGCCCGAAAACATACTTTGCTCTTTAGTCATTGCAACTGGGAGCCTAGAAGATCCTCATGATGGACTCCCAACAACAACAGCAGATCCAACAGTTGATCGCTGCTGTACAATCCTTGACCACTGAGGTTCAACAACTCCAGCAGGAAAATTCTGCCCTAAAACAGAATCAACAACAGGCAGCTCAGCAGATAGCCCAACAATTAGCACAACATACTGCTGCCTCACGGGTTCCCCATTGCTCAGAGGTCCCTCCAGGGCCTCTTCCGGGAGGCCAATTCGATGGGAATCCCCATAAGGTGAAAGAATTCATAGATTCCTGTTACGTTCAGTTTTCTTTTAAGAACGCCTTTTTCCATACCGATCGGGATCGTGTGGGTTACATGGTGTCCCAAATGACTGGACCAGCTTTAGCCTGGGCCACACCCCTAATCACCAGTAATAACCCTATATTAGACTCTCATCCGGCCTTTTGTAATAGTGTTCGTGCAATGTTTGGCCGGCAGGAGATTCGAGTAGCTTCCCAAGAACACTTGTTGGATTTAAAACAGGGAAATTCAGACATTCTGGCTTATATAACCAGATTTAAACAAATGGCCAGCGAAACTACTTGGTCCGATGACGCACAGATCACCATCTTTAGAAGAGGACTATCTGAAGAATTGAAAGATGAAATATCCAGGGTTCCTCGTTCCTCTTCTTTAACTGAGCTTATCGCACTAGTCCTTCAGATTGATTATCGAATGAAGGAACGCACCAGTGAAAAAAGGAAAGGACGGTTGCCCCGTTTTCCTCCTAATCTGCCTGCTACTCCACGGGTTCCATCCACCGAGGAACCCATGCAACTAGGTGCAACAGGCAGAGGACCTCTATCCTTTGAGGAACGGAGTCGAAGACGATCCCTTGGTTTATGTATGTATTGTGGTTCCAATACCCACACCGTACAGGAGTGTCCAATTGCACCACCAAGGAGATCGGGAAACGCAAACGCCCGACCGTAAGGGGAACCACGGTTCGGGATCCTATGGTTAAACAAGGTTCCTCACAAGTTGTCCATACATCGACTTGTAACAATCCCTCGGATACTACCATGGTGGTTGTAAAGGTATCGCTAACCTTTGGGAAACAGGTCCTACAAGATATCCCGGTCCTTATTGATAGTGGTGCAGCAGGGAATTTTATCGACGATCACTGGGCCTCTTCTCATGGTATCCCACGGTCTTCAAAGATAGAATCCATTCCCGTGGAAAGTGTTGATGGCAGTCCTTTGACATCTGGACCCATTACGGATCATACCGGTCCCCTGCTTATGTCTATCTCTTCTCATCATGAACACATAATTCTAGACATCATCCGAGCAGCACACCATCCTATTATTTTGGGCATACCATGGCTCAGGAAACATAACCCCTTTATTAATTGGACAGCTGGGTCCTTCTTTTTGGGTTCCGAATTTTGTCTTGGCCACTGCATAAAAGATCAACAAGAGGTTCTGTTGGATACTAGTTCTTCCTCTTCTAAATTTCAGGGAATCACAACTCTCAATCAAATCACAGGGCTGCCCAACATGTACTATCAATATAAAGAAATCTTTTCCTCCTCTGAGTACTCACAGTTACCACCTCATAGACGAGACGATTGTGCCATCGATCTAATACCTGACCAACCGTTACCCTTTGGTCGAATGTACATCCTGTCTCATAACGAAAAAGAGGTGTTACGAGAGTACCTTAGAGTAAATCTTATGAATGGGTTGATTACTGAATCTACTTCACCGGCAGCTGCTTCCCTATTTTTTATATCTAAACGGAACACAACTGAACTTCGCCCTTGCATAGATTTCCGGGGCCTCAATAAAATCACTATACCAGACAAATATCCGATGCCCCTGATACCAGATATTCTGGAAGCAGTCAGGGGGGCAAGATTATACACTAAATTGGATCTCAAGGGAGCATACCATCTGATAAGAATCAAGGCCGGTGATGAATGGAAGACGGCTTTCCGGACACCGTTTGGTCATTACCAATACCATGTTATGCCGTTCGGGCTCTCTAATGCCCCGGCGATATTTCAACGCTTTATGGACCATCTCTTCGCTGATCTACTCTTACATAATGTAATAGTGTATCTGGACGATATTTTGGTCTTCTCCTATACTCTACAGGACCATGTTAAACATGTGGGAGAGGTTCTTCGTCGTCTACATCAAAATCACCTATTCTGCAAATTAGAGAAATGCTCCTTCCACCAACCACAAGTCACTTACCTGGGTTATGTTCTATCGGCAAAAGGGGTAGCTATGGACCCGGAGAAGGTTTCCGCCGTATTGGATTGGCCTGTCCCGACCTCAGGGAAAGACATCCAGCGTTTTATCGGCCTTGCCAATTTTTACCGGCGGTTTATTCCGGGATTCTCAAGCCTGACTAAACCACTGACAAATCTGTTAAAAAAGGGGGTGTCCTTTTCTTGGCCTGAGAGTACTGATCAAGCCTTTAAGAGACTTAAAGATCTGTTCACGTCCGCCCCTGTTCTGCAGACACCTGATCAGAATCGCCAGTTTATCGTGGAGACTGATGCTTCTCAATATGCTTTGGGAGCTGTTCTTCTTCAGTCTGATAATGCCGAACAGGAACATCCGGTGGCATATCTATCTAAGACCTTGGCACCTGCAGAATGAAACTACACGGTATTGGAAAAGGAGCTGTTAGCCATCAAAAGAGCATTCGAAGAGTGGAGACATTTACTACTTGGAGCTAAGTACCCGGTGGAAGTTCGAACGGACCATCACAATCTTCGTATTCTACAGTACGCCCAGACTTGCAATAGTCGTCAGGCCCGGTGGTCTCATTTTTTTTCTCCTTTTAGGATCACTTTCTCCTTCATACCTGGAAAGGATAACGTAATCGCTGACGCTTTATCACGTAAAGAACAGCTCCCTAATGATTCCTTTAGTTCTGAACCGATTTTTCCCAAGATGGCGTTAGGGTTACATACCTCCCAGGACTTCCTGACACGTCTGAGGGGTCAATCCAAATCAGTTGGAAAACCAGGCATGTCACAAGGGACACTACCCACATTGGTCAAGGAGGATGGATGCTATTTCCTAGGTCATCGGGCCTTCATTCCTACAACCTCCCTCCAGAAGGAGGTATTGGATATGTGTCACAAATCTAAGGTAGCGGGACATCGTGGAATCACCTCCACACAAGAAATGGTTTCTCGCTGGTTCTGGTGGCCGACTCAACGGGAAGACATAAAACGATACATTGGATCCTGTCCGGATTGTCTTCAGAACAAGTCTCCCCGAAGGACTCCAGCAGGACTACTGGTCAAGATGCCCATTCCATCACGTCCTTGGCAGATAATCTCAACGGATTTCATCGTTGATCTTCCCCCCTCAAAGGGGTGTTCGGCAATAATGGTGGTGATCGACTCCTTTACAAAAATGGCTCACTTCATACCTCTGGCCAGGATTCCTACAGCGGCCGTTATGGCCCGTATCTTTACCAATAACATCTTTGCGTTACATGGCCTACCGGATACAATCATATCTGATCGTGGAACACAATATACCTCCCTCTACTGGAAGCACATCTGTCAACATCTCGGGATTTCCCGTGCCCTCAGTTCCGGTTACCACCCTCAATCCAATGGGCAGACGGAACGGCTCAACCAAACGCTAGAGGGATATCTAAGAAATTACATTTCGGCAGCTCAGGATAACTGGAAAGATCTACTTCCATTGGCAGAGTATGCTTACAATAACTCCTATCACTCCTCCATTCGCACTTCTCCTTTTTTTTGCTCCTACGGATTCAGTCCCTCAGCATTTCCGATACTAAAAAGATCGGAACACAAATTTCCTGATGTAGACCATTTAATGAATCAAATCAGACAAGGCCACAAGAGGGCTAAAGATACCCTAGTGCAAACCCAGGATAGAATGAAGAAATTTGCTGATCGTTCTCGTTCTCCTGCACCTATCATCAAATCAGGAGACAGGGTATGGTTGTCTTCACGGTTTCTCCCCAGACGCCTGGTACCGTCCAAACTGTCTCCAAGATACTTTGGTCCTTTCCGGGTGGATAAACCCATTGGCAGTGCTGCCTTTAAACTTATTCTTCCTAAAACCTGGTCCCGAATTCACCCTGTTTTTCATGTTTCTCAATTGAAACCGGACAATCGAAATTCATTTCACCCAACGATAACGACTCGTCCTCCCCCTATTTTGGCCTCATCTGGTCCTGAGTTTGAGGTGAAGGGAATTTGTGATTCCCGTATGCATCGGGGACATTTACAATATTTGATCGATTGGAAGGGTTATTCCCCTTCAGATCGTACCTGGGAGCCGGAAGACGCTGTGCATGCTCCTCGTCTCGTGAAACTATTTCACGCCAAACATCCTGACAAGCCGGGGGGAGAAGGACCTAAGAAGGGGCATACTGTAATGATCGTGAGGACGAATCATTCCGCTTCTACCTATTCCAAGATGGCCGCACCGGTTTATGGCCGCGGCAGCCCTAGCGGCGGTCTAGTTGTTTCCCTGCCTCGAGCCACGCAGGATGCGGAAGTCGATCTCTCTTCGGCATATCAGCCGGGAAGTCCTGGATACCGGTGCGTTGCTACTCTCATAGGAGTACACGGACGCTCAGTGAGTATAGCTCGTTCAGTCTTTACATCTCATTGTTTCCTCCTTCCTTCTATCCGTACCATGTTTTCTTCCTATTTCTGATACATCTGTTCATTCATAGAATCCGGAATACGATCGGATCAAGAGTATCGTATTGGTAACCATTAAGCCACGCCCCCACAGTCCGCGGCTAATATCGACTTTACTTCGTGCTCCCCTTAAAGGTAGATTTCTTTCTCTTACACTCAGATACTCCGACCCTTGCCACCCGACCTTCTTTGATTCTTAAATTCTTTATAACTTGTTTCCGTTTCATACAAAGGAATAGTTCTTGAACGGACTCGGTTCTCAAGGTTCCTCAACTACTAACTCCGGTCTAGATGTTTGGATGGTAACTCTGTTTTCATAATCTCACCATCAGTCCTTATTGTGTTGTTTTCTCACCTTTGAATTGAACCTTGTGTTTTCACCCTTATACCTCTCCAGCATTTAACCAACACCTAACGTTATTATCGGAACCCGAGGTCCTTCAGTTTCTTCCTGTCTGCCTCACCTTTACCAACGCTCCCCAGCAGCTCTTCATAGGGTTTTCTCCCCCATGAGGGTTTCCCTGGTTTTCCCACGGTCGCCAAGTACTTAACTGGGCTCCGAGGGAGATGCCAGGGGGATTCCTATTTTCTACTGGGAAATCTTTCCATTCTTTCTTGTGAAACCTGAAACTCCTTGGGAGCCACGAGTTGGACATTCATCTATTACCAGGTAGGAGAATCTACGCTTTCTATGTTGCAATGTTTGAAGACTGATGAATTGCCGGAAACGGTTTGTAGTAAACATTACAAGTTAGAATACGCCAACTGGTTTCTAACTACATCCATAACACTACAATGCTACTTAGACCAACTGATATCTAACTACATCTACAGTCCTGCAATGCTGCTTTTAAAATGCAAAACAGTTTCAATATGCCAAAAAGGTATCTAAGTACGTCAAAAATACTTTTAAGATAAATAGTACAATGGTTCTTTTGAAAAGCAAAATAGAAGGAATACGCCAACAGGTATCCAACTACTTCAAAAATACCCTAGTTAATATCCCTTAAACCTAAATTTAGTCACTAATCTGTAAACTGTCAACAGTTAGAGTACGCCAACTGGTATCTAACTACATCCATAATACTACAATGCTACTTTTCAAAAGCAAAATAGTTAGAATACACCAACAGGTATCTAACTACTTCAAAAATACCCTTCAGTACACTTCAATTCAAATACACCATCACAATTATTCTTACTACAACACCGCTTGCAACACCAAATACACTTACCTGTGCACTTTAAACATTTCCTTAAGTACAGCACACTGCAAACAAACATACTGTCAAGCATAAACTCACATATAGTATTTTTTTAAAACCATGTATGATTTTTTTTCCAATGACCCGATGAATTTGCAAACAGAAACAGCAACTGTGCAGAACAAACAGAAATGTTGTTCCAAACATAGTAATCAGAATGTACTGATTAAGAGGGTCTAAAAAGTACATATGTGACATTGTATGCAATGAAACATTTTAAACTATCCTGCCTAACATGTTATACTGTGTTTTTTTTTCACAGAGAAAGAAGCTAAGATTTCTTCTTCATTACCATATACAACAATTTGAACCTATGCCCTCAATTGTACAGCAATCATAAGTACTAGTTGCACTTCAATTGTATTATGTCACCATGTTACAAATACTGTATACTGCCCCTAGAATACCTAGAATTGCTATACACATATTACTATAATGGTTGTACAGTGGACAGATTCTTGGGTTCTTTGGTGCTTCCCGTGCCTTCGCCGTTTTAACAATACCATGCAAAATTATGCTTGCATAAATATTAGGTTTGTTTAATAAGGTATAGCTGTAATACAATCTTAGGTCTCATTACAGAAACATTGCGCTGGTACAGGTGAAAATCTGCATGGCATTAGCAATTGAGCAAAAATTGTCCTACTTCAAATATGTGTTTGGTAATGCATGTTTGAACAAGGTCAATGTCTGCACAAGTGCTAATAGCTTGCTCTATGACTGTTGCACAAGTGCAAGACATGCCTTGGTACTTGGGTGATATTGGCCTTAGTGCCAAAATCATGCAAAAATGCACTTTCACAGGTGCATGTGGCTGTGTAGTTATGGTTGTGTTGCTAATCCCATGGGAAGAGCACTTTTTGGATGGCTTATAACTTCGCTCTCCATGGACGAATCCTCACCAAACTTTGCAAAAAAATTGTATATGGCCCACTCTGAATTTTTTTGCAAAGATTGGTGAGGTTTGGTGCAGTGGAGGCAAAGTTATAGGGGGGGTCCCAAAATTTCTTTTTTTCCCATAGAGAGAACGGGAAAAAAAGTTTGCGCATGCCTACAGCCCAAACCGCATTTTTGCGGGAGGAGCAGCGGCTTGGTACCAAAAGCATGCTTTTGTAAATTTTTGAAAATCCGTCCAGTAGTTTTTTTTAGAATGATCAAAAAGTAGGTCTCAAAATATTTGTGATATATATGTCCGCTCCGCGGACACACTTCCCTGTTCGCTCCGCAGACAGGACACCAATTGGCTAATCATCTTGCATCATGTCCGCGGACATGTGACGCGTTTGATGATTGCATGATGAAGAGCGTGAAGTGCGTCAGATTGTTCCGATGCGCCCGCCATCTTGGATCTGCCGACAGCGCGGCGGCGAACAGAGGCAAAATGCAGTTTTGGGAGTGTTTTGGTGTGCAAGAGTGCTTGGGGAGTTTGGGGAGTAAGAGATGGGTCAAATACTGTATTTGTTTAGATGGCAGGGGCTACTGATATATTCGCCATGCCCGCGCTGTTCGGGATGTCCGTAATTAGTGAAAATGAGGGGTGTCCTAAGGACAGTATTCCCCTCCGTGCTGTCTGCAGTCAAGTTGAAACTGTTCTAAGGACACGCACAGTGTCCGCAGACATAAACATTGGCCATATGCAATAGTTAAAATGTTTAATTCTATGGGCGTGATATGCTGCAGTGGTTGTGACCAGGGCCTAGAGTCTTAGATGCATGGCCGAAGGCTATGCACCCAAGACCGAAGTTATAAGCACTAAAGTTATAAGCCACCATGGGTGTGATATGCTGTGGTGGTTGTGGCCAGGCACCCGAGACCGAAGTTATAGGCACCAAAGTTATAAGCCACCATGGGTAGCTTATAACTTTGCTCTCCCAGGATGAATCCTCACTAAACTTTGTAAAAAGTGTGATATGGGTGGGCCCATATAGACAGTTAAAATGTTTGATTCTATGGGTGTGATCTATGGGTGTGATATGCTGTGGTGGTTGTGGCCAGGGCCTAGAGACTTGGGTGCATGGCCACACAACCACCGCAGCATATCACACCCATAGATCACACCCATAGAATCGAATATCTATCAAATATTTGCAATTCTACAGTTTGTGTACTCTTTGTTTTGTATAGTTTGTATGTGAAGTTTTGGCTACGTCATGTCATTAAGATTGTAGAGTTTGGTAACAAGCACATTTTCTGTGTTTGTTTTTCAAATCATTGGGTCTGTGGGGAAGAAATCCATGTTGGATTAAAAAAACAAAACTTTTTTTGTTATGCTACAGTCTATTTGTTTGTTTTCAGTGTTCACTTGTTGTTTCTGGCTAATGTTCTGTTGGCTTGTTGTAGATTTTTAGAGCAGTTAGATACCTGTTGGCGTATTCTAACTGTTTATTTCTTGTTATAATTTAGTGGTATTCATTTATCTGTTTGGTTGTTATAGAATCTTGCAGCAGTTAGATACCTGTTGGCATATTCTAACAGTTTATAGTTTTTTTTTTAATTGAAGTTTTGTTCATGTTTAAGTACAGAATAGTTATTAAAACATTTATTTAAGATGATTAAATAAGCGTTTGTAAGATTTGCTGGTAATCTCTGCTTTAGAGTAATGGTACTATCATTACATTCAAACCATCCACATTTCTTTTTTATGTATGCAGTGTAGTGACCTGCATTGGTTGTGGCTCCTGCATGGTAGATTATACCTATTTTTGTGAAGGTTTTCTTACCAAGTGATACTTGACCATGTGTGAATCCAGTCAGCTTGCAGTTGTTTTTGGTACCATCTGCATTGTAACTTAGAAGCATTAGTATTACGTATTTGCTATGTGTTTGTATTAGTAAGGTGGAGTGATTATCTGAATTGCAGATAGTACATAATCTACCATGGTTTGCATTTTGTGCAAGTTGCTGAAATGGAACGGATTCACAATTAGGTATGGATACATACACAAAGCGCTCATTAGGGATTTGTTCCTGTGCCACATTGTTGCAGAGAGTGCATGTATGTTTCCACATGTATGAAATCTGGAAGATTTAATTTATATGTATTTTTTTGTTTTCCAGTACTTGTAGTAAGTACATTAGAAATTCTTGTGGATCTTCTTGTGAGTTTATAGTGAATTTCACCATTCCAGCACAATAGTCCAATTCGTGCCTTATTCCATGAACACTACACGTGTTGTTAGGATTGCTTGTTGCGTTTCTATGAAGGACTAACATTTGCAAACACAATTGGTCTGTACTGTGTAAGTAAATGTTGTCAACAATTGGTGGAAATTGAAATGGAATATTCATTGCTACATTTGCGTAGCAACTTACACCAGTTATATTTGAAAATTTGAATGGACCAGATAGTTATGTGTCCGAGTCATTTTTTCGGAGTGCGTCTTGCTTCTTTGAAGAAGTACCTGAGTTACTTTGAGTAATAGGTTCTTCTTTGGTTGTGGTAATTGATGAAGTATAAGCTTCTTTTACTCTCTTTGGAGGATTTGTAGTGAGATCCTGATGTATTTCTGTTTCAATTAGTTTTCTTTTACAACGTTTTCCTTTTTGTGGAACAGGATATGTTTTTAGATGGGGGTGTATAGTGAACGTCATCTATTGTATTCTAAAATGCAAGGAATATGAGCGTTTACTTTACTTGCATCAAAGTTGATTAGAAATAGACTGTCAAGTGTACCTAAGTGTGACAGTGCTACGTAGCTCAAGCCTTCTTTAAAGACTGTGTTTCCAATATCTATCAATGCTTTGTCTATGGTAAGATGTTGTGATTTGTGAATGGTGACTGTGTATGCTACAGTTAGAGAAAATTGTTCTCTGCGTACATACATGTCTTTGAAGAGGAGGAATCGAGTTGTTGAGCGCCCTATCCTATTTACTTCTGAAAGTTTGTCAACGTGAATATTGACAAACTGAATGTTGTTGTCAGTGGGTATGTTTGAAAGCCAACAACTTTATCCAGTGCTCCATTGACTAGTCCTTGCTCCACGTCAAGGTTATGTTTGAGAATTACTCTACAGTTTAAGGATAATTTTAGTATTTTCTCCAAACCAGCTGGGTTGGAGATAGATTTTTCTAAGGTATTTAGTCTTGTTGTGGCTTGTTGACACATGGGTAGTGTCATACCATGTACGCCCAGTTTGTCTTTGGAGCAAATTTCAATTATTGGTTGCATTTCTTTTTTCAACATTGTTTCATTGAATTTGGAACAGCTTGCAAGAGCTGGCATTAAGGACATATAATTAACATTTTTGTGTGCTAATTGTTCCGTAACATCAGTAGCACATGAGTTATGGCCATAAACTGCATGGAGGTGCCAGGTTTTTAATATTGCTTGTGCTTCTTGAGATAGTATACCAACTCTAATACTTTTTAAAATGTTGGCGCAAGTGAGGTCTGCAGATTGTCACATGTTTTCTGTTAATTCCCTGTATTGGAAATGTTGGCAAAGGTTGACATTTCCTATTCTGACAGCAGTTTTACGGCAGAGTTTGTGTCCTAAGGTTTTAAAAATAGGTTCACCTTTCACTGGTGTCAATTGAAAAAGATCTCCGAAAATAATAAAGTGTTTTCCTCCAAAGAGTTCTTCGTAGTTTGTTTTGAGTACTTCTTCCAATCTGAGGTGAATCAAAGCCAACATTAGGTTGGAGACCATGCTCACTTCATATATTAGTAGCATTTTCATTGTGCATAGTTCCATTGCAGCTTCTGTAGAAAGTTTGTAATATTCTAATTTGTTTTTGTGTTGTACTGGAAGGAGTAGTAATCAGTGTAAAGTGACACCACCTGTGTTGTAGGCAGCTAAACCTGTGAGGGCAGTTACAACAGCTGACTGTTGTTTGTCAATTGTTGAAGGAACATGCTGATGATTTTGATTAAGAATGTTTGGCCTGAACCAGCTTCACCACTGACGTGTACTATAGGTTTGTAATTTTGGCAGGTACATTCTTGATTTTCATGTAGTACACCATGTGCAATTTCTTGTGTTACTTCTTGAAAAATGGTACGCTGCTCTTTGTTCAGTTTTGATTGTAGTACACTTAAGTCTTCTGTATCTTCTTCATAGTGACACGTGTTGTTCTTTACTTCTGTCATAGCTAATTCTGCCTCATTTGCTATTATTGGCTCTCCCAGTGGTTCTTGACTTCCTGTTAGAGAAGGTTGACTACTGTCGGGAGTGTCCTTATCTGGAGTTCTTCTTTGTGTTGCTGTTCATTGTGCAACATTGTTTTGTACTCTGTAAAGTTTATATCGGTGATAGTGCTTTCATTTGCTTTGAAAGCGTCTTCATAGGAGTCATAGTCTTCTAGTATCTCTTCTTCTTTTCTCCATGGTTTAAAAACGTGTAGCAGTGACATGTAATATAGTTCTTTATGTTGAGGAGTTTTTAATGACAATTTTATATGATTAAGCTTGTTTTGGTAAGTTTCACTAAGCTGCCTTCACAATCTGTCACTCTATATCTACCTTTTTTTCATTGAGGTTTATATTATTTTTGTATGTGAAGTTGTAGGCTATGTCGTATAGACACATGGTTTCCAAAGTGGTACTCCTGTTCGGGTAGTATGTGTCTAGTAAATTGTTTTTCAAAATGTCTTGGCTGTTGGGATCATTTTTGGCTATTGTTTCTATGTCATCGTATGATTTGAGAACTCTTTTTCTAGATTTAGCAGGACCAAGACTTAGCCATACTATATTTTCAGATTTTCCATACAAAGCAGTACTGGTTACATGATCTGCAGCTTCATAGGAGCCACATTCTCTATGAGAGAGCATTTGTATGCCTAAGCTGTACAATTTCTGAGATAGTGTTTTGTCCGATGATAGGTCATTCCAGAGGTCTTGAAGCTCTGTTTTTTTTCTGATTTTGTTAAGTAGGCTGTAACATATCGTGCAACTGCAGTGGAATTTTCTGCAATGTACTGCACATCTATGTTTGCATTCCATAAGAGGATAATGGTTGCATTGTAATCATTGATATATTTTGATTCTTCTATTCTTTTTATGTAATACGTGTTCTTAGGTGATTTACCTTTAACACTATTTCTAACTGAAGACTTGAAGTTGTTCACTTCACCTGTTTCTGTAACTGGTCTAGGGAAACCAAAGCAGCATTTGCTGTAGTATTTCCCTTTGTTTTTGTATTTGCGACGACAATATTTGCCACATTTGTGTATTTGAAATTGTACAATTTGTGCATTAAGATCACTATGTGTTGCTTCTGATGGAATTTCACAAGGGACATATTTTTCCATACACTGTAAAACATTGGCATCACAGTCTTGACAAATTTAGGAGCATCTTAAATCCATAAAAGCATGTGGATATGTGGTGCTCCTCTGGCTTGGTATTCTTATCTCCAAAAGAAGTCTTGCACTTCTCCTAGGGGAGGAACAGTTTTATTACAAATAAAGTATAGCATAGCAATGAAACGATGATGGAAATATCTTGAAACATTAACAAGATATAGAGAGCAAAGTTCTCCAGGTGTCAGTATATCTATGTTTGTTTTGTTTTTGTTTGATATGCATAGGAAATCATGTAAATCATCCCATGCATATTCTGCACAACTTAATGTAACAAATCAAGTGGGTGGGCCAAGGTTTCTTATCATACAATGTACATCTCCGTGACGTTGGAACCAGTACTCTTTCGTACCATGCATGTTTGCTAACAGATTTGTAATGCTTGATTGTAAAACCTCATCTTTTTCTTGCACTTTTTGTATTAATTGTGTAGCTGACATATTTTGAAAGTGGGTTCCTGATTTCAATATGTGTGCAACTCCGTAACATAGAGTTGCTAGTTCACTTTCAAAGAGTAGGTGGAATATGTATTCCACATTTTGTCTAAATCTGGGATCTTCAGAATACATTCGTAGCGAGCGGTATTCTGATGCTGTTATCTGATTGGGTCTATCATCGTACCTTCCTCCTTTGCCAGTAGGAAAGAGTAGAGGAAAAGCACGTGATTCTATATTTTTTCCCATATGCTGGTTGGTGATCCTTTGGTTTGTCGCATTTGGTACGTTTCTTGTGCATCATCTATGGTGTCATTAGAGTGTAATGGATGAATTGTATAACGGTCTAAAATATTGGATACTGTAGCAGGATCTAAAAGTTCAAATTGACCAGTTTCTGGTGACTCTTGAATTATTTCAGTTGTTTCCCTTAAGTTTTCTTCAATATTTATTTCATTGTAGTAATCAATATTTTCTTTTAGATATTGCAAGGCTTGTCTAACTTTATGTAAGTCTACGAGTTGTTGCCAAATTCTTTTATCTTTTGTTGGTACACCATTTACTAAGACAATTAATGATTGCTCTATTGGATGTTGCACTCCCAGAGTGGGCATGTTTTCTTTCAGATCTAATGGTAAATAAACTACTTTGCCACAAATGCCTTTCACCAGTTCAGAGGGAGGTAATTTCACTGTTTTTGGTTGAAGGCGTATTATTGCTTGAGTTTGGTTGTTGTCAAGTTTTATAGTGCAGTAACTGCAAAGTATTAAGGGGTCCGTTATTTCGTATTTGTTTTCTGCTATAAGGTAGAGAGCTAATTCAAACCATTTGGAATCTTCATTGTCTTCTATTTTGTATGTTACATCTCAGTTTTTGTGTTACTTTTATAAAAGGTTCTGCGGCAAGACACACACACATGGTTTGGTACTTCAGCGGGTGTACTTTTAAATTTTAGTATTTCTTTTTTGTATGTGTGTAGTACAAGGTTGCCATGTGCAGAATTGTTGCTAGTCTGTTGTAAAGCTATTGCATTTTGTAAGTGGCTTTCACTTTCAAAATATTTTCTCTGGATATGGTTGATTTTTTCAAGTAGGTCTTTGGGTGTACCTTGTAGAAGAGTGTTATTTAAATTGGCTAGTGCTAAAGCAGGACTTTTAGCATAGTACAGTTTATAGACTAGATTTCTTATAGTTGAATGATCTGTTGATATCATTTTGATATGATGGAAGGTGCTTTTGCAAATAGGTCCTGAAATGCAGGCTAATGAATGTCCTTGTAGTCCTGTGTATTTGCGCACTGGACAGGTATCCATATTTTGCAGAACTTTCATTTTGATTTTGTCTTTGCCTTTCAATATTGATTGAGGAACTGGCATAAAGATTTGAAAGATTTTTTGGGAATGTTACACATTGACGTGCATGGCCTTTTGTATACTGGACTTTCTGGTTCAGTCGAATGGAGAGGTAATCCTGAGTTTTCTTGGGATATTTTTGTAAGCAGTATTTCTTGTTCAATTACGGTATTATTAATTCTTTCATAACCTCGTCCAGTGCTATGTATGGCAATTGTGTTTGTTGGTTTTGTTTGTATGCTTCTTCATTAAAATATGGTCCTGTGGTCGTGGTGTGTCTCCATTCACCTCCACAGATATTTAAGAAGTTATTTTTGTTGACATTACATTTATTGGGACTTTTTTTGTAATTTAGTAGTACGTTTTTTTATTAGTGCTTTCATTCTGTTTAACACTAAAATGAATAACTTTCTTTTGAGAAGGATTGCACTGTCTAAGAAAGCTTCTAAGATCAATTTTCTACGGTAGGTTTGAAGGGTTGTGCATGATTTGTCTCCTGTTTTTATAAGAATCTGAAGGACTCTGTGGCGGAACATTTTTGCTATAATACTTTTTTTGGTATGGTTACTTGCTAGTATATCGAGATTTGTAGGAGCAATTTTAGCAGTAGTGGTAGCTGAATTCTTGTTAATCATTTTCTGTTTTGTTTTACATTTTGATAGAGGAGGCAAAGTTTATGTACTGGAAGCTTGTTTTGTTTCGCTAAACTACTGTATTAGCTGTTTTGCTTGAACTTTTTGTACAAACTCTGGCAGAGATGGATGCTTATTTTGGACACTTTTATTTTCATTTGCTCTATTTCTGTGTTGCTTTCTATGAACTTGCTTTTTGGTAGGCATTCTTTGGGGTCTGTTGAAAAAAGAAATTAAGGTATGGCTTGCAATGTATGTGTGTTGTGTGCATGAGTGTCTGAGTATGATGGGAAAGATGTATGTGGTGGTGTGTGTGTGATTGTGCATTTGGCAGCTACAATTAGTTGGGAAGGCTATTCTTCTATTTGTGTGTTACTAAACTGCAGTTCAGATGAGAGTAGAAAGTGAGCTAGTGGTGAGAAAAAGCATTAATAGTAAACCTAATGGTAAAAAATTAAAACAGTTCTTTGTTTTGTAATACTAACATTCTAGGGGTTGAGTATGTTATTTGTGTTTCAAAATAACGGGGGATTTGTGTGCCATTCTGCCTGCTAATCCCTGTTTAATAAATCGGGATTTGTGGGCAGAATGGTTCAGAAATCTCCGGTTTTTTTTGGAGTGCAAATAACATGAATGAACCACACAGTGTGTTTGAGGAAGAGTAAGAATATTAAGGTAGTATTGTACTTACTATTTTTTTTGTGTGGAATGAGCAGGTTTCTTCGGATATGTTGTTTGTAGTTCAGATTCTGCTGATTTTCAGGCTAGTGGTCTTCACTGCAATTGTAAAAGAAAGAAGTTAGTAATTGTGTGTTTATAGCACTGATATTAATGTAGATGTTGATTTTATGTTTTTGTAGTAGTATTCTTGTTTGATATCTAAACATAGTGTATTCATGCATTTCATTTGACTAGATGCACCTTTTATATTTTATTTACAATATTTTAGTTCAACATGCTTTGCAAATCAGTAGAATTTTAAGTGTATGAAATTAATTTGTTTTTTTAATGCTGTGTTGTAGATAGCAGACAGGTTTGGAAGTGACAGTTGATTATAGTAGATGGGAAAAATGTCAATAAGTTCATTTTATAGGCAGACATGCCAACAATCAGGAGCCTCTGAGAGGGAGATTTCACAACAGCAATTGGGAACATATATTTTTCCCATAGAATTGCATTGGCATTAGCATTAATTTAGGCGGGAGACAGAAAAAATAGTGCGATTTATCAATGAAAAATCGTGAGTCTCCCGCCTAAATCGGCATGTATGTATAGGTTATGCGGGAGATAGTAAAAAATAGTGTGTTTTTACAAGGAAAAATCGGGAGTCTTGCGGCTAAATCGGGAGGGTTGGCATGTATGTATAGGTTGTGCAGGTTTAGTGGCATTATTCTGTTTATATGGATTCATAAGAGTTGTACATATGCATACCTGTAGTTTGTATTCATGCATGGGGATATGAATGCAGCTGTAAGTAGAAATCTTGGAGACTTCTAGAGTAGTTTTTGTAGTAGGTACTTTCCAATGATATGAGACTTGTACTCAGAGTGATCAACAGTACATTTGAAGTGCGGAACTCTGATGATGGAGTTAGATGTAGAGGTCTTGGATGTGAATGGTGGATGGTTGTGTGACAGCTTAGCTGTATCCAATGAGTGAATGGCACTGAGAGTGATGTGGAAAAGGCAGAAGGGCTGACTAAGAGTTACATGCCGCGCAGACACCGCGGCTGTCCGCGGACAGGGCGTGCCACATCCCTGGGTTTCCAGCAAATGCAGCATGGAAAGGGGACTGTAGGGATCAGCCAATCAGATGTTGAGGTTGTGGATTTGTGTAGAAAGAGACTGTGTGTAGTGAAGATGGCAGAGGTGGAGAAAGTCAGGGTGTTGGTACTCGGAGATATGTTTGTGCATGGTTTACAGCTGTGTGCTCAATGCAGGGATGTGGCAAACAATTTTGATGTTAAAGGAGTGGAGGTGGTGTGGAGCGCTGTGCCTGATTGCAATGTAGAGTGAATTCTACTAGTTTGTGAAGATATGGGCAGGATGAACAGTCCCCATCTGGTAGTTTTGCAAAATATGGTGCTTTCCATTTGGGCTACGTCAGTGCCCCTACTTTGTTGGCAGATTTGGAGCAGTTGGTTCAAGCAGTAATGAACATCCTTCCAAATACGAAAGTAATTTTTTCCGGATTACTACCTAGGGCAATATGGGACAATAGTTCTGTTTTTTGTCCTCAGCAAAACATTGCTAGGTGTGCAATCAACTTAGAGCTGGTACGTTTTTCTGTAATAATGAGAATATTGATTTGAGTAATGCTGTTTATTTTGAAGAAGATGGCATTTCCTTATCGTTTTTTAGGAAATGCCATGCTGTTTTGGAATGTAAGGGTTGCTTTGGAGAAGGTTATGTGAAGATTTTAGTAGTAAAGTAAGAAGAAAAAAACCCCAAAAAATACAAAATAACAGGTGTCTGTCAGGCATCTGCAAAAAAAAAAAAAAACAAACAGCTCTTTTCAGAGCCAACCTCAAAGGGAAATGGGGCACACTATTTAAATTTACATTCACCACACTCAGATTTTCGATATGTCCGCGGATATGGCGGTGGTCCACGGACACAGTGCATTACATACTGGGATTCTGGGGTGGAGAGGCATGCAAATGAGAATGAGTGGAGCTAGGGATTGGTCAGTAAAGTTGACTGGGTGTGTTGTGTAAGGAGAGATTTTGTCAGAACGTCTTTTTCCTTAGAGAAGAACAGATAGCTATGGCTGTGATTATCTGGATTTTGGGAGACTCATGGATACATTGTTTGGAGGTGCATGCAGAACACTGTGGAGTAGCTGCAGACCTTGGATTCCCTCATGTGGAAGTGCACTGGCATGGAGTGCGCGGAATGAAGTGGCTGGACTTGGTACCTCTCTGTGCTACTTTAGAGACAGAGCATCATCCAGCCATAATTATAATTCATTGTAGAGGGAACAGTTTAGGATAGGACATGTGTCTGGAATTTCTTTGCAATTTGCAATGAAAGAAGGACTTGGGAAGGTCATGGACATGTTTCCAAATTCCCAAGTATTTTTTCTCGTATTACACAAAGACAAATGTGGCTGCGTTCTTCTTCATTTGGTCCACAAATGGAGAAAGCAAGGCGCAATGTCAATAAGGCTGTTTGTGCCTTTCTAAGAGATGTTGGCATGTCCTCTTTTCAGAATGAAAATATGATGTTTCGTAGCACATACATTTTTCGTAGAGATGGAGTCCATCTTACTTATGCTGGCAATCATCAGATTTTTCTGAGAAATGTACAAAATGCATTATGACCTTTTTTGGAATTACAGTCATCTGTTTTGCAGTAGATGTTGACGATTTCAAGTTTTTCAAACACACAAAAACACCACCAAAAGGCTTGTTTCAGAGCGACCACTTCCTCCAAGAGAAAAGTGCATTGGTTTTGCTAGGGCAGTATCCGAAAACTTTATATGTCCTAGGACTGTCTGTGGACTTCCAAAAAAAATGCCAGGGCCCTGCACTGTTTATTTGCCACTTATATTTTTAAACTGCGAAAGGCGGCTCTGAAAAGAGCCATTTTTTGCATTTTTGTTGTTTTATAATTTTTTGTTTTTTTACACACGACACACTAGGAGAGGAGGGGAAAGGAGGGTAAGGAAGGGACACCAACCACGGGGATAAGAAAGGGCAGGTGGAGAGAGGAAGATGTAGGGTGGGCCTTACTTAGGTAGGTAGCAGGTCTTCTGGTGCTCCGTGACCGTAGTCTCAAAAGCACTTCGAAGACTCTCCCCCCTGCAGAGTACTGCGTTGCAGTACATACACAATATAGTGACCCCCGAAAGGTAAGGGTCAACAGCATTGTGAATGGCCTGTGAAGCAGCTGGCATGATGCGCTCTCCCACAGGAGTGTCTCTTGTGGTGAGAGGAGCGGAAATGGAGGATGCTGTAGAGGAACTCAACCTACTTGAAACACTTGTGTACGAGCTCGATAGAAATAAAATATCATATCATACTACGTTTATCACAAGGTACAATCTTGCGAATGTCCCCACTGTGGAACAATGTTAGATATCGCTTCATGGATGTCGTACCAAAGCTGTACAAACCACATCTCCCATGACTCAGCACCATTTTGCACTGTTTGCAGGTGACCTTGTTCGCACGTGCTTTTGGTACGTTACCATGAATGGTAAACAACCGCCACACCCAATACTCCTAGCGAGTGCTGGTGGTAGGGAGTTCCTCAACCTCATTCTCTTCATCCTCTTCATCCTCGTTCTCTACATCCTCACGCCTGTTCCCCGCTGCAGGCCCCTGGGGAGGTGGTGGTGGTGGAGGGTTTGGGGGTGGTGATGAGGTAGATGTAGCAACAGCAGCCATGGATGCCATCAGGGTTGATGAGATAATCTCGGCAAGAGCAGCATAGGCAGCAAAAGTCAATCTGCAATAGCCAGAAGTACAATGAAGATCAGCTCTGGGGTGTGGCCTTTGATATGGATGGAGGGGTGCACTTCGCGAACAGATCGAACACCCAAAAAGGTTCAAAAAGTTCCAAAAAGTATGTGGAAAGTCAGGGTCATTGTCTGGGACATGTGCAATGGTGAATCTTTACTGTAAAATAATTTGGATTGTCTGAAAAATGTCTTTTAAAATGTTGGGGAACCGGACAGTATCCGCAATTTAGGACACACGCTCAGCATGGGTGCGGTCACGTGATGATGTCGGGAACAAGTCTGCGAAGGGAACGGGTGTATGCAGGACACCAAATGCACGTGAACGGTCATGCGCATGCACGCGGGTGCTCTACGGACAATGTTCGGGACCTCAAACAAATTAAAAGTGTGACACAAGTGAGACGGACAGTTACGGACAGGCGCGATGTTCGCAGGACTTACGGGTGTGGTGCGCATGTTCATAGATGTTCTGCAGACTGTACGGACGGGTAAGGTACAATGATTGTGGACTCGCAACACGGTACCTGTGCGCTATTTATCACTATTGGAGTCTAAAGAAGAAAGAAATCTAAGGGGCGGTGTGAGCAGCAGTGTCGGCTGTTCTTCATTCCAAACCATTAAAATACTGTACTTTGATTGTTGTCTCTTAGCCTAATGGTGTTTAGCGCAATTCCATCCCCCACATCCCACAAATTGTTAATATAGTATCAACCTGTGTGGCCAGGTTGACCGGGATTGGACTGCTGCTCACACCGCCCCTTAGATTTCTTTCTTCTTTGGACTCCAATAGTGATAAATAGCGCACAGATACCGTGTTGCGAGTCCACAATCCTTGTACCCTGCTTCCTTGTCACCTTCACCTGTGCCAGCTGACCATCACTTATTTACAATGGCTGATTATATGTCTAATAGAGATCAAGATAGAGCGGCTTTATTTGCCCCAAGGGGCAGCACGGCGAATGCATTCAAAAGTAATTTCTCTGTACCTGAGACTTTGAAACAGAAATTCATTAAACTTGAGAGATTATCGAAAATAGAAATGAATAAATACTGGGAGCAAGCTTCCCTAACCAATTACCTTGAGAATACTCTTATCCTCAGAGGTTTACGTAATCTAACTTTTCCCAATTTTGACAATGAGGAGGATGCTGACCTAGTGGAACAGTGTGTTGATAACCTCAATCAGAGCTCCAAAAACATGTTAGAGTTACTCATTGTTCATGCTACTAGAGAGCATAAAAGAGTACTTGCTCAAATCCGGGATCTCAAAGAAGAAATCTCTAAAATGCCCAATGCTGAAGAAACTAAACAAAAGAATTTTGAAAAGATGCACGAAATTCTAGTAGAGTATCAAGATGAGATTAAAATGCGAAAATGCAGAAAGTTTTTCCGGGATGATAAAGATTATCGTCAGGATAGAGTTTACACATTTCAATCCAAATATGATAACATCAAAATTGGTTCTAAGCCTTCTTCTGCTAATACTTCAGCTAATACCATTCCCGCTAGTTCAGATCCTGATTCTGAAACAGAACCCAGTGAATCACAGACAAATGAAACACCAATTACTGAAACAACCAACCACAAAGGACATTTTTTTGGGGAGAAATCAGATTTGCCAATACCAAACAAGTTCGCTTCACCAAAACTCCCATAGTATTTACTCCAACTCTACCAAACATACCAGGGGTAGGAGGGGAGGCAAGCGGCAGCGGAAGCGGCAGTTCAGACAAAGACCAGGCCCGTCCGGGTATCTTAACTCGCTCCAAAAAACGTTTGGGACAATATCTGTAACTGATGCTGATCTAGTAATTAACATTTCCAAACGTACCCTATCTGCTCATGAAATGACTGCCCTTAATAAAGGTTTATCATTTTCACCCAGTGTTTGTACCAACTTTGTTAACTTCCAGGTAGATCTGTACACATTTCTGAGAAAACTCAAGTTAAAAAAGTTCTTTGCTACACAGGTGACTATGTATATTCCCAAGCCAAACTGGATCCCCCGAGCACTCTCAGTATTGGAGATCTGAGAGCCATTGAAACCTTGGTTTCCTTGGATCAAGAGGCCAGCAGTGACCCTTCAAATGTCTTTCATGATTTGGAAATCAACCCACTTCATTTGAATCTTAGGGAACTAAAATCGAAATCTAAATTCACTCCACAATTTACTGGTGACGTCATTGAGACTTTCAATCAAGCAATAACTCAAGACATTCATCAATATCTAGACAGGCGCTATAAACCCTATTGGAAATCCAATCTTACTAACAATCAAAAAACTGCTCTAAGAGAATTATCCAATGACACCAACATTGTGATTAAAGAGGCAGATAAGGGGGGCAATATTGTCATCCTTAATACTTGTGCCTATATTACTATGGGCTTTAAACACCTCAATACACCCGGGTGTTACCTGGTACTTAAATCCAATCCTAGCAAATGGGTTGTATCGGATCTAACTGAGTTAATTGATTGCTGGTACACCAAAGGTTATCTGACTGATGAGGAAAAGGAATTTTTATTGATCAAAGATCCCACCTTACCTACAATGTACTTCTTGCCCAAGATCCATAAATCTTTTGAGGTCTTGCCTGAAGTCAGGCCGATAATGAGCGGAATCAACTGGGCTACAGAAGGCCTATCAAAATATTTGGATGAGGCACTCAAACCGTTTATAGTCCAAATGAATTTTTACATCAGAGACAGTACTCATATTCTCCAAGACATTCTTGCCATCACATGGCAATCAGACTATTTGTTAGTCATCATTGACGTTGTCGCCTTGTATACTAACATTAATCATGATTTAGCTTTGCTCACACTCGACTATGTCTTTAGAAATAGCTCGGCATCATTTCTTGAACATGTCCTTATGCTAAAGCAATTTCTACAATTTGTTCTAGACAATAATGTTTTCATTTTCAATTATCAATTTTATCTCCAGTTGAAAGGGGTGGCCATGGGGGACAAATTTGCTCCCTCTCTGGCCAATCTCTTTATGGCATACTATGAAGAAACCCATATTTTGAACCAAACCCAGTTTGCTGCCAATATCATCACTTGGCGACGCTTCATAGATGACATCTTTCTGATTTGGAAAGGCACTGAAGATGCTTTTAATGGCTTTCTCACTTTTGCAAACACTAACTCATTTGGGATCAGCTTAACTAGTACATGTGATTCCAAACAAATTGACTTTTTGGATTTACATATCTTTGTAGAAGGTCAACAGCTTCTGACCAGTACTTACAAGAAGCCTACTGAGGTTAATGCTATGTTAGCATCACAAAGCAATCACCAGCGCACGACTATTAACAATATTCCAACAGGAGAATTTAAGAGGCTACAAAAGCTTAGTCATCGATGAAGCATACGCTAAATTCACTAATGTTACTCAGCTTGACCTCCTGAACAAGATGCCAAAATCTAAAGATTTCCTACAATACATCTCTCTGGTTACCCATTTACGACAGACTCCTTTATGCTGTACAAAATGGTTGCTGAACATTGGTACATCCTGAGACTCCACAAAGAGCTTGAACCTTTTTTGACACCTAAACCCAAAATTTACTTTTTTAAGATCATCTACTATCAAATCACAGGTTAGTCCGTCATTTTTTCAGAATAAAGTGGTCAACCCCTTTTGGCTACAACAACCAGCTGGTTTTCACAAGTGTGGAAACTGCAATCAGTGTCCTTGGGCCCATCCCAAATGTCAAACTTTTACAGATAAGTTTGGATCTAAAGTGGTTATACGGGATTTCATCAACTGTAAAACAACCCACGTGGTGTATGCCATCATATGTGTTTGTGGCAAACTTTACTTGGGAAGTACCATACGTCAACTCAGAATCCGTATTAGAGAACACTTGACTGGTCTCCGTTTGTGTGAACCAAAATTGCCTCTAGCAGTTCACTGGCAGGCTGAACATCAATTGGATTTAACCTCTGATTTGCTCTTCATTGGATTAATGAGAGCGCATAAGGGGAAAAGGGGCGGGAATCTTCAATTGAAATTGCGGCAGATGGAAGCCAAACTCATCTGTCTACTGCGATGTACCACTCGTGGACTAAATTCTGACCACGAGATGCATGTTTTTCTATGAATCCGGCCTGTATTGGAATGTTAATTTGAGTGTACTGTTGTTTAAGTGTATCAATTTGCTTATCAATCAATCTTTAGCTACTGGCAGTAATTATGTTGATGCGGCCAGATATCACTGTTGCAATTCCCCCATGCTTTTTCACTCACCAGCACTCCTCTGCAATTAGTGCTAACTCACATGGTTTGATTATCCAACAAAACTTTGTCGACATTGGATTGTTTCTCCTATCTGTCAAGTTACTGATTATCTGTGCTAATAATTAATTGTATCCGATTTCTAGTCATTCATGATAATTACGCAGTTACCGTGAACACGTTTGTAGTACTTCGGTCCCTTGTTGACATAACTTGTCATCTCTGCGATTTTGTTGAATTTTCTGTTGTGCTCTGTATATTTCTTGACATTGATTTCCATTCAACCACGATGCGTTCAAAGACTTTAACTTTGCATGAGTTATTGAATATTTGTTTGATTAGTGATTAGTATCTAATTATGAGTCACTTAGTCATACGAACGCGGCGATCGCGATCACGCACACAGTACCTCGGCGTAATGTTAGGTCCTTTGTTGACAGTAGACGTCATCTTTGCGACCCACTTGAATTTCACTTCTGCCGACGTCACAATGTTGACAATGTATGTCACTCACGCGACGTAATTCGCTTGCGCCGCCGCCGTCATCACTTCCATGACGTACACGGCGGCTATCAGTATTTTAGAGCGACCCAGGTAAGCATTTGCTGTATTTGTCTCATTTAATTTGTTCCATACTTGATTTACCGAGTGAGTTTATATTCTTTTTCCTTCTTGCCTGTGGCCGTCAACTGATGGGTCTGTGTTCCCATCTCTCATTCATTATGCTAGTTTTTGCAGGTGATGTATTCGTCCCAGCCAATTGAATCAAGATATACATTCTTCAACGGGTACTTACCACCAATCTCCAGTGTGGTAAATTTCGATAGTTATCGTTCTCTTTTTTTCAGTTGATTCCAGGTATGTCCTGGCATCCATTACTAATTTACTCTTGGTCATGTTCCAATAGGTTTCCCATATTCATTGGCCATTTCTAAATCCCTATGGTAAGCGTATCTTTATTGGTTACACCATTTTATACTGACCCATATGGTACATTTGACACTCTGGTTTTGGGTTGCTTTGTATTGGCCACTTCACTGGATTTGGCGATTCTTCAATGGACGATCCTGCAACTTCTGTCAAGGGTGCCATCTATATATTTATTTTTTCCTTTGATGACTATCGGCACCACTACCGATCGGACTATTTTTCTGGCTTGACACTACTACTTTGTACTTATGGCACTGTGCTGGTGCGTGATTTGCATGGGGGCCTTGCAAGGGTGTGTGTGGCATCAACTACTCTTGAAGATGACACAGTATTGATTACAATTATGCTCATGTACATTCTCCATATCCTTGTTCTTTCTGTGATGTGCCTATATTGATCCATCAGTGCTGTCCTACCCTTCTTACCGGATATGGTATGTCCCTCATTTATTCATTCATTTTTTCATTTTTTCATGTTGGATTATTCAATATTTTTTTTCTTTTTTTTTTCTTCTCTAATAATATGTCCTTTTTGTGATTGTCTCACATATGTGTCATTTAATGTTGTACCTTATATTGTTATATATGCTGATGTATTATGTTATCGTCTATTGTACATGATACTTGAATGTGGTTTAACCATCCAGCCTTGAAGACGACGCAAGTGTCAAAACACGTGTCGGCTGTTCTTCATTCCAAACCATTAAAATACTGTACTTTGATTGTTGTCTCTTAGCCTAATGGTGTTTAGCGCAATTCCATCCCCCACATCCCACAAACTGTACGGACAGGTATAGTGTCCTTAGGACACCTCCATTTTGTTTGACTACGGACATCCCGGACACCGCGCGTGTTCTTAGGACAGTTTCAACTTGGCTGCGGACAGTACAGCCAGGTATAGTGTCCTTAGGATTCCTCCATTTTGTTCAGTTACGGACATTCCGGACAGGCACGCTGCTCGCAGACATTTTAACTGCTTTTAAAAAAAATAAGACAGAAAGGATTTCATTAAAAGAAACATATTTTTTTATTATATACATTAAACAATTTATGAAAGAGAGTAGGAAGCAGAAACTGATACATATACAGGGGAATTAGGGGTTTGGAGAGGATGGATGGGAGGGGATGAAGGGATGGAAGTCTCATCAAAACGTTTTTCTTTGTGTTGAGAGTTTGGGGATAGTTGACTGGGACATGGAGAGGGGGAACAGGTACATGTGGGACAATGGTATTTAATTTTTTTCTTTTATGTGGTCCTTCACAAACTGTTTCAAAACATTGACATTTTCTTTGAGCATGTCCATTTTCTATTCCGTGTGTTGCAGAGTCTTTTCCAATGTGTCTGTTGGTGTATTATTTTCAATATTTGTATGGTCTTTTAAAAATAAATATATAGATGTTAAGTACACATAAAGTAATGATTATTAATGTGCTCATATAGAGAAGTGTCTGCCATTAGTATCACTGTTTTCAGACATTTCCTCACGTGGAAAATGTTCCTCAAGCCATTCCAAAGAACTGCACATTTCTGTGTGAAAACCAAAAATATATTAATTTTAGTGTACCTAATACAAAAAGTTTAGAAATATATAAGAAAAATTAAGTTTACTTACTAGTTTCTGGTAAGTTGTATTCGTACTGTTGTGTAGGTGTACTGTTGCTCCTAGCTCTGCAGTTTCTGTGAGGTTATTATGTTGGAGGCATATCTTTTTTGTTTTGGTATATTGCATTTTACTACATGTGGTATTTAAATGGATGGTTGATGTGTTAGATGTATAGGTTCCACTTCTTATTTCTTATTACATATAAAATGTGTTTATGTGCTGCTTTTTTAACTTGTGCAGTGTTTATATGGCATGACTGAACAATTTAAGATACTCCCTGAGTGTTTGGGTAGTGTTGAAGTTGTCTGCGTCCATTCACGGACATACGCACAGTCCGCAGACATCAAAATCATTAGCAGGGGGTTCAGTATGTTCTATGTTACATGTATATAAAGTAAGGGAATCCTAGTAAATATCTATCAAATTCACACTATGAAAATGTATATTCAGTAAAAAATCTTTGATAAAGGGAGGTTATGGTTAAGTTGTGCTACTAAAAACCTATGAAATTCAGTAACAAAAACTTTGTTAAAGGGACGTTATGGTTAGGTTGCGCTACTAAAGACCTATGAAATCCAGTTAAAAAACTTTGTTAAAGGGACGTTATGGTTCCAAGTAAAACCGAAAAAAGCAACCATAACTTGCGCCACCACCGTGCACTGCTAAAACTAACACCCAGGACATCAAAGATGACATTACAAATGTCATTGATGACATCACATGTTCATTTACTTTTCATGAAAAGTCTGTACAAAGGATTCTTATTATTATATTGACAAAAAAGTGACAATGATCATTGGAATAAATATCATGAGCTATGTAGTGCATTGATATAAATAGCATTTTATTATGAAGTTTCATACGCTGTGAGTGGACCCTAAGTGAATTATTGTAAGAACATATTTGAAGTACAAGTATAGTAAGCTACTCATGTATAAACATAAGCATTGTGTGCAGCATACATGATAAAGGTGCAATATTCATAATCTTCCCATGTTGAATAGTGAAATGATAAATGCTTTCTTATTAGAGTTTTGCGTACTGTGCAACATGTAATAAGTAGCTAATAAAATCCACTTATTACATCATTTCTTATTACATACCAAACACAAAGACAGAACAACACATACAAATATGAGTATATAAAGGGAAAGTGAAGTACGCAAAAAAGCAGCAATAGAACCAGAAAGTGTTCATAACCTAACTGATTATCTTTATGCACAGAAATGATTGCTCTGCTTGAAACCTACTACTTCCCTATGTATAACTATCACATGATGTGACTGCACCCGAAAGAAGGTGATGCAAATACAAATATGAGCATATCCAGAGAAAGTACAGTATTAAAAAAACAGCAGAACAATAAGAACGTGTTGATAACCTTACTGATTCTCTTCATACACAGAAAGTATTGCTGTCTTTCAAGTGTGTATTTTCCTTATGTATATGTTTCATATGCTGTGAGTGGCCCCTAAGTGAATTATTGTAAAAACATATTTGAAGGATAAGTCTACAAATATAGTACATTTTGAATTTTTTGTTCCTAACTAGTACTTTTTGATTTTTTTGTTCCTAACTATTACTGGCCAAGATATATCACTAAAGGAAAAAAGAACGAGTCAGACATGTGATGTCATCAGTAATGTCATCAATGACATTTGTGGTGTCATCTTTGATGTCCTGGGTGTTAGTCTTAGCAGTGCACGGTGGTGGCACGAGTTATGGTTGCTTAGCTTACCATAACTGGCAAATTTCAGGGGGTTTTCGGTTTTACTTGGAACCATAACGTCCCTTTAACAAAGTTGTTTTACAAAATTTCATAGGTTTTTAGTAGCGCAACTTAACCATAACATCCATTTAACAAAGTTTTTTTTTTACTGAATATAATATATAAACACGTCCATGCATTCAAATGCATGCCTTCTCCTATTAGAAGAATGTGTTTTAGTAGTTTGTTCTGCGTGCAACCAACCATAATTTTGAAAGTCATGAAGAAGCATCCTTGACCTCCTGAAAAGAGGTCTATAACCGGAATTCCGCAGACATGGCACAAACGCCGATAATTTGAAGACAGCTTAGTACAGCAAACTAACAGTAGTTGAAACGAAATCATGACTTTTATCAATAAATAAATCAGATTAATGAATAGCTTTTTGGTGCGGGATCCCTTCTGCCGTCGAATACATCATAAGAAGCACACATGCATTGTATCACACTGCTCTGTAGTGAGTGATTAATTGTGGATAATGTTCATACTGTGCACGCCTGTGTCTGCTGTAAGTTCCCATCAAATGTAATTTAGTTCATTGTCATAAATAAATGGGGGAAGAAACGGATCCCATAAATGATGAGCACTTGGATATCCGTAGCGGTGTGTGAAAGGGCCGCGGCGCGGCGGTTCGCGGACTCATTTTACATATGATACCCGTAACTCTCCGAAAGGAGGCCCTCAGTCAGACTCTGCTCCTTACTTGGCAGGGGGCCTGGAAATGTGTGTCAGATACATGAGAAATCACTTCTTCGGATGAAAGGGGCCTTGTTACATGCCAGGCTCCACAGTGGGCAATTTAATCATTTCCCCATAATTTAGCGCATATATTTGTCTCGTGCTTGGACCATTCACAGCATGTCAAAGATAGCTGCAATCACGTTTTTTGTTATAGCCTGCTGTCTTTAACTGGTCTATTGCTCCGGATCAGTTCCCGATGACAGGAAGATTTGCCAGAAAGCTAAAATGAGGGGAACAATACTTCGTTTGGAGATGAGGATTTCAAATTACGGTTTCTTGCAGACTCTTTCCACAAGCCGATCGCTCAGAGAGCATTTGAACAAGGCATGTTACCTTCTATTGTTGCAACCTCCACACCAGAGCATTGCTAATACCATTTGTGATGGCTGCTGTCTCAACAGCGGCTGCTGCAAAGACAGCTGTTTCTTATTTAATGAACTTACAAATGAAGCAAAGTGATGCTATATAGAGACACAAAACACATCGCATTGAAAACCCGCTATTGTCAACCAGGCCCAACACGTGTACGTGCAGGTGGAAAATAGTGTGAGTTGTAAAATCATTTTGGAGGGTGTTGTGGGAACAGTAGGCAGCATGGGGCTGAGGAAAGAGATTGCCTCTGAATGAACATTCCTGTTTCTCGCACTGTCCCTTCTTAAATAAACAGAGACCCTCGACCCTCGCCGGGATCCTAGCCCTGTACAAACTGTGTCTACTGCCCTTTTGGAAGTAGTGAGTCTTGCTTTGTCAAGCTGGGCTGCAGTGGCCATTACATGTAGCACTATCAATAAAGGGAGGGGTACAATGATGTCCAGGGGAGCACATGCAGCAGGAGTGTATAGAAAGTGACTCATCCAAGAAACGAAAGTGATAATATTGGTCACGGGAAACTCTTTACGTGACTTTAAAGCTGAAATGGGCTGCGTTGCCTCGCGTGCGCACAAGAGTAATGCTGGATTGACAATGCGGAAAAGATTTAAATCCTTCCATGGCTTTCAGCCGTTGCATAGTAAATCATGCTGCATTTTCCACAGTGTCAATGACGCCACATGAGTGATATTGTGCTCGTGCTTGCACGCAACTGAAAATCAAGCATTCAGACCCCTCGAACACACAATTTTGGGCCCCAAATCAAAGTAATTAAAGGATCGTAAAAGCTCCGGGCGCCCCATGCCCTGTTACGATCACAAGCAATAGCTTTTTATGCTGCCTTGGCAGCAATTACATTAAGCGTAGGAACTGTGTTACCCATGCTGTAGTTCAAATAAGAGGTAAAGGCAACAATAACAGACCACGATGAGTGCCGTTGTGGTCTACCATAGGCACTGGGCACATTTGAACAATGGCTGCCACAGGGAAGGAATGCGTGCTGTAATAGTGATGCAGGACACAGATCTGTAGCTGTATGAAGAAGGTGCGCCTACCTCAGTATAGACACAGAACTCAGATTAGCAGCACCGCAGAATGGACAATTGCTCATCCCAGGATACAGGTGGATGATTGGGCTCAGTAAGGTGGCAAGTTTCCTTAGCATAGATAGAGGGCACAGATTTGAAGGTATCTGGAAGGCGCAGTATAAACAGCGATTAGAAGAGGGCCATGGGTTTCAAGCTGGGTTGTCATGAGTGAGCCAAGCAACAAACTACTTTGTGTTGTGCAATATATGAATGGGCACTATTATTATATATGAATTGACTCCATAGCAATTTCAACCATGAAAGAGTCTTTGTAGAGCATGCCATAAGAACTGAATCACTTTTAGGGTCAGACAATTTTGAAATATTTAGGCACTGTCACTTTAGACAGGTAAGGCAGTAAGTGCTGGTTCCCAAATATTTGCAGTGCAGCAAATCTTAGATGACTGTGTACATCTCACATGTGCACCTACTATGTTGTACATGGTTCTCAAAGCCAAAAGTGTGAGCAAACTTGAAGATGCCTTAAGCATCAGTGAGATGTCCTTGTGTACATATTTTACAATGAAGATATCCAAGGCTTACAACTCAGGGGAGTCTTGATTCTATTAAAGACACAGAGGCAAGTATTATGCCTTAGCTTTATTGCTACGCCTCAGCAGCCTTTTAAATCTTAACTTGCTGTTTTTTTCTTTTCTTTCTTCTTAAAATCTCAAAAACATAACCAATTTGGGGACTACATATCCCCATCAGTCCCCTGTTTTCTGTAGTCCTGTACTACTCGCATTCCACCAATCCTGGCCCAGCTTCTTCTTATGACCCACATCCTGCCTTGGTCCCTTCCTCTTTCTTTTGCTGACCAGCAATACTAATGATTCTCCAAACCATGGAATCTCCTTACAAATAGGCCCTCTAAAGAAGACCTCATTGTGAGCAACAGATCTGCTTAATGAATGTCTATCCCGAATGTGTAGAACTCCAACCCAACACTTTCGCCAGAACCCAGGTCCGGAATGAGGAATCAAGTATTCTTCTGCTCATCACCTGAGAAGCAAAAGTAGAAACCACACTGCTAGGGTGGGGATGTGCAAGCAACACATTCCATCACATGCAACAATGTCAGAGCAAGCAAAACACATTATACTGCATCAGCTTATCACGGGTGGGATACTGCTTGCCTCCTTGTCTTTAATAGAATCAAGACTCCCTTCAGCTGTAAACCTGGGTAATCTTCATTCTATGACAAGACCGGAGGCGAGAATTATGCTTGTTCAAAGCTATCTAGCACTGCCACAGCCATCTCACTTGCTTAAAATAAAAAGTCTTAAGTGTTGCATCTGAAGACCAATCTGTTGACTACATAATGTCTTGTAAGGTGCTCCTGCTGTAAATGCTTTAGATGCCATCATGCCTCGAGCAGAATGCGGTCCAAATATGCTTAAATCTATACCAGCCAGCTGCATAAACTCCCTGACCCACCTAGCTATAGTGACTGAGGCCACTGCGTGATAAGGCTTCCTCTGTGCTATTAATAACTGGTGCACTCATATATGCCTGATGCCCTCTGTGGCTTTCTCATAATCCTTAATACATTAAGCCACACAGAGTTTGGGATTATCCAGAAAATATATGTTGTTCTGGATATGCTAAATGCTACCCCTTCAGAATAGAAGATGTTCCTGTTCACTTCCAGCGCATTCACATCAGACACTCTCCTACAGGACACTAAAGAGAGCAACATTGCCATCTCACCTGACAACCTAGTAATTGACCACAGATGTTCTCCAGCCATCTTTGGAATAATCAAAATACCATATCTACGTCCCACAGCACTGAATATCTGGGGGTTGGAGGCTTGTACAACGTCAATCCTCTATGAAGATGCACCACTATCGGGTGCTCTCCAACTGACAAACCATCCACTTTCTTGTGACCAGCCGAAATAGCTGATCTATGGACCCTGATGGTCCAGAAGCTCGGACATCTTGGGATAGTTTCACCAGGAAATTGAGAACCTGAACTATGCAGAAACAGGAAAAATACTCTGTTGGCCGCACCAGCCTTCCCATTTGTCCCATGCAGAGCCATAGCTCCTAAGCGTGGATGGGGCCCACAAATCTTTGATGAATTCAGCAGCAAATTGAGAAATTCCCGGCAGTTTCCATCTCTGCCTGAAACCTTGCATGCTAGCAGTTAAAGGCTCCCCGCACTGACTAATGGGGTTGCCTGACCAGACAGACTCTGTAGTAGATCTCGCCTGAACTAAATCATCCTCAGAAAATCAGATGAAATATCCACCAACATTGGAAACCATGGTTGGGAATTCCAACCACAACACTATCACCACTAACTCTGCCTCCTCCCTGCAAATTTTTGCTACCACTCTCGTCAACATAATAAACGGGGAAAAGGCGTAATGGACTGACCCTGTCCAACTGTGGGAAAACATATCCATTGCCTGTGCTCCCAAATTCAACCTCGAGCTGAAATACCTGGGAGTGTGTGTGTTCAACCTGAATACGACCAGATCGATGTTGAAAGGTCCACACACTTCCTGCAACCTTGAAAAAAGGCTGGATGGAACTTTCAGTTGTTTGAGTCCCCCAGGTAGCCTGAAATTGAATCTGCTATAACATTCTGCTCCTGCAGGAGATATTCCACAGTTACCACTATCTTCCTTTCTAGACAATGGTGCCAGAAGTCCTTCACCAATTCAGCTAACCTTCTGGACTTGGTGCCCCCTAGAGGATTGATGTACCAGACTGCTGAGATGTTGTTCATCTTCAGCAGCACACAACAATTGACTTTGTCTCTGCCAAACGTGCATACTAGCAATTCTAGACATTTTATGTGGAGCTTCAACTCATCTCCGGACCATTTGCCACCTGTATCCAGGTCTCTGCATCTGGCGCCTTAACCGGCTCTGCTTGCATATGATTCTATCACCAATTCTGGAACATCACTGAAGATAGCATGCCCATTCGATGCCTCCATATTCGTTAAACACCATGTTAGCACTGCTTTCCCTTCCTCGTCTAGCAGGACAACATGGTGATAACCTACACCCCACTGAGGTTGCCTGATTTTCAACCTCTGCAAAGCCCTGTAATGTAGTGGGCTGGGAAAAATCACTTGAATGGATGCCACCAGAAGCCCCACTACTCTGGCTAGATTACAAAGTGAAATACTCTTCTCTCTGAGCACTGCCCTCAATTCCTTCTTAGTTGACCTCATCATTTGCGGGGGTAGTTCTACAGAGGCTTTTATGTGTCTATAATAAAACCTAGAAATGCTATCCTCTGACTGGACTTTAGCTCTGATTTGTCCTTGATGATTAGAAAACCCAGGGAAGTGATCAACGCGCCCACCCACTGCACCTGTTCCTGTAGTGCTACTTTGTCCTGCACTAGAATAGAAATGTCATCCAGATGTGATATGATCTGAACTCCGCTGTCTCTGATCATCGCTGCTACCAGCCTCATCACTTTCGTGAATGCCCAAGGTGCCAAGGCCAATCCAGAAAGCTGGCATTTGAACTGTCAATTCTTTTCGTTCCAGCAGAAACTGAGAAATCTCTGATGCTCTGCTATCGATATGGAGAGATATGCATCTTTTAGATCCAACCTTGCTAACCAGTCTCCTTGCTGGAGTAAATCCCAGAGGAGATGAATCCTCTACATCTGGAAGTACCTGTACACCAGAAACCCGTTCAACTCTTTTAAATTGATTACTGGCCTCGACTTTCCTTTTCTGTGGACAAGAAACATATTGCTGTAAAACCTGGCCTTGTCTATTGCACTTCGCTGTATCACACATTTGATCACTAGGCTGCTCAGCTCTGCCTGTAAGAGGTGTGTTTCATCTCGCATCATCTGAATCGCTGTGGGGTTCTACTCTCAGCCTGGGAAGCCCCACAAACTCAAATGTAAACCTGCTACTGTTTGCAAGACCCAAGAGTCGCTTGGCAATTCCTGCCACTTCTTTAAAAATAATCTTGTCCTGCCCCCTACTGCAAGGAGCGTGCAGGACAAGATTACCTGTCTGTGCACTTATCTCCTGCGGCACTCTGCTGTCTGTAGGATCCTCGACCTCTGTGACCTATGGAATGTCAACTTTTTGTAGGGAAGAAGGCTTTGTGCTGCCTTGATTCCCAGTATTGGGTCCCGGGTCCCTGAGGCCTCCTCTGCTTACTGAAGCGACCCATTGAAAGGCATCTATGCTGACCAGTACTGGCAAAAACCCTAAGGGAAAATATCTTTCTAATAGAGGTCTGTGCTTTTTCTAAAGTGGCGTAAGTTCTGAGAAAACCTTGTCTTTTCTTTCACAAAGGCGTCTCTGAAGAGCATGCCTTGCCCTCCTCGCCCGCTTCATGAGCGGCAGGGTCGCTGAGTTTACTATCTATTTTTAGAAGCAAACTCCTCTTCCTTTCCAAAGACAGCATGCAGTTGGCATTGCCAAGGAGGCACACCACACACTGAGCCCAATTCGCCAGAGTTTGTGCATCCACAGGCTCTCCCATGTCTTTGGACCTCTCTGCTAGGTCAATTGTTTTGGCTAGGGGCATCTGTTGTAGCTTTGGTGACAAAGGTCATCATTTTGGTAACCAACTCTGGTGCGGCCATGACTTTACCGGGCAGGTCCGGTCTCAGGCATTCCGCTTTCATACTGAACCTCACCTATCTTTCTCGAGGCTTTCTAATCTGCTGCACCATATACAGGGCTACTTTAGGCAGGGGCAACCAATCTGTTGATTAAGGGTGCTTAATAGCTTCCGGAATTAATATGTCTTCAAAAGTGGCCCCATCATCCTGCTGATCTGGGGTTGCCTTTTCTCGCTTTACTAGCAGGGCCTGCTCTCTGGGGCATACCTCACTGAGTTCCTCTCCATCATCCTCCTCTTCCTCCTCATCTGGTGAGTATCTGCTGTCTTTATCCCCTGTGTTTTTCATCCCTGTGGTAGGGGGTAGCCGACTTTAACAAGAAAGCGCTCTTCAATTTACTGACAGCATCAGCCACCTCATGGAGCTTTGCGCTATCCCCTTCAATTTTGCTCATGGGGTAAAAGAGGGTGGCCTCTTCCAAGCCTTCTTTCTCCCCTCGTGTTCCATCCCTTTCTTGTGGTGACCTGTTAATGTGCCCTCTCCCGGGCTGCTTGCCCTTCTTTTTCTGTGCATTCTTGACTTACACCTCTAAACGGTCCTGAATTGGTTTAACTCCTGGGTGACTGCCAAAACTAAGGAGTATTCATGGACCTTAATATAACTGAGGGATAAGTCCCTGTCAGTTACAGTGATATCCTCAATACACTCTGGGGAAGTGCTCTTGGAAGCCATGGAGACATGATTATGTTTTATTTATGATGTGTTTGAACACAGCAAGCTGCAATAATATTGAGTGCTTAATATGTGCACTGTACCAGCTATCACTTAGCCGACATGTGCCTTTGCTTCATATTTGCAAGCTGCTTTTATGCTGTGGGCAATCCGAACCTACATGAAAACAAACACCAAAAACAGGTAGTCGTGCTCATGGGAGCAACACGCACCTCAAACTACGTATAGCAAGCGCACTGTGTAGGAATCTCTATGTTCTCTATAAGAATGTATCACTTCACATTTATTATTATATACTGAAAATTGTACAACCACATAACCACATAACCAGTCTGCTGAGTGAACAGCAAAATAAAGAGGAAGGGCACCAGGCAGGATATGGGTCCTAAGAGGAAGCTGGGCCAGGATTGTTGGACTGTGAGTGGCACAGAACTACAGAAAACAGGGGACTGGTGGGGATTTGCAGTCCCCTAAATGTTGCTATTTATTTTTGAGAGTTTAAGATTTAAAAGGTTGCTGAGGAGTAGCAATAAAGAAAGTTAAAGAATAATACTCCCCTCCGGTCATGACATAGAATAACATTTGCACGTGAGCATCTCAAATGTGCTCAAAGAATATGCAGATATGCTTACAATTTTGACTTTGAGAATTAGGCGTAAAGCAGTGAATGCAAATCTGAGCTGCTCACTGGCATTTTGGAGAACCATGCCGAATTAGATCAAATTAGTTGCCAAGAATCACACACTTTATTTATGCACTGATTCTGGTACCCATTCTGAAATGTTGGCACTTTATCACATGTTTATAAGAGCTTCTTATACAGCTAGGTGCAACTGTTTGTAAACATTTGACTTTCAGTAACACAACTATTACCCTGAATTTTAGACCTGCCATGCAAAATAACAAATCACATGATGAAACAATGTGCCAATATTTTTCTGTTTAAATAAACCCTTAACATAATGCAGCAAGAAAATGATTGTAAATTGATTCTAAATATCAGGGAGTGCACAAGATCTAGAATACTAATTGATATTAGCCAGATAGATCTCCTTTGGTTTGTTCTACTTTAAGTATTAAAGTACACGCAACAAATAATGCTGCAGGCTAATTCCAACTTCATAGAGTCATTGTTTGACACAGACTTGCATGTTGTTGTGAAGAACATTTGGAACTGCAGAAAAAAGCAAACTGTTTAGGATCCCTTCCACTCAAATTGCCTACATGATAGAGCAGGACATGCCATAAATAATGCCATAAGAATGCAAGAAGGCAAACATGTTCACCAAAGATAGCACAGCACTATGATGGGTATGATAGGATATGAGGTGACATATACAGCACCACAGTATCATTCACTGGAAGATCTGGGACATCAGCATGCACATTTAGGTTCACCAGTCTTGAATGTAGCTTAATCATTTCTTATGATCAGTTCTTTATATTCTTCAATCAGTTGATTGACCAGTTATTACATCCCTTATTTCAAGGGACTAAGATCTAGACTGGCACCACACTGATGCTATGTTACTGTTCGTAATTAGTGCACTTTGGTGAGGCAATGATATTATACAGCACAGGAGGTGCTACTACCACGACATTGTATATAGATACGTTTGACAACCTGATGTTAAGGAAGAACTGAGTCTGCTTTTAGTGGATTTAGAAATCTGATCAGGCATATGGTAACAGATCTCTGTAAAGTAGATTAACACATTGAGCCATTTTCTGAGCCAGTATGCACTCAAACATATCAACGAGAATGTCAAGTTCAATGATGGCACACAATCAATTTCAATATTGCCCCAGAGGAAAGGCGAACATGCCACACAAACTGCCATAGTGAATACACGACATGTATGTACTATGTTGAACACAGTCCACACTACATAATCAATAATTCTGCTGAGAACTTAGATTTAGACAACAGCCAGACTGCAGGGTTGGAACCTCTGCAGCACATTCTATAATATTATGACCAACCATTAATTACATTCTCTAAATAAATGGGAATCCAGTGATAAAGTTGGAGAGGAAAAGGTCATCAGGCGGCGACATGTCCCCAAATTTGCACTTTTATGAAAATCAAGCACTTTACCCAAATAATCTACGACTGGAGGATAGAATAGTAATTAAAACCAGTCCTAGAATATGTTAGGCTTTTTTGGGTGTAGGAAAAGAAAATTGCCTCCCTGGCAACTTTTTCCCCCAATGGCTTTTTCATATAGAACCAAAAAATGCAGATTGAATTCTATGCCCCAGTGCGGGGGTGGGAGGATATGATATGATATGGCATTTGTAACACGCCTATACACAAGTGTTTCAAGGCGCGACGAGGCAGGGGGGAACAAGGGGAGACAGACAGCGATCCTACTAGGCCAGGTGTCATTCAGATCGCGCAAGTGCAAGGGTAGAGGGATAGGGAAAAGTGCAAGGGGGAGAGGGAGAGGGGAAAGTGCAGTACAGGGTTAAAAGCATACAGGATATACAACAAGGGCCAGCTGGTGGCAAGTGCGAGGTAAGTGCAGACAAGTGCTGGAAAGGGGGGCTGTAGGGATACAGACACAGTCCGGAGTGCAGGGGTTGCCCGGGAGGGAGTGCAGGGGAGTGTGGCTGGGCCAAGGACCGAGAACGGTGAGTGGCCCAGTTGCAGATTCAGTGCAGTTTCAGTAATTTTAGCAGGGGAGAGGGGGAGAGAAAGCGGAGGCAAAGAGGAAGGTTTTGAGGTGCTTCCGGAAGCAGAGATGGTTCTCCTCAAGTTTCAGGGAGGCAGGAAGGCTATTCCAGAGGGAGGCCCCTGCAGAGGAGAGAGATCTGCCCCCAACTTGTTGTTTGGAGAAGCGGCTGACCCTGAGGGAGTTGGAGGCGGATGAGCGAAGAGCTCGAGAAGGAAGATATTTAGGAAGAGAGAGTTGAAGGGATTTTGGCCCAAGGCCCCAGACGGCCTTGTGGACAATGCAGAGGGTTTTGAACTTGATCCTCGCAGTCACTGGGAGACAGTGTAGTGATTTCAGTCCTGGAGAGATACGGTCCCTGGGCTTGAGGCCAAGGACAAGTCTTGCAGTCCTGTTCTGGATGAGTTGCAAAGGGCGGAGAGTAGAGGCGGGCAGATTTAGATAGAGGCTGTTACAGTAGTCCAGCTTGGAGAGAGCCAGGGCTCTAGAGACAGTGAGCTCCTGGGGGAAGCAGAGGAAAGGAAGGATACCTCTGAGGAGGTGTAGCTAGTAGTGTGACTTCTTAGAGACGTTGGATATGTGAGGAGAGAAGGAGAGGGTGGAGTCGAAGATGACCCCAAGGTTTTTTGCCTTGCAAGTAGGAGCAGCAAGAAGGCCAAGAGAGACCGGCCAGAGAGTTGCAGGGAAGGAGGGAGTGGGTGTGCCGATGAGAAGAATCTCAGTCTTACTGGCATTAAGGCAGAGGTTGTTGGCGGCACACCATTCCAGGATCGCAGAAAGACAGTCAGAGATAAGGGAAGGAGAGGGGAGGCCGAGGGTAGCCTGAAGATGAGCTGGGTATCATCCGCATAGCACTGAAAGTTGGGGCAGAGAGCAGCGATGCGGTGGGCAAGAAGTGCCAGATACTGGTTGAACAGCCAGGGAGAGAGGTTAGATCCCTGGGGTACACCACAGGTAGAGAAAAATATGTCAGAGAGGAAAGACCCCAGTTGGACCTGGGAGGGTCGATTGGAGAGGAAAGAGGTCAACCACACCAGAGCCTGACCAGTGATACCCAGGTTATCACGGAGACGGTTGAGCAGGATGGTATGGTTGACAGTATCAAAGGCAGAAGAGAGATCGAGCAGAATGAGAACACATGGAATGTTAGAGTCAAGGTTCGAGAGCAGGTCCTCACGGATGTTCAGGAGAGCAGTTTCCATGCTTCTGGCAGCTCTGAAGCCAGACTTAAGGTCATGAAGACTACCAACAGATTCAGTATGGAGATTAAGCTGTGAGATGGCCAGTTTCTCCAGGAGCTTGCCCAGGAAGGGAGTGATAGAGATTGGGCAATAGTTAGCTGGGCAGGAAGGGTCGGAGGAGGGTTTCTTAAGAAGGGGGTGCACAAGGGAGTGCTTGAGAGGGGATGGGAAGACTCCAGAGGCGAAGGAGTGATTGCAGAAGTCAGCAAGGGCAGGAGCCAAGGAGTCGATGTGGTCCTTGATAGTTTTGGAGGAACAGGGGTGGACCTGTTTTGACGAGACTTTCATAGATCGGACTTGTCTCGAAACCTTGTCAGCAGAGAAAAGGGGAAAGGCAGAGAAGGAGAGAGGAGGGGTGGCTGCAGAAGGGCCAGAGGAAGGGCAGGGAATAGGGGGGAGCTGATAGGAGGAGAGTGAGGACAGGATGTCCTGAGCTTTTGAAATGAAGTGAGAGGCAAGTGCCGTGCAGAGGGCCTGGGAGGGGACAGGAGAAGTAGAGACTGCAGCAGGGTTGGCCTTTGGAGCAGGCGGGAGGCCAGTTTGACAGAGGATGAACATGAAGCACGCTATTTCCTCTCTGCCACCCTGCACTTGCGTTTAAGGGTGACGAGATCCGAGTCATACCAGGAGTTACATTTGGCTTTGGGCTTCAGGCGGATTCTCATGACAAGGGCAAGGATATCAAGAGTATCAGATATGGCAGAGTGGAGCGTGGAGAGGGCTGCGTTAGGGTGGGAGTCAGCCGAAGGGGGAGGAGAGGGTGAGAAGGTGGCAGTGAAAGCCTCGACTGACACGCGCTTCATGGGTCGGATGACCGAGTAGGAAGGTGGCAGTGATGAGGGTGGCTTTGCCTGTGGGGGAGGAAAGTTGCCCCATGTGTCCTCCCATTAAGACGTCTCTGCACCATAAGCATTTGTGCATGAAGCCCACCTCTGACCACAGGCCTGAAAACAACATTCTCAATTAATTAGCAAGGCTTGCATCCACCATACATGCATTGACCGCGGCAGAAGAGAGAATCGGATGTACGCTAAACACACTGAGAAGCCTTTGTGTGTTTAACACTATAAAATGCTAGCTCTGTTCTGATACGTTATGCAATGCTATAATTGTAATGCTCTCCATACCCAGCTACTCAAGGTCATGTTATGTAATGTTCATTTGTTTAACACGTGTTTTTTGTAATGCACTAGTCTGAATCTTAATAAAGAAATTGGACTGGGAGGACACAATTTCAGATGTTCATCCATGAGTAGTGAGGAGTCCAAAGAACACATTTTTGTTTGTGAAGCCTGATCCCAAATGTGGAACGTTGTTTAGCACGGTTTGTGTATTTCATTGGCAAGTCGTGATATCCTGTCTAAACAGGCTAGCTTAAAAAGAGCTTCAAAGGAAGCACAGGCAACGTAGACACCTCAGGTTAGGATCTTAGGCCACTTCAGGATTATGAACCAAATCCCTGATGGTCAAACATTCCATATTTCTTTCTATTAAATCTGGTTTAGACCATCAGTTTTCTCAGCCCATTCATGGCTTGTGGCTGGGGAATTTTTTAGATGGCATTTGTTTTCCGGGTACTCTAGCACATGTCACCTAAATACTTTGAAGACTGGGGGTCTGATTTACAAAAGCATTTTGCAATGGCATAATGCAAATGAAAAACGCTTTGTAATCAGGCTATGTGTGCACAATAGTCAATTTCTCATCAACAAGATGATGCTGTGGAATTTCACGCAGGATCTGCTGTTGCTGAACTCTGCAACTACCGAATCTCAATATATGGAGCTGCCGTGCTAATTGTATCTAAGGTTATTCATCCTTTCTAAAGTATTCAACCACAACCTCTAAGTTCTGGGAGAATATCTGTGAGTCCAGATGACTGTGTTCTTAGAGGTCATGAGATATTCATGCAATACATTGCATAAAAGAGACACTTGCCCAGAAAGAGAAGAATAGACAAGTTTAGCATTAACATTTTGCAATGTAAGGCAAAGCAAAGCAGTATTGTATAGCACTGGTCTGCCCTTTGGTGGCTTAACTGCTTGGTGTAAGAAAAGAGATAGGTAGGGGTTGTTAGTGGGTTAGCAAAAGAGGCAAATGCAAAACCTGTGACGTTGATAGGTGCACACTGGAAGTACCCAAATCCAAAGTGCCAGTATGTGTCTAAAGGTATGACAGAGACACTTGAGTACGTCTTTATCTGGATTGGAGAGCACACGTTCTGAACAAATGAAGCATTGCAATTCTGTGGTAACCTTGATATAGGGATGTGTGACAGAGCAAAGATAAGAACTAAAGAAGTGAGCTCTCTCATAGTTTCATTAATGATGATGCTGTCCGTGATTGGTGTGAGGCTGCCATGTGCAGGGGATTTGCGTGTGCAGTGCAAGGTGATAGGAGGATTCAGAAGTGAGCAGGGGAGTTGCTAGGTCTGGAAAAGACCCGGGGCTAAGCTGATGTTGGAACTGTGTGGACTCGGGGCTAGCTAGTCTTTTGGCTGTAGCTCCTGAGATTCTATCCGGGGCTACAACCAAAAGATCAGGGGCTATAGCCCCCTTAGCCCCCCTAGCAACGCCCCTGGAAGTGAGTATGTTGGTCTCGGAACAGTAGGGAAGTAGACATTGTAGGGTACATGTAGTGGGGATAGATCAATGCTGTAGGGTCTGATTCCAATAACCTTGGTGATTCTGACTGTAATAAGATCATTCTCCAATAGTCCTATGCTGACTCGAATAGGTTTGTGGTATGTTCAGATGACTTTGGAGAATAAGCCCCCTTGTTTAAAAATGAATGTCAGTGGGCTTTATTGGTTGACGTTTTTCTGCTGATGTTAGTTGAATAGTCTGTGTTTTAGCTGGACAATTGACCTTCTGTGTGAAGGAGTTTGGTAGAGTTACAGAGTTTGTGTGAGAGGTAGGAGATATTACAAAATGGGATGCCATAGCACTTGGAAGGTGACAGAGCTTCCTCACTCACTCACCAAGCAGGACCAAAAGGCAGCTAGCGGGTAGGATGAGAGTGGAAGGGCTGAGGAAACCCCAAAGGAATCTCGTCTAAGTTTATGAGACGGGAAGTGGGCAGAAGGAAATAAGGAGAAGTCATAAGACCAGGACACCCGTTCCCCTCAAGGTCGGGAAAAAATTAGAAGACGCAAGCGAGGGGCCTTACCCGGGCGGCACAAGGACGGAACCCTAAGGGAGTATTAGGACCAAGTAGCTGAGGATGGTCCAATCCAAGCAAGTTCCACACCAAAACCGGAATAAAATCCAAAGTGGGTACCAGTCCTATAAGAAAACGAAAGCTGAAGTCAAAGGAGAAGGTACAGTACCAAGCAGAAGAGGGAGATCCAGGCGCAAGTCCAGTTCAGCAATCCATGGTGGAATGTCAGAAGAAAAGAAGACAATGTGAAATGGCATAGCAGGTAAGGAAACCTCTTTGAGTAGCACTTGCGCTCAGATGGTCACATATATTTGCTTCTGCAGCTGAGCTGCTGTAATGCACCAGGATATCACGGACGCGTTTGCTGCTGGCGTTTGTAGTCCCTTCCTTTGGTATTGGTCCCGAAGCCGCTACATCAGCCACCAACCCACATACGGGTTTGGCACAGCGGGACACAGAGCAGGAGAATGCACGCCCTTTCTGGCATTTCTGAGAACTGTTTGGGATGGTACTATGGAATCGTTGATGGATATGAGTGCTTTCAAAAGTTGGTATTGTGTGAATTTCCCTGTGATGACCTCTGAGCCCCTGTTCTGAAAGCGTGGTCAGCAATGTGCTGTTTTGAAATTAATCATTATTTTTATTTGTATTTAGTGGCGAGTTTGTAGGCCTGAGGTGTTCTGCTCCTATCTTTCAGGTTTTAGAAGTAGCATGGCTATCATGTTTTAAAATGTTTGTAGACTCTTGAGTAAGTATTCCATGTACCCAAGATAAAGGCTGTGGGAAAATGTAGTTTTGCAAAAACTGGTGTGATGACTGCCATGGTTTTGTATGTGAAGGACAAGTAGGGAATGATGTGTGGTACCTCAGAGCTATAGAGAGTAATTCCTTATAATGACTTTAAACAGTGGCTCCAGTGTAAGCTCAATGTTTACACATAATCGGATGTTTCTGACAGTTGCCTGGAGCAGAGGGCAAGGGACAGAAATGAGATTTGGAATTGTTATCCTGCAGATCATGAGCTCAGTTTTGGCTGGTATGTGATTCGTCTGTTTGTAAGTAATTTTCGTTTATTTTTGATTTAGTTATTGGTTGCAAAGCACACCTTACACAGACCAATCTTAGTAAAAAAGAAAAATGAATCATTCGTAAACAATGCCTTAAAGAAATGCATAAAAACATACTACAGTAAAGCAGATACACATATTCAAAATTGACACAGAGATAAATCAAGCTATATATCGGAACCCCAAAAAGCCTAGGCCAAAAGAGTTCAATGGAAAAGTCGTAATCCCTTGGTGCATTAACCTTGGAAAATCTCTCTCTATTCCCCTGAAAGTATGGGCACACAGTAACCCAGTTTTTGAGGGTTTCACGCTCGCCCTGTTTGTCACAAAACCTGCAGGAGTCAATGATAGAATGTGTTTGTTGAACCTTCCAGTGTATATATAGTTGGTTCCCTGGAATTAAACTGGTTAAGCCAAAAGCGCCCAAAAAAATAACGTACTCTGTTAGACAGTATTTGCTGCAAATAACGAGAGATACAGTCTCTTTTTTGCACATATTTGACATATTCAGTGTACGTAGAGTATGTGTCAAGTGCATCAACTGTCTCCACCCAATCCAATCTATACAGTTTTGATTTTACCCTTTCCGGACGCTCAGTTATTTCGGCTTCCATCCCCTAAGCGGGTCAGGGTACCCTGTATTCTTCTTCTATAGGAGTTAAGGGACACCAGTGCTGCTTCCATCGTAACAATACACAGGCCCCTGTAGACACTGTTTGCCGGTGGACCCAAACATTTTGAATAGGTTGGCAGCAATTTCCAATCATAGCAGCCCTTAAGCAAGACAAGACACAGTTCATGCCTAATGATAAAATTAGGTATAGTGGCAGAAAGTCACAGCACCTGCTTCCACATATTTCCTTGTAAAACATGTAGGTAGTCCCCTAAGTCCAAGAGACATAGATCAAGACCACAGAGTAGCACAGGTTCAACCTTAGCGAGGTAACATGGCAAGATCGGCAAAACAGAAAATGTGCTCACCCTTTCATATAAACATTTATTTTGGGAGGTGAAACAACTAAGCCTTCCTTCCATGTACCACCCAGCAATTGATTACTCAGGTTAATTAATTTTTTACACCCCTTAGAAAAAATAACAATCTTAGACATTCCACCATTAAGAGAAATATTATTAGCGATGCAATACTGAGTAAATACATTACATTTTTGTTGGAGGCCCCTGGGACCTCTGTCAAATCGGATAAAGTCATCAGCAAATGCCAACCAGTCGAGTCTGAGACTGCCCAATCTAGCCAATGACATGGGCTGACCCATCCATATAAATTCCACATCCCTCACTTCAAAATTGAAGAGGATTGGAGCCACAATACATCCGTGCTTCAAACCTACCCATTTCTTGATACAGGAGGAAAGAGAAACTTCATGCATGAGACGGACCATAAGATTAGTTTCAGTGTCAAGCAGCACCAGTAGTTGGACCAGTTTTTTAGGAACATCCCAGTTTAGGTCCACAGGTGCGATCTCACCACGCAGTCAAAAGCACTCAACAGGTCCAATGAGGCCATATAGACTTTACCCATATCCCTGGACTTAACATCTGATAGGAGATGCACAAGGATGGTGGCATTAAGGTGGGTTCCCATATTTCTGTGAAACCCAACCTGAAATTTCGATATTGTGTCCTTTGTTTATAAAACACGTGACTTCAACCAATTCATTTGGCCCGTGCCGCCTAGAATTGGATTTTTCAGAACTCTGTTTAGTGCCACTCGCGGAAATGAAAACAACCTCTTGAACATTGAATTACCCACCTCCGTGTTGCACGAGAAAATTTTAAAATGTAAAACATTTTCATTTTTTACTTCGGTGTGAGATCTAGTCCACCAAGTTTGTGCACTTGGTACGTGCACAGACAATAGCGAGGTTGTGCTGTAAACACGATTTTCCCTGAGTCTATCATCACTATTCTCCTAATATAGCAATTATTATCGAACATTCACCAGGGGTTCAAAGAATCACTGTCTGATTTTGAAGAAATCGCTGTCCTGAAGATGGCCTAACACTGTTGAGTTTAATGACACTAGGGAAATCAGGCTGAAATATGTCGACTATCTAAGATACCCACAGCAACAATCTTGGGTTCTTTTTCCTTTTTGTAACTAAATGTTAACTGAGTTTTTTGTCTTATAAACTAAATGTTAATTTACTCTCTGTGCTGTTTAATCTGATTTCCCTTGTTTGTTTTTAAGTGTTGTGACTTGGTCCCTTGTATATTTTGTTTCCATCCATGGAACTTGTTTTAGTTTATTTTTACCAGTGTCAACCATGACAAAACAATGTAGTTCACTTTTTGTTGTTATATTTCTCGCAAAGCTCCGTGTACTTAATATTTTGAGAATTTAATAAACTATTTTTGGTACATATGTACATAAGTTCAGTGTTTATTCCACCACATTTGTCATGTAAGATATGGGTTATTATAACCATGTTTGTCTCTTTTGCAAGCATTAATATTCTAATGGTAAGGTAGCGTAAAGAGGGGTAATAAGTCTCACTGTGTTGTATATATCACCAATGCTCTCCATGTCCACCAAATTGCCCAGCACTCTGCCCAAGCCTGCACCACTCCTTAGGGTCGGCATGATGTAGATGAAGTGCCTCCAATCCAAACCTATGGCAACAGGAGACACTGCCAAGACCCAATAGCTGATGAAACCAAGAGCTCAAATGGTATACCCGCAGTCGCTCTCAGATCAAGAAAAGAAAAAGAAAAATGTCTCACACCAGTTCGTGTAAAATAATTACAAGGCTTATAAGGTCTGAGAGCTCATGGGGAATGCACGCAGTCACTCTCAGAGAAAGAAAAATTGTCTCACACTAGTTTGCATAAGCAAACCTCACACCAGTTCGCGTAGGCAAGATCAGGAGCTCAAAATCTGTGCCCACAGTCTCTCCCGGGAGAAAAGAAAATGTCTCACATCACTTTGTGGCAGTAAGTGAAGTGGCAGTAAGACGCGAGAGCTCAAAAGGTACGTCCACAGTCGATCAGAAAAGAAATCAAGATCTACCGACTATTTACATGAGCTTGAACACAGTGTGTAAAAATGATGAGGATACATGGGCATCCTTCTAAAAATGCACTCGTAAGGCAAGGTCAAATTCAAGTTTACCTGTCTAGTTAGTAAAAGGAAAGGATTGTTGGCAGGAATGTTGTTGTCTGGATCCAAGAGGTTCCTCCACTCCTTTCCCCCTCAGCCTGCGTGTACTGCGCCGGCTGCACTGTAACTCTGCAGCCAATTCCTTTAATCAGTAGAGGGATTTTTAACAGAATAGAGGGCTATGTACATGTTGACAGCACACACTCTGACACTCTCAAAAAACTCCAACAAACTCCAAGAAATCCATGGGGACCCTTTAATCAGGGCAGCAGAGTGAAGACTCAGGGTTTCAAATCCGCAGAGCTCAAAGCTGAAACCCGCTGCAGCGACCCAGCAAGGAAATGTTAGAGGAAAGCTCCTGCACGTTCTCATGTTCTCAGGTGTGAGATTTGGAATTGTGATCCTACAGATCAAGAGCTCAGTTTTGGCTGGTATGTGATTCATTCTGTTTGTAGTCATTCAGTAGTCCATGTGTGTGAAGCATGTGCTGAAATCTGGTGAGTCCATTGTAGACCTGGTTGTGAGGATGTAGAATTAGACATCATACGTTGTAGTTGAGACAATTGAGTTCTGAGTTGTTAATGACTTCTGGGAGAAAGCCGAAGGTGTCTCACTTATTAGTCCCTGGGCATCTGTCATCCAGGTGGCCTGGACATGCCCACGCTATTGGATCCAGTACCTGGGGGTAGACCAGTCGGGGAGGATCACCTGTGCAAGGGGTCTTTGGGGAGTGGAAGTGGGACACTGAGGGTTGAGACGCGGTATCCCCTTCCCTGTAACACCTTTTCACATCCTACACGGTAGGATATTTAGAAGTTCTACCCCCCCCACTTTTCCCACACAAACACTTGCTTACACCGTACAAACAACAGACTAACACCAGAACATGTCCCAACACACAAGTCAGGCAGAGTCAGACACTTAACAATAATCATGCACACCTGACAGCCCTTTAACTTCCCCACAGGGATAAAAGGCGAAGCATTAAAGCACACTTTGAGCAAGACCAAACGCACAAGGAGACGGCTACACCAAACCTGCAATTAAAAAAGAGAAGAAAGGCGGTGAGACCTGGAAGGACGATGAAGGTGGAGTTACCCCTGCACTTTTCACCTCAGACGAAGCCTACGAAAGGGAAATCTCAAGACCGCAAGCTACAGCTGGCATGTGAAGCAACAGATGTCAATGGTACATAGAGGCCTCCTGCTTTGATAACACAGGTGGAGAGGCAAGCTGGCTACTGTGGTACTATCCTCGACTCCAGAGAAGAGGAAGCCATCGGGTTCTGCACAGCCGGCGAATTGGAAGAAACTGATAACATGCCAAACCGGGATGAACCCAAGATCACAAGTGGCAACATTTTGAATGCAAAGAACTTAAAGAGAAAGAACTTGTGTGTTTGTTTGACCTTTAAAGAAAGCCCAGTTGAGGTCCATATGCAGAGGGGTACAGTGCCACGTGGGGCCTCATTCGAAAGACTCTGACCGGGACCTCATTTTGAAAATGCAAGAACCAGAAGGCCCTAGGAATGGGTGGCGGGTGACGTCAGAGTGGCCCTAGAAGGGTCACATCAAATCCCTTATACAATTGAAAGTCTCTGACCCGAGGCCAGAGGAAAGCTAGGGGAAGGGAACCCTGCTTACCGATAAGATTGTGAACCATGGTAAAAGGCAAGTGTGAACCCGACAGAAGGATGCCGAAAGAAAGTAAGGAGAAGGAAAACCCTGCTTTATGATAAAAATGAACAATGCATGACTTGTGCTAGAAATACATGAAGTGTTTGAAAGAAAGGCCGTATTGAATCCGACGGAGGGAAGCCCAAGTTGAAAGGTTGAGGTAAAGCAGAATAAACTGTGAACAGTGTGTTGGAGCAGCTGTATGAACCCGATGGAGGGATGCCAAGGAGGAGAACTAACGAGAGTGAATTATATACAGTGATAAAGCAAGTTGAACTGTATATGTGACGAGAGTGAACCTGGCCGAGGGTTGTCCGCAGTGCGAAGTTCTTCAAAAGGGCATTAAGACTCTAGAGAATTGCAAGCTGCACTTGAAGGGCCGTAGTGAACCTGACAGAGGGAGGCCTGAGTTGCAAGGAGGATCCAAGCCCAGCGGAGGGAGCACAAGATTTCCAAAAGAATCTTTTATTGAGGACCCAAGCCCCACAGAGGGAGTTCCGGGGGTAAAGAGCAATTGCCCAAAGTGCAAGGCTACCAAGAGAATCTTTCTTTGTTTGTCTTTGTGAATCAGCCGGCCTTCAAAGGCAAGAGAGTTTTACAGGAAAGAGACTTAGCCTGTGAAGGTCTTTGAAATTGTTGAACTGAAACTGTGAACCTCGTGCTGAGTCCCAGTAGAGTGCTGTGCTCAGAAGTCCCACCTTGCCCCATGCTTAAAACGTGGGCATGGGAGACCCAGCCATACCATCCTGACTTTTCATTTGTGAACACATCTTTCTTTTCTGGTGAACATTATCGCACACTCTTTTTGTAATTTGTCAGTAAGGCTTGGCAATAGATTTTTTTTGTATATGTCCTTTTTATGTGACAAGACTCCACTAGGACTACCTTATTATTAATTGTAGCTTGCTCCCATCTTAGATTTAGATTTAGATTAGGCATTTATCTCACCATTCTAAAGTTCAATAAACACCCTTGAACTGTGATCACGTGTGTCTGTCTTTACTGTTGCTACCATGAGTTCCTTACAGTTCCCAAGAGAGAAATTATGTAAATGCTGAGCAGCAGAGCTGATAGACTGGATACTTGGTGTGTTCTACATGTCAGGTTGAGGAGACATTACTTGAAAGGGAACATTTGTGTTATTTCAGTCTTTTTGTAGGGAATGAGGCAGTCCAGCATATAGAGTTTCCTTTTAAACCATTGACTACTAAGTTATTCAGTTGAATCTCATGCCATATTTTTTTGAAAGCAGTGGAAATGTCTATAAGGGTGACTGAGTTGACATCCACCTTGTTTTCAGTGTGTCACATATTGAGAATAGAAGGGATTCTGTCCTACCGTGGTCTATAACAATGGTGTGACTTTTGGAGGAGGTTGCTGTCAACATATTCTCTTGCATGTTGATGGATAGGTTTCTCAATGTGCGTGGGCAGGAAAGGTGTGTTGCAATGTGGTCAGTGGTTTTCTTGGTCAGACATGTTTTTTAGCAAAGAGGTTTGATAGAGGATGTTACGAAAGCATGAGGGACAACTCCTTGCCCAATGGAGGCATTGAGGAGGGCTATAGAGGAAGGTTGCGTAGCTAGTCTTTGCCATCTGTGATGGTTTATTGAGAAGCCACCCTCAACACAGGGAGTTCCTTCCCTCCCCACTCAAGTGGTTATGCAACAAATTGTTAAACAGATTCTTTTTTAGCCCTATCTCAGACACATATCATGCCCCTTGGATCCCTCTCCCCTGAGCTAACAATGAGCCAAGAACTAGGCCGGTGTATGGGAAATATATTGGAATTTATTTAAATTAAAGATAATAGAAATTAGCATGAAAATGTCAAACACCACTTTATCCTTGGCACAACTCAATCAACTTCTCTCAGTATAAATAAATCACAAAAGAGAGTTAAAAAGAACACAATCACAATTCTTAGCGTTCTGCAAATTTCACTTAACAAAATCATTACACTGATCAATACCGAAGGCACTTATCATGTAATGTTGTACGATTTTGATATTCCTGGAGGCTTAAAAGGTTAGCAGTAGGATTTCAAGATTGGTAATGATACATATGGCAATCATGATTTTGCCCTGTCACAGTTTTTATTACACTGCACACTCCAGCCAGGGACTGCTTCCCCGACAATGAATATGGCGTACAATAAAAGCACTTTTATTTTTAATAAACCACAGGTTCTTTTATTTGAGTAGGCCTCCAACCCGTCTCGCACCCAACCTTCACAAACACCACGTGTCATAATGGACTAAGAACCAGGCCGGTGTGTATTAATAAGATATTAAGTTATGTATTATTTAATGGAAAAGGCAAAAATACAACAGCCACTAATATGTGGCAACACAAAGGCAATGATTTCTACAGAACAATTGGTTCAGATATCCTAGCACAGTTACACAGATCTTTAATGGCAAAACAGAAAACAAACACAGTTTTAATTCAATTGATAGCACCAAGGTTAAGCACTCCCCCCTGCAACACTCACCTCCAAACATCAGCGACTTAATTCCTTTGAATGAAAGCCAGTGGCAAGGAGTAAGGATAGAAAGAGACAATCGGATTTGGAATCAAGCCCACCACCCCAGGATGGGAAGTCAGAAAAGAAAACGAAAAGCTGTTTTTGGAGCAAAACGGCAGAATCGGATTTTGCTTATTACTCGCACGGCTACTCACAACTGCTAGGGGACTGAACAAAATGAAATCTGTGTTGCTACACTTGAGGAGATATGGGAGCTTAGAGATTACTAATCAGTACACAGAACAACATGGTCATGAGGTAAAGAAATTGATTTTGGGAGAAAGCAAATGCAAAAGATAAAAATACAAACGGCAAATGGAAATTCGTTTTACACAGGTTTTACAATGACAGGCAGCTTAGGAAAGGGTTAAGTATTAAAAATCGGAAATCGTTTTTTTAAGTACAAGGACAGAGGCACATCACAGATAGGATGCTAGGCAATAAGGGGTTGCTCGCAATGGGACTTCGGTTTGGGGTTTTCAATGGGACAGTTGCAAATTAGTAATTTGTGGCAAATGTACACAATACACTGACAAATTCGGTTTTCAGTAACACAGAGACTAATTATTTTAGGGCAATACTTTAATGACTACAGTTATTAAAGAAAGACACTAGGCACCAGGGGGTTAATTTCGAATTTTAACAAACTCGTACCATGAATTTCAATGGGGAATTAATTGATTTACTTCAAAATAATGCCATGGATGTATACAGACAACTGAGAGATTTGTCGCAGGGAATACGCTAACATACACAGGCTAATACAGATTCTACTATGGGAAGGTGAATTAATTATACTGGCAATTTGGGACTTTCAATGGGGTTTTCAATGGGGTTTTCAATGTTACAAAAGGAAAGGCTTATGCAAAATGGTGCTGGGGTTATTTGCTACTTACAAAGTAAGCCTTGGTTTGGGATTCTGGAAAGCCAGCTGGATCTCAGGACTCTCTGAACAGCCTGGCAAGGGGTCTGGTCTCTGCACTCTCCTGGATGGGATTCTGTACACCAAGCTGGATCTCAGGACTCTCTGGACTGCTAGGCAAGGGTCTGGTCTCTGTACTCTCTTGGATGGGATCCTGGACAGCCAGCTGGATCTCAGGACTCTCTGGATAGCTAGACAAGTGGTCTGGTCTCTGCACTCTTCAAGATGGTAAGGTTCAGCTTTCCCTCCGTCTTCTTTCTCCTGTCTCCCTGGATTCTTGTCTGTCTGTCTCCCTGTGTGTCTAGTGCAGTCCCACCTTACATAGTCCAAATGACACCATTCATTTTGCAATCTGGGGGTAGTACTCCTACCCTGGGATAGGACAGCCTACCATTCCTCTCTCTGCCCACTGGAGTTATTGGTTCAAGGGGGGAGAGCATCATCTGCCTGTTTGTCATTTATGATAGTTCTTTGGTCTCCAGTCAACTTTTTAGCAAAACTGAGTTATGTATCATAACTTCAAACCTATGCTTGCCACCGCCATAAAAAATAGACAGGCGGTTTCAGGGGGTCATAGGGAATCAGGCAAGCCGTATTTTTCATCTAATGTTGAAATGTGGTTCTCTATGTCATGGAATTCTTTTGATTTGTCCTTTTGAGTGGGTTTGCATGTGTTGCTGGTCCATTGACATGGAGGGGTACTGCCCTGGGTTCTTTGAATTGACACGGAATAAAAAGTAAAATCCAAGCTGTATTTTATTAGCAGTATTTTGAGCGCTGCGGTTCACATGAAAGGTAAAACAAAAGCTGTGTCGGGTTGCAATGTAGAAGTCCTTGCCCCTCATGTGAATTAACAATAAGACAAGGCCGTTTTGGATGTAGTGCATAATTATTTTATATTCAGATGCAAGAAAAGCAAACACAGAGCAGTTCTGAATGCAGGGCATAACTTCTTATTATTTAGATACAAGAAAAGCAAAAGCAGAGCCGTTCTAAATGTAGGCCATAACTTCTTATTATTCAGATGAAAGAAAAGCAAACCCAGAGCCGTTCATGCTGAAATGTTCAAATGCTTGCCACACATGTGCCATGAAAGCAAAGCACAGCTGCTTTTCATGGCAATGTTTAAATGTGGTTTTTCAGGTGAAAGGGCTTTCTGCTTAGGGCCTGGAAATGCATGCCATAACACACATTTTTAGTTTAAAATAAACATAGGATGATTTAGCGGTTTGTTTTTCAGACCCCCTCCTTGCTTTGGTAGCAATCTACACAGTTTCCCCCCCACCCACTATAAAGAGAAAGGATTCAAGGCAAGCAAACTCCCCCTCCTTTTGGTTTCCCAGGGCTCAGTTCTACTTGCACAGCAAGCCTCTGTTTAAGGTTCAGTAAAGCCAGCTGCATCTCAGGACACTCTGGAAAGATAGGGCAGGGGTCTGGTCACTCCAGTCTCTAAAATGGCCTCCCACTCTCCACCATAGGACCCAGTCATCTTTGAGGCATTCCTAGAAATAGACAGCTCCACCCAGATGCACTCTCAGCAATCTCCTCTGGTGTCTCCTTACAGATGTGATATGGTAAGTTTCAGCAGCTTTCCTGATGGTCTATTTCTTGTCTGTCTGTTCTTCTCTTTCGGTCTGTTCTGTCCTAGTGCAGTCCCCCTTATATAGCAGTGATGACACCACCAGTTTTGCAACCTTGGGGACTATGCAATCAATTCTGCCACTAGGATTGGACAGTTACACTTCTCTCTACTCCCAAACCCAACCTCCAAATCAGGATTGGTTTAGGGGTCTAGAGTAAGATATGTCAATTCCCATTTATAATCGCCCTTTGCTCTCCTTTCAACATTTTGGCAAAAAATAATTATATATCACTACTTCATAATATTACTAGCAACTGCCATATTAAACATATTTTCTGATTCAGCTAATCATGTAGAATTAGATAATCCTACCACAAAATCTGTACCATGTAACAGCCACGTGGCACATTTCTGCCATTTCCATAAAAAGCACAGCAGTTATGAATATGTAACTTAAGCATATCCCTAATTTCATTTTCCTCCCGCTCACCAACTCTCACATTTGAAACATGTTCAAATCAGCCTGAAACCTAGTTTAACTGCCATTACAGTTCCTACAGTCACAATTAGAAGAATTGTATATCCCCAAAATCACCTGGAAATTATATAGAAAATGGAACAAAAATGAAAGCAATCCTCCTTATGATCTCTGCGAAAAAGGCCTAAATGATAATAGTACTTTTAAATTAATGGTGAATCTTCATGTGGGACAAATTGCCTTTTTTCTGCCTTCCGACCATTTGTTTTCACTGGGTCAGCCTGTGCCCAGAGTTTTTTTTATCAGTCTCCTATGTGTTGGAAGCTTGCACTTTGAAGTGGGTGCCCCCATGTTCACACATATTAGTCATGCTCCAGCCAATGGTAACTTTTCTTGAAGTCAACGTTTTCAGAGCCAGCAGGTCTGGAGAACACTGAATTTTACACCTTTTCGCAGGACATTTTATTGTGGTTGGTCATTAGACGGGATATGTGACATCCAGGCTGGGGGTGGGAAATTTGCTTGTGAAGGTTTTCCAGCAGCCAGCAAAAGTGTTTGCCTGGGGCTGACATTGTCCATGAAGACAAACTTGCACTTCCAATGTCACCGGAGTTTTGTAGGTGAAACATAATATACATTGCTTCTTGTCAACCCGCACATCGTGTTTTGTTTTCCTGATATTTTTCTGAGAGCAGTGATATTTTGTATTTTAACTTTTTACAACTACTTTTATTTGCACACACCTGTGCATGCCGTTTTTGTTTTCAATGTTTAAAAATCCTGTTTTCCACGTGACACAGATCTTTGATTCCTCCTTGTTTTGTAAATTAAATAGTTGCTTATCCATTGGTAATGACAGGCAGGCCCCTTTCCCCCTTGCACCTTAATTTTGCTAGAAAACAAACAAAGGCAAGGCCGTTTTTGTTTTAGTGTTTAAAATCTTGCTATTCATGTGAAAGGGACTTCTGTTTGGGGCCTTTAATTTCACCCAACATATCATTGTAGTGAACAGTACTTCTGGTGGGGTTTTCTCTGCTTTATTTCCCCTGATTGTGTGTAGTGAAGTTGGTCCTTCCCTGGCCAGGTGATCTTGGACTAGAAGACGTTTGTGGCTCAAGCGTGTCATTGTGGAATTGAAGAGTTCTTGAGATAGCGTTGGTGCTGTGTTAAAAGCTGCTAGCTACTAAGTGTTTGAATAATTACTGTATGCCTGGTTGGGATATAAAAAAAAAATGCTATTGTTCAATGCAGTTCTGCCATTTTGGCAGCCTTGTAGCCTGTGGCCCTGTAAGAGAAGAGGTTGAGTTAATCCTTATTGGGATAAATAGGAGGCAAATCCAAAACTTAAGGTGTTGATGCATGTATGTCGGAAGTATCCGAGTTCTGAGTGCCGCTGGTAATTTCTGGTGTCTTATCTGTAGGGGAGAACCTAAGATCAGTCATATTGATGTCAGTGATGTCAGACCGGATTAGCCAATGGTGTGTGGGGAAATAGATGACAGAACTGGATATCTGTACAGTGAAATTGATCCATTAGTGTAGTACTTTGTAGGCGGGTAGCTGGCAGGTGCAGGGATTGATTGTTTTAATTGTGTAAGGCGGTGTAAGAGTTTTATAACACGGCACACTCCAGCCAGGGACTTCTTCCACTGACAATAAATGTGGCACACAATAAAAGCACTTTTTATTTTTATTTGAACACCGGGTTCTTTGTTGAGTAGGCCTCCAACCCGTCTCACACCCATCTTAACACACACCCCATGTCACAATGGACCAGTAAGCAGACCTGTGTATAACAATAATATATTTATTAATTGTATGATTCCATGAAAGATCAGAGCAAAATCAAATAATGCGGCCGCAACCACCAGTGTTGTGCAATACAATGCAAAGATGCCCACAATAAAGTTAATTCAAACTCCAGACATACACATAAACGAGAAAGTGTTTTAAAATCAATAGATGGCTTTTAAGTAAATCACTCCCCTCCAACACTCACTCCAAACATCTGCTAACTAAATTATTTTAGGATGGAAAGCAGTGGCAATGAGTCAGAATCAAGAGGGAAAGATCAAATTTTTAATTTAGCCCACCACCCCTAGATGGGAGACCAGAAAAGAAATTGAAAACCATAATTAGGAGCAAAATGGCATAATCGGTTAAACTTGTTATTTGTGCAGAAGTTGACAATTGCGGTGGGATAGCTAGGACAAAAATGTGTGTGGCTGCACTTCAGAGACAAGGAAGCTTACAGGCTACTGAGCAGGGCACCAAGGCAATGTGTACACAGGTAAGAAAATCGATTTGGGAAGAAAACAATGCAAAAGAATGGAGAATGCAAAAGAGAACACACGCGACAATGAACATTCGTTTTTCACACTGAATTTAAAATGACAAGCGACTAAGAAAAGTGGCTTAGCTGTCAAAATCGGAAATTGTTATTTTACGATAAGAAACACAGGCACATAACAGATAGGATTCTAATGGAGGGGGTTACTCTTAATGGGATAATAGATTGGGATTTCCCATGGGATGAATGCAAATCAGAATCAGTAGTAAAGCACAATGCACCTGCAAATTCGGATTTTGTTGCACTAGACTATTTCTGTTGAGACTAGGTTTTAATGACTATAGTTAGTAAAAACGCTCAACAAAATTATTGATTTCAAATGGCAACAATAATGAATTTGAACTTTCAATGCAGAAATTAGGATTTACACAGATAACTGAAAGATTTCTTAAAGGAATATGCTAACATGCACTGGCTTATACAGGTTTGTCTATGGAAAGGTGAACAGATGATACTGGCAATTTGGGATATGACTGGGATTTCAATGGGATTTGAATAGGATGCAAAGGTCAAAAGAGCGGTATATGCAGTGTTGGGACAGGGTGATGTGATACTTACAATGTAAGCTTTAGAGAGCGGGATCTGCACAGCCAGCGAGGTCTCTGAACAGCGGGGCCAGGCAATCTAATCACTGGGACAGCGGGGTCAAGAGATCTGGTCACTTGGACAGCTGGGCGCTCCTGGATGGGATCAGCTGGGCAAAGGGTCTGGTCACTGGGCTCTCAGAGATGGGATCAGCTGCCTTTCCTCCTTTCTCCCTTGATTCTTGTGAATGCCTGGATCTGGATGGGTGGTCCTACCTGGATAGATGGATCTCTGCTTTCCTGGATCTTTAATGGATTTCACTGGCTTGTCAGTGGATTGTCCCTTGTGTGGCTCTGGCTACCCCTTATATAGCCAAAGTGACATAATAGAATTTTACAATCTGGGGGTAAGTACTCTGGAATTCTTCCTACGCTGGGATAGGCCAGGAAACTGGTCCTCCCTCCTCCCCGGGGCCGATTTGTTCAGGGTAAATGACATCATGTATGTGTGTGTGTGTGTGTGTGTGTGTGTGTGTGTGTGTGTGTGTGTGTGTGTGTGTTTATGACATTTCTTTGTCTCCCAAAGCTACTTTTTAAATAAAAAATGAGTTATAGAGCACAACTTCAAATGCATACTAGTTACCATCATAAGAATCAGATATGAGGATTCCATATGCCGCAGGGAATTGGAAAGTCCGATCGCCAACTCTGTGTGATGTTGCATCGCCCTTTGGCACAATTTTGCCATTTTCATGAAAAGCATAATATCTAAACCAGCATTTCACATCTTTTCACAAAGTTTCATGTCTGTGCCATTTATAACTCACACCGAAATGCATTTTTCCTGCCCCTCCAGTTCACCAAGTGCTAGAAACATGCATTTGGCCTCTTTCTGTTTGTCCAAAAAAACATGAAATACTGTCATAGTATAACATTACTGCTTATTCAGGGTTTTGGGAGAAATGTCTTAATGTACAAATGTCCTTTAAAGTCAATGGGCTAAATTTGTCACTGTGTGGGCGGTCCCATAATCCCCCACAGCCACTGTCTCTGCCAAGCTTGGCAAAAAAGGGCTTTTACGATGCCCATTTGAAGTCCTCGCAGTTCCTCCTTCAGAGGGTGCTGGAGGAAATTGCACCTCCCTGATATGCACCTGCCCTACTTGGTTTATTTGTTCCTTACTGCAGAGATACCGGCCAGTCTGGTAGGGCAGTGAAGTTTCACACTTTTAGCCTTCTCATGTGCCCTTGTGGGCCGGTTTACTGAGAGATGCAACTTTTCCCATGGGGCAGGGCATCCTTTAAGTTAGTGCCTGGACCAAAAGCCAGTTCTGCTGGTTTCTGAGTTTTTTTTTTTCAAATGAAACCAAGTCTTTTGGGGATAAATATTTGTACATTAAATAGCAAAACCCCCTCCCACGTATTCAATTATATTTCAGTGCGAGCACAAGCTGTCATTTGGCATTTCACTTTTAAACTACATTTTACTGACTTTCAGAAGAGCAAATTCACACGTTTGTGTTCATGTCCTTGCATTTTGAGTTTACAAATGCATTTTTTTTTTCAGACCATAGTTTCATTTCACTTAATTGTCTGGGGGGTTTGGCACATAAGGTTGATTTATGGACTCAAAAAGATGCTGCACAGAATTCCTTTGATATTGACATGAGAGAGAGAAACGTTGCATTATTTCTTTCATTTACTGCAATTCTGAGCTCAATAGTTCACAGTAAAAGAAAACAAAAGCCGTTTGGAATGACAACAGAATTCTCGGCCTCAAGTGATTTCCCAGTACAGCAATGCCGTTCTAGAGATGTATTGCCTAATTTCTTGGAGATTAGAAGAAATAAAACACGCAGGGTGTGTTTCCATAAAGGGCACAACTTTATGATGTTTTCATGAAATAAAGAACAATTTTGCAAAGCCGTTTTGAATGCTGGCCCTTTTCTGATGCTTTAACTGAAGGTAAACCAAATGTAGAGCCATTCTTTGGGTGGCAGTGTTCAATGCTCGCCACATATGCGCCTGGGAAAGAAAAGCACAGCCGCTTTTGTGACATTATTTCAAGGCGTTTTTTTTGGCTTGAAGGGGATTCCTGCAATGGGCCTTAAATGTACCCAACAGTGGCAAGAGAAGAAGATGGGGTGGGCGGAGTGTTGCCTTCTTTTCAGTTTATGGTGGCTGATTATGCAAGGAGTTACAGTGAAGGTAAGTCGATATTTCATCTATGACACAAGCTGGTAGCAGCTGCGTGCTTTGCATAATAATTGGCATTAATGTTATGTCATAACCACCATCATATTACGTTGCTGACCATAGCACAACCATATAGCATATACATGTGAGAACAACATAACATAATAAAGGCTGTGAGGACATGCCATTACAGTAAATGGTGTAGCAAAGCAACATAACATACCAGTGCACATAAAAACATAGCACAGAGTACCATGTAAAGTACACTCCATGAGTGTGACATAACACCAGCAGCATACCTTAATAGCACTTCCTAAAATGACAGAACTGCTGAGCATAAGATAGTCTCATATCAATAAAAAGATAAATTAAGATCATGACATATAACATATTCTTTACTAGAGAGGAACTATATCCAAGGTGGGCATAGTGTGGCCGCACAGCATAGCGTTGCATATGTAACAGTAGAAATGCCAACTTTTGCAAAGGCAGCTGTAATTATTACACAATGTAATGATCCTACCTCGTAAGGATGAAGAGCTACGCTGGTCATGCTTGGGTTCAAACATGCAAGTGCAATCTAGCCTCATGTCAGAAACCAAAGGTTAATTCGTTGAGCCACCCACACAGTCAAGGAAAGTTAGACGGGCAACTGCAAGTGTGACACTAGGTGTTACCTGAGCGTATTAAAGACCTGCTGGGATATTTAAACAATTCTGATGAGTTTGATGTGGGTACACCTGTAGGAGCCAGCAGACTCCACCTCTGAAACATGGGTTGATAATGTATGTTTTCTTTTGTTCCGTTCCCTAAGGTTGTTTACGTTCTGTGTGGATCGTGGTCTTACCCAATTCACTGCCAATCGAATTGGAAGTTATATAGTGTGTTTTAGGATTTGAGTGCGTTGAGGTACAGGGAATACTTCTTCACCCAAAAGCTAATGTGACCTGGGCTGTTTGGGTTCTTGTGTTGCTGTCCTGCAGTGTAACTCAGGCGAGTAGACCTTTTGAACTGCTGTTGAGTAAAATGAACTTCACTGTTTTTGATATACCATGTTATGCTGTGTTGTTATGCCAGCACACCACAACCACTATGTACAACATCTTCACGAAGCCCTTGTTCGATGATCTGGATAATCTGGGTGTCACCTACACTAACTATGCGGATGACACTCAGATTCTCTTACCACTTTCAGGGGATTATGAACAAGATTTGGCCTTGGTGAACAAGATTTATCTCATCATTCAGGCATGGATGGCCACACACGGACTATGCCTGAATGATGACAAAACGGAACTCATCATACTGGGGAACACACAAAACATCAATAGATTAAAAGAAGAATACTCCTCCTTCGTCATAGACGGTAACACTATCAAGGTGGCAAAAGAGGTAAAAACATTAGGGTTTTACCTTGATTCCCACCTCTCCCTAACCAAACAGGTGAGCGCAATGGCATCCAGCACCGCATATACTTGCAAGTTGATTAGAGCCGCAAAACCTTACCTATCCACTGCCAACTGCCTAACCCTTGCTCGAGCATTAGTGCTGTCGAAATTGGACTATTGCAACGCACTATATATAGGCGCCAATAAACATACGCTGCAAAAGATTCAAACACTACAGAACAATGCTCTTAGAGCTGCCTTAGGAATTCCAAGAAGGGAGCATATTTCAGAGGCTAGAAGACAATCCAACTGGCTCTCCACAGCGGACAAAATCAAACTCAAGACAGCTTCTCTAACTTTCAAAAGTATCAACCATCTAGCACCCAAATACCTAGTTGCTAGATTCAACAGTAAAATCTCCACTAGACCCACCAGAGAAGCATACTCTAACCAGTTAGTGATACCCCCATTTAAACTAAGTACGGCTGGAGGAAACAGCTTCCCGGTCAAAGCTGCCCAGCTTTGGAACTCCCTCCCGCCTGGCCTGAGATCTACCCAATCCTACGCTCTCTTCAGATCTAACTGTATCAATTGGATCAAAGAAAATGACCGATAGTCCTGCCCTACACCAATATAACCACTGTTCTACAAACGTACTATGTACATAGTTATATACTCTCTATCTTCCTACTGCATATTTCCTGTATATATTATGTTATATGTATATATTATGCACAATGTATATTCTCCTTACTGTCCTGCATTATGTAACTTCTACGACGTATAACCACTACTTGTAAACATGCGTAACCTGTAAAGTTTAAAGTATCCTTGAACAACGCGCCCGGTTACCCTCGGGTCTGGCGCTATAAATAATAAACAAACAAACAAACAAACGTTTTAATATGTGAGATTTCAAAGCACACACGTGGAGGAGATACACTGCAAGGGTAATGGACTGGTGGCAAACTAATTATGCACACCTCAAGATGGTAACATGTATAGCACCCATTCCAAAGTTGTGGCAGCAAGGGAAGTTTTTTTTCTCGAGTAAATCATCTTCCACAGTAGTAAATCGCCAAGCTACTCTGAACCCTAAAACAAACAAAAAAAAAGTCTGCTCCTCCCATCTCAACAAATAGGCAGTGTACACAACCTTTGGTGTTCTTCTCTCCTATATTCCCTGGCTGGGTGTGTGCTATATAAGTTCCATGTCATACACAAAACATACAGATGATTAGCGTTAGCACACATATTTAATGACAAGATTTGAAAACTCAGTCTCTGCCCTCTAAGTTGTGTTCGTTGTGTAGGACACACTCTTGTGGTATGGTGACAATCAATATATGTTTGTGGGCGACGGACTGCATTTGCCCTGCAAAAGGTCAGATGGATTTGTGTTCCATATGCTATGTTGCTGCTGGCTTTGAAGCTCATTTGGCTGGAGCTACTGGAACATGTGTCTTGAGTACGTAACAGCGATTGGCCCCAGCGCCCAATGATGCTCCGCCTGCATCCCCATGATTGGTTAAACAAACTGCAGAAAGCAGAGTCTTTGTTTAACGAGGTCTGCAGTGGTTGCAAATCCTAATCTAAGGTTTAGGAAGTGAGATATCAGGCCAACGACTGAGATGTGGCTAGAAGCCTTGTCAATACAATCGACGATGGAGAAAATTCTATTTGAACGGTGCACTCTCCGGGATGTTTACGATTCTGTGTAGAGTTCCTTTAATGCACTGAATGGTTAATGTGGCCTGAACGACCCATATGTGTACATCCATTGCTATGGCATAAACTGGCAAATGTGCTTTTGTGCTGTACTTTCTATAATCCATCCTCCCTCCATGGTCCTCTAACCTTGATAGAGAACAAATACCAGAAAGAGTACATCAGTGGATGCGTCTAGCTAATCTTATGCTATGGTGACTTATTCCAGTAAATTTACAACTACATTGTTTGTGTGAATGCTTTTATAATATATCCTCTGTCTATATAATCATTCTCAATATAAAATAATCGAACATAAACAATAAAAACGTGTTTTCTTTATCTCCTTACGTCTTAAATACAACTGCATGTATAAGCATATCCTCAGATATTTTTTTTTTTGTAACTCTCGTTTCCAAATAATGTTTTCATCTTACAACCAAAGGAAATCAAACACCTCAGTGCCGTGTTGCATTTATGAGACGCTTTGAGAAAAGTGAAACACTGGAAAGGTGAACACAAATCTGACTTAAAATGTGTGTGCAGTCGTTTCAAGTCATTGATAACGTGAAACCGATCCACTCTGGTCATGAAAGATTTTTTCAAATGGAGACGTTTTGAATGTTTCCATCAATTCGACCAACCCAAAATGAATCAATGAATTGAAAGACTGCAGAACCTCCCGTTAGTACTTGGAAAACATATTTTGTGCACCTGAGCAATTCGTTTTTCTGGTTGTATTGAAACACTCCAGAAGTAAATGGCACTGTAGCAGGGACGTCATTTGGGGGTCGCCTGGGCTGTGGCCAGCGCCATGTGGCTCTTTGTTTCTGGAGTGACTAGCTATCTCATTCAGGCCTCTTGTAGCAGTGACCTACAATAAGAAAGAATAGGAATAACAAACATTTGTCTTTCTGGAATTATATAAAATAACTGCTAGACTCATTAAAGGTATATTTCAGGGACGCTTAGGGGGTGAGTAACTGATTTAGTCTGTTCTTAAACACCCCAACTCAGCCTTTCATATAAATGAGTACCAACACAGGTTGGGTGATATTGTTTATATATTTGTTCTACGCAAAGCGCTTAAGCTTTAGTGCTTTATAATAACACATCATTATCATTTGGCCTTGGACGTCTGCTTGCATTCACAGTAATTTGGTAATATGGGCATATACTCACTGATATTGATGATACATATGGTGAATCATTCTCGTATGAAATGTATATTACATTAGATTGATATTGAAACCATATTTTTCGTAGTGCACTTGGAAACAATGCTATGTGAGGCCCCTTCCTGTTTTGTCAAGGGGTGAACGGTCGTGTTCCATCACTTCCCGTAATGTCACCTTGGGGTTGGGTGAAATTACATCACTTCCTGTGATGTCATCGGAGGTCAAGGTTCCACTACCCCTTGCATTTTGATGAAATGACCATAAACTGTAGGTGACAGGAAGTACCAGAGCATAAGTTGTTCTTTGATATTCATTTTTTAAAAACGACATGGCACCCACATGTTTGATATTAACTCTCGGCAGAAATGTTTTCAAATCCATAATGTAGGCTTGATTTCTACTGTGATTTCTACTGTAAATTGTGCTATGAATGATGTAATTGTTTAAAAAAAAATGATAATAGAAAGACGTTTTGTTTGATCTATTAGTAGCACTTGGGAAAGGGGACGGCTCAACCCAAACATGTTGTGCAAGTTGAATAATGTGTTTACGTAATTTAATTAAGCTGAGAAGTTTTCATTGATTTGGATGTACTCTGAATAATTACTCTGAAAACAAGAAATAGAATATTATATAGGTATAAACTGGTAATTATCGGGTTAATACACCGACAGCATACACAACAGTAAAATGAGTTGATCCCGAGTCCCGTGCACATTTAGAAACATAAATAGACAGAACACACCACCCTCTACGTAAACAGCGCATTCTCATGGATATCATGATAAAAAGTGAAAACATAAGACATAAGACCTCAAAGTGGTCTTTCTGAGGCTTCTGAGAGTGGTCTTTCTAAAGTGACCCCTGTCTTACCCAATGGTCCGGCTGGGAAACGGAAGTCAGAGGTGTGGAATGTAAGAGAGAGAGAAAGAGAGAGAGAGAGAGAGAGAGAGTGTCAATGTGCATGATGTAAAGTTTGCAGCTATAGGGAGGATTATTTAAGTGACAGTTGATCCCTGAGCGTAGAGAAATTAAGCTTTGCACCTGGTACTCAGACCCAGACACTGTGTATACATTTGCATAACATTTGCTAAAACAGGAATAGGTTCAGGCCAACTGTATCCACCACCTATTTGGTGGGACGTTGTGTATTTTCTTCTGCTTTGTATAATTCAATGTGGTTCAATTCACTAAGGCACACAGTAGCATGTCTGCTAGTTTTTCCTGGACTAGTGTTAAATTAATTAACAGCATTGGTGACTCGGCTACTTTCAAATCTGTCTTCTTTTTGCATGACGCTATCTTGCAGCCAATCGTGAAGTATAAGACTTCAGTGAGGCTAAAAGAAATTGCTGAGGCACCAGCAATGGAATAAAATTGATCATAATTTGCGAAGGTGTTCCACATCGCAATGCGGGCTGCTGGCATAGGTTGCAGCTGTAGATCCGGGACTCGTAGTGTGAAGCAGAGACGGTGCTTAACAGAAAATGTCCACTGCATGGCGAAAATGGTGGCGAATCCTGCGGATCACAGAATTAAAACAAATAGAAGAGGAAGGAACAGTAAGAGGGACAAGGTGTGCGGAACAGGAGCAGATGGATTCTTGGGCTGTTGGTAAAGCCTGCAAAGCAGCCAACCGGCGGCTTAAGGTGAGTCACAAAAAGGACACTTGGGTGCTAATCAGCAATATTGGTTTATGGCTGAATACAGTGGGAATACTATTTCCCAAAAATGTTCTTTTTCTGAAGTGATTACGGTTCTCTACCTTCATCAGTTGATGATCCGATTCCAATCATATTTGAAGACTTCAGAATTAGTAAGGTACCAATCTCTTTTTGTACAAATATATTATGATCGACATTTTGAGTAAAGAATAATGACTAAAGGTGAACAGTATTAGCAAATACTACAGACCTTTCATAAAAGACAGTGTGTCAGAATATAAGGAATGCAAGATTACATCATATGTCTGTGATTTAGAATGCAATTACCTAAAGGTGCTCAAGCAGCTGCCCATTAAAAAACATCCAGTGCACCGAGTTTATGTTTAAGTGCACCCTCCTTGAGTTTCCGTTGTGAAGAAAATGTCAAAGGACATATCTCAACTCATGCATCTGCTGATCCTACAACGTTATACTTAATAATCATATGGAGAGTAGAGAAGGTGGGTTGAATGTCTGTATTCACTTCATTATAAATTGCAAGCGATTCATTCCGTCCTTAACCAACATCACCCCGAGCCACCTTTGGCCTGTACATTAGCATTTAGATGTTGGGCTTTCATTGAACTTCATTTTTTAGAAATAATATTGACATATATTTCTACCCATGCACATCTTTGCCGATTACCCTGCATGCTTGTCTTCCAATCTTTATCGAATTATCGCTCTAAAAGGCCTATCATATGCTGACTGTCTCTTCAACTGTTTCTCTTTGTTACTCTTCCTTTGTGTCTCAATATCGCAATCTCTCTCTCTGTCACTCCCTCTGTCACCCCCCAACCCCCCACAAACACACCTCTGCCTTTTATTTCTATATCCTTCTATCTATCTATCTATCTATCTATCTATCTATCTATCTATCTATCTATCTATCTATCTATAGGTCCATCTATTTTGCGATCTCTAATTCGACTCCAACTGGATGTCTGTGAATTGAAGCACCTAACCCTCCTGGCCTCATAATTACAAGGAGAGATCATTTAGAAGCATAATGAAAAGGCTGCTCAATTTAGCAAAACGCAGAGACAGCCCACTTGAATGAAAAATTATTAATAATCAGCATTTTGCTCCAAGGGACAGGCTACAGCTCAAATGCCTTTAAATCAATTAAACATGCTGCATACAAAGCTCTCAATACCAATGTGAAGCAAATTACGTATTTAGGGTCAATACAGAGCCCAGCTGTATTAAGCAGAGAATAATTATACTACATTATTAATTTGAATGTAATGTACAACATTGTCCAAGCAAGATGTAAGTTGAAGTTTTCATAGGCAATCTATTCAAAAATGAGGTCTGTCAAGGCTGTAAAGAATGCTAATAACACAGATGCGGCTTATTAACCAATATTGATTGGCTTAACTACATTATGACATGGTCCAGTGGCAGCAGAGGTGAAACACTGATATGTTCATCAGCAGAGTGCTTGCTTTCAAAGACAACATGAGATGTGAATTCTGGCTGGCGACAGAAGGAATATCCATCACAGAACCTCATGGGCATTTTTAGTGTCCATCGCTTATGTTTATGGTTTTTCCCAAATTCAAGTTATACATATGCTGGTAGTTGTGAAGATTATGGAATACATTAATGGAAATACTAGCATCTTCACTGGAAGAAAATGTCTTTCCTTGCCTACATGATTTGCAGTACATTGTATCACTCTAAAAGTAATAGAAATAGAGAAGCTTTTAAAGAGAGCACTCTCAATACAAATATATTACCTTGTGCCAGCGAGGCAGCAATAGCGAAGATGTTGTTTAGTTCGCACTGAAGATCTGGACTCTGAGGTTATTTTATGTCCTAAGTCACCTGCAGCTAAAAATAATACTGTAGTGAGAGGGTTTGATATTGTTGAAAGTATGCAACAGTTTAATTTGCTGCTTACATTCCATTGAACATTAAAGATACAACAGATTCCCCTGCTGTTTACATTCTGTTGAGCAGTCATCTAGTCAGGCATTGCCTGGCTCTGACATGGCATCATCAGACACACCCTGATTCGATCAATACCGAACATGTCAAAGCATTTCTCCAATCAGGCTTTAACTTTTCCTGACATGGCAACATCAGGTAACTACGAATCAAAGACAACTCTTGTCACCCTGTCTCTGACACCTTTGATTTGTCCTCCGGTTTCAGCCTAAGTTGCCTGGCCTCCATTATGAAGGCCCTGATAGATAAGACGTGCTCGATCACTTTGCTCGTGTTTTACTTTCTGCATCACAGCAATGAGAATATTCAAGCATTACTTTGAAAATGCCTCATGCAGATCAAAACACAGCAGTACATAGGTTTTAGCAAAATTGGAGTACCTCGTGAGAAATCTATGGAACCATTGCCTTGATGCTAAGGTTCTTTCCCTTTATTTCCCAGGTATCAATGGCTAGTCGAAGCTTTTGACTTAACTGTGCATGACACCATCCTGATCTCCTTTAATTTTCCAAATACATTTATGACAGAAAAAACAAAATTCTTAGGCACCAGGAATTTCTGACAACAATGTTAAACAGGCATAAGTGTATTAACCTTGCATTGATTTCCCCCTACATGATCAAAATCTGTACAGCAGAGTCATTGAGAGGAAAATCCACAACAAGAGCCGTTTGTGGACATCAATGCTGCCCTTACTGTGCAACCTTTTTTCCACAAAATGTTGCTCTACTCCTTTTATACAATTACGCACAGCACAGTGGTAGATTTGTTTGCACAAAGATGAGTTTAAGGAAAATACACCCCTTTATTAAAACGTGCAAAAACTGGGTAGCACCGTAATACAATCCGCCCAGAGTGATCATCAACACATGGACACAGTGGACCCCATCTTTGACATACAAACTACGTCACCAACATTACCATGTGGCAAAAACCACTACCAGGTGCCTAACGATTATTTTGAGGAGGATCACTCAAAGAGTGGAGTGCTCTCTTCGGACCAGGGGGCAAACCTACACTTTATATGTTAAAATCCTGGCCGAGCTGGCATTGCATTGGGTGGGAGTAACCAACTGTATTGCATTGCTCAGCAGAGAAATCCAGCGTGAAGTACTATATACGCCTGACATTATTAAGTTTTGCACAGCACTGCTTGCATATCGCTAATCTCTGCTGGAGAAACATCCGCAGAAGATGCTAGATTCCTCTGGTATCTAAATGCTATGAGCACTTACATAAGACTTGATGTAACAACCTCTGAAGGATGAAAGAACAATGAAGGGGATCAATGGGAAATTTTGTTTTCAACACCCTGTCCACACACGAGGAACGGGGCTGTGGGGTTAATTCTTTTGGCAAATCTTTATGATTATACCGGCTCAAAACACAGTGGGAAAAGATTGTTAGTTTTGAATGCCAACAATACAGATCCCGTGAATTCAATAGGGGAATTGAGTTACTTTGAAAAATATGCTAGGGATATTCACAGACAAACAGGATATGTTCAATGAGGAAATAACTAAAACAATGCTGGAGAAATATAGGGCCTCCACAATCTATGGCTTTGGGGTAGTTCTACTTACAGGAGAGGCCTGGAACTGGGCATCAGGGAGCATCAGGGCGTTGCTGGGGCAGCAGAGGGTGTCCATCAATGGTTTCCTCTCTTTTCTCCAAGGAGCCCAGTCAGTTTTTATGTCTCCTGGCTCCTGTCTCCAAAGCAAAATTAGGCCCCTCTGCTGGGATTTTGTTCGCCAGATTTACGCAGCAGGTCGCCTCTCGGATTTATTGGAAGAAGTTCAGTTCTCATGAAAAGTAGCTTACTTATAGGGCAAATAAAATCACTTACTTGTCATCATTCCCGCGAAAGGGATTGGTTAATGTTCACTACCCACCTCCCACCTGTGTGCTGATAGGACAAGGGGATGGGGGAGTGATTTGGGAGGCCTGTGGGAGGAGAGAGCTTCATCATCCCACTTTGACAGGTGGGCTCAGCATGCTTTATGACATAGAGATCTCTTAACATGGCAAGTACCCTTAATTTCCAAATAGTTACATGTATGAATACATTTTTGAGAACTATATTTTAAAGCAAATCAGATGAGACTAGTCTGGAGTCTGCACGTCCTTCCTGTGCAGAGATACAGTTTTTCTTAATTTACTCAGGAACCACATCATTGAAAAATATACCATCTTACACTCTTCATGTTAATTATTACAGGCATGCGCATACCAACTTTCACATCTCTAGGGACCACGGGAAGGCCCAAATCACGTTTTCCTTAACATCTTTAGTGGTGTTTATCACATCAAAATTGTTTAGCATGGTTACAAGGGGGTGACTGTCACATTTAATAAAAGCCTGGAATGATCATTGTGACATGTTGCTGTGACATGTACGCTGTTACAATGGTCGTTATGCAATAGAATGTATTTCTCCCATTTTAATCAACTGCAGTTTTACCTCCTCTATCTCTCTGGCCCCCCCTTTTTTAAAGTTTCATTTCTCTTTGTAGGCATGTGACTTAAGCCGAGAGATCTGTGTTTAGATTTCGCCTCCCCCTTCAATGCCTAATTGCCACACATGTGCACTTTTAATGGGACTTGTGACCTGGAGGTCACTTCTGCTGCAGAGCAGACCTGACTTTATATGGTCTCCACTGCATTTCTGATCTACAAAGTATTACTGCTTGTATTTTTAAGGAAGGGCAATGATGGATGAAGACAACCAGCCCTGAATCTCCAGGGCAACAGAGGGAGGTCCTGGAGTTTAGTCACATTGGGAGAAATGACCAGCAGCACATGGCCTTTTAAACTCACACACAATGTAACTTAACACAGCATCCTATTAGGCTTCACAGTTTCAACATACATGTCTGTTGCTTTGAAATTGTCCATGTGGATGAGCTGGTTATAGGCAGAAACCATGTTCACACTTCTAAAAGTATGGTCAGCTTTTCGCTGCACATATTGTCAATTTGGATGCTGAGAAATGAAAATGACATTCGTTTATTTATTTTACATGTAGTGAACTCTGTTTTACTTTACCTGCTTGGAAACAATCTTTTATTCCATAGAAGATACTGTGCACTGCGGTTTCTTGAAATATCAGTGCAGCACTCCATGTATTTGTCAGCCACATGTCTTTCATTTCCTTCCTGAAATGCATTTGCACATCATTGCACTTTTTAGAGTCAGGCCCACTTTCTTTCCTTTGTGATTAGGTTCGATAGGCCTGATGTCTGATCTTATTTCTGTGCTGGTCTTTATATTTCTGGCATCCCGGGGTACATTTCACCCCACAGTACGATAATTTCGAACCACAATTTGAGCCGCTCGTATAGATATGAGTATTTGATGGTTCATCTCAGCTCAATACAGTTCATTTTTAATACTAAATTCTAGGATTATTGACCAGTATGCTCGAGTCTTTATTACTGGTGCCTAATTAAAATGATGCAACAGACAACATCAGACACACCCTGATTTGATCAATACCGAACATGTCAAAACATTCCTCCATTCAGGCTTTTCCTTTTCCTGACATGGCAACATCAGGTAACTCCAAATTGAAGACAACTTGTGTCACCCTGTCTCTAACACCTCTGTCATGAATTATTCATTGCCTTGTGCCTAACCCAAAAGGCACTTAGGAATGCAACTATTTTCTGTGAGTTTTCAAAAAGCATTTCAATTGTCTGCCTTAAAGAATCAAATGTGGCTTTTATCTCCTTTGTCCTAAAATGTTCTTAAAATATACCAAAACACAAGTGGTGATGACTGGAAGGTTTAGAAGGAATCATAACCTCTGCCATTGCTCGGGACAACGCTCCAACCCATTGGTCTTTGCCTGCCAAGCCATTACCGAAGGGGAAAAGTCATAAGCAAAACAGGCTTGGTTACACCCCTACATGGGCAGCCCAGCCCGAATTGCTAGATCACATCCCTTCTGCACGAGACCACAAACATCCCCAGACATATTTAAGCCTTTTTGGGCCTCATCAGTGAGGAGTAGCTTGGGTCTCCATGCACCAGCAGGCAAGGGACCCATGTCTGGGCATACCCGTCCCTCTCAGGGTGACTTTAGCAAAACACAAGAGGTGATGACAGGAAGGTTTCAAATTAATCTTAACCTCTGTCATTGCTCTGGGCAACCCTCCAAGTCATTGTTCTTTGTCTTTCACAATGGCACAGATGGGCTAAAAAACGGTGGTTTGGAAGGTTGCCCAGAGCAGTGCAGTGGTTCAAATGTATTCAAAACCTTCCACCCATTACTTTTTTGGTTATAGTTTGTCTCCCTATTTGAGAGAGGTTATGCCCAAACGTAGGTCCCTTGCTTGCTGCACCATAGGGAACCAAGCTGCACCTCACTGAGTAGGCCCAACAAGGCCAAAACATGTCTGGGTTGCTTGTGTTTCTGTGCATAGGGGACTTGGCCTAGCAGTTCAGGCTGGACTGCTCCCATTTGTGGTAGTACCTGACTGATTTGCATATGGCTGGACCCCTTTTGAAATGACACAGACGGGCTAAATAACTATGGTTTGGAAGATTGCCTAGAGCAGTGCAAGTGGTTCAGAATTATTCAAAACCATCCACCCATCAACTTCTTTGTTATAGTCTGACCATATAGCATCATAACTGAAGATCCTCACCTTTCTACAGATCAAGCAAAGATCTCAATCTAATACCCGCAAATATTCTGGAGCATTCTACATGGATGCACCTCAAGTTTCCTCACCAAAGCTTTGGAGCCAGATCTGGAGACAAGACATCTGAAATGGACATGTCACAAACTGCTCACCATCTGCAAGGTGAAAAACAAAAGATACAGTGATGTAAACCTCAGTTCCCAGATCTCTAAACTCCAGAATTCCCTCCTTCTCAACTAAAACTTGAAGAAGGGTTCTTGACCTGCCCAAAAAGACAAAAAACACATTATTTTGAAGATTGTGTCTCAGAGGTTCAATGGTTCCACGTCCACTTCCCTTCTTCTGATTTAAGAGCCATTGGCAACTTACCCCCAAATAGTCATGTGTAACGATAAGATGGACTTGAATCTCATGAATATTGGTGTCCTCTCCCACCTGGTCTTTCTCATGAAAGTATTTCTCCCTGCACAGAGATCCTTCCTGAAGAGTTGCCATATAACTGTGTCTTCACACTAGTCTCTGAAGAAAAACACAATCACTGTGGATTGCCGTGTGTTTAAGGCCTCTCTCCTGTTCGACTAGTTTCTCCCGAAGGCAGACTGAAGTGGCCCATTACGAGCAAAACATAAGTTTGAAATCTCCCCTCCCATGATCCCTCACCAGTGACTATGCTTGATAGAGCCAGCTGAACATGTCCTAAATATGTGGATTGCCAACGGTTGCGGACCATTGTGAGTCAAAGCAAATCGGCGCAGGCATTTTTCACCAGTAGTCAATGCAAATGCCATGTCTGCATAAGGAGGTTGGTTTAACATCGCCAGGTATCAGTGCATAATGTCCCAGCCCCAATTGCCTGGGATCTGCATTCTGTATATCATCCTAAACTGGCACTTTCCGATTTGTATTTGCATAGAATACCCGTAACTCCTATTTGCCATATAAGAGGCGCCCCGCAGACACCGGCAACCTTCTGATAATCCATAATACTACAGCATGGGAATGCAAGATATATCATCGCATCAGCTGGAAAGCGAGCTGTTCTGTAATTACACACATCCTGCATTGCAATCCTTTACAGGCAAGTGCGCAGCCACCATTACTAGGATTTTAAAACGCACAGGAAGCAAGTGCAGATCCTTTGGGAGAGGAGTTATGTCGCTTCAAAGTACAAAGAAATATATCTGAAAGTAAAAATCACTCTCCTGGCCCCTCCACGACATAAACACTACAGAGAACTAGAAGGATGAAAGCCACAAGATGAAACATTATCAAAATGCTCCAACTCTCGGAATCCATGAATTACTTGTCAACAGTCATGAAACCTAGAGCCATCACTCTCTTCTCTGTCAGTTTCATTTCCACATGAACCAGTGTTCTCCCAGCAATAAAGAAGAAAAAGTTTTCTCCCATCCCTAATGTTTAATATTTTATTCTGAATCAATGCCTGTTATTTCCACTGCTCCCCTATAATCTGTCATTACCAGCAGCTAATGGCTTGCTTGAGGCAAGGCTGAGGGCAGGCCCTCCTATCAGCACACATAACTCGTACTAGGAATGTATTGAGCAGGGATTATTGCTATTATAAACCATATCCAATGGCGTGTGCAGTTGTGCCGTCGCGCTGCATCATTCTCTTATGGCTAATCGTTTCTAACATAAGGGAGAAGAGACATCGGCTATGGTCTCCATTTCACTATTGCCAGCCGGTTCACGTCGTGCTTGTGTCGTATACATGCACTCTCTACATGTTGGATGGTGAAGGCTGCTTATAAAATGGATGCTCCTGCTTGCATATGATCCGTCTCCCAGAAGACCTGTGACCGGTTTATGACCGTTCTGTGCTCAGGTGTTGCTCAGAGACATTTACCTTGTACACAGGAACACACGATGTGGTTTTTTGGAGTGCTGAAAAAGAACTTCAGTTATTAACTGTGCATGTTATCCGTCATTACTTCGGTCTACTATCCCTTCGGCCTCTAAATATAAACAGGAACAAGGAAAAACAGCGGTGATGACGAAATGGCAAGAAATTAAACAGAACATTTATTTTCGTACAAATATTAGCAAATATCTGTTGCTTTGTATCACCCAAAAACTAAAGCTAAAAACAAAATAATGTTTTCTCGCATGTTTCCTTTTCTGCATTTGTGGAGAAGCCTTTGTGTGTGAACTCAAGAAAGCGTCCTGTCCTTTGCTAAGTCAACTTTGCTACTGTTAATATAGGGCACCGGTTTCTTTCCTGTGATCCTGTGAGTCTTGCTGGAATACCTTTGTTTGTCTTTGACCCTGTGCTTGGGCACTCTTGTCTTTTGCAAATTTAGATATTAGGCAAAACCGTCTGAGCAGAAACAATGAGGATCTGTAGTACTCCTCATCCTCCTGAGGTTGAGGGAATCAGCCAGCAGTAGGAAATGTAGCCCAAGAGGGAGGGGGTGATAGCGGTTGTGGATGAGGAGGATATGGCTACACATCTGAACACAAGTTGTGTCTGAAACAGAATCATTCAAGAAGTCTGCGAAGAAGATAGGCAAATGCCTTCACCTTGAAATTGCCGGGAAGGTACATGAGGTATTCCAGGTACATCAGAGAGAGGTAGCCACAGAGGTGCAGAGGCACACAGGGCAGAGGGGAAAGCAAGTGGTGGTGGTACAGGAAACCAAAAAAAAAAGTATCAGGCAGAGAAACCAGTGTTGGCACCCATGCAGTTGTCTTAGCAGGAGGAGACTGGCTGTGGCTTTCCAAAAGAAGAGAAACATTACCATCCTAGATATCACTGCCCATCTAATCATGGGTGTGTGATTACTTCATTTTGCTGGAGAGTGTAACTATCGGGCATGGCAGGTAGTGTAATATGCAATCTCCACCCATTGGAGGTCCATTAGGAACACCAATGTTTAAATGCTTCGGGAACTTTCTCAATGTTTCAACACAATTATGTATTTAAGGGACACACATTACAGGCCGCAGAAGACAGCAAGTGCAACACCCTCCTGCAGCGGTGATAGTGGCCACAGGTAAGTGTTATATGATGTTCCAACATGTCACTAGTCACATTCTAGCAAGTGCCCTCCTCCCCCCACCCCAGCCATCTCTCCAAACCCCCAAATCTCTCCCAGGATAACCTGACCTAATCATTCCATTGACTAGCACTGCCACGTTATCTCCAGTAGTGGCACAGCCAAATGTTGTCAGTAGTAGAATTCAGGGTTTAGTTCCATTGTGGCAGAACAACGAGGAATGAGAGGACATGCTAGTTGCAATGGTAGAACACTGTCAGTTTGAGCTGGATGACAAGCTAGTAGTGGACGCCATGAGGCAGCATGTGCTCCGGCACCACCCAACCCTCTTCTAGATGACTGGACAAGATTAAGTAAAAGAGGGGCATGGTGCACTGGGAGAGTAAAGAAAAATACATCAGTCGCTCTGTTAGTTGGTAGAGTCAAATACATTGAATCAGATGTTTCAGCCTATGAGCGCATTACTAGAACTCAGAGAGTAGCTATGCTGGTAGGTGGAGCCAAATAACATGAGTTAAAACCACCCCAGAATCCAATGGTGATGTTAACCAGAATGGTGAAATGCAGATTGTAATATGATGAAGATAATAGTGTGTCACTTTGCTAGTTGGTTGCACCAAATGCATTAATAATGAAGAAATAACGAAAGATGTACTTTTGCCATACACTCAACAACTACTGTCAAATTTGGACCTCATTACAAGTTTGCTGGTATACTGTCGGGATATGGGCAAACTGTAGTTCTGTTTCCGCCACTTGGTCTGCCAGAATTATCAGCAGATTCCAAGTGGCAGAAACGCCGGTAAATCCCCATTCCACAGTGATTTGCCAGTATTACTGGAACCAGAGTTACTGGGCTGGTAACACTGGCAGTTGTTTGCCAGTACAGTGAATTATATACCTCTAGCTCTTTGCTGGAGGTATATCCTCCACACTACCAGCAAACATACAGTTGACCGGTCCATAAAAGTGCCACTACACCTTATTACAAGCACTTAATTTCCAGACCGGCCAACATATAATGAGGTCCAAAGACCATCTTGGTCCAAAGACCATCTTTACCCATGCTGCTCCATCTTTGTGACTGTAGCTGACTTGCACACCAGTCCTCATCAACTCAGGAATCAGTGTGTTGTCTTTCTATTTATAGGTCTATTATTTCCACCTGCTGTGGGTCAAGAAAAGATGCCAGGTGATACTCACCATCCCCACTTATGGAGTGGACTGAGCCATTCTGAGGGTTTAGAGTGAATTCCTAGCCAGTTGCTGAACTTCTGCATTGCCAGAGAAGTTCATGGTCATCTATTATGCTTGCTATGTATATATTTATGTTTCATGTATTAATTTTTTCTTGTTGAGTTCCTAGATCCTCGTGAAACCATATTAGACAGGCAGCAAATTATTATTCGATGTTACCCACTCGTGACCTACTCTTCAACCGAATTTTTCAAAAGTAGAAGAGTACAGATGAGAAATAGGGTGAAACTCTTATAGATAGTGCACATTTTAAATGAATCCTATCATATTCTATACATTATTAGTGCAGTCATTAATAGGCCCTCAGCTGTGGCTTTTAACACAGACCAGAAAGTCCCCAAAAGGGAGAAAATGGAACAAAAGACATTTTTGTGCATTTAATGGGACTGTGTCGATGAAAGATGGATTGAAAAATCATTTAGCATTAGACTGTACCCCAGAGGCAAGGAGCCCTATTGAAAAAGACATACAGGGAATGGTCAGAACCCAGCCACAATTCACTTGCAAGGGGCTCATTACGAGTATGACGGTGCAGCAGAAATTTGGCAGTAACAGAATTACAGCCACTTTTCCCGCTCTGCCATACCAGGAACCAGGCCTGCCACACTACCAGCAGAGAATCCCATGGATCTGGGACCCACACCCACAAAACTGTAAGAAACAGCCTGAAAGAATCCTGGGTCCTCCGTCTTCTAAAAAATCTTACCTTAGACCCAACAGTGCCTAATAACTACTGCCCTATCACTACTGTCCCCTTCCTCTTAAATATATTGGATAAGGCAGCCTACAACCAAATCCAGCCATTCTTAGAAGCAAACCAAATCCTAGAAAAATGCCATTTGGGCTTAAGTCCAGGCCATGATGAGGGAAATACATCCTTCCTCCTCCTCCTAAACCTATCAGCCGGCTTTGACTTGGTGGATCACAAAATCCTCTGCTAACTCCTCTCAGCCGCTTCAAATGTCTTCCAAGAAGCCACAACCTGAGTAGCTTCCTTCCTTGAAGGTAGGTGTATGAGAGTTTTCTCAGAAGCGGCTAGTTCTCCCCCAGCACCCCAGCTATGTTTAAATGACAAAAAGATTGAGATCCTTGTAGTAGGTTCAACAGCATTGCTAAGGAAGCTCTCCCCCGTATACTCACCTCCACGATTGACGGGATAAATATCACTGTCTTGGCTTCAGTTAAAACCCTGGGAGTGTTCCTAGTTGCCACAAGGCAGGTCAACGCAATCGCTTCTCCAGCATCATAAACTGCTAAGCTCCTTAATGCACCCAGACAATTCCTCACACCAGAGAGCTGTCTCACCATCGCACAAGCGATAACTGCACCCAGACTTGATTACTGAAACACCCTCTATGTGGGCACTTCAATGAAAAACATCAATAAGCTACAGGTAATTCAAAACAATGTGCCACGCTCCACGTTCAACATCCCGAGAAAGGACCAAATCTCAACAGCAAGAAAGGAGGTGTACTGGCTCCCAATCCAGGAAAGGATTATTTTTAAAGTCCTTACTATCACACACAAGTGCCTCCTGAATAAGGCCCCAGGGTATTTGTCTCAAAGAATCAGCAGATCCAACACTGCCAGACCAGTACGATCAGCCCATGCCAACCGCATTGCACCACATAAGGTCAAAAGAGCCAGAGGAGGAGACATCAGCTTCCCAGCAGTTGCTGCTACGCGCTGGAATGCCCTTCCCCTTCACTAAGAGCAGAATAATCCCACATGGCCTTCAGAAAAGCCTTAGAAACGTGCCTCATTGCCTAACTTTTTTCTATTCCAACATTATTCAGCTGCTTTGTGACTTATTTGAGTTTTGGGCCTCACCCCAATACTACGTTCCTTTCTGACAACTATACACCACGCGTAACTGGTTGTATCAGCGCCTTGATGCCCATGGGTTTAGGCACTTTACAAATGTAAAAATAAATAAATAAATATGTCTAAGTTGGGGAAAAGTGTTATAATCAAAGAAAGAGGCCAGGTCAAGGGAGTCATTCCCCCTGATATTGTGAACTGTGCCAAAACTGTGAAGAGCCCAGGGGATGGCAGTCATTCCCTCAGGTGTTTTGAATTGAAAAGTAAGCATGAGAAATGACCAGTCGAGGGAGTCATTCCCCTGGCATTGTGAAAACACTGAGATAAATATCTGGAGATGGAGACATTCTCCAGGAACCCAATAGTGAAGAAACAACTATGACCAGGGGAGTTGCTAGGTCTGGAAAAGACCCAGGGCTAAGCTGATGTCGGAACTGTTGGGACTGGGGGCTAGCTAGTATTTTCGCTGTAGCTCCTGAGATTCTATCTGGGGCTACAACCAAAAGATCAGGGTCTATAGCCCCCTTAGCCCCCCCTAGCAACGCCCCTGACTATGACCAATATGAAATGTGGATGTTTGAACTGGAACTTTACCTTTTGAATTTGAACTGAGCATGTTTCTGCTTTTTGGCATTTCAACCAAGAACTTTCTTTTGTGCCTTGCAAAGGGATTGAGACTTGGGGAAGGGAGTCACTCCCTCAGGTAAAGATCCCACCTAATGATTGGAACTGTGACCTGTAATCCAGAAGAAGGGAGTGGTTCTTCTGGACCAAGAAGATCCACTACCTCCTTACTTTAGTTAAGTGTGTAAAGGACAGACGTAGGTGTTTTTCACACAGGATGGTGGACTCTTAATTTACAAGGACATCCTGACTGAACCCTTAGTATTTTAGGTGAGGTACGGAAACCCCTCTTAGTATTGTGAGAGGATTGTTTTCTATTTATTTCTGGTATAATAAGAGTGTATGCCAACAACCATGCCACATGTCTATCAGTCTCCTCCTTCTGCACCCTTACATTACCTTATACCAAGATTCAAGAAATCAACACAGACCTGTTTCCAACATATGCACCAGTGGCAGCACCTCACTGAATAAAGTAGCATACATGAACACCCACTAAGTGACCTCTTCAAATGGGAGAAGCAAGGAACAGAAATGTTACAACCTTTGCTAATGTGTAGCTGTTAAGTATGCACCATCCATTTGCCAGCTCTGGATATTTCAGGAGTCTGTCACTGCACTGCATTGCATTAGCAGACAGTCTAGCACGTGGATGGTTGAATTCCACCAAGTAAACATTGTCGTTTTCTTTCCCCATGTGGTTTAAGGGGAGATTGTGGAATGATTGTAGCTTTCCTAGCATATTCAAGTTGCAGGAGATGCAGCAAAGGGTGATGCATATCTTCTGCAACACATATATCTTCCAGTCTTGTGGTAGATACTTGCATATTAAGTGGATCAGCGCAAAATGAGCTTGCCTATTCCCAGGACACCTACAGCATTAAATATGTTGCTAGCTGCCACAAAAAACACCTTTAAACCAAGCAAAGTGAACTAATGTGCCACAGCCTCCTATACTTAACCCCCCCATGGGACCTGCTGTCAAACCCTTCCATACACAAGGCGGCCCATAGCAATGAAATATATTCCTTTAGCACTAGTCCGCATGTCCATTTTTAGGTGGACGTTCTTATCCTCACAGAGACATAGTGCCATTTCCATTATTTCCCCAACGTGATCATAGATGCATGGTACTGATGTTAACATGAAGAAGTGTTGACGTGAAACGTTCCTATTGAGGATCAATGCAGCCAAGGGGGCCAACTAAATCCACATTTATAAAAACAGAAATAGTCCAGAATATCTTTTGCCATCACTAAATGAATGTTTTCAGAGATGTTCATGCCTTTTGTAATAGTTTGTGACATGCTCAAAAGCCTCAGCAGCAGTGTGGTGATGCATGGGGAGGGGGAGGGGGGAGCAAGTTACCTGTGGGCTTTGGGATATAAAGGCACAGATGGTGTATCAACAGCACTTGTGAAGAAATGTGAAGCAGCAAGATTTGTCTGTATAGTGGTGGTGGGTAGTTGTGCAAATGAGCCCATTGCCTGCAGTTGAAGGGGGCGGGGGTGGCTGTCCTTGCCCCCATTATTTTTTTCAAGCATACAGATGCCATCTCATGTGGGGCCACATGGAGGAGGTGCACAAATAGGAAACCAGTTTCCCTCACAAGACACTTTTCTAGTGTATGTGTAAGGTTGCATGATAAGCGTGTTGCTTTGCCAATGTAAAATAACCCCACCATTTTTAGGGATGATCTCTTTATCCATATCTGTGGATTTCGCCTTTTTGCTGAGTCATTGGGGGTCATTACAAGTGAGGCAGTAAGGGGTTAACTGTGCCCATAAAGATGCCGGAGCCGTCAACCCCTTACCGCCTCATTACGAGTCTTCTCGCGGGACCCGCAAAGGGCGCCTGGTAAAACCAGGTGCCCTTAGCGGGTCCCGTTAGCAGACCAGCGTGCTAACAACGGGCACGTTATTAATGGGCCCGTTGTTAGAACCCTCCCCATTCCCATTGAGCCCTATGGGGTCTCGAATGGGAATGGGGATGTACCGGGTCCGGGTTCCTTGAATGAGGAATTACTCGGCCCTCCAAGTTTGGAATGACCAGGTAATTCCTCATTTAAGGAACCCGGACCCGGTACCCAGAAAGGAGGTAGCCATGCTGCAAATTTCGGCATTGGTTACCTCCAAGGTCATAATGACCCCCATTGTCTTATCTGCTTGGTGTACCTTGCTTGGTGGGAGATCAACTACCTGACCTCCTCCGGCACTCATCCTCTGACACGTAGTACATTAGCAAAAGCTCCAAATGCACAATTACATTCCTTCCTGATGAACAGATTCTTTTCAGACAGATACTCATGTGTATGCCTCAAAATAACATTGCAGAGTAAGAGTTCTGCAACGTTATTGACTGATGTGGCCATCAAATAGACCATGTACTACCGGCGGGCCTCCAATGCAAAAAGCTGCTGCTGTAGCAAGTGAAAAACACTCGATGAAAACGACCCTCCCTAACCCTTACCTCACCACATACTGAATGTGGGTCACATTTTAGGTGAAATGTTTATTTGAAGCCTTTTTAAACACACCATAAATCTATTGGTGTTCTGCAATACATAAACATGACATTCCCAGTGCTTCATTTTTCTCCTCCGCCTACAAAATGCATGTGGGGTTTAGACTGCTTTGCCTATCTACTATGCCTGGTAAATGCAGTCTCTGAATGCTTTGGTCTTCTTTTAAACTGACCTATGAACAGCGGTTTCTGAGTGCACTTGCCTTCTCTTCCACTGAGTTAAAGCACAAGACCATCCCCTAGTCGTACAAAATGTAACTGCTTTGTAGTGACTCTCCATCCTCAATTCATACTCCCCATTCAAAGCAAACCATGTCTACAACAACCCCCACAACTCACTAACTCTACATACACCCTGTTACCAATTTAATTATACTCCAACCTATATATCCTAAAATCCATTCACTAACTAGTCTGATGGCTGCCTCTTCATACATCAGCCTTTGACTGTCCCACGTTTCTACTTGCCTGTCTTTATGTACAAACAAGGTAGTGACCCAGTAAAAAGCCTAATTTCGCAAACCGTATGATGAAACCTGTAACGCTCGACCTAGGCAAACCGATGGAAATTCAACAGCTTCAGGTTTTTCGTAAATTATCCAGATCATACTCACTCAGAATGCACAATGATCTGATAATAGTGGAAACAGCAAAGAATGCATCAAGAAAAGCATGATATTACAACTTTGTTTAAAGCAGCAGATCCATTTTGCCAGGCCTGGGATCAACATTTGAAGTTGCATTCCCGGATTCCTGGGATTTATATTTTGGAAACTGTGTCTTCCTCCTCAGTGTTTGTTGCAAATCCTGTTGATGTCAGATAAAAACCTGTTCTGTAAGTACCCCTTACATTATAGTGTCATCCTCCTTGGCCTGAACCGAAGTCCCTACAAGGACAGTGCTCCATAAATGGGGAGGAAAATGGTAAAACAAAGGTAGCCACATGGAAAGGTTGTAAAGGGATGGAGAGAAAGTGGTAAGCCGAGAAGGAATGTAGTCAGACTCTGAAATTCATGGAAAGAAAACAGAAATGAATAGGAAGAAACATGAGGGAGCTCACGAAATAAGAAACAAATACAAATAAGAGAAGAATAAGGAAAGCAAGAACTAAGGACTGGTGAGAGAATGATAGATATAAAGCAGGTGGTCCTCTTGTTGGGGGATACAGAGAAGAAATGACAAAGCCCAGCAATAAAGGAGTAGAAACAGAAACATTGCATTCAGGAAGTTTGATGGAGGGAGAAAAATAAGGAAAGAGTTGAGAAGTTCAGGAAGGTGGAGATAGAAAAGGAGTTGAAGCAAATAGGAGGGTGCATGGGATTGAAGAAAAAAAGGAACATGTTCACCAATTGAGATGGAGAAATAGCAAGCCCAAGGATGTAGAGGGCTAGTGAGAAGGATGTAACTTGGATTAGAAAAGTGGAGGGAGAGAAGGAGGGAAGATGATCAGTAATTGAGTTGAAGGAGAAGGATGAAGTACAATAAATATACAGGAGATAGAAGTAGCCTGGTAATGAAGAAAGATCTATGTGTGGCAACACCAAATTCAGACAATATCATCCCTCTAGAATCCTGCCAAGGCTTTTGACAAATTATATGACATCAGCAAACACATATTGTAGTTCTTCACAAATGACTTGTTGTGTAACTGTGTCGCCAAAATATGATTACTTTTTAAAGTAACAGAGAAAAAGACTAACTCGCAGAGTACATTACAGAGACATTGCTGGCTGCTGAACATGAACATAGTTGTATTGTGTGTGTCATTCTGCACACATGGAGCTGAAGCACACCACATGCAGTTTCTGTATGTATAATGGGCTATTACTGAAGTAGGACTTGGGCGTGGTAAAGAGGACTGTATGTGTACATTGTGCCAGGACCCAGCGAGATTTTGTTGTAGTACTTTTCAATTTTAAGGGACAATCTGGGCTCCTACATGTGCAATCTACCCGTCTCTGGATGGGATGTTTTGGGATACAAGTATAGATTGCAGTGAGGTATTACTGACATGTCATGGCCTTTTCACTTAGAAGCTACAATTGGTGGTTTGATTGTTGGAGATGGGGGACTTTTTAGAGTATAAATAGTTGATACTGGTGACCATGTGTGTACAAGATTTGAGGAAGGCGGGTGGATTCATTCTTCCAGATTCCTTAGAGACTGTAAAATCAGGAAATATGTTGATGCCACCATAAAAGCCAAAACCTGCCGAAATTTACACAAATAAAACAATTATAAAATTGGAATTAAAAGCAGCAAATATTTGGCATGGCAGATCGGTGCTATGTTATGCTTATTTACTCTGGAAGTATAAAAAACACGACCACTTAGAGGCATCTTGGTGCTAAATGACCTTAACTGGAAATTATTTGGTCCGCTGAGGACAAACTCAAATGACGCGAGAAGGGTCAGGTATAATTGTCCTTCAAAAATGTGATTGTGGGCAGGATCTGGGAATAGATGTAACAGTATTTTTGCACAGGAGATACTTTGCACAATCTGCAACAAAACTCTATGCTGTGGGCCTTCCAATGTTTCTTCTCAAAGCCTGGGAACATCTATTATGATAAATCATCTAGCGCAAGTCCACTGGGATGATGTTGATGATGACTATCGAAAAACACACAAATATCATAAAAGAAAAATGCATGGGTCCCATTCCTTGTGTTGACGGACATTAGCACCTTCATCTGCCAGTGCAACAAGATCACCAACTGGAAATTAAGCCTCAACTTCATTAGCGGTGTCAACTGCACAGACTCTTGTTTTACCAACTCCTGATCTTTCCATGATGCACGTCATGTGTAAAAAATGCCTTGAATGTGTAGCCAAGGGAGATGCAAGGAACTGAGCAATGGCAGACCCAGGGCAGGGGAGAGAATGCCCAACCAGACCCCAGGGTGGAGTGAGAGAATCAAGACCCCAAGATGAGCTGTGAGAAACCATACTCGAAGGAGGGATAAACGAACCAATACCTCAGGGCAGTGTGAGAGAAATCAAACACAAGACAGAGGTTAAATAATGCATATTAAGGTTGGGTGAGAGAAGCAAGACCCCAAAGTGGGGGATGAGAAACCAAGCCCCATAGCAGAGTGAAAGAAAGCATACCAAAAGGCACGGTAGAAGAAATGAGACCCCAAGGCGGGTAACAAGAGACCCCAAGGAGAGTTGAGGAAAAAAAAACTCCTCAGCAGAGTGAATGAAACCATGCCCCAAGGCAGGGTGAGAGAAACTAAAACTCAAGGCAGCATGAAATATCAGAGCTGCACCAAGGCCAAGAAAGCCCAGAACTTTCCTGGCAAACAATACCAGGGATAACCTCACTACAGGGGAAAGGACACATACCAGCCAGTCCCCAAAAGGAAGAAAAAGGAACCAAAGACATGTTTGTGTATTTAATGGGACTGTGTCGAAGTAAGCCAGATCGAAAAGATATTTACCATTAGAATGTGGACCAGAGACAAGGAGTCCTATTGGGAAGGACATACCGAGGTGCAGCGGGGGGCGAAATCCAGCAACAATTCATGTACAAGGGCCTAAGTGTATCTTCTGATGGATTTTGTGTTTTGTTAATAGGGTTGGGGCAGAGTTTAGGTTAATATAGGATTCTGGACAGAGGACTTTCTTGGTTTTGTAAAGACATCCTGAAAAGCCCCATTTGGATATCTCCTTTATAGAGCAGAATCATACTCATAGGAACAGCAGAGATTTGTGTTGGAAAATAAAAGGAAGTCAGTTACAGTGCCATCTTGTCCGTCTCCTTATTCTGAGATACCACAAAATATGGCTGGCTCCCAATACTAGAGAGAGCCATCGTCCATTAGATCTCTCATACAGGGGTTAGGGCAGCACAGAATGCATTACATTCTCTGGAATAGTATGGCAATTTGGACACAATGTTGTACTAACATTTGCCCCACTTGGCAGTAACTGTTGCGGCAGGTAATGTCCCCAAAGTCATTCTTGTAATGAGTATCCAACCTAGCTTGGCTCTAGGACTTAAAGATAGTCCTCTAGTCCAGCACTGGACCTGTGCAGCACATAGTGTGAGCCTCAAGGTTAGGCATGAACCCAAATGGGACCATTTTTTAAGAGCAACCCACTCTTTAAGGAGGTATTTAATAGACAACCCTACATTGGCTGTGTTCTTGAAAATATCTTCCATCCCCAAAGATCTAAGGGTGGTTCAGACATGTCTGAATCAAGGGAGAGTGTTGGCTTCAATTAAACTACTAATATTCTTCCTGAACACAGTCTCTGTATTTAGATAAATGGGGGCAGCAGGCTAGCATTAACAGATGCAAATAGGTTTGAAATAAGCAACCTGGTCAATTCACATTCCAATTATAATCTTAAAAGAACATTTGGGTTGAATTAGGTAATTTCTATAACTGTTTAAAGAATGTGTTCTCTATAGTCCTCATGTAGGCCAGGTTGCAGTATACCAAAGGTTACGCTCCATACAGAGCTGATGCCATGATCTTATTTTTGTACACATTAAATGCCAATGCAACCACCTTGTTGCTGTACAATTTAGAGAATGTAATAATGCCTCCACATCTCTTGCCAATCCGACATCTCTTTATGTAATCTGATTTTTCCACTCTTCTGTGAAAATGGTATCCCAAGTTATAATGTAAGACATTTTTGGGCCTCATTATAAGTCCGGTGGTAACCCGCCGGTGCTACCGGCGGGTTGGCACTGGACTGAAACACTGTTTCCACTGCCTGATATCCTGGTGCCACATGGACAATAAAAGCCCCAGCGGCCCGGGATATCAGGCGGCCAGAAATTTTAGTCCCTATTCCCATGGAGTCCGATAGGACTCCATGGGACTCGGAAACACCAGCACTGTGACAAGTCGGCTTTCTGGGGATGTTGCGGCCAGCAGGTCAGAATTGCCAGGTGCACAGGCCTAGGAAAGCAGAATTGTATTCTGACGGTCCGAAAAAGGTGCCAGTACATTGCTACCGGCATCAGTATTTCCGGACTCGTAGACTCATAATGAGGCCCATGACTATGGAGACTCCACTTTATCGAAAAAACGTTTCTAGAGCCGTCATTACAACACCGGCGCTAAACCATGGCGCTATTAGCACCATGGATTGTTCCGGTGTTGTAACGGGTCCGCCATGGTTCAATGGGGAATTACCACCCCATTCCAAGGTTGGCGGGGCGGTAATTCCCCATTGAACCATGGCCCTTCCTCATTCCCATAGGGCTCTATGGGAATGGGGAAGGCGCTAAGTACGGTACCGCAAATTGCGGTACCGTACTTAGCACCAAGGTCCCTTTGCAGGTCCCTACTATAACAGCTGGTGTAGACCAGCCGTTAAGGTCGGGTCCCGCAAAGGGACCTCATAGTAAGGCGCTAAGTGTTTAACGGCGCCGCAGCCTTTTACAGTGCCATTAAAAACTTAGCGCCAGTGTCGTAACTAGGCCCTAGATATTTTACTACAGCTAAACACCCTAAATTGGGCCTCATTAAAAGTATGACGGAGCAGGAAAACATTGGCTCTGCCATATTACAGGTATGGTCCAGGAGTGGAGGATTTACCTCCTGTAAAATGTTGGAAGTAAATTCTCCAACTCTCTGTCGAAAAAGCAACAAAATTGGCAGAATTACTGCAGCAGTAATTCTGTCAAAAGAGCCCCGTAGAGTCCTATGGACTCTCCATAAATGGGGATTTACACCACCACCGCCACTTGTTATCGGCAGTAATTATGTAGGACCAAGTGGAGGTAAGAGTAAATCTGCTCTTGAAATTGGTGGATTTTACCCTTATGATGTCACACCCAAACTGCTTTGCTCCAGAGGAAGTGTAGGGGACAGGAAAGAGAAGTAGAGAGAATCAATATGGCAGAATGCTCCCAAATCTGTACATAGCCCTCTCTGGCTCACCTAACTCTGCACCTTTCCTTCTCAATGGGATCAAAGGCCTTTATAAATCTAGGCCCCTGGTGTGACGCCTGCCTCTCTGTGAATGGGTGTGCCGCTTGGATTCTGTTTCCAGGAGAGTGTCCAGTGGAGTTCTGTCCTGGAGGGAAGGGTGTTACCTGCCCTTCACATAGGAAAAAGAGAGGCAATTTCCCAAGGCAAAAGAACTGTCAGTGGACCGGGGAGAGTCTTGTCTGGGAAGAATACATATAATCCTTCCAGAGCTGAACTGAGCCCACAGGGCTGACCCATGTGTGAAATCATTTGGATTTAGCTGTAATTATTGCGAGGATACTGTCCACCATGCCCTAACTCAGGTATGGCTTATATTTAAAGATTATTCTGCCACCAGGAAGAAGACCATTAATTATAGGATGTTCGGGACAGGGGTGCATATTTAAATGCAGCCAATGCGCTGAGAGACTTGGATGTCACTGCAGCTGTCAAGCGGACACCTGTGACCTCTAAAACTGCTCTGTGCCACTGGTGGAGTAGGTGCTGTGAATAAGGATACTGATACAGCGTGGAACAAGTACACAGTATGATTTTGGCATGGAGCTTGTGACAGGAGAATCTGATTATCAGATTTCCCTTTCAGAGATGCAATTACCCACATCATGTTATTAATTAATAAAATAAAAAGATCCAGGGCTTTCACACCCTGGTCAGATGGAAATTCATCACACCTTCCCACTAACGGGCCATCCAGCTCAAGGTTCAATATCTCCTCTGTCAAATCTATTTATTTATTTATTTTTGTGTTTATAGCAGCGCACAAAACCCTCAGGCATCTTGGTGCTAGTTACAGTAAGTGTGAAGTGACATTCTACAAAGTGCAAGACCACACATAAGGGTTACAACATGCAGCTGGATCTTAAAAATCTTAATCTGGCCGGGTCATGTCAATTGGTATGGGGGGGTTATATCAGGTGTATAGATATGCAAAGACAAGATTAGATTAGGTGCACAGTCTGGAAAAGCCACACCTCATGTTACAGGGGGCTACTTCAAGTGTACAGATACACATAATGGACAAAGTAATGGTAGGTGCACAATCTGGCAAAACCACACCTCAGGGTGCAGGGGCTACATCAGGTGTAAAGATTTGAAAAGACAAAATTAGAGTAGGTGCACAGTCTGGAAAAGCCACAAATCATGGTGCGGGTGCTACTTCAGGTGTAAAGATACGCATAAGGGACAAAGTACGGTTAGGTGCACAATCTGGCAAGGCCACGCCTAAATGTGCAGGGGCTACATCAGGTGTACAGATATGCAAAGACAAAATTAGTGTAGATGGACAATCTGGCAAAGCCACGCCTCACGGTACGGGGTGCTTCATGAGGTGTACAGATAAATAGAAGGCACAAGTAAAGATAGGTGCACAGTCTGGCAGAGCCACACCTCTTGTTATGGGGGCTACTTCAGGTATACAATAGATATAGTAGGTGGGTTACAGACATAATACATAGCAGGTCCAGCACGAGGCTGATAGGTCATAGTAGGTGGTTTATGGACATAGTACAATTAGAGGTGCAGCGTGAGGCTGAACAGTCGTAGTTAGGTGGGTTACAGGTAAGAATAATGTGCAGTGTGAGGCTGAACAGTCAAGTTAGGTGGGTTATAGGTAAGAATAATGTGCATTGTTAGGTGGGTTACAGGAAAGAATAATGTACAGTGTGAGGCTGAACAGTCAGTTAGGTTGGTTACAGGTAAGACTCATATGCAGCACAATGCTGAACAGACATAGTTAGGTGGATTGCAAATAGGAATCATATGCAGCGTGAGGCTGAACAGTCATAATTAGGTGGGTTGCAGATAGGAATCATATGCAGCATGAGGCTGAGCAGGCATAGTTAGGTGGTTTACAGATAGGTATCAAATACAGCGCAAGGCAGAAGAGTCATAGGTTGGTTGCAGATAGGAATCATATGTAACGTGAGGCTGAACAACCATCGTTAGTGGATTGAGAAGTCAAGAGCAATGTTGGTGTGCAAGCACGGGTCCCCTGCTGCGGCTTACCTACATGGCTGATCGAGGTGAATGGAGTCCTGATGGAGGTTGTTCATGGCAGCATTGGCAACTTCAGAGCAAGGCAATGTAGAAGCTTAACTGCACCTTTGTGATGTTGCGGCGTCCACCATGAGGAACTCTGTGAGGCAGGATGTGCAAGGCTGCTAGTAAAAGCGAGAGAACAGTGCGAGCCAGGATCCTAAGAGGACAGCACATAGTTGAGGGAACGTTCACTGCCTATGGGCAATGGCTTGCAGAAGGTGATTACCATGGAAATACAGATTTCTTTGCATGGACCATGGGGAGTGGGTCAAAACGGAGGAAAATGTGTGGGAAAAACGTGTTACCTTTTTGGGGAAACAAAGGCCCCAGGCATAGTGTCCATTGCCAGACAGGGCCAGACAAGTGAAAAGACAACAGGCCTTAGTGGAAGGCCTTTGAGGGGGACGGCATTACCTGCCGGCTCCCTAGTGCAGGATGGGATATTGTAGTGGCCATCCAATCATTTGTAAGCAGAGGCGGGCAATCGGCCTAGCACTTTCTTGGTGGAATCGATGTCGGCATGGCAGGGGCCATGTCAGAATAGTGGGCCAAAAACTATATGTAGTGCCCTGCAGGGTTTACCTTACGGCAGACTCACAGTGCAGACAGCAGGATGCAGGAATAGGATGTTGCACGTCCTAGAGGCTCTGCTGTGCCATGATGTATCAAACACAGGGCCAGAAAGGTGAAGAGGCAACAGGCCTTAGTGGAAGGCCATTATAAAAAACCAAAACAACAGGGGGAAATTGCACCTGGAACGGGTTGTGTGGTCTTGCCCCCTGGCCCAAACCTCACCTTAGCCATAGTGTAGAGCCTTCTAATGGCATGGTAATGCCAGTAGGAACACCTAGCCTGCTGAGCAGCTCCCATAATAAATCTCTGGTCACAAAGTCAAATGCAGACCTCATGTCAACAAAGCAGATATTTATGGTCTGTTTAAGTAGGCATATATGATTTTGGATAATCAGATAGAACTGGAATGCTTGTTCAATAAACGCCATTTTGAGTAACAACCCAGCCTGGTAGTGCAATGTCAAATTCATCTCTGCAGACCACGGCATCACTCTATAAGTGTTATGAACGATTTTCGCTGAGCTATCGATCAATTACATGGGCCAATAGTTATTAGGACAGCCACAATCACCTTTCTTATAGATACCTATGATCTTGGTGCTAGCCCAGGATCCGTGGTTAGCACTGTTGCCTAGGGGTCTAGGCCCAATGAAGGACGCACACACGGAGAGATAGGAGGAACTTCTTTATTCTTCTACAACCAAGCAGGAACTGGCGCTGGCTGCGCACGTGCCCCATAACTCCCTTGCCCACTCTAAACTCCGCCTTTACAACGGAGGGGGCTCATGAGCATTAACCCCTTGAACCCCGGGTAACACTACCCCCGGACAATATGTCCAAACATCAACTTGACACTCTGTGTCCAAACAATAACTCAACACTCTTCAACAAGTCTCATCGGCTTCTTTATGAGTCGTCTCGGCCTCTCACCTCGAGTCCCAAGATCTGGCTCCTCTTCAGTCGCCCCACTCTGTCCCATGTCCCCGGGATCTCCTTCCGGGGGAAACCACTCATCATCCCTCTGCCTCCATGGTTCTGGTGAGAGTGCCCTCTGAGGTCCTTCTGTGTTTTCTCTTCTTGCATATTGCTTGAACTGCTGACAGTTTCTGGTGACGGTCCTATTCTGGTCTTCAGCCGTCACCATTGTACCTTTCACTGCAACTATCCTCATGGGGCTTGGAGCAAACCGCGAATCTGTCTTTCTATTCACCGGTTGTTGCACCAGAACTTCATCTCCTACCTGGAGCTCCGGCGGCACCGCTCCTCTCCGTGCATCGGTACGGAGCCTTGCATTTTCCTTTGCCGCCGCGTCTCTCTGGAGTAGATCATGGTCGGCCGGCTCTGCCTGCGCTGTACTTCTCGGGATGCGGGTTCGCACCTCATATCGGAACATGAGCTCAGCAGGCGTCTTATTTGTGACCTCATGGGGAGTGTTCCTGTAGTCTCTTAACAGGCGGCATAGCGCTTGGTGTGTATCGACTGTGTCAAGCCGTGCCCTCTGTAGGGTCTTCTTGATCGACGCCATGAAGCGCTCCGCCATTCCATTTGCCTGGGGGTGGCGTGGTGTGATCTTCATGTGCCTGAACCCCAGGTGCTCTGCCAGTGCTCCAAACTCGTGTCCACAGAATGGTGGTCCGTTGTCGGACTTGACCCACTTGGGGATCCCCCACTCACTGAAGACCTCTTCTATCGTCGCCGTCACTTGAGTGAACGCCGTGGAATTGACCACCTTGGCAATCGGGAACCTTGAGTGCTCATCTATGAAGAGTAAAATGTAGTCACCCGCTTCAGTCGGCCCGTAGAAGTCCATGGTTACTCGTTCCCATGGGTGATCAGGTATTTGAGTATGTTGGAGTGGGGGCGGACGTTCTGCAGGGGCTGTGCACTGACAGGCGTGGCAGTTCCTTACCCACTCGTCAACGGCCACATCCAGGAGGGGGAACCACACGTGGCACCTGAGCTGCTTCTTCGTGTTCTCGGCTCCTCTGTGACCTTCGTGCGCTATGCTAACCACCTCGCTCCTGAGTGTGGCGGGGATGACGATCCTGCATCCTCTGAGCAGGATATTGTTGTCCTTCACCGCAAGTTCACCATGTACACGGGCTAGCCGTTCGATTTCTTGTTTGTTCACCCCCGGGTGAGCTAGGATGGCTCTGTGGTGATCTTTCCACTTGCTGGCCGTCGTGAGGCTAATCGCCAGGGCTGTCGTTGGGTCTGCTGCCGATGCGGCCGCTACCCTTTCAAGGGACAGCGCCGGAGGCAGCGCCTGGGCCGCCACGTACTGCACATACGCGACGTCGCCCTTCCGTGCAAGCGGGGCCCCTACGGGGTGTCGGGAGAGGTAGTCTGCGGGGTTGAGGTCGCCCCCCGGGCGGTGTACAATGTCATAATCATACTCCTGGAGGCGGATGCCCCACCTCTCAATCCTCGGTGGCATCTTGGTGTGCGGGTTCCCGAACAGTGATAGAAGTGCCTGGTGGTCGGTGACCAGCGTGAACCTTTTGCCGATTATGAAGTTGTGGAAGTGCTCACACGCCCAGACCGCTGCCAAGCTCTCCTTCTCGGCCTGGGAGTAGGCTAGTTCAGGCGTCGACAGCGCTCGGCTCGCGTATGCAACCACGTGTCTGGGGTTAACATCCGCACCACTGGTCTGGGCCAGGATGGCACCGAGGCCTACGGGGCTGGCATCCACCACCACCTCGGTGTGCCACAGCGGGTTGAAGTATGCTAGACGGTGAGCCTCCGCAAGGGCTTGCTTGATGTCCGCAAAGGCCTGTTGGCAGGCCGGTGTCCATTCGAACGACGACTCCTTCTGCAGCAGTTTCCTCAGCGGGTCTGTGATGGAGGCGTAGTGGGGGATGTACCTCGCACAGTATCCTGCCATGCCGAGGAACGAGCGGACGTCCGCCACCTGCCGGGGCTCACCGAGGTTGGAGATCGTCTCGACCTTCTCGGGGTCAGGCATCATGCCATCCTTGGAAAAGATGTGTCCAAAGAATTTAAGTTTCGTTTTACTGAACCGGCACTTCAAGATGTTAAGCGTGAGGCCGGCTCTCTGAAGGGCTTCGCAAGTGTCGTGTAGTGCCCTGTCATGGGCTTCCTTGGACGATCCAAAGACGAGAATGTCGTCGCTGTAATTAAGCACCCCTTTTATAGGTCGGATGATCTGGCGTATTGCCTCCTGAAAAATCTCAGCGGCCGATGAGATTCCAAAGTTCAGTCTCCGGTATCTGAAAAGCCCATCGTGGGTCGCAAACGTGGTTATGGGCCGGGAATCAGGGTGGAGCTCCAACTGATGGTATCCCTGATTTAGGTCCAGTTTGGAGAACATTTGGGCACTGTTCAGCAGCACAATCATGTCCTCGATACATGGTCCCGAGTGTCTCTCCCGTTGAATCGCCGTGTTGGCCACCCTCATGTCCACACACAACCGGATCTTTCCCCCTTCCTTGGGTACTACCACGAGGGGGGACACCCACGGCGTCGGCCCCGTCGCCGGTTCGATGATGCCGTCGTGGAGCAGTTGCTGGAGTGCCTCCGAAACAGTCTCCTGGAGGTGGAAACCAACCCTTCTGGGATGTTGCGGCACTGGCCGTACGTCGGGGTCGATGTGGAGTTTGATGGGGGGTCCCCGGAGCTTTCCTAGCCCCTCGCATAGCTTGGGGAAAGCACCCACGATGTCTTCTTGTGAGACGAGCGATTGAGTCTGATGAGAAGCTATCGATCCTACAGCGTTCCCCAGGCTGGGGTAGGCCGCTGCGGCGGTGATTACGTCTCCCACATTCACGTGGATCTCGATCAGCCCCAGAAGCGACGCCGTGTGGTAGCTGAGGAGGCATCGGCTCCTGGCGAGAGACCGTATCACGTGAATGGTCGCATCCACTTGCCGCCCATTCAGGAGAAGGCATTGGGTGAATTGGCCCACCGTCTGTAACGGGGTGGCAGCTCCCCACTGGAAAATTCTGGAACGGGACGGATTGAGCTGTGGTGGGCATGGTATACGATCATAGTCTTGTTCACCCATGATGTTCACTGTGGCCCCGGAGTCAATCATAAATTGAAATTGGCAGTTCCCCATCTTGAGCGGGATTTGCGGGGCCTCCCTGGCCTCTTTGTTATCGAGTATGAGGTTCACAAACTCGTCGTGGTCGTATTGGTCCTGCGGTGCGTAGTAGGCCATCGCCTGATCTTCTTGGTAGAGGGTCTCAGGCCTGTAATCTGCAGGAGGGTTGTCATATTCGTCTGTAAAGTGTCTAGGCTGATCAGCCTGATCGTACGGTGGGGCGTATCCTGCCGCTTGGTATTCATCCATCGCTCGAACGTAGCGCCTCTGCCCGAAGCCCTGTTGGTATGGTCTAGGCTGACTGTACTGCAGGGGCTGTGGCCGGAAAAGCATTCTGGGGGCCGCCTGGGGTCGCATCGGAAAAGGTACGCCCTCCCTGCAGACGGAGTGAAAGTGTCCTTCTCTCCCGCAGTTGGTGCATCGCTGGGACAGGGCTGGGCAGGACCCCGAATGGGGGAAGGACATCCCGCAGCGGTAGCACTGTCTTTGTAGACGCGGGGTGGACGTCGAAGAGGGTGTCGGCGGCCTGTATGGCTGAGGGCCCCTGTCGCCTTGACGGGGGGGCAGTATGGCGGCCACAAGTTCCCCCGTATCTGCTTTAGGTTTGCTGGAGTGTCCCATGGCTGAGGCCTGCGCATCCACTCTCTCGTGAATGCGGGCAAGTTCGCTGACCTCGGGCATGGTGAGCGGTTTTTTGAGTAGCTGTTTCTTGAGTGCGGGGGAGAGGCACCCTTCGATTACCCTCAGTCGAATGGCTTCCTCTAGCGAGAACGCATCAAATTGGCAGTTCGCCCCTTTCACTCGTAGACGTGTGATGAATTCGTCGACAGTCTCTTGCGGGAGTTGGGTGCACTGGTTGAACAAATATCTTTCATAGTCCCGGTTGACCTCGTTAAAGGTATTAAAGAGTGTTGTTAGAAATTATACCCACATGTGAATCCCTCCCTTGAACAGATATAATGGTAATCTCTACGGTCCTGTTGCCTTGCTACCTCTTTATGAGGTGATTGATGGCCTTACAAAAGAAAGTCATTATATGAGTTGTGGTCAGGGGTTGCTGGTGTAAGGAACACTACATCAAAACTGAAAATGTTGGAATCTTCTGTCCTCATCAATATAGTTCTTGACTGGTGGCTCCATACTCAATATTCCTTGGTTAATTTTAATCCAGAAATCCATCCGGTCCTTTTTTGTTGCTGCTGCCTCTAAATCATACCATGCCTTAACTCCCATTGCCCTTTTTTTTGGTACATTTTATATTTGTAATTTTCCCTTAAAGCAGTTACTAATTACAAACTAGTTAGAAAGAAATGTTTCTTTAAATGCGAGAAGTAGGAGCTTTTTCTGATTGCGCCATTCTTTGTCATACCACGCATTTGAGGACTTACACATCACCTTACCTAGTGCATTACACCTAGTCCCATGTGGATTTACAAGCTTTACCAACTGTAGGTAGAATCCAAGTTAATTTCACTCTTATGTGAAAATGCACTTCATAAGGAACGGTATCATGCACTCATACAATAGACCGACCGCATTGTTCTGGAAAATCTTAGTCCATGGGGCACATATAGGTGTTACGCTCTCCTGGTATCCACAGAGGCGCCACACAATACTGTATGGAGGTCTAAGCGCTATCCTGGACTCCTCTCTGCTTGGTTATGTGCCAGACATTGGGTAGCACCTATAAAAGGAGAATGAGGGTTAAGATACTGGTTCTGTGATGGGTGGACACCCACCTCCCTCTGGTCCAAATCCCCTCCTTTCAGGTTATTGCTCACCTTAAGATTTTGTGTGTTGAACTCTCCGTCCTGTGTCTCTGGGCAGGGGTGCATGGTTGGGGCAGGCATTCCGTGGAACTAGTTGCTTCACTGGTCCATGTGCCCTTATGTCGGCTCCAGACCGGCTGTGACTCTGACTCTGCTTGCTGTCTTCCAGGTGAGTTATGTCTTTTGCATCTTTATTCTGTCTCTTTCTTTCCCTCTGTTTTCTCTGTCTTCTCAGCGTCTTGCTCCACTATGCTGTTCCCTAACAATGTCTCTTTTTGTTTTCACAGGGATGGTTACGATCTCGGTGTTGCTGCGCTGATGGCAAAGACCACGGTGAGTTATTGATGCGCGGAGCACTGCGCTGTTTATTGGTGTTAATTGCTAACCTGTGTTCTCTTCTCTTTGTACAGGTTGCGGTGAAGTTCCGGAGTGATGAGCGATCGAAGCGCTGCATGCCCAGGTAAGTGCTTTGTTAATGCTGACCTTGTTCCTCCTCCCTTGCAGGTTGTGGTGAAACCCAGAGATGGGCGAGGTAAGAGAAGTGCAGGGTGCTGCCAGGACTCATTGATTGCCCAGGCGAGAATTATTTTTAATGCTGTCCTTGTTTCTTTACCCTTGCAGGTTGCGGCGAACTCCGGAGATGGGCGAGGTAAGCGAAGCGCAGGATGGATTCAAGACCGGTTACTTCACAGGTAAGTGTTCTTGCTCGCTAATGCTGCTCTTGTTCTTCCAGGTTATTGATGGAATCCAGATCTAGGGCTTCAGGATCGGGCCACCGGAGAAGCAGATGAGCAGGAGCTGGACACGAGGAGCGTTACACTGCAGGAGTGCAGAATTACGCGAAGCGTGTTCTGCTGTTTGGGTGTGGTTTAAATAGCCCAGGTAAAGTAGTTTCAAGCCAAGTAGTTCCAGGCCCAGCCACACCCAAAACACTAGACCGCATGGCTTGGTTCTAAAGAACTGAGCTGTGTAATAGGCCTCCACGTTGGATTAAGGTCCAAAACTGGTATTGCTTTATTCCCGATAATGAGCCAGTGTGAAGGGCTTTGGGCCCACTGCTGCCAGGGGGCTGTTATACCTGAGGGGGTCAGGGGCATGGATCGTGACAATAGGTTTGGCTGTGTGAGTAACACTTCACTGCCCACCACCGGAACAACAGATTCTATCAAATGTAACTGTAGAATTAGGGGATCTTGATCAATCTCTGACCTGGGAGCCACATAAAACAATGAAGCCAATGCCACAAAAAATTCAAATCTATAAAAATATAATTCATGTGACTCGCTCCATAGGCAAGAATGAATATTCAGTTTCTATGGGGTTACTGAACTGTCCATTGCATGCCCGAACACCAAAAGCCAAGATAGAAATAAGAAGCCTCTTAGTATTCTTCTTGGCCCTCTTTGGAGGAGACACTAGAGTTTCAGGGATCCCCAGATCCCAACTATATTTGAATTGAAATTGGCCACATCCCCCAATGGTCTATCTGACTTTGCCCATGCATATCACCCAGTTTATAACATAAACAAAATAATATTTCCATGGATTCATAATTTGATCTAAAATAAACACAATAAAAATTGGCAATCAAAAAGACTTCTCCATGCACACAATTTGTACAGCCAGTTTGCTGAATCAAATTGGATATGGATGGCCCTCACACTTTACTCTGCCCTAATTCAGACATATTTTAATAATAATAATAATAATAATAATAATAATAATAATAAACGTATATTGCAAACATTATGCAAAACTACTCTTCTTGCTGGAGAGGAAAAGTCTATCATTTGGAGGCAGCAGTAGATTATATTCATTAGTAGTACTGAGTGGTCTGTTTTATTGTAATTAGCTCTACTGACAATACTAATAGGGCCATGGAGAATGATAAACCCATGTGACATTTCTTGTCAGTGTGCAGAGAAGAACATCACTTAATTGTTAGGTGGCAGGTAGCAGATTACATTCAGTGGCTATAACTAAGTGTGCAATCTTCGTTCCAATTATAGAAAATCCCTGTTGCTTGCAAAGAAAATTACTTTAAATTATGTGGAGGAAGGAAAAAATCGTATTCACTGTCTGAATCGTTCATATTTTGATGAGTGAAAAGAAAGTGTAAAAAATGTAAATCGTATTCAGCATCTGCAAATTGGTGTGACATTTTTATGATGGGAGAAAATACTTGTTGCGGAAAATAATACAATGCTTTGGAAGCAGGAGTACAATATATCCATTGGTTATAAATAAGTCTGCTATCGTCTTTGTGTTAAAAGACAACGGGCATCATTACAAGTATGGTGGAGTGGGAAAATATTGGTGGTAACGGAGTTAGTGCCAATATTCTCACTCTGTCATACCATTAGTAGGGCCCTGGAGTGGAGGATTTACCTCCAGCATCATGCTGGAGGTAAGTCCTCCAACTCACCACTCAAAAATCAGTAAAATCGACAGAATTGCCACTTCGGAATTACCGCCACGGTAATTCTCGCAAAAAAGCCCAGAGGGTATATGGACTCATAAAAATGGGGATTAAGACCACCACTGCTAATTACCACCGGATGAAGTGGTGGTAACAGTAATTTAGTTGGGTGGTATTTCAGCATATTTACTGCTGGAATACCGCCCAACTCATAATGAGGCGCAATTGGTGGTTCTTGTGAATGAAACGGCTTTCATTGTCTGTGGCCATATTTATACAGTTGGAGTAAATCAGTGATCGATCTTAGTTTTGATAGGAAAATATATGTTTGGTTTGCAGATCAAATAACCTACCATTTGTTGGTGCAGGAGCAGATGATATCTAATGGCTCTATATGAGTTAACAATGAATGCTTGAAGAGAGAAAATATGTGCTATGTGCAAAGTTAAAGTCTTAAAATTCTCTCAGCACAAAGGTAGATTATATTCAGTGGCTGTAAATCAGTTGGCTATCTTCTTTGAGCTGAGAGAAAATAGTGGTTGCTTTCAAAGAAAACAAACAATTCTATTTATTTGGTGGAATGGGGAGATCATATTCAGTGGCTGTAACTGACAGTCTCACGATCCCTGGGGTAAAAGGAAATATGTGCTGCTTGGAAAGAAATGCATCTATCAATTCTTTGTTGTCAGAAGTATATATTAACCAATCTCTATAAATGAGTGTGTCTTCTTTTGAATAATTATTGTTATTCTAAATAATTGTCAAAAGAGTGCAGTTAGTGACAAGTCATTTATATAAATGGCAACATCCTGCTTCTATCTGCCACTTTATGAATTTATGCTCTCTGTCATCATAACATAAGTTAGTTTTTAAATGTATATGTGAATGTTTTAAATCGAGATGAAATTGTATGACAACATGATTTGTATGATATGAACTTTTTTGAAAGGTTGATTCTTTCAGCCAACAAAAATAATAAAAACATTGTTATTCTTTTATAACGTGCTTAATACCAGCTAGTGGTTTCTACATGCTGGATCGGGATTCAAACCTGTGTGGCGCTGCATTGCCTTGCTTCCAAGACAAACGAGTTGCCCCTGGGCATTCATTCCTCACGTTGGGATGAGATAAAATATGTGTTACTTGAGAAGTGAGGATATTTCATTTTTTAAGGGCAGGGGTTGTTTTTATTTAGTAGGTGTAAATAAGTGAGTTGTACTCTTTGCGATGAGAAAAACACTAGTTAGTTGCTTCCATTAGCATTACAAGCTTCTCCAACCATGTACCAATATATATAGCCTATAAAGACTGCCTGTTCTCTATACACTCTTACGCAAATCATCAAAGCCCAATACCTGGAGTTGACCAATCTGGACAAATGCACTATATTCATAATGTCACTTGGTCCCGTGTCCAAGCAGTGACAGTTGCACTTAATACATTTTAAACAGAAAAAAAGGAAAATTATGGAGGTGTGAGGAGCCAAGCATGAGACACAGATACAGAGGATTCATGTTTTGAGATAAAGACATTTTATTAAATCAAAAGGGGTTGGAAAAATGACTCACTATCCCTAGTCTTAGAGGTATTCCCTGTCTTAACCAAAAGTAATGAGTCTGTCCTTTTTTTGGTAGTCTATTGCTTCAGGACTTATGGTTCTTGGGCATCAATGATATGGGGTGACCTGCTTTAAGCATATTAGGAGAGCATTTTAGTGCTAGAGATGAGCACTTTTTGATTTTTTTCAAGCCAGTTGCTAATCTGTGAGCAACTATTGATAATATTGGATCCTGTGCTAAGTGGACTGTCGATTATTTAATGTGCTTGATGGCAGAAGGAGAGGTATTTAACCAACAGATCATAGATTGGATTATTTATTATCATGATTTAAGCCTGTTAAGTATTTAATAGTTGTCAAGTTAATAGATATCGACCTTGAATTAAATATCATATTCCACATCTCTTTTCTCGAGAGTGAGTTGAAGTGTCCTAGTTGTTTAAAAAAGCTATCTTTCCTTTTTCCATTGAGTGCTTGACAAGCAGTTAGCAGATGCTATAGTGTTTCTTTATCTGTAGGATGTCATTAGTAGGCCACCGATTGAAACGTAGCCTCATTATATTTGCCCTGTATTTCATATGCAGAAAGTTTTGTAGATAGATCGGGATTTGGCCCCTCAGTTTCATATCATGAACATTACAGATTGAAAGGCTTTGTAAGTTGAGCAGGCCCCCCACACTCATATTCATTCATTGTCTTCAAAACATTTTTTTGCGGGTTCTGGTCTTTCCAATAATGTTAAAATGTCAATATCTGCTTTACTTAGAAGGTTCTCGCAATATTGCTTTCATTTGGCCATAGGTGAGTTTTCTTCATAATTAAGAGCTTCTGCAAGTGTTGGAAGAAAAGATGCATGATCTATTGGTGCCAATAAGCACTTTCTGTAGAGCATCAGGCATGTCCTTTCAACTATAGATTGTAAGGGAAGAGTGCCTTGTTCGAATCTTAGCATTTGTATTGGGAATCCCTTCGGAAGTCCCAGCAATGTTTTCCAAAACATGCCTTCTAATATGCCCCAGTTGGGCTGCTGCATGGGAGATTTTGTGTGCGCTCCATATATGATCGCTGGAACAACTTTTTGTTCATAGAACATAATTAATCATATGCAAGTAAATTTGCCATATTCAGATTGAATTTGTTTGGCAAATGATGTTAGGTTTTGTATTTTTAGTCTAGCTTCATTTTTATATGGGCGATCTCTAGGGTCATTATTTACATTCTGAGCCAAATATCTATACTTGTGTATATTTATAAGAAACACTCCTCCCAGGGACCATCTGTATTGAGATTGTTTTTTTCTCCCTTTTTTGGTAACTGTTAATGTATTAGATTTCAACACATTAATCTGAAGGAGATTTTGATCACCGTAGATCTGGAGACCTGCTAGTTTACACTGGAGAACGATTGGTGTAAGATCTATTAACACAAAATCGTCAGTGTATAATAACTACGATATTTGGGTTTCTCCTACTTTTGGTGGAAATGATCTAATCAGTTTGAATGATTTGTTGATGTCTCTTACGTAAAAATTAAAGTAGGATACATTCTTGCTTATGCACTCTTGTTGTCATGATCTTTTTTTGTTAGTAGGCCATCTTTATTTAATTTTATTTGGATGGTAGTGTTCATGTATAATTGCTGGATTAGATTAATCAGGTAGGTCGGGCAGTTAGCTTGTTGAAGTTATGTCCATAGTAAGTTCTGTGAGATCGAATCAAACGCCTGTTTGAAATCTATAAAAGTTTGTTTTATTTGTTTGGGCATTTATATAGCACTACAAACCCTCAGGTATCTGAGCGCTGCTTATTTCCCACAGTGTGTAGTGCTCATTTATTGACCTCGGAAGGATGAAAGGCTGAGTTTGGCCCTGCCGGGATTCAAACCTGCAATCTGACCGCTGACTGGTTAGATTCTATGTTCCCAAACCAGCCACAAATCCAAATTGGAACTTGTCGGTATGGGAGGTCATTTTTAACCATTGCTGGAAGTCCCAGAGAATTATCTGAGCAAAATGTTTTCCTGGAGCGTCAAGTAGAGCTATAGGCCTGTAATTCTCCAGGGCTGTAGTTCTCTGGCCCTTGCCTATTGCCTTTTTTAAAGATGGGAATAATTATTGAATTCTTCCATGTCAAAGGAATCTTATTTTGTTCTATTACTATATGGAAGAGTGCTAGCAATATGAATGCCCAGGCTCGAGGATGGGATTTCAGAGCCAAACTAGTTAGGCCGCCCGGGCCGGGGGCCTACGATGGGCTAAATTTGGTAATGATTAGCATGATATCTAGGAGGTCACATTCTAATTGGATTTGGTCTATTCTTGGCGTTGGTGTCAAGATTGGGGATTCCTCAGCAGTAAATAGTGTTGTATTATGCTTATTCCACTCCTCTTCACTAATTACGTTTATTTTGTTTGAGCCCAGCGTATCATTTTACGCTGAATTCATAAGATTCCATATTTGAGTAGCATTTTTACTCCTTAATTCACCTATCATTAGCTCAGCGTCTGTTTGCAATATAACATTTTGTGTTGCTTAATCATGTTTTTATATTTATTATAAATCCCCTTACAGACTTCTCTGGAATTTGTGTTTTTGTCCCTCAAGACCTGTCTGATTTCGATTCTGATTATGGTTTCTAATTTTTGACTAATAAGATAAAATATGTACTTTTTGAGCTGTCTCATTTGCCCCTGAGGTTGCTCTGTGTCCGCAGTAATTTGGAGTACTTCATCATATTCATATTTAGATGGTTCACAAGAGGCTTCATCATGATAGTAGGCCAATAACTTATTCAGGAGTATTGGTGTAACTTTGACACAATTACCCTTAAAAGAAGGCTGAAGAGTGTGATTGTTATACGAATTCAAAATTGATGTGCCAAGTCCCCAATTAAATTCTAAGATATTATTGTCACTTTTGTTCAACGGAATTACTCTAAAATGTTGTACCTGGTTGAAAGTGTTCTCACACATACGATAGAAGAGGTTTGGGATCTATGCCACGTAGGGGCTGCCGGAATATCTCCCTTCATAGTGTCATTCAGCATGACAAAGCCTCTTGTTGACATGATTTTTAGCCACCGTTTAGCTCTCCTTGACATGACCTTATCTTTAGCAATTATACACTTTAAGTTGAGATCCCCTACAATAATTGTTGCTGTAATTGAAGGATCAGCCACGATTAGGTCCATCGTAATTAAAAGAAGATTGAAGAACTTATCATCGGCTATGGCCAAGGAGTTCCAGTACATGTTCATGATGGCCACAAAGGAGCACGAGCTTTGTTGAGTTGAAGGCATTGTTCATTTTTTTTGCTGTATTCCAGTTGCTGAAGAGGCTCAGGTTTGTAACGCTGCACGAGCTGATAGCTTCACTGCTGTGATCATTCCCATCAATGGTTTGCCTAGGTTGCATTTTATCGCTGGGATCCAGCACAGTTGGTATCCAGGCCAGGTAGGTTGATTTAGGAACCATGTTCCTTGCAAGAGTATTAAGTCATAGCCAGAAAGAGCAAAGGTGTTTGATTTTTCCATCAAATGCTTGTGTCCTCTTGTGTTCTATACTGCAATCTTTAGTTGGTAAATTGGAATTTGGCTCTGTACTTTTAGTGAGTTCCTCGAGTCACATTGTGCATGTGATACTTAGGACCATATTGATTTTGGAGATACTGCACTGGTGTATTTCGCCGTCACATTCTTTTTTAGTTGGCCTGAGATGCCTAGACAGTTTATTAACAGTGATTGTCGATGGTTAACTCCTTGTTTGAAAGAAGAATCGCATGTGTCATCCCTCTTGGACTTTGTAGAGATATCAGGGATGCTATGATGAGATACAATTTTTAGGTCATGATCCTACAGTTGATCTTTAGCATTCAAAATGATCTCTTTGATAATTAGATATGGGATTTTAACATCAATGGTATCCGTATTTCTATTATTTGTGTTTTTAATTAACGCTATATATGTTGATTGAATCAATTAGAGACTTGGAATGAGATTAAAAACTTTGAGTAACGTAGTTCTCGTGGGGTATGGATCCTTGTGATGTCTTTCCATCATTTGGATTGTTACACAGTCATTTGCATGAATGTGAAAGTCAGGTTTCATAGTCCCTCTTTTAGAGCGAATGCTTCTAGTAGAGTTGGCTGTAGCTAATGTTCATCTCTGTATTGGTTCACCATCAGTATCAGACCAATGCTTGTTTGGACTTTTATGATGATTTGAAATAGATCTAGTACACTGTATTTTACCTCTCTTCTGTTCTAAAGTGCGAAAACGTCATTCGTCATAACTTTCAGGTCTTTGATTTAAGATCTGTGCTATTAATGACAGGTCCATCTCATCTTGCTTCATAGGCATACGTAGATAAATTCATTAGTGCTTCCATTTGTGAGTCCTCATGGTCAGATACAGGTTGAGCTTCCGAAACTTCTACACTAATGATTTCTGTGCCTGCAGTTGCATTTTCCTGCGGTGTTCTTAGTTTATTTTATTTATTCCTCAATTTTCTGGCCCAAGTGATTGGCTGGTATTGGCATTGTGATTCTGCTGAGGAATTGCTTGAATTTAGATGATGCAGATTTTTGGGAACTAGCTTGCTTTTTTAAATAAATTTACTTCAGGCTCTGACGAGGCCTCATCAAGACTTCAATAGAAGCTTTCTTCATTTTTTTTGTTTTTTATTGTTTTTTGTTTGGAGGCTTTATTATGAAAAACCTCATATAGCGGGCCAGTGGTGGACTCAGAGACAGCAGCCATGTCTGTGTGGTCTTAAGTTTGACTCAAGAGTATTGTCACGATGCTTGCCCCCAGACATCAGGAGCAGACCAGCCTGCCTTAGGTACGGGCACCTGAGGGGACCTTTAAGGCCCCAAAGGGTTGCCTAAAGACTTCCTGGACTCTGTCCTGGCACAGTTGGCACCAGGCTCATAATTCTCTTTCAAGTAAGGCAGCTTGCAGGGGAAGAGGAATCACATTCATCCCAGTCTGAGGCATGCTGGAGGGACTACTTTATCTGGAACTACTTGTATAGGGTGTGGTTGGAGGGACTACTTCACTTGTGACTACTTGTATGAGGCTATATACACCAAACTCTAATAACAGAACACGCTTTGCGTTATTCTGCACTCCTGCAGTGTAACGCTCAGCGTGTCTGCTAGCTTCAGCCAACCCGGTCTTCAGCCACGCCCGTCCTGGTCTTCACGAACCATTGCCTGCGGAGAAAGGAAGAGAGAGAGAGAAAAACAAGAACAAGACAGCAGTTAAGTTCTTACCTGATGCTCCATCTTCAGTCACTCTGGAGCCACCGCATCTGCTGAACAGTAACTAAAACATCAGGTTAGCCGCGCAGAGCAAAAGACCACGTTAAAGACATTTCAACACTACGCAGAGATAATACGCACCTGAAGGCTGCTCACTCTTGCGATCCATCGAGACACCATCACGCGATCGCCGCTCCGGACCTACCGCACCTGCCGAACAGAAAAGAAACATCAGGTTAGCCGCGCAGAGGAAAAAGGCCTCATTAAAGACATTTCAACATTACGCACCACTAATACTCACCCGAAGGCTACACACTCTTGCGGTCCCTCGAGACATCATCACGTGATCGTCGCTCCGGAGTCACCGCACCTGCAGAACAGAAAAGAAACAGCAGGTTAGAGGTACAGAGGGACAAATACTGTATTTTAGACATTGTCACATCGCGCTAGAGTTGAAACTCACCTCTGGAATTCTGCTCATCATTTGTGGAGAGGAGACACTCTTCATCGGGTGCATCGAAAAATGCATCTGCAAAGAAACAAGCACAGCAGTGAGCATTTTGGCAACTTGAACTCTAAGCAAACCATACCAAGAATTATTGGCATAAAGACTTACCTACAAAGTCACAGTTGTTCAGGACTCTACAGTAACCCGCAGAATCAGTGGAGTAACTAGATCCTTTGAACAGCAATGCACCCCTGCATACAGTCGCAGGATGGAGAGTCTGCCATTCATAACTCCAAGGTGAGACATAGTAGAGGGGTGCACAAAGAGGTCACGGGAGGTAGGAGCCGGTCCTTCTCCTTATGGCTAGTTAATATTTTGTTTCAACATTTTAGGCAAGTCTTCATTTGTGACAGAAGGGTAAAACAGAGAGGGCATGTGCAGCCATTCACCACTCTGCTTCGCGTGACGCTGGTGGAGACAGTCGCCGGCCAGCTTTGTTCGGTGCCCCTGTGGAGACCAGGTGAGCGTAACAAGTATTGATGCAATACTTATTTTCCTCACTGCCCCCATAGCAGGTTTGATGCTGCATGGTCCGTAGTATGTGCTGGTTGATCATGGTTTTGTTCCAAGTCAGGATGGGACAAGATTAAATATTTCCCCTGGCAGTTGCAGGTAGGGACAGGTGCAAAATGGGCGATTGCGAGACCAAATGAGATATGCTTGCTATCCAGTACATTTATTGCTAATGATTGCGAGTCCACCTTTCTTTCCAAAACATCAAAGAAATGTAAAAGTGCATGCATGCCCATGGTTATTACATTCAGTGCTATCTCCCAGGAACTTTGAGTCTGCGAGTGCATCCCAAAGGAAGGCCTGGGCACCGGTTTAGAAAAAAGAGTTTGATTGGACGGCATAGAGGCAGAGGAGATTGTGGGATAATCCTGATATAATGCCGGCAATTGCGATAAAGGGAATGATGATATATCAAGCGCGGGCTGTTTGTTATTATGACTTTGGGCTGATGGAAGCGTAGTTTCCATCGGAGCAAAATGCTGCTCCATTGCACAAGTTGTTACGTGCTTTGTCATCGCCGAGCGATATTAGTTATGATGGAAGGAGGTGCCTGACGTGTTGGTAAGAACATGTGCGTAAGCTGTTGTTACGAGCTTGTTTGCCCATAGCAATATATATGAAATTGATCCACATTGTGTCGACGAGTGGGAGGTGATAATATCCTGTGGTTTTTGCATCGGGCATTTGTGATGTCTATGATGTCAGGATCAGCTGATACATTTTGTGAACGGTGGACAGAACAAGATGTTTTTAGCTTTCCATTTGGCGGAGCAGCAGCCCATAAGGTTCTTAAGTCGTTTGCGATGGATTTCAAGCAATGTTTGCTCTTTCCGCTCGGCATGTTTAGTAACACTCTTGGTCCCTTACTACTGGCCTGTATTGTGCAATCCGAGTCCATTTGTATTAGTGCATTCACATTCAGCTGCATTGCTGTGGTTAAATGGTATGCCATCTGGCAGGAGGCTCTGATGATTGCACTGATGAAAAACAGAGACGCGGTGGGGAACGGGGGTGCTGAGCACTGTACCATTGAACTAGCGAACAGCAAACAGCACTCTCCGTGCACTCCCACGTTGCATGCACGCTATTGCGCCCGACCCATAGCCTTTATCGGATTTTTTAAGAGGGTGTGGCCTCCAGTGATCTAAAGAAATATCAGATATATATACTTGGAAGGTGCACTTAATCTTTGTAAAGTGTAATCAATCTTCTTAGAATTGTTCCATACCAGTAAATACAGTTGTTAGTCGTATTCTGGAGTAAACCCACAGTAGTCAGAGCAACGAGGCTACACGGACCAGAGTCAGGGTCCAGCAAACAGCACTCTCTGTGGATTCCCATGTTGCACGCGACCCATAGGCTTTAGGGGATTTTTTTTAAAGTGGGCGTGGCCACCAGCGATATAAAGAAATATCAGATATATATATTTAGAAGGTGCACTTAATCTTTGTAAAATGTAATCAATCTTCCTAGAATTGTTCCATACCAGGAAAAGACAGTTGTTAGTTGTATTCAGGAGTAAATCCACAGCAGTCAGAGCAATGAGGCTACACGGAGCAGAGACAGGGTCCATCAAACAGCAATCTCCATGCACTCCCACATTGCGCGTCATGGGTGCAATGGGTATTGTCTCTAGATCTTGCAGGTGTACAAATGTTTAAATCCAATACAAGAAAATGTAAATTCAACCAAAGAGTTCCAAACAGAAAAATGTTCAATGTTCCAGGGGATGACTCCCTTCCCCAGGATCAACTTCACCAATATTAAAGTTAACAAACAAAGTAATGAACAAGTTCCTGGTAAAGCAAGAGGGTAGTTCCTTCCTCTTGGAGGTTCCAAAATTCTTGGTTCCCTTCTCCAAGCTCCTCTTCACATACAAGATAGTTAAAAATCCCAAGGGCATGGGTCTTTCTTGGAGTTCTCTATTACGTTAAAACTTAGGTGCGAGACACAGACTCACAGGTCACCTTGTATACTCCACTGCCAGGTTCTATTCCACTTTTTCCAACAACTCAAAAACTTGAGGGCATGGTTCTTCCTTGAGGTTATATTCTTTTAATTATATAAAGTTCACACATGACTGTGCCTGGTGTACTCCATTGCCAGGTCTTTTATGCAGACTCAGTATTTAACTTGCAGTCCTTCTCAAATACTTGAAAAAGTTGATTTTACAGACACACTGCGCACACACACAAGATAAATTACAGTTGGTATGTGTTTATTTCCCAAAAAGGTAGCCTGACACATGTTTCGAGCACTTGCTCTTCTACTGAGGCTACAGGTTAATGTACATGCAGGATAGGCCAGTACATACAATTACAGAGTAATGTATTATACATGAAAACGACCCAAACAACAAAGCAAAAAGAGAGTGGCAAGTCATCATACAATTGCACATCAGGCATATGAGATCAGAAGCAATCATATTAAACACAAAGAAGCAATCCAAGACATAAAAAGGTAATTCGATTGCCAAATAAATTGTGCCAGTGCATATGGAGCCAAAAAGAAAAAAAAACAATTCAAGAGATGGCAAATAAATTAGCACACGGAAAAGGGAATGGGGGTAGGGAAAAACAAGAATGACAAAAAATATACGTTAGCATATTTCATCTGGGTTGGCCATCCAGTTAGTTAATATATTTCCGAAAGGTTGAAGCAATTTACCTGAGTAGTGGGAAGCATTTATTAATAAAACTAAACAAGACAATAAAATGGAAGGGAAAAGGAGCATGTGAAAAATAATAGCAGAGTTGAGGACATGGTAATTGGAGAAAACAAGAAAAGTTTAACTTACCAATATATGTGGTAAGCAACAAAAGATAGAAGGATCGTGGGCTCCACTGTAAAAATAGCCTAACATACACCATGTTGATGGTGAATTGTATAATTACACAGATTTGATAGAAGTGAAAAGGCACAAGCCTGCATACCTTAAGATGCAGTTGCAAGGTCAATTGAAAGCATAATTGCGTGAAACTGCAATTGCGGCGGTGAGTGGAGGTACACATGAAACAGCGAGGCAGGTCGTAAGACAGGAAGGGAGAGAAGCAGACAGAACAACATAATTAGTGATTGAGCGGCGGGGCGCATCTGGGCACAGATTGGATGTGCGCGTAGCCCCTCTGTCAGGTTAGGGGTCTACGCGAAGTGGCTGGTCTTACCAGCGTCTCGGCTGTAACAGTGAACAGGAGCCAAGCGTGCGCGGCTCCTGCGAGTAATTAAACGCGTAGCCCGACTGCCAATTAACGGCACGGGTGGAGAAAAAAGGACACCATCTTGAGTGAGGACTGATTACTGAGCAGTAATGCTTGGTGATGCAAGGGTCAGAGGCCCAAGTGTAGGGATCAGCTGAAACACACTGAATGTGGCGAACTCTAATAAATCAGTATGCTGGATTAGTGATAGTTACAATTAATGAGAATGGATTATGAAAAGAGAAGGAAATTGAGGGAGGAGACCAACTTGAAACGAAAAGAGAGGGAGGGAGTGAAAAGAAAGGACTGACCCGGAGTGGAGAAACCGGGTTTCTACACATGTCATCAGAGAATGGGGAAGATTGTGGGAATAGAATATAGTATGAAGGATAGCCAATGTTAAGGGTTAGAGTCAAAAATCAACTATGGCGGTGAGTGGGGGGCGAGTTAAGCCCCATACGTCTGCCTCAGGGGTTCCCGCCTCGGTTAGGCTGGTGACAAAATGGATAAGTATATATGGAATAAGTACTAAATGGATGGCCACCGATGAGTTAAGGTTGTCCGTCTAACGACAAGGTTACAATATGAGAGCAATTGCTCATAAAAATACAGATAATTCATGGTCTGTATTGAGAGCTTGTGTGACAGTGGGTATTGACAAATGAGGCGAGCCTCTAATTGTCTCAATTTGAGGACAAGGTTACCCCCACATTGTTGCAGGGTCACTTTCGCCATCCCAGTGAATTTAATGTGTGTCTTATTGTCCATTTGATGGGCTTGTTGCCAGTGTACCGACAATGGGTACTTTGAGTCGACCTGGGAGATGGATGCGAGATGTTCCCTTATCCTAATTTTTAGTGGTCGAATGGTACTGCCAATATAGCACTGTCCACAAACACAAATAATACGATATACACAAAATTTAGTGTTACAATTAAGGAAAGATTGGATTCTATGAGAATATGTACAGATACAGATTGATTTGTTCAAATTCACTCGAAAAAACAAATGAAAAAAATACTTTGCCACCCAAGTGAAGTACTTCAAATCCAAATCACAACAGCCTTCTCTTTCAGATGTTACATTGCAAACAATATTGAACACACATGTGCTCATGTCTCTTGATGAATGTGACCATGACACTTCGGTTAATGTAATGGATTTGTTACATGATCTTAACATACAGCAGCAAAACTTGAAAATAAAAGAGCTGTCAACCAAATCCAAATTTGTGCCTACATTTCCTAAAGATAATCTAATAGACACTTTTCACCAAGTAGTCACTAATTACATTCACAAACTACAAGACCAAGCCAAAAACAAGCACAAGGGTAAACGTAATTTATCATCTCGTGAACAAACAGCCCTTCGCAAGTTAGCAGCGAACAAGAATTTAATTATTAAAGAGGCAGACAAAGGTGGCAATGTGGTGCTTATGAATACGGATGACTACATTACCATGGGCTTAGAACATTTGAACTCCACAGGCTGCTATGAGGTTTTGGCATCCAACCCTACAAATCAATTACGAGTAACAGTCAACTCTCTTGTGTCCAGATGGCACAACAAAGGTTTGCTAACAGATGTTGAGAAACATTTTCTCATTGTAGATGACTCAGTCATGCCCACAGCCTACTTCCTACCCAAGATTCATAAAGACTTTGTTAATATACCAGAAGGGAGACCTATCCTGAGTGGGGGTGGTGGCATTTTCGAGCCAATCTCCATCTACATCAATGAATGTCTTGCACCTCTGGTAACCTCCATTCCAAGTTTTATTCGAGACACTATGCATATTTTACACATCTTAGATTCACTTTCTGTATTACCAAACATGCTATTAGTGACACTTGATGTGAAGGCACTATACACTTCTATTAACCATCAAAGGGCAATCGCCAGTGTTGATTTTATTTTTCGAGAACATTCGGCCTCCTTTTGGAGCATATAGAATTGGTTAAATAACTTTTATTATGCGCACTCTCTAACAACTTGTTTCTGTTCAATAATACTTACTACAAACAACTGATAGGCATAGCAATGTATTTATGCATCACTATGAGCAAATGTTTGTCTTTACTAATGATTTGTTCTTACCATATATTCATAGATGGAAAAGATACATAGATGACATGTTTCTGATTTGGACAGGCTCTTGTGATTCTCTTAATGATTTTGTGTCATACTTAAATTCCAACACATGGGGTATTAAATTTACCCATAATTCTAGCTTCACCAGTATTGATTTTTTGGACCTTTAGATCAGCCTTTCTGACAGTAAATTTGTTACAAAGACCTATCGCAAATCCACATCAGTTAATGCAGTACTGCATGCGAGCAGCTGCCATAAGAAATCGGTTTCACAAAATATCCCTAAAGGGGAGTTTGTACGTGCCAGACGCAACTGCTCTCTAAACAAGGATTTTAACACGGAATGTGCGTTATTTCGCAACTGGTCCCTGGCTAGAGGCTACAGCAGCAGCCTCTTAGACAAAGCACAACGTGAGGTTAAATCCATGAAGAGAGAGGATTTGCTTACTCCTAAAGTACGCTCTTAAAGTACGCATTGCAACAAACTGAAATTCATTACAAGATTTAATGCAGATAGTTCCAGTCTGTATAAAATCGTCAATAAACATTGGCATATCCTTCAGCTTGACAGAGACCTTGGCTCCTGGGTAGATGACTCACCCAACTTCATCTACACTAGGGCCAATAATCTCAAGGGCATCCTCTCACCCTCCTTTATGTCGAACCCACAACATAGAACTACTTGGTTACACCAACCAGATAAAAAAGGTTTTCGCAAGTGTGGGGGATGCTCTATGTGTGCTTATGCATACGAAACCAGCATAATTGAATTTGGCCAACGGGGCACTCATAGAATCCAATCTTTCATTAATTGTAACACTAAATTTTGTGTATATTGTATTATTTGTGTTTGTGGACAGTGTTATATTGGCAGTACCATTCGACCACTAAAAATTAAGATAAGGGCAAATCTCGCATCCATCTCCCAGGTTGACTCAAATTACCCATTGTCGGTACACTGACAACAAGCCCATCAAATGGACAATAAGGCACAAATTAAATTCACTGGGATGGCGAAAGTGACCCAGCCACAACGTGGGGGTAACCTTGTCCTCAAATTGAGACAATTAGAGGCTCGCCTCATTTGTCAATACAGCACTGTCAGACAAGGTCTCAATACAGACCATAAATTATCTGTATTTTTATGAGCAATTACTCTCATATTGTAACATTGTAAACTTATCGTTAGACGGAAAACCTTAACTCATCGGTGGCCATCCATTTAGTACTTATTCCATATATACTTATCCATTTTCGTCACCAGCCTAACTGAGGTGGGAACCCCTGAGGCAGACCTATGGGGCTTAACTCGCCCCCACCCACCGCCATAGCTGATTTTTTACTCTAACCCCTAACGTTGGCTATCCTTAATACTATCTTCTATTCCCACAATCTTCCCCATTCTCTGATGACATGTGTAGAAACCCGGTTTCTCCACTCCGGGTCAGTCCTTTCTTTTCACTCCCTCCCTCTCTTTTCGTTTCAAGTTGGTCTCCTCCCTCAATTTCCTTCTCTTTTCATAATCCATTCTTATTAATTGTAACTATCACTAATCCAGCATACTGATTTATTAGAGTTCACCACATTCAGTGTGTTTCAGCTGATCCCTACACTTGGGACTCTGACCCTTGCATCACCAAGCATTACCGCTCAGTAATCAGTCCTCACTCAAGATGGCGTCCTTTTTTCGCCACCCACGCCGTTAATCGGCAGTCGGGCTACGTGTTTAATTACTCGCAGGAGCCGTGCACGCCTGGCTCCTGTTCACTGTTACAGCTGAGACGCTGGTAAGACCAGCCACTTCGCATAGACCCCTAACCTGACAGAGGGGCTATGCGCACATCCAATCTGTGCCCAGACGCGCACCGCCGCTCAATCACTAATTATGTTGTTCTGTCTGCTTCTCCCCCTTCCTGTCTGCGACCTGGCTCACTGTTTCGTGTGTACCTCCACTCACCGCCGCAATTGCCGTTTCACGCAATTACGCTTTCAATTGACCTTGCAACTGCATCTTAAGGTATGCAGGCTTGTGCCTTTTCACTTCTATCAAATCTTTGTAATTATACAATTCACCATTAACATGGTGTATGTTATGCTATTTTTAAAGTGGAGCCCACGATCCGTCTATCTTTTGTTGCTTACCACATATATTGGTACGTTAAACTTTTCTTGTTTTCTCCAATTACCATGTCCTCAACTGTGCTATTATTTTTCACAAGCTGCTTTTCCCTTCCATTTTCTTGTTTCTTGTCTTGTTTAGTGTTATTAATAAAGACTTCCCACTACTCAGGTAAATTGCTTCAACCTTTCGGAAATATATTAACTAACTGAATGGCCAACCCAGATGAAATATGCTAACGTATATTTTTTGTCATTCTTGTTTTTCCCTACCCTCATTCCCTTTTCCGTGTGCTAATTTATTTGACATCTCTTGAATAGTTTTTTGTTCTTTCTGGATCCAAAAGCACTGGCACAATTTATTTGGCAATCGAAATACCTTTTTATGTCTTTGATTGCTTTTTGTGTTTAATATGATTGCTTCTGATCTCATATGCCTGATGTGCAATTGTATGGTGACTTGTCACTCTCTTTATGCTTTGTTGTTTGGGTCGTTTTCATGTATCAAACATTACTCTGTAATTCTATGTATTGGCCTATCCTGCATGTACATTAACCTGTAGCCTCAGTAGAAGAGCAAGTGCTCGAAACACGTGTCAGGCTACCTTTTTGGGAAATAAACACATACCAACTGTAATTTATCTTGTGTGTGCGCGCAGTGTGTCTGTAAAATCAACTTGGTTCTGTCTTATTGGTGGAGGACTTGGCAAGTCCCCACATCCACACTCACCCGCAGCGCTCCTCACACCACTCTTTATAATTCAGGTCCTTGCGCTGAGCCTCGCCGTCCTTGTTTGCCAACCTCGTTTACTTCTCAAATACTTAGCTCTGCCTGGTATGCTCTCCTGCCAGGACTTTAATGCATTCTTGAAACCACTTAGCTTGTAGTCTTTCTAATAGACTTGTCTTTGCCTGGTATACTCACTTGCCGGGAATTTTACAGGCTCTTGAAAATGCTTGGCTTGCAATCCTTCTCATACTGTTACACCCCCGCCGACCCGCAGGCGTGATTGGCAGCTTTGGAATGGCTGGCGCTGGCACCGCCATTAGAATGTTCCATTCTACCTTTTGCTTCCTGGTTATCGCTCTAATCTTTTGTCCTGTCTCCTTCTCTATTTAGTCCCGCCACTGTTTCCGGTTCGGTGCGTTGCAACTTCGCTACCTGTTGCTGCCATGCTTCGCTTAGTTTCCTGCTTCCTGGTTCCCCGCTCTCTGCTTTTTGGAGCTAAGCTTTTCTCGCTACGTTCCGCTTCCAGTGATCTCTTTAGGCGGCTTTCTTTCCGCCTGTTTTCCTTATTTCCTTTTTCTTCTTTTTTGTTTCTCCCTCTCTCTCATTCCCGTTCTCTTCCTGCTGGCTTCCCCGTTCTCCCTCCTAGGATATTTTCCCTCTCCTCTCTGTTTTTCCTGCCCTTTTCGTTTTTTCTCCGGTAGCGGCTCCGCTCCTCGGATCGCTACCGACATCTTCCAGGTGCTTACCTTTTCCTCTGGAGTTTCTTCCGCTGCTGTTAGCGTTTCCACTCCTCGGATCGCTGCCGACATCTTCCTGGTGCTTACTTTCTTCACTGGAGTTTCCTCCGCTGCAGTTCTGGTACGTTTGTCAGCTGCTCTCTTCAGACTTTTAATCTGAGGCTTGATCCAACCAATTCCACGCCTCTGATCCTCTCGGTCCTGGAACATCTTACCTCACCACACATCGGTGCTACACACCGCGAGAAGAGGTTTTTTTTAAGCTTTGGCTTTTTTTCCTCTTCATTTGGTTTCTGCAGAAGAGGGGTCCCCGGCTTCCCTGTTTTTCAGGGAATCAGGGTGGCTTCCTACCGCGGAAGACCGTTTCTCTTCACGAAAAAGAAGAGGATCAACAGAAGACCCCATCAACGCGGGATCTCCCCCGAAGAAACAGGTGAGGAGGAAGGGGAGGTGGAATTGGACATTACTGATATACAGCCGGCTACAGTTGAGTTTGACAGATTGCAACGCCCAAAGATTCCAATCATGGCTTCCCCTGAACAAGTCCAGGAACTCCTCTCCGCTGTTCACAACTTGACTCAAGAATTGCAGGCTGTCAAGGCCGAGAACACAGCCCTTAGACAAAGAGTCGACCGCTATGAACAGTCTCGCAGCGAATTACCTCCCATGCCGCTGTCTTGTGGGAAATACGACAGGTCTCCCCATAAATTCAAGGAGTTTATGGAAGCATGCGTTATACACTTTACGTTTAGGCCACAGACATATGCCACAGATCAGGCTCTCATTGGATTCCTGATCTCTAATCTTACCGGAAACGCCTTATCTTGGGCAGCCCATCTGGTGACTAGTGCTAGCCCATTACTGCAGGATTATGCCAGATTCACCGCCCAGCTAAAGACGGCCTTTGAAAGACAGGAGTCTACGGTGGCCACCAGTGAACAACTGTTAGACATACGTCAAGGAAACACTGATTTACTGTCCTATATTTCTCGCTTCAAGAGGGTGGCGGCTGATGCAGGCTGGCAGGAAAATGCTCAATTCACCATTTTCCGTCGAGGTCTAAGAGAGGACCTCAAGGACGAACTAGCAAGAGTGCTACGGCCCGCTAAACTGAACGACCTCTGGTCTACTGTCCTCCAGTTGGACTTTCGTCTTTCCGAGAGGCGCTCTGAGCGCCGAAAGAACCGAGGATTTCTTCTTCCTTTGGAACCTAGTGTGTCCACCTCTGCTCCCACCTGTCACAGCAAGGAAGAACCGATGCAAATTGGTACAACCAGAGGACCTCTCTCTCCGGAGGAACGCCAACGGCGCAGGGACAACAACCTATGAATGTATTGTGGGTCGAAGCAACACATTTTGAGGGATTGTCCTGATATCCCTCCCCGACGGTCGGGAAATGCCACCCCTCGGAACTAGTTGGGACAAGTTACTGAGGAGGGCACCCAAGTCCCTATGTTTCGTTGTCTGTCTCTCCAGCTAACGCTACCGAGGATAACCGTCTCATGGTGATAGCAGTCCAGTTGTGTCTCCCATGCCAGACCTGTGAGGCACTTGCTCTTCTGGATTGTGGGGCCGCAGGTTTCTTTATGGACATTGTGTGGGCTAACAAGATTGGTATCAGCAGATTGGAAAAGGAGCAAGACCAGAAGGTGGAAGGAGTCGACGGCAAACCACTGAGTTCTGGGATCATTACTCACACTACTTCTTCCCTCACCATGAAGATTCTTCACCATACCGAGACGATTCAATTCGACCTCATCAGGGCAGCTCACTTCCCCATTATCCTGGGAGTGTCCTGGTTAAGAAAGCATAACCCTCTAATCGATTGGAAAAGAAATCTGCTTTCATTCTCTTCCGAGTTTTGTCGACAATCCTGTTCTACAGTCGCCCAACCGGCGATTGTACATACTCTGCCTGAGCCTTCCATTACCAGTGAAGTTCTGAAGGTCAACAATATACCCAAAGAGTTTGAACAATACCAGGAGGTCTTTTTGGATGAGATACATCAAGAGTTGCCTCCTTATAGGCCAGAGGATTGTGCTATTGAGTTAACACCAAATGCCATAGTTCCCTTTGGACGTATGTTCTCCCTATCCTTACGGGAGAAAGAGGTGCTTAAGGAATATCTGGATTCCAACCTTCAACACGGCCTCATCCGCCATTCACGTTCTCCTGCCGGTTCCTGCCTGTTTTTCGTCCCCAAAAAAGGTTCAAGTGAGTTAAGGCCTTGCATAGACTACAGGGGACTTAACCAGGTTACCATCAGGGATCGTTATCCCATGCCTCTTATCAAAGACATCTTGGAGGCGGTACAAGGAGCGAAGGTATTTTTTAAGATTGATCTCAGAAGAGCATACCATCTACTGCGCATCCACTCCAGAGATGAGTGGAAGACTGCGTTCCGCACACCATTTGGGCATTTCGAGTATTGTGTCATGCCGTTTGGGTTAGTGAATGCTCCCTCTGTGTTTCAACGCTTTATGGACCGTACATTTTCAGATCTTTTGTTCCATTGTACCATCATTTATCTAGATGACATCTTGGTCTTTTCCAAGGATTCTCAATCCCATGATACTCATGTTCAACAGGTTTTACATCGTCTACGGGAGAACCATCTAAAGGCCAACCCGGATAAGTGTGTCTTCCGTGTTTCGGAAGTACCTTACCTTGGATTCATTCTTTCTCCTGAAGGTATCAGGATGGACCCCTCCAAGGTTGAGGCCATCTTGCATTGGCCTGCTCCCGGATCAGTCAAGGAAGTGCAAAGATTTCTGGGGCTTGCTAATTTTTATCACAAATTCATCGCAGGCTTCTCTAACAGGGTCTTGCCCATCACGCGGATGTTGAAGAAGTTCTCATCTCCTTTTTCCTGGACCACAGAGGCCGATCAAGCCTTTCAGCTTTTGAAGAGAGATTTCTGCACAGCATCCATCCTCCGTCAACTGGACCAAGGTGCAAGGTTTATTGTTGAGACAGATGCCTCTGCGTCTGCCATAGGGGCCGTCCTACTTCAGGAGCATGAGGGCTCTGAGCATCCCATAGCTTACTTGTCCAAAACCTTAAAAGATTGCCAGACTCATTATTCAGTAATCGAGAAGGAACTATTGGCTATGAAATCCGCTTGTGAAGAATGGTGCCACCTTTTACAAGGAAGTCTCTTTCCCTTTGAAATAAGAACAGATCACAAAAACCTCAAGGCTATACAGAATATGGAATGCATCAACTCTCGACAAGCCAGGTGGGGACATTTCTTCGCTCAATATGATTTCACTCTTACATACTTACCTGGATCTAAGAACATCCTTGCTGATGCCTTCTCAAGAAGACCTTACCCGGGTGTCACTCATTTAGAAGTCCCCAGTCTCATGTTTCCCAATATCCGAGTTATCTATACCATCGAGTCCTTTCTGGAAGAGGTCCACAGTGCTTCTTTCTCTTCAGAACTACCCGTTAAGTATTCCAAAGGCCTGGTGATTAAGGATGGGTTACGTTTCCACAAGCAGAGCTTGTTCCTACCGAACACCCAGACACGGCGCACTGCTCTTCGATGGTGTCACGACGACCCTTTGGCAGGTCATCGGGGGGTTAAGAGCACCTTGGATTTGGTGCGCCGTCGGTTCTGGTGGCCAGGATTGGCTAAGGAGGTGACTGAGTATGTTCAAGCATGTCCTGTTTGCTGCCGCTCTAAATACCGCACCCAAAAATCCATTGGATATTTACAACAAGATGAGATACCCAAGAGGCCCTGGAGTGTTATATCGACCAACTTCATAGTAGACCTGCCTCCTTCAGAGGGATGCTCTTGCATTATGGTGACAGTGGACTGCTTTACCAAGATGGCTAATTTCTCACCGTTGGCAGGTCTACCCACCGCGGTTGAAATGGCGACAGTCTTTGCACGAGACATCTTTCGTCTGCATGGAATCCCAGATAAAATCATTTCCGATCGGGGCACTCAATTTTCCTCCCACTTTTGGAAAGAACTGTTCAAAAAGCTAGGCATCGAAAGGGCAATGTCGTCTGGTTTCCACCCTCAGACAAATGGTCAGACTGAGAGGACAAATGCCTCCCTTGAACAATACCTCCGATGCTTCAGTAATTCACAGCAAGACAACTGGGTTAGCCTGATACCAATGGCAGAGTTCGCCTATAACAATGCCACACACAGTGCCACCAAACTCAGTCCTTTTTTCTGTTCTTATGGCTACCATCCGAGCTCTATCCCTTTGCCTCTTTCTGCTCCCTCTCACATTCCTTCTGTTGACCAATTATTGTCTACGGTAGCTGAGGCTCACAGAGTTGCAACGGAGGGTTTGCAAGCAAGTAGTCTTCACTACCGCACTCAGTGCAATCGCAAACTCCTTCCTTCCCCTGATTGGCTAAAGGGCACCAAGGTACGGTTGGCTACCAAATTTCTACCCTGTCGGTTACATCCATCTAAGCTCTCCCCTCGTTATCTGGGTCCTTTTTTCATCACCCACAAGATTAATCCTGTTGCCTTTCGCCTTCAATTGCCTCGCCATATGCGTCGGCTCCACCCGGTGTTCCATGCCTCGCTCTTAAAGGAGTATAGGGGGGACCCCTTGATCGCCCTTTACCCCGCACCTCTGATCCTGATATTATTCCTCTGATGGAGTATGAGGTGGAGTGCATCCGCGACTCCCGTTATAGAAGGGGTCGGTTAGAATACCTTGTACACTGGAAGGGTTATCCTCACTCTGAAGATTCATGGGAGCCGGTTTCATACATACATGCCCCTGTGTTGGTGCAAAGATTCCATCGCGCCTTTCCTAGCAAACCGGGTGGGGTGTCCCTTGGAAGGGGACATACTGTCACACCCCCGCCGACCCGCAGGCGTGATTGGCGGCTTTGGTAGGGCTGGCGCTGGCACCGCCATTTGAATGTTGAATTCTACCTTTTGCTTCCTGGTTATCGCTCTAGTCTTTTGTCCTGTCTCCTTCTCTATTTAGTCCCGCCCCTGTTTCCGGTTCAGTGCGTTGCAACTTCGCTACCTGTTTTTTCCGTGCTCTGCTTAGTTTCCTGCTTCCTGGTTTCCCGCTCTCTGCTTTTTGGAGCTAAGCTTTTCTCGCTACATTCCGCTTCCAGTGATCTCTTTAGGCGGCTTTCTTTCCGCCTGTTTTCCTTATTTCCTTTTTCTCCTTTTCTGTTTCTCCCTCTCTCTCTTTCCCGTTCTCTTCCTGCTGGCTTCCCCGTTCTACCTCCTAGGATATTTTCCCTCTCCTCTCTGTGTTTTTCCTGCCCTTTTTGTTTTTTCTCCAGTAGCGGCTCCGCTCCTCGGATCGCTACCGGCTTCTTCCAGGTGCTTACCTTTTCCTCTGGAGTTTCCTCCGCTGCAGCTAGCGTCTCCACTCCTCGGATCACTACCGACATCTTCCAGGTGCTTACCTTTTCCTCTGGAGTTTCTTCCGCTGCTGTTAGCGTTTCCGCTCCTCGGATCGCTACCAACATCTTCCTGGTGCTTACTTTCTTCACTGGAGTTTCCTCCGCTGCAGTTCTGGTTCCGTTTGTCAGCTGCTCTCTTCAGACATTTAATCTGAGGCTTGATCCAACCAATTCCACGCCTCTGATCCTCTCGGTCCTGGAACATTTTACCTCACCACACATCGGTGCTACACACTGCGAGAAGAGGTTTTTTTTAAGCTTTGGCTTTTTTTCCTCTTCGTTTGGTTTCTGCGGAAGAGGAGTCCCCGGCTTCCCTGTTTTTCAGGGAATCAGGGTGGCTTCCTACCGCGGAAGACCGTTTCTCTTCACGGAAAAGAAGAGAATCAACAGAAGACCCCATCAACGCGGGATCTCCCCCGAAGAAACAGGTGAGGAGGAAGGGGAGGTGGAATTGGACATTACTGATATACAGCCGGCTACAGCTGAGTTTGACACATACATTTGGTTTAGCCTGGTATACTCTCCTGCCAGGAATGTGATTATTTTCCCGTTTGTCTGTGATACAATGTTTGCCTTAAAATTGGCTTGTTAGATTTGGTTCAACAGAATGATCTTTAATATTCACTGTTGCTTTCACTTCGCTATCCTCCTGTAAATGGGTTCATCAACCTGTTCATCGTACAAGTACTTCAGGTTCTTCGTCCACTTCATTCTGAGAGTCTCGTGTTCCTTACTCAATGCGGCATACACTTGTATGCACTCCAGTAACCCGTTCATCTTGCCTGGGCTTGCCAGGTTCTGGAAATGTTCTTTGCATGTGTTTGTTCTAGTTTTCTTCACTCCTCTGGCTTGGCGTTAATCCCATTAGCCACTTTGATTTCTCTGTGCCTCTTCCACTTCTGCGCGGCTCCTGCTGCTTCGCGCCCAGATGTGATGGCTTCTCTGTACTCCACCTTCCTCTGGTGGTATCGGGTCTTGCCTGCTAACAGATTTCCATGGCATGCTCCTGCGACGTGCATTGCGGTCAGCATCCGCTCCTGAAGATCACACATCTCATCATCGGCTGTGTCGAATTAAAAGTTCCCGGCCTGTCGGCTCAATCTCCAAATACTAGACTTCGGCGTTGGTTTCCCAGTCCTAGTCATCTTTATTTCTCTGGCGCTTTTCCTCTTCCCAGTTGTTGTCAGATTGGCTTTAGAACAATAATGAGGAAGTTAATGTTGGACCCTATTGGGACTAATCATCAATGCTCCAAGACTCTTCCTCGTCCCAGTTGTGGATATATTGTTCTCTATGTCATGCGGGGGAATATTGGAAGTGGAGTTTGCAAGAAGTTCAGTTAGGTTATTACAATAGGCCATCAGGGCCTGGAAAAGGGATGTAATATCCCTAAAAGGAAAGGGGGGATAGGTGTCTTCCCCTAACAATGCTGTTTCCTCTCTCAGAGGATCACCTTCCCCATGTGATCCTTCCTCATATAGCTTCCCCCAGGGTTTGGATCATAAAACATCTGCCTCAGCCTGGCCACATGAGAGAAGGTTACCTCAGAGGAAGGAGTGATGACATCATCAGATTCCTCACAGTCGTCAGTCCAGTTTTCCAAGAAAAATAAAGAGAGAAAGGGAAAGGTCAAGGGAGGAGAGAAACAATATAAGTAGCCCACCTTCAGCAGACAGGATACTGGGAATGAATAGACATGCATCCTTTCCGTTAGTTATTGATTCTTTATTTTACCTGATGCTAATTGCATATTGGTCTGCAAATATGGAATTGAGTTTTACTCTGAGAAGTCTATATCCTCTACATTATAATCAGTGGCTGCAAGCTAGTAGGCTATCTTCTTTCAGTGCAAAGAAAATAGTTGTTGCTTGCAAAGAATACAACTTTAATTTTTTTACTGGGACTGGGAGATTATTTTTGTGGCTGTAACTGAGAGTCATGATTCCTGTGAAAAGAGAAAACATTTGCTGCTTGGGAGGAAACATGTCTTGCAGTTTTTTAAGGTGAGGATTATAAAATAGCCCATTGTTATAAACCAGTGTTTCTTCTTTTCGTTGGGAAAAGAGAAAATAATAGTTGCTTGAAAGTAGACATTTCAATTTTTCAAGGGCACTAGTTGCTTATTTTCAGAATCTATAAATACATGAGTTGTCTTCTTTGTGGTGAAAAAAAAAATTGTTGCTTGCACCCATTCACACTGCACTCTTCTCCAACCATGTAGTAATATGTGGAGTCTTTAACGTCTAGCTCTTCTCTGTGTATACTCTCTCCTGAAAGGCATCTAAACCCAACACCTAGAGTGGATCAATCTGGCAAAGTCATTGTATACGTATTGTAACATTGCCAATTGCCAATGCAGTGAATGTTGCACGTAACACATCTTCAACAGATAATAAGGAAGATGAGTAGGGCCACTCCAGTCTTCTCAGAATATGTGGGTGGTGAAAGGGGGGGGGAGGGTGCGTTGAGGGACCAGTCAAGCCTGGACACAATGCATTGTATGGAATAGGGAAATCTCAAGGGAGGACATAATCATTAAATGTGTCCCACCGCATCTGCGAGAATTTAGCGAATGAGTAGATGTGCAACATTACCCATAGTTATTGATTTTTTATTTTACTGGATGCCAATTGCATGTTGGCCTGAATAGATTGAATTGAGTTTGTACTGTGAATAGTCTAAATCTGCTACATCAGGTGCATTGGGATCTGGGACATCCTTTTAAATGTTCCACTTATGCAAATCATAGTTGTCACTAACAATGAATCAATTGTTTCACAAAGAAATCTTACATTCAAGAATGCTAGGGTTTCGATAGATTAAGTTTTGTCAATCAGAACTTACTAACCTTCCCTTGCCTCTTGTTATTTACCTACATTCACCTTTCACATAGTCTACTGTTGGATGGGCCAGAATCAACCCCCGGCCCTGGCATTCCCTGAATTATGACTCTGCAATTTGACTGTGGAAAACTAAGCCTGGGCAAATGAAACAACACATCAAGGGTTTTTTGATGCACATGTTGAGCCCATCACATAGCCAAAACGACTTACTATAAAGTACATTTTGATTTTAGAAACTGCCTCAAGAATACATTATATGCATGTTAGAATATACCTGCCTTGTGGTATTGGTATTGTTTATTTATAAAGTGCTTGGACACAAAATGAGTGCTTCAAAGTGCTCTAAGATGGGAGATGAACATGGGATACAATCATTCATAAGGCCTTGGAAAATTCTGATTGATATACAATAATAATGAGCATACTAGGCCTGACAGCATTTCTGCTAATTCATGTGCGTTAACAGCTAGTGGGGGAAAGCAGGGAGGGGGGATGAGAGGGGAGTACATGTAAAACAAACTGACAATATGGAAGTGCGTGACAAGCCGTGAGGGTTGGAGGGAGGGGGAGGGAGTTGGAGGTACGTAGCAACTCAACAGCCATACTAGAGAGCATTTCTTGCTAGAATGAACACAGTAGACATAGACATAAGTGTGGTGAGTCAGGGAAGGGGAAGGGGAATGGTTAAGTTGGTTGGGAATTTTATAACGTTCCACTAACACAAGTGTTCAGGTGCACAATGCTGGGGGGGACAAGCGGAGACATAGGGGTAGTGCAGACAAACAACAAATGTACTGGGTTGGGTGAATTCAGTCTGTGTAAGTGCGCAGACACCAAGTGCAAGGGGTGGGGGAAGGGATAAGTGCACCTAGACCAGGAGGGCCGGGTTAGTGCAGAGGGTTATCTGATTTGGGAAGTGCGTAATGTAGTCAGTAGTGCGGATGCCTGGAGGCAAGTGCAGGGACTTGTGTGGGTGCCTGGGACCTATAACGGTTCAGAGGTGATCCAGGAAACCAGTTAGCTAGCTTAGCAGAAGGCACAGGTAGCAGATGGGGAACAGAGGTTAGCAGCGGAGAGGTAGAGAGAAGGCAGAGGAGAAGAGGAATGTCTTGAGGATTTTTCCGAATTTCAGGAGATCTGGCACGAGACAGAGAGAGGCCGGGAGATTGTTCCAGAGAGTGGCCTCTGCAGAGGATAGGGAACTACCCCCAAGTCTCTGGAAAAAATGGCTCACTCTCAGAGAGCTGGAGGAATATGAGCGGAGTGCTCCAGAGGGAGTGTATTTGGGAAGAGTGTGTTGTAAGTAGTGCAGTCCCCGACCCCAGAAAGCCTTGTGAACAATGCAGAGGGTCTTTTACTTGATCCCTGCAGCCACTGGGAGCCAGAGGAGGCATTTCAGTGCCAGAGAGATGCGGTCCCTAGGCTTGAGGCCAGGGATAAGTCTTGTGGTTCTGGTATGGATGAGTTGTAAAGGTCAAAGTGTAGAAGTAGGGAGATTGAGAAAGAGACAGTTACAGTAGTCGAGTCTAGAGAGAACCAGAGCTCTGGAGACAGTCAGTCTCTTGGGGAAGTGAGAAAGGGTAGGATACCTCGCAGGAGGTGCAGCTGGTTGTGAGATTTGTTTGGATATGAGACATTTTGAGATGTGTGAGGAGAAGGACAGAGTAAAATCGAAGATGACCCCCAGATTTTTTGCCTGACTGGTGGGTGTGTGAGGCCGGCCGGAGTGTGAGGGGGAAAACAGGAGTAGGGGTCCCAATGAGAGCAATATCTATCCTACTGGCATTAAGGCAGACGTCGCTATCTGCACATCAGGACTGAATTGCGGACAGACAATCATGAATGAGCGAGGAGGAAGAAGTGACTCAGGGTAGCTTGAAGGAGAGCTGAATGTCATCCGCATAACACCGAAAGTTAGAAGTTAAGGAAGAGATCCTGTGGGCCAAGGCGGCCATGTAGATATTGAAAAACCAGGGGGATAGGTTAGAACCCTGCGGGAACCCACACGTAGAGAGAATGATAGCAGAGAGAAAGAGACTGAGTTCCACCTTGGATGGTTGGTCAGAGAGGAAGGAGGTGAGCCAAGCCAGGGCCTGATCAGTGATGCCCAGGGTATCACAGAGACGATCGATCAGGGTGTTATGATTTACTGTGTAGAATGCAGAGGAGAGATAATGGAGAATGAGGACAGAGTGAGAGTTTGTACCAAGATTTGAGAGCAGGTCTTCACAGGTGTTCAGCAGAGCAATTTCCACACCTTTGGATGCTCTGAATCCAGATTTATTGTCATGGAGACAACCAACAGATTTAGTGTGGGGAGTAATCTGAGAGATAGCCAACTTCTCCAGTAGTTTGCCCAGGAAAGCAGTGATACAAATCGGGGAATAGTTTGCCAGTATAGAAGGGTTGGCAGAAGGTTTTTTGAGAAGTGGGCACACCAGAGAGTGTGTGAGAGTGTAGGGGAAAACTCCTGAGGCATGAGAGAAGTCGCAGAGGTCCACCACAGCTGGAGCTAGAGTGTTAATGTTGTCCTTGATAGTTTTGTAAGGGCATGAATCCACCTGTTTGGAAGAGGGTTTCATAGAGCAAACTTGCCTCCTCAGGTGTGACAGGGGAAAAAGCAGGAAAGGGAAGAGGGGGAAGAGGGTGGGATTCCGATGGAGGATCAGAGGATGTTGGTGCATGGGTGGGTGACAGAGCTAGAGAGGACAGGCTGTCCAAGGTGTTGTTGGTGAAATGTGCTCCCAATGATGAACACAGGGCTTGGGTGGGTGCAGTGGCAGATGAGGCTGCAGAAGGGTTGGCCAATGCCTTGCAAACTTTGAAATGTTTGGTTGTGTTTCTAGATGCCGCAGAGATGCAGACTTGAATATAGACTATTTTCTTGGACCGTAAGCAGAGTCTATACTACATTTGAAGAAGGAAACAGGTCAGTTTGTCAGAGGGTGCACCTGAGGGCACTCATTTCCATTCTGCTGCTCTACACCTGCATTTTAGGGCAGCCCGAATAGAGTCATACCAGGAATTGCTCTTTTTGGGCGCCTTCATACGTACCCTAATGACAGGGGCATGGATGTCAAGAGTGTTGGAAATGGAGAGATACAGGTTATAGAAGGCTGTGTCAGGGTGGGAGTCAGCCACCAGAGTAGGAGACAGAGAGTATGAGGAGACAAAGACAGCAACTGTTACTCTTTTCATGGGTTGGGTGGCCTTGAAGATGGATGGCTGTTTGAGGTGTGACAAAGCCAGTGGAGACAATAGCTTAAGGTGGGAAGAGAGGAATGAGTGATCGATCCAGGAGAGTGCTGTAGTAAGAGGGCTAGGGAGAGGGATGTCAGTGGATATGAGTGCATCCAAGGTGAGGCCTGTGGTGTGAATCGGCCCAGAAGGTAGAATGGATAGAGAGAGAGGGTTGCAGAGTTTACGGAAAGGTCTTGAAGAGTCCAGAGAGTCCAGATGGATGTTTAGATCCCCAAGCAGGAGGAGTGGTGTAGAGGAAGAGACGAGGTAGGCAGCCAGGTCAGCCCATTCAGAGAGGAAGAGAGTGGACTGGCCAGGTGGCCTTTAGTAGTGGCCAAAGTAAAAGAGGAGATTGGAGAGAGAGAGGGCCTGCAGGCCAGGCATTCAAAGGAAGAGTAGGCCTGAGTGGGAATGATGGAAATAGGGATCCACGCTGGATAGATCAGGGCTATTACACCTCCTTGTCTGTTAGTCCATGGCTCAGAGAGGATCTTGTAACGTTCAGGGAGAAGTGTGTCAAAACTTGTGACAGAGCTGTCCTTAAACCAAGTCTCAGTGAGTGCAATAAGATCAAGGTCCAAGAGTTCAAAGAGGAGGCAGATGTCAGAGGAGTGCTTGACAGCAGAACGAGAGTTAAAATTGGCAACATTGTCGGAATAGAAAGTATATCGTGCCTCCTATTGTAATAAATATATTAATATTGGCCTACGCCAAGCTGCTCGAAAGTCACTTGCGAGATCTGTGTTATAAGGTCCTGACCTTTAATCTATGTAAGTCGCCATTTTAGGTCAAACCGCCATTTTAGGATTCGTTGTGGAAAAGTCACCCTGTGAGCTAAAATGGTGGACGATGTCATTGCAAAATACAACATGGCCGTCTTGACCTCTGTACATAGCTAATGTGTAATCTGCCTGCAGGCCACTTGTTGAGGTCATGAACTGAGACCTCATCCTTCGTTGACCTATGTGTAAAAGGATCACTTGCGCGATGAAACTAATCCACGAGCATATATTGAAGATAATGTGTTTGCATACTGAACGAAGAACATCTGTCTTACTACATTGTATTTATGTTTAAGAAGGCCTGCATGCGAAACTTTAGAATACACAGTTAATGCATACACTTGTTGATACATGTATTAAAGGCAAACCAGTTATATGCGGTTATTTGAGACTTGGCATGAACCCTAGAATTGGTAATGTATAAAGTAGAATTGGGGCTGGACATAGTGCCCACAAAATGTATAAAAAGTAAATGCATTCTAATGTACAGTCTCTCACTGAACACACTGAACCACGCTGGAGGTCGTTGTGTTGTACTGAGGGCCGATAGCTATCTGACTTTGCACTGTTTTTGTAATTGAATTCAGTAGAGAATAAAGTACTTTGTATGTTCCTTTGTAACCCGTGTTCGGTGTATTTCCTTTTGGGGTACTCAGCCTCGATATTTTATTTCTGTTTTCACAACATGGAACAGATTGCCACTTTTGAGGGACTTACAGGTGGGGGGGTACAAGGGACGGTGGTTCCCCCCGAAAGTAGTGAGAGTTCCTGAGAGATGGAAACAGGAGAAGGTAGAAATACAGGAGATAAGGATGATACTTGGGTTGTAACGCATGTGGAGGTGGGAGCATTAGGAGGCAAGGGTGACTATGCAGAAGAGGGTGAAAATCAGTGATAGAAGTGTACCAAAAAAGTAGTGGAACAGTGACTCTAGCAGGGGACAGAGTAGGAAGGAAGGGAGCAATGTGCAACACATTTTGCAAGGGTTGCAGTCATGCCGGTTGACAGCCAATCAAATTGAAACAGATTTCAGTTTAGCTGTAACTGCTATCTGATGGTAAAGTGGAGAAGTGTGCTTTAACTTCACAAAGAAAAGTTCTGGAATGGTTGAAATATTTGCAAAAAGCAGTGGAGCTGTCAACAGCAAAAAATAAAAGTAGTGGCACACCACTCTCAGCTGTTCCCGCTCACTTCGACCACTGGTGAAAAGTTGGTAAGACGTGGGAGTATCCTATCAAAAAGGAGGAGGTTGAGTTGAGGACCCTGTACCAGGACAGTACCATTTAGATAGATATTTATGATGAACCTGGCGGAGAAGGAGGCATGAAGGACCTCCAAGCGGGTGACACCATTGATGTGTGAGGAGGAGTAAGAAGAGAGCAGTGCGACCATATGAAGGGTCTATAGGCCTGATGAAGGGACGACAAAGAGGGTGTTGGTAAGCGTTTCTCTTGAGGAAGCGCTGACATAGGTGTCAGCGATAGATAGGCCTGGTTTGGAGGCGAGGGTTTCCTTTTTGATTTTCTTCCTGCCAGATTTAGTAAGGGTTCAAGGATAGGAGATGGAGAAGATAGGGGAGATAGAAAGTGCCATAGGGGCCCAAGGTGATACACTTAACCCGGCAGGAACCTGGGAAATTTGACAGGGATCGAGCAGGCACACAAGGACACAGAGGGATGGGAGGATGCCAAAAGGGGATGCAGGAGCTGGGGGTGGAGACAATTTGTACAGAGGGCAAGTGAGTACTCAGCAACATATATATGTGTACACTACTAAATGTGATTTTAGGCTAAAGCAGATAAAACAATGCAGGATGTGCACACAGCTAAATGCGATTTTGAAAATCGAGGCACTGCACAGTGAAATGCAGATGGGCTAAAACACACCTAAGTATGAGTTTCAAGAGTGGAGGAACAGCACAGGGAAATGCAGAATGGGCTAAAACACACCTAAGTATGAGTTTCAAGAGTGTAAGTACAGCACTGTGAGATGCAGATGGGCTAAAACACACCTAAGTACTCTTTTCCAAAGTGGAGGCACAACACAGTGAAGTGTGGGAGGTGCTGTAGTGAAGAAGAGACAGTAGTTAGCAGGTACTTGGAAGTGAAGCACCAAGAATGCAATGAGTACGTATAAAAAGGTCCAAGGAGAAGGCAAGATAATGCAACAGTTAACAAGGTGAACGGGAGAAGTAGACAGTTGAAAGTCAGGACAGGGCTAGCAGACAAGGGGATGCAGGGCAAATGTTGCTGTCGTCCATGTTGGAGGAGTGTGGCCTCAAGGCAAAGGAAAAGGAAAAGTCTCGCCAGGGTAGCAGAGCACAACACACGCTTGCCACCAGTGATTCAGGCACCCAAGGCCCTGGAAAATGCATGCGATCAAGCCACTGCTTTCAATTTCAAATCTTGGGCAAATATTAGCACGACACGTGCGCGAGGCACAAAATGCTTTCATTTCAAATTTTATTGCAAATATTAGCGCAACATGTGCATGAGGCAGAAAATGCTTTCATTTCAAATCTTGCTGAAAATAATAGCGTGACACATGTGCGATTAAAGTCAATGCGGGAATTCGCTTTCAGGGGCAAATCCAGTGAAATACCTGGTTTCCGTGGTGCTACAGGGGGTGATTCCCACCTCCTCGTTGTCCGGAGTCTGATGGTGGAGGCAGCTACCATCTGGCCATATGAAAGTGATTCTGCAATCCTGAGCTAGGGTCCAACATTGCAGGATATACATGCTCACAAGTTATCGCAAGATATACCTTCCTCCTCTGCATCCTCTCTTTGCTTTATTTTTGGCACCTGCATCCTCTTTGTCCTTCCGCCTCACCTTTCCGTACTTATTTTCACTGCAAGCTAAGGTCTGAGTATCCTGAGGTTCAGCACATCACACCAACCCCCAGACAAGTCTCAGCACTGTGAGGCCTCTAAGGTGGTGAAATTGCATAGTGTAAAACACATTGTAACATAACATGGCATAACATGTCTTAGTCTGCACCGACCTTACACCCTAAGAGGGAGTGTTTTTCCTCTCCCAAGGCACCCCGGCCACAGGGAGTTTTGTTCAATTACTCAGAGTCTGCCTCATCCGGGGGACTCCCCAAAGTGTGTTGATCCTGTTACTCATTTGTCCCCTGTATGCCTTTGAGTATTTATCCCTTGTGCGGGAAGATTCCGACAGTTTGTTGCTGTTTGTAGGGATTCAAAGTTGTTGGCTCTCTCTCTTTTTTCCCTTCTTTGAGGTTTCACATTTGTTGTAGGTGGTGGGGACCTGGGATGTTTGTTTTTTGGTCAGGCGTAATTTATTTCGCCATGTTTAATCAATTTTAGAACTTGAATTAGGTGACACTGCTTTATGGAGTATTTCTGTGACTTGTTAGCCAGATAGGGCCAGGAAGACAGCATGTGTGCCCGTTCTCCTCCATATTAGAGAATTCTGGCTGTGTCACCTTTAGCTTTTATGAATTAACCACAAAAATGCTATTAGATGTATATATACATCCTCCACATTAATATATGTCTGTAGCTGCCTTGTTTTATTTTGTGAAACGTAGGACCCATGGCCTATGTAATAAAACTACAACTTTTTTATATTAAATGAAAAATTCAGTGCACTGTGTATTACATTTTGTGTGGTGATGTGAATAACTTACGGAGTGGGACCCAGTATGAGTTAAGACTGGGCCATTAAATTTGTCTTTGAATGGTTCATCCGGGGGACTCCCCAAAGTGTGTTGAACGGGAGAAGTAGACAGTTGAAAGTCAGGACATAATTCACGTGAGGAGTAAACAGGGAGAGATATGTAGGGAATATTGTTCGAAGCGGCCAGCAGTATGACCTGATATGGGGCAGGGATCCTCCAGTTCCCAGCCATGCTCAGGGCCAGAGAGGGAGCATTAATCAGGGCCTTCGTTGTAGGTCGGCTTACACCTGCCGGTAGTCTGATTGGCTACTTGTAGAAGGAATGGGCTAATCAGAGCATCAGCAGGGCTAGCAACCTCTGCATCCTCTCTTTGCTTTATTTTTGGCACCTGCATCCTCTTTGTCCTTCCGCCTCACCTTTCCGTACTAATTTTCACTGCAAGCTAAGGTCTGAGTATCCTGAGGTTCAGCACATCACACCAACCCCCAGACAAGTGTAAGCACTGTGAGGCCTCTAAGGTGGTGAAATTGCATAGTGTAAAAAACATTGTAACATAACATGTCTTAGTCTGCACCGACCTTACACCCTAAGAGGGAGTGTTTTTCCTCTCCCTAGGCACCCCGGACACAGGGAGTTTTGTTCAATTACTCAGAGTCTGCCTCCTCACAGTGATTGGGTAGGCAGTCTTCCTTTATCCCATGATTGGGATCATGAGCTGAAGGTTGGAGCAAAGGATGGGTCAGGAAAGGATTGAGGCATGGGTGCTGCTCTGATGACCACAGTACCAAGCTGCCACCTCATTTTAGGCAAAGTGGGGAAATATTCATAAGCACATTGGACTAAATGTTTCAGTGGCATCCTCCAGACCATGGGGTGATATGATATAAGGGTCACAGCAGAGAGTATGCTAAGGTCTAGGGAATGTGAGTGGAGTAGAAGAAGCAACCATAACATCAGACAGTCAGAGGAATGATTGAGGCAGAGTGGGATGTACAGAACACACATGCACACACGCACACACAACCACACACACAAACACACACACATACACAGGCATATGTATACTCAACACTCTTTATAAGACAAACTAATCCTGCCCACATTCACACATAGACACACACTGGGAGTGTGTGCCTTTCTTGCGGGGTGTATAGGTAAGACAATGTAGTATACTTGACAAACTGATTAGCACCATCCCATATGCAGAGCCACACAAAGCTTCACCTACAAATAGAGCTTACCAAAAGGATAATAGCCCAAAAACACATGCATTTTGCTTGTGTGTACGCACACAAACACACAAACACACACTAGTTTGTGTGTGCATGAGACAGAAAAATATTTGATATTTTACATATACCAAGAGGCTACTCCAAATGTGTTCCTCAGATTCACAGTTCACGCCCCATACCAATTGACACATACTCATATGTTGATACATGTGTTTGTGGTTCTGCTTTTAAGATTGAAATGTATTTGAGAATGATTAACACATAGGTTAAAACATTAAAATACAAACACACGTCTGCATTCACATAGTCTAATATTAAAACACACACACAGATGTGACCTTCACTAGAATATGGATGTGCCTGTGTGTGTGGACGCTGAGAGTGAACTATGCGTCAATGTAAGGTGCCCACAGTGGTAACTCCAAACACATCTATACAGAAACTCCCAACATACATATGTAGTACACCAAAACACAACTCCAATAACATATATGGCATACCGAGATGCATACCGAGATGCATATTGTCAGTAATTCTTAAACCAATGTGCTAATTACATCTGCAAATATTTTTACATAAAGCTGCACAGGTACACATACCGATCAAAACAGGACCACACTTCAGCATGATGTCCTAGATTTAGACACTCACAAAAAATCTAGAACACCTGTATAAGTGCACTGCTGCATAGACATGTATGCAAATCCACCCATGCACAGATCACACATGTTCAAATATAATAGATCCTGACACAAAAACACAATGGGCCTCATTACAAGATGGCCGGTAAGGGTTTAATGGTGCCGGTAATGATGCCGGAGCCGTTAACCCCTTACCGCCATATTACGACGTCCTTAGCGGGTCCCAGAAGTGGCCCAGCATGCTAACAATGGGCCCGTTATTAATGGGCCCATTGTTAGCATGCTCCCCATTCCCATTGAGCCCTATGGGGGCTCAAATGGGAATGGGGATGGTCCGGGTTCCCTGAAAGGGGAAATACCGGGCCCTCCAAGGTCAGAATGGCCCGGTATTTCCCCATTATTAAGGGCATGGCTACTTCCAAACTCGTAATGAGGCCCAATGACACATCACATGGAGAAATATATATTGAAACACATTATATATGTTGTTATGCTTATTACAGTCACAGATTGTTCTTTGTTATATTTAAAAAGAAGAATATTTCCTATCAAGCCATTGAGGTGGAGGGAGTTGTTGTTGTTCTTCAACACTGGTGTGATGGGACAGCTAGGAGTGCCACCTTAAATTATTTTTTTTTCTTCAAAATACTTTGTTATTTAATGGTCATTTGTGGTTTTTACAGAGGGCTGGCAAATTAAGTTGAGGTGGTTAGTTATTTCTAGGTATGGATTGTATAGCCCAAGAAAAACTCAGGGGAAGATTGAGACGCAGAAGAGGAGCAAAAGACCACCCAGGAATCCCCACTTCATTGCTAAGAAATGACTGTGTATATCACTGTTTCACCATTGAACTGTTTGCAGCCATGTTTCAAGAACTGATGGACACATTGGAACAACCTGGACCCTCTGTTGCAAGCTTTTGCACTCTCCTGATCTTTCAATTGCTTCTACACCACGACAAAGTCTGATTCCTTGCTGCCAGACCACGAAGAACCACAAAAAGTTACTATTGACAGCTAACGTCCCCCCAGGTCCATTATTGGCACCTAGAGACTGGCCATGTCACTTTAATCCCTTTTTGCTAAATCAAGAACATATCCTTTGAACACTGTGGTATTTTCTTTGCTTTTCCTCCTCCCCTGACTCATTACCAAGAGTGCTGTATCTGCTATCTTTTGCATGTTCTGTGTTCATTCTACAGGGGTCCGTTTTTTTGTAATGTTTTCTAGTTAGTTAATATTGTACATGGTCTGTTCGATTTCAGTATATACCTTTTCATAAAAACTTGATTGGACATTCCTTTATTTTGAGCTCTTATACTTTGCTGTTTGGGTTGCTACTGAACTACATTCACACCTGTGAGGTATATGATGGGGTCATCCCTGATCCTCCAGCCGTAACCTCCTCCCATGTGGTCAGGGGTCAGCAGCCGCTACCTGATCCTGAACCTGGGGGTGGCTATATGAGGGAGGATAACATGGGAGGAGACAACCTCTGGGGTGATTTCATGGCTTCATTGGATGAGACATGGTATGCCCCATTTGCTCTTGAAGATAATCCCCTCATATCCAATACCCTCATGTCCTATTGTCATACAACTACCCCTCCCCTAGAAAGAATAGACAAAACCTTTCCTCAAAACACAAAGACCAAACTTCCAACTTTGGCCCATCTTCGGGGAATTACAAGACCACCTTCTCCAGTTCCAATTTTCATTCTTCCAAAACTGATTTACCATTTAGAACTGTTGTAAGTGGTTATTCAAGAGTTTTAAAGCAACCATCAACAATGGACTTCTTTTCTCAGAATCACCTGAATACTGGCACGAGGAAGAGGGAAATAGCAGTGTAGAACAGAAGAAGGTGCAAGCTCAATGATCACTCTAGTTGTTTGCTGAAAACACCTGTGCCCGGGAAATTTAAAGATCAGACACAAATTGGTAGAGGCTGCTGTTGGAGAGAGAATGTTTCACCTCTCTGCAAGTCTCGAGGATCTGAAAGGCACAGATTTGTGTGGTGGAGCCGGGTGACTAACCATCCAGGAAGAAGGGAGACACTGTGACAACAAGACATGATGCAGAAAAGCCAGGAGCAGGCAAAAGACTCCTGGGCGTTCGCCGACCACAGTAGGCAGGACCTTGCTTACCTGAGTCTGAGAGCCCGAGAACACCAACAAGAGCCGGTGAGCCAACCCAAGGATACTGGGGACACTGAGGTGTATCGACAACCATGCCGAATGCAAATAGAAATAAACAAAACAGAAGAATGAGAGGAAGCAGACTGATTGTAAAAAGGGAAAGTTAATTGCAAACAAGGTCCTTATCAGTATGCGAATGCATGGAATGCAAATACATGGGAACATTGAATCAAATAATATCTCTAGAGGACATATTATCCAACCAAGTAAATATGCAATTGTGGAAGTAGATAGCAGTCCAGAGTGAATACAAGAAGGCCTGGCAGGAGAGTATCCCAGGTATTGCAAGTGTTTGGATACCAGAAATCATAAAATAGCATATTAGAACTGTGTTGACCAAGACAAGAAGGAACAACAATCGTAGCAGAAAGGAAAACCAGGAATTCTGAGAGAAACAGAATTATAAGGCTAAACACCTTTGTACGTGACAGTGTTATTGTGGCCCAAAAAAGAGTCAAGGAACTGTTGTATATAGAAATATTTGTATTAAAGAGGAATGCAGGGGAAGGGAGCTACCATCTGGAACAGGGACTCTTTATCCTTGGAGAAATGTATTTTTCGTTGGAACTATGTATTCTTTCTTTACAAACACCTTTGTCAAAAGGCATCAAAAGTTAAAGACACCATCCCCTTTTCACCTTATACTTTGATTTAAAGAGTGAGGGTCAGAATAGCAGATTTGGACACGAAGACATGTTTGACTTTGACATCCTCACACAGAATTATCCTTAGTTTTGGTTTAAGTAGGGACATTCCTCTTAGAGCAGGGTCAGAGAAGCCTTTTTCAAACCCTTTTATTTTTAATAAAAGTCTTTTACCAACACATGGTAAACTTATGTCTGAGTTTCATTCCTGACTCTTCACACACCCCTCTTAAGAGTATATGTGCAATGTGAATATATCAGAGAAATGCAGGCATAGTGGGCTTACTTGTTAGAAATTCACCCATTCGCAAAACAAATCGTAATTGACACCTTCCATGACCATGCTTGACAGACAGAACTTGCAAGATTCCCTATGAAATCAGCCTGCTTTTTGCTATTACTAAAAGTCTTTAAAAAATGCAATGAAGTAGATGGGGGCATTCACTAGAGGTATTCACGCTCCTGTCCTCTGCTTCGTGTGCACTGCCAGAAAAATCATGTGGTTCGTATTTTACAAGCAGATATCATGTCTCACCTGTAAATTTCAATCTGCTCCTGCTTCCACCAAAACTAAATTGAGGACCAGTGTGTCCAATATTAATGGATTCTTCACCATATTACCAACCAAGTGTTGATAAGTATCCTGGAATAACATCCCAAGAGATTGGGCCCATTACTTGGTTGTTATCTTCTCTGATGTGAAAACTTCCATTAAAGGTAGCCTCTGCACAGCGCGTGTTTGTGGTGCAAGATGGGAAGTAGGAGAGTGGCATGTGGTGGAAGGGGATACTAAACTATGCATACATATCAGGTCTTTGGATCCTATCTGTAATTTATTTCTGTGGTGATAACAGGGGTGGGTAATTTGAGTGTGTTCCGCATGCACTTAGTCCGGATGAATCAGCCATCTCGCTTCATTGCATGCTTGTACAGTTCGTATTTATGTGCACCTTTTCTCATAGCATATCAACTGATTTCTTGGTTATGTTTTGGTGAAATTTGAAATATGTAAACGTGCTCACAGTCAATTCTGTTTTAGGCCATATCCACATGTTTCTATTATTTTTAATTACTGTGCATTTTATACACAATGCAGTATACAATGGGTGTTTCTTATCAGCTGCATGACCGGCACATGATTATAGGAATTTGAGCCTGACTAGTTCTCTGTCCCAGTAACGCACTGTGCTCTTGTTACTACAAGCCAATGTCTTGTGCCAAGTTTTGGAATTATTTTTCATGTTTGCCATTTTCTGCAACCATGAAACAAATGAAGCACTAATAATGTCTGTGAAAAGAAAATGTGACGTGATGACCCCGTACCGATAAGAGGTCTTTATATCCTGTGCCTGTAGTGTAGGCAATGTGGGTGAAACTGACACGTTGGGCCTGACCTCCAGAATAAGCATAAGAGCACCATTGTTCTAGAACATGGACTTCAAATCCTATGTCCTTTGTTTAAATGCCTGGGTGTGAGTGACCCTATTCAGACTGGACGCCAGGATACACACGGCAGTATTCTGGTTATCCTCAGCATACCATGGGACTATTCTAGAGAGGTTGCCTTGGTGGAGGGTGTGTGGGGGCGAGACACAGCATCAGGAGTGACAATAGCCTCACCATTGTGCAAAAGGTGAGGTTATGCAATCTCACAACCATTGCAGAGGAAATATGAGCAAGGCGAACATGATTTGTCCGGCCTCTTGCATGTGTGTGTTGGCACCGTTTTCTTCATGGGAACCTGCGAACAACCATGGTTTTAAAGAGTTCCTTGGGGTCATATGCCTTGTAATGAGCAAAGTCATCTGGGTATTATTTGCCATAGGCTGGTTGCTAGACTTGAGAATGTCTATCCTCTTTTAGATGTTGCTGTAGAAGAGTGGAACTCTTACTAACTCTGTATTGAGGTGTTAGGGAGAATTCTCACCCAAGTGCTAAATTCCATCTACCTTAGAGCCATCCAGCTCTTTTGCTATATTTTGGGACTTTGAACTTTTCATTTTGATGTGTGTTTTACTTTTGTGTTCTTTGGATTTGGTGTTTTTAGACAACCTCCATAGGCATCATCTTGTTCTGTGTGTCACACAGCACTTTCAGTGCAGTGGCACAGGGATGTCTTTCAGACTTCCCAAGGTTTAAATACCCTCTCTGGGATTGACTACTGTCTCCCAGAGCATGTAAAGTTAAATTGACTTTACTAGTCTTTTAAATTTACAGACCCAGCGCACACTATCTTCCTATAGAGTGCTGGAGGGGTTGCCTAGCATCCCCTGAGTCTGAACACTCATGTAACAGTCAAATGTTACACTTTCCCTCTTGGAATGGCTGGTGGCAGTGGTTTAGAACAAACTACCATGATTTTTCCCGACCGCGAACACTGGTAGCTATAAATCGGGTAAGCCATGTTTTTCAATATGGTGCCCAAGACCTATCTGTAGAAAACAGACTATGGTCAACTTTTTTTGCCGTTTCTTTTAGAAAAGGTCCTTCCAGTGTTTGTCTCTGCACGCCAAACCAGGTTTGGTCCGTTTGTTTGTTGGCCTTTGGCAGGCTTCAGTGCTGAAGCCCTCCTCTGGCGCCTGAGTGTCTGGGATGGACAGGATGTGAGGGAGGTGCCCGAAGCTCCCTGTGCTTAGTCTCCTAGGAGACCTCAATGCACTCTGGCGTGATTAGCCGGCTGGCTGTCCGGCAAGGACAGCCACCCTGCTGGGTGAGTGAAAGCTAGGCTGGAATGAATGGGGGCTAACTCTTTAAAAGCAGGACTCTGGGACTTGGAAAGCAGAGTCGACCACTGGAACGAGAGAACCGAAGACGAGCTGAAGGAAGACGACTGCTGCCACTCCTGGTCCCCTGGTGAAGCCCTGCTGCAGGTCCGAATTGTCTGAAACTCCATCGACAGAGAAGCCCTTCGAGGTTAACTTCTTCCCTTGAGTTTGGTGGGAACAACCAACTAGCAAGTCACCTGGACACCATCTCTATACTGAGTGCTGTTGAAAACTGGATAGCCAGTGAGAAGGATACCAGTTTGTGGTCTTTAAGGCACTCACACCTTAAACCGATGTTTAGCCAAGCTTGTGGTCTCTTCCCAGGGCAGTGCAGGAATCTCCCACTGTCCTCCTTCTTGTCCCCACGACTGAAGCTCAGGAACAGCGAGATCTGCAGGAACTGCCAGGAACAACTGCCTCAGCTACAGCTCTTCTTCATTTAAAGGTTACTGTGCAAGTGCGGTCAAGAAATCCTTTCTGCTGCGGTGGAAGTTTGTGAAACTTTCCCAACATTGAAGGCTTGTCCTTCCCTAAACCGACATATAACTTTTCGTCTGGCCATCTACTTCTAAAAACAGTGGCAAAAACCTAACCGTTTACTACCAGAACTGTGCTATCCTATTAAAAACTCTGAACCATTGACTTTGGCCCAGGCCTATTGAATTGAATTGCTGGTTTTTAGTGAACTGAAACTATTTGCCCTACCTCTGAAAGTATTTGTGCTTTAATTTGTTTAATCTTGTCTTTTTACCCCCTTTTTTAATGTATTTGAAGTGCCATTTTGCTCCCACTTCAGGGGAGCTGAATTTGTTCAGAAACGTATCGGTTGTGTATTGTAGTATATTAGATTGTGATATTGAGCTGCTCTTACTAGTGGAATGTTTTCCAACTGACTGTGTAAATAAATGTATATTCTTTTACCAAGAAACCTTGAGTAAGTTTGTGTGTAACCTCTTGTACTGCTCACTTTACTCTTGAGATAAGCCTGACTGATCAGACACTGCTACCACATTACTGTGTAGTACAGGCTTGTACCAAAGGTGAAATTGTACTTACACTTGTAGTCTTAATTGTGTGTAGTGTTCCCAAAGGGTACTGCATGTGATTCTGCCTAACATGAGGCATTTTGACAGGGGATGACATTCTTCACAGAAATTTCTGGTAGGTGATATGGAAGGGTCATTAGTAATACACAAGTGTTTTAACTGGCGTCTGCATGTGTCTGTGAGAGAGTGAAGCTTCCAGACTGCCGAGGTGATGTGACTGCATCTTTCCGGTCTCACAATTGTTCTGCTCCTTGTAGAGCTTTCAGTAAGTAGCCTGGGAGGTCTAGGCAAAGGCCGTTGGTGTGAATGAGTCTTGAGAGCACTATTCCGATGACTGCCAGGGTTCTAAGTTGGTATGTCAGTATTATGACATTCAGTGAGAAGTAGATGAAAGAAGCTTCTTAATATTGCTTGATATATATGTATTTATATGACGGGAGATTTACACATGAAAAATACTAGCTTTTTTTAACTGTCATCATTGGCTGTGAGCAGGTCTCCATTTCAGGCTAAGGAATATTTGTGGAGCATGTTGTTTTTGTGCTGCAGATCTTGTGTTTTGTGTAAGTGATGGAACAATACGTTCATCTGCACTCTTCCTGAGTGTGTTTCCATTTCTTGTTTTCTTTAACAGAATGCTTGACAACAATTTCATGCATGTCCCCAGTAGCACTGCCACTGAATATTTACCTGGTACAGCGTTATGCGAAACACTGGAGATGCCTGACCACAGAGAAGGCAGCCCATTAGCAGAGATCTACCTGCAAGGGCCCTCCACCACCTCTACCTACCTGCCAAGACAGGTGGTTCTGCCAGGGTGTGGCACTCTATTGGATATAGTTATTTTACAGGAAGTTAACCACCCCCTGGAGCCAAGACCCGCCTGAAGTTGTACACAGGGGCTTACAACAGAAACCGAAATCATACTTGCCAACCCTACTGATTTAGGCAGTAGAATACCACTTTTTAAGCAGTCCTACCGCCTACCGATTTAGTGGTAACAAATACTGATTGTTGTATAAAACAGTTTTTTAAAAAAATTCATTTTTTTCGGGTTTTAAATATTTTATTAGCCAGTATGTGGACATTGGGTCCGTGTGAGTCCAAGCTCGCCAACATTTTAATTCCCATATTACAAACCATTCACAACGCAATCTATTTTGCTCAATATTCCATCTCTGTACACACCCCGGATGACAGCTGAAAGCACCCAAATTATCATTTTGCCAAACCAATCAAAATGAAAAGTTAGAATTAGCGTGTAAAAGTGGCATCCGTTTGGACACGTATGAACCAGCTGCAACTTGTATGCTATGTTCCAAAGATACCAAAGCCAGCGGTTGCACCAGCTTGGATAGCACCAACAGTAATGTTTTAGACTGCTATATAGTTTCTGGAGGTGCCCCTTTTCCTAGTGGAGGTCCAAAAGATGGGCAGGAGTAGGAATGACTTGTCAAATAGTTAACATCTGCAGCTGCAGACAAGAGCAACATTTCAGCATGGTTTAACCGGCCAACATAGAGTCACCTTCACACTAACCAGCAGAGCAACAAGTCCTTACAAGTAGCATGTTCAATACACCGGGTAATGCACTAGTGTCTTTACAGTGCCACAGAACCAGAAAATCAACTAAAACAAACAGAAAACAGTACTGGTGGTTCCACAAGAACTGCATCCTTAAAAGAAGTACTTACAGTGTATAAAAGTTCAATTGCTTAGGTATTTGAAATACAACTTTATTATGGTCTAAACGAAAAAAGGAACGGGAATGACAGTAACAAATAGGGTTCACCACTGAAGTGATGTGACTGTAGCAGTCTTTAAATTAGATTTGAAACTTGAGGATTAAAGTAATTGCAGTCCAAAACAGCTAAATACGCAGGTCCAAAATATAAAGGAATTCATTTTTCTGCCACATTCACTCCAAGCCCATTCATCTCCTTCAGCATCCCAAAGATTAAGCACATGTTCTGCTCAGCTAGACAATAAAGTGCCAAACACGCTGCACCATCAACATCACAGGACAGTTGCCTATAAAACTAGACTTCTGACGCTGGACTCCAGCCGCACTCCATCACAGATCGTCGTCTTCATCTGGCAGTGCAGTGGTTTTGGCAATCTGTAAATCTTGTTCATACTGTGCTGCCAATGCTGGGTCCATAACAACTTCAGGGTGTGCAAGGGCAGGCATTGCTACAAACCCCAAGTTGGGATCACCAATTAGCTTTCTTGCAAGCCACAGGCAGGGTTTTTCAAAGTTGTAGTTACTCTTGGCAGAAATATCGTAGTACTGGATATTCTTCGTCCTGTGAGAGACTATGGATTCCGCCTTCACCTTCCTGTCTTTAATATCCACTTTGTTGCCACAGAGCACAATGAGGAAGTTTGCACAGACGCGTACGAGATCTCGATGCTAGTTGGGGACATTCTTATATGTGACTCTTGATGTGACGTCAAACATGAATATTTATTTTTTCGGCCTGGATATAGCAGCCTGTTCAGTCATGGTTGCAGGGTGTGCAAGTACACAGAATCCGAGGAACGTTCTTCAGTGGGGATGTGTCCAAGCTGCTGCTTTTATAATGGTGTGTTCTTACTAGCAGCAGTTAGCAGACCAGTGCGCCAGTACAACCTCCCCAGACTGTCAGAGGCGCCTGTGAGATCTGCTCCAGCACTTCTGGATATCAACAGCCACATGGTTCACTGTACCTCAGCTCCCCAGTGCCAGTCATCTACATGCTGGGGCGAGCCGCTGAAGCAATGGCGAACCACTCCTCCTAATGAGTTCTGGCAGGTGTGATCTTGTGCTAGGAGCCGGAGGGAAACAGCACTTTTCAGCCCCGCCCTGCGCGAGTTTCCCCACTTCCACCCACCTGCAAGTGCAATATGCTATTTCTTCAGCATAGCTGCACAACGCAGAGCCCCTCTCTCCGGCACCTGCTACATACTTGCCAACCCTACCAATTTAGGCGGTAGGATACCGCTTTTTAAGCAGTCCTACCACGTACCGATTTAGTGGCAACAAGTACCGTTTTTTTCAATATTTCTGAAATGTTAAGATTCCTACAGATTTTTGGTCACAGAATGTTGGCATGTATGCGGAAACGCAGCCTCTACTGATGTCTTTCGATTTCCTTTGCCACTGGTGCACCTCCGGCGACGCAGTGGCCGAGTGTGATGAAATCAGAGGAGAGTGGAGAGGGGCTCACCGCTGGATGAGTGTATTCTGTCAGCAACAGACAACCCCCAAAATGGACTTTGCAGTGGCTCCAACACAGTTAAGCCATGCCATTTCTACAAGAATTTGCAGAGCATGTAACTGAACTTTCACCGAAAAGCCAGAATCTGGGCACATTGATAATGGCGATCCATAGGTAACATTGCAGCCAGTGGAGCTCCAAGTAAATAGGCAACGTGCATAAAGTCAGATAAAAGGTCCGTCTACAACAGTCACCCCGACATTAATAGGTCCAGCATCCATAGGAAATGATAAGCATTGTTTCCTGGCGACGCGTCTCACCAGGTATTAAATGTCGCAGTGCGTTATTTATTACAATATTAGTAAAAGTCCAGGCGGATTTCATTCGAAGGCGACAGCAAACAGCGCATAAAGACAATTCCAGAACATCACGCAGTCCAAAAGAAGTGGCTCGGCAAATCACAAAGGGCGTTTGCATAAAACGTGCCCTGGATTTGAATTTTATAGGTTAACTCCTACTTGCAGACGTATGAGTTCTGACTAATCAGATAATAGAGAAAATCTGTGTTTACCACAGAGAGCATGCACACCTCCACGCAATTTTCTTCACTGGGATAACACAAAGCAGAGGCGTTGTCGAACCACATGATCCCACACAGGAGAATGTTGCATTTGCCTCAGTTTATGCAGAATAAACCACGCCTCCCAACTGTCATAACAATATTCGACTCTTCCAACAGAGGAAGCTTTAGCTGCGCACGTCCTACATCAACACAACACTACCTCCCCCCCTCCATCCCCCCAAAATAAAACAGCTTCACACAATCCAAATCCAGATTAAATCCTTGCTTGTATTAACCTCGCTAAGAAAAGGACATTGGACACTTCCTTTAAAGAAACAAGATGTAAAAGTGTTCAAGTAATTGTCAACACCTGACAAGGCCAGCACATTTTTTTAATGTTGTAATTTACAATGTACGTTTCTTTTATGTAGGTTGTCTCTACAATAGCTGTTTTACTGGAGGTCGCCGTGACGGCAGTTTTTCTGAGCCATCCCGTGCTAAGCATCCGGTTCAAAGGTGCTGTGCTCGGCCATAATTTCAAGCACTGTGACAAGAGGAAAAGGGGTTATGATGTTTAAAGTCTGGGGGCACCCAGATGTCATAGGCAGAAGCGACCGCCCTATTAGCAATAACTCAGGACCACTGAAGGGATAAGGCATTCAGAACTGATGAGCACTAATCCCGGGGGCTTCCTCTGACCTAGCCGCACTCAGGCCATTCCGTGACCGGAGTGACCCTGGAGTCGAACCTCGATAGCCCTCTTCAATTTAAAAAGCTACCTCTCTTCCTCTATCTGAGCTCTGACTCGGCACAATACATTTCCCAAAGAGCACGAGCAGCCGTCTAGTGTATATCAAATCAATATCCTCCTGGCTCGCAGCGTATCTGAGGCTACAGTTCACAAAATAAACTAGGGCAGGGGCTGCATTGCGGCCCTCGGCAATCAATCAGGCTCGCTGGGTCATAGATTTTAGTGTAAATTAACGCAGCAGAAACAATCATGCTCCCAGGATGATGATATAATACAGTATTTGCTTCTCTTCCTCCCTTGCCTGGCCCAAACCTCCATTTCCATTGCTCAGCTTCGGCAGCTAAGGTGCTTGGAGTAACATTAATGAGAAGCAATGATTGGGAAGGGAAGAGAAAATGGCAATGCGCAGTACCGCGCGCGCACACAACAACACTTAATCAAGATAGATAAATAGCTGCATACATGCATACCCATTACAGAGCCTGCAGTAGTGGTCCTGTAGTTATGGTTAAGTTGATCAACTCATGGGAGGAACACTTTTTGGGCGGCTTATAACTTTGCTCCCCCTGGACGAATCATTACCAAACGTTGCAAAAAAAGTCTACGCCCCGATATGAGTTTGTTTGTCAAGTTTGGTGAGGTTTCAACAATTCAACAAAGGGGGGGCAAAGTTGTATGGTGGGTCCCAAAAATAGTATTTCTTTCCATAGACGCAATGGAAAAATAAATGTGCTCATGTCTACAGCCCAAACCGCTGAATGTATTTTCAGCAAATTTGTGGCAGGGACGGCTGCTTGGTCCCGAAAGCAAGCTTTTGTAAATTCGGTGTAAATCCATCCAGTAGTTTTTTTAAAATGGCACAAAAGTAGGTAAAATAAAATAGTGATATCTAGGTTAGGTCTGCGGACTCACTTCCCTGTTCGGTCTCTGATTGGTTCAGAAAGCGACGTGAGGTCTGCGAACATCGGGCGCATCCACTGATTGGATGGTGAAAAGCGTGAAATCCGTCAGATATTTGGAAACACCTGCCATGTTGGATTTGCAGACATCCACCAGTGTCCGTGGACATCGCAGTAAAATCCTATTAAAAAACACAAGATTGCACTTGTCAAACTAATCAAACAATCTCTGGGGAGGAGGGGTGTGATGAGGATGGGATGAGATATCGCTGTAAGAAGCCAAAAAACTGGTGTTTTTCACCTCCAAAGTCCGCAAACAGTCCAGATGTGCGGGGACAGCTATGCCTATTTCTGCATTACTGGGTTGGTGAAAAGCAGTTTTTGGATGGCTTATAACTTTGACGCCACTCAATGAAACTGCATGAAATATTGGAGCGGTTTTGTCAAAAGGAAACAAAATTAGAGGAGGGCGGGGCGCACAAAATATTGTAAAGGTTTATAAATGTGGTGCCATTTGATGAATCTGCACAAATGTTTGGATAACGATTTTAAATCTAGATATAAATGTTTTTGCACAATTTGGTGGGATTCTGTAAAGAGGGGTCAACATTAGAGGGGGGTCACAAAATATTGTAAAGGCTTATAAATGTGGTGCCATTTGACAAATCCACACAAAAGTTTGTAAACATATTTTAGATCTAGATATACATGTATTTGTAAAGATTGGTTGGATTTTGTCAAGAGGGGGCTAAATAAGGGGGGATGTCAAAATGTTTAGATGGCTTATAACATTTTTGCTGTTTGACTAATGTGGACTAAAGTGGTCAGAAATATTAAAGAACTAACTGTGAATGTTTGTGTAAAGGTTTGATGGATTTTGTCAAGTGGTGGCTAAGTTATATGATGATTGTATCTACATACATTTTGACACGTTTGAAAAAATAAAACATGGGTGGATTTCCAGCAGACTCATGTAAGGAGCATCGGCAAGGACCTTAAAGCATGGTTTTGCAAATGTGCCTGTGTTTTATTTTTTGACAAGTGTCATAATGTAGGTACAAAAATGTGTGATATACCTTTGGTGACAGAGGTCTAACCTGTGGCCATGGACAGTGGCCAGATTATCTGGGTTATGGCATAAGGTCATGACACAGACAATCTGGCTATTGGCCATGACCATGAGGGATGACAAATGGAGTTAAAGTGGCCATGTCCACCTGGGACTGGTTATGTGGTAAAGTTATTTGAAAGTGGGATAGGTTTGAAAAGGAAAAAATAAAATGTGCTTGTGGTAATATGGTCATGGTGTTCTCTCTTCGCCTTCTGCAGGATGCCGTGGAAAGGGAAGAGGGGCTCTGTATGGAGCCCTGCCTTCCCTTACCATGGTAGCCATCTTGGAAAAGAATTTTCCTTCCTATAGCAGGACGACGCAGGCATCCTGCTGTAGGAAGAAAAAACCTTTTTTATTAGCATATTAGCACACTGGGTTCCCGCCTTGGGAACCCAGGGTGCTAATGGCTTTCATCCAACATTGCAGGGGCTTTCATCCCCCATTAATGGTCCAGAGCCCTCGTTAGCCACCCTTGCTTCGCTTGTCCAAGGAACAGGGGATGAACGCCACATTATTCCCATTAGCATAACACAAAATGCTAATGGAAATGTTCGAAAATCTTATTGAGTCTATTTACTTTATTTTTGCAGTAGAGGTTAGAATGTAAGGTGGGGGAGGGAAATGAGGGAAGAGGCACCAAGCACTAATATGGAGGGGCAGGTGGACAGAGAAAGATGTTGCGTATGTTTTACTTCTAAGGTAGGGGGCAGTGTTTCTCATGCTCCTTGATTACATCTGCAAAAGCACTTTAAAATTGTTTCCCCCTGCACAGTGGTGTGTTGCAGTATATGCAGAGGACTGTCGTCTTCGAAAGATATGGATCAACAGCCTCTTTTATTGCTTGCAAGGTAGCTGGTGGAATTTTGTATCCAACAGAAGTAGGCTGTGTGGTTACAGTATTGGTTGAGGAAGATGAGGTGGAGGAAGACAGCCTACTACTTGCTAAGAAAGGAACAACATTTCTGAGAGCATTGCAGTGGTTGGATTTGGTGTGGCGGCGCGTGGAGGTGTTCCTGTAGGAGTACTTTCCAGGTAGTCCGCAACTCATTACAAAGTTGCACTCAGTGCATTTCACTTTGGTAGCTTTAGCCTTTGGTACATTCCCAACAGTGGTAAAGAACTGCCCGACCCATGATTCTCTATGGGTGCTAGAGATAGGCACTCCCTCTATCACATCTTCTTGATCCTCTTCATTGTCTTTAGAAACGCTATGTTTTTTTCTTGTGTAGGTCCTCCAGCTGGTGGTGCTGGTGGCCTCTTGGGGAGGAGTGATTGCAATAGCTGATGCCATTTATAAGATAAATAGCAGTTTTGCTAATGTTTTTCCAAGTATGTGTTTTGTACTAGATTGTTAATGGATAATGAGTAAGAATAGGTGTAGGAGCTGTACAAGGTTACATTTTGAGCATGACAACTCCTAGATTAGTAGAAAATGTCCTCGAAGCACGTACCCGATCGCGAAGTGCCGCGCACGAGCGCCTGGTCATTTGGCACTGTCCGGAAGGTCCGCAATGATGTCAGACATTCACGGACGTCGATGGACGCAAAAACAGTGGGAAAAGTTTCAAAAATTGTTCAGAAGTGTTAAAAATGATGCTAGGAAATGGCAGAGTTTTAAGGTGAAACTTTGTAAATTGGACAAAAAAAGTTGCTATATTGGGGTAAGTATGATATTAGTAAGTTGTAAGAAAATATCATGCACGGGTACAAACCTATGAAATTCACTGGAAAAACGTTGTTAAAGGGACGTTATGGTTAAGTTGCACTAATAAAAACCTTTGAAATTCAATGCTGCAGCCATTGCCTATGTTTATCTATGATTAGATTCCTGTATTAACAACAACACTCCAATACAATGTTGTTTAGATGAGTACATTCTTTAATAGATTAAGTAGTTCATGATAGGTCTCCCGATCAGCCCTGACATCCTGTTACCAACATTATAAAAACAACCCGCTGTAGGGACTTTTCATCAAAATTAATTTCACATGTGATGTCATCAGTGATGCCATCAATGACATTTGCAATGTCATCTGTGATGCCCTGGGAGTTAGTCTTAGCAGTGCATGGTGGTGGCGCGAGTTATGGTTGCTTAGCTTACCATAACTGGTGAATTTCTCAGGTTTTTCAGTTTTACTCGTAACCATAAAGTCCCTTTAACAAAGTTTTTCAGTGAATTTCACAGGTTTTTATTAGGGCAACTTAACGATAACGTCCCTTTAAGCAAGATTTTTCAGTGAATTTCATACATCTTTATTAGTGCAACTTAACCATAACGTCCCTTTAACACATTTTTTTCAGTGAATATATATATAGCTGTGGAGAAAAAAAGCAGTTTCTAGAAAGAGTTAATGTTACAACCTATAGACATGTCAAGTTTTTAAGAGTTGGGAAAGCCGAAGTTAAGTTTCCAATACTCAGTCCTAAAGTACTAATTCTCTAATAAAAATAAAATAAAAAAATCCAACTGACTGCCCGGGACCACTACTCCACAAGACTCGCTTTAACCATAACATCGAGAAAAGCTACATAAGGTTTACAGTGTTTTAAGTGTAGCAAACATCTTCACTAATATCAATATTTATTGTATTTTTATTTTTTATTTTATTTGCATTTCTTAAAACACGCAAATCGCCCACAGGCCTCAGCGCGCACAAAGGAAAAAACAACATGAGATGCATCCAATGGCAAAGAAGATTCATAGCTCTGGGAAGTCCAAAAGATTACAGAGAGATGCAACCTAATCATTTGAGGAGGCTGATTCATAGAAAAAGTGCAAAGTCCCGCAAAGTCCTTAGCACCTAAAACAACTTTGTGCCAACTTGTGCGCTAAAGTTTCTTTGCATGTTCTGTTTTCTATGGATTTAAAAGCGCAAAGTAACCCGAGGCCCAAAGAAAATCGAATCATGATACCAGCCAACAGAGGCAGCACATGACCCCAGATAGACACATCCATTGGAAGCAGGTCACTAGTCTGGGTGGTCACTGCCACAGCAGATGACCCAGGGACAGGAGGTTGTTCAGGAACCTCCATAGTGGACAGCACATCCTCATGTACCTGGGGCAGGGGTGCAGCATTGAACACCCTCCTCAATGCCCCCTCCTGACCCCATGGGCTGGTCTGAAATGACCTCCTCCTCCACCTTCATCAAAATGGATGACCCCAGAAAGCCTTCCCCCCGGGAGGGTCCAGTTGTGGCTCACCCTGTCCCACTGTTTCTGAGGCATCCCCAACCACAATCACCTCAAGAGACCCTACCCACAGTAGCCTCACCCGCTGGCACAGGAACTCACTCAGCCACATAACTCTCCGAAGAGGATGTGTCGTGGGTGCATGGCTGGGGTCAGTGCCTTGGTCTGGAGTCCCGCTTCCTGTGTCCTTACTCCACAGCATGGCTTCCGCCATCTTCTCCAGCTGCAGCAACTGTGGGAAAGCAGACAAAGAACATTGACATCAGTCAACAGTTTCAAAGCATGTGTGAACAGTAACATTGAGTCAGCATGGCTCAAACAGCAACAGCCACACACGCACCGATGCAATTTCCATGAAAATTGACACACAAATGGAGGGTCAATGATGAATCACAGTCATGACACTTTCACATGTCAACACAGCACATAGACGTGGGTCCACTAACACATTGCAAGAAACATGACATGGCAGTAAAACAATGCCAACGTGACCCAACTATGACCTGCTGCGTTGCCCAAGGAGTCAGGACACAGGGGCACAGAGATGGGCAGTGAGTCCCTTGGTAGGGTGGCCAACCACAAAATGCACGGAAGCATAGATGGTCTGAAGTACGGCTGGAGAAACATTGGTGTCAAGACACTGTGAAAACTGAGAGTATTCTCCCAGGTAGACCTCGGGAATCCCTTATTCAAGTGGGCAGGGAAGAGCTGGCACTCTAAGATCGCAACCCTGGGGGTGGACGAGTGAGGGAGGATCTCCTGGTTAGGGGAGCCTGGGGTTATGCTGGGAGGAATGCCCCAGGAGAGATGCAATATTCTACCAGGGATGAAGTCCCTGAGGCCTTTTTTTGGTTATTCCACTTCTACCTCCCTTCCACGCAAAGAAGCTCCCTTAATAAAATCCAACCACCCCTACACCGCTGGAAAAAAAACTAGGAGCCCAACCCCCATTACACTCGAAAACCACAACTCCCAGAATCCTTGTTTTCCTTGTTTCTAAGTAAATACTCCCCATCCTTCTTCTCCACATCCCTCTAATTATTCTGTCCTGAACTCTTAGTCTACTTTTACAGAACACTACCGTTCCCACAATCCCCCCTGTTCCTTTCACAATAATAATCCTGGTAATTCCTGTTTGTTTCACAAATCCAACCAATCTCACCCTTTTGAGTTTTCCAAACGCCCATCCTTTTCCAACATGAACACTTTCTTACATTGTGAAAACCAATGAACTAATACTAGAACCGTTCACCAGACATATCCAGACAAAAGGGTCAGGCAGAGGCAGGCAATTAATCAAAACCACAAACACCTGATGACCCTTCCTTTTCCTCACAGGGATAAAAGGTGGAGTGGTAGAGCACACTACGAGCAGGGCAGACAGCATAACAAGACATCTATCCCAGGTAGTTCAAGAGGAAGAGAAAAGTGTCGAGAACCGAAGGGTTGACAAGGAGAAAAGCGACCTTGCCCTTTCTGACTCAGACCCACGATTCCTCTGTGGAAGAAATCGTAAAACCGCAAACAAAAGCTAATGTGTGCTGCAGCAGTTGTCAATGGTACACAGAGCGTGCCTACGCAGATAAGTAGGCAAACAGAAGGCGCTTGCTACCGTGGCACTGTCCTTGACTGTAGATACAAGGAAAGCCAAGCGGTTCATCACAGCCGGTGAGTCGAGGGGAGAACCGATAAGAAACCGAACTGTGTTGAATGAAGATTGTAAGTAAATGAAAGCTCAAAGAACTGTGAAGGTTGTAGGGGAAAGCCAGCTTAAAGGGTCTGGCACCACGTGGGTATACAGCGAGAGACTCTAGTTGGTTCCCCATTTTTGTTGAAACTACTGTGACCAGAAGGCCATGCGAGGTCCGTGCAAAGTGTCAAAGTGGTCATAGAAAGGTCTATCAAAATCCGCTGTGCAATCGAAAGTCTTTGACCAGCAAGTAATGGAAAGATAACGGAAGTGATTCCTGCATTGTAAGGAAGTAGAAGAAATTGTGTGATTGGCAAAAGTTGGTATGCGTAAAGCCGACAGAAGGATGTCGATGCAAAGGGGCAAAATGTAAAGTCATGATGAACAGTGTGTTGACAAAAAGTAAACCCGGAATAGGGATGTCCACAGTGAACTGTTTAAAAAGACATTGAGATTTGTGAATGCCGTAAGTGGAGTTGATTTGAGGAAAGCCATAGTGAACCCGACAGAGGGAGGCTAACATTTGAGAGGATTCTGAGCCCGGAGAGGGGGGACCAGGGATGAAGAATCATCATCCAAGTGCAATCAGAAAAGAACTTTTGGTTATGATATTTGTAGAAAGGAACTGTTTGTGGATCTGAGCCTGGAAGAGGGAGATACAGAGGTGAAAGGTCCTCCTCCAACGTATAGACGGAAAGGAACTCTTTGTTTATTATTTTGTGTACAGTTGGTCCTCGGAGGCAAGAGACCTTTTTGGGGGATAGAGACTTAACCACCAGAGGTCCTGGTACCTTAGAACGGAACTGTAGACTTGTGCTGACTAAAGCTTGAGTGCGTGCTGTGTGCCAGAGTTCCATCTTGTCCCGTGCTCAAATTGTGGGAAAGGGAGACCCCGGCTAACGCATCTGACTTTTCATTTGAGAACATTCCATTCTTTCTTATTAAACCTTATCCCGAACTCTTTTTGTATTTAGTTTTAACGATTGGCAATAGCTTTTTTTTTAGTATAGGCCCTTTTTTTTGACACAGCGCTTAGCGTCAGAAACCTTTTGGCAACACACATGCAATGGATGGGATGCAGAATAACTCTGACACCAAACAATCGAACCAAACAAGGAAGATGGCAAAGTTTTCTGTTTTAATATCAATTGTCTAAAACAGGGAGTTACAACAGACATCAAAGGACGTTCGCTTGAACTCTCCCACATTTAATTAAAAAATCGCAATTATATAATAAAAATTTGTCATACGTGACATCATACTACCTGGCAAATACAAGAAACCTACAAGGGATTGTGTTATGCTCAAAGGGAACATCTAAGTATACTTTCTATAAGGGTTTGGGTTGTGATTGGGTCTCTACTGTCAGGCAGACATCTTGTCTCTACCTCTACTGCAAGTCATCCTCAACTTTATTAAGTATATGGTATATCATTGGCTCTCAAACTATGAGACCCTTCATTATATGGCCTTCTACAATTGGTTGGCAGGCTTGTGCCATGTCTGGAACATTCAGGTTAACTTAGCAGCCAATTAGTCCAACGTCTCTCATCACCCACTCCTTCTGCCATGAAGACTGTCTTTGAACTTGGCTTTGCAGTGTATGCTTTTCTCTGGGAATATAAGGCAGTGCGTGCATGCACTATCGCTCATTCTAGAACTCCAAACCCAACTCTGTTTCCATCCTTGTCTCACGTGACAGGAGACCACGATTTGGACCATTTCGCTGCATTTAACTGTCTTAAATGAATATAAATTGGCATGCATGGTGTTCTTTCTTCACACCTTAACAAAGGATGATTCTGCTTTTCCCGTTCACTGCCTTCAAGAGTAGATAACCAGTCTCGGCTGCTTTTAGCCATGACACCCGGCCAGACAGGTTCGCTATTCATTTTCACGATCTCAGCTAATTCGTACTGCGACACAGCCCTCAACCTTGTTTCTCCATGGGTCTGAGCTTACTAAAATTATGACACTGATGTCCAGCTTCTATATAATGGCAGCACCGCCTGCAGTCTATTTATAAAATATAGTCAGCTTCAATGATCAATCACTTGGTCTTCTTGCACTGCTGCATCTGTTCAGTTTTTGAATGGCTTGCATTTTCTGCAGTGCTCTTCACACGTGCAATCTTCTCTTAAAAGTTTACTCAATTCTTTACTTCGTCATCTGTTTCTATAAGGTCCATACATCTTCTTCAGCCAGTGTTCCTAGTGCATCATGCTCGTCTTTCATGATGTCACCAACTTCTTTTCTTGGTCTCTTTTTCATATTCCTTCAGGGATTGCCTCCATAAGATAGTCATCTCTTCAGGAATACATTTGATAAGGTTTTCTCAGTGGGTACCTTCTTTTGAATATTCTCTGGTTTATGGTCACAACTGCTGGTGTTAAGCATGGCACAATTTCATGCCTCCAACATACAGGTGGCAGGGGGGTGGGACATCCTGTAGAGGCATTTGGCTGCTCCTCTACACTCCCCCCTCTGGTCAAGGCATCAACCACACATTCACCGTTCTCCACATCCTGATACCTTCTTTTGAAGAAGTGCTTCTTCGGAGTCCATATCTTCATCACCCCGTGCAAAGTGCTGGCTGATTTTACATGTTCGTCCACACTCCATGTCAAGTAGCTGCACTCTCCAATTGGATTGCAATAGACAAAACATCATATGTTCTTCTTGCGATTCTTCGGATACAGGAACTTCATTCCCTCATGTGCTACGATTCTGGACTCTTTGTATTTTCTGACATCATCATCAGTCAATTCCTTGGGTCCAAACCCTGATTCGACATCAATAATGATCTTCATTCCTACTGCCTTCTTTGCTGTCTTCTTACACTGTGTACTTATTATCCTGGTCACACAGAATCCAAACATCACCATCACTAACACTCCTCCAAGAAACCTGAAGATGTTTGCCATCCACTGCGGAATCCATGAGAATATGAACGCAAACCAACTGTCATCTGCAATGTCCTCTGTCTCATCTTCCATCTTGTTGTGCAGGTTCGTCAACAGCGTTATGTCCTCTGTCAAGGTCACTTTCTTGTCATTGTGAGAAGGTATGAATGTGCAACATGATTGCCTGATTTTGGCGCAAACTCCTCCTTCCATCGCAGTGATCATGTCAGGACATATCTGTTCTGCATGCTCATCAATCATATGTCCCTTAGTTCTTCCTTGATAGCATTGAATCCTTTTATGGTGGTTTTGATTGTCTGCAAAAGCTCCCATCTAGTAATCTGCAACCAGTTGGCATTGGCCAACGTCTGGATCTTAGGCATGAATATAGTCATGAAGATTGAAGCAGTCTTGTTGAACAACGTCTGCTCATACGGAATGGAGTTGCCTTTATTGATTTAGGTGAGAAGTAGTTATTTCTCTTTGTTCGATTGAGAAGTTCAAGTGACCATCTCCTTCTCAAATGGGCATCCACCTTTGGAAATTCTCCAATGTTCAAGTCACTCTGAGGAATCACTAACGCTGGAACATGAATGAGCACCAAGGAACAGGTTCCTCCCCAATCCTTGGGCAACTTCATGTAGGCCCTAGGCCCACAACCCCAATATTGATCCATCAGAAAAGCTGTTTCTGCTCCCATTCTAGTAATGTCAACTGTAGGTTTGCAGCCTTTGTTATCTCCCATGATTCTTTCCATGTCTCCGGATGCACAATGTTACATTTGTCAATGGGATCACAACCATAGGACCCGAGTCATTTTCTACCCATGTCAGTAGTTTGGCATGTTTCGCCCATGACTTCAAACATCCACCGTTCACTCTCGGCACCTCTTGCACATATTCTGCCTTTAGTAGATGAGCTATGCAGGACATCAGTCCTTCTTCCCATCCCTTTTTGGATTTCACCCGTCCATAGACTAAGACTTGAGTTTGTTCCCAATATCCAGACCATCCAACTACTTCCGCTTTATCAAGGCAGTTCAGTCTCTTCATCTCTGCAATGACTACCTCTTCCTGTCCATCGCCGGATACATAAGCAACTTGCTCTTCCATGCAGGTTCCTTTTCCATCTGTGTAGTCTTGATATAATCATCGTGGAATGGAAACAACCATTTTGACCTCCATCACAACGTGGTCCAAGTTCCCTCTTCCCTGGAATTGCCCTCTAGTCATACATACTGCAAGATGAACGAGGCATCTGGCATTGTGTTCTGGAACATCTCTGGGGATGAATGTTTCTACTGTATTCATGGCATAGGGTATGAGAGGGCAGCAACTCTCCTTATATGTTCTCTCTCCCGTATTTTTCATGTGCTGTTACCACATGTTATTACCCAAGTATGCTGCATTGTCTAAATGGGTATTTATCCCCTCACTATCTTCCTCTGTATTTCTCTTATATCTCACTACAAGGTCAGTGCTTGTATAGTGCTCATGAAGCAAATTAAAAATAGTTCTCACAGTGGGGAGAACCATAGGAGCCTCTATCTTAGTGGAAGTAATCAAATCAAAAGCAGTTCCTGTAGTGGGGGGAACCATAGAGGCCTATTCTCCAGTGGGAATACTAGTATGATAGAGACTGTGAACGAAGAGCGATAGAAAGACAAAGAGTATAATCGTGCAGGCCTATATCATGCACCAAAACATTAATATCCACCTTTTGTGACATCCTGGTACGTGCTGTTCATTCTCTAGAACCTTGCCAGCTTCCATATTTTTTAATACGCTTTACCAAATTATTTTACACCTGCAGTTGCAATATCTGTTCAATGATCACAATTAGCAACCTTGTAATTACAGTGCCATTTTTAGGATCCTGTAATGTCTCTTCTGACAAGAGCAGAATAAGCTTGTTGGATAAATACAAAAACAGCAAGCACAAGTCTATGCACATCACTGTATGGGAGTACCATAGAGGTTAACTACTTAGAACAACTATGCACCAAGAAATGATTCTGGATATTGAGCTTGTTTCCAATTTCTGATCAAGAACTGACATTTAGGCATAACTTTGATACATCAAAGTAATTCTAAATCTCATTTTGCAAGATTCCTGAGATTCTCAGCAAGGGTTTGCACTCCTGCTAACATATCTATAAAGAGTGTCTGTTTGAACCTCAGTCCTAATGTAAAATCTGCATTATCAGCCGGTCGTGTTATTGGCCTTCTTCTTTGTCATCGATCGAGTCTGCAGACACTAAAATTCTTCTTCTTGTCTTGTTTCTGGATCGGCAACCGTGGGAGGGAAGGTCTCACCTTTATAGGCTTTTATGACATTTAACTGTAGCCAAGCTCGTCTCCCTTGGACCTTCACAGCTGAGGGGGTTATGTTTTCAATGCAAAAGGAGCCATTAAATGTGGCTTGTGCCACTTCAGGTAAAGTTCATTATTAAAATCCAATCCCCAACATATAGCTTGGGTGCCAATAGAAGTTCTTTTGATGCGGTTGTTGAATTGTCTTCATCTGTGTTCTGAGACTAATCTCCCTGGTGCTTGAGTTGATCTGAAATGAGAGAGATGCTAGAGGTCATACATGTCAAATAATCATGCAGGTCATCACCTAAAGTCCTAGCTACACTCTGGGTATCACTTCTACTCCTAGACGGAGGTGTAAGAGGCATTCTCATTCACCGCCCTGTCACTAGTTCGCGAGGGGTGAAGTGGTGGTCTGAACCAGGCTGATTCCGAAGGACATATAAAGCTAAGGGTAGGCAATATAGTCATTCCTTCTTCAATGTTAATTTGATCTTGGCAATCCTTTCTTTAAGGAGGCCATTGAGTCTCTCACATATCCTGTTTGCTTGCGGGTGATAAGCAGAAGAAACCTTGTGTTTTATATTCAATAGGAGCCCTATCTGTTCAAACACCTCATTCATAAAAATGAGGCCCATTGTCGGATCTCAGCACCTCACACACACCCCATCTTGGAAAGACTTTGTATACCCAAAACTTTGCTGTGGAAGTGGCGTCAGGGTGTGTACACGGACCTGTTTTGATCCGCCTAGAGAAGGGACACACCACCACTAATAGATACCTATATCCATTACACACCTGAAGCATATTGACATAGTCAATATGTAAATGTTGAAATGGACCATTCGGCCGAGGTATTATCCCTCTAATTGTTCTCAATGTATGGCCAGCAGTAAACTTTTGACAAATGATGCAATTCACCATAAAGAATGCAATGTGGTCAAACAAATTTGGAATGAACCAGTCTTCTGCAAAAGCTGCAGCAAGACTTTCCCTGGTTACATGCGTGGGGGAATGCAGTTGTACAAGTGCAACCCTTAATAATGCTACTCGCATCACTAGCTTTCAAGTGCTATCTTGTCATCATAATGCTTCAGTGGTTGATAAAGAGCATCCCTTCAGTTCCATAATTCCTGCTCTTCCTCTTCCTGTGGTGCACTCTCTTGAATCTCCATTAGTTGGGTCATTGACAATTTATTAAACCCTTCTTGTATTACCATGGTCATGACTACCTTTTCCTTAACACTCAGAGTATCAAAACTCAAAATATCTGGAGAATATGCACCGCCTTTGGCTTCTACATCTGCGGCTTCGTTCCTGCAAGAGATAAAATCTGTTTGCTTAGTGTGCGTTGCACACTTAACGATCCCACTATGGCCACTTGGCATTGTAGTGCTTTAATAAGCCTGTCCAATAGGGATGCGTGCTGCACTGGGGTGCCATCCGCACTGAGGTAGCCCCTCCTTTTCCAACGTGCTAGTCCTGCATGCACGGTTGACGTCACATAGGCAGAGTCACTGTACACCGTCACTTCCTGAACTTCGTGTTTCTCGAGCGCGACAATAGGCGCTACCAATTCAGCTGCTTGCACTGGAAAGTGAGATGTAAGCCTTGCGCTTGCTACAACTTCAAATTCTCCATTTAACTTGTGCCTTACTACCACTGTGCCTGAATGCCTCTCCCCACTAGTTCAATTTTTGAAGGGCCATCAATAAAGTGAATTTCCCCTCCTGACAAAGCATTTTCTTTCACCATGGTATATCATCATAAAATTCAACATAATTTTCAGAGTCATGCACATGATCACCACCAGCTATTGGCTCAGCTACAAACATGGCAGAATTCACTAATTTACATCTGACAGTTTTAATTGTTGGATTCCAAATCATTACCTCATAGGCTGAGGCTCTTTGGGATGTCAATGTACCCTATGAGATTTTCTAAAATGGCATTCAGAGCATTCTCCACAAAGAGAGTCATAGAGCAGCCCATGACAATACTTGTAGACTTCTCAATCGTGAATGCGGCGGCTGCCAGTGACTGTTCGCAAGTAAAGGGTCCTTTCATAACTGGGTCTAAAATCCCACTGCAATATTCTAAAGGCTTGTACCCCAATGTAGTTCTCTGTGTATGCACTGCTGTCATGACTGTCCCATTTGTGTGTAAAACAGTTAAAATTCCTCAGCATAATTGGGAATTCCCAAAACAAAGGCCGTACACATTTTTTTTTCAATTCCTCAAACCCTTCTTCCATTTCTTCAGTCTACTCTATTTTCACATTATCCATTTGTGCTTTCTTTAAGGCTTGCAAAATGAACTGTAATCAAACTCCCAGGGCCTAACATAGTTGCATAGCCCCAAAAACTGTTGCATCTGTTTCACTGTGTTTGGCTTTGCGGTTTTCATCATCGCCTCAGCCCTTTCCGGTGTCACCTTCTTTCCTTCATGTGAAATCAACTGCCCTATGTATAACACTTCTTCTTGGCAGTATTGTAATTTCTCTTTGTCTACCTTGTGTCCCATGTATGTTAGAATAGTCACCAACTGAATCGAGTCTTGCCTGCATTCATCTTCCTTGATGCTACAAATTAATATGTCATGTATTTACTGTATCACCACACTCTTAAGATCAATATAGCCTAGTTCCATCTATAAGACTCTGCTAAATATGGATGGGTACTCACAATACACCTGGGCAAAATGAGTATGTTTCAGTCAAGTTTGGCGGAATGTAAAGGAAGTCAAGTCTTGTGAGTCTTTATGCAACAGGATAGAGAAAAACACATTTTTCAAATCGATCACCATGAAATATTGAGCTTCTAACGGGATACTGCATAGTATCATTGCGGGGTTGGGCATTCAAGGAAACTCTGCTTCTACAATCTGGTTAATCCGTCTCACATCTTCTATAAATCTCCACGACCCTCCCTTCGATTTTTTGATCGGATACACTGCAGTATTACACAATGATTCTGATGGCACCAGAAAACCTTGTTTCGTCAGTGCTCACATTGTTGAAATATCCCCTCATCCACCTCTCGAGACACGGGGTACTGTCTTGCTCGAGTTAAAATCGCCTCTGGCTCCATTTTTTATTTTTTACTTCCCCAATTCCCTTTAATAGTCCTATGTCATAAGGGCCTGTGGTCCAAAGGACACTTGGCACCTTCTCCAAGTCTTCCTGAAAAAATGCTGGACGCTGCTGCATTATCGCTGATTGCTGTGGGACTTCCCTTTTCTCTATTCATATCCAATATGTGATGCTCATAAAGAACACTACCTCATTGTCTGTTTGTCTTCCCTAAACATGTTGTCATCAGTGATGTCAGTCAATCTGTACCCTTCCTCAAGAGCTATTACTGTTCTCCATGGTCTACCCTCATCGTCCATTTCTTTGAGCATCGACAATTTGACTTCGGGCTATGGATGTTTCTAATTCTATTGGGATAGTCTGCCCCCCCTCTTCGTCCATAGGTATCTATGGCCTAAACAAGAACTCATCAGGTATCCTCACAGTTTTTCCCACTGAGCCAGGTAGCCATGTCAGTAGAATGCTCACTCCATACAGAAAAACTTCTGGATCCACTGGAATGCCTCGCAGGGCCACTTGCCCTGTGAACGCCAGTATAAATTCGCCCACGTTTCAATAGTGTATTCCTGGTGTGGAGCACACTATCATTTGATCAGTAAATGAAATCGTCATGTTAAGTTTTGTCATTAAATCTCTTCCCAAAATGTTAACTGATGTTTGTCGTGTATATAACAAAGGAACAGACATGTCACACTCCGCGATAGACAAACAAGTGGGGTTCTGGGAGTTTCTCTACTACCGGCCTATATCAGGTTAGAGTCTCAACTAGAGTCTTTAGCTCACCATCCTTTCACAGAAGAGAAATGTCCACTATCAGTTTTGTCTTGCTCTAGGGCAGTCCAGCACCGAAATGCATTGCAATTCTCTTCTGAACAAGAGTACCAACAACAACCCAAGACACACATTTTGGCCTGGTTGGGTATCATCAGTGAGGTGGAGCTGTGCCTCTCTAAGAAAAGTAAGCAAGAGTTCCATGTCTGGATTACCCACGTAATTTAGGGTGAAACACGTGTCTGGGGTTGCTGTTGGTACTCTTGTTCAGAGGAGAATTGCCTAGCAATGCAGTGCTGGACTGCCCCAGGGCAGGACAAAGACTGATATGCTTTGGATAATTCTCCTCTGTGAAAGATAGTGAGCTAAAGAATATGGGTAAGGCTCTTGTTACCGGGACTAAAGTCCATCAGAGGGACACCCAGCACCCCCCCTTGTTTTTTGCCTAATTTAAGTAAATTTGGGTCTTACCCTAAGTTACTAGGGGAATCCAGACGTGGACCCCTTGCTCACTATTCTTAGAGAGGCACAGCTCCACACTACTGATGAGGTCCAACCAGACCGAAACACGTGTCTGGGGTTGCTGTTGGTCCTCTTGTTCAGATGAGAATTGCCTAGCATTTCAATGCTGGACTTCCCCAGAGCAGGACAAAGACTGACATGCATTGGATATTTCTCCTCTGTGAAAGATAGTGAGCTAAAGAATCTGAGTAAGGCTCGCATAGCCGGGACTAATGTCTGGCAGAGGGACTCCCAGGACCCCACTTGTTTTTTACACTCTCCTATAGAGACTGGTAATTCATCAGTAAAAAGAACTCGACTTGTAGCTCAAGAGAACCCTTGAGCATTCATAGCAATTCCTGACATTGGATATTTTCCCTCTCGTATACATGAACAAGTAGCCCCAGTGTCTACTAGAAAAGAAAAAGATTTGCCTCTTATCAGCACATCGACACTTGGTTCCTCCTGGGGGTCTGGTGTCACAGATAGCACAGAACACATCAAGTCACTCCGTTAGCTGTCCTATCGTGGGTACAGGCATGCCCCCGTCCCTGTAAACGTTTTTCCCCCTACCACAGTGGCACCTCCTATTCTGGGTGTCAGCACTGCACAGGGACTATTTGTGACTGCCCTTGTGGTAGATTCATGTGCACTCGCTCTGGTTGCAGTACCTGCTGCACTTGTGCCCTTGTGTCTGATACAATGTCTGATCTTTGACATATACTTCCCTAGGTTGTGTGCTATATGGTGGAGGATAATCTATCCCCCCTCTTGAGAACTGACAATTCTGTACATTCCCTTGTCTCCCACATACATGTGGAATGTGCCCTGTCATCCCACAAGTCCAACATATTGGGGGTGCTTGCCTGACAGGTACCCCTTGATTTAATCCTCCATGGGTGCTCTGGTTCTCATTCTGTCCTTTCTGAAACCCACCTTGATTATTTTGGAATCCCCCTCTTCCTCTATAGCCCGTACCACTGCCTTGTGGCACAAACCCATACCCACCTTGGTCCATCTGGCGATGATTATTCGCCTTTGATACAACCATTGCTTCCTACATACCTATCGTCAACTGTATCTCAGGCCACGGTTTTGCTTCCATGTCCACCTGTTTCTTCATCTGCCTCTGTACTGGCGCAGGTAACCCCTGACATAAAATGTGGTGCCACCGTTATTTTCAAAGGCTCACCAGTTTCAAGCTGCCATTTCTCTTGAATATCCTGAATGTAAGCAATAGGGGCTTCATCTTCCTTCATGTCATAATCGCACCAATATCTGATGTATCGGGATACTGTACCTTGAGAGCCCTCCAAAAATTATTAATTATTTCTGCTGTCACACTTGAATACCCTGCTCTCCTCCATATATCACCAGCCCTTTCTCCAAGGATAGCTGCCAGGAGACCCTTAATGTCCCCCTGGGCCAATGTATTTCCTCCTGTAATTTGTTCTAACCCATACATCCATTTCCCAATGCCCAAAGTCAAATTCAGGAGCTTGCACCTTAAATATTCTTTGTCCATCTGCAGCCAGAGAATATACTGTGGTCTTGCTCCACCTTTTTCCAATAAGGGCAACTGTGTAAACCCTAACCCGCAGTCGCCTCCCATCGTCAGGCTATCCATGGCAGGGACGATTGTCCCTGTCTGTATCCTTGATGGTAGCAATCTTGGTCTTTTCACATATGGCAGCGATTCTACCTTCTCACAATACAATTGTCCTCCGGGTCACTCTAGATATGGAATGGGATCTGGTGTACTATCCTTAGGTTGTTCTAAATCTGACCATCTCACTTCTTTATCTAGCTGCAGGCTTCCTTCAGGGGCGCAGGCGCTCCCTCCTCCTGCCTCAAGGATGGAGTTTCTTTCCTCGTCTGACATATCTTGTCCCCAAGAAGAGTGACTATACTCCCCTTCACCCTGGTCTAAGTTCAGTCTGCTTAAGGAAAATGCTCTATGCTCGTGACTGAATAGAATTTCTTATTTGCTTTGTGATTGGAATACTGGGGATTGATCCCTCCTCCCTCGACTTAGTTGCCACCTTCCTTTAATTCCTGATAGGCCTTATTGATCCTATCTCTGATGCTTCCTATATCAAAGTTTTCTTCTTCCAATACTATTCTAGATGCCCCTGACATTCCTTCCTTTAACGGAAGGAACTCTTCTGTTCTATCCCATCGTTTTGCTGGGCTTGGCCCTACTGGCTCCTTTTGATTAATGCTAATACCAAGATTCTGCTGTCTTCTTCTTCGTTCTAGGTCTTCATCTAATTCCCTTTGTTTTCTTACCTCTCTTCTAATTCTTTCTTCCTCTTGCCTTTGTTCTTCTTTCCTTACTCCTGCCCTCCATTCAACTTCCTCTCTTCACCTCTGTATTCTTATGTCCCTTAATTTCTGTGCTTCCTCTTCTCTCTTCCTTTCTTTTATATCCCTGTCTTCCATCGCTCGCTGTCTATTGTCATACTTTCTTTGCTCTTCTGCCTGTTCTTCTTTCTTCTCTTGCTCCTCCTCATACATCTGTTCTCGCCACTCCCTGTTCTTCTTTTTCTGCTCATCCTCTTTCAATCTCTTCTCCCATTCTCTGTCCCTTTTATCTTGTTTGTCATTATCTTCTCTTTGCCTAACTTCCTCGACGCTTTTCCCATCTAGCTTGAGTAATATCTGTCCACCCATCCATTCGTTCTGTACAAGCGTTACCTCGGCAGCTTTATCCTTCTCTCCTTTCCATCTCTTAATTTCCCTTTCTATTTCTGTCGATATGTTTGACCACTCAATCTTCTCTTCTTTGTCTTGCATGATATTACAGATCTCTTATTTTCTCTTATTTTCCTCTGCACTATCATCACCGCTATAAGCGGGAGGTTTGTATACTGGATTACTATACCCTGTTGCCGCTTTCAAACAGTACATCCCCATTTCATCCGTGCTATCGCCTTTTATTTCAGGGGAGGTAAGGGGAGCTGAAGGTTCGACACCTTCCTCTTTTCGCAGACTAAGTATCCACTCCTCAGGTGGTGGATACTCTCTCTCTTCCTGGGACATTTTCCAGAGCTTTAGAATAGCTAACCTTTTCTCTAATTCCTTCCCCGTGTACACAGCGTGCAGATATGTAGTCATGTGTTACAATACCGCTCTTGACAGTGATCCCCCTTGTGGCCATGGCATGAACATCTTATCTGCTGTGCCTTTCACTCTTTCCACACTATACTGTTTGAGCTTGGGCATGTGCTTTGGCAGTGTCTTACTTAAGTGCATCAAAGGAGTATCTCCCATAAGGAAAAGTCTCAATTGACTGTCAATTATTACCAAACTTATGGATTAACCTGTATACTTTTTACTCAAATCACCCCTTTTCAATGTTTTAAAAACAACAAATATAAGCATGCACCAACAATCACCACTCAAGCCTCTAGTTTCTTAATTAGCTATATCTACCTCTGGATTGGTACCAACCTCTTCACTAGGTAGTTACTTATAACTCCTTAATTCTTTTCTCAGTGACTTCACAACTTCAATTGTTCTTCAATATCTCTACTCAACAAACAACACCGAGACTAGTCAACTTTATACATTAAATAAACACGGTGACCACCATTTTCCTTTCTCTCGCCGTTTCTTATACCCTCTACAGGGTGTTGAGACCTCATTTTACACGGACCTGTCCATGTGTTGTATTTTTCTGCTCTATCTCCCTTGGGATTTGAGATGTCTCCTTCTGAAACTCTCTTGAGTTTAGGACTCTAGGCGCATATCTCTTCTTCACACAATATTTCCTGTTACTTAAAAATGATCACAATTCCATCCACTTAATTTGCCATTACCCTTAGTCTACTCACCATTCATTTGTTAATCGACTTTCTGTATCAATTCCTCCTCCAATTGACAACTTTGCCTTCCGTCCGCATAGCCTCTGTGGAAACTGGGCAGGGATTTTGTCATCAAAGAAGGACCTGCCCACTGTCTTGGTTCTTCTTACAAGAATATTTCTATTTGGCTGCTCTCCACAAAAAACCTGTCGATCTTCCGGCTAGATGGCAGAGGATACTCGATCATCCAAAAGACTACGGACAAAATAGTTTGGATCTTTAAACCATCTGCAGTGCTACCACGTTAGCTTTAGACCACTTTTTGGCAACACGCATGCAATGGATGGAATGCAGAATAACTCTGACACCAAATAATCAAACCAACTCAGGAAGAAGGCACATTTTTCTGTTTTAATATCAATTGTCTTAAACAGGGAGTTGAAAAGGACATCAACTGACTTTTGCTCCATATTTCCTACATTTCATAAAAATCGCAGTTATATAGTTTTAAATTCATCATACGTGATGTCATACTATGTGGCAAATAAGAGAAAACTATGAGGGATTGTGATACTCTCAAGGGGAACATCTAAGTATACTTTATATAAGAGTTTGGGTTGTGATTGGGTCTCTACTATCAGGGGGACATCTTGTGCCTACCTCTCGTGTAAGTCATCCACACCTTAACAGGGGATGATTCAGCTTTTCACGTTCACTGCCTTCAAGAGTATATAACCAGTCTTGGCTGCCTTTAGCCATGGCACCAGGCCAAACAGCTCCGCCATTCATTTTCATGATCACAGCTAATTCTTACTGTGACACAGCCCTCAACCTTCGTCAACCTTCTTTCTCCATGGGTCTGAGCTTACTAAAATTATGACACGGATGTCCAGCTTCTATATAATGGCGGCTCTGCCCGCAGTCTATTTACCACGTATAGCCAGCTTCTATGATCACTTAGTCTACTTGCGTTGCTGCATCTGTACAGTTTTTGAACGGCTTGCATTTTCTGCAGTGCTCTTCACAAGTGCAATCTTCTCTTTGCATATAAAAGTTTACTCAATTCTTTACTTCATCATCAGTTACTATAAGGTCCATTCATCTTCTTCAGCCAGTGTCCTTAGTCCGTCACGCTAATCTTTCATGACATCACCAACTCCTTTTCTTGGTCTCTTTTTAATATTCCTTCTGGGATTTCCTCCATAAAATTGTCATCTCTTCGGGAATACATTTGATAAGGTTTTCTCAGTGGGTACCTTCTTTTGAATAAATAATCTCTGGGGTATGGTCACAACTGCTGGTGTTGAGCATGGCACAATTTCAGGCCTCCAACATGCAGGTGGTAGGTGGGCATTCGGCTGCTCCTCTACAATGCCACTAGGACTGCCTTATTATTATTTGATGCTCTTTGCTTGCTCCCATCTTAGATTTAGGTTTAGATTAGGCATTTTTCCAACCTACCGATACAGTTTAATAAACACCCTTGAACTGTGATCACTTTTGACGGTCTTTATTGTTGCCACCATGAGTTCCTTACATAAGGTGCCAGAGTGGGATATGACTCAATTGAAACAAATTGGAAACCCTACCAAAATAGAGACCAGAATCCCAGGAAAACCAGCCCTGAGGAAATTGATCTGCCACCCAGAGATTCCACTTTTAGAATGGGGGTTTCCTTTCTCCCTTTAACGCCCCAGGTGATTTCCCCTGAGCGGACAACAGTAGAGGGCAATAGTTATCACCTCAGATGTCCCCAAAAATATCTAATATAACAGAGGGATAAACTTGTGAGATCTCTGGACTTGCAAATTGATTTTTCTACCACTTAAGCCATCTATTTGGTACCCCACAATAAGAAGGGTGTCGAGATGTTTCTCCTATCTTGTGGAGAGGAGCTGAAATGTGTTTTCCTTAATTTCCCTCATACTTCCAGAGATATTCATCAAGGTGAGATACTGGGGACCATTATATATGAACACCTGTGGCACTCTCCCTCTAAAAGAACCATTAAAAACCCAGGTGGGTTTGATGAGCCTCTGATAGATCATCCCTTACTCTCCCCTGAAGGTCCAAATACCGTAACACAGGAATTGGAAACCCTAATGGACCATCATCTCCCTTGGCATAGGAAATATAAAAACCCATTGCTAGAGAAATTACTTGTGAATTCATTCCGGGGGGAAAAGACAAGGTGTACAGGATACATCAAATTCCCACATTTTAAGGACAGAGGAAGATGGAACTTTGGGAAGTGGAGAAAATTAAACACGTAGGGAATCCGAAATGAGTAAAATACCCAACGAGAACCCAATATATGAGATCTTGGGGAAAATACCATCTCATGAAACATTAGGAGGAGGTCTAGAGACCCCTTTTCTTGAAAACCAAATCACAGGAACCCATATTTACTATTCAGAGGGAATAACAATAGATGAACAAATAAGCAAAGGTATAAGAAATTTGAACAGGAGGGTACAAGGTGAATCCTATATTAACCAAGAAGAAAAAAATGTAGAGAATAATGACACCCTGATTTTCTTTTTAGCTCCCCGAATAAAGATAGGGGGAGATCAACATCTCTAATATCTATAGATGAATCAGAAACATCCCAAGAATGCCAGTGCTCATTTTGTGGAGAGTGGGGCCATCTTACAGAGGGTTGCCCTGAAAGGATAGAGGATGAGTCAATGGAAACTCAAGAAAAGGAGGAGGAAGAGAGAGAGAGCGAGAGAGAGAGAGAGAGAGAGAGAGTGAGTGTGAGTGAGAGTGAGAGAGAGCAAGAGAGAGAGAGAGAAGAGAACTTTTTGAATCATCTCCCACGCAAGCCTTGACCAACCAGGAAAGGGTTAAAAGTCCCAGTGGTAACGATCCCAGTAATATGCTGTACGGCATGGACAAATACTCTAGGTGTTCCATGATGGAATTTCTACATGAAACACCATTGTCCAACCATAGGGGAAGGGTATCTGAGAAATCTGAGGTTATTCTCCCAGATAGACCTCATGAATCCCTTAATCAGGTGGTCAGGGAAGGGCTGACGCTCTCAGATCTCAACCCTGGGGGTGGACGAGCAAGGGAGGATCACCTGGGCAGGGGCGCCTAGGGTTATGCTTGGAGGAATGCCCCAGGAGAGACACAGTATTCTACCAGGGACAAAGTCCCTGAGGCCTTTTTTTTGTTATTCCACTTCTACTTCCCTTCCACCCAAAGAAGCTGCCTTAATAAAATCCAACCACCCTACACCACTGGTAAACCAACTAGGAGCCCAAATCCCATTACACTCCAAAACCACAACTCCCAGAATCCGTGTTTTCCTGGTTTCTACCCAAATACTCGCATCCTTCTTCTCCACATCCCTCTGATTATTCTTTCCTGAACTCCCAGTCTACTTTGACAAAACACTACCGTTCTCACAATCCCCCCTCTTCCTTTCACGATAATAATCCCGGTCATTCCTGTTTGTTTCCCAAATCTTACCAATCTCTCAGTTTTGAGATTTCCAAACCCCCCTCCTTTTTCAACATGAACATTTTCTTACATTGAGAACACCAACAAACTAATACTAGAACTGTTCCTCTGACATGTCCTGACACAAGGGTCAAGCAGAGTCAGGCAATTAATCAAAATCACACATACCGGACAACCCATCCATTTCCCCACAGGGATAAAAGGTGGCGCTGGAGAGCACACTACGAGCAGGACAGGCAGCACAACGAGACAGCGATGCCAGGGTGGCAGTTGAAAAGGAGGAGAAAAGCAGCAAGAACCAAAGGGGTGACAAGGAGAGAAGCCACCTTGCCCTTTCCGACCCAGACCAGTGATTCTTCTGTGGAAGAAATGTTAAGACTGCAAACAAAAGCTAACGTGTGCTGCAGCAGATGTCAACGGTACATGGAGTTTGCCTATGCTGATAAGCAGGGGAACAGAGGCACTTGCTACCGTGGTACCGTACTTAACTCCAGATACAAGGAAAGCCAAGCAGTTCATCACAGCCAGTGAGTCTAGGGGAGAACCGATAAGAAACCAAACTATGTTGAATGAAGATTGCAAGTTAATGAAAGTTCAAAGAACTATGAAGGCTGTAGGGGAAAGCCAGCTGAAAGGGTCCAGCACCACATGGTTGTATAGTAAGAGACTCTAGCTGGTTCCCCATTTTTACTACAGAGACCAGAAGGCCATACGAGGGCCAGGAGAAGAGTGTCAATGTGGTCATGCAGAGGTCTAGCAAAATCCGCTGTACAGTCGAAAGTCTTTGACCAGCAAGTAATGGAAAGCTAAGGGAAGTGAACCCTGCACCTTAAGGACGTAGAAGAAATTGTGTGATTGGCAAAGGTTGGCAAGAGTGTACCCGACGGAGGGATGCCGATGGGAAGGGGCGAAATCTAAAGTCCCAATGAACATTGTGTTGACAAAAGGTTAACCCGGAAGAGGGATATCCACAGTGAACTGTTCAAAAAGACATTGTACCTCCTTACAAGCCCGGCGGTAACCCTGCCGGTGCTACCGGCGGGTTGCCGCTGGACTTGCAATATTTATCGGTGCCTGGCTTGCCGGAATCACCAGAGGATTACGACCCCGGCATTCCAGGAAGTCATGCGCCGGTAAATGTTAATCCTCATTCCCATGGGGACCACAGAAGCACCGGCGCCGTTAATAATGTTGCTGGTGCTTCCGTGAAACTCTGCGGGCGGGTGCCGTTCCACCCGCCGGGTCTGACCCTGGCGGGCAGGATGGCACCTGTACTGTGCCGTTCTGGTAACAGTGGTGCCGGTAGGCTTACCAGCACGCTGTTACCTGACCGGCATACTTAGAATGAGCCCCATTGAGATTTGTGAATGCCATAAGTGAAGTTGATTTGAGGAAAGCCATTGTGAACCCGATGGAGGGAGGTTAACATTTTAGAAGGGTCTGAGCCCAGAAGAGGGGGATCCAATGGTGGAAAACCATCACCCCACTGAGAAATGGTTGGCAAGAGTGTACCCGACGGAGGGATGCCGATGGGAAGGGGCGAAATCTAAAGTCCCAATGAACATTGTGTTGACAAAAGGTTAACCCGGAAGAGGGATATCCACAGTGAACTGTTCAAAAAGACATTGTACCTCCTTACAAGCCCGGCGGTAACCCTGCCGGTGCTACCGGCGGGTTGCCGCTGGACTTGCAATATTTATCGGTGCCTGGCTTGCCGGAATCACCAGAGGATTACGACCCCGGCATTCCAGGAAGTCATGCGCCGGTAAATGTTAATCCCCATTCCCATGGGGACCACAGAAGCACCGGCACCGTTAATAATGTTGCTGGTGCTTCCGTGAAACTCTGCGGGCGGGTGCCGTTCCACCCGCCGGGTCTGACCCTGGCGGGCAGGATGGCACCTGTACTGTGCCGTTCTGGTAACAGTGGTTCCGGTAGGCTTACCAGCACCGCTGTTACCTGACCGGCATACTTAGAATGAGCCCCATTGAGATTTGTGAATGCCATAAGTGAAGTTGATTTGAGGAAAGCCATTGTGAACCCGATGGAGGGAGGTTAACATTTTGGAAGGGTCTGAGCCCAGAAGAGGGGGATCCAATGGTGGAAAACCATCACCCCACTGAGAAATGAACCCGACGGAGGGAGACTGATATTTGAGAGGGGTCTGAGCCCAGAAGGGGGGACCAGGGGTGAAGAATCATCATCCAAGTGCAATCAGAAAATAACTTTTGTTAATGATATTTGTAGAAAGGAACTGTTTGTGGATCTTAGCCTGGAAGAGTGGGATCCAGGGGTGAAAAGTCCTAACCCAGCATATAGATGGAAAGGAACTCTTTGTTTATTATTTTGTGTACGTCCGGTCCCTGGAAGCAAGAGACCTTTTTGTGGAAAGGAGACTTAACTGCTAGAGGTCCTGGTACCTGAGAACGGAACTGAAAAATCGTGCTGACAAAAGCTTGAGTGTGTGCTGTACTCCAGAGTCCCACCTTGTCCCATGCTCAAAATGTGAGGAAGGGACACCCCGGCTAACCCATCCTGACTTATCATTTGAGAACATGTCATTCTTTCTTATGAGCCTCATCCCGCACTCTTTTTGTATTTAGTTGTAAGGATTAGCAATAGACTTTTTTTTAGCATAGGCCCTTTTATTTGACACAACGCCACTAGGACTGCCTTATTATTATTTGATGGTCATAGCTTGCTCCCATCGTAGATTTAGGTTTAGATTAGGATTTTTTCCAACCTACCTATACAGTTTATAAACACCCTTGTACTGTGATCACTTGTGTCTGTCTTTACTGTTGCCACCATGAGTTCCTTACAACACCAAGGTGTATGCTGCATCCCACAAGACAAGACAGCATGGTCATGTGAACACCTGCTTGGACATCTGTCCACCCAATGACACGAAGCAACATACATCCCTGACAGCTTGACCTGTAAGCATGCAACACATAAATAATAATAATAATAATAATAATAATAATAATAATAATAATATTTTTTGAAATATCGCTTTAATCTAAAGCGCTTTAAATAGGACATATTTACATACATTACTATTAGCAATATTACATACACATTTTAGAGGTACAAGTGTGTATGCTGTTTCCCCCAGCACATACATATGGCATTATCACATGTGAACTCTGACTTCTCATGCAGTGGGATGGAAAATAACACCACTGCCCCTAAGAGGCCAATGCACCAACATGACATTCACTGCCATCCATACACATGTGTTACTTCCAGATGATGAGTGTGGATGGCATCATTTGAAAATGTTCTACACATAGATGTGTCCTGCATGCGTGCCCCTTACATGGCCACCTCCTCTTCCCAACTCCTCCTGATGGGGGATCCTAACATACACCTTGACTCTCCCAACTCTTCAAGACCTTTCCACAACCCATGTGACTCTCTTTCTCTCTTCATTCTACCTTCCGGTCCGACACACACGGCAGGCCATACCTTGGATGCTCTCATTTCCACAGACATCCCTCTCTCCATCCCTCTCACTACTTCACTCTCCTGTACCGATCACTCTCTTCTCTCCTCACACCTGAAGCTCTCTTCTCTTTTAGCACTATTACACCCTCCACTGTCGACCGCTTTCAAGGTCTTACGACCCATGAAAAGAGTGTCATTGGCTGCCTTTGCCTCCACCTTCTCTCCTCCTTTGACTCCCGCGTCTGCCTCCGACCCTGACACTGCTCTCGCTGACCTTCACCTTTCCATTTCCAACACTCTTAACATCCTTGCCACTATCATGAGGGTCAGACTGAAGCCTGACAAAAAGTGCCACTCTTGGACAACTCCGATCTGGCTTCCCTTAAACACAAGTGCAGAGCAGCAGAATTTAAATGGCAATCCTCAGATCTACACTTTGACAAACTGGTCTGAAACCTTCTTCAAAGACAGTACCGACTCCTCATAAGATCCAAAAAGAGAGTCCATATTCAAGCCTGCATCTCAGCGGCATCTAACAACATGGCAAGACTCTTCAAAGTCTGCAAGGAACTAGCCAACCCTACTGCAGTGTCATCCCCTACTTCACCCACCCAGGTCCTTTGCTCGGCCCTGGCTGCTCACTTCATGACCAAAACACAGGACATTCTGACCACTCTCACCTCTGCATCCATTCTTGCAACAACATCTCTTGGCCTCCCTTCGGCTGCCCTATCCCTCCCCCTCTTCTCTCCTCCCTTTCCTCGGTCACACCCGAGGAGGTCTCTAGACAAGTCCAGTCTATGAAAGCCTCTTCTAAACAGGTGGCCCCCTGCCCTTCTAAAACTATCAAGGACAACATTGACACCCTCGCTCCAGCCCTGGCACACCTCTGTAACCTCTCCTTCACCAGAGTCTTCCCCACTTCTTTCAAGCACTCTTTTGTGCACCCTCTGCACAAAACAACATCCGCTGACCCTTCCATTCCGGCAAACTATCGACCAATGTCTATCCTTCCCTTCCTGGGAAAACTCCTTGAGAAGTTGGCTATCTCTCAGCTTACCCTCCACACAGAATCAGTTGGTTGGCTTCATGACCATCAGTCTGGCCTCAGGGCATACAGAGACACTGAAACTGCTATTCTGACTCTAACTCTACCTCTGTCCTTTTTCTTCTCAACATCTCCTCTGCATTTTGACACAACCACAATATCCTCATATCTCGTCTCCATGACACCCTGGGGATCACAGTACAGGCTCTGGCATGGCTTGCCTCCTTTTTCTCTGACCGTCCATCCCAGGTGGAATTGGGGCGTTTTCTCTCCGCTATCACTCTCTCTACTTGTGGTGTCACCCAGTGATCTAACCTATCCCACTGGCCTGGTTCTTCAATGTCTTCATGGCCCCTCTGGCCCGCATGATCTCTGCCTTCACCTCCAACTTTCAGTGTTATGCGGATGACACACCGCTCTCTTTCAAGCTACCCTCTGCCTCCTCCTCCTCGCTCATCCCTGACTGTCTGTCCACAATTCAGTCCAGGTGTGCTGAGAATGATCTCTGCCTCAATGCCAGGAAGACAGAGATCATCCGCATTAGGACCCGTGGTCGCACTTTCAAACTGTCACTATGGCTGGCCTCCATTGGCCCTACACCCTCACCCACTCGTGAGGCAAAAAACCTAGGGGTCATCTTTGTTTCCACTCTCTCCTTCTATTCTCACATCTCAGACATCTCTAACAAATCCCACTACCAGCTGCATCTCCTCAGCGGTATTCAACATTTTCTCATCATCCACCAGAGGCTTACCGTCTCCAGAGCCAGGTTCTTTCTAGACTGGACTATTGCAACAGTCTCTTTCTCAATCTTCCTACTTCCACTCTCTGTCCTCTATAACTCATCGAGAACAGAACCGCAAGACTTAATCTTGGCCTCAAGCCCAGGGACTGCATGTCTCCGGCACTGAAATCCCTCCACTGGCTCCGTGTGGCTGCAAGGATCACATTCAAGACCCTCTACATAGTCCACAAAACATTCTTTGGCCAGAGCCTGCACTATCTACTACTCTCTCTCCCTTAATACTCTCCTTCTAGAGCCCTCCGCTCGGCCTCCTCCAACTCTCTGTGGGTGAGCCAGTTTTCAAAACAGAGATTTGGGGGAAGATCGCTTTCCTCTGTGGGTGCTTCCATCTGGAACAGCCTTCCTGCCTCTCTCCATCTTGAGCCTGATCACCTTACGTTCCGTAAACTCCTCAAGCCCTTCCTCTTCTCTTCCTCCTTTTTCTCTCCTTCTTCGTTGTTAACCCCCTCTCTATTCTTGCCTACTTCCCTCCTCCCTCTCCCCCTAACTCAGCTGGTTTGCTGACTGGTCACCTGCTGCACCTCCAGAACCACACAAGTCTCATGCTCCGCTGCCAGTCCTCACACTTGTCCCCAGTCCTCTACACTCCACCCACCACGTTTGCACTTCTTTACTAATTTCTTGAGAATGGATACCCCCCAGCACTTAACCCAGGGCCTTGGACTGGGTGCACTTTTTCCCTTTCCCCACCTCCCTTTCACTCCATGGCTGGCACTTACGTTGCCTAGAATGTACTGGTTCTGGTCCGCCATGCTAAGTAGAGTCGTTTTTTTTTCTGTATGTCCTTCCCACACCCCCTTATCGCCTTACCATCTGTCACGCACTTGTACTATTTGAAATGTCATTGGCTGAGTACAGCATCTTAAGGATTGTATGTTCTTCTCCCTCTCCTCCCCCTTCGCTCCTCCTTTTTCTTACACATGAACTTGTAATAAGGCCGTTAGGCCAAGTTTGCTTGTCATTTTTGCAAGATCTTTCAGAAATTTCAAGGCCTAAGTATTCCCCTGTTCCCGTCCCACCTTGAAGCGCTTTGAAGCACTTCACCTGTGTCTATAAATAAGCAATTACAATTACAACATCTTAATCTGGCATCATTACTGTCCGAGCACGTGTTAGCATGAGCTCACAATGCATGTGCACGAGTGGCCCCAGTCACCAACAAACAGTGCACATAGCAGCGCATGCCCAATCATCAGATGTCTGCCTTCACACTTAGCTGCATGCCACTGTGGATCACTGCAACACTCATGCTGCATACAAGAGAAAATACCTACAATCATGCATGTCCATGCACAACACACATACACTGTAGAGTTCTGCGCCATATGGCTACTCACAAGCAGCTTTCAGATGCTGTTTCCACTCCCAGATTCAGGCATGGAGCTCCAGGAAGAACCTCTTGAGGACCTGCACCTGTGCAAATGAGATCTTGTAGCAACCTGCATGGTCCACCTCCATGGTGGCACCTGCCCTGAGGGCTGCTACAGGCTTGGTGTGGTTCTGGGTCTTGAGGTATTCCCATCACTTTTGCACAGTCTTCAAGTTTTGGGCAGCCACCCCCTCCACATTGATGGCAGCCATGATGTGCACCCAGATCTGTTTATGTCCTTCAGGTCCCAGCTGTGTTGCTGGGTTGAAGAGGGCATCATAATTTTCCAGGACCTGATCCACCAGGATGCCAACTTCGGCGGAGGTACATTTGGTAGCCGCCTGACTGGCTGACATGGGGGTGCCGCTCGATGGTAAGGAGGATGGAGCAAACATGGCAACCCCTGAGCCAAGTGTGGTTGAAATGAGAGGTAGGAGTCCCAAGCGAGCAGATGAGGTAGTCACAGGGCCTTAAAGACCAGGCACAGGAGCATAGGCAATGGTGGGTCAGCAGGCATTCCAATGCAGTGCTGGTGGGCAGCAGGAACTCACTCTTCTCTAGGCAGAAGCAGATGGCGAGGTGGGAGACACTGGAGGCAGGAGAAGGGTCATTGTGGTGTGTCACACTGGTGGCAGAAGATCTTAGAGTGGGGGGCCTTAGCACGTAAGTTATATTCTATGTGCTGCACGCAACATGCCTTCATGTGTACACAGCATTTACAGGGATATTAAAGAGGTGTGATGCACATCGCTGGTTGTGCACGAGAAGGTATGAAGTTGGAGGATTGAGTGTCGCCGACACACATTTGGGGTGCTACGCAAGCCGTTTCCTTTAAGTAACGTGTACCGCATTTTTAAGTTTCGGGGTTGACTCTTCGCATACACGCATGTATCTTTTTTCATTTGAGGTTTACTGAGTATTGCATATGCATTTGTTGGCTTGTGTTGTGCCACTGCATATTGTGTACTGCTTTTTTTCTGGTTTTGGAAGCATTCGGTTTATCATGTATGCATTTTTGGCTTTTGGTGTGCCACTGCATATCGCGTACCATTTTATTTCTGTTTTCGGAAGATTTCGGTGTATCGTGTACACATTTCCATGGCTTTTGGGGTTCCACTGCGTATCACATATTGCTTTTTTTATTTTGGGGTGCCTTGGAGCCTTGCTGGAAGACTCATCTACGAAGTCCATCACGTAGACTGTTCCATTTGATATTTCTTTGGGAGACATATTTGGGGGTGCTTTTCCTATATTCGATTTGCCTGCACCATGAGTGGGAAGGACCCAAAAGGGTAAGGGAGACAACGGGGAAGTAGTGAGGACACATGTGCCCCAGCCCCAGGAGGACATGATGTGCCTCAGCCCTCAGGTGACCCGGAACCTGTATGTGGATATGGCCAGAGGCTGAGAGGTGTACCAGCTCCAAAAAGGGCCAATAGGTCAAAGAGGGGATGCCGTGTAGAGAGGGAAGAGGCTCCACCCCAAAGTGAGGCGCTGGAGAAGGGTCCGCCGAGGAAGAAGCGCTTGACTGATGAGGAGATTGAGATCCCCACAAATTATGTGACAGATCACCATGTTGAGATATACCTCTTGGCGGGCAGCACCCATATTCCGTCCCAGAGAAAGGCGCAGTGGCAGCATGTCATGCAACTCATCAACGCCAGTGTGTGGAGAGGCGCACTGCTAAAGAGGACAAGAAGCGGATGAATGACCTCACGCGAAGGACCAAGCAGAAACTGAGTGACTACCTGGCCTCTTCTCAGGCCAATGGAGTGGGGCCAGCAGAGGACGAGCAACTGACTCCATTTGAAGAGGCCGCACATTTTCTCATTAACAGTAAGCAGGTATAAGGCGTGGGAGACATGGATGCCTATCGGGACACATCTGGTGAGTCGCATTTGTGTCTATCGCATTGTAGATCAGCTGGCTGAAGTTGTCAGCCATCCATTGCCAATGCATGTTTGCTACTGACTACACTTGTGTCATATGGCCTGGATTCTGGGAGGTGGCTGTGTGGTTTTCATGCGTGGTACATGTTTGTCACAGCACACACCCAATCTGCTGGTCTTCACAGTTCTGCCAGTACTTACATGCAGGGCCTTTTCTATCCAAATGTGTGCAAGACCATATGATTTGCATCCCTGATTGGCACACATCACCCCCAAACCACACCTCGGTGTCACGCAAAGAAAAATCCTCCACATCAATGGATGATTGCTAAACTAATGGAGCCAGTCTCTTTGCATTGAACATCAAGAACAAATGATATATGATGTTGAAACACAAAAGTTGCTGCTGAGGGCCATGTTTGTTCTGTCACCTGCTGTTACAGAACGCCTTTTCAGAATCTATTTCCAAGCTGCCTGTACTGACACACTGTGGTGTAACCAGCCTGCCTAGGTCTGAATGCCCACAGGCCACTGCCCTCTGTTGCAGGTGTTATATTGAAACAACCTTGCTTGTATATTGCAAGCAACAGCACTAGACCAAGTATAAATACAATGTTCTGATGACAAAATTCCAAGGTGGGTAGTCTGGCACTCTCCTATTGTACTGTTTGAAGATAACCCATGATAAAGGATAAGGGGATGAATAACACGAATTAGTGTACCTGTCTGCCTTGCATGTAATGAATGTACATTTTGTAGTTAAAACAATGGCCATAGAGCTCTAAATTCCATTCACCAGTCTGTGATGAAAAGGTTGTATGAGTGAATCAGTGAATACATGACAGCCACATGGCTTGGCGCTTGCATCACTGTTCACAACACGTACCCTAACATTGCAATGTCTGTAACCATGAAACATACATACTTGTCCAGGCATGTAAATTAATTGGGACATGGAATGACATGGTAGCAACGCCGCCCACTCAGGGCTCTGTTGCTCTGTGTCTCAGGAGAATTGCAGATGAGGGTGGGCTGCGTCTCAATCTGAGCATGCACAGTCACCAATACAGACACATCCTAAGAGGATAATGTTCATAGACAGGAACAGATGCCCCACAAGAATCACATAGACAGGAGGTATGAACGTAGGGAATGATTGTTCCACTTAACAACATTAGCCTAACCATTAATGATCTGATGAAGCATTAGAACAAAACCAGCTTCTGATAAATCATATGGGGTCCACATTTCATCAGCCACTGATTCCTGTTAAGCATGGCTCAGGAGTAATTCCTGCACAAAAGAGCAGGACCATGCTTTGTCCGACAGTGCTGGCATTAGCATCTCTTCTTAGTGCTGACCTGCAGCCAGTGAATATAATGTTGTGGCAGTGTGGTAAAGGTGTTCCGCCCAGTGGAGGTTCAATTTGAGGGTACTTATGTGATGGATTCATGTGATTAAGTGTGAGGACAGTATGGCACACTCATTGTAGCTGTAAATGTCAATGTTCCCAGTGCGCTATTTTATGGACAAGTGACACAAAGCTGGCTCAAGTGATTATCAAGTTCTGCAGTCACACATTTTCACTGCAAATATAGTGCACAGCCAACAAACAATGTAAAGTGTCACACCACATTGTGTGAGCTGACAGTGGCCTTTACATGACAGTGTCAGTGTCACGTAAAGCATCAGTCAATGACTGTCAGTCATTCACTTATAGATAGCCATCGACTGACACGTTACATGACACTGTCATGTGAAGTGTGCTGGTAGATAACACAATGTAAAGTGCCACCGCCTGCTCATGAATTATGCCAGGCATGTTAAGGATTTCAATCAGGTGATGCACACCTTTGTCTCAGCCCAGTATATTGCGTGCAATTGAAATGCTTATGTTTTAGATTAGATTCAATATTCAGATGATACACCAATCATATAACACACCCTTTTCAAATACCCTGGGTCACAATGGACCATGAACCAGGCTGGTTGATAAAAGATAATATTTATTTTTTTATTTGAAAATGAAAAGAAATCATACCATTTTTTAATATGGGGCAGCAATCACCAACGTGGTGATAAGAACAATAGGAATGTAAGCAAGGCACTTAGTTTAACCTTCAAAACATCAGGAAATAGGAGCACTTTTTGAGTTTAGTTAAGATAGCACTTGAGTTAGAATTTCCCCCTGCAAGGTTCCCTCAACCCCTCAAATAATCAATTCTTAATGGATAAACAGAATCAGCAGGTAATCAGGAATGACAAGCAAGAAACAGAATTGAAATCTGACCTTCCCTACCCAAAAAAGAGAGAAAAATGGATTTCAAACCCTGCCAATGCTAAAAATGACACTCAGAAATGGCTGAATGAATGTGTGTAAAAACCTTGAAACAAATACTACAGCAACAATGCAAATATACTAACAATCACAAGCAATGTATAACCAGGAGCCTACGGTTTGAAAATGAGTGGCAGGTTTTAAAACATGTTTGCAGCAAATGACACGTTGGAAAAATAGAAAACTTTTGCAATTCCCGCCAAAACGTTTTTTAATAAAGAAACGGGTGAAATATTGTATTGGGGTGTAGCTATAGATCAGAGGGACACTATAGAAGTGAAATTAGGTCTCTGGTTGGTAAATTGAGTGAGTTATGCTCGACAGAGTAAGGTGCGTTTTGAGTAAAATAAAGCGGTGAAAAAGGAAACAAAATCAGTTTTGACAAGCACAGTTTTACTGTACACTAGAGCATTCAGGCTAGGATACCAAAGAGGGACACATTAAGTTCCAGGGTTCATCCACGAAATCAACCCTAGTTACCCAGTGCCCACCCTGGCGGAACCAGTCCGATCACTCGAAATAGGATTGATAGCTTAGGATTTATACAAGACAGAATTACTAAAAGGAGCTGGTGCTAACACAAGAATCAAAACAGGGTGGCAAGAATGATTGTGACAATATTATAAGTTATCACGATAAGTATAGGATAGCTTAGAGATGGTAACTAAGGACACGGCAAGGCAAGCTATTCCATGGATGTCTATGGATTCCTATTAATACTCACAGTCCACATGAGCAGACATCAGGGACATCAAATATATAGTTCACCAGCACCTCCTGTACTTTGCAAGTCACACTGAACAAACATGGCGTTCTGAAGAGGCCACACAACAGATTTGTCGGCTTCTCAAAAAGAAGTATGGCACCAGCATGAAAGATGTCATTTTCCTACATCAGAGAGAAGACTTCTCGCAGCAGTACCGGCTAACATTTACATTTTCTCTGCATCACAAAGACCACAGAACTGACTCTGTGTGTGTGCAGGAGAGATGTGTGCTTCCCCTTCAATGACCGCTGCCTGTGCAATGTGCTGTAGGTGAATGGTAGACAAAGTACTTGGTCTGCCACTTCATCAGGAACACTGGGTCGCTATGGATGTCCCCAGAGTGGCACTCCACAATGACATGTACATGTATGCGGATACCGAGAGGCCTAACTGCACCTGCAAGGAGATTTGTTCTTGGCATACATGTCCACCAAATACAAATACACACTGATTGTGTTTCATTGGATTGAACATGTAACATAACAATATAGAATGACCCTACAGCCATTATTAACACAGACTCATTGTGGGCTCTGGGATCCTGGGAAGTGTGTGCACTAGCCACATATCCACCTGCAGTGCTCCTTCCTTTCATGTTAACAAGGAGATCGGCCCTAGTGTCCATCAGCCCTCATCAGCTCTCCAGTTTATCAATCCATTATCATCAGCATCTTGCTGGTGGAGGGAATCCCATTTGTTGCCATGATGGCTGGACATCTCTGGCCCTTAGCACTGATGAACCCTGGGGATACACTGCTGTCAAACGGCCAGAGCCAGTTCTCCACCTCTAGAGTCCAAGGACAGCAGGGAGCGAGGGGACAATGATGTACAGCACTCATACCTGCATTGTTTTGAAATTTCACCGAAAGTAGGAAAATATGAATGTGCTTACTACGGGAGTGACTGTGCAGAAAAAAACATGACACAAGACATGTTCATTACCGTAGAGATTGTGTCCATTATCCCACCGCGTATCTGGCGGCGTGGCGTAGACATGTTCATGGATTGAAGCTCTTTGTATAGAATGTTTAGTCAGCTGGCAGAGGGGCTTCAGAGACATCACACAGTGAAGAAACAGAGGGACATGCAGGTTTGTTTGGGTAATGCATGTTCTTGCCAGGGGATGTGAGGATGTGTGATTGCCTTGTTGGGTTTACGTGGGTTACGGACAACACTTTGCAAGCACACCACATGTGTAATAACTGTAGCAGCTGTGGGATCATACGTTGTGGCTTACATGATATGCAAGGCATGTTGGTGTTGTGAGTGTTTGTTGTTGTTCCATTCATTTTATCTGATGATAGTGGTAAGTTCCGAGCTGTTGTTATAAAAGTGGGATCATGTATGTAATGGAAGATTTGAAATAGCTGGGATGTTGCTTTTCATGTGTCATTTGTGATGATATTTGAACATGAGATGTGTTCTGTGTGGAGAAAGTATTGTATGATTATAGTGGTTGATGTAGCTATTAAGTTACATGAAGTCCTATACTCTTGGGGTTAATAGTTGATGCACTGTGCCCTGTGTGCCTCTCTATAAACGATGATGATCTAAGTTATCTGATCTTTTTCAGGTGTAAATACATCAGAGGAGGCGACTGCCCTATTAACAAGCAGTTCCCACAATGCAGTTCCTGGCCAGACCCACACTGCTTGAAGTCTTGTGTCAGCAGGCCTGGGGACTCTTCCTCTGAAGACGCTATTGCACCAGATGAGGAAAACATATTGGAGGGCCTCCTGCTTGGGCCAGTTCTCGCCACTCAGGAGGAGGAAGAACTACTTAGACTCATGCATGAGGGCACGCCTGAGTGTGACACCCAGATGAGCTTGATGACCACTAATGGTACCATGGGCCAACACATGTCAACTGTTTGTTTTACCCAGGCAGCTGTGGCTCATATAAGTGAAGACAGTAATATGGCTTGCGCAAGTGTGTGCACAGCTGCTGGGGTTCATCGCAGCTTGCACCACTGGCTCCCACGTCACTGGAGTCCTAAGTGCTGGAAGGCACACATGCAGAAGATACATAGTGGTATCCATCTCCAGCTGACAGTTTAAGTGTGCCCATGCCAACTTCCTCTCATGGCTGTAGGCCATGCACACGTTGGGGCCACTATTTCAGCAGACAGACTTTAAGCAGGAGTTGCTGCAGGCTATTACCACCCAATGGTGCATCCTGGAGGAGATGTCCTGCAGTATCGCCCAGCTACAGCATAACAGTGTGCAGAGCGTTGCTGGTCTCCAGCAGGAGACCCATGCCTTGCACCAGGATGCAGTTTCATTCGCCTGCCCCCAGAGGCTCTAGTAGTGTCAGTCCACTTTTATGGGTCCATATGGTGTTTTTCTGCAAGAGCTGTTAGGTTTGCCAGCTTCTTAAAATTAAATGTAAGTACTGCTTCAGTGATGTGTTGTTTTCTGGAGTGCGGTGTTGTGCTGTTACATGTGATGTGTGTCAGGGCACATTGGTGGCTAAATCCTCCAAGTGGTGGTTGCAGTGTTATGCATCATGATATATGTAGGTTTCTGGTGTGAACAGATGCAGGTTATTATTGTTGTTGGTGATAGCTATTTCCAGCAAGATTACTATGATGAAAGGGGACATTGAATCCAAGCTAGCTCAACTGATTATTACGCCGCCCTCTTTCCGATTCGAGCACCGGCCAGATCCTTCCAAGCTTTTTAAATTTGTGGAAGTGACCGAAGCTGCTGTCCTGAATACATTAAATAGGATAAAACCTACCAGCTGAAGAGGTGACATCTGCCCAGCTACAGTGGTTAAATCATGCGCCACGGTTCCTGCCCCTCTTATCACAAAGTATGTAAATGCACCTTTCAGAGAAAGTTTGGTTTCTGATGGTTGTCAAACATGCATGGATCACACCTCTTTTAAATAAACTATTGCTGGATCCTTGTGTGGCTGGTAACTATCAACCGATTACAAGTTCAGCCTTTCTCCTAAAGATTCTAGATATGATTGTGCATGGTCAAATCCAGGACTTCCTGAGTATGTATAATATACTAGATCCTAAGCAATCTGGCTTTCGAGTCTAACATATTGCAACAAATGGATACGGGTAATGCTTCGTTGTTGATGCTCTTGGATCTCACTGCCACTTTCAATCTGCTAGATCAGTCCATCCTTGCTAGAAGACTATTAGATTGTTTGTTCTTTACTAAGAAAGCAGCTATCTGGGTGCGTTCAGTCCTGTCGGACCGTAATACCAAGATTTTCCATGAGGATGCCATGTCAGAGGGGTGTGCATTAACCTGTGGCGTGTCACAAGGATCGTGTTTATCCCGACTCTTGTTAATATCTTTATGCTCACATTGTTTGATCGACTAGACACAGAATGTACTAGTTATGCTAACTATGCAGAGAACACTCAGTGTCTCTTCCCACGTACTGGCAGTTACATCACAGATACAGGACATCAACGACACTTACACAATCATATTCACTCCTGGGTGTTGCACAATGCTTAGCCTTAAACAACTCCAAAACAGAGATGATTATCATGGGCACTGCCCCTAAAATGCTAAATTTGGATGAGCCTTACTCTTCCTTCCAAATTGCAAATTGCCTACTACCCACCCTCAAGAATGTGAAGACACTGGGAGTAATTATTGATCAAGAGCTCTCCATGAGGGAACATATCAACAGCTTAGTGTCAAATTCATCCTATTACATTAAGATTTTGGCACAAATTAGGCAATTTCTTGGGGCATCTAGGCTTGCTACTTTGGCTAGGGCAATCATTGGCAGCCATTTGGATTACTGTGTAGTAGGGAAAGGAGAAATTAACTGCCTGCAGGTTGGTTTTTCAAAACAATGCAGTGAGGGTAATGGTAGGGCTACATAAAACCTTTCAGAACAGCTAACATGGCTACCAGACAGATGCAGCCTAAGATCCAACAACTCTGGTTTATTGCAAATCCCTAAGTCAAAATTATCGCTGGTAAAAGACAGATGCTTCCAGCCTCTACACTGTGACTATGAAATGCCCTCCCCCCCCTGATCTGAAGATGTGCCCTCGGCTCCCCACGTTCAAACAGAAACTGAAAACGTTCATTCTTTAATAAACTAGAGAACTACCATGTCTTCTTTTTTTATTTTTTATTTTATTTACTTGTGCATAATCAAAAAGAAATTGATTTTTACAAGGTGACCACCCTGAAATAAAATCTTTCTTCTGATAATGAACAGGAGCGTCGCGTAGTTGCACATTTGTTTGCCAACATGAAATGAGTGTTGAGAGAGAGAGAGTCGCTGTAAAGTCGCTGTACAATATCTTCGCCTAGGGCGATAACTACTTACTTGCCAGGCGAGCGAGTCTCCAGACACACACCGCGAAATGGGTGTAGCTTAAAGTTGATTTATCAGCTGTTATACAGTTAGTTCAGAGGAGTTTATTTTCGCAAAAGCTGCTTCCATTAGTTTGGCTGTTGCCACCGACCATCTGGTTTTTTCACCTGATATCAGGCGTGACCACCATGTATCTTCTTCTACCAGTACTGAATTGACCCACAGGGGTGCCAAGAAGGCTGTACGCTCGGCATTTAAGGTAGGACAGTTTAACAGCAAGTGGCAAACTGTTTCTTGATTATCTGGGTTTTTACAGAGTCTGCACGTTGTCACCTTCATTTGACTTCTTAGCGCTAAGATTTCTCTTGTGTGTAGAAGGTTGAGCCGCGCTCTTAGGAACGTTTTTATTAGCTTTTTGCCGGGAAATTTTATACAGTATGCGAAAGGGCTTTTTAGCTTATTGTATGTCGGTGGTAAATGTTTCAAAAAGTTGATCGCCACTGCTTTTTCAGCTGTAGGTATCCAGTCTTCGTTTTTAAGGTTTTGGATAACTCATTGTGGATTAGTTATCAGGTCCTCTGTGGTGCAGGCTAGGCTATCCAGTTTGGTTTTTTTGTTGGTAAATCCAGTTACGGACAGCTTTACATTTGGATGTTTTTAACTCATTGCTGATAATGTTAAAGATTGGGAGACCATCCTGTATCAAAGTCTTCCTGTAAAGGGAAATAGATGACATGCTGACAGCTGCTTCCAAAGACAAAAGCCCCAACTCTCTTCTCACCGCCAATATAAGTATTGAGTTAGGCAAACCCAAAACTGTTTTCCAAATGAAGCCCTCCAGTTTCTGCCAGACCGAGTTTGGCATGGAGATAGTTGCATCCATGCCATAAGTGAGTGATGGTACAATTTTTCTTTTGTAGAAATTAATGGCTGGCAACATCGAAAATTTGCCAGATTTTCGGTCAATCACCCTCATTTGTGAGGTCAGGTTTTTTGCTTTGTCCCACAGGTATTGCTGCATTTTGATCTCCTTTGATGACCCGTCATTAATGACTCCCAGGTATTTGAAATGCTGGACAACTTCGATTGCAATTCTGTTTACTGACCAAGTTTTCGGTGTTTTACATAGCTGTTGGTTTTTGGCAAAGATCATGATTTTAGTCTTAGTGTTGTTGATAGAGAGATTATTGGCCTCCATGTACTTGGCGAGGTTGTCGAACTGTCGTTGGAGGCCTACCGGAGTCTGGTCAAGAAGTATCATATCATCTGCATAAAGAATCCGTGATACCTTGGTGTTGCCTATTTTCGGAGGAAAGGAGCGGACATCTACTTCTGATTCTTTAAAGTCCCCTAAGAAGGCCACAAATAAGGCCGGCGCCAGAGGGCAGCCTTGCTTCACTCCTCTTTCTGCTCGAATTTCTCTAGTCAGTGTACCTTGTCTGTTCAGACGAACACGAAGAGATGTCTCTGTGTGTAGCGCTATTATCGGGTGTAGAATTGCTTCTGGCATCTCCAAAGTTTTAACTTTCCCCATAAAAGCAATCTGTTGACTTTATCAAATGCCTGGGACAGGTCTATAAATGCGGCGTAGACAGTTGGAGATCCCTGTTTTATTTTGGCCTTTAGAATGTTTAAAAGGAAGATATTCACCGATGTACTGCCGTTCTTCTTAAGACCTGTCTGTAGGTGGTCATTGCAGGGTGCCATTTTTGCCCAATTTCGAAAGTGCTGTAAGAGAAGGGTTGCGAACAATTTTCCCATGATGTCAAGGAGGGCTATGGGGCGGTAGTTGGCCGGGTCTTCCCTGGATCCTTTCTTGAAGATCGGAACTATTGTTGCTTTAGTCCATGACGCCGGGATCTGTCTGCTGATTTTCCAATGGTTGAATAGAAGGCTAATAAAGTCTGTCCATTAATTTATATAGATTTTTAAATCAATGTTGGTAAGGCCGTCCTGACCCGGAGCTCTTGATGTTTTCAGCTTTTGGATGGCTAAGCTTATGTCTGACTTTGCTGACAGGTCAATCCAGGGGTGCTGGTTGGTCTCTGGGGTTCGATTGTCGACAGTCGATGGCATTGCAAAAAGATCAGTAAAAAATGTATCCCATGCAGATTCAGTAACTGAGTTTACCATGTTGACTCCCAGGTTACCTCTGGTGGTGTTGATTAGGGCCCAAAAGTCTACTGATCTTTTCATTGAGAGTGTTCTTAGCATGGTTTCTGCGTCATTTTGATATAAGGCAGCTCTGCTTGATCTCAGCCATGATTTGTAATTTTTTTGCTCTTTTGACCATATTTCCCAAATTCCTTTGTTGTTTTCGGATTTCGCGTTGCGTTTTAATTTTCTCAGTGCATTTTTTCTTCGTGCTATTACTTTATCGTATGCATGCGTATAGTTAAGAGAAGTTTCTTTGGCGTCTTTCTGTTGAGTCTTAAGCTTGATCAAGATTGGGATATAATTTGGTCTTGATATAGAGCCCGATGTTAGTAGGACTTCACCTGCTGCGGCATATTCTTGTGTGATCGCTCTCACCTTTGCTGCTATCAGGCGCAGGTGAGTTTGTTGACTGTTGGACTCAACTGATGCTGAATACGATTTGGTTTGGTGCGAGTTGGCGGACCATGCTATGGATAACATGTTATGATCGTTTGCCTTTGTTTCTACAACCTGATAGTGGTCGATTTCTAAAAGCATGGCGTTTGAAATGAAGATATAGTCCAAAGTGGCTGTGTAAGATCCCCTTTCCCAGGTCGGCATCTGTATGTTCCAATCCTTAATCCAGGCGGCGTTGTGAAAATTTCTGGAAGTCATTAGGCTCATCCCTGCTCGACCTCTGTCGTCCGCGTGCGAAGAATGGGCCCTTCGTGCAGACTGGTCTTTAGGGTGCACACAGTTTGAATTGAAATCCCCACTAATTATTATGCACGTAATGTTCCATTCAATTACAATTGCATCAATGATATTTGGCAGAAGTCTGTGATTGATGTTCTTTGGGGATTCCAATAGATGGTAATTAATGCGAGATGTGTCATAATCCAAGACCCTTCAGTATTCGAGAAGTGATTCCATTGTTTGAGGATGGCCAAGACTCCGTAAATCTTGAAATTGTTTTGATTATCTTCAGGTCTTGATCTGTTCGAACTGCAATAAGTAGCCCTGAGGATGGACGACCCATCAGGCCTTTCACTGCTGGTGATGTCTCAATTTCAAAGCCATCCATTGTTGGTTTCTCAAGCAGCCACGTCTCTTGGAGACAGAGAATATCGAATCGTCGTAGGTCCTCGCTGTTGGGGTTGGTTAGGTGGGCGTGATCTCTGGTATTCCATGAAGCTAACATCATGGCCGATTGGAAGTAGGTTTTGCTAACTTCCTTTGATGATTGCTATCTCCTGCGGTTTGGGATCAAAGCCCCTTTTAGCCAATTCCAGGGTCCTCCCAACATTGCTTCTTTATTTGGACTGGCAGATGTATTGCATGCTCTCTTTATCAGTGATTCCTGTCTGAAGTTTCTGTAGCTGTTGGTTCTATTCCGGGGGGGGGAGATCGTTCTCTTACAATTTGTCTTCTTTGATAGCCATAATGTCTATCAATGTTTGGATGAATTGATCTTATTCTGTTTCTTTCTTTGTGGTCATGATTGTGAAATACCTCCCTTGAGTCCGTCGAATATTTACGCTGGATCTTGTCTGTAGACTCCTCAAAGTGCGCCTTCAGCTCTGCTCTTCGGGAGCTGTGACGATCTATAGAGCTGGGCTCATGAGTCATTGCGTTTGGGATGTGGTCATCTTGTTTTTTTTTTTGTGTCTTACTTATGCTTTTTATTTCAGATAGAAGGAAACCCGCTAGGTTTAGGTCTTTTCAGCGTCCAGAGTTAGATCTTGAATTGTAGCTTCTCTTATGTGCAGACACGCTTTGGCCTTTCCTTCACTATGATACGGCTCGATCAATTTAAAGTCTTCCGTTTTTAACTTTTTTAAGGCTGTGGTATTTGTTGCTATTTTTAGGACTGCTCTTCGATTCAGGACTATGTAGTTATCTTTACTGGAGGCTTGTTCTAGCTTGAAGAGTCGGGTTCTTTTGTCGATCACAGCCCCCGTCTTCGATTTTTTTTAGGCTCTATTAGTGGATTGATAATGCCTAGTCGGACTTGTGTATAGGGATTCCCTCGCTGGGACTTCTCGACGAGGCTCTGACGATTCTAGTAGGACTATTGGGGGCGTCGATTTTTTGTGTTGAATAGGGTTGTTATCCTTTGGGTTCTGATACGTTCCAGTTGTTAACTGGCCAGAGGCCGGAGAGAGAGTCATTGTCTTGTGACTGTGATTGCATGCCTTCTGATCTTTCTTATTCATGGTGCTGTCTTCTTCAAACTGATCTTGGGTGCTGTCAACTGAGTCCCGTTGCCGATGTTGAGACAAAATTGTTATGAGGCTTGAGTCCATAATTTCAGTCGTTGTTTTTGGTGACTTAGTCAGATCAATGGGCAGAACTGGAGTGCTCATTGATGAAACGGTGTCAGTTGCTATTTTGGTTGATTGCACCTCAAGAAGTTTGGGGTCACCTATAAGTCTTGTTGAAGATTACCTCATGTTTTCTATTTGATCTTTCTCTGCTAGTTTTAGAGCTTTCTTTCATGTACCCTGCCCAATTGGAGGTTCAGTCTCCTGCATAGATGGTACATTAGACTTCAGTTGTGTTGAATTCATTTTTGGAGCTGATTTTGATTTTTGTTGAACATTGGTGCAATAGTTTCTTAATCTCCTTTTTTCCAGGTCGTCTGTGTGGCTTTTTGCTCCAATGGTCGACATGTCCCGCCTTCTTGTCTGGAATGTCCCGGACTGTTTTCATGTTCCCCCTCATTCATGTCCTGCTTCCTTTGTGATATATCATATTTCAGGTCTATTGCTGTTATGAAGCCTTCCAGGAATGTTAATTTGGACTGAATGAGTGCTAGTGTTGTTGTGTTATCTCTTGAGGCGTCGCTTATGGTCTCATAAAGTTTACAGAAGGGTGCCATTGCAATTGCTATTGCTGACATGACTGTTGTCATGTCTCTTCTGTTATTCTGCGACTCCTTTTGCGGGTCTGTTGGAAGTTCGCTAAGCATCTTGTTTTTTAGTGGTGTAGCTGTACGCTTTGCAGATTGTAGGTTCGAAATTGAATGTCTCGTCCTGTCCAAAATTAGGCCCGCGTCCACTGGCTTACGCTGCCTGGGTGAGGAACTCCAAGGGCCCGTGTCGATTCGACGTTGAGGAAGTGTTTCTGCTGTGAATTCTGGCGCTGGTGGTTGTGCATTTAAGCTGGGGAGATGATTTTTAGCCCAGGGTTGGGGGCTCATTCCTCTTTGTGATGGGTAGAGTTGTGGCTGAAGTAGCTCAAGTATCTCCGGAATCCCATGAGTATGTATCTGGGATTCTAGAACCGGCATTTTGTTGCGATTGTCTGATGTTAATGATGCAGGTTGAGATGGGGACCCTATTTCAGTAGTATGTGCCTGTATATCTGGGCATCTGATTGCTTCGGTCACCGCATCATCTGATTGTTTTTCTGATGTTACTAATGTTTTGCTGAGTTTGGGCTGTGGAGGGGTTTCTTCTAATGCTTCCAAAATTTCGGCATCTGAAGGTTCAATATCAGAGGATAATTTTCTTTTGCCTTGTGTTTTAAAAAAATTCCACAGGGCATTCGAGAGTAAAGGGGTCGGTAAAGTATTTTTCACCACGACCCGCTTTTTGCTGAATGTTTGGAGATCGATGTTTTGCTTCCCTCCATTCCCCTTTGTCGTCATTGCGGCTTTGTTTTATGTGATTGCTTTTACATTATTTCCTTGTGCTGGAGAGGCTTTGGGTTTTGCCTTCCTCTTTTTCTGTACGGAATTCTTTTTGTATTTACTGAAAGATTGACATTTGAGTTTGTCTTGCCAGCCGAGGATGATTCGTTGCCGGGGTCCAAAGCTGGATCAGCTGTATCTGGGCCACTCTAATTGAGTTGCCCCATAGTTACTTCTTGGGCAGGTACAATGTTCTCTTCCGTCCGTGGATCATGGGACTGGTCTTGTGGCTGCCTCGGGGTCTCTACTGAATTCTGCAGAGGCCGAATGGCAGGGAGTGATGACTCTAATGAATTCTCTGGTGACTGTTCCTTCGGCGTCCCGTTGATTTCGAAAGGGACCTCCTCTGCATGTGCATGTACAATGGCCTTTGTACTATGCCTAGGAGAGATGCCCCTCTGCTCCTGGTGTATCTCTGGGTTGATCGCCCCGCTGTTATGCTGACTCGGAAGATCCCTTCCAGTAGCGGCCGGTATCCAACTGGGCTGTTGTTTGCCAGCCATTGTGTCGCTATGATCACCCTCTGTGATCTGATATCGATCTGAGTGGCTCCCCTCAGCCTACACCTTGCCCCCAAGACCCTCTGCGAGGGGTCCTCCGACCCACTCAAACATAAGGCCACTCGTCGAATTCGTAAGGGGGGGCTCGGCATAGGTCAGAGTAGCGGGAGGGAGCTGCTCCGCTGTTGTTTGGACTCCTCCCACCGAGCCCAACATGGGGTGCCGCATAGGAGACAACACAGTTAGAGACGTGGGGCGTCGTGGGATTAAGTCAGTGCCTGTAACTGGTGAGGGAATTACATTATTTTCTGTAGATGGTTGAAGCGTTGGGATCCTTTCTTCCATGTCACAGGGTTTCCGCATATATAGGGCTGTAGCGGGGGTGCAGAGGGGGAAAATGTTTTAACTGCTCCCGGTGTATTAGGTAGTGTACTCGTGTTGATACATTGTTTGGGCATCACAGGGTTTTTTATGATAAGACTTCTGAGGCAGCGCTGCTCCGGGTCTTCCTCCATTCCCCCCGGGCAAAGGGCAAAGGGTGCCGGGCTGTGGCCGTGGTCTAAAACCTTGATTTGGTATCCCGTCCTCTGCTTGGTCCTCGCCCCTGTTGTGCAGTATGCGTTTTTTTGTTCCGTGCAAGCGTGTATAAATACGAATGCTGATACAAAATCACTGTTCACAGTTTTCCTCACAAAGTTTCACAAAGTTTCATGAAACGCATACACACTGTCTGCAAATCTTTTCGCCTACCTCAGCTTCTGGATGTTAACTTGCAGGCTGGTCAGGATAGAGGCTCCCTGCCCCTCCTGCTGCGGACTGATGCAGACTGATGCAGACTAAGCTTCTGGGGTTCCAGGAACTCCCTGGTGTAGCCCGGGTGACTGTTTCCTCAGGTCGGTCCTGCGCCTCCCCACGGGCCCAGCAACGGCCCTGCACCCCCGTGCACGTGCTCGGGGATTGCAGTCGGGGATTGTCGTCTCTGCAACGCTCTGCTGACCAAGATGGCTGTGCCTGCACCCACGGCGGCTGTATGCGGCATCTCTACGCCCGAGCTCTGCTGTTTAATTCGCCCCTCTGCAGCCCAGTCGGGCACCCCCACGGGCTGTGGCTTTTTCTTTCTTCACCCCCAGGGGTCAGGGCAGCAGGTCGCTGCACGTCTCTGCCCCGCCCCCTCCTTCTGCGGTGTGAAGATTCGCAGCGCCGCCTGCACGTCACGGCACGGCACCTGGCTCCGAACTCTGGTAGCGGCTTCATTTGCTCAACTTCCTGTTTCTGCTCCCATGTCTTCTTGTATTCTGATTTCCCCTCCTGATTCTTGTGTGTTTTTTGTTGTTTGATAGTTTTGGCGCTTTCATGCATATGGGCTACTGTTCAAGCGCTTTAGAAATAAACTAAATAAATAAAAAATCAATATTGGATTTTATGGTGTGGTGATGTCTGTGCATGTGGGCATTGTGTTGCACATGGTTTGTGATGTGGTCTGTTGTGTGTTTAAGGGTTCATGCCTTTGTTTGTGCTGTGTGAATAAGGATGGACCTGCAATGTGTTGATTCCGTGACTGTGCACACAGTCCTTGTCACTACGATACAGCCGTTCTCATGGTGCTATGTTTGGGCAGACAGACTTGCCTTCAATCACCATTGCACGCCTTAACGGATGGGAGTTTGCAATGTGTCCACAACCGGTGTGGGTTCTGAAAAAAACATGTTCACTACATAGTGGCGAGTAGCCTGTCACTGCACCCTTTGCCCCACTAGGAGTGTGGCTGGGGTCTGTGGATTGGACACAACCCCTGCTGCACCTCCACTGGTGGCATCTAGCGATGGTGTGTAGGACACAAAATGCCAGTTTTCTGCATTGAAGTGGGCTTCAACTGGGTTTTGAGGACTCCTAATGGGTTTCAAGAGGAATGGTGATTGTGGGAGGGCACTGTCCCCAGCAAATGGGTAAATGGAACAAATAGTTTAGTATCGGTCATGTGATATGTGGTTGGTTGTCTATGCAGCTGGATCTGTATAATGGGTGATTCTCACCAATGAGACACATGTGCAGATCCTTATTGATATTGGAATGGCGTAGGATTTAGCTGTCATGTGTATATTTAGAAAAAATCCCATTCACGTGCATTATGTGGACATTGGCATCGCAGATGACCTGCTATTTGATGCAATGCCAACGTTTCTTATTCCAGTATATGTGCTCTGTCTTTCTGGGGGGTAGCAATGCAACATGTAGGCAGTCAATGGGTCTGAGGACCCGGTCCCGGGCCCCTCTTTGCCACACCTGCAGAGTGTGGGACATGTCTACATGTGACTATGCAGCCAGGCAATGATGCACTGCAAAACCTGGTGGAGGCACCAGAAACGTGTGGCCTAAGAAGTGACCAGGAAGTGAAGGGCAGCGAATAATTTCCCATGTAATTGTACTGCATCTGAGCAGATAGTGCATGGAGCCAGATTAGGGTGACATGTGTGAGAATCGTGCAACAAAGGTGTGAGCAATGCATTGTCGGCCATAGCAACTGGTTAGTATTACAAATGAGCTGCGCTTTTATAGTTTGCGCTTGCTTAGGTTGGCGGTAAATTGTTAGTGCGACACCACTATCTTTTCTGTGAATTCGGTGCGGTTTGCACTTTAATGGGTGTGCTTAGGTGGTTGCCCAGTGACTCTTACCCCGTACCCATATTATGCCTTTTTTCTAGTAGTTTTGCATGTTCTGCCATCTTCTCGCACTTGGTGCTGGCCCTTTATTCGCGCTAATATTGAGCTATCAGTTTTCAGAGCAATGTTCTTGAGTAGGGCGCAAAATGCGAAGAGCCAGCGCAAAGTGAAATCTGCTATTGCCTTTGAAATTTTTGCACCATACAAAGTGCACTTTTATGTCTAAAGTCCCTTTGTGCAGTACACATTATTTCGCAAAACATGCCCTTATAACGTCAAGGAATCCGGCATTAAGTGCAATAGGAATCACTAAGAAAAGAACACAGATATTACAATCGGTTCATCGATGCTTCGAATTAGCACTTTAGGACAATATGGCGAAACGTCAAGCTAAAGCCCAGCCAGTCAGACACCCCTCTCGCTCTGAGACAGTGCACTATCAGGGAAGTGCATAATTAGGGGCACTCTCCGTATGCTGAGAGTCTCACAAAATGTCAACGCCACAAAAGGCCTTTCTTTCTGCGGATTCGACTGCAAACGAGTGCTTCAACATTGTCAAGCGGAAAGGTCAGATGGGTTGTCATTTATTTTAGGCAGGGGACGTGAAAGGGATTCTTCCTTCGTAGAAATGCAGGAGCAATAATGGAGAACTGGACAAACAAAAATAATTTTCCAAGAAAAAAAATGATTGGCATATTTGCCAATATACATATATTCAGCTTGCAGAAGGTCAAAAACAACAAGCAAATATTCCAAAAAAGCAATAACTCATTTGCTTTTTAAAGTATCATAAAAGAGTAACTTAATTAGATTAAATGTAATACCATGAGAAAATCATTTCTAATTATTTTAAGTAATATTCAGATCAATTCATAGTAATCTTGTTATCTTTCACGTTTGTATAAGAATTAGATTAATTTCATGTTTGTTTAAGCTCTTTTCCTTTTCAGAATCTTTTTAGGTTGTTCCTTTTAAAGACAAATGGAGCACGGATTAAAATAATGAAATTCCTTGGTGGCTTCAGTGTATGCAAATGGCGGCACTAGATGGAAGGGATCGAGTGCATTCCCACTGAACAGGATAACCCAGGGGTTGCCGATCAATTCTGACTGCAAACGAAAGCAGAATGTGTATTATGTGGGCAGTGAGTGACTGCCGCATCTGCATTCAGGTGCACATTGCCAGGCACTGGTCTTTTGGCAGATTGGATGGAATCCAACTTAAATATTAGTGAAATAGAAGGACTTGTTAGGACTATCAGCACCCAGTACTCCACAAGGCAGACACACCCCGTGTCTCTAGGCAGCCAAATTACCAATCTCTAGAATTCCCTTTTGGAGACACTTTGGGCAACATGGCGTCTACTATGCTACCAGAATTGTGCTCAAGGCAAAAGGTCAAAAGGCCTAGCACCATCTCTCTGAGGCACTAGCGGACTGAGCCAAATCAGAGTGATGGGGAATGCACCCCTCGCAGACAGTGGACACACATTATGCCTTTACCAAATAGCCATGGGCTCCATATGGGGGCGGGGGTGTACCTGCTGACTGCACTGCTGAAAATAAGAGGGTGACTCAGTAAAGGGAACTTGTACCCTTCTTAGAAATCTCCAAAATTGTTTTCAATTTCTAAAATACCATTAGATATTCTAATAATTGCATCCATGTCTTTCTGGCTCTATCTCCCAGCACATTTACTGCAATGAAGATGCCCTTGTAACAGCTGGGATGGCTCAACACGTGCACTGGCTGATTTTGACAGTAGTGAATGGGCCTTTTTAATACCTACATTGCACCTGTGCAAACATTTTCTAAAACACCTTTTGTTATGATTTATCCGGCAGGTGCACATTTTATAAATTGGCCCGTTATGTTGCATATAATTTAATTATTATAAATGGTTATTTATACCGCACTCAATTCTCTGATATTTCTAAGCACGGACCTGGGGATCGAACCTGCGTTGCTCTCGGAGTGTTGCTGGTATGACGAGCGCAAAGCCCCTGAGCTATCCGCCCGAGACATAACGCCACCTTCAGACAACCACATCTCTTTAAAAGCCACTACAACACAGCAGTGCCTTTCAGTAAATAGGAACATGCAATACCTAAAGATCTGTAGAGCTGTGCCATACAAATAACCCTTTTACCCAATTAAAGCTCTGGATTATATAAGTGATGATGCGCAAACATGATACCCACATGTACTGTAAGTCACATCGAGCATGGGGAATGTGAACCTTCCACAATCGAGGTTTTAAATTGTCTTTCAATAAGTGTTCATTTTGTCCTGGTAACAGCATTGCACTGCAGGTGGAAGTATGCTTCTAGGAGACAAACATTCGCCAATCCAGTCCTGCAGCCACTCTAAATGGCTGGTGCCGGTTTACATATCTGGTTCTTACTAGTCCTGGGTGAGGACACATCACATGTTCTAGTCAGGGACATCTGAGTTAAATCACAGTACTCTCTGGAAATTGCTAAAACATGTAGGGCTTGATTCATAGAAGTGTTTTTATAATGTTGCAATCTCATTGGAAATCACTGTGAATCAGGCCAATAGTGGCTTAACCAGCATGCAAACATAATTTATGTGTCAGACCCATCTAATCTTTAACAAGGCTTGTGCTGGATGCCATGTGGCAATGTCTACTGCTAAGCGGGGTAAACAATGCTTGCTGACCTGCCCCCATTGCTACTTGACCCTCAAACTCAGCCCCTGCACCAGGAATCTAGAACTTTGCCTTGATATTGCTGTTCACCAATGTAATGTGATGCCCGCATTCTATGTATGATGATGTCACCTCCCTGATGTATTGTTTTGTTCTGGTTTACCTCCTTTGTGTTATTGTTCAATATATGTCTCAGAAATAGGAATAAAGAATGATATTGAAAAACGTATACATATATATATATATATATATATATATATATATATATATATATATATATATATATATGTATATATATATATATATATATATATATATATATATATATATATATTTTTTTTTTTTTTCAGTAAAAAAAACTTTGTCAAAGGGACGTTATGGTTAAGTTGCGCTACTAAAAACCTATGAAATTCAGTAGAAAAACGTTGTTAAAGGGACGTTATGGTTCAAAGTAAAACCGAAAAATTCCTGAAATTCGCTAGTTATGGTAAGCTATGCAACCATAACTTGCACCACCAATGTGCATTGCTAAGACTAACACCTAGGACATCAAGGATGACATAACAAATGTCATTGATGACATGACTGATGACAACACATGTCTGGCTCCCTCTTTTTTCCTGTAGTAATATATCTTAGCCAGTAATACTTAGAAACAAAAAAATCTACATTTGTAGGCTTACACTTCAAATATGTTCTTACAGTAATTCGTTTGGGGTTCACTCACAGCATATGAAACATATATTAGGGAGAATACACACTTGAAAGATACCAATGCTTTCTGTGTATGAAGACAATCAGTAAGGTTATGAACACTTTCGTATTGTTCTGCTGTTTTTTTATTACTGTACTTTCTCTGGATATGCTCATATTTCTATTTGCATTACTCTCTTTAGGGTGCAGTCATATCATGTGATAGGTATACATAGGGAAGTAGTAGGTTTGAAGCAGAACAATAATTTCTGTACATAATGATAATCAGGTAGGTTATGAACAATTTTTGGTTCTACGGCTGCTTTTTTGCATACTTCACTTTCCCTGTATATACTCATATTTGTATGTGTTGTTGTGTTTCTGTGTTTTGTATGTAATAATGAAATTATATATGAAGTGGATTACATTAGCTACTTATAACATGTTGCACGGTACACAAAACTCTAATAAGAAAGCATTTACCATTTCACTAATTAACATGGGAAGATTATGAATATTACACCTCCATCATGTATGCTGCACACAATGCTTATGTTTATACATGAGTACATTATTATATTGTAAAGAACTTCATAAACGAATGCGATTTATATCAATGCATTGCTTAATGCACTACATAGCTCATGACATCTATTCCAATGATCCTTGACACTTTTTTTGTCAACATTATAATAAGAATCCCTTGTACAAACTTTTCATGAAAAGTACATGCACATGTGATGTCATCAGTGATGTCATCAATGACATTTGTGATGTCATCTTTGATGTCCTAAGTGTTAGTCTTAGCAATGCACGTTGGTGGCGCGAGTTATGGTTGCTTAGCTTACCATAACTAGTGAATTTCAGGGGTTTTTTGGTTTTACTTTGAACCATAACGTCCCTTTAACAACGTTTTTTTTACTGCATTTCATAGGTTTTTAGTAGCACAACTTAACCATAACCTCCCTTTATCAAAATTGTTTTTACCGAATACACATATACATAGTGTGAATTTGCTAGATGTTTACTAGGATTCTCTTACTTCATATACATGTAACATTGAACATGCCGAACCCCTTGCTAGTGATTTTGATGTCCGCGGACTGTGTGTATGTCCGCAAACGGATGCGGACAACACCAACACTACCCAAAAACTTAGGGGGTATCTTAGATTGTTCTATCATGCTATATAAACACTGAACAAGTTCAAAAAGCAGCATACAAACATATTATATGTAATAATAAATAAGAAGTGAAACCTATATATGTAACACATGAACCATCCATTTAAATACCACATGTACTAAAATGGAATATACCAAAACAAAAAAGATCCGCTTCCAACATAATTACCTCACAGAAAATGCACAGCTAGGAGCAACAGCAGACCTACACAACAGTAAGAACACAACTTACCAGAAACTAGTACGTAAAGTACATTTTTCTTATATATTTCTAACCTTTCTGTATTAGGTACACTAAAAGTAATATATTTTTTTCACAGAGAAATGTCCAGTACTTTGGATTGGCTTGAGGAAAATTTCCCATGTGAGGGAATGTCTGAAGACAGCGATACTAATGGTAGACACTTCTCTTTATAAGCAAATTAATAATCATTACTTTATGTGCACTTAACATATATATTTTTTTTAACAGACCATACAAACATTGAAAATAATACACCAAAAGAGACATTAGAAAATACTCTGCAGCGCATGGAACAAAAAATGGACATGCTTATGGAAAATTTTAATCTTTTGAAACATTTTGTGGAGGCCCACATAAAAGAAAAAATTAAATATCATTGTCCCACATGCACCTGTTCCCCCTCTGCATGTCCCAGTCAACTATCCCCAAACCCTCAACACCAACAAAAACGTTTTGATGAGACTTCCATGCCTTCATCCCCTCCCATCCATCCTCTCCAAACCCCCAATTCCCCCATATTTGTGTCAGTTTCTGCTTCCTCCACTCTGTTATAAATTCTGTATCTGTATATAATAAAAAAAATATTATGTGTGTTATAATTCAGACGTTTGTGTCTTATTTTTTTAAAAAAGGCAGTTGGGGTGTCTGCGGTCAGCGCGGGTGTCCGGAATGTCCATAATTAACCAAATTGGGGGTGTCCTAAGGACACTATACCTATCCATACTGTTCGAAGCAAGATGGAACTGTTCTTAGAACACACCCGGTGTCCGGGATGTCTGTAAGCATACAAAATGAAGTGTCCTAAGGACACTATACCTGTGCGTACTGTACGCAAGCAAAATGGAACTGTTCTTAGAACACGCGCGGTGTCCGGGATGTCCGTAAATAGACAAAATGGAGGAGACCCAAGGACACTATACCTGTCCATACTGTTCGAAGCGAGATGGAACTGTTCTTAGAACACACCCAAGGTCAGAAATGTTCGCAATTATCCCAAATGAGGGATAATTGTACAGGGTACAATTCCCTGTACATTGCAATTAGGCACAGTGCTCCACACCACCTCCACTCCTTTAACATAAAAATTGTTTGCCCCATGCCTGCATTGAGCATACTGCTGTAAACCATGCGCAAACATATCTCCAAGCACCAACACCCTGACTTTCTCCACCTCTGCCATCTTCACTAGACACACCCTTTTTCAACACAAATCCACAACCTCAACATCTGATTGGCTGATCCCTACCGTCCCCTTTCCGTGCTGGATTTGCTGAAAAACCCCAGATGTGGCACGCCCTGTCCGCCGACTGCTGCGGTGTCCGCGGAGTGCGTAACTCTTAGACAGCCCTTCTACCCTTTCCACCTCACACTCTGTGCCATTCCCTCATTGGATACAGCTGGGCAGTCACACAACCATCCACCAATCACATCCAAGAACTCTACATCTAACTCCATCATCAGAGTTCAGCACTTCAATTGTACTGTTGATCACTCTGAGTAAAAGTCTCATATCATTGGAAAGCACCTACTACAAAAACTACTCTACATGTCTCCAAGATTTCTACTTGCAGCTGCATGCATATCCACATGCATGAATACAAACCACAGATATGCATATTATCTGCACAGTACATGTGCAACTTTTATGAATGCATATAAACTGAGTAACTGCCACTTAACCTGTATAACCTATAAAATGAATTTACTGTCATTTTTCCCATCTGCTATGATCAACTTTCACTTCCAAACCTGTCTGCTATCTAAATTGTTATCTTTACACACGCATCTATCTAAAAAATTATAATATTAGAAGATGGGAGAAATAACAGTATAATTGTAGAAAAACACTTAGTAGTGTATTATATAATTACACACAGCCTGGATAAGGTCATGCATCTACATACACTCACACAGATAGACACTATCATTGAAAATCTCCCAGCTGCAATAACACCACTGCCTGTAAATCACATCCTTCTGATTTATTACCCACACCTTCATAAATGCATACATTCCATGCTTTTCTATACAGTATCTGCCATTTACCTTATAAAAATTGCAAAATAAATATATTGTTATTTCTTCTTTCTCCTAACATTCAATAAGACAGCCTTAAAAAACCAAGTGAGTTTCATACACTTAGTATTCTATTAATTTGCAAAGCATGTTGAACTAACATAGTGTGAGTAAAATATAAAGACTGAACATAGCCAAAGGAAACTGCATGCACACACTATGTTCAGATATCAAACAAGAATACTACCACAAAAACATACAAATCAATGTCTAAATTAACATCAGTGCTATAAACAGACAAAATTACTAACTTCTCTCTTTTACAATTGCAGTGAAGACCACTCTCCTGAAAAGCAGCAGCATCTGAAGTACAAACAACAACTCAGAAGAAACCTGCTTATTCCACACAAAAAGAGGAAATACAATACTACCATAATATTCTTAGTGTTACTCGAACACACTTTGGGGTTGATTCATGGAATTTGTGCACCGAAAAACAGAGGTTTTGCACCATTCTGTCCACAAATCCCCATTTGTTAAACAGGGATTAGCAGGCAGAATGGCGCACAAATCCCCATTTTCCAGCGCACAATGACATAACTAAGCCCCTAGAATGTTAGTATTACAGAACAAAGAACTGTTTTAATTGTATACCATTAGATTTAGTATTAGTGCTTCTCCTCACCACTAGCTTACTTTCTTCTGTCATCCGAACCCCAGTATAGTAACACACAAATAGAAGAATAGCCTTCCCAAATAGTTGTAGCTGCCCAATGCACAATCACACACCACCACATACATCCTTACCATCATACTCAGACACTCAAGCACACAGCACACATACATTGCATAACAGCTCAACCCATACCTTCTTTTTTTTAACAGACCCCAAAGAATCCCTACCAAAAAGCAAGTCAGTAGAAAGCAACACAGAAGTAGAGCAAATGAAAATAAAAGTGTCCGAAATAAGCATCCATCTCTAGCAGAATTTGTAGAAAAAGTTCAAACAAAACAGCTAAAACAGTCATTAAGTGAAACAAAACAAGCTTCCAGTACAGAAACATTGCCTCCTCTATCAAAATGTAAAACAAAACAGAAAGTGATTTACAAGTATTCAGCTACCACTACTGCTAACAATGCTCCTATAAATCTTGATGTAGTGGTAAGTAACCATACCAAAAATATATTTTAGCAAAAATGTTCCGCCACAGAGTCCTTCAGAATCTTATAAAAACAGGAGACAAATCATGTACAACCCTTCAAACCTACCGTAGAAAATTAATCTTAGAAAGTTTGATAGACAGTGCAATCCTTCTCAAAAGAAAGTTATTTATTTTAGTGTTAAACAGAATGAAACCACTAACAAAACTAACTACTAAATTACAAAAAAGACTTCTCAATAAACGGAATGTAAACAAAAATAATTTTTTAAATATCTGTGCAGGTGAATGGAGTCACACCACGAGCACAGAACCATATTTCAATGAAGAAGCATACAAACAAAAGCAAACAAACACAATTGCCATACATAGCCGTGGACGAGGGTATGAAAAATGTAATAATACCATAATGCAACAAGAAATACTGCTTACAAAAATATCCCCAGAAAACTCAGTATCACCTCTCCATTCGACTGAACCAGAACGTCCAGTATACAAATGGCCATGCACGTCAATGTGTAACATTACCAAAAAATCTTTCAAATCTTTACGCCAGTTCCTCATCAGTATGTGAAAGGCAAAGACAAAATCAAAATGAAACTGCTACACAATTTGGATACCTGTCCAGTGCGCAAATACACAGGACTACAAGGACATTCATTAGCCTTCATTTCAGGACCTATTTGCAAAAGCACCTTCCATCATATCAAAATGATAACAACACATCATTCAACTATAAGAAATCTAGTCTATAAACTGTACTATGCTAAAAGTCCTGCTTTAGCACTAGCCATTTTAAATAACAATCTTCTACATGGTACAGCCAAAGAACTACTCGAAGAAATAGAGCATATCCAGAGAAAATATTTTGGAAGTGAAAGCCACTTCCAAAATGCAATAGGTTTACAACAGACTAGCAACAATTGTACAGATGGCAACCTTCTACTACACACATACAAAAAAGAAATACTAAAATATAAAAGTAAATCCGCTGAAGTACCAAACCATGTGTGTGTGTGATGCCGCAGAACTTTTTATGAAAGTAACACAAAAACTATACACGTAATATGCAAAATAGAAGACAATGAAGATTCCAAATGGTTTGAATTAGCTATCTACTTTATAGCAGAAAACAAATATGAAACAACTGACCCCATAATACTTTGCAGTTACAGCACTACAAAACTTGACAACAACCAAACTCCTTCACGTGCTATCACAAATAACTTGGACTTATTCCCACTACCAAAACCCCTGCAACAACTCAATTTATATGAGAGCATCTTAATACAAACAGTGCACTCATTTCAAGCAATAATATGCCTTCAACCAAAAACAGCAAAATTACCTCTCTCTGAATTAGTGAAAGTCATTCATGGCAAAGTAGTTTATTTACCATTAGATCTAAAAGAAAATGTGCACACTCTGGCAGTGCAACATCCAATAGAGCAATCTTTAATTGTCTTAGTAAATGGTGTACCTACAAAAGACAAAAAAATGGCAACAACTCGTAGACTTACATAAAGTTAGACAAGCCTTGCAATATCTAAAGACAATAATGAATACTACAAAGAAATGAATATTGAAGAAAACTTAAGGGAAACAACTGAAATAATTCAAGAGTCACCAGAAACTGGTCAATTTGAACTTCTAGATCCTGCTACAGTATCTTTATTTTAGACCATTATATAATTCATCCATTACACTCTAATGACACCATAGATGATGCACTAGAAACGTACCAAATGTGACAAACCAAAGGATCACCAATCAGCATTTGGGAAAAAATTATAGAAGCACATGCTTTTCCTCTACTCTTTCCTACTGGGAACGGGGGAAGGTACGATGATAGACCCATTCAGATAACAGCATCAGAATACTGCTCGTTACAAATGTATTCTGAAGATCCCAGATTTAGACAAATTATGGAATACATATTCCACCTACTCTTTGAAAGTGAACAATAAACTCTATGTAATGGAGTTGCACACACATTGAAATCAGGAACCTACTTTCAAAATATTTCAGCTACGCAATTACTACAAAAAGTGCAAGAAAAAGATGAGGTTTTACAAACGCGCATTACAAATCTATTAGCTAACAAGCGTGGTACTAACAAGTACTGGTTCCAACGTCACAGAGATGTATGCTGTATGATAAGAAACCTTGGTCCACCCACTTGGTTTGTTACATTAAGTTGTGCAGAATATGCATGGGAAGATTTACATAATGTCCTACGCATATCAAACAAAAACAAAACAAACATCAATATACTAACACGTGGAGAACTTTGCTCTCTAGATCCTGTTAATGTTTCAAGATATTTCCATCATCGCTTCATTGCTATGCTACACTTTATTTGGAATAAAACTGTTCCTCCACTCGGAGAAGTGCAACACTTTTTTTGGAGAAAAGAATACCAAGCCAGAGGAACACCACATATCCACATGCTTTTATGGATTAAAGATGCTCCTAAATTTGGTCAAGACAGTGATGCCACTGTTTTACGGTTTATTGAAAAATATGTCACTTTTGAAATTCCATCGGAAGCAACTAATAGTGATCTTCATGCACAAATTGTACAATTTCAAAGACACAAATGTGGGAAACATTGTCGTCGCAAATACAAAAACAAAGGGAAATACTACACCAAATGCCGCTTTTGTTTCCCTAGACCAGTTACAAAAACAGGTGAAGTGAACAACTTCATGTCTTCAGTTAGACATAGTGTTAAATGTAAATCACCTAAGAACACATATTACATAAAAAGAACAGAAGAAGCAAAATATATCAATGATTACAATGCAATCATTTCCCTCTTATGGAATGCAAACATAGATGTGCAGTACATTGCAGACAATTCCACTGCAGTTGGACGATATGTTACAGCCTACTTAACCAACGCAGAAAAAACAATTTACTGGACACATACTACCCAAACAGGAGTACCACTTTGGAAATCATGTGTCTATACCACGTAGCCCAAAACTTTGCATACAAAAATAATATAAAACCTGATGAAAAAAAGGTAGATACAGAGTGACAAATTGTGAAGGCAGCTTAGTGCAACTTACCAAACAAAGCTTAATTAATCATATTAAAAACTCCTCAACATAAAGAACTATATTACATGTCCCTGCTACAACTTATTAAACCATGGAGAAAAGAAGAAGAGGTACTTGATATCTATGACTCCTATTAAGATGCTTTCAAAGCAAATGAAAGCACTATAACCGATGTAAACTTTACAGAGTACAAAACAATGTTGCACAATGAACAGCAACACAAAGAAGAACTCCAGGCCCAACTAGATAATGACACTCCCGACAGTCAACCTTCTGTAACGGGAAGCCAAGAATCACTGGGACAGCCACTAATAGCAAATGAGGCAGAATTAGCTATGACAGAAGTAGAAAACATAATCTGTTACTATGAAGAAGATACAGAAGACTTAATAGTACTACAATCAAAACTGAACAAAGAGCTGCGTACCATTTTTCAAGAAGTAACAAAAGAAATTGCACATGGTGTACAACATGAAAATAAAGAATGTACCTGCCAAAATTACAAACCTATACTACTATATGTCAGTGGTGAAGCTGGTTCAGGCAAAACATTATTAAACAAAATCATCAGCAAGTTCCTTCAACAATTGACAAATAACAAACTGTCTGCCGTTGTAACTGCCCCCACAGGTTTATCTGCCTACAACATAGGCGGTGTCACTTTACACCGATTACTACAGTAGAACACCAAAACAAATTAGAATATTACAAACTTTCTACAGAAGCGGCAACGGAACTATGCAGAGTGTTAAAACAAATTAAAATGCTACTAATAGATGAAGTGAGCAGGGTTTCCAACCTAATGTTGGCTTTGATTCACCTCAGATTACAAGAAGTACTCAAAACAAACTACAAAGAGCTCTTTGGAGGAAAACACATTATTGTTTTCGGAGATCTTCTTCAATTGACACCAGTGAAAGGTGAACCTGTTTTTAAAACCTTAGGACACAAACTCTGCTGTAAAACTGTTGGCAGCATAGGAAATGTTAACCTTTGGCAACATTTCCAATACTGAGAATTAACAGAAAACATGCGCCAGTGTGCAGACCTCACCTACGCCAACATTTTGAAAAGTATTAGAGTTGGTGTACTATTTCAAGAAGCACAAGGAATATTAAAAACCTGGCACATCCATGCACTCTATGGCCATAACTCATGTGCTACTGATGTCATGGAACAATTAGCACACAAAAATGTCAATTGTATTTCCTGGATGCCAACTCTTGCAAGCTGTTCAAAATTCAATGAAACAATGTTGGAAAAAGAAATGCAACCAATAATTGAAATTTGCTGCACAGACAAACTGGACGTACATGGTATGACACTACCCATCTGTCAACAAGCTACAACAAGACTAAATAACTTAGAAAACTCGATCTCCAACACAGCTGGTTTGCAGAAAATATTAAAATTATCTTTAAACTGTAGAGTAATGCTTAAACATAACCTTGACGTGGAGCAAGGACTAGTTAATGGAGCACTTGGTACAGTTGTTGGTTTTCAAACATACCCACGTGACAACAACATTCAGTTTGTCAATATTCTCTTTGACAAACTATCAGAAGTAAAAAGGATAGGACGCTCCTCAACAGCTTGATTCCTTCTTTTCAAAGACATGTATGTAGGCAGAGAACAATTTTCTCTAACTCTATCATACGCAGTCACAATTCACAAATCACATGGTCTTACCCTAGATAAAGCATTGATAGATTTTGGGAACACAGTGTTTAAAGAAGACATGAGCTATGTAGGACTATCACGCTTACGTATACCTGACTGTCTATTTCTAATCAACTTTGATGCAAGTAAAGTAAACACTGATATTCCTTGCATTTTAGAATACAATAGACTACGTACACTATACACCACCATCTAAAAACCTATCATTTTCCACAAAAACCAAAAGGTTGTAAAAGAAAACTACTTCAAACAGAAATGCAACAGGATCTCACTGCAAATCCTCCAAAGAGAATAAAAGAAGCTAATACTGCATCAATTAATACAACCAAAGAAGAATGTACTACTCAAAGTAACCCGGGTACTTCTTCAGAGAAGCAACACACACTCCGAAGAAATGACTTGGACACAGAACTATCTGGTCCATTCACATTTTCAAATATAACTGGTGTAAATTGCTACACAATTGTAGCAATAAATATTCTATTCCAATTGCCACAATTATTGAGAACATTTACTTACACAGTACAGACCAATTGTGTTTGTGAATATTAGTCCTTCATAGAAATGCAAGCAACAATCCTGACAATAAGACAAGAATTGGACTAATGTGCGGGAATGGTGAAATTCACTATAAACTCACAAGAAGATCCACAAGAATTTCTAATGTACTTACTACAAGTACTGGAAAACAAAAACATACCTATAAATGAAATCTTCCAGATTTCATGCATGTGGGAACATACATGCACACTGTGCAACAATATGGCACAGGAACAAATCCCCAATGAACGTTTTGTGTATGTATCCATACCTAACTGTGAATCCATTCTATTTCAGCAACTTGTACAAAATGCAAACCATGGCAGATTATGTACTACCTGCAATTCAGGTAATAGCTCCACCTCACAAATACAAACACATAGCAAATACGTAATACTAATGATTTTACGTTAGAATGCAGATGGTACCAAAAACAACTGCAAGCTGACTGGATTCACACATGGTCAAGTATCACTTGGTAAGAAAACCTTCACGACAATAGGTATAGTTTACCATACAGGAGCCACAACCAATGCAGGTCACTACATTGCATATATAAAAAAGAATTGTGGATGGTTTGAATGTAATGATAGTACCATTACTCTAAAGCAAAGATTACCAGCAAATCTTATGAACGCGTATTTAATATTCTTAAAACCAAAATGTAATAACTAATTTGTGCATAAACATTAATAAGACTTCAATTAGAAAACTATAAACAGTTAGAATACGCCAACAGGTATCTAACTGCCCCAAGATTTTGCAACAACCAAACAAATAAACCAATACCACCAATAACTAATCTGTGCATAAACATTAATAACACTTCAATTAGAAAAATATAAATGTCTACAATATGCCAACAGGTATCTAACTGCCCCAAAATTCTGCAACAACCAAACAGATAAATCAATACCACTAAATTATAAGAAGAAATAAACAGTTAGAATATGCCAACATGTACCTAACTGCCCCAAGAATCTGCAAAAACCCAACAGATAGATTAGCAATTTGAGAATATAAATAAAAAACTACAACCAGTTACAATTCGACAACAGGTATCTAGCAATCTGCAACAAGCCAACAGATAGACCATTAGCTAGAAACAAGTAAACACTGAAAACAAAGAAACAAATGTACTGTACCATAACAAAAAAGTTTTTTTTTTAATCCAACATGGATTTTTTCCCCACAGACCCAATGACTTAAGCAACAAACACAGAAACTGAGCGAATTGCTCAGTACACTGGTTGGTAAACTACTAAATATGAGGGTCGAAATGAAGCAGCAATGTCTATTATGCAATGTAATAAGTCTTTATAAACTACCTACAATAACATGATCTTATCATTTATCGCAGAAATTGACAAAGAATGTATGTACTCCAGTTACGTCATGATAAAAATATATCCAATCACAAAAAATCTAACAGTAAGTATATTATAATAAATACAACTCATGAATACTGCTCCATAATGCAACCATTGAAGCAAACATATAACCATACACCATAATACAAAATGTTTACTTCCAGGGATATGTTATACTGCAGTGCTTGTACCAAACTCTACAATCTTAATGACATGACGTAGCTAAAAAATTCCCGTACAAACTTACAAATCAAACAGTACATAAACGGTAGATTTGTGGATATTTGATAGATGTTTGATTCTATGGGTGTGTTATGCTGCGGTGGTTGTGGCCAGGGCCTACAGTCTTGGGTGCATGGCCTACGGCCTACGGCCTTCGGCCATGCACCCAAGACTCTAGACCCTGGCTACAACCACCGCAGCATAACACACCCATAGAATCAAACATTTTAACTGTGCTATATGGGCTTATGTCCACTGACAGCCGCGGTGACCGTGGACATGACAAACACATCAGTGGTGCCTGCCACCTAAACAAACACAGCATTTGACCCATCTCTTACTCCCCAACCTCCCCAAGCACTCTTACACACCAACACACTGCCAAACTTGTATTTATCCCCGTTCGTCGCTGCACTGTCCACGGATGTCCGTGGATCCAAGATGGTGGGCGCATCGAAACAATACGACACACCTCACGCTTCATTCCAGCCAATCAGTGGACACATTGCATGTCCGCGGATATGATGCAAGCCAATTAGCCAATCAGTGTCCTGTCCGCGGAGCGAACAGGGAAGTGTATCCGCCCAGCGGTTTGGGCTGCAGTCGTGAGCAAAGTTTTTTCCCCATTCAGTCTACGGGAAAAAAATAAATTTTGGGACCCCCCCTATAAGTTTGCCCCCCCGGACCAAATCTCACCAAACTTTGCAAAAAAATTCAGACTGGGCCATATACTTTTTTTCTGGAAAGTTTGGTGTGGATTTGTTCTAGGGGAGCAAAGTTATAAGCCGCCCAAAAAGTGCTCTTCTTATGGGATTAGCAACTTAACCATAACTACACAGCCACTAAAGTGGCTGTGTAATATATATATATATATATATATATATATATATATATATATATATATATATATATATATATATATATATATATATATGAAAAAACTTTGTTAATGGGACATTATGGTTAAGTTGCACTACTAAAAACCTATGAAATTCAGTTAAAAAACTTTGTTAAAAGGACGTCATGGTTACAAGTAAAATCGAAAACCCCCTGAAATTTGCCAGTTATGTTAAGCTAAGCAACCATAACTCGCGCCACCGCCATGCTCTACTAAGACTAACACCCAGGACATCAAAGATGACAACACCCTAGGTTCCCAAAGCAGGAACCCTGGGTGCTAAATCAGAGGATTTTTCTTGATACACCGGCACGCCTCCGTCGTCCCGGTGTAGGAAGGAAAATCCTTTTCCAATATGGCCACCATGGAATGGGAAGGCAAGCGTTCCATACAGGGCCCCTCGTCGCTTTCCATGGCAGCCTGCAGAAGGCAAAAAAAACCCTATGACCATATTACCATGAGCACATTTCTCTTCCCTTTCAGATCTATCCTAATATCGAATAACTTTACCACAAAGCCAGTCTCAGGTGGACATGCCCACTTTAATCCTATGTTTTGCACCTTTTGGTCATGGCCAGTAGCCAGATTGTCTGGATCATGACCTTAGTCCATGACCCGGAAAATCTGGCCACTGCCCATGGCCACAGGCTACCCCTCAGTCACTAAAGGTATACTACTATTTTTTGTAGCTACATTATGACACTTTTCAAATAATAAAACACTGGCACATTTGCAAAACCATGCTTGTAGGTCCTTGCCAATGCTCCTTACGCAAGTTTGCTGGAAATCCACCCATGTTTTATTTTTTCAAAAGTGTCAAATGTATGCACATACAATCGTCATATAACCTAGCCCCCACTTGACAAAATCCAGATTTTACGAAAACATCTATATCTAGATTTATAATCTTTTAACAAACCTTTGTGCAGATTTGTCAAATGGCACCTCATTTTTAAGCCTTTACATTATTTTGGGACCCTCCTCTAATTTTGCCACCTCATGACAGAATCCCACCAAACTTTGCAAAAACAGTTATATCTAAATGTATTATCAGTTTCCTAAATGAAGTGTAGATTCGTCAAATGGCACCTCATGTATAAGCCTTTACATTATTTTGGGATCCCCTCTAATTTTGCCCCCTCATGACAGAATCCCACCAACCTTTGCAAACTCACTCAGAATCAGGTCAGAAATATACATGCAAAATGTCATGCAGTTCCATTAAGTGGTGCCATCCAAGAACTGCATTTCACCAACCCTGTAATGCTGAGGTGTTTGCGAACTTCACAGGACTGTTAGCGAACATCCGAACTGTTTGAGGACTTTTGTGGCAAAAACACCAATTTTTTCACTTCTTGCAGCCATATCCCATCCCATTCTCATCACCCCTCAACTCCCCAGAGATTATTTGATAAGTTTGACAAGTGCAATGTTGTGTTTTTTAATATGTTTTTACTGCGATGTCTGCGGACACCGGCCGCTGTCCGCGAATCCAAGATTGTGGGCGTTTCCAAAAATCTGACGCACTTCACGCTCTTCACCATCCAATCAGCGAACACGTCGCATGTCCGTGGATATGACGCAAGCCGATTAACCAATCGGTGTCCTGTCCGCGGAGCGAACAGGGAAGTGTGTCCGCGGAGCAGAAATAGATATAACTAATTTTGTGTAACCTACTTTTTGGTCATTTTAAATAAAACTACTGGACGGATTTTCACTGTAGGGTATTTTGTGGAGATTTGGGGCCTGACGGTATTTTATTACCGCCGAAAAATAACTTAGCAATAATCACTCTTTGTATTCAGATTTGGCCATGTGCAACAATAATACAATGGACATGCATTATTTCAGCACCCAGACCTGCATATTTGGTATACGTGGTTGGTGGTATTTTGGTGAGCATAATTCCCTTGTTTTATTTGTGGCCCCAATGTCCAGAATCCCTTATCTTTGCTTAGATTTTTCGTGTGATCACTAGAGAGACCTCAGACCTGCATTCTAGGAATACCACATTTCCAGTGATAGTGTTGGTGCGCCACCATGGGCGAACTCACTGACTTATTTACGACAGAGAGCTATATGTGGTAGTCTTGTGGTAATTTCCACTACCTTATATACGGTAGGGAGCTATGTTCAGAGAGTCTCTCTTCCCGTTGGCTCATGTACCTCCAACAAGTTATGCTACAGTTACTCACAATTATTCATACTGATTCTGACATACACACATCTGTCTTAAAATGACCATTGCACTGTTTAAAAATCTCCCCACATCATTGGCATTGTAATGGTAAATAGAAAATAAACCACCCGTCTGTTTTCAAATATTTTCTGTATTATAAAAGTTGCATTTAGACATGATCTCATTCTTTACAGAAATAAATAAAATGGTACAGTAAAAGCATTTTCTATGTCACACTGCAAAGAGCGTGGCGGAGAACAGAACTCAAATTGCAACATTGGTATTTGATTAAGACACGCACAGGAATCCTACACTGACTGCATATTTTCGTGCACACACCCGGCTCCCACGCTTAGGTAATTACCTTATCTGAGTGTTCTTCAGTTGTTCTCTTTGTGAATGTGGCTCTCTTGGATTAACTCCAGCAAAAAGGAACGCTTGCCTTCTCAAGCCGGGGTCATTGCCTGGAATTCTCAGCTTTTTCAGATAGGAATGCCTCAGCCAGTGGAAAGGTTTTTCTTTCAGCTCTCCCCAGTCTCGACTGCAGCAGGACACCGGAATTTGCATTCAGTCAGGACCCCACAGCCAGGTCTTCTCCCCAGTAGTGCAGAAAGATGTCTGCCTGTCTTTTTCCCTGATACTGCCCACTAAAACTTTCCTCTCAGCCCTCTGTATGACGTGTCCCAATGAAATCCATCATCTCTCATCCTCCTACTCTTCAACAATAGCTTCGCTTATACATTTGCAATTGTTGCAAATCTGACTTCCTCCTTCCTGCAGTTACTGTGCACAAAAACACGGAGAATCAGGCAGAGAAGAGAAGAGAAAAAATCTGCACACACATTTAAATGGTTTTCAGAGTATGCCTAATTCTGCAGTGGAGAACACATTTTATTAGTGGGTTATATTAAAATAAGGTTTTATTAGTCAGGTTAATGGTTAATAGGTTAGCTGTTAATTTTCAAATGTGTCTCTAGCAATATAGGCATTTCAGGTGAAAAATAGTGTGCATTTTTAAATGAACACGTGTGCTTTTAACTGTAAAAATAGATTTGCATCTTATATGTTAAAATCGTTTTTGACTGAATAGTCTATCTTTCCTTGTTAATCTGCTAACCCATATAGCAATGCACCGCACCCTTGTGGTGGTGGTGCTGCAAAAAAATGTTGTTACTTGTGCAGTATTGCTGTACTCTGTACTGTAACACGCCAAATATCCTTACATATACCCTCCTTTTGTTTTTAGAACTTGGCTATAATCCAAGCCAATTCCTAAAAATAACTTGTTCTATTTTTTCTTACAATATAGCAATCCAACAAAATGAATATTCATGTGCATCAATGAAAATTTGCAATCAACATTTCACCTGAGTCCATCAGTTCATAAAATGTTCCACATTTGCCTTCTCAGTGGAAGTGGCATTACTTTAAGTTTAAATTTTCCAAGTCAATTAAAAACAATGAAATAAAACAACTAACTAAAACAAATAAGTAATATAACAAGTTAAAATAAATAATTAAAATAATAAATACGTGGAACTTCATATGCCGGAACTTTTGTTTTGTCTCTTTTGGTATGTCCCGACCAGCGATGTTATTCGGTTCATTCGAGTACTCTTTCATCTTGGCAATCTTGAATCCACAGTAGTCATCTCTTTTGGCATTCCGGTTATTTTGTCTTCACCTCCACCTGGAGGCAGGCATCTTTTGGTCTTCATCCAGGGGACTCCAGGACTCCATCGTCTCCCGTGGCCTCTGATCCCGGAACCTCCGACCAAATAATGTTAATTGTCTAAATCAAAATAGAAAATAAACAGATTAAGTACATAGCACAATACTAACTTCATCCTTTTGCCAAAAATAAAACATGCTTGGTAAAAATATTTCTTTTCTTTTTTTTTTTTTTTTTTTAAATTAAACACAAGTTAAAAGAAAACAAGCATATATAAAACAGCATTCAATATTTAATACACTTTCTCTCTGCACACCAACCATGAGCTTCCATTATATGTGCATTTATTTATTTATTTATTTATTTATTTATTTCATATTATATATTTTACATATACTACAGTGTTTATGTGCCATCATAACAATCAACTTTTTAACTTCTTTGTCACTGCCTCCTGATTGTACTCATTTATTTTCTCAAGGGACTCTATCTGTTTCTACATGCTCAAGCTGCCTGATCTCATGCCTGGGATGGCATGGTTTGATTTGATTTACATGGACAAACTGCTCTATTGCTGTTTCACCTTCATTTTTCAAAATTTTATACACTACAGGAGAGACCTTATCTATAATTCGAAATGGCCCCTGCCAGGCTGCTAGAAATTTGGAATTTTTCTGTTTACTTTTTCCAAAATGAAACTTGTACACCTGATCCCCTACATTGTATTCCTTTACTGATGTCTTTTTGTCATAATATGACTTAGCACTGTCAGCAGCTCTTTCCAGATTTCTCTGCACAAAAGCAAATGCATGTTGCAAATGCCTCCTCAGTTCATCAATATATTCATGAACTGTGGATGCACTCACTAGAGTTTGCTCATGTGTTCTGTATAGTAGGTGTTGTGGTAACACCATTTTCCTACCTGTCAAGACCTCATGGGGGCTAACACCTGTTGCTTTGGCAGGAGTCGACCTGATTGCCATCAGAACCAACGGTAAACGTAAATCCCAGCTGGAACCTGCTTCTGCCACAAATTTCTTTAAAATATCCACAACAGACCTATTGCTTCTTTCAACTGTACCTGAAGACGCCGCCCGATATGCGATATGTAGTTTCCTTTTCACACCTAGTATTTGCCATACCTTGCTCATTAGAGTACTTGTGAAATGACTTCCTCTGTCTGACTCAATTCTTTGCGGCAACCCAAACCTTGAGAACACATGGTTCACCAGTAATGTGGCTGCTGTTTGCGCACTACAATCTGGTGCAGGAATGCACTCAATCCACTTTGACATCAAACATACCACACTCAAAATATAACGGTGTCCCCTGCTCGACCTTTTTAAAGGACCTACATAGTCTATTTGCAAATCTGACCATGGGAGAGTCAGGCCTCTTTTCATCAATGGTGCTCTGTGCATTGGTGAAGCAGGTTTAAATTGGGCGCATACTAGACATCCTCTAGTATATAATTCCACATCTTGGGACATATGAGGCCAGTAAGCATAATCTTTTAGTATTTCTAATGTTTTTTGTGAACCTCTATGGCCTGCAGTTATGGCATCGTGTGCATGGTGTAGCATTAGTCCTCTGAATGAAAAGGGTACTACCCACTGTATTTGTCCTGTTATGGACTCTCTAATCATGAGTCCATCCTGTAATCTAATTCGTGTTTTGTTCTTTAATAACACCCTCAACTCTTCTTTTCCCATACAATCATTTTCTGTTAAAGGATTTTGTTCAGGATCTATCAAATGATTATAATAGATTCCCAAAATTTGATCATTCTTTTGTGCCTCAATCAAATCTTGGTCTGGCGTGTCATGACTCCACTGCACCACCGGTTGATCTACCTCCTTTGGTGCTTTAGAACGTGTGACTGCATCAATTTGTATTTCACCCATTAAATAATCAATAGGTAGCAATTCTCCCATCACAGCCCCAATCTTAGCCAGATGGTCTGCCTTATCATTTCCCTCCTTATCCTCTCCTGGTGTTTTTAAATGCCCACGAATTTTTCTCCAGTATATTGTTAAATTATTTTCTGACACCAATTTGTCTATGGCTTGTATCATTTTTCCATGTTTAAGTGGCTTTTTGTTGTATGTAACCATGCCTCTTGCTTTCCAACCAGGCAAATACTCCACAAAGCTATTCCGTGCATAGTCAGAATCAGTCACCAGGACAATTTCACTGAACTTTTTATCAACTGCAGTAGCAATTGCTTTATAGATGGCTGCCAATTCCGCCACCTGACTGCTCCTATCTCCAATCCTCATCCCTATACTAGGAACGCCTTCACATTTCAACCAGACATTTCCTATTCCTGCCACTAATTGTTTATTACTGTCATTTTCAATGTGAAAAGCACAACCGTCCACATATACAGTTGGCAAATCCTTGCATGTTTTTATATCAAAAGCTTTGTGTGGTGATTGTTCAAATTCCTGTAAACTAGCTTCCACATCCATTTCATTTGTTATTTGTTCAGCTGCACAGTCATGTAAGTCAGCTAACCCTTGAGCAATTGGGCTCTTTTTATTTTGTCCATATCTTACTTCTACGGGAAAACCTTGTAATGCCAGCGTCCATGAAGTGATTCTGGATTGCGCTAGATTGCCTGATCTAATTCTTTTACTCTCTAAAAATTGCAAAGGTTGATGATTTGTTTCAATAATCACCTTTTCTCCCTGAACAATGGGGCGAAAATGTTGTAGCGCCCACACAGTGGTTAATAGGGCCTTTTCACATTCATTAAATTTCATTTCAACTTGGGAAAATGCCTTACTTGCATATGCAATGGTTTTGTGATTCAAATCGTGTTTTTGTGATAACACTGCTGACATACAATGTTCAGAAAAGCCTATTTCTATAAAGAAATCCCTGTCCTTTATGGGGTTTGCTAAACATGGTGCCTTTACAAGACATTCCTTCAATCTAGCCACTGCATCAGACTGCTCTCTTTCCCATCTCCAGGGAGTATTTAGTTTAAGCAGTTTAGTCAATGGTTGAGTGATTTCTGCATAATTCTCAATGAACTTTCTGTTATAGCCTGTCATCCCTAATAAACTTTTTACTCCTTTCACATTTTTAGGATCTTTTAATCTTTGTATGGCCTCTATTTTCTTCCTTTGTGGATTTAGCCCATGTTCAGTCACTTCATGCCCTAGAAAGTTCACTTTTTTCTTGCACCATTGTGCTTTTTGCAAAGATACTTTGGCGCCTGCTTTCTGCAATTGGCCAAGCACATGTCTTATTTCATCAAAATGACTTTTAAGGTTTTCATTTTTTATCAGGACATCATCCACATAAACTATTGTTCCTCTTTCCGCTGCATCCGGCATGGCCTTTCTCAAAAATATGCCAAATTCACTCCCACTATTAATGTACCCGAACGGAGCTCTAAGCCAGGCATATTGAGTCCTGTCAAATGTAAAGGAAAATAGGTGTTGTATCTCCTCTGCCAATGGCACACACCAATATCCAGATGTGAGATCTAACGTGGTAAATACATTTGAACCATGTATCTGAGCTAGGCCCTGATCAATGAATGGTAGTGGCCACCTAGATACTGGTACTCTTTTATTTAACTCTCTTAAGTCTGCACACAGCCGCCATTGACCATTTGGCTTTAACACACCTAAAATAGGCGTATTGGATGTGCTATGAATGGGCCTAATTATTCCCCGTGATTCCAAATTTTTAATAATCTCTGCCAATGATTCTAAACATGCCAGCGGTAGTCTATACTGGCGTACAAACACTGGATTTCTGCTACAACCTTCTGGTAGTGTGGCCACATGTAAATCAGTTAAACCACAATCATAAGCATCCCTGTTCGCTCCTGTCCGCGGAGCGAACAGGGAAGTGTGTCCGCGGAGCAGAAATAGATATAACTAATTTTGTGTAACCTACTTTTTGGTCATTTTAAATAAAACTACTGGACGGATTTTCACCAAATTTACAAAAGCACGCTTTCGGGACAAAGCTGCTGCTCCTGCCGCAAATTTGGTGAAAATCCGTCCAACGATTCGTGAGGATTCGTCCAGGGGGGCAAAGTTATAGGGGGGTCCCAAAACTTTTTTTTTTCCCATAGACAGAATGGGCAAACATTTTTGCTCGCGCCTACAGCCCAAACCGCTGGATGGATTTCCACCAAATTTGGACCAGGAGCAGCGGCGTGGTCCCGAAAGCATGCTTTTGCAAATTTGGTGAAAATCCGTCCAGTAGTTGTTTTTAAAATGACCAAAAAGTAGATAAAAAAAATTAGTGATATCTGTGTTCGGTTCGCGGACACACTTCCCTGTTCGCTCCGCGGACAGTGTCCTGATTGGCCAATCGTCTTGCGTGATGTTCGCAGACATGCAACGTGTTCGCTGATTGGACGGCGTGGAGCATGAAGTGCGTCAGATTTTTCGGTAGCGCCCGCCATCTTGGATTCGCGGACGTTCGCGGACAGCGCGGTGAAACTTTGTTCAAAATGTGTATTTAGTAGAGTGTGTTGGTGTGTAGGAGTGTTTGGGGAGGGTGGGAGTGTATGAGATAGGATGAAAGTTGTGTTTTTTATGTGTTAGACATTCTTTTTGTGTTCAATTTGTTTGCGGACATCACGGGTGTTCTGAAATGTTCTAAATAAACTGACTAGGGTGTGCTAAGGACTCAATATGTGTCCGTTTTGTTCGCAAGCAAAGTGAAACTGTTCTAAGAACACTTGCGGTGTCCGGGGAGTGTTCGTAGGGGGTGTCCTGAGGACGCTGTCCGTATTGTTCTCTGTCAAGTTGAATGTGTTCTAAGAACACCCGCGGTGTCTGAAATGTTTGCAAATAAACAAAATGGGGGTGTTCTGAAGATGTTTTTGAGAACACTCCCGGTGCCCTGAAATGTTCGTAGGGGGTGTCCTGAGGACGCTGTCCGTATTGTTCTCTGTCAAGTTGAATGTGTCCTAAGAACACTTGCGGTGTCCTGAAATGTTCGCAAATAAACAAAATGGGGGTGTTCTGAAGACGCTTCTAAGAACACTCGCGGTGTCCGGGGAGTATTCGTAGGGGGTGTCCTGAGGACGCTGTCCGTATTGTTCTCTGTCACGTTGAATGTGTCCTGAGAACACTCGCGGTGTCCTGAAATTTTCGCAAATAAACAAAATGGGGGTGTTCTGAAGGCGCTTCAAAGAACACTCGCGGTGTCCGGGGAGTGTTCGTAGGGGGTGTCCTGAGGACGCTGTCCGTATTGTTCTCTGTCAAGTTGAACGTGTCCTAAGAACACTCGCGGTGTCCTGAAATGTTCGCAAATAAACAAGATGGTGGTGTTCTGAAGACGCTTCTAAGAACACTCGCGGTGTCCGGTGAGTGTTCGTAGGGGGTGTCCTGAGGACGCTGTCCGTATTGTTCTCTGTCAAGTTGAATGTGTTCTAAGAACACCCGTGGTGTCCTGAAATGTTCACAAATAAACAAAATGGGGTGGTCTGAAGACGCTTCTAAGAACACTCGCGGTGTCCGGGGAAAGTTCGTAGGCGGTGTCCTGAGGACGCTGCCCGTATTGTTCTCTGTCAAGTTGAATGTGTCCTAAGAACACTTGCGGTGTCCTGAAATGTTCGCAAATAAACAAGATGGTGGTGTTCTGAAGACGCTTCTAAGAACACTCGCGGTGTCCGGTGAGTGTTCGTAGGGGGTGTCCTGAGGACGCTGTCCGTATTGTTCTCTGTCAAGTTGAATGTGTTCTAAGAACACCCGCGGTGTCCTGAAATGTTCGCAAATAAACAAAATGGGGGTGTTCTGAAGACGTTTTTGAGAACACTCCCGGTGTCCTGAAATGTTCGTAGGGGGTGTCCTGAGGACGCTGTCCGTATTGTTCTCTGTCAAATTGAATGTGTTCTAAGAACACCCGCGGTTCCTGAAATGTTCGCAAATAAACAAAATGGGGGTGTTCTGAAGATGCTTCTAAGAACACTCGCGGTGTCCGGGGAGTGTTCGTAGGGGGTGTCCTGAGGACGCTGTCCGTATTGTTCTCTGTCAAGTTGAATGTGTCCTGAGAACACTCGCGGTGTCCTGAAATTTTCGCAAATAAACAAAATGGGGGTGTTCTGAAGACGCTTCTAAGAACACTCGCGGTGTCCGGGGAGTGTTCGTAGGGGGTGTCCTGAGGACGCTGTCCGTATTGTTCTCTGTCAAGTTGAATGTGTCCTAAGAACACTCGCGGTGTCCTGAAATGTTCGCAAATAAACAAGATGGTGGTGTTCTGAAGACGCTTCTAAGAACACTCGCGGTGTCCGGGGAGTGTTCGTAGGGGGTGTCCTGAGGACGCTGTCCGTATTGTTCTCTGTCAAGTTGAATGTGTTCTAAAAACACCCGCGGTGTCCTGAAATGTTCACAAATAAACAAAATGGGGTGTTCTGAAGATGCTTCTAAGAACACTCGCGGTGTCCGGGGAAAGTTCGTAGGGGGTGTCCTGAGGACGCTGTCCGTATTGTTCTCTGTCAAGTTGAATGTGTCCTAAGAACACTTGCGGTGTCCTGAAATGTTCGCAAATAAACAAGATGGTGGTGTTCTGAAGACGCTTCTAAGAACACTCGCGGTGTCCGGTGAGTGTTTGTAGGGGGTGTCCTGAGGACGCTGTCCGTATTGTTCTCTGTCAAGTTGAATGTGTTCTAAGAACACCCGCGGTGTCCTGAAATGTTCACAAATAAACAAAATGGGGTGTTCTGAAGATGCTTCTAAGAACACTCGCGGTGTCCGGGGAAAGTTCGTAGGGGGTGTCCTGAGGACGCTGTCCGTATTGTTCTCTGTCAAGTTGAATGTGTCCTAAGAACACTTGCGGTGTCCTGAAATGTTCGCAAATAAACAAGATGGTGGTGTTCTGAAGACGCTTCTAAGAACACTCGCGGTGTCCGGTGAGTGTTCGTAGGGGGTGTCCTGAGGACGCTGTCCGTATTGTTCTCTGTCAAGTTGAATGTGTTCTAAGAACACTCGTGGTGTCCTGAAATGTTCGCAAATAAACAAGATGGTGGTGTTCTGAAGAAGCTTCTAAGAACACTCCCGGTGTCCTGGAATGTTCGTAGGGGGTGTCCTGAGGACGCTGTCCGTATTGTTCTCTGTCAAGTTGAATGTGTCCTAAGAACACTTGCGGTGTCCTGAAATGTTCGCAAATAAACAAGATGGTGGTGTTCTGAAGACGCTTCTAAGAACACTCGTGGTGTCCGGGGAGTGTTCGTAGGGGGTGTCCTGAGGACGCTGTCCATATTGTTCTCTGTCAAGTTGAATGTGTTCTAAGAACACCCGCGGTGTCCTGAAATGTTCGCAAATAAACAAAATGGGGGTGTTCTGAAGACGTTTTTGAGAAGACTCCCGGTGTCCTGGAATGTTCATAGGGGGTGTCCTTAGGACGCTGTCCGTATTGTTCGTTGTTAAGTTGAAAGTGTTCTAAGAACTATCGCGTTGTTCTGAAATGTTTGTAGGGGGTGTCCTGAAAACGGTGTCCGTATTGTTCGCTGGCAAGTTCAAAGTGTTCTAAGAACACTCACATTGTTCGCAGACATTAAAAGTTTCCCATAGATCATAGTTGAAATGTTTGACTCTATGGATGTGATAAGCTGCGGTGGTTGTTGCCAGGGCATAGAGTCTTGGGTGCATGGAATTACAACAACGATTTTGAAGTAGATGTCAAGCATTTACAATTTTTTACTTACAAACACCACCCAAAGGCTCTTTTCAGAGCCACCACTTCTTTCCAGAGAAAATTACAATGTTTGTGATGGAGTAGCAACCCAATTTTTTTAATGTTCGCGAACTGTCCGCGGACTTCTAAAAAATACAAAGAGCCCTGCTTCATTTATTTTCACTTCTATTTTTTAACTGGGAAAGGCGGCTCTGAAAAGAGCCTTATTTTTTTTTTATTTTTGTAATTTTGTATTTTTTTTGGTTTTTCAGACACGACACACTAGGAGAGGAGGGTAAAGGAGGGTAAAGGGGGGGACACCAACCACAGGGATAAGAAAGGGCGAGCTGAGAGAGGAAGATGTAGAGTGGGTTTTATTTGGGTAGTGAGTCGATCTTCTCGTGCTCTGAGACGATAGTCTCAAAAGCACTCCAAAGTCGCTCCCCCCTGCAGAGTACTGTGTCACAGTACATACATACAACTGTGACCCTCGAAAGGTAAGGGTCATCAGCATTCTGTATGGCCTGTGAGGCAGCTTGAGGAAGACGCTGTCCCACAGAGGTGGTCCTTGTGGTGACAGGATCAGAAACAGAGGATGAAGTAGAGAAAATCAACCTGCTACGTTCTTCGCAAGGTACAACCCTGCGAATAGCCCCAGAGTGAAATGACCTCAGGTGTCGCTTCATAGTAGCGGTCCCAAAGCTGTACTTACCGTGCTTCCCGCGACTGAGTATCATTTTGCACTCATTGCAGGTAACACGGTTCGCACGAGCCTTAGGAACATTACCATGAATGGTAAATAACCGCCACACCCAAGACTCACGCCTAGTGCGAGTAGTAGGGTTTTCCTCTACCTCATTCTCATCATCCTCTTCTTCCTCCTCCGCATCCTCACCCCTGTTCCCCTCTTCAGGCCCTTGGGGAGGTGGTGGTGGTGGAGGGGGTGGGGGTGGTGCTGAAGCAGGTGCAGCACCAAGTGGCAGTTCAGCAGCCAAGGATGCCATCTCGATGATGGTGTAGTCTGCAGGTGGCAGCAAAAATCACTGTGTTCTGAAGAATAGCCAGAAACACAATGGGAATAAGCTCTTGGGTGTGGTCTTTTATAGGGGTGCTTGTGCGCGGTTCGCAGACATGCGCACTGTCCGCGGACAGATCGAACACAAAAAAAGGATCGGAAAGTTTCAAAAGGTATATAGAAACTCAAGATTGCTATGTAGGACTTGTGCCATGGTGGGATTTTATTGAAAAATATTATGGATTAACTGAAAAAGTACTTTTAAATTGTTCGGGGACACGAACAGTGTCCGCATTTCAGGACACACGATGAGAGTGGGCGCGGTCATATGATCCGTTCGCGAACTAGTCCGCGAAGGAAGCGCCTGTCCGCAGGACACCAAGTGCACGGAGATTGGTTAGCGCATGCGCATTGATGTCCTACGGACACTGTTCGGGTTCTGAAGTAATTAAAAGTGCGTCACACGTGAAACAAACATTTCAGGACACTGCGTGTGTTCTTAGAACAGTTTAAACTTGGTAGCGAACAGTAAGGACAGATATAGTGTTCTTCAGGACACGTGTAATTTCGTTTATGTACGAACATTTCAGGACACCAATTGTATTCTTAGAACAGTTTCAAATGGGTAGCGAACACTACGAACAGGTATAGTGTTCTTCAGGACACCTCCATTTTCGTTTACGTACCAACATTTCAGGACACCAATAGCGTTCTTAGAACAGTTTGAACTTGCCAGCGAACAGCACCGGACAGGTATAGTGTTCTTTAGGACACTTTAATTTTTGTTTGTTTACGAACAATTCAGGACACCGCGTGTGTTCTTAGTACAGTTTCATGTTGCTAGCGAACACTATGAACAGTTGTATTGTTTTCAGGACACATCATTTTCGTTTATTTACGAACATTTCAGGACACCAATTGTGTTCTTAGGACAGTTTTAAGTTGATAGCGAACATTACGGACAGATATAGTGTTCTTTAGAACACTTTAATTTTTGTTTCTTTACGAACATTTCAGGACACCACGTGTGTTCTTAGAACAGTTTCAACTTGCTAGCGAACAGTACAAACAGGTGTGGTGTTCTTCAGGACACCTCCATTTTCGTTTATGTACGAACATTTCAGAACACTCGCACTGTCCGCGGACACTTTTATTGTTTTAAAAAAAAAAACGGAAACTATTCACAATACAATATAAAAATGTAACTTTATTTAACATATACTAATAATTTATGACAGAGAAGGTGAGGCAGAAACAGAAACAAAAACAGGAGAATTTGGGGTTTCAACATGATTGGTATTAGGTGAAGAAGGGATGGAAGTCTCATCAAAACGTTTTGGATTATGGAGAGGGTTTGGGGATAATTGACTGGGATTTGGTGAGGAGGAACAAGTACATGTGGGGCAATGGTACGAGGTTTTTGGTTTGAAATGATTTTCTACAAAAGTTTTTAAATTATTAAAATTAGCCAACAATACATCTATTTTTTCTTCTATATTGTGAAGACTGTTATCCATAATAGGGTTTTCTGAAGTTTTTTCTCTTTTGGTATGCTCTGTACAAAAAAATAATATATATGTTAAATGTATATAAAAAAATAATAAATAAATGGTTTATATTATAAAGTGTTTACCATTAGTTTCACTATCTTGTGACATTTCTTCATGTGGGAAATTGTCCTCTAGCCATTCCAGACTACTAGACATTTCTGTGAGAAAAAAAAAAAGATAATATATTTTTTAATCTAATACAGAAAGTTTATAAATATATGAGTAAAATGAAGTACATTTACTATTTCTGGTAAGATAAGTCCTATGTATTCAGTGGGTCTGGTCTTGTTCTCAATTCTGTTGTGTCTGTGAGGTAATTATGTTGGAAGCCAATTTATCTTCTTGTGCTATATTCCATTTCAGAACATATTGTATTTAAATGAATGGTTAGTGTGTTACATATATGGGTTACATTTCTTATGTATTACTATATATAATGTGTTTGTGTGCTGCTTTTTGAATTTGTTAAATGTTCCTATATTATGATATAACAATCAAACATACCCCCCCCCCCACAGTTTTTAGGTAGTGGTACTGTTCTCCGAACATGTCCGTGAACATTAAATAAGTTCGCGGACATCAAGTTCATAAGAAGAGATCTAGTCAGTTCCATATGACATGTATATAAAGTCAAAGTCATTATTGTTAAGTTGTGCTACTAAAAAACTATGAAATTCAGTGAAAAAACTTTGTTAAAGGGACGTTATGGTTCCAAGTAAAACTGAAAATATGTGTTGGTATATTTCTTGCAATTGTGATGTCATCTTTGATATCCTGGGTGTTAGTCTTAGCAGTGCACGGTGGTGGCGCGAGTTATGGTTGCTTAGCTTACCATAACTGGCGAATTTCAAGGGTTTTTCGGTTTTACTAAGGGTTTTTTTTTCACTGAATTTCATAGGTTTTTAGTAGCGCAACTTAACCATAACGTCCCTTTAACAAAGTTTTTTTCACTGATATATATATATATATATATTGTTTGTTATTCGACAGACTTTTTTAAACATAATATTTTATGACTACACTGAAGTTTGAAATGTCCATACTTTGCTTCTTTCTTTTACCTCAGGCCTTGAACGTATGCGTTTTTAAGCAGTCATGGTAGACATATGTGAAGAAGGATGAAGGAGGGCCTCTGGTTTGTCCTTCATTATTTACTTACAGAAGGGAAACAGTAATCGCATTGCCTTGGTCACAGTCCCCTTCAATTTTTCTAACTGTTTCTAACTGAAAGCTTTACCTGATTGCTGTTTTTTTATTTTTTTTTTTATTTTGTATTGTGTTCATGGTTTTAAGACAACACCTTACACAAATGTATACATTTATAAATCTAGCAATCGTAATCGATAGCATTAAATACAAAGAAATATACAACAATAGAAAATAAATGAAAAGTCATTCATCATTAAAAGGCTACATCAAAATATATCACTACACGTCATAGAATCTTATTACAATTTTTTTTAATCTACCATATTCGAACTGGCGAAAAATCACAATACTGTAAATGTCACAGGGTTTGCATTTCCACAAATCAATCATCCCCACAAGTTATCAGAACAGATCAAATATAGGGCTATGTGAGTGGGTACTCCCTAATTTTTGTTAACTGGGGGTCAGATCTATTGGAAGGGAGAGTCTACAAAGAGAAAAAAAACATAACAGACTGACTACCCCTCTCTAGAAGTCCCATGAGAACACAGGTTTAAGCACAGCGGAACTGTTTACGTGTTTGGCAGACTTGACACCTTGTAGGAAACATTATTTCATCTGAATGCAATTTAGCAAAAACATAAATCTCTTTAAAGATTCATAAAAAACATCTTAAAAACACATTATTGACTTCGACTCAAACCAGTCATACCTTTCATTCCACTCATACTTTTTACAAAAACGGGGTTCTACAACTTGAAGATTCTTCCGGCATAGTAATTATTTTAAATATGCATGACATAGGGAAAGAGCATTTGGCTTTCCTTTTAGGTCAACATATGTTTCGGCCCTTGATGGTGTACCACCGTTGTCTGCGATGGTCAATAAAACAAGTGTTGGGCCATCTTCAGGACATTCATTTTTTTCTTAGAAGATTAATTTCGTTCCCCATTCACAAAAGGTATCAGATCTAAAACATAAATGATACATGTATTACAATTTGAAAAAGTGTTTCCCAGTTTAGTTGTTTAAAGGTGACAGCCATTTTATTACATCCTAGACCAATGCACTGTACCCACTTGTGATCCACACCATGTAATTAGGACCACTGAGCTAGGACTGCTGGGTGTATAATATATCATCCAGTGTCCCGAACCCTACCTGAAAGGGAACAAAAAACAATATGTTGGGCCATGAAGGAACACAATCATGCATGCTATACCTAAGCTGTCCCGGCATGGACACCCTGGCCTACCCACACACAGACCAATGACCAACAGGCCATGTGTCACACACCTATTGCTACAAGCAACCCCAAGACATTGGTCCCCCATGCATCCTCCCATGACCAACCATGCCCATTTGCCCATATGTGTGGGGTCACATTCTGTAGCATAGCAAATGTGCCTTGCATGCCAACAGACGTGGGTGAATCTTACCTGACAACATTTCCTATGTCCCCTAAAGGCACTCACACATCGCCAGAGGCATCAGAGGAGGAGCATGCAGGCCTATCAGGGAGTGCCACTACCAGGCCCTCAACGGCTGCCAGCACTACCATGCAAAGTCCCACATAGACCACACCAAGGCAGATGTCCCGGCATGAAACAGTGCACCAGAGCAGGGCAAGGCAACGCCCACAGCACAAGCCCCCGGAAGCAGTGCAGAGCACACTGCTCCCGCACCCACAGTCGGAGACCCTGACACTGCGGTCACACCTGCTGTCAGGGCAACTGAGTGGCTAAGGGCGACACCAGGCCAGTGCCATCAACTGCCGAAGGGCCACACTCCCCGGAGAGCCCTTCATACCATCAGTGCAAGCACTCCCCAGAGAGCCCTCTATGCCGCCAGCGGCAGCACACCCCAGATAGCCCTCCAGGCCGCAGCACCAGCACTCCCCAGAGAGCCCTCCATGCCGCCTGTGCTAACACTCCCCTGAGAGACCTCCATGCCGCCAGCATTCATGGACACCAGAGTCAGATGTGGACACTACCATATATTGTGCCCCTGCATACAACCCTGTACCAGTGCAGAGCCCCTCACCCCCACAGCGCACTTCAACACTCAGCATGCTGTTGCAGAGGCTTGAGTACATGCAACGCAGACATCAGGAGATGGAGGAGATTGGCAACACCCACACTACACACCTGCAGGTTATCAGGGACAGCATTCAAGGGGGTACCCACAAGGTTGGGCATGCCATGGCACGGAAGAGGGCCGAGACGACAGCCAACACGTCCGCCCTTACACTCTATGCCCAAAGTGTCAGGAAAATGACAGAAGGCATCTCTGCACTGGCAAAGGCCATCCTCCTGGCAGGGGGCCAGGAAGAGGCCACGGCTCTGGAAGACGCTGAGACACTGATTCCCTTGAGTTGCCATGCTGTTGAGTTGGTGGTGGGAGGGGGTAGGAGGATAGTGTGATGGGGAGTTGGTGAAGGGAGTTGGAGGGGGGATTGTGTGATCGGGAGTTGGTGGTGGGAGGAGGTATAGGGAGAGTGTGATGGGGAGTTGGTGGTGGGAGGGGAGGGGGATAGCTGGGGCACGTCATTCCATAAAAAACATTACAAGTCATCAATGCGAGGACATTCCTGATTTCGTCATTGTCATGTTTATTGATTGGGGTGGTGTCACACAGTGGTGCATGGCTTGTGCCATGTGAAAGTGTCAGAAGAAACTGTCTATCAGTCCATGGCGTGCCATTTTCCCATCCCTCACGTCATCTCTGACAATGTGTGAATTTGCCTCTGACACAGGCACTGCATCCTTATTCTCTTGGGGTGGCATGTCACATCAGGGGGCAACAGAACATTTCTCTTCAGGCAGATATTGTGCAACATTGCACACACAAGCACAATTTTGCAAACTTTCTCTGGAGTGTACATCAGGGCTCTGCCGGTATGGTCGAAGTAGCAGAAACATGCCTTCAGGAGGCCGAAGGTACGCTCAATGCACACTCAGGTCCTGCTGTGAGCGTGGTTGTAGGAATTCTCTTGCAGTGTTTGTTGATCACACAGGGGCATCATTAGCCAGGGCAGGTGTGGGTATCTGGAGTCACCTGCATGTAGGGAGGCACAGGCATTAGTCACAGTGTAAGGTGTGGGGATGGACTTACACATTATCAAGTCAATGGACTAATTGTGCATGCAAATGGGCCATCATTTCATGGCATGTGTCTATTCTATGTCTGTGCATGCAGTGTCACTTGTGCCATGCATTGTTTGTGCTTCACGTGCACCCTGTTCCCTTGCAGCATATGTTATGTAAGGTGTCTGCCAGTGACATGTCCAGCGAACATGATGCTGGGTTCTCCATGGACCCTCCCTGGGTGCCTGGTGGCAACCGGGGGGGCATTGTGGGCTGGTCGCACATGGGTGCATGGCCGTGGCACTGGCAGAGATGTTGTTCTGTGTGGCAATTTGGCCATTTGTCTGCACTGCTTTGGTGGGTGCATATGGCATTGTGGTACCTGCAGTCATGTTGGTGTATTTTGTTGATACTGTATGTGCACTACTGCTTCTCCATGCCTGTCCCAGCTCACAGTGGCTAGTGGCAGCATGGTGTTGGAAACAGTGTTTGGGTAGGGGTGTGCCTTATCTAGCCCTCTGGGTTGGATTGGGATCACCTGTGGCTCAATTCCACACACCTGTGTCCATTTACCTCCAGCTTAAGGCTGGAGGTAACTGCATTGTGTTTTCAATGGTATTAGTGCTGGTTTTCGGCCCAAATGCTGCCGTACATGGACTTGTGACGTGGCTGTGTTTGCGCCCCGCGTGAAATAGTGCCGGCTGCAATTGAACCGGCTGATTTTACAGTCGGCAGTATTTTCAACAGTTCATGATCAGGCAGAGAGGTATTGGCAGTGCTAATTCCGTTAACACCACTTTTGAGGTTTACGACCGGATTTGTGATGAGGCCCTTTCTACCATATTAGTCTTTCAATAGAATCAAGATCTAACTTGTCTGTTAGAAAATTAGGGATTTCTAGATCATAAGTAAGGGGCGGAACAACTTTAACCTCATATAATTTAATGAGTAGAGGCAAAGATAATGTATCGTATTTTGGGTTGGTTGTTCTGAGATGCCAAATGAATTGTTTATTTTTTACTATATTCAAGATCCATTGTCTGTTGTAGCTAGCTGAAAGGTGGTACCCAAAGTACTTCAACTCATTCACCACTTCCAGCTTCAGAGCTCCACATTTTTTGACATTGATAACTAAGTCATTTGCTTGGGTATAGTCATGACATTAATTAATCCATGGGGACCCACCTGGGTATTATCCAGAAGGGTCATATTGTCAGAAGAGGAGAGTCAGTATCATGTAATGCCATTTACAGTTGGGGAAATAAATGTAGCTTTTGCTATTGTCTCACCCATATCAGAGGTATATACGTCAAATAGGCATGAGGCAAGAATACACCTCTGCCCTAATCCCCCTATGGGTTTGAATATCTTTTGAGAGTGGACCACAGCGATGAAGTCTGACCTTTAGCATTGTGTCCATAATAGATGTACTAGTATGTTTAGAAGCCCCATTGCAAACCCCCAGCTTTTTAAATTTCTGCTGCAGACGTGCCCTATTGATAGTGTCAAAAGCAACAAATAAGTCAATGCAAGCCATAAACACAAATGATGATTTTTTTTTACCAGGCTGAATGTTGCAAATTATCTATAACATACCCTTTCAGGGATGTTCCGACCCCACTGCAAAATTTAATTTGGAAAATGTTCGAACGTCCTGAGTCGCTGTCCCATTTCTCCAGATCTCTTAAGATGAAAGACAAAGATTTTGCTGTCTGTGTCAAGCAGTGCTATTGGCCTAGTTAAAAGAGTCAAGATTATTGCTTTTTTTTAAATATAGGCACTATGTTTGTTAAGGATGATCTCATGTCCTAATCTATATTACTCTTAAGAATCTCCTTAATGTATTTTCTCATTATCTTTCTGTGATGCTGTATTTCACTATTGTATAACCGGACTGTTTTCCCAAACACGGTCTTCTGAATTACTTATGCATGTTCTTTACGTTTTCATAAACAAATGTCGAAAAGCACAACGGGAAAGCAGCATAATGTTTTGTTCATAAGTGATTGAATCAAAATCATTTTGAATTTTCCAATTAAATGTGGCGATATTTCTTGGATACCAGATAAGAATCTCCTTAATGTATTTTCTCATTATCTTTCTGTGATGCTGTATTTCACTGTTGTATAACTGGGACCGTTTTCTCAAACAAGGTCTTCTCAATTAGTTAGGCATGTTCTTTACGTTTTCATAAACAAATGTCCAAAAGCACAACGGGAAAGCAGGATAATGTTTTGTTCATAAAAGTTTGAATCAAAATTATTTTGAATTTTCCAATTAAATGTGGCGATATTTCTTGGGTACCAGGATATACAGATTTTGCCATTGAAAACTATCATCTATGTAGGACCTGTACAATTTTTCTCTATTCTCTTTCCACTGAAGTGAGCCATTAGCAAATTATGATCACGTACTGTGAATTACATTATTATGAAAGTCTTATATATTTTTTTAAAGCGCTCTGAAACAAATATGTAATCCAGGCAGGATTCTGACTGGTCTCTATGCCAGGTACATTCTAGGGAATATTACTATTAAGATTTCAATGCAGGCAGTGTAGATTTCATCCCAAAAGTGAATCCAACCAAAAGAGATATCGAGATTGAAGGTCCAGCTTAGTGTTATTAATAGACAGGGAGTTTCCTGACAGGGATTTCTTGAACACATTGCAAGTTAAGCTCTATGATCATTTCTCCTCCCAATGAAAGTCCATGCCACCTTTCCAATATATCTGTCAAAGAGAAAATAAAGGAGCTCAAGATTGAGTGAAAATTATTCCAATAAATGTTAACTACACAAATTTGGCATGGTATGCAAAATTCTTACATGGATAAGATACCAAAATAGGAATGATTTTATAAATTGTTTTGTTATAGTTATTATATTTTTTATTATAGTATTTTATTTGATTAAATATAACCTTAACAATATTTTGCATACAAAAATATATTAATACAATACAGTGCACTTAAAAACACATACTTCAAACTTATTCTTTTAAAAGCATTTCCACAAAATATAAAGAAAAAAATGTCATCTTAGATCGAAAAGAATAAAGGACTAATTCGTCCTGGAGTAATTGTTTAAAATAACTTGCCAGACATGAAACATTGCAAAATTCATAACCAGATTATCACCTGAGTAAATGTGAGACCAAAATGGGTCACTATGTGTAAACTTTAAGTCATATTCTAGTGATTCATAGCATCTCACATACAATATTGACAGGATAGGGTATTCTGTTAGCAGATGTATAGGGGTTTCAATAGGTCCCCTACACAACCTGCAAGTATGCTCTTCTCCAGGAATATTAAACCAGGCACCCGGTGCGAGATAGAGTAGGCAGTTGGTTGAATCTTAAACACCTTATGAACTGCCTTACCTTTTGTGTTCTGTATTTTTCTTTATGTATGTGCAAGCAGCATTGATTGGGAAGGATTGCATAGTATACTCAGAGAAACTTGATTTCTTTGCTAGACTAGCCACACACTCGTTTCTATCCAAAATAGCTGCTTTTATCTCAGTCTCCTTAAACTTTTCAGCTAAATTCCCTAAAGCAGAGCAAGACACCCTATCTTATTAAGGAAAACCTCAGTCTCATCGAGCCAAGATTTAAGAACACATTGGGCTATATCACAGTTATTTTGACCAAAAAAGGAGAACATAGACCTATCATTATTCAGAAGCATCACAATCTTGACATAAAAATTACAGGTAGCAATCAGTTTCTGCATTGCAAGTGACGTAATCCCCAGTTCACACCAGAATGCTTCTAAAGGAACTGGCTGCAACAGGCCCAGACATGATCTCTATAAGTTTCCTTCTAGTGTTTTAGCCAACTAGTCTCGCTAGTCTATACACTTCAGCCCATTTAAAATGGAAGGGGTAATGCATGCCTTATACAATTGTAACAAACCATCAATAGAGTATCCTCCTGCTTTTGATATAAGGGCTTTGATCGCTATTAACTTAATGAGAGTTTTGTTTACAATAGACTGGGATTAGCCACTTTGTTCAAATCATTTGTAATAGGCATTCCCAGATATAAAGAGCTAGAAACCTCCTCTACTACTGTGTTCTCTATGCACCATTGATATTTTTTATATTGCTTCTGTTTGCTTTGATTCTCATGATCTTCGTTTTGGCTAATTTGTACCTAAAGTACGCTCCCAGTCCCACTTCCAACTCTTACTTCTCAAAGGAATTCTAAGTTTTCTCACCTTCCTCCAGAAGCTCAACGTTACCCGAGCCCTGGTTCTCTCTAGGCTTGACTATTGCAATAACCTCCTTCTGAATCTTCCTTATTCCACTCTGCGACCCCGCCAGCTAGAATAGGCCAGCGAGACATAACCTTGGCCTCAAGCCCAGAGACTGCACCTCTCCTGCCCTAAAAAGTCTTCACTGGCTCCCGGTTGTTTCACAGATTAAATTCAAATCCCTCTTTTTCATCCACAAGCCTTTATGGGGCCAGGTACCACACTATCTGCAACTCTAAATATTCTCCCTCTAGAACTCTGTGTTCCTCTGATGCCAACTCTTTGTGTGTAAAGTGTTTTGCTAAACAGAGGGCAGGAGGTTGATCATTTTTCTCAGCTGGCTCCCTTCTATGGAACAGCCTCCCGCTCCCTCTTCATCTTGAGCAGGACATCCTTAAATTCCGGAAGCTCCTCAACACTTTCCTTTTTATCTCCTCCCTCCCTCTTTCTCTCCTCGGTTAATCTCACAGTTGACTGATCGGTGTCCAAGACATGTATGTATCCTTGGGGTCCTGACCTCCCACACTGAAACGCCTGCAGCTTCTGTCTATCCTCAGCACTTGCCTCGGCACACCCTCCATCCTGGAAGCTCGCATTTACCATACCTTGCACTTCATCTGTTGGTCATCCACAAGCAATTGCTCCGCAGCACCTTCCCCCCAGTGCCCCCTCTCTTCTGCACTTGCACATTCTGAATACTCACAAGGCATAGGCGGTTCATCCTTTTTTCCCTTGCACTGTATTTAATATGTGTATGCATTTTAATATGTCTCATTCCCATGTCCCCTCCCTGTTGCCCTGTAGGTGCTTTGAAACAGAATCTACTTGCTGTATAAGCGCATAACAAGCCTTTAAAAAATAAATAAATAAATACATATATAAATAAAGCTGTTTGGTCCAATGGTACACATGGGAATTATCAAAACCTACCGGTACAGTTGAATTCCAGGATAGAATTCCAAAACAAGATATCTTAGTAAATGCACTGTCTTGCACATTGAACACTCTGTGAGGTTGACTCCAATATTGAAGGTAGACATGACCAATAAGTTGTCTCTATCTGATGTAGGACCAGTCGATCCTACTACCTGAACAGTTTGCTTTGCGGTGTGATTACTCATACAACACATTTTTATGTTATTCTCGAATTTTAAATCATGCTTATTTCAAGAGAAGCATTTGAGGTTCTCCTTAATACTACGAATCAGATCATAACCCCTTAAGCACTATCAGTTTCTGATAGCATAATATCATACATACATAAAAACTTTATTTCGGCAAAAAGCCATAAAAGTGCACATAAAAATAACAGACACATCTGGTAAAATAACATCATGGCAAGTACAGTTTGATCAAAAGCAAAATATGTTTTAAACGGCCTAATTTAATTATACATTGATTTTGGTTCCATAGTATACATGACATAGAAAATTGATGTAAAATCCAATAAAATCTATGAATGCATTATATAAAACTTAGAACCGTTTAAAATCCGCAGGACTACATCACATAAATAGTGAGGTATGGCAGTGTGGGACGAGGAGAGAAAATCTTGCAGCCTCGCCCACATAACCCTACTTCAATGCTACCACCCGACAACCCAAAACACTTCCTTCTTAATAGCCAAGCCCTGTGTATAAATCGAGCGGTTACAAAAATGGCTTGCAAATTGTCGCATTGGCTCAAGAATCTTTCAGCCACTACTGTTTGGCTAATCACCACCTCCCTCAGAATTGTCTTTATGTATTACTTTCTTAAATTGATAGATCCAACACAAATTAACACACAATGTATGGTCACCTCAATTGCAGCCCTGCACAGGGGCACACACTTGTGTTGATTACCCGCCAATTTTTTGGGAAAGGCACAACAGTTCATATGCAAAGGATGAATCTTAAGTATAAAGATCTTTCAAATGGGAGGGAGGGAATAATATCAACATATGTTTTAAAACCTGGAGACATCCTGTGCTCAAGACATTCCAAACAGATCCTTAGGATAGTAGCTTCAAGCACAGTAATTTCTCAACTACTTGACTTTAGTGTGTATTTCATATTCAGTATAAGGGAAGTCATTAGAGCTATCAGGGTTTTCCATAAAGCAGTCACATCGAGCTCCTTAGAACAGTCTTAACATTTACAAACCATTTTCACTTTGTCCTCCCTCCAGTGAAAGAAAGTGCAGTAATGCTGCCCGGTAAGATTCTAGGTAACTTTGTTTCTATAACCTAATCCAATGAAATGCTGATCTTGCCAGAATCGAATGCACAGACGGGGCAATGTTGAGTACTAAATAGACGAATGCTCTGGGGGCACTTAGGGGTAGCTTTAAAAATGTCTTTGTAAATGCATGCTCATATGTATAGATTTTGGAGATATCACAGTGGCCTCAAAACTCTGAACCATATGTGGCAGTACGGAGAGCCTGTTTCCGAAAGAGGTCTAATGCTGGGGTAATAGCCCTACTACCATGGTTCACATGGAAAGATAATATGGCACCACTGACCATTTCCAAAACAATAGCAGATTTTTTTATTTGTTCAGAGCATCCACCATTTTCTTGAAATCTCAACCCCAAGTAATCATAGACCTTGACTTGCTCAAGCACTTGCCCACTTGCTTCTAAGCTTATTCGACATGGTTTCCCATAGGGGTGTTTAAACACCATAGTCTTTGATTTTTCAATATTTAGCTCAAGGTGGAGCTCCTTGTACTTGTTAAAAGAAATAGAAAAGGATTTTCTTTTAGACCTTGAGGGGTTGTAGAAATGAGGACGGCATCATCTGCATAGAACAAAGCTAGGTATTTCTCTTAGTTCCATTTTTGGACAATCTTGAAAGTCTCTAAGCAATCCATTGATCATTTCTTGAATATAGAGGTTGAATAGGAGAGGGGCAAACACGCATCCTTGCCTTACCCCCCTCTCCATAACAAAAGGGCAGGTTAGTTCACCTCCCAACCCAAATCGTATACTGGCCCCACTATTAGTGTACAGATGGCAGATTATGTGAGTCAAAGTTTGGGGGACATTATGCATTGTGAGAATTTGCCACGGGGTTGGTCTACACACTGAATTGAACACAATCCTTAAATCTAAACATTCTACGTATAAAGGAATTGTTTTTAAAACAGTACATTTCTGAATCAATAAAAAATACATAAAATATTGGTCAATTGTGCCTCGATTTTCTCCAAAACCTGCATGCAGATTTTGAATTCTATGTTCCGAGTTGACCCAGTCTTGAAGGTGTTTTGAAATAACTTTACTAAATAATGTCCCTATATGGTCCAGAAGAGAAATCGAGTGGTAGTTACCCGGGCAGTCTCTACCGTGTGTCTTATATATAGGCAGAATCACGGCTCTCTGCCACGATAGAGGCATGACACCATTATTTTGTATTGCCACAAATACTTTAGTTAAAACCAGTACCCAGATCGCCACCTCCTCCTTTAACAGATCAATCAGTGTTAGGTTAGGGCCAGCGGCTTTCCACTCTTCAAAGCTGTTACCCCCTCCTCAACAGATACCGACAATAATACTGTTTCGGCAGGGTAAAACTGGGCTAACAAAATAGAGTGTGGAGTAGAGTCCTGATACAATTTTTAAAAATTTGGCCACCAGTCACCCTCACTAACACAGCATTCTAACCCATGGCCACCACTCAGGACTCTCTCAGAAATGTATTTGCCCTCTTTACATACATTAAAGTCATTGCATTGAACCTAGTTGCCAAAAAGCAAGTCTGCAAGCCTACATCATTGTAGGATTTAGCTGTAGTAGATTATGGCCCGCCTAGTACCTTAAAAGCACCAGGTTGACCCCCACCCAAGTTCTTACAACCCGTTAGCAAAGACCCGGCTGCATTTTCCTTTTTTTTCCAGGTCACTGTCTTCCATTGGAGTTCAGCCCAGACAAAGGGGAGGGGGTGCAACTACTGGGCCCTTAGTAGTGAGAGGATCAAAACAATTACTTATAGGAAGCGGGGAGTCATAGGAAAATACTGAGTAGAAAGAACAGAGGGCTGCAATACCTTCTCACAGGAGGCACGTATTGGCAGGTTTGTCAGTGGAGATGAGGGAGGGAGTTGGGATGCAATATTTGTGTTACAATTGAGAAGTAAAGAGGATGGGGCTGACATAAAGGCTGGTATACCTTTTTCAGGACGATCCTCAATCTGTGGATGAAGTTCAATAATGGTAGGCCTGCATGTGCTTTTTCCGACATATCTCTTGGAATCCCACTAGAAATGTCAAATATAAAGTTACTACCTCCAGTCTGTGTGGGTTTACAGGCTGTTTCAAATGAACCCAATATATCTTCTTTGGTAATGTGAAGGCCTATATGGTATAATATAGCAAATGATTTTAGATGATATATTGTTATAGCCATTAAATCAGTTTGTTGGGGGTCAAAGAAGTCAACACAATCTTTGCCTTGATGATATCAAACTGGGTGCTGGAATTTCATCGATAATGCTAGAATGTTAGTTGTGATCAATACAATGTTGGATGCTGATTCCAGAACCAATTGCAAAACGTATTGCGATAGAGCACTCTTTTTTCTGTAAGTTGAACTCATTAGGCTTTGCAGTCCAGTTTAATTTTTGGGAGTTTCTGTAGGAAAGCCCCAGAGGGACTTCTTTTTGACAATGAATTTCTAGCTACTATATAGGAAAACAATATAATAAAAGGAGAGGACTCAGGTGGTATTTCAGCACTATCCATTGTGTTCAAATCACAAAATAATAATTGAGTAGAAAAATATGTTTTAGTGACCTCTCGAGGGGAGGCCACTAAGTAAATTGCCTTTGAATTCTGAGTTTGACCATGATCCTGTTGTTCTTCTAGGATAATCTTTTTTTTCTGAATGTTTTTCTTCTTTCCTTTTTTGGAACAGATTGATTTGAAGCAAGATGGATTCTTAGCAGGTATTATGAGCCCATCACTTTCTTGATAATTTTCCACATGTACTTCCTACAAGGGAAGAGAACTTAAGAATGTTCTCAATGATTTCCATTTAGCACCGGTATTCGGTTGGTTTTTAGATTTGTTTGTTTGAGACTTGGTGTAGATCTTTTTATTTTAAAGTTGGTAATAAGAGACTCAAGATCATCCTAAGCATTCCCAAAGGGTTTATTCTCTATTCTTATCTTGTCTAGAAGTGACATACAGGTAGGAGATGTGTTGACAAACTCTAACGAGGTATTGGCAGGATCCCCTGACAAAAGGAAATTGTTAATAGACTCTGTAGGGGTACTAATACTCTTATCAGCCTACCTCCAAAGGAATAGGAAAGCATGATTTGCAATTGAGTACCTTTTCTTCGATTGAGTTCAATAGGACTAAATGTAGCTTAGCATTATTAATATTGTCATATTTTCAGACTATTGGGTTTAAACTAACCTTAAAGCTGAAATTGAGCCAGGCCCCAATTCTTTGATATTTTCAGGTTTTCTTGAATGGGCATTCTCAATTGAGCTTGGAGAACATGGGGTGGAACAATTAGAGGCATTCTGAGAATATAGGTCTGCAAAAACATCAGGAGTATATGATAAGGAGCCCAAATAACTCAACATAGGACCATCTCCACTGTTATGCCATGTTTCTATTATTAAAGGGATGGTCTCATGTGAGTCCGTAGTGGCAGCCCCCTGTATAATTGCAGTTGTTCCTCCACCATATCTTTTATGCATGTTGCTGGACAAAATTGTCAACGCCTTGTAATTTACACTGGTTAGTTTCTATATACTTGTGCATTTAGGGTGAAAGAAATCATTTATTTTCTATTTCCTTTTTTTGGTGGTCCACGAAAGAATGCAATTATAGGCCATATCGGGGGCAGAGTGTCCTGCTGTTGGGAAAGCGAAGGCAGGAGAGATTTGAGTATGTGGGTCCAGTGGAGGATCAGCTATAATGTCCATGACCCCTAAGGCCTGAGATGAAGTTTGCACTGTCTTGCACCTTGAGAGGAGCTGTATCTGACAGGGAAGACTCACAGCATAAATTATACACAGTTAATTAGTTGCTTGTAAGCAATGTTCAGCAAGCGCAACAAATACCTTCGTTATGCCTCACCACCCCCACCACCAACTGCCGCCCAACTGTGCACTGTCTGCACTCTGGGGCGCTGCACACTCCAGCATGGTCGATCAGCTGGTACAAGTGTCTCGAAAAAGATGGTTAGACTGGCAAACAAGCTTGCTAATACAGTTCCTTTCTCCCAAATTAAGTCCGGGAGGGTCAGTCCGCCCTATGGAACAGAACATTGAAAACGCTCTCGATCCAACCAAATGGAGTTACAGTATTTAAGTGGAAAAATCACAAAATTATAATAAGTTACACATATCAAGTGCATGTTAACCCTGTGTTACCCATTGGCTCCCACCTGTAGAGAAATATAAACACAATATACATTAATACCCCCAGTAATACCTTCCATTGGTTAGTGTATTACCCTGTGCCCATCCTAAGTGCCTGCCACTACAAGTGACATAATTCTGCAGTCAGCTGAGAACGCTTCATCCTGATTGGCTAAAGTTATACATGTAACATTTACTAAAAGGGCATATCTACATTGGTTAAGACAGGTTCATGTAACTTCTGACGCGCAGATGCACCAAAACAAACCAATCATCTATTGAGTGCGAGCAGTGAGGTCAACAAATTAGACACATCAACATCATCTCCCGTGAGCTCAGACAACTTGGAAATCCCATGCAGTGCTCAGGCTTTGTGGCAGTTTCCTCTGCAACAGTTTTTGCAACTCCTGTTTTGAAACATGTTGCTGTCTCTAACACACATTTTTCTGGCTATCTCTTGGGAACCGGGAAGCTTCATAGAAAACATAACAGGAGCTCTGCTCCTTGGAAATCAATGTATCATATGTATTTATGCTACACACAAATCTAATGCAGACCCAGTTGTTCCTACTCTCCCTATGGGACAGTATGACCACAATCTTGTTTTTACGCTTTGGCAATGCCTCCACTAGAAGACTCTTTTCACACCAAACTATGGCATTCTATTAAATTTGATCTATAGTCGAGAACACAAACCATTTATTCTACTAAACTAAACTAAAAAGTTCCTGAGAACAGCTAAGCCCTGCAACAATAGTGCTCTTCCTCGCCCTTCCTCCAACAAACTTAGCATGCTGAACACTTGCTGGGGTAAGCAGAAATAAATTTTAAATAAATTAAAAGACAGAGGCTCAGAACTGTGGCTTAGAACCCGAAGTGACAACAATCTATTCTAACAGGGCCTAGTGCAACATGGCAGGACTCTGGCTCATGGGGCCTAGGCCCTTATGCTAGTAGAGACTTAACATAGTATTTTCTGCCCAACATTCCATCACGTGCTTGGTAGCCTAGTGCTCTCTAAGATGTGGTAAAACTGAGCAAAATTAAATTCCATTTGAAAGTGGCCTTAAGTGTTGCAACAAATGACAGAAGCACTAACACTGAAAATGATCAAATCTTCATGCGAACAAAACTTCCACAGATTGTACTTCCCTACACTTTTTGGGTGCTGGACCTGCATTCCAAAACAGTGGCTCCAAAAGGTGTTTCCAATCAGCAAGTGAGCTGGTGGCCCTCGGTCTATCAGCTGATATAATGAGTGTATCAGAAAAGGTTGTCCAACCGGCAAACGAGCTGGCTAACGCAGTTCCTGCCTCCCAGCTGCGTACTTGTCTGTTCTCCACATCTAATTGTTGAGGTGTTCGCTCACTTATAACACAGGCAATAAGCTTCATTTAGTCCCTGATGGAGTCTGAGCCCCTGTCATTTTCCAACACCCACCTCCCAACTACCAAACCAGGAAGTAATGACTCTTTCTAATTTTAGGCAAGCTGTCCACAGTGGCCCCAATGTGCTACTTGACTTGTATGAGCTCTTTCAATAGGACGTTATTTTGCAGGATCAGGTGGTGTGCAGAGAGGTGGGCCACCACCTAAGAGCTGATGGTGACAGGCCAGTATCACTTGCATTCCATATGCCAGTGATACCCATGGTATTGTGTGACTTCCTTGGGTAAATAAGACTGTTACCTCATGCTGCCACACTGAAAATACTGCCACATATCCCTGAATAAGGTAAGGAGTTTGTGCCCTCTACAGATGAAAAGGTTTTGGTGGACACCCACTTTGTTCTCTCTGCGACCCCCAGGCTGTCCCATTGCATTTGTGATGTTCTACAGTGCTGTGATGTAAATCACTTAGTAAAACAACATATAGTATATGTATTGTATTATTTATAGCACAAACATAGCTCAAGAGCAGCAGGGCACTTTACAACAAGAGGATGCTAGCATTGTGCTTGGCATTTTCAACAGTAGAGTAGGACTGTTGGTGGAGGAAGAGAGGGATTTTTATCCATCCAGCAGCTATTGTTGAAAGAGATATATGTTTTGTGTTTTCAGGAACCTGTGGACGGTGTGGGCATTTGGAGTCTCTGGCAGGAATGAGTTCCAGATGTTTGGGGCATGGCAAGAGAAGTAATATTTGAGATTATTCTCTTTATGTGTGAGCTTAGTTTCCAAAAGTTTGATAGTTCTACTGCTTGAGGCATAGAATCCTCAGGGGTGTGTATTTTAGCCACCAGGTATGTTGGCATTCTGTTCCAGACTATTTTGACATTGATCCATATAGTTTTGAATATAACCCTGGAGGGGAGGAGGAACAGGTGAATCATATGCAGTATAGGAAAAATATGGTTAAATTGTGTGGTGAGCTGCCTTGAGTGGGACAAGGTGCATGGTTGGAAGCCCGGTAAGGATGGTGTTTCCCCCATCAATGTGTGAGATCATGAGGGCATGGGACACTATGTGAACATCATGCAGGGGTATGAAGAGTTTTGTTTGACCAGGTTTGGAGATCTGTATCCATGGGGTTTGCACCTTGTTCACTGTTTGGTTTTGGAAGGGAAGTCTACTGTCAACAATGCAACCCAGGTATTTAGCCTGCATTTGACAGCTGTGAGGTAAACACTTCCAGGAACATATACACTAAAATGTTCTAATTACTCAAACAAATAAATTATCCTTTGACTGAAAACATATTATTTTTTACTTCTGTAGTATGAGCTTTGGCTGTGAAGACCTGTTTAAAGCTGAACCAATAGATCACCATGATGTTCAAGTGGCCAAAGCAACACTCTGTAAAAAACTCATAGAGTAATGCAAGCAGTCACTCCTGCACACTTGGGACCAATATGGAGTATTGTGGTTTATTACCATGGCATTCATACAATTAAAGATTCATTTTAGTAGCTAGATACTTGCTGGTAAAAGACTAATCAGCCTTCTGATCCCCTTGATCAAAGGTCATCTTTAACTCAATACAAAAAGTTGACTTCAAAAGCTAAAAAGACTACAAGTATCTCCAACGTATTGGCAGCCCTCAATTAAGCAAGGGTTTGGTCTCCTTTGATCAGAACTTAAATCAAGCTAAAACAGATTATGTACAGGCACTTTGTGGTTGTGATAAGTCATTTTAAAACTGAAGAGTGATGCATTGATATACGTTAATTAATCACTATCACTGGCAATTGCTCTTTTCAACTTTCCATCCATTGTTTTTCAGCCCAATGTACCAATACAGAATGGGTTCAAAAGAATATACACACAAACATACAAATCTGCCATGTTATTATCACAAAAGGGACATTGGGCCTCATTATGAGTTGGGTGGCATTCCAGTGGTAAATCTGCCCGAATATTGCCCAATGAAATTACCATTACTGCCACTTGGCCTGGGCGGATTTACCACCGGATTACAAGTGGTGGTGTTAGCCCCCATTAATTTGAGTCCATAGGACTCCATGGGTTTTCAGCGCAAATACAGCAGCAGTAAGCCTGGCGGCAGAAATTCCACTGATTTTTCCACAGAAAGTGTGAGTATTTACCTCCAGCACGATGCTGGAGGTAAATCCCCCACTCCAGGGCCAAACTCATAGTATGGCAGAGCAGGAAAAGTGTTGGTAATTCTGTTACCGCCACTTTTTTTCTCACAACACCATACTCGTAAGAAGCCCCATTGTCTAAAATGTTCATGACAATGCTATCTAGAATGATTTTCAGACCTAACATGTGTTCCTCCTCTTAATTCCCATTATCTGGTAGCATGCTATCTTTTTGTTCTATCAGCCGTCCACAACCAACTTAATGTAGTTTGTCAAGTACTCAATGTTTCTCAAATACGAATTATAACAATTCTTGGACTCACAACTTTCCTTTAACAGCAAAGAATGCTTTTAAGAAAAAATCCAGTTTATTTCCTCTTTGGTGGATCAGAAAAACAGATCTTTATCACCCAATCTCTTTGTTTAAAATGCCAATTTTTCTGTATGTAGCACATAATGCCCATCAATGCTAGTATCCTCAGTGCCTCTATATGTATGAAGGTTTACGACAACCCTAGAATGTTTGTTCGTTGCAAGACGCATAATTTATGACACACGAAATTGTGCCGCATCAATGTCCATTTTATTTGTAAGCATGCTTTTTAATGCATTCCATGCCAGATTAATTATTTACCAAAGCTACACCATGTCATTTTTAATTCTAAAACAATCTTATCTTCTGGTGAGACTTCTCCACCATGTTCACTGTAATGTTCATCCCACGTTCCAGGAGCTGGAATAGGGGATAACTGCCTGGTAGCCCAAGTTATCGGCCACGAGCGAAGTGAGGAAAGATGACGAGGGCTCCGGCCCGTTATCATCTGTTACAGCACCTGAAACAGGGGATGAAGGCCATTAGCACCCCGGGTTGCCAAAGCAACAACCCAGGGAGCTAAGAAAAAGGATTTTCCTTCATACAATGGGACACGAACGGCGTCCTGCTGTAGGAAGGTAAATCCTTTTCCAAGATGGCTGCTATGGAAAAGGAAAGGCGGTGCTCCACTTCACTTTCCAAGGCAGCCTGCAGGAAGTTGCGGCCGAAATAAGGTAAGTAGAGGGCTGGGGGGAGAAAGAAAAATGGGACGGAGGGAGGGGGTAAGCTAGTGGCAGGGGAGCCGGCCGTTAGGCGGCTTGGAATGGGGGTGTGTAACGGCAGTTCAAGTCTGCATTCTTAGCCATCTGATTGGCTAGCTACTGCCACCTGGGTGCTAATGGTTCAGACAAAATGTTCTGCAGACTCCTCATCACAACATCCTTCACTATGGCAAAACGTATGTTGTGGTAATGATTCTTTGAACATTGTGTGATGTACCAATAGGGTGCCAGGCACTGTCCGCAAGAAAAGATTCTTGGGCAGGAAAAGACGTGTGGGTGGAATACTCTTTTACAACCCTCTTTCAATTTTTTGAAACCCTCCACCTTCACTGGTGTCAAGTTGGCATTTTCTAAAACAGAAAACAAACTAATTTGCAGAGGTTTATCTGGAGAATCCCAAACAATAACTGTGCTGTATTCATCACAACTAGAACGCCATGCCTAAGTCAAGATCATTTAGCACTGGGATGCATTGACTGCAAACCAGAAAAAAACCTCTTCATCGGCTGGGGTTGCCTCTGAATATAAATGACACAATATCTAATCTCATTGATCTCAAAATATCTCCAGCAACATATTATGTAAAATATTCATACTTTTAAAAGAATAATTAAATAAACATATTCAGCTAAACAAGTACAGCAGTGCGGGTGTTGTTGCCCTCTTCCATAGGAACAATTTCGTTACTAGGTTCCAATTGTGTTGAGAGGTCAGGAAAAGGAAATTCCAACATGTGTTCCATATTTAAAAGTTACTTGATAATTGCTAAAGTATGTGCTATTTTAGGGCTATATGTAAACACTATTGTTAATACAAAGTTCTCCGTACTGCAGAGGTGAGACTCTACAAATCATCAGATTTGATAATAGATAAACATATTTAAGCAGGATTAGTGTTTTAACAATCAAAAAGAACATGAAAGAATGAAAAAAGAAAAAGAAAAACACAGCCAGTATGCATAAATGACTACACATTGGTCATAATGGAAACTAGAGAGGAACTAAAGTTATAGATGCTACCTTGTTTTCATCTGAATACAATTAAATATGATCTGTAAACTTGTACTCCCTATCCTTTGCAATCTCTGCTCTTTAAAGAGCGGGCTCCCATTCTCGAGACATGAAGGGGGTTTTGAGGATTGCCACGAAAGGTTGTATTCCAACCATAATAAGCTTTTGGGAATAGAGTCCCTTGAAAAACAATTGATGGTATGGGTTGGGCAACCTCTGCATGCCCTCTGGCCCTTTGGCTCCCCAAATCTTGTCCCACTAGACTCTCTGATTTGACCTTGTCACATGACACACATTTGCAAAACTTTGTAAAAGGCCAAAATATCCTTGATTCCCCTATAAGTGAGTGTCAGACAAGACTACAGCCTTGAGGCAGCAATCATGTCTATGTTAAGTGATACCAGGTAGTCAATAGACATCTTTGCTGCCTGACAATATTGTTGCTGTATGCATTGGCTGTTCAATTGTTTATATCACCAAGAAAAAAAAATAAAAACACTGGCTTCCTAAATTATTGTATTGTAAAGGAGACAGTTAGCAGGGTGTCTAAAAGCGTACATATTGTCACGTGTTCTCCAAGTTAAATATGCAGCCTGTAGTTCAATTCCTTAGGAAGAAATGCATGCAAATGTATACCTAGAAATATGACAGTGAGGTGTTCCTCCATCTAGAAGGACACCGGGAATTGATAACTTTTAAATGCACAATCAGTTGGATAGCAATATGGATGGGGGTAGATGGGAATGGACTACAATGTGTGTTCTTATATAGTGCTCCATTCCACATTCCTCCTGTTTGTTTTCTCGAATCCATTTGTGCTCATTTTATCAACTTCCTGACAATAATGCTGAGTCTGATTTGTTAAGTGACTTGACCTTGCAAAATGCAGACTGGACAATGTAAAAAAAATACATGAGGATTATCTCATGTGCTATCAATCTTTTATTTGTTTGGATTCAGATTACATTTAAACAAATAAAAAACAAAATTCTACAATTACACTTGATATGATTTTCTTTTATGTTATTCCCTGGATACAAAATGTCTATGCTTTGTCAAGGAGTTATCAAAGGTTGTTTGAATTTTGCTTGCTGCTTCCTTACAAACATGTCTGAAATCTGTGACTCCCTCACTACCATCTTAATCTTCCTCATCCACACAACTTCTCTTCTCCGACGCCACCTCACACTCCCTCCTTTCTCTCTGATGTACTGCCTAACCACTTTCGTCAGACTGGAACCCACCTAAGCTGTGGTTTGTCAACACTTTCTGGTCTCCCTTTGCACTACAGATTGCTAAAGAGCTGGCTCGGTAACTTCACACACCGCTTCCTCCTCACCACCATCTTCCTGTTCGCTGGGGTCTTTCCATACTGATATCACATTTCCATTGTATTAGCCCTACGGTTTAGAATAACAACTTGTTAGCACCTGACCTGTCTGCCTTATCCTTCACTAATGATACGATATTCCCTGGGCAGCGAGCCGACCCTGTCGGTAACGGCCCACCACCCAAGTTAAGGGCCAAGCGAAGGGAACTACAAGGGTGCTAAAAAAAAAAAAAGAACTTTGCTGCATGGCCCGGCGCCACACAGTGCTGTCCTTGAAGTCTCTTTTTAATGTTGATGACTGTGATGTCATCAGCTTTGAAAAAACGGACTTCGGGGACAGCACTGTGTGGCCCAGTGCCGGTCAACAAAAGTATTTTTTTTTTAAAGACACTATTAGTACATGTGTAGGGAGCTTGTACCATACAATACAGCCCGCATTGCGAGCATCCAGATTGGTCAGCGCCTTCTTACAGGGAGCTAATATAAATTGCTTGAAAGCATGGTGTTCAACAACATAACCACTTTGTCACACATTTCTTCACTCTTTTTCATCCCATCGGTAGTGTAGGTGCCCAGCCATCAAATGGCTGAGAAATTATAAGCACCGAAATCTATGCTGCACATTGAAACCTTGCCCTTGGCCCTCCTTGACTGCTACAAGGATTCTCCCCTTGTGTTACTCTTTGCCCTCAACTCGGTTTATTTTCCATTTGCATGCCCCACTTATATCTTAAACCTGTTAGTTTTCAAGGACCATCCAGTCCATGCTCACGCCGCCTACACCATTCTCTTTCTCTCTCTCTCTCTCTCTCTCTCTCTCTCTCTCTCTCTCTCTCTCTCTCGTTTGAAAATGATCTTGTTATTTCTTTACAAAAGCCTATTGCATCTGTGAGTCCCGCACAACCCTCTTCTCCCTTCTTCATTTAATTCACCAACCCCCAATCTCAACCAATCTGTTCTCTATGAGTACTCAACCAACACGTTTGCTGATCTGGAATGCTTTCGTTGGTCTACTAATCATTATTGCACTCCTAAAGATCTCTGTGCACCCGCAAATGGAAGGAAATGGCACCCCCTACCTGCACCTCTGTCTCGGGAGGATAGCTCAGGGGCAACTTGCTTGCCTTGAAAGCAAGACGACACAGAGCAACACAGGTTCGATCCCCGGTCTGCTATTAGAAACCTCTGGGTATTAAGCGCATTACATAATCGTATCATCATATCACCTACCTTAGTGTTAACCATTCCCTGCCCTCTATGATCTTAACAGCATGCTGCAACATGGCTGTTAAAGTAACCATCTTAGAAAAACCTGAACACCACAAACCTCCTTACTACTACCTGTCTTCCTTCTCCCTCACTATTTTACACATTTTTCAGGAACAGTGTTCAATCACCTTACCAATTACCTAGAAGTGAATGGATCAGGGACACCCTACAGTCTGGATTCCATAGTAATCAATATTTGGTAACATTAATCACCAATCTCTGTAACTTTCTCTTTACTGCCTACCACTCCCACCTATTCTCTATTCACTCGTCTCTCTTACTGGCTTTCTCGCATATTAGCCTCCACTGCACTGAATTGGCTAGATTGACACTTACCTAGATGGTCACTTCTTTTTATTTACTAAATTCTCGGTCAACTTTTGCAAGTTTACTACCCACAACGGTCTGCTCTATTTAATCGTATCAATGATGCCTTTTCAAACGGATCTTCTCCTTTGGGTTCTTGTATTTTCTTGTTGCTGCTGTCACCACATCTTTATATCCTTTCCCTCATTTCCCCAAACCTTTCTTCATGTATCACTGATTTTCTGAATATCACATGCCATTGGAAGATAAGTCGCTGTCAGGTGCCTAATTCTTTCAGTATTAGCTGATCTACTTTCCTACTCCAAATGTCTCACTCCTTGTCCCTTTGCCTCCAGCTTTCTTCACTGATCTTCTGACTTGATCCTTCATGCTTCACAATCTGAGAAGGGTGTTCTCTTTGTTAGTAATCTTAAGCATCAACTTTTCATGAGCTGAGATCTCAAACCTTCCTCAGCCTCTCTGTAACTCATCCTTTCAGAACTATCTCTTGATTTTCTATAGGTTCTTCTTTTTTGAGCTCTAAGAGCTAACCTTTTCTCTCTATGTGAAAAACAGACGTCCTTAGTCTCCTGAGTTCCTGAGACTGTGTCTTCACCATCCCTTCCCACTAACAGACACTCATTTTTATCCTCTAAGTCCAAGAAATCGGTCAATGTTAAAGTACTGCTTGGACTCTTCCATGTTTTACGAGTTGTGGACATTAGAGTGGGGTAAGCTTAATGGAGCATTAAATCTTGCAACTTGGGCATCAATCAAGGCTCTCACATCAGTTTCCATTTTTTCAATGTTTTCTGAATTACTAACTACAATTTGTGCTAAAGGATTGGCGATGCCCTCAATATTCCATTCAACTTTAGAGTCTCTACTGGCTTGCGACTTCAGCATATTGTTTGCGTATATTTGGAATCCCTTTTTCCAACCACTTTAGGTGCAGAAGTGAATGCTAGAATCGCTTCATATGCATAAAATTGCCCCTCTAGTTTATTGAGTTTCCCGAGAATGTCTGCTAGTGATAATTTCATATCACGAATTTCCCAGTGAGTTTGTTTTTGTCCTTTATCAAGCAAACTCAGAATACGTGTAAGTACAGGGAAAGAGTCATTATCATTCGCACTATTGTCAAAACATTGAGGAGGAGAAGCAGGAAAACCACCAGGACATTGTCAGCAAAAGAAGAGTGTGATCCCAAATCCTTCTCCATGTCTCCCTGATCTCTTTTCACATAAGGCTCAGAGTTTAAATGTTTATTTGATGTCACTTGGGTGGGGGAACTAGAGGAAGGCAAAAGGCCAACAACTCAGGCCTTAAATTGCTTGGTAGTGGCATTGAGTTTGTATTCTTTGGGTTCTTGATAAATAAAAATATGTTCTCTACACGCCTTCTTCTTTGGGAGACTGGTGTTGAAGTCTCAAGTGATAGCCTTATACGTTTGCCCAACTCTGCCTCCATAGCTGGGGCCAACATAGAAATGTCTGAAATTCGTTTTTTAAAGTGCTCTTCTGAGTTACTATTGATGGCACAGTTGTTAGCAGACGTTAGACCATTAGGTAAGGTCGGATCGTCATTAATATTAACATCGATATCGTTTATTTCATGCAGTGCGTTACGGGCATGTTGACAGCAAGCTCGTTATTATGCACTATTGCCGACACAACCTTAGGCAGTGTGTTCTTGCTAATTGGTGAGTGGTTACTAGGACTACTTTGACAGTCATTGAACAAGGTCATCTGGACAGATTCGACTTTAGTCTACGTTTGAGTCGTTGAGTTGGCACTCATTGGAGCTGACTTGGAGCTCACTTGTAACTTTCTCCCTCTTCACAGCCCATTAACCAGCAGTATGAGCGTTTGGCTAGCGCCACAAATCTCTGTGTAAGCACTGGCCACACATTCAACATATATTATTTTCTAACACAATTGCAAGGATATAAAGAAACATTTAATTGTATCCATTTTGAAACAGGAAAATACACATTCACCAATCATAAATCTCCCCTTTCCAACACACTTACGTTTGTTCGATACCTATGAAAAAACAGGATCTCCCTTGATACGTCGAACATTCACAAGCAAAATTCACTTACAGAGGACCCAAAAGGTTCACAACCGTAAGCTTGTGGGATGAGGTAAATGGAAAACACCTCGCCAAAGAAACTACCAAAGCCACTAAGGCCGTCGCACAAAGAAGCCCACTGGAGGTTTACACCCCCAGGAGCCTTGACGTGCACGTGACAGTGGATCCAGGCGGCGTACCTCATTAACACACACGCTCTTCTTATAGGGCGAAGAACATTAAAGCAGACATAAGGGCAAATATCCACAGTACATATAAGTATGAATATTAAACCTAATATCAATCCCCAGCCCCGAGACCTATCAGGCTTATCAGGCACTTACGAGGACACTTCCGCTGGGCAGGCGCTAGGGCGGGCACGCGCTCGTGTCTTTAAGTGGGGAGGTGCTAACAAGGGGGCGTGGCCTCGTTGAAGATTAATTGGGAACGTAGGTAACACAGCAGCAATTCTTCGTCCAGCAAGGTGTCCAGGCTTATCAGGCACTTACGCAGGCACTTCCACTGGGCGCGCCTCTTGATTTTTCTCCTCCAATCAACTCACTACCTACCACTGGAAGACACTAGCCCCTAAAATCAAGTTAATCCCAACTCTATTTTGCTTCATTACTACCCTGAAAAATCACTTAATGTCCCTTGAAGGAGCACGCAATCTAGCTGGTGGTATTGACTGCCCAAATCCCCTATCCAGCCCTTTTACCTGTGCAGAATTGGATATACTGCATATGATCGTCCAGTAACATTTAGTAGGTAAGAACACCAAATAGCTCTGGGATACTTTGTTCTCTCACTGTCTCAATGGCCCCTACTGTGCCATGTTACTGTATCTGTCTTTACATCTCATCTAGAGAGTATCTTGACAAACTCTCCTCCCTGTTCAAATAAATAATACAGTACTAAAGAAATAGACACTATATAGACCACAAGGATGCATTTGCTGACTTGAAACATGTATGTGCTCTAGAACGTAGCTGCACATGGCATGGTCAAATACTGGCATTGATTGTTGCCTATAATGTTCCCTTCAACCTCGCCCTTGCCTCCATCACTTTTTTGATTTGTGGTGAATGCAGCGAACAGAAAAGAACTTTCCAAGCAACCTAAGCTTCTTAATATATGTTGCCATAAGCTGTTTTTTTACCTTAAATACTTTCCAATCTTGGCTAGTGGCTTTCTTATTCCCATCCAGCACTTTGCAAGGGTCTGTGGGTGATTGTTATAAGAGCTGTATTGGCAACCTACAATCCAATGGGATATTGTGTAAGGTTCCATTTTAGGACTGTATTTGTGTGTGTGAGAGGGAGCGAGAGAGCGCAAGAGAGAGACAGAGAAAGACACACAATACGGTTTCTTCTGCACTATTCTGGCTAGCAGCTGCACAAATACTCCAGCTACAGATCATGACTACAAGGAAGACTTTAATATTAAAATTGCCTTGGCAACTTTACAAACGTAAGCATAAATCGAGGGATAATTAAAATGAAGCACTCCATTTTTCATAGCCGAGGAGTCACATGTTTCCTGACAGTATACGCAGCCAATTAGGCTGCGTTGTTCGGTTTGTTAATCCGCTAAGGAAGCAACTAATTATACAAGCCATCGCCATTTGGAATGCTTTTGGTGTTTAAAGTAGTTCAATGTTCTCTCTTCTAGCCTCTTCAATATTTTTCAGTTTAAATAATCATTTGAGTGAGATTTTCCTTCCACTGGGTATTTTGCATCTTTGGGGACAATGGCGTGCAAGGCAAAAGCAGACTCCGACTCTCGTCCTTGTATGATTAATGTAGTGGCGGAGGTTCCCTTGCTGGAGTTATGAGTAAGAAGAAGCAGAGCTCATACAAGCAGCATTTAAATCCAATTCACACCGGGCTCCTCTGCTTTGATTTAAAGTGTCTCCAAAGAAAGCAATTAGTCTCTCAACAAGACCTTCTGAAAGAAACATACTTTCTGAGGAATCCGCTGCTCAAGGTTTTCATTTTTAACATTCAGTTGCTACATCTCTATCTCGCCCTGCTCCTCTGGTGTTTGAAAACATTATTTCAAGGAAAGGAAACTGCAGGTCATACAATACCATTGTAAATGTAGAGCTAAACTAATGCTCTTCGAATGGTAGGCAAATGAGCTGAAAGTCATAAACAGTGCTGATTACCTGTTTCAAAAATCACACTAAAGGTGCATTATTGATTTAAAAAACAAATTGGTCAATTGGCTCATAATAAGTGCAACTTTCTGTTCCTATGCCAAGTGGACCATGTTCCCATAAAACATATATTAACCTCAGTATATTGACCACTTGATTGAACAAGGCCTTAGTGAACAGCACATGATTTGAAAGTGAAGCACATTACTCTGCCGCTCTTTGCTTGGTATGTTACACTCACTCATTTGAATGTGTCACCCCTTTCCAATGCCATCAGCGCTTGCTAATTTCTTTGCTCTGTTGGCACACATAAAATGGGTGACAGGCTGCTTACCCACTACGTAATATGTCTGAGAAAAAAAACAGTCCAATGACAAGCCTGAGTGCTCCCTCAGCTGTAGCAAACAACTGAGAATGAGCTGCTCAGCGGGCTTTGTTTGAATTGAAACGTGCCGGTATGGCATGAACCATGGGTTATTGTTGCTCCAGCTCCACCATGCTTGTCAGGATTGAGTAAGTAAGAGGTGTTTTGGTGCCACCTCACCCTGCTTCCTATGTCATGCTTCTGAGGTGGTGTGAGCCAAAGGGCAATTCAGAGCAGTGTGTGTGGAGGCAGCGGTCACTAGCTCCTGGCACCAAATGAAGGTACTGGTCTACATTGGTGTAGCCAGTGTGAATGTTTTCTTACAGTGTAATTGTGTTGTAAATGGTATTCTGAGCAAAGCAAACATGTTACGATTGTTATTTCATGTATGTACTGACCTGCATTGTTGCAGCAGGCATGCACATGGTTTCTTACAGTCACTTAGAATTATGAGCAAAGCCAATTTGATGATTGTTCTTACTTAGGAAAACTGCCTTACATTGGTGCAGCTTGCACAGACATATTTTCTTAGAGTGGTTTTTCATTTTCACTGGCCCAGTATGGGCAAATCCATAATGATGCTTATTCTTAGATTGGGGTGCTGAACACCATTGGTTCATCTAGTATTTCCTAAAGTGGCATGGCATTTTAACTACATTGTAGTAAAAGCTAGCATGATAAGGGTTCTTATGTGTGAATGCAGGCCTAAATTGGTGCAGCATGCATGGACTTGTTGTCCTACATTGGCATGGAACATTTGCTGTCACAATGGGAAAAGCCAACATGATGGGTGTTCTAATACGGGGTACAAGCTTGCACTGGCAGAGACAGCATGCACGTAGCCCCTGTTTTCAGGGCATGGTGCATGCAAGGAAGTGCATCACCCTCACCCAAGACCAGGGATTTTCCCCAGGTGAACCATAACCCCCCTCCCCAGGCCAGCTGGATAGGGAGGGGCAGTGCACCTGAAAATAAAATTTCTGTTAGCGGGAGGTGGGCTACACCAGGAGTTCTTACCTTACTCATGGACAAAAACACCAAGGTGAATTTTATTGGGATCCCAATGGGGACCACTCGTTATTAATGAAAATCTTGTAATCCCCTTCCTAACATCCCCCTGACATGAGTATCATCTAAATTGGGATCTTCTACATCAACCCACCTCTCCTCGGAGGTGTCTTAGGGACCTATGGGGTAAGTCTGATGCAGCAGACTACTTCCTTTAGTCCTGGTACCACCAACATGAAATGTGAGACAAGGGGATGGCTCTGTGGGTAGCCCCTCTAACTAGGCAGCCTCAAGCAAGCTGCCACGCCCTCCCGCTACCTCATGCAGGGTACCTCCCCTTTAGCCTCTACATATACTTAACATTCATACTTAAAAGTCCATCTATTCATTTGCCCACTCTCCCTTCCCCACTTTAAATGTACTACTATTTATAAATATTGAGTACACTACATAACATTTAATATACATATATAATTATATACGTAAATACTAACAATGACAAACAAAATATACTATATCAAACATTATGTCACCATCCTTTAAGTACCTTGTAGGGCTGTCTCTGGGTTGTCTCTGGGCAGGCTAGGCTGAATGGGTCGGGCCTGGCCCGCTGTTCTTTCTGCTGGGTGACCCTGTCGACCATCTGGGGCCGCCGTCAGCATTGTGTGGCCCCTGCCATTTTATCTTTTTTTTGGGTGGCCCCCTGCCACATGGGGGTCTTTGCTCACATAAATTCTACACCTGCAGCCTTTTATTCAGTGTGGGCCCCATAGCCTGAGGTACCCACTCTCAGATGCCCACCATGTCCAGTAGCCACTTTTAAAATCTGATGGGTGGCCTAGTTGGTATGTGGGCCACCAGCGTCACCACTGCACCCCCCGCTTCAACATATTTTCTTCAGGCGGTGACCTGTTGACTTTGGAACACTGCTGCACTCAACCCCTCACCTCAGGCACCATCTTGAGTTCAGGCAGAGTCCCCATGATAATGGGGGTGCAGCCATTAATCACTGCCACGCATGCAGCCTTCCTTTATTCCCGGCCTGCCGGCGCATCACTATGGCTTCCTCTTTGCAGCAGCCTGCTGCTTATCTCCACCTGGGGTTCCACATAGAGGAAGCCTGGTCCATTCAACATCCCACACTTCACCGGGGCAGCCCTGGCAGGCAGTCTGGGACATTGACTTCACTGCTTTGCCCTCCGGGGAGTACCGTGCTTTTGCTTTTCACCTATCAGGCCAGCTGGCATAGTGGCCTGGGAGGATTTTTATTAAGGGGAGCACGGCTGGGCTGCCTAGTTTGGGCCACCACCCTCACGCGTTCCAGACTGGGCAGACCTTTTTATCCTGGGCAACCCAACACACAGTGCCTGGGTCCTTTGGTATTCGTGGGCCTCACCGATATGATCCCCGAAAGGTCCAAAACCCATCACAGCCTCTGCCGTAAAGCTCAGCCCCACGGTTAACTCTCTGGGAGGGCTCCTCAAACACAGCTTGGTGGCCTTAATGTCTGTGTGCCTTGGGGACCGCACGAGGCAGCGGACCACCCAGGGGGTACTCTCGTTTTTTGTTTTCTCCCCTTTCTTCCTTCTCACTCCTTACTGCTTTTTCATGGTCCTCTTTTTTCAAATCCTCTTTGGATTCTTTTCTCCCGTGCCCAGCCCATTCCTGGGCAGGGGAGATCTATTCCTTTGTTCTTTCCTTTTCCTTTTCTCAACATTCCATCCAGCCCCATTGTCATCAGATTACACTAGTCCAAAACACAGACACATAAAACACACACAAAATGCACGTAATATAACATTTTCTTGAACCATGGTGTCTCTGTATTTATCTCTCGGTTTACCGTTAGGGGACAGGCATTTAGCCCTTACCAGCAGGGCCCTTTTTAGGCTGCCGCCTACACTACTCCCCCCTTCGGTCATAATGGGCAATGTCAAAATGATAGGTGTTCATATGTGGGAATAGTAGCTTACATTGGCATAGCCAGAAAGCATATGGTTTTTACTGACATTATGGGTAAAACCAACATGATGAGATTTCTTATTTGGGGATGGTAGCCTACAATTGTGCAGCCAGCCTGTGATAATTTTCCTACCATGGCATGACATTTTGTTAATGATATTTTGGGCAAAGCCAACATGGAGTGTGTTAATACATGGGAATACTGGCCTGTGTGGATGCAGATAGTATGTATATGCTTTCTTACAAGAACATAGCATTTTACCTACATTATGGTCGAAACCAAAATTATTAAGGTAGTTATGTGCAAATACTACCATAAATTGGTTGACAAAGCATGAACATGTTTTACTACATTAGCATGGAATTTTCGCTGGCTTTATGGGCAAAGCCAACATGGCTTATATTGGCACAGCCAGCATGGATATGTTTGAGCACAGTGAGCATGAACATGTTTTTTACAGGGAGAATATTGGCATATAATGTGGGCAACAATATCATGAACATGCAATGAAACATAGTCCTTTGCAGTGTCGGTGATATGGCAATTATTTTATTGTTTCATGTGCTGCCCTACAAAACAGACAGTACACTGTTTTGCTTTTTACCATTGTGTTCACTGAATCTGGAAAAAAACTCATTGTTTGGAGTGAAACCCTCATGATCCCCTTTGGTTGGATGATGCGCATGCGCTATTCTCAGTAGCTTGCAAGACATCCTGGAAAATATGTATGCAACTCAAATGTACCAATTCATTGGCCACCACTTTCCCTTTCTCCTTTCCTGGAGTGATGCCTTAAGTATCAAATTATGGATGAATTTTGTTTTGTTGATGACGATTGGGATTACGATAAACTTTTCCAAAATATTTACTTTTTCTGATGGATTGTACATTTGTAGTTCTCTTTGTCAATTACAAAAAAATAAAGTTTACAAAAAAATAACAAAAAGTTCAGATTAATGCACTCATTTTAAAACATTGCTACAGCAATGAAGCTTTAACGTCAACAGAAAACTATCTGCTGCACATGTCCGACTATAAAAGAAGCACGAAAGGATACCCGAAGCGGCCGCCCATTCACAATCAATCACAAAGTTACATTATTTTAAAACTTCACAATGTATATATAAGTGTCCCAGGATTCAAAGTAATCCAATTGCAAATATATATTCAGAAGACATGTAAATGAGGCAATCATCAAAGAACCATGACAAACACGCGGTAATGTCCACCACCTGCACCAGATCAATGTAAAGAATATAAAACAACAAGAAAGCAACTACACCACTGCCAAGTGAAGCTCTGGATGATATCATGTAAAACATGTGGTTTCAGGAAGCATAAAAGGCAAAAGGGAGAGATGGGGAAGAAGGAGGGATTAGATTTGCAGCTCAAGTGTTACATATTTTAATGGTGGGTGAGCTGTTAAACATTTCCATTTCTTTGAGTTCTGGGCAGTACATTTTCAAGATACAAGATGAGAGAAACATGCTAATCTACGGTAGGGATGAATCCTTGTTTGACATCAATATGGCCAGTGGAGGTGAAGTATAAGGTTCAAAGGTGGCCACCAGAGACATTTCATTGCTGTTGGAGATAAAGGGGCCTATCGGGACAGTCCGGGGCTTGGCTTCATGTGGCTTAGAACAGTGCTGAAGATTCTCATTTTTCAGACTCCAGTAGTAGAGACTCTCAAAGCTGCAACAAACATTACAGTCACCTCATACCACTACTGCATCCAGAAAGCACTTGACTCTCCAGATAGTCTGAACTACAATTTCCATTAACTTGCAATGGTGTCCACTGGAATTTGCTCACCTAGTCTTAACTTTCTCATGATATTTAGGGACTTGTTCTTCTCTCTCATTTCCCATTAGAGATGTATATGCTGCACAACACCTGCATCCTATTTTTTTCTCCTACTATTCACATCTGACTGAGCAGTAAGGTTTATCGTTCTCAGGATATCATGGCCATCAAAGAGATTCTGCACCACAACACTGCAATGACTTCCCTGCCTATTTGGTATTGATTCCCTCAGGAGGACTCCCTGCCGTGCCATGGCAGCACTTAAAATGGAAAATGTAAGGTATTTGCAGGATAGAACTCCTGCGGATGAGACAATGGGATGCACTGCACTTAAAACCAAGGGAGAGATTGCAGAGTGACCCTCCACTGCTGATTCGGTTCTGAAGAGAATGTTAACCAAGAAGTGATGCAATTGGATGCCACTGGTCTCTAATTCAAGACACCTAAGTTCTACAAGAGGAGGCAGAACATGCAAAATATAAGTCTCACCTTTACCAATAAAATAACTTTGGGAAGTGATCTATCTTCCATGCAGTGGAAGAGATGTCAGAAGCTCAATGAAAATGTATCCCCCAAAAAACCAAGAAAATCCACGCTCCTCCAACTAAGAACAAGGTTCTCTCTACTACACTGGGTAAGATATTGCTTGCCACTGTACTGCATGGTATGTCCCTTTTCTGTGTCTACCCCTGTTGCAATTATGACAATTTCCATTTGTGTACTGCCATTGGAAGGGTTCGTTTCTGAATGGAATTATAATGCTGTATGTTCTCCCCATCAATTTTTTTAACAACCCTTCTCATCATGAGTGTCTGATTCATTCTCTTTTTGCATTGGAAATGTTTGATACAGTATGGGGCTAGAGCACAGCATGTTTTGTTTTTCCCATTTGTGAGGGGCAGTGACAATAGCATGTGCGTTTTTTCTTCAGCACCAACACCTCTGCTCTCACCACTAGTTTTTGTTGTCAACTTGAATGAGGCATTTCCACTGGACAACACAGCGGAGTGGGAGAAATCCTGCAGGTCAGACCTCCCCCTGTTCTTGGTGACAGGGTGGATGTGTGACAATTGCACAAGAAGGGAGCAGATCACACTATCATGTGCAGGAGGGAGTAACAGTTTGAACCTGACAATTATCTTGAGGATGCAGCTGATTTTTTACAAGTGCGTCAATGTTATTTAAATGAAGAAATAGTGGGTGGCCACAAAAGGAACTCAGCACCTGCAAAGGATTTTCTCAGAACTCTACCGCTAGAAGTGATATCTGTGGTTCCAAAGGAACTATGTTTGCCTTTTAAGGAGTACAATTAAAACGATGATAGGTGTCCAGCTGCACTGCTCCAGCAGCAAAAGAGGGTACTGTTTATGATAGATTTGCCATATAATATTGAGGGCCAACCCCAGAATGAAGAGTCCATGACCATGATATATACCCCAGAATTCCATGACTTGCATCTCAGTATCCTAGCACCCCTTCACCAGAACACCCTCAAATGGTACTGCCATTGATCGTATAACTGCTGCCCTGCCACATCTTTACCAATCATCCCAATGGCCTTTTCCTCTCCTTGATTATCTGCCCCATCCTGACAATTTCTCCCATTATGATGCCTCTTGTGGCATGTATTCCTTTGACAGCATCAACAATGGCACTTTAACCCTGTAAACAGGACATTGGCAAACCAGAAAACCAGATCCCTCATTGCAACCGTGTGCTCCTGTTTCTCGCTTTAGTAACATGGGTTCCTCAGCCCAGCACCATGGATCCATGGAAGAAGGGATCTAGTGATGTGTTGCCTTATTACTTATTGAGAAAAATCACCCTGGAGAAAGGGCAGGTCATAGTTAGCAACTGCAAACAATCCCAGGTGAGTTATTTACATTTTTGTTCAAACACCTGGTCCCTTTTGAAAAATGGTATAAAAGAGTAAACTTAGATAGGTCAGACATATGTGCACAGTGCACTGTTGGACACAACTTTCAACATACAAAATGATTGGAATCGCCTAATCACTGGGGACAAGACACGATGGCACACGGCGTCTGCCAAACTTCTGAATTTAGCAATCGAAAAAACTAAACCGAACATTGCCATCTGACTTTTGTATACCTCTACTGGCGGAAGCATTGTTCTTGTTCCCTTGATGAGAATATTTCTTTTTTCTACTGAACTGCTTTTTGATTTCTTGTAAAAATCTTATTTTGATTATATATAAGTAATTGAAAAAAATTAAAAACAATTGTAATTGGCACAGCCTGTGAATGTGTGAACATTATAGGTAGGTGAACACAAAAACTGGAGTAAAAGGTGGGCACCACTTTCTTGGTTAACTCGAAAATAATGATGGCTTCTAAACAAATTCATCAAAGGTTTTTAAATTCAAGTTCATCGATGTGAATAAATAAAGCCTTGGCAAAAGGAGATACTGTATACAAAAAGAAGCTAAGGGTGACCCCTTAACAAATGATATGCTCTCGCTGAGCCCTATTTGAAAGTTGCAACTATCTAAAATTCATGAATTACTATTCAGGAACCATTTAAAAACATGATAATGACATTGAAATTAGTGGAAATAGTTACAAATTTCACATAGGGCTCAGCGTGAACATATCACTTATTGAGGGGTCACCCTCAGCTTCTATTTGTAAACTTTATAAGTAGGGACATCATTCCTAGAAATGCAGTTTATCTCTGTACATTTACTCATGTACCCAACAAAGTTATTAATTACCCAAGAGCAGTACATTTCTCAAAACCCATGATCATCAAACTTGACTATTGCTCCTTCCATCCTCTAGGCAGATCCTCAACTTTGCTATCTGCACTCTGTACAACCTACCCAGTCCCCCCACGCCCCATCTACCTACCAATAACATGCTGTTTGGCTTCAAAAGCACAAGCACTATTTTTCCAAATGTTTTCACCTAGTCTACAAAGCTGTCAATGCTGTTGCTGACCCCAATACTACTTCCAGTGAGCCTCAATAATGCAATTTGTTATATTGAATCAGTACTCCTCTTTAGTTTGAAGTACATGTGTGAGGAAATTCCATCTAACGAGGGTGTAGGAGACCTGGCATTATTAATGTTTATTGGTGAATAAAATGATGTGGGTAATTCCATTTCAGTGACGGAAATCCTTTTCATAAAACTTCATAAAACATAATGTACACCTGTGCACTGCTGCATCAGTAACCCGGTGGCAGCACCTGCCCTACAGTAGCATTGAGCAGGTTCAGGTAACAGGTGCCCTCTTGACAGCTGCAGAGACAGCCAAGTATCTGCAGCACAGGGGCCGTATTGAAGATATGCACCCCTATACCATAGCTCTGAAGATTCTAGCCTGGAGGCATGTTAAACAGTAATTATAAGCTATACCTGAGCTATGGTATGGTAGCCAGTATCTCTCATAGTATCCCAGACACATTAAATTAATATTACACATGGGTCTTGGATCAGCTACCTCTCCAGCTGAAGGCCACAAGGGGCTCCTCTGGGAACACCAATCAGAAAGAAAAAACCTAATCCCAGCAACACCAGGGTCAATAGCTCTGCAGAGACAGCCAAGTATCTGCAGCACAGGGGCCGTATTGAAGATATGCACCCCTATACCATAGCTCTGAGGATTCTAGCCTGGAGGCATGTTAAACAGTAAATATAAGCTATACCTGAGCTATGGTATGGTGGCCAGTATCTCTCATAGTATCCCAGACACATTAAATTAATATTACACATGGGTCTTGGATCAGCTACCTCTCCAGCTGAAGGCCACAAGGGGCTCCTCTGGGAACACCAATCAGAAAGAAAAAACCTAACCCCAGCAACACCAGGGTCATTAGCAAAGAGACTAACTACTGATGAACTTGATGAGCAGGTGACAAGTGTGCATGTCATCCCGTCTGGTTTCCGGCACTGCTTTCTGTCTGGAACTTCACTGCCAGCGGCAATCTTGTATTGGTGACATCACTTCCTGTGGCCCTCTTGATTTGGTGACATCATGTCCTGTGGTCCTCTTGAATCGATGACATCACTTCCTGTGGCCATATTGGATCAGCCACATCTCCAGCTGAAGGCCGCAAGAGGCTCCTATGGGAGAACCAATCAGGAAGACATTTCCTCATCCCAGCAATACCATGGTCAATAGCACGGTAGGGACAATGAGGCTCCGAATTTCAGCAGGGGCAGAATGTTAGTAAACTCAGACTCTTTATGTAATGCCAAATTCAACCCCCCCTTCACCTTGTATGTTTTCCATGCATTCACAATACTGACTCACACCAGATTCACATCAGACTCTCACCAGAGTCTCACACAGAAGTCTGAGTTTGCAAACATTCTACCCCTGCTGAAATTCGGAGCCCCATGTTCCCTACAATGCTCAGGTGGCCTTCACCTAGTGCACCCGAGAGCCTCCAGAAGCACTGTTTCGGCAGTCCTTCAGTGCATGTCCATTGGGGAGGCTTTCAGGACAAGTATTACCTACTGCCAGTCAAGTGCGGGATTCCTTATCCAATGTCCATGTTAATTAATAGAAAAATAAACTCTACGCCATATATACTTTCAAAGAATACTATTCACATCTACTCTACTCTCAGACTCCTCCCATATCGGTTTCTTATCCATTATGATCCCAGTTGTCATATTATCATTATGGTGTCATTATCACTCAAATCATACTCTCCGTCCCCCAGGGTCAAATAGCATTCAAAATTAGGAGATTCAAGGGGTTTGATTTGCTGAAAAAACTTGACAAATCTACCCTAGAGAACTTTGATTTGCTGGTGAAACAGACAGGCTTGAAATTCAACCCGAGATCCAAGTCTCCTGATTGGGGCACAAATGAACTTGAAAGACCGAGGTTTCTTGATTAATCATACCATTAAGCTAAGAGGGGCAGCTTTTTCCAAAGTTTATCCTGGTTTAGCTGTGAGACGGAATATTGTACATCGGCTCTAGAGATTATTTGTACCCTGTTCTTAATTTGAGATGCCCTCTGATGTTGTCACTGTTCCAGGGTTATTGCAAGATCAATGTACTTTTTGTTTGGGTTTTCCTTCGAATATTATAATAATTTAGAAGTATTGTAACACTTGTAAAAAACAAGAGTTAAAGTTCATTATTAGAAATTGGAAATATGTATTCCCGCCATGTAGAAACAACAGTCTGAAAAACTGTCCTCCCATAAACAGCGTAAAGCGCTGAGCATGACTTGCGAAAAATGGCAACTATTTTGGAAATATTTACTTCAAGACTTCAGGCGCTATCCCTCCTTGATAAAATGATCAAACCCTCAGACAGATTGAACTATTGTCAAGACTTGAGGCTGTGTAGATTAGATATACCTCCGTCCCCAAGCACCGAACAGGGAGTTTAGTGAATACTCGCTGTTCAGTGGAGCCACAGGTGGCTGGAACAGGAGCGGGAGCACTGTATTCACAGGTGTCTGTGGCAGGGAAAGAATACAGGATTATGACAGTAAGTACAAGAAAAGGATGAAAGAGAACAACCACGGTAACTGGAAAAAGTAAAGACACCTACCAATCAGGCCACAAAGACGGGGCTCTAAGAAAGGAGCAGGACCTTTGCAACAGTGTTCCACTAAGTGATGTGTATGTGTTAACCCAATGTATGCCAACAGCAGCAGCAGCTCACGGGGTAGCTTTTGTAGATTAAGGTTCCAGGAAACAGGACGTAGATCGGAGAACCAGGCAATGAAAACACAAACGGTAAATCCAGAGGCAGTCCAGGAACGAACGGGATCCACGTCAGTTGCCAGGTGAATCGTACCAAAACGCCGTAGCAAGGGAGAGGCAAAGGCAGTCCTTAGTGAAAGTTCAGAGCCGTAGCAGTAACAATAATGTTCCGAGCCGAGCACCGTAACCAAAGGGAAAAAACAAAAAGAAGTCCAAAATCAAATCCAAAGTCTAGATCCAAGAAGGTAAGTGAAGTATCCTTCCTTTCACTCCTTCCCCCAGAAGCTCACTGTCCCTAGAGCCCTGGTTCTCTCGAAGCTGGACTACTGTAACAGCCTCTATCTAAATCTGCCCGCCTCTACTCTCCGCCCTTTGCAACTCATCCAGAACAGGACTGTGAGACTTGTCCTTGACCTCAAGCCCAGGGTCCGTATCTCCCCAGGACTGAAATCACTACACTGGCTCCCAGTGACTGCGAGGATCAAGTTCAAAACCCTCTGCATTGTCCACAAAGCCGTCTGGGGCCTTGGGCCAAAATACCTTCAATTCTCTCTTCCTAAATATCTTCCTTCTCGAGCTCTTCGCTCATTCGCCTCCAACTCCCTCAGGGTCAGCCGCTTCTCCAAACAACGAGTTGGGGGCAGATCTCTCTCATCTGCAGGGGCCTCCCTCTGGAACAGCCTTCCTGCCTCCCTGAAACTTGAGGAGAACCATCTCCGGTTCCGGAAGCACCTCAAAACCTTCCTCTTTGCCTCCGCTTTCTCTCCCCCTCTCCCCTGCTAATACTACTGAAACTGCACTGAATCCGCAATCTGCAACTGGGCCACTCACCGTTCTCGGTCCTTGGCCCAGCCACTCTCCCCTGCACTGCCTCCCCGGCAACCCCTGCACTGCGGGACTGTGTCTGTATCCCCACAGCCCCCCTTCCCAGCACTTGTCTGCACTTACCTCGCACTTGCCACCAGCTGGCCCTTGTTATTTATCCTGTATGCTGTATGCTAATAACCCTGTACTGCACGTTCCCCTCTCCCTTTCCCCCATGCACTTTTCCCTTCGCCTGTACCCTTGCACTTGCGTGATCTGAATGACACCTGACCTAGTAGGATCGCTGTCTGTCTCCCCTTGTTCCCCCCCCTGCCTCGTTGCGCCTTGAAACACTTGTGTATAGGCGCGTTACAAATGCCATATCATATCATATCATATCAAGCAAAACGAAAATGCCAAACTCTGGAGAATCACAGCTGAGAAGCAACGCTTTGCACATGCAGCATCTGTTTATAGCGTTACCACAGCAATGAGGTCACATGACCAGCGTGCCACGTAACGTTTTGAGAATGAAGCAGACGCCGCCGAGGGTGAGAATATAGTCACCATGGTAACCTCCAACGCAGTCCAGGGTATTGTTGTTGACTCCTTCCATATGGCATAGTGCTACAAGGCCATGAAGAGAACCTGCGCGAACCCTGCCTCTGCGCTGTGGGCAAGCTTGCAATGTGAGGTGTGGGAGCATCGTGTGCCTGGCGTGAAACAGAGGCTGGTTTGGAGGTTGCATGCATGACAGAGCCCCCCAAAGGCCCACGACCTCATGGGCAGGCAGGATTGTCCCTGTGAAAACGGGCCGCCAGTAAGGGGGCCTTGACCGCATCAGCGGGCTCCCAGGAACTCTCCTCAGGACCATACCCCAGCCAATCAATCAAGTAGTACAGAACCCCCCCGCTAAGTTTGGAACCCAGAATAGCAGCAACCTCGTATTCATCAGGGGAACTTTGAAGGACAGGAGATGGAGGAAGTACCACCCAGGAGTTTGCAGGGCAAGGTTTGAGGAGAGAGGTATGGAAGACTGGGTGTATGCGCCATGAGGAAGGTAGGGAGAGCTGATAAGCCATCGGATTAAAAACCCCAGTGATCTTGTATGGGCCTATAAAACGAGGAAGGAGCTTACAACAACTAGGCAGGCGGAGGTGGCAGGTAGAAAGCCAAACCCTATCCCCCAGGATGTACCGTGGTGCAGGGGACCTTTTCTTGTCAGACGCATGACACATAGATTCTTGTGAATCACGGAGATGTGTGAGGGTCTGGGCATGGACAGAGGACAAATCCCTGATGCAAGCAGCCGCAGCGGGAGACCGAGAAGAGGCCAGGTCAGGGAAAGGGAGAGTATGAGAGTGTTGGCCATATAGGGAGTAGAAGGGAGAGAACCAGTGGAATAATGAGGGGCATTGATTAAGCGAACTCCACTATATGAAGCAACTGATACCAGGATTTCTAGTTCTGTAGAGAAAAGCAGCGCAGATACTGCTCCATAGACTGGGTGACCCTTTTGGTCTGACCATCAGTTTCCGGATGGTATGAAGAAGAGAAGCTAGCATCTATCCCAAGCAAACTTGTGAGGGCCCTCCAGAACCGGGAAGTGAATTGTGAACCCCGATCAGATATGAGAACAGAAGGGAGACCAAAGAGACAAAAACAGAACGAAAGAAAAGACCAGCCAACACAGGAGCAGAAGGTATACCCGAGCAGTGTATGAAGTGGGCCCTCTTTGTAAACGAATCCACAACCACCCATACTGAGTTAAAGCCTTGCACCCTGGGGAGATCAGTTACAAAGTCCATGGTAATAGAGTGCCAAGGTCTGGGAGGAATCGGCATTGGCTGTAGTAACCCTAGTGGACATCCTTTCCTGGTTTTACACTGTGCACAAACGGAACAGGTGTTGACATAAGCAGATACGTCCTTTCACATGGAAGGCCACGAACACCAGCTTTGAAGTAGAGACAGAGTGCATTTTCTTGCCGGGATGACCGTTAATGGGGGGCATCATGAGACCACTCTAGTGCTTGACTGTGTGTATCAGGTGTGGGGAGGAACAATTTGTCATGAACAAAGGGCAGACCCTCATGAAAAACAGGATCCCAATCCGAGAGGGTGTTAGGATATAGAGCCACCCACTGTCGGACTGTGGATAACAAACCAGACGGGGCTGTACACAGAAATATTACATGTTTCTTATCCAAAAGGGTCTCAGGAAAGACCGGAAGTGAGACCCCACATACGTGACAATGCATCCACCTCCCCATGTGTGGTCGCGGGTCGGTGTTTGATCTGGAAATCATATGCAGAAAAAAAAACAAGTGCCACTGCACTTGTCTACTATTAGCGCATTTCAGGGTGGCCAGATCTTGCAAATTGCGGTGATCCGTATACACAGTGAGTTGGAGTCTGGCCCCTAGGAGGTGGTGTCTCTAAACCTGGAAAGTGTCCTTAATAGCCAACAGTTCCTTCTCAGTGACGGTATAGTGGATCTCTGTTGCTGTGAACTTGCGTGAATGGTAGGCAACTGGATGCAATAATCCCGTTGTAGGACATGTTTGTGACAAGACTGCCCCTAAGGCATAGGAAGAGGCATCAGCCTCAATGATAAATGGAATCTCGGGGTTCGGATGTTGCAGGATGGGTGCAGAGGTAAAAGCGGCTTTCAGGGTCTCAAAGGCCTGTCGTTGATCAGATGACCAGAGAAACTGAACCTTGGGGCTGGTGAGTTTGGTAAGGGAGGATGCAATGGATGAGAAACCAGAAATGAAACGCCTATAAAAGTTTGCAAAAACGAGGTAAGATTGGCGGGCCTTGACCAAGGTCGGAAACGACCAGTCCAGAACTGAACGTACTTTTGAGGCATTCATGGAGGGACCTTCAGGTGATATGTGAAATCCCAGAAAATCGACCTCGTGGACATGAAATAGACACTTCTCAGGTTTCGCATAGAGGGCATGTATTTGTAGTCTGTTGAGGACCTCATGGACGTGTGTAACGGGTACTTGCAGGGTTGAGGAAAATACCATAATGTCGTCTGAATAGACGATTACAAAAGAGTCAAGAATGTCATGGAATACGTCATTCATAAAATGCTGGAATGTCGTGGGGGCATTTCACAGCCCAAATGGCATGAACAGGTATTCATATAAGCCATGTTGGGTACAAAAAGCGGTCTTCCACTCATCGCCTTTCCACACTCGAACCAAATTATAGGCCCCCCTGAGTTCCAGTTTGGTGTAAATGAAGGTGTGAGTTAATCGGTCGAGTAAAGGTCCGATGAGCGGAATGGGATAATGGTTTTTCACGTTGATGTGGTTCAACCGCCGGTAGTCGATACAAGGATGTAAGTCCCCCTCCATCTTTGGAACAAAGAATATCGGCAGCAGGAGACCTGGAAGGCCGCATGTGACCTAATTTAAAGGCAGACTGTAGGTAGTCCTTAAGCACCTGATCCTCGGAGGGGGACAATGAATAGATCCGACCAGAGGGAATATCTGCATTGTGGAGCAAATCAATGGGGCAATCATATGGCCTATGGGGTGGAAGGTGTTCGGCACAACCTTTATCAAAGACGTATGCAAACTCCTGATACACCACAGGGATCCCAGGTATTGTGGCCCCTATCAGATGTCGGGGTGAATCAAGATCCATGGTTTGATCTTCTAACGTCAGTTGAGCCAATGCTTCTAATGCTTGCGATGGAGAGCGTAAAACATCAGAAAAAGAGAGACAGGTGCTTTGGCAATGTGGGGATTTAAACTAGACAGAACCCAAGGACCAGTCTATGACGGGATTGTGTACCCGTAACCAGGGGATACCCAAGATAAGACCAAACTGAGGGGTGGTAATGAGATCAAATGTTATTACCTCCCTATTTGTGTCCTGTATAACCATTGTCAAAGGTGCTGTCTGTTGCCTAATGGGACCAGATACAAGGGAGGAGCCATCAACCGCCTGCACTGGTTCGGGTGTTTCTTGTTTTGTAGCAGAAGGTTGAGAGCCGCCGCCATGGAGATGTCGATATAGTTGCCAGTGGCCCCGGAATCAACCACTAACTGTACTTTGTGGTGCATATCGTCACTGAGAAGGAAAATAGCTTGTAGCAACATGGGATTGATGTGTCCAAACGAAGGTGTAATAGCCGAGGAGTGTGTATCTAGACTCGTCCGAACCCTGGACTCTACAAACGAGCCTTGGGAAAACCTGGTATTTTGGGTTTAGGGCATCTTGGACACTCCTTGACATAATGTCCGTTCAAACCACAGTAGAAACCTGCATTTGTGGACCTGCAGCATTCTCTTTCTCTGGCAGTAATAAGACTACACACCCCTCCCCCCCAATCTGCATGGGTTCACCAGAATTCTCAGGGCTGGAAGAGAAAGACTGTGTGACAGGATGACCAATCTCGGTCTTTCGCTCTGCCCGTCGTGCATCTACCTGTAGCACTAAATCAACAAGATCCAAGTATTGAATGGGCAGGGTCGGGACCACAGATAATGCATCCTTTATGGCATCATTCAACCCGTTATAGAACACAACTGCCTTCTTATTCTCTGGCGAAGCCGTTTCAACCAACAGCTGGTTGAAACACGTGATATAGTCTATTAGGGTGCCCTTACCTTGGGCCAAGTCTAGTAACTCCAGATCACGTGAACGTTCTTTATGACGGGTGTCAAACACCCTGGTCATTTCTGCAATCAAGATGTCAAAATCGTAATTGCCTTCAAGAAGAGGCTTGGCCCAAGCGGCTGCAATACCACTTAGGTGCGAAAGGGTGAATGCAGTCTTGGTAGTGGAATCCGGAAAGGCTTGAGGGCGACAAAGAAAATGCAGCTTGCACTGATTTATGAAAGTGCAGAACTTTCGGGGATCCCCTTGAAACTTTTCAGGGGCAGCTAGTGGGAAAGGAGTAGGTATATATACTGGGTTGGGTGCTGGTGGATTCCCGGGAGGGTTAGGAGGGCCTGGGAGATCCCCAAATTCGGGGTCTGTGGCCAGGGCATGTTGCTCACTTTGTATGGTATCCAATCGCTGATGGATGGCGGTGGTAGCAGCTGACATGTCAGCCCGCAACACTGTGATAGCTTGGACTAGTGCAGCCACGGGCTCTCCAGCAGAGGTATCCATAATCTAGGCGGAATATGGCTTCTCAGTCTGTCAAGACTTGAGGCCGCGTAGATTAGATATACCTCCGTCCCCAAGCACCAAACAGGGAGGTTAGTGTATACTCGCTGTTCAGTCATTGGAGCCACAGGTGGCTGGAACAGGAGCGGGAGCACTGTATTCACTGGTGTCTGTGGCAGAGAAAGGAAACAGGATTATGACAGTAAGTACAAGAAAAGGATGAAAGAGAACAACACACAGTATCTGGAGTAAGTAAAGACACCTACCAATCAGGTAGCAAAGGCGGGGCTCTAAGAAAAGAGCAGGACCTTTGCAAAAGTGTTCCACTAAGTGATGTGTACATGCTACCCCAATCTATGCCAACAGCAGCAGCAGCAGCTCACGGGGTAGCTCCTGTAGATCGGAAAACCAGATGATGAAAACACAAAAGGGAAATCCAGAGGCAGTCCAGGAAAGAATGGGATCTGCATCAGTTGCTGGGTGAATCGTACCGAAACGCCGTAGCAAGGGAGAGGCAGAGGCAGTCCTTAGTGAAAGTTCTGAGTCGTAACAGTATCAATAATGTTCCTAGCTGAGCGCCATAACCAAAGGGAAGAAACAAGAAGAAGTCCAAAATGAAATCCAAGGCCTAGATCCAAGAAGGTAAGCGAAGCAAAACGAAAACGCCAAACGCTGGAGAATCACAGCTGAGAAGCAACGCTTCGCATGCGCAGAGTCTGGTTATAGCGTTACCACAGCAATTAGGTCACAAGACCGGCATGCTGCATAACGCATTGAGAATGGAGCAGATGCCGCCGCGGGTGAGAATATAGTCGCCATGGTAACCTCCAATGCAGTCCAGGGTTATGTTGTTGACTCCTTCCATATGGCATAGTGCTACATGGCCATGAAGAGAACCTGTGCGAACCCTGCAGCTGCGCTGTGGGCAAGCTTGCAATGTGAGGTGTGGGAGCATGTTGTGCCTGGCGTGAAACAGATGCTGATTTGGAGGGTGCATGCATGACAACTATAATGTATTATAATGTATGGACTAATGAACCCAAGTCAGCTACACATGAGATGTAGCACGGACATCACCAATTGCACGTGTTCCGCCATCACAGAAACTTGACTTTCACTGCTGATATCAGTCTGGTGCAGGTTGTCTTGCACCCGTGCGACCCACCTCATCCATTCCACCCACCACTACTGTAACTAAACCAAATATTTAAACATGCTTAGGTTGCCTTAAGTAGGCAGGCTCAATGTGATACAAAACCCTTTAACAGATATACTAATAATACATGAATTGAAACTATAGATTGGACCCAGACTCAGTCACTATGATATAGCCAACTAATTATTCAGTGCTGGAATCGATCTGACTTTATATGCTGATGCTGCATGGACAAGATTTATGAATTGTTTATTAGTGAGCAACAGTACCTTGTTGTATTGTTATTTTAAATGTTCCTGTGTGAATGTCTTCTGCAATAACTACAATGCACTACGCATATCCTCCATATACATTGAAAATATTAACCATTATGTATAGGCACCATTTCGATCAGTTCGACCATTCTGTCCTTAATAAGCTAATCACTAAATGAAGTCAGGCTCAGCACCTACCACTGCCGTTGCTCATTGATTATCAGCACTCCCAGCATTGCATGTGACCCGAGCAGCACCTGCTTCTGCAGAGACATCAATAATCCCGGGTGCCTTTTTAAGATGCAGATGACAGTCTTTCCAGATGCGTTTTGCATTGATCAGGCTGAGCAACGTTTTGCCAGTGCCCAATGCAAATCCATTTACAAAGGTTAGGGTCAAGTGTGTGGCATCACGGGTCATGGGCCGGGGGAATTAAAATGGCCAATGTACAGGCCTTTTAAGGAACAAATGGCAGCCACCATTTGCGTTCAGTGGCATCTGCATGTGAGAATTCTTCACTGCTTTCTCTCGGTATTGTGTGTGTTCTCATCCGTCTCGAGGAAAACGCAGTCAAAAACTGCGTGATTTGCCCATGTGTACAGAGTCAATGACATTAATGTAACCTTAGGGAAAGTGTGTCACAGTGTGTTACCAAACATTTCAAGAACATTTATTTTGGAATGTGGTACTTACTTGAGCGTTGTTTTTTATGACATTGATTACGCGTGAAGAACAAAGAAATCAACTGTAAGAGCGTTCTGGCCTCTTTGCAAGTATGGTGAATCAGGTAAAAACTGCTGTAATGTGTCATTAATTCTGTCGCACCCCCTGCCCTCTGGCTTCCCATGTTGTCGCTGTGCACTCCCTGCCCTCTGGCTTCCTGTGCTGTCGCTGTGTAGCCCCTGGTCCCCTGTGCTGTATGCCCAGCCCCCGCTAGTCCCTGTGATATCACTGTATTCCCTTTGGTCCTCCGTGTTGTTGCTGTGTACCCCCTGCCCTCTGGTTCACCGTGATGTCGATGTGTACCCCTCTGGTGCCCCGTGCGGTCACTGTATGCCCAGCCCCCTCTAGTCCCTGGGATGTCCCTGTGTGCCCCTACCCCTGCTGTCTCCCGTTTTGTCGCCGTGTACCCCCAGCCCCCTCTGGTTCCTCGTGATGTCACTGTTTGCCCCCTGCCCCTCGTTTCCCCTCGATGTCGCAATGTACGCACAATCCCTCATTTCCCCATGCTTCACCATGTGCCTGCACCCCAACCTCTGGTTCCCTGTGATGTCACTGTGTGCCCCAGCCCCCTTGGCTCCCCGTAATGTCGCTGTATGCCCCTTGGTCCCCCGTGTTGTCGATGTATACCCCCTACCCTCTGGTTCCCTCTGATGTCGCTGTTTGCCCCAGCCCCTCGTTTCCCCTTGATGTCTCTGTGTACCCACAACCTCTCAGGTCCCCATGTTTTCCCATCTGACCTGGACCTCCGGTTCCTGTTTGGTCACTGTGCTCCCCAACCCCCTGGTTCCCCATGATGTCACTATGTGCCCCCAGCCCCCAGGGCTTCCAGCGATGTCACTGTGTGCCCCAGCTCCCTCCTGGTCCCCTAAAATATCGCTCTGTGCCCCACCCCCCTCTTGTGTCCCATGTTGTCGCTGTGTACCCCCAGCGCCCTTCAGTCCCCTCTATGTCACTGTGCAGCCCACCCTTCTGGTCCCCATGATGTCTCTCTGTGCCCTCAGCCCCCTCTGGCCCTCCATGCTTTTGCTGCATGCCCAACCCCCTCTAGTCCCTATGATGTTCCTGTGTGTCCCTACGCCCTCCAGTTCCCTGTGTTGTCACTGTGTGCCCCCAGCCCCTTCTAGTTCCCCTTGATGTTTCTGCCCCAGCCCTTCGTTTCCCCTTGATGTTGCTGTGTACTTACAACCCCTCAGGTCCCCATGCTTCCCTATGTGCCCTGATGCTCTGGTTCCCAACAAGTCACTGCGCACCCCCAACCTCCTGGTTCCCCGCGAGGTTGCTGTATGTCCCCTGCACTCTGTTTCGCCGTGATGTTGCTGTTTACCCACCTGGTCCCCCAGGCTGTCACTGTATGCCCAACCCCCTCTAGTCCCCGTGATGTCCCTGTGTCCCTGTGTGCCCCTACCCCGTTCAGTTCCCTGTGTTGTCACTGTGTGCCCCCACCCCTCTCTAGTTCCCCATGATGTTGCTGCCCCCAGCCCCTCGTTTCCCCTTGATGTCGCTGTGTACCCACAACCCCTCAGGTCCCCATGCTTCTCGATGTGCCCTGATGCTTTGGCTCCCATCTAGTCACTGCACCTGCAACCCCCTGGTTCCCCATAATGTCACTGTGTGCCCTCAGCCGTCTTGGCTCCCCACGATATCGCTGTGTGCCCCAGCTCCCCCCTGTTCCCCTAAGACATTGCTGTATGCCCTGTGCCCCTCTTGTGACCTGTGTTGTCGCTGTGCACCCCCAGCCCCCTCTGATTCCCCTTTATGTCACTGTGAACCCCATTCCCTCTGGTTTCCATGATGTCTCTCTGTGTCCCAGACCCCTCTAACTGCTCCATGCTGTATGCCCAACTCCCTGGTCCCCTGTGATGTTGCTGTGTGCCCCAGCCCCTCTGGTCCACGTGTACCATTCACTCCTGTCAGTGTCTTGGCATTTGCATTGTCTGGGTGTCGAAAGGCAGAGTGCAATGGCTAGTCGTCACTTTCTTGCTGTTCATTGCCTATGGGAGTGTCTTTGAGTGTTCCCTTGCTCCCTCCCTTGTCGTTGAGCGCTTTTGAAGCGCATTGTGTTTGGGCGCTGTGTGGATGAGCCATCATATCATAACACTATGCTCACTCTCTCTTTGGCCTAGCTGCTCACATTCGAACACTAACCCATGAACCCCTCATCATTTCCTTTTCTTTCAACTGACCTGGACTATGGTCCCCGAGGGCGTACAACTTACTAGTGTTTTGACGTCATACCAATGATATATAGAGCACCAAATAAATGTCAAATAACATAATATAACATAACTGCACATGTGCATTACAAGTAGGCTGGTCTGTGGAGGATTTACCTCCAGCAAAATGTTGGAGGTAAATCCTCCACTTTATTGCCAAAAATTGACAAAATCATCAGAATTCCTATTGACTCCGAAAATGGGGATTACCTCCACCCTAACCCCATAGGGCCAAGTTGCGGTAACAACAATGAAGTTTGACAGTAATTCTGCAGATTTACCACCAAATTACCACCAAACTCATAATGAGGCCTTTTGTGTTGTTCTTTAAGTAGTTGTATATGTATAGAATCCATTGATGGTTTTGAAACCCTTCAGAAAGGCGATGCCAGCAGAATCCGACGTTTCCATGATGCAGAAAAACAAAAACAAATGTATACATTGAATTTGCAACATTCTGTGAAAGCTGTGCAAACTGTGTACCGTGCTGTTGGTATACATTTATGCCATCTTTGGCTTACTGATCCTTCAGCTTTCTCCAGTTTGCCCTGACCCAGAAAGCTACAGAAGCAAGAAAACTGTCCCTACTAAGCCAGGAGTATAGCTCAAGGGCAGCCCATTTGTCTTGAAAGCAAGCCAAAGCAGAGCTGCACATGTTTGAATCCTGGTTCCGAGGTTACAGAGCGGTCTCCGGTATTAAGTGCTTTATAAAAGATTAATTCATTAATTAATTTAGCAGACATTCTCATTACTAGTTTGCCGTTCCGGATACAACGGTACCGGTAAGCTTGCCGGTACTGTTGTATCCGGACCAGCAAACTCCGAGTTGGGCTCGTGGGTGCCATTCATTCCACCAGGTCTGACCTGGCAGAATGAAAGGCACCCACGAGCACAGAATGCCTGTAGCACAGCCACCGTAATGATTGGTGGCGGTGATACAGGCATCCCCATTCCCATTGAGCCCTATGGGGCTCAAATGGGAATGGGGATCACCTGATTCCGGCAACCGCGAAAGGGCAATCACCGGGTCCGGCGGGGCCGGTATGCCCCAGTAATTGCCCATTCGCGGGTGCCGGATTTTTGAGCAAGTTTGGAGGTAGTCTGGCTGTATTACAAACATGGCTACCTCCAAACTTGTAATGAGGCCCAATTGTATGTTCTCCTGCATTTTGCAGTGAGTCATGAAGAGTGCGCTGGGCCCACAACCATGCCTGGCTGCAAAATGATGAACTCATTCATGGTTTGCATTCCCTTACTCAAAGGAAGCAGCCACAGAAATGCCGTAAATTCGGAAACTTGGAGCACAACATTTCGGAAATCCATTACACGTTAGAGGAAACACCCTTGGAGGAAAAATAATGTTGATAAGGCAGCTAAACGGCCAGAAATACAAGACACCCCAGACTCACTTTTGCTCCCAACCACTGTAGTGCTTTCTCCAGAAGATCTACAAGTAATAATTAACAGATGTATTAAACACATCTGTTCCTCTGGACAAGCTGCACATGTGACATGATAATCACTTCTATAGCAACACTGTTGAAAAATGTATTACATGAAAATATGCTCAAGATGAACAATACTCAGCTACTCAGAGGTACTGCAACATGTCTGCGATGTGATGGGCTTCCCGATCTTCGCTGACACATCGGTTTAGGATTTTTATCTGATATCATCATACTCTTAATTATAATTCTTTACCATTGAACCTAAGGAGCTGAAGCCAGAGCCTAGTGAAAACCTGAGCCCTCCCTCAGCTACAGCGTACAGCTGAGGGAGCACTCCTGAGTTGACTGCATTGTGCGAAACAAGATTTCTCTTCTCCTTGGGAGGAGTAAGCCAGCTATGCAAGGGGAATGAGCCACGCAAGGCTGGTGCATTTTGCTTTCCCAACCTTGCATGGCCCACTGACTCTGATGGCTGGGGTACTGCACCCTACAAATGGCTAGGGGTAGTCTTGGGCCTGCCCTTGGAATAGGAGGGCCTTTAGTGGCTAGTCCCTGCTGCTCCGCTGTGCCCTCTAGACAGGAAGCATAGAGATGTGTTTGAATGACACCTCTCCCTGCTTCCTGCCTGGAGGATTTGAAGGGATGGCCTTCCAGAGCAGCTGTGGAGTAAGTGGGAGACTGTAGCTGAGCAGATGAACAGGTAAGAAATGTTTTTGTTTCTTTTAAAATGATGTATGTATGCATACGTGCATATGTGTGAGTGAATATATATATGAGTGAGTGAGGGTGTAATGCTTTTGAATGTGTGCATGAACGAATGCATGTGATTGCTGAATATGTGAATAACTAAATTAATGCTGCTTATTGCGTGGGTGTATGATTGGGGAATGCGCTCATTTATTCATTCATGCTTGTTAGGCAATATTGTATGCAGTACCCTTTGGGTGCACTGCAACAACCCTGACCTCCTGGCAATAGGAACCCAACCTTTGGTATAAATCTGTACTACACAGATTGGTAGTCTGGTCGAATAGCCAGGCTTATCTCAAGAGGGGTCAATGTGAGCTGTAGGGAGTTACACAGAGATTCACAGTGAAAAGTATTCAAATAAACTCTTACCCACAAGGTTTCTTGATTAAACAAATATTAATTTGTTTAACAGTCAGTTTGCATGGATTAGTAAAAGACCTGCACAAGTTTTCTTGTGTCGCTGCACAAACCGATCATGAATCGAAAAACCACCCAAAGTTGCTCTTGCCGCTACACAAAACTAGCACTGAGCGAAAAAAAAAGACCTGTGAGATGTTTCTTGTTGCGCGACATGAAACCAAATGGGAACGAAACTCCACGCATTGCATGAAATCACATGAAAAAGGCCAGAATTACAATGGATTTTGATTTCACGGATCACAATCCAGTGTGGCTTCTGCACCATTTGCTTCACCGCCGAAAATATCACTCACCCCTACACCCTAATACATGTGCCCTTTGCCTTTGTGGTGTGTGTATCCTTACCTGCTGTGGTCTTGCATGTTGCTGAAGGCCAAAAAAACAGAAGCAGGATGTGAGTGCCATAGTGCATGGCTGGTGGTGGTGGCATGCTGCTTGGCAGTGTGATTAGGCAAACAATGGGGCCTATATTCAATTCTTGGACCAATTCCATGCACCTGTGGCTTAATTTCCATTGCCTGGAAGCTTTTAACTCCACCTGCTAGGTGGTGTTGACTGCATGGTGTTTAGGGAGGGCATTAATGCCTGTTCCAATGACATTCAAGCTCACTTTCACTGCTGGAACTGCCTCTCAGTTTCTGTTTCTTACAATTTTAAATACAATGGAGTCACACTGTATAAGTCACCCATGATGTCATGTTTAATCTTATTGTTGATCCCTGATGTGATCTCTTGTATGTTCTCATAGGCTGAGCAACTGGGGTGACTGAGTTAAGAGTGTCATCACTTCCCACACATGATGCATTTCATATGTGTTGTTGTGATACGTTGGTTTATATCAACCAAAGTCTTTTCAATGAATGTGTAGTTTTTTTAAGCTTGGTCTTCTCTATGGCCCAATTGCAATGGCGTTCAGCTGTGTGACTGTCCACTCTGCAACACTTAATATGAAAGGCTGAGGCCCACTGGCCATGCATGTCCTTCAGCCATAGTTAGTGGCCACAGCCTATGGCAGTGGGCCCTAACGCCCTCATGAGTAAATAACCCAATGCCACAGCCCATGGACATTGGCCATGGACTACCTATGATGCAACAATAAACCAGATCCAGTGGCCAAGGCCTTCAGCGATGACCGGTGGCCATGCACACTGTCCATATTGCATCATTAGGCTAAATGTCAGGGCTATGGACATCACTCATGTACACCTCACAAGTAAATAACCAGATCCCACCGGCCATGGGAGCTATCCACTTTGCCCACCCCTAGCCCTCATTGTTATGGTGAAACTAACTAGTCCCTAAGACTCTCGTTACTGAGTGACTTTTTTCTTTTTTTGTAATTCTTGTATTTTTACAATTTTACACATTAATTTCCAGTGAAGTTCAATTAGGATATGTGGTATTCTTAAAACGTTCTACCTTTTTGCTTTTTGGGTTCCTTTGTATGTGCCTGAGACAAGCTGGTGGAAGCAGTGATATTTTTACCATTTTTATATTATTTTACTCTTGTACCTTTGTGTTTACCGCACATGGCTACTAAAAGTGGCTAGCACACACAGATGGTTGTGCATGTTCTTTGGCCATTTTGTAGTTTGGCCTTGTTCCTGCCCTCTCAGGTCAGGAATATCCATATATGGTTTTGAACTTGCTCGGGAAAGCCACTGCTTCCGTGGGCTAGTGACCCTTTGTGTGTATGAGCCAGAGGAGGGGGCTGGGAGTGCTTGATCCACGTTCCCTGGTGGCAGAAAGTCTGATGCTGTGCAGATGTAGAGACTTGTGCTTGTCCAGGATTGGGCAACCAGTTGCTGTTTGATTGTGGCAGATTCTTAACATGGGTGGGCTTGGACTTGCTCCCAGCCCCACATCTGGAAAAAAGGAGGACTCCTGCGCCCATTATTTAGATGTGTTAGGAAAAATGTGTCTTTTAACATCCTGGCTATCTGTTCAGTTATTTTGCTGCATTGCTTGTAGGCCTCTTATGGCTTTTGGCCATTTGTTTAATAGTTGACTGCATCTGTGCAAAAAGTGATCTCTGCGCCTACAATCCTGACTCCCACCCCAGTCCCAAGCACCTTCCTGCCCCAGCAGCCCACCCGCCTCCCTCCCCACCCAGTACTCTGTGATTGGGCCTCAGTGCCCTGTTTTAGCACCAGTGAAGGGCAGGTACCTGGGCAGGCATTCGGATCGCCATTTAACATGGTGGCTGTCTGTTGATTTCTTTTGCTGCACTGCTTGTAGGCCTCTTAAAGCCACCCCAAACTCCACACAGTCAGGCTCCCCTTCCTCATCAACTTCCATACCCACACCCCCACACACATGCCCCTCCCACCCATCCACTGCATCCCCTCACCCTCCATCTCCATGCCACCCCCTTCAACTCCTTTCCCTTCTCTCTGCATGCAGGGAAGGACTTGCTATTTCCTGAACTATTGCGTCATCCCTTTTCCCCTCTGAACCCCCTACCCTCTCACACAAACCTCTTGCACCCAAATGCACTAAACTCAGGAACAGAGACTGGCCCTCACCCTCGAGTCTTCTTGCCTCACGTCACCTGCATCAGTCCACCCTCCACACTGTCCTCAGCCCAGCTGTCAGGACCTCCCTGCTAACCACTTCCTGACTCTACCTAACCATTCAGTCCGACCAAGTCCATCTGGCCACGAGCATCAGGGGAACCACCATATCCCATTAAGTCATCTGCCTCTTATTCAATGCACACTCTGTCGACAAAAACAGACACAGCATCTTTGACCTCCTATCCTCTGATAGTCCAGACCTCATCTTCATCATAGAAACATGGTTCACAGACCATTTCAAACCAGTTGTGCACAAGGCTTTCCCACCAGACATGTCCCATAAAAGACCTTCAAGAGGTGGCGGAATAGCCATCCTCCACAAACCTCACATCTCCATCTCACTCATTAAAACCCAGCCATGCACAGATAATTGCAAATCCCTTCTAGTCAGACTCTAACTGTTGGCCACCCTCTCACACAGCTTCCTACTCATCTACATGCTACCTCAGTACAACAGACATTTTGCGAAAAGTCTCTGTGACTCACTATCTACCACTCTCATTAACCACCCGCACTCACACCACTAAGGGACTTTAATATTTGGTTTGATGTGCCCAACAACTCCATCACCCAACCCCTGGTTGACAGTCTAGAGGCACTGAACATTTCCCGGCATAACACAGGCCCCACCCACACTGGAGTCCACATCCTTGATGCAATTTTCAGCTCCTCCGACCTCGTCTCTGTGCCCATGCCCAAATTGGACAGACCACTCAGCCTTACCTTTCTCTGTCCGCACATCGCCCCAACACCCAAGGCCCACTGTGTCCCCCCTCATGACCACAACTGCTGGAACAAGGGCAAGGTACTATCAGACCTGGCTGACGCCTTGCTACGCACTCTCACGCCACTCCCGACCTCAGATAAACCCCTACCTATCAAACCATTTGAGTCCTGGCTTAACAACTTACTCCTCCCTCTCACCACCTCCTGTCCTATCACCACCCACAAAGGACCTACCCCTAAATGGATCACACCCCACCTGAAGTCTTTCAAAACCCACAACTGCTCAATCAAGTGCAAATGGTGAGCATCCAAAACCACTCATAGCAAGTCTGGGTTCGCCCACCATCACTGTAACTACATATCTGAGAACCGAAAGGCCAAAAAACCATACTGGCATAAAATAATCCTGAACTGCCTCAGCAGCAGCAAAGAGCTCCACAGGATCATCTCGGAATTCATGAAGCCCTCCTGCACCATTGCCCTGACCACGTCCATGCAAACACTCTGCAACTCCCTATCCCAAAACTTCCAAAACACAGCACTGAACAGGACGGCTACCCATAATGCCAAACTTTCCAACCTAACCCCCTGCCGAACACATGCACCTTGAGAATCCACCATCCCCTCCCTGTAGTGCCATCTTTCAACTCTTTCAACCTCATCTCCAGTGAGGAGTTCATCAAAATATTGTCCAGCAGCAGACCCTCTGGGACCCCCCTTGACCCTTGTCCCGCCTTTCTCTTCAAATAAATCTTCACCTCCACCTATGCAGGAGAACAGGCCAGGTCCATACTCAGCAACACCCATACCTCTGAAATCTTACCAGAACCCTTCAAAGTAGCACATGTCAAACCCCTTCTTGACCCCCTCCTGCCAATCAATGACACACCCATCTCCAATACCTGATTCTTGGTGAAACTTATCTACCGCTCTGCATACTCTCAGCTTAACCTTTTCACAGAATCCACCAACCTACTATACCCCACTCAATCAGGCTTCTAGCCACGCCACGGAACAGAAACCACACTAACCTCTATTTGGGATGACCTAAAAGTCTCGGCTGGCTCAGAAGGATGTGCTGCACTGGTTCTCCTCAATCACTCAGCAGCTTTTGACACCACTAACTACTCAATCCTCCTTGACCGACTCAACTGGATTGCCTTGTTCCTCAACAATAGGAAGCCAATCACTTTCCTCACACCATTTCTCTCTATCGTTCGCCCTGTGAACACCAGCATACCCCATGGAGCGTACCTCTCACCTCTCTTTTTTAACCTCTACATGGCCCCTGTACCAGGAATCATCTCTTTGCACAATCTCACCTGCTTGTACTATGCTGAGGACACCCAAATTATCCTGAGAATCCCCAAAACGAACTCCAATCCATGACCCGACCTAGCAGCTTGCCTCACAGAGATATAGACCTATGGATGACAAGAAACAACCTCCTTTTGAACCCAGGCAAAACAGAGATCATGGTGTGCAGAAACAGAATTCGACTCCTGAAACCACTCCCATGACCCCCCTCCCTCAAACACAGTCAACAACCTTGGCTACACAATGGACTCAGTCCTACCCTGTCCCACCAGATCGATAATATATCCAAATCCTGTTAATGCTGGAATGAGGCCACCTCCTGGAAGAATTTGACCTCGATGTCCTTGGTCTCACCGAGACATGGTTCATGGCCAGCTCTGTCACAAGCTTTGACACTCTCCACCCTGATGGCTACAAGATCCGCTCCGTACCCAGGTCCAACCGTTCCAGAGGGGGTGTAGCCCTGATCTTCCGCAATTGTATTCCTGCCTCTGTCATTCCTATGCAGGACTACTCTTTCGAATGCCTCATCTGAATGCTCTCTCTCTCTCTTCTAGCCATTCCCTTACAGTGGCTACCATCTATCGGCCACCTGGTCAGAACGCCTCCTTCCTCTCTGAGTGGGTAGACCTCTCCTCCTCCCTCCTGGTCTCGACCACTCAACTCCTCCTTTTTGGAGATATTAACATCCACCTGGATGCTTCCTGTCCTTCCTCTGGACTCTTTCGCAACCTCTGCAACCATATTTCACTCTCTGTACTCGCCTCTGGCCCGACTCACTCTCCAGGGCAAACTCATGATGTTCTGATCTCTACATACCTTCCCCTTTCTATCCCTCTCACCACTCCTCTCGCCTGGGGTGATCACTTTCTCCTCTCCTCCCAGCTCACCCTCTCCACCCCTGAGGCCAAGCCAACTCCAGCACTACCAACTACCTTCTCTATATTCCGACCCATGAAGTGTGTGTCATTTGAGTCTTTTGCTGCCACTTTCTCTTCCCCCCTCTCCCTTTGGCTGACTCACAACCTGACACAGCCCTCTACATGCTACACTCTGCTATAACTGATACTCTCGATGTTCTTGCCCCTGTCATGAGGATCCGCTTTAAGCCCAAAGTCAAGTGCAACACCTGGTGTTAGAACTGATATAATATTGTTTCGTCCTCATTGTATATGTTGGCCTATGCCCAGTCGCTTTGCGAGGATATCCGTATTACAAGGTCGTGACCTCAAGTGAATCAAGCCTCCATTTTAGGTTAGAGCCGCCATTTTAGTTTATCCTACAAAGTCACCCTGTAGTCTAAAATGGCCGTCTCGCGTGCTCTTGTTCTTGCTTTAACCTCTCCAACCTCTGTAGGGGAGTTAATGTCCAACCTGCCTTCAGGCTACATGTTAGGGTCATGTAGACCTTGTCCTTCGTTGACCTCGGGATCAGGGGATTACTTGAATCGGCGATGTTAACCTACAAGTATTCAAGAACAATAACGCAATCCAAATACGACATGCGAAACATTTGTTTGATCTGTATTAAAGCAATGTGTAAAGAGTGTAACGTTAAAACAAAAGAATAATAGTGTGTGTAGTAAATATGTTGAAAAGTAAACCGCATGCACGAGATATGTAAATTAGGAAACAAACCTGGCGCGACCCTAGCCCAGTATATAATTAACTTGTAAGAGGCTGGACATCATTATAACAAACTGTATAAATACGCTGATGTCCAGCTAGCATTTGTATTGACGGCCAAATAGCTATTTGTGTACTTTGTTCAGTTTTGTAATAAAGATTCTGGGAATCTTTACAAGCCTGTGTCGGTGTATTTTCCTTTGCATGGTGTAAAAGCCTTAATATTGTATTTTTATGATTCCACAGATGGCGCCCGAATAGGGACCCTCAAGGTCGACTTTGTCTCGTTGAAGGTTGGCTCGGCTATCGGACCGGGATCGGACGGTGCCAGCAGAAATGGCCACTCTAGACGAGAAGCGAATTCCTCGACAAAACTGCATGATCCGATCCCTGAACGGTGAGCTGTAGCCCGAGACGACGTCTTGACGAGGGTCCATATATCGAGGTGGGTAAGTTTGCCGAAAATCACCAGACACGTGGTTCCTTAGCATTGTCCTTAGTAACCCGATCGGGCCTCCCAGTCCTATGGTCAGGTGAATTGTGTCCCGATTCTTAATTTAACCCTGACAATTTGAATTTGGCGCATTGTACTCGCAAGCACAATTACTTGACCAGGTAACACCAGAACTTTGATATGCCTGGGAAATTGTCTGCCTGCTTTAGGGCATTATTCCGCAGCGACAGACAATCTTTGGAAGATAGCCGTCCCGCACCACAGGAGGGGTCGCCGGCATGTACTATGTACTGTAAGAAAGGCTTTGGTAGTATAGCATTTAATGACATTTGGCACAGACAGACCAGACATAATTCTAATCTTCGGTGGCCAACCAATGTTAGTTTTGAAATCCCTCGTATAGAATATCTAGAGTCTGTATTAGTAAAGAAAAAGGCTAGACCTGCAGCATTTGAAGCATTGCACATTTGGAAAACAGAAGCTTTGCAGCAACAAAAGAGTAGAGAGAAACATGCGTAGACATATGACAAGTGTCGAAAAGGCACGGTTATATGATCAAAATAAACAATTGGTGTCAGTTAGGAACACGGACAGGGCGTTTCAATTAGGCATTCAGAAAATCTACCCTTCAAAAGATTTTCATACGTCAGATGAATTGATTAATAAACTTTTGCATGAACGAAGGCCCGATGCCTCCGCGCCACCCCCGTACGTCCCTCCTCCTTGCGCTTTGCCCCTTCCCATTGTTATTCCCCCTCCTATAGTTCCTCCGGTCCTCCCTGCTGTTCTTCCTGTTGTTCTTCCAGCTGTCGCTCCTGTGCCTGCCCCCTTGCCTCCACCTGTTGATATTCAGAATGTGCCTACTCTACCTCTTCCAAGTGATTCTGCATCGCTTGTAGTAGTCCAGGGAGCGAGACCAAGGGTTGTGACTCGTAATACTGTGTCCCCAGACTAAAAGAGTGAATTGATTGTTTGGGCTAAACATTGTATGGAGAATGGTGAACAAGCTGATGTTTTTTCCACACTCGAAAATTTAAAAGGTATTCCTGAGAAAAATGTTTTTATTGAAGGATTAGGGACTCATTTGAGTATAATGTGGAATAGATTAAACGATGTAGATTTCCCACAGGGGTTACGGGATTTGAACGCCTTAGTGTTGTCCAGAGATACTGCAGAGAAGGTATATGAGCATGTTGAGAGGATTTTTGAGTATAGGAAGGAGTTGGAAGGGGTACAGAATGAGGAAGCAGATGGTGGTAGTTTAGGTATTATGTACTTACAGAAACGTTTTTCTCCTCGCCGTGAATTAAAAGGTGAGGAAGCGCAAATTTGTATAAAGGATGCGATAAGATGGATTTCGGATATGTCGATAACTCCAGATGAAGTATATGACACATATAGTCAGTATACGTTGGGAAATGCAAAATAAGGTGATACAGGTGATGGTAGAGTACCTGCAGAATGAGTGTGTAAAAAGAAAGATTTGTTGTCCCGCAGAATTGTTGAGTGTTCATAAAAGAGCTTTTTCAATTGATACTTCTTCGACTGCCCTAGCGCTTGATTTGGCTCTGTTGCTTAGTAATGGTTCGGAGCTGCCTACTTCTCAGTTGCCTATGAGAGAGGTCCCTCTGACATTTGTCCCGAAAGTTGAGATTGGGCCGATGCTGGACGAGGAATACTTGCGGGAGAAATTCCTGCACATTACGTATCACAGTTTGTTCACGTCCCGTTTTCAAGACAGGAAGTGAACACCATAAAGCAATCCATTCCCGATGTAAGAAAGAATCCGACCGGGTCCTATAAAGAAATAGAGTCGGTTTTACAGTCGTCGGTATTCACCTTAAGTGATATTGATTTATTATTTCCCGTACTCCTGCCAGTCGATTTGTGGAAACAGATTAGGATTATAGATGACATACCTGAGTTGGGAGGTACATTGGATAACATGGTTAGAGAGAAAGACCAGCTGGCGAACGACCGCCTCAAGTGATATTAACCTTGCCTGATAGAATTATTGTAAAATTCAAAACTATAGTTCCTGAAAAAAGAATCATTTGGGACAAGTTTACGGCCTGTGTCCAAGGAAAATCTGAGGGTGCTACCGATTTCTTCAATCGGTTCGAGCAGGTATTTTCAGATTTCAGTGGACAAGACTTAGGCACAGAGTCAGGGAAAAGGCTGTTTGTCGACAAATTTGTACGTGGATTGCTGCCTGACATCCAGTTACAGATTATGTTTTCCGAAAGCGCTTGGCAGGCGAAGTCTCAATCAGAAGTACTGCATATGGCTCAGTACTATGAAAATCGTGTAAATACTGAAAAGGAAAAACTTGAAAAAAAAAGGGTGACCTGAAAACAAAAGTCTTATTACAACAGATTGTTAGAAGGCCTAGAGGGGGTAATCAATTTAGAGGTCAGTACATCCCACAGGGAAGTGCGCCCTTGGCTCCGGTAACCATTAACCAGTGTGCCTATTGTCGACAGGAAGGCCACTGGCGTGCACAATGTCCGACCTTGCAGCAAAGGTCATTTGGGAACATGGGTAGACGATCCAGAGTTCGCCCAGGTGCAGGGGGCCCTAGCAGAGGTCAGTTTGCACCAGAATCACAGCAACCTCCTTCACAAGATAAGCAAGTTTCGAATGTGGATAATAGAAACATTTTTGATCACCCTTCTGCCGCGTACCTCTCTGAAGAGCTTCCTTTTGATAATATTCTGTTTCGCTAGGATTGCCCGAAGCAGGATTTGGAACCAACGCCTATTCCCGTTCATCAGAAAGGCCCCTACGTTGAAATGGCGGTGGGAAATAGGAAGCATCTATTTTTAGTAGATATGGGAGCACAGAAATGTTCCATTGATCATTCACGGGTTCCAAATATTCCCCTGTCAGGGCAGTCCAACGTTTCCGCAGGGTTTTCAGGCACACCTGTAGTTTGTCCGGACTCTTTGCCGGTACCGATAACACTGGGTCCCTTCACGGAACAGTGTCCATTTCTACTTACCACAAACTGTGGGGAGAACTTGCTGGGGCTAAATTTGTTGAAGGCATTGCATGCAGTAATACATTGTTCTACGGATGGAGTTCGGTTAACAATTTCACCTCAGCAATCACTCGCCTCTCCGTTTTTGACTGGACCCTTACCGCCAGAATTCAGCAATGTTCCAGAATGCTTATGGGCAATTGATGATAATGATGTGGGCATTCTTCAAATTGAACCTGTTAAAATTATTCTGAAACATGAAGTAAAATTGCCTCGCATCCCGCAATATAAGATCTCAGTTGAAGGCGAGCAGGCTTTGAAATGTATAGTTTCTGATTGTGTACATCGTGGAGTAATTGAGGAAATGATGGGCTGCCTATGTAACAGCCGCATTTTGCCAGTATACAAAAAAGGTGGTAAAGCAATTCCCTTTCATTTTATAATTGATTTACATGCCATTAACAAAATTGTGGCTCCTCAATTTCCTATTGTACCTGATGTTACAACGATACTAACCATGATTCCGGCTTCTGCCACTCATTTTAGCGTTGTTGATCTTAAAAATGCATGTTTCACTATTCCCATACACAAGGATAGTAGGTATTTGTTCGTGTTTACCCTAGGTGGACGCTCGTTCACATTCACTCGTGCACCACAAGGGTACACTGAGAGTCCAAGTATTTATAGTAGGGCATTGAAAGCAGCAGCTCAATACTCTCGAGTTGACTACTACTTGCACATTACTACAGTATGTAGATGATCTCCTCTTGGCTGCTGATTCTGAGAGCGCCTGTAAAGAAGGTCATTGTGTTGTTGCTTTGTCATCTAGCGAAACATGGCCACAAAGCTTCTCTTAAAAGATTCCAATATTGTTGTGTAGAGGTCACCTATTTAGGCTATATCCTGTCAAAGGAGGGAAGATGGTTGACACCTGAACGAATAAAGACTATTTCTGGCATGTCTGTCCCAAATACGCAGAAGGAAGTTAGAGCCCTGATAGGTATGGCTTCTTACTGTAGTTTGTGGATCCCTAACTTTTCGTTAACGATTAAACCAATGCTGGCTTTGACAAAGAAGGGCATTTCTTTGCTATTGCCATGGACTTTGGAACACCAGACAGCATTTAATTTGCTCAAATCTGTGCTGTGTTCAGCGCCGGTTTTAGGAACTCCGAATTATGACAAGGCCTTTGTGTTGTATGTGCATGAACATGATGAATGTGCTTTGGCTGTGTTAATGCAGGAACATGGAGGGAAGAATAGGCCATGCGGCTATTTCTCACCCGCCCTTGATCCTGTTGCATGCGCTTTGCCGAGATGTTTGAGAGCTGTTGCTGCTGCTGCTGCGTCTGTAAAACAGAGTGAGGGAATGGTCCTGGGTCATGCGTTAACCCTAATGGTACCTCACTCTGTAGATATTTTATTGAATAGAACTCAAACGCAACACCTCACTTCTGCACGATTGACAAGATATGAACTAATCTTGTTTGCCCCCCACATTCAAATTCAGAGGTGTTGTGTATTAAATCCGGCTAAACTTTTACCTGTCCCGTAAGATACTGTTGATGGTGACGAAACGTCACACGATTGCCTTCATGTGAAAGGGCAAGAGACTAAAGGCAGAATCGATCTAAAAGACACGCCTTTGAATAGCCCACAAGGAGAGCTATTTTGTGATGGCTCTTGTTTTAAACTTCTGAATGGTACATCCACGGCTGCTTATGCCGTCACTACTTTAAGCACGATTGTGGAAACCAAAAGAATTATGCATAATTCCGCGCAGGCCGCAGAAATTATAGAGTTAACTCGAGCTTGTGAACTTTCTGAAGGGCTTACAGTAAATATATATACCGATAGTCAGTATGCTTTTGGGGTGGTCCACAACTTCGGTAGACTTTGGAAAGAATGAGGTTTCTTGACCTCGCACGGAATCAAAATTCAGCATGGCACTTTAATGGTGCGATTACTTTCAGCACTCGCACTCCCTGTTCAGTTAGCTATTATAAAATGTTCAGCACATCAAAAGGTTACAGATGATGTAGGAAAGGGGAATGCTTTCGCTGATCAGATAGCTAAACAAACTGCCACTGATTTCAGTTCAGAAATGTATGCTGTAAGAGAAACTGTAAATATTTGCACTTTGGGTGAAAGTATCGATTCTGTAAAAGATATTCAAGCAGATGCTACCATAGAGGAAACTAAGAGATGGATCGAGGATGCAGGGAGACTGGATGATGATGGGTGTTGGGTGGACAATATTGAAGGAAAATGTTTACTCCCTGACGCCTACATTACAATGATGGTTATTATGGCTCATGGTCCGACACATGTTTGTGCGTGTAAATTGACTAAAATGCTACACAGTGTATGGGGCAATGATAAGATTTTCAAAACTGCGGAGCGCTTTGTCCAAGGGTGCATGGTCTGCTTGCAGCACAATGTAGGAAAAGAAACCTTGACTCCTAGTGGAAGTTTCGCTCCACCTTCTGTTCCGTTTGAGGTTATTCGCTTTGATTTTATTGAAATGGAACGTTGCAACAATCTTAAATATGTGTTGGTTGTCATTTGTGCCTTTAGTAAGTGGGTTGAGGCCTTCCTGGTTAGAGATGCAACGGCCATAACCACGGCAAAAACTCTGTTGAAAGAGTTTTTTCCTAGGTTCGGGCTGCCGAGAGTCATCTGGTCGGATAATGGGCCACACTTTATCGCTACTGTAATCCTACAAATTTGCAAAGGATTGTAGATTGATAAACGGTTCCATTCGGCCAGAGATGCCCAAAGTGCCGGATTAGTGGAAAGGCATAACGGCATTATAAAGAACAAGCTCGCTAAGACGTGTGCTGGCACCAAGCTAAAATGGCCAGACGCCTTACCGATCGTGTTTCTGTCGATGAGAACAACCCCTCAAACTAAGACTGGGCACTCTCCCTTTGAGGTGGTAATGGGGAGACCTGCTAATAATTGGGGTTTGCCAAAAAGCAGTTCATTGCGGGATATAGAAAATGTGCTTCTTTCAGATTACTGTAACCAGTTGACTAAAAATCTGTTTTCAATTTATCACCAGGTGCGAGAGGCATTACCTGTACGGTACGAATGTCCGGGTCACAGTCTACGACCGGGGGACTGGATCCTCTCGAAACTTTTTGAGAGGTCGTCTTGCCTTGCACCTCGGTGGAGGGGTCCCTACCAAGTCCTGCTAGTCACTCAGACTGCTGTGCGGGTAGCGGGTCGTAAGAACTGGATCCATGCGATACACACCAAACGGATCCCGCAGCCCATGCCATACGATACAGAGGACACAGAATCCCTTCCCACTGCTGTAACTAGCGTGCCTGAAACAGCAACAACCAACAAGGGAGTATCGGAGACCGCTCCAGAATCCGCAAGGCCAGACAAAACGGCCATCTTGTCTCCGCACTCCCCAACAGTGGAACTTCCAGATCAATCCTTTTCTGATCCCATTTCCGTTCACTCGCCACCTCCAGGAGGAAGTGACAACACTTTGTTCTCACCAGAAACTGTGACATATAATTTGCGTCCAAGGAAATAGACGTGCAGCACGGTCTGACTGTGCGATTGAGAAAATCATTTGAGGGCTTGTCTTTTGGCCCGACTGTACGGAAGGATTCTGTTGGCTAAGGGTTGTGGGAAAGACATTAAGAAGACGCGCGACTGGAGTCGCCAGCAAACGAACAATTGGTGTTTTTCGATTGAAGACTACAATGCCTGCACCCGCTACCGCTCGTGCCAAACTTTTAGATAAGAATGTGACTAGCAGAGACAATGATCAAGCATGTAAAGGGACCCCCAAAGTGTATTGTTGCCTTTTTGTAATAATAACTGGATTTTTAGTAACTGTTGGTTTTGGGTCATGGTATCTGGAGGAAGCATATCCGTTAGAGGACTTTTTACCTATTTAAAACGTATCTGTTATCCCCACTACACTCTGCTATATCTGATACTCTTGATGTTCTTGCCCCTGTCATGAGGATCCGCTTAAAGCCCAAAGTCAAATGCAACACCTGGTGTTAGAACTGATATGAAATTGTTTCGTCCTCATTGTATATGTTGGCCTATGCCCAGTCGCTTTGCGAGGAAATCCGTATTACAAGGTTGTGACCTCAAGTGAATCAAGCCTCCATTTTAGGTTAGAGCCGCCATTTTAGTTTATCGTACAAAGTCACCCTGTAGTCTAAAATGGCCGTCTCGTGTGCTCTTGTTCTTGCTTTAACCTCTCCAACCTCTGTAGGGGAGTTAATGTCCAACCTGCCTTCAGGCTACATGTTAGGGTCATGTAGACCTTGTCCTTCGTTGACCTCGGGATCAGGGGATTACTTGAATCGGCGATGTTAACCTACAAGTATACAAGAACAATAACGGAATCCAAATACGACATGCAAAACCTTTGTTTGATCTGTATTAAAGCAATGTGTAAAGAGTGTAACGTTAAAACTAAAGAATAATAGTGTGTGTAGTAAATATGTTGAAAAGTAAACTGATGCACGAGATATGTAAATTAGGAAACGAACCTGGCGCGACCCTATCCCAGTATATAATTAACTTGTAAGAGGCTGGACATCATTATAACAAACTGTATAAATACGCTCATGTCCAGCTAGCAAATCCTGCTCACTGCTCACATTGAACCCTGCTGGTGGTCTCTGTGATGTCTTGACAGCCAAATAGCTATTTGTATACTTTGTTCGATACTGTTCAGTTTTGTAATAAAGATTCTGGGAATCTTTACAAGCCCGTGTCGGTGTATTTTCCTTTGCATGGTGTAAAAGCCTCAATATTGTATTTTTATGATTCCACACTGGTACGACTCAGACCTCACCACCCTTAAACGCAAGTGCAGGGTGGCTGAGAGGAAATGGTGTGCTTCCTGTCCATCCTCTGACAAACTGGCCTGCCGCCTGCTCCAAAGGCAATACTGGCTCTCCGTCCGCACCAAGAAGAGAACTAACATCCAAGTCCGCGTCTCTGCAGCATCTGACAACTTGGCCAAACTCTTTAAAATCTGCAAGGAGCTGGCCAATCCTGCTGCAGTCTCTATCTCTCCTGTCCCCTCCCATGCCCTCTTCACGGCCGTGGCTTCTCATTTAATCTCTAAAACTCCAGACATCATGTCCTCTCTCTCTTCCTCTCCCCCTGCCACCTCTACTCGCTGCTCTTCCTCTGGCCCTTCTTCGGCCACCTCTCCTCCCTCCTTCTCTGCCGTTCCACTGTTCTCCCCAGACAAGGTTTGTAGACAAGTCCGATCTACGACTCCTTTACCACTGGAGTCTTCCCTTCCCCCCTTAAGCACTCCCTTGTGCACCCTCTTCTTATGAAACCATCTGCCGACCCGTCCTGCCTGGCTAACTATCGGCCAATCTTCATCACTCCTTTCCTCGGCAAATTCCTGGAAAAGCTGTCCATCTCCCAGCTTATTCTTCACACTAAATCTGTTGGTTGTCTCCATGACCATTAGCTTGGTTTCAGAGCTGCCAGAAGCATGGAAACTGCTCTCCTGAACATCCGTTAAAACATGCTCTCCAACCTCAATTCCAACACCCCGTGTGTCCTCATCTTACTTGATCTCTCTTCTGCTTTCGACATGGTCAACCATGCCATCCTGCTCAACCGTCTCTGTGATAACCTGGCTATCATCGATCAGGCCCTGGCTTGGTCGACCTCTTGCCTCTCCGAACGACCCTCCCAGGTCCAACTGCGGCCCTTCCTCTCCTCTATCTTCATCTCTACCTGTGGTGTTCCCCAGGGGTCTAACCTCTCTCCCTAGCTGTACAAACAATACCTGGCACTTTTTGCCCACTGCATTGCCGCTCTCTGCCTCAACTTTCAGTGTTATGCGGATGACACTCAACTCATTTTCAAGCTTCCTTCCGCCACATCTTCTCCTTCTCTCATCTCCGACTGTCTGCTATCCAGGAGTCGTGTGCCGCCAATTATCTCTGCCTTAATGCCAGTAAGACTGAGATTCTCCTCATCAGCACAGTTGCTCCCTCTTTTCCTGTCACTCTCTGGCCGACCTCTCTTGGCCCTCTTCCTGCTCCCCCATGTGAGGCTAAAAACCTTGGGTCATCTTCGACTCCACACTCTCCTTCTCTCCTCACATCTCTGACGTCTCTAAGAAGTCACACTACCAGCTGCACCTCGTCAGAGGTATTCTTACTTTCTGCTCTTTCACCCAGAAGCTTACTGTCTCCAGAGCTCTGGTTCTCTCTAGGCTAGACTACTGCAAAAACCTCTTTCTAAATCTGCCTGCTTCTACTCTCCGCCCTCTGCAACGCATCCAGAACAGGACTGTGAGACTTGTCCTTGGCCTCAAGCCCAAGGAGCGTATCTCTCCAGGACTGAAATCTCTGCACTGGCACTCAGTGGCTACAAGAATTACGTTCAAAACCCTCTGCAGTGTCCACAAGGCCTTCTGGGGCTTGGGCCCTCAATAACTTCAACTCTCTCTTCCTAAATATCTTCCTTTTCGAGCTCTTCGCTCAAACGCCTCCAACTCCCTCAGGATCAGTCGAGTCTCCAAGCAACGAGTTGATGGTAGATCTATTTCTTTGGCTGCAGTCTCCCTCTGGAACAGTTCCCTGCCTCCCTGAAACTTGAGGAGAGCCATCTCCAGTTCCCGAAGCACCTCAAAACCTTCCTCTTTGCTTCTGCTTTCTCTCCTCCTCTGCCCTGCTGAACTCCTGGCTGAAACTGAAACTGCACTTGTCACCTGGCTACTCTCTGATCTTGGGCCCAGGTACCCTCCCCGCCAGTTGCACACCGGCACTGCCTCCCTGGAAAACCCCACACTTGGAGACTTTCTGCCTGTACATATCAACCTGGAAACTAGAGGTCAACAGCACCCACTGAGCTTAATCATTATCTTCCTATTGGGAAGCTTGGATCTGTCACTCCAGGAGATGCTAACCACTGTCGTGCAGGCCTATCCACAGACTCCTGCGGCCCACCATGCTCCTGGAGCCCTCAGACAGCTAAATACTTTTGGGCCCGCTCCTGTCAAACTTTACCATCTGGGAATTAGAACACAGAGCCATGATCATGGGCCACATGTCAGCCTACCACATTTGACCCTGTTCCTGTTAACCCCGTGCCTATCTCTTCCCATTGACATACAAAGTCACTGCTGCAAAGCCTCCTAGCACTTGTGTTTTAGATTCTACGTTTGGGTCATGTCTTGTCGCCATCGGGTACACGGGCAGTATATGTTCAGGTCGGCCAACGCAGGCCTACTAGGAGTGAGGATTGGAACCCCCACACATGAGGCGCTATAGCAGCTAAGCTTGGTTGGACTCTCCTGAGAATAACGCAGTAACCACAGACATGTCGGGAACTACTCAACCACCCACCGTGAACAATGACCAAGGACCCAGGGAAATGGGCCCTCTGACACCTACAACAGAGACTCTGGAAGAGGGACTGTCCAACCAGGCAAACACACCACACTCTGCAACAGCCAGAGAATCTCCCTCTGAGATCCACTACCGTGAACCACGAGGACAGACACGGTCAACTCATCGGGTTCCAGAAAATAGGCAGAAACAGGTACCTCTTCCAGCAAGCACAGACACTCACTCCTACCAATATACCCATTCTCCACTTTACACCAACAAACAATAGAATCCACCTATAGCCCTTGATCACTTTTTTACTAGTTGCACAAATACACTGCTACTTGAACACCTCAAAAGTCTGGTATAGTGCAGTTATACCCCATGAGAAAATCGGTCTAGCTGCACACATAAGGCTTCATCACAAGTTAGGCAATATCCCAGTCTGGATACCGCCCAACTTGTGATGAGGCCCATAACCTCTTACAAAGGCCCCACGGCATCCAGAATGCAGACTCGGAAGACAATTACCTTGCTGCACACATTCCACTGATCTCTCACAACCACTGCACCGCAGTGCAACTAGTATTAGAATGTGGCCACCTGTTCTGACTTGAGTGTCGTGTAGACCGTTGAAACTTCTGTCCTCAAGTTACGCATAGGGGAACTAAAAGAAACCCGCTGTGTGACCTTTGGGGCCACAGGTGGGAGATGTTACTTCCCGGATCCACGGAACCTCTGGAACACTGATGCTGCTGTCAAAAAGAACGAGGTTAAGTACCAGGCAATTACAATATATCACGTTAACCAAAGGATCTGAATAGTCTTACCTATCTGGTGTTAGGAAAACCCAGGAAACCTAGGAGGGAGGTTCGAGACTCAGATGAAGCAGTCCCTAAAACAGTAGAACTGCAGAATAGCGTGGATGCAGGATAAGCCACCTGTAGTACTGAAGGCGTGACTTGAATCCCAAGAGGGAAATGGCGTAGGAGTTCAACAAGGTACCAAGGGATGATCCAAAGGCAAGTCAGGGTCGTGTCCAAAATCCAGCAACAGGTTAACAGTTCCAAGCAAAGGTACAAAGGAGTATCCGAAGGAGTCCAAGATAGAGTTCCGAGGTCAAGGTAAACAGTAGAGCAAAACGTAACGCCAAACAGGGTCTGAAGACAGCTGAGAAGCAATGAGTGTTCCGTGTCTCAAGCCTAATATACTGTGCGTTTCTGGGTCATGTGACGTTTCTGGGTCATGTGACGTCCACCAAGGTCACGTGAGGAACGCCACTCTGGATCACATGATCGGCGTGGAGATGTAACGCCGCCCCTTCTGCTGTATGTTCTCCATGGCAATTGCCAGTGCAGGAAGGGTTGCAATCGAGCCTGTACACCATACCTGGTACGGAGCTTTCGGTCCTTTGGGTTAACCGAATCACATGAGCCTCGAACCCTGGAGGGAGGTGTTGGGGAAATATGAGCAGTGTTCTGGTGTGCAGTGGATCGGTGTGCAGAGGATCGCCTAACACCACCTCTACGCAAACCACTCTGGCTGCACGCATTCCGAGTGCACCCTAGCACTTTCTGCTACTCTACTCTCTCCATTGACCTAGGCTATGTTCCTGAAGGGTGTTCAACCCACTAATACACAATAACATAATATAACATAAGCTAAAAGACCATGGTGCACAGGCCATGGCTTGTTGTGCAAAGACCCACTCCTTTTCCCCCTTTTTTCATTTCTATGATGGTTTCTCTTACAATTTCCCACCTGCGATCACCAAGATGGTGCCTTTTGTTTCAGCGATAATCTTTCCCACTGCAATACAATTTTTATTTTACAATTACTTTGGTAATATGCAAATGTTTCAAATGAAAAAGTCTATACATCCCAACTGCCTCGCTCCATGTGCACTCCTCCATCTTTTATAGACACCTCCACTGTGTATACCTCTCCCTGCCCTCACCTTTTCATTTTGGACCCACAAGAACTTTGTATCTCTGGGAAAAGAACGGTAGTAGGACAAATATATCCTTTTATTCTTACTTAATAACATTTGAACCATTTGACAAACATGCCCCAAATGTTTTGAGAAGCCCCTTCAAGATATTTATTTTAGAAAATGTCAGAAAGAACTGTACTATCTATAAAAAGCTTCAATCTACAAGCATTGGCAATGCTAGAGTGCAATTTGAAAAATATTAACACTAAACGCTAAACATAAGCTGGTGGTCTCTGAGATTCTTAAACGTGTCTAAATAGTTCACATATGACATTGTTAATATTTTTGTCTATCTATTACAATCATATGTATCTATCCTTCGGATGATGACATCGTGCTCTAGACATATGTTTGAATTGGTATCCCAGTGAGACTATTATAGTAAAAACAAAATTGTATAAATAGGATGTATACTAGCTTGTATGTGCTATAGGACGTCTTTGTGAATGCAATGATTGTATGTTTGTAAATTCAAGTTTTTTATTATATGCTATATTCAACTTTGAAAGATGTATGGTGAGCATCAAAATAAACTTTGATGATAATGAACACGGCTGAGGGCTTCTCTTTTGATCTCGTGTAAAATTTTCTGACGATTTTTCTGGCCATCAAAAAGTTGAAGATAAAAAGGAAATCACCTGGGAATGTTGAAAAGGGAGTATGGATTTTCACAAACTTCAAAGAGTAGTTTTACTGATCTATAAGATTACCATTCCAGCCTTGTTTCACCAAACAATCAACATTCAGCTATCATCAGCTACATTGCAAAGAAGTGTTGGTATGTTTGCAAAAAAGCACAAGATGATTTATTTAAAACATAAATAAAGTGTCAAACCTCTCAAGGCTGAACAGTACGAACCTGATAAAAAAGTAACCAACACTGTGTGCTAAAATTGTATCAGCATAATCTAATGTCACAACCATATTCACTTATTTAAAGGGATATGTCCCAAATCTCACTTACAGTGACACATGGATGTGACTGGTGAGCATCCATGGAGTGCATAAATATAGTAAAGGAACAAACTCCAACTGCTTATGAGCACCTCTACCAGTGGCAAACATGTCTCTTACTTAAAAATAAGCCAACCGATATGTAATAGTTGGGGCAGTTCCATGATCTATCTTTGGCCACCTCTGGTATCCAATGAAAATGGCAGTGAACAAATTGTGGTAAAAATACCTTTGTAGTGAAAAAGTTGCTGATCAAAATGTGTCCCTTCCCCGCAGAAACGCTGCTTCCCTTCCTTGAGATCATCAACAGCTCCCTAGTTCAAGGCACCTTCCCATCAACCCTAAAGACATCACACATACTCCACCTACTAAAGAAACCCACAATGTATCCCAATAACTTAGGTAACTATCACCCAATCGCCCATCTTCCCTTCTTAGGTAAGACCATCGAGAAAGTGGCAGCCGCACAATTGCAGTGACTCATCGACACCAACAATCTCCTCCAAACCTACCAATCCAGGTAAAGACCCAGATGCAGCATGGAGACGGCAATCATACAGGGAGTCGATGACGCCCTCAGCATGCTTGATTATGGCCACCCCTGCCTCCTGATTCTACTCAAACTCTCACTTTAAACATAGTAGACCACCAGGCGCTCACGGACACCCTACATCGGCGCATGGGGATCAGCATACTTGTCCTACACTGTTCAAGTCCTACCTCGCCAACCGTCGGCAGTTTGTTCAGATGGACTCATCTAGATCACCAATGCTACCTGTCACATGTGGAGTCCCGCAGGGTTCCATCATTTCCCCAGTGATCTCCAATCTATACATGCAGCCACTGGGATCCCTCCTAACCACACACAACATCCACATCCTCCAATACACTGATGACACACAGCTATACCTAAAGATCGACTCCATCAAGGACCTCCACAGGCTCGACCCTGCCTCTAACTAATCCTGTCTTGGATGTCCAGTGCATACTTGAAGTTCAACCCCTCCAAGACCAAATTCCTACACCTCACCAACAACACCGACCACCCAGACATAGACACCTGGCTATTAAAAATGAACCCTGGGTGCTTCACCCCAAAATCACCTCCTGCTCCAAGTCCCTCGGGTTCCACATCAATAAACACCTCTCCTTCAAGACAGACATATCTAAGAAAACTCAGACAGCTTGGTATCAGCTCTCCCTCCTGCGGAAAGTCAAGCCCAGCCTCCCTCTATACAGTTTTAGGTCCACCGTACAAGCATTGGTCCTATCCCACCTGGATGGGGGAATTGACCTCCTTAAAGGCCTCCTGTTGTCCTCCCTTGTGGCTCTCAGAAATGTCCTACATGTGGCTACAAGCCTCATCAAGCGTCAACGCAGACACAACTATATTATCCTGGCCCTCATCGACCTTCACTGGCTCCTACTGCATGCACAAATCACATTCAAGTCAAGCTGCACCATCTCAAGTCCCCCAGCTACCTCGCAGAGAAACTCAGCATCTCCAGTGCACAGCACACCACCAGAATCCAGGACACATGCAGATTTTGAATGCACTGCTGCAAAAAGGAAACAACCAGAAAGCAAGTCTTCTCTACCTATTCCCCAAGACTATGGAACCTTATCCTCGTCAGCATAAGACTCACCCCCACGTTCCTACAATTCAGAAAATAACTCAAGACCCATCTCTTCAAAGAGTCTCTCCTCCTCAAAACACTCACTCTATCCTGTTGTTAGAACCCCACTCACTTGTATACTTGTATTGATCCCTTGCAATCTGCTTTCATCTGTACTTCACACTAAGCACTCTATTTATTCCCGAAGATTCCTTGCGCTAGGTCCATGCTCACTCATAAAAATTATAATAATAAGAAGAATTTATAACAATAAATAGTTAAAAATGCTATCTTTATAATAATTATTATTATTTTAATAATAATAGTATTAATAATCATACATTTCTACTTTAGGGATTTCAGTGTTCTGCAAGTTGTAGCTCCCTGTGGCTGTCTGATTCAGGTGTCCTTTGATACGATGGGTCCTTTGCCAGTACTACTGGAATCCACCCAGCCTCCGATCCTGCCTTCTGCTCTCCAATTGGCCTGAGAGGCCCAGTGTTACCTAGCGAGGGTCTTGTGCCCTTGACACAGCCCTCGACATAGCCCCAAGCCACTTCTGTGTAGTCAAGCTTTGGGTTAAGTGCTCTTTATGCCCCCCCGAGCCCCACAGCCATATTCTGCTTAATTTTGGCCTTCTTTGCACCTCAGGTGTTTCAGAACCCCTCTCTGCTCCCCTTCCCTGCCCGTTTCCTTGTTTAATCCCAACCCTGCCTCTGATCCCACCCTCTGCCCTTCGATTGGCCTGTGAGGCCTAGTGTTTCCTAGCAAGGGTCTTGTGCCCTGTGGACTCAGGTTTGGGGTAAGTTCTCTTTATGCCCCCATGACCCCCACACCAATATTCTGCTTTATGTTTGCCTTCTTTGTGCCTCAGGCACTTCACAACCCATCCCTGCTTCCCTTCCCTGCCCGCTTCCTTGTTTAATCCCCACCCCGTTTCTGATCCTGCCCTCAGATTGGCCTGAGAGGCCCTTTTAGATACACACTCTGGGCGCCCCTACCATGGCAGCCCCTGGCTAAGGGCCACAAGGCAAAGGGCAGTTCCTGAGGAAGAAGCTACATGCTGTATTTGCCCATGTTCAGCTGGGAACCCTGCTGTAGTCAACCAGCAGTGAATGATAAGGTAAGTGTGGTTGGGTGAGAAGGACAGCCATTACTGCTCTCCAGTAAAACCCCACCACTCTTATTGCCTAATATCGTATAGCTACTTGCACTAAGTTTACTTGTAAAGATTATCCTTAGCTTGCATGTAGCACCATTGTGTAAATTAACCATATGTGCACTTAACCTGTGTCCCTAGATTAACCATGTTCCAACTAAATGGGCTAGCCTTATGCTCTTTGCACAGCCATGAGATGGGCATGGCATAGCTTCTGTATCGTGCTCAGTCCTGCCCCCAAATATGGATTGTTGGGGGTAGGAAATGTACCGCACCTAAATGGAGTGTTGGGGTGGGAAGTGTATAGCATTTAAATGGACTGTTAGGGTAGAAAATGTACCACATTTAGATGGATTGTTAGGGTAGGAGGTGTACCACACTTAAATTGATTGTTGGAGTAGGAAATGTACCTCACTTAGATGGATTGTTGTGGGTAGAAATTGTACTGCACCTAGATGGATTCTTAGGGGTAGGAAATCTACCTCATTTAAATGGATTGTTGGGGTGGGAAATGTTCCACATTTAGAGGGATTTTTGGGGTGGGAAATGTTCCACACTTAGAGGGATTGTTGGGGTGGGAAATGTACCTCATTTCATTGGATTGTTGGGGGTAGGAAGCGTACCTGACCTGAAGGGATTGTTGGGGGTAGGAAATGGATCTCATTGATATGTATTGTTGGGGGTAGGAAATGTACCTCACTTCGATGGATTGTTAGGCGTGGGAGATGTACCACACTTCGACTGTTAGGAACATTAATCTGTCAGACCTAGTTGGATTGTTGGGGATAGGAAATGTATTTTGACTAACTAACCACAGTAATACCTCATCAATCTGCATACTCACCCTCAAACTCTGAACTAAACACAACCATACCTCTACTGCACCACAAAATGCACCCACTTCAAAACACCCAACAGGAAACCAAACAATACACAATTTCACCTCCACATCACATGACGGTTACTGACTGAAAACGCAGCAATGCTCAGTGACCGATTTCTCCAGACAGAAGCTGCCAAAAGCACATCAAAGCTCTCTTGCTCTTTTCCCACTCAATCCAACTAACACAAACCCTGCCACCTCACTTATATTGCAAATCCGACAGAGCGCAAAGAGACCACACAGGTGTTAACAGTGTGCGGTACAAGAACCTTTAACACAACATAAAATAACATCCACAGTATGCACTGAGGTGGAACAATTAGGCAACTAATGGCTACACAGGAATCTATATATTACTCCCTACAGGTATTTATGCACAGCTATCTATAATATTGAGAGAGATGTTGTGTCCTTTTTATAATTCCTAGGACATTGGGCCTCATTACAAGTTTGCTAGTCCGGTAACAGCAGTGCTGGTAAGCTACCTGCTACATTGTTACCGGACCAGCAAACTATGAGTTCTGCTCACGGGTGCCTTTCCGCCCGCCAGGTATGACCTGGAGGGCGGACCGGCACCCGCGAGCAGACCTCGACGGATGCACCAGCACCATTCATGAATGGTGCCGGTGCATCCGGCCTCCCCATTCCCATTGAGTCCAATGGGACTCAAATAGGAATGGGGATTAATAATTAACGGCACCTGGCAATTGGGATTTACTGGGTCTGCCGGAGCTAGAATGCCCCGGTAAGTCCCCATTGCGGGTGCCGGTAAATTCATGACTCCGGCACGGCTGCCAACAGGGTCATAATGACCCCAATGTCTGCATTCACATGGTCATTTTTCTGCTCAGTGCCCAAAGTCACGAAGGTGGCACTGTCATTCGGTGTGAGTGCCATTGAGAGACTGGATTCTGGTGTCTATCTGTACAAATGCTCTCCAGCCACTCACCAATTAGATGTCGCCAAGCGGGTTCTGCGGCAGATCTGAAAAGATGCCCACGGCATCCCACACTGAAGAAAAAATGAAACTACACCAAGAATATTCTGCACGTCTCTTTGACACCCATTTTTATTGCATATAATTTGACAGCATATTGTTAATCCTGCCACAAAATAAAGAGACGCCAGTCGGCTGAAACTCAATCTAGCAAACAAATGTGATTTGTCTTCTCCTCGTCATTATGATTTATACCCAGAGGTTTTAAATAATTCCATAATACTGTGAATCTTCCAACCCTCTGTAAGGCCCGAGCGAGTCATTTTATCATGGGCGCTGCTTTGTGTCTCAGGTATCTGCCTAAGTAATTAATCACAGTAGTGCACAAAAAAGAGATGTTTATTTGCATTGCTATGATATCATCTTGTTATTAAGTACATGTCAGGAAGAATTGCAACACAATAACAGTCATAAAGCACATTTTCTGTGCAGAAGGAACGTCCTTAAAGGGGCTACAAATTTGCAATTATTTAACATCTGCTGAACATTTTGAAATGATTACAAACATGGAAATTAGAAAAGGGATTTCACTTAGGCACAGTATAAGAAAGAAGAGCACTTCCTTATATGTGTGATTTTTTGGAGGTCTAAATAATGGTTTCAAAGGGAAAATGGGCATTATCTTGTTAAATCCAGAAATACATGGCTATTTCAATTCTAATGAAACAACATAAAAACCTAAACGCAACCTCTCAGATTAATATCTGACTAAACATTATGGTTGCAATGAAATCAGGGCACAGAAATATATTGAAACATGAGGAGCGTTTTTTTGTAAAAACACATCTACATGGAATCTTGACAAACAAGAGTGTGAGAATGCCAAAGTGAGTGCCATTAAAAGACAGCGCAAATCGCAGTGTAAACATTATTGTATAATAATTCCCAGCAAAAAAGTAACTGTGACCTGGAATGATAGTCAATGTGCTTGCACAGATAAGACAAGTGAGGTAGTTATTTACTGCACCTGAATACAACGCACATCCCTTGCAGCTTCGCTTAGGATGTCGGGCAGCACACACAACTAGAGTAAGCACAGCCTGCACATGCAAACACACTTTGCTTCTTCTCGGTGAAGAAGAATTCATGTGTGCGAAATGAACCCCTGTGCAAATAGTGTATATCCAATGCAAGAAAACCTCCGGGTACATTTTGTGTACCAGAACTGTCAGCCAAAATACTGCCCCCAGACAATACACAAAGTAACATGAAGGACAAAGCAGCATCATTCAAAGACCCTAAACCCAACCCCAGTCTGACCATGTATGGCAGCAATAAGAGTCTCTGTCACGGAGGAGACCTCTGGGCAACGATCACAGAGTGCCATGAGGGCACACAGAGACAGAATCATTCCCACGGACAGGGCAACTCAACAGATGCTTGCTAACTATGGGCCGCCTGGGCACGAGCATTAACAAACACTTTAATGGCGCTCATGCTGCGGGACTTTGATGCAAACATCACATCTACACTGTAGCACCGTTGCATTGGTGTCACAACCCACTGACCAATACACAGTCTATGTGGTGGATGCAACATTGTATGCCCCTGCTGGTTTTCAAAATATGATTGGTGGTATATTCTATGTGCAAACAATGGCCCTCACACGCGCGCACACACACAGATCATACTAAGGTCTAGGGAAGACGTGTTCTGAAAATTCCAAGGCATTTGAGAATCACTGTACAAATAAATTGTAATACTAAACAATGGATTTCCCATTGTGGTGCCCAAATATACCAACTATACCAACGAGTCGAAAATGCAGACATGCCTGCACCCATGCACATATCGTCCACGTGCATGGCAGCGTATATTCAAATGGTTGGCTCAAGGCAATGTGTAACTTCATGTGAGCAAATACCAACATACATGAAATAATTCAAGCACATATAGACAGCAGAGAAAAGACTAATGTGTAATGGTAGTAATAACAATAAACATATTTGTAATAGTAACAATGCTAATAATGATAATAATACTCATGATATTCAATACTCTTTTACTATAGTGTTTCATGCCAAATTCCTACAGATACCCAAAGTAATGATATTGAATGTACTGACCTCGGTAGGATAAAAGGCTGAGTGGGCACTGCAGGAATGTATACCATGTTCTGCAGCTTGCACCAAGATGTCTGAGATGAGAGCTTACACATTAAGGGCCTGATTCTGAACAAACATGTTTGGCTCTAGAGATTCTGCAGCTTGCACAAAGATGTCTGAGATGAGAGCTTACACATTAAGGGCCTGATTCTGAAAAAAACATGTTTGGTTCTAGAGATTTAGTGCTTGCACGTTCCCTTCACTAGTGCCATAAAATGTGTGCAAACCTCTCGAAGGGCATCTGATGATGCATTACGATTAGAACCCGGGATCAGAGGAAAAGGGATTGAGGCAAGACTTTAGCCCCTTTTGTATTGGTCTAAATTATGGCGCTTGCCCCATCTAGACTCTTTTAGGGAGGACATGGAAGGTGTGGCAAGTTCCCTAGGGCCCACATCACTCCCATGGTTTGTGCATATCAGTGAGATGAGTCTAGCGTTGGATATAGCCTATCTGTGGGATCACCCCGGCAGTATTAGTGAAGCAACTCCAGGTGGGATTAAGCTTCTCTATAATTCTATTGCTGAATCCATGAAATAATCATTGTTAAGAGAATATTTATATTAATGAAAAATAGCCTTAGACTAGAAAAATACTCAGAGGAGGTGAAACATGTCTTGGCTACCAATCGCTACAGGAAGATGAGTTTGGGGGTCCTGCCCTTGGCTGAAAATACAGCCAAATGGGAACAAATAGGCAAGAGATCCCCGTTGCAGGTTTTGCCCTGAAATTAAAGAGGATTTAGTCAATTTCTTAATATTCAACCCGAGGTACAACTGGTTGAGGAGATGTCTTCTTATTCCCTTATTCCCTGGGTGGCACATCAGTCGGGTAAAGAGGCAATCTCGTTGTGCTGCAGGGATGCACTGTAAATGTTATCATTCATATTTTTAGGGCTTGGCTTACCTTACAAGAGTTAAATAGGATACGGGCCCATTTCATTCGCATATAAATGACGTTTTAAGATTTAGAGGTAAGGTGTGATTGATTTTACATTTTTAACAGTTCCAGTTTATACATTTTTAGAGGTCTGTTTCAAACTTGTGTCTATGCTGCAAACTGTATAGTACCTTTTTTTACGTGTCTCTCTTTTTAGTTTGCTGGAAGAATCAAAGTCCGACTTTTGATTGCAATGTATTTGAATTTGTATTTTTGCATATTGTATGAGCTTTGAGATTGTTATTTGTATGCTCTGCTTTTATGACTAAAACCGATAATAACGCTGTTCACCAACACCAATAAGGTTGAAATGGACACAAGTGTCACCTCAATTGGAGCATCATAAATGTATCCATTCAGATGCTTTGCACACCCCCTCGAAAAAAAAAACACCAATCAAGGGGTTGAAAGAGGCGCTCCTGCACATTTCAAAAGTTCAAAGCACAACCCACATTTCCAATTGTCCCGGGAGGATAGCTCAGCGGCAACATGCTTGCCTTGGAAACAAGATGACACGAAACAACACAGGTTCCATCCACGGGTCACCGCTTAGAAACCTCCATTCTTAGCGCGTTACAAATACGCAACTAAGAGACATATTCCTGTAACAGTGCCTTGATGCCCCCGGGCTGTGTGAGCGCTTTAAAAATGCAAAAAATAAATGTGATGTGCCATGAAATATAGGCAGAAATCAAAAACAGTGCACAACACTTCTTTTGTACAGGTTTAGGAAGATATGGAATGCATGAGAAGCCTTTTTCGTGAACCTTATTAAATGTAACAGCAGTATGAACTCAGAGTTAAGGTGGCATAGCCTCCAACACTCACCGCAGTTCGAAGGTATATTGCTTTAAAACATCACACTTAACATCACTTCTGATAACTTTCTTCCCACTGAATTTGAAGGATTTTGTATAAGTATAAGGCAGGTTACACCAATAACATAGTTGAAGTGAGTCTTAACGTTTGATTTGTATTGATATGGAGTGTTTATGCTTTGAGTCATGTTGCACAGCATACAGCAAAACGCAGTAGCCATCACTGAAAATTTACCACAAGCTCAGATCCATATTTCCAATGCATTGTGGGTATGCAAGTTAGCTTTAATGCCATGCCTTTATTCCAGGAAAAAGTATGTGTGTTTAGAGGGCTTTAAGTTTTGAAACACAGCATTTTGCAACCCAGTACATGTGATTCTCAAGACTACAGACTCATGCATATTAGTTTCACCCTTATTAGGGACCACCACTTTAATGCACTTTTGCAGTAATTCCAACAGAGTGTTAAATTAGGTGCAGTATACAGTACACTTAAAATGTTCTTTAGGGATTACATTTCATCCGTACTAAGTTTGTATGTCTCATTATGGCCATAATGTAATGCCCTTTACAGAAAGGCCATAACAGTTTGCGCTCTGTAGACCTCCAGTGTTGGTATTAATGGCTTCCCTCCATATAGCATTGCAAATTTCAGGAATGTGGTTATAGGATGTTGTAAAGTGTGTTGACCTTTCCTCATCAGATCTGTCCAGGTGTTTGGGTTTTTGAATCTCACCTGCAAGCTTCTCTATAACCTTAGTATTCAGATGTATTGTCACCTTAAATTTATTTTGGTCGTACTACCATGCATGATGAGGCACTTGTGCTTGCAAAAATCGGCACATTTATCCAGGAGTCTTTGGAGCACCATAGAGGTTTTTGAAAAGAGAGTCGTTTCAAAATCTAAGAGCAGTATGCATATGTTAGTATTTTTTTTATTTTAGGCATATCAGCATATGGTTGGCCTAATTACGCTGAAAATTCACGGACATATAGGGAAAATAATATTGGGAATAAGAGGCACCAAGTTTTATTTCAGAGGAATGCAACATGGCTATCCACAACCCATGTGTCAACAGGCAGATGCTTTTATTTTGATGCATTTATAATCACATCCAATGTGTGAATTTGGAAGCACTTTCCAAATGCATGAAATCACTCTCCCCAGGCCTCAGGTTTCAGCAGTTGCTCCAATGTGATGTAAACATGTGATGTGGTTTCAGATAGGATTTCTTCAACCTCACAATGTGAGATTACCATGAAGGTACTACTGTATCGGCAGGACTGCCCTTATGCCTTCACCAATGAGTCAGATCCCATCCCTGCCTCCCGAATGTGGGATTGTGGAGATGCCCAGGGGATCCTCCTTCTTCCTTCAGAGAGACCAACATCACCAGGCGTGTAATGGGAACAGACCCCACTGAAGACTGACCCATCTGACAGTATGGTCAGGAATGAGACTTCCTAAAATATCCCAGCCACATTTTTGTGAACTCTACCTTGACTAGGTTAGGGGTTCCTATAGGTATCACTACCCTGGATGACCCCACTAGGGTTGGAGTTTTCTATCCCCACAGAGCCTAGGGGCACATCCTATTTCCAACATTGCCCCTGTGCCATCCATTACTCTCCCTATCGTTTATAGATTTTCTGGGACTGAATGTCTTTTTCTTTATCTGGCCAATTCAAGGTATACATCTTATGTAAAAGACATTTTCGGTCGGCCTACATCCTGTACACTGTATTATTTTCTTTTTCTTATCCATCTTCCCACATAGATCCTTTCCAGAGGATATGTGATGTAGCAGATTGGGGATCAATAAGAGACATAGACAAACGACTATAGCAGAAAGGCAGTTTTATTGGTATGATGTTCATTCATCAGCTGTTTTTTTTTCGTGCACTTTTTGGCAAAACCTTTTTGCCGAACAAATCTTAGAAAAATATGGGGGGGACAGGGTAGGGTGGTGTTTAGGGAATAAATAACAGGGCCGGGGGCCCGAATTAATAACAAAATAATTCCAAGATGTCTTTAGGCAAAACATTGTCTGCAAAAGGTGCTACAAAAGTAAAACGGCATATGAATGAACATAGAACAGTTTTATTCTGGCTTAACAAAACAAGAGGATTTCAATCAGTCACAGATTGGGATGTCATTCCCATTTGGGTACTGGGTAAACCATAAAAAGTTCCATAAGTAAATGTCACTACTTGTGTCCTCACATAAATCTTGGGGGAGCTTTGAAACGAATAAAAGCACTCCCCAATATTGTCAATCTCTTACAAAACTAAAAAACTCTATTTTATTATACAATTAATAAAAACTAAGATTTTCCACATTACACTTCAATATAGAAATTGTAAAAAAAAACATACATCAATTTTTGCATCAATTAGTATAAAACTGTTAACACAATTATGTACTTTACACATTGATTTACAAGTCGCTGTGACCTGGTTATTCATAGCGATGGTCACCTAGACTCATTTGCCACACTATGTTTGTTTTAGCTCAACTTATATAAGTTTGTGTGCCATATGGCTTGGCTCTGCCAGACATTCATCAGGGGCCGAAAATGTGTGTATAATCTCCCTTGTCTTCCTGAGGATCCCTAAAGGGATAAAGACACATTTAAAAAATACTTAGACGGTCTTGTGACTAGACCTGCCACAAAAACCCCTAGGCCCAAGCGTCACAGGTTTGTTAATCAATATCAATAATCTACCTCAGTGGTATAGCTGAGTCTAATACTTTCGACAACAATGCAACCGTTTGTGTTCTTACAGCTGTCTTTCCTGTATGGATGCGTATCAGCTTATGGTCATTCCCCTCATCTAGAAGGCAAAAGACAACAGCCACTTAAAAAGTTGTAGTTTAAACGATTGTGGTTTAAACAGTCTCCCACATGTCGCAATTTACAATAAAATCTCTCTCCTATTTTACCACATACAATGGTGGGCGGTTTTCTTGTACTAGGTGGAGTATATCGAATGGTCTCTCCCCCAAATCAAGGTGTGAGCATTCCCAGTAAATGGATACTTCTTGTTTGAACTCACAATCTTTGGAGCTGCAAAATATATATATGCAGAGCCTGCTGTAATGGAAAATATTTCGCATAACGATAGCCTCAAATTTGCACTGACCACAACTGTATCTATTTCCACCTTACTTGAGTCTATCCCTCTCTCAACATGTTCTCCTGGAAGGTCCTATGTTGTAACTCCACCAATGTTCAGCGAGTGCTTGACCTGTAACAAGACACATTGTTTTAGATAACATATTGTTCTTGGGGCTGAGTCCCTCTAACCGCCTATACCTCGCTTGAAAGGGTGAATATCTTACCCTGTTCACTCGATCTCTCTCCTTAGGGTTCAATAGTCTCAATGCCAGGTTGCAGAGAAAAGATAAATGGGGGAACATGGTTCCTGAACATTTCAAAGTCTTTTTCCTCCAATTACAGGTTAGAGGGGCCAATGGGCCACAAATATTTCCATCCAGCTTGGAGTAACCATGGATAGAAGGGCTATTGTTTCTGAGGAGAATCTGTCTCTCTTATTTCTTATTTGTCATAGATAGGCTGGGATGTCAGATAGAGGGAGCATTGCCTTTCTCTTGGGGTTCCCTGGTCACTCCATAGTATTAACCCTCCAACTAACTTACCTCTTCTTAACTCATGGGTACTCCTGCGTTTCTTGTACCTCCTATGAAATCTCACTTGTCTGCAAAAGGTAGAGTGTGTTGTAGGGACCATTCCTTTTTGTCTCTATCCGTCTGAAGTGCTTTACGTCTGTCTGTTTTCTTTGACCTGTGTGGCCATCTTCTTCTTAGCATGCAGGGCATCACTCTCACCATCCTAGAGGTATTTATTTCCCTGTTCCTAGGATTTTTTCTCTCTTCAATTTTTGGAATGCCCCCCCCCCCCTGCCCCAATCCGAAGGGCATATCTCTCTCTCTCCAAATTTAGGATTCTTTCTCTCACCAAACTCTGGAGTTTGCCTCTCTCCCACTTCTGGGTTGTATCTCTCCCCAACATCTTGGTGTATCTCTCTCCAGAAGTAGGAATATCCCTCTCCCAAAGCACTGGGGTGTACCTCTCTCCAACTTTAGGGTTGCATCTCTTCCCAACCTCTGGGCTGTTCCTCTCCCCAATGTATGGATTTAATTCCTTTTAATCCAATGGGTGTGCCTCTCTCCTACTTCTGGGTTGTATCTCGCTTCAATATCTGGGTTGTATGTGATGAACTGACTCCTGTATAAGGATGAGTAGGGGCTAAAGTACTGACTCAACCCCAGTGGACAAAGTGTGCGGGAGCGGTTAGGAGCGGTGTGCTTCTACTATTTGTTTTTAAATAAACCATTCCGGAATGGCTTTATTTTTAAACTAAGTGTAGGAAGTTGAAACATGCACTTTCAGTGCACTGCACTGAATGTTCCCTTAAAGAGCAGGTGCATTTGTTTGGGGGTTTGCATTATGCATGAGAGGGGGCGTTGTGATGGGGCTTGTGGGGAGCGTGGGCAGGCCGGTCAGGAACAGAGTTCCACTACTTCTTTTTAAACACTTCAACCACTGCTCAACCATCATACTTTTACAAACCAAGAGTGAACTCAATCATAAAGTTAAAACAGGCACAGTCAAGAGCTATAAATCGTTTGTGATAACATAGGCAGAGGGAGGGCTATACTCTCAAGAAGGGTGTGAATGTGATCCAGTAGCAACCCAAACAGCAAAGTATAAGATTCCAAACTAAAGGAATGTCCAAGCAAGGTTATATGAAAATATATATACTTCAATAAGCACACCATATGCAATGATAACTAAATTCTAAATCACCACAAAATCCACTCCTGTAGAAAGAACACAGAATAGGCAAGATATCACGATGCAGCAATCTGGGTAATGAGACAGGGGAAGAAAAGGCAATAAAAACACATGTTAAAAAATAATGGTTTCTTGATTTGCAAAAGGGATTAAAGTGACCTAGCATGTCTCTAGGGCCCCAGATGGACAGGCAGTTATCAGGTAATAATACCTTTGCAGTGTCTTGGCGGATCGACAACAGTGAACCATGCCTCTCAGGGATGTTTGGTGGTTCGAATCAGTTCGAAATGTAGCAGTTGCAGTAGTTCAATGGTACGCAGGTGTCGAGGTGGGGTTTCAAACTGAAGGATGCTGAGGTTTGGACCACTATTCGAGTGATGTGGATCGTGGAGCCCACCAGGTTTGGTTCAATGGTCGAGGTTGCATGGCAGAGGGACTGATGTCAGGATCTGCAAGGTGAGTCAAATTAGTGTGGTGCTCAAAGGACGCAGTTCAGTAAGAACAGGAGGGTCAGTCCTATCATTGACTCAATCTGTGATGAAGAGGCTGGAGGTTCAAACAGCTTTTTGAGTTTTACAGATGAACCAATGCTTCTTTGTTTAATCCAAGGCATCACTGTGCTTTCGGGTACTGAGGCAAATGGGTTTTAACCTGCAGTGCCTCAGTTTGAAGATCGGAGAGTACCAACGTCAATTCCAAATGATGCTGTTGTTTAATTGGGGTGGAACAGGCACAAATCCTGGTTCACAGTGGTTCAACTACAAAATGGCAGGACTCCCGGATGTCTTTACTCTCTGGAGCTGTGAGTCCCACTCCAAGATCTTAGCAGCAAGTGTAGTACTTTACACAGGCTTCCAAACATGTGGGAGGCTGACACACACCTACTGGGGTCCCTCAGGAAGGTGTGGCTGGCAGATAGGCTGGTCTACGTTGCCCATGAGATATCCTCTTGAGACTTTATATATGCAGTAACTTGTTGTGAGGCTATTTATTGTGTGGAGTCTGTGCCCTTTGATTCCTGTTCAGAGGAAAGCTCCCTATGATGTGTCTGTCTCACTGGAGAGGGTGTTAAATCCCCGCACAAAGTATCGAAGAGAGGCAAACCCCAGGGCTACAATTGTGCTGGAAGCAGCAGAGACAGCTTGGCTGGGGGAGAATACACATAACACTTCCACAGCAGGGATGGGCTCATCGAGCTGAAGCATGTGTGATATTGAATTGAAGTGGGCTGGATAATTATGAGATATACGAGGCACCACACCTTAAACTCAGGTATGGCTTATATTTACAGTTTAATGTGCCACCAGGATAACATTCTCATTGTTATGTAGTTTTTGAAACACAGGTGCATATCATAATCACAGTATGACACTAGAGAGTATGCTCTGCAAATCAGGCTACTGATTCAGCAGGGCACATGTGCACATTATGCTTTTGTCAGAAGGCTTATAAAAGGGAGATCTGATTAGCAGATTGCATTTCCCAAGATGTAATTACCTGCATCATCTCATTAATTAATAAAAATCAAAGATGCCAGGGCCGCTACCCCTACACCCAAGCCAGGTGGCACTTTGACTCTTGATTGTATCTTGTACAAACTGCTGGGGTTTATCCCACACCCTTTTTGGATATCTCTCTTCTCAACTTTAGAGTTGTATCCCTCCCTGGAAGCCAGTAGGTATCTCCTCCCATTCCTTCTCCCAGTCACCCTCTTTCCTCATTTCTCCTCCAGTCACCCCCAGATCTCTCTATTTCTCTCCTTTGTTCTGCTCATTCCCCTTCATTCTTCTTATTCCTAACTCCCTAACTTTACATTTTACCTGCACACCTCGAATACTCTTCCAAACCTCACACCTGTGATTGGTCTAAAGAACATGATCTTCAAGTGCCTAAAGTCTTGCCTCTGGAGTTTTGATTTTCTGAATTTCTCTGTGTGTGATGTTTCTTGGGAGTGTTTTCTTCATGGGTCTGCCCCTCCTTCTCTAAGAAACATTGAAACACAGTTTGAACCCACAAGGAGAGTAGAACAAACCCCTGCTTCAGTGATTTCAATGAGCATGGCATGGAGAATGGGTTCCCCTACCACCTCTGCCCCCATGTTATCAGCACCTATGGGCAGGGCATATGGTGGTAGGCCTGGTCTAATTTGGTGGGCAGCGTATAAGTTTGTTGTGGAGAGGGGCCCCCTCAACATTTTGTGTCATGGCACTGTTGGCACTAACAGAGATTCATAAAATGATACTAGAAACTGATGGCAATCAATCACGAATTACAAAACTGTTAACGGCTTCAATTCAACACTACAGCTGAGTCAATGCCTAGTCTGGGATGCTGATGGAAACCCTTATTTATATATTTTGATGACACGTTATAATCTGGATGATGAACCCTTGATTAACGCCCCTCTCTTAGAATGCCCCTGACCCCACTGAGCCAAGAAGTAGGTTTGTTTTGCAAATTAAAAAGGTTTACTTGAAAAATTAAAGAATAGATATATATCAAACTTTCATAAATAAATTGATAATTGATTGCACACTTGTGAATATGAGCAGTAATCAGCAATAGGTAATCCTACAGTAGCACAGTTCTTGGTTACTTATGAATAAGAACAGAGGACTAAGGTAGCAGAGAATGCTTTATATGGTTCAAGGAAATGCAAGGTGGGACAGAATGCAACACAGAAATAATTTGATATGATTTCAACAAGAGATAATGTGATCACTTTTTCTTTTGACAATTCACCCCCCCCCCTTATGCAATATAAGGAAATGGAAGGAGAGCACACAGTCTTAAAGAATACCAACAAAAATGCAATACAAAGTTCCAATCCCCCCCCCATCAAGCTGAGAGCACCAGGGATGATTTTTAACACAGGCCCAAAATACTTTAATGTGGTGGCAATGAAGTGAAAAATATGCTAAACATGCTTTTAATTCCCTCTAGAGGTTCAGGGTGAGTGAGAGATACTTTAAATCAGTTCAGGCCAGCCCTATCAATGATTCAGGGATGGTTATCAGGTTGAAAACGGAATTCCGTAATGGAAGCAAAAGACAAATATTTTTACATGTGGCTGAAATGAAGCAAAATGTCAAATCGCTGCAATTTAGTCGCGTGTGTCGAGCGCAATTACGGAGGAACTATAAGGAGTAGCAAGTCGGTTTAGAGCTTGTTGGAATGCTTAGAATCTCACTTTTAAAACAAAAGTTAAAACTCGCTTCTATAACTAACGGTTCAAGAGACATGGACGATTTTGTGAAGGTAGATTCTCAAAATAAAAGTCAAGCTCAGAATGACAGATGACAGTTTTGCAGCTTTGAAATGACAGAATGAACACACGATTCCTATGATGCAGTTCTCAATAGGTTAGAATAGTTTGAATTAGATTATTTTAAACTAAGAGATTGGTTCTGCACAGTTCTGGTGAGATACTCACACTATAAATTTAAACGGAATGGCCTCGTCACGGATCTGGTCAATAGGTTTAGCTGCGGTTCTCTCTGCTCGGCGGGTGAATCAGGCACCGGCTCTGCTCACAGCGGTCTGGGTCTAGTCTGCGGTTCTGGATACAGCGGTCTGGTCTGGCACTCGGCACTGCACGGATCTCTGGTTCTGCTGGTCTGGATCAAATGGATTCTGGATATAGCACTGCTTTCTGGGTACTGGATCTGTTCTGGATACACAGGACTCTTAGCAAGCAGCAAACCGCACAGCCCGGCGGTTGAATAGTTTGCAAAAGATTTTGAGGACTGATGAAGAGTTCAGCTCTTGGGAGTTTTTGTTCTGGAGTTAGTCTGGATCTCTAGAGTTCTGGCTTCTGCAGCTCTCCGTCAGCGTGCTGCGCAGGAATCCAGTTGAAGGTTGGAAATTGAATGTCCCTGTCTGGCTTCCAGTGGCTCTTTTTATGTCTTTTGAAAATGGGTGTGGATGCTAACTTTCTATGCCCAACCCACTCATGATTTGATAGGTCAAGGATTTCTCTTTGACCTGATTTGAGAAGGGAGCAGTCAGTCAGAGTGAGTCAGAGTCTTACAGTCTATTGAAGAAACGCCCCTTTGCTTTTACTTATAAAATGAATTATTCATAACTCACAGGTTTCCGAGATACACATGTTGTTGACATTACATATACATATCATATATCACATAAGGTCATCTCTGTTCCAACTCTGATGTTTCTAAGAGCTTGCATTAAAAAATGGCAACTTATTTTCGTTTTTAGTTGGTTTACCAATATTGGATTTTTACCCAAAATTACACAGATGTACACCATCTCTCTACACATATTCCAGTGAATTTTCATTTTTCTAGCGTGAACCCTGTGTCTGCAATCTCCATAATTCATGGGGTTTTGCCTCAGAATGTGGTACAGAGTTCTAACACCTCTTAAACTGTGCACAGAAAAATCACAAGAATAATTATATTAATTATATAATTTTGACCAGTCAGTACTATGAATTATCCATCTTTTTAAAATTATGCTCTGGCCCAGAGGGGTGTGGTTTCCCAAAGCACATGGTGGTATTTCTGGTTTGTCCACTTCCTCCTACTCAAGTTGCTCACAGAGGCACTGCCCCTCCCTGTTTCTCTCAAGAGGAAGCCATTTACGACCCCCCCTAATTTAACATTTGCCTGAGCCAAGTAAGGCTCATTGTTCTGTTTCCCTCCTGTCCTGGGTGCTCCTCCCCTGATTCAATCAGGGAGGTGTCATCTCCTTTTGGTGGGGGCAGCAGATTGCAGCCAGGCCTGGGAAGAGTGGCTGAGCAAGTTTCAACTCCTGTCGCGGGTAGTTGCCGGGCAGAATTCACTCTCTTCAAGCCAGGCTTCAGCCAAATGTCACTTTTGTTCCCAGTTTTTCTTCATCCAAATCAAACTTACAATTTTTACACATGCAGCTAGAACGCTGATTCTAAGTTCAAAGCTATGACATTTAACAGTTGCAAACTATGTGACACTCAACAGTAGGTCACTCATTTATTTTAAACATTTAGATTTTAGTGTCTTTCAGTCCAATTTCACTTCAGCTGCTGACATCCACAGCTCAGCCAGTTTTGTTATAAACATTGTTTTGGGCTCTTCATCTTTCCAGATTTTGTATGCACACAAGAATACATTCTGCCAAATGTCTGCTGGTGTTCAGTGAGATTTTTGAATATCTTGCAATGTTTAAAATAGCCATTTTCAGCTTGCATTTCAGAGAAACAAAGGTGATTTCAAAGCGCTTTCTGAGCTAACCGGCACTGCTGTTTTTCCATTGGCACACATTTCACCCATGGCACTCCTGGCCCATCACACTCGCACTGGTGGGTGGCATGTCAGGGGAACATTTTGGTGTGCGACAAAACTGCGCGGTTTTCCTGCATTCTGGCGCAACGTGGGCTTTTCGGCCATCTTGGATTTTCTAAGCCCACAGCACCAACTGTTGCAGCTTAATGACTCAAACGTGGGTCAATACCCCTGACAAGCCTCCCCGGCCGACTGCACTTTGATTTCGAGTCGAGGGGTGCAAAGGATGTTTTGAACCACGCGCTGGTATGCCCGCATCATCTTCTTCCAATTCTGTAGATGGCACAGTTCAGAATCTTTTCCTCCATCCAGTTGGATCGATTGGTTTTCCTCGCCGGGGCTGATGGGAATATTGGGTGGTACCCCGGGCCCCTTGGATCTTTGCTCCCGGTCCCTGGGTCATCCTCCTTGGTCAGTCTCCAGGGTTTCATCTATCCTAGGATGATAAAGCAAAGTGGCAATACACATTCCTAGACATTTGTCCACCACTATTAATGGAGTGGCGAACATATACATTTTATACATCATGATACATTTTGCAGTCTTATTTTAAAAACAAGATATAATCAGGAGACATTTTCCTTCAAGAATCATAATATTTTAGAGACCATATGTGGGATATTTTAGGTTTGGAACTGAATTACTCTGGAGCGGCCCCCTCTGGGATTGCAGAGGACTCCTCCAGTTGCTGGAGTGTGTGCCTGGGATGGCAACACTTTAACTGATTTATATGGACCCACTTGTCTTCCCCTTCTGCCAAACTGCCTTTGGGGAGGCGGATCTTGTATGCAACGGGGGAGATCTTGTCTATAATTTCAAAAGGTCCCTTCCATGTAGGCAAAAATGTTCGCTGTTTGGCCTGGTTTCTTTGGAAGTTGTATAGATAGACCCGGTCTCCCACATTATATACTTTCCTGGAAGTTTTCAAATCGTAATGGGTCTTCATGCTATCAGCTGATCTTTCTAGATTTCGCTGAGCATAGGCAAAAGCATGTTGAAGGTGTTTCCTAAGTTCTCCACATACTCATGAGTTGTGGAGGCATTTATCAATGTCTGCTCTTGGGTCCTGTAGAGCAAATGCTGGGGAAGCACCATCTTGCGTCCCGTCGTCAACTTAAATGGTGACATTTTGGGTGCAGATGAAGGGGTAGATCTGATGGCCATTATGACCAGAGTTAATCGGATATCCCAACTTGGCCCAGAATCTGCCACAAACTTTTTTAATATGCTCACAATGGTTCTGTCGTATCTCTCCACTGCACCAGAAGAGGCTTGCCGGTAAGCAATAGGTAGCTTCCTTTTGACCCCCAGTATCTACCACATCTTTGTCATTACCTCGCTGGTGAAATGGCTACCTCTGTCTGACTCAATCCTTTGAGGTAGACCAAAACGTGAAAAGATGTGGTTAATCATCAGGGCAGCTGCTGTTTCTGCCTTGCAGTTTGGGGCCGGGAGACATTCCACCCACTTGGTAAACAAGCATGTGACCGTCAACATGTACTTGTTTCCCCTAGACGAGCGAATCACAGGGCCTACGAAGTCGATTTGCAAATCGGACCAGTGTCATCCCCCTCTTTTGGAGAGGCGCATGGTGTGTGAGGGATGATGGCTGAAATTGTGCACACACCAGACACCCCTTCAAGTATTGGTCGAGGTCCTATCCCATGTGTGGCCAGTAAGCAACCTCTCTTAAGATCTCAAGTGTTGTATGAAACCCCCTATGACCGGCGGTGGCCGCATCATGGGCGTGACTTAACATCAGGCTCCGGAATGAGGTAAGGACCACCCACTGATCATGGCCAGCTTGGGATTTCCTTACCAACAAACCGTCTTAGATTCGGAAAATCTTTGGACATTTCATCAACACTCTAAGGTCCTCTTTCCCAATGTAATCGGTATCCGTCAGGGGAAAGTTCTCAGGGTCATCAATGTGTTGGTAAAACTCAATTATTGGATCCCCCTTTTGAGCAGTAATCAAATCAGCATCTGGGGTCTCCTTACTCCATTGTGCAGTTGAAAGATCATTGTGAGCATTTGTCTGGGACCTAGTGATAGCAGTGACCTGGATTTCCCCCAACAGGGACTCAATCTCTATTAGATTCCCTTCGATAGCCCCGGTTTTAGCCAGCTGATCAGCTAAGTCATTTCCAGTTTTGTCTGGTCCCTCTACTTTGGAATGACCCTTGATCTTCTTCCAGTAGATGGTCATCCCATTCGATGTGACCAGATCATCAATATTTTGGATTAACTTCCCATGTTTCAGGGGTTTGTTATTAGCACATAACATGCCTCTGGTTTTCCAATTAACCAGGTGCTCCACAAACCTGTTCCGTACATAATCTGAATCTGTGATTATGTCCAGTTCGTGGAGTTGATGTTGGACAGCAGTGAGGATGGCTTGATACGCAGCCATCAATTCTGCCACCTGACTACTTCGGGGACCAATTCTGTACCCAGCGGAGGGTTGTGGGGACTCCTTCACCCATGCATTCCCTATTCCGGCCACCAGTTCTTTCTCCCCATTGCTGTCAACATGGTAAGAGCATCCCTCCACATAAACAGTGGGCATCCCCTCACACTTGTCATCTTCAAAGACTTTGTGTGGGGAATTAAGGTATGCCTCCATGTGGTCCTTGATTTTTAGACTTTCGTCCTCGAGACTGTTTTCTCTGGCACAATCATGCAAGTCAGACAGACCTTGCGCGAGGGGACTCTTCTTGTTTTGGCCATATCTGACCTCCACAGGAAAGCCTTGCATTGACAGAATCCAGGAAGTAATTTGGGAGTTATTCACATTTCCGGCCCGGATTCTGTCACTTTGGAGATATTGCAGAGGCTGGTGTGGAGTCTCCACTATGATGTGTTCCCCCTGGATGAACGGGCGGTAATTCTTCAATGCCCACACCGTTGGCAGGAGTGCCTTCTCACAATCGTTGAATTTTTCCTCCACAGAGGATAAAGTTTTGTTCGCATAAGAGATTACTTTATTGACCTTGTCATGCTTTTGGTATAGTACTGCCGTGAAGCACGTATTAGAGAACCCTGTCTCCAGGAAAAACTCCTTGTTTCTGACAGGGTGAGCTAGGCAAGGCGCTTGTGAGATGCTTCTTTTGAGCTGTCTTACTGCCTCGTATTGTTCTGGACCCCATTCCCACTTTAATCCCCCCCTTCAAGAGATGAATCAGGGGTCTGGTGATCTCTGCGTAGTCCTCAATGAACTTTCTGCTGTAATTAGTCAGTTCAAGGAGGCTTCTTAGATCCCGCAGAGTTGTGGGGTCTTTCAGTTTCTGAAGTGCTTCCACTTTCTTTTCTTGGGGACAGAGACCCTGAGGAGTAATCTCATGCCCCAAGAAATTAACACGGGTTCTACACTACTGTGCTTTCTGAAAGGAAAGTTTGGCTCCGGCGGCCCTCAACTGTGTCAGAACATAACAGATCTCTACTATATGTTCCTCCACAGATGAACTTTTGGTGAGGACATCATCTACATAAGCCAAGTTACCCCTTGCACCCAGGTCGGGCATGGCCTTGTGTAGGAAAATGTTGAACTCATTGCCGGAGTTGAGGTATCCGAAGGGAGTCCGGGTCCATGTGTACTGCTGGCCCCCAAAGCTGAAAGCCAGTTTGTATTGGTCCTCCCTACTGACAGGCACGGTCCAGTATCCATTGGTCAGGTCTATTGCAGTGAATACTTGTGACCCCTGAATCTGGGCCAGCCCTTGGTCAATGTAGGGCAGAGGCCATCGGGAAGTATGGACCCATTTGTTGAGCTCCCTATGGTCGGCGCACAGTCTCCACTGGCCGTTTGGCTTCAATATTCCCAGCACCGGATTATTGAAGGTGCTGTGTACTGGACGGATTATCCCCCGGGACTCAAGGTTCTTAATTATTTCAGTAAGGGACTCCATGGATGCAAGAGGCAAACGATATTGCTTCACAAACACTGGAGTCATGCCAGGGTCCGTGGGAAATGTTGTTGTGTGGATGTCGGTGCAACCACAGTCATATGAGTCTACCGCAAAGAGATCTTGGAAATCCAAGAAAATTTACTTCAACTTTTGCTTCTGTTCCAGAGTCACACAGGCATCAGCTAGGTTGACTCTCTCTTCCACCATCTGCCTGAAGCCGGGAAAGACTTCTGGTTTGCCTATCTCAGTGGCCTCCTCCAGCTGGTTGGAGAAGTCCCTGGTCAAAGTGCTGATTTGCACTGGAGGCTTCAGGTGGGAAAGGCAGCCCTCATGGACCTGGAAAATCACCTCATCCCCTCTGAAGTCACAAGTCACATCTTCCTTACCATAAGAGCAAGAAGTGTACACCAGGAAGTTCCCCCCATGCCGGGTAAATATCCTGTCTGGTGTTGTATTGTCATCACTGTCACTGTCAAAACAGTCCTTGGGGATTGGTCCTAACAGTTCATTTCCTAAATCAATGGAGAAATGTCGGTCATCAACCGCCATTCCAATAATGGTGCCTGCGGCTAGAGTAATACTCTTTAAGTCGCTGTTATCCACCTCTAGTGGAATGGTGTCATGTTCTATGTTGACTAATGGTGTTGGATTTACCCCTAACCCTTGCTGTTGGAGGAAAGCATTTAGATGAATATAAGCATCAGGGTTTTTCAATTTTTGTCCTCTTTTAACTTTCACTCCCAGGGAGAATTGTCGGGTCCTTTCTGGGATGGTGACTTCCTCTTTAATCTGAATTTTAACTCCATAAGGTAGCAATTGAGCTGACCTAAAGGCTTTTTCTGGATCATCAAAGCCCATGGTATTATCCGCTAATCTGGACTAAGCTTTGAAGTTTATTAGGTCCAAACTAATGGCAAAGCGATCGAGAATATCACTGCCTAAGTAAAAGGCGGCAGTGACGTCTCGCACGACCCAACAATTATGGACTATGCTCTTGTTGCCAATGGAGATTTTGAGCATACACCTGCTTGGCAGGAGATGTTTGGAATTGGGTGTTTCCAGATCCATTTCCCATTTGTCTATCAGTTTGAATGCGGGAATGGCTGGATCTTTTGGGAGTTGGCGGAACATGGCTTCGCTGATGAAGCTCTTACCGTTGTTCGCACACACTCGGGCGAGAACAGAGTCCTTCCCATCATTTAACTGAACAGGGATGAAGAACTGCTCTCCAATTTGCTGAATATCAGCCAGGCTCTGAGTTGATTTCACATCTTTCTGGACTATCGGAGTGGGAGTTTCTGATTGTGGATTGGTAAAGAATGTCAGAGTATTTCCTTCCAGTGTGGAATACCACCTTAAACTGGAGGGAAGGTTGATTTTCAGAAATAGAGAGGACCCCCCCCATCACCAATCTGTTGTCCTACTGATATTACCGTCACGTCTGGAATTTGGTTGTTCTGGAAGTGAAATTCTACTTGGTCAGATTTAGATTTATTGGTCGGCTAGTCTGGGTCCAGAGGACCCTGTTTACACAATCTATTAGGGGTGACAACCTTCTCAGGAGGTCATTCCCTAGTAAACAAGGGGTGCCCTCTGGAGTCACTACTATGACCGGGTGTTTCACCCTGTGTCGCCCAATTTTGATGTCCAAATCCGCAGTCCCCTCGACGGGAATTTCCTTCCCGTCAAAGTTCTGGAGTTGTCCAGGAAGAGAGGTGAGAGGAATACGGTAATCCTCCCCCCTTCCTGCATTTAGTTCATCAAAGGCCCTTTTGGACAGAAGGGTAGCTTGGGATCCAGTGTCCAGCAGTGCCAAAATTGTATCCTGCCCCTGTACTTGTACCGGGGCATAGTATCTTCCCTCCTTCTCCTCAAGGGGGCACAGATAATGCACATTTTTGTACTACTGGTGGGCTGATTTTCTGGTTTTGGACATTGCGAGAGAAGAGATTTGGGCAGAATTCTGTGGAGAGTCATGGGGATCTGCAAGAAAAAGTTGGCAACTAGAAAGAGGATATTCAAGTTCCCCCGGTTCCGGTCCTGGGCCACCCCCCCTTTTCGGAAGCAGTAACCAGAATGGGTTTGAACCCGGGGATTTTGATGCTGTTGGTTCTGGGATAGGATGATGGGCGGCGACAGCTCGATCCGCACATCTACCCAGTCTACTGATTCGGTTTTAGGTTCCCCTGGTTCTGGTTCTGGGCTGCCCCCCCTTTTTGGAGGCAGTCACCAGGATCGGTTTGAACCAGGGGTTTTTGGTATTGTTGGTTCTGGGATAGGATGATGGGCGGTGACAGCTCAATCCCCACATCTACCCAGTCAGGATTGGAATCCCTTGGGACCCATTTATCCTTGGGAGGAGTTCCCCCATCTCTGAAGGAGAAGATACTTTCCCCAGGATCCTCTTGGGATCCCTCTCCCTCAAATTGGAAGATCTGTACCTCCTCCTCAAAGTGGGTCTGTTTGGGTACTTTGTTTCTCCTACCCCCCCTCTGCTCCTTGGGAGGCAGACTTTCAGGGGCAGGAGATTTTGTTTCCGGTTCCTGGGCTTCCAAGGGCTGTTTACAAGTGGGGAAGGAAGCTGACTCCAAGGCTTTACACTCCCCTTCCACTTGTGCCTCCTCCCTGGGAACCGGTGGGTTATCGGGGTGCTGCCCCCGTCACTGTTCTGGAGCACCAGGCCCAGAGTTTGGGGCATTCTGCGGTGGCATGCTCATCTGAGGGTTCTGTTGAGCCCTCAGTATGTTACCCAGATCCCGGGCCAGATTTTGGACATGGCGCTGAAGTTGGGAAACACGCTCAGGCTGATACGGGGTTCTGTTTTCTCCCCTGGGCTGATCCCGGGAAGGGTAGCTATCCCTTCTCTGGTAATACCCTGGGTTGGGAAGATTTGGGTACCCCTCCACCCCTGGCCTCCCCTCTCCCAGATTAGGTGGTCTGGGCTCAGGGAAGTGGGGAAAGAAGGATAGATGATTTTGGGGTTGGAAGTTGGGTGGATACCTGGGAACAATTCCGCCCAGGATTTGGTGAATTTCTGCCCTCCTGGGGGAAGTTCCCTGGGTTGGGCGCTTGGTTGGACCCCCCCCCTTTGGCCGGAGGAGTCTACACATAACCCAGGATTGGACTGTTTCCTTTATAGCGGGGACTTACATAGTCAGGGGAGCGGGGGACCCCATTTGTGGGACTACCTCCTTGACTCCCTGTCTGTGACTGGCCCAAGGGCCTTCTGGGCTTAGAATTATTTGGTGCCGGCAGGTTTTTAGGTCCCTCCATCTCCAAATCTAAAACGGGGGCAACCTTTACCTCTGCCACCTTGGCAGCAGCAGGGGTGCTGTTGGTTTTGGGGTTTTTGGGCTGATTCTTATTTTCCACTGGTTTCTGCACCTCATAGATGCGGGTGGCTTGCTCAATGGCCCAGTCTAAAGATCTTTTCTCGTGAAAGTCTCTCACGAGCTGGGTCATTATGTATTTGGGTAAGGCATGGAAAAACGTATTAACAAATTCTTTACTGTCCGTGCGTACCCTTTTTGTAGTCTGCGCAAAAGCACGCTTTAACTCCTGCACAAATTCTTGTGGGGCCTGATCCTCCCCACATTGCAAATTATAGGCTGCCTTGCGAGCCTCTTGGGGATTTCTGTGAACAGAAAAATGTTTCAAGATGGCCGCCCTGTAGGTGGACCATCTTGAAACATTTTGGTCTTCCAGCACCGCAAGGAAACTGGAGTATTATGGGGAGAATGTCCATTTTACATACTGAATGCAGCTACTGCTGTCTTTCAAATGGAAAGTCTCCATCATTTGCTCATAAAGCTCCAAGTGTTCCCAAACAGAATACTTGGCGTTCTTGTGATAAGGGGTGATGACTCTTCTTATTGCCTTGATCTGCTTTAAGGGGTCCTTAAGCAAGGCCCTTTTTGCCTTATTGGCCTTTTTGGTTCGGGTAACCCTGGTCCACTCATCCTCGGACTCAGAGGCACTGCTCCCAGAGGTGCCCGTCTGATCTTCCAGGTTTTCCAGGATTCTGCGAGCCTGGGAATGGCTGGCAGAATGTGGGGACCTAGTATCCTGTGTCCTGGGCTGCTCAGAGGAGTCTTCAGATCCCTCCTTGCTGCCAGGATTTGATGGGTACCCCCCCACTGAACTAACTGGGCAGAGGTTTTCAGGATGCCCTTAGTGGACCTACTCTCCTGGGGTTCTCCACTAAATTGCACTGTGCTTAGGTGCCCATACCTTGATGTCCGCCCATCCATTCTTGGGAGGTACTGGCCTATGAACCCCATACTTTTGGATGGATAGTAATCTGCCCTCCCGGTGGCCCTGGGCTCATGTGCGCCAGGGGACATGGGGTGGCAGAGTCCAAGGACTTGGAGAGATGAAGGCCTCTGGTACTAGGGCTCCTGAGGTTATGCTCATGTGTTTCCCTTTCCCAGCGAACTTCATCTCTGTCAGCCCCTGCTCCCTGTTGCAATGCAAGAGCCTGTGCTTTCAGTTCCTCAGTTAAGGCCTTACTAGACTCTATCAGTCTCTCCTGCATGGCTACCTGTTGCTGGAGCCTATCATTGTGCTGACAGAGAGCCTCATTTTCTCTCTGCGCTTCCTGGTTGGTCCTGGAATACTGGGCCAGTCTTTGCTGCAGGAGGGTTACCTCCTGAGTCCCATCCCTACTAGCCTGTTCCTTTCTTGCCAGAGCATCTTCCACCCTCCTGGTGTGCTTTAACAAGTTCTGATGCTCTTTTTGGAGGTCACCCAGACCCTGGAGGGCCAAGTGATTTTCTTCAATTTTTTCTTTTAATTGGCAGACTTCCTGGCCTAAGGTGTCCCTTTCCTGACTAAGAGCCTGCATCTGTGCCGCCAGGGCGTCCCTCTGCCTTTGAAAGGCACCAGCTTTCTGCCGTTCTTGTTCAAACTCTGCCTGGGTATCCAGGTCTTTCAAAATCAGTTTATTGCTCTCTGTATTCTCCCTATCTAGGTGGCTTTGCAGAGTGACTACCTGCTCTGCGCATGCCCTATTGAAGTCCAGTTGTTGCTCCAGCGTTTTCTGGCTCTGCAGTAGGGCGTCCAAACCTTCTTGGTACTCCTTCTGCAAGGCCAGAAATCTGTTATCCTGGTCAGACTTTTCCTGTTGCAGGATATTCATATCCTCCTTTATTTTAATAATATACTGCCTACTATCATTTTCTGACTCCTGGCTCCTCTGCAGCCTCTGCTCAGAAGAGACCAGGTCAGATTGGGCCTTCTCTAATGCCATCAGTTGCCTATTTGCCAGATCTTGGCCTTCAGCACATTTGTCCTGTATGGCTCCCATATGTAAATATAAATATGCCGCTACCCTGGCAATCTTGTTGTGCTCATCCTTGGCCTTAGGGGCCATATATAGTTCACTCAGGGCCACATGTAAGGGACCCTAATATCTCCATATATCTGACCCTGTTTCAGTGATCTGGGGTGCGATTGCCTGCAACCAGAACGCCTGGTCCTGATGAGCCCACTAACCTCTCACAAATAGCTTATGTAAGAGGTGTTCTCTGGCTATTTTGATATCAACCAAGGTCGTCATTCTGGAACTTGATTTCCTTCCTGATTTACAGAAGTTTTTATTTTATTTTGCAAAACAGACTGTTTCCTTAGAGCGTTCCTTTGATGGGTGTTTTTACAGTGTTACACGGCATGGTGATCCAACAGAATTTATATATCCTGTCAGTTAGCACACTGTATTAATCTGCACAAGTGATAGATCAAATTCAAAATCCCAGACGAGCCCCCACTCTGTTAACAGCTTCAATTCAACACTACAGCTGAGTCAATGCCTAGTCTGGGATGCTGATGAAAACCCTTATTTATATATTTTTATGATAAGTTATAATCTGGATGATGAACCCTTGTATAACGCCCCTCTCTTAGAATCTCCCTGACCCCACTGAGCCAAGAAGTAGGTTGGTTTTGCAAATTAAAAAGGTTTATTTGAAAAATTAAACAATAGATATATATCACACTTTTATAAATACATTGATAATTGATAGCACACTTGTGAATATGTGCAGTAATCAGCAATAGGTAATCCTACAGTAGCACAGTTCTTAGTTACTTATGAATAAGAACAGAGGACTAAGGTAGCAGGGAATGCTTTATATGGTTCAAGGAAATGCAAGGTGGGACAGAATGCAACACAGAAATAATTTGATATGATTTCAACAAGTGATAATGTGATCACTTTTTCTTTTGACAATTCACTCCCCCCGCCCTTTATGCAATATAAGGAAATGGAAGGAGAGCACACAGTCTTCAAGAATACCAACAAAAATGCAATACAAAGTTCCAATTCCCCCCCTCAGCAAGAAAAATATGCTAAAAATGCTTTTAATTCCCTCCAGAGGTTCAGGGTGAGTGAGAGATACTTTAAATCAGTTCAGGCCAGCCCTATCAATGATTCAGGGATGGTTCTCAGGTTGAAAACGGACGTCCGTAATGGAAGCAAAAGACAAATATTTTTACATGTGGCTGAAATGAAGCAAAATGTCAAATCGCTGCAATTTAGTCGTGTGCGTCGAGCGCAATCACGGAGGAAATTTAAGGAGTAGCAAGTCGGTTTAGAGCTTGTTGGAAAGCTTAGAATCTCATCTTTAAAACAATAGTTAAATCTCTATCATTAACGGTTCAAGAGACGATTTTGTGAAGGTAGATTCTCAAAATAAAAGTCAAGCTCAGAATGACAGATGACAGTTTTGCAGCTTTGAAATGACAGAATGAACACACGATTCCTATGAGGCAGTTCTCAATAGGTTAAAATAGTTTGAATTCGATTATTTTAAACTAAGAAATTGGTTCTGCACAGTTCTAGCGAGATACTCACACTATACATTTAAACGGAATGGCCTTGTCATGGATCTGGTCAATAGGTTTAGCTGCGGTTTTCTCTGCTTGCGGGTCAATCAGGCACCGGTTCTGCTCACAGCGGTCTGGGTCTGGTCTGTGGTTCTGGATACAGTGGTCTGGTCTGGCACTCGGCACTGCACGGATCTCTGGTTCTGCTGGTCTGGATCAAATGGATTCTGGATATAGCACTGCTTTCTGGATAATGGTTCTGTTCTGGATACACAGGACTCTTAGCAAGCAGCAAACCGCACAGCCCGGCGGTTCAATAGTTTGCAAAAGATTTTGAGGCCTGCTGAAGAGTTCAGCTCTTGTGAGATTTTGTTCTGGAGTTAGTCTGGATCTCTGGAGTTCTGGGTTCTGGAGCTCTCCGTCAGTGTGCTGCGCAGGAATTCAGTTGAAGATTGGACATTGAATGTCCCTGTCTGGCTTCCAGTGGCTCTTATTATGTCTTTTGAAAATGGGTGAGGGTGCTAACTTTCTATGCCCAACTCACTCACGATTTGATAGGCCAAGGATTTCTCTTTGACCTGATTTGAGAAGGGAGCAGTGAGTCAGAGTGAGTCAGAGTCTTACAGTCTATTGAAGAAACGCCCCTTTGCTTTTACTTAGAAAATGAATTTTTCATAACTAACAGGTTTCCCAGATACACACATCGTTGACATTACATGTACATATCATATATCACATAAGGTAATCTCTGTTCCAACTCTGATGTTTCTAAGAGCTTGCATTCAAAAATGGCAACTTATTTTCATTTTTAGTTGGTTTACCAATATTGGATTTTTACCCAAAATTACACAGATGTACACCATCTCTCTACACATATTCCAGTGAATTTTCATTTTTGTAGCGTGAACCCCATGTCTGCAATCTCCATAATTCATGGGGTTTTGCCTCAGAACATGGTACAGAGTTCTAACACCTCTAAAAATGTGCACAGAAAAATCACAAGAATAATGATATTAATTATATAATTTTGACAAGTCCGTACTATGAATTATTCATCTTTTTAAAATTATGCTCTGGCCCAGAGGGGTGTGGTTTCCCAAAGCACATGGTGGAATTTCTGGTTTGTCCACTTCCTCCTACTCAAGTTGCTCACAAAGGCACTGCCCCTCCCCGTTTCTCTCAAGAGGAAGCCATTTACGACCTCCCCTAATTTAACATTTGCCTGAGCCAAGGAAGGCTCATTGTTCTGTTTCCCTCCAGTCCTAGGTGCTCCTCCCCTGATACAATCAGGGAGGTGTCATCTCCTTTTGGTGGGGGCAGCAGAATGCAGCCAGGCCTGGGAAGAGTGGCTGAGCAAGTTTCAACTCCTGTCGCGGGTAGTTGCCGGGCAGAATTCACTCTCTTCAAGCCAGGCTTCAGCCAAATGTCACTTTTGTTCCCAGTTTTTCTTCATCCAAATCAAACTTACAATTTTTACACATGCAGCTAGAACGCTGATTCTAAGTTCAAAACTATGACATTTAACAATTGCAAACTATGTGACACTCAACAGTAGGTCACTCATTTATTTTAAACATTTAGATTTTAGTGTCTTTCAGTCCAATTTCACTTCAGCTGCTGACATCCACAGCTCAGCCAGTTTTGTTATAAACATTGTTTTGGGCTCTTCATCTTTCCAGATTTTTTATGCACACAAGAATATATTCTGCCAAATGTCTGCTGGTGTTCAGCGAGATTTTTGAATATCTTGAAATGTTTAAAATAGGCATTTTTAGCTTGCATTTCAGAGAAACAAAGGTGATTTCAAAGCGCTTTCTGAGCTAACCGGCACTGCTGTTTTTCCTTTGGCACACATTTCATCCATGGCACTCCTGGCCCATCACGCTCGCAATGGTGGGTGGTAGGTCAGGGGAACATTTTGGTGTGCGCCAAAACTGTGCGGTTTTCCTGGATTCTGGCGCAACGTGGGCTTTTCAGCCATCTTGGATTTTCTAAGCCCACAGCACCAACTGTTGCAGCTTAATGACTCAAACGTGGGTCAATACCCCTGACAAAACTAGTGTTATGTCCGATACCGGGGAACACACTGGGACCTGTACACCATAACAAAATATGCAAGCACAGGGTAAACACTGCTTGCAACCAATGCTTCAAGCTGGTAAGAGAACTTGCAAGTCAGTCCTCATTCTAGAAAACACAGCATTTGCAAATCAGAACTATGGCTAGAAAGGAATGCAGATTCTTCTAATATGTAAACAAAAGGCGCGAGGCAAGAGGACCGCTCGTATGCTCTCACCAGGACCCAGCTTCCAGGCCGGATGTTGTGACCTGGGCCCTTGTAGCGTACAGGTAAAGCTGATCGTACCTGATGATAAATGAAATACAGATTTTTAGTCAACTGGTTACTGTGGTCTGAAAGCAATACATTCTCAACACTTCTCAGTGCCTTAGGTTTCATAGGACCCCAAATATTGGCAGGCCTCCCCATCACCACCTCAAATGGAAAGAGCCCAGTCTTAGTTTGAGGGCTAGTGCGCATGGCTAGTAACACGATCGGTAAGGCGTCCAGCCATTTTAGTTTGGTACCGGCACACGTCTTAGCGAGTTTGTTCTTTAGGATACCGTTATGTCTCTCTACCAACCCGGCACTTTGAGGATGTCTAGCCGAATTAAATCGTTTATCAATATGTAGTGCCGTACATATCTGTAAAATTACAGCAGCAACAAAATGTGGACCATTGACCGACCAAATGACTCTTGGCAACCCAAACCGCGGGAAGTACTCTTTTATCATAATTTTCGCAGTGGTCATGGTTGTAGCATCTTTGACAGGGAAAGCCTCAACCCATTTACTAAAGGCACAAATGACCACAAGGACATATTTTAAGCTATTGCACCGCTCCATCTCAATGCAATCAAAATGAATCACTTCAAACGGACAGAAGGAGGCCCAAAGCTACCCCTTGGAGTTACCGTCCCCTTCCCCACATTTGCTGTAGGCAAATCATGCAATTTTGGACATAATGCTGAGCAATTTTCGAAATCTTATCATTTACCCAGACTTTCTCTAACATTTTCGTAATCTGTTGAGCCCACACATGTGTGGGACCGTGTGCCATAGTAACCATCATGACTATGTAGGCATTAGGAAGTAACCATTTCCCTTCAACTGTGTCCACCCAACACCCATCATCATCTAATTTCCCCAAGCCTTCAGCCCATTTCTTAGATTCTTTCATTGTGGCATCAGCTTGGATATCCCGCACAGACCCAATATCCTCGTCCAATACATAGACATCCCTAGTTTCTGTGCGAAGATCTGTGGCAGTTTGTCTGGCTATCTGATCAGCGAAAGCATTCCCTTTTCCTACATCGTCTGTGATCTTGCGATGCGCTGCACATTTCATGATCGCTAACTGACTAGGGAGCGCGAGCGCTGAGAGCAATTGTACTTTCAGGGGGCCATGCTGAATCTTGGTCCCATGTGAAGTTAGAAACCCTCTCCCTGACCAAAGTCTCCCAAAGTTGTGAGCCACCCCAAAAGCATACTGACTATCAGTATATATATTCACTGTTAGCCCTTCGGAAAGCTCACAAGCTCGGGTTAATGCTATAATCTCTGTGGCCTGCGTGGACTTATGTGTAATTCGCTTGGTCTCTACAACTGTGCTTAATGTAGTGACTTCATAAGCAGCTGTGGATGTACCATCCGGAAGTTTGAAACAGGAGCCATCACAAAATAGCTCCCCTTGCGCATTATCCAAAGGAGTGTCCTTAAGATCAATTCTGCCCTTCGTTTCTTGTTCAGTAGTATACAGGCAGTCATGTGACTCAACATCACAGCAAACAGTATTTTGCAGGAAAGGTAGGAGTTCAGCCGGATTAAGAACACAACACCTCCTAATTTGTATGTGGGGAGCAAGCAAAATCAATTCATATCTCGTCAATCGTGCGGAAGTGAGGTGTTGCATTTGAGTTTTGTTCAACAGAACATCTACAGAGTGAGGTACCATCAGGGTTAGATCATGGCCTAGGACCATTCCCTCACTCTGTTTTACAGACGCGGCAGCAGCAGCGACAGCTCATAAACATCTTGGCAAAGCGCATGCGACAGGATCAAGGGCGGAAGAGTAGTAACCACACGGCCTATTCTTCCCTCCATTTTCCTGCGTTAATACAGCCAAAGCACATCCATCACATTCATGCACAAACAACACAAAGGCCTTGTTGTAATTTGGTGTACCCAAAACCGGTGCAGAGCATAATGCAGTCTTGAGAAGCTCAAATGATTGTTGATGTTCCGATTTCCATGCAATGGCGAAGAAATGCCCTTCTTTGTCAAAGCCAACATCGGTTTTATCACTAGTGAAAAGTTCGGGATCCATAACCTACAGTAAGAAGCCATACCTATTAACAGGGTAATTCATAGAATTTCGCAGAAAAGTGTCGCAAGCGGCTGGCGCAGAGTGTCCGCATGCGATTGACTGCGTGCGCTAAAACCGATTTCCGCGCACAGCGTATTCATGGATTTTAGGCTTCCAAACCAGCCGTGGCACAGAGAATCGCAGCGACCCTGCAGCAGCGCCAGTAACGCCCCCAAGAACGCCCTCGCGCAAGGAAAAGCCATCAAAATCGCTAAATCATCGCAAAGGGCTGCGCTAACCCTGGACCAGTTCACCGGGCTGGCAAACAGCAAACGCCAAGCGGGGAACGTGTATTTCAGGGGTGCGCGGGAAGTTCCACACGCGATTGGCCCCGTGCAAGCAGGGTACGTGTATTTCAGGGGTGCGCGGGAAGTTCCACATGCGATTTCAGCAGGGTACGTGTATTTCAGGGGTGCGCAGGAAGATCCACACGCGAATGGGCCAGTGCGAGCAGGGTACGTGTATTCCATGGGTGCGCGGGAAGTTCCACACGCGATTCCATCAGGGTACGTGTATTTCAGGGGTGCGCGGGAAGTTCCACACGCGAATGGGCCAGTGCGAGCAGGGTACGTGTATTCCATGGGTGCGCGGGAAGTTCCACACGCGATTGGCCCCGTGCAAGCAGGGTACGTGTATTTCAGGGGTGCGCGGGAAGTTCCACACGCAAATTCAGCAGGGTACGTGTATTCCAGGGGTGCGCGGGAAGTTCCACACGCGAATTCAGCAGGGTACGTGTATTTCAGGGGTGCGCGGGAAGTTGCACACGCGATTTCAGCAGGGTATGTGTATTTCAGGGGTTCTGGGGAGTACTACACGTGAATTGGCCGTGTGGGTCCTCCCAGGTGTACGCTCCACAACCTCCACGGCCCCTGCAGGCAGCCCACACCACGGGGGACTACCCTGCACCCCTGCTCATGTCCCGCAGGCAGCCCATCCACCATGGGCATGCCCCCCAGCCAACCCACATGTCACCTTGCACTACTGATCAACTATGCATGTCTCCCACCACCCGAACCCCCCAGCCACCATGGGCACCCTCCACCACGCCCCCACTCATGTCTCCCACCCACCCCCACCCCCCCAGCCACCCTGGGCACCCTCCACCAGGCCTCCACTCATGTCTCCCACCACCCCCACCCCCCAGCAGTGCAGGGGCACCATCCACCAGGCCCCCATTCATGTCTCCCACCACCCCCACCCCCCAGCACTGTGGGGCACCTGCCAGCAGGCCCCCACTCATGTCCAACTCATGTACCCCTGCACCCCCACCCCCCAGCCACCAGGGGCAGCCTCCACCAGGCCCCCAATCATGTCTCCCACCACCCCCATCCCCCAGCCACCAGGGGCAGCCTCCACCAGGCCCCCACTCATGTCTCCCACCCACCCCCACCCCCCAGCCACCATGGGCACCCTCCACCAGGCCCCCACTCATGTCTACCACCACCCCACCCCCCAGCAGTGCAGGGGCAGCCTCCACCAGGCCCCCACTCATGTCTCCCACCACCCCCACCCCCCAGCCACCAGGGTCAGCCTCCACCAGGCCCCCACTCATGTCTCCCACCCACCCCCACCCCACAGCCACCATGGGCACCCTCCACCAGGCCCCCACTCATGTCTCCCACCATCCCCAGCAGTGCAGGGGCAGCCTCCACCAGGCCCCCACTCATGTCTCCCACCACCCCCACCCCTCAGCAGTCCCGGGGCACTCTCCACCAGGCCCCCACTCATGTCTCCCACCCACCCCCACCCCCCCAGCCACCATGGGCACCCTCCACCAGGCCCCCACTCATGTCTCCCACCACCCCCACCCCCCAGCACTGTGGGGCACCTGCCAGCAGGCCCCCACCCATGTCCAACTCATGTTCCCCACCACCCCCACCCCCCAGCACTGTGGGGCACCTGCCAGCAGGCCCCCACCCATGTCCAACTCATGTACCCCTGCACCCCCACCCCCCAGCATCCAGGGGCACCCTCCACCAGGCCCCCACTCATGTCTACCACCACCCCCACCCCCCAGCAGTGCAGGGGCAGCCTCCACCAGGCCCCCACTCATGTCTCCCACCACCCCCACCCCCAGCCACCAGGGGCAGCCTCCACCAGGCCCCCACTCATGTCTCCCACCCACCCCCACCCCCCAGCCACCATGGGCACCCTCCACCAGGCCCCCACTCATGTCTCCCACCACCCCCACCCCCCAGCAGTGCAGGGGCACCCTCCACCAGGCCCCCACTCATGTCTCCCACCACCCCCACCCCCCAGCAGTGCAGGGGCACCCTCCACCAGGCCCCCACATGTCTCCCACCACCCCCACCCCCCAGCAGTGCAGGGCCACCCTCCACCAGGCCCCCACTCATGTCTCCCACCACCCCCACCCCCCAGCAGTGCAGGGGCACCCTCCACCAGGCCCCCACTCATGTCCCCTATCACCACCACCCCCCAGCCACCAGGGGCAGCCTCCACCAGGCCCCCACTCATGTCTCCCACCACCCCCACCCCCCAGCCACCAGGGGCAGCCTCCACCAGGCCCCCACTCATGTCTCCCACCCACCCCCACCCCCCAGCCACCATGGGCACCCTCCACCAGGCCCCCACTCATGTCTCCCACCACCCCCACCCCCCAGCAGTGCAGGGGCAGCCTCCACAAGGCCCCCACTCATGTCTCCCACCACCCCCACCCCCCAGCAGTGCAGGGGCACCCTCCACCAGGCCCCCACTCATGTCTCCCACCCACCCCGACCCCCCAGCCACCATGGGCACCCTCCACCAGGCCTCCACTCATGTCTCCCACCACTCCCACCCCCCAGCACTGTGGGGCACCTGCCAGCAGACCCCCACCCATGTCCAACTCATGTTCCCCACCAACCCCACCCCCCAGCACTGTGGGGCACCTGCCAGCAGGCCCCCACCCATGTACAACTCATGTACCCCTGCACCCCCACCCCCCAGCATCCAGGGGCACCCTCCACCAGGCCCCCACTCATGTCCCCTATCACCACCACCCCCCAGCCACCAGGGGCAGCCTCCACCAGGCCCCCACTCATGTCTCCCACCACCCCCACCCCCCAGCCACCAGGGGCAGCCTCCACCAGGCCCCCACTCATGTCTCCCACCCACCCCCACACCCCAGCCACCATGGGCACACTCCACCAGGCCCCCACTCATGTCTCCCACCACCTCCACCCCCCAGCAGTGCAGGGGCACCCTCCACCAGGCCCCCACTCATGTCTCCCACCACCCCCACCCCCCAGCAGTGCAGGGGCACCCTCCACCAGGCCACCACATGTCTCCCACCACCCCCACCCCCCAGCAGTGCAGGGGCACCCTCCACCAGGCCCCCACTCATGTCCCCTATCACCACCACCCCCCAGCCACCAGGGGCAGCCTCCACCAGGCCCCCACTCATGTCTCCCACCACCCCCACCCCCCAGCCACCAGGGGCAGCCTCCACCAGGCCCCCACTCATGTCTCCCACCCACCCCCACCCCCAGCCACCATGGGCACCCTCCACCAGGCCCCCACTCATGTCTCCCACCACCCCCACCCCCAGCAGTGCAGGGGCAGCCTCCACCAGGCCCCCACTCATGTCCCCTATCACCACCACCCCCAGCCACCAGGGGCAGCCTCCACCAGGCCCCCACTCATGTCTCCCACCACCCCCACCCCCAGCAGTGCAGGGGCAGCCTCCACCAGGCCCCCACTCATGTCCCCTATCACCACCACCCCCAGCCACCAGGGGCAGCCTCCACCAGGCCCCCACTCATGTCTCCCACCACCCCCACCCCCCAGCCACCCGGGGCAGCCTCCACCAGGCCCCACTCATGTCTCCCACCCACCCCCACCCCCCAGCCACCATGGGCACCCTCCACCAGGCCCCCACTCATGTCTCCCACCACCCCCAACCCCCCGCAGTGCAGGGGCAGCCTCCACCAGGCCCCCACTCATGTCTCCCACCACCCCCACCCCCAGCAGTGCAGGGGCACCCTCCACCAGCCCCCCACTCATGTCTCCCACCCACCCCCACCCCCCAGCCACCATGGGCACCCTCCACCAGGCCCCCACTCATGTCTCCCACCCACCCCCACCCCCCCAGCCACCATGGGTACCCTCAACCAGGCCCCCACTCATGTCTCCCACCACCCCCACCCCCAGCACTGTGGGGCACCTGCCAGCAGGCCCCCACCCATGTCCAACTCATGTTCTCCACCACCCCCACCCCCCAGCACTGTGGGGCACCTGCCAGCAGGCCCCCACCCATGTACAACTCATGTACCCCTGCACCCCCACCCCCCAGCATCCAGGGGCACCCTCCACCAGGCCCCCACTCATATCTCCCACCACCCCCACCCCCCAGCAGTGCAGGGGCACCCTCCACCAGGCCCCCACTCATGTCTCCCACAACCCCCACCTCCCAGCCACCATGGGCAGCCTCCACCAGGTCCTCACAATCCCCAATCATGTGCGTTATGGTCAGCCTCCACAGCCAAAAAGCCCTACCAAGTAACCCATTCACCCACATGGAAATAGAAATTGCATATTACACCCCAATGTTCATAAAGCAAATGAACCCATGTCCGTCACACACAATGGTTGCAATTGAATGGGAAAACACCCAACATGAAATGCATGAAACCAATGCGATGATACCACACAGTGAAGTATGAAAACAAAATTGTATTAAAAAAAAAAAATGGAAATGAAATGAAACAAACTACAATGGCAAAGAAAAAAAGAGAAGCTGCATGTCCGTCTAAAAAAAGAAAAACTACAAATCCAAATTGAAAAAAATGTTGTCCAAAGTCACATCAAAAATGCAATCAATCCAATGGAGAACTATGTACAAAACATCCAAGGGTCCATGAGCCCAACTGAACAAAGGAAACCTACAAAAAACCCTAACTAAAATGCAACTATATACAAAAAGTGGAGCAGTGTCCGTCGACTCCAAATCATAATAAGAAACAAAGGAAACCTAAAACTAAAGAACTATATACAAAGGCAGCGGGCAAGTCCAGCGGCTCACTCCGTGGTGTTCCGGGCCAGGGCATCATCGAACTCCTGTTCTATGTCCCGGAGGCGGTCCTGTTCCATGGCCCCGAGGGTCCGCAGGGACGACGCCGTGTCCTCCTCCAACCCCCTGCGGATTGCCTCAAGGCACTCGGCCCGCCTCAGGGCCCTCCGCATGGAGTTCTCCGCCCTGACCATTGTGAGCCGCGCCTCTTCCGCCCGCCACCGCTCCGCACCTTTGGCGTGGCCCAACCGCTGCCACACGGAAGGCACTCTCTGTCCTGGGTCCTCCTGCCCTCCGGCCGATGCCTGCCCCTCCGATGTCGAAGGCCCCGAGCCTTCATGGCTCCCACCATGTTGCTGCTGCTGCTCTGCCTCTGCCCGTGCACTGCCTCCTGCTGCCTGCACATCCTCCGCCGGCTGGGGTGCAGTTGTTGATGTGGCCACCCCTGCTGGACCTCCGACTCCCGACTGTGGCAGGGATGCCTCCTCCACCAGCCTGGCCGCACCGTCAGAGGCAGCTCCACAGGGCACCCAGGTGACTGATGGGTGGGAAGATGGCACAGAGGACGACTGGCGCGTAGGGGGTCCAGTTTAGGAGGGGGTCGGAGCAAGACCCATCAGACGGAGGAATCCGGCCTGGGTGACCTGTCCCAGCAGGGAGACGTGGTCAACGAGCCATTCGAGATGACGTGCAGTCTCTCCATGAAAAGACTGCAGGTCACCTCGCATGGCCCGTTGACGCAACGCCACACCAGCCAGGACAGGCTCAACCCGGACCTGGATAGCCACGTCCGCAGGCAGAGGAAGGCCAGTTGACGTCAGCTCATCCCCTGCCTGAAAACGGGTCTGGACGTAGGCATCCCTGCTGGTGCAAGATGATGCAGGGACAGGATCGGGGACAGGATTGCACACAGGCATCTCCGCGGCGGCCTGTGCTGCCTCCTGTCCCTGGTCCTGCACTGCACCACTAGCACCAGTGGGATCCCCACCTCCAGACCCCGTCTCTGGTGCTTGCACGGCCTCCTCCTCCACCAAACCCCCCACCAACCTGGATGACTCCGTGCCATCTTCCCCTGTTGGGCCCTGTGGGGTCCCAGCTGCCCCTTCTGCTGCCGAGGAGTCCAACTCCAACCTCCGCCTCTTGGACCTCCCCCCGGCAGCTGCGGCCTGGGACGCGGCACCGGACTCCTCACTCCCCGACGAGATGACAACACGGGAGGGGAGCCGGGCCTTGCGTCTCCGGCTGGCGGTCGGATCCCCGCCGCTGTGCTCCACAGCACCTTCTCCGCCCTCTTCATCAGTTGACGCTGCAGACAGGGAGAAACAAAACACAGGCATCAGGGCACTGTACAATGGACACATACACACATGACAGTTGCACATGAGTGGCATTGGCAAACCTCAGACATGTCATCACAATCCCCAACACACATGTCATTGCAACTCGCACACATGAGCCATACCACAGCCATATCGCAAATGCCACCACCATCCCTACACATACAACTGCATGAGCAGCCAAAGGGGAGCCAGACATCACATGCAACACAGGAAGTGCACCACACATGTACACACACCACCACACTTGCATGCATGTGTACACCTCTGCCAAGTGTCGCACTGTTCAGACGGGCATCCATGTCACATCTGCCAATCAGGCTTCCACATACCGCTGTCACATGCATCCATGTTGCATCACTGTTGCACCCTTGTCAAATACACACACATGCACATGTACACAGTGCTCATACATGCAGCCGAAAACAACATACATGCGTGACATCACGGACATGTCTACTTACATACACATACATCCAAACATGTGTGCACGCACAACTGCATTTGGCATGCAAGCCTACACACACAAGCACCATCCATGTCTCACACATTACAGCCCTCGCATGTGTCAGCCCCACGGCCCTGTACACCCCCACCCATACTCAACCCCATACAAACAGATGTGCAACCTGCACAATACCGAATAATCACCACACGCACTGCTCACAATCAGGATGCATGTACACTCACCGCTCGACTCCAGACGGGTCTGCTTCTCTAGGACCTGGACGTGGAGTGCTGGGGATATGCGTTCCAGGACCCTCATCTGTTCTTCCGACAAGTGGCCCCGGCGCCCCTTGGCATCCGCTGCCTTCAAGAGGCGCCGGGCCTTGTTCAGGGTCCTGGACCTGAAGTCCTCCCAGCGCTTCCTGACATGTTGTAAGTCCCGGACTGCCACCCCCTCCGCGTTGATGGCAGTCACGAAGTCAGTCCAGATCCGAGTCCGTCCTTCCTTGTCGTCGCGGGAACTTCCGAAGAGGGCATCATACTGCCCCAGGATTTGCTCCACCAGGACACCAACTTCGGTGGCACTGAAGCTGGTGCCCCTCTGCCTCTCTGGCCGGGGGTTGTCAGTGGTCACAGATGGTGTTTGCCCCGACATGACAACCCCAGAGGCAGGAGTGGGTGGGCAACTGGGTCCTGGGGCTGGGCTGTGGAGCGATGGAATCCCAGTCGGGAGTCTTCAGTTCCAGCAGGGGTGGTCACAGCAACAGCACCCCTGGCTGATGTGCAGGCAGCAAATGGCAGTGCACGTGGGCAGCAGGCAGTCAGGCAGCAGCAGATGGCAGGTGGGAGCGTGCTCGGGGCTCTGGCGGGCAGTAGTTCGGCCTTCTGGGCAGGAGCGTGGTCTTCCGTGTGCTTACGCGTGGCCAGCTTGGTACGGAGTGATTTGGCACGTGAAAATCCTGCACGTCAGCGTGAAAATCGAGGAAAGGCCCTTAGCGCGTAAGCGCGTCAGCACGCATACGCGATTCTATTGGACCAAAGGCCCTCAGCGCGTAAACGCGTCAGCACGCATACGCGATTCTTTTGGACCAAAGGCCCTCAGCGCGTAAACGCGTCAGCACGCATACGCGATTCTATTGGACCAAAGGCCCTCAGCGCGTAAGCGCGTCTGTGACGTGACCCGCACGGGTGTTTCCCACACAGCACGTGATGACAGAGCACACGTGGAAAGACTGCACGTCAGAGTGTCATCGCGTGTAATTGGACAAAAGTGCACGTACACGCGATTGGCCTATGTACGTGTATATCAGGGGTGCGCGGGCACTTACAAACGCAAGTACGTTTGCGCACCTGTATCCCGGGGTGCGCGGGAATTTCCACACGCTATTGGACTGGGTACTGGATTTCAGGGGTGCGCGGGTCACAAGCTCGCCTACAACACGCGCAACGCATAAATTTGCGCGCTAACAAAATAACAAGCTCAGACCCAGGATGAACATACCGTTCCTAGCAATGGTGGGCGTGGGCTACCAAATGAGGAGGAGGAGGATAGTCAGGGCCAGAATATTCACACCCAGAACGAGCCTTTTCGGGATGCCTGATGACCAGGTGCATGGGAGGTACAGGTTTCCACCACACATTATACTGGACCTGGTGAGTGAGTGGGAGGATGACCTCACATCACCCACCCTGTGCTCCCAAGCACTCAGCCCCCTGGAGAAGGTCCTCAATGTACTGCACTTCTTAGCCACTGGATCATTTCAGCGGACAAGTGCCATTGTGGGTGGTGTATCACAGGCCACCCAGTCACGCTGCCTACACCAGGTCTTGAACATCATCACTGCACGCCCATCAGTCCGCAGGCACATATACCTACCCAGAACACCTGCAGAAAGGCATGCTGCCGCCCTGGATTTTTACGGTGTGGCACGATTCCCCAAAGTGCTAGGTGCCATCGACTGCACCCATGTGGCTCTACGTCCCCCCAGGGCATCAGAGCACATCTATAGGAACTGCAAGCACTGGCATTCCATCAACGTGCAGGTAGTATGTAATGCCAAGGGAATCATCACCTCAGTATATGCCAACTATCCCGGGTCAACCCACGACAGCTTCATTTACCGAATGTCCACCCTAAGCCGGGACCTAGAAGCTATGCGGCATGGCGATACATGGCTGCCTGGTGAGTATGAATGTCACTGCACATGCATGCATGTCAGATACTGAGCAAGGTCACAACCCCACCAATGATACCAATCACCACCTCCACAGGGGACAGTGCCTACCCTCTCAGCCCCCACATGATGACGCCAATTCGGAACCCCACCACGCCACCCTAGGTAAGATATAACACAGCCCACATTACAACCCGGGGCATAGTGGAGCGCACATAAGGAGTGCTAAAGTCACGCTTTCGCTCCCTTGACCGTTCTGGCGGGCAGCTGTTGTACGCTCCCCCAGTAGTGTGCAGGATCATAGTGGCAGCATGTGTCCTGCACAATGTTGCAACACGCCGGGGCCTGGCCGTGGACATGGTGGTGGCCCCACATCCCCAACCACATGCACAGCCGCTGTGCATGGGAGAGGAAAGGGCACGGAGGGAGGCAGCCCGTACACAGCTAGTGGCTAATTACTTCACATAGAAATCACACCCCTGTGGAGTGCACACTGCCCTGGCACATTCCATCTGACAATCAATGATGACTCAACCTGACACTGATCCTGAATGTCTTGAGAATGAACCGTGAAAACCATATCAGCCTGAGATTGTTCACCTGGAAGTGTCACAATGTGTGCATCCCTACCCACACAGACACCACCAATGCAGTTTTGTGAAGTAACACATTCAAGCAGCTAAAATGAATACCCACTTGCAAAATGCAACAAGAGGACAGTGCCATGTCAGCCAACCCATCCCCAGCACCGCCACACGACACACCCTGCCATGTCATGCTATTTGCAGGTAAACAAAGTAATCCCCACAACATGACACTAGTGTCACAATGTAGAGTGTCCCTAATTGAAACTTGCAACACCTGAAATGCTCACAGTAATGCAGGAGCAACAACAAACTTGAGCAGGTACTACCATTAACATGACATCACAAATGTTATATATTAGTAGTCTCACCACCTGGAAATGCCTGCACTCCCACCACTACCAACTGTGCAGTGTTGGCGCCATGTAGAGTTGTAGGTGCACTGCTGCCAACATGGACCCCATCTCCAAACTAGAGGGCCTTGTGTAGACATGAGGAAGGGACCTGCAAATTGGGAGGTAGACACAGATGATGAGTTACACATCAATGCAACATGCAGTGTACAACACAACAGCAATATGCACTAGGAATGTATACACAGTATTGACTAGACTACCCACACATGTAGTGGGAGTCCAATGTCACCATGTACGTCAATGTCACTTGGGCACACCCTTTGCAAGCCCATGGAAACGGGAAGCAGGAGGGGTGTGTGTGACTCAAACCCAAGCATCTGAACCAAATACATGACAAGCCTGCATGTGCCCAGCCACAATGCAGCGTATGCCCAGAGGAACCACGGAAGCCAACAAATTGTCCCAAAAAAATTGGGAAAAAAATAATAAAAAATGAAAATAAAAATAAAAATAAAAAAAAATAAAAAATGGCCATTGATGGGCCCGGGGGGGTTGGGGAGGCCACCCAGGAGGTCCGAGGACAGGGTGCACACCAGAACCCACCTGTGTGGATCCTGGGAAAAAAAACACCTCCATGGGCTCATGGCCCACAAGGCTACCCTATTGTGGGAGTATCACTGCTGTCGCTATTATCACCCTGTGCAGCTGCATCCGGAGGTGGTTGCACTATGGGAGGCAGCCCACGCAAGGCCCTAGTCTGCTCCTCCATGGCTGCAAGCATGCGGGTGTGGTAGGTCTGGTTCTGGAGGATGAGTGTGCGGAGGTCCCCATGCAACAACTCACGGGATGCCCGGACCTCCGCCCTCGTTGCCTGCATCTCAGCTGAGAGCGTACGGGTGAGACGCTCCAGCTGATGTTCTGTCCTTTGGTGTGTTGAAGCCTCAAGCTCTACAAGAGTCGTCCTGAGGTGAAGGAGCTCCTGCCTCAGGGCTTCCCTGTGGCCCTGGGACTCAATGGAGATGGCCTCCTGCAGAGTCGCCAGTGCCGCCCGCCTGTCCCTGTTGGACCCCAACATGTCCTCCCTGTGTGACTGGCAGATGGAGTCGGTTGCCTGCTGTAGTCGCTCCATCAGCCTTTTAGGGGGGACAATGGAAGTGGCCACCCTATCCATGGCCTGAGCCATCATCTCGGATGATGCTGCCTGTTGGGTTGCCATACCGTAAATGGATTGCTCCCATGTGGTATTGCCAGGTGGCGTACGGCCACCACGTCGGCGGGCACCACACCTGTCTGGGGCACGGCGAACTGCGCCTTGCTGTGCCGGCACTGCCTGAGGCTGCAGGACTGCATTCCCCCTCTAATCTGCTGGCCCAGGAACAGGATTAGATGTCGCGGAGTGTGACCCTGCATCCGTAACCACCAAAGGCGTAGCTGCCAACACTGACATCCCCATTGAGGGTTCTGACCCTGGTGCAGGTGGGTGGGACAGAACAGAATCCCTCCATGGAACACTCACCTGCGACGGCACGTAGGTCTCATCCGAATCAACACCTGAGTACAGCTCGGGGGAGGTGCAGCCAGAGACACCCCTTGAGAGCACGACCTGCAGCAGTTGTGGGTTCTCACCCACCACCACACCACATCCCTCACTGGTGGTTGGTCGGCCCTCGGACCCCTCCTGGGTCTGTACCATCTCCACAACCCCAGCAGTATCAGGTGCGTCTTCCCCTGCAAAGACATAAAAACAAAGAAATGGAAAAAGGCATTAGCACCATGGCACACACTGATGACACCAAGATGGAAGATGAACACATTTTCTGCATGCTGCCTGGCAGTGGCATCACACATTGGCCTGTGATTGCCAGGTGAAACACACATGCCATCACACAGATGGCATGTACCATTGCTATTGAGTGAAGATGGAGAGGAGGGCAGCACCTATTCATTCAGTCCAGTTCCCGCATGTAATAGCTTTTCTAATTCAAACAGGTCAGATTTTTCACCTGGAGCTGCCAGTCCGAAATGGTCCAATTGCACAGGGACATGTGTGAACAAATGATATCCAGGTAACAAAGTCACTCCACTTTACCATAGCCATGTCAGACATGTGACTAGAGGACTGCAACATGCCTAGTAAAAGTGGTGGAATGCAAACAATCTGACTGAATGAACAGTGAAAAATAAGCAACAATGTTGTGGCAAGGTGACACTTCAAGGGCAACTGGCGTGCAGTTGGGCTAGATGTCTACTGTTGGCAGAAGGGATACTGCTATGGCCAAATGCAGCTGCGCAGGATGTATTGCATGAAGCACATGGCTGACCCATACGACTGAGGCGCACACACTCTCACCTGGCACACAAACAGAAGCCCTCACACACACCATGCACATGGATGACACACACATGCATGTGCACTCACCGGACAATGCCTCGTAATCAGCCAGATCTCCCACGCCTTGGATCTGTTCCTCCGTGACGTAGGTCCCAGCGACTGACTCATGTGGAGTGAGTTCCATGTCTACTACTGGAGACCCACCTCCAGTCACGAGAGTTGCGGCATGACTTGAGGCCAGCTTACTCTTTGCCCTGCGCTTTAGGTCATTCCAACGCTTATAGCAATCATTGGCTGTGCGCCTCACGATTCCAAGGGCACTTACGATGTCCGCAACGGTCTGCCAGTGTGCCTGGCGTTGTACAGGTGTGGTCTTGGATCCTGCAACAATGACCATCTCGTTGTCATGTGCGGACACATACTCGACAAGTGCATTCAGTTCGTCATCCGTGAAGCTGGGCTTCCTCGACGGGCCGGACTGTGTAGCCGTGTCTGGGGCATCAGCCTGTGCCGGACGAGCACTCTTCCTCTTCCGCTTGGAAGGTGGTGGTGATCCTGAGTGTCCTGTGCCGCTCTGGACACTAGGGGCAGGAGCCCTGGTGGACTCTGTATCAGGAGTGTGGGATTGCATACTCAGCATGGGAGTTGGTGCAGGCATTGGCTCAAGTGTGATGGTGTCAGGGGGAATGTCAGCAGGATGGACTAGGACCGACACTGTCCTGGCTGGGTGTGTGAGGGCTGGGGTGGATGGAGCCGCAGCTGACCCTGCAGCTTCTCCGCCCTGCCTACTTGGGGCAGCAGATGACCTTGCTGCCCCAGATGCACGTGGCATGGTGACATCAACGTGCACCAGCGTACGTGTCATAGGCCTGCTGACCTGGAAGTCAGCCATGGAGTCAGCCAGGTCTGGTGCCACAATGGGCTGTTCCAACAAGGGCTGAGCATGGATGGTGTCAGCCACATCAGCCTCAACGGGAGGGGGGAGGGGGGGATTATGGGTGCACTTGACTGATCCTCCACACATGAGGGGACAGGCTCACCCTGCAAGTAACGACCACATCCCCTACCGGATCCACCACGGCCACCACTTGTGGCTCTTCAACCTTTGCCACCCTTACGGAATCCTCGCCTCCCAGCCATGGCACTGATGTAAATGTGCGTATGGGAGTGGCTGTAAACTATTGTCCTGGGCAATTGGGGGTCAAAGGGGTTGGGTACCAGATGGTAATTGTACCCTAGTGCTCTTGCAAGGCTGAATGTAACCCCTGGGGAAAGATGACGGGTCACGCTACGCACAGGAGCCCCAAAAAAGGGAGGTGACGTGCACGCAACCCCTCCTAGACCACGTGTGCAGAAAGAAAAACCTGCACTACGCTGTGGCACCCAGTAACACAAGAATGAACGTATGCGTGTCGCACGCAGCCTAGAATGACCTCTGAATGGGTAGGCTACACATGGGGCAAGCACAGATGTTAGATACGTGCGTGACTCACCGTCTGCCAGGTAAAAGAGCGTGAAAAAGGAGCGCGTTTGGTTGGCAGCACCCCCGCCAAAAGAAGATTTGTATACTGTATGAGGAGACAGGACAACAGTAGAAGGGAACACTGTTTGAGGGAACAGGCCCAGGTAAACCAGTAAAAGAGAAAAAAGAGAAAAAGCTGTCAGAGGTAACAGGGAATACGAACTTGAAACGCTGTGAAGTAAATCGCGTGTGAAACGACAAGAAGTACAGAATTCACCCACTCGCTCTCCACGAAAAACACGTACAAGGAAAAGGTGTTCTACATGTACCTTTTATACAGGCCCACACGTCCAGCGTCACTTACGCGGCGTGTACGCGCTAGGACCATTTCCACCAATTACACGCTTTGTCACTTCTGCGTGTAGGGCCATTTCCACCAATTATACGCTTTGTCACTTCTGCGTGTAGGGCCATTTCCACCAATCACACGCTTTGTCACTGCCGCGTGTACGCGCTAGGCCCATTCCCACCAATTACACGCGATGACACTCTGACGTGCTGTCCAATTACATGCGATGACACTCTGATGTGCAGTCTTTCCACGTGTGCTCTGTCATCACGTGCTGTGTGGGAAACACCCGTGCGGGTCACGTCACAGATGCGCTGAGGGCCTTTGGTCCAATAGAATCGCGTATGTGTGCTGACGCGCTTACGCGCTAAGGGCCTTTCCTCGAATTTCACGCTGACGTGCAGACTTTTCACGTGCCAAATCACTCCGTATCAAGCTGGCCACGCGTATGCACACGGAAGACCACCCTCCTGCCCAGAAGGCCGAACTACTGCCCCCCAGAGTCCCGAGCACGCTCCCACCTGCCATCTGCTGCTGCCTGACTGCCTGCTGCCCACGTGCACTGCCATTTGCTGCCTGCACATCAGCCAGGGGTGCTGTTGCTGTGACCACCCCTGCTGGAACCGAAGACTCCCGACTGGGATTCCATCGCTCCACAGCCCAGCCCCAGGACCCAGTTGCCCACCCACTCCTGCCTCTGGGGTTGTCATGTCGGGGCAAACACCATCTGTGACCACTGACAACCCCCGGCCAGAGAGGCAGAGGGGCACCAGCTTCAGTGCCACCGAAGTTGGTGTCCTGGTGGAGCAAGTCCTTGGGCAGTATGATGCCCTCTTCGGAAGTTCCCGCGCCGACAAGGAAGGACGGACTCGGATCTGGACTGACATCGTGACTGCCATCAACGCGGAGGGGGTGGCAGTCCGGGACTTACAACATGTCAGGAAGCGCTGGGAGGACTTCAGGTCCAGGACCCTGAACAAGGCCCGGCACCTCTTGAAGGCAGCGGATGCCAAGGGGCGCCGGGGCCACTTGTCGGAAGAACAGATGAGGGTCCTGGAACGCATATCCCCAGCGCTCCACGTCCAGGTCCTGGAGAAGCAGACCAGTCTGGAGTCGAGCGGTGAGTGTACATGCATCCTGATTGTGAGCAGTGCGTGTGATGATTATTCGGTAGTGTGCAGGTTGCACATCTGTTTGTATGGGGTCGAGTATGGGTGGGGGTGTACAGGGCCATGGGGCTGACACATGCGAGGGTGTAATGTGTGAGACATGGATGGTGCTTGTGTGTGTAGGCTTGCATGCCAAATGCAGTTGTGCGTGCACACATGTTTGGATGAATGTGTATGTAAGTAGACATGTCCGTGATGTCACGCATGTATGTTGTTTTCGGCTGCATGTATGAGCACTGTGTACATGTGCATGTCTGTGTATTTGACAAGGGTGCAACAGTGATGCAACATGGATGCACATGACAGCAGTATGTGGAAGCCTGATTGGCAGATGTGACATGGATGCCCGTCTGAACAGTGCGACACTTGGCAGAGGTGTACAAATGCATGCAATTGTGGTGGTGTGTGTACATGTGTGGTGCACTTCCTGTGTTGCATGTGATGTCTGGCTCACCTTTGGCTGCTCATGCTGTTGTATGTGTAGGGATGGTGCTGGCAGTTACGATATGGCTGTGGTATGGCTCATGTGTGCGAGTTGCAATGCCATGTGTGTTGGGGATTGTGATGACATTTCTGAGGTTTGCCAATGCCACTCATGTGCAACTGTCATGTGTGTATGTGTCCATTGTACAGTGCCCTGATGCCTGTGTTTTGTTTCTCCCTGTCTGCAGCGTCAACTGATGAAGAGGGCGGAGAAGGTGCTGTGGAGCACAGCGGCGGGGATCCGACCGCCAGCCGGAGACGCAAGGCCCGGCTCCCCTCCCGTGTTGTCATCTCGTCGGGGAGTGAGGAGTCCGGTGCCGCGTCCCAGGCCGCACCTGCCGGGGAAAGGTCCAAGAGGCGGAGGTTGGAGTTGGACTCCTCGGCAGCAGAAGGGGCAGCTGGGACCCCACAGGGCCCAACAGGGGAAGATGGCACAGAGTCATCCAGGTTGGTGGGGGGTTTGGTGGAGGAGGAGGCCGTGCAAGCACCAGAGACGGGGTCTGGAGGTGGGGATCCCACTGGTGCTAGTGGTGCAGTGCAGGACCAGGGACAGGAGGCAGCACAGGCCGCCGCGGAGGTGCCTGTGTGCAATCCTGTCCCCGATCCTGTACCTGCATCATCTTGCACCAGCAGGGATGCCTACGTCCAGACCCGTTTTCAGGCAGGGGATGAGCTGACGTCAACTGGCCTTCCTCTGCCTGCGGACATGGCTATCCAGGTCCGGGTTGAGCCTGTCCTGGCTGGTGTGGCGTTGCGTCAACGGGCCATGCGAGGTGACCTGCAGTCTTTTCATGGAGAGACTGCACGTCATCTCGAATGGCTCGTTGACCACGTCAGCCTGCTGGGACAGGTCACCCAGACCGGATTCCTCCGTCTGATGGGGCTTGCTCCGATCCCCTCCTCAACTGGATCCCCTACGCGCCAGTCGTCCTCTGTGCCATCTTCCCACCCATCAGTCACCTGGGTGCCCTGTGGAGCTGCCTCTGACGGTGCGGCCAGGCTGGTGGAGGAGGCATCCCTGCCACAGTCGGGAGTCGGAGGTCCAGCAGGGGTGGCCACATCAACAACTGCACCCCAGCCGGCGGAGGATGTGCAGGCAGCAGGAGGCAGTGCACGGGCAGAGGCAGAGCAGCAGCAGCAACATGTGGGAGCCATGAAGGCTCGGGGCCTTCGACATCGGAGGGGCAGGCATCGGCCGGAGGGCAGGAGGACCCAGGACAGAGAGTGTCTTCCGTGTGGCAGCGGTTGGGCCACGCCATAGGTGTGGAGCGGCGGCGGGCGGAAGAGGCGCGGCTCACAATGGTCAGGGCGGAGAACTCCATGCGGAGGGCCCTGAGGCGGGCCGAGTGCCTCGAGGCAATCCGCAGGGGGTTGGAGGAGGACACGGCGTCGTCCCTGCGGACCCTCGGGCCATGGAACTGGACCGCCTCCGGGACATCGAACAGGAGTTCGATGATGCCCTGGCCCGGAACACCACGGAGTGAGCCGCTGGACTTGCCCGCCGCCTTTGTATATAGTTCTTTAGTTTTAGGTTTCCTTTGTTTCTTATTATGATTTGGAGTCGACGGACACTGCTCCACTTTTTGTATATAGTTGCATTTTAGTTAGGTTTTTTTGTAGGTTTCCTTTGTTCAGTTGGGCTCATGGACCCTTGGAAGTTTTTTACATAGTTCTTGATTGGATAGATATTTTATTACATTTGACTTTGGACGACATTTTTTTGGATTCTGATTTGCTGTTTTTTTTTTTTATACGGACATGCAGCTTATTTTTTCTCATTCCCATTGTAGTTTGTTTCATTTCTTTAGCATTCTTAATTTTTTTCAATACAATTTTGTTTTCATACTTCACTGTGTGGTATCATCTGATTGGTTTCATGCATGTCATGTTGGGTGTTTTCCCATTCAATTGCAACCATTGTGTGTGACGGAAATGGGTTCATTAGCTTCATGAACATTGGGGGTGTAACATGTAATTTCCATTTCCATGTGGGTGAATGGGTTACTTGGTAGGGCTTTTTGGCTGTGGAGGCTGACCATAACGCACATGATTGGGGATTGTGAGGACCTGGTGGAGGGTGCCCCTGGATGCTGGGGGGTGGGGGTGCAGGGGGACATGAGTGGGGGCCTGGTGGAGGGTGCCCCTGGTGGCTGGGGGGTGGGGGTGGTGGGAGACATGGGTGGGGGCCTGGTGGAGGGTGCCCCTGCACTGCTGGTGGGTGGGGGTGGTGGGAGACATGGGTGGGGGCCTGGTGGAGGGTGCCCCTGGATGCTGGGGGGTATGGGTGCAGGGGGACATGAGTGGGGGCCTGGTGGAGGGTGCCCATGGTTGCTGGGGGGGTGGGGGTGGGTGGGAGACATGAGTGGGGGCCTGGTGGAGGGTGCCCCTGCACTGCTGGGGGGTGGGGGTGGTGGGAGACATGAGTGGGGGCCTGGTGGAGGCTGCCCCTGCACTGCTGGGGGGTGGGGGTGGTGGGAGACATGAGTGGGGGCCTGGTGGAGGGTGCCCCTGCACTGCTGGGGGGTGGGGGTCCAGGGGGACATGAGTGGGGGTCTGGTGGAGGGTGCCCCTGCACTGCTGGGGGGTGGGGGTGGTGGGAGACATGGGTGGGGGCCTGGTGGAGGCTGCCCCTGCACTGCTGGTGGGTAGGGGTGGTGGGAGACATGAGTGGGGGCCTGGTGGGGGCTGCCCATGGTGGCTGGGGGGTGGGAGTGGTGGGAGACATGAGTGGGGGCCTGGTGGAGGGTGCCCCTGCACTGCTGGGGGGTGGGGGTGGTGGGAGACATGGGTGGGGGCCTGGTGGAGGGTGCCCCTGGATGCTGGGGGGTGGGTGTGCAGGGGGACATGAGTGGGGGCCTGGTGGAGGGTGCACCTGCACTGCTGGGGGGTGGGGGTGCAGGGGGACATGAGTGGGGGCCTGGTGGAGGGTGCCCCTGGTGGCTGGGGGGTGGGGGTGGGGGAGACATGGGTGGGGGCCTGGTGGAGGGTGCCCCTGCACTGCTGGGGGGTGGGGGTGGTGGGAGACATGAGTGGGGGCCTGGTGGGGGCTGGCCATCGTGGCTGGGGGGTGGGGGTGGTGGGAGACATGGGTGGGGGCCTGGTGGAGGCTGCCCCTGCACTGCTGGGGGGTGGGGCGGGGTGGGAGACATGAGTGGGGGCCTGGTGGAGGGTGCCCCTTGTGGCTGGGGGGTGGGGGTGGTGGTAGACATGAGTGGGGGCCTGGTGGAGGGTGCCCCTGCACTGCTGGGGGTGGGGGTGGTGGGAGACATGAGTGGGGGCCTGGTGGAGGCTGCCCCTGCACTGCTGGGGGGTGGGGGTGGTGGTAGACATGAGTGGGGGCCTGGTGGAGGGTGCCCCTGCACTGCTGGGGGGGTGGGGGTGGTGGGAGACATGGGTGGGGGGCTGGTGGAGGGTGCCCCTGCACTGCTGGGGGGTGGGGGTGGTAGGAGACATGGGTGGGGGCCTGGTGGAGGGTGCCCCTGCACTGCTGGGGGGTGGGGGTGGTGGGAGACATGAGTGGGGGCCTGGTGGGGGCTGGCCATGGTGGCTGGAGGGTGGGGGTGGTGGGAGACATGGGTGCGGGCCAGGTGGAGGCTGCCCCTGCACTGCTGGGGGGTGGGGGTGGTGGGAGACATGAGTGGGGGCCTGGTGGAGGGTGCCCCTGGTGGCTGGGGGGTGGGGGTGGTGTTAGACATGAGTGGGGGCCTGGTAGGGGGGTGCCCCTGCACTGCTGGGGGGTGGGGGTGGTGGGAGACATGAGTGGGGGCCTGGTGGAGGCTGCCCCTGCACTGCTGGGGGGTGGGGGTGGTGGTAGACATGAGTGGGGGCCTGGTGGAGGGTGCCCCTGCACTGCTGGGGGGTGGGGGTGGTGGGAGACATGGGTGGGGGCCTGGTGGAGGGTGCCCCTGGTGGCTGGGGGGTGGGGGTGGTGGGAGACATGGGTGGGGGCCTGGTGGAGGGTGCCCCTGCACTGCTGGGGGTGGGGGTGGTGGGAGACATGAGTGGGGGCCTGGTGGAGGGTGCCCCTGCAATGCTGGGGGGTGGGGGTGGTGGGAGACATGAGTGGGGGCCTGGTGGGGGCTGGCCATGGTGGCTGGGGGGTGGGGGTGGTGGGAGACATGAGTGGGGGCCTGGTGGAGGGTGCCCCTGCACTGCTGGGGGGTGGGGGTGGTGGGAGACATGGGTGGGGGCCTGGTGGAGGGTGCCCCTGGATGCTGAGGGGTGGGGGTGCAAGGGGACATGAGTGGGGCCTGGTGGAGGGTGCCCCTGGTGGCTGGGGGGTGGGGGTGGTGGGAGACATGGGTGGGGGCCTGGTTGAGGCTGCCCCTGCACGGCTGGGGGGTCGGGGTGGTGGTAGACATGAGTGGGGGCCTGGTGGAGGGTGCCCCTGGATGCTGGGGGGTGGGGGTGCAGGGGGACATGAGTGGGGGCCTGGTGGAGGGTGCCCCTAATGGCTGGGGGGTGGGGGTGGTGGGAGACATGGGTGGGGGCCTGGTGGAGGCTGCCCCTGCACTGCTGGGGGGTGGGGGTGGTGGGAGACATGAGTGGGGGCCTGGTGGGGGCTGCCCATGGTGGCAGGGGGGTGGGGGTGGTGGGAGACATGAGTGGGGCCTGGTGGAGGGTGCCCCTGGTGGCTGGGGGGTGGGGGTGGTGGGAGACATGAGTGGGGGCCTGGTGGAGGGTGCCCCTGGGGGGTGGGGTTGGTGGGAGACATGGGTGGGGGTCTGGTGGAGGGAGCCCCTGCACTGCTGGGGGTTGGGGGTGGTGGGACACATGAGTGGGGGCCTGGTGGAGGGTGCCCCTGCACTGCTGGGGGGTGGGGGTGGTGGGAGACATGGGTGGGGGCCTGGTGGAGGGTGCCCCTGGTGGCTGGGGGTGGGGGTGGTGGGAGACATGGGTGGGGGCCTGGTGGAGGGTGCCCCTGCACTGCTGGGGGGTGGGGGTGGTGGGAGACATGAGTGGGGGCCTGGTGGAGGGTGCCCCTGCACTGCTGGGGGGTTGGGGTGGTGGGAGACATGAGTGGGGGCCTGGTGGGGGCTGGCCATGGTGGCTGGGGGGTGGGGGTGGTGGGAGACATGAGTGGGGGCCTGGTGGAGGGTGCCCCTGCACTGCTGGGGGGTGTGGGTGGTGGGAGACATGGGTGGGGGCCTGGTGGAGGGTGCCCCTGGATGTTGGGGGGTGGGGGTGCAGGGGGACATGAGTGGGGGCCTGGTGGAGGGTGTCCCTGGTGGCTGGGGGGTGGGGGTGGGGGAGACATGGGTGGGGGCCTGGTGGAGGGTGCCCCTGCACTGCTGGGGGGTGGGGGTGGTGGGAGACATGAGTGGGGGCCTGGTGGGGGCTGGCCATGGTGGCTGGGGGGTGGGGTGGTGGGAGACATGGGTGGGGGCCTGGTGGAGGCTGCCCCTGCACTGCTGGGGGGTGGGGGTGGTGGGGGACATGAGTGGGGGCCTGGTGGAGGGTGCCCCTGGTGGCTGGGGGGTGGGGGTGGTGGTAGACATGAGTGGGGGTCTGGTGGAGGGTGCCCCTGCACTGCTGGGGGGTGGGGGTGGTGGGAGACATGAGTGGGGGCCTGGTGGAGGCTGCCCCTGCACTGCTGGGGGGTGGGGGTGGTGGTAGACATGAGTGGGGGCCTGGTGGAGGGTGCCCCAGCACTGCTGGGGGGTGGGGGTGGTGGGAGACATGGGTGGGGGCCTGGTGGAGGGTGCCCCTGGTGGCTGGGGGGTGGGGGTGGTGGGAGACATGGGTGGGGGCCTGGTGGAGGGTGCCCCTGCACTGCTGGGGGGTGGGGGTGGTGGGAGACATGAGTGGGGGCCTGGTGGAGGGTGCCCCTGCACTGCTGTGGGGTGGGGGTGGTGGGAGACATGAGTGGGGGCCTGGTGGGGGCTGGCCATGGTGGCTGGGGGGTGGGGGTGGTGGGAGACATGAGTGGGGGCCTGGTGGAGGGTGCCCCTGCACTGCTGGGGGGTGGGGATGGTGGGAGACATGGATGGGGGCCTGGTGGAGGGTGCCCCTGGATGCTGGGGGGTGGGGGTGCAGGGGGACATGAGTGGGGGCCTGGTGGAGGGTGCCCCTGGTGGCTGGGGGGTGGGGGTAGTGGGAGACATGGGTGGGTGCCTGGTGGAGGCTGCCCCTGCACTGCTGGTGGGTGGGGGGGGGGTGGTAGACATGAGTGGGGGCCTGGTGGAGGGTGCCCCTGAATGCTGGGGGGTGGGGGTGCAGGGGGACATGAGTGGGGGCCTGGTGGAGGGTGCCCCTGGTGGCTGGGGGGTGGGGGTGGTGGGAGACATGGGTGGGGGCCTGGTGGAGGCTGCCCCTGCACTGCTGGGGGGTGGGGGTGGTGGGAGACATGAGTGGGGGCCTGGTGGGGGCTGCCCATGGTGGCAGGGGGGTGGGGGTGGTGGGAGACATGAGTGGGGGCCTGGTGGAGGGTGCCCCTGGTGGCTGGGGGGTGGGGGTGGTGGGAGACATGAGTGGGGGCCTGGTGGAGGGTGCCCCTGGTGGCTGGGGGGTGGGGGTGGTGGGAGACATGGGTGGGGGCCTGGTGGAGGGTGCCCCTGCACTGCTGGAGGGTGGGGGTGGTGGGAGACATGAGTGGGGGCCTGGTGGAGGGTGCCCCTGCACTGCTGGGGGGTGGGGGTGGTGGGAGACATGAGTGGGGGCCTGGTGGAGGGTGCCCCTGCACTGCTGGGGGGTGGGGGTGGTGGGAGACATGAGTGGGGGCCTGGTGGAGGGTGCCCTGCACTGCTGGGGGGTGGGGGTGGTGGTAGACATGAGTGGGGGCCTGCTGGAGGGTGCCCCTGGATGCTGGGGGGTGGGGGTGCAGGGGGACATGAGTGGGGGCCTGGTGGAGGGTGCCCCTAATGGCTGGGGGGTGGGGGTGGTGGGAGACATGGGTGGGGGCCTGGTGGAGGCTGCCCCTGCACTGCTGGGGGGTGGGGGTGGTGGGAGACATGAGTGGGGGCCTGGTGGGGGCTGCCCATGGTGGCAGGGGGTGGGGGTGGTGGGAGACATGAGTGGGGGCCTGGTGGAGGGTGCCCCTGGTGGCTGGGGGGTGGGGGTGGTGGGAGACATGAGTGGGGGCCTGGTGGAGGGTGCCCCTGGTGGCTGGGGGGTGGGGTTGGTGGGAGACATGGGTGGGGGTCTGGTGGAGGGAGCCCCTGCACTGCTGGGGGGTGGGGGTGGTGGGAGACATGAGTGGGGGCCTGGTGGAGGGTGCTCCTGCACTGCTGGGGGGTGGGGGTGGTGGGAGACATGGGTGGGGGCCTGGTGGAGGGTGCCCCTGGTGGCTGGGGGGTGGGGGTGGTGGGAGACATGGGTGGGGGCCTGGTGGAGGGTGCCCCTGCACTGCTGGGGGGCGGGGGTGGTGGGATACATGAGTGGGGGCCTGGTGGAGGGTGCCCCTGCCCTGCTGGGGGGTGGGGGTGGTGGGAGACATGAGTGGGGGCCTGGTGGGGGCTGGCCATGGTGGCTGGGGGGTGGGGGTGGTGGGAGACATGAGTGGGGGCCTGGTGGAGGGTGCCCCTGCACTGTTGGGGGGTGTGGGTGGTGGGAGACATGGGTGGGGGCCTGGTGGAGGGTGCCCCTGGATGTTGGGGGGTGGGGGTGCAGGGGGACATGAGTGGGGGCCTGGTGGAGGGTGTCCCTGGTGGCTGGGGGTGGGGGTGGGGGAGACATGGGTGGGGGCCTGGTGGAGGGTGCCCCTGCACTGCTGGGGGGTGGGGGTGGTGGGAAACATGAGTGGGGGCCTGGTGGGGGCTGGCCATGGTGGCTGGGGGGTGGGGGTGGTGGGAGACATGGGTGGGGGCCTGGTGGAGGCTGCCCCTGCACTGCTGGGGGGTGGGGGTGGTGGGGGACATGAGTGGGGGCCTGGTGGAGGGTGCCCCTAGTGGCTGGGGGGTGGGGGTGGTGGTAGACATGAGTGGGGGTCTGGTGGAGGGTGCCCCTGCACTGCTGGGGGGTGGGGGTGGTGGGAGACATGAGTGGGGGCCTGGTGGAGGCTGCCCCTGCACTGCTGGGGGGTGGGGGTGGTGGTAGACATGAGTGGGGGCCTGGTGGAGGGTGCCCCTGCACTGCTGGGGGGTGGGGGTGGTGGGAGACATGGGTGGGGGCCTGGTGGAGGGTGCCCCTGGTGGCTGGGGGGTGGGGGTGGTGGGAGACATGGGTGGGGGCCTGGTGGAGGGTGCCCCTGCACTGCTGGGGGGTGGGGGTGGTGGGAGACATGAGTGGGGGCCTGGTGGAGGGTGCCCCTGCACTGCTGTGGGGTGGGGGTGGTGGGAGACATGAGTGGGGGCCTGGTGGGGGCTGGCCATGGTGGCTGGGGGTGGTGGGAGACATGAGTGGGGGCCTGGTGGAGGGTGCCCCTGCACTGCTGGGGGGTGGGGGTGGTGGGAGACATGGGTGGGGGCCTGTTGGAGGGTGCCCCTGGATGCTGGGGGGTGGGGGTGCAGGGGGACATGAGTGGGGGCCTGGTGGAGGGTGCCCCTGGTGGCTGGGGGGTGGGGGTGGTGGGAGACATGGGTGGGGGCCTGGTGGAGGCTGCCCCTGCACTGCTGGTGGGTGGGGGGGTGGTAGACATGAGTGGGGGCCTGGTGGAGGGTGCCCCTGGATGCTGGGGGGTGGGGGTGCAGGGGGACATGAGTGGGGGCCTGGTGGAGGGTGCCCCTGGTGGCTGGGGGGTGGGGGTGGTGGGAGACATGGGTGGGGGCCTGGTGGAGGCTGCCCCTGCACTGCTGGGGGGTGGGGGTGGTGGGAGACATGAGTGGGGGCCTGGTGGGGGCTGCCCATGGTGGCAGGGGGGTGGGGGTGGTGGGAGGCATGAGTGGGGGCCTGGTGGAGGGTGCCCCTGGTGGCCTGGGGGTGGGGGTGGTGGGAGACATGAGTGGGGGCCTGGTGGAGGGTGCCCCTGGTGGCTGGGGGGTGGGGGTGGTGGGAGACATGGGTGGGGGCCTGGTGGAGGGTGCCCCTGCACTGCTGGAGGGTGGGGGTGGTGGGAGACATGAGTGGGGGCCTGGTGGAGGGTGCCCCTGCACTGCTGGGGGGTGGGGGTGGTGGGAGACATGAGTGGGGGCCTGGTGGGGGCTGGCCATGGTGGCTGGGGGTGGTGGGAGACATGAGTGGGGGCCTGGTGGAGGGTGCCCCTGCACTGCTGGGGGGTGGGGGTGGTGGGAGACATGGGTGGGGGCCTGTTGGAGGGTGCCCCTGGATGCTGGGGGGTGGGGGTGCAGGGGGACATGAGTGGGGGCCTGGTGGAGGGTGCCCCTGGTGGCTGGGGGGTGGGGGTGGTGGGAGACATGGGTGGGGGCCTGGTGGAGGCTGCCCCTGCACTGCTGGTGGGTGGGGGGGTGGTAGACATGAGTGGGGGCCTGGTGGAGGGTGCCCCTGGATGCTGGGGGGTGGGGGTGCAGGGGGACATGAGTGGGGGCCTGGTGGAGGGTGCCCCTGGTGGCTGGGGGGTGGGGGTGGTGGGAGACATGGGTGGGGGCCTGGTGGAGGCTGCCCCTGCACTGCTGGGGGGTGGGGGTGGTGGGAGACATGAGTGGGGGCCTGGTGGGGGCTGCCCATGGTGGCAGGGGGGTGGGGGTGGTGGGAGGCATGAGTGGGGGCCTGGTGGAGGGTGCCCCTGGTGGCCTGGGGGTGGGGGTGGTGGGAGACATGAGTGGGGGCCTGGTGGAGGGTGCCCCTGGTGGCTGGGGGGTGGGGGTGGTGGGAGACATGGGTGGGGGCCTGGTGGAGGGTGCCCCTGCACTGCTGGAGGGTGGGGGTGGTGGGAGACATGAGTGGGGGCCTGGTGGAGGGTGCCCCTGCACTGCTGGGGGGTGGGGGTGGTGGGAGACATGAGTGGGGGCCTGGTGGAGGGTGCCCTGCACTGCTGGGGGGTGGGGGTGGTGGTAGACATGAGTGGGGGCCTGCTGGAGGGTGCCCCTGCACTGCTGGGGGGTGGGGGTGGTGGTAGACATGAGTGGGGGCCTGGTGGAGGGTGCCCCTGCACTGCTGGGGGGTGGGGGTGGTGGGAGACATGGGTGGGGGCCTGGTGGAGGGTGCCCCTGGATGCTGGGGGGTGGGGTGCAGGGGGACATGAGTGGGGGCCTGGTGGAGGCTGCCCCTGCACTGCTGGGGGGTGGGGGTGGTGGGAGACATGAGTGGGGGCCTGGTGGAGGGTGCCCCTGCACTGCTGTGGGGTGGGGGTGGTGGGAGACATGAGTGGGGGGCCTGGTGGGGGCTGGCCATGGTGGCTGGGGGGTGGGGGTGGTGGGAGACATGAGTGGGGGCCTGGTGGAGGGTGCCCCTGCACTGCTGGGGGGTGGGGGTGGTGGGAGACATGGGTGGGGGCCTGGTGGAGGGTGCCCCTGCACTGCTGGGGGGTGGGGGTGGTGGGAGACATGAGTGGGGGCCTGGTGGAGGGTGCCCCTGCACTGCTGTGGGGTGGGGGTGGTGGGAGACATGAGTGGGGGCCTGGTGGAGGGTGCCCCTGCACTGCTGGGGGGTGGGGGTGGTGGGAGACATGGGTGGGGGCCTGGTGGAGGGTGCCCCTGGATGCTGGGGGGTGGGGGTGCAGGGGGACATGAGTGGGGGCCTGGTGGAGGGTGCCCCTGGTGGCTGGGGGGTGGGGGTGGTGGGAGACATGGTTGGGGGCCTGGTGGAGGCTGCCCCTGCACTGCTGGTGGGTGGGGGGGTGGTAGACATGAGTGGGGGCCTGGTGGAGGGTGCCCCTGGATGCTGGGGGATGGGGGTGCAGGGGGACATGAGTGGGGGCCTGGTGGAGGGTGCCCCTGGTGGCTGGGGGGTGGGGGTGGTGGGAGACATGGGTGGGGGCCTGGTGGAGGCTGCCCCTGCACTGCTGGGGGGTGGGGGTGGTGGGAGACATGAGTGGGGGCCTGGTGGGGGCTGCCCATGGTGGCAGGGGGGTGGGGGTGGTGGGAGACATGAGTGGGGGCCTGGTGGAGGGTGCCCCTGGTGGCTGGGGGGTGGGGGTGGTGGGAGACATGAGTGGGGGCCTGGTGGAGGGTGCCCCTGGTGGCTGGGGGGTGGGGGTGGTGGGAGACATGGGTGGGGGCCTGGTGGAGGGTGCCCCTGCACTGCTGGAGGGTGGGGGTGGTGGGAGACATGAGTGGGGGCCTGGTGGAGGGTGCCCCTGCACTGCTGGGGGGTGGGGGTGGTGGGAGACATGAGTGGGGGCCTGGTGGAGGGTGCCCCTGCACTGCTGGGGGGTGGGGGTGGTGGGAGACATGAGTGGGGGCCTGGTGGAGGGTGCCCTGCACTGCTGGGGGGTGGGGGTGGTGGTAGACATGAGTGGGGGCCTGCTGGAGGGTGCCCCTGCACTGCTGGGGGGTGGGGGTGGTGGTAGACATGAGTGGGGGCCTGGTGGAGGGTGCCCCTGCACTGCTGGGGGGTGGGGGTGGTGGGAGACATGGGTGGGGGCCTGGTGGAGGGTGCCCCTGGATGCTGGGGAGTGGGGTGCAGGGGGACATGAGTGGGGGCCTGGTGGAGGCTGCCCCTGCACTGCTGGGGGGTGGGGGTATTGGGAGACATGAGTGGGGGCCTGGTGGAGGCTGCCCCTGCACTGCTGGGGGGTGGGGGTGATAGGGGACATGAGTGGGGGCCTGGTGGGGGCTGGCCATGGTGGCTGGGGGGTGGGGGTGGTGGGAGACATGCATTGTTGATCAGTAGTGCAAGGTGACATGTGGGTTGGCTGGGGGGCATGCCCATGGTGAATGGGCTGCCTGCGGGACATGAGCAGGGGTGCAGGGTAGTCCCCCGTGGTGTGGGCTGCCTGCAGGGGCAGTGGAGGTTGTGGAGGTTACACCTGGGAGGACCCACACGGCCAATTCACGTGTAGTACTCCCCAGAACCCCTGAAATACACATACCCTGCAGAAATCGCCTGTGGAACTTCCCGCGCACCCCTGAAATACACGTACCCTGCTCGCACTGGGCCAATCGCGTGTGGAACTTCCCGCGCACCCCTGAAATACACGTACCCTGCTGAAATCGCGTGTGGAACTTCCCGCGCACCCCTGGAATACACATACCCTGCTGAAATCGTGTGTGGAACTTCCTGCGCGCCCCTGAAATACACGTACCCTGCTCGCACTGGGCCAATCGTGTGTGGAACTTCCCGCGCACCCCTGAAATACACATACCCTGCTGAAATCGCATGTGGAACTTCCCGCGCACCCCTGGAATACACATACCCTGCTGAAATCGTGTGTGGAACTTCCCGCGCACCCCTGAAATACACGTACCCTGCTCGCACTGGGCCAATCACGTGTGGAACTTCCCGCGCACCCCTGAAATACACGTACCCTGCCGAAATCGCGTGTGGAACTTCCCGCGCACCCATGGAATACACGTACTCTGCTCACACTGGGCCAATCGCGTGTGGAACTTCCCGCGCACCCCTGAAATACATGTACCCTGCTGAAATCGCGTGTGGAACTTCCCGCGCACCCCTGGAATACACATACCATGCTGAAATCGTGTGTGGAACTTCCCGCGCACCCCTGAAATACACGTACCCTGCCGAAATCGCGTGTGGAACTTCCCGCGCACCCATGGAATACACGTACCCTGCTCGCACTGGGCCAATCGCGTGTGGAACTTCCCACGCACCCCTGAAATACACGTACCCTGCCGAAATCGCGTGTGAGACTTCCCGCGCACCCCGGTATACACGCACACGTATTTTTTGTCAGCGGGTGTCCGTGTTTGTGGGTACCCCTTTGCACGTCATTTGTCCTGGAGGGCCACAGTATAGGACATTCATCATGGCTGTATATAGGTGCTATTTGTTGGCGCACCTTTTGGCGCACATTTCTTCCAGGCGCAGAGATGCTACCGCCTGCTTTCTTGTGGCGGTCGTGTTTGTGCCTGTACGCTGGTTTGAGCGTGCACTTTTTTTCCCTATTCTATTCCATGAATACGTGTTGTAGGCGAGCGTGTGGGCGTTCCGCGCACTTGTACCCTGTACTTCCCCCGTGACGCCCACGTTTTGGCAAGTTGTTCCCCATTCCGAGTGTTACGCCCCGTGTTCCGCCTTCTTTTGTTGCGTGCTCCACGCTATGTGTGATTTTCGCTGTGGCCTGTGCGATTTTCGCTGTGACCTGGAGCACGCAGTTAGATGGCCAGTGCGCCAACGTGCGCCGCACACTTTTTTATCGCACATCCGATGGTTTTCTCGCGCACGGCCTTCCATGAATCGATGTGCGCTGCTTTTTGTGCGATTTTCGCACTTGCACTGCGATTTTCGCTATTCCACTGCGATTCGCACGTTTTTGCCCACTTGCGCCGCGCTAATTATTCCATGAATCGGCCTGTAAGGCTCTGACTTCCTTCTGTGTACTTGGGACAGACATGCCAGAAATGTGTTTTATTCTTTCAGGTGTCAATCTTCTTCCCTCCTTTGACAGGAGGTAGCCTAAATAGGCGACCTCCTGGCAACAATATTGAAACGTTTTAAGCAAAGCTTTGTGACCATGCTTAGCTAGATGGATGAGCAACAATACAGTGCACTCTTTACAAGAGCTCTTAGAATCTGCTGCTAAAAGCAAGTCATCAACGTACTGAAGCAGCGTACAAATAAGGGGTAATTCAAGAGTATCAAGCTGTTCTTTCAAGGCCCTACTATAAGTGCTAGGACTCTCGGTGTAACCTTGAGGTGCACGAGTAAATGTGAACGAGCATCCCCCTAAGGTGAACGCAAACAAATATCTACTGTCCTTGTGTATAGGAATACTGAAGAAAGCATTCTTCAGGTCCACAACACTGAAGTAAGTAGCCGTAGCTGGAATCATAGTTAATATCGTCATCACATCAGGCACAATTGGAAATTGTGGAGCGACAACTCTATTGATGGCACGCAAATCAATTATAAAACTAAACGGAATAGCATTATCGCCTTTTTTGTACACGGGTAGGATTGGACTATTGCACAAAATTCCTGTAATCTCCTCAATCACCCCACGATGCACAAAATCGGAAACAATGCTCTTCAAAGCTCACTCACCTTCAACCGAGATCTTATACTGCGGGATACCTGGCAGCTTAATACCATGTTTCAAGACTGTTCTAACAGGCTCAATCTGTAGAACACCGACATCATTGTCGTCAGCCGCCCACAAACACTCCGGGACATTACTGAATTCTGGTGGCAAAGGTCTAATCAAAAATTGTGAAACAAAAAACTGATGTGGTGAAATCGTCAAACGCACTCCATCAGATGAACAATGAATTACCGCATTTAATTCCTTCAACAGATTCAACCCCAACAAATTCTCTCCACAATCCGAAGTCAAAAGAAATGGACAGTGGTCTGTAAAGGGACCCAAAGAAATAGGTACCGGCGAAGAAACCGGACAAATGACTGGTGTGCCAGAAAACCCTACGGAGACATTGGTTTGCCCTGACAGTGGAATGTTTGGAACCCGAGAATGATCAATGGAGCACTTCTGTGCTCCAGTGTCTATCAATAACTGATGTTTCCTATTTCCCACTACCATTTCAACGTAGGGACCTTTCTGACTAACAGGAATAGGTATAGGTTCCAAACCATGCTTCGGGCAATCCTAACGAAACAGAATATCATCAGAAGGAAGCTTCTCAGAGAGGTAAGCAGCAGAAGGATGATCGAATATGTTTCTAGTATCCACACTCGAAGTCTGATTGTCCTGTGAAAAAGGTTGCTGAGGATCCTGTAAAAACTGACCTCTACCAGGGCCCCCCACCCCGGGGCGACCTCTGGGTCGTCTACCCATACTCCCAAATGTGTTATTCGACCTCTGTCGAAGGACGGGGCATTGTGCATGCCAATGACCCTCCTGGCGACAATAGGCACACTAGTTAATGTTCACAGGACTCAAGGGCACGTGCCCTTATGGAACATACTGGCCTCTAATCTGCGAACTACCCCCTCTGGGGCCTCTAACAATTTGTTGTAACAATACTTTAGTCTTTATGTCTCCTTTTCTCTTTTCTACTCTATCTTTTTCATTATTGACACGGTTCTCGTAGTACTGAGCCATGTGCAGTACTTCTGATTGGAATTTCGCCTGCCAAGCGCTCTCGGAAGACATAATCTGTGACTGGATGTCAGGCAGCAATCCACGCACGAATTTGTCCACAAATAACCTTTTCCCAGACTCTGTGCCTAAATCCTGTCCACTGAAGTCCGAGAATACTTGTTCGAACCGATTAAAGAACTCGGTGGCACCCTCAGATTTTCCTTGGACACAGGCCGTTAGCTTGTCCCAAATAATGCTTTTTTCGGGAATTATAGTTTTTAATTTCGCAATGATTCTGTCAGGCAAAGTGAGTATCACCTGAGGTGGTCTCTCACCAGCTGGCCTTTCCCCATCAAGCCTAGTTATATTAGGCCACGTATCTCTCAACCCAGGTGCACCATCTATTGTTCTAACCTTCTTCCACAAATCTACGGGCAGGAGTACAGGGAATAACAAGTCAATATCGCCTAGGGTGAACACTGAGGACTGCAAGACGGACTCTATCTCTTTATAGAATCCTGTCGGATTTTTCCTAATGTCGGGAATAGATTCACTTCCTGTCGTGATAACGGGTCGTGAACAAACTGCGATACATAATGTGCAGGAATGTCCACAGCAGCTATACCTGCTGCAGCATTAGCAGCAATCTCAACTTTTAGAACAAATATCGGCGGTACCTCTCTCATAGGCAACTGAGATATAGGCAACTCCAAACGCTTACTAAGCAACAGAGCTAAGTCGAGCGCAAAAGCAGTCGAAGAAGTGTCAAGTGAAAAAGCTCTCTTATAAATACCCAGTAACTCTGTGGGACAACTAACCTTCTTCCTCACACATTCATCCTGCAGGTACTCTACCATTACCTGAATCACCTTTCTCTGCATTTCTAGCGCTTATTGGCCCTCATTACGACCCTGGCGGAAAGGGGTTTACGCCGGCGTAAACCATGGCGCCCCTTTCCGCCTGAGTACGAGTTCCCGTAGCGCCATAGTGATTTTTACGCCTGCTTTTTGCAGGCGGAAAAATCCATGGCGCTAAGGGACCTTGTTGTTAATTACACCACCGTAATTTACGGTGGCGTAATTAACGCCTTCCCCACTCCCATTATACCCTATGGGGCAAAAATGGGAATGGGGAAGGGTAAATGGGGATTGGGGACTTACCGCCCCGCCAAGGTCGGAATGGGGCGGTAAGTCCGCCAACCACCATGGCGGAGTTAGCAGCTTAGCACCCTGGACCATGGTGCAAATAGCACCATGGATCTTCGCCAAGGTCGTAATGAGGGCCATTGACTGTATGTGTCATATACCTCAACCGGAGTTATCGATAAATCCGAAATCCATCTAATCGAATCTCTTGTACAAATTTGTGCTTCCTCAGATGCCCATTTACGACATGGAAGAAATCGTTTCTGTACATAAATACTCTCTTCTTCGTCATCCTCATTCCGTAACTTCTCCAAATCTCTCTGATACTCAAACAACCTTTCGACATGCTCATGTACTTTCTCCACAGTATTTCTTGATAGTGCTAAAGTATTCAGATCCCTCAGCCCTTGTGGGAGATCCACATTATTTAATGTACCCTACATTACGCATAAATTAATCCCTAAACTTCAATAAAAACATTTTTCTCAGGAAAATTATCCATCTTAGACAGTGTGGCAAAAACATTAGCTCGATCATCTCTCTCCATACAATGCTTAGCCCATGCAAACAAATTCCGTTTTTTATCTGTAGGGACAGTATTACGAGTAACAACCTTCGACCCTGCACCCCGATCAACTATAGTCGGTACAGAACCACTCAGGAGTGGAGGTGCAGGCAGATTCAATGGAGGTGTTATTACTGGTGCAATGGGAAGAGGTAGTAGAGCAGGCGGAGGAACAACAGCCGGAAGAATAGGAACAACAGGTTGAGCAGTGAGAGCAGGAATAACAACAAGAAGAGGCAAAGCAACAGGAAGAGGATCATACGGAAGTGGTGCAGAGGCACCAGGCCTTCGCTCGTTTAACAATTTGTTGAGAAACTCGTCAAAAACATGAAGGTCATTAGAAGGATAGATTTTCTGAATACCGAGTGAGAAAGCCCTATCCATATTCCCAACTGACTCAGACTGTTTGTCCTGATCATATAACAACGCCTTTTCAGCATTCGTTTTATGACGGCGCGCATGTATTTCCCTACTCTTAAGCTGCTGCAATGCTTCTTTTTTCCAATTCTGTAGAACATCAAATGCTGCGGGTCTGGCCTTTTTCTTTAACAAGACCGACTCTAAGTATTCAATACGAGGGATCTCAAAACTACCATTGATTGGCCACTGAGGCATGTCTGGTTTGTCTGTGCCAAATATCATTAAATCCTACACTTCCAATGCCATGATTACAATACATAGTAAACGCTGGCGACCCCTCCTGTGGTACCGGGCAGCTAAATTCCAAAGATTGTCGATCGCTGTGGAATAATGCCCTAAAGCAGCTAGACAATTTCCCAGACATTTCTCAAAAACTTGGTGTTACCTGGTCAATATTTGTGTCTGCAGATACAATGCGCCAAATTCAAATTGTCAGGGTTAAATTAAGAGTCGGGTCACGACTCACCTGACCAAACCTAAGGAGGACCGTACGGTTTATCAAAGAACTTACCTAACTAATTTTACCTTGTGTTTGGTGATTTCGGCAAATCTGCCCGCCTCAAAAGTGGACCCTCGTCAAGATGCTGTCTCAGACCGCACGGCTATCGTCCAAGGATCGGATCGTGCAGCGCTGTAGATGTGTCGCGTCTCGTTCAGTCGGGCCCGTAGTATCACACTGTCCGATCCCGGTCCGATAGCAAGCGTCAACCTTCAATGGTCCGGCATCGATTTTGAGGGTCCCTATTCGGGCGCCAACTGTGAAAAGAGAAAAATAATATGAGGCCGGGAAACCCATAGGAAACACACCAAACACTGGTTACAAAGGAACATACAAAGTACTTTATTTTAAGGTCAAGCAATGACAAAGTCAATGACAAATCAGTTAGCTACCGGCCCTCAGTATCTCAGTATTACACAACAAACTTCAACGGGGTTCGATGTATTCAGTGAGAGACTGTACATTAGGACATTCAGGCTTTTATACATTTCTCCAGCCTGTTGTCCAACCCCTTTGTGGATTAACCATTCCATTAATGTATTACTGGTCTAGGGTCTCTGCCAGGTCAATCTTCTAATATATACATCAGTATGCGCATAGATCAGTTCCGTTGATACAGGTAATCCATTTACACACAGGTCAACAGAAGGACAAGGTCTCAGTTCACGACCCTAACAAGTGGCCTGTAGGCAAGTTATACATTAGCTGTACGGAGGTCAAGACGACCTAGTTTCTATTCGGAATGGCATCGTCCACCATTTTGATGTACAGGGTGACTTTTACACAGCAAGAGAACCTAAAATGGCGGTTTGATTCAAGATGGCGGCCTACATCAATTTCTAAGGTCAAGACCTTGCCGTAGAGACTTATTCGCGTACAGTTTTAAGCAACTTGGCGTAGGTCAATATACATACAATCGTTACAATAGGAGGCATAATTTAATATCCAGTTTGACACTGCCACTCTCTTACCTGCTTCCTAGATATTCCTCATCTGAGCTTCTGAACTCTCTCTCTTCCCTCTTGCCAGCCTCCTGGATTTCTCTTTCCCTAGCTAGCTTGGTTTATCTCTCTTCATCTTCAGCCCCCTGGTTTTCTTCCTCTCACCATCTTTCATCTCTCCCTCAGCTTAGTTTCTCTCTCTCTCTTTCTCTGTCTCTCCTCTCCTGGGTTCTCTCTCACAGACTCCTTTGCATCTCTCTCCCCAACCCCTCAATGACCTCTCCTATGCGCCCTGAGTCTCTCATTCCCAAACCACTCAGGTCGTTTTATAAATGTCTTCCTTCATCTGTCTTTTTACAACCTTCTAGGTCTTTATCTCAGCAGATTCCTGGGGATACTCTCCAGACGCCTGGGTCTCTCATTCCTCATCCTTCTGGTTATTTTCTCACCATGACCCAGGGTCTATGTTTACCCAGGCCCCAGAGTGTCTGCTCTCTGGATTATGTCGCTTTGCATAACTGTTTCTTTGACACAGACCTCTGCATGTGCTAATTACCCTACATGAGGCAATGTTGTGCTGTGATTGTTCTATCTTTGTGATCATGTCTCTTCATATCTTGCTGCTTGACTCTGCCAACTTATAGCCTTCACTAAGTTGCATTTAGCTGTTCTGCTGAGGTACATACATTGTTATAACTCTTTGAAACAGGGCTTTGGGAACTCGATAAACCTTAGATGTGTTGACCAGTAAGTGTACTGTGTCTTGTCCTTATACTCTGGGGTCTAGTATCTTTTCTTGTTTCTCTTGTGTGACTTCACTACTGAAAACGAAACCCTGGGAAAGCTTTCACCGCCTCCCCCTTACATCGACCAATCATTGTGCAGCATTCAACATTTGGCTGTCTGAATTGTTGCAACTTGGAATGTGTGCCTTTTTTCAAGGGACTGCCTGGTGTATATATGTGATCTTACCGACCATAATAACATAAATTTCATTGCGGATAAAACACCAAAAAACACAACATTTTTAGTTTAAAAAATAAAAATTGGGGGTCCCCTCCAAGCTTCCCTTTTCCACCCTTTTGAAGCCACCCAACCCCAACCTGGCCCATTTTAACCCCTTACCCCACTACCCTTTATATAGTTATTTGATGTTTTCAGTGTTTTTCAGTGTTTGTACCACTCTGTTTTGTTTGCAATAAAATGACTGGATATCCATGTATTGCATTCAGCTAATGCAGAGCATTGGTGATCATTTATTCAATACTATAAACACTTAATATATATTTCTCTGATCTATGTTAGATACTGTGAGATCTAATTGAGGGTGCATTGTTATATGCATCTACGAAATGTGTGTTATGGTCCAAGTAAAGCATGGCTACTGGTGCCTCATGGAGCCTATGCAGGAATCCCTTCATTACATAGGGCTGCTAACTTCCTTTCTATGTGTCTTTCATAATGACTTTCGCAGCTTGTATTTTTATGCACGTTTAGGACGCTGAATATATTCACCTGTATTTTTGTATTCCCCTTCAAGCCACATGGCGGCAACCTTCCATATATCCCAATTCTCTGTGAGGGTGGGTGCCAGGCTTTCTCACTGACATTTGTCCACCAAATACATTTTGTGAGCGTGCTTCATCACTGACCCCTGAGCAATCTGGTGGTTGGCAGTAGGGCTATGCCTATCAGAGATCCTATAAATCCACCAGCCTGAGAGACCACTTTTCTTTTAGCCCCTATGGTTACCCACTTATTAACCATTATTTTGATGTCTCCCTTCTTTTTTAACACACTTGTTGTGTTAAGGGGATGTGTCCCTTTAAAGTATTATGGTAATTTCAGAAATAGCAGTCACCAGATTGTGATACAACATGTTTTTGCTGTTTTAGCCATTAATGGGAAGTATCGCAACACTCCTCTGTTGAAGTACAGTATTTTAATGGCTCTATCGAAATACCGTTCAAAGAGAACCAACTGTCCAAAACATACAGGGGTGTCTGTTGGAATATCCAGCTCTTTATGTTCTTTCAAGGCTTTGTCACGTATATCTGCATCTGTACATCTCTGTGGCTCGATTAAACCTACGAGACTAGACACCAGACACAGATTTAATGGCATGTGATTAAAATGTAATAGCCATATTCTTTTAGATTTTATAATAAGACATTGAATTACTTTGTTCAAAATTTTGTAAATGCCTCTGGAGCGGGTTCTGACAACTACCACAATGATTCTAAGTGGCCCAAACACATCATTTTGGTCTTTCTCTGCTGAGCCTCCTCAGATTTTACAGAAACTGTAAAACACATAAGACATCATGCGAGGATTGCCTTGTAAATAAGGGCCTATTTAGACCATCAGCATCCATGCGTATCTGGATATAATTGTTGGGTCTGACACTTTCCAAAGTACACCTGACCAGTGTTTCGATGGCTTCTGTTATAACAGCTAGCCTGTGTCCCAAGGACGGTAACTGACCCAATTTTATGAGGCCTAATTTTGTCTAAATTTGAGCATTCTGCATTGCCCCCAAGGCCCGCATCCACCCGTGTGTGTGGCAGCCCCTTATTGCCTGGTCCCCGCCTCCCCAGCCCTCCCACCTCCCCCGATTGGTCCATCAAGCTCTCCTACACCGTAGGACAACCGAGGCTCCTCTCTCCCTGCTGTACTTCCCATTGTGCTGTTGCAGGTGAGCGCAAGCATCTTGAAGACCCTCTTGCCCCTGAGGCCCGCGTGCACCTGTGTGTGGCGGCCCCTGATTTCCTGGTCCCTGCCTAACCAGCCCTCCCACCTCCCCCGATTAGTCTACTGCCAATCTTAACTAATCCTCCCAGGGCAGCACTCTGCCCGTGCAGCCCCCTCGGCTAAGGACCCCGAGGCAAAGGGCGGCTCTTACAGAGGTGGCTCCAGAAAGTATCTGCAGATATCGGCAGGAGAAGCAAGAAGCCAGTAGCCTGCCGTCAACCAGCACCAACCAAATGTAAGTGTGGCAAAGGTGGAGACTGAAGCAATTACTTCATGCCAGAAAGCCCTACCACTCTTACTTAAAAATCTAAAAAGTTTTACTGATACATCGTTACAGCCACATATTAAAGTCAAACAATTACTCGTACCCTAATAACATCACGGTACTGTACTTTGCAGCTAGACTGTTCTCCCAACAAAATTGAGTGTGCTAATAGCGTCACTGTGTTCAAGTTGAATTTAGAAAGTGTGCCCAACATCGTTGATTGTGACTAACAGAGTCAAAATCTATATTTATGCTATATACCTGTATCCCCATGGTATGTGTATCACATGTTTACCCCTACCCACCCTGTCGCTTTATATATGTATGCCGCTATGTACGTACTATGTAGAAAGTTTGCCTAATAGTGTCACTGTGCCAAAGTTTAATTTAGAAAGTGTGACTAATAGCATCTCTGTGTTAAAGTTGAATTTAGAAAGTGTGCCTAATAGCGTCTCTGTGTTAAAGTTGAATTTAGAAAGTGTGCCTAATAGTGTCACTGTGCCAAAATTGAATTTAAAAAGTGTGCCTAATAGTGTCACTGTGCCAAAATTTAATTTAGAAACTGTGCCCAATAGTGTCGCTGTGCCAAAGCTTAATTTAGAAAATGTGCCTAATAGCGTCTCTGTGTTAAAATAGAATTTAGTAAGTGTGCATAATAGTGTCCCTGTGCCAAAATTGAATTTAGAAAGTGCGCCTAATAGTGTCCCTGTGCCAAAGCTTAATATAGAAAGTGTGCCTAATAGCGTCTCTGTGTTGAAGTTGAATTTAGAAAGTGTGCCTAATAGGGTCACTGTGCCAAAATTGAATTTAGAAAGTGTGCCTAATAGTGTCCCTGTGCCAAAGCTTAATTTAGAAAGTTGCCTAATAGAGTCACTGTGTTAAAGTGTTGAATACAAATGTACAATGTGCTCCCAACATCATTGAACATGCCTAATAGCGTCAAAGCTGATCTTAGAAAGAATACCCAATAGTGTAACTGTGCTAAAGTTGAATTTAGAAAGCTTGCCTAGTAGTGCCACTGTGCTAAAGCTGAATTTAGAAGGTACTCTCAACACTTTTAAGTGTGTCCTAATAATGTAACTGTGCTAAAGTTGGATTTAGTGTAATTAGCATCACAGTGCTAAAGTTGAATCTAGAAAGTGTACCCAATACCATCACTGTAGTATAGTTGAATTTAGAAAGTGTGCCTAATAGCGTCACTGTGGTAAAGTTGAATTCGGAAAGTGTGCCTAATAACGTAACTGTGGTATAGCTGAATCTAGAAAGTGTGCCTAATAGCGTCACTGTGCCGAAGTTAGAACATAGAAAGTGTGCCTAATATCATCACTGTGCTAGAGCTGAATCTAGAAAGTGAACTTAATAGCATCACTGTGCCAAAGTTCGAACTTTCAAAGTGTACCTAATAGCGTAACTGTGGTTTAGTTGAATCTAGAAAGTGTGCCTAATAGCGTCACTCTGCCAAAGTTTGAACTTAGAAAGTGTACCGAATAGCGTCACTGTGGTATAGTTGAATTTTGAAAGTGTGCCCAATAGCCTCTCTCTGCCAAAGTTTGAACTTAGAAAGTGTGCCTTATAGTGTCACTCTGCCATATTTTCGAACTTAGAAAGTGTGCCTAATATCACCACTATGCTAAAGCTGAAACTAGAAAGTGTGCCTAATAGTGTCACTCTGCCAAAGTTTGTACTTACAAAGTCTGCCTAATAGCGTCACTGTGGTGTAGTTGATTCTGGAAAGTGTGCCTAATAGCGTCACTGTATGGATGGAAGGATGGAATGGATAGAGTGAATGGAAAGGATGGAATGGATGGAAATGATGAAGAGAATGGAACAGATGAAGAGAATGGAACAGATGAAGTGGATGGAACGGACAGAACGGATGGATAGAATGGATAGAACGGATGAACGGATGGAGTGGATGGAGTGGATGGAGTGGATGAAGTGGATGGAACGGATGGAACGGATGGATTGGATGGAGTGGATTGACAGATGGAACAGATGGATGGAGTGGATGGAGTGGATGGAAAAGGTGGATGGAGTGGATGGAAAGGATAGAATAAATGGAGTGGATGGAAAGGATAGAATTAATGAGTAGATGGAAAGAATAGAATTAATGAGTGGAGGGAAAGGATGGAATGGATGGAGTGGATATATCTCTGTTTATCTCTGTATCTTCTATCTTTGCTAAGTATTTGCTATGTACCGGTATCCCCATCTTATCTGTATAACATGTTTACCCTATCCTTCCTGTCGCTTTATATACATATGCCGCTATGTACGGCTCCTGTCCGGCTCCCGTGCTTAGTGGCAAGCGCTTTACTAATAACTACCATATCACACTACTACGCTTACTCTCTCCTATACACCATCATTCAAGTAGAACACAGCTATACTATGACACTGTTACGCTCACCTGGTACCCACAGGTGCATCGATCGGACCCGGACAGCTGCGGTCTCCACCAACGCGATGCGTAGTGAAGAGATGACAGTCTAGACTGGCCCGCCTAATCTTGTCTGCTGGACTCGTAGAAGTATTCTCCTGCAAGTGGAGAAAAGGATTTAGCCACCCGTGGACTTTAGTGATGGCCCCCCCAACTGTTCTCGTTCTCCCCACTAATCACCTCCGATATCCCCTCTTGGTAACCTCACCTTATGTTTTTAAATGATGAGCTCTCCATCCTGCATGGCATGCAGGGGCGCGTAGATACCAGTTACTGCACTGGTTTGAAGGTACTGGAGGAGTTCCGGAGGAATATTGACTCCAGTGTCTATAAAGTTCAAAGAGTTCAATATGTCTGATGTTCACGCTTGTTCCATTCCCTCGTTAGGTTGCAGCTGGGTCCAAAAGAATATTGCCTGGAGGCAGCTGATGGGGTTCAGGTAAGAATCTGTATTACCAAACACTGTCCGGTAAAAGTTGCATGAGTTTATCTTGCTGTTTTCTCTCCCTTTATAGGTGCGGCATAGAAAGATGCAGCAAATTAAAGGATAATACCTCCGGTGGTAAAGCAGGTAAGCCTATGGTGGCAAAGAGATTGTCTTTGTCAGTTTTCTCGGGTCACCTTGTTATTCCTTTTGTTTTCCCCCCAGGTGCTGGGTTTTGATGAAGAAAATGATGGAGGCAGCGCCGAGTTGAAAGATGCGGTGGACTGGTGAGTATAACGCGGCGCTGCTGCTGGCGAAGCGATGCGTGCTGAAAGAATGTCCTTTCCAGGCTCGGAGATGTGCTGGGTCCGGAATCAAATAATGTCTGTTGTCTAACCTCTTCTCCTTTCTTTTCCTTTTGTCTTGGAGCTCCGGATTTGAGGCGGGCGTGGCAGAAGACTGGATGCTGACTTGCAGACACAGTGAGCGTTACGCTGCTGGATGCAGAATAACACGAAGCATGAGCTGCTGTTCGGGCGTGGTTTAAATAGCCTGCAAAGTAGTCCCAGGTAAGAAGTTCCCCAGAACCACACCCGAGTAAAAAATAGTCCCTGTAATAAAATAGTCCCATCCAGGCCTCACGTTGGCTTGGACTCATTTGCAGCATGGTCTGCATAAGGTAAGTAAAGTCTATGAGCATGGTGCCTATGGCGCCAGGACTGATTTCTATGATGAGTCTGGCGCCTAAGGCGCCAGGACTGAATCCAAACAGCCCCCAGCCGGGGATGTTGGGGTTTTAATGAGTATCTGGATGCCTGCTCCCGGGGCTGATGGACTCAATCCGGATGCCCGGGGGTAGGCATCATGACAGCACTCCCCCCAAGGCCCCTCCTAAAGTTGTTCTTCTCCTTGGCCCTGGCTTGTCTGGGAAGCCCCGATGGAATTTTTTCACCAATCAAGGAGCATGAACGTGGTCCCTAGGTTCCCATGACCTTTCTTGTGGTCCGTAACCCTTCCAGTCGATTAAATAAAAAAGTCTTGATTTAACCATTTTAGAGTCCAGGATGTTTTTTACCTCGAATTCAGGTTCTCCATCTATTAGGATGGGGTCAGGTGGTTTGGTTAATCTTGTCCCGGGTTGAACTGGTTTTAGAAGTGAAACATGAAAGACAGGATGAATCCGCATATTAGAGGATAATTCTAATTTGACGGCCACCGGGTTGATAATGGCCTTAATGGTGTAAGGTCCCAAATATGTAGGATTAAAAGTCTGAGTTCCTTTCAGAGGTATATGTCTTGTAGACAGCCAAACTTGGTCTCCGATTCGATATGGTGGGGTCTCCCTTCTATGTTGATCAGCTTTTTTCTTGTATTTCTCTTTTGCTTGTTTCAAATGTTTTGTTGCCTCTTTAAAAGCTTGTGTAATAGTAGAATGCAGATGAGTTACTGCCGGCATTTCTAAATGCTGGGGCGAATCGAGTTCTGAGGTTCGAGGATGATGTCCATATATGGTATAAAAGGGGCTTTGTCCGGTTCCTGAATGTACAGAGTTATTGTATGCGTATTCAGAAATCCATAAAATGTCCTTCCAATTACTTTCAGTTTGGTGGAGCATACAACGTATGTATTGTTCAAGAGTCTGGTTGGTTCTCTCCGTCTGACCATCGGTTTGTGATGGTGACTGGTTGATAACCTTACATCGATTTGTGCCAATTGACAACACTTCTGCCAAAATTGCGAAATGAACTGACTACCTCGGTCAGAGATCAATACGGAAGGAAATCCATGTATTCGAACAATATTTTCGAGAAATTCCTTGGCCAAGATTGAAGCAGAAGGTAATCCTTTTAAAGGAATAAAGTGGGCCATCTTGGAAAAACGATCCACAATAACTAGAATGGTGTTGAATCCATTACATGGCGGTAGATCTGTAATAAAGTCTAAAGACAAAGTGTGCCATGGTGTGGGTGGAATATCTAAAGGTTGTAAAAGACCAGCTGGTTTCTTCTTTTGACTTTTGTTCTGGGCGCAGATGCCACAAGACAGTACAAATTACTTTGCATCTTTTCGCCAGGTGGGCCACCAGAATTGTCTTTTAATTTTAGCTTCAGTTTTTGCATTACCTGGGTGCCCTTCTATCAGAGCTTCATGGTAATTGGAGATGACTTGTTCTTGTAGTTCCTTGTGTGGTAGAAATAGACGCCCTTGATAGTAAGGTAGGTCATTGACAACTGAATAATCTGGGCCCTTTTTAATCCAGTCCTGCAGGGCTGCTGAATCGAAAAGTTGCTGGATTTTTAAATGAATATCTTCTAAGGTCTGTAGAGTAGTTATCCCAAGAATTCTTTGTTCAGGAATTATAGGCACCGGTTCCGGGTTCGAACATGCTTCTCCCATCCCAACTCGGGATAAAGCATCTTCCTTACCATTCTTACAACCTGGTCGATAAGTGTCACGAAATCGAATTCGGCAAGGAATAAGGCCCATCGAAGTTGACGCGATGATTGGGCCTTGGCTATTTTTAAATACTGCAAGTTCCTGTGATCGGTGGTTACAGTAATGGTATGCCTGGCACTGAGAAGATAATGCTGCCAAGCCTTGAAGGCGGATTTGATGGCAAACAACTCTTTATCGGTAATCGCATAGTTTAATTCGGGGGCCGCAAATTTTCTGGACCAAAATGCTTCTGGATGAAGTTGACCGTGTTCCGGATCCTTCTAGGACAGGACAGCCCCCATGGCTAAACTGGATGCATCGGTTTCAACTATGTATGGGAGCTCGGGGCGTGGATGCTTTAAGACAGGTGCCGACGTGAATTTCAATTTCAGTTCTTGGAAGGCTTTTTCAGCCTCTTCGGTCCACAAGAAGCTTTTGTTTTTTCGCAAAAGTGCTGTGATGGGGTGTACAACATATGAGAAGTCAGGAATAAATCTGTGGTAGAAATTAGCAAATCCAAGCATGCTTTGCACCCCTTTAACTGAACTGGGTGATGGCCACTTGAGAATTGCATCCACCTTTCGAGAGTCCATGCGGACTCCTTTTGGAGTCAGGATAAATCCAAGGAATTCAACTTCTGTAGCATGAAAAACACATTTTTCCAATTTTGCATATAACTTGTGCTGGCGTAGTTTCTCAAGGACTGCATGAACGTGCTTAACATGGTCTGATTATGAGGAGGAGTACACTAGAATATCTTCTATGTATACGACAACACAGACGTCAATGAGTTCACGAAGGACATGGTTCATAAAATACTGGAAGGCTGCTGGTGCATTGCACAACCCGAAGGGCATCACCTGATATTCGAATAATCCGTACTTGGTGCGAAAAGCGGTCTTCCATTCATCGCCCTTCTTTACACGTACCAGATGATATGCCCCTCGGAGATCTAATTTAGTGTAGATGCAAGCATCCTTTACTCGGTCTAGTAGTTCGGGGATCAGAGGCAATGGATATCGGTTCTTCACCGGGATCTGGTTAATGCGCTGTAATCTATGCACGTTCTGACGTCACCTTCCTTTTTGGGCACGAAGAAGAAAGCTGAAGATGCGGGGGACTTAGATGGACGAATGAAGCCATTAGCAAGGTATTGGTCCAAGTATTGTCGTAGGTGACGGTTTTCGGGTTCCGTAAGGGCGTAGATCCTACTGCATGGAGGTTGTGCACCGGGTATGAGGTCGATTTGACAATCATATGATCTTTGAGGTGGTAAGGTATTTGCCTGTTCTTTTTGGAAAACATCCTGGAATTCTTGATATTCCTGAGGTAACTGCAAGACTGGATTAGCGACTGTGGCAAGGCTTTCGTTCAAGGTTTTTTCCGGGTAACAGGTGTGTGCACACTCCGGGAAGGTTACTCTCTTCTCTCGCCAATCAATACAAGGATTATGGGTTTCCAACCAAGGTATCCCCAGTATTATTTGGAACTGCGGGGCTTTGATTAAGTCAAACACAATAGTCTCTCGATGCCCATCTTGACCCAACAGTGTCATCTCTGTGGTGGAATGAGTTACAGGGCCAGAGGCAATTTCAGTTCCATCGACTGTGGTGATAACATCCGAAGTGGTCTTTTTGCAGAGAGGTAAATTCATCCTAGAAGCCAATTCGTGGTCCACATAGTTTCCTACGGCCCCGCTATCAATGTATGCCCTAACTGCGTGCATACGTGATGGCTGCCTTGGATCAATAAGGACCATTGGTATGATTAGGTGTGAGGTCTGAGTGTCCTTCTTTAAGCTCGGCAAGCGGACCTCTACGGTTGTCGGGCGTGGTCATTTCCCGAATCGGGCTCTGTTTGATTTCTATCAGCAACTCCGACTACTTTCTTGGATGGTTTTATAGGGCAATCCCGTAGAAAATGTCCTGAGGCCCCACAGTACAGACACAACTGCATCTGTCATCTCCTTTCTCTTTCTTTTTGAGTTAAGGGTCCCTTAACCCCCCCGATCGGCATTGGTTCTGATGCATCTGTTCCTTTGGGAGTAACATTGGGTTTAACCAATACCCGATTCTCGAACTTAGCTCGATCAGCTTTTCTATTCTGAAGTCGGTGGTCTAGCTGGACCACTAAGTCTATATATTCTGCGCAATACTGAGGTGGGTTCACAACTTGGGCCAAAACATCTTTGAGTTCACCCCAAAGTCCACGATGAAATAATGTAATTCGCTTTAACTCTGGCCATCCGGTTTCCACCACCAACCTATTGAAGGTTGCGATATAAGTTAGCAGGTCCTGGTTTCCTTGTCATAGGGATAGAAGTTCGTTATCCAGGGCCTGTCCCTGTGAATGTCTGGCAAATAGTCTTTCCATGCTCAATTGAAAACCCTAAAAATCCCGAAGAAGAGGGTCATCCTGGTTGACTAATGGAATTGACCAATCCGCTGCGCTGTCACTAAGGTATGACAGTACGAAGGCTACTTTGGCTTGGTCGTTTGGAAAAGCTCCTGGTCTGCATAAAAAGCGCAAGCGGCATTGGTTCATGAACACGGCAAACCTTTTCGGGGTCCTCAGCAAAGCGTTCGGGTTTAGCTAAAGGAATGCTCCCTGGTAGAACCACTTGCACAGGGCTGCTCGATGAAACGGGGGTTGAATTCCCCCCAAGTCCAGGTAGTGGTGTTTGCCCAGCTTGGTTTTTCAGCAGTTGTCTGGCAAGATCATCAGTGCGCTCCTTTGACACAATCAGTTCTCTCCTGAGGGCATCAGTTTCTTGGCGCGCGGAGTGCACTTCTGCCCTAGGTTCTCCTAACAATTGGGCTAGTTGTTCGGTTTCTGAGGTCTCCATTACGCCCGGGTAGGGATTTATTGATAGACTTTGTGTTCTGTTACGCTCACTTAGTTCCCACAGGGGCGTCGATCGGACCCGGACAGCTGAGGTCTCCATCAACGTGTTGCGTAGTGAAGAGATGACAGTCTGGACTGGCCCGCCTAATCTTGTCTGCTGGACTCGTAGAAGTATTCTCCTGCAAGTGGAGAAAGGGATTTAGCCACCCGTGGACTTAAGTGATGGCCCCCCCAACTGTTCTCGTTCTCCCCACTAATCACCTCCGATATCCCCTCTTGGTAACCTCACCTTATGTTTTTAAATGATGAGCTCTCCATCCTGCATGGCATGCAGGGGCGCGTAGATACCAGTTACTTCACTGGTTTAAAGGTACTGGAGGAGTTCCGGAGGAATATTGACTCCAGTGTCTATAAAGTTCAAAGAGTTCAATATGTCCGATGCTCACTATTGTTCCATTCCCTCGATAGGCTGCAGCTGGGCCCAAAAGAATATTGCCTGGAGGCAGCTGATGGGGTTCAGGTAAGAGTCTGTATTTCCAAACACTGTCTGGTAAATGTTGCATGAGTTTAACTTGCTGTTTTCTCTCCCTTTATAGGTGCGGCATAGAAAGATGCAGCGAATTAAAGGATAATACCTCCATTGGTAAAGCAGGAAAGCCTATGGTGGCAAAGAGATTGTCTTTGTCGGTTTTCTCGGCTCACCTTGTTATTCCTTTTGTTTTCCCCCCAGGTGCTGGGTTTCGACGAAGAAAAGGATGGAGGCAGCGCCGAGTTGAAAGATGCGGTGGACTGGTGAGTATAACGCGGCGCTGCTGCTAGCGAAGCGACGTGTGCTGAAATAAGGTCCTTTCCAGGCTCGGAGATGTGCTGGGCCCGGAATCAGGTAAGGAATCAAATAATGTCCGTGATCTAACCTCTTCTCCTTTCTTTTCCTTTTGTCTAGGAACTCCGGATTCGAGGCGGGTGTGGCAGAAGACTGGATGCTGACTTGCAGACACGGTGAGCGTTACGCTGCTGGATGCAGAATAACATGAAGCATGAGCTGCTGTTCGGGCGTGGTTTAAATAGCCTGCAAAGTAGTCCCAGGTAAGAATTTCCCCAGAACCACACCCGAGTAAAAAATAGTCCCTGTAATAAAATAGTCCCATCCAGGCCTCACGTTGGCTTGGACTCATTTGCAGGCATAGTCTGCATAAGGTAAGTAAAGTCTATGAGCGTTGCGCCTATGGTGCCAGGACTGATTTCTATGATGAGCCTGGCACCTAAGGCACCAGGACTGAATCCAAACAGCCCCCAGCCGGGGCTGTTGGGGTTTTAATGAGTATCTGGATGCCTTCTCCCGGGGCTGATGGACTCGATCCGGATGCCCGGGGGTAGGCATCATGACAGACACATTCGGTCTAGCTGTTCTCATACTAACATGACCCCACAAACTCCTCATCATCCTAATAAAACACAGCTAGCTGAGCACATTCCGGCTGGCTTAGGCATCTCCTCAGGCCTAACGCAGCCACAACTCAGTCTGAGTGTCCACCCTCCAGACTGAAAACAGCCAACTGATTTCCTCAGCACCACACCTTCCGCTAAGAAGCAGCTATCATGCAACAACCACACCAGCTGCACACATATCCAGTGTGGCCACACACCTTACAACACTCTCTCTATCTACTGAGTTGAACTGCGGTTCCCGAGGGCGTTCAACCCACCAGCGCTTTGAGCTCATACCAATGATACATAAGGCACTATATAAATGTCAAGCAACATAACAAATATGAATTCATCGTAATACTTGATGGCTGCCAATGTTTTAAATGGCCGTTGATATGTTCCCACTCTTTTTAAGTACACAGGAGCATCAGTCTGTGGGGTTTGAGATTCTGACATATTAGGCGGTCATGGCTGAATATAACCAACCTGGTCTTTGTGTAGATTTGAAATAACTGACATCACTGGGATATGGATCTACACCATTAAGGATTGCTCAGTGTATTTAAGGACCCTCTGAATTATGTATCTACCCCTGCTATGTAGATACATGGTGAGTGTAACTGTGGTTGGATTTCAACTTCATTCATTGGATTACTCCAGGCGCTGGTAAAATCTGAACTTGCTCTAGCGTTTTGCTGGCTGTTTAAAAGATATATCTGTTTTGTAATGGGCCATTTCATTTTCAGGTGTGAGCTAGTTACTAGTCATAAGTATTTACTGTTGTTAGCCCATGTTACAGCCCCTGTTACATCTAATGATTGCCATGCCTCTTCAGCAGGTAGTGGTGGAGTAGCAACTGTAGTAGTTTAGATATCACTACAATGTCATTTTCAGTGGATATCCGTGGCGTAGAAGATGTGTTATGGTTTTCAAACCCACCAGACCCCTCTGGCACTAGTATGTTGTGCTCCACATATTGGGCATTGCATGTTGCACAATCAGGATAGATGGGCTGGCATAACATGGATCCCCTTCAACACCCAGCTGCTAACGGTGTAGTGCTATCATTCAACTGCTTTATTAATGTGGCAACTACCTGTTCCACATATTAAAATGAACCCCTGATATCAGGTTCCCCCAGTTTACGTTTACAATAGCGCTTCAAAGTTTTCACCACAGCCAACTTTTTGTATAGCTCTGTTTTCATGTGGGAGTGTTTACATGTTTTTTTTCTGTCCTTTTTTGTTGGAGTTGGAAGAGTTTGTACTCTACTGAGGCATAGACATTTGATGGATGCATATCCGCATACATAGGAGGTGTCATCTATAGTGTTGATACTAGCGTTTAGGTTATTTTTAATGTTGCAGGGTCCACCTGATGATTATCACACACCTACCCCACGATATTAACACTGTTCTACTAAGTTTCAACATCAGGAAACGGCCCCATCAACTTGAATGTCACTGAGGGCAGCATTGAGGTTATCACACACAAAGTTTGGGAAATATTGACACAGTTCTTTTCAGTTTCAACATTGTGATTGTTTTGTATGCTTGTGTGTTTAGGGCTTGTACCCAGGTCATCGACAAATGGTCATTTAGAAGAGATTGTAAGCCATTTCACAAACCTCCTGAGTGAACATATTAATATAGGGTGTAACTCATCTGTCCTCAGTGCACACAAAGCTGCATCTATACAATCAAACTGCACACTCTCATTAAGAGGTCTATCGAAAGATCTCACAACTGCATTCTCATCCTCCCACGGGCTGATGTTTTCATGCGGAAGGAGATCAGGCTCTCACTGGTAAATCAGTACTAATTGTGCTGGCGAATGATCACCGTGCAGTCTGATGGTGCTGTTAAATGGGTTCATTGGAACACTGAAAACAGTATTTGTAATAATTTGTTCTTTAGAGTTACCTATGTTATTTTCTAATTCACAACTAATATCTGTTACACTTTTCCCATTAGTTAACAGTGTAGACTGTTTTAGCATCATCATCATCGATGATTACCACGGCTTAGGCTGTTTCATCACTCTGCTGAACACATGTGCGTGTCACCCTGCTATAGCAGTCATCTGTTGTTGCTATAGCCTGAAAACCAGGGGCTTTGGCATAGACCACAGCAATTTCATTAGCCAGCCTATCACCCCCCATCCCACTGCTAGTTGCATATTTATTCATTTTGAGGCTCAAGCGTGTCTGTTTAGACCTTACCCCTACTTCAATAACATGTTAATGTTTAGCATGGTTCTGTAGCAGGGATTGGGTATTTTGTGTTTTGTGAGAGTGGGTAATTAAAATAGCTTTTATATCTACAAACCGCATCTCATCCTTCGGCTCCAGTCTCACCTGAGGTTGTTGAATGCTCTTAAAGTGCTGTTTGAAGCACAAAAGATCAGCCATCCTGCATAATGGCACAGGCATTGTAAGCTGTTCCAGCTCCATTCACACACATCCAGTAGCGGGTTCAACATGCAGGGGAACTGACGATCTATAGCAATTGGATATTTTGATCTTAGGCACCAATCAGTGCTTGCCATAAACACATCCTGTGGCTTTGTAGGGGGCCCGGTTCTGAAGATCCTTGATGAAACAAGGTTGCACCCTCCAGCATCCCCATGATGCAGATCAGTCCCCATTGAAAAGGCCTTCTGATCTGTTTCAGTGACCCGGTTCTAATACCCCATGATGAAACAAAGCTACACCCTCCAGCGAACACATGATGCAGGTCAGTCCCCATTGAAAATGCCCCTTCATGGTGCAAAAAAAAGAATTCTGATCCACTGTTACATGCTCGACACTGCCGGCATAACCAAGGCATGTCAGATGTACTCTTCTAATTCTTTTAACAGATCTAGGCTATCTGTAGATAGGTAGACATAATTTCATGTTGCCAGCACCAGTCTGTGGATCCTGCGCAGACAGCCATGCAGTCCCACAAGTTGAATCCATTACGCCTTTAAAGAGAATACAAGAGAATTTGGATTTAAAAACACACACTCAGCATGTCAATAACACAGTTGTCTTTAAAAGTATAAAATAGTGAGGCTCTTCAAACTGAGTGCTTTCAATGTAAAATATAAGCAGATGGGATGGTAAACGTGTTAAAAAAAGTCTGAAAACCATGAATATAGAGTAATAACACAAACCATAACCTCTGGCTATTTTTAAGAAATATTCTCTTACCTGTGCATATAATAGAGGAGTCCAGTATAGATTTAGTGCTCATGTCTTGTTATTATGTTCAGTAGCGTGGGCAGCTCGGAAGCCTGCTCTGTAAATGTGTGCCAATGCTGTGTCGCGCCCAGTGGTCAAAGGCGCTGAAGGCTTGTTATCTCTTCACAGACCACCAACCAGGCTGCTTTCTCCCTATGGTAATAGCAATGCCTAAAGACACACAAAAGGTTTGGATGTTAAACATATGATCTCAACATGTCAATAAAACAGTTGCCTTTAAAGTTTTAAAATAGCCATAGATAAATAACTCTCAAACAGGTCTCCGGCTTCTGAAAGGCACTCATGGTGGCAACGGTAAAGACACACACAAGTGATCACAGTTAAAGGTGTTTATTAAACTGTATAGGTAGGTTGGAAAAACACCTTATCTAACCCTAAATCTAAGATGAGAGCAAGCTTGGACCATCAAATAATAATAAGGCAGTCCTAGTGAGATTTTGTCAAATAAAAGGTCCTATACTAAGAAAAACCTATTGCCAATCCTTATGCTAAATACAAAAGAAGTGTGGGATAATGTTCACAAGAAAGAAAGAAGTGTTCACAAATAATAAGTCAGGATGCGGTAGTCGGGGTCTCCCTTCCCCACTTTTTGAGCATGGGACAAGGCGGGACTCCAGAGAACAGCTCACACTTGAGCTTTCCCAGTGCAAGTCTACAATTCCGCTCTCAGGTATCCGGACCTTCAGTGGTTAAGTGTCTTTTCTACAAAAAATCTCTTGCCTCTGTGGACCTGACGTGTTCCAAAAATAATAAACAAAAGTTCCTTTCTGCTTGCACGTTGGGTGATGCCTTTTCACTCTTGGATTCCCCTCTAACAGGCTCAGACCCTTCTCGAATGTAAGCCTCCCTCGTTGTGCTCAGCACAGCTTTCAACACAATCTCATCTGTGGCATTCACAAATCTTAATGTCTTTTTAAACAGTTGACCGTGGACATCCCACTGCCGGGTTCACTCTTGTCAACACACTATTTATCAGGACTTTTGGCTTTGCCCCCTCTTTATTGGCATCCATCTGTTGGGTTCGCTCTTGCCAACTTTTTCAATCACACAATTCCTAAACAGTTCTTACAATGCAGGATTCATTTCCCTTAGATTCACAATCATCTGTCGGTGAAAGACTTTTGAATGTACAGAGGATTTTACTAGACCCCTGAATGATCACTTTGACCCCTTTTTCCTCTTTCCAAAGGCCTTCTGGTAACGGTAGTTTCAACAATCGGGTAATCGCCCAGTGTTTCCAGAGTGAGCACCCACGTGGTGTCTGACACCTCTGCAGCTGATTTTCCCCTCTCATATTACCAGTTCTTTGTACTTTCTTCAATTAGCCACTTGTTACTTTGGTTCACCACAGTTCGATTTCTTATCGTCTCTCCCCTCGACTCACCGGGTGTGATGAACTGCTTGTCTTTTCTTGTCTCTGGAGTCAAGGTCAGAACCATGGTGGCAAGTGGCAAGTGTCTCTCCCTGGCTTGATTATCAGTGGAGGGCTGTTGACATCTGCTGCAACAAACGTTGGCTATTGTTCGCAGTTTTACAATTCCTTCTGTGGAGGTTTCACAGGCCTGTCTCAGAAAAGGCAAGGTCACGTCTCTCCTTGTCACCCTCTTGTTTTGGGCCATCTTTCTCCTCCTCTTGAACTGACATGCTGAGTTAGCTCTCTCATTGTGCGGTCTGCCTTGCTCATATTGTGATCTCATGCTCCACCTTTTATCCCAGTGGGGAAGGGAAAGGGCTGTCAGGTGTGTGTGTGATTGTGGTCGATTACCTGACTTTGCCTGAAACTTGTGTTGGGACATGTCAGGTAAACGGCCCAGGTGTTTGTCCCTCATCTTTTGTGGTGGTGTTGGGATGGAACTAGGGTCCTCATGCACCACCAAGTGCTTTAGAATTAGGCAAGAATGCTTTTAGTGCTATAGGCACTGGGAAGGCTCTCTCATGCAGATATAATCACATACACAGACATGGGCAGGCACTGAAGAAGGAGACACTGAAGCAGGCAGTTATTGTTTAAATATAAGGTGCAATTAACTCTTGGCTGAATACATTTGAAAATGTCAGATCTTATGCATTTGTAAAAATCTTAGTACGGTAAAAAGAAAAACTCCTGCTCCCTTCCCGGAAAGAATGCATCTTGTGCTAAAAATGTACAACATCATGCTATGTTTTGTAACTAGGGCCAAGCACTGGCATAGCACACGTGACTCAACAGATGTCTACTGTCTGTCAAAGGGCCCATGCAGGCTAAAAATGGATTTGAAATACTCTGTGCGACAAACTCCAGAATTATGAAAATAAGGTTTAAAGGAGATTACAGGACCAGATAAATACATGAGTACAATGAGTGAAACATGGAGAGAATGACTGAAAAATGATTTTATATATAAATGTTCATAGGTAGCAAAATGAATGAAAGCATGAGCTACAGCGTATTCCTGAATAAACTAGCCAAATGTAGAGCAGCATGTTCTGACAGAAACCACTGACAATGAATAAAGGAAGGCTTTGGAGCATCCCTTGTATGGAAGCAGGATGGATTGGGATGAAGCCAGGGCCTGTGTCCAGTGATGCAACTACAGCAAGATAGGCCTATATAACCTCCTGTCTTGGACCACTGTGGCAGGAGAAAGGAACGGATGAGGGACAGAAGAAGATCGTTCAGGCAGCAGAGTTCTTTGCTACCATCCTCATTTCTGTAAGATTAAACTTGTTATGCTTGCAAAATAGACTCTTGGCCTTATTCCCCTAGAGGGCTATATTTATTCTGGTGTGAGCCTAATTTGGGACACCCTTACAATGAGGCACACCCTTACAAGTGGTGACATTCCTGACGTGATCTCAGTCTTTCCCCCATACTTTTATCCAAGCCTAGTCAACAGGAAGGAGTCACACCCATCTATAGTGACTTGTCCCCTAAATCAAAAAACATGCGTTTCCTGAAATGGTTTTAGTAGGAGCCATTTTAAAAGAAATCCTCTCTGCTCACTAAAGCGGCTCCAGAAAGAAAGACAGGCCAGTAGTGGGACTTCGTAACTGAGGAAAACTTGAGAGAACATGCACATTTGAGTATACTCTTGTAAGAAATAACAACAAGGGGACATGTATGTATGACAGTATGGTGGTGTGGATGAAGTAAGAGTTCAATGATATAGATTGAATAGGACCTTTAGTGATGTGTTATGGTATAGATTGATTAGGACCTTTGGTGATGTGTTACGGTATAGATTGGTAGGATTTCATGTGATGTGTTATGGTATAGATTGGATAGGAGGTGGGTTATGTGTTGACATTTTCACTTATTTCTGTTTTTCTACTTTTTATAATGGAAAAGGGGAGCCTCAGTATATAAAGACTGAGAGGAAAAGGACCCCCAGTCATAATAGGTCCATAAGGTAGTACCACGTGGTATTCTTTAATGATGATAAAACCAATAGGACCCTTAACATATTAAAACAGCTGGAAAGGTGGTACTATAAGGACATAAGGAAAATAAGTAGTGGCTCGGTATAAGGAATGGGCCTGGGGTCGGCCACTGTATTGTGACAGGATAGATAAATATCATAAACAATGGGTATTGGAAACAAAGGAAGGGGGGATGTCCTGCTACTGGCCAGAGAAGGGCTCCCATAAAAGATACATGCTAGAAAAAATGGCCATATTTTTAGCAGAAAAATATAAGGGGAAACAATTCCAAAACAGAAAAGAGATTCTAGATATCTGGTGATTATTTGAGGATATGGAAGATCATGAAGATGAAAAAGAGATCCAATGTAAGGGTTTATAATCCGTAACACTTAAACCTGCAGTAGGGTATACAAATCTAGTCTATAAGCCTCCAGTGGTAGAGAGAGTGTCAACAACAGGATTATCAGGACTAGCAGCTGGGGGGGGCTCAAGAGCTTTTGCACCTCCACCTCCATATAACCCATCCACAAGTGCTGACATGCCCGTAGAATCAGTGTACTCAGGGGATTCACAAGCAGATATAAATGAGTTGAGAGCATTGCGGGAAAGGTTAGTCAGGTTACAAGAACCTGAAAAAGTGCCACCAGAAATAAGGGTACCTGTGCATAAAATACAGGAGTGGAAGGCAGGATATTTTTTGGTTAGACTCAACCCTGGGGCATTAAGAAATGTTTATATAAAAAAAGATGATGGGAAGAGGGTATAGGCGGTCCTGGGACAAGAGGTAGAACAAGCAAGGGAAAATGAATTGAAGAACAAGATGGCAGAAATAATGAAGAGGAAGGGCAAGAAGGAGATCAAGGAGAGGAGGCAGCGAGAGACCCATCCCCTCCACAAGAGGCAGTGAGAAGGGATAGACCAAGAAATAGACCAGATTTAATGGTGGTAGTAAAAGATCAGAAGAATAGTAAAAAAGGGGTAGAAAACAAAATAGACATGCAGATGTTTCTTATACATAAAGGAGTAGGGATAACTCAGTATGTGCCATGGTCTCAAATGGACAAAAATAATTTGATTAAAGCTCTCCCCCAGTTTACAGCCGGAGCCAGTAAATAGATGTATGAATTTGAGAAACAAATAGCAGGTGTAGCCTTAGCACTCAGTGATCTTAAGAGTTTACTGGTCGCCATAGTTGGGGACCAGGCTGGGGACATACAGACAAGGGCTGGGTACCCTGGGGTAAGTGTTGCAGATAATGAACATGATGGAGCAGCATTTAATGACGTGAGGGCAAGGGTATGGGATGCCCTACGAAAGATGTACCCAGATACCCCTGACTTACATTCTTTAATGCAGTGCATAATGGGTGATGATGAGGACCCAGTTAGGTTTATTCTTAAGTCACAGGAAATGTGGAGAGTTCAGACTGGAGGGCAATGGGACCATTCAGTGCCATTTTTCTACTTTATCATAAAGATGGGATTACCAAAAGAGGTCCAGAAGGCACAAGATAAAAATGTGGGTGTTGAAGCCAAAGGATTGGAAGGAGCTCTTTCCCAGTCACATGTATTATAATTAATAATACAATAATTCCCATCTGAATTCTCCTAGTTAGATTGACCGACCTTACAAGGAATACAAGGTAACCTATTTCTCAGCAATGGTTTATTAAATGTGTCCATAGCGTTGGAGAGACAATACTGGTTATGCTACCGTCAAATATATATTTTTTCTAGTTGACTCAACTGATACCATTGTTGCTATTTTTTGTTTCCTCTTTTAACTCATATAATTTGCTACAACCTTGGCAATTGTGGATGCACCACAATACATCCTTTTTCACAATGTGTACTTTGATCATTTGTATACAATTAATCTTTTGTATGTATATATCCGTTTCATTATCTCTTTTTGATTGATGATTTATCATTTCGTGGGTTCTGCGACACATGTGCCTTTCGTTTGGATTTGCAATGTTTGTCAAACCAATGTCAATTCATTGTGTTCATTTATGTTCACCCTTGTTTGATTTAATTCTCTGAACTCTTGCACAATCATGTACCAAATTATTAGCCTCTGATGGCAAACTTTTTAGCTCGAAACACGTGTCAGGCTGTCCAAGAATTCCTTAATTAAAACTTATGCAAACAGCATTTTTAATTGTATTTTGTGCGCAGATATCAGGCAAACCACCCCGTATCTCGCTCATGTACTGTTGGCAACATTGGCAGGTTGTCCACACTTTTGCCTCAATCTGCAGCCCCTACACACATATCAAACTGTCAGGGTGCCTTGTTTCTCATAATAATCCTTCTCTGCCAAAATTTTGTTTGTACGATTTAGGATTCAGAGAAACAGAAGCCACGACCTAGCTGCGTGTACAATTTGGTTATAAGATGGCACAAGCTGCAGAATATATATTAACCATAGAGGATGATATAAAAGCACTCTTCGCACCAAGAGGGTCCACCCTTAATCCTTTCAAATGACTTACCCCAGAAACAGAGGACGTTAGGTCCAAATTTATGAAACTGGAACGACTCCGTATTAGGGAGATAAATTAATTTTGGGAGCAAACTGCTCTTAGACATTACCTACAAGAAAATAAAATACCCAGAGGCCTACGTATACTAATTCTACCGGACTTTGAAAACCCGGCAGACAGTGACCTTGCTACAGAATGGGAAGGCAATCTTACATCCAGTTCTAACAACATGATCAAGTTACTGATTGAACATGCCAAACGAGAACACTCTTGTATTGTGACACAAATTGATGCTCTCAAAGAAGAGATTGCTTTGTTTGATGCTCCCAGTGCAACAGTAGACAAAAATTTCAAAACCCTATATACCAGACTATGTAGGCATCAGGATGAGGTCAAACTCTGGAAATCACGCACATTTTCACGTGATGACCGAGATTAAAGGGATAACAGAGTTTTCACTTACCAAGCAAAATATGATGAGGTTTCAAGATCGAGGAATAGTAGTGCTGCTTCGTCAACAGCAAGCTCAGATATTGAAAGTGACAGTGAACGACCAGGGACAAGTCATGAATCCATCAATTTGGCATCTAATGATGAATCTGATTCCCAGATACTGAAAAATCAGTTGACACCCCTGCCCGAGGGGGTGAACATGATTCTATTACTGAACCGTCTCCTTTTTTGGAGCAAATCTGTCGCTACAAAAAAGGAACCCGGCAAGCTGCAATCGCAGCTATGAAATAGGTCAGGTTTCAAGTACCCCTTGCAACAAATATCTCAATCCCAGGTCCAAACCCAGGGGCACAAGGGGTGGCAAACCTCGCAGGAGGAAACACCCCACCACCACAACGCAGAGTGACGAGAGCGTCTTACCAACAGACCTTGAGGAACCACAGATGAATTTAATCTGTAACTCAAGCAGTTACAAACTCTCTCCAGACCAATGCACGCTCCTAAACATGGGACTTTCTTTTGCTCCTTCTGGGCATAATGAATTTGTCCAGATACAAATTGATTTGTTCAAATTCATTCACAAGATCAAACTTAAAAAGTACTTTGCCACTCATTTGAAAATCTATAAGAGTAAAACCACTGTATCTAGCCCATCGGATATTACGATGCAAACCATGTTAAGCACACACATACTTCTCTCATTCGAGGAATGTGAACAGAATCCATCTATGAACATAACTGAACTTATGCATGATCTCGATATTCAGCAACAAAACTTAAAAATTAAAGAATTAGCCAATAAATTCAAGTTTGTACCGATTTTTCCTAAAGATAATATTATTGACACCTTTCATCAAGCGGTTCTGAATGACATCCATAGATTACAGGATAAACCTAAAAGTAAAATAAGGAACTCCATATCCAACTTATCCTCTTCTGAACAAAAAGCTTTACGAGAATTAGCATTCATTGATTTGCTTATTATTAATGAAGCAGACAAAGGGGATAACGTAGTCATCATGGATAAAAAGGATTACATTACAATGGGATTAAGACACCTTGCAGCTCCAGGTTGCTATGAACATCTTCCCTCTAACCCCTTACCATAGATGAAAATAGCAGTCTGCAAAATTATTTCTTCCTGGCACTCTCGGGGATTACTGACCGATGTAGAGAAGCAGTTCCTGTTAGTTGATGGTCCAACTATGCCCACAACTTACTTTCTGCCTAAGATACATAAGTCTTTTGATACCATACCTGAAGGTCAACCAATACTTGGTGGGGGAGGAGGCATACTGGAACCTTTATCTATCTATATTAATGAATGCTTGTCACCATTGGTCAACACCATACCTACTTACCTTAGAGATACTATGCATACATTACAAATACTTGAAGAACTTAAAGTCAAACCTGGATTACTTTTAGTAACGCTTGATGTCAAGGCATTATACACTTCAATAGATCATGACAGAGCATTTGCAAGTGTTGATTATATTTTCAGAGGCCATTCAGCATAATTTTCTGACCATATATATCTGGTCAAAGAATTTCTATCCTTCGCACTCTCTAACAATGGGTTCCTATTCAATAATGTTTATTATAAACAATGTATTGGTGTAGCGATGGGTGCGAGCTATGCCCCGTCCCGTGCCAACATTTTTATGCACCATTATGAACAACAGTTTGCACTTGTCAATAATCCCTTTGTACAATACATTCATATTTGGAAGCGTTATATTGACGATGTTCTCATGATATGGACAGGCACAGTGGATTGCCTAAATGCTTTTGTTTCATTTCTGAACACCAATACATGGGGAATTCAATTTACTCATGAATACAGTTGCACCAGTATAAACTTTTTAGATCTTATCATTAGCATAATCGATAACATGTTCATAACAAAAACATTCCGCAAAGATACAGCAGTGAATTCTGTGTTGCATGCTTCTAGCTGCCATAAAAAATCTGTTATCTGAAACATACCGAAAGGTGAATTTTGTCAGTTCATATGTAGACAATTTCTGGCAAGAGGTTATGACAAGAGTGTTGTGAAAAAAGCTGAAGCAGCAGTCATGTGTCTGAAGAGAACCAAACTACTTACTCCCAAAATCAAAGAGAATGTACCCTACAGCAACAAACTTCAATTTATTACGAGATTTAATGCAGATAGTTCAGACCTGTACAACATTGTTAAAAAAACACTGGCATCTGCTTAAACTTGACCATGATATCACGCCTTGGCTAGACTCTCAACCTAGCTTTATTTTCAGCAAAGCAGTAAATTTGAAGAATATTCTGTCACCGTCATATATGGCCAATGAACAATCAACAAAGACCTGGCTAAGCCAGGACAGTAGTCATGGTTTTCACAAATGTGGAAGTTGTTCAGTGTGCGACTATGCACTAGTAACTAACATAATTGAATTTGATAAACTGGGCTCACACCGAATTAACTCCTTCATTAACTGTAATTCAAAATTCTGTGTTTATTGTATTTTATGCATGTGCGGTCAGCGGTATATTGGCAGTACTATTAGGCCACTAAAGATAAGAATACGGGAACATTTGTCGACTATTGCCAATCAGGACTCCAAATACCCATTGGCAACACATTGGCAAAAGGAACACCAACTTGAAGACAAGTCCAATATTAGATTTGCTGGCATGGTAAAAGTAACATTGTCTCAACGTGGTGGTAACTTAATCCTGAAATTGAGACAATTGGAAGCCAGACTCATTTGCCAATATCACACGGTCGCACACGGTCTCAACACTGACCATGAACTATCTGTGTTCCTCTAATAGTTGCAAAACACAAACGCTACCTTAATTGGTGGATAAGCACCCAACTTCTCAAAATCTGGCATTGTATCTGTCTTTAGCATGTAAGGTTGTCTATCCTGCTCTATGTATTCATTATCATTAGCCTTTACCTATAAGGATCTCCACACGTTAAACAGTTATGTAGACACGTGAATTAGCAGAAACTATGGTATAAGGACACAAAGGTACAAGCATACTACCCAGAGAAATTACAAGTGTGGTCATGCATATATGGGTTTTTATATGCATACCCTTCCTTATAGCTCTCTGAATAGGATTAGACCTGCTAGAAAATCTTTTAGGACTACAGGTTCATGGATCCCGCTTACATGCATACGGCAATCCAGCACCAATTAATTTTAGCTTAACAGCCGCTTTAAATATATTTTTTTCTTTTTTCAATCGCAATTTCGCTAACTATAGCGGCCGCTTACACCTCCTTAATCATATCTGTCAGCTTGAATTAATAACAACTAAATCCTTGAGATCCTGAATTGAGATTCAAAATTCAAATCATCAAATTATAGAATGTGCTAATTAAATAGCCAACAGTCACTTTTCGCTTTCCTTTGTTACTAATTACAAACTGCAATTGCATTTGACACGAGCACAGTATGCGCGAGCGAATTGTAACTACAATATGGCGGCTCCCAAAGTCCATATGCATAACTCCACGAACGTTTCAGCTCTGACATTGACACTGCAGTGTCTATTTACGGCGGCTTCTGAACTGCAGAGCTTCAGCTCCAGTTCACAAAGGCAGAGACGCCGGTAAATTCGGGTCTTTCGCGTAAGCCCCTGGACTTCATAATCAGTCTAAGGGGCTACGCATGTGACCAATTATTCTTTATTAATGAAATATTAAATTCTAATTAGTCCTTTTCTTTCCCTTCTGCCCCTTCCATTTTTCTTTGTTCAATCCGCCTGTCTTCATTGGGACTACAGTTCTTCTACGCAATGAAAGCGCTATATATTTAGGTATGCATTCTTAACACATTACATTGCACGGCTTTTATCTATAGTAATTAATACAACGCAATTACGAGTTAGTTATTCTGAGTGGTTCTTGTTTATTTGCTTTCTCCTACAGTGGAGCTCATAATAATCAATAGTTCTGGAAATGAACTTACACATTGGTAAGCAATTATACCGTTTAATATTACTTTCTTAAAAAGAAGCTCTTTCCCAGTCACATGTATTATAATTAATAATACAATAATTCCCATCTGAATTCTCCTAGTTAGATCGACCGACCTTACAAGGATTACAAGGTAACCTATTTCTCAGCAATGGTATATTTAATGTGTCCATAGTGTTGGAGAGACAATACTGGTTATGCTACTGTTAAATATATATTTTTTCTGGTCGACTCAACTGATACCATTATTGCTATTTTTTGTTTCCTCTTTTAACTCATATAATTTGCTATGATCGTGGCAATTGTGGATGCACCACATTGTATCCATTTTCAGAATGTGTACTTTGATAATTTGAATACAATTAATCTTTTGTATGTATATATCCGTTTCATTATCTCTTTTTGATTGATGATTTATCATTTTGTGGGTTCTATCACACATGTGCCTTTCGTTTGGATTTGCAATTTTTGTCATACCAATGTCAATTCATTGTGGTCATTTATGTTCACCCTTGTTTGATTTAATTCTCTGAACTCTTGCACAATCATGTAACAAATTATTAGCCTATGATGATGAGCTTTTTTAGCTCAAAACACGTGTCAGGCTGTCCAAGAATTCCTTAATTAAAACTTATGCAAACAGCATTTTTAATTGTATTTTGTGCGCAGATATCAGGCAAACCACCCCGTATCTCCAACACCAACCTCAGACACGTGATTCGGTCTAGTTGGACCTCATTAGTAGCGTGGAGCTGTGCCTCTCTAAGAATAGTGAGCAAGGGATCCACGTCTGGATTCCCCTAGTAACTTAGGGTGAGACCCAAAGTTACTTAAATATGCAAAAAACAAGGGGGATCCTGGGAGTCTCTCTGTCAGACATTAGTCCTGGGTGCGAGAGTCTTACCCAGAATCTTTAGCTCACTATCTTTCATAGAGGAGAAATATCCCAATCATATCAGTATTTGTCCTGCCCAGGGGCAGTCCAGCACCGAAATGCTAGGCCTACGGCACTTCGGCCATGCACCCAAGACTCTAGGTCCTGGCCACAACTACTGCAGCATAACACACCCACAGAAACAAACACCTACCAAATAACCACAAACCAAAAACATAATACATCCACATCAAAACTTACCCACTTCAATTAACATTCTAAAAAATAATTACAACCAACGTATAAACTCTTCAATACATACCCTCTTCATTCAATGCTCTTTTAACAACCCAAAGCCAACATCATACTAAACTAAAATAGCCAGTAGTGCGGCCAGTGTTTATTATGTCCACGGACACCGCAAACACATCACAAGCTTCTCCCACCTAAACAAATACAGCATTTAACCCATCTCTTACTCCCCCACCTTCTCCAAGCACTCATATACACCAACACACTCCCCAAAATTGGATTTATGCTCACTTCCATGCCACGCTGTCCGTGGACGTCCGCGGACACAATATGGCGGGTGCATCAAAACAATGCACACACCTCATGCCTCAACCCAGCCAATCAGAGAACACGTTTGTGTCCGCAGACATGACGTAAGCCAATTATCCACTCGGTGTCCTGTCCGCGGAGCGAACAGGGAAGTGTGTCCGTGGAGCGGACATAAATATCACTAATTTTTTTAGACCTACTTTTGGGTCATTTTTAAAATAACTACTGGACGAATGTTCACCAAATTTACAAAAGCACGCTTCCGGGACCAAGCTGCCACTCCTGCTGCAAATTTGGTGAAAATCCGTCCAGCGGTTTGGGCTGTAGGCACGACAGAAATGTTTTCTCCATTCAGTCTATGGGAAACAAATACATTTTGAGATCCCCCTATAATTTTGCCCCCACCCAAATCAAACCTCTCCAAACTTTGCAAATTAATTCAGAGTGTGCCATATATATGATTTGCAAAGTGTGGTGAAGATTCGTCCAGGGGGAGCGAAGTTATATACCGCCCAAAAAGTGTTCTTCCTTTGGGTTTAGCAACTTAACCATAACTACATGGACGTTAATGCAGGCCATGTAATATCTTAATCTGGTTGTTTTGTAAAGATTATTGCATTTTATGTTGCCACAACTTTGGTGGCTGCTGTATATTGATTATACTCCTTTACATTGAATAATACATTTATATATATATTTTTGAAACTAGGGGTAATGTTTACTCGAAGCCGAAGTTTAAAAAAAAAAAATTAAAGTCCTCTTTCTATGATTAGCAATCTTCTCTCAGTGTGAGAGAAGATAGCCAATCCTAGAACTTAGAACAGTGGGAAAGCAGCAGTAGCCAGTAAGCTGCTAGCTTACTGGCTGCTGTATGCAGCACAAGGAAATATACCCTGAAGCACTGGGACTGTGCACTGTGGCCGAGACCGGTAGAAGACGACCAGAAGATAATGCTTGAGGAAAGACAAACATCGAGGCAGCATCAGGCAAGTGTAACATGACATAATTTCAGAATAGATATAACACTCAATGATAGAAGAAGAGCTGTGCTAAATCTGCAGGTAGCTTGTATATTGTCCGTTTTTTTTTAATAGGTCTTTGAATTCTTTATAGACGGCCCATGAAAGTATAATACCCACACAGGTTCCAGCACGGGAACTGCCCCAGCCCCTTCATAAAACAGCTTGAGTGCTACAGACCATGAACATTTCACAAAGTGTTGTGACATGTTTAGCAAAGTCTCTGTTGTAAACGCCGTGTTTAACAATGCCAGTCTCTCTAGTTGTAATACCCGTTAAAGTCTCAGCAATACGAGTACAGATGTGAGACGTGCTTGCATTTGAGAACATAAACGCTCCCTTCATCAGCTGTTTGAGGTGCCCTGAAGGGACCACTGTGGTCCCGGAAGCATGTGCACCTTCTCATCTTTGCAATCATGATGTCAGCCTAGTACATATGCCTCCCAGACACGGTGTGGGTGCAAGCTGCACCGCTACAGCGTGCACAAGCTGTGAAGCCCAGCCATGACTGCAATGTGATCAGCTTGCAAAATGCACCAAAGTAGAAGAAAGTAGGGCTTTGGAACTATCTAAACAAAGTATGAAAAAAGAAAGCTGCGGTTACCTCACGCAGGGAAAAGGGGGAGCTGGGTTCAGTCCACAGGCATCTGGTACTTACAGCAATCGGATTGATGCTGCTGGATGTGCCAGGTGTAGGGTTCCCTCTCAGGTTTTCATTTAGTTGCACCTCATTCTTCGCATTGTTTTATCCTCAGATAAAACGCGTTTCTGGGCAGGCTGATAAGGGATTGGAAGCCTTCCCCGCCTGCATGGGCAACAAGCAAGAACGGTTGGGGCCTCTGTGTCCAGCAAGGAAATCATCCAGTCAGGGCTGAGAGATGGCCTCCTGGCCAGTCCGTCCAGAGTCCAGTGCCTGCTGCACTGGGAGGGCTGCCTCGCCACCCTTGCTTTCTGTAGGATTATTTAGCGTGTTTTTGGAGTGCAGCGCCAGTGCATGGGATCAATGTATAGCGTATTTTTGGAGGGCAGTGCCACTACATGGGATCAATATATAGCGTGTTTTTGGAGTGCAGCGCCACTGCATGGGATCAATGTATTGCTTTAATGCGGTACAGCAAGCCATGTGTTACCGGTGTAACATATGGATATGTAAATGAAGACAGGCTACTCAGTCAAAAACACATCATTTTTTTTTCACATTTAAAAATACACCATTTTTTTTCTTTTCTCACCTGAAATGCCTCTGTTGCAGGAGACACATTAGAGGACTAATGAAGTAATATAATTAACAGTACTAACATGATTCTAACTTCTTAATATTAGAATGTGTTCTCCATATGCAAAATGAGGCAGGCTGAAACTCATTTTAAACGGCCATTCAGAATTTATTTTTCTTTCTCTTTCTCTGTGCTTTTCACGGTCCTTGCTCAGGAAACAAAACTCGAATAAGCAGGAAATTAGTGGATTCAGTTTCTTACTGAAAAGTGAAGCAGCCCGGGGGGAAAGAAAGGCAGTGGACATTTTGCACAGCTTCGTTGAAGACTTGCCGGGAGTTGCTGTGGGGTTACCTGATTGAGGGGCGTCGTTCCAGTGCACTGCTGACCTTCACAGGCTGGAGATTCCAGTCAATTAGCACCGGCTTGAGGACCAAAGAGTGCATATTGGAACTGCATGTCCTCGCCGGGTGCTCTAAAAGGAAGCCCTGAGCCATTTAAAGGAAGCGACCAGCCCAGAGAGTTTGCGTGCTGAACAGCTACAATTTGTTGGTAATTATCTTACACAAAGTGAGAGTGCAGTGTGTGAATGAAATCTATCTCAGTCAGGCAGCATAGCGATAGCTGCATTCTAATGTTGCCATTCAGAAATGCAAGTCAACTGATGCACTGTTCTTTTTATTGTTGCAAAGATCTAATGAAATGCCATGTATTTTGCAATTGTTTCTCTTATGTTTATTCTGGAAAAGACTGCCTGGCAAAACTGGTAATGTATGATTTTTTTAATGAAACTGATGTAAATCACTATCTGTGCAAAGGCTTCTATTTGCTTCTGTTTTTCTCTGGTGCAGTTAGCCCATATCACCTGATAAACGGGAGGTTATTAGGTAATATATGCAAAACATCCCATGTGGAAAAAGTTATGTTATGAGTAATTATAAATAGCTGTGTGCATGGTTCCACTCAGTGTATATGTGTGTGTGACTTCTGAGTGGAACACAATCTGATAGTCTGCTGTACGTAGATGAGTCAGCAGAGAGAGAGAGGCCTCTGGAAATAGTTTCACTAATGTAAATAAATTAGTGATTATACCACATGTTATTGTGAATACTTTATGGAAGCATAGCTCACTGGTGTAGATAAATCAGTGATAACAGCCATAAGTGGCACTCCATATGAAAATGTGGTGTTATTGAATAATGTAGAAGCCTGAGGCCTCTAGAGATCACAAGAACAGTCTGAACAAAGGAAAGGGGTTTTGTATGTTGGGGCCTCAAATAAAACAAAGACATTATGCTCATTACTATACCACAACAAAATGCATACCAACTAAATGTATCTGTGTACTGAAATAATGCATAGCCACAATACCACTATAATACCTAACCCAATCTGAATGCAAGGATGATTATTGCTAAATTACTTTTATTTTTGGGGGTAAGAAAATACCGGTAGGCCCCAAATCTACACAAAATACCCTACATATTTATGGTGCGTTGCAGGCCGGGAAAGTGATCATAGAGCACCTACTGGGCATGGCAAGTTGTCTCACACCGCCATCTGTACATTAAAGGGAACCCATTTCATAATAGCAGTGTGTCACTAAAAACGAATTTCAGAATGTCTCAAAGGGAAACCACATTCTCAGACCTAGTGCAATATTTAGAGGCAAAGTTATTCGCATATGGGACATGGTCATCAAACAGTACCTCAGAATGGCATGACCGCATTCAGGGTGAGGTGCAGAAAGAAAAACTAGACAATATTTTTGCAGAAGGCAGCATAATTCAGGTCTGCCTTCTAAGGATATTAAATGCAATCTGGTTTATTTTGAATAGGTCCCTGTGAATGCAAGAAAATGACACCAAGCTAATTAACAGGTTAAAGACTGACTTAGATGTGGCAAGTAAAAAAGAGGAAATGTTAAGAGCAGAATTGGATGTATGCCAAAAAGACATGCAGTTAAATTGCAGAGATTTTGATATTCAATTGTCCAAAAGCAAGAAACAGTTTGAGGACAGTGAACAAGAATTGGTACACTTAAAAGCATTGGTGGTCCACATTAGACAAGATAAAGATGAGGTTGTGTCAGAAATGCAGATTTTACAAAAAGAACATTATGAGAAAGAAAGTGACCTCCAAAAGGCGGAACAAGAAATGGTTAAAATGCTTCAAGAAAGAAACAAGAGGAATAAAGAATTTAATGAGTGACAAATGCAAATGTGCGACATGCAGGAGGTAATTAATAAAATGAGTGATGAAAACAACTATTTGCAAAATGAAGCAAACAGGCTCCTTAAAAAGTGTAAGTACTTAGAACAGCAAATGTGCATTCCCATGTCCCAGGAGAGGCGGCAGGGTACCACATTCAATGGAGTTGAGGTGAATTCTATTTCTACCCAAAGGGCTAGTGCCCCAGTGACTGGGGCGGTGACTGAACTTGGTTGCAGCGCCCTTGGGGGATTTGATACTCCCATTGGGGGCCGCCACCAATCCCATACACCTGCAACCAGGGTTGAGTCACCAAGTAGTGCAATTCCATGCATTGCAACAAGTAGCTCCATAAAGATAATGAAATCCATTAAAGCCCTGATCAAACCATTTAAGAAAGGAGGGGAATGCTGCATAGAGGATCACTTAGAAGCAGTTCATGACATTTTTAAAGCCCTCCAGATACCTAAGGAACAGTACAGGCAATATTTTCATTTAACTTTAGATGTCCCGACGGCCAGTATTATAAGAGGATTGAATGAACAGCAGAATATGACATGGGCAGAGTTCGAAAAAGAGATTAGGCATCATTTTTCTCCTTTCCAGTCATTGCAGGAGGCAAAGAAAGTCGCTTACACAATCACTGCTGGGCCTAATACATCCCCTTGCCAGTTTTTACAAGACTTAAAAAAAGCATTTTCTCGCTTTAATGTATCTTTTGACCCCAATTCAATGAGTTTAAAACTGCCAACTTCTATGGGCTGCAGAAAGACATAATATCCCAATTGGTCCGTGAATTTGACCGTGACAAGTCCCTGGAATGGATTGTACACCAAAGAACAAAATTATATGAGGTACTCTATTGTCAGGGTAGAGAAAGTGATACAATGAAAGATACTAGACCTAAATCTAAAGAACCCTCAGCAACAGTGATGGAAATCAGGTCAGCCAAAATGTCCCTTGAGTCTGCTCAAAGTCCAAGTAAAAATAATTTGGCACCTGAACAGAGGGGTAATCAAAAAAGGTCATCACACACTGCACCAATGTTCCAAACACATGATCCTAGTAATAGGGAGAGCTACATCAGCCCCAGGTACTTAGGAGATAGGCCCCGGGCAGGCTATCGACCTGATATGTCAGGTATGAACAATAACCAGAGACAAAATCAGGATCAAAGAAATGATGATCCTTATCAGACATTGGGGACACAAAGCAGATTTGATCCCAATACCATGATATATGGTAATCAGGATAGACCCCGATATGTGGATCGATTTGTTGATAATGGGAATCAACATAGGGGCCAGTACCCACAACCTGAGAGACAAGACATGAGGCAGAACATGAACTACACTTCACGTCAGTACAATGATTCCCCACCAGGGGACTACAACCAAAGGATGGGTGAACCCCGCTCCCCTCCGCAAATGAATCAAGAGTTCAGGAACCATCCCAATAGAAATCATTCTCCTGAGAGGTATCAGAATAGATCCAATCAGGGAGAAAACAACCAATATCGATCTAGGCCACAGAGAGAGGATTCTAGAGAGATGGAAAGATTCCAGTACCTCGAGGCCCAAGTGAAAATGTTGGCTGAGCAAATAGGAAAGCTCTATACAACACAAAAACAGTCATCAAAGGAGGGGGCATAAGGCCATAGCAATAATCGGGGGGCTTCTGAAAAGTGACTAAGTACTTATGATACCTGCAGCGCCACAAAGACAGTTTGCTCTGATGTGATTTTGCATAATGACTCTGAGATGCCTAATGAATTAAAAGTGAAAATACCAGTACATGAACATGTAACAGAAAATGCAAATACTTCTAAAAGAGAGGTACGGTTTAACCTAGAACTAAATCAAACATTGGCGATATGTACAAATGAAATAGGAAAACCTGAAAATCCAAAAGAACAAAGAGACAGGTTTAAGAAAAATGACTCATGCATGGGGAATACCAGTGAACCGGGAGTAAGTGGCGATGCTATAACTCCTTCCCTGGGCAATCAAAACAATGACCAAACACAGGCAGGAAAAAGAAATGCTCAAAAGGAGGGTACAGGTCAATCACCTGAAGAATTCTTTGAACCACATATTTTTGAAGAGGGTAAAAGGGCTGGTATCATACTGAATAATCACAAATGCACAGAATTAGACAATGACAAATTGCCAAGTGATGTTGTTACACATGTTCACTTGGAGGGTTGTATTGTGACCTCTGATGATACCTGGATGGATGGGCGAACGGTGGCCACACTCCAAAAAACCTCTGAACTTGGGGACATGAATAAAGTCTCTCACACAGAAATGAGCAAAAAGGAGGGAAACATTTCTTTCCATTTACCAATGTGCTTAGGCAAAAGTGAAAAAGGCCTGAGAAAGGTGAGCCCCGAAATCAGTAAGAATTCACACTTCGTATGTGTGTTAGAGGAAGTTGAAGACAGGTATTATGCTTCCATCACTGTAGAAGAAAAATGCCAAACATTTGCAATGATTGACACTGGCGCACAGCCCACAATTATGTCTAAGGAACTTGTAAAGAGTATCAATGAAGGGAGATCCCCGCAGAATGAGCTGACAGTAAAGGAGAATCAAGGTCCAGTGCATAATTTTAATGGGGAGGAGGTGCCTATTATAGGCGCCACCGAGGTTGACATAAAGATAGGTAAACACAGAATGAAACAGGCGGTATTGGTCACATCCATTTGTGATATTCCATTTCTGCTGGGAACAGATTGCCTGAAAAGATTATCTCCGCTCATAGATGGGGTGAATGGAGTACTGTGGTCCGTAACCAAAAACCATTGAGACCTAAGAAACTAAAATCACAAAACAGCAATATAAATGAATGTCACACGGTTGCAAAAACAAATGATGCAGTGGAGGTGTATCTCCAGAATAGTTGCATACCTAGCGTCACTGTTAAATTAATGTGTCAAGACAAAATGCAGAGTGAACATGAAAAATTACCTGTACAAATATACTTAGACCCAAGGAAAGAAAGGCAAACTGCCATAGATGAGCACACATTACGTTTTTATTTAAAAGAGAAGACATGCAAACAGAATACTGCTCCTAGAGCAGGTTCAGAAAAACACATTACCACTCATGCTGAAATACACATGGAAGATGAACAACCATGGGTTCATTTTGGGATAAATGACTATTCTAAAACAATAAAAGCCACTTTAGAGCTTGAACAGGAAAGGAGCTTCATTAATGAGAAATTGTTGCAAAAAATAATGGAAAGGGAGGAGATTCCGATATTTAGGATTAAAAACCAGTATGTCTCTGGTTTGGACGGTCCAGACTTTGAAAACCGAATTGCAGGTAGATGCATGCTGAAAATTAGCATTGGACAAAAAACAATTTACCATAATGTTTGGATAGTGTGTGGAACACTAAATGACTTTTACATGGGCAATGACATCATGCACAGAATGTGTATGGTGCTAGATTTCCTTAATCAAAAGATATGGTCACGCATAGGTGGGCCGGCACCTGAATTTGAAGACAAAAGAAGGGCTTATCATTGCGCACAGCTGGTCCCTTATGCAATTGAATTACAAATGAGGAAAGATACTGTTATCCCTGCATTCACAAAGCAGTTTGCAATAACACTGAAATGCAAAAATGGACAGCAGATGAAAGATTCTGATGCATTTGTGTGTCTGAATGAATCCATAAAACAGCAAGGCCTGGATTATGAATATATTCCATTGGTAGATGTGGGTGAAGGGTCTGTAAAAATTATCGTGAATAATAAAGGTTGTCAGAATATTCATTTAGAGGAAAACTCCCCAGTAGGAATGGCCATACAAAAATCACATTATACAGCAGATCTAAATAACATGGTGATTGGAAATATCCCTGAAAAGTATTTAGATGCTAAGGGTGAATTGCCAGTATACCTGGACTCTCAGCCCAAAGGGATATTTAAAATGTATTCTGTGTACCCTCATGATTCAAGCGAGACAGCGTGCTGTCATCAAGAGGATTGCATAACATTTAACTTAAATGAAAATTAAATAGAAAATCAGCCCATTGAAGTGGAAGCTGATACGTCAAAACATTTAAAAGTGGCTGCTTTACAAAGAGACACAGCCACACAATTAGAGGAAAGCGCCGAGATTCCCATGCCAGAACATTTTCCAGAATTCTCCAAAATGGTAGAGGAGCCGATTTTATTAGCGGATGCATGTGACAACGAGGAGGATAGAGATGAATTGAGGAAGATATTTATGGAGTTTAAAGATGTATTTGCAAAAGATGCTTATGATTGCGGTCTAACTGATTTACATGTGGGCACGCTACCAGAAGGGTGTAACAGAAGTCCAATATTTGCGCACCAGTATAGACTACCATTGGCGTGTTTAGAGTCATTGGCAGAGATTATAAAAAAATTTAAGTCGCGGGGAATCATCAGGCCCATTCATAGCACATCTAATACACCTATTTTAGGTGTGTTAAAGCCAAATGGCAAATGGCGACTGTGTGCAGATTTGAGGGGGTTAAATAAAAGAGTGCCTGTATCCAGATGGCCAATGCCGTTCATTGATCAGGGATTAGTTCAGATACGTGGTTCAAAGTATTTACCACATTAGATCTCACCTCTGTGTATTGGTGCGTGCCATTGGCAGAGGAGATACAGAATTTATTTTCCTTTTCATTTGATAAGACTCAATATGCGTGGGTTAGAACTCCATTTGGGTACGTCAATAGTGGGAGTGAATTTGGCATATTTTTGAGAAAAGCTATGCCTGATGCAGCAGAAAGAGGAACCATAGTTTATGTGGATGATGCGCTGATAAAAAATGAAAGCTTGAAAAGCCATTTTGATGAAATAAGACATGTGCTTGGCCAATTGCAGAAAGCAGGCGCCAAAGTGTATTTACAAAAAGCACAATGGTGCAAGAAAAAAGTGAACTTTCTAGGCCATTAAGTGACTGAACATGGACTAAATCCACAAAAGAGAAAAATAGAGGCTATACAAAAACTAAAAGACCCTAAAAATGTGAAAAGGGTCAAACGTATATTAGGAATGACAGGCTATAACAGAAAGTTCATTGAAAATTATCCTGAAATCACTCAACCATTGACTAAACTGCTTGAAATGAATACACCCTGGAAATGGGAAGAAGAACAGTCTGAGGCAGTGGCTAAATTAAAGGAATGTCTTGTAAAGGCACCATGTTTAGCATACCCCATATAGGATAGGGATTTCTTTATAGAAATAGGTTTCTCTGAACATTGTATGTCAGCAGTGTTATCACAAAAACATGATTTGAATCACAAAACCATTGCATATGCAAGTAAGGCGTTTTCCCAAGTTGAAATAAAATTCAATGAATGTGAAAAGGCCCTATTAACCACTGTGTGGGCGCTACAACATTTCCGCCCCATTGTTCAGGGAGAAAAGGTGATTATTGAGACAAATCATCAACCTTTGCAGTTTTTAGAGAGTAAAAGAATTAGGTCAGGTAATCTAGCACAATCCAGAATCACTTCATGGACGCTGGCATTACAAGGCTTTCCTGTAGAAGTGAGATATGGCCAAAATAAAAGAAGCCCAATTGCTCAAGTTTTAGCAGATTTACATGACTGTGCAGCCGAACAAGTATCAAACGAAATAGAAGTGGAACCTAATTTGCAGGAATTTGAACAATCACCACACAAAGCTTTCGACGAAAAAACATGCAAGGACTTGCCAACTATATATGTTGATGGTTGTGCCTTTCACATTGAAAATGAAAGTGATAAACAATTAGTGTCAGGAATAGGAAATGTCTGGTTGAAGTGTGAAGGTATCCCGAGTATAGGGATCAGAATTGGTGCTAGGAGCAGTCAGGTAGTGGAATTGCAGCCATTTATAAAGCAATTGCTACTGCAGTTGATAATAACTTCAGTTAAATTGTCCTGGTGACTGATTCTGATTAGGCACGAAATAGCTTTGTGGAATATTTACCTGGCTGGAAAGCGAAAGGCATGATTACATACAACAAAAAGCCACTTAAACATAGACAAATGATACAAGCCATAGAAAAATTGGTGTCAGAAAATGATTTAACAATATACTGGACGAAAATTCGTGGGCATTTAAAAACCCCAGGAGAGGATAAGGAGGGAAATGATAAGGCAGATCATCTGGCTAAAATTGGGGCTGTGATGGGAGAATTGCTACCTATTGAACATTTACTGGGTGAAATACAAATTGATGCAGTAACACGTTCTAAAGCACCAAAGGAGACAGATCAACCAGTGGTACAGTGGAGTTATGATACATCAGACCAAGATCTGATTGAGGCACAAAAGAATGATCGAATTTTGGGAATCTATTATAATCATTTGATAGATCCTGAACAAAACCCTTTAACAGAAAATGATTGTATGGGAAAAGAAGAGTTGAGGGTGCTATTAAAGAATAAAAAACGAATAAGCCTACAAGATGGACTCAGGATTAGAGAGTCCATAACAGGACAGATACAGTGGGTGGTACCCCTTTCATTCAGAGGGTTAATGCTACACCATGCACATGATGCTATAACTGCAGGCCACAGAGGCTCACAGAAAACAATGGAAATACTAAAAGATTATGCTTATTGGCCACATATGTTCCAAGATGTAGAATTATATACTAGAGGATGTCTAGAATATGCCCAATTTAAACCTGCTTCACCAATGCATAGAGCTCCATTAATGAAAAGAGGCCTAACTCTTCCATGGTTAGATTTGCAAATAGACTATGTAGGGCCTGTAAAGAGGTCGAGCAGGGGGAACCGTTATATTTTAAGTGTGGTGTGTTTGATGTCGAAGTCGATTGAGTGTATTCCTGCACCAGATTGTAGCGCGCAAACAGCAGCCACATTGCTGGTGAATCATGTGTTTTCAAGGTTTGGGTTGCCACAAAGAATAGAATCAGACAGAGGAAGTCATTTTACAAGTGCTCTAATGAGTAAGGTATGGCAAATACTGGGTGTGAAGAGAAAGCTACATATTGCATATTGGGCGGCTTCTTCGGGTGGAGTTGAACACAGCAATAGGTCTGTTGTGGACATTTTAAAGAAATTTGTTGCAGAAGCAGGTTCCAGCTGGGATTTACGTTTACCTTTGGTTTTGATGGCAATCAGATCAACTCCTGCCAAAGCAACAGGTATTAGCCCTCATGAAGTTTTAACAGGTAGGAAAATGGTGTTACCACCACACCTGCTATACAGGACACATGAGCAAACACTTGTGAGCGTATCCACAGTTTATGAATACATTGATGAACTGAGGAAGCATTTACAACATGCATTTGCTTTTGTACAGAAAAATATAGAAAGATATGACAGTGCAAAGTCATATTATGATAAAAAAGACGTCAGTAAAGGAATATTGTGTGGTCGATCAGGTGTATAAATTTCATTTTAGAAAAGGTAAACAGAAAAATTCCAAATTTCTAGCAGCCTGGCAGGGGCCATTTCGAATTATAGATAAGGTCTCTCCTGTGGTCGATAAAATTTTGAAGACTGAAGATGAAACAGCAACAGAACAGTTTGTTCATGTGAATCAAATTAAACCATGTCACCCCAGACATGAGATTAAACAACTTGAGCGTGTATAAAAAGATAAAGTCCCTTGAACATAAACAAGTAAAATAAATGGGTCTAGTCAGAAGGTAGTGGCAGAGAAGTTAAATAAAGATGGTTGATTATAATAATGGCACATAAACACTGTAATATATGTAAATATATATATATAAAAAAAGGAAGCTGACATTTATGGAGTTGGTGTACAAAATGAAAATGTATTAAATACTGAATGCTGTTTTATGTATGTTTGTTTTCTCTAACCTGTGCTTAATTTCAGAAGGCGAGAGAAAAGGAGCAAAATGTTTTACAAAGCATGTTTTATTTTTGGCAAAGGGTGAAGTTAGTATTGTGCTATATACTTAATTTGTTTCTTTTCTATTTGATTTAGAATATTAATATATTTGAACTTGGAGGACACGAGACCAGAGGACACGGGAGACGATGGAGTCTTGGAGGCCCCTGGAAGAAGACCAAATGATGCCTGCCTCCGGGTGGAGGTGAAGACAAAATACCCGGAATGTCAAAGAAAAGATGACTTCTATGGAAAAAGGATCCAAGAGTGCCAAGATGGAAGAGCACCCGAATGAACCAAAACATGTGACATCGCCGGTCGGGACATATCAGAGACAGACAAGTGTCCTGGAGTATGGAGTTTGAAGTATCTATTATTTTAATTAATTATTTTAATCTGTTATGTTAATTATTTATTTGAACTATTTATTTTATTTTATTGTTTTGTGATTAACTTCAAGTATAAAATTAAAACACTGGACTATGGACACTTCTATTGGGAAGAAAAATGTAAAATATTTTATAGGAACTGGTGGACTCAAAGATGAATTTTGATATTATGATGAACAGTGACTTTTCAATTTTCATTTCTTCACATATGAATATTGATTTGTCTGGATTGCTACATGTTAAAAGAAGAAAGGGGGCAAGTTGGATTTCTTCAAATTGTGGCTTGGACCATGGCCAAAATTCTGAGAAAAAGGAGGGGATATGTAGGATTATTTAGCGTGTTTTTGGAGTGCCGCGCCACTGCATGGGATCAATGTATAACATATTTTTGGAGTGCAGGGCCACTACATGGGATAAATATATAGCGTGTTTTTGGAGTGCAGTGCCACTGCATGGGATCAATGTATTGCTATAATGCGGTACAGCAAGCCATGTGTTGCCGGTGTAACATGTGGGGCCTCATTACGACCCAGGCACTAATGGGTTAACGGTGCCGTAAAAGGCTGCGGCGCCGTTAACCTATTAGCACCTAATTACGAGGTCCCTTTGCGGGACCCGACCTTAATGGCTGGTGTAGACCAGCCGTTAAAGTAGGGACCCGCAAAGGGACCTTGGTGCTAATTACGGTGCCGCAATTTGCGGCACCGTACTTTGCGCCTTCCCCATTCCCATTGAGCCCTATGGGGCAAAAATGGGAATGCGGAAGGGCCATGGAGGAAGGGGGAATTACCTCCCCGCCAACCTTGTAATGGGGTGGTAATTGCCCCTTTCTCCATGGCGGAGTCGGTAACTTACCGGCATGGACCATGGTGCTAATAGCACCATGGTCTTCCGCCAGGGTAATGAGGCCCATGGATATGTAAATGAAGACAGGCTACTCAGTCAAAAACACATAATTTTTTTTTCACATTTAAAAATACAACATTTTTTTTTTCTTTTCTCACCTGAAATAACTCTGTTGCAGGAGAGACATTAGAGGACTAATGAACTAACATAATTAACAGTAGTAACATGATTCTAACTTCTTAATATTAGAATGTGTTCTCCATGTGCAAAATGAGGCAGGCTGAAACTCATTTTAAACAGACATTCAGATTTTTTTTTTCTTTCTCTTTCTCTGTGCTTTTCACAGTCCTTGCTCAGGAAACAAAACGCGAATAAGCAGGAAATTAGTGGATCCAGTTTCTTACTGAAAAGTGAGCTATTGTTTGAAGAAGGAGGGTATGACAAAGTGGATTCTTATTGGGCAGGAATCACGTTAGGGGCTGTAACAGAGGTCTCTTGAAGCAGCCCGGGGGGAAAGAAAGGTAGTGGACATTTTGCAGAGCTTCGTTGAGGACTTGGCAGGAGTTGCTGTGGGGTTGCCTGATTGAGGGGCATCGTTCCAGTGCACTGCTGACCTTCACAGGCTGGAGATTCCAGTCAATTAGCACTGGCTTGAGGACCAAAGAGTGCATAGTGGAACTGCATGTCCTCGCCGGGTGCTCTAAAAGGAAGCCCTGAGCCATTTAAAGAAAGCAACCAGCCCAGAGAGTTTGTGTGCTGAACAGCTACAATTTGCTGGTAATTATCTTACACAAAGTGAGAGTGCAGTGTGTGAATGAAATCTATCTCAGTCAGGCAGCGTAGCGATAGCTGCATTCTAATGTTGCCATTCAGAAATGCAAGTCAACTGATGCACTCTTCTTTTTATTGTTGCAAATAATCTAATGAAATGCCATGTATTTTGCAATTGTTTCTCTTATGTTTATTCTAGAAAAGACTGCCTCGCAAAACTGGTAATGTATGATTTTTTAAATGAAACTGATGTAAATCACAATCTGTGTAAAGGCTTCTATTTGCTTCTGTTTTTCTCTGGTGCAGTTAGCCCATATCACCTTATAAAAGGGGAGGTTATTAGGTAATATATGCCAAGCTTCCCATGTGGAAAAAGTTATGTTATGAGTAATTATAAATAGCTGCGTGCGTGGTTCCACTCAGTGTATATGTGTGTGTGTGACTTCTGAGTGGAACACAATCTGATAGTCTGCTGGATGTACATGAGTCAGCAGAGAGAGAGAGGCCTCCGGAAATAGTTTCACTAATGTAAATAAATTAGTGATTATACCACATGTTATTGTGAATACTTTATGGAAGCATAGCTCACTGGTGTAGATAAATCAGTGATAACAGCCATAAGTGGCACTCCATATGGAAATGTGGTGTTATTGAATAATGTAGAAGCCTGAGGCCTCTAGAGATCATAAGAACAGTCTAAACAAAAGAAAGGGGTTTTGTATGTTGGGGCCTCAAATAAAACAAAGAAATTATACTCATCACTATACCACAACCAAATGCATACAAACTAAATGTATCTGTGTACTGAAATAATGCATAGCCACAATACCACTATAATACCAAACCCATTCTGAATGCAAGGAGTGATTATTGCTAAATTACTTTTATTTTTGGTGGTAAGAAAATACTGCTAGGCCCCAAATCTACACAAAATACCCTACATTTCCTTGCTGCTACACCTGCTTGCTTTTCTTGCTACACCTGCTTGCATTTCACAGTGAAGATCCCTTAGCTGCTCTTCTAGCCCTGTTGAAAGATGGGATTCAAATGCCAGTGTCACCAGGGGCGGACTGGCCTGTAGGCCTGGACACACTGGGACTCTTTTGTGTGGCATTTCCACATTTTCCCATAGGAAAAGAGTTAGGCTTGCTGAAAATCTTTAATATGGGGCCACTTTTAAAATTATTTCCAGGGCCTTTTTTGGTTCCTAGTCTACACCTGAGTTTGACAACAGCATTTCAAACTTCTGCTCTTACACTAAAAAAATACACAACAGCAACAAAAAATGCTCCATACAGACTAAGGGGAATGTGATTCCGTTTTTACACATTTACATGTGCACCAATGTGAATTTAGGATGCCAATTGAAATGTGTAGAAATGCCCGCTTATTTGTGCAAATGCTCAAATGGGGTTGAAAAGGGCATCTGAATGTGTGCATACATGATGCGTGCATTCACATGCTCATCACTGTCTTGCAAAGCAATATTTCTCATGTGCTGGAAAATGTATTTAGAAAACCAACTATTCGGCTCACTATTCGGCTTCGGACAAATACTTTGGCTAACTATTCGGTATTCGGCTGAATAGTAATTTCACTATTCAGTAAACCCCTAATTGATACACACAGGCCTAGTTCCTACTCAATTGTGACATGGTGTGTTTGTGGAGGTTGGTTGTGAGACGGGTTGGAGGCCTACTCAAAAATAATCCATAGTATATTAAATATAAAAAGCGCTTTATTGTGCACCACATCCATTGTAGGGGAAGGAGTTCCCTGGCTGGCATGTGCCGTGTAATAACCCTTGACAAAGTGGGGTCTTGTCAGGGATTGAGAAAAGTGTTTTTCACCCGTGGCATTGCAGTACAGCAGACTACCCATTGAAGAAATTGCTACTTTTAGTGGATAGAAAGCTGGGTTGCATTGTAAAGGCGCCATCCAAAAATGTGTACACTATGTATCGGGGATGTGTCCCAAAATAACATATTGTAAGCATAAACTAGGCAGGAGCAGGGTGGAGATTTTGCCTTTGAATAGACAACCCACCAGGTGCAGAACACCTTTCACAATGAGCACCGTGGAAATTAACAAGGCTAGAAAGCACTTCGTCCAAATTGTTCGTTAAAGGGGATTGGGCAGAGCATGGACATGAAGCCTGGCAATCTACAATGATGCAGCAGGTGACGCCTATAAATAGGGATGTGGCAGGACAGTGGCCTGTTACATCAAGCCCTGACTGACTTTTACATGACGCAGACTACCAAAGATGAGCAAACTAAAATGGTCCAACTCACTGCATCCATGTACTTTCACATGATAGTTATGGAAGAAAGGCACCAAGAGAGTGTAACCTCTGCGCAAAATCAGTCTGAGATTTTAGATCAAACACAGGACTAGTTAAGGCAGGTAGAGGAGAAAGTGCTACAGAGTCAAAATATTGAGTTAGAATTAGGTGACATCATTCAACAGCTAAAAGATGAATCGGCAGCACAGCAACAAATGAATTCAGAGTGAGAACCACAATTCTCTACACTGAAAAAGGAGTGCCAAGAAGGGGTTGAGAACCTAAAAGAGAGTTAGCTAAAATTGTCAACAGGTGAGGTACAATAGAATTTGCTCAGAGGATATATGTGCTTTGTAAAATCAGATTAAGCAATTAAAAGAGGAGAATAACCAGTGGATTATTAAAGAGGTCCATTCCCAAACAGATTTTGACCAAGAGGGCCAGAAGTTGAGCGCTATGAAACAGCAGAGAGATCACCTTAGTGAACAGAATAGTAGGCTGTGTCAGTAAAAAGATGCCTTGTGTCAGGAAGAGTGCCAGTTGAAGGCCGACTTGGAGAAAGGTGAGTCAGGTCTTCATGAACTGACTGACCTAAAAGTAGAGTATGAAAAATGTATGGGACATAGAATGAGACCTAGAGCAGACAATACAGACCAAAACCGCACAGAGTGAGGAGATTAACCTCCTGCAAAAAAAGAGGTCTGAGTAATCCCAAATCCTGCAAGAGTTACAGAAATAAAGTGAGACACTGAATTAAGAGAACAAGGGACTCCAGGGACAGGTAGTAGCACAAGGTAAAGGTCATAGAAGCCTGTCAAGCCCTGATAGCAGAGCACAAAGCTCAGGCCTTTGCATACTATCAAGAAATAGGGGCTGAGAAACAGGAATCAGAGAGATTAGAGAAGGAGTGTGCTGGGGTTAATCAGGCCTCGAGGAACCCTTAACAGTTAGGGAATGGAAGCGCAACCCCTGAACTTGGTTTGATGTCCTCTCTACCAGAGGCCTCAAGCCACCTCACCACCCTATATGTGCAAGGCACTGCTAGCTTCATGTCTACCAGTTCACAAGAACTGGGAACCATGAGGCAGCCGGACTCAAGTAGGCCTAACAGGTTACCAGTCAAATGGTCGAAAACATTTGGTCGACAGACAATTTGGTCGACACCATTTGGTCGAATGCCAAATGGTCGAATTTTTTCTTTTTTTTTTTTTACCCATTTTTTGGTTTTTTTTGGGGGGGTCCCCCCCCAACCCCCTTTTATTTCTTTTTTATTTTTTTTCCCCACACGAAAACCCACAAAACACATATATATAAAAAAAAAAAAAATTCGACCATTTGGCATTCGACCAAATTCAGTCGACCAATTGTCTGTCGACCAAATCACTGTCGACCATTTGACTGGACACCGGCCTAACATGATTGAGCCAGCATGCCAGCATCCATCAAATGTATCTGACCAGGAGAACTCCTATGAAGAGAATATCAGGGAGTTAGACTGGCAGAGGCATCAGTTACAAAGGGAGTTTAGGCCCCAAAAGAGCATCCTGAAAACCTCCACCCATTCAGAGGTGTGGGGGGAGTTCTTCATCAACCCCGGAAGAAGGGAGGAATCAGATGAGTCCTCCCCTGTGCGAAAGAGAGAGTCCAAGGGAAGTGACCCAGAGAGCCCTCAATACAAAAGGGGAGGAGAGACTAGGCCCTGTCATTCTGGGAGAGACTCCCAGTCTCAAAGAATCAGTGAGTACCTAGAGATAGGGACAGGACCTCAAATAGCAGCAGCTCTAAGTCTGAGGGCAAATGGACTCAGGTGCAGCAGAAAAAGAAGGCTGCCAAACAAAAGAGAAGTTTGGTAAAAGACCCCATTAGACAAATAAAATCCATTAGAAACTTCATGACCCTTTACCATAAAATTGCCAAATACTCAGGCTGGGAGCATCTGGAGCTGTACGACCAGCTGATGATGTCATTTGGCATCAAGAAAGACCACAATTCTATGGAGTTTGACAAGTGTACATTCTCCCCAGAATACTCCAGCTTCTTTGCTGGGCTGGAGGATCAAAATAATTCAAGGTGGTCTCCCTACAAGGCGGTCATCTTGAAGCACTTCTCTGTGCAGCGTTACCTCCAGGATGCTTGCAAGGCGGCCTACAACCTACAGTGCAGAGAAGATCAGGCACGAGAGAGTTTGTCCAAGAGTTGAAGCGGGCATTTGTACAAACCACTAGACGAGTGTGCGCAAACAGTAGGGAGTTCATTAATACCTATTTTCATGCCCTCCCTAAGTAGAACATGACACAACTGGTCAGGGACTTCCACGATGAAAAGACCCTGGACAGGGTAATAGAGCAAGCTACACGGATCTATGAAGTCCAAAAGCTGGTAGAAAATAAAAATCCTCAAAAAATCCCAAACCAGCCAACACTCCCGCTGCTGCCAAGGTGGCGCAGGTGAAGAATACTCCCATTTTGGACCTAGAAATGGGATGCCCTAAAAAATACACCTCCTGTTAACAAACCAAACCAGAGGCAGAGAAGACCCTCTGACCAGTCCCAAGCAATGGTAGCCAGGCAGGGTACCACACAAATGTGTCATCTGACTCTGCTGACTACATTAGCCCAAGGTATAAGGAGAACAGATGTATCTTGTGGTACATATGGATTCCCCCAGCTCAGGGGGGTAGATCCTATCAGGGAAGCATGGCCCCAGGAAACTTTCCCCCAAACTTCCCTCAGGAGGGCAGTAATCTTCCACCCTCTAGTTTAGGTTTCTTTCCCAGGTACCCTCCAAACCCCAGCATTCAGAACAATCCTTCTTTCTCTCCCCGCTTTCAGGAGTCTAGACCCCCAAATCAGGGAGAAGGAAGGCCAAGGGTGGAGGGCAACCAGGGAAACCCTCTATACCCAAGCTACTCTGGGAGAAGGGTCAGTTATCCTTCCCGAGAGCAGCAAAAGGTTTGCTCGAAGACACCCGTATTAGCCAGAGAGGGTGTCACAACTGGAGCGCCAGGACCAGAGCATGACCCAAGACCTGAGTCACATGTTGAGGGCACAGCAGGGCCCTCAAATGAACATGGCTGCCCAGAAGAGCTCAAACCCAGGGTCTGGTACCCTGGGAACAATGACAGAGAGAGAACCCTGACAACCACAGGTTCCAGAGGGGGAGGCTCTGGATGAAGGGGGATGCAAAGTCCTAGAGGAAGCTTCCTTCCTCACTTGTGAAAAGCCCCTAGAAACCTCTGACCTGAACCCAGATCTCCTACCCCCAAAAAGCTGCAATCTAGCGAACAGAGGGTAAGTGAGAGAAACCAAGGGACAAAGAAGACCCATTTTGTGGAGGAAGTCAGCGTCCTCCAGTTTGAAGGGGAAGAATCCCTGGAGGATTCTGGGAAGAAAGTCATCTCTTTCAAGGATCGGGGGATTCCTCCCAAAGAAATATGGGTCCCAATAGACCCTAACCTAGACTGGGTAAGTATGGGACTGACCCAGAACCACAAATCCTTGAACCCCAAAAATGTCACCCTGATGACTCTGAAATCCATGATCCAAAGGACCTTAACTTAGGCGCTGGATAAGTATGGGGACTAGCCCAGAACCACAAATCCTTGAACCCCAAAAATGTCACCCTAACAATTCAGAAATATATGAGGGATGCACCCTGCTAACCGGTTCAAGTGCCTGTCTCCAGGAAAAGGGGGACAGCACTGAATCGGGGGGAAAAGAGGATTCCCACATCCCCCAAACCGGTGCAAGTGACTGTCTCCAAGAAAAGGGGGACAGCACAGAATTAGGGGAAAAAGGGGACTCCCAAACTCCCCAAATCTTAGAATACCAAATTTTATTTTCAGTTTCCCAAACTCCCCAAATCTCAGAATGCCAAATTTTATTCACAGATTCCCAAACTCTGACACAGAAAACTTCCCAAGATCCCACAGTGTTCGAGTCCAAATTAAAGAAATTAACTGCCCAGCTGGCCAAGAAATGTGCATTTCCTTTGTCCCCTGGAGAAGAAAGAAGGAAGGTGTTATGCCCCTGTCAAGGTACAAAGCCAGTGTGCATTTTCAGCACTGGTGGATACAGGATCCTAAGCCACCGTTCTATCCAAAAAGACATTTGAGCAGATCATTTCAGGAAAGGGGGGAGAGTCACCGAATTCCCCTCACACCTCTTCCTGGACAACTCCTGAATTTTGACGGGAATGACATTCCTGTCGAGGGGACTGCAGATCTGGTGATCAAAATTGGGTGACACAAGGTGAAACTCCCGGTTATAGTTGTTACACCAGAGGGAACACCCTGTCTCCTAGGGAATTAACTCCTTTGGAGGTTGTCACCCCTAATAGACTGTGTGAGAAAGGTTCTCTTGACCCAGACTAACCGGCCAATAAAATTATAACAGAGCACCAACTATCTCATTCTAAATGGTACATGCCATATGGTTGAGCAGCAGTCTGAAAAAAATGAGTTCCACTTTAGGAACAATCAAGTCCCTGAGATAACTATAATTGCTGTAGGAGAACAAACTGGTGATGGGAACTCTTCTCCATGCTTGAACATCAACCTTCCTTCCAGTTTCAAGTGGCATTCCACAATGGAAGGAAATACCCTGAAATGTTATACTGATCCACACTTTTAAGAAAACCCAAATCCCATGGTAAGAGATGATGAACAACCAGCTCAAAAATTGCCTGATATTCAGAAAAAGGGTGAACAGCTGTTTCTCCAATTCAGGTAAATGAGGGGGGAGCCTGTTCTTGCCAGAATACGCCTGCATAATGGAAAAAGCTTCATCAGTGAAGCGTTATTTAGGAAAATCCCAAAAGATCAGACCAGTCCCATGTAAGTGTGAAAGAGGTCTGGAAACTCCCAATTCCCAGCATCTTCTGCATAGCAGGTGCATGCTAAATGTTTCCATTGGTGATAAAAGCATAGAGCATAATTGTTGGGTTGTGTGAGATGTCCCCCCTGCCTTCTACTTAGGCAGTGATGATCTCAATCGATTTGCAATTAATTTGTACCTCATTAATTACAAAGTCTGGTCCCAACTGGGGGGTAACCCCAGGCTTTGACAATCCTGAAAAGGCATTTTGGTCAGCTCAATTGCTACCATATGCAATTGAAATTCAAACTCGAGAAGAGGTCACCATACATGGACTGGGCCGACAATTCACCATCCCCCTAACATTTTAGAGAGCAGGACTTGTGACTAATTGAAGAACCCAGTGAGGGTAGAGCCCAGGAATTCTCTGAAGAGTACAGATAAGGAAATGGAACCCGGATGGAGAAAATCAGGTATATATAACAGGGATAATTTACTTGAAGTCACTGTATAAATTAATAGATAAAAAGATTAAAATTGTTTATGAAACTAGAAGGTATTGTAAATGTAGGTAATTGTTGTTGGAAATTCTTTGTAAATCTTCTGGGAAAATTTTTTTTTTTTAAATCTTCTATTAGAGAATTAACATCCTTAAATTCCAGCCGGAGTTGCGAGCGCAGCCCGAGGCGAACCCCTGGGACTTGGAAAGGAAGGAAGAAATGGGGTGCCATGCCACACCCTACAACCCAAAGATGGAAGGGGAGGCTGGAGTGCCCACTCCCAAAAGATGGAAGAAAAAGGCGTGCCAGGCCATAACCCCAACCCAGAGACGGAAGGGGATACTGGAGTGCCCACTCCCTAATGAAGGAAAATGACACCTAAGGAAACCCCACTCTGCCCTGCTCCTCCCAGGCAAAGAGTCATGGAAAAGCAGGGGGATTTGTGGGGTGCATCTAAAGGCCCAAACAGAAGTCCCTTTCAACAGAACAGCAGCATTTAAACACTGGAACCAAAAACGACCTTGCTTTACTTTTATTTCACATGAGTGGCAAGAATGTCAACACTGAACCAAAAATGGCCTTGCTTTACTTCCCCTGTCACATGAGTGGCAAGCATTTAAACACTGCAACCAAAAAAGGGCCTGCTCTGCTTTCACTGTCACATGAATAGCAAGAAGTTATACACTGCAACCAAAAGCAGCCTGCCTTTTTCTTTTTATTCACGTCAAATTAAAGAACCATGTGGAGAGGGGGCCTACCCATCATCATCTATGGAGAAGCAGCAATGTATATTCACCCAAGGAGGAGCAATTAGAGAATCCTGTGACCTGCAAGACAGGAATTTTAAACATTAAAAGCAAAAACGGCCTGCACGTGTGTTGCAAATAAAAACAGCTTGAAAAAGCTACAATGGAAAAAGAGATCACTGCTCAAACAGAAAATGTCAAGGAAACATGATGTGGGGTAGGTGGGGGGCTGACCAAAGCAAATCTATATTAGGTCAAAACTCCTGTAACCTGTGAAGAGACACTTATTTAACAAAAAACGGTTCTGGCTGAGGCAGGAACTTCACGATGAAAGCCCCACGTCCAGCTGGATATCACACCTATCCTCTAACAACCCTGAAATAAAATGTGATGCTACAGGAGGTGTCATAATTCCCTGTTCTGCAGACATGATGGCAGGGATGCACAGATTTCAAAGAAGGCAATCCTTGGCTAAAACATGACGAGATGTACAAGTTCTTTTTGCACCCATTCCAAAGAGCAAACTGCTAATTTCAAAGTGACTCATTGTTATAAGAGGCGTCACGAGATCGCTGGTTACCTTTTCTTCCTGGGGAGCGAGGGGACGAGGCTGCCAGTCTGTCGATGGATCTTCGCAATGATGAAAGAGCAACGCGGGGAACCGACCCAACACCCTCCTGACAATAAACGACAGGATTGAGCTGAACCAGCTCCCAACGTCACGGGTAGCACTTCTCTTTATTTGCGTGACGTCAGGACAGTGAAAACACTGACAGAGAAGGCCAGGTGAAGTCCTCTTCGGTACCAGCAGTTCGAGGGACGGATCTTCGGTAATTCCTCGGTGGTAGTAATGGCACAGATACCGGCAGGGCACAAGACCAGTAGAAAAGGAAATGGGGAGGCAGACCCTTCAAGGAGGAAGAAAGAGTTGGGGAAGAGAACGAACACCCCAGGACCGGACCCCTTCCTAACCAAGGAATGGTGCAGGACTAGAGAGGAACCCAGGCAGGGACCTATCTAACCCCAAGGACCAAGTAACAGACTGGAACCCAAAGGAGCAAGTAACAAGGCAGGGCAGGGCACAAGGAACACAGCAAAGGATAAGGGGCACTGGGCTAAGCACGAGGTAGAAATAGGAACAGGACAGGAGCAGAACAGAGACTCAGGCAAGATTGGGCTCCTGGAGCGAGTACACGGAACAAACCGCGTTGAGACTCGTTGTTTCCGGGTCTGCGAAGGCTATTTATAGCCTGGGACCAAAGTGAGGCCTGGAACGCAAGCCGCTGTCACTGCGCATGCGCGAAACGTCGGATACTGAGGTTCCGCGCATGCGCAGGACATTCAAGATGGCCGCGCCCAGGGAGCCGGGAGCCCGGACCGCGGTACGCCAAGGAGAAAGGCGCCAACGCGGATACAATCTCCAGGAGGGAGACCGCCGCAGCTGAGGACCCCGACCCCCAGACCAGGTGAGTGGCGCGCGCTGCGTGACACTCATAAAATAAACTCTGGTCACAGGTGAGCCCATGGGAACATATGACTGTGGGGGAGAAAGCGGCCCTCCCACATGTTAAACAGATACTCCCAATTGATATTAAAAGACTGTTTTCATATATAGCAGTTTACACAGCCATCAGACTTAGGATTGATCTCAATTTAATGCCACTGTTCATGTAATTTCCAGGCCGTTTTGGGGACATAAATTCCATTTACCTGGGACTTTGGGGACTGTAATTGCCAGTTAGACTAGTTTTCTGGCTGATCTGAACATATGACAAATGTGACAGTTGGTGAATAGATGGAAAATGATATTAGGAACATGCTTGATCATTTGCAAATTCATAACTCTTGTACATTGTATGATAATGACAAAAATGTGCCACATCGCTATGCTATATCGTAGGGATTTGGTGATCAGCTTATCTAATTCCCCAGGATCAACTAAAACCACATATCTGTTTCATATAGCAGTGACAAGTATAATTATGAAGTTATGATACATACTTAGTTCTTGCCAAAAAGTTGTAATGAGAACAAAGAATGGTAATAAATGCAAACAGACAGATGGTGATCTCCTCCCTTGAACCAATCCTGATAGGGGGTGGAGAGAGGGATGGTAACTGTCCAATACAAGCAGCAGAGATAATTACAGGGTACTCCCCCTAGATTGTAAAATTAGTGGTGTCATTTCTGCTATATAAGAGGACTGTACTAGGACTCAAGACACACAAAACCGGGGAGGCCGGAGAAGGAGAATGGAGAGAAGGCTGCTGAAACTTACCATCTTTGAGAATGCAGTGGCCAGACCTTTTGCTCCATCTGTCCAGAATGTTCTGAGGTCCAGCTGGCTTTCCTGAATCCTAAACCCAGGCTTGCTATGTAAGTAGTATATAACCCCAGCCCTAAATTGCAAAAACCCTTCATTTTTGTAATAGTACATTTACCCATTCAAAACCCAAATTGCTAGTGTAATTCAGTCATCTCCCCATAGAAGAATTTCTTTTTGCCTGTGTATGTGAGCATACCTCCTTCGAAAAACCTCTCAGTTGTCTGTGTAAATCCTTAGTATTTTTTTCAGTAAATCAATTAATTCCCCCATTGAAATTCATGGTTCAAGATTGTTGAAATTTGAAATCAACCATCGTGTTCCTGGTGGTTTTATTTTATTGCAATAGTCATTAAAGTGTTGCCTCAAAAGAATTTTTCTCCTTGTAACTAAAAACCGAATTTGTCTGTGTAATGTGTGAATTACCAAACAAATTACTATTTGGATCAGTCAGTTTACACCCCAACTGGTTTCTTTAATGTGAGCAATCCCTTTGCTTAGAAATGTACCTGTTATGAGCCTTGGTCCTTGTCACTGAAAACAAATGTTCCTATTGTAAGCTAAATCCCTTCCCTGAGCTGCCTGTCATTGTAAGCCTCAGTATAAATGAATTTCCATTTGCCACTGTATTTTCCTTTTGTATTTTCTTTCTCCCCAAAACCGATTTTCCTACTTCATGTCTATTTTGCCCTGGTGTGCTGATTAGTATTCTCTAAAATGTTCCCTATGTCCTAAGTGTAAAAAATATGAATGTCCTTCTATTCTGTCCCCAAGCAGTTGTGAGAAATAACCAAAACCCCATTCTTCCCTTTTACTCCAAAAACAGGTTTTCCCTTTCTTTGCTGGCGTCCCATATTGCGGTGGTGGGCTTTTCCCCAAAACCGATTGTCCCTCTATATTCCTACTCCTTGCCACTACCTTGCATTCAAAGGAATCAAGTCAAAATTGGTGCATGGGGGTGAGTGTTGCAGGGGGGAGTGTTTAACTGTACGAGCCTTCGCTTTGTGGGAAAGTGTTATTTTTGTACTTTCCCATTATAAATGTGAATTAACTGTAATAGGATATCTTAACCTGGTTGTTTTGTAGAGATTATTGCATTTTGTGTTGCCACAACTTTGGTGGCTGCTGTATTTTGATTATACTCCTTTACATTGAATAATAGATGAATAAATATATTATTAAGACACACCGGCCTGGCTCCGAGTCCATTGTGACACATGGTGTTTTTGGGGATTGGGTTCGAGACGGGTTGGAGGCCTACTCAAAAAGAATTTGTAGTATATTAAATATAAAAAGTGCTTTATTGTGAGCCACATCCATTGTAGGGGAAGGTGTTCCCTGGCTGGCGTGTGCCGTGTAATAAACCGTGACAGATAGACCACACCACAAGATACCTTGAGGCTGTCCCTCTGAGGAACATCAAAGCCTTCGTGGTTGTGAAAGCTCTGATTGGGATATTCTTCTATGTTGGATTCCCCAAGGAAGTCGTTTCTGACAGGGGATCAAACTTCATATGAGCTTATATGAAAGCTATGTAGGAAGAGTGTGGAGTCACCTACCGGTTCTCTACATCCTTCCATCCACAAACTAATGGGCTTGCTGAGCAGTACAACAAGACCATGAAACGCATGATTGGTGGCTTAGAAGAGCACCTGAGGAGAACATTGAATATTCACCTGCCATGCCTTCTGTTCACCTACAAGGATGTGTCACAGAACAGAGTCGGGTTAAGCCCCTTTGAGCTTCTTTTTGGACACCCTGTACGAGGCCCCCTCAGTCTAGTGAAGGAGGGATGGGAAAGCAAACCCTCATCCCTTACACAAGATGTAGTGGACGATGTACTTGGTCTTCGGTCTAGAATGGCAAAGTACATAGTGTTATGCACAGTTTGTATGCAGTACTCACTGGGAACACTACACACAACTATGACTACAGGTGTAAGCAAGGACAAAAAGAGTTCCAATTAGGAACTCTGCGTCCCCTGTACACTGTTTAACGGCCAAAGCCTAAAGGTTATTAGTACAGTACGGTCTAATGTCTATTCCCCTTATTAAGGGGTGTTGGGTTATATGTACATATGGAAATGTGTGGTATTACTTCTTGTACATATTTGAATTTATGATTTGATGATATATTGAATGGTACCATAGACCAGCAGCATAGAAAGACATTTGAAAGTCCCCCTGAGGGGGCACACATGTTGTTATATCTGGCAATATACTGCTATTCATAGTCACAGTATCTCACTGAATAGTTTTCTTTAATTATTTAATAGCCACAATGTATGCTTTTAAAGGGATACGTTCTATGCTGTTTGAGCATTTGGCTCAGAACACTTATCTTGCATTTATTCTAAGTACATTAGAATTTAAACTGACCCCTTCAGACTCATTTATTTAAAACACGTACTAGGATGGGGGTTATTGCATTAAGTTGAGGACTGCCTATACACATAGCTGCCCTTTCACCTTTTATATCTTATTGCATACACGTGACTAGGGCTTCCGCGCCTTCTAAAAATTGAGCTTCATATTTGTCCTCTAAATAGTTTATTAGGAATGATATATAGGCACATCACCTCATATCAGAGATAACCATCCTAATATTTCACACCTTCCACAAAATTGTGATCATGTTTGTCCTCTAGATAGGTTATTAAGGAAGCATGTATAGGTACAATATCTCTTCCTGGAAATAGACACCTCATTATTTCATGCAGCGAGGCTATCTTTACCCTGGTAACACAAGCTCTTCCAATAAGTACTAGAAACCGAGAAATTCCTGCTCACATACCTATCTCTTTTACCTTTTACACCTCATCACATACACACCACTGGTGCTTTTGCGCCGTCTGTTAAGTAGAAATCATGTTTATCCTATAGATGGCTGATTTGGATACATGTACTTACACAGCACATCTCAAAAGAGATGGCCACCTCAGGATTGGCCCTACAAGGTAACCTTTACCCAGACAAATAATTCCCCCTGGCACAATCAAGTGAGCTAATTATTCCCACTTACACAGATTATCCTATTTAGTCCCGGGCAGCTGCATTTGACTGGACGCTAAACATTACCTTTACGTCAATCGTACATGCGCAAAATGATGTCATATTGCCTTCCCAAGACAGTAAAGTTACGCTGTCTATTCTAAGACCCAGAATCTTAAACAGATTCCAATAAACTTGCTCCGGTTTTATTTTTTAATTCCACATTAATTATCCACTTCACAAAAACAAATAGTCAGAGCTCGTATGATGTCACTCACGTATGCGCGAGTGACATCACGGAATACACTCACATAAAAACATAGCCTTGCAGGAACTGTAGCAGACACAGCGTTGCCGGTTCCCTACGTTTTACAACATCTTGGCCTGATCACTTCACTGCAACTTTATGCGGGATCCTTGATTTCTATCTCCAGCTTGGGAGAACATACACCCAATCCTTCATTGCTGATTAGGCACCACTACCTTCTCCGTACAACACCCGTTCTGCTGGTAAGCATTACATCCTTCACCCTTATAGCTAAGCAGATGCTAGACTTCCTACATTTAGATCTAATTTTTGCCATTTCTCCACAGGTTCCTTAAGAACAACCGCCTTATAAGACGAAATATTTAAGTAAAGCGGCAATTACAAGAATAGGTAGGCACTCCATATCATTTTATAATCAATATTTGGGCAGTGATCTAACTTTCCAGATGACAGATATTTTGCTTTACTATTCACAGAATAAATTGAATTAGGAATACTTCCGTCTGGCGACCATGGTTTTGGCGCCCTGTTTCACACTATTATCTGAAGTATAGTGACGTTTAAAAAGTGAAGTTGAAAGTGATAAGAATCACAATGAGTTTTAGGTAAGAGGCAGGCACTCCTGATACAGGTGCCCCTATACTTCTACTAGTTCTGTCTATGAGAACCACAAATTACTGAGGATATGTATAACTCATATCAAGGGATGGGAATCTTAGGATGGTTGCAACACTAGTTCCACATACATAAACCCTCTGTAGGATTTAAGTATAATAGTGGGTTGAAACCTTGAATTTGAGATAGATTCTGTCACTTAGGTTTAGTGCAATGTTTTGCTTACAAACTTCAAAGAAAGGAATTATTTAACAATTTGTATGTTTTGTTAAATAACTGATATTACACAAAGTACTTTATTTGATGTTTTCATTTATGTGTACCACACTAAATATTTCTTTTAAAATGTAAATGTATTTTAAATACTCTAACTTGTCAAATTGCATAATTTGTTAACCTAAGTGATGCATTACATGTCATTATATGAATGGTTACCATGTGAAAAAAGATGAAATTAATTAATTAATTCTGTCTGAATACCCTGACATACACAAGATGGTCTACTCAACACCCCTTAATAAGGGGAATAGACACTAGACTGTACTGTACTAATAACCTTTAGCCTTTGGCCATTAAACAGTGTGCAAGGGACGCAGGGTTCCCAATTGCAACTCTTTTTGTCCTAGATTTTCCCTCCAGCCTAGATACCAAGGCTGAACATTTTCTCCCCTGCACCTTAAAACTTCCTTAAATTAGCGGCTATACTAACTACCACATAGCTTAGGCGTACCTAGACTTCAAAAGTAACATAACAGAGAATGGTGTGCATCATTGTTCTTATTTCTTGTTACAGGTGTAAGCAAACTAACCTTTGGTATAAGTCTGTACTACACCAGCTTGTGTGTGTTACTTACAGCCACCGGAAATTGAAGTTTGCCAGTTGTGAGCTTTTGACTGGTTCCAGTGCAGTGCAGGAGTCCCCCGACGTCCTCCCTCTTGTCCCCATGACTGAGGCACAGGAACAGCGGGATCTCCAGGAACTGCTGCCTCCTTCTAATTAATGTTTTATAACTGACAGATAAATAAATTAATACGCATTTATCAAAGAAACATTGAGTGTAAGAGTTTATTTGAACACCTGTGATTGTAGACCTCTGTGTAACATCATTACTGCTCTCATTCCCCTCTTGAAATAAGCCTGGCTGCTCAGCCCGCTACCAAATCTGTGTAGTACAGACTTATACCAAAGGTTGGTTTGCTTACACCTGTAGTCATAGTTGTGTGTAGTGTTCCCAGAGGGTACTGCATACAGACTTTGCCTAACACTGGTGGCATGCGGTGAGGATAAATTGTAGAGTTGTTACATTGAGAGTTCTGCTTTACTTTTATGCAAATAGTAACCTTCACAAGGCTAAGCACCACTAGAAAGCAATTGTAACATTCCAGATATGGATAACTTCAGATAGGAAGCCCTGATCATTCTAACAGTAGAACAACTGAAAGAAATGTGTAAGGTCAGGAATCTCGCTGTTAAAGGAAAGAAAAATGAATTGATTGAAAGAGTGTTGAATCATCAAAACCTGAGTAGTAGGCCTGGCACTGCTGCTATCTCAGAAAATGTGGAAAATGTTGATAGGATGATAATAATTCAGAGTCTAACTCTAATGTTATTGAGGAGTCAGAAGAGTTAGAGGAGTCTCAGGATATGAGCCACTCTTTACCTCAACAAGCTCTTAGGCTTCAACCTTTAGCCACAGGGACCCTACCAGGTCCAGTACTGAGTGCAGAATTTGAGACCTGAGTTAGAGTTCAAAAGATTGCAACTCCAAGCTGAAAACAAACAGCATGATCTCAAACTAAGGGAAATGGAATTACAACATGCTCTTGAAATGAAGAAATTGTCTCTTGAAAATGTTTCTATCCCAGAGTCTTCTAGGTCTTGCAGTCTGAAGAGACCTTGCATGCCTAAGGAAGCTGTGAGTATGTATGAGGTGAAGCTTGATATTTTGGATTGGTTGGGTGCTTTTGAATATAACTATGTGATTCAGGGTTTCACAGGGAATCAGCCGGTTCTTTGACTTTTGTCTAGGCTCCCCCAGTTTGCAACTAATGCTGTAATGGAGGTGGGGGAACTTGAATGATTGAAGTATGAAAATGTGAAGCTAGCTTTAATAGATAGATTTGGGTAAACTCCTTCCCAGTACCCTAAGAGGTTCAGGACCCTCAAAAAGACACTGTTTGAGAAACTTAGATGGTTGGGTTAAGGGTTACAGAGTTAATACTTTTGAAGGAATGAGAAATCTGTTTTTGTTGGAACCTATTTTTGATGCCTGCTCTCCTGAGCTGAGACAGCATTTAGCTGACTCTAATGAGATTGATCCCAAGAAGCTAGCAAAAGCTGCTGGCTTGTGGGTTGCCAACAGGGCTACTCACAAGGATTCTGGGGCCACTCATAAAAATGATGAGGGGAAGTAGAAAAAGAAAGATAACAAAGAGTATTCTAAAACCTGAAATCCAAAAGAGGGCCACAAACAGAAAAAGGGTAAGCCACATGGGAAACCAGGCCAGTTTAGTGATACCTCTGGTGCCAAACCAGAGTGAGGTCAGCAGAAGCCCCCATTTGTCAAAACATTTAGAAAATGTTATGCTTGTGGGTCAATTGACCATGTGAAAGGGTTTCCCAGATGCAAGGGTAAACCTGCAGGCCAGGCGCCTACACTGCCTCCTTAGCCTTCATCCCTGAGGGAGAAGTAAATATGGCAAGTGGAAACTTTCAACTATTGGCTGAAGACCCCATTTGAGTCTCTACCTGTGTTCTTTAGTGTCCCTAGGTCTGTGGGAACAACAGAATTTAGATGTCTATAATTCTATACCAGATAACACAAGAGAATACTACAAGGACAGTGTACTTGTAAATTGAGACACTGGGGCCAGCATTACAGTGGTGAATGAAACCTTTTTCAAACCTGAGGATGTTGCTAAGGCACCCAAAGGCCTCACTGAGCTTGCTGGAGGCCCTGTCCAAATGCGTTCAAGACTACCAGCTCACATCCAGTGCCACAATATGACTGTAAACATACCTGTCAGTGTACAAAGTGAGGTGCCTGGGAGAGTCCTGCTGGGGAATGACTTAAAAACTCTAGGAGTTGTATCAAGCACCCCCAGGCCTCCCAGTAAAAGGAAACAGGAGCAGACAATTCTGCAGAAGCTGTCATACTTGTCAGACTTCTGGCAAGAGTGGAGCCTAGAACGTGGCACCTTTGGTGCCTCTCCCAGTGGTGGGGGTTCCTTTTGAGAGGGTAGCAATCAACATTGTTGGTCCCTTAGACCCCCCCAACATCTTCAGGCAACCGATTTATATTGGTTGTGGTAGACCATGCTACCAGGTATCCTGAAGATATACCTATGAGGACTGTTCCTGCTCAGGCAGTTGCTAAGGCCCTATTTGGTATTTTTACCAGGGTAGGTTTTCCTATAGAAGTAATCTCTGACAGGGGATCAAACTTTATGTCCCTCTACATGCAGACCATGTGCAAAAACATTCGAGTGACTTACAAGTTTTCAACTGCCTACCATCCCCAGACCAATGGATTGGTAGAGAGGTTTAACCGAACTATGAAGAGCATGATAGGTGCTTTAGAAGAATCCCGTAGAAGACAGTGGGACCTTCTACTGCCATGCCTTCTCTTTGCTTATAGAGAAGTCCCTCAGGAGGGAGTTGGATTTAGTCCCTGTGAGCTCCTCTATGGTCATCCAGTTAGAGGTCCATTGGCCCTAATTAAGGAGGGGTTGGAGAGTGCTCCTTCCCCCAAGCCAGTGAGAGTCACTGACTATGTGTTAGGTCTCCAAAGGAGAATGACACACATGATGACAGAAGCTTCTGATAGCTTGAAAACAGGTCAGGCTCTGGTGAAGCATTGGCATGACCAGAAGGCCAACATGGTTGAGTTTACTCAAGACCAGTTAGTTCTAGTTATGGTACCTACAAGGCAGAGGGCCCTACAGGACAAATGGATGGACCATTCAAGGTTGTGGAAAAACTTGGAGAGGTTAATTAATTGGTGGACTTGGGCAATCCTAAGGAGGCCCCCAGGTTCTTTCACACCAACCGTCTAAAAGCCTATGTCTCTAGACCAGAACTGGGAGCTTTGCTTCTATCCTCTGCCCAGGAGGACGAGAGTGAACCTCTACCTGACATCCTCGGCAGACAACCTTTAGATGGAAAGATAGAAAGAGTTAATTTCTCTTCTAATCTGACACCGGAACAACAGGAGGAATGCAAATCTCTATTAAATCAGTTTGCCCCTCTGTTTTCACTATCACCAGCTTGACCACTTAGGGCCTGCATGTTATTCTCACTGATGACTGTTTACCTGATAAAAGCAGAGGTTACAGGATGCCAGACCATGTAAGAACCCACATAAAGGAAGAGGTCAACAAGATGCTTGATCTTGAGGTAATAGAGCCATCTACAAGTCCATGGTCTAGTCCAGTTGTGCTAGTACCAAAGGCAGGATCCAAGGAGTTGAGATTCTGTGTGGACTATAGAGCCCTTAATGCAGTTACGAAGACTTATGCCCATCCTTTACCTGGGACAGATGAACTGGTCAACAAGCTTGGTTCAGCCAAGTACCTCAGTACATTTGACCTATCCTCAGGCCAATGGCAAATAGCTTTGACAGACCATGGCAAGGAGAAAACTACATTTTTGACCCCAGCAGGCCTCTACCAATTTAAGGTTATTACTTTTGGATTAGAAAATGCACCTGGTACGTTCCAAAGGATGGTGAATCAAGTTCTGAATGGGATGGAGGACTTCTGCATGGCATACTTCGATGACATTGCGTTGTTCAGCTCTACTTGGAAAGAAGATGTTGGCCACATAGGTTATGAATTGCAGGCTCTTAAGCAGGCTCATTTGTCAGCAATGGAGGATGGGGCCGACATGGGGTGTTACATTTTGCACGATGAAGTGCTTTGAGAGCTGTGGGAAGCAAAGACTACACTTCCCATCAGCTTTAGAGGGCGCCTGTAGTCCTGGGTTGCGTGCGCGTTGCCAGCTGTCTGTGATTACAGCTTATCAACCGGCAACGGCGCTAAACAGGTGCGTCTTATTTTATTTGTGAGGCGTTCATGCGGTCGGAGGAAGCAGGAGTTCTCTGTGCGCCACTCACACTGAAATGCTGATGGTTGGAGGATGAAGCTATTGGGCAGGAGGACAGGAACGCTGCCGGTTCACCCATTTTGCAGAGTTTTCATTTTACGGGAGGGGCCTGGAGATGAACTCTTGTGTGCTATGGTCTGGGTCATAAACACAGGAATATTTCTACAGCAGTCAGGGGGGCTTCTAGCTACTCCTCTTTTCTATGCACCTTTTTGGAACTTTGGGAAATTACTAACGCTCGAACTTTAAGAAGCCAAAGCCCAATGTCATGTGTCATGAGGAGGCAACATATTCTGGTATCAGGAAGTTATGTGTGTTAGCAAAACTTGTTTCAAGGGAGTAACACTATTCTAGAGCTGTGAACTAGAGTCTGCTACCAAATGTGTTTTGTGTTCTGTTACGTATTGCTTATGCTTGCCTAAGAGGTGATGTGTGTGTCTTATCATGTTGGGAAACTTCCCATTCATTTGTCTCATCTCACTTATGGCAAATTGTTCTTTATGTGTCCATGTTGAATCTACACAAATATCTAAGTGTGTTTAATCAGGCAGGATTAGGAGACAGGTTTAGCCGGGAATATTCCTCTCATGTGTGTGTGTGTGTGGTTAAACCTAACCTATATGAACCTATCATGCATATTAAGTATTTGAATATGCATGATAGGGTCATATAGGTTAGGTTTTACCCTGTGTTTCCCCAGTCCTATCCAAACTAGGTGTTTCCTTCTCCTCTTTAAGGTGTTCCTACTTCCACACCCTATCCGCAACCTCTCCCTAATCCCTCTTCCTCCCATTGGCTGCCATGTGGTGTCCTGTGGTGTCCTGTGTATATCTCTATCAGGTATCTTTGCCAACCACGGTGGAAGGGGTCGATACATTCGGCTTCTGTGGTTCAGGAGAGAGAGTGTCGCACTCTCTTCCCTTACAAAGTGTGATTGTGACATAATAAGCCGCCCCCATTTTGGGATACTTACAACCACCCAAGCCAAATGGATGCGACTCATCCACCTTTGGCCGATGTGCTAAAGGCTCTTCAAGAGATTCAGGTTGAATTAGCCCATGCCAGACAAGAATCTACCACTTTAAAAGCCCAGGTCCAGAGTCTAGTAGATCAAGGGACACCATTAGAAGGGACTAGTGCAAATACAGCAATGGTAGCTTCTACCAGTAGAAATTCCACAGTAATTGTTCAACCTCCCAGTAGTGTACCACTGGCAGCTCCCGAACGGTTTTGGGGGATCCTCGGAAATATATGTTTATCACTTAATACAGACTCAATTTTCTATGTAAACCTACAGCGTTTGAGACCATTCAGGCTAGAACAGCCTTTGTAATCTCATATTTGACTGGAGATGCGGCAGCCTGGGCTATGCCGCTGGTTCAAAAGGATGACCCATTGTTATATAACTGGGATGGTTTTTGGCTGAGTTTGGCAGATTGTTCGATAGGCGAGAAGTGTCACTAGCACAAGATAAAGAGTTAATAAGATTACGACAGGGATCACACGATCTGGTAACATATGTAACAGAGTTCAATAGGTTGGTGATTGAGACTGATCGGCCAGTGGAAAAACAAACAGTACTGTTTTATCAGGGTCTACGGAGGAGCTGAAAAATACAATTGCTCCGGTAGAGCCTCAACCAAGTAACTGTATGGCCATGATAGATCTTGCATTACGGTTAGAGCATCGAATGAGTGAAAGAAAATGAGACAAGAAAAGACCGGACCCAGTACCTTTTGTAAGATTATATGGGAGTCGGGTGGAGGGGCCAGTGAGGTGGAACCAATGCAGATTGGAAGTGAAAGAGGACTGTTGTCTGCTGCAGAAGAGGAGCAACAGAAAACTAACAATTTGTGTCTATACTGTGGGCAGTCAGGTCATTTTATTCGCACATGCCCTAATACTCCGCAGAAGATGGCTGGGGGAGAGCGGAGCAAGAAAGAAGCAGTAAAATATATGGGCCGGCCTTAGGGGGAACTGAGGTGACAGGCCCTTAGGAATCAAGGTTCCTGAGGTGGGTGGCAAATACAGTAGGGAGTAAGACCTCTCATTTATACATTTTGGTGACTCTATTGTTTGCTTTGACCAAACAGGTGGTGTGGACGATGGTGGATTCAGGGGCTACAGGCAATTTTGTTGATATTACATTGGCAGAAAAGTTGGGATAGCCTGTACAGGATAAGCAACGGGTGGAAGGAGTTCAGTCAGTAGATGGGTCTCCCATAGTGTCTGGACCCATAAGGAAACAGGTGGAAGCCTTGGAGATGGTATGTGAATCAGGCCATAGGGAAGAGTTTACTTTTGATTTGATAGCTGCTCCTCAGTTTGGTTTGATTCTAGGATTGCCTTGGTTAGTACAACACAATCCAAGGATTGATTGGGAAAGGTAGACAGTATTGTTTGAGGAGCAGAGGTGCCAGTCACATATGGTACCATAGGTGGGTCCTGTGGCTTTGTTGGCAGATAAGGGGCAGGTAGCTCAGGTGGTGGGTGCAGTAGGACCAGGAATTCCCCCGCGGTACAGGGAATTTGGCAAAGTATTTGATAAGGGGGGCGGGAAAGTTACTGCCACACCAACCCTATGACTGTGTAATTGAATTGGAGGCTGGGGCTAAATTGCCTTGCAGTCAGATCTACGCCCTTAGTGAAACAGAAAATCAATACCTGATAGTGTATTTGGATAACAATCTGGAGAAAGGGTTCATTAGGGATTCCACCTCTCCGGTCTCCACACCATTATTTCTTGTTCCTAAATAGGAGGGATCATTGCGAGCATACATTGATTACCGGGCCTTAAATAAGGTAACTGTGAAAAATAGGTTACCCTTACTGTTAATTGAAGTTTTGTTAGACCAGATGAGGTCAGCTACGATGTATACAAAGTTAGACTTGAGGGTACCACATTACTTGATAAGGGTGAAAGAAGGGGATGAGTGGAAAACTTCATTCCGAACCAAGTTTGGTTTGTTTGAGTATCTTGTCATGCCTTTCGGATTGTGCAATGCTCCAGCAGCATTTCAGTTTTTTTATGGAGGAGGTATTGAGAGATTTCCTTGACGTGTTTGTTATTGTCTATATAGACGACATTCTGATTTATTCATCTTCTCGCGAGCAACATGTAAAAGATCGGAGGGCAGTGCTACAAAGGTTTCAGGAGTACCAGTTGTATGTGAAGTTAGGGAAATGTGATTTTCACACGACTCAGGTTGAGTTTTTAGGCTTTCTACTTACACCAGGAGGCATTGTAATGAACCCAAAGAAGGTGAAGGTGGTGACGGAATGGCCTTGCCCCCAGTGCATAAAGGACATACAATCCTTTTTAGGATTTGCCAATTTCTACCAGCGTTTCATGAGCAATTTCTCGAAGATAGTAACCCTGATTACGCGGTTACTCAGAAAAGCTGTGCAATTTAACTGGAATCAGGAAGCAGAGAGAGCATTTCAGGAATTAAAGGTAGCCTTTACTACAGCCCTGGTGTTGAAACATCCATATACTGAGAGCTTTCCAAGTGGAGACTGACGCGAGTAATGTACCGTTGGGAGCCATATTATCACAGAAAGATGGGAAAGGAGTATGGCATCCAGTGGCTTTTTACTGAAGGAAGTTATCTAGTTGTTATTCTATCACTGACAAAGAGTTGTTGGCTATTCGATCTGCTTTTCTTGAGTGGAGGTATAACCTGTTGGGAGCAAAACATCAGGTGGTGGTAGTCACCGACCACAAAAATCTACAATATTTTAAAACTGCTCAAACACTCAGTCCTAGACAAATTCCGCTGGTCTCAGTATTTCAATGAATTTGATTTTGTTGTACTCTTCAGGCCCAGGAGCAAGAATGGTAAGACGGATGCATTATCAAGACAGCAGAATTTGGAGAATGGTGTTGGGGAAGTAAAGGCAATTATTTCCCCAGAAAAGATGATTGGTGCCCTTACTAAGAAATTGATTGATCAAGTAAAAAAAGGTATGCCCACTCCACAACTTCAGAAATGGAGAGACAGTCATCCTGCAAGAGTAGTGCGGGAAGGGTTGCCCTATCATAGTGGACGATTGTATTTGCCTAATAAGGAGTTACAAAATAAGGCATTGTATTGGTGTCATAACTCTCCTTTAGTGGGACACAATGGCAAAATTAAGATGCAAATTATGTTGGAGAAATATTTTTGGTGGCCTGAACTAAGAAAGAATGTGGGGGAGTATGTGTTAAAATGTGAGAATTGTGTGTGCAACAAGGCGGATATTGTTAACAAAAAGGGGTTTGCTACAACCATTACCTACTCCAGAGAAATCATGGACTCACATCTCCATGGACTTTATTACAGATCTTCGCCCCGACAATCAGTTTGATACCATTTGGGTGATGGTGGATTATCTGTCTAAGCAAGCCCATTTCATTCCATGTGTGGGGATACCAGGGCAGGCAAATTAGCAGAGTTATTTCTCCAACATGTGGTGAGATTGCATGGTCTTCCAAAGAGTATTGTATCAGATAGAGGACCCCAGTTTACTTCCAGATTTTGGCGTGCTTTCTGTCGGATGTTAGGAATCGAGTGTGCTCTATCCACAAGTTATCACCCACAAACAGATGGTCAAACTGAAAGGGTAAATCAAACCCTTGAGCAATATTTGAGATGCTATTTAGGAGACGATATGGAATCTTGGGTGCAAGCATTATGGTTGGCAGAATTTAGATATAATAACACGCAACATACCTCTTTGGGTATAGCACCCAATGAATGTTTATACTGCCATGAACAGAACATGATACCGGAACATTTACCGGAGATGGAACAAATTCTGGTGTTACAAGAATGCAAACAGTTGCTTCTTGAGATCAGAAAATCTGGAACAGGCTAAAACCGCATATAAGAAACAAGCTGACAAGCAAAGGCAGGAGGGTCCCAAGTATCAAGTTGGAGATAGGCCGTTTGGCTGTCAACAAGAAAGGAACAAGGATGTATCCTTGGTGGGGTCTTGTAAATTCATGCCTAGATTTATTGGACCATACGAGGTAATAAAATGTGTGTCTCCAACAGCAATGAAATTATGTTTGCCAAAAACTTTACCCATATATCCGTGTTCCATGTATTTTTGCTTAAACCCGCAGTTCTGGGAATGACGAAACAACCACCGGCTGTGGTTAAAGAAGGTCAGAAAGAATATGAAGTCAGACGGATCATGGACGCCAGAAGAAGACATCAACAATTATGGTATTAAATTCAATGGGAAGGTTATGGGCCTGAGGATTGTTCATGGGAATTCCCCCAGGTTAGTGAAACAGTTTAATGTGCACCACCCAGAGAAACCTGGCCCTGGGAAGAGCCCTGGGAGAGGAGGCAGTGTCAGGAATAGAGGATGGGGCAGACGTGGAGTGTTACATTTTGCACGATGAAGTGCTTTGAGAGTTGCGGAAAGAAAAGACTACACTTCCCAGCAGCTTTAGAGAGCGCCTGTAGTCCTGGGTTGCTCGCGTGTTGCCAGCCGTCTGTGATTACGAATAGCTTATCAACCTGCAACGGCGCTAGACAGGTGCAGCTTATTTTGGATGTGAGGCATTCATGTGGTCGGAGGAAGGAGTTCTTGGTGTGCCACTCGCAATGAAATGCTGACGGTTGGAGGACGAAGCTATTGGGCAGGAGGACAGGAACGCTGCCGGTTTGCCCATTTTGCAGAGCTTTCATCGTCTGGGTAGTCCCATAGGGCTCCCGGACTAAAGATAAGCATGGGAGTGGCCTGGAGATGATCTATTGTGTGCTACGGTCTGGGTCATAAACACAGGAGTATTTCTACAGCGGTCAGAGGGGCTTCTAGCTACTCCTCTTTTCTATGCTCCTTTTTGGAACTTTGGCCAATTACTAACGCTCGAACTTTAAGGGGCAAAGCCCAGTGTCATTTATCACAAGTAGGCAACATATCCTGGTTTCACGAAGTTATGTGTGTTAGTAAAACTTGTGTCAAGGGGGTAACGCTAATCTAGTGCTGTTAACTAGAGTCTGCTACCAAATGTGTTTTGTGTTCCGTTACGTATTGCTTATAGGTGTTCCTACTTCCCCACCCTATCCACAACCTCTCCCTTATTCCTCTTCCCCCTATTGGCTGCCATGTGGTGTCCTGTGTATATCTCTATCAGGTACCTGTGTCAACCACAGTGAGTGGGGTCAATTCATTCAGCTTCTGTGGTTCGGGAAAGAGTGTCAAACTCTCTTCCCTTACAAAGTGTGATTATGACACCATCTGACCATAAAGGCAAGTAAATGTCAAATTGGTCAGAGCAAAGTGGTCTACCTTGGAAATGAGGTAGGAGGAGGTGAAATAAGGCCGTTGCCTAGCAATGTACATGCTGTACAAGTATGGGCCACCCCTACTACTCAAACCCAAGTGAGAGCCGTTTTAGGTCTCACTGGTTAGGAACTTCATAGAGAGCTATGGGACCATAGCTTCTCCCTTAAATGTGATCTCCTCGCCCAAATTCCCCAAGAAGGTCAGGTGGAATGAGAAGTGCACTAAGGCATTTGAAGGACTTAATAAAGCCCTTTGTCAAGCTCCAGTCTTAAGAGCTCCTGACTACAGCCAAACCTTCACTGTGCAGACAGATGCTTCCAATACAGGAATAGGTGCAGTTCTGAGCCAGCTGGATGTGAAAGGCAGGGAACACCTAATCTGCTTCATCAGCAGGAAGGAACCTGAGACAAGGTGGGCAACCATAGAACGTGAGTGATTTGCCATTGCGTGGTCTCTGAAGAAGTTTAGACCATACTTGTATGGAGCTACGTTAGTGATTCAGACAGACCACCAACCCTTGAGACAGTTCATGCAGATGAAGGGGGAAAATCCTAAATTATTAAGATGAACAATCAGCCTACAGGGGTTTTATTTTACAATTGAACACAGGTCAGGGTGTAATCACCAAAATTCTGATGGTCTCTCCAGAATGTATAATCGACTGGAGTAAGGAGATTCATCCAGGGGTGGATTAAATCCTTCTGTCCCTTAGTCTGGGGGGGGTGAGTGTTAGAGAGAATTCTCAAAAATATGCTAATTCCCTTCACCTTAGAGACCCCCCGCAACTTTGCTGGATTTTGAGTACTTGATTTTTTTACCTGGAGAGAGTGTGACCCATTTTCCCACTCTCTCATGTATTTTGATATGTGTTTTACCTCTGTGTTTTCTTTGGTTATGGAGCCTAACCAGCTCCTTAGGCATCATCTTTTTCAATTGTGTCACACATCACCCTCAGTGCAGTGGCACAGGGAAGCCTTTCAGGCTTTCCCAGGGCTTAACTACCTTCTCTGGGATAAACTACTGTTTCCCAGAGTAAGTAAAGTGAAATTGACTTTACTAGTCTTTTAAATTCCTAGACCCAGCACACCCTAGCTTACAATAGAGTGCTAGAGGGGTTACTTAGTATACCCTGTGTCTAGATACTCATGTAGCAGTCAAATGCTACCCTTTCCTCACAGAACGGCTGGTGGCAGTGGTTTTACAATGAACTACCATGATTTTTCCCGACCGTGAACTATTCATAGCTCTGGTAACGTTAAATCGCAGGTGTAAAGACTGGTAGGGGGTGTCTCTGCTCTCTATATGGTAGAGGAGAGGCACAGAAGACCCCAGCCAAGATTCTCTATTACGTTAGCAATGGACGAGCAATCAAGGCCTAGCTTCTCAGGAGGTGATGCGGGCTGGTTCTTAAGTACAGTGTAGTCCCCGAACCCCCACAAAGGAATGTCCACACACTGTATTACTGAAAACACAGTCTTTATATAATTAATATTCAAAGGTATGTACACGATCACAATAACGCACTTTGTACTCGGAAGTCACAATGATAAATATATACAATTCTAAAGTGGTACCACCAATGTTATCAAATCTCATTAAAGTGCATCAACTGTATGGTTAAAATGTCACACAGATTAATAACGAGGAAAACAGCAATAGAGATAGGCAGGAACGTAAGATGGTTGAAACAATAGTCTTATTTCCTCCTATTAAGGTTTTACCCCCCCCCCCAATGCACCTGGTGGAGTAGAGTTCTCCGAAGATTCGTCGACCGATCCTTCTTGAGTGACTCCCTTTAAAGCAGGAGCCACGGATCGTCGAGAGGCGTCGAGGAACTCGATGTTCGGTGTCGGGGAATCGATGGCCCTTCTTGAGTGCCCTCCCTTTAAGGCAGGAGTCACGGGTCGTCGAACGTCCGACAGTGAACAGGTTGAACTACGGCAGTGAAGTGGCAGCTTCGTTCCGAGTGGTGCTCGTCGACGACAGATCATTGGCGTCCTGCAAGGAAGAGGCGTGCCGGGCACCTCAATGACGATAGTTCTGGACCGCAAAGAGATGATGAAGAACTGTGGCCCAGCAAGGGAGTCGAGTCGTCACGCCTCTGTGGTCCTTAGGTGGCGGGAAACCCACCGGCGGATACTACTCGGCGCGTCGACGGTCGGGCCTTCTCCAGCAGGATCAAGCGGGGGACGATGCAGACGAGAGCGTCCGATGATCAAATGAAGTTCTTAGGCAAACGGGAGCACGGCGGCTCTGGTTGGCGACGGCGGTTGTCGACAGTGGCAGACAACAGTCCGAGTGCTTCTCTTTGAGATTCCGTGGCAGTCCCCGTCTCGGGTCGGCAGCCTGTCACAGGTCTGTCTACCAGGGAGCTTTGGCAAAGATCATCTGTGCACGATGGTCCCTCGTAGCTCGGGAAGAGGGCGCCTTACCAGATCCTCTCTTGGTCAGTCCTTGGGGGCACAGCAGCTTTCAGATTGTGAAGGAGAGCAACAGCAATTCTTCTCGTCCAGCAGGGCTTCAAGGTCAAGCTTCAGTTACTCCAGTTACTCGTCGTAGTGGACTTCAGCTTCTGAACACAATTCCTAGCAGTGAGAGGTCCCCAGATATACTGTTGATCTCCCATTCATTCCGCTGGGTCACACTCAAGCATCCAATCACGACTAAGGACATTCATGCAGGCAGGCAGCCAATCAGGCACACGAGGTATTCAAGCCATTCACTTCTCTCCAGACACTCACAACAAGTTAGGTGTATTGGGACAAGTACCTAGCCATTCAACACTCCCAACTGCATTCATACCGGTTTCGGGCAGGGCTGTCTCAGTCTTTGTCTCTCATACCAGAAACCAGACAACCACAACCAGAAGTGCATATTGGTCACACACTCCATTCACCCAGGTCCCGCCCACAGGAGGTACCCACAACATACAGTCACTGGGAAGGCTCCAGCTAGTCTGGCCGGGCCTTCACAACAACACCATATATGGCACTTCCACCCAACAGCCAGTCAGGGGGAAGGGACAGAGTCAGGGCTTTCCAGGACTTTGGGAAAACAAGGTAATAGGTAATAGAAAGCAAGAGGCAGCAGGGGCCATCTTGTTTTCCATCCAGAATCAACTGATCCCAATGGCAGGGCAGGGGTATCCCAAAATGGAAGATACTCTGCGCACCTGTCAAAATCCAGCATGGAGCTGCCACTAGCCCATACCCTGCTCTGCGGGCCACCCACAGGTGCCCAAAAACATACACTAGGGGCACAGGGTTGTAACCCCACCCATGGGTGCCATAAGGGTATCCCACAGGTCCATTCACCAAACCAAAAGAGAGAGAGCTGCACCGCCAGGAGTCCCACCTGAACTCCTGCGCGGAAAACACAACAGAACACACGATAAAAAGCAGTAAAGGACAAGGCTACGGAGGCCCTGTCCCTCCGATGCATTTCCAGCATCACAGTCGCCCCCCCCAGACTGAGGTGGAGGGTGCCTAATCTCCCACGGGATAGACACCCTCATCCAGACGGTCAACATACCTTCTGGAAAGGCCATCTGCATTATCATGACTCTTCCCTGGTCTGTGCTCTATGGTGAAGTCTAGCCCTTGCAGGCTAATGGACCACCTGAGCAGTTTTGGGTTCTCACCCTTCATCTGCATAAGCCACTTCAGAGGCTAATGATCTGTGTGGACCTTGAAGGTAGACCCTGTAAGGTAGGGCCTAAAACGCCTAAGGCTCCAAACTATACTAAAACATTCCTTTTCAACAGTAGCCCACCTAAGTTCTCTACCCTTGAGTTGTCTACTGATGAATATGATAGGATGTTCTCTCCCTTTGTCATCTAACTGGGACAAGACAGCTCCAATTCCGGTGTCGCAGGCATCTGTCTGGACGATAAAGGGTTGGCTGTAGTCAGGCGCACACAACACGAGTGCCCTACACAGACTTTCTTTCAAGCCATCAAAGATCCTCTGACAGTCTTCAGTCCAAATAACCTTCCTAAGCTGTTTGGGTGAAGTCAGAGCTGTCAGTGGTGCAGCTATGGTTCCATAGTCCACCATGAAATTGTGATAATACCCAGTGAGGCCCAAAAAGGCTCTCAACTGGGTTTGAGTAGTGGGAGTCTCCCAGTCATGTACATCCTGTACCTTACTGGGGAGAGGTTGGATTTGACCCCCTCCTACCTCATGACCAAGATACTTGACTTTCCCCTGAGCTATCTGGCACTTGGTGGCCTTGATAGTGAGGTTATCCCTTTTCAAGCCCTGCAACACTCTACCCAGATGTGTCAAGTGCTCTTCCCAAGTGGAACTGTAGACGCCAATGTCGTCTAAATAAGCCACACAAAAGGCGTCCAGCCCACTGAGAGCATGATTGACCAATCTCTGGAAGGTGGCAGGGGCATTCTTCAACCCAAAAGGCATGACCCTAAAAGAGTCCCTCTGGTGTTGAGAACGCCGTCTTTTCCTTGGCATGGTCCGTCAGAGCTATTTGCCAATAGCCTGAGGTGAGGTCAAAGGTGCTCACAAATTTGGCAGCACCTATTGTGTCCATGAGCTCATCAGCCCTGGGCAATGGGTGCGCGTCAGTTTTGGTGACGGCATTGACTCCTTGGTAGTCCACACAGAACCTCCAATCCTTGTTACCTGCCTGGGAACTTGCCTTGGGGACAAGGACCACGGGACTGGACCATGGACTTGTTGAGGGTTCAAAAACACCCAGATCCAACATCTTGGCGACCTCAGCCTGGATGTGGTTCTTAACCGTATCTGACATTCGGTAGCTCCTGCTCTTGACAGGCACGCTGTCACCAGTGTCAATCTCGTGCTTACACCACGGTGTAAGGCCTGGCGTCAGCGAACAGAGAGGCATACTGCTGGAGCAAAGTCCTGCAGGCCCTCTGCTGCTCGGTTGTCAAATCTGGAGAGAGATGCACTCCCTCCACTGAGCCATCCTGAGGGTAGCTATGCAGCAAATCAGGAAGGGGCTCAGTCTCATCCTCTTCTTGCTCTGAAGCCAGCAAGAGACTTGAGACTTCGGCTCGCCGGTGGAAAGGCTTGAGCCTATTAACATGGAATACCTGAGGGGCTACCCCTGGGATTCCCATGTCAACCAGATAATTGACCTGGTCCATCTTGGAGATTATCCTGAAGGGTCCAGTCCATTTATCTGCCAATGCCCGAGGCTTGCTAGGCTCCATCACGAGGACCTCCTGTCCCGGAGTCCAATCCACTTGTGATGCTTTAAGGTCCTGCCAGTGTTTGTTCAATTCCTGGCTGGCCTTGAGATTCGCCCTTGCTTGACCCATCATCTGTGTCATCCTCCGTCTGAGGCCTAACACATAGTCCCCCACTTGCTTAGTGGGACCTGGAGGGGTGGCTTCCAAGCCTTCTCTGAACAAGGCGAGGGGCCTCCTCACGGGATGTCCAAAGAGTAACTCAAGGGGGCTGAAACCAATACCCTCATGAGGTACCTCCCTGTAAGCAAACAGCAAGCATGGCAGGAGGAGATCCCATTTCCCCCTTAGGGGCTCTTCCAAAGCACCTAGCATGCCCTTGAGAGTTTTATTAAACGTCTCAACCAGACCATTGGTCTGGGGTGGTAAGAGGCGGAGAACTTGTAGGTTACCCCGCAATCTTTCCACATGGTTTTCATATAACTAGACATGTTGTTGGATCCTCTGTCAGAGACAACCTCCTTGGGGAATCCAACCCGGGAGAAAATGCCCAGGAGGGCCCTGGCAACCACTTTGGCAGTAACGGTCTGAAGGGGTATAGCCTCAGGGTACCTGGTGGCATGATCTACCAAACCCAGGATGAACCGATGTCCACCTGACATGGGATAGTCAAGGGGACCGACAATGTTGATGCCCACCCTCTCAAATGGTGTGCAAACCACTGGCAATGGCTGCAGTGGGGCAATGACACTGCCTCCAGTCTTGCCAGACAACTGACAAGTTGGGCAGGTCCTGCAGTGGGACTCCACTTCTACTCCCATATGAGGCCAGTAGAAATGGGCAGAGAGCCTCTGCTTAGTCTTCTTGGTACCAAGATGACCAGCCAAGGGCACCTCATGCACCAACTGCAGTAGGAAGGGCCTGTAAACCTGGGGTACCACCAACCTCTTGAGGGCACCAGGTTCAGGCTTAGTTGTGGAAACAGAAAAATAATATGAGGCCGGGAAGCCCAAAAAGAAACACACCAACACAGGTTACAAAGAAACATACAAGTGCTTTATTTAAAAGCTACAAAAGTTACCAAGTCAATTGACAAACGGATAGCTATTCGGCTCTCAGAATAACATAACGAACTTCAACGAGGGTTCGATGTGTTAGTGAGAGACCGCACATTGGAATACCCGGGCTTTTTATACAATTTGTCCAGCCCTTGGCCAACCCTCTTGCGGGTTAACCATTCTGCGAAACAGGTCTTTGGGTTCCTTGCCGGGTCAATCCTTTAATATATGCATTTCGATTAGTTTCACTGATATAGTTGTACATTTACATATAGGTCAACGGTAGGACAAGGTCTCAGTTTGCGACCCCGACAAGTGGCCTGCAGGCATATTAATTATTCAGTTGTACGGAGGTCACAACGGCCAGAATCTTACTCCGAATGTCATTCGGCCTCCATTTTGATGTTCAGGGTGATTTCTACATAGCAAGAGAACCTAAAATGGCGGCTCAATCCAAGATGGCGACTTACATTACTTTATCTAAGGTCAAGACCTTGCCGTGGAGTTTGTTCGCACATGATGTTTAGACAAATTGGCGCAGGCCAATACACATACAATTGTTACATTAGGAGGCATAATATTGTTTCTATTCCGACAAACCCTCCTTTTGGCCTATGCCAAGTGCTAATATCATTTCTAACGTCTTTGTAAATAACTCCATGCATCGTCATCCATACATCCTGAATCGTTATCTGTAATATCTATAGCCATTAGGTCGTTCACCAGAACCTCTTGCAACACAAACTCTTTAGATGCTGTATTTGGGGCATACATTTTGTGCCCTATCGTGCTCACTGCCTGAGCGCAACATCCCCCTAGCATTGCACATATACTAGGTAGACATTGGATACAGCAACAAAGGAATAGCAGGATTCCCAAAATAACCAGTATAACAGAAAGCACCTTCCAACCCCAGGATCGTAGAGAATCCCAGAACCAAGCACTAATACTCCAATCTCCCACAGGAACATGCACTTCTGAACTAAGGACGTGCAAGTTCTGTATTGCTTTAAAAATTGTCGGTGAGGAATCTGGTACGAAAACACAGCAAGCGGACCCCACTAATTTACATACTCCACCACGTTCTGCCAGAATGACATCTAATGCCCTACGGTTTTGGAGCGCTACCAATCTTATTGCTTTCTGTTCCAGTGTCATATTGTAGAGTATATCTGTGGTCCGGTTGATGGTTCTCTCCAGTACTCTTGCTAGCCCCCTAATATTTTCAGAATTCGCTATCTGTCCCCAAAATGGCACAACTGATTTTGTTATGTCTCCCAATATTTGCCCAGGGGTCTCTTTGTTCTCGTCCCGCCGTGGGCGAGCCTTAGAAACTTCCAATGTACTAGCTATGAATACCCCAGGTAACAGGATTCCTAAATAACAGGTTCCCTGCCAATCCTTGGGCAGCCAGGGAAATGCTGTACTACCGCAAATGAAATAGACAGGCCCCCCTACATACAGAGGCCTGTTCTCCCCGGTCAAATTTACAATATTCACACAACCTTCAAAATCTCCCATTGACTGAGAGCCATTTCTTTGCACACAAAAGGGGACTGAATCGGGTCTATGGTTAATAGAGTAGGAAGGAGGCACAGCGTCCTTATTGCCTATCGGAGCCATTTTAAAGGAAATTAAAGTTTGGAAAGGAAGAGACAGTTTATCAGATGGCCTAATAGAAGCAACATTAGGTTTACTTCTATTTGCAAAAAGCGAGCATCCCAGGGGAGTCAATTCACGTTTCTCAAAATTATTTAAATTAGTTCCATCAAAGTTCCCTGAGAAGCTATCATTCCAACGGCCAAAGAATAGTGCTCTAAGAGAGGCATAGCAAGCAGTCGTTAAAGGTAAAGGGTGAATATACCATCCTAGCCCCTTGTTCCCATGTTGCGGTAAATGGGTGCAAATCCAGCAATTACTCTTATTAAAAATGGCATGCGTTAAATTCATTATTATCATTAAAGTGTTATTATGGTACTTTCGTCTATGCTGGGAGTCCCTAGGTGACAAAGTAAGAAGGTGTACAGAGGGAGTCAAAGCAGTAGGTACAATTTCAATTGGCAGAAGAGGCTCTAGAGGGTAAATTTCTTCGAAGTACCATAGTCCCACGGCAGTAACTATACAAATTCCAATTACTATTAACACAACACAGAAATACGTTTTCGGGGCCCAGGCACATTGTTCATTGTCCGAGTTGGTCACCCCCTTATTTACAAGTCCAATGCGAGCAGCAGCGGTGGAGGTGGCAGGCATCATAATTTCTCAATCGACTACCCCAATGTTCGTTGCTGGCGACACTACGGTCGCGCGACTTCTTAGTCCTTCCCTAACCCTAGCCAGCAGAATCCCCTTTCTTTAAAAAACTTTCTTTGCAAGAACAAAACTCTTAATGATTTTTTTTTTCTCTCCAGATGCACAGGCAAAACCCGTACCGTAGTCCTATTTTCTTCGTCGAAGGTCGTACCTGGTGATTCCCGGTACTGTTTGATCCGGAAATAAGGTAACGTCACTTCCTAAGGGAAGCAACGTATCAGAGGCGACGGAAGTCGTAGAACTTGAAACAACGTTTTCCGGAAGTAACCTTTCCAAAGAGTGTGGAGACAAAATGGACTGTTCCCCAAGCTCCACGGGCTCTGAGAAATTTTCCGACACACTCACAGCACTATTTGCTACTCCTGGATCTGAGATTGTAGAATCAGCGAGGGGTTCTGCTTCTTCTGCAACGTGTGGCGTCGGGTGAGGAAGTTTCTTGACTTGCGTCGCGTGGATCCAAGGCTTCTTTCCAGCCACCCGCACTGCTGTCTGGGTGACCAACAGCACATTGTAGGGTCCCCGCCAGCGAGGCGTGAGACAGGAAGACCTTTCGTAGGCCTTCACCAGGACCCAACTTCCAGGCTGAATATTGTGTCCTGGGCCCGTAAACCATACAGGTAAAGCTGATTGAACCTGATGATAAATGAGATACAGATTTTTAGTCAACTGGTTACAGTAGTCCACAAGCAATACATTTTCAACCTCCCTCAGGGCTTTGGGCTTCGGAAGACCCCAAATATTAGCAGGTCTCCCCATCACTACCTCAAATGGAGAGAGCCCAGTCTTAGTTTGAGGTGTGGCACGCATGGCTAACAATACAATAGGTAAGGCGTCCGGCCATTTCAGTTTGGTGCCGGCGCATGTTTTAGCAAGCTTATTCTTTAGGATACCGTTATGTCTCTCTACCAACCCAGCACTTTGAGGATGTCTAGCAAAGTGAAATAGCTTTTCAATGTGTAACGCTGTGCATATCTGCAAAATTACTGCTGCAACAAAATGGGGACCTTTGTCCGACCAAATTACTCTTGGCAGCCCAAATCGTGGAAAGAATTCCTTTACCATAGTCTTTGCAGTGGTCATGGCAGTAGCATCCTTAACGGGGAAAGCCTCAACCCATTTACTAAAAGCACAAATGATCACAAGGACATATTTTAGATTGTTACACTGTTCCTTTAATAAAATTAAAGTGGATGACCTCGAAGGGAACAGAAGGAGGCCAAAAACTACCCCTTGGAGTTACTGTCCCCTTCCCCACATTGTGCTGTAAGCAAATCATGCAATTTTGAACATAGCGCTGTGCGATCTTCAAAATTTTATCACATTAACATTTTCGTGATCTGCTGAGCACACACATGCGTAGGACTGTGTGCCATCGTAACCATCGCCAGCACATATGAATCAGGGAGCAACCATTTCCCTTCAGATGTATCCACCCAACACCCATCGTCATCTAGTTTCCCCATCCCTTCGGCCCTCCTTTTAGATTCTTCTATCATGGCATCAGCTTGGATATCTCGCACAGACCCAATACCCGCATCCATTACATAGGCATCTTTTGTTTCTCTTAGAGCATACATGTCTGCGCTAAGGTCTGTGGCCGTTTGCCTGGCTATCTGGTCAGCAAAAGCGTTCCCTTTTCCCACATCGTCTATGACCTTACGATGCGCTGCACATTTCATGATTGCTAACTGACTAGGGAGCGCGAGTGCCGAGAGCAACTGCACTATCAGGGGGCCATGCTGAATCTTGGTCCCATGTGAGGTTAGGAACCCTCTTTCCGACCAGAGCCTCCCAAAGTTGTGAGCCACCCCAAAGGCGTACTGGCTATCAGTATATATGTTTACTGTATGCCCTTCGGAGAGTTCACAAGCTCGGGTCAACGCTATAATCTCTGCGGCCTGCGCAGAGTTATGCAAAATTCTCTTAGTTTCAACAACCGTACTCAATGTAGTAACTGCATAGGCAGCTGTAGATGTACCATACGGGAGTTTGAAGCAGGAGCCATCACAAAACAGCTCCCCTTCCGCATTGAACAAAGGTCTATCCTGCCCTTCGTTTCCTGTTCAGTAGTATACAGGCAGTCATGTGGTTCTTCGTCACCGCAAACAGTATTTTGCGGGAATGGTAGGAGTTCAGCCGGATTAAGAACACAACACCTCTTAATTTGAATGTGAGGGGCAAACAAAGTTAATTCATACCTCGTCAGCCGTGCAGAAGTGAGGTGCTGTGTTTGAGTTTTATTCAATAGGACATCTACAGAGTGAGGTACCATCAGGATTAAATCATGGCCTAGGACCATTCCCTCACTCTGTTTTACAGACGCGTCAGCAGCAGCGACAGCTCGCAAACATCTTGGCAAAGTGCATGCGACAGGGTCAAGGGCGGAAGAGTAGTAGCTGCACGGTCTATTCTTACCTCCGCGTTCCTGTGTTAACACAGCCAAAGCACATCCATCACAATCATGCACAATCAACACAAAGGCCTTATTGTAATTTGGAGTACCCAGAACCGGTGCAGAGCATAACACGCCTTTGAGAAGCTCAAATGATAGTTGATGTTCCGACTTCCATGGCAGCGGCGAAGAAATGCCCTTCGTCAAGGCCAACATCGGTTTTATCACTAGTGAGAAGTTCGGGATAAACAGCCTACAGTAAGAAGCCATACCTATTAAGGCTCTGACTTCCTTCTGTGTATTTGGAACAGACGTGCCAGAAATGTGTTTTATTCTTTCAGGTGTCAATCTTCTCCCCTCCTTTGACAGGAGATAGCCTAAATAGGCGACCTCCTGACAACAATATTGAAATTTTTTAAGCAAAGCTTTATGACCGTGTTCAGCCAAATGAATAAGCAACAATACAGTGCCTTCTTTACAAGCACTTTCAGAATCTGCAGCTAAAAGTAAGTCATCGACATACTGAAGCAGTGTACAAGTAGATAGCAATTCAAGGGTGTCAAGCTGCTCTTCCAAAGCCCTACTATAAATGCTTGGACTTTCAGTATTACCTTGAGGTGCACGAGTTAATGTGAACGAACGTCCCCCCAAGGTGAACGGGAACAAATATCTACTCTCCTTGTGTATAGGAATACTGAAGAAAGCATTCTTCAGATCCACAACACTAAAGTGCGTAGCTGTGATCATCGTTAGTATCGTTGTCACATCAGGCACAATTGGAAATTGTGGGGCGACAACTTTATTAATAGCGCGTAGATCAATTATGAAACGGAATGGGATTGCATTGTCACCTTTCTTGTACACGGGTAAAATCGGGCTGTTACATAAACTACCTGCAATCTCTTCAATCACTCCTCGATGCACAAAATAGGAGACAATGCACTTCAAAGCACGCTCGCCCTCAACTGACATTTTATATTGCGAAATGCATGGTAGTTTAACTCCATGTTTCAAAACTATTTTAACGGGTTCAATCTGTAGTATCCCAACATCATTGTCGTCAACCGCCCACAAACATTCCGGGACAACGCTAAGCTCAGGAGGCAATGGTTGAGTCAAAAACTGAGAGCTGGGAAGTTGCTGTGGTGAAACCGTCAGCCGCACTCCGTCAGAGGAACAATGAATTACTGCATTTAGTTTCTTCAACAGATTTAACCCCAGCAAATTCTCTCCACAGTTTGAAGTCAAGAGGAATGGACAGTGGTCCGTGAAGGGACCCAAAGAAACAGGCACCGGCGAAGAAACCGGACAAGCAACTGGTATGCCAGAAAACCCTACAGAAACATTAGTTTGCCCTGACAGTGGAATGCTTGGAACCCGAGAATGATCAATGGAGCACTTCTGTGCTCCAGTGTCTATCAAGAACTGATGTTTCCTATTCCCCACTAACAATTCAATGTAGGGACCTTTTTGACTAACGGGAATAGGTGAGGGTTCCAAACCCTGCTTCGGGCAATCCTAACGAAATAAAATGTCGTCGGAAGGAAGCTCTTCAGAAAGGTAGGCAGCAGAAGGGTGATCAAATATGTTTCTCGTGTCCACACTCGAAGTCTGATTTCCCGCTGAAAAAGGTTGCTGAGGATCTTTCGAGAACTGACCTCTATCAGGGCCCCCCACTCCGGGGCGTCCTCTAGGTCGTCTACCCATACTCCCAAATGTGTTGTTTGACCTTTGTCGAAGGACGGGGCACTGTGCACGCCAATGACCTTCCTGGCAGCAATAGGCACATTGATTAATATTCACAGGACCCAAGGGAACATTCCCTTTTGGAACATACCGACCTCTGGTCTGTGAATTACCTCCTCTGGGATTTCTAATAATTTGTTGTAACAATACTTTAGTCTTCAAATCTCCTTCCCTCTTCTCTATTCTCTCTTTTTCATTATTAACACGGTTCTCATAATACTGAGCCATGTGTAAAACTTCAGATTGGGATTTCGCCTGCCAAGCGCTCTCAGAGGACATAATCTGTGACTGGATGTCGGGCAACAATCCACGTACAAATTTGTCCACAAACAACCTTTTCCCAGACTATGTGCCCAAATCCTGTCCACTGAAGTCAGAGAATACATGTTCGAATCTATTAAAGAATTTGGTGGCACCTTCAGTTTTTCCTTCAACACAGGCCGTAAACTTGTCCCAAATAATTATTTTCTCAGGAATTATGGTTTTCAATTTTGCGACAATTCTATCAGGCAAAGTGAGTATTACCTGAGGTGGTTTTTCACCAGCTGGTCTTTCCCCATCAAACCTAGTCATGTTAGCCCACGTATCTCCCAACCCTGGCACATCGTCTATTGTTCGAACCTGCTTCCATAAATCTACGGGCAGGAGTACAGGGAATAGCAAGTCAATATCACTTAAGGTGAACAAAGAGGACTGTAAAACGACTCTATCTCTTTGTAGAATCCTGTCAGATTTTTCCTAATATCGGGAATTGATTGTCTAATAGTGTTCACTTCCTGTCGTGAAAACGGGACGTGAACAAATTGCGATACATAATGTGCAGGGATGTTCACAGCGGGTGCACCTGTCCCAGCGTTAGCGGGAATCTCAACCTTTGGGACAAATGTCGGAGGAACCTCTCTCATTGGCAACTGAGATATAGGTAACTCCGACCGCTTACTGAGCAACAGAGCCAGGTCGAGCGCTAAGGCAGCCGAAGAAGTGTCGGGCGAAAAAGCCCTCTTACAAATACCCAATAACTCTATAGGACAACTAACCTTTTTCCTTACACATTCATCCTGTAGGTACTGTACCATTACCTGAATCACCTTCCTCTGCATTTCTACTGTATACTGACTATACGTGTCATATACTTCATCCGGAGGTATCGATGAATCCGAGATCCATCGAATCGCATCTTTGGTACAAATTCGTACTTCCTCAGATGCCGATCTACGACACGGAAGGAACCGTTTCTGTACATACATACTGTCGTCTTCACCATCCTCATCCCGTAATCTTTCTAAGTCCCTCCTATACTCAAACAACCTCTTAACATGACCATGTACTTTCTCCTCTGTGTCCCTCGAAAGCGCTAAAGTATTTAGATCCCTCAACCCTTGTGGGAGATCCGTATTATGTAATCTACCCCACATTACACATAAATGAGTCCCCAAACCTTCAATAAAAACATTTTTCTCGGGAAAATTGCCCATTTTTGATAATGTGGAGAAAATGTCAGCTTGATCACCTCTCTCCATACAGTGCTTAGCCCATGCAAAAAATTCCAGTTTCTTTTCTGTAGAGACAGTATTTCGAGTAACAATCTTTGATCCCGCACCCTGATCAACTTCAGTCAGTACAGAACCACTCGGGAGCGGAGGTGCGGGCAAATTCAATGGAGGTGCAACTATCGGCGCAAGAGGAAGGGGTGGTAGGATAGGTGGAGGAACAACAACTAGAGGAATAGGAACAATAGGTTGTACAGGGGGAACAGGAATAACAGCAGGAATAACAGCAGGAATGGGCAGAGCACCAGAGAGAGGATCATACGGAGGTGGCGCAGAGGCACCAGGCCTGCGTTCGTTTAACAATTTATCAATAAATTCTTCGGAAACATGGAAATCTTTAGAGGGATAGATTTTCTGGATACCGAGTGAGAAAGCCCTATCCATATTTTTGACTGACTCTGAATGTTTTTCCTTATCATATAACAACGCCTTTTCGGCATTTGTTTTATGACAGCGTGCATGTTTATCCCTACTTTTAAGCTGCTGCAACGCTTCCTTTTTCCAATTCTGCAAAACATCAAATGCTGCAGGTCTGGCTTTCTTCTTTAGCAAGACCGATTCTAGGTATTCAATACGGGGGATCTCGAAACTACCATTGATTGGCCACTGAAATTCGGAGGCATGTCTGGTTTGTCTGTGCCAAATATCATTAAATACTATACTTCCAATGCCATGCTTACAGTACATAGTACACGCCGGCGACCCCTCCTGTGGTGCCGGGCGGCTAAATTCCAAAGATTGTCGATCGCTGCGGAACAGAGCCCTAAAGCAGCTAGACAGTTTCCCAGGCATTTCACAAAAAATTGGTGTTACCTGGTCAATAATTGTGTCTGCAGATACAATACGCCAAATTCAAATTGTCGGGGTTAAATTAAGAGTCGGGTCACGACTGCACCTCACCAAACCTAAGGAGGACCATACGGTTTACCAAAGAACTTACATAACACATTTTACCTTGTGTTTGGTGGTTTTGACAAATCTGCCCGCCTCAAAAATGGACCCTCGTCAAGATGCTGTGTCAGACCACATGACTATCGTCCAAGGATCGGATCGTGCAGCGCTGCCGAGGTGTCGCATCTCGTTCGGTCAGGCCCGCAGTATCACACCGTCCGATCCCGGTTCGATAGTCTGCGTCAATTCTTCAATGATCCGGCATCAATCTTGAGGGTCCCTATTCGGGCGCCAACTGTGGAAACAGAAAAATAATATGAGGCCGGGAAGCCCAAAAAGAAACACACCAACACATGTTACAAAGAAACATACAAGTGCTTTATTTAAAAGCTACAACAGTTACCAAGTCAATTGACAAACGGATAGCTATTCGGCTCTCAGAATGACATAACGAACTTCAACGAGGGTTCGATGTGTTAGTGAGAGACCGCACATTGGAATACCCAGGCTTTTTATACAATTTGTCCAGCCCTTGGCCAAACCTCTTGCGGGTTAACCATTCTGCGAAACAAGTCTTTGTGTTCCTTGCCAGGTCAATCCTTTAATATATGCATTTCGATTAGTTTCACTGATATAGTTGTACATTTACATATAGGTCAACAGTAGGACAAGGTCTCAGTTCGCGACCCCGACAAGTGGCCTGCAGGCATATTAATTATTCAGTTGTACGGAGGTCACAACGGCCAGAATCTTACTCAGAATGTCATTCGGCCTCCATTTTGATGTTCAGGGTGATTTCTACATAGCAAGAGAACCTAAAACGGCGGCTCAATCCAAAATGGCGACTTACATTACTTTCTCTAAGGTCAAGACCTTGCCGTGGAGTTTGTTCGCACATGATGTTTGGACAACTTGGCGTAGGCCAATACACATACAATTGTTACGATAGGAGGCATAATATTGTTTCTATTCCAACATAGTGGGCTCACTAACAAGGAGCTCACCCTCCCAATAAATCCGGAATGTCCTAGGCTCTTCTCCTTGTACCTGGGACAGGGCCTGTTTCCTCAGACCCTCAAGAGAGTGACATTATATTTGTCCTTTACAGAAGTCTGCCCGGGAGGGTCCCCCTTCAGCTAACAAGCATTGAAGATCGGGATGATCTTCCGGGTTTAGAACCTCTCCCACAGGAGAGTCTTCTGGCTCTTCTCCCACAGGAGTTGAGACGGGGTTTACCACTGGACCCAGCCCGTAAGGAGCATCGATCCCAATGGGTGCTGTAGGAACAGCAGGAAGAGAAGGAGCTCCCTCCACAGAAGTGGCCTTCTTGCTCTTCCTTCGTCTTGCCTTAGGCCGCGCCTTTGGCTCGGGTACCGGACTCACAGCCAGACCCGGTGTCACCTGTGATCTAGTGACAGCAGCTTCAGTCATGGGAAGACCATCCGCGATCAACCCCAACTCCACTAGATCATTACCTAACAGAATGTTAGCAGGGACATTGTCCTGAACCAGGACAGGAAGCTTTGCTGTCTGGTCTCCAATTACGAGTGTGACTCGGGCTACAGGCGATAATTTGGGAGGCCCACCAGCTAATCTGGTGGTTCTCAGAGGAGCACCTACATAGTCCTCTGGCTTGAGCAGGGTCCTGTCCACCACTGTCATGCTTGCCCCAGTGTCTCTCAAACCAGTAGAAGGCTGGCCATTCAAGAGGACACTTCTCAAAAACCTACGGGTGTTCTGTGGGATAGTCGCCAGTACGGCTGCGTACTGGTCCCAGGCCCCAATGGACACTAAGGAAATCTCTACAGGAGCACCAAATGTGATTCCTGTAGAAGAGGGGAGGACAGTGGCCTCCACCTCAGACAGGGGTAAGGGTAGGTCAGGCTGACAGCCTGTACTCCAAGTGCCCTTCCTTTACACTTGGATTCACCCCTTCTGTGATCCAGAGCCCCACAATCCCAACAATTGTCTGCAGTGCGGGGTACGGTACTGGAACCACAGGGAGCCTGCTTTGCAGCAGGTGGACCACTACTCTTATTCCCACCCACAGATGACTTATCCCCGTTAGATTTTTGGGTCTTCGGAGAGGAGGGTTTAGGTTTATTCGACTGTGACTGCTTTTGGGACTCCTCAGCTTTCTGAGAGGCCCCCTTTTCTTTGTCCTTGTCCTTCCCACTGGAGTCCTTAGGGGACACCCGGTGAGAGACCCACTTGTCAGCCAACCAAGCCAGTTTAAAGGGATCCAAAATGTTCTGGTCAGCAACATACTGACGCAGCTCCGGTGAACAGGCTTCAGAAAAATGCTCAAAAAACAACAGGTTGGACAATTCAACAAAAGTTTTCACCTTGTAACCATCAATCCACCCCATCAAATTCATGTGTGCAGCACTCACCCAGTCAACCCAGACACATTCTCTCTTTTCTTAAAATCCCTGAACCTTTTAAGGTATTGGGTAGGTGTCTTGCCAAACTTGGCAATCAAAGCAGATTTCATACACTCATACTGACCCCTTTCTTCCACACTCAGCTTCAGAATACAGTCAAACCCAGTCTGAGGCACTCTGCTTAGCAAACACTTTTTGTCAACGTCATGAATTGCACAAGCCATTTCAAATGCTTCAATCCATTGGAGGATATCTGAACCCTCCACAAACACACCAACCAAATCTTTCATGAATTTAGTTGCTGGGGACCTGGCACTCTCACTGGGTTTCGCTGAAGTCTCCACTCTAGTTTTCTCTGGCTGGATTCTCTGACATTCAGTGTCCTTGTCTTTGAGTTCAAGATCCCTATTCTTGAGTTCAACTTGTTGAGCCAGCTCCTCCTTCTTAAGCTCTGCATCTATTTCCAATTTGCGATATTCGAAGGCCAATTTCATCCTTAATAACTCAAGATCCAATGAATTGCTGAGGTTCGGAATAGAGGCAGCAGGAATGGTGGCATTCCCAGAAACAGATTCAGTAGAAACCCCAGGGGCAGAGTCCTCATTGGTTGCATTCCCCCCCTCATCAAGAGTTTCACCATCGGTCTGGTAGTCCACCAGGGCAGCTCCGGCCGAGACTTATCCACAAAGTCTAACTCCCTGGCTTCACAAGCACTCTGGAGAACCTCCAAGCTCATCCGAGTCAATTTACCATTTGCAATAGACTCCATTGGTTGTAATGCAGTTATTTTGTACACAACCAAACCTTAATCTAATAAAGTGCAGATATTTTGTAAGTGGCATGGTTATACACTGATTCTTAAAACCATAAGCGTCCCACCGCTGCCACCAGTGTAAAGACTGGTAGGGGGTGTCTGTACTTCTGCTCTCTATATGGTAGAGGAGAGGCACAGAAGACCCCAGCCAAGATTCTCTATTACGGTAGCAATGGACGAGCAATCAAGGCCTAGCTTCTCAGTAGGTGATGCGGGCTGGTTCTTAAGTACAGTGTAGTCCCAGAACCCCCACAAAGGAATGTCCACACACTGTATTACTGAAAACACAGTCTTTATATAATTAATATTCAAAGGTATGTACACGATCACAATAATGCACTTTGTACTCGGAAGTCAACAATGATAAATATATACAATTCTAAAGTGGTACCACCAATGTTATCAAATCTCATTAAAGTGCATCAACTGTACGGTTAAAATGTCACACAGATTAACGAGGAAACCAGCAATAGAGATAGGCAGGAACGTAAGATGGTTGAAACAATAGTCTTATTTCCTCCTATTAAGGTTTTACCCCCCCAATGTACCTGGTGGAGTAGAGTTCTCCGAAGATGCGTCGACCGATCCTTCTTGAGTGACTCCCTTTAAAGCAGAAGCCACGGATCATCGAGAGGCATCGAGGAACTCGACGTTAGGTGTCGGGGAATCGACGACCCTTCTTGAGTGCCCTCCCTTTAAGGCAGGAGTCACGGGTCGTCGAATGTCCGACGGTGAACAGGTTGAACTACGGCAGTGAAGTGGCAGCTTTGTTCCTAGCGGTGCTCGTCGATGACAGAGCGTTGGCGTCCTGCAAGGAAGAGGCGTGCGGGGCACTTCGGTGTTGATAGTTCTGGACCGCAAAGAGATGATGAAGAACTGTGGCCCAGCAAGGGCGTTGAGTCGTCGGTGCCTCTGTGGTCCTTAGGTGGTGGGAAACCCACCAGCGGATGCTCCTCGGCGCGTTGATGGTCGGGCCTTCTCCAGCGGGATAAAGCGGGTGACGATGGAGACGAGAGCGTCCGATGATCAAATGAAGTTCTTAGGCAAACGGGAGCACGGCGGCTCCGGTCGGCGATGGCGGTCGTCGACAGTGGCAGACAACAGTCCGAGTGCTTCTCTTTGAGATTCCGCGGCAGTCCCCGTCTCGGGTCGGCAGCCTGTCGCAGGTCTGTCTACCAGGGAGCTTTGGCAAAGATCAGCTGTGCACGATGGTCCCTCATAGCTTGGGAAGAGGGCGCCTTACCAGGTCCTCTCTGGGTCAGTCCTTGGAGGCACAGCAGCTTTCAGATTGTGAAGGAGAGCAACAGCAATTCTTTTCGTCCAGCAGGGCTTCAAGGTCAAGCTTCAGTTACTCCAGTTACTCGTCGTAGTGGACTTCAGCTTCTGAACACGATTCCTAGCAGTGAGAGGTCCGCAGATATACTGTTGATCTCCCATTCATTCCGCTGGGTCACACTCAAGCATCCAATCACGAATAAGGGCATTCATGCAGGCAGGCAGCCAATCAGGCACACAAGGTATTCAGGACATTCACTTCTCTCCAGACACTCACAACAAGTTAGGTGTATTGGGACAGGTACCAAGCCATTCAACACTTCCAACTGCATTCATACCGGTTTCGGGCAGGGCTGTCTCAGTCTTTGTCTCTCATACCAGAAACCGGACAACCACAACCAGAAGTGCATATTGGTCACACACTCCATTCACCCAGGTCTCGCCCACAGGAGGTACCCACAACATACAGTCACTGGGAAGGCTCCAGCTAGTCTGGCCGGGCCTTCACAACAACATCATATATGGCACTTCCACCCAACAGCCAGTCAGGGGGAAGGGACAGAGTCAGGGCTTCCCAGGACTTTGGCAAAACAAGGTAATAGGTAATAGAAAGCAAGAGGCCGCAGGGGCCATCTTGTTTTCCATCTGGAATCAACTGATCCCAATGGCAGGGCCAGGGTATCCCAAAATGGAAGATACTCTGTGCACCTGTCAAATTCAGCATGGAGCTGCCACTAGCCCATACCCAGCTCTGCGGGCCACCCACAGGTGCCCAGAAACATACACTAGGGGCACAGGTTTGTACCCCCACCCATGGGTGCCATAAGGGTATCCCACGGGTCTGTTCACCAAACCAAAACAGAGAGAGCTGCACCGCCAGGAGTCCCACCTGAACTCCTGCACGGAAAACATGACAGAACACATGATAAAAAGCAGTAAAGGACAAGGATACGGAGGCCCTGTCCCTCCGATGCATTTCCAGCATCACAGTGGGCGCCATGTTTTTCAAGATGGTGTCTGAGCCCCCCTTTGTTAAAACAGGTCCCAGTCTTCTTTTTTCACCATTTCTTTGTGGAAAGGCCCTTCTAGAGTGGAGTGAAGACCACCTCTGGCGCCCGAGTGTCTGGGGTGGGCAGGAAGTGAGGGAAGTGCCTGAAACTACATGTGCTTAGTCTCCTAGGAGACCCAATTGCACTCTGTGGTGGTTGGCTGGCTGACTGTCTGGCAAGGACAGCCATCCTGCTGGGTGAGTGAAAGCTAGGTTGGAATGAATGGGAGAGAAGTGAATTAAAGGCGAGTCTCTTGGCTTGGAAGGCAGAATCGACAACTGAAATGAAGGAACCTTGAAGAGGATGGCTGCTGCATCTCCTGGACTGTTGGTTTGCTGAGTGAAGCCCTGCTGCAGGTCCGAATCGCCAAGTTTGCATCGACAGAGAAGCCCTGCAAGGACGACTTCTCCCTTTGAGTTGGTGGGACCAATCAACTCCAAAGTAAGCCACCTGGATACCCATCTCAGAGCTGGTTGAATTTCATCACAGTTGCTGCAGGTAACCGTAGGACCAGGGAGAGGGACGCCAGCTTGTGTGCGTTATTTACAGCCACCGGAATTGAAGTTTGCCAGTTGTAAGCTTTTGACCAGTCCCAGTGCAGTGCAGGAGTCCCCCGATGTCCTCCCTCTTGTCCCCATGACTGAGGCACAGGAACAGTGAGATCTGCAGGAACAGAAGTCATCAGCTCTTTTTCTTCATTGTAAGGTACTGTGAAACAAGACTGAGAAACTTTTGTAACTCGCAGGCCTAATCAGCTTGTGACCCAACATATGATTCTTCTTTTTCCAAACTACTTCTGAGAACTTGTGCAGAGACTTTACCGTTTACTTACCAGAACCACTTTATCCTATTCAAGACTTTAGCCCATTGACTTTGGCCTAGCCTATTGAATTGAATTGACTCTTCTGGTGAACTCAAAGTATTTGCACTGTCTAAGAATAATTGTACCCTTTCATGTGCAAATAATCTTTGTCTTTTACTCCTCTTGGAAAGTATTCTGAAACAGTATTGAAGTATATTTGTGTGTGATTATATAATTGCCTCCTTCTAAAGAATGTTTTATAACGGAATTCATTAATAAGTATTTATCAAAGAAACATTTTCTGTAAGAGTTTATTTGAACACCTGTGAGTGTACACCTCTGTGTAACATCATTACTGCTCACATTCTCCTCTTGAGATGAGCCGGTCTGCTCATCAACACTACCAAAACTGTGTAGTACATACTTATACCAAAGGTTGGTTTGCTTACACCTGTAGTCATAGTTATGTGTAGTGTTCCCAGAGGGTATTGCATGCAAACTTTGCCTAACACATAGAACAGTCGACAAAGAACCTAAAGGCCAGTCAGGAGCTGATAAAGCACTGGCATGACCAAAAGGCCACGGTGACAGTCTATTCTCCAGTCCAGTGGGTGTGGATTATGGAGCCTGTCAAACCCATTGCCCTTCAGGACAAGTGGACTGGGCCTTACTGGGTGCTAGAAAAGGTCAGTGGGATGAATTATCTCATTGACGTGAAAGAACCAAAACAGATGTGTACGGTCTTTGACGCCAACCGGCTTAAACCCCATTATAGCCAGAACGACTTGGTTCATTAGGCACAGAGGGACTGAGGAGGAGACGATCATCCACAGAAACAGTGCTTTGGTCCTACCACTTCCTAATTACCTGTCTGCTTAGAGACACAGGTCCATCTGTTAAACCTGTAGTACCCAAAGTATGGCTCCGCTCTTGGTGCAATGCTGATGTTCAAGGGGTAGTCTCATTGGTCAACTCTAAGTGTTCCGCACTGTCGTGATATACAAAGTGCCAATTTGCCAATTAGGGCTTTAGATGACAGCATTAGCCGCTGAAAGTCAATAGTTTAGTCAAAGTATGTGCTAAATGCTGAAATAAATGCTGAAAGTAAATGCTGAAAGTAATGCTAAATGCTGAAAGTAGCGCCTCCATTACGCTTTAGTGAGCTACAAGGAATATGCAGGCCTAGTAGGGGTGGCAGGTCACATTATGCATTGTGCATGGACAGGCAGGGCGGAGGCCCCAGTTCTGTAGCTAATAGAGACATTATTGGAGGGTTTGGAGCATTATAGCACCTATATAGCGCTTAGATCTTTGAAGCGCTATGGGCACTAAGCTAAGAGTGCAGGCCTGGTATAGCTTGCTCACATGGGGTTAATTCATCTTGGCTTCTGTTAGAATATTCTGCCTTTCTGTAGCTCTGCCTGGCTATGTAAACAAATCCTCTTTCTCTGGGAAGGCACTGATAAGACATTCCTGAGCTTTCGCGCAAATGGGCTCTAAGCAGGGGGGGGCACAGAAAGGAGCACAGTGGAAGTTCACTGAGCTGGGTTTTTCCATAAGTAAACTTATTTCTTGTGCGAGGATAGTGCATCATGGTGAATGACAGCACAAGATTACAAAAATGCATGTCCACATGAATCAGGTGGGAGATCGATCCATGGACTTGGTTCGAGCAAGAGCGAGTGTCCGGAACCTGATGCTCTGTCGGCACCCTGCAGCGCTGTCATCTGAGCGGGGCTGGCAACAGCTAGCTTATGAGGGCCAGTTCTCCCAGCGCTGATTGAAGGGGTGTAAGACTGTTTTTCTCTGTATTTCTCTAAGTTCTACGTTTCTCTATATTTTGTGTTTGCTCTAATGAGCTTTGTAATCTTTGCTAATACTTGAATTCCAAAGTGTTGCTAAATTCACTGTTTATGCTTTTTTGTCTAATAAATGCTAAACATTTTGAAGGTGTCATTTTTCACTAGCATGAGTTCACTGCTCAGCACGATAGAACCTGTATTTTGGGCTGAATTGGGTAGTTTTTGCTCTCAAGGGCTGGTCCCGGGGAAGATTTTCCCCTTTTCAAGACACACACCTTCCACATCTCTTTTGCAACTGTCCCATATTTTGAGTGAGGCAGCTGATAAAATTGCTCCCCTGAGATTTGCACAACCACGTAGATTGCCATCTGAACCGTGCTACTCAGACCAATTAAAAAGCATTAGGCTGAAAGTCAGACCAGCCGAACGTAAGTGGGGTAAATCCTATGATCCCCTTTATAAGGAATGCTATGAGGCTTGCCTTGCAGCTTATCACACGGACATAAAAGCTGCACAAACTTTGTTTTTCTCCCAGAAGATTGAAGCTGCCCTATGCAAACCGAAAGCACTGTTTTCAGTTGTCAAGTCTATCTCCTCATCTGATACACTGACAGAAAAGGTTAGACCCACGCAAAAACTCTGTGACGATTTATCCTAATTTGTTATAACAAAGATTGGTGACATTCGTCGCATTATTGCAAGCACAGCTGTTAGTTCCCTTAGCTCTACTAACCATCTTGACCATTCTACACATACAACTGATCCTGCCGAACGGTCCTCCTTTCCTACGTTCTCAGAGGACAGCGTCTTGGCAGCAATCCAAAAGATAAAATCCTGCTCTCCATCAGATGCCATTCCAATTGACAATATGAAGACCATCTCCCCTAATCGTGTGACAGTACTCACAGTTGCTCTGAACAATTCTTGTGAATCTGGTCTGGTTTCGCCTTAACTCAAAGTGGCTAGAGTTGTACCTCTTCTAAAAAAGACATCGCTCGACCCCACCACCCTGTCTAATTTCCGTTCTATCTCTCTTCTGCCCTTTTTGGCTAAAATAATTGAATCTTTGGTATCACCCCTTCTTTCCACATTCCTTGAATCCTCTCATTGGCTTGATCCAGCACAGGCTGGATTCAGGCCTGGCAGAGGCACAGAGAGTGTACTGGTTGACATGGCCAGGCTGGTAGACTCAGGAGGGAGGGGGGTTTGGAGCCCTGATATTGTTAGATCTGTCAGCGGCCTTCTACACTGTCGCCCACCCCATCCTGCTGCCTCGACTGGCTCAGATAGGGATATCTGGACAAGTTCTAGCCTGGTTTACCTCATTCCTGGAAGATCGTACAGAGACCCTCTCCATGCCACCTTTTCTATCTGCTCCCTGTTTTCTTACTTGTGGTGTTCCACAGGGTTCCTCCTTGTCTCTGATCCTATTCAACATATACATCTGGGTACTTGTGTGTCTCATCCGCTCCTTCGGCATCAGGTGTTACTCATATGCCGACGACACCCAGATCCTGATCCGGTTAAACCTTGATCAAGCTGAGATGGCGTCACGCCCGCGGGGATGCCTGCTGGCCATGGGTGAGTGGATGAACCACAACTGGCTCAAACTGAACGGAGACAAGACAGAGGTCCTGGTGGTTGGGTGCACCCAAATCCCACTGTCTGGATTTCTTCTTTCTGGCCATCCTCTCTTGGTACTCTCCCAACCCAGTGAGTAAAGTAAAAAATCTGGGTGTAGTTCTCTCAGCCTCTCTTTCTATGGCTAATGAAGTCACGACTGTGTGTCAGGCGGGGCACTTCCAGTTGAGAATTTTGAAGAGGGTCCTTCTCTTAATTCCTGCATCCCTGCGCCCCTCTGTGGTAGCAACATTAATATTATCTCGGCTGGATTATTGTAATTCTTTGTATCTGGCCCAACCTAAGGGTCTAATCCAAAGAATGCAATGCAGGCAAAATCGGGTGGCCCAAATGGCAACCGGCACCCACTACGGAGTCAAAATTTCTCTGGTCTTATGCTTTCTACACTGGCTTCCTGTTGTCCAGCGTATAAGATTTAAGGCTCTGTGTATAGTGCACCATGCCATCCATGATTCAGGCACGGAATTTCTACAGGCCAAATTCACACGCTATTATCCCAACCATCAAGTATGCTCAGCTACGGCAGATCTGCTTATCGTGCCACCCTATCCTCGCACGAGGATCGGTGGTAGAGCTTTTTCTATAGCAGCTGCTAAATTATGGAACGAACGTCCAATTTCCATAAAGCAACTTTCAAATCATCTGGTCTTTACGAAAGCGGTTAAGAATGTTTTGTTTTAGCCAGTGGCTTCGCTTAATGGCTTTGTTTAGTGATTCTTTATGGATGTTCTTCTCCCTCTCTAGCGCCAAGATGCCTTTGGGTGACCGTTCGAGCTTAAGAAATTTAAAAAATCAATCAATCAATCACTGAAGTTTGCTTTTGTGTGGACTACAGGAGGCTCAATTCTGTAATGAAGACAGATGCTCACCTCATTCCTATGGCAGGTGAGCTCTTTGACAAGCTTGGCGCTGCCAAGTACATGAGTACCTTTGACCTTGCTGTAGGCTATTGGCAGGTCGGCTTGGCAGATGGAGCGAGAGAGAGGTCAGCATTCTCATCCCTGGAAGGCCATTATCAGTTCACTGTGATGCCCTTCTGATTGAAGAATGCTGCTGGCACTTTTCAGCAGAAAGTTACCCAGGTTTTGTCAAGTTTGGAAAACTTCAGTGTCGGCTATTTAGAAAACATTGCTGTCTTCAGTCACACCTGGGAGAATCACTTATCCCACCTGGAACAAGTGTGTCAGTCGCTGCAGAATGCAGGTCTAACTACAAAGACCACAAAGTGCCAGATAGCACAGGGTACCATCGCTTACCTATGCCACCTGGTCGGTGGAGGTAAGAAACAATTCCTAGATGGAAAGCTACAGGCTGTGAAGGATTGGGACATCCCCAACACACAGACGCAGGTGAATGCCTTTCTAGGACTCACCAGGTACTAACGATCGTTCATCAGATGGTATGGGACCATTGTCATGGCCCTGAATGATGTAAATTCCCAGAAGATGCCGAAGAAGGTAAGTTGGTCCCCTGCTTGTCAAACCTACTTTCAGGATTTAAAGGATGGATTATGCAGGGCATCAGTTCTGAAAGTGCCAGACTATGGTCAGGAGTTCATTATGCAGACAGACTTTTTAATTTTGGGATTAGAGCAGTGTAAGCCGAGGTGAACTCTGAAGGGGTAGAGCAACTTGTTGCCTACATTAGCAGGTGGTTGACAAAAAGGCTAAGAAACTAGGCTGTCGTAGAAAAAGAGGCATATGCGGTTGTGTGGTCCGTAAAGAAGCTGAAAACCTACATGATATGATACCCATCTTTGGGTCTCACTTTACGATCCAGACAGACCTCTGTCTTTAGCAATGGTTAAAGGCCATGCAAGGGGAGAACCCTAAGCTTTTGTGTTGGGTCATATCCCTACTGGGATTAGATATGGACATCCAGCACATGCCACACTGCCAGGCATGGAAATGTAGATGGCCTCCACCAGTACCTTCCCTTCGATGATGAACCGGACCCTCACTAGGGTGGTGGTTCACATGTTGAGGCTGGGGGCAGGTGAGGAATTCGACCATCCGCAAGGGAGTGTGAGCTCGCCTGGACTTTTTTGAAGTTTTAGAATTAAAATTAATGATGGGAGATCAACCTCAGAAAATATGTGGGGCTAATCCGTGCACATATGCCTCAGCTCACTGCTCAACAAACACATAGTCATGTGTACTAAGGGGAGACACCAGCTACAGGCACAGTCCTCCGTTTCACATTTAGCTGGAATGTGACAGACGCGGGTACATCAAAGCATCCCTGAAGGGGGAAGGCAACACCTTCCTCCGGACATGGCCAGCCTAATTCAAATATAAAAGGCTCCATGGATCCGCTCTTTCTACTGTCTAAGTTCTGCAGTGCATACTGATGAAAGTTAATTACAGCAGGTCTGCGAAGAGGCCTGTTCACAGAAGTAAGAAAGGGCAAGAAACATCAACACTTCTTTGATATGCAATGTATCAGCTTAAAGCTAGCTCCACCTCTCTGTATGAAGGGCACTGATTTTCATGTCTGGGACAACTGTTTACAGTAGGCAACCCCTGCAGGGAAGAAGTATGTGATTTGATGAAGACAGAAAGTCTGTTCTTGCCACAACCTTCAAGTGAGACCTGTGCTTTGATCAAGAGTCACAGAGACCTCAATTAACAGAGAGACACTTTGATCCACAATAAACAGGAAGATGGGTGTGGCTTAGTAGTACATCTTGTCACCCCCTAGCTTTACTGTTGCAAAGCACTGTGGTTATGACCTCACGCATAACAGAAGATTGTTGGTGGGGACCCAGGATTCATTAAGGTGGGCTTAGCCTGCACCAATAAACTGGGGCCCATTTGGCTTTAAAAGAGGGATGAGCCCCTCACTTAGCAGATCATCCAGCGACTTTGAATGGAGTGAGAATGACTCATTAGGACTCTGGCTGAAGGTACAGTCTGCCTTACAGCTTCTGCCAGTGAAGGAAGACCAGGATTTCCAAGAGGGAAGCAAGATCCCTCCCGTAAACATCTCAAGCACTAGCAGGGGTAGCGGTATGCAGTTCCGATAGATGAAATGATATGTAGACTACTGGAAGAAGTTCCGACTGGATACTGAAGCTGAAGATTCTCCAGGTGCAGATCAGGTGGAATAGCTGGCAAAAGATACTGCAGGTCCAGAGGCACTCAAGTAGAAAGGCAAGCTGGCGAGGAAGGGAGACAGGCAGAGGCGTGGAGGCAAGGAGCACAAGGCAAGGATCAGGGTGGCAGGAGTAGGTGAGGTAAGGGACCAGAAGGAACCAACCCAAGGCAGCCGGAAGAGAAGGGTCCCCAGGGCAGAGCGCAAGAAGGACCACAGGACCACCTCCAACAGAAAACAGGCAGGACCCAAGGAACAGGAACCCAGGGAAACTAGACAGGATCAGGTTCAAGGGGTAGGCAAGGTTCTGGAGCGTGGACATGATCAGGACACTAACCACGTTGAGACGCGACTAGTGCAAGACTACTTCCCCTTTTATAGGACTACCAGCACCTGGGAGGATTGAAACGCAAGCCGTGTCGTTCCCAGGTGCTGGCGTCCCAAGAACGAGGCTTGCAGAGCAAGCTTCCATTGCCCCGAGTGTCCGGCGCACCGCGCATGCGCGGAGCGAGGAACACGGTCTCCCGCGCATGCACAGGGGAATGGGACCACGAAACCCAGAAGCAGCCTGGTGCGCGGAGCCCCAAGCGCAAAATCACGGGTAGAGCCGCCAGGAGAAAACAGGTCGGGCAGGAACAGAAAATCCTGCTCTCCGAGTAAGTGGCGTGACACTAATACCTGAAGCTTTTCTCCCATCTTGAACTCTGTAGCAGGAGCTGCAAAGCGTCCTGGAACCGACCTGACACTCTAGAGCATTAAGATCATTTCAAGCACCAGGTACATTGTGGTTCTGTCCCCCTGGTCCTTTTCGTTAGGCTCCTACTGACATTTAAGACCCCTTGCTCCCTTGGTGCTGAAACCAAATAACCTGGAACTGTTACCACTGATTGCTTTACTGACTACCCTCCTGTCAGTATCCAGAGTGCACCCCTTTCCTTCATGAAACTGTCTGTCCTCCGTGTTCCTTTAGAGCGTGGGTTGTATTTTGTAGTGTGCTAGAACTGTCTGCTGTAATAATAAAGTAGATATGTATATACAACCTTGACTGGACAGTCCCATTTATAATTGGGTAATAATTGTCACATTGAGGGAGGGAGCAGGGGTGCCATTTGTATTGGCTGCACTGGATTTCTGGCCGGGCCGGACCCCATCGGAGGCTCTAAAACGAATCCGTGGAATAATTTGAGAAAATGACAGTGTGGCCGGCCGAGCAGACCTTGCGCAGGAGTGTGAGATGTTATCACCCGGCATTCCTCTTAAAATGCTGTTTTTCGTCCCTCTTTGCTCACTCACAGTTAGTCAAAGCTGCATTAACATTCCAGCCAGGGCTGCGAAGCAGAATCTTAATTAGTCGGTCCACTCCTGCGCGAGGCCTTTTCCATCGCACTCTTAGCTAATGGCGGCTGTCAGGGGGCTCGCGCTTCTTTCCCTCCTCTCTGGGATCTTTGGGGGATATCGTGTTCTGGTGCTGCAAAGCATGACAGAAATATATGTAATGGGTGGAGCAAGGGGCCTGCGAGCTGGGGCTGCGTCTCCCTCTATCGGGGAGAAGTGACACTAATGCATGGGTGAGAAAGGCAGCCGAGGCCGCGGCCAGCGCCCCCTCTCTCCAAAAAGGCCCATTTCCAGTCGGTCCATTGAAGAATACCAATGATGGCCTTCGTGATAATTATCATATTAAACTTTTTTGGGTGTCTTGGGGAAACCAATTGGCTACGAGGGTGTCCAGATACTTGCTGACCTCACGCTACAAAGGCGCGGTTCTATGCAATCTTCCCATTAAACGCAGTCGTATCATTCTGTCTTCTCTCTTTCTCTATCTCTCTGTCTCCTTCTTTCTCTCCCTCGTTCACAAAACATTGGTCAATGGGATTTTCCAGCTAAAAACGTGTTAATCGGGTCCTCTCTTTCTTTTGCAGTTACATGCTGTGTTTTTTTTATACGTAATCTACGTCCTTCGTTTTCTTTCTTCCTTTCTTTCTTTATTTACTTAATTTCGTTCTTTCTCTCCCACCCACCCCCCCCACCTCCCTCGTGCACTTCCACAGAATGCTCCAAGCCTTATGTCATATCGCGACTCCTGGCGCATTTCTTCCAGATCAATTCAAGCTTAGGAAAAATTATGTACAGCATATATACTGTATTTGGCATTTTCTCCCTTAACCATGAGAGAAATAAATGGACGGGTAATCTATAGACCGTGGAGTGAGTGGCCGCGGAGCAATATTTACAGGAAAGGTTTCTTGGATCCTTCATCACTTCTCATCCTTGTTAGTACTAGTAGCTGGGTCGTACTGCAGCCAGATATCGCATTTGGGGGTATGTCTATGTGTGAATCGGGGTACCTGCTGCGAGTTGGCGAGGCACGAAACGCGCAACTGTCACACACAAATCCACCAGGAAAAAAATGCATTTCAGTTTTATGAAAATGAAACATTATTTGTATTTTTGTATGTTGTGTATTTATAACGCGCAGCCAGGCCCAGGGGCATACGGGCGTCAATGTTGGCACTGTCCGTGCACATTTGGCTTTCGGGGTTGTCGGTGGCTGTACCCAAGTCACACGCTCCACGTAGTACGTCTTACGCGGTCCTGTTAGGGTTCCATTGCAGTTCCGCCCGGACCCCGAGGCCCAGAGCGGGGGCTGCGGCAGCCCACCCCGAGGGGGGGGGGGGGGATTGCCAGTCCCAATTGATTTGCAGGCGACCTTTCGCCCTGTTATTTCGGTTAATTGTTGGAATAACCTTTCGATGCGTGCAGCCGCCCTTCTCCATTAATGTGGACCCTCTCTGCAGGCCGGGCCCAGAGCTCGTTTGCCCAAACGGGCTGTGCATTGTCAGGGGTCTCAGACACTTTAATATCATAAATGAAACGACGGCGGCAGCCAAAAGACTATGGGCCCGAATCGTGGAATTGTTTGCACGGTGCAAAGTGACTTTGCTGCCAACAAACACCCTAATTCATGCAGCAGTGCAAGTGTTTGTTTGCAGAGCATAGAGACATTACACTGCAAACATACATGAATCAGGGTGTTTGTGGGCAGTGCAAAGTCACTGTGCAGCGTGCAAAAAAAATCCATGAATCGGGTCTGTGTTGAGGAGGTGTGCCCTGCATTGTTCTTTGGTAGGTTGAGGGAACCCCAGACTTACGGCCCTGGTGGTTGTTGTGCTTGTGTCACTCGCACGACCAGTGAATCCGGAACTTTGTGCTAACTTTTTTGTCTGCTTGTCAGTGTGCAGTAAGTAGCCCCCCCCCCCTGTTATAGAGCCCGCGTAACTTAATGCTCCAAAAGATGCAGGTATGTCCCGTGTTTGTGACGCAGCACTTTGAAGTCCACGGATGTAGGGGATTGCCGGCTTTGGAAAGATAGTCGAACTATTCGAATATGCCGTTCCTCTTCTGGTGTGACTCTTATCCAAGATCCCGGGTGTGTGAAACTAAATGAAAAATGGAATATGTGTGTGTTTGCTTAAGAATACAACAGGGCGGTCGTTAAACACAGTGTGGTCATTCTTGCATATGTGTGACCCACCCTAGGAGAAAGTCGTCGCCCATGCCAACCTTTCAAAGTGAAGGCTCGGCGGCAAAGAAAGTGATACACATCACGCGTAGCCTGCTATGCCCCTGGCATGTCAGCGGTAGACATGGCTGCCCCCGGTGCTACCTACAGTTTAAGTGCAAATGAAGGATATGGCGCTGGGGGGGAGGGGGAGGCGGACAAGTGCCTGTGTGTGCTTGGGATGGATCCTCGTGTTGTTGGAGAGAACGGCGACGGTCAGTCCTGGTTTTTCAGTCTCTGGATTACTTCACATATAAATCTACTTATCTACTGATAATCAAAGCATACAAATATTTTAAAAACCCTTTGGGTTAATAAAGTATAAAAACATTTTTTTTAAAATCTACTTTTCAATGTAGAGATTAGAGTAAAATGTATTGGTGAGGGGCGGGGAACTGAATTTCTTGTGACCTTTATCACTGCCCCGTCGTGCCAACGCTGCACCCCATACACACCACACCCATATTCCACCCTCAATGTTTATACACAGTACAGGTGTTTATTTGCACCATGCTGTGTATGTTAACACGCACATAAGGCACAGATATACCACCTATATTTATTTTTTTATTTGTGTTTTATCCAAAAGGATTTTTTAACAAAAAATAGAAGTAGAAAATAGCAGACATGCTTAAGATAACATAACTGTTTTCCTGAGAGTAGAGAGAAGAAAAAGTCTTAAGTGAGTGCAAACGGAGCAGTGGTTGAGTTTTGATGGAGAAGCATCACTCTAGAGATTTATTGCATGATGTTTACTGTTGCCAACAGCCAGGTTGGTTTATCTCCTCCAATCAATTTGTACCACTTATATACCACCTATCTACGCAAAGGCACACACTACCATGCCACACTTTCTGGGCACTATGCTTGATCAGTTTGTCCCCGAATTACAGACACGTGCGTGAGTCACGCCTGTACGCCACCGTCACGCCTGTGAACCTCACGCGGCCGGGCCCGTGTGCCTCCCTCTGCCTCCACGCCAGCTCTGCACTCAGTATGTAGGAGCCGCGTTCAGAGCCTCAAGGGGCGCGAGTCGGAACCAGGACAACAACGACACAATTCGCATTCCGAACCAGGCCTGTTTGGCAGTCATTATCACACTGGAGTTTGGGCTAATTACCAAATCTGGGGCCGGGCGGAAATAAATAAATTCCACTTTTAAATAACTGAAGCTAATTATAAGCCTGTTGTTGACACTAAGGATTAATAATTGAACAGCCGTTCTACACCATAAATTGTCATCCCGTTTCCCTGGCCATGCGCATCGCTCCCTCGCCTCCTGCCAGACATTCTCAGCAGCGCTTGCACTGCGCAAGACTTTTCATTGGAGAATTTGATTCGCTATTACTTTTATTGTGGGGACATTCAGTGCGCGGGTCTCTGAGGACGGGGTGCGTCAACGTGTGGTAGTTGCCTTTGTTCGACACAAACATGTCTGAGCTTTTCTAACATTAACACGGTTATAGGGACTACTTAGCGTGTGCGGCAGATTACCTTTGTTTGCATTAAGTCACATGAGATGCGTCCCCCACTGTCAGGACTTCTACCGCCTCCATCTTGTTTTTGTCTCGCGCAGTTGGAAGCTGTAAAGGCCGCGACACCCGTGTTTACCTCTTGAACTTGACAGTTCCACCTCTCGCCCACTTGCCACTGCTCCCAGCTTACCCCCCCCCCCCCCACACTGTACTGGAGGATCGAGGGAAACGTCCATCCCATCGGCGGGCTCAGGGAAGGCTCTCGGGGCGAAAGACACGGGCATACGCAGCAAATACACACCCCTGAGACGGCCGTAAATTCAGTCACTGCAAGCAAAAAGCGCAAAAGTCCCTTCAGAAGAATAACACGCACAGACGTGCTGGCGAGTTGCAACAAACATATCATGTGGTACTTTGGTCGAAACTAACAATCTGGAATAAAGAAAAAAAACGGGCCCAATTTACAAAAATATTTTACCTTGAAAAAGTCCCATTGATTTTATTTTGTTTACATCAGGCCCAACGTTTCAATAGCATAAATTCCGCACACCACAATGCGCGACTTTATTTTAAATGCGGAATTGCCACTTCGTACTTGTAAGCCTTAGTTGGCCATTTTGACTGAGAAATATGTCCTGCGTCTAAAATGCTCGATGCATTTGTTTGTCCCGGGAGCATAGCTCAGTGGCAACGTGCTCGCCTTGGAAGCAAGATGACACGAAGCACGTGCTCGCCTCGGAAGCAAGATGACTCGAAGCAACACAGGTTCGATCCCCAGGCTCCGCGATTAGAAATCTCTGGGTATTTAAGCGCGTTATAAATATTCAACTAAGACAAAAAAAATCTGTAACAGTGGATGGGCTGTGTTAGCGCTTTAAAATGAAAAATGAATACATTTACTGCCGTGCGTTGTTGGAGAGGAACCGTTATTTCGTGCTTTCTCGGCCAGACCATTCACACAAAAATAAAAAAAAAACACACATAGAAGAGGAAAGCTGAAATAGTTTACTAACATTCATATTTTCCTACGCGGCCCGGTGTCCCACTTTACGTCGCGAAAGTGATGACATCGAGACATATTTAAAAGGAGAAAGCGTGCCCTGCTGGAAAGGCTGTGTGCGCGTTTTCAATGCGTGTTAAAGGAACAGAGTGCATTCTGGGTTTAACTGCGCAACATGTCTTCAGCAGGGAGGGAACAGGGAAACACAGTGACGTGGGAGTGGTGCTACTCTCCCTGGACTGGGACTCTGCAGAGAAGTGCTGCTGCGGCCCAGAACTAAAACGGGTGCAAATGCACGGCTGCCCCATCGCCTCAGCACCAGCAGGTACTCGGGTCCCAGCGAAGACCCGTTGCCTCTTGACGTATGTGCCTGTTACAGGCGACCCCAAAAGCTGAGAGGGACCCTGGAAAGCCAGGCAACACACACACGGAGGATTATGCAGTTATTCCAAATTCCGTCTTGGGTTGTGGGTCGGGAAACGCGTGCAGCTGCAGGACCATCACTACCACACGACGAGGCGGCGCCTGCTGCTGCGACATTTCCAGTCCAAACGCCTATATCCCGTCTGCAACGTACAGTTTTATAACCCAGGACCCGCCAACTAGTGGAGTGCACCATTGGCCAGTAGAGGGGAGCGCCATGGTGGCAGTCGCCCACTTTTTAGTTTGATTATATATAACATTGTGGGGGCACCAGTATCCAGACAGTAATTCTTCTGAGTTGTCTTTTTTTCCTTTGGACATAAAAAGGTACTGTCTCGGTCTAAAGGAGGCCCGGTCTGACGAGAGTGCAGAGATCCGGGTAGCTCAGAGAACCTAACTCTCTACAGAAAACCATAACACCCACTCAGCCCCTCCCCTCCTCCCCCCCAGTTTAGCCGTCATACACTAAAGTAACTCCAGTGTAACTCTCCCTGCCGTGTAATCACTTCCCCCAAATGGGCCGGCGCAAAATGTGTTGGGCCCATTTCAACATGATGGATGCCCACACCCCATGTGTACAGCAGTTAGCAGTCTGAGCCACCCGTGGGCGGCATACATTATAATGGGGATAATGATTGGTTTAATAGCTGCCAATTATCACCAGACAGCGAGCCAGCAGGGAGCTGAAACACTGATGGGCCTCTGAATTAATCGGGCTATGAACACTTATTTCTAAGCAATTGGCTGACATGGAGGAACCAGTGTTGGATGTCAAGAGGTGATAACACTTCTGTTTTCCCCAATGTAAGTGACAGCCAGACAGGCTCAAGCAAACACAGCTTGGAAGTCGAGAGGCGCAAAACACATACTCTAAGCCCCAGAACGTAATATATAAAATACTATATTGCTGTGTTATTAGACTGCTGACTGGCGATATGGGGGCAGTTGATGGGCCCCAACCCGAGGCTCGAAGCCTCTTTCATTTGAAAAGTTTGAAAGGCCCTGACGTTGTCCTTGCCCCTAAACGTTTATGCCTTGAAGCTGCTCCAAGCGACCTCCACTTCAGATCCTCCCTAAAAAAAAAAGCCCAGAGGCATTCTCCAGTGCATCCTCTAAACAAGTCCCCCCCTCCCCCGCCCTCCCCAAGCCAGATTCAATACTTGTCCCAACCAAGCCCAGTTCATTCATTGGAGTCCAGCCATGGCTGGACCAGATGGAATAGATGCTTTGATGAACTCCATGCAACTCTGAAACCAGCTCTAATGCACGTCTCCTCTCCCCTAAACTAGGCTTGTGGCATTCCTCAGCTCAAATGCATTTCCTTAGCAACGTCTATGTCCAAGTGCCCTTCACTACCTGTTACTACAGTGCTTAGAAGCTGGAGGTTTCAGGCTCTAACGCAGCTCCATTGAAATCTTCACCTCCAATGCATCAGTTAAACCAGCCTTGGTGCATTCCCAGCCCCCCGTTAATGTTACATGGCTGCTTTGATGCAGTCCACAACCACAATCATATTAAAAACCTGAATGAATATTATGGCTAAAGCTGGGCTTCTAGCTCGCACGTTGCAGCTGTCCCATGTCTGGGAAAGTGGTTGAATCGTTGAAGATAACTCGCAAAACTCGGGAGTCGTGCGTTTTTCCTCAGACATGGGACCCGGCGGCAGTTCCCAGAGTGGGGGTATTCACTCCTCCCTCCTACCAAGGTCAATGGATTGTGGCCCATGGAAGGGGGTTAGAATAGCAGCACCTGCTACAGCGCTTAGGAGCGGAAGCAATCCAGCACGAAGAGCTACAGCTATATACAATTACGCTGAGCACTCACCATGAACAGCAGCATTTTAAATCAAGTTAAGTAAAATCGGGAAAGGTTTGGTGGCAGCTGGCGAGTTGTAGGTGCCCTAACAGCAGTTAGATTACCATTGAATAACAAAGCTTCTAGAGATCTGAACAATTACAACCAAATCAACAACAAGCACAGAGAAAAGTTTGTCAATGCACCGCACACCCCACGACCATGTCAATTTCTGAAAACTCAAATTGGGAGATGCTTTAGGAAAATGGTTTCTAACGCACAACGCTCTCTCCTGGGCCGGCACTTATTTTTTTGCCTTTTTTAATGATTCCACCCTTTGTTTTTCGGTGATGTTTTTCTGGTCGTCGATTTGCGTGGCGGGAGGCCTCGTTCCCTCTCCGTTGGCGCGTTAGCGATGGGAGAGAGCGAGTTTCCTGTGAAACGTCCGGTGGGGACGTTCCGCGCCGCAGGGAGACCACACGTGGCATTAAGGGACCGCACGGTGCGGATCCCTCTGTCGAGATGTAGCGCAGCGAGAGGACCCCGTGGCAATTGGCGCTGTGTGTTCTATTCTACGAAAAGTGGCCCTGGGGCTCTGGCTTCGTTACCCCTGAGAGTAGAAGTGCACTGTGGGTACCATGGACCTGACATGCGAACATGTGCCATTAGCTCATTCGCGTGCAGCGTGCGTGGTCTAACATAGGGAGGTACAGGAACAGCGCACCTGTATCACTGATACGTGCGCGGTGTACCCGCATCGAGCGCGGCCAGCCACCGTGCAGGGAGGCGAGCGGGACGCCGGCTTCCCCTGCGCGGATGCGGGCAGCCGCCCAGGCACAGTCGGTCCAGGCGGCCGCGGCGAGCCCAAGCGCCCGCGGACAACCCCGCCGCCCCCGCCGCTTATCAATCACCGCGGAAAGCGGACGGGGCCGCGCGCAATAAGTGCATGATGGATTCGGGGGCACTCGAAAAGGCGATTATTCTCGTTTCATACCGGGAATTTATACTCGCTCCATTCATCTCCGGCGGGAAGAACCGACGCGCTCTTTCCTCGCATTCTCAAAAGTGTGTTCTAAGCGCCTTCTCGGGCGACTTTATCCCAGTATTTCGCAGCTAGGGGCCATTTTGCATTTCCTCGCCTCTCACGCGCGCGATAAAACGGCCAGTATCAGAAGCGTCTAAACATATTTACACAGCTTCTGCCCTCGACACCAAACACGATACACGCACCCCCCCCCCTCCGCCCCCACACACGGTGTGGCGCTTTATGGCGTTATATATAGAATATATAGCACCTGACAACAATGACACCATTCCATAATATTAATTTGAAAAGTGTTCATACCGAATGGTCTATTTACTTCAGCTACTCACATCTGCAAAAAAAAGTTACTCTATCTCACTCCCACGCTTTAGACCTCAATGCACATTTTTTTAAATCACTTTGTAAAATAAAATAAAAAATGAAAATCGAATGACAGCATTTACCTTGTGCATGTCATTACAACGAGTTTCACATGTGGCAGATGCCGATTAAATTGCAACATAATGACACACAGCTTATTGTTTCAAACCATTCTGCCTTTATTTACAATTCAAGATATAAATTAGTCAAGGACCAGCGAGGATCGGGTCCCCATAAACGCTTCAAAATAAAACCCAGGCGGGGCGCTTTCCCGTTTATTTACAAAGTGTCCGAGCCATTGCAATACAACTTGCATACGGAGCCCCGAGTACAAAAATAAATATCAAACTTTGCGACTTGTGTGTGTGTGTGTGACCGCTACAGCTGTCCAACCATGAATCCTCTCTCAATTTAGAGGGCGCTTTCCAGGCAATCCTCGCAGCTGACACCCCGACCTTTCCCGGAGGCACGGCATGCCGTGGCGATGGAGGGGCGCGCACGTCCTGAGAATCAAACGCATGTGCCCACCTCAAAAGTGACCAAGTCCAGGGGCCAAAACTACGCCGAGCACCAATCGAGCCAGGCGCGTGAAGCTCGAGTCGGACTGAGAACAATGGTAGTGTTATGTTGTGTTGACCAGAGTCACGTGACTTGAATTCTGTGTTGGGACTATATGGCATGTGCTAACATAAAGGGGCCGAATAGAAGTCCGTTTATCAAGCATAATACATAAGACAGTCCTTACCTTGTGTGCCTTTGTGAAGACATGTTTAGATACCACACATTGCGGATACACCTGTTTGTTCCATTGCAAATCATCTAAGCGGTAAAATATGTGCTAAAATAATTTGCTTCACTTTTTTGCACCAGTGCAAACATTTGATAATGTGAACCCTGGTGTTATTTAGCGTGGAGTCTAGATGGGTCACTTTAACCTGATAATCAAAGTTTGGCTTCTGTTTTAGCCTAGTGTAAGTGCAAAGGAGAAGCAATTATCGAAGAGGTGCTCCGTTCTTAGATTCGTGCCCCCAGAAGCAAGTCTGGCAGTAAGAAGAAATTACAGCGGAACAAGCTGTAAACTACAGGGGATAAAGAACACATGGCAACATGTAAACCTAGAGCAGTAACCTGTGTTTCACGGTGCACGGAAGGAGTTGCATCAAAGGCCAGAGGATGTGTACAAGGCCACTCTCCATGGGCAATGACAGTACAAGGCACGGTTTTGATGACAACAAAAGTGACTTAAAGGCAAATGGATTTGACTTACAGAGTGTTTCTCGAAGTGATTTTCCTAATTGAAAAACGCCATGTAAATCCGCCCCAAACGTGTCTACTACCACAGAGCAAACGTGGGGGGGTCACTGCAAATGCCACATAAAAGTTTGCTGTTGTACACTGCTCCAAGCACCATCACAGTGGCCGTGTATGTGAGCCTCATTTTGACCTGTGAACTTATCCCATTCCTAATGCAGAGTGAATGGCATGTAACAAGGGATCAGAAGAATTTGAGAAGGGTGGCTCAGCAGGTTGTGTTAATGTTGCTGAGAAGTTTGTGTTTAGAGCTGCGTTGAAAAACTAAAAGTCTTTTGTATTGTCTGCAATAAAAATTGACTCTAAAATGAAGTGTTTAGAGCTAGGAGGGGTTGAGCTGATATTCATGGCAGGGGTGGGCAGGTTTGGGGGTTCACCCCCCTCTCCATTCCACTGGAAATGTACAGAAGGCAGCCATGATTATCATAAGGCACGTTTCTTTCTGTTCCTCTCTATGCTCAGCAGGTTATTGCTTGTATATGGCCACATGTAATGGGTGCGCAGATAACTGAACAGTTTTCAAAAACAAGCACAAGCAGGGTCTGCAATAAATAAAGAAAAACATGTTATATTTATGTCTGGTGAATTAACAAGTTCCACTAACGAAATATTGCGAGATGCCTGGCACAAACCATAGGTTTTCTTGCTGCATAATCTGTCACCGTGTACAGTGAACGGCCAACGAAATCTGTGTGCTGGGTTTACCATTACCATGCAGCACCAGCTCCAGCTCCCTGGGAAACCCCCCCCTATTACGCCCAAATGCTGAAGTAGGCGCGCAATATCGCCAGTGCAGGGGAGCGCTGCCCCATTAGGGACATTGACGCCTTAGCTCTCTTGCGGTATCCTAGTGGGTCAGAGGTCTTCCCGATCTCAAGATACGCCAGACTTTGCTTCAGGGATGGTGTTAGGACCTTTCAACTTTTCCAATGAAAGGGGACTCGAGCCTCAGGGGACCACCAGCAACTACCCCATATTCCCAGTCAGCATGCTAATATGATATATAAAGGAAGTAATATATTCCTTTATATATTACTTTCTAGGGCTTAGAGTGTGTGCTTTGCAGCACTCGCCTTACAAGCTGCGTTTGCTGGAGCTCGTCCAGCAGTCACTTTCATTGGAGAAAATAGAAGTGTTATCACCTCGTTGCCTTTCAACACTGGTTGCTCCACGTCCACCATACCTACCAAGAAGGGTTCATAGCTGTTAAGTGGGCATTCAGTGTTTCAGCTCCCTGCCATTAACCATATCTTTATCTCCATTAAAATGCATGCCCCCACCAGGGCTCTAAGCAGGAGTGGGGCAGCTATCATGCTGAAATGGGCCCCCACACACACCTTCAGCCAGGCCTGTGGCTCCTGAACATTGCTGGCAATTATTTTTTTGTTGGTGGTGGTTTATGTGGAGGGGTGGGGTTATTCATGTTGTTTTGTTTTATTTCTATCTGGGAGCAGGAAACACTGTATGGGGGTGGCCAGGTGTGTTACAATTTCAAAGCAGGCATAGGAAATAATGCATAACACCCAAAGAAGACCTATTTAGGATATGAAAGGAGACTGGAGTTGTCTGCGGCCTTACATAGTCAGCACATACGTGGTTACCAAACTCTTGGGTGACGTCGTACACACATCCACTTATTGTGCCTCACGACCTCCTCTTACTAGAAAATACGGTTTAATTTTATTTAAATTCTTTCCCTTTCCACATAGTTGGGCCTAATTCACAGAGTGTTTTATAATGGCAAAACCCCATTGGAAAACGCTCCGTGAATTAGGTGCAAAGTCATTTCTGCATGAGAGAATTTCACAGGGGCCATTAACTGCACCAGGTGCTCGCATTTAACATCTCGTGTGATTGATGTGTTTAGACAAAACATTGGCGTTTTAAACAGTTATTGCCTGAATTAAAGGAAACAATGATATAACGGTTTCTATTCAAACCATGGCCGGCGCCGCTCCACGAGAGGCACGAGGGCCCACAAAGGAGCGTTACATCGGAATGAGGTGATTTGCTTTCTAATAATGAGCCTCCCGGTAGCTGCTCTGGTGGTGGTGGGGACAGGGTAGAGGGACTGGAGGGGGGGGGGACTCCACTGCTCGGAGAGTCACACGCCCCCTCACTGGCCTGGCTGAGGGATGCCTACAGAGAAGAGGTCGAGCTCCCACTGTGCACAAGTCCAGTGAGGGCTCTACCAAGACACAACCACGGGGTGCAGTCAGCTGAAGGACACACGCCCCTTCCCTAATACCCTTGCTCGCGCCGTCTCCATTGCATGCGGTTTCTCTTTCAAAGCCCAACTACCCTCTATAGCCCGCGTGGAAACTATAAGGGGCTCCTGCCACCAGTTAAGGAATGGAATGGGGGCACGGTCACTATAAGGAGGCCATCATTTCATCTGTAAAATGCAGCCCTGTAATAAAAGTATTCGGCAAGCGGGGGTGTTCTAGCACGACTCCCCCCCTCCTACGCCCCCTTTGTGGCTTACTTCACGAGGTGCAGCATCACTGTTTAATTAAGGATTTGAAAATCAGTTGGGACTCCCTGCCAACCCTCTCACCTGAAGTGTGAAGGTAGGAAAGTCCACTTATGACATGAGTGCATGTGCTACAAGTGTACTCAGGGGTGCATTCTGCAACATTTCTGCAGGGAATAAATGCACACAAATAAGTGGAGTTGTTCTGACAAAGTACTGTAGCATCCATTGGCCACTTTCCTTTAGTCACCTGAAACAAGCTGACATAAAAAAAACACACTTACATGTTCAGAGATGAGTAAGGGAAGGGGTGACACACTCGATCCGTGCCCCCCATCCTCTCACTCAACAGTGAGAGGGATATCTTTGTATAGTACATTCTTGTGTACTTATCATTGGTGTACATGTGCAAAAACTAGGGGCCCGATTCATGGAATTTTTTACACGGTTCGATGTGACTATGCACTGCTGAAAAGTGACTGCACAACCGCCACAAACCCTGATTCATGGAACTTTGCAAAGTGTATTTTTCCAGTGCAAAGTCATTGCTAAGTTCCATGAATCGGGGTTTGTGTCGGCAGTGGAAAGTCACTTTTCAGCAGTACAAAATCACTTTGAACCATGTAAAAGAAACTCCATGAATAGGGCCTTAGGTATTCCAATAGCCTCCAAAGGCGGCCTTCTAGCTAGACAAGGGCATTTGCTTTGACTCTTCTGAGATGCTGAAGCCGGTGTTGAGTCGGGTAATTGTTCAGTCAGGCCTATTGAGTGCTCATGTGAGGCTAGAGGACCGGCTCCCCTTTTTTGGACTCATAGCTAGAGCCCCGGAAGTGCTGCTCGCTCTGGCTGCCGGCAGTTTGGAGGGAGTCTGGGCCCTGCTTGTGGGCAGAGCCTGTGGTGATCACAGTCTGGCCTAGGCTCTCACCAGCTGCCATAGCTGCGGAGCCGTAGCGCAGGATGCCCTGGCTTTGTAGGGCAGCATTGAAGTTCCCATAGTTTGCGTAGTTGCTGTAAAATGGTGACGTGTAGTAAATAAGTCCTCCTAAAATGGACGAGGGGGAGTAGGTCGAGCCGTGAGAGTTGGTGGAGGTAGGAGGGGGGCACAAGGCCGTGGATGGGCTGCTTTGACCCAGGGTCTGCTGTTTATGGTCCGAAGTGGCTATCTCTGCAAGAGACCAGAGTTTGGGTTTGACGGCCTGGGGCTGGGAGCTAGGAGAGACAGCATTGTCCAAAGAGGTCTTGTTTAGGGTCCTTGCGATTTCCTCCCTCTGTTGCTGGTGGTGGTTAAGGAGAACACGGTCCATCCCACGCAGGGGCGATGGTGGAAAGTGCTTGGTGCTGGGGAGATCTTGGTCTTCCTCCACCTCCACATCGTCGTCTTCGTCGTCCTCTTCGTACTTGTCTTTGGACTCAGAACCAGACTCGCAGAGGTGCTCCACCTCCAGGCAGGGAATCTTCTCACCGTCGGACTCGGCGGAGCAGGAGTGGTCAGTCATAGAGTCCACGTGCAAACTGATACCTGAGGCAGAACAAGCAACAAGGCCAAAGTGAGTGATGTGCGCCTAATTCAAGTCTCATCAAAACAAGTCAAAGCTGGAACTCATGAAAGCTTTCTTGATATTTGCAAGAGATTTTATCCGATACATTCAACAAATACCACACTGGATCAGAAACATGATGTGTCAATGTTACCCTTTCCATTATTTTGCATATCTCTACTATATTTGAAATAGATTGCATTAATCAGGAACACAGTCAGGCTAAAATCATGTAGAGATTAAAGTCGTGGTAAAATCGAGTTGGGTTATTGACTCTATAATCTGCATGTAGGCCTACTGACCGAAGTGGATAATTGGCATCACCATTGGTGGCGAAGTGCCCTTACTTGATATAATGTTCTAAACATGGCACTGGATTTGGCAGCTTGGACTATCGAATGCTCACACCCAACATCGCACGTGTAGCTGAGACTGAATAGTGGACACACCCCACTAGGGAATGAAACCAAGAGAATAATTGCAAGTAAAACACATTTATATGAGATAAATGCAAGCAGAGGACTCTGCTGCCCGAGAGCGCTCTGCCAAACAAGGGGGCGGAAAAGACCAAGTCTCCCCCCAACACTATCTTAGACTGTGGACATCACCACATATTGATGATACTGGCCGCACTTGCTCAGAGAAGTAGTGGCCAATGTGTGGTGGGGCATGGAAGGGGGAGGCTAAGGGGAGCACAGTTCGGGTGGTGGAAGAGGGGTGAAGTGATCACTGCAAATTCTCTAAGGATAATTTATTTGATGCCGAATGCATGTTATTTGTAAAATCGCTAATCACATTAGAGTAAAATGAACGGCTGTCTTCATGCAGAAAGCTTAAGCTGCACCAGCACTGATGTGAATACCTATTCAGCACGGTTTGCATTCTTCACCTTCTGAGAAATGCACTTTTGCCAGTACCAGAATGCAAAGAACCAAAGTATGTGCCCACGCAGTCTGGGAACGGGTGGCATCTTGGGTTTGCCTATCCCTTTCCTACTAATTAACTCAATGCCATTGAACCAGAAAAAGGCCTCACCTTCATCTTCCGCTGAGGCCTCGTTGCTCTCCTGCCCCTTGTCTGAACTCTCCTCCTTAGCCCTGTCGCCGTCGCCGTCCTCCTCGTCCTCATCCTCGCTCTTGTTCCGCGGGGCCCAGGTGACCTTGTTCTCCTTCTTGAGCCTGCGGCGGGCGTTGGCGAACCAGGTGGAGACCTGGGTCAGGGTCATCTTGGTGATAATCACCAGCATGATCTTCTCGCCCTTGGTGGGGTAGGGGTTCTTGCGGTGCTCGTTGAGCCAGGCCTTCAGGGTGGCCGTGGCATCACGTGTGGCATTCTTCCGGGAGGCCGGGTCGTTCAGCTGGTAGGGGTAAGCAGGGCTGCCATAGGGGTGGTAGCTGATGGCCCCAGTCATTCCAGTCGCGTGGGCATCATACAGTGATCCCTATAATAAAAAGAGATATTTAACATAAGTTGCCAATTAATGATTCATGCAGAATCAACAAGCTTAAAAGGATTTGGAAATGAAAAATGACTATAAGTGACTTTTCCCCCATGCACCCATTTCTTAAATATGCAATTAAAAGAGGCCTGTAAGCAGGGGTGGACTGGGAACTAAAAGAGGCCCTGGAAATAATTACTAGGGACCAAAAGAGGCCCTGGAAATAATGTTCAAGTGGCCCCAAATGACACATTTTCTGCAAGCCCAATGATTTTCCTATGAGAACATTTGGAAATACCAAACAAAAGAGGCCCAGGGTGCGGGGGCCCAACGGGAAATCTCCAGAGTTCCCTACTGGCCAGTCCACCCCTGCCTGTAAACCCTCGTTTACATAGCAGAGAGGCGAGAATGCCACCAACCACTGAATGCATATATTGCTAAAGTGATGGAAGGGTACCTTTAGTCTTCCCTCAGCTCGAATATTAAACGAGTGGGCAGCCCGCCGCTGTTTATTTTTCTAAGACATTGGGCCTCATTACGACCCAGGCGGACTTCGCGGTGCTAAATGCACCGCGAAGCATGGCGGAAAGCCGCCGATAGCGCCATGGGGGTTGGCGGATTTACCGCCCCATTCCGACCTCGGCGGAGCGGTAAATCCCCAATCCCCATTCTGCCCTTCCCCATTCCCATTTTCGCCCCATAGGGTATAATGGGAGTGGGGAAGGAGTTAATTACGCCACCGTAAAATACGGTGGCGTAATTAACAACGAGGTCCCGTAGCGCCATGGTTTTCTCCGGCTGGTAAAACCAGGCGGAGAAAAGCTCCATGGCGCTACGGGAACTCGTAGTATGGCGGAGAGGTACGCCATGAACTACGCTGGCGTAATACCCTCTCCGCCAGGGTCCTAATGAGGCCCATTGTGGGATTGGTCGCTCCAAGTGAGGCTTTCGTTTATTGAGATGCTTCACTCCCCCCCAAAAAAGGAAGAAAAAAAACATTTTAAAGGGTGGACTTTTCTCTGCCTTCTTGTCTCTTTTCTAACTTAATCTCCCCTCTTTACAATTCGGCGCCCCGCTGCACGGCCAATCCAATTTGCAAACGAGAAGATATGCACCGGATCGAATTGATGAAATGTGGCGGAATTTGCATTTTAAATCTCCTTTGTTGACGTTTTAAATTCGGCGTGTTTGAGAGGGCACCGCATGGGGGCGTGGGGTGGGGCGAGGGGGGAGTCGGAGACCGTGCTCTGGGACTGGATTGACAGAAGGAATCGTGTGCTTGGCTGGACAGGGCGAGAAACTAGACACTTTCTGGTGCCAAAGTCCTGGGCACACGGTTGCACGTCCAGAATCTCAGGCTGGCCTCGAGCTGTTAGCAATCAAGCGGGGGGCACGGTGCTGCCCGTCCCTCCCCGCGGGGTCCAGTGCCATTAAAAGCAAACATGATCCAGGGGCCGGGCAGCAGAAAAATGCCACTTTGCACAGATATTCCTCCAGCCGCGCACATTGTTTGCAAACGACCGAATGTCTTTTTAATGCGGGGGGAAAGCGATGATTAAAATGGAGTCATGTTAACGAGGCCGGAATCATATTCAGATTGTGTTTCCTTTTAATGAGAGGAACCTAAAGATCTGGCTGTGTGGCTGAAAGTGGGGGCTCGGGTGGGGGCGCAGGGGTCACAGCCCGAGAGCACAAGTGTAACTAGGCTGAACATTTCACGGCCCAGTGCCCCCAAGAAAAGACACAAACACCGCGGATTAAATACAAATACAGACCACAGATCAAAATATTGTGAGGGGGCAATGCTACAGGAGTGGGCACGCTGAAGCGACATGTAGCGCACATTTAAAAGAATCTCCTCGGCAGAAGCCAGTCCACTGAAATGACCCGTGCTCCGACCCGTAGCGTGGGAAGAAGCAGGGGCCAAGAAACTCCGGAGCGTAACCAACAAAAGGATAGGTTTTGGGAACCATTTCATTACAAAATGGACACCAGATCAAATCAACAAAACACATTTACTTATATTATGTTGTTCGTTTTTTTACTGAAATGGCGGGCATGGATTACTTTAGCAAACTCGTCTGTTTATAACGCATGCTAGCGTTGATAACATTCCAGAATGTAGTGTTGCTATGTGCATTTGCAACACCCATGTGGAGGTATGTGTTCATATAGCTATAGTCCCACTTTCGCTTTAATGGCAACACCTGTGCAAAGTGGACTGTTATAGTGTGTACGGGGGACAATGCCCGCTCTACTCCACAGTCCATTACTGATATGATATATTCAATGTAATGGGTCGCATGACCCCCAGCAGCGAAGTATAAGCAGTGAAAGAGACGCGAGTGACAAACTCACCATGTAGGCAGGGAAGCCGGCGGTGGGGTCTCCCCCGGGCCCAGGGTAGTGCAGAGAGCCGCCGAAACCTGCAGCCACTGCCGCCGCCTGGTCACTGAACGCCGCCGCGGAGCCCGCGTAGGGGCTGAAGGCCGAGCCCGAAGAGACACCCGCGGAGCGGGCCAGCAGCTCCACCCCGCCCCCGCGGGCAGCGCCGTAGGCGGCCGGGCAGGAGTAGAGCGCCAGGGAGCCGGGCGACTGGTACAGGTATCCCCGCGGGTAGGACATGGCCGGCCGGGGCCGCCGGGCAGAGCTCCGCTGCGCGCCTCTCTGCCTCCCGCTCTGCCGAGGCTCGGCTCCGCGGACGGTCTCCCCTTGCTCCCCGCTCCTTTCAGAGGTCTAGAGGGGGCGAGCGCCTGCTCTGGAGGCGCGGGCCGGGCAGGGGCCGAGCATGCTGGAGGCAGCGCGGGCGCATAGTGCGGGCGCCAGCCCCCGGTGCCCGGTGCAGAGGCGCTGCGTGTGGTGAGTGGCGGCTGGTGCTGCTGCCGCTCCCCGGGCGCCGCAGAGCGCGTCCACTTTTTTCCACGGGAAACCTTAGTGTGAAGAGTTAAGAAACAGAGAAAGAGCAGCGGAGTTCCCGATGAGTTCAGGGAGATGGAGCTGTCCGTCACCTGCTCCTCATCTTCCTGTGCAGACGGGGTCCGCCCTCGCCTCCACCCCCTTCCCCACCTCCAGAGAGGGCGCACATTGGAAGCGGGGGGAGCGGGGGGAGGAAGGGGTGGGAACCAAGTATCACTGAACCGCAGAGGGGAGAAACCGTATCCCAGGGAGAGTCACAGAATGCCTGACAGACAAGGGGTGTGTTTATGGAAACGTGGTGCAGTGGGGTTGAAGTTTCACGCTTATAAAGAATTAGAGGGTTTTGGGGGCGCCACCTAAGCTCATTATTCCTCCTCCAGTCAAGGGTTAAGCGATATATTACCTGCAGGTCCGTGGTCTCCCACAGAGCTTCGGGTGACTCTGCTCCACATGTCAAATCCGGTGCAGTCTGTGCCCTCGCCCCACGCGCACGCAGTTTACTTGCTTGGCAGGGACGCATCGCCGAGATGTCAAGTGGGTCAGGAACCGCCCCAGTACGGCTCGCATCTCTTGTAGACACTTCTGTAGAAGAGAACATTATTATTCGGGCGCAGCATGCCGAAGCCCACGTGACAGACCTTTTAACTAAAATATGTTAATCCAATCCTCTTGATGGGTCGATGATGGCCGAATAGACAGACTAGAAAACGGACAGACTGATAAACTGCTCGGGGCTCGGCTCACACACTTCGGGCTTGATTCGCACAGCGTTTTCCTGAGAATCAGGCCCTTCCATGCTTATGACACTGAAAAGTCAAGCCCACAAAAGAGCGTGTTATTATTTACAATCCATGCAGTAGTGTACGGCTGTGCGATCCTTCGGCACTACATTAAGGCGAGGGCCTATAGGGGGTGTTGAAAGGTATGCCACCGTTAGCGCCTATTAGAGCATATATGCTCACGTTCAAGCTGCGCTATATACGCACATTACACCGACCGACAAAGCAAGTATACACACACGCACGCCTTATCGACAGGTGCACGGGAAGACATCCTCTTGTACGGATAATGGTGCGGGCGTTTGTGTATGTGTGTGTTTCTTTCCCTCTACTGCGTGTAACGTGTAAATAAGACACTAGACAGGAGATAAGCAATAGTGTCGAGGCTTATAATTGGCCTTCTGGTTGCACAGGGCCACCCTCTCTCAAAAAAGAAAAGCTGCCCGACAACGCCTCAATCATTAAGCACATCACACCTGCTCGCCTCCCCCAGAGGCGGCCCTGCCCCCGGCGCTGCCCGCGTGAGATAATAGCCCGACCACTGCGTGATGTTTAATTGATGTGTATTGACAGGAAGTTCAAATACTGTAACGTTTTTTTAATAATACATATTCGTATTTAAACCGCCGGGCGGAGAAATCGATACGGGCCGCAGCACCTGAATAAAACATGGCCGTGGGTTTCGCAGACAGCGCAGCTTCCTGTGAGTTCGGGGCCGCATTTAAGCTGCTACTGCTGCCGTCGGGGAGCGGAGGACAGCAATGAGAGTCACATTGCACTGGACAGAGGACGCAGGCCTTCTCCTTTCCCTTAAAAGATTCCGGGCTATATTGCCAATATAGAGACCCGCCGCTGGGAGCGCCTTTGGTAAAATGGCGGCCGTGACTCTTGCGCCCGTTCCATTCCGGGGCTCGCGCTCGTGCTTCTGTGGAGTGGGGAAGAGCTGGGGGCACGTGTAATCCACGAGTCTGCCGTTGGACTGGACCGGAGCGTTGTCTCCAGCCCAGGTGTGGGGGCAGGGGGGGGGGGGCACTCTACATGTTTACGAGAAAACGCGATTATTGACCGAACTTAATTTTGGGCTAGTTTGACTGTGTGTATGAGAGTTGGTAGCTGAACCTCTACCTGGATCTGACTGAAATAACCGCAAAAGTTGGAATATCAGTGACAGAATACAGACATGATTTCAGGTGCACATATGATAACCAGAACATCTTTTTCGTTATATTCCGTTGCATTTTGGAAAGCCGCTGCTAGACAAAATGAAACCTGAGCAGGGGTTAGCCAACCCAATCCTCGCACTGCCACCGGGACGGTTTTTAATATGGTTGCCAGTTGGGTTGGATTGACTTCCTGGCTGTCACCCATCGCTCCTCTGCACGACCCGCTGAGGGGGCATAGTTCCCGGCCTGACTCTGCTCGCACTGGCTAAACCCTGCGGTGTTATGTATTTATGTATCTGTGGAACCAGTCTTGGGAGTTTTAGAGTAATGTGTAGGCAAAACGTCGTCCAGCCTGTGGGGCGTCTTAATCGGCAGGGTCTGCTCTCGGCACCTTTCCCAGCTCCCTAAGGGGAGCTACTCGGAGAATACCCACACTCCTTACTGGTGGCAAGGCCAGTATAACCAGTAACTCGCATGGTGGCCTCTACATCTCCTCGTTTCCTCGCAGTGACAGTTCCGGCCTTACGTCTTATTCACGCGCGGGCCCATAATGAGACTCCACGACGACGTGGCAATTAGTGGGACAGGGAGTTACCAGTCCATCAGGCGGCCCTGCGGTCTTCTTACCGAAACACCCGTCTAATTTCCCAATACAGGTTTCGAGTTCGCACCATCAGCCTCCTGTGCCTCTTCTGGCCCGAGTATCAGTCCGACCACATCCCCGGCACCTGTGTCCATGCGCGCCCCACACTAGCTGCTCACCGGACATCTTGTTAGGAAATTAATTCTTCTTCTTCTTCTTCTTCTTCTTCTTCTTCTTCTTCTTCTTCTTCTTCTTCTTCTTCTTCTTCTTCTTCTTCTTCTTCTTCTTCTTCTTCTTCTTCTTCTTCTTCTTCTTCTTCTTCTTCTTCTTCTTCTTCTTCTTCTTCTTCTTCTTCTTCTTCTTCTTCTTCTTCTTCTTCTTCTTCTTCTTCTTCTTCTTCTTCTTCTTCTTCTTCTTCTTCTTCTTCTCCTTTTCTCTCTCTCTGTCTCTCTCTCTATTGGAACTTTCAATGAACATGTGTCTTCTTCAGTAAATCTATCTATCTATCTATCTATCTATCTATCTATCTATCTATCTATCTATCTATCTATCTATCTATCTATCTATCTATCTATCTATCTATCTACGGGTCTGACACTTTTGGGCGCTCTGTCCTTGCACACAGCACTACCAGTGTGGATGGTTCTTAGGCACGGGCTGTTCTGGTGCGGAGTGTGTGTATTCGCATAATTTGAAGCGCGTGATGGCGCTCGCCTACCACTTCAAGCCCCTCTGTTGTGCAGCAGGTATAGGGCGGGGGGAGGGGAAGCCCGCTGTGGGTTCGGTAGAGCGGCGAGGCCGCTAATAGGCCCCGTGTCCTCCTGAACTTACTCGGGGCGCTCCAGTTAAACACGGTGCGACTAATTTGCTCTGAATTGTTCGGAGTCACTTTCATCGCAATAACTACAAGGATTGCTCCCAGTATAACCCCCCAAAATGCAAGTAAACTGTATCTGAAATAACGGCACATTGTAGCTGTAAAGAGTTCGAGCCGATGGCAGCACCGCAGGCTGCTCCCACACACTGCACGGTGTTGGGGGTTTAGTAAAGGAGGACTCACGCGCCCTTTATATGGGACGGTCTGTATTAATGCACACGTCTGCCAGACTCCATCCTACCAGCCACACATCGAGAATGAACGCGAAAGCAGACAGAGCGGAAGGCGTGAAGGCGACGCCCAACTCACAGCGAGCGTGGCACAGGGCGCTGTGGCGATGGGGGCTGCCGACCGGTGGTCGGATGTGCACTAGTGTGCCACTGTTTGCATGTATGTCTCCCACGCCACATCTTCTTTTTTTCTGTGTGGCTGTCATTGCTTTCACTAATAACATCCATGGCGTGTCCTTTCTACACAGCTTTCAACTGGGGCGGCTCTGGGAGACCGGCAACTGCGACAGACCGCCCCACCTCTCGCGTCCCCGACTGTAGTGCGTCCTCGTAGAAACCCTGTGGTCACACGACCAACACTCGCGGAGGCCACTTTTGCGGATTTGAAATATATTCTTGTGCTAGTATAAATTTGCATTCGCACGTGATGTATCCGGGCCTGGATTCAGCCCAGTAAACACGTGGGGCCAGATTTACAAAAGCCTTTTACAATGGCTCGCTCCCATTGACAAAAGCTTTGTAAATCAGGCATTTGGTCCCTCACGTGGCACAAGCGCACGTGCAAAGCATGTGCATTTAACAATGAGGAAATATTTATATAATCATCGCTTAACCGACTGTGCTTGATACCTTGCCAATGTTACTAACATTGCAATCTTTCAAATAGCGTTATCGAATTCACAGCGTACACCGTCGTTTTCATGCAATACAGTAACGTGCACATTTATAGTAGACAGCAATCAAAGTGAGGTACACCGTGTTCACTTAACTGATCCAACTTGGAGTATGAGGTACACATATTTCCAACCCAAATGCCAGTCTGACGTTAGCCACATGTGTGCACGCTTGGGCGTGCATATAGCCTTTCTAGAACGCCTTTTCAGGTTGTTTACAAATGGAGGGACCACGCGTCCTCATGTCACCGCGCATATAATTGTTCACACACTTCTGTTTGTAGAGCACTAGGCGGCAAGGGCTGCAGGCACTTCTGGCAAAAAGTCACCCCATGACGGTGACAGGGCAACAGCTTTTTCCCCACGTCCGCAAATTCTGTAAATTCGGTTGATCTGATCTCCAGGAAGCGCCAAGAGTAAAAAAAAAAATACCCCGGTGGCACACAATTGCGGTTTTGGCGGTAGTTTCGCAAGCGGATATGAGAGGTTATCCGCTACTGATTGATGGACCCCGCCTAAACAAATCAGATCACCCCCCAACCCGACGCAGAAGGTTATCGAGGGTTATTCATCAAAGGCGCCACACATTTATTTATCAAAACCATGTTATCTGTTCCGTTGAAATTACCCATTATTATAATTCGTATCATGGCGGGTAACACGTAGCTTAGACTATTAAAGTCTGACGGCGTAAAACGCTCCTTTTTATTCTGTGTGTCTGCGCCTCCAACTGTAACGTGTTATAATCGAGAATAGTGAACAGGGCTCCAGAAGTGCGGGTCGAAGTGCTAAGGACGAGTATGCCTATCATTTTTGCATATACTTAATTAACGCTCAGCAGTTAAGGGGTTAAAGGAAATACATAATTTACAAGTACAATGTAAAAAGTGTACCGTGGATAACCAAACCTGGACGAGTGGAGGACGGAGGCGCGATACACATTTTAAGAAAGTTAGCATATCGCTTTAATACTTTCTCCTGGGGTTCATCTGCACTCAAGACAAAGGTCCCCCAACCCGCCACTGAGACATCACTTGCTGCGATTTTAACATGACAAGCAAGGGTTAATTAAAAATCCACTTTTGATCCCTGTAGTCGTCGTGTTTGTGAGGTGGACAGCTGGGGCGCCTCACCCCCACTTCCACACGGTGTTAACTGCGGGTCTCAGGCTGCATGTGCTGTTGCGACGACGCATTCAGTGGATAAGCGCCGATACTGCAGGTCGCCTCCCTCACGCCTCTCTCTTCAGCGCGAGCCTTGCCTTGCCTTCACTTCTGCACTCTTGACGCCAGAGAGCACCGGTGGCACAGGAAACCCCTCTCCGGGAGCGCGCAGCTGCCACTCAAACTCGACCCCAACCCTCAGACAGGCACCGATGTCTGCCCAGTCTTTGCATAAAGAAACAAAATAGGGCAACATGGAAGGAAACAGTGAGTAAAAACAGAGACTCGAAAGACGGACAGAACACTAGAACCAGTCATTTAAAGGACATGGTGCTTGGTAATAAAACCTGTCAGTGTCTTCGGGGTTGTTTGTATTTCGAGTAGGTTTACAATACAGGTAAACCCAGCACCTTCCCTGTAGGTAGTTTGTTCATTAAATGTTTTGTCATCATTGCCCCCTGCAACAATTTCCTTGATCTGGTACTTGTCACGGTGGAAAGTAACACATCTCCTCACTTTTCACTACAAAGTCCTGTTGGTGATGTTCAGTGTTTTCAGGAGCACAATCTGCAGTGCAATTGGGGGCTGATACATAGAAAGTTTTGCACCCCACAAAGGCACTTTTGCAACGAAAAAGTGTACTTTGCTGTGTTCAAAACTCATCTGTCTGATTCAGGGATTGTACTTTGCGTGGGTCTGCACTCACTTTGCGTGGGTCCTTCAGTACATTGCACCCACACTGCCAAAATTTTGGAAGGGCCAGCGCAAAGAAACAAATAGAGTGCGGAAAGTGCATATTGCCCATTTCTTGCACAAAATGAGGAAGAATGAGGAATAACGTGGGCATGTTGAGGGAGGCTCAGCGTAAAATATAATACACCCAGTCAAACACAAACATAACCCAATTCATGGATTACTAACTGCAACTTCCCGGAGCGAAACATCACATGCAAACCCCGTGATCTCACCCCCACATGATGCAACACAATGTACAAAGTGCCAAGGATACCTATATAAGCACGCAATGCACACCATTTCAAAGTGGCAGCGATCATACGTGTTCATGGAAGAATGAGGAGGAGGATGGTTAGTGACAGGATTTTACATGCTCGCACACAGCTTTTTGGGATGCTAGATGACAAGTTGTATGCAAGATACAGATTCCCTCCCCATGTCATCCAAGACCTGGTCAGGGAGTGGGAGGAAGACCTTGCATCGTCCACCATCTGCTCCCATGGACTCACACCCCTGGAGAAGGTGCTAACAGCCCTACATTTTCTGGCTACTAGCTCTCTACAGCACACCTCTGTCATTGTTGGGGGAATATCGCAGGCCATGCAATCCCAGTGCCTACACCAGGTATTGCGCTACATTACATCACGTGTTCTTAGGCACATATACATGCCACGCACACCGCAAGCAAGGCAGAGAGTGTGCCAGTTCTCCAGCAAGTGGTCTGGCATGGATTACATTCTCCTGAATATTCCCCGTCAGGCTGGGAATCCTTGGTGAAAGAAAAAACAGTTTCACTTTCACTTTATAAAGGTATTTCTTCTCTAACCCAATCACTGACCTCTGGGTCATACTTCCCCCCATCCAATGACAGTCCTCTGCCTAAGCCCCTTCTCTGGCAGCCATCTTCAGTTTTTTAACGCACACTTCAATGTTGGAAGTCCTCAAGTTGCTCTCCAAGCTATTTGTATGTTTTTTCATGTTTTTTTTATGAGAAAAGTTACATTTTTGCTTCATAGAGCCCATGCGCTCGTTCCTTCATCTTCTGACAGCTGGGACCCATTGTCAGTGAAGTTCCGTGCCCCTCAAAGACTAGGATTCGGCGAAGATTCTCGAAGGCCAACTTGGGCCTACTTCGTGCCGTCCGACTATGACAGGGGAGAAGAAGGAGGGAAGGTCCCTCTTCTGACCCTGCACCAAATGTGGGCTACATAATTTGTTTGTGGACCTACTCTGCCTATGCTGCCTACACCCGGACCATAAGGAGGTAGAGTGTGAGATATGCCTCAGTTTCTCTAAGAAAATGATGAAGGACAGCCATAGTAGGCCGGCAGCATGGCTTAACACCAAGGCCTCTGACTTGTGCTCCGAGCAGGGTCATGTCTCGTCCAGGAACGGCCAGTCCGAGGAGTGGTCTTCTAAGTCCTTTGAGGGCACTTCATCCGTGGCAGCCCAAGATAAGGCAAAGATCTGCAAGCCCGAATCTACCGGGTTCGCGGCTCATCAGCATCACCTCCCGTCTCCATTGCCAGCTTACCATCAAGCTCCTCTTCAAAGAGGAAGTCATCTTCCCCAGCTAAGCTATGGGAGAAATCAGAGAAGCCGCGGACAGAGGTGAAGAAGGCTGTGCAGCCCACGCAGATTCAGCCAGCAAAGGCAAAGACTGTGTCAGCGACTCAGTCGATGGCTACTACTAATACGGCAGCTAAGGGCACTGATCGTACAAGGGTGGCTCCCACGGCGCAGAAAGTGTCCCTGCCCTCACGGCACAACACCACTGCAGAGACTTTGACAAAGTCGGCAGGTACGCCAGAAGGGGTGAAGATACCGGCCCAGGTTCCAGTTCAGAACACTCAAAGAGGAAAAAAGCGGGGGATGAGTAGGCCCTGAAACAGCCCCCCAGGTCGTCTCCCAAACCATGGATGTCTCATCCATGGACGACGAAGATCAGGAGTCCATGCATACAGTCCACAAGGACGAAGACAAGGAGGAGGATAGCGATGACGGCGCAGAGCCTATTTCACTGTTTTGCCTTCTCAATCAAGGGACATTTCCTTAGGTATTCTGTCGACTCTCCACACCTTGGTGTCAGAGATCCAAATGAGAATGCCTGCGTCACCGGTAACTGTGTCCCTCGGGATCCCACTCAGCCTCTGCCAAAGAAGAGGAAGTGTCATCTGATGCCCCAAACCAATGTCCTCCATCATGTCAGCACCCAACTCCTCCAGCTGACCCAGACATGGGTATGGGAATGGATACGGCCAAGATGATCGATGACGACGAAGACATCTTCGCAGCAGACAGTGAGTCACCACATTTGGATGCCCTGCATAGGGTTTCCCCACCAATGAGGTGGTTCATTCCACTCCATGATCGCTAGGGTGTCCAAGCTATTCCAGTTGGTGCCTGAGGAAACCAAAAACCAAGGAGGAGGGCTTCTTGTATGAAAGGCGAGAGGCCAAGAAGAAGACGATCATCGCAGTGCCTTTTCTGGACAATGTTTGGGAAAAGGGCGTAGCCCTCATGAAGAACCCTTGCACATCTCCAGCCAAGCGGGATAGGCTGGAAAAGAAGTATAGTGTGCCAGACTCCGCACCCAAATGCCTGAGGTCGCAACCATCGCCAGTCTTGGTGGTGTCGGCAGCCGCAAGGAAACAGTTTGCTAACACATCCTGTCATCTTCGGTCCCTCCAGACAGTGAGGGGAAAAGTATGGACACCATCGGGAAGAAGGTGATTTACACCGCAGCGTCCACAATTAACGCAGCCAACACACTCCCGATCCTAGCCAGGTATTAATACGCCGATAGGGGTGCCCTTTGTGGGCATGCGTGGTTGGGGTCAATGAACAAGTTACTTACCAGCTGGTAACGTTCTTTCAACTGGATGTTCCTCTGAAAGATTAAAAAATATCAAGGCTTAATACCACATTATAGGAATAAGCCAGCAACAAGGTCAAAGTATAATGTACATTTATGAACAGGCAGCTGTTTGGCTCTCAACACCCCGCAATGTGTGTAAGCAGACACAGTGAGATGTGATAGTCCAGGACATTTCAAAAACACAAGTATTTATGGAAATGTTCCACGATCCCGGACACATCGTCCAGCCCCTGTCTGTGTAATACTTTACCTAGGGTTCATGGCCTATCCACATAACTCAGTCATACTTAAACATCTTTGAATAGTCTGTTGTATTCCTTTAAAAATGTCATGTTTTCCAAATATTAGACACAAAGGTAACATTCCTTATTTTTGCTCACTTATATTTGTCTATCATTTGTTCTTGCGTTTAAAGTCAGCTTAGTTTCAAGAAGCGAAAACAAAGATTTCTGCAGAAAAGCATGTTCAACTATTTGTTATTTTACTTTGCTGTTTGAACGGAGAAGGCACTGTTGGAACAGATGGTATCTGAATTACTGATTAGTACTGCTTTTGCTTAACTCCAAGATTTCTCAGTGTAGGACAAACAATCCACTTTAGCAGCTTCAACATTCTCATCTATGTTGACATCATGGAAACAGTACAAAGTTCATTTTGCTCTGCCGGAACCAAAAACACAATTCTAAACATGGGACAGAAAGAAAGAGGCAATCAAAACGGCGGATAACTCAAAATGTCGGCGTAGTCAGCCGGTTTCAGATTCATTCAATGTGATATTACAGTGCAATGTGAATGTGCTTAGACGGTGAAGAAGACATTGAAGAAGAAGCAATCTCCCCAGGGCCCATGGGCTCAGGAAGGACTTTCAAAGAAGAAGCAACGATCTCCCCAGGCCTTACGGGCTCAGGAATAATTTTCACGGCACCCTCAGTGTCGCTCAAAGCAGTCTCCTTATGAGCGTCAGGATCATAAATTCCCATCTCCTCCCCTTTGTCATAGGGCAGAGGAAACAGAATCCTCTTCACATGTGTCGCATGGATCCAGTGTTTCTTTCCAGTCACTCGTACTGCAGTTTGAGTAGCCAAAAGGATCTGATGCGGTCATGTCCAACGAGGTGCAAAGCAGCTGCCCCTCTCGACATTTTTCACCAAGACCCACTCACCAGGTCGGAGTCGGTGACCTGGACCCTCATATTTTACAGGGAGGCCTGCTTGTACCTGTTGGTGAATCAAACACAAGTTTTGAGTCAATTGATCACAATAATCAGACAAAAGCGGACACTCAATATATTTCAACTGCTTGGGCCTCGTTGCATTCCATACGTTGGCTGGTCTCCCCATGACAATCTCATAGGGGGAGAGCCCTGTCTTCGACTGTGCGGTCATCTGCAACTATAGTAAGGCTATTGGCAAAGCGTCTGGCCATTTCAGATTGCTGTGCACAGACTTTAGCGATTTTATTCTTTAAGATTACGTTATGGCATTCAACACAAGGCTGGCACTATGAGCATGTCTGGCCGAGTGGAACCGTTTATCAATCTGTAATCCCGCACATAGCTGCAGGATGAAAGCAGCAATTATATGTGGGCCATTATCGACCAAATTACTCTCGGCAAGCCAAACCTAGGAAAATATTCCCTAAGCATGATCTTTGCCATTGACATTGCTGTGACGTCTTTTAGTGGGAAAGCCTCAACCCATTTGCTAAAGGCACAGATTACAACTAAGACATATTTATAATTTTGGCAACGTTCCATCTCAATGAAATTAAAATGGATCACCTCAAAAGGTATGGAGGGGGGACCAAAACTGCCCTTTGGTGTCAGTGTTCCCTTCCCAATGTTATGTTGCAAACGTATCATGTAAATCTGGACCAAACGTTCAGCAGTTATCTGGATATTAGTTTTATACCAGATGGGATCTAATTGTTAACAAATCTTTTTAGCACATATGTGTGATGGGCCATGAGCCATGGTGACCATAGTAGTGACATAGGCATTGGGTAAATTCCATCTTTGCTCCTCATTATCCACCCAACAACCCTCATTGTCTAGACCCGCTGGACTCTCAGCCCTCTGTTTGATTTTTTCTGGAGTAGCTCCAGCCTGCATTTTCTTTTACACTGCTAACCTCTTCGTCCATCATACAAGTATCAGTAACCCATCTTGCTGAATGAAGCATGTATACTTTTGACTGCAAATCAATAGAAGTCTGTTTGGCTATTCTGTCAGCAAAAGTGTTTCCTTTTCCTACATTGTCCGCCACTTTCTGATTTGCAGCACACTTCATTATTGCTAGTTGTGTAGGAAGCGCAAGTGCTGATAGCAACTGGACTATCAGAGTGACATGTTGAATTTTTGTTCCAAGTGATGTCAAGAATCCTCTCTCAGCCCATAATCGGCCAAAATTATGAACCACCCCAAATGCGTATTGGCTATCTATATATATGTTTACACTAAGCCCTTCAGAAATTTCACAAGTTCTGGTTAATGCAATAATCTCTGCAGTTTGCGCAGAATTATGCAGTATTCGTTCAAACACTACAACAGTGTTTAATGTGGTGATTGCATAAGCAGCGGTAGATGTACCATCAAGCAGTTTAAAACAGGAGCCATCACAGAATAGCTCCCCTTGTGGATTCTTCAAAGGTGTATCAATTAAATCAATTCTGCCCTTTTTTTCTTGTTCTGTAATAAAGAGGCAATCATTTGAAATTTCGTCACTGCAACCCTTTTCTCGTCAAGAAGGCAATAGTTCAGCCAGATTCAATGAACAAGAACTCTGAATTTGAATGTGCGAAGCAAATAGAATCAGCTTGTACCTTCTTAGTGGAGTGATGTGAGATGTTGCGTCTGCGTTCTGTTTAATAGAACGTCTACAGAGTGGGGTACCATCACGGTTAAAGAGTGACCTAAAACCATACCCTCACTTTGTTTCACGTATGCAGCAGCAGCAGTCACAACTCTCAAACATCTCAGCAAAGCACATGCAACACGGTCTAACGTGGAAGAAATATAGCTGCACAGTCTATTCTTGCCCCATGTTCCTGTGTCAAAACAGCCAAAGCACATCCATCACGTTCATGCACATACAAAACAAAGCCTTTTTCATAATTTGGTGTGGGAAAAATTGGTGCTGAACAGCAGTGAGGGATGCATTGAGCCACTAGCTCTGCCCTGCGACATCACTGTGTGCTGGTGGCACCAGAACCAGCAAAATGGCCGCAAGAAGCCCCATGCACGCTAAACCTCTGAGAATTGTGCAGTGAAACCAGAAAGTTGGCTGAAAATCTACTTTTCCTGTGTCAGTAGTGAAACAGGAGACCACACTACTGAAATCTGTCATTGGGCTGCCCACAGAATGAAAATGGAAACTACATGAAAGGCAGTGTTTCATTGCAAGGAAACCCAGAAGTGCTCTGAAATCCATTTTTCCTTGGTTACTGAAATTACAAAAAAATGGTTCCCAAACATCAGAAAAGATCCAACACCCTTGCTGGTTGTTACCTGTCACTGTTTTTAAAGAATCCACATAAGCACACAATGTCAGGAGAAGCAGATTCCATCACAAGAATATCCACATTAAAAAATGTGCTTGCCTGGGAAAATCTGTCAGATATTGGCACAGTACCGCTGGCCACCTGTATGAAAGCTGTCATTAATTAAACTGGAGGCTTAAACTTGTACAGTAAAATCAAATAGTTGAAATGACAATTTAGGTTGCCATTATTTAATTTCTATGTTTAAAAAGACTGGAATTGGATATATGTTTGCCTGTTTTGAAAATGCAAGTTTATTTTCATCAAAGAAAAATTTAAACAAAGTGGATTTTTAAAGTCAACCCCTGATGCCAGTCACAGAACTTCAAAGCAAATTCCACTGCATGCCTGAAACAAAAGCCACCTTCCTCCTGTCTCTGCCACAGGAACTCCCAGTCAGATGTTAATGAAGAGGGGAGGAGATTTTGCTCTGCTGCTCTGGGGAGAGAAAAAAGACTCCCTTGATTGAAAAGATATGCAGATGCAACTGTCACAGAAACTCCTGCCATGGGAAAGAGGCCGGGATTGCAATTGACCAACCAAAACTTTGGAGGCGGGACAGGCAGTTATGTGTATTGTTAAAGCACAAGAAAGTATATGTTTGAAAATAACTGATGGAGGCTTGTGCAAAATTGTGAACATTTGTAAAATGACAGTATTGTTAATATGAAAATTCTGGTCATGGTTTAAAACTACTCTGTGCTATGTTCAGGGACAAGACTACAGAATGTGTGGTTTTGTAGCAAGTGTGGTGATGGAAGAAACATGAAACTTCATATGATTATGCCCAGATTTCATGCGCACATATGTGTACAAATGTGGACAAATCTGACATTGGGTACCGGACCAAAAGTGCAAAAAATTGCCAAATCTAGACCCAAGCTCTCACCGTGACAGGGCTCGGATGAATACTTGCTCCAACAAATATCTGATATAAATAAGCTATTGGTATTAAGATTGTAAAATTGTAAATCTGTCTTGTATGAAAAATAGATTTAATGTGCAGAAACAAAGGGGAGGTACTCCATGAATTACAAAATACAGCGTCATCATGACACCAGGTTTTCTTCTCAAATCAGGGGAGAGGAAATACCCTAACCAATAGAATCCCTAGGGGTGTGCCTAGTGGAAGTCAGCATACCCACCCTTTTAGAAAATACATAAATAGAGACAGCTTACGACCTAGAGACACACATCCAGCCACCATCTGATTGCTCGCAAAGCACTTTGCAAGAGGAATCCATATTCCAGACTCCAGAACTTTGAAAGCAGAAAGACACATTTCCAAAGCTGAACCCTTCACAGCTTGGCCTTTTAAAATCCTGAAACAAGATTGTACCCCAGACCTCCAAGGGGAACAAAAAGAAAAGAACAGCCTGGCTGAGCTGTGCTGTTTTCTTGCTAATTGGGTGTTTCCAGATCCATTTCCAGCAAAAATTGAAAAAAGTTTTCTTAGATTTTCAAGTCTCTTTGCGGTGACTGTGGTCGCACCAACATCCACACAAGAACAATTGCAACACACCCTGGCATGACTCCAGTGTTTGTGAAGCAATATTGCTTGCCTCTCGCATCAATGGAGTCCCTTACTGAAATAATTAAGAACCTTGAGTCCCGTGGGATAATCCGTTCAGTCCACAGTACCTTCAATAATCCGGTGCTTGGGATTTTGAAGCCAGGCGGCCAGTGGAGACTCTGCACCGACCTTAGGGAGCTCAACAAATGGGTCCATACTTCTCGATGGCCTCTTCCCTACATTGAAAAAGGGCTGGCCCAGATCCAGGAGTCAGAGGTATTTACTGCCATTGACCTGACCAATGGGTACTGGAGTGTACCTGTCAGTACGGAGTACCAATACAAGCTGGCTTTCACCTTCGGGGGGGGGGGAGCAGTACACATGGACCCTGACTCCCTTCGGAAACATCAACTCCGTCAATGAATTTAACATTTTTCTACATAAGGCCATGCCCGACCTGGGTGAAAGGGGTAACTTGGCCTATGTAGATGATGTTCTCATCAAAGCTCACCTGTGGAGGAACACATAGCGGAGTTCCGTTATGTGCTGACACAGTTGAGGGCTGCCAGAGAAAAACTCTCCTTTCAAAAGGCACAGTGGTGCAGAACCCGTGTCAATTTCTTAGGGCATGAGATTACTCCTCAGGGTCTCTGTCCCCAGGAAAAAAAAGTGGAAGCACTCCAGAAATTAAAAGACCCCACAACTCTGCGGGAACTAAGGAGCCTCCTTTGAATGATTAATTACAGCAGAGAGTTCATTGAGGACTATACAGAGATCACAGGACCCCTGATTCATCTGTTGGAGGGGGGGTCAAGTGGGAGTGGGGTCCAGAACAAGCCGAGGCAGTAAAACAACTCAAAAGAAGCCTCTCACAAGTGCCTTGCCTAGCTTAACCTGTAAAAAACAAGGAGTGCTTCTTGGAGACAGGGTTCTCAAATACATGCTTGACTGCAGTATTGTTCCAAATGCATGACAAGGTCAATAAAGTAATCTCCTATGTGAGTAAAACTTTATCCTCTGTGGAGGAAAAATTCAACGATTGTGAGAAGGCACTCCTGGTAACGGTGTGGGCATTGAAGAATTACCGCCTGTTTATCCAGGGGGAACACATCATAGTGGAGACTCCACACCAGCCTCTGCAATACCTCCAATACCGGGCCGGAAATGTGAGTAATTCCTGAATGACTTCCTGGATTCTGTCAATGCAAGGCTTTCCTGTGGAGGTCAGATATGGCCAAAACAAGAAGAGTCCCCTCGCGCAAGGTCTTGCTGACTTGCATGATTGTGCCAGAGAAAACTGTCTCAAGGACGAAAGTCTTAAAATCAAGGACAACATGGAGGCATACCTTAATTCCCCACACAAAGTCTTTGAAGAAGACAAGTGTGAGGGAATGCCAACTGTCTATATGGATGGATGCTCCTACCATGTTGACAACAACGGGGAAAATAACTTGTGGCCGGTGTAGGGAATGCATGGGTGAATGATGCCCCTGAACCCTCTGCTGGGTACAAGATTGGTCCCTGAAGTAGTCAAGTGGCAGAGTTAATGGCTGTGCATCAAGCCATCCTCACTGCTGTCCAACACCAACTTCACAAACTGGTCATAATCGCAGATTCAGATTATGTACAGAACAGGCCCATGGAGCACCTGGTTAACTGGAAACCATTGTGTATAACAAACCATTGAAACAGGGGAAATTAATCCAAAATATTGATGATCTGGTCACCTCGAATGGAATTACCATCTACTGGAAAAAGATCAAGGGTCATTCTAAAGCAGAGGGACCAGAAAAAACCGGAAATTACCTGGCTGATCACCTGGCCCAAACCAGAGCCATCCAAGTGGATCTACTTGAGATGGAGTCCCTGTTGGGGGAAATCCAGGTCACTGCTATCACTAGGTCCCAGACACATGCTCATAATGAACTCTCAACTGCACAATGGAGTAAGGAGACCCCAGATGCTGATTTGATTACAGCTCAAAAAGGGGATCCAATAATTGGTAAGTTTTATCAACACATTGAGGACCCTGAGAACTTTCCCCTGACGGATACCAATTACATGGGGAAAGAGGACCTCAGAGTGTTGATGAAATGTCCAAAAATGTTCCGAATCTAAGACGGTTTGTGGGTAAGGAGATCCCTAGCTGGCCATGATCAGTGGGTGTTCCCTACCTCATTCCGAAGCCTGGGGTTAATGCACAACCATGATGCGGCCAAAGCCGGTCATAGGGGGTTTCATACAACACTTGAAATCTTAAGAGAGGTTGCATACTGGCCACACATGGGGCAGGACCTCGACCAATGCCTGAAGGGGTGTCTTGTGTGTGCACAATTTCAGCCAACAGCCCTCACACACCGTGCGCCTCTCCAAAAGAGGGGGATGACACTGCCATGGTCAGATTTGCAAGTCGATTATATTGGGCCCGTGATTCGCCCTTCTAGGGGGAACAAGTACATGTTGACCGTGATATGCTTGTTTACTAAATGGGTGGAATGTCTCCGGGCGCCAAATTGCAAGGCAGAAACAGCAGCTGCCCTGATGATCAACCACATCTTCTCGCGTTTTGGACTACCCCAAAGGATTGAGTCAGACCAAGGTAGCCACTTCACTAGCAAAGTAATGACAAAGATGTGGGAGATACTGGGGGTCAAAAGGAAATTACACATTGCCTACCGGCGAGCCTCTAGTGGTGCTGTAGAGAGATACAACAAGACAATTGTGAGCATATTAAAAAAGTTTGTGGCAGATTCTGGGCCAAGTTGGGATATTTGATTACCTCTTGTCCTGATGGCCATCAGATCTATGCCTTCATCTGCAACTGAAATGTCACTGTTTGAGCTGAGGACTGGATGAAGGATGGTTCTTCCCCAGCATCTGCTCGACAGAACCCAAGAGCAGACATTGATCAATGCCTCCACAACTCATGAGTATGTTTAAAATCTGAGAAAAAACCTTCAACATGCTTTTGCCTATGCTTAGCGAAATCTAGAGAGATCTGCAGACAGCATGAAGACCCACTATGACTTAAATACTACTAGAAAAGAATACCATGTAGGAGACCGGGTCTACTTATACAATTTCCAAAGGAACCAGGCCAAACAGCGCACATTTCTGCCTAGCTGGAGGGGTCCTTTTGAAATTGTAGACAAAATCTCACCAGTCGCCTACAAAATCTGCATCCCCAAAGGCGGTTTGGCAGAGGTGGAAGATAAGTGGGTACATATCAACCAACTGAAGTCTTGCCATCCTATGCACACTCTGCAGCAACTAAAGGATTCTTCTAAGACCTCAGAAGGGGTCACTCCAGCTCCCTAGAATTCCAACTATAAAAATAATTCCATCTATAAAATCAATACATTTCCAATAGAAAAAAATGGTCCTGATGTGTCAAAATGTATGTGTCCGCCCCACTACATAAATAGTGGTGGGGAAATGTCTACAAATATGCTTTTGCTTTGTCATCCTAGAATTGGAAACCATGGAGACTAAAACCAAGGAGGACCACCCAGGGACCGGAAGGAAAGATCCAAGGGGCCCGGGTATCACTCCATACTCTCATCAGGAATTGGCAAGGAGAACCGGTCGATCCACCACTGATGGGAGAAGCTGATGAATTTTGCCATTTGGACCAGAAAGAAAAGAAACTGATCATCCCAATCTCACGACTTCCCGTTGATGGACGGTCAAAGCCAAATTGCGAGGGGGGATTGTGGGATGCATTGACCCACTAGCTCTGCCCTGTGACATCACTGTGTGCTGGTGGCACCAGAACCAGCAAAATGGCCACAAGAAGCCCTATGCGTGCTAAACCTCAGAGAATTGCGCAGTGAAACCAGAAAGTTTGCTACCAATCTACTTTGCCTGTGTCAGTAGTGGAACAGGAGACCACACTACTGAATTCTGTCATTGGGCTGCCCATAGAGTGAAAATCGAAACTACATGAAAGGCAGCGCTTCATTGCAAGGAAACCCAGAAGTGCTCTGAAATCCGTTTTTCCTTGGTTGCTGAAATTACAAAATAATGGTTCCCAAACATCAGAAAAGATCCAGCATCCTTGCTGGGTGTTACCCGTCACAGTTTTTTTAAAGAATCCACATAAGCACACAATGTCAGGAGAAGCAGATTCCATCACAAGAATATCCACATTAAAAAAAGTGCTTGCCTGGTAAAATCTATCAGATATGGGCGCAGTACCGCTGGCCGCCTGTATGAAAGTTGTCATTAATTACACTGGAAGCTTAAACTTGTACAGTAAAATCAAATGGCTGAAATGAAGTGACTTGCTATCAAAAACAATTTAGGTTGCCATTATGTAATTTCTATGTTTAAAAAGACTGGAATTGGAGATATGTTTGCCTGTTTTAAAAATGTAAGTTTATTTGCATCAAAGAAAAATTTAAACAAAGTGGATTTTTAAAGTCAACCCCTAATGCCAGTCACAGAACTTCAAAGCAAATTCCACAGCGTGCCCCAAAAAAGGCACCTTCCTCCTGCTCTCTGCCACAGGAACTCCTAGTCAGATGTTAATGAAGAGGGGATGAGATTTTGCTTTGCTGCTCTGGGGAGAGACAAAAGACTCCCTTGATTGAAAAGATACGCAGATGCAACTGTCAACAGAAACTCCTGCCATGGGAAAGAGGCCGGGATTGCTCTTGACCCACCAAAACTTTGGAGGTGGGACAGACAGTTATGTGAATTCTTAAAGCACAAGAAAATATATGTTTGAAAAGGACTGACAGAGGACTGTGCAAAATTGTGAACATTTCTAAAATGACAGTATTGTTAATATGAGAATTCTGGTCACGGTTTAAAACTACTCAGAACTCTGTGCTATGTTCAGGGACAAGACTACAGAATTTGTAGTTCTGTAGCAAGTGTGGTGACGCCAGAAACATGAAACTTCACATGATTATGCCCAGATGTCATGCGCACATATGTGTAAAAATGTGGACAAACCTGACATTGGGTACCGGACCAAAAGTGCGAAAAATTGCTAAATCTAGACCCAAGCTCTCACTGTGACAGGGCTCGGATGAATACTTACTCATATCTGATATCATATCATAACAAATATCTGATATAAATATGCTATTGGCATTAAGGTTATAAAATTGTAAATCTGTCTTGTATGAAAAATAGATTTCATGTGCAGAAACAAAGGGGAGGTACTCCCTGGATTACAAAATACAGTGTCATCATGACACCAGGTTTTCTTCTCAAATCAGGGGAGAGGAAATACCCTAACCACTAGAATCCCTAGGGGTGTGCCTAGTAGAAGTCAGCATACCCACCCTTTTAGAAAATACATAAATAGAGACAGCTTAGGACCTAGAGACACACATCCAACCACCATCTGCTGGCGAAGCACTTTGCAAGAGAAATCCATATTCCAGACTCCAGAACTTTGAAAGCAGAAAGGCCCATTTCCAAAGCTGAACCCTTCTCAGCTTGGCCTTTTAAAATCCTGAAACCAGATTTTACCCCAGACCTCCAAGGGGAACAAAAATAAAAGAACAGCCTGACTGAGCTGTGCTGCTTTCTTGCTAAGAATTCATGCCAGAATCTAGAGATCCGCCCCAGTTGAGCAGAGCTGTGACCAGATAGCTACGAACCAGAACCAACCCGTCTGTCACGACCCACATCCCAGAACCCCTCTGGCAAGCCCCTGGGCCAGGAGAGATCTGGGCTCAGGTCTCTAACAAGCCTTTGCATCTGCTTCCTAGGCCCAGTTTGGAGCCATTCCTGGCGCCTATGGTGCCAGGCTCATACACTGTGAAAAGACATGTGCTCAGGGGACTACTTTATTTTGAAGCTGTCAGCCAACATGGAGGCATCCACATAGCTTAGCTCCTAGGAACCAAACTATGCGGTATAGTGTTTTGGGGGTGGTAGCTTATGGACTACTTTAACTGGGCTACTTTCTTGAAACTATTTAAACCACACCCGAACTGGATAACACGCTTTGTGTTACTTTGTAATCTTGCAACGTGATGCTCACCTTGTCCAGCTATACCCACGAACCTCAGAGAAGCAGCACCTGCAAGAAGATAAAAGAAACATCATTAACAGCATCATCTTACCTGCAATCTTCATCTTTAGCCACCCACAGCTCCTGCAAACAGCTTCCTAGGATCAGCGCATCTCCCAGACCGAAGGATCTGAAAGAGGAAAGAAACAAGGTATTAGAGACATCACAACATTACGGACTACGCCGAACGGCTTACCTGGCAGGTCGCCCCTTGGCCGGCATCGCCTCAGAATTCCACACCCTGGGAGAACACTGCGACCTATGAGAAAAGAAGAGAAAACAGGTTAGCAAAGGCAAGGCATCGCAGTGCATAGCACCTACTTACCGCATCATAGCGCTCATCACACGCCACCATTTACCAGCAAGGCCCAACTCAGCCAATGCGCCCCGCTGAACCTCCGCATATCTAGGGAAGAGAAAGAGACATTATTAAACCAAGAAAGGCATGCAGGAATAATAACACTATACCAAAATAGCAATAAGACCTACCTGAAAGACATCAAACGGGCCGGCGTCAGTGAAGTAACTAGATCACATTCGCCCACAACGGACAACGCGCCTCTGCCAAGAAGGCAGGACGGAGAGCACACCTAATTCAACAATAAGGTGAGGAGAGGCCCCAGAGGGGCTGAAGGCATACGGGGTGGTGGGAGGCTAATTACTTCAGTTGGCCAGTCTTGAACATAGCCCTCCTGTATTTTCAGGCAGAACCTCCCCCACAGGCCACCTCTGGGAACCACTGAGAAGGATACTAGAATCCAATACGGCTGTGTCGCGTCCCCCGTGGATATCAGGTGAGTGTAACACTGTTAGATCCAGTCCAATTTTGCCATGCAGTGTCCAGAGTGCCATGCTGAGTGCAGAACCAGAGTGCCTTGAGTCTAGTCCGGTGTGCTAGCAGAATTCCAGTCCAGAAAGTATCCCTGACCAGATCTCTGACGGGTCCATTCCAAACAGTGGTAGTGAGTATCCATAGCATAGGATTGTTTCTAGCATATGTATTATCCATAAGTCATCCCTATCCAAACCCACTCTCTTATATCCAGAACTGCATTGTAGAAAATCTTTGGTCTTACCTAAATCTTTATCTCATCCCTATAGTCCTTTGGTAATAGCAGTGTTAAAACAATATTTGCGCTAATACATTTGCTGAAGAAAGACAAGCGTCTCGGCGGGCAAAAACCAGACGGAGGCGTTGCTGGATTGGTGGCTGTGCTGTCGTGTAGTTTGTGGCTTCATAGACTCCCTAGTATAAGAAACTTGTTTGTAATTTTAAAAAAAGTGCAACCTTGTTTTTACAAATTTTGACTCTTTCTGAAAAAAACAAGCTCTACAAAAACCTTCATAACGTCCTCACTGTGCATGCTAGAAACAAATCTAACTGTCCATTTGAAGCTAATATCCTCAGCTTTCCAACAAACCCAACTCCTTGTAGTTTTTCCGCAATTGCGCTTACCACGCACAGAAAGGTTTGCCACAAATCTTTCGTTTGGCTCAAATCTATCACGTGTGAAACAGCTGTACATTGCATCCGACCTCAGGATTAAGTTTTCAAAGTCATTCAATAATCATTACTAGTGTTTATCTGAAACTATACAAAGAGGCTCCCACTAGTATTGAAACCATTTTAGTGAATTAAACCCATTTTCAGTGTTTTTACCGTTCCATTCAAAGCACCATTCAAAACCATTTTGACAAGTTGCAATCATTCCTGTTTTTCCCTGTGTTTGCTGGGGGAAAATTGGGATTGATACTGTAATTGTTGAGTGTGTATTCCTGAAACCTGTTTACTCTTCTTCCATCTCTTTATACTGTATATTGGGGGGATTGAGTAGTGTGCAGGGGGAAAGAGTGATCACTTGCATTTTGATTGAACCCACACAAAAGTATTATTTCTATGCTGCATTATTTTTCCTTATTATTACTCCGTGTGATTAAAGAGATTTATTGTGACATCACCCCATTGGTGATTATTGTATAAACCATTAAATAGTGTGATATATATTTATTGTGAAAATACCTAAAAAAATCTTTTTAACTTTGCAAAACAGCCTGCTTCCTGGTTCAGTGTGACCGGGGGGGATTCAAAGAGAGGGGCATGATATAAGGGTATATTATTCAGAAATAAAAGAACTTAAAGACATAAATAAATAATTAAGGGTTTCAATTGTGCATCCCACACTAGGCATTGACTTAGGTGAAGTGCTGGGTTGAAATCACTTACAGCAGCCTTAAGCAAATCAAAAGCGTTCTGACAATCCATGTTCCACGGTAAAGGCAAAGAAATGTCCTTCTTTGTCAATGCCAACATAGGTTTTATCATCAAAGAAAAATTTGGGATCTACTGTCTACAATACGAGGCCATGCCTATTAAAGCTCTGACCTCCTTCTGTGCATTTGGAACAGACATATCAGAGATGCTTTGTATCCGTTCAGGTGTCAGTTTTCTTCCCTCCTTCGACAGGAGATAGCCCAAATAGGCGACCTCCTGTCAACAATACTGAAACTTCTTCAATTAAGCCTTATGCCCAAGTTCTGCTAAATGAATAAGCAGCAACATGGTACCCTCTTTGGAAGCATCTTCCAAATCAGCAGCTAGAAGTAGGTCATCAACGTATTGCAACAACGTGCAAGTGGAAGGTAACTCAAGCATCTCAAGCATTTCCTTCAATGCTCTACTATTGTCATGATTCCTGCCCCTCATGCCCCCAGCCCTCCAAGATGTCAGGCTGGAGCCAGGCCACGTTCACCTACATGGCCCACAAGGGCCTCTCTATCCCTCCAAAGACCCACTTGGAGTCAGACTTGGCGCGTGTGGCACCAGACTTACTAACTCCCATAGGATAACATTGGGGATTGGACTTGTAGTGCATTGATGGGGATAAGATGGATGCCCCCACATATTTCGGTTCCCAGAACTGCATGTGCAGTGTAGTCTTTTGGGCGTGGTTCAGCCCAGAGACACCTGGGATACCCAGAGACTATTTAAGCCTTGCCCAGGCTGAGAAACATAATTTGTGTTTTTGTTTTCTGCACCTGCAGCATGACACTCAATGTGTTCGGATCGGTCTCTAGTAGGCCTGCATCTTTCTTCTGTGCTCAGCTCCTGCAAGAACAAGAACACAGTTAAGAACAGCCTTACCGTGCGGCGCTTCTGCCCATCATACATCGCTCCTTCTATTCTGCGGGCATCTTCGGCGAAAAGGTAAAAGAACAGAAAAAAGGCATTAGTAAGCATTCAGCAAATCTTCACTTATTTTTTACGTGCTTCTAATGCTTACTTGAATCCCAGCCGCTCTGGGGGAACCCTGTCTCCGGAACTTCTTATCCATCTGCAAGAGGGAAAAGACACTCAAGGTTAGCGTGGAAACATCTAGAGGCGCCGCATAGAGCGCTTACTCACTGCATTTGTTCTTCATAATCGGCATCCATGCTGAAAACGTCGCAGCATCTAAAAGACACACAGAAAAAGAACTCAGTTCAATACAAATACAAAAGGGTTGCATCGCGCATCGTGCATCGCACTCTCACTCACCTTCAGCGCTACTCATCTCAGCAGCACGTCGCCATCTCCGGATGCCGGCCATCATCTCAGGAAGGAACGGAACGAAGTTAGAGAACGGTTCAAAAGACTCATTATACTTACCTGTCGGACTCTTGCCAGTGAAGTAACTAGGCAGCAACGAGCCTGCATAAATCAACATGCCCCTGCGCTGAAAGCAGGATGGAGAGCACAGTTTCCAAGAAAACAAGGTGAGCTGTGGATCAAAGGGAGGGGTTGGACCCCAGGGAAGAAGGGGTTCAAGCACACAGAGACAATAGGGAGTTAAACTCTACCAATCCTGTGTTTCAGGCCCAGTCTCCAGTCAAGTAGACCCCAGGGAAGGGTTTGAGGTCGTAAGAGGTCAGAACAGGCTGAGTGACGTCCCCGTGGATACCAGGTGAGCGTTACAACTATAGACACTTGGACTCTCAGTGTACCCTTGTGGCACACAAGTGAATGTGAACGAGCGTCTCCGTAGGGTGAATGCGAACAAATATCTATCAACATGCACAGGGATACTAAAGAAAGTGTTTTTCAAATCCACAACACTAAAATGAGTTGCCGTGGCTGGAATCATATTCAGAAATGTGGTGACATCGGGTACAATCGGAAACTGTGGAGCAACAACCTTATCAATGGCACGCAAATCAATAATAAAACGAAAAGGAATCACAGTATCCCCTTTTTTGTAAACTGGTAAAATCGGACTATTACACATGCTCACTGCAATTTCCTCAATTACACCCTGGTGAAAGAAATCAGAAATAATACTCTTCAAAGCCTGTTCACCTTCAACCGAAATTTGATATTGTGGGATACACAGCAATGTAACACCTGGTTTCAACACAATTTTAACTGGCTCAATTTGTAAAATGTTTCATTCACTGCTCATAAACATGCCAGAACCTTATTCAATTCAGTTGGTAAAAGCATAGACAAAAATTGTGGGATGGAAGTTTGGTGGCGCGAAATCTTTAAGTACATTCCATCTGGAGAACATTAAATCACAGCATTCAATTTCATTAATAAATTAAATCCCAACACAATTTCACCACAATTTGTCATCAATACAAATGGACAAGAATCAGTGAATGGTCCCAGTCAAATTGGTACCAGCCAAGAGACTGGACTAACTACTGGCGTACCAGAGAACCCTACAGAAATGTTGCTCTGCCCTAACAGTGGAATATCTGGAACCTGTGAATGATCAATAGAACACGTCTGTGCTCCTGTATCTAGCAAAAATAGATGCTCCCTATTGCCCACCTTCATTTCAATGTATGGCCCTTTCTGATCGACGGGAATAGGTATCGGTTCCAGACCCTGCTTCGGGCTGTCCTAACGGAACAGTATATTGTCAGATGCAAAACCCTCAGAAAAATAGACATTCAAAGGATTATCAAAAATATTCCCACTACTAACACTCTGTTGCTGATTATCTTGTGATGGTGTCTGTTGGCTCTGTGCAAACTGATTGCTACCAGGACCCCAAATCCCAGGACGGCCGTTGGATTGTCTACCCATGGCACCATATGTACTAGTTGATCTCTGCTGTTGGATCAGGCATTGTGCTTGTCAATGACCCTCCTGTCTACAATATCCACACTAGTTTATGTGTGCGGGACCCAGTTCTGCGCCACCCTGTGGTGTAAATTGGGCTCTGAACTGTGTATTCCCACCTCTGGCTCTTCTAGATATTTGCTGCAATAACACTGTAGTCTTCAGATACCCTTTCTTCTTTTCCACCTTCTCCTTCTCTGTATTAATCATATTTTCATAATACTGAGCCACGTTCTACACTTCAGATTTTGATTTCCCTTGCCACGCACCCTCAGAAGTCATGATCTGTGATTGGATTTCAGGCAACAATCCACGCACAAACTTATCAACAAATAGCCTCTTTCCTGGCTCTGTACTTAAATCTTAACAACTAAAATCCGAAAATACTTGCTCAGATATGTTAAAATACTCTGTCACACCTTCTAACTTCCCTTCCATGCAAGCCGTAAGCTTATCCCATATAATTCTTTTTTGAGGAGGCAGAGTTTTTAATTTAGTCACTATTCTGTCTGGCAACATCAATATCACCTGTGGCGGTTCCTTTCCCTATCGGCTCATACTAAGGCATCTCATGTATTACCCATTGCTGCCTGATCATCTACAGTTCTAATCTGCTTCCACAAATCAGCAGGAAGGATCACGGGAAACAACACATCTATATCACCCAGCGTGAAAACTGACGACTGCAAGACAGATTCAATTTCTTGATAAAATCCTGTTGGATGCTTCTTAATATCTGGAATATTGCCTAATGGAATTCACTTCCTGTCTAGAAAAGGGGACATGGACAAACTGTGAGACATAATGTGCTTCGATAATGGTGGCATGTGTTCCTGCTGCAGCATTAGCAGGAATCTCTACTTTCAGAACAAATGTCGGAGGAACCTCCCTCATCAGCAATTGTAAAGAAGGCAAAGCTGATCGTCTATTAAGCAACAAGGCTAAATCAAGTGACAAAGAAGTCAATGCAGTATTGGGAGAAAATGCTCTTTTATAAATAACCATCAAATCTGCGGGACAACATCCCTTTCTCTTCATAAATTCATCTAGTAAATATTCAACCATCTCACCTGTAACACTTTCCTTTGCATTGCCGGAGCATACTGACTAAACTTGTCATGCACTTCAATAGGAGAAATTGAAACATCCAAAATCCATCTAAGAGCGTCTCTTGTGCAAATGCACATTTCTCCACTCATTGGTTTCAATGGAGGAAGAAATTGCTTCTGCACGTATGAAGCCTGCCGTCCATTATCATCCATCTCATCTTTCTGTAACCGATCTAGTTCCCTTTTAAACTCAAATACCTTCTCTACATGCTCAAATACTTTCTCTGCAGTGTCCCTTGAGTGGGTAGAGAAATTAAAATCCCTCAACCCCTGTGGGACATTCATGTCCATCAAATCACTCCATATAGCAACTAAATATGTTCCCATCCGTTCTATCAAAATATTCTGTTCAGGAATACCCCCTTGATCAGAAATTGCAACTAAAACAGCTGATCTATCACCCTCTTCTATATACTTTTTAGCCCTCGTATACAATTCTCTCTTTCTGTCTTTAGATACTGTGCCACAAATCATTATTCTTGGATCAGCTCCCACCCCTTCAACCACTACAGGTGGAGCAGAACAACCTGGCAAAGAGTGTTCATACAATTCTTGTTCAATAGGTAGCAGAGGCAATATCGCTGCCGGTGCAGACAGAATTATGGGGACGGCAACTGTTAGAACGGGTGGAGGTGCAGGAGGAAGAAGATGAGGAACAACAACAGGAAGAGGAGGAACAAAAACGGGGGAGGCACATAAGGAGGTGATGCAGTTGAAACAGTTCTATGTTCATTCAATAATTTATTAATTAACTTGTCTGATGTAAGAAACTCCTGAGAGGGATATATATTTTGCACATCTAGTTGGAAAGCCCTATCCATACCTCTAATGGATTCTGACTGTTTCTGCTGATTGTGCACCAATGCTTTCTCAGCATCTCCAGTTCCGGAAGCACCTCAAGACCTTCCTCTTTTCTTCTGCCTTCGCTCCCCCTCTCCCTTGCTGATCTGTTCTCTCTTGGCACTGTGCACCTCGCCACCCTCTGTCCTTCAGGCCCAGGTACCTGCTCACCCTGCCACGCTCCTGCACTGCCTCCGGGCCACCCCTTGCTCTTGGGTCTGTATTTGTACCCATACAGACCCCCCTTTTTCTTCCTGCACTTATCAGGCCTACCCTGTCTGCTGCCTTAAACCTAGCACTTGCAAATTGCTAGCAGCATTACCACTGTTTGTTGCCTTTATTATTTATTTATCATTTATCTATTTCTCCTCTGCTTCGCACTTTCCAATTCTCCCTCCTTCCATGCACTTTTCCCCTCCCCTTCTCCCATGCACTTGCGCGTTCTCAATGTCACTGGGCCTAGTAAGATCGCTGTTTTGTTCACCCCTGTTCCTCTCCCTTGCCTTGTTGCGCTCTGAAACACTTGTGTACGAGCGAGATAGAAATAAAATATCAATCAATCAATCAAGCATTCATCATGTGTCTACGTGCATGCTTTTCTCTACTTTTGTGTTGCTGCATAGATTCATTCTTACAATCTCTAACTGCAACAAATGCTGAAGGCCTAGCCTTTTTTCTCAACAATACAGATTCTAAATGCTCTAGGCGCGCAATTTCAAAACTACCATAAACTGGCCACTGAAGTTCAGAAACATGTCTGGTCTGTTTGTGCCAAATTTCATTAAATACGATAGCTCCCAGGCCATACTTACAATACATTAAATAAGCCGGCAACCCTTCGGGTGGCGCTGGTTGGCCTTGTAGCAAAGATTGTCTTTCCCTGCTGAATAATACCCTTCTTGTATTGGCCAGAACCAGAGCTTCATTGCTTCTCTGCACAGTGGTATTGACCCTACACCTCCTCTCTTGTTGAGGTAGTACATGGCCACTGTGTTGTCTGTCATTATCAGGACATTCTTTCCCCGTACAGAGGGCAGAAAAGCCTTCAGAGCTAGTCTGATTGCCCTCAGCTCCAATAGGTTGATGTGTAGTTTGGACTCCGATGGAGACCTACGACCGCTGATTGTCGTATCGTTGGTGTGGGCTCTCCACCCCGTCAGTGAGGCGTCCGTCACTACTGTTATCTCCGGCCATGGTTGCCAAAAAGACTCTCCTCTGTGAATATTGTCTTCGCAAGCCCACCAAACTAGGACTTGAGCAACTCTGCTCGGAACTTGCAGGTGATCTGACATATTCCCTGAAAATGGGGACCATTGAGTCCTGAGAGCCCATTGAAGGGATTTCATTCTCAATTGGGCTTCTGGCACCAGGACAATGCAGGATGCCATGAGGCCGAGCAACCTCAAAAAATCAAAAGCTGGAAGATCTTGGTCATTCTGGAATTTTGTTGCCATCTGCTGAATGTGTTGAGCTCCCACCTCGGGAGGCAATGCTTTCCCCAAGGAAGTATCCAAGACCGCTTCGATGAACTGGAGTTTTTGTAATGGTATTATATGGGACTTCCTCTAATTGAGGGAGAGGCCCAGTCTGTGTAGGAAGTGTCAGGTGACACTGAGATGTTCCTGGACTTGCTCGGGTGAATGAGCCCTGATCAGCCAATTGTCCAGGTAGGGGTACACGTAAATCCCCTCTCTCCTGAGACTCACTGCCACTTCACCATCAGGTTGGTGAAAACTCTCAGGGCGGAGGTCAGCCCGAATGGCAGAACTCGAAACCGATAGTGAGAACCACCAAAGCGAACCTCAGATACTTCCTCTGCTTGAGATGGATTGGCACATGAAAGTAAGCACCCTGAAGGTCAATGATACCAACCAGTCTTGGAGTTGGAGAGTCTAAAGGATCTGAGAAAGGGTAACCATCTTGAACTTTTCCTTCCTGAAGAATTTGTTCAAATTTCTTAAGTGTAAGATGAGTCTCAATCCTGTGTCCTTCTTGGGGATGAGAAAATAGGGGGAATACCAACCCTTGTTCCTCTCGGCTACAGGTACATGTTCTCTTGCACATTTATCTAGCAGGGTTAACATTTCCTGCAACAGGAGTGGATGCGGAATTTTGACAGAGTTGTATCCCGGCGGATGGTCCTGAGGTCTTTTCTGAAAAGGAAGGCAGTAACCTTGGGCTACTGTTTCCAGTGCCAAAGCATCTGAAGTAATGCCCCACCATTTGTTCAGATGCTGAGAGATTCTGCCTCCCACCTGGGTCTTGTGGGTCAATGCCTCAGAGTGGCTTAGAGGTGGCTGCAGTTGCAGCTGAGGGGACAGTTGCCGCTGCTGGGGCTGATCTACCACACCTTCCACGTCCACCACAAGGGAATTTCCTTTGTCCTCTTTGTCTAGCCTGTCCTCTTCCTCTACCAAATGAGAAAAAAAACCTGAAAAGGATGACCCCTCCAGGACGATGAGCCCGAGTAGGAGTGTTGTTGAGCTTGACTTATGGAGGCAGTAAGTGACTTTGCTGCCGCCTTAGATGTCTGCAGCTTCTCTAGACTCTCATCTGCCTTGCTGCCAGACAACCTCAACCCGTCAAAGGGTATATTGATTTGCCTGGCCTGAACATCCGGTGCAAAGCCCGACTTTCTCAGCCACGCAAACCTGCGTGGCACAGTGCTAGAAGCCATGGACCTGCTGATACTGTCAGCAGTGTCCAGTCGTGACTGGAGGCATTCCCCCATTTCCTCCTTTCCATCTTTCACAATAGCCAGGAAGCTGTCTCGGTCCTCGCGTTCCAGAATGTGCTGAGCCGCCATGCTAACACAGTCCCACAGGGTGTAGGTAAACCTCGCCAGGGTACAAGTAACATTGGTTGACTTTAAAGCCATACTGCTCGAAGAAAAAATCTTGCGAGACCAGGCATCAATTCTCTTATCATCCCTGCCTGGGGGAATAGAGGGATAAGCAGACTGCCTAGTGGATGTAGCTACTTGGACCACTAAGTTTTCAGGCGTAGGGTGCCTAGTTAAATAGTGTGGATAAGAGGACGAAGCTCTATATTTTCTGGTAAAAATTTTGTTTACTGCAGGTCCAGATTCTGGGGTTTCCCAGGTGGCCATTACTTTTCATTGAAGGGCTGTATGAAAAGGTAGTACAGGATCCTTCTGAAGACCTTGGCTCAGAATATCTGTCATGTCGTCTTGTTCATAGGTAGGCAGATTCCTGTTCCAACCCATGAACTCCACAACCATATTCATAATATTTCTGTATGCTGAATCAGCATGATCAGCTATTCAGGTTTATCAAACTCCAATTCAGGGGAAGTGTCTATGCCACTAGCTGTTTGGAGACAGTCATAAAGATCAGGCATTTTTAATTCTGGGTCAATCAGCTCCTCAGTAGCGTTCCTTGTCCATTATGCCAACCCAAATGGGGAAGAACCCTCCTCCTAGGATTGCTCCTCCTCATAAATAGCAGCCATAAACTTGAAAAAGTATTTTCTAGGCAAATTGGTATAAACCTTATCCTTGGGTTCCAATGGCGTTGATGACTGCACAGTAATTGACATTGTCTTCGACAGAGGCATCAATGGCATCGATGTTGCTGATGCTGGCTTTGATAAAGTCGAAGGTGCATTAGATAAAGGCGTCGACGAAAATGGTGTTGATGGAAACTTCGACACTGGTGTCGATGAAGGTTTGGAATCCCACCCCATTTTGTCTGGCATTGCTTTCGATTTATGCACTGATAGCCTTGTCGACTTGCTCTTTTTGCGAGGTATCGGAGAAGTTTCTCTAGACAGTACCCTCAATGATTTCTCGCTGGATTTAGAGCATCTAGTGGGCTCTGACTTTCCTCTTTTCTCTGAAGGATGAGCTGGGGCATGGTCTTCACATGATTTCATCCAGGGGGTCGGGCTGCATTCTCGAAGATTTGCATCATTGAGGCTCTAAAAGCCTCCCATTTTCTAGGGGAATCATGTTTAGATGGACAAGTGATAACCCCTGTATCAGTAGACGAAGAAGAAGTGGGAGGTCGGCAACGTCTCTTCTTCGCCTTCTTCAAAGAAGACGAAGATTTTCTAGACCGACGCCTCAATCGAGACGTCTTCGACCTTCGGGAAGAATCCATAGACTCCTCAGAGTCTTTATTTTTCTTTGAAGGAGCCTTCAAAGATTCCTCCCCCACCGCCAATTTACCTCATCATTCCTTGAGAGCTTTTCTCGTCATAGCCAGACAGGACCCCCATTCATCGATCCGATGGACGGGACCCAGGCACCAGAGGCAGACGCGATGGTGATCAGTGATGGATATTTTCTTCCCGCAATTCTGGCATTTTTTAAAACCAGTTTTTGGGGTCGAAGGGTTAGAAGATGAAACATCTCGAAGAACTGAAGCGCCGTTTCAAACACACAAAGCAAAAGCTTTCAGAAAAACTGAACTGAAGCCAACGGGCGTGGCTCGAGCTATTTGTACTAAGGCTGATGTCGATGCTCTACAGCAGCCCCCGAGGGACATCGATGCCACGACATCAAGCACAGCGCCCTCTGGTGTGGAATCTTTTTTTTTCCAAAGCAGCAAAGCTGATGATACAAATATCAAAGATGAGTAATATGTGGCCGGACACAATCCATTTGTAATGTAGTTATAGAACTAAATGGTCTATGCTGCAAATAACTCAATTCATTGTAGGAAGTTCAATTATTTTGGATAGACCATATCGTGCAAGGAGTCATGGATAGTATCCCAAATATTGAAAGAGCAAATTTATATAAAATTGAAAGTTACATGTGTTGTTATTGTACATACAAAGCAATAGAAACAAATAATACATTTGCATAAAAAAATAGACAGCAATACAAGGTAGTACAGTGATAAAAATGACAACAACTATGCAAGCAATATGTCTGGAATGAGTTATTTTTTTCTAATCCCTGTTATTGTAACTTTGTACTTCAAAGGGTCTTTATATACTACCCCCCATTTTTCATGATAAGTAAATGTTCATGCACTCAATCTGCCTATGTGTGTGTCAAAAAAATCTTGATTTTTACAATGCCCTTTCCTGTACTTAGGGTATCTTGTCATGTTTTGGCACACCAACTGTTTGGCATCCACTAGAGCCTTCCTCAGGGCAGGAAAAACAACCTTGGGGGGAAGCAGACATAAAGCTGGTTCAAAGTGATGTTCTGAAAAGTGCTGAAAATATGACATACTATCAATCAAATATAGTGGTCTGCCCACTATGTATTAAATCCCCAAATACAGTGTAGTCATGGCAACTCAGTTTCACTTTCAGTTGCTACGTAAGAAATTTGATTGAGTTTTATTTACTCAAACATGCTTTTTTTAACAGTGTTAGAAAGCGGAAAGGGAGAGTATATAGAAAGGATCGATTTCAGTGGAGCGCATGTATGCGCATTAGGTCTGCAATAGGAGGCAGATTCTTGTGAATATACAGCCTGTATTGTCCTTGCCAATGAGTGTAAAAGAGGAAGTAGAGAAAATGTGGAAAGATTTAATTTCAGAACCGCACGTGTGTGCGCATTAAGTCTCCAATAGGATGCACATTTTTATGCATGTATAGCCTGCTATAAGTTGTCATAGACCTGTTTAATTGTCCATCCCAATGAATGTAAGGGAAGTTATCCCATCTCATGGATATTTATTCAAAGTTCAAACTTATTCAAAACCACAACTGGAAGCGGCACATTAGGCCACTAAAGGTTGTAGAATATAGATGCTGGAAAAGAGATTGTAGTCCAATTGTTGGCTAGAGAGCAGGTGCCTCCTGCCTTTCCCAGAAAACACAGAATTACAAAATCAGAATGAACACATTTAAAACTGCACTTTAAACTCTCATGGAAATGCAGCTGGTACAAAGAATAGTTAGTTTTGCTACACAAGTAGGGACAGATGAAGCATTAGCTTGCACAATTAGTGTGTTTCTAAATAGGCGTGTACCAAGAGAGGGTCTCACTACACATGTAGGGCAGCATGGCTATAATAGGTAGGGTCATGTTGCAACGTACCCATAGGTAGAAAATTCATGTGTCAGGCATGCACTAGGCCGGTAGGCAGCAAATAAATGCACAGCTAATATGTGTTGCAGAAGAAACATAATGTGACAAGATGCCATTTTAAAAATTGCACCAGCAGAGAATTTAGCTTTGCAACTTCAAGAAAAGCCCAAGTGAACACGATTGAACAAATGAGGGAAAATGCTGTAGCCGGCTGGATGGTGACAAGCCAAAGGAATGTTGAGGCCGAGCCATTGCAGGAAGTGTACATGGCAGAATAAGATATTATTGTGTTCAATCAGCTGTCAGATGAATCAAGTTGCAAAGACACAGCAAATTGTTTCAAGTTTATAAAATCCCAGGAAATCAGAAGTTGACAGATTAATGTATTCTGCACCCGGCTGGGTCTGAAGCTAAAACGCAAGTAGCGGCTAAAGAAAAACAAACTAAAATGCCATGAAGAAAGCTTAACAGTGTAAGAGCAGGATGACTCACAAAAATAATCATTCATAAATATGTCAAGAATAGGATGGTGATCACCGTTACGAGAAACATGTCCTTGGGACTGGCGACTCATGACAGAGGAGATAATATGGGTTATTTTATTTAATTAAAATAAGGTGACATGCTTGTCTCTTGCTCTCTCACTCTCTTGCTCTCTCGCTTTCTCGCTCTCTCATAAATGTGTCATCATACAGCCAGTTTGGATAGTGTGACCACATTGTAACTAATTAAAACATGTTTATTTTCACTGCATAAGTAATTCAGGGCCTACCAATTAATTTCATGAGGTAGCACCTTTTAGGGAAAGTCAGTGGGTGGGATTTTAGACAATGATTGTCCAATTCCTAGGTGCACACATATAGGTTCCATATGTAGCTTAGTAGAGGGAGCCAATGAGCAGGAGCAATAGGGTTCCACATCTGTGACATCACAATAACTGATTTGTACTATATAATCTACTGTTGGCTGTTCAAACGTTGGAGACTTCTGGAGTGAGAGTTTGGCTTTTAATCTTGATTTTCTTCCCCAGTCTATTGCAATAAACTGGTTACCTTGCATTTGACATACCACAATCACTCCGTGTTGTCTCTTTTTTGACAAATTCCAGTTAGATGGCTTTTAGGCATTTGACCTCGACATATCAAGATATCGTCATTAAGAAGGGTTCAGAAAGAAATGGTTAATCACCACCCGCAGGTCACTAATGGTGTGAAAAGTGTGAGTTATGCTTCAGGAGTAAATTTGACTAAATATTCTGTGGATCAAGCGAATTGTTTAAAAATCAGAATTTGGATGAGGAAGAACAGCAAGTCATATTGGAGATAGAAATTCCTCATTTAAACCTCTTTGGTAAGTATCTAGTCTGTATATCCAATGGGCTTCTTTTTGTAAAAGGCTTCCAGGACATTTGACGATTCTTTGACAAGGAGATAAGTTCCCTATTTGGGAACTCACGTCCCCTGCACACTATCTAAGGCTATGTAGCCAAGTATTTATAAATAAACAGTTAGATATTCATTCTAGTTCTTGAGAAAAAATAGACTGGACATAGTCTGATCAACAGGTATAATAACAATAGCTTATTAATTTTTCACTTTTGTACAAAAGACAACTTGTAGCTGGATTTTGGTATTTTTCCGGATTTATTGGTCCAAACTAAGTTGCCCAAACATTGTTACTAAAGCATAATTAACATAAATTTAACATCATCAAAGTTTGACCAAAGTTGTCATCACATCAAAATTAAAGACAGTGTTAAAATCATCCAGAGTATGATAAAGTAAATACGTGTCAAAACACAACTAAATTTCTTGATATATATTCAAATCAAATATTTGTGGTTGTTAACTATTGATAACATAAATCAATAGTTAATATTTATGGTTGTTTATTATTTAGAGAGCACTTCAATAGCCAATAGGTATCATACCCCTTTTGTGACCTTCAAAGTAATAAAGTTTAAAGTCTAGTGGTGATTATGGCTGGAGATGTGCTTAACCTGTTCCCTTTTTTCCTAAAAAATTGGGTAGAAGGATTTTTTTCCCTCCATGGTAAGTATTAGATTTCAAACAAATTTATTCAGTGTTCCTCCAGGAGTATCTAGGACATATATTACAAGATTTTAATAAAATTAGCCTAAAAAATGTATAAAAAATCAAATGACTAATTCTGGAATCTAGTTTAAAAAGAAGGATTATTGGTGGTAATAGTACTGTATAATCTAGTATGATAAACTGTGAATATAGTTCTGTCCTCTAGATTGGTATAGGTAAACACTTATTTATTTAAGAAACAAAAGATATATATACAAAGGTCAATCCTTATTAATTACTCCTGTGTTAGTCCATTCTGTGTTAGTCCATAAGTTTCCTAAAAAACTACACTTACTAAGTGGTGGTGATTCAATAGGTATGAAGTTGCTCTGCTGTGCGCACGGGAATCAACCGCTGGCGTTAAGCGCATTGAAGTAATTATCCCTTATTTAGCCAATAACATTACAGATGATCTACCGCCCAACAACCTGGGAATGAGAAAACCCTATGTTAGAGTGTGTTTGTTCTACAGAGTAGTCGAGTAAGATAGAGTCAGATTCATAGTCCCAAAGGGATACTTACTAGTCTCTATTCAGTTCCTCTCCTAGTTGTTGTGCTATTCTCTGTTCCGTACATCTCCTAGTGCTGGTATGACACTGGATGTTGTCATGCATCCAAAATGGCCGTATTTATGGTGTTTATGTGTGACATCATCACGTTACGTACGTGCATGACGTCGCAAATGTAAACAAAGTGTGAATGCACGGGTAAAGAATTGCTTCAAATTTAGAGTCCCCTGATGATACAAAAGGAGGAAAAGAATAGGGGGAATGCCCTCAAAAATGTTATGATTTCTAATTTAAATGTTTTAAAGAAACGTGAAATGTACGAAGATGCATGTGTTGTAACTATTTCAATGCGAGTTTTCCCGTAATGTTTTAGGACGGTATAGAAAAAGTTTATGTGGGTGGAGGAGTCTGATGCTTGGACCTTGCTCTCAAGTAATGTGTATAGGTTAATATCTTTACCCAGTTGGTAAATTTGGAAAATACCATACTTGGTCTAATGGTCTCATGTTTATCAAATAAGCAGTGTAACCCACACAAATTTTGAATGAACCAATTCATCCCGTATATTCTTGGCTCGTTTAAAGGTGAACCTAGGTAAAGGTTCATCAGGGAGATTAAGCCTAGCTAAAGGCCAATATTTGGAAATCAATTTACAGACTTAAAATGTGTCTACTCCGTACATGATGACACATGTCATCCTTTTGTCCTCTTGGTTGTCAATGGTTTTAGGGGTTAATTGTGCATCTCTGTCAGTGAATGATTGCTCTTTTCTTTGATTTATTGATTCAGTTTACGTGGGTAGCCCCTTTGAGATAGCCTTTGATCGAAGTAATGGGCATGATTGTGAAAGTCCACCAAATCTGTGCAATTTTCTGGATACGTCGGTATTGAACCGCATGGGAAATTCTCACAAAGGTCTCTGGGGTGGTCACTGAAGAAATGAAGGAATGTGTTCCTATCACTGGGTTTCCGAAACTGATTGCGTTTTAGAGTGCTTGAGTCATGTTGTATCCGAAGGTCTAGAAAATTGACCTCTGTTTTGCTAAATTCCATGGTGAAATTTACATTCAGGTCAACATTGTTCAGCCAAAGTATGAACAGTTTCAAATCTTTCTCAGTGCCTTCCCATATAGATATAATGTCATCTATGTATTTTTTCCAATTTAAAATGTGATTTTGAAAGGGATTTTTATTGGAAAGAATGTTGATTGAGTCAAAATCAGACATAAAGAGGATGGCTAGACTCAGCGCAAAGGCTGCCCTCATAGCAGTCCCGTTAGTTTGAAAATAAAATTGTCTATTGAATTCAAAATAATTCTTGCACAGGGCTAGAGTCATCAGTTTGATAATGAAATTGTCTGGCACTCTTTCTTGTAATTTGTACTGGGTCAGATGGTCTCTCATACACTCAATGGCCTGTTCTTGCGGAATACTCGCGTATAAGGATTTAATATCCATAGTTACTAGCCAGTGCCTGGATTGATCAAAGGGCACATTTTCAAATGTATTAATGGTATGTGTGGTATCTCGAAGATATGTTGCAGTAAGTATGCTCTATGATCTTAAAAGAATGTTGATGAATTTGCACAAAGGTTCTAAAACTGAACCACACCTGAGACAATTCGTCTTCCCGAAGGGTTCACAAGGTTTTTGTGAATGTTGGGAAGGTCATACACAGAGGGTATGCGCCCTTGGTTGGTTATTAAAAATTCAAATTCTTTCTTGGTTATCCAACCCCGATCTAGTGCATAGCGGACAATTTCTGCAATCTGACATGTAATCTCTTTAGTGGGGTCTTTTTTAATTTTCTTGTAGCTGTCCACATCTGGTAGCAATGTATGCATCATTTCCCAATATTGGATGTTAGTCATTATTACAATTCCTCCCCCTTTATCAGCTGGTTTTTAATATCAGTGTATAAACGTTTGCATCATATGTAATTTGAGGTTAATTTGTTTCATTTGTTTGATCTGTACTATGACATTTATAGATTTTTTAACATTTTTAAATATTGTTGAATGAAAATCAGCTTGTTTTATGACTTTATACTGATTTTTGAAAAATTCAACTAACACTTTATTTTCATCCCTCGTGATATTGTGCTTAAAGTATCCTTTCTGTATTCTCAAGGTGTTTAGATCTTTCAGGACACATTTTTCAAAAAGTAATAATCTCAGGGGGTACTTGCTTGTCTCATTGTCTCATTGCAGACTATAAGATCTGCTGCAATTGTGATAGACTTGAGACATTACCAGAAAAAGTGTCCATGTAATTCTGTTTGGAAGCTTTTCTTTTTCAACTTCAGCAGATCCTCACTGCCTAGCCAAGTATGACAGGGAGTTGTGGTATAAATTAGGATGGATCCTGGAGTTCCTCCCCAATGATAAGCAGGTTGAGGCCCTCACCCTCTTCCAGGAAGAAGAAGTGGCATAGGACCATGCCATCACAGAGGCAGTGGACGTCACTGACACAGGGTTCCGGCAAATTGGGAACAGGGTCTGCCTTCATCGGCAGGGATAGATCAAGGCCACTAACCTCCGTCAGGAGGTCCAAGCGAAGGTGCTGGACATGCCTTTTGATGGGGAAAATCTGTTTGGGAAGGCCATTGATGAGTCCCTCCTGGCCATCAAAGTGGATACAATGTGCTTATATTCTTTTTGCTCCTCAAGGGGAAAATCAAGCAGGTAACAGAAAGAGTTCTCCACATTGTAGAGACAGTCTTCCCGATACTCAATGCAAGAAGCCTACAGAGGCTGCTCCAAGACCTACGGTAGCAGAGGACAGTGTCACCCGCAGGGCAGGACGCCGGTGCACAAGGAAGCCTGAACCAACCAAGATGTCGGGCCCCCAACAATGCACCCCCGTGGGAGGCTGGTTTCTGAGTTACGTCAGCAAGTGGAGAAAGATCACCACCGACAGATGGGTGCTGGATGCTCTCACCCAGGGGCACACCTTGGAGTTCCAATGCAGGTGTCCTCGTATTCTGCCAGTTCCCCGGCAGGAGCAGCACATCCATCGGCTTCTGGAAGAGGTACGAGCTATGCTACGAAAAGGGGCAATAGAACTAGTTCCCTAATGGCTCTGAGGCTCCTGAGTTTATTCCAGATACTTCCTTATCAGAAAGAAGACAGGGGGCTTGAGGACCATCCTGGACCTGCAACAAATACTTAAAGTCTCTGAAATTCAGGATGGTCACATTGCAGCACATGCTCAGCCAAATGAAAAAAGGAGACTTCTTGACCTTGTTGGACCTGGAGCACGCATATTTCCACATCCCAATCACAAGAAACATAGGAAGTGTCTACATTTTTAGGTGCAGGGCCAGCACTACCAGTTCAAGGTACTACCATTTGGCTTGAAGTCGGCCCCAAGAGTATTCACAAAGTGTGTGGCACCCCATATAATCTATAGGGCATACATGTATACCTATACCTGGATGACTGGCTGATTCATGCCCACTCGGGGAGCAGGCCAACGATCACACAAAGTCGACCATCCAGCTATTGACGGATCTGGGATTCTCTTTCAACTATCCGAAGTCCTGCTTAACAACATCACTGAACGTGCTGTTACTAGGTGCCAGACTCAAGCGTCTTGCCTGGCGTTTCCCTTGGAAGAGTGGCTAGCAGCCATTCAAGGAAAGGTGCAACGGGTGTTGTCAGTGAAGACAGCCATGTGCGGGCCATCAAGTAATTACTGGGCATGTTGTCATCCTGCATCTACCTTGTCTGCCTGTGCAGATTGCATATGCGACCCCTACAAGAATTATTGAATGCCCCTTGGATACAGGTGTCTGGGAGTTTCACAGACAAGATCCAGGGCACAGGATTTCAAAACCCCCCATACCACGCGACAGTCACCACGGATGCCTCCCTGAAGGATTGGGGAGCGCACACCGGGCGTCTGCACACCAGAGACCTGTGGCTGCCGGAGAATAAGGATCTACATATCAACATTCTGGAGCTACGGGCAGTCTTCTGGGCCCTCAAGTCGTTCCTACCGTCTCTGAAAGGCAAAGTGGTGAGGATTTTCACTGACAACACAACCACTATGTTTTGCATCGGGAAGCAGGGGGGCACTCAATCCCCAGTGCTTTCCAAGGAGGCCCAGGACTTGTGGCACTGGGCCATCAGACAGGGGAGGTTCCTCGTCCATCTTCACCTGGCAGGCATCAAGGACACCATCGCAGACTCCCTCAGCAGGGAGCTCCACTCCTGCCATGAGTGGGAGCTTCATCAGGATCAGGTAGAATACATGTTCATCAATTGGGGCAAACCCCAGATTGATTTGTTTGCGACGGCAGCGAACACCAAATGACAGAAATTTGCCAGCGGTTTCCACCAGCTGTTGAGCTTGGGGGACGTATTTTCCTTCCCGTGGGAAGGACAGTTTCTGGGCACATTCCCCTGTTCCCTCTCCTGTTAGGAGTCATCAACACGCTCAGACAGTGCCAATACAGGATGATACTCATCCCCCTGGCAGGGCCGAGACAGATTTGGTACCCGGACATTCTCAGACTGTCAGCGGCACCTCCGGTCAAGTTGCCAGGGGTTCTGGAGAGGGAGGCGCAATTCTTATCATGACATAGGATCGCTGAACCTGAAAGCTTGGCTCCTGTACCCTTAGAGTTCGGAGGTTGTGAGTTGCCAGCAGACTTCAGGGAGTTCCTTGCCATGGTCAGGGCATCATCAACCTTAAAGTTCTACAGCCATAAGTGGAAGTATTTTGCTACATGATGCCAGGCACAGAAGATTACCCCTCTGAGGGTCATAGTGTTAGGATAAACTGCCAGGTAGGCAGGAGGGCTAATAGGAGTTTGCAGACCCCAAACTCATGGAAGGCCTAACTCCTTCCCTATCCCAAAAGGAACACAGGCCCAGACAGACAGCAAGTTCAAACTGTGGATTATTACAGCCAAAACCAACAAGGATCATAACAAGGAACAGGCTCCTGGATCATCTCAACGATCTCTGGCTTGCAGGCCAGTTTTTAGTCAAATCCAAGTCACAATGATACCACAAAATGGGCCCTTCCCCACCAAACCTATCACACCCTGTGATTGGGCTTTCAGTTGCAGTTCACCTATAGAGTACCCTTTAGCCATTAGTTCATTGGCTATTCCATGTCAGATGGCTGCCCTGGTTCATCCCCAAAAATGCTACTTCTACAATGTTGCAGTGTGAGGGTTTGATGATTGGTTCTTGGCCATCGCTAGTCACCCCTGTAGTGCTAACCTGTGATTGGCTAGAGCTGGCGGCCCCAGGCGGGGGACCCAAGTTGATTCTAAGCTCTTAGTGTACCTTTTCAAGGTAATAAGAACAACTATGTGTCTGCATTGTAACATGAGTAAACCACCAGGGACTATGGGAGTGCTTGGGAGTGCTTGCTCTCACCATGCAACATTCTGCTTCTTCTGTAACCATTTTGTTGAAACCCATTGTTGGGTCTGTGAGACTGTTCTTATTTCTCAGCTGCTAGCTTCGGCTCTCTCTCAGCTCTGCTGGATCACGTGTTCAGAGACCATGTTTCTGGGCTCTGTAGCTCTGAATTGGTCTGACTTTATGGATAATTATTTGTATTCCCTGTGCTGGTGTTACTGTAGTTTAGGGACTGGAATGACACTTGAATCTCAGTGGCATTGGCAGCAAGCCTTATCCCACAGGGTCGCTCTCCTGTTCGTTCTGAATTCATCTCAGCTCAGCCTTTGCTGAGACTGTTGTGGCCTACTGTAAATTTCCTAAGCTGTGGCATGATGCCTAACAAGGCAGTGCTATTCTATAGTATCCATAGATTAGTTGGTTGTGGCACTGTCAAGTCTCTCATGTGCTCCTGCAGTTTCATAGGGTTATTTGCATCTAAGCACCTGCAAGCTTTTGCACAGGATCTCTTGCTTCTTATGGTTTCAGCATTACTGTTGTCAAACTAATGGCAAAATAATAAAGCAATGGCAGTATGTACATGTATCTGTCCTCTAACTCATAGAACTGACACATGTGTTCTTCGTGTATTCAGGTGTGTGTTTCATGTCCTGATGTGTGGATGACCTGTGTACTTCATGTCTAATGCTGCTATGTTGTGTTGTCTCTAACAACATTGAGCATGTCTTCTTGGCGCTTTAGTCGAGGCTGTCAATTGAGGTGTCCTTAATGGCATCTGGAGGCTCTGCATTTACTCTGGGAAAGGTTTGTACTGCTCCTGAGCTGCAGGGTTGATGGAGTGGGTACCTTTCAACACACTTGTCACTCTTCGGGGCACTGGGAACTGGTGCAAAGTAGTGAGTGTAATCGTGGTTCTTCTGTTTCTTCTTCTGGTGTGTATGTCTGGTGGGAGGGGAATCTGGGGTAGATTTCATCCTTCCCTCTTCAGTCCCCACTCTGATCGACTTGTCGACCTGATCCCAAAAAATCAATTTGTCTTCCTTAAGGTGCCATATCTTTGTCACTCCTCAGAATTGTCCATAATAGTTCACGTGATCATCAAAGGACCAGTACATGTAAGCGCACGCTCCTTCTGGGTTGCACCAAACCCACTTCCCTTTCTTGGGTCGCGGGGAGTGTTCACCTTTGTCCCTGCTGGAAATAGGTCACATATCGCTATTTTCTCCCTTATTATGTCTCTTTCCTTCACAATATCATTCATCACTCCGCCTATGTTCACATCCATCAGGATTTGTATTCCTATTGCATCTTCTGCAGACTTTTTGCATCTTCTAATGCAGATCTTGATCCCACACATGGATGCAGCCCCTAGTGCCAGTGCTCCAACTATCACCTTCAGTCCATCTGCCAGCCATGATGGCATCCATGATGACAGGTATGCTATCCAGCTCTTGTCCTTCCCTGTTCGACGTGCCTCGACCTCCATTCCCATGTGCATCTGTGCCAACTGTGCAACTGCATCTGAGAGAGTTCTGTTATCTTCATTGTTAGCAGGTATGAATGGGTAACACAAACTCCCTATTTTTCCGCAAACTCCTCCTTCCGTTGGGGTGAGGAGATCCAGAACTTATCTATTCTGGAGCGTCACCAACCTTATTGTTCAGAGCTCTTCTTTTATAGCGTTGAACCCATTTACTGTCGAATTTATAATTACCATCAACTCCCAATGAGTAATTTGTAACCAGTTGGCATTTGCGAATGTCTGTACTCTGGGGATTAGAGATATGAAGAACATTTGTGTTCTGCTGAACAGTCTGTGCTCTGCGGGTACTTTGTCCAATGCTGTTTCTGATTTGCCTGTGAAATAATTCCTGCATCTCTTCCCTCTGCTCAGTCCACTTTGCTCGTCCATCTTTCCTACTTGGGCCGGTGGTGCTCCTTCCAATGACCTTGTCTTCCTTTAATTGTTTTCCATCTTTGGAAAGTCATCAAGCTTTACATCTTTCTTGGGTACCACCAATGACAACATGTTGATGTGCACTAGAGAGCATACCCCTACCCAATTTGGTGACCATTTCTCATATGCTTTAGATCTGCATGCCCAATAGTGGTTCATCAGTACCGCTGTTCCCACTCCCATTGCCGGAATAATCGTGACCTCCTTGCATTCCACATTTTCACCACATTTTTCATCGCCACTGTGCTGGTAACACAAGGCTGGTGTCTTGAAGGGAACTATTGGCATTGGTCCAGCATCGTTCTCTACCAACGTCACTAATTTTGCACTCCTGTCCCATTCCTTTAGGCACTTGTCATTTTCTTCATGCACCTTGCTCACTGGTGAATTGGCTAAGGTCAGTGCCTTGCTTCCCACCACTCCATCTTCCCATCCATCGTTAGTATATACGCATCCATACATCAGTATCTGTGGTCTTTCCCAGCAGCCGGGCTCTCCTCCTACTTCATTTACTCTTGTCCATGGTCACTGCAACTCCTTTAGTGTAATAGTCTTTGTCTCCACTTTTTCTGGTCCATCAGTTATGTACTGCAACCCTTTATCAAGCTGCCAGTAATTATTCACCATGTCTAAGGTCTTGATGTAACTATCTTCATATGGAAAGGTCCCCTTGGACGTCCATCTTAAGGTTGTTGTCTTCCCTTGGAATCGACCTCACGTCTGCACCATTGCGAGGTACATACAGCACTGTGCTTTGGCTGCCAGTATTCTAGTTGCAATGAATGTTCACGAGGCACTCATGGCGTAGGGAATTAAGGAGCAGACATAACAGCTCTCCCTGGTGGTGTCCCTACCAACTTTAGACATGTGCTTGTACCACATGTTGTTTGTTACCCGTGCTGTGTCTGTGAGATACATGTCAACTCCCTTCATGCCTGCATCAACACTGCACTTACCTCTCCTTACCTTATCAGCAGTGTCTTCTCTTCCAACTGACATGGTAGTTCCTCCTGCTTGGGTCAGGGAGATGTTAGTAGGGAGTATAGAAGTGGCATGCATTGTGAAAAAGAGCTGCCATACTATAATGCCCAACACTCCCGTGGGAATCAAAACACACCAGCGTTAAAACAAACTTTATTTTCTCCGACATGACCATTTACGCTGCTTAGTCCGTGTAGCTGATGAGATTGTAAAGTTGCCCACCTGAAAATTGCAAGAAAGGCGTTATTGTGTTAATAGTTGTCAGTAACTTCAAACTCCACAAACAAAATATTCACTAATGGCTAATGCAAAGACCTCCTCCCAAACTTTCCTTATTAAGGGGTCTCTGAGTGAGGGCAGAAGGGGATAAGCACTTTGTTAAAGTTGTGGGTATATGCTTGGGCTAGGCACTCTCTGAATGTGAGGAAATATACTACAGGGGATCAAGCTCTGAATCGTCTATGTCTCCTTATATAGTCCACAAATTGGTTGGGGAAGGTTTCAGGGTGGTCAATGGGAGGTAGCATTAGGGAATTCCCTACACAGGTCTAACAACAGTCGCATCAACCGGCGTGTGCGATAGAAAAGAGAAAACAAACACAGTGTTTCAGCTGTCAGGGCGCATGAGCATTCCAGTGGCAGATCCCCGACATGTGTGTGAGGAAAAGCAGAGAAAGCAACTACAATGCGGTTCAGCTGTCAATATTCACAAGTATTCCAGTTGCAACTTCAGCTGCTTGGGAAAGTCGGACCATAGGATGGCCAGGCCTCCCTAAATCAGTTGTTTCTGCACTTACTTGTAGTCTGTTGAGATCTGTAGCATTGGCCCTGTCAATCTCTGTTACTCCACTGCTAGGCAAGGCCAGAGCTTTGTAGGGCTTGATGTTCTAGATGTGGTTTCAAACTCTTTTCCCTGCAAGTCAAACATCTCAGTCAGTAACAGCATCCACTAGGTGAGACCCCGTCAATCTACGCGCATACCAGCACCATGTAAAGTTTTTCAGGAGAACTAAGTCTCCTACTGGCACTAAATGTTTTGTTGCAGTCTCTGGGTCTGTGGTATCAGTGTTCAATGTTTTTGTTGTTTTCAGGCCTGCCCTGTGTCCTCTGTATCTGGCGAGAGATAAAAGAAGTGCTAGAAACCAGAGAAGTAACATAGTCTTACATTTCTTGACCCTGTATCTCTGCACTATTCTCACAATCTTTCAGTGCCCTAGTGGGAGTAGCCAGTGGAAGATGCATGTGCCGTCCTGTCACCACCTCATGGGGCATTAAATGGTGGTTGGACCCTGGCATTTTGCGCAATTCGAATAATGCCAGAGGCAAACAGTGAAGCCAGTTCTTTTTGGTACTCTGCTGAGTCTGGCAATGCACTCCTTCAGGAGACCATTGAGGCGTTCACACAACC